>NC_092876.1:310627872-313427872 GCF_028372415.1 Notamacropus eugenii
AAGTCACTGAAAGGCTTCTTAAATCTCCAGGAATCCTGGCTCTGCTTTCAGAGGCCCCAAGTTCAGAGCTCTCCCTCCCTACCTTGGTGGATTAAGGCAGGTCACTTAACTTTCCTGGGTCTCAATTTCCTGATCAGTTAAAAAAGGAAGAGTTGAACTCCATGGCCTCCAAGGTCCTATGAGCTCATGATTCATGATCTTATGAAACAGGGAAAAACAATTTCATCCATTTCCCTTCAGTAGCCATGGTGTGGGACAGTGTAGGGGTGGTATAGATATGGGCTAATTATATGGGCTTGAGCTCAGACTTTTGCGGCAGCCAACAGAACCCTCTACTTCTCTGCAGGGAGCTGTGTCCTTGAGTCACTGCCAAGAAGCACAGGCCCCCTTTCCCCATAGCCTGGGAGAATGGCCTGATGTGACAGCCTTTGGGGATAGCATTTGCATGCCCTATGAGAAGTTATCAATAGGGAGAAATATTTTCATGCTTATTAAGATTCATTTTTGTTTGGGCACCTATGATGCTATACTAGCCTACAAGGGAGTCTAAAAATTATAAAGCTACAGTGTTTCTTCAATACCTTTATAATCAAAAAGGGGAGATAAGATATTCAGGAAGTCTTGGAAAAGGGAAATATGAGTTTGTAATTGAGAATAACAACCAATTGATATTGATATCATGTTATAAGATTTACAGAGCCCTTAACTTCCATTATCCCTAGTGACATTCACAAAAAGCCAGTGCAGCAGATGCTACTATTCCCATTTTACAGGTGATAAAGTTATGGCTGAGAGCGGTTACAACACTCACCCCTGGTCACACAGCTAGCAAGTATGAGGGACAGAATTAACATCACCATGCGGATGACTCAACCAACATGCCAGCTAAAACATCATTGTAATAACTACTTATATTTTGTTCACACACTTAGTAAAAAAAAAGAATCTTTGAACAGGTATCCTAAAGAGAAGTGTATTTGATTATTAATAAATATATAATATATACTACCATGCTAATAAGTGCATACACTAATAAAACTTACATAAAATAGACATTTTAAAAGGATGAGTAAGGATGAAATATTCTGAAAATATTTCATGTGTTAATGACAAAAAATCTTTTTGCTCTCACTAGAATATTACTACACTTCTATTAATAATAATGTTTTTCTTTTTTTACTGAGAACCATAGGGTGGGATGTGCTTTCTTA
Source organism: Notamacropus eugenii (assembly GCF_028372415.1). Classification (NCBI taxonomy): domain Eukaryota; kingdom Metazoa; phylum Chordata; class Mammalia; order Diprotodontia; family Macropodidae; genus Notamacropus; species Notamacropus eugenii. The sequence goes on from NC_092876.1 coordinate 310,629,084, forward strand.
ACTTTTTTAATTCTTGGTTTAACACTTTGTGATATAGTGTTTCAAAGGTCTACTTCTAAGTTCAGTTTATTTTGACACTTGTTCCTAGCTTAAAAAAACAAACATGCTACCTCCCAAAGTTTCATAGAACAGAACAGAAGACTAGGATAGAAGTGAAAAAAAAACAGAATATAAAGAAAAACAGAAGTGCACCATTGGCTGTACTAGCTAAATCATAACACTCATTTTTTCAGACCCTCTACCAGCGATGGAAAGATTTTTTTATTCAGACTTGGCTAGAAAATTTCCATCTTCCTGATTTCATTCAGCTGGTCTTGTAAACTAATTGAGGTTTTGAATTTTTATGTTTTTAACAAATGGATTCAATACCCACTTAAAAATCTCAGTTTGGAAGATTTTAAGACAAGTAGAACATTCCTTTTCCAAGTTTTTAAAGTGCAGATATGAAAATCTTTGTAAGTGACACATTTCATTTTTCAGTGACTTAAAAGAGGCCAAGAGAAGAGGGTGGTGGATATTGTTACATGCTGCAAAGAGGTCAAGAAAGATGATGATTGAGAAAAGGCCATTGAATTTGTCAAGTGATCACTGGTGACTTTAAAGAGAGTAGTTTTATTGAAGAACCAAGGATAAGGAAGTGGAGAACCTGGAGCACTAGGAAGATGATGCCGTCTTACATAGACAGGAGGTGAGTTCAGAAGGGAGGGAGCTATTTGAGGAAAGGCAATGTAATGGGATCTGCGATGCCTACTTATTCAATGCTGCGTAAGTTTTCCCACCAAAAAAAACCAAACCAAACCAAACAAAACAAAAACATAAGGGAGGTGGGGTGGAACGCTTACCAGCCACTGCTCCAGAAAACAGAGCCAACTTGCTAAGGGGTGTCAGTGCAGCTAGAAGGTGATGGCAATAGGGGAGAGACAGATGTTTTTTTCTGCTGAGCTGTTGTAATTGGGATTAGGGTATACCCAGTCTGAGAGATCAAGATCCAGGGCAGAAGAGAGAAGTTTGGGAGTTTGCGCAGTTATATGAGGCCAAATCTGGGAGGTTAGTAGAGTATAGCATTAATGGCTGAAGGTGCTGAAATAGTTATATTGAAGTCTACTTCTGTGATCGGTTGTCATGGAGAGTTGAGGATGACACTCATCTTCCCACCCTCTAGTTACCTCTTAGGTTCATGCCATGACCCACTGTGGGGGTAAAGGATCCCCACTGTAGAGACCCTTGGTACTGGAAACTCCCAGAGAGAGAAATTTCTTTTTTTTAAAATACCAACATGGATCAGCTTCTACTCTATAACTTATTTAAAGCATTGTCTGGGACATTGTCATCCATCACACAACTACTATGTATCAAAGGCCAGATTTAAAGCCAGGTTTTTCCTCATTCTGAGTTCAGTTATCTAAAGCACAAAATCTTCTATGGATAGTCATAGCAGTGCTGGTGATGATGAGGCAGGGGTACTAACAGTACTAAACATGCAGTCCAGTAAGTATATGCAAGATGATATGAGGAGGCAGAGAACACAAACAGCTAAGGGATCAGTAAAAATTTCCCTTAGAAGGTGTTGTTCAGTTGTTTTTCAGTTGGGTCTGTTTCTTCATGACCCCATTGGGGGTTCTCTTAGCAAAGGTAATGGAGAGGTTTGCCATTTCCTTCTCCAGCTCATTTTACAGATAAGGAAACTGAGGCAAACAGAGTTAAGTGACTTTTCCAGAGTCAGTAAATGTCTGAAACCATATTTAAACCCAGGAAGATGAGTCTTCCTGACTTCAGGCCCAACACTCTGTTCCCTGAGCCACCAAGCTACTCCAAATTAAGCCTTAAAGGAAATTTAAAAGTACAAATGAGGAGGCATAGAGAATAATCATGGAAAATGAAATGATAAGCTTGAAGGAAAGTAAGTAGAATAGTTCATTTAGCATATAGAATTGGAAGAGGTAATAAGGTGAATTATATCTGGAAAATAGACCAGAGCCAAATTGCGAGGCCTTTAAATTCCAGACTCAGAAGTTTGTACTTCATTCTAGAGATTATAGGAACCAATGAAGATTTTATTGAGCGGGGGTGACATGATCAGAGTTGTATTTTACAAAGATTATTTTGGCAGGATGCCTTACAGGGAGAAAAACTGAAATAGGGAGCAGGTCTCTGCAACAGTCCATGCTAGGGAGGAGCCAAGATGACAGAGCAGTAGGGAGCATAGCTGAACTTTCTCCTATGGCTCTTCCATACAAATCAGAAAAACACACCAGACTGAGTGACTGATCTGGAAACCCAAGAAAAAGTCACAACACATCTATCATTTTTCCAGTCCAGGTAGGCGTAAAGAGATAGACAGAGATTTCTAAAAACACTGAGATTAGAGACTGGCCAGAAACAGTCATGCAGAGAGAGTTAAACAATGCTGAAGCAATGCACCAGGGTCATAAGAGGTCCCAGATCCACACAGAGGAACTTGACCTTGTCTGGTGCCAATGGGAAGCTCTGTCATTGACATAATGGATAGATGGCTGGGCTTGGAATCAGGAAGACTTATCTTCATGAGTTCAAATGCAACCTCAGATACTTACTAGCTGTGTAACCCCAGGCAAGTTACCTAACCCTGTTTGCCTCAGTTCCTTATCTGTAAAATGAGCTAGAGAAGGAAATGGCAAACCCCTCCAGTATCTTTGCCAAGGAAACCCTAAGATAGGGTCACCAAAGAATTGACTCAATAGTAACAACACTCACTACCCTGTTCCTGGTCACAGATCCAGCAAGGACTGAGGAAGAAACTTGTGCCAAGAAACAAGAAACTTGTGACATTTAGTGTGAGGAATGGTTTCCAGTCTTCACTGGATGAGAAGTAAATTCAGAAACAGCGGCAGCTATGTAAGTTTGACTCTAAGAGCAAAACAGTAGAAGTTGTGTGTGTGTGTGTGTGTGTGTGTGTGTGTGTGTGTGTGTGTGTGTGTGTACATCTCAGTCTGGATTGCAGAGGGAATTAGCAGGGAAGGAACCTCACCCCAAAGGGAAGGCTGTAGTTCTGCTACTCTAAAATAGCAAAGTTTTTTTTAGCTTGCTTATGAAGGCTAGGTCTAAGAACAGTCTACTGGATCTCCAACTGGGGCAAGTCAATAAGTATGTTGCTCAGAACCTAACCCAAGTCAGGAACTTGAAGAGTGCAAACCACGAGGGCAGTGATCAGATTTTGCCCTCTTCTCATGTCAACTCTTTTCCAGAAAAAGCTTCTTCCCTTTCTCTCTTCATGGCCCTGAAGATAGCCTGGAATACTCTGCATCTTCTCCATTGGTATTGGATGCCAGAAGCCCCCAAAGAGACTTGAGAGCACAGAGGCTGAAGAGACCTCTCCTCTCTCCTGCTTCTGCCAACTCTGCCCTGACCTTATGGAGACATGTGGCCTTGATCTCCACCAATGAGCACTGAAAACTTGCAGGTTCCCAGCCTGAGCTGTCCCTGAGATCCTGGAATAGTACCATATAAGATCCTAGAGGATAAAAGCTCCACATAAACATTCCTTCCAGAAATGGGTAGATTTTAGTGTAAAGTCAAGAAATAGACTAGGAGAAATAAGCAAACAACGACAATTAAAAACCCATCAGACATAAACCCAGAAGAAGAGAATGAATCCAAAGCCTATAGAAGCAAACCTTCAAAGAAAAACACAGCTTGACACACATTCAGCTAGAATTTCTGGTAGAGATGAAGCAAGAGTTTAAGAAAAAAAAGTTTTAAAATGTTTTCATAAATTAAATTAGAACATAAGAGGAAAAATGGGAAAGAAATGTGAGTTAATTATGGAAGAAAGATTTGGAAACAAATTTAGCAGCTTAGGAGAAAAGGTAAGAAACCTTATACAAGCAATGACCTACCTAGAAATTAGAATGGACCAAATAGAAGCATTAATGACTCCATGCAGTCATGAGAAATATTAAGTCAAAAGCAAAAAACTGAAAAAAAATGAAGACAGTGTAAAGTATCTTAAAGCAACAACAATAGATCTGGAAAGCAGATTGAGGAGAGATAGTTTAAGAATCACAGGACTACCTGAAAGACACAATGAAATGAAGAGCCTACAAGTCATATTTTAAGAAATCATAGAAGAAAACTGCCCAGATCTGCTGGAACCAGTGGGCAAAGTAGAAATAGAATCTACTAGTCACCACCTGAAAAAAAACCTCAAAATGTAAATTTCATCTTCTCCTGCCTCCTCCATTTAATTATTTATCATTTTGTATTATTCTCTAATTGTTTGGTTATATATACACGTGTGTGTGTATGTGTGTGTGTGTGTGTGTGTGTGTGTGTCCTAGCCTCTCTTTCCAATTAAAGTATAAGCTGCTTGTGGGCAAGGACATTATTACTTCTTGGTATTCTAAATAGAACCAAATACAAAGTAGGACACACATAAAAATGCTTTAAAAACTTTTTAAAAAACTCATATCTCTGGGGTATGAGACAGGTCCATAATCTGGCTCACTTCCTGCTTTTTTACCTGATGGGCCCTTTATACTCATGCCAACAATCTAACCATTGATTTATCCTGGCTTCATGGGCTCAGCTACCTCTCTATAGCCTTCACTCTGCAGTTTCCCCACAAGCCTGCCTTCTTTCAAGGAGACTTTTCTGCCCACCCCATGGGCTCCTGGGAGATGGCTGTGGAAGGAGTTGTCACTTTTGAATGCTCACAGAACTCAGTGGTGTTGGTGTCACCTTTAACGCCATCTGACTGTGGCATCTTTACCACTCTGGTGTCACTTTTAACACCAGCTTTAACAACATCCAATTGTCTAATGAAAAGGAGCCAGCAGAGCAGCACAGGAGATGTGTCAAGCTGTTAATCCAGACAGTTGCTGAGCATTCGCTCTTGGCCTCACCTCTAAACCTGTCATTTTGGGGAGAGAAAAGAAAATTGTACAAACTCTTCTGCCCAGCAGAAGCATGACTTGGGATTCCCTGCTCAATATGCTTAGGCCAGGAGGGAAAGGGGAAAGACAAAATTTCAAGATTCGTGGTTCCAAAGTCCAGTCTCCTAAGCATCAGTGATTTAGAGACAGGAAGAATGGGACTGGGAATTCATATCCTCACTTGAGCTGACAATATGAAAAAACTTGAGTAATTTGACAAAAATATCTAAAGTTCAACTCCACCTATAAAACAGAAGTCTAGTATATGTCCACAAAGCCTTAGTAATCCTTCCATGAATCCTTAGGTTGTAGCGGTTCAGAAGAAGGAAAAATTAAGGAGAGTTGGAATGGTCAAGAAAAACTGTAGGAAAGGGATGAGGCTTGTTGTTGTCATTCAGTTGTGCCCAAATCTTTATGACCCTATTTGGGGTTTTCCTGGCAGAGATATTGGAGTGGTTTGCCACTTAATTCTCCAGTTCATTTTACAGATGAGGAAACTGAGGCAAATGGGGTTGTGTGATTTGCTCAGGGTCACACAGTTAGTAAGTATCTGAGGTCAGATTTGAACTTAGATCTTCCTGACTCCAGCCCTGATACTCTAACTACTGTGCTACCTAGTTGCTCTTAGGTAGGACTTGAGCATGGTCTTAAATGATTTGGATTGATAAAGGTTAGAGGAAAAAGCATTATGGGAGGGAATGGGACAGGGTATGAACTGCATGAAGGAAGGCATGGAAGTGAGAATAAGCAGTGTTTTCATGGAGAGTAAGGGAACTAGCTAGACAGAAGGGTATCTATGATAACATAGTGGGGTGGGTGGGGGAGTTCCTTAACAAGGACAGAACTGGTGCTAGATCTACTGGGTTGGTTAAGATCTAGAAATAATTTTTTAAATCCTGCTATGTTTCTTCTGAGAAGAATAGGGATGCTGCTCTAGGTGTGGAATATTGCATATACTGTCAGGTATGACTGGTGTATCGATCCTGTCTCTGACCTAATGGACATGTCCATAATTATCAACAATGCTATTGAAAGACCTTCCACTATCCATAGCTTATCACAATCTCTTTCGTTGTCACGTATGTAGTGAAGGATGTCTCAACTTGGCTCACAGGGAAGCCAGAATAGATATATCTTTATATCTCCTCCCCCATCCCTTCTCCAAGGGAGACTTTAATTCCTTCCAGGAGAGGAAGCAAGAGATGGAGGCAGAGGCTGACTGTTGTACTCTCCTTAGAGAGGGAAGTACCAGGCTCGACTTATCTAGATCTGCTTACTGAAATGCTGCTAGCCCAGGGAATGTAGTTTTCAGGTTCAAATGAATCCCCTAATTGCTGTTCATTGTGTGTTCATCCTTCGTTGCCAAAGAAGACTGTGCCATCAGAGAAATAATGACATGACATGCACTTCACTTCATTTTTTTGAGTGAGGGAGGGCTGTGCAGGTCACCAGCTTCACTTCTCCTCCAGAGCCCTCTGAATCCAGTGACCAGATATTCATCTGGATGACTGGAGATGATCCAGGATGAGGCAATTGGGGTTAAGTGAATTGACCAAGATCACACAGCTAGTGAGTGTCAAGTGTCTGAGGTGAGACTTGAACTCAGGTCCTCCTGACTCCTACACTGGTGCTCAATCCAAAGCACCACCTAGCTGCCCCTTTGTTATTCATTAATGGGGAAAAGAAGACCTCAAGCTCTATATTCAAGGTTTGACTTTCTTTCCACTCAATACTATTTCCACAATAAGCATATGCAGAACAAATGCCAAAGAAACTCTTTCATTCAAGTTGATAGTAGAACTGAAGTCAGAGTAAAAGGAGTTCTCCTTTCAACTCACCTGAGAGAGAGAGAGAGAGAGACAGACAGACAGACAGACAGACAGACAGAGGCAGAGGCAGAGGCAGAGAGACACAAAGAGAAAGAAAAAGAGATATAGAAACAGAGACAGACACAAAGAGAAAGAAAAAGAAAGAGATACAGAGACAGACAGAAAAAGAGAGAGATACAGAGACAGAGACAGAGAGAAAGAAAAAGAGACATGCAAAGACACAAAAGCTGAGAGACAGAGAGAAAAAGAGAAAGAGAGAGATACAGAGACAGAGAGACACAGAAACAGAGATACACAGAGAGAGATACAGAGACACAGAGATGGAGAGAGAGGGGGAGACAGAGCGAGAGAGAGAGAGAGAGAGAGAGAGAGAGACAGAGAGACAGAGAGAGAGAGAGAGAGAGAGAGAGAGAAAGTGTCTTAGATCTTACCCAAGGGCAAAATTCCCCAAAGCCTCTATTATAGCAAGTAAAGGGCACAATGGAGACTTCTAATGCTGGCTCCTTTCCGGAAGAAGCTTCTTCCCATTCTTCTTTCATGACCCTGAAGATAAGTTGGAATACCCTGTGTCTTCTCCATTGAATTTGGAGGCCAGAAGCCCCCAAAGAGACTTGAGAGCCCAGAGACTGACAAGACCTCTCCTCTCTCCTCTTCCTGCCAACTCTGCCCTGACCTTTGTGGAGGCTGCTCCAATGAGGATAGTACCACACCAGTGGACTGTGAGGCTTAGGTTCTATTATCTCATTTGGTCCTAACTACAGTCCTCTCTGCAGGCAGGCTCATAGGATCAGATCACAGATTTAGAGCTGGACCAGGTCTTTGAGGTCATCTAGTTCAATCCTCTCATTTTGTAGAGAAACCTTCTATGTCTCTAGTGCAGGCTCTTATCATTTCATACCTAAAGTATTACCAGAGCTTGTTGGTCTGTCAGCCTGCCTCCAGTCTCTCCCTACTTCAATCCATCATCCATTCAGTCATCAAAACGATTTTTCTAAAGCACAAGTCAGACCACATTTCTTCCCTGCTCAATAAGCTTCATGCCTCCTTATTGCCTCTGGGATCAAATTGCTCTGCTTGGCCTTCAAAGCCCTTCATAATCTAGCCCCTCTTACTTTTACAGTCTTGTTCATTGAGTGATTGAATCTGAGACCCTGAGAAGTTAAGTGACTTGATGAAGGTCACATAGATAGCAAGTGGTAGAACCAGGAGATCCTCTTACTCCACTTGGAGTTCAAATCCAGTCTCAGATACTTATTAGCTATGTGACCTTAGGTAAGTCATTTAACTTCTCTTTGCCTCATTATCCTTATCTATAAAATGGGGATAATAATAGCATCTGCCTCTCATGATCATTTTGAGGATAAAATGATATAATATTTATAAATTTTGGCAAATCTTGGCAAATTTAAGATTTGGCAAATCTTAAGGCACTATATAAGTGTTAGCTACTGCTCCTCCTCCTCTTCCTCCTCCTATCCATTTGGAGCTTATCTCAGTGTATGGTATAAAATGTTTGTCTGACTCTTATTTCTGCCAGAATGCTGTCTAGTTTTCTCAGGGCTTCCACTACATAACGGTATTTGAGCTTTTAGATTCACAGAATATTCGAGCTTGAAGAAACAACAAAGATCGCCTGTCTAGCTTAAACACTCACTTTGGAGATGAGCAAATTGAAGGTCTTACTGATGAAACAAAATTCCATGATAAGCTAGAAGGCATGTTATTATCCTAGTTGTTCTATACATTTAAAGAAGTGCAATCTTATCACCTTTGACAATATTTTTTATTTTTAGAATACCGGGAGCATTTCTTCTTATATATCCCTTCCTCAAAATCAGTCCTGGATTGAAGATTTTCTATCTGTCTTCAATACCTCAAAAACAGCTTTCCAACTCTGTCAATGTATTAATTTACTAGTTAAACAGAGTTAGTTCAAATTAGCTCAAAATAGAGATACTTAAGACACTTAATGAGATAACGTAATAAGAAAAGTAGTAATTTCCCCAATAAAGCTGGGGTATATTCTCCCATTGGACAGTCATATGGCACAGTAGATAGAGCTTCAGGCCAGGATTTAGGAAGACTTAAGTTCAAATCCAGCCTCAGATACTTGCTAGCTCTGTGACCCTGGGCAAATCACTTAACCCTGTTTGCCTCAATTCCCTCATCTGCAAAATGAGCTGTAGAGGGAAATGGCAAACCACTCCATCATCTTTGCCAAGAAAACTCCAAAAGGAGTCACAAAGAGTCAGACATGACTAAATACAATGACACAATATATTCTCCCATAAAAACATAGGCCTTTAATGGGGAGAATGGACACACTAAGAATTAAAATTGGAGAATACATGTAGGAAGAATGAGTTCCTTATATCCCAGAATCTGCATCTTTGATTAATAATCACAATTGCAAGTAGAAGGAGGACTCTACACACCAATGGTTTTTAGGACCTGCCCTTTAGGAGGGCTTACCTGACTATAACCGATGACTTTTGAGTGCAGTCCTAGTTGATACTCTCTGGTCTTTCCTTATTCCATCCCCTATGTGTGTTCACCCAATACTTGAGATTTTTGCCCCTTTTGAAGGTAGTTGTGTGTTTGTCCTTTGTTCTCAAAGAGGACCATGACATCAGGGAGATGATGATATGATTTGCAGTTGACTTTGATTTGAGTGAGGGAGGGCTGTGCAAGGTCACCAGCCTCACTTTCTCCTCCAGAACCATCTGGGTCCAGTGGCCAGATATTCATCAGGATGACTGGAGATAGCTCAGGGTGCCATGCGAGACCCTGGACCTTTTAGGCTAAGTCTTTTCAAGTTTTCACTTTGAGTGAGATAAGCCCCATTCAGTGAATAAGCCTTTTAAAGAAGTGAGTCAAGGGATGGCTCCTTTAATTACAAAAAAAGGAAAAAAAATCAAAGTGGGAGGGAAAGACCCTCAGGGTTGCTGGCCAAAAGAGAAATAGTTACTATTTACACTCACTCTGAGCTGGGAGGGCCCAAAAAATAGTTATTAAGTGATGCTTGGGCAGGAAAAGGAACATAGGGAAACCATTTATTGGAATTGGAAAGTCTTTTTTGTCCCTGAATGGTTCAGATAAATCTCAGAAATGGCTTGAGGGACTAAGAGACAGAGTTATTGGAAGGGCTTTGTGTTTTAGTGTTATAGGAGAGAGAAACTTATCTTTTTATAAGCAAGATGTCTAGAACTTTATTTGTAAGAAAGGGGATTATTTGGAATATTTGGTAGACATTTTAAGTCCTTAGATAAAGGGACTTCATCCAACTCTTATAAAAAAAAAAAAGATGATTGTTCCTAGTTAGAGATCTCAAAAGGGGTCAAAATTTACTATTATCCCACAGACAGGCCTTTTAGAGAAATTGCAATGGCTGGCAGGTTTGGAAAAACTGGGTTTTTGGTGGTATTGGGTGAATCTTGGTTTCAACTTGGACCCCAGGACAGATTGTGTGCCAGAGACCTATAACCTCTTTCAGGGGAACCTGTATCCTCGAGGCCAGAAATGGCCCATTAAGTCCTCAAGTGCAGAACTCTGAATGAACCCAAACTTCACAGAAAAATCCCCTTAATAAAAGAATTTGTTCTGTAAAACTTGGACTCAGTCAGAAGGCCTCATGTAAGTACCTAGAAGGCCACATGTGGCCTGGAGTCCACAGGTTCCCCACTCCTATTAGGCATTGAATTCAGATAGTCCAGATCTAAGATGGACCTTGGTGATAATACTGGACATATTCGTTTAGTGATTCTGGTATTCCTAGTGATGCTCCTGGTCATCAGCATTGTTTTATACCAGAAGATTTTTATGAACTGCCCTTGACATCATGTCTCCACTGTTTAAAAAATGATTGTTTCTATAGTCTTATTTTTGTTATTTGTTTTCAATTTCTTTCCCAGTTTTCAGCATCATTTTGAAATTGTTTTAGGGGTGCAAATCCTACTGGAAAGTTTTTGAGACCTCATCACCAAGGGATAAGTTAGACGTAGTTGGAAGCTTGGCCAGACTCCTGAGGCTGTTACAGCTGCTATAGCCACAGCAGGTCCTCCCCCCACCTCCTTAGATTGCCTAAAAACTTAGAGAGGACCCTTCTCTGGACTTTGTGAAGGTTCCAGTGGAGCATTCTGGTTGCCAACCCATCATTCCTTTATCTTCACATCACTAATCATCTTTTTCTATCATGAAACTCTTTGAGATCCTTTACTACTGTTCTTCTTCCGAGTTCCTCATTGGTTATACGTTGCAGCCTTTCCAGTGCCCTCAGGGCAATGATCATCTTCAGTTTTTCAGTTAATACTGTTCCAGATCTCACTGCCACAGAGCAACACCTGTGAAATATTGCACTAAAAAGAGGGACCTTTGCTTTTAGGGGAAGTGTAGGATGAATAAGAATACCTCATAATTCTCCAAAATCAATACAGCCTGATCTCTCCTCTTTCTTTTCAGTTCTAGGCCCCAAACACTGTTTATCTGCATTGTCTATCTAAGATTGTATATACATATACTCTTGGACAAGCTCTCTAGAGTGTCCATTCAGATGCATGTGGAAATCTGGACAAAAGATATCCTGCATTTAACCTTTCCTATGAGTGTTGAGAGATCAAACTCTTTTAAGTGACTACAAATCACTTCTAGGAGACTCTGTAATGTGTTAGGGATTGATCCGATAAATATAATGTCATCTACAAACATGAACATTTGAAAGATCTTACCATCTACTGGGAATTCCTCCTCAACTTAGACTCAATGTTGAATCTCCTCATCAAAGTAGTAAATAGGTTTGTCTAGCCTTCATCTCCATTTTATGTATAAATTGATGTTTATTATTAAAAGGGAACTGCATAGGGATATTTCTTCTGTTACATCTTCCAAGGAATCTTGAAAGATCTTGATCTATGAATGGGAGACATCTTGTTATACAATATCCTGTATGGTGGTATTTTGTTCTTTAGAGCCTTTGTTATCTTTCTTTTCTTCAGTTAACTTGTAAATCAGTTCCTCATACCCTCCCAATTATATTGCCTCTAGCACAGATCTCCCTGGTCTGTATATTTGATCCAATCTGGCTGCTGTTCCCATTTTTGGTGTCTCTAGGGCCCTTTCTACTTCCTTTGTAAGCACCTGAAGAACTGCGATGATAGGGTCCAAATGTGGTAGTTCCACTATCGTTGGTGGAGAAAGCAGTTTACTGTAATAATTTTTGCAAATCTTTTCCATTTTTCTTCTATTTGTAGTTTTTTTCTGTTTTCATCTTTGAATGCCATTGGGATGACTTTGCTTAGGTTGATGTTTTAACATCAACATGCTTTCTTTGTTCAAGTTTTACCATCCATTGCTTCTCTCTGTTTTACAAGACATTATTGCTCCATCACACTTCTTCACAAGATTTTACAGATAAGTTTATATTCCAGTCCAGTGTGACCTTTGGCATTCATATCTCTCTCTCTCTCTCTCTCTGTTTGGCAAGTAAGTCAAATATTTGTTGACTAAGACTTGTTCTGGGTTCCTTTGGTCTCTTTGTAGCAATAAATTTATACTGGTTTAACTTTTGGATGAAATTATTACAGTCAGTGAATTTCTGTTGTTTATTTTCCATTTTTTATTTTCAAAAGCTTGTTTAGAAAATTCAGAGTTAGCTGTTCTTAATTATACACTATATCTTATTCTCTTCATCACATGTTATTCTTTTTAAAATTTATTAGAAATCCAATCTTAGCTCAAAGAGAATATTGACGTTAAATGGATGGGCTCTGATGACAGCAAATAGTTTAAAATCAATAAAGGTACTATGAAATTTTCCAAATAAGGAATAATCAAATGAGGGCTAGAATAAGTATATGAACATTGTTTACTAAAAAGACAATATATAAACGTAAACAACCAAACAACTGACAAATCTTATGCTTAGTTAAGTTCTCACCAGTGCAAGGCATTGTGCTAGATGTTGCAAGGGTTGCAAACAAGCACAACATTATTGACTACTTAATAATCCTACCTAATTAATTCGATACTGAAGATATTTTGGAATGAATGAAGGGATAAGAATGAGGTAGCATCAACCAAGGAAGGCACTCTCATGGACCAGGTAAGTCTTGTGTATACCTTTTTTAAGATGAAGAAACTGAGTCTGAGAGATGAAGTGATTTGCTCCTGGTCATAGAGCTAGTGTAAAAAGTTTGAGTCCCGGTTCTAAAGAAACTTTTTGTTGTAGTTGTAGAAACAAGATGTATGTAAAAAAAGAACAAAAACTAGATGGAGTATTTAGACATGAAGTGATGCCAAAGAAGGTCTGTGCTAACTTACTACCATGATGAAGGAACTCGTTCTTGGTAGATAATAGGAGGAAAGCTGTTCCTGTACATATTATACTATTAATTTCACCTTTTTACTCATTATTTTTTCCTACCTGTAACAGAAAGCACCCCTATATACACAGGGGGCACTACTATCATAGGTTCTTAGATTTGCACCTCTAAAAGGGAAGGCAACTTTTGAGAGGTTAACAATCTCCCTTAATCAAGCACATGTATCATTTACCTAGTTCAGAAAGTCAACAGACAGTGCTTCCAAACTGTCTAACATATCATAAATCAACAGAGGGGTCCAACTATCTGACCATAGTTGCCAGAAAGGGAAACACCAACATCTGGGTTTTCAAAGGCTCTTTAGCAGCTTCCCAGACTCTCCTTTGGCACACAAAGCTTCTTCTAAAACCCAAGCCCTAAAGTAAAACCTCACCCTCAGAATATTTATACCTCTTTTAGAGCCAGAGGGCATCTCAACCCTAGAAAACCAATGCCTCATTAACAAAAGGTGTGGGCCTTCCCACAAATCTTCCCTCATCAAATGGGCAGTCCCATTAATGGGTGGGAAAGATCTTTAATCACATTAACAATACAAATACATATACTGTTTCTAGTTAAAGAAACTCTTATTTCTGTACTTTACTCCTAGTAATGACACTTGGTTGATTAAGGTAAGAGCCAATCAGAGGCATCTGATAATACTAAAACAAAAAACAGCAAAAGATCCCACTTTGCTTGCCATCACACTACCCCAACTAGACTATACCAGACTTCCATCTAACCTTTTAGGTTTGTTGACACCAATGGATCCTTTGGTCTGACCAGGTTGATACTCTGGTTACTGTTTTGAGTCACTGCTTGGACTATACCTTTTTCTCCCCAGTGTTCCTAGGCAGGTATGTGGTATAGTGAATACAGTGCTGGGCTTGGAATCAAGAACACCTGAATTCCAAATCCCATCTCAGACTGTACTCCCTGCAAACATATTTTGTGATGCTATGACAATTGCTTCCTTGCTGCTCCTAAAACAAGAAACTCCTTGTCCTGACTCTGGACATTTTTATTGGTTGTTCCCCATGCCTAGGAGGATCTCCTACCTCACATCTTCCTTCTAGCTTTCCTGGTTTCCTTCAATTTCCACCTGAAGTCTCCCATTCTGTAGGAAGATTTTCCTGATCCCACTTAATTCTAGTGCTTTATATCAAAAATGATTTCCATTTTATACTGTTTATAGCATTTCTGTACATAGTTGTTTCCTTGGTGTCTCCCACATTAGGCTGTGTACTCCTTGAAAGCAGGGACTGTTTTTTGGCTTTTTCTGTATCCTCAGTGCTTAGCATAGTGCCTGGCACATAGTAGGTAATTAGAATGTTTATGGATTGGCTAACAAATAAAATAACATGTATATCAAACCTTAAAGAGCCACATAAATGCTAGCTATTAGGATTATCATTGTTACTCTTCTTTCCAGGCCTGTTAATTCCCCTTAATCATCAGCAGGTAACAGTCTCATCCCTAAAGGGGACAGGAACCAGACTAACCCTAAATAAGTGTTGAATGAATGCTTATAGATATTAATTGTTCTAAGAAAACTGAGGAAGGAGAAATCATCTTTTGGCTGGAGCAATCAGTTCAGAGTGAAGATTAACTTTAAGGTAGGTAGATACAAAGAAAACACGGGGAAGACTTAAGTAGGAAGGGAGGTAGGGAGAAAAGAGAAAAGCAGGTATTGAGACAAAGGCTTGGAGGTGAGAAAATGCCAAGAAGATTGAAGATGTGGTGGATAAATCCATTTGGTGGAAGTAGGTTTATGTGGAAGAGAGGAAGAAATAAGATTTCAGAGGTAGGTTGAAACTCCATTTGGAAGGACATCTATTAAAATATCTAGGTAAAAGAATTTGAACTTGACCACATAGGCACTGGGAGTGTGAGAACAACTAAAGAGTAGTAAGTAAAGAAGCTACCTAGAATGCAACAAGTATAGGGTTGTGTCATATATACTCAAGGAAGACAGGAATCTCATCTGAGCCATGCAATTAGCTGAGTATTCCAGCAGCAGTGCAAAAGATAAGAGAGGAATCTTATGAAGGGGCTTTTGCAGTGATCTAGATGTGAATTGATGAGGGAGCTAACTAAGGTGGTGGGTATTGGGGACTGAAATACTTTGGAGCTGGGATCTGTAAATCTCCCATGGGGTTGGATGAGGCCAAAGCTTGTCCATCTCTCTATTGATATTGGCACAAGGCCCATCTACTTAGGGGAGCTTTTGTGGTACCCCTGTGGGAAGGAGACTATCTTGAGTGGACTGGGAAAGGGGAGGGTTGGCGAGGCCTATTGTCCTTCCTGATTGCTCTGGTATTGTCTTCATGGAAATGCACCCAGACCTCAGTACAAAGGCTGCATTATGCCCACTGGAGACACAAAGAGAGGGAGACAAGCGGGATCCCATTGGACCTGGCTGCCCCCTCCTGTCTGTGCTTGCTCTCTCCCTCCTTCCTTGGAGGAGCTGGTTTTAATCTCTCTTTGGGAAGGAGATTGGCGGACAGGCTGGATTATACTGGAGTCTTGACTGCCTTGCCCCCCCAGTCTATGGCCCCGTGTTCCACTTGTGCCTTCTAAATGTTCTTGGAACAGCTTTGCCCTGGGATGAGTGGTATTCAGATGCATTAGGATGCAAAATAGCAGTAAATCATCTCATTCCCTTGGCTATTTATGTTGTGGGTTGTGGAGATATTTGCTGCGCAATGAGGTCTCAGGACTGTCTATGTGTTCCGATTAATGAAATGGTAATTAAGCTTTTAACAAACCTTTCATTCGTGTGCTACCAAGTCCCCACCTCCCTTTGTTTTCCCTGCCTTTCCCAGACTTACTCAGAACTTCTCTCCTGAGAAGCCCAGGATAATATTTGAGCTACAACCCAAACTCACTAATTGGGACTTCACTGCTTTTGAATTTATAACAAGGAACAAGTTTTCCTCTCTTTAAGCAAAACTTTTCTTCAAAGATTATGATGTGATAAAAAGAGCACTGAATTTGGAGTCAGAGAATCTACATTTCACCTTGGCTCTGATATTTACTATACGTGTAACTTTGGACAAGTCACTTAACTTCTATAGGCCTCAGTTTCTGCATATGTAATCAGTGTTTTCCAGACTTTTAGCAAAAAAAAAAAAAAATTAAGAAAAGTTCCCTCCCCATGTATGTATATTAAGTTAATTAGGTTCTACAGACTATCCTCCCCCATTCTTATGCCTTTTTGGTTTCCCTTTTTATCTGAACTAGAACCAAGGGAGGCAAGTTATGAAGTTACTTAGTGTACAAATGTTGAGGGATGCTTTCTAATCAAATATGTATGTGTCAATAGATAGTCATGCCTATATGTAAAATATGCATTACAAAGCTTAAAAGATTTGACTAGGCCATTTCAAATCCCCCACCTCCACCACCAAGTAACAGAATCACCTTAACATATAGCCCTCTCCTCCAGAACTGCTGAATAAGAAGTTCTGAGCAACTTCCTAAGTTGAAAAAAATAAATAAATAAGACATACTTCGTGTCAGCACATCTAAACAAGTAAGAGTGTACTGGAATGTGCAAAAACCAGTTGAGAAATGGACTGAAGCAGAGTATGGTCAGTCCAGTCAGTCAACTAACATTAAATGCCTGCTACGTGCCAAGCATTGCAGTAAAGTCTGGTTCAGTTAGAAATGATGGAGGGAACAGAACTGTTGATGACATTGCTACCTTCCTCCTGAGCTCCAAACTCAATGACAATCCTTCAAGGTCTAGTTCAAGTCCTGATAGCTGTGTGATCTTGGGTGAGTCACTTATCTTCTGAGGGTTTCAGTTTCTTCTTCTGCAAAATCAGGGGTTTTCACTAAATGACTTCTAAGATCCCTTTCAGTGGCCCATTTCTTTACTACAGCTGAAAGAAATCTTCTCTAACCCAATTCAATTTATCCCAATCAAAGAAAAAATTATTGAATGTTAGAGACTGTCTCTGTCCTCAAAGAATTTGTAATGGGTACTCATCATTTTATCTATTTAACAACAGTAAGAATATTTGTATTTATGCATTGCTTTAAGGTTTACAAAGCATTTTACAAACATTAATTTATCATCACAAGAACTCAGGAGGTAGGTGCCATTATCCTTACTTTACAGATGAAACTGAAGCAGACAAAGGTTAAATGATTTTCCCAGGGTCACGTAGGTAGTAAGCATCAGAGGCAGGGTTTGAACTTGGGTCTTCTTAAAAAATAAATACCTACATGCAACGGAGAGTAGAATCCTCTAGGGATAGCATCTTCATCAACCTCCTACTAAGTTGTCTTCTAGTCTTTGTTTCCTCAGGACTCAGTAGAGTGAACATAACGGGTGTTTAATAAATGTTTCTTCCATTGAATTGAACATAAACTGAAACAAAAGAAAAATGAAAATATCTTAAAAGAAAAAAATACTAGCATTAAAGTACCAAAACTCTCAAGAAATAGGGTGGAAAATAATGAGCACAGTAGGCACTTGCTAGGCTACAGCTCTTGAGGGTGATAAACTGTTGGTCAACACATGACAGTGATCCTAAGTTGATTGTCCTGAGATGTCTCACCTTGCCTTAGCCTTGCCCTAGGATCAGGATCCAAATTGCAGTTGAGACTTCTCTTATTTTTAAGATTATTATACACACATATATATATAGATACATACATACAAGCATATACACAGAGAGAGAGAGAGACAGACAGAGACAAAGAAAGATAGTTACATGGCTTTATATGTGTGTGTATATATACATATGCATTCGTTCATTGGTTTATTCTTTCATTAGTTCATTTATCTGCTTATTTATTTGTTTATGGTGCAGAAGGAGAGAGATTAAGAACTTAGAATTTGCACTCATTGGTGAGAAGAAGCAGAGCAGGATTGGGGGAGGGGAGGAGGCCATCACCTCTGAAGGGGTAGGTGGGATTCTGTTGTGTTTGAGACATTCATTTCAATTTGCCCTCATGGTGAGGGTGGGATATTATATGTCTCCACACTTTAATTTTAGTTGTTCAGGCACCCCTATGGATGGTCTCACCCACACTAGGGGGTCCTGCATATCTTACTTTGGAAATCACTGGAATAGAAGAACACTAGTATCTCTTCTAGCTCTATATCCATGACTATGACCAGATGGACTCAAGAGTCCTTTTCAGTTTTAAATCTATTCAAATCATGGGAATGAAATTTGGGGTCATTAGTTTAAGTTGCCAAGGAGAATAAATGGCATTTAAGTTCTTTAGAAATTCTCACTTACATGCAATCAATTGATCTACTACATTCTTCTCCATTCAATCAAGTGGGTTCCCCAAGGGCTCCTACATGGCCACATTATGTGAACTTTTAGAAAGAGAGAATATTAGAGGTAGAAGGGACCTTGCAAAACAGCTTTCATTTTACAGATAAGGAGACCAAAGGAATGATGGATTGAGCAAGATATTAGAGGCAAGAAAGGGGTGGTATTTTTCTAGCTACTTTGTGCCTTTAAAACATTCCACAGTTCGGGCTACGCAAATTCAAATGGGCTTTAATAATTACTATTAAAAATAAACTCTTGGGACAAGCTATTGTTGTTGTTCAATCATGTCCTTCCTAACCCAGTTTGTGATTTTCTTGAGAAAGATAGTAGTGTGGTTTGCCATGTCCTTCTCCATCTCATTTTACAGATAAGGAAACTGAGACCAGTGGGGTAAATGACTTGCCCAGGTCATACAGCTAGAAAGTATACGAGTCTAGATTTGAACTCAGGTCTTCCTAACTCCAGACCCTGCTTCCTGTCTATCCGCTGTACCACCTAGCTGCCCTAGATGTGATTAGGGAGTTCTTAATCTTTTTTGTGTGTGTTTGTCATGGACCCCTTTGGCAGTCTGGTGAAGTTTTTGAGTACACCTCTTCTCAGAGTAATTTTATTTTAATGCATAGCAAAAAATACATAGGATTAGAAAAGAAGCCTATATATATATATATGTATATACTTATAAAAATATTTTATGTAAGTTCATGGACATCAGGTTAAGAGTCTAGGACTAGAGGGTGTCTCAATTTCCTTTCAGCTCCGGATCTGTGATCCTATTTCTCTTTCCTTCTAGTTCTCTAGACTTTATCACCATATATTAGCTGCCTTTTTACCTTAGAATAATATCCCTCCATCCCTGTGGTCTCCTCCCATAGACAGAGCTAGAAAAACATCTTGGGAAAGTTTAGGCAAAGCTTGAGAATATTGTCACTTATGTGTTAGCATCGAATTGAGACTTTTAACATACAATTTAACTTAATACAAAATAAATTCCTATGTACCCAGAGAGGAGTTTTCTCCCTTATGAAGGAAGGTTTAGATTGAATGCTTGTTTACCTGTAGAAAACACTTAGAGGCGAGGTCTAGTTAACATGCTGAAAGATAGAATGAGGAGCCCTAGGCTGGAAGGATAGAGCTGGTCTGATCAGATGGTTGGCTTTGTTGGTGTTTTCTTTCCTTCTTTTTGGTTTAAACGTATGACTTTCTTGGTGTAGGCAAACTCCCGATGTATAAACAACCTTTCCCAATGAAGACTGGTTACTCATTGGCAACACAGTCTCACAGAGTTGCCTAGGACACGGAAAATTTACCAACACCAGCCAATATGCATCAGAAGAAAGACTTGAACTCATGTCTTCCTGACTCAAAGCTAAGTCTGTTATCCACTACACCATGCTGCCTCTCTAAAAGAAATGTAGTAAGGATATACATGAACATCTACATTTGGTTTCAAAATAATTTCAGGATCATAGAGACATGGATGTCAGTAGTTGGTATGGATGGAAACAGCGACAAAGTTCGTATGGAAAGCAATCAGAGATTTTGTGAACTAACTGTAGGCTCAAAATGGATTAACAGCGTATCATATACTTACTAGGTGTGTGACCCTGGGCAAGTCACTTAATTAACCCCAATTGCCTCCAACCCCCCCCCCCAAAAAAGCTAATATCTGAAACTGTATTAAGAAAAGTATAGGGTACAGAACAGAGGGGCAGGGGTTCCACGGTTGTGGTTGGAGCTCACTCAATTTTGGAAACCGCATTTTAGAAATGATATTCATAACATGGCGTATGAAGCATCCAGAGAAAGGCAACTAGACTGATGACAGGACAGGAAACCAAGCTATCCAAGAACTGATTGAAGGAACTGGGGAGGAACAGCCTGGAGAAGAAACAATTTATGGGGTCATGGGACCTGTCTTCAAGGGTTGGAATAGCTGACATGCAGAGGGGTCAGAATTGTTCTACTTTGCCCCAGAGGGCAGTACTAGGAACAATGGATGGACGTTAGAGAGACAGAATTTCCCTGAAACATTTCCTAATAATTAGAACTCTCAAAAAGTTAAAATGGGTTTCCTTGGCAGCTAATAGTTTTCCCCTCACCAGAGGTTTTAAATTGGAGTCTAAATGACCACTCGTTAGGAATGTTAGGTACAGGGTGGAAATGATGACCTTTGATGTTCTTGCCAGCTGTGAGACCCTGTGGTTCTGTAGAATGGAAAACCAATTTTCCTTCCAGGTAGACCAAACCAGAATGCAGCATTCTGGTCTGGTATAGTCAGGCAGCTGGGGCAACTTCTAGTTCAAACTGGTTAATAAACTTTGAATTCGGAGTGGTTCTAATCATCTTAGGCACATTCGATGATGACCTCTGACACTAGTTTTGCTTTCTTAATATTGATTGGCCATCAGCATGGCAAGTAGAAAGGATGTTGGCTTTAGAGTAAGAGGACCTAACTTTGAATTTTGACTCTGCCACTTCTAGAACCTGTGTGACCTTAGGGGAGTCATCTCTCCCTTTCGTCCTCAGTTTTCTAATCTGCAAAATGAGGGGGTTGGAATCAATGACCTCTGAATTTTAAATGTATAACCTTGAAATACACAATGCACTGGAAAGGTCTCAGTTCTGTGATTCAAGAAACCTCATTTTTAGTCCTGGTTGCTGTATGATCTTAGGCAAGTCCCTTAACTTCTCTGACCTTCAGACTCCTTATTTATAAACTAGAGATAATAAGCCCAGTTTTGTCTGTCAAACAGGGTTAGTGTGAGGTTTCAATGTGACAATTGGTACAAAATACTTTGAAAAGTTAAAAATGATACACAAACATGAGATAACATCATAGTTATTTAGTATGGCTTGATGACCCCTGAGAGAGGCAGGAATGTCCCTGAGAATTTTCCCCATGCCAGAAAGATGGTAATAATAATGAAACAACCCACCACTGGGCCACTTAATGTGGGTAATTCACCTCGTGGTATAGCATGTTCTGTACAAGGCATTAGAAGATGTAATTTGATTCTTATACCAGGTAAGCGATGTGACTTTTCTGAATTTCAGGTTCCTCATCTGTCAAATAGGAAGGATAAACCTTACACCCAAAGGGTGATTGTGAGGAGCAAATAAGATTTCTATGAGAATACATTTTAAATTTTAAAGTTCTATGAAGTATAACATATACCATTGTAACTGTCATCATCGGCATTGTTATTATCCAGAACTATGATTTTATTATTGCGTGGAGCTCTTAGTATGGAAACTGTCCACCAGTGCAAACCTGTAAGTCATCTAAAATATGTAGTCTTCAAGAGCTCCCATATGACTGAGAGTTTCCATACCTACTTTGCAGTGGATATACGTAGAATTTCACTAGACCTTATCATCTCCTCAAACTTCCATCCTATATTTCTTCTCCTTTTCTCAGCCAAATTCCTTGAAAAAGCTTCCTACACTTTCCTTCTTTTTCCACTTCCTGTCCTCCTACTCACTGCTGAGCCCTTTGCAGTCTGGCTTCTGACCTCATCATTCAGTTGAAACCACTCTTTCTAAAGTCACCAATGATCTCTTAATTGCCAAATCTAATGGCCTGTTCTCAATCTACATCCTACTTGACCTCTTTGCTTCCTTTGGCACTGTTTAACTTCCCTCTCCTTTTGGATCCCTTCTCCTCGTTGGGTTTTTGTAACATGAATCTCTTCTGGTTCTCCTCCTGTCTAACCATTCCTCAGTCCCCCTTGCTGGCTCATCATCCATATCCCAGTTACTAACTATGGGTATGACCCAAGACTGTAAAAGATACTCTTCCCTTCTTTCTCTACACTCTCTTTGCTGGTGTATTCATCAGTTCTCATGAGTTTAGATTTCAACTCCATGCAAATGACTCAGATCTATGTGTCCAGTAAGGAATTCTTAGTATGGAAACTCCCTCCAGCAGTGCAAATCTGGAATTCAGGTAAGAGTACTTGAGTTCCACATCTGCACCAACCAATTGGGGGGCATTTATTAAGCTCTTCTACTGTGCTAAGTGCTAAGGATAAAAAGAAAAAGCATATAGAGTCCCAGCCTTCAGAGTTCACAATCTAATGGTGGAGACACTATGTATACACATACGGGTGTGTGTATATATATGTGTGTGTAGATATGCACATGTGTGTATGCATACATGTGTACATATACACATGTATGTATACATGAGTACATATAAGATATACAGAGCAGATAGACCAAAATCTTGAAAGGGAAAGCATAGGTATTTCAGACTATATATCCCAGAGACATTTCAAATTCAACATATACAAAATTGGATTTATTTATTTTTCTTAAGTTCACTCCTCTTGCAAACTTCCATAATTCCATTGGGGCAACACCATTCTTCTTTTCTCTCAGGCTCACAACCTCCATATTACCCTCCATTCCTCACTCTCCTTCACCTGACCTAGCCAATCAATTGTCCAATCTTTCCGTGTCTACCTTTACAACATCTCTTGCATCTGACCCTTTCTCTCCCCACAGAGTCACCCTCTCAGCTCACGCCTTCCGTGTGGACTCTTACAGTTGCCTCCAAATTGGTCTTCCTGCCCCAAGTCTCTCTCTCCTCCAAGCTATACTCCTTTTACTGCTGTTAAAGTGGTTTTGCTTATGTGCAGATCTGACCATATCAGTCCTCTAACTCACAAAATGCCAGTGGTTTCTATCAGCTCTAAGATAAAATATCATCTCCTCTGTTTAAAGCTCTTTACAACCTGGCCCGTCTATCTCATTATACATTACTCCCCTTCCTACATCCTACAGTTCTCCCCTCAGATAAACAAACAAACTTGGCCTTCTTTCTATGCCTCATGTACAGCATTCCATATACCCTCTCTGTACCTTTTGCACTGACTAACATCTGTTCCTGAAATGTCTTTCCTTCTTCTTCCTCACCTCATAGAGTCTTTCCCTTCAAGATACCTCATGTTTTTCCTAACCCTCCCATCTCTCAAATGAGCACCATCTCTCTCTAGTTATCTGTATTGTATTTATTTCGTATTATTTATTCTAGATATACTTCTTCAGAAAAACCTGGAAAGACTTACATAAACTGATGCAGAGTGAAGTTAGCAGAACAAGGAGAACACTGTACACAGTAACAGCAACATCGTACCATGATGTACAACTGCGAGTGACTAAGCTATTCTCAGCAATATAATGATACTAGACAGTTCCATAGGATTCATGATGAAAGAACCAGAGAAAGAACTGATGGCATCTTAATACAGACTGAAGCATCCCTTCTTTGTCTTTCTTTCTTTTTCTCTTTCTTTCTTTTTCTCTTTCTTTCTTTCCTTTCTTCCTC
The DNA here is from genome assembly GCF_028372415.1 of Notamacropus eugenii. Taxonomy (NCBI): domain Eukaryota; kingdom Metazoa; phylum Chordata; class Mammalia; order Diprotodontia; family Macropodidae; genus Notamacropus; species Notamacropus eugenii. Next base: position 310,652,808 of record NC_092876.1, read on the forward strand.
CTTTCTTTCCACAAAATAGCGAATATGGAAATATTTTTCATGATTGCACATGTATAATCTATATCAGGTTGTTTACCATCTCAGGAGTGGGGAATGAGAGAGAGTGAAGGATAGAATTTGGAACTCAAAACAAAAAAAAGTGTTAAAATTGTTTTCACATGTAATTAAAGGAAAATATTATTTAAAAAAGGCATACTTCTGTATGTCCATGTTGCTTCTCCCAATGTTCGTAAGCTACTTGAGGGCAAGGATTATTTCTTTTTTTGCCTTTGTTGCCCCATGTCCCTGGCACATAGCAGTCCCCTAATAAATGTCTGTTGATTGACTGACTGAGCATTGGGCAGGTAATAGAGTGAGGGATCTAGAGAATAATTATTCATATAGTGCCTACTATGTGCTAGGCACAGTGCTAAGTGCTTTTTACAAATATTATGCCTTTTGATTCTCACATCAACTGCTATTATCCCCATTTACAGATGAGGAAACTGAGGTAAACAGAGATTTACTGACTTGCCCAGGCCACATAGCTACCAAGTGTCAGAGGCTGGATTTGAACACAGGTCTTCTTGACTCTAGGCTTAGTGCTCTATCCATTGAGTAACCTACTAGCCTCTACGTGCCTCAAGTGATATAGTATCTGCTCTAGACTCTATGCATACCTATATATTTTGCCCAGAGTCATGCAGTAGGTGCCAAAGACTGGACTTGAACCCAAGTTTTCTTGATTCTAAGGGTAACCCTCTTTCCATCAGGGCATGCGGCCTCTCTAAGAAGTCATTCTAACATTCAAATACATGTGATTTTTGTCAGCATAGGGAGCTACTGATATGGGCACTGCTACCACCAATGAAGATTACAACCCATCTATGTCTTAAGAGGTAAATCCTAGGGATTTTGCCTTAGCAGTTGCCCAGAGTAAACAGCTAACAAGTGTTAGATTTGATTTTCCTGATGCCAAGTCTAGCATTTGATCCCTTGTAGCATATTGTACTTATTACCTATATTACTTATAATATATCATCTTCTACCATATTATTTATTTATGCTGTATGTCATATCTAATGCAAATAATATCTAATGTGAATCTAATTATAAGCGAGGAAAGTATAGTGGTTTAAATGCTAAGCAAATCTCTAATATGGTGGCTAAATCCACTCCTGATGGTCCACAGATTCAGGGGTGTGAGTAGGAAAAAAATACCATTTTTTTTGTTTCTTTTTCCAACTCACCTGCCCAGGTGTTCTCACTTTGGGCCTTTCCAGTACACACAGAAGTACAGTAGAGTATCTCTGCCCCTCTCAAAGAACCTTGTCTTGCCTGGCATTGAAAGGCTCCATGACCCTGGATTGCTATGATGTAAATGACTGAGCAGGGCTCAGTGGGCTTAGCAGCTGGGAGGGAGATTGACAGCTTTGGGGAGCCCAGCTGGTAGTGTCAGGTTAGTGGGTCTCTTGTCGCCACATTAATCAGCTCTCTTAGTACCACTAATACCAATTTGTAAGCAGACTGCCAGGATCAGACAGGCCAGCTGTCAGGCAACCATGGGCAGCTTATTGCTGGGTTTGATTTTATGGCTTAGGGTTGGAATTATAATTCAATTAGCAAATTTAACTATTCCGCACTATTGTGGGGAGTTAGCCCAAGGTGCCAGGTATCCTCAGCTGAGGATCTGGACTCTGGTTCCTCTCTCCCTCTGCTCCACACTCCTCTTCCTTCAGCTCCTTGAAGGAGCGTCACTGAGCTGGCTGATAAGACATGTAAGTTCTAGTTCCAGCTCGGCTATGAACTCACCATGTATATATATATATATATATATATATATATGTATGTATATACACACACACACACACACATATATTATATGTATACACGTATATATATTATATATATATGTGTATATTATATATATCTCACCATATATATTATTTTAAATGTAATAAAATATAATATATAATATTATTGCTATTATATTATATAACAATATAATAAATTATATTTCTAGTCCTGTTGTATTATAGGGCAAGAAAAAATGAGATCTAAGGATCCCTCTAACTCTAACATTTCATTCTATTCTAGTGGAAAGAGCTCAGGGGACCTGGGTTCAAATCCTAGAGCTCCTTTCTATCTTCATATTATTAGTCAAGTCACTTAATCTCTCTAGTTCATCTCAGCTCCTGACCTATAAAAGAAGGAAGTTGGATTAAATGGCTTTGAAGGCTCCCCCTCAGCTCCCAATTTATGGTTTTCGTTGTATTTGGACAATCTATTGTAATCTGACATTCTATAATTTTTTTACATCATAATGGTGTCAAGGACTATCCAGTGTGGAGGATTTCAGGTCTAGTTGGGTAAGGCAAGGGATAAGGACACATTTTCCCTAGCATATTTACTCTGGCCCTCTACCAAAGTCCTACTTTGATGCCTCGTTGTGGCACAGAGGTTACGCTAGGTTCTCAAAGACCGTGCCCCAGGGTCATGAATTCTAGCAGATCCTACCAAGACAGAAAGGCTTTGAGTGGAGGCACAGGGTGGTCCTATATATCTGCTGTCCAAAGCCAAGCCTAGCTAAATGCAGAATCTTATCACCAGAAGGCTGGCTATCTGATGATGATTTTGGGCTTAGAGTGACTCATGAAGCTATCTACCAAGGAACTTAGAGCTAGAACACTTTATCACTGGAGTTAGAACTTATAACAAAAGAATCAGAGCTCCTTGAAGTATTGATGTATAAATTTTAGTTCAATAAGTATTCATTAAACTCCTACTATGTCCCAGGCAGCTTAACCTAATGGAAAGAGAGCTGGCATCAAAGCCACGAACACAAGATGGAGCTAAGATGGGGGAGAAAAGGCAGCAACTCATCTGAGCTCTCCCTAAAACCCCTCTAAACACCAAAAACTATTTAAATTCCATAAAATAATTCATGGAGCAGTAGAACCGACAAGGACAAGGCAAAATAATTTTCTAGTCAAAGACAGCTTAGAAGGTCAACAGGAAATGTATGTTGCACCTGAGTGAGAGTGCAGCGCAATCCAGTGCAGGCCATACAAGCACAGACTGAGTCCCAGCAAACCAGAAGCAGGCCTTGGGAGCCACTGAATCATTATCATCGTCGGCCGCTTCCAGAGTTCTCAGCCCACAGACAGAAAGGGGATGAACAACTGGTCAGAAGGAGATTTTGTTGTTTGTTAGCACTGAGGCAGGGGCTGTTGCTTTGCCCATACTCAGATCTGGGTCACGTTCCTGGGTGGCAGTCCCAGGTTGAGGAGTAATACTAGCACAGCAGAACTTGTGGCCTCAGTGGAATGGGTGTCCTTGTCACAGTTCCAGCTCAGAAAAGAATGCTTATAGTCACTCACAAACTAGAACATAAGCTAGAAGAGTAGTAAATGCATGTTTCCTTAGATCATACCATCTTGGAAGAACTGAAAACTTATGGGTTTCTAGAGGTATCTCTGAAAACAACTGCATGAAATTCCTGAAGCTTGGAACAATGCACCCTCTACTCTGGAAGCAGATCCTTACTCTAACAAAGAGTTTAAAGTTAAGAAACAGACTGGGGAAATGAGAAAACAATAGAAAAAAGATTCTGACCATAGAAAGTTATTATGGTGCCAAGGAATATCAAAACACACTCAGAAAAAGATAACAAAGTCGAAACTCCTACATCCAAAGCCTCCAAGAAAATTATGAATTGGTCTCAGACCATGGAAGAGCTCAAAAAGGATTTTGAATATTAAGTAAGAGAAATAGAGGAAGAATTGGGAAGAGAAATAAGAATGCAAGGAAATCATGAAAAATCAGTCCACAGCTTGGTAAAGGAGACATACACAAAAAAAATTGAAAAAAATGACATCTTAAAAAACACACTAGACTAAATGTAAAAAGAGGCACCAAAAATTCACTGAGGAAAAAACACTCCTTAAAAAGTAGAAGGAGTTCCAAAAGCTCACTGAAGAAAATAATTCCTTAAAAATTAAAATGGAGTGAATGGAAACTAATTACTTTATGAGACATCAAGAAACAATAAAATGAAACCAAAAGAATAAAAAAAAATCCAAAAGGAAAAAAAATTGATCCATGATCAAAAAAAAGAGACTAGATATCATCTTTCAAGAAATCACCAAAGAAAATTGCCCTGGTATTCCAGAATCAGAGGGTAAAATAGAAATTGAAAGAATCCACCAATTATCTCCTGAAAGAGATTCCAAAATGAAAACTCTCAGGAGTATTATAGCCAAATTCCAGAGCTCCCAGATCAAGGAGAAATTATTGCAAGCAGCCAGAAAGAAACAATTCAAGTATCATGAAGTCAAAGTCAGGATAACACAGGATTTGACAACTTCTACATTAAAGGATCAAAGGGCTTGGAATATGATATTCCAGAGGGTAAAGGAGCTAGGTAGGATTACAACCAAGAATCATCTACCCAGAAATACTGAGTATAATCCTTCAGGGGAAAATGGATATTCAGTGAACTGGAGGACTTTCAAGAAGTCTTGATGAAAATAACATAGCTGATACAAAATTTGACTTTTAAATATTACACTTACATGAGCTGATGTGAAATGAAATGCACTGCGTACAAAGTAACAACAATATTATAAGATAATCAGCTGTGTATGACTTAGCTATTGTCAGCAGTATAATGATCTAAGATAATTCTGAAGGACTTATTATGAAAAATGCTATCCATCCCCAGAGAAAGAACTGATGGTGTCTGAATACAGATTGAAGCACAGCTTAAAAAAAACCAAACTTTATTTTTCTTGAGATTTTCTTGTCTATGTTTTCTTTCAAAACATAACTAATATGGAAATATTTTGCATGACTACATATATATGATCTATGTCAAACTGCTTGCCTTCTTAATGTGGCGGGGGAGAAATGGAAAGGGAGAAGGAGAAATGGAGAAAATTTAGAACTCCAAGTTTTAAAAATGAATATTTCAAATTGTTTTCACATGTAACTGGGGAAAAATAAAATACTATATACATGTTTAATATTAATATATTAAATTAAAATAATATTATATATTAAATATATATATGTATATTCAAAGCCAAGAGCACTTGGGTTAAAAGTTCTGCCTATGACACATACTGGCTATGTGATCCTGGGCAAAGGAACTTAACCTCTCAGGAAATTCTCTAAGATTAAAAGTTGCAGAGAAGGTGCCGACCTGCCCTGGTGTAGGGAATTTCCTCATTCAACAGTTCCCTATACTAGTGATTTCAAAGGTACCCTATTTACTTATCCCTATTTGCTTTATCCCTATTTGTCAGGCATTGTATTAGAAGCAGAGCATACAAAGACAAAATGAAAGTCCCTGCCCTTAAGAAACTTATATTCCATAGCTGAGAAGTAACATGCCTATGTGTGAGTAAATGTTAATGTATTCAAAATATCCATCTAGCTACAATAAGTGTTTTGAGATTGAAGCAGCCTTTTGCCCCATGAAGGAAGTATGGGATTAGAGCATCCTAGAACTTGGAAAGGATCTCAGTGACCATCTATTTTTTCTTACCCAGATCTGAGCAAGATCTGACCTTTTATATCTTACCTGAAAAATAATCTTTCAGTCTACGCTTGACTGTGATAGGAGATCAATTATCTGAGGAAGAGCTTTCTATTTCTTGTTTAGCTTCAATTTTTAGGATGTTTTCTCTACATTGCAGTGAAACCAGTTTCTATAACTTCTTCCCATTGCTCCTGGAGTCAAAAAGAGCAAATCCAGTTCTTTTCCCACCATGGTAGGCCTTCAAATACTGGACAGAAATCATCCTGTTCTATCAAAGTCTTCTCTTCTTCAGGCTAAATATCTCAACTTCCTTCAATAGATCTTCAGTCAGCCAATCTGTGAGCCAACTAGCATTTATTAAGCACCTTCTATGTGCTGGGCACTGTGCTAAGCTTTGTGTATATTGATTTCCAGACCCCTTACCATTCTGATCACTCTCCTCTGAAAATGCTCTGGGGTTGTTAATATCAGTTTTGGGATCATCAGGTCATGAAAGCTGAAAGTGACTTTAGACCAATTCCAACCCTTTATTTTACCAATGAGAAAAGAGGCCCAAGGAAGTGAAATCATCTTTGAGAGATCACATGGTGAGTTTGTTTGTAGAGCTGGAGAGGTTGAGTGACTTGCTCAACTCATATAGTAAGTGGCAGAATCAGAATTTCAACTCTGATTCTCTGGTTCCATATTCAGCTCTCTACTGTACCATTTCCCACATTCAAAGGGTTTTTTATGTCATAAATTCTACTATTAGTTAAAAAATATACTGAGGAAATTTTAAGTGTCAGTGATTTCTCCCTTATTAGATTCTTCCCAATTTATAGTTCCAAAATGTCAAATTATGACTGAGTAGTAGGTAGAATACTGATCCTACCAGGACTTGGCCACCTCCTCCCAGACAGATGCTGAGATCCCCTCCCAACCCTCTAAGGAATTTAGAACCCCTTGCTCCAATTTGACCCTCAGGTCCCTTTCTTCCCTCAACACTCAGTGACCACACACCAGTGTCCATTTACACCATCTAGATGAGTCCTAGGGAGTTCCTAATTATAATCTTTCCAGTAAAATGGTGGACTACAAACTCTTACTATCTGCCCTTATACTAGGCATTGTCATCTGATCTGTCAAAGTTCCCCAAGGACCCCTGGCCCTTTCCAACTATCTCATACCTTATGTTGTTTCTCTTAATTAAAGTATGAACTCCTTGAAGCCAGGAAATTGTCTTGTTTTTCTGTTTATATCCTTAATACTTAGCTCAGCACAGAGCAAGTACTTCAAAAATATTTTTTATTCACTCAGAGGGCAGGTTGGGAGCACCAAGGGAGAATTTAGTCAAGGTCACAATTTTGTTGAGGGTTGATTTCCAGTAGCAGTAGTGCAAATGAAAAGTCCACAATGGAACTCATTATCTTTTCCCCCTTAAACTTACCCTTCTTTTAAATTGCTTTTTTTAAAAATATTTTTATTTATTTCATTAAACATTTCCCAATCACATGTAAAATTTTTAACATTCATTACTTAAAATCTTGAGTTCTAAATTATCTCCCTTCTTTCCACTCCTGTCCTCTCTTTGAGAAGGCAAGCAATTTGATATTGCATATACACATGAAGTAATGCAAAACATATTTCCACATTAGTCATGTTGCAAAAGAAAATAGACAAAAACCAGAAAAATAAAGAAAGTAAAAAAATATTCTTTAATTTGCATTCAGAGTTCATCAGTTCTGTCTCTGGAAGTGTATGACTTTTTTTTTATCACAGATCCTTGGGAACTGTCTTGGGTCATCATCTTGATCAGAGTAGCTAAGTCTTTCATAGTTGATCATCGTTATAATAATACTGTTGCTGTGCATAATATTCTCCTGGTTCTGCTCATTTTACTTTAGATGAATTTATATAAGTCTTCCCAGGTTTTTCTGAAACCATCTTGCTCATCATTTCTTATAATACAGTAGTCTTCCACCATAATTCATATACCACAACTTGTTTAGCCATTCCTCTATTTATAGTCATCCCCTCAATTTCTAATTCTTTGCAAAAAAGTTTCTATAAATATTTTTGTACAAATAAGTCCTTTCCTCTTTTCTTTGATCTCTTTGAATATAGAGCTAGTAATGGTATTGTTGGATCATAGGGTTTGCAGTTTGATTGCCCTTTGGACATAGTTCCAAATTGCTCTCCAGAATGTTTGGATCAGTTACAACTCCATTAACAATGCATTGGTATCCCAATTTTCCCACATTCCCTCCAGCATTTGTCATTTTCTTTTTCTGTCATGTTAGCCAATCTGGTAGGTTATGAGGTGTTATCCCAGAACTATTTCAATTTTAATTTCTCCATTAGTGATTAGAGTATTTTTTCACATGACTATTGACAACTTTGACTTTTTCTCCTGTTCATATCCTTTGGCCATTTATTAATTGAGGAAGACTTGTATTCTTATAAATTCGATTGAGTTTTCTACGTATTTGAGAAATGAGGCCTTTATTAAAGAAGTTTGCTGTAAAATTTTTTTCCCCCAGTTTTCTGCTTTCCTTCTAATTTTGGCTGCATTAGTTTTATTTGTGCAAAAGTTTTAAAATTTCATGTACTCGAAATTGTTCATTTTACATCCAATGATGCTCTCTATTTCTTATTCAGTCAATAACTCTTCCCTATCCATAGATCTGGCAGGTACATTTCTTTTCATTTTCCCCTTGTTTACTTATGCTATCACCCTTCATGTCTAAATCATTTATCCATTTTGACCTTATCTTGGTATATGGTGTGAGATGTTGGTCTGTACCTAGTTTTTGCCAAACTGTTTTCCAGCTTTCCTAGCAATTTTTATCATAGGTGAGTTCTTACCCCTAAAGTTTGGATCTCTGGATTTGTCAAATACTAGATTACTATGGTTATTTACTACTGTGTATTGTATACTCTTTCTAACTTCCTTCATTATTTCAATAACCTAAGTTTAAACCTCAAAATTGTCAGCTCCTCATATTTTCTCAGTTGCCATGTCCAGTTACTTGCCCAATCTTGTCACAGTATCTCTTGCATTTCTCCCCTTCTATATACTCACAGAGCCATCACTTTAGTCCAGACCCTCATCACATTTCATCTGAACCATTTCAAAAGCTTCCTTATTATTCTTCCTGCTTCTGACTCCCTCTCCTCTCCTCTCTGTCCTCAATTCAGCAGCCAAATGGCAGGCATTAACATGTCATTTCCCTGCTCAAAATGCTTAGGTAGCTCCCTATTATCTCCAGGATAAAATATCGATCCCTCTTTTTAACACTTAAAGTCCTTCCCAGCTTGGCTCCAAGATATGTTTCCATGCTCATTTCACTTACTCCTCACCCATTCTATATTCTGGCCAAACTGGCCGGCATACTACTCAAGATGCTCCATCTCCTGTCTTTGTGTCTTAGCACATCCCATACCTGAGATGATTACACTTATCATTTCACTTCTTAGAATGACTAACATCCTGCAAGTCTTAGGAAAACTGCTACCTTCTGCACTAGACCTTTCCTTATCCACCGCCTACTTCCAGTTGTTGATTGAATGACCTCTATGGATGCTGATGCTTCATCCCCTCAATTAATTCACATCAACTTTGTATTTATTCTCCATTTGCTTTGTTATGTAGATGTTGTTTCCCTCACCCCCCTTCCTATAGAATGTAGGCCCCTTGAGGACAGGGACTATTTTTGTCTTTGTATACTCAGTACCTAGCAGAATGCCTGGTAGTTGTTTAGCAAATGTTTATTGAATGGATTTGAATTGCTCACAGGATCATGGGATGCAGAAGCTAGAAGAGATCTTAGAGATTATTAGGCCCAACGATGTTTGGTAAGCCAGAGTGGCCATAGGACTTGACCAAAGTCACATAGTCTGTGGGTTAGGCAGGAATATTTTGGCCAGGTAGGCATTTCCAGTACCCATGACATCACATCATACAGGCCAGAGGTGTCAAATATATGACCTGTGGGCCTGCTTGTGGCCCACAATACTCCAAAATGTGTCCTAAAACAGATTAAAATATAATTGGGAAATATTTAACAAAATGAACAAAAATACAACAAAACATAGATTTATTAGTCAATATGCAACCCATTATCTTGTAAACTCCTTGAGGGCAGGGACTGTCTTTTTGCCTCTTTTGAATCCCCCAAATTTAGCAGAGTGCCTAGCAATGTAGCAGGCACTGAATAAATGTTTATTTAATGACTTTATTGTACCTTCAAGGATTCTTCTGTATGGTTTAGTGGGCCCTGTTTCTATTTGAGTTTAACACCACTGATATAGGCAACTGCCTACTGTATCTACATGTAGGAACAACTCTAGTCATTGATGAATCATCATGGTAAATAAGAAAGAAATCCATCAATAAACAAACATGTATTGAGTACCTACCATGTATTCTGACCTAAGCTGCTGGTATGCATGACCAGCACACCCTGGATTTCTTTTTTCATCCTTCATGTCATGTGTCATCTTCACAATCCCAAATCCTTCTGCTTTAGTAGAGCTTAGCTAGTACATCCAATCTGGGGCCATTTGGGCCAATATTCTCTACCTGATGCAATCTGAATGGGGGCCATCAGTCCCTTATGTCTATTACACTCCAACACAGATTAATGCTCTGTTTTGCTGGTTTTCCACATCATGAAATTCCCCTGGGCCTCAGTTTCCTCATCTGTAAAAGGAAGAAGTTGAGCTAGATGATTTCAAATGTTGCTTTTAGCTCTAAATTTATGATCCTACGATTCCAGCTGAAGGTGACTTGAAAAGGTTATCTGAGGTCATCCTTGTCTCTAGAAAAAAATTACCACCGTGCCATTCTGGTCAGATGACTATTTGCCTAAATTTAGGCTGCATGTGTCACTAATTACCCACAGAGCTCACACAAGCTTAAAGAGATTTCCACAGCTTATGTCCTACATATCCTGCCAAAAATGCAATGCAGGTGTGTTCTGCTTTCGGGAATCTTGATATATAAAACACTAAATGTAAAAAAAAAATTAGAGACAACAGAGTAGAAAAAATGTTGGCCTTCAAGTCAGGAGATCCAGATTTGAATCATGGTTCGGACATTTTCCAGCTGTGTGACCCTAGACAAGTCCCTTAAATTTTTTAGACTTCAGATTCTTCATCTCTAAAATGGGGATAATGATGTCCACCTTGACTACCTTATACATTTGCTGTGAAAAAACACCACGTAAATCTTAGAGTACCAAATAAATGGGACTTACTATCGTTAGAGAGTGATCATTTAATTTGTGAAAGGATTTGATTTACAAAAATGACCATCTTGGGTTTTCTTTAAAAAAGCTCTACTGGCAAATGTAAAATGTTAGTCCTTCAACTACACACACACACACACACACACACATAAATACACACACACACGCATATACACACATATACATACATAGATACATACATACACACAAACACACATATACACACATAGATACTTATACATACAAACATGTACATATATGAATGAAATGTTTCAGGAAAACACTAAATGTTTAAGTGAGGTCAACATATATCAAACACAGGCAAATATCATTACACATATACAGAAATTCTCTGTGTCAAGCTCTGTTCCATGCAGAATAAATACAACAACAGCTCTGTCTAGTAAGAGCCTGATTGATAGACCATAGTTAGCCTGTATAAGGACATAGCAAAGAAGAGAATGATGTGTTGACTTGTTAAATCAAAACAATTGCTGAAGCTCTACTCTGGCTGAACCTCTAAAACCTGTCACTTGGTCGTTTCAGTTGATTTTCATTTAAATTTTTCAGACTCTTCCAAAAAATTTTAAAAAATATATAGCCACAGAAGGATTTCTGGTTTCCCATTGTATGTGTGACTGACCTAACAAGTCCATCTGGAAAAAGGGGAGCCAAGAGGATTTTCTGGCTTGCTTTTCCATTTTGAAGTCTGGTGGGCTTCAGGGTCCATTGTAGGCACAAACTGAGGCAGATGTCCCTGTGAGGCCTATAAGTCCCAAGATCAATCCTGCATGTAGTGGAAGTAGGTGACAGCAGAGATGGTCTGATTTAAGGAATTCTGCGTCTGCTCCTGCTGCTAAATACCTCCCCACTGTCTGAAACGGCACCAGTAGAATGACTTTATTGTATCAGAGAATCTTAGAGATGGGAGAGTTCTTAAAGTTAATAGATTCAGAGTCGTCCAGGACTGGAACAGATCTGAAAGACTATCTAGTTCAATCATCTTATTCATGTAGTTGAACTTAAAGTGGGGCAAAACCATAGGTAAGGATAGAAAATTACACTGCCCCGGTCCCTTCCTATGTTATCCTGCCATCCTATGTTCCTATTCACTTCACTGTAACATGTGTGATTTAACTTGTCATGAAATTAGTATCTATATGAGACAGAGAATGGAATTTTCTGCCATAAAATATGAAGTTATAAAAGGTAATATTAAAAATTATACTCCACAGCAACACAAATTTTTAATTACCTTGACTACCCTTTGGTCCCAGCTCTGAAATGCATACTGTAATTTTTCAGAAAAGGAAATTAAGCCCCAGAAAGGGGAAGTCACTTGCCCGAATTCACAAAGGTAGAAAGTGGCAGTACGTTGGATGAGAAGTCAAAATATCTGTACTCTTGTCCACTCAGGCACATCATTTTCCCTTTCTATTTTTTTATTTTGTTTTTAGAAACAAAGTGACAATCTGGGCAAGTGCCCAGGATTACATAGCTGGTAAATGTGTGAGGCTGGATTTGAACTCAGGTCCTCTTGACTCCAGTGTCAGTGGTCTATGCATTGCACAACCTGACTGCCCCCATTTCCCCTTTCTATGCTAAATAATAATAAGTGGTTTTGCTGAAAGGGACTTTAGAGGTCATTGGGTCCAACCACTTCATTTTACAATTGAGTCTTGGAAAAGTTATATGACTTATTCAAAGTTGCAAGTAGCAGAGTTATGACTTGAACCCTTGAGGAATGAGTTCTATTCTAGAATTGTCTAGCATTTTATCCACTATAGCATAACCTCATTTTTAGAATAAGAGAGCAGGACTGGGTAATTTCTAAGATTTCTTCCAGCTCTGACATTCTATGTATCATTTTTTTGTATTTATTATTTTATTTTCCCCTAGTTACAGGTAAAAACAATTTTTAACATTTGTTTTAAAACTTTGATTTCCAAATTCTCTCCCTTCCTTCCTCCCCAACTCACCTCCCTCATTGAGGAGGCAAGCACTTTGATATAGGTTATACATATGTAATCATGAAAAACATATCCATAATAGTCATATGGTGAGAGAAATGTTTCGTTTTTTGTCTCTGTCCCCAGCACCTAGCACAGTGCCACACATATAGTAGGTGCTTAATAAATGCTTATAGATGGGCAGTTCAACTTTATCCAGTGCTTTAACACTTTCAAAAGACTTTCTATTTCATTCATTCCTCAGAATAATCCTGTGAGATGGGTGGTATTATTATCAGCCTTTTGTAGAGGAGAAAACTGAGATCTGACAGCATATTCATGGAGCCCTTCTTGGCCTCCTAGTGTTCTCAGGATTTTCAGGGACTCCACTAAACTACGAACTATTAACCAGATAAACCAAATTCATTTCCTAAACTCCAACCACAAATCAGATTCCAATGTTACACTTAACTGAACTGAAGTCTTGTTTTATTTTTCCCAGAAACAACATGAAGTTTAAGACAGAACCTTCTTCCGTGGATATAGTTTCTAAATCTATTGAACTAGAAGATTAAAATATATTCTGACCCGAAACCAATTTTTCACTCTGTTTGAACTCTTGGTTATTTGAATACTTAAGAGGGCAAGGACAACACTTTTCATTTTAGCTTAATTTCAGGATCATATTAGGTAGAAGGTGAGTGTTCAGCAACCATCATGGTCTGCATCCCTCCAAAATGTAGGACATGGACACCACGCAGAGTTTTATCGGACTCCAGAGAGAGTGGCCCACTTATAATTTTTGGAAGCAAAGGAAGGAAAATGTACAATAGCCAAGGTGATTCCGAAGGTCATGAAGTCCATCCCTCTTTGCCCCCTAGGCCACAGTCACCTACGCCATTCCTCCTGCTTCAACAGGGCTCCTGGGATGGATCAGCTCTGGCTTTCTTTGGTAAAGAGTGATGCTGGACGTAGCCTACCTGCTGAGAGCCTCAAACGCTCAATCTGCTTTTTGAGTCCCGAGGCTCAGGGAAGGCCCTTTTAGCTTCAAGCACACAAATGTTTCCTTTGATCCAGAGGCCAGCAGGACCAAAAGATTCATTTGAACCAAAGTTTCACTCACCTCCATGGTCTAGGAGGGAAAGCAATCTCTTTAATCTGTCTTGGGGGTCCTTTTGGATGTTTAGATGTAGTTCCTCAGGAAGAAAAGTTGGGGGCTTCTGCTTACCACCCCCTTGTGAGACAATAAACTGAAGCTCTAGCCAAGGGAGTGATGCTGAAATGGAATTTTTTTTTTTTTAATGAGTAGCATACCCTGGGGACAGAGTAGAGGACTAACTAGAGAATGCTTTGACTTTCTAAAGTGTCCTTTCTTGTTCAAATCTAAGAATATCTTTGGTAGATCCAGTTGAACCTGAGGGACTAATTATAACGAGGGACAACCTGACCACATTGAGAAGTCAGCAAAGTTTATCTTCCTCTCCTTCCTACCTTCTGTATCTGGATTTCCTGTACTCTGTTGGTGACCCACTCAGATTCCAAACAGGACCCAATGTGGCACCAGCACTATGGACAGCACCCAGCAAACTGGGCTTTATTCCTTTTTCCTCACTTCCGCTCTAGCCTCTGGCCTCCTCCCCTCACTCTTAACCTCTATAAAGTTCACTTATCCTGGCTCCTGTTTCCTCAAGATCCTGCTTCCTGTGCTCTGCAAAGTGAAAACTGGTCACCTGGTTATCTCTGCTGATATAATAGTAGTGATCTACATTTGTATAGAATTTATAGTTGACGAATTGCTTTTTCCACAACTCTGTGAAATAGGTTTCATTGATAGTTGTTTAAATTTTTCAGCTTAGATCAGGGGTGGAGAACTAGAGTCTGGAGACCACATGTGGCCCTCGGGGTTCTCAAGTGTAGCCCTTTGACTGAATACAAACATCACAGAACAAATCCCCGTAATGAAAGGATTTGTTCTATAAAATTTGGACTAAGTCAAAAGATCAAACCCAAGGATTTAGAAGGTCTCAGGTGGCCTCAAGGCTGTTGGTTCCCCACCCCTGGTTTAGATAGCCTAAACCCAAAGACATTTGGCTTTCTTTTTTTTTTTAATACATAATTTATTTATTTTCAGTTCTTAACATTCACTTCAACAAGAACTTGAATTCAAAATTTTCTCCCCATCACTCCCCCCCCGCCCCGAGAACAGCATGTACCCCATCCACCCTTTCTTCCAGTCTGTCCTCCCTTCTATTATCTACCCTTCTTTCAACCCCCTTCCCCTCTATTTTCCTATAGGGCAGAATAGATTTCTATACTTCATTGCCTGTATACCTTAATTTTCAGGTGCATGCTAAAACAATTTTTAACATTCATTCTTAAAGCTTTGAGTCCCATATTCTCTCCCTCCCTCCCCACCCACCCTCATTGAGAAAACAAGCAATTCAATATAGGTCATACATGTGTAACAATGCAAAGCACTTCCATAATAGTTATGTTGTAAAAGACTAGCCATATTTCCCTCTGTCCTATCTTGCCCTTCATTTATTTTATTCACTCCCCTGACCTGTCCTCCCACAACAGTGTTTGCTTCTGATTATTCCTTTTCCCAATTTGCTGTCCTTTCTATTATCTTTCCTCTCCCATCCCCTTCCCCCTTGCCTTCCTGCAGGGTGAAATAGATTTCCATATCCAATTGAGTGTGTGTTATTCCCTCCTTAAGCCAAATCCCATGAGAGCAAGGCTCAATTATTTTCTTTCATCTCCCCACTCCTCCCCTCCATTGTAAAAGCTCTTTCTTCCTTCTTTTATGTGAAATAATTTGCTACATTCTACCTCTCCCTTTCTCTTACTCCAAGTACATTCCATTCAACAATAAATTTTATTTTTTTAGGTATTCTTCTTTCATACTGAGCTCACCCTGTGCCCTCTGTCTATGTGTATATATATGTGTGTATATATATATATATATATATATATATATATATATGTGTGTGTATATATATATATATATATATATATACACACATATATATACATACATACACACGTATACCCATGTGCATATACATACCCACACATATATAATATGCACATACATACATACCCATACCCACCTATACTCTCTCTAACTACCTTAATACTGAAAAAGGTCTCATGAGTTACAAATAACATCCTTCCATGTATGAATGTAAACCATTCAACTTTAGTGAATTCCTTAAGACTTCTCTTTCCTGTTTATCTTTTCATGTTGCCCTTGACTCTTGTGTTTGAAAGTCAAATTTTCTATTCAGCTCTGGTCTTTTCAACAAGAACGCTTGGAAGTCTTATATTTCATTGAAATTCTATTTTTTCCCCTGACATATTATATTCAGTTTTGCTGGGTAGGTGATTCTTGGTTTTAATCCTATCTTCTTTGACCTCTGGGATATCATATTCCAAGTCCCTTGATCCCTTAATGTAGAAGTTGCTAAATCCTGTGTTATCCTGATTGTATTTCCACAATACTTGAATTGTTTCTTTCTGGCTGCTTGCGATATTTTGTCTTTGACCTGGGAACTCTGGAATTTGGCTACAATATTCCTAGGAGTTTTCCTTTAGGGATGTCTTTCACGTGGTGATTGGTGAATTCTTTCCATTTCTATTTTACCTTCTGGTTCAAGAATATCAGGTCAGTTTTCTTTGAAAATTTCTTGAAAGATGATGTCTAGGCTCTTTTTTTTGATTATGGTTTTCAGGTAGACCAACAATTTCTAAATTATCTCTCTGGGATATATTTTCCAGGTCAATTGTTTTTCCAATGAGATATTTCATATTGTCTTCTATTTTTTCATTCTTTTGGTTTTGTTTTGTAATTTCTTGGTTTCTCATTAAGTCATTAACTTCCATCTGCTCCATTCTAATTTTTAAAGAACTATTTTCTTCAGTGAGCTTTTGAACCTCCTTTTCCATTTGACCCATTTTGCTTTTTAACACATTCTTCTCCTCACTGGCTTTATGGACCTCTTTTGCCATTTGGGTTAGTCTATTTTTAAAGGTGCTATTTTCTTCAGCATTTTTTTGGGAGGTCTCCTTTAGCAAGCTGTTGATTTGCTTTTTATGATTTTCTTGCATTGCTCTCATTTCTCTTCCCAATTTATTCTACGGCTCTGTTATTGATTTCCAAGATCCTTTTTGAGCTCTTCCATGGCCTGAGACCATTGCATATTTTTTTGAGAGTTTTGGATGCAGAAGCCTTGACTTTTATGTCTTCCTCTGATAGTATGATTTATTCTTCCTCATCCAAAAGGATGAAAGAAAATACTTGTTCACCAAGAAAGCAACCTTCTATAGTCTTATTTTTTTCCCCCCTTTTTGGGCATTTTCCCAGCCAGTAACTTGACTTTTGAGTCCTTTGTCAAGTGGAGGGTATACTTTAGGAACTTGTAAGTTTTCAATTCCTCCAAGGTGGCACAATCAAAGGAGAGGAGTTTACTCCTCTCCTGGCCTGCACTCTGGTCTGGAGAGGGAAAAGGATTTCCTCTCCAGAGCCTCCACCAATTCCACCTCACCCCAGGACTGCCCCTCGGGACTGAGACCCAGATCAGCTACTTGATTTCCTCAGGGCATTTAGTCTGAGGGCTCCAAAAGTGGATGCTGCTTTCATAGTGGTTGCTGCTAAGCTGGGGCTGGGGCTGCGACCAGACCCCCCCACCCACCCAGGTGAAAGAGCTTTCTCACTGACCTTTGAAGCTATCTTTGGTGTTTGTGGGTTGAGAAATCTGGGAACTGCAGCTGCTACCCATGATTTTGTGCCCTGAAGCCTGCTCCAGTCCTGTCCCTGTCATGCTGCGCAGCCCAGGCTGGGCTGCACTCTGCTCTCTGTGCAGTGTGATAGATCTTTCCTGTCAGTCTTCCAGGATGTCTTGGGCTGGAAATCTCTTTTACTCTGTTGTTTTGTGACTTCTACTGCTCTAGAATTTGTTTAGAGTCATTTTTACAAGTATTTTAAGGGTGATGGGGGTAGAGCTACAGCATGTCTGTCCTTCTACTCTGCCATCTTGGCTCCTCCCCCATTTGGCTTTCTAACTGCAAAATTTTGAGCAGTGATGGCAGATGGGTAAGTAGCCTGCTGGGGGAGGGAGGGGCTATTTCTGGAGAGAAGCTTCCTAATATTTTTTAAATTCAATTCAATAAATTCAGGCTTAGTAGGCTGATCCTTCACCTGTAAGATGGTCATATACCTGAGAGTCAGTGTGGCTTCAGAAAAGGTCAAGGAAAAGTCATTATAGTGTTTACCACACAACTACTCCAGGAAAAATGCCAGGAACAGAACAGAGGTCTGTACACAGTTTGTAGATCTGATGAAGGCCTTTGACACCATTGTTCATGAGGGCTTATGGAAAATTATGTCAGAATTTGGTTGCCCAGAAAAGTTCATCAGCATTGTACATAAATTTCATGATGGCATGTTTGCCTGGGTTCTGGATAGTGGACAATGCTCTCATACCTTTCCAGTCACCAAAGGAGTAAAACAGGGCTGTGTGTTTGCTCCCATGCTTTTTAGCTTCATGTTTTCAGCTGTGTTGTCAAATACTTTCAATGAGGATGAACATGGCATCAAGGTAAACTACTATACTGATGAAAAGTTCTTTAATTTGAAAAGGCTACAAGCCAAGACCAAAGTGGAGGGAGTGATGGTGCATGATTTTCTGTTTGCAGATGATTGTACACTCAATGCAGCCTCTGAAACTGAGATGCAACAAAGTATGGATCAATTCTCTGCTTTCTGTACTAATTTTGGCCTAATAATTAACACCAAGAAAACACAGGTGCTCCATCAGCCACCACCACACCATCCATATGTGGAACCATCAGTTACAACAAATGGAGAAATTGTGAATGCTGTGGATAAGTTTACTTGCCTTGGTAGTGTACTTTTTAGGGATGTACACATTGACAATGAGGTTGATGCACACATTGCCAGAGCTAGCTCAGTGTTTGAGAGGGTTCAAAGAAAAATTTGGGAGAGAAAAGGTATTAGGCTGACTACCAAACTGAAGGTCTACAGAGCCATTATGCTGACTTCATTGTTGTATGCCTGCGAAACATGGAGCCTACCAGTGCCATGCCAGGAAACTGAATCGCTTCCATCTGAACTGTCTTAGGAAGATTCTGAAGATCACCTGGCAGGATAAGGTACCAGACACTGAGTTTCCTTGCTTGAACTAAACTGCCAAGCATTCAAACTCTGCTTCAGAAAGTGCAACTCTGATGGACTGGCCACATTGTTCAAATGCAAAATGTACGCTTGCCAAAAAGACTATTTTATGGAGAACTCACATGCAGCAGGCAATCGCATGGTGGTCAGAAGAAGTAAAGAAGGATACTCTCAAGGTCTCTCTCAAGAACATTGGATTTGATTGTGTGACATGGGAGACACTGGCACAAGACCACTCAACATGGTGTGCCCACATCAGAAAAGGTGCTGTGCTCTATGAGCAAAGCAGAATTGAAACAGCACAAAGGAAATATAGGATGCGCAAATTTGCGGTAACCACCCTAAAGGTTTACACGGACTGTCTGTGCCCAATCTGTGGTAGAGCATTCTAAGCTTGTATTGGTCTGATCAGCCACAGTTGGACACATTGAAATCTGATTTTATCATGGTGATGTCATTTTGGTCCTCTTCAAGAACGAAGGACAACAACCAAACTGCCAGGTTACATGCTAAAGATACAGAGAGAAAAATTCAAATGGTCCTTGTCCTCAAGAAAGTCACATTTTACTTGGGAAAAGCAAGTAAATACAAAACAAATACAAATTTGAGGTATTGGAGGAAGGTGAAAACAATAGGAGAAATCAGGAAAGGCTTTTTGTAGGAGGTGAGGCTTGAAGGGAGCTCGGGATTCCATGAGTTGGAGCTGAGAAGGAAGACCACGCACAGAGGTGGGGACAAGACGGAATGCTGCATAAGCACAAAATCAAAGAGGTCATTCTGACTACAACGTAAAGTGTATTGGGGGGACTGATGTGAAATCAGCTTAGAAAGACACGTTGGAGTCAGACCATGAGGCTTTAGAAGGCTGAACAGAGGACTTCGTATTTCATCCAAAGCACAGATTTTTGGCCTTTCTGTATGTATCATAGACTTCTTCAGCACAATGGTAAAACCTATAGACCCTGTGTCAGAAAAATGTTTCTTAATAATTCAAGGAGTTTAGTGAAAAAATGAAGAAGGATGATACATGAGAAAAGACCATAGGATTTAACAGTTAAGAGATTGTTGGGAAATGAAGGTGATGTACAATCAAAAGATATCATGAAGATCCATCACTCAATATTTGTTAAACACATATTATATACCAGACACAGTGCTTAGTACTGGGGGTACAAAAATAGGCCTGCCCTCATGGAGCTTACAATCTAATGGGGGATATAACATGCAAACAGATATATAAAAAACAAGCTGTAAACAGAAGAAATAAAAGAAGGGAGATATTAATATTAAGAGGGTGTTAGGAAAGGCTTCCTGTTTTAAAAAATGGGGTTTTAGTTGGGACTTAAAGAAACCCAGAGAAACCAGCAGAGAGATCTGAGGATAGGGAGTATTTTGGGCATGGGAAACAGTCAGAGAAAATGCCCAGAGTTAAAAGACAGGACTCCCTTACTTGTGAAAGTTAGGAGGCCAGAGTCATTGGATTGAAGAGTACATATCAGATAGTAAGGTATAAGAAATCTGGAAAGGTAGGAGGGGGCTAGGTTATAAAAGTCTTTGAGTGCCAAACAGAGAATTTTCTTTTGTTGCTAGGGGCAATAGGAAGTCACTGAAATTTATTGAGAGTGTGTATGTGTCATGATCAGAACTGTGCTTTAAAAAAATCACTTTTTAAAGTGGGCTGAATGGAGAACAAATTAGAGCAGCAAAAGACTTGAGGGAGGCAGACCCACCAGTAATATTGCAATAATCCAGGTATGAGGTGATGATGACCTGCTCTAGGGTAGTGACAGTGTCAGAGGATAGATGGGGGTATATTGGAAGATATTACAGAGATGAAATTGAGAGGCCTTGGCAATAGTTTGGAAATGGTAGATGGGGGAGGGAAATAAGAAGTACCACATTTTTTAAAAGGGAGATTGTTGGAATCCTTGGAAAGAATAGTTTAGTCTAGTGATGGGGTCAAAAGCCAGATTACAAAAGGTTTAGCAATGAGTGAAGGATAAGGAGGGTGTTTTTTAGAGTTTGGTTGTAAAAGGAAAGAGAAATATAGGATTATAGTTAAAAAGGACAGCTGGGTCAAGCAAAAAATTTTTTAAAGGATTGAGTAAATCTGGGCATGATTATAGGCAGTAGAGTAGAAATAAGTGAGTAAAGGAAGATTGAAAATAATACAGGGCATGGGCACTGTGAAAAGAGTAAACTCCTGGGGGAGACCAGGGATCAAGGGTATCAATACAATACAATATCTTCTCAAAGAGAAGAGCTACCTCTTCCTCTAAAAGGAGATGAAGGAGAGGGGTTTGCTGTTGGATGGATTATGTTCAGGAGATTTCAGATTAGAATTAGGAAGAAAGGGGAGTTAATGATATATGAATTTAGAAACTAAAAGGTGAGAATTTTTCAATATAACATAGGCTGAGAGGGATTTGAAGAAAATGGTTTAGGAGGCTTGAGTAGAGAAGAAAAAGTTTTGAACAGCTGCTATGGAGGGTTGAACAAAACATCAACCAGGAAAGAGCAAAAGCATTGAAATATAGTAGTAAGGAACCAGTTGAGATTAAATAATTTGAGTGTGGACTCAGACAGTATGGGTCCTGACACTGTGACTTTATCTAATCACATTGAATAGCCTGCAAGAAAGATTTGAGAAGGAAGAAGCAATGACTGATGGTGATCTGGAAAGAGAAATAACAGGACCATGGTCAAAGGGGCTCAAGGGTAGAGAGGAAACAACATTGAACTTGTTATCTTATAAAATCAATATTTCAGAGTAAGGAGAGTGAGGCCCTGGGAAAGAGAGTGAACAGAGAATGCCATGAGGATGGAGAATTGATTTAGGAGGCATGAGGCACAGGGAGAAATAGAGAAATAGTAGATTGTGGTCAGAGATTCACTCATGAGCTCCCTGTGGGACTGAGATGGTGTAGAGAGATGAAAGCTGACAAACTGGGAAGCAAGGGTGTTTGAAGGGAAATAAATACGTATTTTGACATCCTTAAGCATAAGGGCAAGGAATAGGTGGAGAAAAAGACTGACCTAGTGATAAACTGCTTGAGAAATTATTCTGAGGGGTGGAATTTGCTAGCCAAGGTAAGTAGATGATCACACTTGTCCCAGTAACAATGGTAGCTGAACCACAGGCCTCAGCTTCCAGTTTATTTGCTTGCCAACTCTGAGAAGGGTGATAGATAGAACAGTTAAAAGGGGAGAATGAAGTCTTTTATCCTGGGCCTGACCTAGTGGCCCTGCAGCCTAATGGCAAAGGCCATTGTGGGTGTTGGGCAGTAAGATGCTGGATGTAGAGGA
This sequence comes from Notamacropus eugenii, assembly GCF_028372415.1. Classification (NCBI taxonomy): domain Eukaryota; kingdom Metazoa; phylum Chordata; class Mammalia; order Diprotodontia; family Macropodidae; genus Notamacropus; species Notamacropus eugenii. The sequence continues at coordinate 310,675,008 of NC_092876.1, forward strand.
CCATGGCATTTTTTATTTACTTACTTATCAATCGTCATCAAGGGTGGTTTACCTGCAGGCCCCAGCTCTAACGTTGATTTTATTTTTCTCTTCCTACATGGTTGGAGGAAATAGAGGAGGGGAGCAAATAGAGACGTGGATCTCTGATCTCTAGTTTTGTCTTGGGCCTGGTATCAGTGCCTGGTTCTAGGATCAGCCTTGTGGCCAAACAACTTGGTGGAGCAGTAGGGTACTGCCCTCATTAAGTGTTGGGCCTGCGCTAGGGCTCAGAGGATCAACTGTAGTAAACTGAATTTCAAACAAAACTAAGGACTTACTTATAGACAAAATAAATATTTGGTATTTTTTATCTACCTAAAATTTTATTAGGCATTGGAATAGATATCAGGTGAGCTTTTCCAATGGAACTATATAGAATTCCTCCATGTAGAATACACTAACCACATAGTGATTTTTCATTAGAAATGTCGTTGCAAATACTGATGTTTCACTTTCTAGACAGTAAAGCTTTTTTTGCCTTGTGTAATTGTTGGGGTCCACCTTATCCCAAAAGAATACAGAAGATTCATACTTAAAGACTGAATGAATCAATCATCATTATCTCAAGTAACATAACTTACAAGTTGCTATACACTCTGGTAACTTTATCAGGTGAGAACACCTCTTTTGAATCAATCAATCAAAGTCATAGGTTAGGTATTCAAAATTCCTTAATCAGTCTGGAAGATGTGAAAGCCACTGGAGGAAATGAGATGGAAAGTGATCAGGATTAGTTAAAGAGAATCAGTCACACCCCTCAGAGTTCATATAAAAACAAGAAGTCAATTCAGAATACAGTGTCAAGCAAGCCAGTCTAGTGGTGGAGCCAAACCCCTGAGAGGGAATCTTTGGAGGAGGGGAGAAGGAGAGTCTGTCTCTTCCACTCCCAGCCACAGGATGAACTTATGAACTTCAAAAGGTCAGAAGATTTGAACTTCCCATTGGCGTCTTAACAATGTCCCTAGGTCAGCACAATACTCCATTCCTGAGAGGTTCAAAAGAGAAATGAGAATTATGAGAGATTTTATGTCCTGCACAGCAAAAATAATGGGTAAAATGGAAAATCAGGAATCTACAATGGCAAGGCTTACCAAAGAAACAAAAGAGAGAATAAGACAATGGGAATGCAAATACACAAAAGTCAAACACAACCTAGGATAAGAGAAGCAAAAAACTCTACTAACATTAAAGAGAAATATGCTCATTCTGAAGGCAAAACATAGTGATCTTTGAGAGAGGATGAATAAAGGCAGCCTAAGGATCCTAGGTCTCCCAAAAGAAAATGACAGGAAATGGAATAATATGTTCTGAAAAGCAATAGAGCCCAGGTTGCAATTCAGGGTGACTTACTCTGACAATTTAAGTCTAACCATATGTGAAAAAAGGCAATAAAGAGGGATTTGAAACACAATTAGAAAGAAAACCAAAAAAGTATACGGGTTGTTACTGCTCATCTTTCATTTTCAAAGAGAATTGATATCATCGTGGGGAAATGCCTTCACTTACTTGAGGATTGGATTTAAGTGAGGCAGAGCTGCACAGTTATCAACCTTACTCTTTCTTCCAGATTCATTGAAATTCAGGGGCAAGACAAAAGTCAAGATGACTGGTGATGACCTTGGTGTCTTCCATGTCTGACCAAGCTCTAAATGCTCATAGCACCTGCTTCAGCCACCTTTATGGCAGTTGGAACAAATTGTTCTCATCCACCCATTCCAATGGGGGAAATCTTTGCATTCTTGAGGTAGGCATCTCCCTAACACTGATAAGTTTGAGGCCTGTGACTTTAGCCCATCTGCCAAGATGGTTTACCTGGGGTATGGCCACTGTGCATGCTATAGCTTCTTGGAGTCACAGGTGAGAGTTGGGTGACAGGTGGATGCCAAAGGTGGATGAGCAGCCCTGAAAAGGATTCAGCAAATTCTCATATCAGAGGCGCTAGTCCTCCCTGAATACTCCATATACCCCAAATGTGAAAAAAGATTATTTGCTTCTTAAATACTCCCATACAACAGAAATGCAGGAATGAATGAATGCATCAGGCAAGGACAGAAGCAACAACCAAGTGAGAGCAGAGACCAGTAAAAGACTTCTTTCTAAATGTAGACAACGAGGTGGAATGAAGGTAGAGATCTGGAAGAGACAGACCCTGGTCATACTTAATGACTGAATCAATCAATCCTCCCTACACCATGTTTGTAACTTTTTCACAAGATACTATATAACTTTATCAAGTGAGAACACCTCTACTGAGTAAATCAATCAAAGGCACCCTGCCTAGAGGTGAATCAATGTTTTTTGTTTATTTTGTAGGACTACATTACCGCACAGGAGGCTACATGACAGACAAGAACATGTGATGTGCGGGAATCAAATCAAGGGCTAACAATGAAGGGAAGGTGACCCCTATGTTCCCAGTAAAAGATCTTACAAGTGAGGGGGGAAGGAGGGAAAAAGGATTGAAAAGAGAGGGAAAGAAAGGAGGCTTTATTTTGGTGGTGGGAGGGGATTCCACTGATGAATGCTTCTGTGGGTGGAGAAAGATAGATTGTGATGGGAAATAGGGACTCACACTAGGTATGACTTGGGAAATTTGGTGCTTGAAAAGTCTACTCATCTATTCTTCAGTACATCAGGAAGTGGAAGTTGGAGCTCCTGGAGACAATTGGCACCTGGAGCAATGGGAAAGCATGGGCCCAGGGAGGAGATTTTGAGGCAAATTTGGAAAAGAAGGTAACCAGGGGAGGCTATAGATCAGTGATGGGCTGCATAATCAGAGATGTGTTAGGGAAGGGGCCCTACCATGGAGCAGTGTCTTCTCTGACATGCAGTAACTAGCATTGTTGTGGGAATGAAGCACAGTGAAAAAGGATAATTCATGGGGCAAGCTTTACAAGAGAGTGGCAGAAAGTACTTAGAGGGCAGAGCTCAGAATGGATTCTTAGAAGCTTTGATTACATGAAGAATACAAAGAAAAGAAAGAGAAATCATAGTGAATCTGAGAATGAGGGTCCAGAGTAGACAGAAAGCGAAGATGGATAATGAAAACAGTGAGAGAAATCCTTTTTGGAAGGGGGCACCAAAAATGAAATAAAAAAATAACACCTAATGAATAGTACTAGTTGAAGGGGATGAGAGAGGAAATCTACTTAACTGAGGGGAAGAAATAGTGTGTGTGTGTGTGTGTGTGTGTGTGTGTGTGTGTGTGTGTAAATTATATAATCAAATAAAAGCAGAAGAGAAAAAGAAACTTATAAGCAAAACCCCAAAGGGAAAGGGGCAACAAATGAGAGGTGGTGAAGGGGTGAAAGGAAGATAGCCAGTGGGAACAGAGTTCCCTTTAAAAAAAGATTAAAGTAGTTGAAAGATCATAAGATTGTGTTTATGACAAAAGAGGGAAAAACATAACTTGAAAAAACCTACATTTAGAGACAGATGGAGGAAAATGTAAACGTAACATTTATAACTTTAAATGTGAATGGATTAAGCAATCCAATAAAATGAAAAAGAGTGACAGATTGGATAAGAAAACAAAATCCTACAATCTGTTGCTTGCAAGAAACATATTTAAAAATTGAAGACATATACAAAACAAAACTGAAGGGATAGAAAAATATTACTATGCATCAAGTGAATTAAAAAAGCAGGGTTATAATTATGCTATTTGAAAAAGTAAAACATCCAAAAAATAAAAAAGATAAACAGAGAAATTTTATTATGCTGAAGGGAATCATAGACAGTAAACCAATATCAATAACAATCTTATACACTCCAAGTTCCTTAGCATTCAAATTATTAAAGGAAATATTATCTAAACTGCAAGAAGACGTAGACAGTAACAAAATAGTGATAGGAGATGTCAGTGTTCTTCTCTCAGTTTTGGGTAAGTCTAACAGAAAGAGAACCAAAGGGAAAACTATGCAACTGAACAAATTGCTAGATGTTTTAAATGGCGTAGCAAAAGAATATACATAGATAGCACCATATGAAATGTTTACAAAAATTGACCATGTACTAGGGCAGAGATATTGGAACAAATGCAAAAAAGATAGAAATAGTTTATATATATATATGCATTAAGGATGATTTCGTAGGAAAATTCTATCAAACTTTTAAAGAACAATTAGTATTCATACTTCACAAATTATTCACAAAAATTTATAAAAAAAAAAGCACTTTACTAGAATCTTTTTGTGAGGCAAATATATTTCTAATACCTAAACTAAGAAAACTATGGACCAATATCATTAATAAACATTACCTCAAAAATTTAAACAAAATTCTATCAAACAATTTATGTATGATTAAAAAAAGAATCTGGGAAAACTGGAAAGTAGGCTGGCAGAAATTAGGCTTAGAACAATACCTTACACCACACTCTGTAATACATTCTAAATGGATATGTGACCTTAATATTAAAGATAATACAATAAAAAGTTGAGAGAGCTGAGGACTCCACAAAGTTTGAAAAGGACTTTCCATAATGGAGCTGGGAGTTCATTATGCATTTATCACATCTGTTCTCTGTGCTCTAGCTGACTTTTAATGAAGAATACACTGGAACCGGAACACACATGAGCTAGAGTACTAGAGAAAACCTGTCCGTGGAATTCTGAATGGAGAGGTAGAAGCTCCTCAGTTCTAAGAAGGAGGTAGGAAGAGAATCCAGAGGGTTTACTATATTGAATTCTCACTAAAATAAAACTTTCTGTTTTGTCTCAGTAGATCAAACTCAGAACCCTCAATTAATTGGAATACTAACTCTTAAAAGAAGCAGTGTGGTGTGGAGAGATAGCAGGACTCTGGGTTAGGACACCAAAAGTTCAGTCCCAAATCTGTTAGTCAATCCTGTAACCTTTAGCTAGTCACTTTTCTCTCTGTAATTTGGTTTTGGTAAAACAACTACCACCCTTTGGTGAATGTCCCAAAATCGAAACAGCAAACAAGGCCAATATGGGCAATAGACTGAATTCCATTTTACTATTTCAATGAATGGCTCTTGCCTGGTTGGTCAGTAAGGTAATAGCTGAATTTGAATGACCTCTTAAAGCTAATAAACCTATTAAATCAGGCAATGTATTTATAATCATCCAAACTACTGGTATCTCTTTTACTAAAAGAAATTGACCATTTACCAAGATTCAAATTACATAGAACCTTTCAGGAACCTCCTGAGGATATCCATGGTGACTTCCTCTGCCTCTTCATTGACCAAACCATTTCTGTGGACAACGAACCAAGTGGTACCTACTTCCATCAATAAACCAAACTGTCACATGCATAGTTAATTCATGTCAATAACTCTTCACTTCTTAGGAGGCTTCACTCCTCCACTTTTTCATCATGGCCAGGGACCTGGTACTACCTTCCCTCCTTTTTCAGAATGGTTTTATGTGCTGTCTTCCCCATTAGAATGTTACTGCTTGTGGACAAGGATTTGCTTTTTGTTTGTGTTTGTATTTCCAGTACTTATCACAGAGTCTGGGACACTGTAAGCACTTAATAAATGATGGTTGACTGACCAATTGATTGTTTGAGAAGAAAAATTCTTGATATGGTGTGAAAATCCAATAATGTAAGATATGCAAATGCGTGAGTTTTAAAAGTTATTGAAGGAAATAATATCCACAGAGAAAATGAATTCACTGAATTTTTTTCCCTATGTTCACATTTAATCAGTTCCATCATTCATCATTTGAATCCAGGCTGCAATCACTTTCTCAACAGATTCTTATAAGGTAAGGGGGAAAGAAAAAAAAAAGAAAACAGGCCAAGAGAACTATAATTAAGCACGCATATTCACACACACAAACACACACATTCACACACACAGACACACCCTTTTTGACATATTCTGTTCTAAACTGTTCTAAAGAGTAAAAATGTCTCCTCATCCTTGTATATAGATCTAAGTGCTATTGGTGAGTCTAATCATCTTGGGAGAGGTGATAATGTAAAAATTCACCCTTTCAAGGCAATTTTAGTAAATTATTGCCCTCCTCTATTTCTTACTCTGTTTCTAGTCTTACCACAAAAAAAAAAAAAAAAAAGGAAAGAAAACTCACCCCCTCTGGAGGTTGTTTCATTCTTTTTGGAGACAAAAATGAGGATTTATTTTGCAATTCATTCAATCTGCAATCCACATCTGAGAAGAGTCAGTCCCTGTCATTAATTCTATTGCCTGGAGAGATGTTCCATCTTCAGACCCACAGATACCCGTATGACATTTAGTTGTTAGGATTTTGTCAAATCTTGTCCCTTTCTGGGTACATATGATCACTTTTCCCTGTACAAGTTGAGCTGCTTGATTCAGTTCAGTAGAGAGTGAACTGAGCATCCTTACCTTAGAATTGTAGATTACCAGAGCTGGAAGAGACCATGGAAACCATTTTTGTCCAACCTCTCATTTTACAGTTTAGAAAACTGTGTTTCAGAGAGGATAAGTGAGTTTCCCAAAATCCTACAGGTAGGAAGGTGCAGACACAGGATTAGAATCCAGTGTCCAGAATCTAAGTCCAACACTCATTCTGATGTAGCACAAGGCTTCTCCTAATACAGAATCTTCTTGGTGTAGGGGCATTTTTTTTTGGCCGAAAGAATTAACTCAATATTAATAGTGAGTGTAAGATTGTTATAACTGGAAAAGATCTGAATTCAGAATGCTAGAGTCCTCTGACTCCACCTGCCATATCCTTTTTGTTACACCATGTTGCCCATGAATAAAAAGGTTTAATGGAGTATATAACCTGCATCATCACCTTCTGTCCTTCCTTTGCCCAAACACTCTCAACAGAACCACTTATTCTTTTCTCTTCAAAACTAGTCAGTGAAGAAAAAGTAGGGGCATAATTTTTCTTTATCAGAATTGTACTCCCTTTACCTTCTCATGCAATAACCCCATATCCTCATGCAAGTTAGGCCAGTATTCTCTTAAAAGATGTTAGAATTATTTTCAAGATTCAGTGGGCTCAGGGGACTAAATCCTTGGGAAGATGACATCACTGCTTGGTTATTTGAGTAAAAATAGCCACAAGGAGCTTCAGCCTATTTTGGAGGCTTTGTTAGAAAACATAGTGAGCAACTTGGAGGCAGCGGAGCTTCACTTGATGTCCTTGATGCATATGCTTAATGAATATTCTTCCTTTGCTATGAAATCTTCATTTGCTTATGAATCTTTTGTTAACTGGTGAATGAGGAATGAGTATCTCAATTCATTCCAATATCAACCTAAAACAACCAGGGGACTAACCTGATTTGGGACCACCAGCCTTGCTATTCCTTCCCCTCTGCTAGCATCCTGTCCACTTATCTCATCAGAGACAGCCCATCACCAACTTTTCAAACTGATTAATTCATCTACCCTAAGTTATTTATGACATAATGACTCTCTGTACCCCCACTCTCCAGTAATTTTTGTATTTTAAAACTTTAGAACAAGCTAGGAATCTCATAGTGGTATTTCAAAAAAATGGGTAGAGGTAGTTTTAATAAAGAGGGCTGTTGCTGCCCCCTCCAACCTCTTTAAATCATATCATATAGGTGGTAGACTACTACTCTGCCTAACCATAAAGTCAATGGGCATAAATATGGGCATATATGTATTGACCAAAAGCCCATAAGATAAGGACTCAAAGGTTATAGCCATTCAATTGTAGATCCCTGAGTTTTAATACTTTGAGAATATATAACTGTAGATGTTTATTCCTACTTGAGATCTCAGTAAACAGCTTCAGTACTGACCATGTTCTAAAGGTGAGGATAAAGTAAAGCTTGTGGGAGAGAGAGATTAGTGGTAACAAGCTAAATGCAGAGAAGGGAGTTAATATAAGCGGTGATGCTCTGATTAGGAACCACACCATTACTTATAGCTCATAGGAGCCTAGATTTAGAGCTGAAAGGGACTTTGGAGGCCATCGAGTGGAACTCTCTCATTTTGAAGATAAGGAAACCAAGGTTAAGGAATAAGGAAAGGAAATAAGGATAAGGAAACAAAATGGGTAAATGTCTTCCTCAGAGTCACACAGTTAGTAGGTGCTGGAGTGGGCTTTAAAACCAGGGATACTTAACTTTAAGTTTAGCTGCCTACAACACCAATCCTCCATATGCAAAATGGGCCTGAGTTATGGATGGTTTTTATACTTTAATAAAATTTTATTGTGTTTAAAATGTTCAAGCCATTCTTAGCTTGCAGACTGAGCAATAACAGGCAGAGATCATTGGTCCTCTGGCCAATAGTTGACTGACCTCTGCATTACACTCTTCTACCTCTGAAATTGTCTTCGTTGGACAAGATTTAGCAAGATCTCAAAACAGTGGGACATTCAGGTTCCGACTGTTATTTCTTGCTGTTCTGTGGGTGAATATCCTAACATTTTTTTTTATCACCATGGAACAGAATGGGGGAGACAGGAATGAATGTAAATATAGCAATCCTGGTACCATAACCCTGGTGATGGACATTTACCCTTTACAGTTAGGTCATGGGGGACCAGGGGCACCATAGTGTACAAGGTGCCAGGCCTGGAGTCAGGAAGACCTGAGTTTAAATCCTGTTCAGACACTTACCAGTTATGTGGCCCTGGGCAAGTTACTTAACCTCGTTTGCCTCAATTTCCTCATCTGTAAAATGAACTGGAGAAGGAAATGGAAAACCACCTCAGTATCTTTGCCAAGAAAACCCTAAATGGGGTCATGAAAAGTCAGACATGACTGAAAGAATTAAACAATAACATAGGACCATAGATCTAGACTAGAAAGAAGTCTCAGAAGTTACGTAGTTTAGCCTGTTCATTTTACAAATGAGGAAACTAAGACTCAGGGAAGTTACATGACTTGCCTAAGATCACAGAGTTGACATGCATCAGAGACAGAATTGTGTCTGATATTGCCTTTGAAGATAGTCTTTTTTAAAACTGTACCTTATGGGAGTGGGGAGGGAGTATAGAAGCAATCATTCTTGTGCATCTGAAAATTGGTCCCTATGCTGTCTTTGGCCTTCCCAGCATACATAGGTTGCCAAAACACCTAAGCAGCTGGCTCCAACAAGAATAGCGAATGTCCACATGGTCACACCTAACATCACTAAGCATCACACAAGTTGGTCTGCTGACAGGACAGCCAAGTGAATAAACACCTTCCCATTAATCCTCAAAGAGGTAACTATTGGAACCAGCAGATGGCTCCCATTCACTATTAGAGACCACTTCTGTGAACAGGAATCTCAGTTCAATGAAGTTATTTAGAATCATAATGTTGCTCTGGAATGATTAGAAAAAAAGTTTGGCAGAACCAAAACAAACTCTCTCTGTTGCATCTGTGGGTGATCCAGCTCTTCTACTCTACTAGTCATTAGTCTAGGGCAGGGTTGTCCTGCTACCTATGTCCCTGGAAGAACAGAGTCTTGCTGTGGGAACCCACTGTTTATGTTTACTCTTGAGGCTTGGAGATCCTTTGAAGGTGATCTTGTGTCAGTCACTAGGGACTAGAGCCACTAGCAGGTCAGTATTCTATGGTGAGTGATTGGACAGGGACTCTCTTGTCTATGACACAACGATCTGAAACTTAGTGTTATTTGAGGATAAATAGAATCTTGGAACAAGCTTTCATCTCATGCTATCTACTGGCACTGTCTCTGGTAGCATACCCATGTATTCCTTTTTCTTATGTAAACCAAGGTCTCAAGTCTATTTATATAAGACTGTCCTCATTGGTGAAGATTGATTACTCAATGCTCCATGCCTAAATGAGGGGTGGAGTTGGAGAGTTTTGGAAGAACAGAAATTCTGGTCTTCTGGCTTTCAGCTTTGAGAGGGAAAAGACATATAGTTCCATATATCTTCAGGGAGATGTCCCTAAAAGAAGAAAAAGACTCTGGGAAGAAACCAATATGGAGAGGAGTCAACACCAAACTCAGATTCCTATCCTTAGCTTACTGAACAAGAGACTTAAGGAAATTTCCACTTGGATAAGATCTGGAATTTTCCCTTGGTTGAGTTAAAAAACTTTGCTCCCACTGGAGAGCTCATGCACTCTATGTATTGTCTAGTATATTTTCATTTGCATTTCTGCTTGCTATCATCTTGGATAAATGGATATGTTTCCCATTTTTTATATGTATATTTTGTGGGACTAACATTTGTTGAAAAGTGAGATTGGACATTAGATATATAGCTTTTGGAACTCCTTTCCTGTTATGGAATAGTGCTCAGAAATGTGACTTGAACTGAAAAATTACTTCCCCTAGAGCAGCAATATTTAGTCTAGGCAGACAAATAAATAGATAGAAATAATTCTATCTTGGAATCCCCTCTCTCTGAAAAGAGCAGCTATCTTCCTGTTACCCTCCTGCTGGGAATCAAAGTCTCCCTTGGAGACAAGTAGGTTCTAGAGATATTTATTCATTCCTCCCTGTGGGCTGCATGTAGACACACATACCCATAGAGACAATACACATTTACACACACACATATGTATACATATTAAACTTTTGAAAACCTCATTTGATCTGACTGTCTCTACTTGTTATCATCCTGTATCTCTCTTCCCTTTCTTGGCTAAACTCCTTCAGAAAGTCATCTACTCACAGGACCTCTACTTCTTCCCTCCCTCACTTCTTTGCAATTTGGCTTCCAACCTTTTCAACTGAAATTGCTTTATCCAAAGATACTGATGATCTCTTAATTAACAAATGTAGTGGTATTTTCTAAGTCATGATTTACCCTCACCCCTTACCCTCTCTGCAGTGATTGACACTGTTAATCACCTTTTTGGGGATCATTCTCTCCTCTCTGGGTTTTCGTGACAACTCCTTCTGGTTCTCCTCCTATACATCCAGTCATTCCTACTTTTGCAAGAAGCATTTCCCAATCTCGATTAATGTTAGTACCTTCGCTTTGTTGATTATTTTCAATTTATCACACACATACACACACACACACACACATACACACCATTTATCCCTCTATATATCTTGTTTGTACGTAGTTGTTTACATGTTGTCTCTCCATTAGACTATTGAGCCCTTCAGAACAAGAACTTTTTTTTGTCTTTCTTTGTATCCCCAGCACTTAGCAGAGTGACTGGCACTTAGTTGTGGACTGTTGACGTGGTGATTATATAATTTCCTGAGGTTTCAGTTATAATCTCTATGCAGATAATTTCAACATATATCTCTACTTTTTGCTGAGTGACAGTTGCACATCTATCTCAAACGTAATCTCTCTATTCCTCAATCTCTTCATCTTTAAAAGAACAGTAATCCATAACAAACCTCTCTCACAAATTATTGTGAGATAATGCATAGAAAATCACTTTGAAAATGCTGCTCAAGGATGCTCATCAGTTGGAGAATGGCGAAAGAAGTTGTGGTATATAATCGTGATGGAATCATACTGTGCTCTAAGAAGTGAAGAATAGGTTGATTTTAGAAAAACATCAAAAAGATTTATATGAAATAATGAAGAGTGACATGAACAAAACCAAGATAATATTATATATGGTAACAGCAGTATTGTTAGAAGAATAACTAAATTACTCTGAGCATTATAAATACTCAAATCAAGTATGACTACAAAGGACCTATGTAAGAAGATGCTATCTACCTCCAGAGAAAGAACTGATAAATAGAAGTATGTAAAGAATGGTTTTACATACACACACACACACACACACACACACACGCACACACACACACTGAATGGTGGCCTTCTCTACTTTGGGGTGGGGAGGGAGGGAGACAGTTCAGAACTTAAAATGTAACAAAAATAAATAAATAAAATTATACGTTTTAAAAAGTGCTGTACACATGTAAAGGATTATAATAATAAACCTATAAATTAGATACTTGCCCTTTCTAGAAAATGGGGTTTACAGGATAAGAAGTCATACCCATTTCAAGTCACATTGTAGGAGATGAATTGTCCTGTCTAAAGAGTAGCCTACTGTGTCTTAGGGTTGGTGCTAGATTTAGGCAAGGTGGGGATTTTCTTATGGAAAAACATGTTACAAGGGAAAAGTAAAGACATTTTCAAATATGCTTTTTAAAAATGCACTCATCTTAATACCAGAAATCTATTCTCTCCATGGTCCTTAGGGATGTATATTATGATAGGTCAAGGAGTGTGTTACAATGAAGGCTCAAAGCCGATTGTAGACATTAAGACACAATGGGAGCCATTTTCAAATCTTGCCTTGTCCTGGGCTAAATCATGTCTTTGGGCACAAATTAATTTAGGGGAAAAAAATAGTTCAAAACAACAGTTCAATTCTGCCCAACTGGTTATTAACCCCATTGTTTTCAAAGTAGCCAGTTGTTGGATTGAATCCCAATGTGGTTTTGTTTTGCAAACTGGTTTGTGTGTAGAGACATAGACTGCTATGATATTTGCTTTAGTCCCTCCTAATTTACATGGAAGTGCTCCCACCACCCTGCCCTACCTTGCCCTTCAGATTGGAAAATATGTGAAAATTATGTCAATCTTTCAGTTCCACTTGCCAAGTTTTGGGGTGAAAAGGAACACAGAATGAGGGCCAAGCACACACTCTGGGCATCTGGGTATCATGTTTTGTCCTTTGTCCTAAAAACAAATTTTATTCCCCTGTTGATCTTTGAAGCCAATGAAGAATTACTTTCAAAACCAAATATTTATTGGCACATCACAAGCTTCGCTTTAGTTAGAAAAACATGTTTTTTATTTGAAAATTAAATTTTCCTGGAAAGAACAGTGGCTTAAATCAAAGGGGACAAGTGTTTAATGGAGCACAAAGAATACAACCCTGCCTTCAGAGAGACTTCAGATTCAGTAGGAGTGCCTCATGAAAGGCAAAGATCCTGCTTCATAGCTTACCCTGACCAGCATATCCCATACTGCAATTTCTGTAGAAATCTGGGGAGAAAAATGTAGGGTAGAGGGGCACTTAGAGAAAGGAGTGGTGGTGCAGAGTATTCTGGCCCTTGAACACGTCACTGTTCAAGAGTAGAGTTCCAATAACCATTCCAACTATGGTGAATTTCCATTCCTAGTGACAGTGACTTCCTTTAGAAGTCAAAGGGGAAAGGTAGGGTTCTCTGCTCCTGATTTCCCTGTAGACAAACTGTGAAGTACAATGAGTTGTCTTGCGAATGTCCACATCTCAGACAGATCAGTCAGTTCTCAAGCAGTCCACTTAGCTTGGATAAAGGCATGGTGGTACAAAGCCTTCTGGCTCTTGATCATGAACTGGTGCTTAAGCCTGGTAAATCATACCCACTAGATTCTTTGCAGAGAAATATTGGAGGGTAAGAAGCGTGTGGACAGGCAGTGTGGCGTAGTGGATGAAAAGAGATAGCCTCAGAATCAGGAAGACCTAGGTCCAAGTCCCACCTCTGACTTCAACTAGCTCTGTGACTGGAAAAGTCACTTAACTTTTCTCTCAGTAAGTACTCTGTAAGACTCTAAGTTGCAGGTATGCATTGGCAAAAGAGGCTTCCTCACTGGGCATTACAGTCTCCTGGGGTCTGGGACCAAACAATATGAGACAAATGGAGTAATACCTACAATAAATGAGAACCAGACAAATTGTTCTGGAAATGTTTAAGGAATAAATGTGTCTTTTTTAATAATAATTTTTAATAATAAATTTAAAATATGTCTTTTTTAAAATAAAATCAAATGATTGATCACTTCCTTCTATTCTGATGCCTTCTATTCAACATTTGTAGTAACATTTTTATCCAGCACTGTAAACTCATTGAGTCAAACCCCATTAGAACTTCATGTTTATGTTTATTTCCCCTGAAATGTCACTTCATTCAATTCAGCCATTTGACTGCACCTTAGCAAGTGTATTCCCTATTTTTGTCCCCTATCCTTAGTGCATGTCATGTGCCTTGTATATCAAAGAAAGGTAAGAAATACCCATTGCATTGAATCAAAGATTTAGATGAAAACAAAGAGTTATCGAGTCCTAACATAGTTTTCAAAGCTGAGAGATATAGTTAACTTACTGGGTGGCAGAATCCAAAAAGACTTAACAGAAGAAATTTAACAGCGACAAGGTTAAGGTCCTTGACTTATGTTTAAAAAAATTACCTACATAAAGACAAGATGAGGAAGGCATACTTCTGTAATATTTAATGTGAGTCAACAATGAGCCATGGCAAATAGAAAAGCTCACTCAATTTTAGTCTTCATGAAAGAAGAGTAAAGTATGTAGAATAAGGGAAATGTCTGTCCTCTTCTACTTTGCCCTAATCAGATGACTTTTGGGGCAGGGTGTTTATTCGGGGAAGTTTTGGGGGCATGTTTACAAAATGGAGCTTGCCTAGAGGTGGCTGATTAGGCGGACCACAGAACCACGTGGTGGGTCTGGACCATATAAGGATCAAATGAAGGAACGGGGGATGCTTATGATAGACAGATAGAGAAGCAAAGGTTAAAGTGGAAATAGTAGTCATTTATAAGTATTGGCTAAGCTCTCTTGTGAAAGATTAGACTTCGTTCTGCACAGCCCCAAACAGCACAAGTAGAAATAATGGAATTGTGCTGTTTAATGTAAGGAAAAAATTAATAAGTTGAGCCACCCCCAAGTGCCATGGTTATACTGGGGATTGTGGGGAGCTCTGGCCACTGAAGAACTTCAGGCAGATACAGGGATGTTATGGAGAAATTCGTGGTTAGGTGAAAGCTGATCTCTATGGGGAGGGGGTTCCTTCCAACTCAAAGTTTATTACTCTCTGATTCTGATTCATTTATTCTGTCCTCCTTTCTCAGATCTTTCTTCTTCCCTCCAAAGCACAAGCCTCAGGGTAAATTCCTCATACACTAGCGTGCCCTACTGTTTGTAAGTATAAGAGGCAGCATCCCAAAAGGCAATGAAAGGCAACTCTGGGAAGGAAAGCAACCCCACCCTCCACATGTGCTCCATATGGGACAGGGACAATTGGTTTTTCTTGGGCCTACTCAGCTACTACCCTATACTCAGAGAATCTGTGTCATGTTACCCTTGCTAGCATGATGAAGGGGATACCTTTAGCATTCCAGTCTCTGGACTCCTACACCCAAGCCCTCTTCAGCATCCTCTCTCCCCTGATTCTTCCATGCACAGACACTCAATCTCACCCTCCACCCCTCTAAGCTTATGATGTAGTCTATTTCCATAAAGCTTTGTTTCATTCTTTGCATGTGTGTCTCTCTGCCTAGCATGCAATAGGCTGTTAGTAGGTTTGCTGAGAAATTGATTCATTGTTCTTAAGCAGCTGTCAATATTTGAAAGGTGGACAGAATTCAAATAAAGAATAGACGTTGTAAAGAGAGATTTAAGAAAAACTTCCTATCCATTTGAGCTACCCAAAATTGGAATGGGTATCTGGGAGATTGTAGTGAGTTCCACATCACTGGAGGTCTCTAAAGAGTCCAAGAGTCCATAGAGTCAGAGATGTTCCTCTTCAGGTACCTGGTTGTACTAGTAGGGATTCTTTCCAACTCCAAGATTCTGATTCCATGGATTTGAATCAGGGCTTCTCTTTTCCCTTCTCCGCTTCCAAGATGTTGCTCCTTAATGATTCAAGGGGTTACACCTCTCTGAGGTTGTCTGGTTTAGTTATTTTCAGTCATGTCCAGCTCTTTGTGATCCCTTTCTGGGGTTTTCTTAGCAAAGATTCTGGCATGGTTTGCCATTTCCTTCTTTGGCTCATTTTGCAAATGAAGAAACTGAGTTAAACATGGTTAAGTGATTTGCCCAGGGTCACAAAACTTAAATATCTGAGGCCAGATTTGAACTCAGAAAGATGAGTCTTTATAACTCTAGGTCTGGTGCTCTATCCACTACACTACCTAGCTGCCATGCAGTCTCCATATAATTAAAAAATCCAGACGAGCATCACAGCTCATAGTTAACATACTACCTCCTCTTTACTTATTAGACTTTCTTTTTTTAATTACACTGACCTGTTGTGTTGGTGTAAGGAAAACAACACCTTGAGGCTGTTTATTAATCTTGAGTGTAAAGACAACCTGTGAAATGAGATTGGCACAGAGAAGACCCAAATATTTTTTTTATCTCTAGGACGTCATCAGTTTAGCTTCCCAAACATCAACCCTTTGGTCAGTCCCAAGGTCCCTCCTGAATGGAATTTCCTCTTTATCAGAGGCTCAATACATGGGAGGCCACAGTTGTCCTCCCTGACATTAGCCTGAGAGGCAAAGGATATGGCCCCCTCCTCTCTAATCTTACTGAAATAGCCCATAATAATAACTCCAATTTCTGTAGCTCTTTAAGGTTTGCCAAGGGCTTTTTTCATGCAACAATCATGTGAAGTAAGCAGTACCAGCAATATTTGTCATTTCTATAGTTAACACTGTAAGGTTGGCACACAGACCAGGTTGACATGATGCCGAGAGAAACAGGAAGATCTGTGTTCAAGTTGTTCCCCGGATCCATTGGTTCTATGACCTTGGGCAAGGAATTTAACCTTTCAGAGCTCCGGAGTAAGCTTCTAAAACTAAGCTGGAGAATAATTGCTGATCTTCAGTGGTGGAGAGAAGTGTCTTACTTGGAGTTCCCTATATTGATGAAATCCCTTATTTAACCCCTCCCCTCCATCAACGAATAAAAATCTGTACTTACATTTACAGTTTAGATGCATCGTCTCATTGGATCTTAGAATCATAGATTTAGAATGGAAAGGGACCTCAGAGATCATTTATTCTAATCCCCTCATTTTACAAGTGAGGAACCTGATGAACAGAGAAATAAGGGGACTTTCCCAGGTTTCCATAGGCAGGATGTACATAAGCCTTGAGTCAGGAGAACTCAAGTCTCCTAACACTCAATGAGCTTTCCATGATATAACACAAACTCACAATTTCATCCAGATATTTACTTGTCTTTTTGAAACCAATTTCTATATCAACTACCTCTTAGAAGAACCATTTCCTTTGGTTTATTCCTCAATCTGTGAATAGGATTGCCTTTTCTTTACCCTGAAAGTTCTACTGTCACATTCCAAAGACAAGTTCTAAGATTCTGGAAATTGGTCTCTACAACCAGTTGGGAACCTGTCTTCTTTATCAACTTCCTGACTTTATAACTAGACCCTGACACAAATTCAGCATGGGACACAGTGCCAATCACACTCACACACACACACACACACACACACACACACACATATCAGCACAGTGCTGACCACCTCTGACCTACCCACTTTCTCCCTTGGCCCTGGGCTATCACCCCCTAGGGTTCTAAAGCTGTCATGCTCCTCTTTCAGGGTCAGCCTTCCTGTTGAGGTAGACTGTTCATTAACTTGCTATCTTACCTGAGCACCCTCGCCATTTGGACTGCCAAGGATCAGTACAGGAGGTTAAAAGTGAAGGAAGTGTGCATGGCAGTGCCTCCACCTCTGCCCTCTCCCCCCACCCAGTCCCTTTCCTCCTCCTACCTCTCTTTATTGTGTCCTCTGGGACTCTCTATTGTTAAATTTTTCTTCATCCTAGATTTATTCTCACACTTCTTCCATCTTTTGGTACCCATCCGAACCCAGCTTTCAGTATCTGTCAGCACCTTTTCAAAGTCTGACTTCTCTGTCCCTTATACCTGCTGAAACACTCGGCTGGGAGAGTTGTTGGTAAATTCTTAGATCACTGTAGTCACTTTCAGATCCTTCCTTTTCTACTCTTACTCAGCAATCATTTTTCCTTCTTTAAAGTTTACTCATCCTGCCAAGATCCTCATTGCTGTTATTGACAAAACTTCAGGTCACTTTCCTCTCCTAATATTCCATTCACAGTCTTCTTCACCTCTCCCAACTACTGTCTTTTTTGAATACCCTGTTGTGGTTGTTCACTTGTGTTCAACTCTTCATGATCCTATTTGAGATTTTCTTGGAAAAGATATAGGAGTGGTTAGCCATTTCCTTCTCCAGCTCATTTTACTAATGAGGAAACTGAGGCAAACAGGGTTAAGTGACTTGCCCAGGGTCACAGAGCTAGTAAGTGACTGAGACTGGATTTGAACTCAGGAAGATGAGTCTTCAAGCTGGCACTTTATCTATTGAATCATCTAGCAGCCCTAGAGTATCCTAGCCTCTCCAAGTTCCCATGATCACTGTATCTAGTATAGTTCAACATAAGCAGAAATGGTCAGAAGATCATAGATAGTGACAGAGATAGGGACTGGACCTGCGATGTTATTGTTATAGGGAATTCCCAGGTGAGGAAAATTCCTCTATCAAATCCAGTCAGCATAGTTTCTGCAATTTATGGTCTTAGAAAGCTGCCTAAGACACTGAGAAATTAAGTGATTTCCTCAGTCATGAACAAATCCTCATCAGAGGTATGACTTGAACCCAAATCTGCCTGGTTTGAGCTTGAGGACGGCTGCACCATCTACACTGTGTTGCCCCTCCATAGGATGGTAAGTTCAGGGTTAATTTGCTACACTTACCAGAGTTTCTAGATAGACCATTTCCTGTGTTGGCCTTTATCTTCCAGAAGTCCAATGTTTTTAAAAGCACTTCTTTCTCTTCTAGGAGGTAATATAATAACCAACCCTTTTCTTTACTTATTCTCCAGCAACCACGATTTTGTCTCTCTCATTTAATCTCAGTATGGAGATAATATCTCACTGCCAAGTGTGCCCTAATCCTGACAGGGAGTCAGTCAGGTTTTATATCCTGTTGGATAGAGTAATCTAATACTATCTTCATACAGAGACTGGCACACAATAAGAACTTAATAAATGCCTTATTTATCTATCTGGTTTATTGATCTTCAAATCATATCATATAGTATTACTTGGCTATTTTTTCTACTTTTAAGAGCAACCCAGATTGTGGGTTAAGTAAACAGTGAGCTGGCTGGTAAATTTTGTGGATCTATTTTCAAGGCCATAATAAGCCAACTATGTTTAGGAGAAAAACACTTTTAATTTCACCAATGCTTTGAGGCTCCCCAACAAGAAGGAAATGGCAAAGAGATGGTGTCGACAATAATGTCTAAGGTTCAGGAAGGAGGGAGGGAGGGAGCGAGCATGCAAAATGGCCATGGGGAAGGAGCCATGGCTGCCACTTTTAGCCATGTCTCTTTTCCCACTGGCAATACCAGGCTGGGCTTCTCAACTGTTTAGGTACTCCTGTTAACGTTTCTGCAACGGTCTTTCACATTTCTATAGTACTTAAAGGTTTATAAAGTACTTTCTTCACAAGCCCATGACATAGATAGGGAATATAGGCATTATTATCCCCATTTTACAGATGAGAAAACTGATATTCAAAAGGATGGACTGAAATACCCATATAGGTGTAGTTTCACAGCTAGAATTCGAACCCACATCTTCTGACTCCAGGTATAGCCTTCTTTCCATAGACCATTCTCTTTCTAACTTTGCCACATTACTACTCATCCATCTTTTATATTCTCAGGAAACACTAGGGGCCCATTGTCAATAAGTCAAGGAGTCTGAGCTTTGTTTCCCCATGGTGGGGATATATCACACTAAACCATCCATAGTCCTTCAGCTGTCTGCTCTACTCAGGTATCAGAAGAGATATACATGAACCTCTAATTCTAAGAGCATTTTTCCTACATGACACATATTGCAACTGTTAGTTATCACTAATCATGAGAGACTACTGTAGTATAGTGGACTGACATTTTACTTCAGAGTTAAGATCTGGGTTCAGGTCCTGCCTCTGACACTCTTTAGTTGCGTGATCCTATTAGATGTTTGCAAACTCCTGAACTTCACAGTGTCCCTGCAACTTTCTCAGAATATAAATTGGAAAACAGGTAGCAATCTGCACTAGTAGAGGGTATTTCTTCACTGGGAGACCTTATACCACTGAAATCCCCACATCTCAAAATCACTTCTTATATATTTCTCAAGTGTAGAGCCCTATTTTTCTGGTGGAATTGAGACATGAAGGAATCTAATGCCTTTGCCAAGGAATTATGGGGAAATTGTGGCAAAGCTAGAACCAAAAGTCAGGTCTCTTGTTTCTGGTATTTTCCTGTCTTAGAAAGTTTGAGACAATTAGTTTTTCATCTGGTAGGAGAATCTTAAGTCCTTGAATGTGCAAGGGGAGACTATTCATGAAAGCCCCATCTTTAGAATATGTACAATATGATAAAATCTGCTGCTAATCCATATGTAGGCTTGGTGACCTTGCTTATGGAAGTATATAATGGAGAGGTCCTTGAGAGCATGCACAGGTATGCTCTGACTGTTTCCTGATGTTTCACTTTGAAGTCAGGAAAAGCCTTTGAATAGGCTACCGAGCCAGAATTGAGTATATATATGTATGTATGTATAAAAGGTTCCAATTGACAAATGCTCTTTCTCTCTTTTCCCTAGTGGCTCTTGGGTGAGGAAAAAAGAAATTCTGAGGGCTTCCAGAAAGGGGGTAGAGGTAGTGGCAATTGTATCAGCAGTATTATCTCTCACTAGCCATCACATCACCTTGGACCCATGACACTGTTTCTTTTTTCTGTGTGTTTCTTTCCTGCTCTTAGCTAAGTAAGTGTCAGCGATAAGACAAAGTGACAACATTGTGAGTTTCAGAAGGTCAGAGTAGTCATCAAGGACTTCCTTAGCAACTGGAGCTGGTGGAAAGAATAACCAAGTCTGGTGCGGAGCCAGCCTTGGGGATCCATCTTCTTGACCCAGCCCAGCAATGAACATGCGTGGCAGATGAGACCCTGAGTTAGGAAAACAAAGGAGAAATTTGTCCACCTTCTACGACATACTGACAACTTGGCGAACCGTCACCTGCAGCACAACCCCTTAGTGTCTCAGCCTACTTTTCCAAGGGACTAATTGGATGTATAGAAGGGGAGAGTGCAGCCTTGTTCTAGGTGTGTGTGTGTGTGTGTGTGTTTGTGTGTGCGTGTGTGTGTGTGTGTGCGTGTGTGTTTGTGTGTGCGTGTGTGTGTGTGTGTGAATCTGATGTTTTTGTATTATTGTAATATTTTCTCAGGAAATATCTTTTTGTAAAAACTAGTTGATATTAACTAGATACACTATCTTGGGGAGACAGCAACAGGTGAACTGATATGGGGAAAATGTCAAATGAATACACCAGAGGGCAATGAGTGATAGTACTAGAAAAACTGGTACCAGAAAACTCCTTAATGTCTTCGAGATACCCTAGAACTCTGAGGAAAGGCGTAGTTAGCTGAGCCCTGGAAACCTGTCTGACCAGTGAATGAGAGTTGGGAGAGGGAGCCCAGAGCCTGCACTACAAATGAAAGATACTATCTTTTGTACACAGCCCACTATCAGTAGGACACATGCTCTGAGTTGCTTGTAAAGTAATGAGCATGGGCTGAAGCAAGTTATTCACACTTACTGTCCTAGCGTTCCACGTGATTCAGGGGATGAGAGATGGCTGGCGGGAGTTAGGGATGCAGTCAGTGACCACGGGAGAAAGCAACGTTAACCCCTCGCCAGAAGAGTCAGCCATGTGCTCTTGGCCTCATAAGCACTGTGACCTAAGCAACTAATCCTTCCTCTTATTACAAAGCCAAGGAATTCTAAATTAGATTAGGGATGTTCCTTCACTCACATCTCCCTTAACTTCAGTTCTCTAAAACAAACGCCTCTCACTGATACTAAGAGCCAGAGCCTGCAGCACATTCTTTTAAATATCCTCAGTGATGCCAAGTCTTTGTCCTTAAAGAGCTGATTTGATTCTTGTAAACAGCCAAAAATCATTCATTGGCAAGTCTCACGAATAGGGTGGGTGATTAAGCTGGAGAATGGTAATGGGGGTAAACAGTTAGCTATTTTGACTACAATGTGATCTGATGGAGGCTGCTAGATGGCAGTGGATAGAGCTCCAGGCCAGGCATCAGGAAGACCTAAATTCAAATCCAATATCTCACACTTACTAGTTTTATAACCCTTAATAACCCTGGGGAAGTCACTTAACGTCTGTGTGCCTCAGTTCCCTCAATTGTAAAATGAGAATAAATAGCACCTGCTTCCCAGGGCTGACAATCAGATGAGATAATATTTGTGAGGCACTTAGCACGGTACTTGGCATGTGGTAGGCACTTAGTAAATGCTGATTTCCTTCTTTTCTTCCTTTCTTCCTTTCTTTTTTCCTTCCTTCCTTTCCTCCTTCCTTCCTTCTTTCCTTCCTTCTTTTTCTTTCCTTCTCTTTCCTTCCTTTCTACTTTTTCCTTCCTTCCTTCCATGGTCTAACCTGTGTGACACTAAATCACGTAAAGTACTTCCAGAAATATTTTGGGTAATTGTTGCAATAAATGCATAGCCTCCCAAAGTGATTACTTTGAAGGGGACAACAGTTATTGGAACAAGTAAATCCTATTATATGTGTTCAAAATCAATCTTACTATTTGAGATACTTTATTCAATATATAATTTATGGCAGGTATATGCATATGTTCCATTAGACTACAAGCTCTCTGGAGCCAAGGACTATAACTTTTGTTTTTGAGTCCATAGTGCCTTGCACATAATAGAAACATAATGAATATTCATTAATTACTGATTGATGCTATGTTGAGAATATTTTTTAGCTAAAAGGAGAAAGAGCTCTAGTTCAAGCTATTCTATTTCCTTCTTCTATTTTCCTGTTGAGTGTGAGTT
Organism: Notamacropus eugenii; assembly: GCF_028372415.1. NCBI lineage: Eukaryota > Metazoa > Chordata > Mammalia > Diprotodontia > Macropodidae > Notamacropus > Notamacropus eugenii. Next base: position 310,697,637 of record NC_092876.1, read on the forward strand.
GGACCATGTCCAGAGGTTCCAATCATGGGTCCATCAGTTACTACATGTGTGAGCAAGGGAAAGTCATTTCAACTCCTCTGGGCCACAACCTCTGTATCTGTAAAACAAGAGTTTGAACTGGAGGACTATAAGGTTATTCCTGGCACTAAATCTATTATCTCAAGCTCCCACAGAGTAAAGTGGATGCTTCACTTACCATGTCCCCACAAAAACTCCTTCCGTATACTTCCAGGCCATAAAAGTATTTAGCGTCTTAACTATGCAAACACCATACTGGTCTGACCACTCTCACACCCCACTCTGCCCAGAATGGCACAGAAAGGAGCCAGGTCTGTGTATGTATGTTTTCTAGAGAGGAAGAGAGACCTGGTGAGAGGTTATTCCATTCCTTGGGTTTGGTCCAAGAAATTTCCTACACTCAGGGCCTGGAGCTAGGTTAATATACTATCCTTGACTTAATAATGTGACATGATTCTCTTGAGCCCCTCATTGATAGGGGTCACACTGTGAGTTGTGTTTCCACAAGTGGAGATGGGTTTGCGTTGACCTATCCACATCCTTTTCCTTGGTCTCCATCATTCAGTGAGTAAAGATTAGGGGTTCAGTTAGTGGTCACAGAATAGTGAGAATCTAACTCTTCTCAAGGATCAAACTTGAGACCATAGCTTCATTGAGTGTTATGTAAATATTTGTAGCTAACCAGTCGAGAATGTTGAACACAAATTTCTAGTTGTTTAAAGGTCCTGTTTAATTGACTGCTGATTTGGGAATTCTCTGACTTTCCTGGCAGAAATCAGTACTAAGATAGCATCTCAATCGTAGGCACATAGAAGCATAAGAAGGCTAAGTTCATCTTAGAGGAGATCTACTCTGACTCCCCATCCTTTCCTCATTTTATGGATAAGGAAACTGAGATCTAGAATGGGAAAGTGACTTCCCTAAAGTCAAATAGCAAGATGGTAGAACTGGAATAGCCTCACTCCCTTTGCAGTCAGTCATTCAACAAACATTTATTATACACTTTTTATGGGTCTGGTACAGACTATTCAATGCCTAGGACTGAAGGTAAAAATATGATCCTTATCCTCAGGGATCTCATATTCTAATGTGGAAGACAACAACCAAATTACCATGTGCATAGGAGATATATACAATATAAATGAGAGGTAATCTTAAGGGAATCTTGAAGGAAACTAAGGAGCCAGGAGGAGTCAGGGGGTGAGGAAGGAGAGTATTCCAGGCATACGAGACAGTGAAAAAACACAAAGCTGGAAAATGAAGTGTTATGTGAGAAAAACAGCTAGAAGGTCACTGTAGCTGGATTGCAGAATGAATGGGGAGCAGGTCCTTGGAGAATCTGTTCATTTTAAGCCACATTATTCTCTGTTCTTAAAGTATTTCTTAATAAATCTTTTACATGTATAGACAAAAACCCCTAAGTAGACGAAAGACTAGGCCTCATTATAGCACAGGTGAATAACAGCAAAATGAAGAATAGGGAGGACACATCATTTCTTTGTATTTTGTAATAAGGAATGTGAGATCTTAGAAGACAGCTCTGGGAGAGACCTTAGTCCAACCATTTTATTTTATAAATGATCTCATCTATACAGTCCCACAGAAATTTTACCCAAGCTTACAAAGTAACAGGGCCAGGGTATAAACCCAAGCTTTCTGATTCTACATCTAAAATTCCTGGACTTTACCACATCTCCATGAGATCATCTCAGAAATTAACAGAGATTTCTACCCTTTGTTATGCATGTGAATGGGGAATTATAGGTCTGTATACTTGAGGTCACAAAATAAAAGGACTCGGTTGAAATATTTCTTTTTTGTCAGTCATCTAGACACCAGCAGGAAGCAAATGAACAGGGGCCAATGAAGCGTTGGGGGTTGCCAAGATTATAACAATGTGAGAAACATAACGTGGGCACATCTGGTTGGCCCCATTTGCCATCATCAGAGTGAGTCATCTGTGCAACCTTGTTGAAAACACAGAATCCAATGTAAAAGATATCCCACTCAACGCTGTAGTCAGGTTCAATGTAGAAGCAATATTGACCTTGAGCTCCCACCCAGTGCATGCTCTAGTAACAGGCCAGGTAGGAACCGTAAATCTAATAACAAGTATTTAGATGGGACAGCACAGTAAAGCTAATAATAGAGGAAATTCAATGAATCAAATTCTGCTCAGCCCTCCCACACAGGAATGGGTACAATCTCCCACAGATTCCTGTGCTAATGGAAAGGGGAAGTGTACACATCTTCAGCTCCATTATTAAGCAGACCCATAATCTCCACTCAGATGCTATACAAATGGAGTCACTCAGGCAGTTTCCTCACCTCATTTCAATGGAAGGTCTCCAGACCTCAATGCTGGCTGAGCTAGGACGAGTGAGCCTTTCAATATGCTCACCATACACAGTCATCACCTCCCACTGAGTCACTCTGAAGCTGGGGATAAACATTCACTCCCCTTTTCCTTTGTCCTTTCAACTCCCATCAGACCTCTAGTAATTAGTGCCTGGCCATGCAAATTGTATTGAAGCTTCAGTAAACTTCAATAAGGCACTCTAAACACTGAAGAAGGACTGAATGAGTTTTCAGTCTGTCCCTCTTATGCCTTGCATCTCAGAGTTGGAAAATAGATCAAAGGTCATTTAGTCCAACCCCCTACCTAATGAATGGATCCCATTTACAACCTTTCCAACCTCCACTGGAACATCCTTGTTGTCTCTCCCCAGGGAATGTAAACTTCTTGAGGGTAAGGGCTGTTTCATTTTTTTGTCCTTGTATCCCCAGTGCCTGGCACATAATGGGTACTTAATAAATGCTTACTGATTTGTATAATTCACAGCATTATGAGACAGTTTCTTCTATTTTCATCAAGTTCTAGTTATTAGGAAATTGAAAACTGCTCGTTTGTTAAAACCAAGATGGTTCTGAGGAAGAAACTTACTCCTTTAAGAAACCACATTGCAAAATTAATGGTAGAGTTCTCTAGGAGGGTGGCTCACTGAGTGAGATCCCTTTATCTTTCTTCTAACTCAGAAAGATAGAATAAAGGTACCTCAAATGAGATATCTGTAAAGCTCTTAGTACAGTACTTGGCCCATAGTAGATGTTAATGAATGCTTATTCTTCCTCTCTTTCTTAGCACCTTCAGGTGGATGACAGTTTCAAGCCTTCATGCTGAGAGAGTTTCAGATAGATAGGACACAGGGATTTAAACATAATGATATTGGGAGTATGTAATGGAGAGGGCCTAAATGATGTAACTGATAGCTTTTCTCTGAATGACAGCTACAGGATGCAGAGGTTAAAGGACGGCCCAAGAGGTAATAATGCAAAACGACAGTATTATTCAAGTATAAAGAAGAGAAAATGTCTAGAAAAGTGTGAATTTTACAGTTAGTAAGAAAGGTATTTATTGCACTTCTGAATTGGGGCTTTAGGGTGGATCTTGTCACCACCTTCATATTCCATTTCAGATCTCTTCAGCCTACTAGTCAAACATGCCCAGAATAGCTTTAAGGGTCATTAGGTTAACATCATAGCCCCCTGTCAGCTAGAGAGCTGTAGGCCATTTGGACATTAGTATTGACATTGTATAGGTAAGGAAAGTGAGTCAGAGAGGCGAAATGGGTTATTCGTGTTTTATAACAAAAGTACTGAAGGACCCAACAAGTAGAGATGGAGTAATAATTATGCACTCACACTGAGTGAGATTTTATGGAAGATTCAGAAGAGGTACCTATTAGACCAAAAGGAAGATAGTCTTTTTTTTCAAGTAGTTTTGCTCATAAAATCAGATAATCTTAAATTCGTACACTAGTGCCATCCAGTGGGTAAAGAAAATAGCTACAAAATGACCACCTTTTTCTTTCAAAGAGTTGGGGGTGAAGGGGGGTAGTAGGGGAGAACAGCTGGGGAAGTTTCCCCAATAATTGCTGTTTTCAGTCATTAACCTGTACAGTGTTCTGTGGTTTGGAGAATCACAATGTGATTCTTGACTGATTGATGGCTTTCCTCAAATCTTGCAGTTGAATTGTGAAATGGCAAATAAGGTGGAGAGGAGAAGGGTAATTGTGAAAGAGAGAGTATCCAAAAGCATAAGAAGTCACTGTCCTGGTGCTAATATGAATTGAGGATCATACTCCAACCCCTGAAGGGAAAATGAAGTCACCTCAATTAGAACTTCTGATGCTTGAGATGCTATGGAACCAAACTATAGGGTTTGAGAAATGTCAAACCCAGGGGCAACTAGGTGGTCCAGTAGATAGAGGACTACTCAGGAAGACCTGACTTAAATCTGAGCTCAGACTCTTACTAGCTGTGTGACCCTGGGCAAGTCTCTTAACCTTGATTGCTTCCAACAACAAAAAATAGCGAAATCCAGGATTCAGTGGATGAAAGTCCTTGGAATTTGAAGTGAAGTGATGAGAGTAAAAGTGAGAAAGAAGTTGTAGATGGTGACAAGAGCAACAATGATAGAAATGATAAAAATGAAAAGTGATAAAGAAGACAATAAGTAATAGAAATAACTCTGAAACTATGAATAACTATTTTTTAGGAAAAAATCTCACTTCAAGCGAATCATTCTTGAAAAACTTACGTCTTAAACTTCAGAAAATGTGAGATAACCTTGGCCTTGAAGAATGGCCAGTATTTGGATGGACCAGACCAGTATCAAACTGAAGTATCTGCCAGAGATAGGACTTGAGCCCAGGCCTTCATCTCCAAGGCTGGCTCTCTGTCTACTAACCCATATTGCCTCCAATCATTTCTATTGTAGACTAATAGTAATTTGTAGAAGTGACTCAGAAACTATATTACAGTAGAACTCCCCTCACAGAAGCTATATTGAGACAAGACTTCTCATATTAACCTGAGACAGGTGCTTTATCCATTTCAATGTACCTGGGGTCAGGATGAGGTACGGAACCACACAGCAAGGTTTTACTGTGGTGAGGAATATAACCATTTTCAAAAAGGGAGTGGGAAAAAATAATCTCTTTGCTCTTTTAAAGAGGAAGTGCAAGATTTGAAATGGTCCCAAAAGACAGGTGAACAATACCTTCTGGAAAGCCTAATTGTTCCAGACTCTCAAGAAGGGTCTCTAGATCCTCATCTCATCCAGCCTGAAATATTCAATTGACAACAATCTGGATTTTCAGGATCTATTTGTGAAGTTTTCAGCTTAGTATGCCCCAAATACTAGACACCCATTCCAAGAAAACTGTCAAGTAGGTATTTTAAAGGGCAGTTGACTTTTGTCTGCTGAATAAGGGTTGGCCAATTTAGGATAAAAAGTAATCACTGTATGTGTCTAGGCTATATGGTGAATGGCATATTAGCTTGATCCATAATTCCTAACCATAGTCATCATGAAACTATGCCATATTAACCTTGAAGGAACCTTAAAGATCATCGAATTGTATTCACAAGATGAACAGCAGCCAGTTGGAGGTAGAGTTGAGATTCAAGCCCAGGTTTCCTCACTAGAGTGTTCCCCTTTACTACATAATCTCTCAGGAAGCCAGAGATCCATTTTACTCTGTCCTCTTCAGATCATCTGCTGAACAAGCCAAGAGAAAGAGATAAGGCAAGATTTCCTTCCTACGTATGGGCTACTGGCCACATGGTATGACTTGAGATTCCTTGGAAAGGCCTCTCTGTCCAACGTTATCTCTCCCACATAGTCACATTGACCAGAATTATTACCAATATTCAATTATTCTTCTGAATCTTGCTGGGGTTTTTTTTCAGGTGGGGAGGGAGAGCAAGAGCTGTCTCCAAAAATTCCCCATTAAATGCCTAACACCACTAGGCCAAGGTAAGGTTTTGCCACCTGACATCTTAGTGTCAATGAGTTAATAGTCAAGATCAGAAAGAAATGACATGCAAATCAGGGTGGTGGAGTTGTGGGGCAGGGACATGAGGCAAGGGTACCAGGAAATAGGAGTCAGATGTTGGACTTGCTAATCTTAATAATATTTAAAAAAAAAAAAAAGACACAAAATGGCAACAGCAACAACATAAATGTAAAATTCTGCAAATACACCCAAAACATCAATTCCATGAGAACAGGGCACAAGTGCGGTTTCCAACGAAACAATTGATTTGAAAAAAGAGTTAGAGGGTTTAACAGGACACAAGCTGAAACTGGTCAGCAGTGTGACATGCAACTGAAATAACTAATTAAATTTTACAATGTCTTAATAGAAGCAGAGCCTCTAGAACAAGGGAGATAATAGTTCTACTGATCAGATGAAAGGTAAGTAACTGTTCACTTCTGAGTAGAATATCTTTAAGAAGGGTATTGATTGACTAGAATATACCCAAAGGAGGGTGACCAGGGTGATTCTATCCCTGGAATTCACTTCCTCCTCACCTCCATATCTTAGAATTCATAGTTTCCTTCAAGACTCAGCTCAAATACTAGCCTCTACATAAAGCCTCTCTTGATTCCCATACCCCTTCCCATCTTTTCTAATGCCCTTCCCTGAAAATAATGTTGTGCTTATGTTGTATCTATATGTACGTGTTGTCTCCCCACATCCTTCTTCCACCAAATTCCCCAGATTGTAAACTCCTTGAGGGCAAGGAATGTTTTGCCTTTGTATTCCCACTGTTAGCATGGTGCATGGCATATGGGATATGGTTAATAAATGCTTATTGGTTGATAGAACTGGGTATATTTAACCTTAATGAGGGAGTCTTGAGGGGGAAGGGAACTGGGAGGAGGCAATATAACTATGTCAAAATATTTGAAGGGCTGTGGTGTAGAAAAAGAAAATACATTTGTTTTGTGTAGTCACTTAGGACAGGACCAGAGTTAATAGGTAGAAACTATGGACAAGTAGATTTCAGCTCAATATGAAACAGAAATTTCTAATGTTAGGAGCTATTAAAGAAATTGAATGGTCTGTTTTAAGAGATTTTCAGTTCCTTTGCCCAAAGGACTATAAAACTGTGCGTGCCTCTTTGATCTAGCAATACTACTGCTAGGTTTGTATCCCGAAGGGATTTTAAAAAGTGGGGAGGGGAAAGAACTATTTGTACAGAAATATTTATAGCAGCTCTTTTTGTGGTAGCTAAGAATTGGAAATAAAGGGGATACCCATCAACTGAGGAATGGCTGAACAAGCTGTGGATGATTGGGATGGAATATTATTGTGCTATAAGAAATGACAAGCAGGATGATTTCAGAAAAACTTGGCAAGACTTACATGAACTGATGCAAAGTAAAGTGTGTAGAATCAGGTAAACATTGGCTACAGTAACAGCAATATTGTGTGATGAAGAACTGTGAATGACTTAGCTATTCTCAGCAAAATCAATGATCCAAGACAATGCCAAAGGACTCATGATGAAACAGGCTATCTGCCTCCAGAGAAAGAACTGATATGGTCTGAATACAGACTGAAGCATACTATTTTTCTTTTCCTTCCTTCCTTCCTTCCTTCCTTCCTTCCTTCCTTCCTTCCTTCCTTCCTTCCTTCCTTCCTTCCTTCCTTCTTTCCTTCCTTCCTTCCTCTCTCTCTCTCTTTTTCTTTCTTTCACTCTTTCTTTCTTCCTTCCTTTCTTTTTTCCTTTCTTTTTTCTTCCTTCTTTTGTTTCCTTTTGATTTTTCTTGTGCAAAATGACTAATATGGAGATGTTTTACACGGTTGTACATGTCAGATTGCTTGTCATCTCAGGGAGTGTGGAGAGGAGGGAGGAAAAGAGGGAGAGATAAAATTTGGAACTCAAAACTTTAAAAAAAAATAAATGTTTTAAGATGTCATGGGGAGGAATAAATGTTATTTTTTAAAAAAGAAATTATTAGTTCCCTGTCACTGAAGGTATTCAAACAAAACCTAATGGGGTACTAGAGAGATTTCCTATATCCAACAAAAGACTGGACTAAATGACCTCTAAGTTCTCCTCTTGTATGTCAAAGGAAAATGTGTCCTTAGACTCATTGAGTCAACTACTCAGTGAACACCCCCAAGAACCAACCACAAATACAGGCAGCTCATTCTATTCTGAGATAGTTCCAATTATTAAGAAGTTTTTTCTGATGTCAAGACTACATTGGCTCTTTATAATTTCTACTTAGTAGTTCTTGTTTTTGCCCTTTGGAGCCTTGCAGGTCAAGTCAAATTTCTACTCCAAACAACAGACCTTCAAATACTTAAAGATATAATCACGCCCCCAGAGTCTTCTTTAGAATAGACATGCCCAGTTCCTACATATGACATGGAATCAAGATGCTTCATCATCTTGGTTGACCTCTTCTGAACCGAACCTTGTCAGTGTTCTCCAAGTGTAGCACCCAGAACTGAACATGGTACTAGAGATGAGACCTGATAGGGGTAGTGTACAATGGAATTGTCCCCTTCCTATCGTGGTTTGTGAATCACTTGGGATAAAATTAAGTAATTAAATTTGTTGACATACAATAAACCTTGTGACTTTTTATACTTAAAAAATCTTTTAATATGTAAGAGTCCTGCTTTTGTAACTATTATTTGTTCACATGATTTGAGATTGTGTTTGTAAGTTTTGACATATTTAATTTTTCATCATGAAACCACATTTCTATCACATAGGCTGTTGGTTCTTTGTATATTCTTTCCAAAGATGATTTTATAGCCTACAAATAAGTATTCAGTGGTCATTGAATCTTATTTATCTCTATTTCCTGTATCAATTTTTTAAGTTATAGTGATATTTGGTACATTGCAAGGTCATGTCATGATATATTACCTCCATACGGGACTTTGAATAATTCTGGAAATAGTCTTGGTATATCAATAACAAGAAATGGACCACTGGAAGCAAAAAATCCACAAAACATTTTTTGGGATGGATGTTTTATAATCTGATGAAGATGTTCAGATCATTTAGGCGCACACAGACTTCTTCTGACAGGGTTTTGACAGAGTCTTGAATGAAGACGTAAATTGTATCAGCAAGAATTATCATTTTCAAACATTCTGTATTGCACTATTTTTATATTTTATGAAGAACTCACACAGTGCAAACGCTCATATGGTGATCAGAGAAGCGATACAAGAACACTCTCAAGGTTTCTCTTAAGAACTTTGGAAATGATTGTGTGATATGGAAGACACTGGCACAGGACCGCTCAGCATGGCATGCCCACATCAGAGAAGGTGCTGTGCTCTATGAGCAAAGCAGAATTGAAACAGCTCAAAGGAAACACAGAATGTGCAAATTTAGAGTACTCACATCTAACGTTCACATGGACTATTTGTGTCTGACCTGTGGTAGAGCATTCTGAACTCATATTGGTCTGATCAGCCACAGTCGGACACACTGAAACTTGATTCTAGCATAGTGATGCCATTTTGGTCCTCTTCGAGAATGAGGCACAACAAACAATTTGTACAGTTCTGTTCATGGCAACTGTTTTTTCATCATAACAATGATAAGCTGCTGAGTTTTTTTAAAACTCATTTTCTTACTGTTCTTTCAGCTTCAAGAAATGTACCCACACTTTGAATGAAACAATAAAAACCCTTCCAGGTGCCAGCTCTTTGTGAAGGTCTTTGCTTATTTTATGAGTACTATTCTGCAGCAACAGATTATTCGTAGCATTTTTTGTTTTTTATCACATTTTTTTTGTACTTCCGTGAGACTGATTCTGCTTCATTGTGGGCTTGAATAATCCTTGAAATTCTTGATTTCCTCATTTTATCAGCTGCTGTGGTGTCTCTAACAGTCATTGATGTGCTTTTTTTTTTTAACAAAGTTTATATATTTCTGTGGAATAATATCTGTTATTAAAAATCACAGAAGTAAAAACACACAAAAGAGAATAATGAAACACATGTATATAGTGTAAAATCCAGAATTCAGTTGACAGAAAACCAGCAAAAGATGAGAAATCAGCTCAATCCAATTCTATTTCTTTAAGGTCACATGTTCTAAGTCAACTTAGTGTAAATAAAACTCCATGTGTACAATCATTGCTGTGATAAAATAAAACAGTGTCAACATTACTGTAGTTCTAAACATATCACTATATTACTGGTAAACTATATTTACAGAATTTTCTTCATCTACTAGTTTAGCAACACAAATTTTTTAAAAAAGGAATGAAAGAAATCTGACATCACTTGCTCTTGATAATGTCTTGCTGGCTATATATAATCAATCTTTTCCTTTCTCGATGTTTTTCAACCATCTCTTGAATGATCTGCTCTAGAATTTCCCCAATATCAAAGTCCACATCATTGGTCTATAGCAAGCTCTGTAGTCTTCCCTTAAAAAAATCAGGACATTTGCTCTTCTTCACATTTGTGGTGTATCTACTATTTCCCACAGTCTTTCAAATATCCCTGAAAGTGGCAGAAGTTCATTGGGTCAAGTGACTTGAATACATCAAAAGTAACTAGGTGCTCTTATTCTTATTTTGGGTATCAACTCCGTGTTGGTCATTTTTTCCTTTCATTTCCAGTATAAAAAGTCATTCTCCTGAGCAAAGAAAACAAGACCGACAAGAATCGAGCACCTCTGGCTTCTCTCTGCAGTCAATTATCGTTATCCCATTCATTCTAAGCAAAGATCCTCTTCCTTCTTACTTCTTCCTTTCCTACCAATACAGCTAAAAAAACAAAACATCCTTCTTCTTGTTCTTAGCTTGCCATGACAGCCTCAGTTCATTCTACACTTTAATTCCCAAAGGTATTTTTTTAGGACTATGCCACACCCATTGTCACTCTGGTCTTACCTCCATCCTCTTCTCATTTCTTTCCTAAATCAAAGTTGGTTGGTGAGTTCTCTGTCCCTGAATTTCTGAACTTCAACACAATATTGCCACACATGTACCTTCATCCTCCACCCCAAAGCACAACTTTTCAGCTCCCTTTTGTGGATTATTTTTTTTGTGTGTGGGTTATTTCTGCCCATTTAAATATTAGCTCCTTCAAGTCAGATACTGTCTTTCTTTTTTGCTTGTATTATATCCTTAGCACCTAGCACAGTAGTTGGCACATAGTAAACACTTAATAAATCCTCTTTCCTTCCTTTCCTCCCTCCCTCCTTCCTTCTTCCCTTTCTTCTTTCCTTCCTTCACTCTTTCCCTCTTTCCTTTCTTCTTCTTTCCTTCCTTTCCTCTCTTATTGCTTTCCTCCTTCCCTCATCTTCCTTCCTTCTTTTTTCTTCATTCCTTCCAGCCTGTCTTTTTACTTGCTTTCCTTTTTACCCCTCCTTCCTGTCCATCCACATCAGTCCCTTATGAAAATCCCATTTTTCTTCCTCATTGTATTTGTTTCTCTTTGTGTTTTCAGAATTTCATTTTTGAGTATCTCCAGCCCTTTCTGGGCTGATTCCTCTACTAACATTTAGAGATCTGGAGGAGATATTAAAAGAGTAGTTATAGAAGAGGAGAATCAGAAGGGAGCCATGTCTTACAAGTCAAGAGTGGAGTGAATAGTAAGAAGCAAAAGGTGGTCAGCCTTGTCAGATGCTACAAAGAAGTCTAGCAGAATAAGGGATCTCCTCTCTTTTTTTCCCCCTCATGTCTTCCTCTCTTCTCTCCTCTCCTCTATCATTGTAACTAGTAATAGTAATAAACATGTATTGAACACAATATTTTTAGGGCACATCACTCATCTCTTCTGGCTCCCCCAACCCTTCCATCTGCATCTGTTCCCTCCAGAGAGGAAAAGGACCAATTCTTCCTCAGGGAAAGCTCTCATCCAAGGCAACATTTGGTCTGAAGTGGGGTCTTTTTTCACCAACAGTTTGGCAGGAACACAAGATGATCCAGTGGTGTCAGTCAAGGGTCACAGAACAAGCCAGTAGCTTTGACTATTCTGAGAGCTCCAGAGCTTTCTGGCTCCATGCTATTGGCTCAAAATTAGAGACTGGAGACCCCCTAGGAAAGGCTGCTGTCCCTTTCAACAATCTTGCTGCTGTATGGTCTTACCAAATCTGCCTGCAATTCTTCAGGAAAAAAAAAATTAGTTTTATTCCCTTACTCTCTTTCATGGTTTTATTCTACTTAATTGATCTAACAGATTCCAAAAGAAACCATATGACTATGGTCAGAGAGCAGCCTAAATTGCATACAGGTGGGATGAAGAGGGTACACAGAGCTCATCTTATACATGGTGTAGCCCACCACCTAGTTACATGAAGCAATTGAAAATTTGGAAAAATCCCTCCTGACTCAGTGTCTTTCCAAGTAGTCTGTCAGTGTCCAAAATCCCACCATTAGAGAGTCTGTTCTTTTAAGTTCTTCTCCCTGTGGTCCAATTTGAGATCACAAATACACTCAACATGGGGAAAAGTAAAACACTAAACAAATGTGGTGATTTCTTAGGTCCTCTTTTCTTTTCATGAGAGATCTTGGAGGTACAAAAAACTCTAGAAAGTGGAGGGAATGGGGGGAATCAGAGGTCTGCAGTATCTTCTAGAAAGGTCCAGAGGGGTTTTTTCCTTTTATTTCTTCACCCAGAAATTTTGGAGAGAATCAGAGTCTAGAAGTGGCCAGTTACTAGAGAATTAAATTATATTTTTCAAAGGCAATCAGCCAAGACTAACTTGCCCAATCAATTTCATATGGACCACCACGGTTTGCCCCTCCCACATTATCCAGCCTTATTTCTGTAATACTCAAAGTTTCATCCCAGTCATAGACATTTCGTTGCTCATTTCTACCTTTATGACTTGGTTCATGTTACACCATAGTCCAGTTTGGAGCCCTCCCCTGACAATATCCTTCCCTATCTCCTCGACTTCTCTAATTTTCTCCTATCTTTAAGCCCAGATCAAGTCTCCTTTTTGAAGGTTTCCCTCATCCTCCTAGCCATTAGTGGTCTCTCTCTCCTCTGGACTCCAGCTACAACTTACTGGTTATGTTTGACAAATGAGGTAATACATGACTAGATTACAGTAAGGCAGTGTAGTTTAACTGATGGGGTGCATGGGATGTTCAAGGGAGGATTGGTACTTCTGATGTGAGGGTTGCTGAGCCTTTTTCAAGGCTGCTCATCTACCTTTGGGGCCCACCTGCCACCCAGTTCTCATCTGTGGCTCCAAGCTGTCATAAATGCAGTGGTCACTCCCTGGTAAACGGCTTGGCAGATGGGCTAAACCAGGTTGAAGGTAACTCACAGCCCTTAAACCTTTAGGTAAGTTAGGGGATTCTACCTCAAGCATGTGAAGACTTCCCAGGCAGAATAGGCAGATGTAATGGCGATCAACTTAGGATCTTTAGCTGTTTTTGTTTTACTAAAACTGCTTCTGATTGAATAATGTGATGGGGAGGATCTTTCCCACCCATTGATGGGCTTGCCCATTGTGGGAAGCTTGTTTAGGGGAGTTGTTTTGTAGGAGGGTCCTAAGTACCTTTGGTTTTTTCTTTTGAGGCACTGGGTCAGAGATTTATGCCCTCTGGCTCTAGAAAGTGTATAAATACTCTGAGGGTGAGGTTTTACTTTGGAGCTTACTGACTGGAAGTGTTTCTTTGGCTACAGAGATTCTGGGAAGCCATTGAAGAGGCAACCCCCCTGCCCCTCTCACCCCACTAAAACCCAGAAATTGATGCTTCCTTCTGTATGTATGTAATGATCAAGCAGTTTGGAAGCACTGTCTGTTGATTTATTTTTGATTTCTCTGAAATTTTGATTTTGATTCTTATTGTTAACCCCTTGAAAGTTGCTTTCCTTTTATGAATGCAGATCTAAGAACCTGTTGTAGTAGGCCCCCCTGTGTGTGTTGGGGCGCTTACTGTTACAGATATGAACACTTTGTTTCAATGGTCCATGAAGGCAGAAAAGCAAGGAGGCTTAGAGCTTGGTCAGACTGAAAATGCCAAGATCATTCACTGCATCCCAAGCCATCATCAGTTGTCTTGACTTTTATCTTGCCATTGGGCTTTGATGACTGGAAGAAACAATGAGACTGATGACTTTGTGCAACTCTGCCTCACTTAAATCTAATTTATTCACTAGTCAAAAGGTATCACCTATACCATTTTGGTTTATTATTCAATCATTTTGCAATTTTATATTCAACTATTTTATATTTTACTATTTTTTTTTACATTTTATTATATGGTCTTCTTCAAAAACGAAGGGCAAGCACAACATTTTACTATTTATTATTTTACTATGATACTATTTTTCTATCTTTTTTTTAACCTATCTCAAAGTTCTGTGGCAACAGGCAAAGTGATGAAACAGCAGGTGTGGATACAGTGGGAGCTATAGTCACAACCCTGCACATAGGTGACCCACAACATAGAGCTGTCTTCTCACTAGACTAAAACAGCAATGGGATTCAGACACCCATCATCTTCTTCTTTTTGTTTTATAACTTTTTAAAAAAGTTTTGAATTCCAAATTTTATTCCTCCTTCCTTTCCCTTCCCCCTCCCTGAAAAAGTAAGTAATCAGATATGAATTATATATGCACAATTATGTAAAATATTTCCATATCAGTCATTTTGCACAAGAAGACTCAACCAAAAGAAAAAATGAAGGAAAGAAAGTGAAAAATAGTATGCTTCAGTCTGTATTCAAATAATATCATTTCTTTCTCAGGAGGTAGATGGGATGCTTCATCAACAGTAGTTTGGCATTGTCTTGGATCTTTGTATTCCTCAGAACAGTTAAGTCATTCACAATTCTTCATCAAACAATATTGCTGGTACTGTGTACAACATTCCTGTGGTTCTGTTCACTTCAATATGCATTAGGTCATGTAAGTCTTTCCACATTTTTCTGAAATAATCCTATTTGTCATTTCTTATAGCACAATATTATTCCATTACAATTATATACCACCGCTTGTTCAGTCGTTCCCCAATTGAAGGGCATCCCTTTAATTTACAATTCTTAGCCATCACATAAAGAGTTGCCAAAAATAAACTCTTACAAACAAGTCCTTTCCCTTTTCTTTGAATGTCTTTGGGATATAGACCTAGCATATAGACTTAGATCAAAGAGTATACACAATTTTATAGCCCTTTAGGCACAGTTCCAAATTGCTCTCCAGAATGGTTGGATCAGTTCACAGCTCCACCAACAGTGCATTAGTGTCCCAGTTTTCCCATGTTCTTTCCAATATCTGATATTTTCCTTTTTTGTCCATCAGTCAATTTTGAGCAGCTTTCTTAAGGACTGAAGTGCTTACCTCCTGGCATGAAGAAGGGTCTAGAAAAGGTGCCCTAAAAATTGTCTGTCTCACCTGACAATGGCCTGCCTTCCACAGCAGGCAGGAATCTCATCTTAATGTCAAAACATAAAAACATGTATATAATCTCCCCACATGATGTGAGACTCCATAAAAAGAACTGGCTCTGCTAATGCATGGCTCTTTGGTCATAAAGGTGCCTTCCTTTCAGATTGATTCCCATGAAGGAATCCTGTCCCATCCCATATTAATACCTTCATGCCCAAGTAGGAAGGAATTATATATTTTGAGGGGAGAGGTTGTAAATAAATAAGTAAAGGCAAGATAACTTCAGGAGAAAAGAAGCACTGATGTTTGGAAGTTGAGGAAAGGTTCCTGTAAGAGGTCACATCTGAACTGAGTGTTAGAGGAAACTAAGGATTCTCCAAGAGACAGAGATGAGGTAGAAGTGCATTCCAGACTAGAAGAACAGCCTGGGGGTGGAAAGGAGAATGTTGAGTTTGGGAAATAGCACACTGACTAGTTTGACTGGAGGACAAAATGTGTGAAGAGCGGAAATATGAAATAAGGCTGGAATAACGGGCTGGAGATAGAATATGAAGAACTTTAAATGCCAGGCTGAATAATTTGTATTGTATCCTAGAGGTAATGTAGAATTATCAAAGGTTTTTGAGCAAGAAAATAACATGATCACCCTCATATAAGAATACAGGAAAAGTTTTAATGGTGTTCTGTCAAGTAGTTTTAAAGAAGTAGACAATTCTTGGTACACATCCACAGACTGCTCCCAAACACATACTAAGCCAATGAAGAGTGTTGAGGCATGCACCAGTTCTTCTGTCTCCCAGAAGCAGGTCCCCTCGCATCTTCTACACAAGTGACTGTCTTAGGTGATTTAAGCACGCCCCAAACCTCCATTACAGAAAGAATTAAAAGAAGCATGGAGATATATGTGTATGTATGTTTATATACACATGTGTATACATATGTATATATACATGTGTGTGTATATGTAAAGATGCCTTAATGCACAGTAAGTGTAACCAGAAAAACCAGTATACACAATGACTAGAGCAACATAAACAAAAAGCACAACGATGAAATAAAAAAGAAATTGAATGCTATTTAATTATATAATCAAGCTCTGCCCTGAAAAAAGATTAGAAAATGCACCTCCTTCCTTTCTTTTGTGGCTGTTGCTCAGTTGTGTCCTGCTCTTCATGGCCCTATTTGTGGTTTTCTTGGCAAAGATACTATTGGTCTTCCATTTCCTTCTCTTGCTCATTTTACAGATGAAGAAACAGAAGCAAACAGGGTGAAATGACTTGTCCAGGGCCACACAGCTAGTAAGGGTCTGAGGTAGGATTTGAACTCCGGTTTTCCTGACTCCAGGCCCAGCACTCTATCCACTGTACCACCTAGCTGTCCTTCTTTTCTTTGCAGAGGTGGAATACTGTGCTTGTGAAATACTAAAATACTGTCTGATCTAGTTAATGTCTTGATTAGTTTGGCCGAATTTTTTTCTTTTCCCCTTTCTTTTAAAATCATTGTTCCACTTTGCCCAATGGGCTATAAAAATGTGCGTACCCTTTGACCCAGCAATCACCTCTAGTGCTATATCCCAAAGAGATCATAAAAATGGGAAGAGAACCCACATGTACAAAAATATTTATAGCAGCTCTTTTTTGTGATGTCCAAGAATTGGAAATTTAAGGGATGCCTATCAACTGGGGAATGGCTGAACAGATTGTGGTATATGAATATAATGGAATACTATTGTGCTATAAGAAATAATGAACATGTGGACTTCAGAAAATCCTAGAAAGACTTATATAAACTGATGCTGAATGAAGTGAGTAGAACCAGGAGAACATTGTATACATTAACAGCCACAGTATGTAATGACTGATTTTGATAGACTTAGCTCTTCTCAAAAGTGCAAAACATTTCCAAAGGAGTCATGATGCAAAATGCATCCACATCCAGAGAAAGAACTAAGGAGTTGGAATGCAGAGCAAAGCAGACTATTTTCTTTTTTTTTGTTTTGTCTTTTCTTTCTCATGTTCTCTCCCATTCATTATAATTTTTCCGTGCAACATGACTAATATGAAAATGTGTTTAATAGGAATGTATGTGTAGAGCCATATCATATTGCATGCCACCTTGGGGAAGGAGAGTGAGCAAATTTAAAACTTATAGAAGTGAATGTTGCAAACTAAAAATAAATATTTTTTAAAAGAATATTTAAAATAAAAAAAAAATCATTGTTCCAAAGAAAATTGATAGGTGAGGGGTGAGGTAAACTCAGAAATGTATGTGATATAAAAACAAAAAGCATTTATAAAAATAAAATTTTTTTAGAGAATCAGGAAAAGAAGATCTCTAACAATCCACAGAGGAAAAACTAAGTGGATGAGTAATGCATATTATCCAAATTATGACATGTCGTTGGATGGGCAGCCTATCAAATTCTTCAGGTATAAATGGGTAGGTAGACAGACAGATAGACAGACAGATAGAT
Organism: Notamacropus eugenii; assembly: GCF_028372415.1. NCBI lineage: Eukaryota > Metazoa > Chordata > Mammalia > Diprotodontia > Macropodidae > Notamacropus > Notamacropus eugenii. The sequence continues at coordinate 310,715,316 of NC_092876.1, forward strand.
AGATAGATAGATAGATAGATAGATAGATAGATAGATAGATAGATAGATGATAGATCAGTCTTGGAAGGGAATGGAAAGACAGCTACAAAATAGTCTGGGCTCATAATTGAAGAAAAAGAAGAGAACAGGATCGCTTGCATTTTGGAAACTTCAACATGCCTTCAAAAACCATATTTCAAATCATATTTTAATTATTTATTCATTTAAACATCAATATTTTCTTGGTGATGCTATATACCAGTGAATTATAGAACAACACATTCTCTGAAAAATCTAAATTTTAATGAACTATAAGGCAATGCATGTGTATGCTACAGCATATTACCAACTATGATCTGTGAGCCAAAGAAGTGATGGAAGAAACTTTTTTATTAAAGGGAAAAGGGGTCCAGACCTGTAATTTTGTTGGTGTATAGAATACAGTATTTTTAGTATTGTTTCAGCTAATCACATTCTCCCTTTAATGATTTGAAGATTTTATTTTCCATTTCATTCTTTTTTGTTTATAAAGGATTTGATTATTCCAAAATATTGAAACTATTATTTTTTAATTTGATAATACTCTGTTTTCCAGTAGCTATAGAAGTAAACACAAAATGTGGAGAACTATCACCATATTTGTGTTTCTTCAATATTTGATGTTTTTTATACTTAAATTATGTACTAGAATTAAGTTTCTGAATGTTTGTTTCATTGTCAGAGTCTTGATTAATTTCATTTTCTCCTTTGTTCAAGCTGCATTTCAAACCTATTATGAACATTGATATAAAGGTAGAGTTAGTTTAAAAAACTAAGAATAAAAAGAGATAAATGAATAGAAATGCCCTTTGTGGATACAAACTAATAATTGTGCATCATACATCATTGGGCTCATTAAATGATTGATTCTAGAAAAATAAAACAACTTTTGGTCACATGATCCATTTCAACCAACTTCCAAAGTTTCTCCACTGCAATTAAACATGTATATTGTCTATGACCATTAAGATAGTAAAGTTAATGGCATTATTTTCTGTGTTTTCCCTTCATAATATATTCCTTCCTTTCCCCAACCACCACCACCATACTCACATACCATTCAACACAATTTGAGAAACATTGGATTAGATAATTTTAAAATTCGTTTATAACTGTAACATTGCATGGGTTATTTTTGAATAGGGAGACTTTAGTCACCCTCCAAACCATACCAAGACAGTACTAATTTTCTCTGCTTCTGTAATACAGCCCTGGACTGTGCAATTAAGGAATAGCTGAGCAGGAACTCTGTCTCCTACTTTCTGTGGGCAATATCTCACCCAGGATTGGGGTTCAGCTAACGTGAACAGTGATTTCCTGAATGAAATTGGAACTTCTTGGATTGGAAGAGTAGCATTGTTAAGTCCTGAGTCCAGATGAACCTTATGGATTTGGAATTTAGAACATGAACCTTTCAATGTCTCAGTTCATTTAGACCCAGAAAAACACATCTTCAGTTATTTTAAAAACAAACTAGAAAGGGAGGAGACAGAGCATTAAAAAGTCTCAGGGTCTTGTAGAACACCAGAGTTCTTTAAAAGCAGCATTTTGATGGGTAGAGTGTAAAGGAATCACAAGCATATGGATTATATTCCCCATTCATTATGCATCCACCCAAGTATTGAGAAGAAAATTTAACACATCGTAGCCCAGGTTCAGTGGGTTGGAAAAATGCTTTCAGTCATGGAGAGACTCTCTCCCTTTTCCCCCAAAGGCCATCAGCTTGTGCCTTTGTCCCATTTCTTAATTCCACTATGAGAGCGTAAAAAAGTGAAGACAATTGGCCATCACAATGCATGCCCAACCCATCACCCCCAGTTCAGCTTCAAAAGTCATCACTTCTTTGACCACTTCTATTCAATCAATTACTGTACATTGTCAATCCTTTCTTTGTAATGCCTTTTGCATTTCTCATGAGTTCTTCATTCCCATTACTAATATCCTAGTCCACACATTCATCTCATTATACATAAGTAATTGCAACTGCTTCCGAACTGCCTCCAGTCTCTAACTCCTCCAATTCATCTTATTCACTACCGACAGCTTCATCTTCCTACAGAACTGCTTTCATCATGTAACTACCCTGCTCCAAAAAGATTCAGTGTTTCCCCACTGCCTAAAGAATTCAGTCCAAACTCTTTCTATGGTGTCCAAGGGCCTTCACAATAGGATTCCAACCAACTTTTTCTATCTGATCTCCCACTACACACCTTCAAAAATACTCTATTTAAATGAGACTAATCTGACTTTTGCATACCCACTATTCTCATTCCTTACTCACTGTTTTTGTTTATACTGTGGCTGTAGGTAGAATATCCTTACTTCTTCCCACTAATCCAAATCCTACGCATCCTTCAAAACTCAGCCTAAATTCTTCTTCCTCTAAGAGATCTTCCTCAATCTCTCCAGTTCACTCAAGGGAATGACAATGACTTAGTTCTCAAGCCCTAGCACAATGCTAACCATTTTCTCAATTTATGTACTTGCCATGAATCCAGTCCTAGGCTGTACCTTACTTTCTGAGGCGACAGAATCAATCAATTAATAAAAACAACCAAGGATTTATTAATCTCCTATTATGTGCTAGGCACTATGCTGTGTACTAAGTATACAAGTAAAAAGAAAGAAACAATTCTCACTTGAAAGGAATATACAATCTAACTGCTTTTGTTCAATTATGCCCAATTCTTTATGACTCCACGGACCACAGCATGTCAGATCCTTCTATCCTGCACTATCTCTGTCCAAGTTCATGTTTATTGTCTCCATGACACTGTCTAACAATCTCATCCTCTGCCATCCCCCTTTTCCTTTTGCCTTCAATCTTTCCCAATGTCAGGGTCTTTTCCAATGAGTCCTCTCTTCTGATGATGTAGCCAAAGTATTTAAGCTTTAGCTTTAGTATTTGACCTTCCAGTGAATAGTCTGAATTAATTTCTTTAAGTATTGATTGATTTGATCTCCTCACTGTCCAAGGGATTCTCAAGAGTTTTTTCCAGAACTTCAATTTAAAACTCTGGTGCTCAGCTTTCCTTAGAGTCTGACTCTCACAGCCATACATTGCTACTGGAAAAATCATAACTTTGACTCTACAGACCTTTGTTACCAAGGTGATATCTCCACTTTTAGTATGCTGTACTTATTTGCTGTGGCTTTCCTTCCAAGGAGCAAGCATCTTTTAATTTCATGGCAACAGTCATCATCTGCAGTGATCTTTGAGCCCAAGAACACAAAATCTGACACTGTTTCCATTACTTCTCTTTCTATTTGCCAGGAAGTGATGGGACCAGTTGCCAAGATCTTAGTTTTTGATATCAAGCTTCAAGCCAGTTGTTACATTCTCCTCTTTCACCCTCATTAAAAAACTTCTTAATTCTTTTTCACTTTCTGCCATCAGAGTGCTATCTGCATATCTGCCAGTTCCACAATAGCATGCTTGCATGGATTCTGGATAATGAATGATTCTCTCAAGCTTTCCTAGTCACCAATGGAATGAAGCTGGGCCATGTGCTTACTCCCATGCTTTTTAGCATGATGTTTTAAGCAATGTTGTCAGATGCCTTCAACAAGAATGAAAATGGTATCAAGGTCAGCTACTGCAGTGATGATAAATTATTTAACTTGAAAAGGCTACAAGCCAAGACTAAAATGGAGGGACAATTGGTGCATGACTTTTTGTTCACAGATAATTGTTCACTCAGTGCAGCCTCTAAGGCTGAAATACAACAGAGTACATATTGATTCTCTGCCACTTGTGCTAATTTTGGCCTAAGAATTAATGCCAATAAAGCAGATGTTCTCCATCAGTCAGTACCATTTCATCCATACATACAACCATCAGTTCAGCAAATAGAGAAATTTTGAATGCTGTGGATAAATTCATTTATTTTGGCAGTATACTTACTAAGGATGTACACATGGATGATGGAATTGACACATTCATTACCAGGGCTAGCTCAGTGTTTGAGAGGCTCTGAAAAAAAGTGTGGGATAGAAGAGTTACTAGGTTGCTTACCAAACTGAAAGTCTACAGAGCCACTTCATTATTGTATGTCTGAGAAACCTGGACAATGTAACAGAGTCATGCCAGAAAATGAAATCACTTCCATTTGAATTGTCTTAGGAAGATTCTGAAGATCACTTGGCAAGTAAGGTGCCAGACCCTGAGGTCCTTTCTCAAACTAAACAGCCAAGCATTCAAACTCTACCACAGACAGTGCAATTCCAATGGGCTGGCCACATTGTTTAAATGTCAAATATATGTTTGCCTAAAAGACTGCTTTACAGAAAACTCACACAAGGCAAATGCTCACAAAGAGGCAGAAGCAGTGATACAAGAACACTCAAGATCTCTCTGAAGAACTTTGGAATCAGTTGTGAGACACAGGAGACAATAGCACAGGACCACCTTGGTAGTCTGGGAGGGCATTAGCAATTAGAGGAATCAGAAAGGGCTTCCTGCAGAAGATAACGGTTGAGAAATCAATCAATCAACAAGTATTTATTGATCCCCTTTTATATTTAGGCACTATTCTAGGTACTGAGGATACAGAGAAAAAAGGAAACAATTCTTGCTTTCAAGGAGCTTATAATCTATCCAGGTAAGAGAACATACATTTTTAGATCTATACAAAATAGTTTCAAGATACTTTTGGGAAGAAAATATTAACATCTAGGTAAGATCAGGAAAGCCTTCCTATAGAAGGTGGGACTTAAACTTAGACTTGAAGGAAACTAAGGATTCTAAGTTAGAAGTGAGAAGGAAGCATATGTTTTGAGCATGGTGATAAACTAGTGTAAAGGTATAGAGATGGGAAAGGGAGGACCATCTGTGAGGGAGAATAAGAAGACCAATTTAGCTTGGTGATGGAGAACATGGAGAGGAGTGATGTGTAATAAGACTGGGGTGATAGATTGAGATCAGGCTCTTTAAAGGCTTCAAATGTCAGAGAAGTTTATGTTTGATTACAGAAGTAGTGGGGAGTTTATTGAGTAGGAGAGTAACATGATGAGACATGTGCATTAGGAAAACCACTTTGGCACCTGTATAGGAGATGGTTTGGAAAGAGAAGAGACTTGTAATGCTAATGAGATTAAAGATCTTCTCCACCCATTAATGGACCTGCCCATTAAGGGGAATTTGATTAGGGGAGATTTGTAGGAAGGCCCATACTTTTTGTTAATGAGGCACTGGTTCTCAAGGGTAGTGGTGCCCTCTGGCTCTGAAAAGTGTATATATCCTCTGAAGTGAGGTTTTACTTTGGGACTTACTCATTGGAAGTGTTTGTTTGGCCAGATGAGACTCTGGGTAGCCACTGAGGAGCTTCCCAGCTTTGAAAACTCAGATGTTGGTGCTTCTCTCTCTGGTAACTATGTATGCATGGTCAGAAAATTATCTGTCTGTTGATCTGTGATGTATGTATTGCTTATGGTCAGGCATCTGGAAGCCCTGTCCTTTGATCTTTATTTCTCTGTATTTTCTCTGAAGTTCAGGGTGCTGACTTTCCCCCCTGAACTAAGTTATTGATATATATGTGTTTGATTTAAGTGATTACTGACTGCTCAAAAGTTGCCTTTCCTTTTAGAAAAGCAGTTCTAAGAACCTGTACAGCAGGTCCTCCTATGTATGTTAGGGTGCTTGCTTTAACAGATGAGAGAATATGACCAATTAGGAAGTTATTGTAATAGTCAAGAAGAAAGATTTGGGGTACTTTAACTAGAGCAATGGCTCTTTGAAGAGAAGGGATTATATTTAAAAGGTGTTGTGAAGGTAGCAATGACATAATTTGGATATGACTAGATATGCTGGGTAAGAGACAGGGACTGAGGATGCTGTCCAGTTCTCAAACCTGCATGCCTGAAAGAGTAGTGGTACCCTTAACAGAAAGAGGGATATTCAGAAGAGGGTGGGTTGGAGGAGGGGCAAGATAATGGGTGCTGTTAAGTTGACTTTGTTTTGAGTTTATGTTGAGTTTGATATGCCTACAGAGCATCTAACTCAAAATGCTGAATAGACAGTTTGTGATTATAGGACTAGCTCTCAGGAGACAGATTAGGGCTAGATATATAGACAACTGGGAGTCATCTGTGTAGGACTAATGATGAACCCATATAAGATGATGAGAAAGTGTGAGAGAAAAAAAAAGAAATAGAGACTAAAAACAAAAGTTAGCAATCATATAGCACTTTAAGGTTTGCAAAGCATTACACATATTATCACATATTATTCTTCTAGCAACCCTGGGAAGTAGAAGCTATTATTATCCCCATTTTTCAGATGAGGAAATGTAAGCAGATAGAGAATAGACAACTTGCCCCAGGTTATACAGCTAGTAAAGGACTGAGATATGATCGGTGCTCAAATCTTCCTGACCAATGCTCTATCTATTGTGTCACTTAGTTATACTTAGCCAAGAGAACCTTGGGATACCTCCACAGTTAGGGTGGTGGTGATGTAGTTGATCATCTGGAATCAAACAGATTCTTTGGAAGTGACCTCAGTGGTCATTTAGTCAAATCCATAGCCCAACAAGAATCCCCACTACAACCCACCCTAAAATATTCATTCCTTCTTGAAGCCAATCCAAGGGAACTTGGTCTTTATCTCTAAGGTTTTCATCTTTCATTCTCTTCTAAACCTTCACTGATCTTCATCTTAATACATAAAGCTTTCGGACTTTCTTGAATTTTGATTCAATTATTTGACTCATCTGCAGCTCCAGTTCCAAATTACCTTTTCAACTACTTCAATTATTGCCACCCTATCTTGGGGCAGAGTTCCAGCATCTACTGTACTTGCTTTTGTCCCTTCTGACTCCAGCTACTACATATTCTAGATAATATTCCAGGAGATAGATGATGAGGGTCTGAACTAGAGAGGAGACATTTTCTAGGGTTTATTTCTAAGAGAAAAGAGAATATGTCAATTCATAGACTTGTAAGATCTCAGACATGAAAGGAATCTCAGAGACAATGTAGCCCAAAGATTCTGAACCTGGGGTTGGTGATCTTTAGCATAATTGGTTTCTTTTGCAATTGTGTGTATTTTATTTTACCCATTTAAAAGTGTTGTTTTGAGAAAGGGTCCATAGGTTTCCCCAGACTGTCAAATCTGGGGACATGACACAAAATAGGTTAAGAAACCCAGTTCTGATCCAATCTGTACCTGAACAAGAATACTCTCTAAAACTCCCCGGCAAGTCCTCATTCAGCCTTTGCTTGAAGATCTTCTGTGAGCTGTATCCTAGTGTGCTTTGTAAATCTTAAAGTGCTATGTAAATGCAAGCTATTCTTTTTTGTTGGGAAAATCAGGTCTAGACTATCAATTCTTCAGTTTCTCTTGTCATTACCTTTACTTTTTGAAGCTATCTTATTCTTTGGAATATTCTGCCTTCAAGTAGCAGTAATAATGAAGACATCCTCCATGACCCCAAGGTCTATAGTTTTTTGCTCAGGACATCATAATCCTTAGTAGTGATTTTTAGGTTTCTTCTAGGGGTATCACAAGTCCCTTCATGTGTCACTAGAAGTAGGGACTAGTTGTTAGGCTTTCCATTTCTTGGGATACTCTCTGTCACATCCAGGATACACATCTTGGTTAGACAGCATGCCTTTCTTTTGTTTGTATCAGACTGAGAAGTACTGTCTTGGTAACCCTGAACAGAGTCATCACCATAGTTAGTTTTCTTTCACTGGATAAGTTCTCACCTTTACCTTCATCATAATTATCACCATCATCTCCTTGGCCATGAAACCGAGTGAAAGATGGGGTTCCTGAACCTTTTGAATACTCTTAGTTTTGTGTTCACCTGTGTCATCAGTCCTTCCAGCTCTGAAGCCAGTTACAAGATTTTGTATCATCACCTAGTACTGTACCTGAGTTGTCATGCTCCAGACTCCCAAGTTTCTACAAGATCTCTTATACTGAGATAAAGCAGGGAATATTTGCACATGCTTCAAGGACTAGACTATTATTGGCTTATGCTCCATCATCTCTGAGATGGTAATTCATTGGCTTACAGGTGAATCCCAAAATGCTAATCGTGATTCTCTGGGGCAGTGGATAGCCAAAATATTATGAGATTCCAGGTTATGACTTCCAAACAGGGCAAAATAAATTGTCCAGGCTGGCTTGCCCTTGCTTTAGGGAGGGCAAAGAAAAAGAAGAGAGTGGGCACCAAGATGACCCTTAGATTTTAATCTGAGAACCATGAACGAAGTACAGGGATCAAAGATCCTGCTACATCCTGCACAAGACCTTAAGCACCCTCCACAGTGGCCCAGAAACTTACTGTGCTTGCCCCTCTGAAATCTTTTCCCAGTATGTTAGATGATACTAATAGTTTGCCATCAGCAATCTTTATTTTTAGCTTAAGGTTCTGACCCATATCAAAATTCAAATCCCTTGAACATGCCTAATATTTAATCAAATGACTTAACTTCCCTGTGAGGTTTGTATGAATGAAAGATCTGAGAGCAGATTTTCTGAAGGAGAGATGGGAAAGGGAAGTAAGGGAGGGAGAAAAGGAATCACTGGGTATCATTTGAGGGAAGAAAAGGGACAAAAGGGAGGCTACCAATTTCATAGTTTTTTTGAGGAATGGTTGACCATAGATATTCATTTAAATCTCCCTCTTTCTCTCTTTTTCTCCCTCCTGGTTCTTTCGATTCCTTTCTTAAAACCAAACTGTACCCACATATTGTGGAACTGAGGAAAAGAACTCTGAGGATTAGGAGTCAGGGGCCCTCAATTCTAATTCCAGTTCTGCCATTCTGTGATTTTAAGTCACTCTAAGTCTGTGACTTTAAATTAGCCACTTCCCTTTGTAGGTCTTCATTTTCCCCCATAGATAAAATGAGCAGATTGGGCTAAATAATCTCTAAGACTCTACTCAGTTCAATAATTTTATGCTTCTATAAATCTGTGTTTGGATTCCTAACCCCACCCTCAAATATACAGAAATGTGGACCCAGACTCCCACACACAGATGTTGCAGAGATATATACCCACACAGACACTCACTCCACCCTACTCCACCCAAGGTACACCCATACTCCAATACAGTATCATAGTATCATAGATATTTTTGAATATGACATTTTCTACACATGACATACTCCACATATGAAATTCTACTCTGTGTGTGTGGTTCAGCTAACATTTAATCTGCTATTGTGTGCCATAGGAAGATGACACTATTGATTTCACCTCCATAGGGCATACTTTCTTTGCTTTGTGTCTTTAGTAATGGGAATGAGATCTGTTAGGTCATCTGTGGGAGGACAGCAAAGGATCATAGAATGAAGATCCCAAATCGTAGGATCATGCAATTCTTTCAGAACTTAGTGGTCATTTAGTCAAGCTCTTTTATTTATAAATCAGGGAATTGAAACCTAGAAAAATTAAATGACTTACCTAAGGTCACACAAATATTAAGTGGCAAGCCAACTTTCAAACCTAAGATTGGGGAGTCAGTCTATGGTTAACAAACTAAAGCAAAATCATATGATACATATGGGAATGCAATCCATGCTCTTGGCTTCATTAATTGTAGACTTCAACTCTCCTGAACTAATAGACCACAAATATAAACAAAGAGAAATCTCCAAACTGAAAAAAGCAGGTACTTGGACACCTGTGTTGATATGTCTCAGAGGACACCCATGAGAAAAATGATTATTAAATAACAAATTATTGGGGAGATCTCTGATCTTTCTCAAAAATTTACCCCACCTAGAACATCTAGTCTAGGTGGAGTTGTTCCCCAGCCAACTAGAAAAGCCTTACAAAGAGATTCTAGTCTGGTGAAATATGGTCCATTGTATTTTAGTCAGCCAAGTCTAAGTAAAGGTGGACCCCTTTTAGTCTAGATTGCCCTAGGTGGGGTAGTCTGAATAAGAGATAAGTCTCCTTGTCTGACTGATCAGACTGAGTGATCAGTGATGTCTCCCAGCCTCTCATTAGAACAAACCCACTTCTCATTATAATATTCATTCTTCTCATTAATTGTTAACCAATCAGAGCTGATTGCTGCCCTCAGGAACACCCACTCTTCCAAGGGCATATAAGCATTGAGCAAGTTAAATCCAATTCACTTGGATTTCATGACATCACCTTCCTGAGGCTATCATCCTCTTCTAAAACAAAAGATAAACAACCAAGCATTGAGTGGGCTCCATGAGGGATTTTTGACATTTGAGAATGCCACTGATGCCTTTATTAATTATTCACCAGCATAATTAATAAAATGATTAATTACCCAGATATTATGTCTCTTGAACTTTTTTATACATCACACCCAGAGCGATCATATTCAATTTAATTCAGAAGCAAATTTTTGATCACCTACTATGGGCAAAGCATTGTTGTAAGTCCAGTTGGTAGTCTATCACTTTCTGTCTCCTTATCTCATTTTTCCCCATCTACAAAATGAAAGTTTTGGATTTGATGACCATTTATGTTCTTTCAGATCTAAATCCAATGATTTTATGATCCTATGGATGGCATGGTCCCTGTCTTTAGGGAGTTTGTTGTCTGGTAAGGGAGATAAGATAGACACCTATAGCCATGATACCAGGAAGAATGTGATAAGTATTACACAGTTGTTGGGCACTGTCTGTAATGTGATGCAAATATCCATCTGGTTATTGAGAAGCAGAATGGAGTAAGTGAAAAGAGGTTGAAAGTAGAGTTTGAAGCAACTTCTCCTGAAACTATCTTGGTCTCCTTAGGTAAGTCATTTATTTTCTCTGAGCCCTAATTTCCTTATCTGTAAAATGCCAATAATAGTATCTAGGATACCTGTTCCCCAGAACTGTAGCAAATGAGATAATAGTACTTTCTAAATCTTTCTGTGTTATTATCTATGTTGACTTGGGAGCTCTGCCAGAACTCAGGGATCAATCAAGGTTCTATCTACATGAGGGGAACTCAGGTGACTCACAGCCACCTGAAAGTGCCATTTGCGATGCAGACATATTTAGGACTGAATGTTAGGAGCAACTTGCTGTTGTCCAACTTGCCCCCTTGCATGGGATCATTCATCTAGAGGTTGGAATTTTGGTTCTTCAAGGGGGCAGAAACTTGTGTTTCTACATATATGCACATGCATTCCAAAGATTGGCCAACTGGCTAATAGGTTAAAGGAAGCATGCTTTAATGCGTGAACAGTACATAAATGGATGGATAAATCAAATCAGCAAGCATTTTTTGAGCATCTCATGGATGTCCAAGAGGTTGAATTTCAGTTGGGTTTTAAAAGGAGTTATAAGGGGAAAGGATAGTGAGGGGAAGAGAGGGTAGGAAAGGAGAGAGAAGGGGAGGTGAATGGAAAAGAGAGGAAAGGAGAAGGAGAAGGGAAAAGTAGGAGAATGGAGGAACTAACTAGTTATGGGGCACATTTACACCAATACTGATGAGACCAGTCTTACAAACTGTTTGCTTTTTCTTGTTTTCATATTGCATGAGCCTCAGTATAACTTTTGGGTCAACAGTTTCACATCTGTCCACACCTGGCCAGAACTCAGGCCTTTTCTCCAGATGGGTCCACTAAGACTTGAAGAAGTTATACAATTTGCCAATGGAGACAAAGTGAATAATCCCAGGTGGTGGCTAAACTCAGCAGACAAAATGGAAATTGTCATTCCCTTGCAGGCGGGATCAGGTTTCTCCCAGGAGAAGCAGATCATCTGCTAAAGTCCAAATTTCATCTTAATCAATTTTTTGACCAAACAAGCTTTGCCCCTTAACTTGTATGGATTTCATTAGCATGAGAAATACTGCCTTTGGAAAACAAGCTCTTCAGAAATACCAACCTATCAATCAATCAGTCCACAAGTATGTATAAGGATTAACCTTCTGCCTTTTCAGTGCCCTCTGGGGTATCCAGGAGGAAAAAGTCTGATCTCTGTCCTGTGTTAATCAATCAATAAGCATTTATAAAATGCTTATTATGTGTTGTAACTGTGCTAAGTGCTGGGGGTACAAATAGAAAAGAAAAAGGAGAACACATGTCTATAAAAAGGTGCATACAGCATATATATGGAATACATGGGAAGTAATCTCTAGAGGGAAAGCACCAGCAGGTGTGAAAGCTGAGGAATGGGAACAGGCCTCTTGTCAAAGCTGGTTTGAGGTGAACTCTGAAGGATGCCAGGAATTCCAAGAGCCAGAGATAAAGAAGAGAACATTTGAGTGATGGAAGAAAGTCAGGGAAAAGGCATGAAGATGAGAGAAGTGATTTCTAGTGTGAGGACCAGCAAGTAGGCCAGGATGAGATGACTAGAGGGAAATAATGTGTAAAAAGACTGGAACCAAAAGGTGCTAGGTTATAAAGAACTTTAAATGCAAGAGGGGTTTATATGGTATTTGCTCCTAAAGGTAATAGAAAGTCACTGGAGTTTACTGAGTCAAAAGTTGACATGGTCAGACCTAGCCTTTAGAAAAATCACTTTAGCAGCCATATGGAAGATGGATTGGAAATTGGGTAAGACCAATGAATAATTCAATGAAATAGTTCAGATGAAAGGAGCCCATACACATATGTGTGTATGTATGAATGTATGTATGTATTCAGCTCCCTAGAAGGAATCTAAGACAATTTTTTAATATATGTTCTTTTAGAGTTCCTTTTAGACTAGAAGGTAGAAATCTCCATCATAGCAAATAAAAATTGGGATCAGCTAATCTACCTCCCTCATTTTGCAGATAAGGAATCCGATCCCCAGAGAGGTAGAGTTAATGTATCTAGGAACATATTGTTAGGCTTGAAACTCAGATCTTGTGACTCCCAGGCCAGTACTCCTTCAGCTGTGCTTCATAAAATAGAAATAAGTAAAACAGATCAATTTTTTAAAAAAAGGATCCAAACATACAAAAATATTATAGCAGCTCTTTTGCAGTGGTAAAGAATTGCCCATCATTTGGAAATGTAAATAGGGCACATGAATGTAAAGGAGTATTATTGTATTGTTAAGAAATTGTGAAATGGATGCTTTCAACATAAACTAGGAGGACCTCTGTGAACTGACACAGAGTAAACTGAGAAGAAATAGGGGACCAGTGTATGTAATAACAACATAACTGAGGCAAACCACTCTGGGAGACAAGAACTCTGATTAGCAAAATGATAAACCATGCATCTAAACAAATGAAGACAAAATATACCACTCACCTCCTGCCAGACAGGTGATAAACTTAAAATGCAAGAAGAGCCATCCATTGTGAGAAATGGCTAATGTGGAAATTTGCTTTACCGGACCAAGAATATTTATTATAAGGGGATTTTTTATTTTTAAAAATATGTTCAGTGGATGGAGTAGTAGGAGGGACAGATTAACAAAAAGAAAAAATGAAAGGGAGGGTTTCTATTAGTGGAAGAGGTTGGTAGGAATTGATGTGCTGATGCCAAAAAGTAGAAGAAATGAAAAGAGCATTACTGAAAGACTATGAAATACACAAAAGAAAAAAGTTCAGAATGGAACATAGAAATTCAGAGCAGTTTTGTTAAAATGTCATACATAATCCTCTCTTCTCCTTTTATTTGTAAATTGAAATGTTTCTGTTTGTTAACTTCATGATACAAATTAAAAACTTTTTGTTTAAAGGAAAAAAAAGAAATGAAGAAAGGATGGATTCAGAGAAACCTGAGAAGACTGGAATGAAGTGATGCAGGGTAAGATGATCAAAACCAAGAGAACAATTTATACAAGACTGTAAAGACAAACAACTTTGGCTTAAGAAATCAATGAATGCAATGACCAATCAAAATTTCAGAGGATCAATGATGAAGCACACTGCCCACCTCTTGAGAGAGAGGTTATCAACTCAGGGTTCAGAATAAAACATTTTTCTTGGACATGGCCAAATTGGTCATTTGTTTTGCCTAAGTATGCCTATTTGTTATGAGTATGTAGGGTGAGAAAGAAAATATATTTTTGTCAATTAAAAATTAAGCTAAATTTTTAAAATGGGAAAGTGTCTTAGGGGATGGAGGGCTGACCTTGGAATATGAAAAACCTTCCTCTAACATGTATTAGTTACGTGATAATGGACAAGCTATTTAGTTGCTCAGTGCCCCCTCCCAGGCAAATATCTAAGACTCTAATTTATAGATAGCTGCTGAATAACATCACATTGATGAAATCACCAGCCTGAATAAAAAGAAATTAATGGTCAGCACTATTTCCACACAAACTCCTTAAACTAAGAAATTATGAATAAAATTTTTAATGTTCTTTTAATAATATCTTTTATATGAATCCTTTCACATGTATTTATTGCTGGCTTTCCATGTGCAACATCAACTCTTGGCAAAATTCCTAAGCCTACCAGTTTTGTCAGCATCCCTCTCAGCCTCCCCATTTCTGTATCCTTTCTCTCTTTCCATGACGCTCTGTCCTCCCGTTTTCATATTATCAGTTCCCTCCTCAAAGCCTGCTCTCAGAATTGGCTCCATCACCCCTCTACTTACCCCTAAATGTGAATGTAAGTTATTCTTCTGGGATAGTTGAATTCTCAGCAGTATGATATAAGAGAAAGAATGCCAGATTTAAAATCAGTTCAAATCCTGACTCTTCCATTTTACTACTTATGTGACCTTGGACAAGTTCTTTTACCTCAGTTTCCTCATCCATAAAATGAGAGGACTGAACTTGATGATCCCTAGGATCTTTACCAACTCTACATCTATGTTACTAGGATTTCTTAATTTGGAATGAAAAGTTTTTTTCCCTAGAAAAGGGTTTCAGACATTGATCAAACAGGTGAGCAAGGACTTGGGTAGAGGGAGTCCTGTCATTACCAGTGAGACTACACTACCTAAAGTGGCCACCTAATCAGCCTACCTATGACTGTTCATGACTTTGGGCCATTTGTGGTGCTATAAGAAGCAATTAACATTGGTTGTTTCCAAAGGTTAAAGTCTTGACCTATGAAATACAGGAAGCTCAAAGATCTTGGCCCTATGTACATGTCTTTTAAGCCAAGACATTCTTTCAAATGTAAATAAGTAAGCTTAGAACAACAGGACAATTTGAGGGAAGGAGGTAGGGAAAAGACCAGGCAGGACTTAACCAACGTGTTAACGTTTATTGCCAATGTTCATATTCCTTGGCCAGTCTAAAGACTCTTAGGACTTACTGGAAAGCTACGGCGACATCTTTGTTTTCCTGAAGTGGTGCAAGAACAGGTTGGACTTCTCCCTCTGTTTACATGCCTCTCACAGGTTTAATTGCCTAATTATGAGCTCATTTACCTGGCAGAGCTGGTTATGGATAACAGTGGAGTCAAATGCTTTTTATTCTCATGTTTTGTGCAGAGATCTGGCTTTGGATGGACCCAGTCAAAGAAAAGGAGGTTAATAAATACTGTTTGTGAGGTGGTAGAAAAGTTCTCTTGGGAAACAGAACTTACAGCAGTCCAGAAGATTACCTTCCCAACAGGACCCCACCAGCCAAACTACCTCCTAGAACCATCCCCAGACACTCTGCATTCTCCTGTGTCTGTACTTTGGCCACTCCACTAAAGCCTTACTACAATGTCATAGCATGTCTATTTAGATTTCTGGTCTACCTCTAATCCTACCCATCCTCCAAGGTCCATTTCATAGCCCACTTCTGCCATAAAGTCTTCTTGTGATGAAATGTCATTCACAAACATTGAGACTGATTCACCTTTCGTAGGTATTACTGAGTCTATACTAGATCATTCCCTCTAAGTCAACTAGCTAATCATTTGCAGCTAGGTGGGCATAATCTTGGCATCAGGACAGACCTGAGTTTGAATACCACTTTAGTCAGTTACCTAGATGTGTGACTGAGCAAATCACTTAACCTCTCTCAACCCCAGCTTTTCTCATCTGTTCAATGGGGGCTAATAATAACATCTAGTTCATTGAGTGGTTGTGAGGATCAGATGAGATCATACATGCAAAGCACTTTGCAAGCCTTAAAGTGTTATATAAATGTTTGCTGCCGTTATTATTGTTATCATTTTGGACAAACTGTTGATCAACTTTGCTGAATACACCATGTGACTGATGGTCTGCACTGATGGTTCTGTTTGGCTGAACTAGCTTGCCCATGCAGTCAGTGACATTGATCCAGTTATCTTCCTGTTGTTAATCAATTTTGCTATTTTAACCTGAGAGCACTAGACCAACCAGTTAAGACCATGGTCTGATCAATAACTTTTCTGTGTTTGTAAGTATGAGGTTTCTGACCTCATGGCTTCAGCCAGCAATGATTTGAGTTGGGCTAGTTCCCACAGACCAAACCAAGGGGAATGGGCATGTTTACGCTGGATGGCTGTCACATTGAGATTTCTGAGGGTAAATTGTTTTGCTCCCTTGCTAGTTAGGAGATACCTACTATAACCTTTGAGGAAGCTAGATGGTGCTATGAATAATACCAGCCCTGGAGTCAGGAGGAACTGAGTTCAATTCTAGCCTCAGACACTTATTAGTTGTGTGACCCTGGGCAAGTCACTTAACCCTATTTGCCTCAGTTCCTCATCTGTAAGAGGAACTGGAGAAAGAAATGGTCCATTCCAGTATCTTTGTCAAGAAAACCTCAAATGGGGTTGCAAAGAGTCAGACATGACTGATAGCCTAAACGTAAACAAGAACTATAATATGCCATATACCCCAGGGCAACCTAGTCAGTCACTTAACCTGGTGCCGAGGAATCACTTCAAGATGTGTGAGCTCATATAAAAGATCTGGGGAAAGGAAATGGGACCCCACCAGTTGGATGGCATGGAGTAAATATCACTTTTCATTTTTTCATCTATGTATTTAACTCTATGTCTGTTTATTTCTCTCTGAGTCTGTGTGTATCTCAATATTTATTTCTTCCCCCCCCCCATTTATTTATTTTTAGTTGTCAACATTCGCTTCCATAAGTTTTAAATTTTCTCCCCTTTCCTCCTCAAGAAGACATGCAATTGGATATGGACTCTACACATACATTCCTATTAAACACATTTTCACATTAGTCATATTACATAGAAAAATTATAACAAATGGTAGAAACCATGAGAAAGAAGAAAAGCTAAACAAAATAAAACAAAGAAAATGGTCTGTTTTGCTCTATGTGCCAACTCCATAGTTTTTCTCTGGACATGGTGAGTATTTTCCATCATGAGTCCTTTGGAATTGGTCCTTGCATTGCTCAATATTTGTTTCTGTACTTAAATATCTCTATCCTCATCTTCTCGGTCTCTGGCACATTTCTATCTCTCTGTTTGTCTTTATACTTCTATTTCCCAATTTCTTCTATATTTGCCTCTACTTGAATTTCTGTATTTTATATCTCTTCTATATTTCTATTTCTCTCATCTGCAATTGGCCTCTTTAAGCCATAACTTCCCTTACAATTATTTAAAATGATACATAAATATTGAAGGTACTTTCCACATCAGAAAGAATTAATAGCTCATTTTTTCTTATCTGTTTTTTAGGCAATTGGACTTACATGACTTGCCCAAGATCACATAGTTAGTAAGTGTCTAAGGCTGGATTTGAATTTAGATCTTCCTGATTCCAGGGTCAGTGCTCTATCCACTGAGCCACTTAACTGCCTTGTAGCTCATTTTTTCTTGAGGACATTATATGGAAGAGGAGAGACCAAAAAGGGGGACAGTAAAGAGAGAGAAAGAGAGACATGCAGACAGAAATACAGAGAGTCATAGAGACAAAGGAGGGGATTGAGGGATGAGGCTAAAAGAGCAATTAGGAGAGAGAGAGAGAGAGAGAGAAAGAGAGAGAGAGAGAGAGAGACAGAGACAGAGAGACAGAGAGACAGAGAGAGAGACAGAGAGACAGAGAGAGACAGAGAGAGATAGAGAGAGACAGAGACAGAGAGAGAGAAAAGAAGGAGGGAGGATAGACCACTAACCTTGGAAGCCCTGGCTTCAAATCCTACTTTAGATACTTAACTATGTAAACCCAGGAAAATCACTTAAAATGACTCTGAAGCTCAGTTTCCTTATCTGTAAAATCAAGAGTTGGAACCATTAACCTCTAAGATCTCTTCTAGCTCTAAATCTGTCTCATAAAGGAGGAAGCCTTGGAAATATAGAAAGACAGAGTGAGAATGTTTTCCATTTCATTAACAGGAAGTCCCTTTCTAATGATAGTATGCAAAGAGGTTCAAATAGTCTCTTCCTTATGAAAATTATCCCCATGGCCCAGTGATGATGCATCTGTAGCCTGAAGGGCTGCTTTGGTTTTGTTTCCAGCTTGGGCAAAAAATCCTTTTTCACTCCCAGCTCCATTTCTGTCAGACTAATCTCTCTGGGTCAGAAGAGGAATTGTCTCAGTGAGAGGCAACCATTCTTAATTTATTGTTTGTGTCATTTTGCAGACAACAAAAACAAGGCCCAAAGACATTGTGTCATTGTCTCATGACCACACAGTCAGGGTGTGCCTGGGCTGTGATTGTGGCTCATCTAGCATATCCTCCATCTTTCATCATCCTGGGGTCTTTCTTGTCCTCCATCCACGACCATCATACCCTAATAGAACCCCCAAACACTTGAAACAGGATAAATACTGAGTCTGTTCTCTCTACTCTAGCTAAAGATTTATATCCAATTAGTTGGCTGACAAAGAATGATTGATCACCTACTGTGTGTAAGGCACAGTAAGGGTATAGACAGCTGGCCTCACAGTCAGGAAGATCTAGCTTAGAGTCCTGTCTCTGCCACATGCTGACTGTGTGACCCTGAAAACGTCATTTGACTTAGTATCCCAGGCAACTCTGTAAGACTATAAGTTGAAGAGGAGGTGTCAATCTTCACTGGTGGAGAGGAAATTTCTCCTTGAGACTCTACATCATGGGTGGGAAACCTGTGTCCTTGAGCCCACCTCTAGGTCCTCAAGTGTGGCCCTTTGACTGAATCCAAACTTCATAGAACAAAACCCCTTAATAATAAAAGGATTTGTTCTGCAAAACTTGGGCTTAGTCAAAAGGCCATACCCAAGGACCTAGAAAACCACATGTGGCCTTGAGGCCACAGGTTCCCCACCCCTGCCCTATACTAGTGAAATCACAAGGATGGCTCAAAATATTTAAAACATATAAGGACCTGCAAGATGAGAGGCAAGATGAGGTCCCTGCCATCAAGGGATCGTACAACTTAATTGAACACACAAGGCTCACATTGACAAAATGTTACTGTAATTAATCACACAAGGAAATGCATGTTAAATGCTAAGTGGGTAACAAATAATAAGGACCATAGAAGATGAAAGGAAGGAGACAGCTGGGTGGGCTACAGGGTCTCAGAAGGCTTTACAGCAGAGATAATAGTCAAGGTGAGCCCTCAGGGATAGAGAAGAGTTGGAAAAGAAAATCTAGTTCTTCCAGTGACTTTAACCTCTGTGCTGAGAACCTGGCAAATCCAGAGAGGGAGAGGGCAAAGAAAAGTTTGGCACAAGAAAGAAGAAAAGAGATATTTTTCAAACAAACAAAATGACAGCTCTTGGAGAGGAGCCAATATTTGCCAACCTGGGGATGAACTTCTGGGGGGGGTAGGGGGTAGGGGAGCTTGGAAAGGGGACCTTGCCAACACAAATAAGTGTGCTTCTGGGAAATGAAATGGAGTTGCAGCCATTTGTCACTCAACCACCTGCAAGCTGGAAGCTCAATTACATGCACTAAAGTTAGTCATGGATGACAGCACTGAGCTGTCCAAAGGAAAAGGTAACGTGCAGACAGTGAGAGCTCTGAATCACAAATCCAGGATTCTGGGTTCTAGTCCTAGCCCTGTTGCTAAGCAACTGACTGTGTGATCTGGAGGAGTAGGGTAGGAGTGGGAGTGGAGAAGTAATCACTTCACCAATCTGTGCCTCAGTTTCCTTATTCATAAAATCAGGGGATTAGAATAGGTCCTTTGGAGCTTTAGAAAGCTATAAAATCTATGACGCTGAGGCATAGTGGATGGACTCTGATCTTGAAGTGAGGAAGACTGGGTTCAAATCCTGCCTCAGACTCATATTAACTGTATGACCCTAGGCAAGTCAATTAACATGTCTATGCTCCTCTTTCCTTATCTGCAAAATGAAAATGTTGGACTCAGCAGCCTTATGGTCACTTCCAGCTCAAAAATCTGTGATTCTATACCATAAGAGGACAATCTCATGTTGTCTAAGCCCAAGAATAAAATCCAAAGATCCTAGATACATCTTAAGGCAAGTCTTTCACATCTATTCAATTTACTGGAAGACACAAGGAATATCTGGTTTATTGAATTTTCTGAGTAACTCATTAACAAAGATTTACTGAGAGCCTACTATGTGCACTAAGTCTTATGATGAGTGCTATGGTAAATGAAAAGTATTCATAGTTCTGTCTCAGTACTTATGGTGCTTACAATCTCTGAAGAGGCCTTAGAACTTACTTCATTCAGTCTTATTTTATTTTTCTAAAAAAGATTTTTCAATGAACAACAACAAAACAACTTTCCCTTTTGACTCTTGCCACTGGGAAAAAAGAAAAACAAAACCCTTATAATAAACATTCATAGTTAAACAAAAACAAATTCTCCCATTGGCCATGTCCAAAAATTATATGTCACCTTCTAAACACTGAGTCCATCACCTCTCTGGCAAGAGGAAGGGAGCCACCTTCATTGGTCCTCATAAACTGTGGTTTGCTCATTGCATGGATTTTGAAGTCATTCAAAGTATTTTGTGAAGCTAGTAGGTATTGTTATTGTATAAATTGTTCTCATTCAGTCCATTTAACTCCACATTAGTTCAGAAAAACCTTACCAGGAAATTGTCCCTTTTATAATTTCTTGCAGAACAATAGTATTCCATTACATTCATATATAATAATTTGCTCAACTATTCCCCATTTGATGAAGTCATCTTTTAGAGACAAGAAAATTGAACACCAGAGGTGTGCAGTGATTTGTCTGTGACCACCCTTCAAGTTAGGGACAGAGACAGGTAGAGAACAACTATGAATTCTTGTACCTGGGGCAAATTCAGTTTGGGAGCAGGGATAGGAAGAAGGCAGTAGCAGTGGTCCAGAGGGCAAGCTGACCTCGAGTGAAGTTGCACCAGGAGATGCATCCTCCAGAAGATCTGGCTTTTGTTTACTAAGGTTGGATGGGGAGTAGTGGGTACTGAGAAGGGTATCAAAGTGACCACACCCAGTTGTGATATGTGGTGACAAAGGCCTATGGGCAACAGAGACAGTGACCACCTTGGCGAGGAGGGCTGTCCTGCCCTACATTCCCACCTCTTCCAGATGTTGGTCCCCTGACGCAAAGCTCTAGTCAGTCCATGTTAGCTATGGTTCTAATTAACACTGCCCCCAAAGATAAAGGTGTAGCTTAGGAATAGCAGGTCAAAAGTGTGATGCCTCTCTGAGAACCACAGAGTGGCCAGCACTTACTTAACACTTACAAGGCCAGACCTCATGTCCTGTTTCTATTTCATTCTTTCTAGTACATCGCTGCCTCTCCCTCTCCTTGTGACTGTGAGGAAGATAGCACCAGTTACAGGTCAAACAAATGATTGCAGGAGCAAGTTGAAGGGAGAAGGGTCAGCTAAGAAGGGAACAGACAAACCAAATAATATTTTTTCTGAGGCTTTCCCTCTAGCCCTGGTGAAGTCCCATGGAATCAAGTCAAGGTAATTAGCATTTATGAAGTCCCTACAATATTCCAGGCACTGTTCAAAGCATTGAGAACATAAAGAAAGGTAAAAGACAGTCCCTGTTCTCACTCTAATGGAGTAATTCAACAAACAGATGAATATGTACAAACAACATACACACATACACACGTAAGATAAATTGGAGATAATCTCAGAGGGAAGGCATTAGTGTTAAGGGACATTGGGAAAAACTTCTTGTAGTAGTTGGGATTAAAAAGCAGCCACTGGAAGGAGACCAGGAAAACTAGAAGGAGATGGGAAGGGGAAAAATTCCAGGCCTTGGGTCAAGCTGTGAAAATTCATGGAGTCAGGAGACAGTGTCTTGTATGAGTACTAGCAAACAGGGTGTCAGAGCTATTGGATTATAGAGCACTTGAAGGGGAGTAAGGTATGAGAGGACTATAGGAAAAAGCCAGGTTATAAAGGGCTTTAAAAGTCAATGAGAGGATTTTATCTTTGATCCTGAAGGTAGTAGGGAGCCATTGCTCAGAGGTCAAAGGTTTTACTCATTGAAGATTACAAAAGGGCAGACTACATTTTGTATGATATGTAAATATAACCTATATCTTATGTAAATATACGGAAGAGGGGCTAAAGAGGTCAGAGCAAGAGAAGGTGTTTTATAAGTTTTTATGGATAAACCAGAAGAGATTTGAGTTCTACTTTCTTCTCTCTTCCTAAGTAGCTACTTGGCCTAAGGTAAGTCACCTCATTTCTATGAAACTTAGTCATTCATCTGGAATGTAAGGACATAATGGTCTGTTTCTATAAGTAATGAAGACTTGGTCAGTATTCCATCTTTCTCTCCTCCAATTAAAAATTAAAATTAAAAAACAGGTACCACAAAGGAAAATTAAATCTAATACAATGTGAATTCTAGAGCAAGATTAAAGAAGTTCTGCATCATGGACCCATTTGGAAGTCTACTAAAGTTTATGAACCCCTTGTCAGAATAACATGTTTAAATGCATACAAGAAAATGCATAGAACTGCAAGTGAAACAGATTATACTGAAGGAGGGTTCTCAAAATATTTTTAAAAATAAGCTCATGGAACCCTATTTCTCAAGGAGTTGTCAACCTTTTTGACTCCTGATCCTTGAGGTACACAGCAAAGATTAATTTTCAAAGGGCATGTGGATTTACTGATTTACTCAATCAGAAACCAATCATAGGGCTCCCATGATGGGAAAGCCTACCTTCTTCCTAAATTTGTCACATGACATTGACTTGGTGTCATTAGCTCTCCTCAAAAGCAGACAAACTTGCTTGGATATTGGATAAGGATACTTGTTTTTACCAGCATCATGGAACCTACAAACAAATAAATAAATAGTTCATAACAAGAAAACATTGAATAATAAATATCTACTTAAGTGACTGTGAGTCTGCCACTCTCCTAGGTGCTAGAAATCTCTCATACAGGAAAAAACAAAAACAACTACTTCAAACCCTGGAGTTCTCGGAAATTCGCAGTTTGAGTTTGCTACATTCCTAATGATTGAACTTCCTGAGAGTAGGTTAAAGAATAGAAATAACACCATTTCCACAGGATATTTAACTCTTAAATCCAGCAGGGCCAATCATAAGATGAACAAGCAGAAACTCTAGACTTGGAATCTCATTTCAATCCAGGGTATGGTATTAGGGATGTGGTGAAATATGGAATTTCTAAGGATTAGCACTTTCCTTCACCTCACTGTCCAGCTGTTAGCAGCGGCTGCTCATAGTTTTGGGTCCTTGACTAGCTTTGTTATAGAACAGTCTAAGTAGGCTCAACAGTTAGCATTAGCAAAGAGAGATACTGCCATCAAGATAATCTGGCAATTCTTTCTCCATTTTTGAACATGGTACCCCCTTGTCAGAGGCATATCTCTCATCACTTCCTGTCCTCCCAAGGTCCAAAGTCCTAACCCTCTTCAGAACTGAAGCTACAAATCAAAGATTATGGCTTAACTCTTTCTTGTTGTTCAATCATATCCAACTCTTCATGACCCCATCTGGGGTGTCCTTGGCAAAGATGCTGCAGTGATTTGCTATTTCCTTCTCTAGCTCATTTTACAAATGAGAAAACTGAGGCAAATAGAGCTAAGTGACTCATCCAAGGTCACACAGCTTTTGGGTCAGATTGTAATTTAGGAAGATGAGTCTACCTGACTTCAGAACCATCACTGTATCTGTTTTGTCATCTAGCTGCCCAATAAACCCTTGGTAACCCCCAAAATTCAAGGTATCCCTCAATTTAATAGGATTTAGTGTCTCATATGTGCTAAAACATACCATTCTCAAAGTATTTTAAATAATAGTTTTATAATATGTGTTAAAACTTAACAATATTTTGTTCCATTTCACCTCCTTTGCTTCTATTCTAATGAAGATGTGGCCTTCTTGCCAAGTCCAGCCTCTCTACTGTGCTATAAAGGTAATCATCTCTGGCCTTTTCCTCAATCGCCTTCTCCCTTTCTCCGATATTCATTCTTTCCATATGCATTACCTCCTTTCACACCATCTATAAACATGTTTCAGTTTCTCCTACCTTTTAAAAGTCTTTCCATTCTCCTCAATTATCATACCCTATCTCTTTCTTCTTTCATAGCTAGACTCCTTACAAAGGTTTTCAATACCCATTGGCTCCATTTTCTCACCTCCTTCTTACTTTCAGTACCTTGCTATTTGTCTTTTGACCCCTCTACTCAAATGAAACTGTTTTCTAAATGGTTGCCAATAGCTGATTACCTGATAAAGGCAATGGTTCTCTGTATCCTCATAAGTCTTGACCTCTCAGCAGCTTTGGCCACTGCCAGCCACTTACTACTTAAAACTCTCTCCTCCCTTGGCTGTCACAACATTGCTCTTATCTCTCCTACCACTTGACAGTTCACTGCTTCTCATTTTCCTTTGCTGGATCATTCTTTCCTCCTGCTTATTAATTGTAAGCATCCCCAAGGGTTTTAAACTGTCTACTTCTTTCTCTGAAATGTTTCCTCTGGGGATTTCATAAACTTCTATGGCCTCTGTTATCACCTTTGGGCAAATAAGTAGCAAATTAATACATTCAGTCCCAACGTATCACCTGAAATCTAGCCTCATTATTATTAATTACCTGCTGGACATCTCTCCAACCCAATAGTTTGTTAGGCCTTTCCAATTCAAAACATGAAATTAATATTTCCAGCAGTAGCCCATCCTTCCTCCAAACTTCCCCCTTTCTATTGATAGCAATACCACTTTTCATCACAACCTTAGTGCCATCTTTGACTATTCTCTCAACCCCAACTTCTACATCCAGTAAGTTTTCAAATCTCAGTGGTCTGAACTGCACACTTCTCACATCCAACCCCTTTTCTCTACTGACTTAGCCTCTGTCCCAGTTCAAGCCTATATCATGTCATCAAGACTATTGCAACATCCCAATTGATCTTCTAGTCTCTCACTTTCCAATCCATCCTCCATACAGCTGATGAATTGATATTCCCTAAAAACAACTCAGACCATGGTGTCACCCTTCTTCCCCTGTGGGTTCACATGCACATGCACATACACACACACACACACACACACACACACACATACTGACTCATACTCAAAAAAACCCTTCAATGGCAATATATTGCCTCTAGGATAAAATGGAGACGTCTAATCCTGGCATTTAAAGGCATTCAGAGTGTGGCTCAAATCCATTTTTCCAGTCTTACTTCACACTCCTTTGCAGTTAAAATATCCTGCTAGTTGTTCTTTTATGTCCTGTGCCTCTGCTTTTGTACCAGTACAGAAGTCCTGCTTATCTGGAATGCATTCCTTTCTTACCTTTGCCTCATAGAATCCCTGGGTTCTTTTAAAGAACAACTCATGTAACATATTCTATAGGAGATCTTTCCTCATTCCCTAAGCTATTGTCACTCTCTCCCTCTTGAAATTTCTTGGCATATACTTTGTACTTACTTTTCTGCATTTCCTCAGCTGAATATGTTGCCTCCCTTGTTCTGGACTCTGGGTTCCTCCCAACACAGCCAAGTATTAAATGAATTTTTTGGTAACTACATGACACTGTTGAATCATATTGAACTTGTGATTGATTTTAACCCTCAAATCCTTTTTCATAGGAGCTATTAACTAGCTTTACTGCCCTCATTCTGTAGTTGTGAAGTTAATTTTTTTTTAACTCAGGTGTTGAATGGTCTATTTATCCAGGTTAAGCAGTAGCTTGTTCAGTATGATGCATTATTTTCATTTTTGAGGTCCTTTTTTGGACACAGACTGTCTTCCAATATTAGCCATCCCTACAAGATTTGTCTTATCTGCAAACATGACAAGAATTCCATTTGTTCCTTTACCCTAGTCATTTGTAAAACATGGACTTTGAAAAAAGAAGAGGAGGAAGAAAGGGGGGCCGCATAGACCTAACAAGCTTCATATCATAGACTAGTGATCTCCAAGGTAGCAGCTATGGTCCCCACTCCTGACCTCAAGGGATATGTAATCAAGCAAGCTAGCAAAGAAGAAGGACTATATCCTACTACATCCTCCTAGTAACTAATTTTGAGTTTATCTCCAATGCAGCCACATCTATTCTTATTCCCAACCTTCCCCTACTCCAATCTCCCTGCTTCTGAGCTTGATGTTTATTCTCAACGCAGACTAACCCCTCCCTCCTCCCCATGGCTATATCAGATACCTTCAGAGGATGGGCTTTGCGCTGAGTGAGGATGAAGCAGTGATCTGTGAGTAAAAATCCCACTTCCCCCTTTCATTTGCATGAGACAGAATGAGTCGCACAAGATAGAGGCTTTGATTGCATTCTAGCTCTTATTACATTATCTTTCCTCTTGAGCAACCCATCTTCTAAATTTCCCTGCTAAGATCAAGGACACCACTATCTTTTCAGTCATCCAGGTTTGCAAATGTGGTGGCATCCTCATATCTTCATGCTTCTCCCTACATGTTAATTCAGTCACCAAATCTTGTTGTTTCTACCTGCACACTTCTTATATCTGTCCCTTGTTCTCTTTTCACCTAGTATAAACCCTCACCCTTTCTCATCAAAAAGAAGCAGCATAGCCTAGTGGATAGAGGGCTGGCCTCAGAGTCTACATAACTTGGCTTCAAGTGTTGCTTCTAACACATACTGCCTATTTGATCCTAAACATGAAACTTAAGCTCTCAGTAAGCCAAGGTGTCCCAGTGCATCCTGGGCCTTCTCCAGTCATCCTGATGAATATCTGGTCACTGGATACACTGGATGACCCAGAAGGGGAAATGAGACTGGTGACTTGCACAGCCATCCCCCACTCAAAACACAGTGAAGTGCAAGTCATGTGATCATTTTTCTGATGGCATGGCCTTCTTCAAAAATGACGGATGAACACAGAACCCCCAACAACTCTTGAAGACTCCAGGTGGCAGAACCATTGCTTACATTCATTGGTAGAAGGAACTTTCTCCCCAAGAGCTGTCTACACTATTGAAATTACAGGTATGGATTTAAAAAAACCCAAACACATTAAAACTAGAAAATTAGATTAGTAGAAGAGATGAGTAATATTCAGAAACAGAAATATTCAAATTCTGTAACCCAGTGTCTGATAAAATCAAGAACACAAAGTACTTGGAGGATAACTCCCTATTTGATAAGAACGGCTGTGAAAACTGGAAAATTGATTAATTTCCACTAGTTAAGGGGTTAGACTAGCATCTTACACTACAACTCCAACAGATTCCAAAAAGAAAGGTGATTTAAATCAGTCATTTCAGTCACATCTGACTCTTTTGACCCCACTTAGGGTTTTTCTTGGCAGAGATACTGGAGCGGTTTGCCGTTTCCTCCTCCAGTTCACTTTACAGATGAGAAAACTGAAGCAAGCAGGATTAAGTGACTTGTCCAGGGTCACACACCTAGTAAATATCTGAGACCGAATATAAACTCACAAAGATATGTCTTCTTGACTTCAGGGACAACACTCTATCCAGTGCATCACCTAGCTGCCCCAAAATAGATTTCAATATGTATTTTAAAAATAACAATAATACTTAAATTATTTACTTATTCAGGACTATACTAAACTCCTAAAACAATGTTTTATAGAGTTAGAAAAAAATAATAAATTTATACAGAGCAACGAGATTAAGAATCACAAAAACAAGAAATGAGAAGGGAAAGCTCTACCAGTTTTGGATCTTAAACTGTGCTGCAAAGCAATAATCATTAAAATTACATTGCAATGATCTTAAAAAGAGAGAAGTCAATCAGTGGGACAGATTAGGTATACAACATACAGAAGCAAACAAGCACAGAAGTATAGAATTTGAAAAATCCAAAGAACCCAGATAATGGGGCAGGGCTCATTATTTGTTAAAAACTGATGGAAAAACTGGATAGCAGTCTGGCAAAAATTAGGTTAAGTTCCAAATGACGATACGATTTAGATATAAAAAGTCATATAGATAAATTAGAGGAGCAAGGAAAAATCACTTTCTGGATCTATAGAGAGACAGAAGAGTTCTTGACTAAACAAATAAAAGGATGATACAAAATAAAATAGGCAATTCTGACTATATAGGATGTAAGAGACTTTGACCAAATAAATTAATGTAGTTGTAAAAGTTAGAGAGGAAATAGGGACCTGGGGAAAAAAATCTTTGCAACAAGTATCTTTGATAAAGGTCTAGTTTCCAAGATATATAAGGTACTGGTTATAATTTATAAGAAAGTGAGGCTGATGACTTTTGGGAACTTTGCCTCACTTTAATTCAATTCACACATGAGTCATGACATCTCCCTGTGATGTCATTGGTTGTCTTAGAAAATGAATAACAAACAACAACAACATTTTAAAAGAGGTTCTAAATACAAGGCGATGTTTGGGCAAAAGAATGAATTGCTTTAAAGTCTTATTAAGAAGTTGATAGAGGAGATTTGGAGATGAAGAATCTTCCTGATCCTTTTCAAATCATACCTCAAAGCCAAATCAGATCTACCTATAGTTGAGGCTGATCCTACATAGCACAAGCACAAGTAAACTCATTTATATTTAATTCAGGTAGCATCTATTAAGAACCCAGTGTGTGCAAATCATTGTGCTACATGCTGAGGCAACAAAGATTAAAATGACATATTACCTGCCCTCAAGGAGCTTATAATCTAATGAGAGAGATAATTAAGCATGCAAATAAATATGATGCAAGATAGAATTTGATGGAAGTAAAGATGAGATACAACTGTTTTAGAGAGAGAAAATTGTTCCCTAGGGGTATCAGAAAAGGTTTAATAGAGGAGGTGGCAGTTGGACCAGACTTTGAAGGAAAAGATGGATTTCAACATTTAGAGATATAGAAGTACATTCCAGACATGGAGATGGTCTTCAAGATTGCACTGAGATGGAAAAAAAATCACAGGAGATAAGAAAAATCTAGTAATCCAGTTTGACTAGGAATAATGTAGAGTAGGTAAAGGAAATGATTTAGCAAGTGCCTTATCTCTAATGAGCCAGGATGTCAAAGGTTAAGCCAAAGAAACCTGTGAATATTCACATGCATACATTTATTCAATGTATATATATTGAGTGGCTTTTATGGATAAAATATTATGTGAGATTAGAGGAACTCCAAAAAGAAATTATATAGCTCCTGCTCCCAAGGAACTTATTTTCATTTCCTCCTATCCTTAACCAACAAATGGTATTGCTAGCTGTTATCTGGGACCTAATCAATGAGAAAAATGAAATGTGTCTAAGTTGCATGTTCATCCTGGCAATTGGTAATGTGGAGTCCTTCAGCCACAGAGAGGGAGCACTAGGGAAGCGCTCTCCATGGTTCTCAGAAAGGGAGCCATCTTCTAACTGCAACCTCAACCTTTCACATGGTGGCTTCTTCTTTTTGAGTTCTTTCAGTCATCTCTGACCCTTTGTGACCTCATTTAGGGCTTTCTTGGTAAAGATACTGAAGTGGTTTGCCATTTTCTTCTCCAGCTGATTTTACAGATAAACAAACTGAGCCAAACAGGGTTAAGTGACTTTCCCAGGGTCACACAGCTAGTAAGTGTCTGAGGCTGGATTTGAACTCACGTCTTTCTGACTCCAAGCCCAGTACTTTATCTACTATGCCACCTAGCTGCCCTAATAGTGGCTTCACTATTTCATTAATTTAAGGGGGTGAAGTTAATATGGATTTACCCAAATGAGAATTAGTTCTTGAGCCCCCTACCCCAGACTCCTCCTCTTGCTTAGGTTACCCTATTTCACTAAGCCTTAGTCACATGGCCTTGGAATAAAGGAGACTGCCTCACACAAATACATACAAAAACATGATTAACTCTATACAAACATGTGCATATACATACATATTCCTTGCAAAGGGTAAAATACCACTCTCACTATTTGTATATATTCATATATACATATATATGCAGCAAAGAAACCATTTTAATGAATATACCATGGAATAAATAATAGGGATAAAATGATACATAAAAAAGCCTGCTGTGTGGTTATACACTTCTGGCTTCTCCTAGATTCAGGTTGTCCCTGTCTAATACATAAGCAGCATGAAATGATTGATTGATTGATTAATAAGGATTTATTAAGAGATTGCTATGTGATAAGCACAGTGCTAAGTGCTGGCAACTGAGTTAGAAAAAATGAGACAGTCCCTGCTCTCAAGAAGCTCATGCTTTAATTTCAGGAGACAACATACACGCAAAAGTTCAGCTCTAGGGTGGATGGGAAGTTCTAGAAGTCATGTAGTATAGTAGCAGAGCTGACAAGTCTCAAAGCTCAGAGGATCTTAGGTCATAGATTTATTTATCTATTTATTTAGAGCATAGATTTAGAACTGGAAGGGATCTTAGAGGCCACAACTCCCTCATTTTACAAAAGAGGAAATTGAGGCACAGAAAAATTAAACAACTTGCCCAGTCATTAGGCTGCATCAGCAGGTCAGAGGACAGTATTTGAGGGAGTATGTGTGGGGAGATTCTGTAGAGTACAGAGGCAAGGTAGATGGTAAAGCCTGAAGGACTTTTGGACACAGTGCCAGGGCAGATGGTCAAACT
Source organism: Notamacropus eugenii (assembly GCF_028372415.1). NCBI lineage: Eukaryota > Metazoa > Chordata > Mammalia > Diprotodontia > Macropodidae > Notamacropus > Notamacropus eugenii. Next base: position 310,746,047 of record NC_092876.1, read on the forward strand.
TGGTGGTCCTCCATTTCACTGGAAGGAATAGAGTTGGTAACTCCCATCTCCTTCAAGCAGTGGAAGCAATCAAGGAAGCCACTTAGGGTCTAGGCAGCTTGGGGTAGAAGTTCTAGAAAAAGGAGTTCGTTTATAATTCCTAGGACACTCTTCCTAAAAGTAGGCATTAAAGCGCAAGAAACACAAAATAGGTCATAGCTGATTTCTGATCAATGTTATAGTCCAGCCATTAGACGAAGGATTTAGAGGATCTGAGTCTTGGCTCCTTCTCACAGAAGGGACACAACCTTGGCACCTGGTGAAGATGGACCAAAACTAATAAACTCTGAGCAGCCCCTCCCCCTCTGACCCCTCTAAATACTTCCCCTCCCCTAAAAAAAGCACTGGGGACAGTGACTGATGGGTAAGCAAGAGTCCTGCCTGGGCCCTTCTCATCTTGGGTAGGACAGAGTGCATCACACAGGATGAGCAAGCATGGATAGTACTGATACATTACAAATTTCCTATTATCTCCCCCACCCTAACCAAAACACCAAAACAACTTTCAAACTTCCTGATTACAGTCAAGGCCATTTTCATCTCATCTCCTCACTCAGCCTTCCCCATATCCAAATCTTGTTCCTGCCTCTACACCACCTCTCATATCTGTTCTCTTTTCTCTGCTCACACAGCCAATCCCTCTAGTGCAATCCCTCATTATCTCTTGCCTGACCTTCTGCAGTAACCTTCTAACTGGTCTTGCTTTAAGTGTCTCTCCACTCTGGGCTGCCCACTCAGTAGCTGCAAAAGGGACTTTCTGAAAGTTCGGATATGATTGCTACTCCCCTACTCAATAAACTTCAGTGTCTCCCTATTGAAGTCTGGACTCAAATTCTATTTCATTTTTATCTCATTCTGTCTTAATTTGTATTTTAGTTATTGAAGTGCATGATTTTAAAAGTTTAGAGGGGGCAGCTCTGTGGTGCAGTGGATAGAGCACTAACCCTGGAGGCCAAATGCAGCCTCAGACACTTGACACTTACTAGCTATGTGACTCTGGGCAAGTCACTTAACCCCAATTTCCTTAAAAAAAATAATAAAGATAAAAGTTTAGCAAGTACTGCTTCACAATTTTAAAAAGGGCTTCCCTCACAATACCCCAGGGATAAAGGTCATGCAGATATTATTCCCTTTATTTTACAGATGAAGAAACTGAGGCAGAGAGATTAAACAGTTTGTCCATTATCAGATAACTTAGCTAGTCAGTGACAAAGGTTGGTCTCAAATCCAAGTTTTCTGTTTCTAAATCTCATGTCCTAGCCTCTTCAATCTGTATACAGGTTATATTTGAAAGGGTCCTCGAAGATCACCGGAGTCTACCAACTTTCATTTTGCAGATGAGAAAAGATGAAGCCCAAAGATTTGCCCAGGTCACAGAGCTGCTGAGTAGCGGGTATGGAACTAGAACCCAGGTCCTTACATCCAAAGTTTACATTATGCCACACTGCCCCCAAGTGATCAGAACTTCTCTCCACATGGCAAACCCAAGAGGTAGACTTTTTCTTCTTTTAAATGAAGGGGTTGGGATCAATGGTCCCTTCCATCTTTAAATCCTGGGATTGTGTAAGCCTATGACCTGAACAGGACAGGCCTTTCGCATCTGTCTTCTGAGGTTCTCCATTGTGTTCTGTCTTCACTTTCCATTCCACATAAATCTATACTCCAGTGGGTACCTCCCGGAGGGCACGCTGAGTGGAGGGTCACCATTTGTGTAGCCAGGGCCAGCCAATGAACATCCAGAGGAGCCAGAGGTCATCCCAGCATAGCCTGCCAGCCAATGAGAGCAGCTGAAATGGAGGCCCGTCATTCCTTTGGAGAGCCGGGTGGAAGGAGCACCTTTAAATGCAAAGAGTGTCCTTTGCCTTTTTGCTAGCACTCTTTCATCTGTGTGAATAAAAAGGGAGTCCAGCCAGCCTGGTCCTCAGTACCCCCCTCCTCTCCCTCCTCTTTTCCTGGCCAAATGAAAGCTTGAATAAATTAGGCTATTCTTAGTAGTGAGTGAAAAGGAGCCTTTAAAAAAAATTGTCAGTATCTATTTCCAAAACCCAAACAATAAAGTTATGTGGACATTTTTTTTCTCTTTCTCCAAAAGCAGCAAAGGGAATGCACAGGCCACTTAATAAATGTGGGGATTCTCCTGGGCCTCAGTTTCCCTAAGGGACAGAACAGGTTGGAGCCAGGTTGTTTCTGCTCTCCCCTTGGTATGAGGCTGGGGTGGGGGTGGGGAGAAACTCATCCCAAGAACTGGAGATAGAGAAGATGGGTGGGGGGAAAGTGGGGGTGGAATGCCAGTCCTTTCCTCTCTCTCTCTCTCTCTCTCTCTCTCTCCCTCTCTCTCCTCTTTCTGTCTCTCCCTCTCTCTCTGTTTCTCTCTCTCTTTCTGTCTCTCTCTCTCTGTCTCTGTCTCTTTCTCTCTGTCTCTGTCTCTCTCTGTCTCTCTGTCTCTGTCTCTGTCTGTCTCTCTGTCTCTGCCTCTGTCTCTGTCTCTGTCTCTCTCTGTCCTTTGCCCTTCCCCCACAGCTCTCCCTCCTTCACATCCCCCAGCTTCTGGCACAAGACCTATTAAGCAGACTTAGAAATGGCCCAAAGCTCGGTGCTGGGAACAGCTGCTCCCGAACTCCCGATCCTAGCGAGTCTCTTCATTCCATTTGGTTTCACAGTTACCGGGACAGTTCTCCTGCAGGCAGACTTGTGATTAAGGCAAAGAAAAATCTGTTCATTAGCCTCATAAAGACTTCCAGAGACTGCTCAGCCACTAATCAGCTAACTCTTAGCACCACGCTGGATGCTGGGGCATTAATACACTGGCCACGAAAAGGCCGTGGCCTCCATATGGGTCAACGCGGTTGCTCCCGTGTTTCGGAATTATCCCCCTTAGGCACCCAGCCTTTTCTCTAAGGGGAAAGCCCAGCGAGAAGAGACTGTGTGACAGAACACACCAGGATACACCAACACCCCAAATGTTTGTTTCTTCTCTGCCTGCCTTCCCCCTCCACCCCACCAGCATCAGCACCACCCCCAAACTTTTTTTTTTTTTTTTTTTACTACATCTGAGTACTTGTCAATGGAAGCAGGAGCCTAGGAACGGGGTTGTTTGAGGACAAGGAAATGAGCCACTTGCTGTGATGAATGTTCTTGAAAAGCAATTTATTTTTTCACGGGTAGCTCACTGAGTTTGGGAACAAAGGAGCTTTGGCTGCCTATCAAATATTAACAGAGGCTAACTGTTGTTCTATGTTTCTCTTTCCTGAACACGCAGGCTCACACCCCTCCGTAAGTATGGCAGAACTGACATCTAACGTGAGGACCCTGGTGCTGCCCGCCCCCTCCAAGCCCTAGCCCCCTGAGGATGAAATGGTGTTGTTCTCCTAGAGGGTGTCTGGCCCTGCTCTGCACTATTCGCTCATTTGCTTTCGCACAGCGACTCCGTTGCCCAAACACATTTTTCCCCCTCTCCTGGTAGAAGGGTGAAAAAAAAGTGGGTTCCCAGACATTCAGGGATTGAGGGTCAATATGTCAAATTCTTGTCTTCCTAATGAAAGCACCAGTGATGAATTCTCCCTCAGATCCCCAAATCCAAGAGAGGGAAGACAGGGGTTCCTTCTCCCTTACTGGCAGGGACAGCTCCTGGAAAATTCGAAAGGAGGTAATGTTCGTCTTCTGTCTTCCTCTTTCATTTCTTCCACCTTGTTCTCCCTTTTAGGGCCAACTCTATCATGTCACAATCTAAACACATTTGGCAGCCTAACAATGAAACGTATTTTGCTTCCCATATTTACTATCCCTGACCAGAAGCTAGAAGGATAGATGCCCTGATTTTTATTTTTGTCATCTTTTTTTTTTTCTTTCTTTCCTTTTCCTTTCCTTCTTTCTTTCTTTCCTTCTTTCTTTCGTTTCTTTTTTTGCAGGTTGCTTGTTAACCCCAATTTTATTTTGATAGGAAGGATTTTTAGAGTTGGGGATAGGGGAAAGTACTACAGATCCCCAGCTCTTCAGTCTCAGCTTTCAAGTATAAAATGTAAACTGAATTCCCACACAGTTTTCTAACAGTTGAATTTAGGGTTCTGTATTCACAGAAATTTTAAACTCGACTTCTGCTGACCCAGTTAATTCACTTCCTGATGGCTGCCTCCCTGGGTGGATAAAAAAAGAGAGAGAGAGAAAGAGACTAGATCAAAGGTAAGTCATAAAAGCAGGCAAAGAAATCAAATCCTTCTAGCTATGGCCAGGTGAGAGATGTTATTCTGAGTGCATCTTGGGTACAAGATTGAATAGTGGGGTGGGGAAGAGGAGAAAGTTGATCCAGGGCTGACCCTAAAACAGGACCGTGTCACTTAGTGCAGTGGTCCTTTTAAATATCTTTTCTTCCTCTGTTTTGTCCCATTTCCACTGCCAACTATCTTTAATTCTATCTTTGGGTATCCAGTGAACTCTTGCTCTTTTCCTTCTCTCCATCAAAACTTACTTTCAGGGAAAGTTCTATTACCAGCTATTTACTGCTCCTTAGAAATCTAAGTATCTCTCCTAAGGCATCTGATCTCTAATCCTAGCTTCTGAGTATGGTATGAAAGGCTACATCCACTGGTTAATGAATTTTAGTCATCATTTAGTGATTTGGGGGGATGCTGTGGTACCTTCCTTAGATCTCTGGGAATTGGGCAGCACAGTTAGCTACCTGCTGGAAACATTTGTCAAATATGAATTATGTCCAATGTCTTATGATAGGAACTAAAAGATAATGAAATCAGACATAATTCCTACTCTCAAGGAGTCTATGGTCTGGATTACAGGGGTGACAGGGATGAGGAACCTGCGGCCTCAAGGTCACATGTGGCCTTCTAGGTCCTCAGGTACTTCCTTTTGACTGAGTCCAAGTTTTGCAGAGCAAATCCGTTTATTAAGGGGATTTATTCTGTGAAGTTTGGATTCAGTCAAAGGGCGGCGCGTGAGGACCAAGAAGGTGATATGTAGCCTTGAGGCTGCAGGTTCCCTATCCCTGGAGGTAGAGAGAACCAATCTAAATCAACAGAGGCAAAATAAATGAATGAATGAAAGAACAAATAAATAAATAAGTGAGTAAATAAACAAACAAATGCATAAATGGATAAATGGAGAGACAAACGAACAAATAAATAAATGGATAGGCAAACAAATAAATAATTGAACAAATTAATAAACAAACGAAGAGTGAGTGAATGAATGAGTGAATAAATAAATGAAACCAACAGAAAAGTTACCAGGATCAACTAAATCTGAAGAGATTACAGGAATCTTTTTTCCCATCTGAGATTCCATAAATGAAAATCTCTGGGACTGAAAGAACAGCATAGAATCCCCTGACCCACCAACAGCACAATGGACTACCTTGGTGATTCTAGACTAAATCCCATCACCAGCCATTTCAGAAAAGAATAATCAGTCTAGATTTGAGTATAAATCTAATGACATTCTGAAGATATTAGGTAGGATCTGTCTAGGAGCATAACTCACAGTACCTGAAGTATGGATGTTGCCTTGTGGTTTATTAGCTTAATATGCTGGAGCTTCTCTCTACTCATGAGGCTACGGGCCCATGTCTGCCAGCTTGTATGAGTCAGTTATTTTCATTCTGGTCAACGAACACATACTATACCATGAATCTTACACAGATAGTTCAATATACTCTGGTTGCAAAAGAAAACAGCTGACAGTGTGGTTTTCTCAGAGAATACCCATCCCTACTCTTTGGTACCCACCTCAAAGGTTATGAACCCCTGACAGCAGATCAGAAACATGCATTGAAAAAACAAAGGACAGCTTTATTATTAAGGGGTGCCCTCCTGATCTTATTTGCCAAGATTCATTTCCTTCCAAAGCCCCCAGGGTACCCTCAATAATATTCCCCTATTCTTCATTCCTTGAATCCAACCACAAATTCTTTGAGGTCATCTCACCTTAAACGGATGGGAAACCAGTGTGTTCTTTTTAGTCATTTCATAGTTTAAAATAGTATCAGCTTGAATTTATGTAGCCCTTTACAGTTTCAAAGTATTTCCATATCCACTAGGAGAGAGCAGCATGATATAATAAAGAGAACTTAGAATTTGTAGTCCCCGGACCAGGGTTCATATCCTAATCCTTTGGCTTATTGCCTTTGTGAACTTGGGCAAGTAATTTAACTTCTATGTGCCTCTGTTTCTTCATCAGTAAAATGAGAATGTTGGACTAGATCAGAGGCATGCTGGTAAATGTATAACAACTGACTCTAAAAAAATTGTATGTATAGTACATTGGATTTGAACTCAGGTCATCCTAATTCTAGGTGCCACCTAGCTGCCCTCAGTACCTGCGCATGCTCTGAATTTAGGGCCGTGTCCTTTGATTTTGCATCTTCCTTCATTTCCAGAAGAAGGCTCACCAAGGCCTGCCTTGGATTGCTACTCAAGAGTTGGGGTCCTGTTTGCCAGGGCCTGTCATAATAACATGAATATATAAAGCAAATAGCAGTATTGTGCTTTCCTCCAGCTTCATTCAGAGGTTCATGAGCAGGAGCAGAGAAACGTTCGTGGTGGGAATCAGCTAGAGAGCACTGGGCCTGCAATGAGAAAAGATCTAAGTTCAAATCCTGCCTTAAACCCTTACTAGCTTTTGTGACCTTGGGCAAGTCATTTAATCTGTTTGCCTCAGTTTCCTCATTTGTAAAATGGAGATAATAGCAGCTACTTTCTCAGGGTTTCTGTGAGGATCAAATGAGATATGAATTGTAAAGTCCTTAGCACATTGCCTGCAACACTTGTGTGCTATCTAGATGTTAGCTGTAGTTAGCTATTATCCAGAGCTAAGGTTTGGCAAGAAAATAATCTCAATAGGACAAGAAAGTTAGAGATTTTGACGCAGAGGATAGTGTAGAGTTGAAATGGATAAATGTAGTTTTGAGATTGAAGAGGGGGGAAGCAGGGGGATGAAGGGGGAGGACATTTCCTGAGACAGTTCTAAAGGGTGGAGAGATTGAAGGCCTTGATGAGGTCATGGGATAGCTTTAGGAGGAATGAAGCATAAAAAGAATAGAATGATAAGAGGAAATGATAAGATGGGAGAATGTCAGAGTTTTTAATTAGGGAAATGGAACACTGCTGCGTATTAACACGGTAGCTGATGGGCCTGAGACCTAAGCCTTGCTCTATCTTATGCCTCTTACGCCAATGCTCCTTCTCTCACACCCCACTGCCTTTAACCTGGCTCTGACATCAGCAGTATAATTGAGATTCAGACATGCAAAACCCAGATTAAAATGCCTGCATGAGCAATGACTTGAAGAATGTTCCTCCTGGAAGGGGACCCTATTTATACTGAAAATTAGGGCAGTCATTAGAGATAAGTGACAACCTTCCAACCCCCAAGGAAAGAGGGGAAGGATCCGAAAGGGTATAAACCAGAGGCCTGCTCACGTCTGGAGTCAAGGTTTCTCAGAGACAAAACCCTAAGGTTTTAAGACAAAAGTGGGAAGTAGGACCAGTAGAAGAAGTTTTTAATCAGTGAAGTCTACTGAACCGGTAAGCCGCTAGGCATGGCACAAACACAATTGATGCAACTTACCTTCCTAAGGCTTTGTCCTTTTATGTCATCAGTGGTATGTCCTCTCTGCCCCTGCCCTGGCTCTGAGGCCTTGGCATGGTCATGGAGCATTTCCACTGTGCTCTCTCAGCTGTGTTACTGACCCTGTGGGCTCAGAGAAGTTACTTCATCCTCTTTTTCCTAAAGCAGGACAGACCAGCCTGCTTTGTTTAAAGTGTGTCCAGGGGTTGTTCTTGCTGTCTCTGGGGGACAAGTTATCTTTAACCAGGGGCAATCATACACTCCTAGAATCCTAGAGCTGGGACAGACCTTTTGAGACCTAAGACCTCAAAAGACTGAACAGTTTCTATTTGAATTTCCATCCTGCCCCAACCTATATCTTACTCCCTACCCTACCACACACACACACCAGCAACATAAAACTTTTGAAAAAGTGGAAAGAATCCTGGATTTGAAATCAGAAATCCTGGGTTCAAATCCTACCATGGCCACCATTTCATTTGGCTAAGTCATTAAACATCACTGTTCTGAGCTGCCATCTCCTTATTTGTAAAATGAAGCAGATCAGGCCTGCAGTTGGGAAGACCTAAATTCAAATCCTACCCCAGACACTTATTAGCTATGTGACCCTGCACAAGTTGCTTAACCCTGTTTGTCTTCAGTTTCCTCATTTGTAAAACGAGCTGGAGAAGGAATTGGCAAACTGTTCTAGTATTTTTACCAAGAAAATCCCAAATGGAGTTGTGAAAATTGGACACAACTCACATGACTGAACCACAACATAAAATTAAGAGAATTCAACTAGACAGTTTCAACATTAGATCTAGGATCCTATAAGCTAAATGCAATGCATTCTTATACTGGACAACTTGTAGTTTAAGCAGTTATTCCTTAGAGTAAGTCTGATCTATCTGCCTGGAACTTCCACCTGTTAATTCTACTTCTGTCTTCTGAAATCACACAAGGTGCTTTATTCCTCTTTCTCACAATTCCACTTCAGATATTTGAAGATCGAGATAGAATTTCCTACTCTTTCCTGCTCCTCTGTCTTCCCCCAAGCTTCACATCCCCAATTCCTTCTAAATATTTGACATGATTTCCAGACTACCTTACTTTTCCAATTTGTATTTACTGTTTCTAGGTTGAAGAGAGAGAGTGTTTGTTGGTAAGGTCAGCACGATCCCCAATGGCTTCTCATTCTCAGATTCATGATTTTGGTATTGTATGTCCACAGGACCACATAGAGAAGAAATATGATATAGTGGATAGAGAGAGAGAGGAGAGAAAAATCATTTATTAGGTGCCTACTATGTGCCAGTCACTATATCAGTCCTCACAACAACCCTGAGAAGGTTATGCCCATATTATAGTTGAGAAAACTAAGGTAGACAGAGGTGAAATGATTTGTCTAGATTGGATTTGTACTTGGGTCTACATGACTCCAGGCTCAGCACTCTAGTCACTAAAATGCCTAGCTTTGAAGGCAAAAAGACCTGGTTTCAAGTTCTACCCCTGACAAATACTGGCTACCTCACCTTGGGCAAGACATTTGACCTTTCAGTATCCTGTGTAAATCTCTAAGACTCAAAGTTGCAAAGATGACAACCTTCATTGATGGATGTTTCCTAATCTGGTAGTTCCATATACCAATGAAATCAGCCTGGCTGACTGGTTACCCTTTTTTCAAGTATCATATAGAGGTGATTATGCTTTAGAGAGTGAGAAGACTAGGAAATCCCTAATCCCTAGTTCATGGTATGATCCCGGGATAGATCAGTCACTAATCATCTCTCTCTCTCTTCTCTCTCTCTCTCTCTCTCTCTCTCTCTCTCTCTCTCTCTCTCTCTCTCTCATCTCTCTCTTCCTATCTCTCTTCCTCTCTCCCTCCTTTTCTTCCTCACCTTCTCTCTCCCAACCCCCCAACCCTTTCTTACAGACTTCATCAGGGGCTTTGCTTTTGTTCTACCTTTGAAATGATACCCCCATGCTACATGTGGGGGATATCTATCACTACATCTATAAAGAAATTTGCTAAGTTAAAACGCTATATAAATATCAGTCTTTATTAACAGACTATTCAGAAGGCAATCAAACTCATTCAAGACATTTTGGAAATTGTTTTGCAATTTAGTAAGTGGGATATATAAATTTCTTTCATGTTCCCATAGTAGTTGGCATGCAAACACAAGTGCGTGTGCACACACACACATATGTGTGTGTATATATGTGAATATATGAATATATGTGTAGGCATACACAGGCATATGCATGCACATGTGATGTCTCGAAATTTTAGTGCATTTTAGATTTTATTAATTTCAGAAGTATAAATACTACAGACCTACAAAAATCTCTTGAAAGTTTAGTTATTTAGATTTCTTTTATACTTATTTAGTTTTGTCAACTTTTTATTGTTATTTTTTCCAAATTACATGTAAAAATTTTTTCACATTTGTTTCTCTTAAATTTTGAGTTCAAAATTCTCCCCCTCCTTCCCTCCTATCCCCCTTCCCTGAGATAGTGAGCAATATATTCTAAGTTGTATAAATGCAATCATGTAAAACATTTTTCCATGCTAGTCATATTGTGAAAGAAAACACAGACCAAGAAACACACACACACACACACACACACACACACACAGACACAAAGTGAAAAAATAGTGTATACTTAGATGTGCATTCAGACCCCATCAGTTATTTCTCTGGAGGCAGAGAGAATTTTTCTTCATGAGTCCTTTGAGATTATTGTGGGCCATTATATTGCTGAGGATAGCTAAGTCATTCAGAGCTGATCATTGTACAATATTCTGTTACCATGTACAATTTACAATTGCTATCACCATGATACTGTTAACTTCACATTATATGAGTTCATGTAAGTCTTTCTAGGATTTTCTGAAATCATCATGCTCATCATTTCTTATAGCACAATGGTATTCTATTACAATCATGTTATATGCCATCACTTTTTCACTCATTCCCCAGTTGATGGACATTCTATCAATTTCCAATTCTTTGACAAAGCAAAAAGAATTGCTATAAATATTTTTGTACAAATAGGTTCTCCCCCCGCCCCCTTTAAAAAAAATCTCTTTGGGTTTTAGTATCATAGTGGTATTGTTGGATCAAAGGGTATGCACACTCTTATCGCTCTTTGGGCAGTTTGAATTGCTCTGCAGAATGGTTGGATCAGTTCACAACTCCACTAACATTAGTATCCCAATTTTCCCACATCCTCTCCAATATTTATCATTTACCTTTTCTGTCATATTAGCTGATCTGATAGGTGTGAGTTTGTATCTTGGAATTGTTTTAATTTATATTTCTCTACATTACAGTCTGTAATCAATAGTGATTTAGAGTATTTTTTCATATGCCTATTGAGTTCCTCATCTGAAAACTGTCTATTCATATCCTTTGATCATTTGGGGAATGACTTCTACTCTTATAAATTTGACTCAGTTCTCCATATATTTTAGAAATGAAGCCTTTGTCAGAGACACTTGCTATGAAATTTTCCTCCTTACTTTCTGCTTTCCTTCTAATTTTGGTTGCATTGGTTTTGTTTGTGTAAAACCTACAATCAAAATTATCCATTTTACATTTCATAATGCTCTCTAATTTTTTGGTCCTAAATTCTTCCCTTATCTATAAATCTGAGAGCCAAACTATTCCATGCTCCTCTGATTTGCTTATGCTATCACCCTTTATGTCTAAATCATGTACCATTTTGACCTTATCTTGTTATACAGGGTAAGATGTTGCTCTGTAACTAGTTTCTGCCATACTGTTTTCCAATGTTCCCAGCAGTTTTTGTCAGATAGGAAATTTTTATCCCCAAAGCTTGGTTCTTTGAGTTTATCAAATACTAGATTACAATGATCATTTACTATTGTGTCTTATATACCTAATCTATTCTACTGATTCATCACTCTATTCTTAGCCAGTACCAAATTGTTCTGAGGATTATCCCTTTCTAATACACTTTAAAATCTGGTAAAACTAGACCACCTTCCCTCACAATTTTTTTCATTATTTCCATTGATATTTTTTGACATTTTGTTCTTCCAGATTAATTTTGCTATTAGTTTTTCTAGCTCTATAAAATAATTCTTTGGTAGTTTGACTGGTGTGGAACTGAATAAATAAATTAACTTAGGTAGAATTTTTATTTTTATTATATTGGCTTGGCCTACCCCCATGAGCAATTCATATTTTTCCTATTGTTTAGATCTGACTTTATTTCAATGAAAAGGGTTTTGTAATTGTGTTCATATAGTTCCTGGGTTTGTCTTGGCAGGTAGAATCCCAAGTATTTTATATTGTGTATAGTTATTTTAAATGGAATTTTTCTTTCTATTTCTTGCTACTGAACTTTGTTGGTAACATATAGAAATACTAATATTTATGTGGGTTTATTTTACGCCTACAACTTTTCTAAAGTTGTTAATTATTTCAACAAATTTTTTAGTTGATTTTCTAATTATGCCATCATATCATCCACAAAGAATAATAGTTTTGTTTCCTCATTGACTATTCTAATTTTTTCAATTACTTTTTCTTCTCTTATTGCTGTAGCTAGCATTTGTAATACAATATTAAATAATTGTGGTGGTAATGGACATCCTTGCTTTACCCCTGATCTTCTTGGGAAGGCTTCTAGCTTATCCCCTTTACAAATAATACTTGCTGATGGTTTTAGGTAGATTCTGCTTATCATTTTAAGGCAAGCTCCACTTATTTCTAATCTCTCTATTATTTTTAATAGGAATAGGTGTTGTATTTTATTAAAGGCTTTTTCTGCATCTATTGAGATAATCATATGATTTCTGTTGGTGTTGTTATTGATATGGTCAATTATGCTAATAGTTTCCCTGATATTGAACCTGGTTTATTGAATTCCTGGTATAAATCACATCTGGTCATAGTGTATGGGCCTTGTGACATATTGATATAATTGTTCCTTGCTAGTATTTTATTTAAAATTTTTGCATCAATATTCATTAGGGAGATGGGTGTACGTTTTTCTTTCTCTGTTTTCACTCTTCCTGGTTTAGGTCTCAGCATCATATTTGTGTTGTAAAAGGCATTTGATAAAAGGAATTCTTTGCCTATTTTCCCGAATAGTTTATATAGCATTGGGATCAATTCTTCTTTAAATGTTTTTTTAGAATGCACTTGTGAAGCCATCTGGCCCTGGGGATTTTTTTCTTAGGATGTTAATTAAGAACTTGTTCAATTTCTTTTTGTAAGATGTTCTGTTTCTTTTTCTAATTTGTTCTGTTAATCCAGGAAATTTATTTTTATAAATATTCATTCCTTTTGCTTAGATTGTCAGATTTTTGGGCAAATTTGTAATTGAGCAAAATAGCTCCTAATAATTGCCTTAATTTCCTCTTCTTTGGTGGTGAATTCACCTTTTTCGTTTTCAATACTGGCAATTTGGTTTTCTTCTTTCTTTTTTACATCAAATTAACCAATGGCTTATCTATTTTATTGGTTTTTTTTTTCATAAAACCAGTTCCTAGTTTTATTTCTTAGTTCAGTGGTTTTCTTACTTTCAATTTTATTATTCTTTCCTTGGATTTTTAGGATTTCCAATTTATTGTTTAATTAAGGATTTTTAATTCGTTCTTTTTCTAGTTTGACTTTTTTTTTTAGTTGTAGGTCCAATTTATTGATGTGCTCCTCTATTTTATTAATATAAGTATTTAGAAATATAAAAATTTCTCTAAGTATTGCTTTTTCTGCATTTCATAAATTTTGTATATTGTCTCATTTTAGCTTTGTTAATTTTGAATAGCAATTTTTTAAAATTTTAACAAAGTGGGGCACCCTCTCATTACATATTTCATGTGTTATGTAGTTTCTGTGATGACAATTTCTCAGACTGGAATATCAGTAAAGGAGATACTTTTCTTGGCCAACTTGGTCAATGATCTATGTCCATTTAACTTTTTATTGTGAGGTAATGTCAAAATTACTGTGTACGCATCAGAACCTCCTTACTTGGATTATCCTAAAACAAGGATTACAAATGCAGTCCTTTCAGTCACTGAGCAGCAACTGATGAAAGTCTTTACAAAGGTCAAGAATCAGCCAGAGTGATGGATAGCACAAGGCAATTACTATGTTGAATTTTAATAAGAAAGATATCAATATTTTAATATTTTAAATAATTAACCTTTCAAATGTTGATTTATGAAAGTTTGAAGCATTTATTCTTCTAAAATTATTATAGCTTAAAATTTCACTAAGACTTTTAGGATATCCTTTATGTTTGGATGTGCATTATATGTGCATTTTAATATATAATATACAGAAACATATATATGTATGTGTGCATGTATATATACACACACATAGGCATTAAGGTTCCCTAAACTTGACCAAGTTGATGAAATGTTAAAAAGTACCAGATATGGAACAAAAAGATCTGACTTCAAATCCCAGTCTATCAAATATCATATGATATTTCTAGGATCCAGTTTCCCAAATGTTATAGGAGAAGGTTAGATTATATAGCCTCTAAATCCTGTGATCTTAGAAGATTAACAAGGATTTTCTCAGAGAGCCAAGCTGAAAAACTCTAAAAAGCAGCAAAGGCTTTAAAATACCCTGAAGGAACCCATGGAGCGAATAATGAATCTCTTATGAATCATGGAGGGTAGATTCCTACATGAAGGGGCAATGAGTACCAGAACAGCCAGGAAAAGAAAGCCCTTAGGGTCAGAGACTCATCTGCCACATGACATAGAGACTTGCTGCCTTCTGCAGAAGGCCTTTCTGGACACCTCTCCACCCTGCCCCACCACACTCAGTCACCACTGCTAGTGTCTTCTCTCTATGTGACATTCTATTAACTCTACATATTGCATATACCTATTTACTTGCATATTATCTCCTCATACAAGAATATAGGCTCCTCAAGGGCGGAAATGTTTGGGTTTTTTTTTATCCTTAACTTGTGGCACAGTGCCTGGAACATGGTAAGTGCTTAATCAATGCTTGAATGATTGGCTGAGAAGACATACCAAATTGCAGACTGAACTTCAGACAAGCATAAAATAGTTAGAGGTCATTTCACCTCTCATGTTCAAATCATTTCTTATTTTTCCAAATTATTTCCAAGTATTTCTTGTTGTTATAAACACACTTTAACATTCACACTGAAAGTTGTGTGTCATAGTCACAGGTATCCCTCACAGTTTCCATTGTCCCAAAGGAATGCCATTTATTTCTAGATGTTACAATGCAGGCAAACCAGCCTTTTCTCTATTTCTTATTCACTTCAGTCCATCTCCTCCATGCCTTTGTACTAATTGTCTCACATATCTATTGTTCTTCCTCCTTACCTCCACTTCTTTTCCTTTAAAATAAAGCTCAGGGCACAGTAGCCTAGTGTTTGATAAACTCAAAGATCCCAAGTATTAGGAGAAGAACTCAATATTAAAAAAAACTGTTGGGAAAATTGGAAAGCACTGTGGTAGAAACTAGTTATTGACTAGTATTTCGCATCATATGCCAAGATAAACTCCAAATAGTATATAACATACATAAGAGGTGACAAAATAAGCAAACAAAAGGAATATAAAATTACCTTTCATATCTATGGATAGGGAAGAGTTTGTGACCAAACAAGAGATACAAAGGATAACAGAAGGTAAAATAGATAATGCTGATTGGATAAATGAAAAGTTTTGCCCAAATAAAACTGATACAGTTAAAATTAGGAGATGCAGGTAGATGGGGAAAGTCTATGTGGTAAATGTTTCTGATAAAGGTCTAATTTCTTAGATATATAGGGAACTGATTCAAATTCATAAAAATAAAAGCCATTCTCTGGTTAATAAAGTGTCAGAGTATATTAATAGACAGTTTTCAGAGGAAGAAATATAGTAACCATATGAAAAAATGCTCTAAATCAACAACAAAGAAACACAATTTAAACAACTCTGTAGTTCCACCTCATACTCATCAAATGGGCAAAGTTGACAAAAATGAGAAATGTCAAATGCTAGAGAAGCTTTGGAAATGCAGTTACATTAATGCACTATTGGTGGATCTATGAAATGGCCTGACCATTCTTGAAAATATTTTTGAATTATGTTCCCTAAACTTTTAAACTGTGTGTACCCTTGACTAGGTCTACACACTCAAGACATCAAAGAAAGAGGGAAAGGACCCAAATATACAAACATAGTGATAGCAATTCTTTTTGTAGTGGCAAAGAATTGGAAACTGAAGGAGTGTCCAATAATTAGAGAACAGATGAACAAATTATGGTATATTAATATGAGAGAATGTTATTGTGCTATAAAAAAGAAAAATGGTGTAGGGGATGGTTTGAGGGAATCTAAGAAAGAATTATGAACTGATGCAAAATGAGGTAAGCTGAAACTGGAGAACAATTTATACAATAACAATAATATTGTAAAGACGATCAACTTTGAAAGTCTTTAGAACTCTGATCAACACCAAGGACCAATTACAATTCTGGAGGACTCATTATGAAATGTGCAAGCTACCTCCAGACAGAGAGGTGATGGACTCATAGTGTAGAGTTTGAGACATGGACAATGTTGCAATTTGTTCTTCTTGACTATGCATGTTTGTAGTGGGGTTTTGCTTTCCTTGCTTTATTGGGGCAGAAAGGAGGAAGGAGGGAGAGAAGACAGATTTTTATTTGAATTTTTAAAACTTTTAATGAAGTTACAGCTCAGGCACTATTTTCTGAATGAAACTTTTACTGATCTCCCCAACTGTTAGTGCCTTCCTGTACTTAATGATGTATATATGTACGTATGCATGCATGTATCCATGAATGTATACATGTATACACACATGTGTATATATGCACCTTTGTTTACTATCTATAGTATGCACATAAGCATATTGCATGTAATTGTTGCTCCCATTAGCATACAAACTCATTGTGAGAGATTCTAATTTTTTGTACTTAGATTCCTATTGTCTAGCACAGTGCCTGGCACACTGTAACACTTAATAAATACTTATTGGTTTATTGATTAATTGAGGGTAGGAACAGAATGGAGAGTAGTGGGTAAATGATAGAAGGCAAATTGGGAAGAAGAATGTAAAAGGACTTAGGATATAGGGAGGTCAAATACCAGAAAAGAAAAAAATGCATCTAATATCCCTCAAAATTAGAGAAACATTTTTGGATCTGGGGCTCATCTCCTATCTCCCTTGTATCCCAGTTTTGTGAATTTGTAATCAGTTTCCTATAAATGGAGAAGGTGAAGTATCCTAAAGAGCACTTGGGGGGTAGCAACCCATACTTAAATTCTGGACTCCCTTGAAAAAATGATATGAAGGACCCCTTTTGTAACAAATAAACAATTCTCAAAAGAAGAATTATAAGCTATTAACAACCATATGAAAGAATAGTCCAAATCACTACTAATAAGGCAAATACAAATTAAAGCAGCCATGAGGTTTCACCTCTCACTCAGCAAAGTGGCAAAAATAACAAAAGATGAGAGCAGTCAATTTTGGAGGTGTTTTCAAAATACAAGTGTGCAAATGTATTGTTGGTAGAGCTATGAAATGCCACAACCAACCTGGAAAGGAATTTGAAATTGTTCGAATCAAGTACCGAAAATGTCCACACCTTTTCACCCAGTCATTCTATTGCTAGGCATATAGATCTACATGGCAAGAAAATCTTTGAGAAGAAAGGCTCCATATTCAATAAAATCTTTGTGACAGCCCTTTTTGTGGTAGCAAAGAATTGGAATCAAAGAAGATATTGATTGATTAGGAATGATTAAGCAAATTTCGTCATGTGAATGTAATGGAAGAATACTGTCCTGTAAGAATGAACTTGATGAATACCCCAAAGTGTGAAAAGATGATGAACTATGGCAAAGTAAGGTAAGCAGAAGCAGGAAATCAATGCAAATGGAAAGAACCACAAAACAAACAAAACTGGATGTTAAAGAATTATCAGGAACAAACTTGATTTTAAAGAGGTATGAGAAAACATCTCCTGGTCACTCTTTTGCAGAAGTCAGCGTTCACAAGGTTGGTACATTGCATATAGCATCGACTTTTTTTCTCCTACTTTCTTTTTATTTTAAAATCATTATTATCTAGTATTTAGATATCACTCTAAAATTTACAAAGAGCTTTTACAAATGTTAACTCATTTGAACCACACAAGAACCTGGTAGATAGGGCTGTTAATTCCATTTTATAGATGAAGAAACTGAAGCAGAGATTAAGTGACTTGCCCATGGTCACACAGTAAGTAAGTGCCTGAGGTGGGATTTGAACTCAGGTCTTCCTGATTCCAAGTTCTGTGTTCTTTCTAATATGCCACCTCAATGCCACATTCTTGTTATAAGTACTGTCAGAGAGGGGAAGCAAAGAAAGACAAGGAGAAGATTATAGAGGATATAAAAATAAAAGATATAGTTAAAATTTACTTTGTAAAGATCATCTTTCTAAATAAATATCTTTCCTGTTATCTCTTCCTCTTCTAGTACTGATGGAGGTTCAGACTCCTCATGTTTTCTGCCTAAATTATCAATTTTCAGTCCCAATTTTCCTCTTAGTAACCACTGTGTAGCAGAATCCCATTGGCTCATATTTCTATTTTCTGGTTGGATTTGAAATTTCATGGGTATAAGGAGCTTCCTAGTGAGAAAACTTTCTTTCCTGAAGCAAATCTGCAATTGTTTTGCAACTTAGAAACTTAGAGGGTAACCTTGCTCCCCGAAAGGTTAAATCATCATAAGCCTAGACCTGGAAGGAACCTTATCGGTCATCTAGTTCAACTCCCTTAAGTCAAGTGACTTGCCCAAGTTCACACAGGTAATGAGTAACAAGATTTGAACTCAGTTTCTTTTACTAGGAGCCTGTGCTCTTTCCACTGCACCACACTGCTCTGGGTAGACTTTCACTTCTAATGCTATCCAGAATGGAACCCAGCTCCCTGTCCCTGACCTAGACTTGGAAACACATCTCTGAAACCTCACCAAAGGTTATCCCAGGTGATGAAGCCCTTGTAGCAGATCCCCTCCCTGTAAGGGCTCACACTTGCACAACAAATACTGCTCTTCCCATAAAGACGGTATGTACTGGGGAAAGATCTTGTTCCCTTTTTATCCTTATCTCCAAATCCCCTCATACTCTGTGTTATTTTGATTGTGTTCCTGACTTTCTCTGAGGGAGATCTCAGACTTGCATAAGCACTTGACTGACCTCCAAACCCAAGGTTTGTTCCAACGGACTTGACTTTTCAACCTCTCTATGTCTCCCAGCAAAGATGGACCGTGTTTTTGTACTGTGGAACGTGCCAGGAATAGCTTACATACAGTACTTATGGGAGAGTTCATGAAGAAGAGACCCACAGATCTAGCCAGACATCTACAAAGGTACCATTAAGATGATGCACGTCTTTTTTCCATGGTGCCTTGGGCAAGCCATTGAGCTTCATTATTCATTCTTCTGAGGGAGTATCAGAATGTGTAAGGGAGAGTCGCATATTCCTTTGGCCAGTAAATAAAGACTGAGGCACCACTTACATCCACAAGACCCAGGAATACTGAAATATAACTCCCATGATCTTTTAAAACAAGACAGACCAATGGTGGGGAGGTTGCAGCCCTATGAAGAGTCACATCCTCCAGGCTTCCCTTTCAATCTGATGATGTTGCTACATTTTGCTCTCCCGACCCCTTTACGTTAAGAAACCATCAGCCTCTGTCCATCTACAGGATTCCCTTCTAAGGAACAACAAAATGCAAAGCAGGATAAATGACCAATTCAGACCAGCACCAAATGTGAGGCATCACAGAGTTCACTACATCAGAAACAAACAGGAATTCAGTCTAGGGTCCAGAACTAAGTCAGGACTTTGGGCATAAATAAATAGATTGATCAGGGGGTATGATCTTTCTGGGCTTTCTGCCTCTCTACCAATTCCCCCCTACCCAATCCAGAGAACTTGGAGATGGGATCCTGGAAATAACACAAGGAGTCTAAGGCAGGAACAACATCTTCTCCTGGTCCAGACTCAGAGACTCAAGATAGTAATCTGAGTCTAAGGACAGGCGGATCTCAATGGATAGGAAGAATTCAAAGAACTTTCAAAGTTGTGTGTGGACACTTCTTGGGACAAACTAGGGCTTATGTGAATATGGGTGATTCTACTCTTCCAAGAACATTAGACCTTCTCCCTCTTGGGAAAATCTTTTTTTGGGGAGAGGGATTAGGTCTATCAGGAGCCCAGACTTTTCTTGAGGGGATATAAAGAATATGACATTGGAACAGTGAATCCACAACTAGTAGACATCAAAGAATTTCATTCTTTCCCTTTTCATAATTTCTTCCTTTAGCATCTTTAAAATACCATCACCAAGACAATGAAACACTTGCAAAAGTAGTCCTGCTGGTTCCAAGCCCCCCACCCCACCCCATTTTGTCCTTTCCCAGCTTGTGGCCCAGGAAAAGTCAAAAGTGCATAGTCTAGAGACATCCCTCATCCTGTGGGTCATAGACTCACAGAACCAGATTTAGAGCCAAAAGGGACATTAGAAGTGAAGCATCTCATTTAATAGGTGAAGAAAATGAGACTGAGAGAGGTTAAGTTTCTCTCCTAGAGTCAAATTCCTTTTAAGTGCCCAAAGTAGCATTTGAACTCAATCCACACAACTCTTTTCATTCTTCTCTATATTCATCACTCCCGATGATTAATAATTACTATTATTGCTTATACCCATCATTCGCTTAATAAGACTTTTCTTCATAACAGTAATGCAAAAGTAAATTTCAACTCCCCCTGTTTGAACGATCCCAAATTCTATACTAGCAATATTGGAATGAATGGGATATTGCTGCTTCAGGTCTACTTAGTGCAAAAAATCTGTTATAATTGAACCTTTAAAGTTAATCTGTCTTCAAATTATCATGGTGGCCGCTGGGCAAAAGTCTAACAGGATGGGCTTTTACAAATTGTCATTTCCAAATATACCATCTAGCACTCAATCTGTGACACTCTCCGAAGAATAGGATGAAGAAAATGTTTTGAAATGTATCAGAAACAGTCCTCATGCCAAGATTCTATCCTTGGAGGCATCTTAATTGAAGGTTAAGGCTAAAATCTGGTGCTTTTCCCCAGTGAGCGCTATTATGATGAGACCTCTCTTTGCTTCACCTTTCCTATGTGCAATGATCCCTCTCACCTCTACACCTTCACTCTCGCTGTTCCTGTTATGTTTCAAGTTCTCTCAAAAAGATAAGGCGATCTCAGAACAATCCCACATCAGAGATGCAGCCCAGGCTATATCTGACTAGTCTCATCATCACAGACTCAGCCCACCTCAAACAGAAATACCAAGCATAGCTACAGGGCATAAGAAACCTGGGAGAGAGAAATGTGCACGAAGAATCCACTCCACAGCTGTCTCCCCACTAGTCAGCACGTTAGGGAGAACGTTACTCCCATGTCAAGAAAACTTCCTAGGAAACGCAGATAATGCAGCCATGCCTTTCCTAAGCCCTAGATGCTTATGTGAGTCTGATCTTCTCTCCAAAAGCAGTGAAATTCACTTAGGAGCATGGGAGCATAGATAGAGGTCATATCCACCAACTGCCTCATTTTAAAGATGAGGAAACAGAGGTCCAGAAAAGTTAGGTGATGTGCCCAAATTAACACAGCTAGCTAAATGCAGAGCAAGAATTTGAACCCAAGGCTTTTGTGTTCAGATGCACCACCCTTTCCACTATACTTCAATGCTACTAGACAGTCCCAAGGCTTAGGGTCTGATTAATAGTAACACAACCCTAGAGCACAGATTTCTTTTAAAGTGCTTCCCTTTGGACATGTCTACCTACTTTCTAGTGGTATTTCCCTGGCTCACAAGCTTTCAGGAGGCAGTTTTGAAAAAAACTGTTCACCATTTTACTTTAAGTAGCATTCAAAAATAGGATTCCTGTTGGTTCTATAATGCAGCAGAATTGAAACTGCACATGGTCTCAGGAACTGCCATCTTCTTTCACCAAAGATATATACCCAGCACATACGGAGACTTTGCAGTGAGCAGAGAAAGTCCCTCTCTGGAATCAATCACCTCTGTCTCCTCTTCTGATAGGGCCTTCTTCATTCTTGCTCAAACTCATTCCTCTTCTTCATGTCCTCTCTTTCCATCCTTCTGCTCCATTCAAACTGATCAGAGTTTTCCTTTTCTCCCTTTGGAGATACATGGAAGGGATGAAGAAAAGTCTTGTGGCCTAATTATCCCCTAGCAACCAATAATGGCCCTTTCTTATAAAATGGCCAGCTAATACCTCCTCTTCCATGGCAATATGGTTATCCATAATGTAATTAGTCTGGGCCTCCAGTTTCCATAGATCTTCTCTAAGTATACCTCAACTAGACCTCTCACAAAGGGAAAACTCACCTCTCCCTTTAATGTTTAAGACCTATGTATGTATAGAGATCTACACATGTGTATATGTGCATCCATACATATGTGTGAATATATGTAGGTAGCTATGTGTGTATGACTATACATATCTATACATCTATACAGGACATGTAGATATAGATATATCTATAAGAATATACATATATGTATATCTGTATACTTATAGCTCCATACATGTATACGTGTAGATGTAGATATGTATTCCCAGTAAGTCTCAGGGTTTAGGGCCTCATTAATAGAAACTTTAGTGTGTAACACATTCCGAGAACACAGACTTCTTTTCTGTTTCATAGCTACCTATGCCTTCCTAGATAGACAGATAGATAGATAGATAGATAGATAGATAGATAGATAGATAGGTAGATAGATAGATAGATGATAGATACATAGATACATAGATACATAGATATGGAGACAGATAGAGATAGAGAGAGAAAAATACAGAAAACCTATTTATCTTTTAAGAACTTGTTTAAATGCCATGCCTTCCATGAGTTCAAAGTATACCAGATCGGAGTGATGTCTACTTCCTAAAAAATTCATCATCGTCACAGAATCACAAAATCTAAAAGCTAGTGATGTAGTATATGTGAATCTCACTTTTGTGTCTCCAGAGAGAGTTTCAACATGAACTTTTCATTATATATAAGGCTGTCGATCCATTTCTCCTTCCCCAATTGTGTAGTGAACACTTCCCTAGAATACAATGAAAATCAGCTTAGCTTCCTCTGGAGACAAAAACCATTTTAAAAGTACAGAAAAGTAGGCAGGATTTAAAGATAACTGGCATCAGTTTACCAGGCAGCAATGAGACGGGGAAGGAAGAGTAAGTGGACAAAGAATAAATTTACCAAGTTCCCACAGTGGCAACAGCCATGGAAATAGCAAAATTCTGCCCTGGCAGATCACTTCTTAAGTTTATTAGTGAACCACAAGACCCTCTGTGCTCTTGATAATAATCAGTTCAGGAAATCAGTGCTCTTCACTTGCCATTGACTATATCTGACCACTAGCGCCTCTCCTTTCCAGAGAGCTCCAGACACACACACACACACACACACACACACACATCCAGTATTCTCATTCTCCAAAGTGTCTGACTCCCATAATCCTTTAGTCTGTCCTTCTTGCCAGGGAAAACTTCCAATCAGCACTCTTACCATTAAGGGGATGCATATAAAATTTTAAAAAAGGAAGTCTCCAAACTGGAGAAGCTGATCTGAGCACCCTCTATTATAGTCACAAGTATATACATGTGTCATTAATCTCTCCTTAAAATTCTCCTTTTCCAAGATTTCCAGCTGCTCTTTCAGGTTCTTCCAAATGTGTTAATGGCTAGTGTACATCCTGGGGCTCCTGAGGTCATGGATTTAGAGCTGGAACAAACCTTAGAAGTTAAATAGTCATTTTATAGATGAGGAAAATTAAATCCAGAGAGCTTAATAACTTCTCTAAAGTCACACAGGTAAAAGTAGAAGAGCCAGGATTTGAACATAGGTTTCTTGATTCAAAATCCAGTACTATTTGAACTATACTCCTATCGTACCACAGTACCTGGCACATAAATGCTTATTGATTGATTGATTTGTTGGAATTTATTTACTTAACAACAGTTGTCTCAGATAGCATGAAGGAGAGTCTCTACAAGACACACATCTCTTTTTAAGTACTCTGTAGCATTTATCTAGTCACCAAAAAAGAGGGCCTACATTTGTCTTCTAGGAGCCTCATACTTTATTGTTCCTAGAGTTTTAAGATGTAGTAAAGTATCTGCAAAGCTTTTCCATGTTGGTCAGCATTCTTAAAGACCTTGCCACCTGAACGTCCAGGGAAACTGTAAAAAAACATTTGGAATCTACAGCAATAATTGGTGAAAAGTCAGAAGTAGTCTATAGCCAACCAACCCAGTCAGTGAGATGACCCATATTAGCCACAGGCCAAAATTCATAGTTTTGGTCTACTAAACTCTGGAAGGTCAGTACTCCCAGGCATTGTGTACTGGGAACATATCATTGAACCAACAGCCAGAAATACCTGTGTGATTGTGGGCAATAAACTAGAATTGAGAATGAACTAAAATCTGTTTCCTCACCTACAAAATGGAGATTATGATAATACATGCCTTCGTAGAGAAATTGTGAGAATCAAGTTCTATAACAATAGGAGTTACGTACCTTTGGAAAGCATAAAATGCTATATAAAATTCAAACTAATTAAAAAGCATTTTTGCAGAATCTGTTGCTCAGGGATCAAGATTTAAAGACAAAAACAAAATAGTCACTGATCTCAAGGAGCTTACACTCTACCGTTGAAAGAAAAAATTCTTTCCTTACTGACAAATTCTGACTGGACTCAACAGAATGGCTGCCTGTGGCCCATGAAAACCCTAAATTGCACAACTCCTTTCTTCTCTTGCCATCCCAGTAGCAAATGCTCCATTTTGCTTTTTACTATTTTATTAAAATTTTCTTATCATCAGAATATATAATACATTTTTTCAGTTAAAAATTCTGAAGAATATTTAATGAAATGTTCAAGGACTGTAATCCACATGGTGGAGAGCATTCTCCCCCACCCCAACACACATACCATTGGAAGCCTGGATCTTTGAAGTGTTCAAGCAAATATTAAATCTCCAGTTTCCTAGCTTGCTTTCACAACAGCAATCATGTGGGAAAGAGATTGAACTTGGTCAACTTGGTCTCAGAGAGCAGAACTTCCATCAGTGGGTAGAAGTTTCAGAGAGTCAGATCTAAACTTGTTGAGAGGAAAAATTTCCTAATGATTAGAGCTGTCCAAAAGTGGAATGGACAGCCCCAAGTCTCTCTCTATCATCAGAGCAGTTCATAATGGGAAGCATTGTGTGCTTTCTGCAGGAATGTTGGGGTTCAAGAAGTAGGAGAGTTGTTCACATGCGACGGATATTGTAACTGATCTTAGAATAGAGAGAGGAAAGTGGTGACAGGGTAATCAAGGAGAGGCCAGTGGATGTTATTTTGAGATTAAGGAGTTTTCATTGAGAAATCAGAAGAGACTAATAGACATAGATTGTATTCTTTGCAGTGCATCTCCTTCTCCTCATTTGAATATGTCATTAAAATAAAGTATGTGTGTGTGTTCCCATATAGGTTATGTGTATGTCCACACAGATTTACATAAATACTGCCTACAATAAGACATTTATAGGTATCTCTGGAATCTCACCCACCTCTCATCAAGAGAGACTTTTATTTGTGCCTGGAAGGAAATTGAAGAAAGGGGGAAAAACCTGGCTACTCTGCTCTCCTCAGAGCGTGGACACAGGGCCAGAATTATATGCATTTGTCAGACTAAATATCACTAGTCTATGGGAAATTATTGGGTTTTTTTGTAAGATTATGCTGTTTTCCTAGTCACCATTCTCTGAAAGAGAAAATAGTGTTGCTTATATCCAAAAGTTGTTTCTACTTGATTCCTTCCCCCACAAATGTCAGTTGCACAAAATCATTGCAAATAATGAATAAGGATTAAATTCATTATCCAAACAGAGTGCAATAGAAATCAGAGGATTTATATAGATTAGAATATAGCAAACCATATATAGAGTGAATGAGCTCTCCCACTGGAAGAAAGATATCTCAGCTCAAATGAGAAAAAGACTCAAGGGAAAATTTGTCCAAAGTCTCTACTGGGCAATCTGAAAATTAGGGATGTTTTGAGGTACAGGCACCTTTACACATTGACAGTTTCCAAAAGCCTTTTTCCCCCTCTCTTCAAAGTTCTCCCAAAAGAGGATCTGGAACTGCATGTCTCCTCTTTTAAAGAAGGAAGGAAGATGGACCTTCAGAGCCAAGATGGCAGAGTCAGGCAGAAATTTGCCTGAACTCTCCCAAATTCTCCTCTAAATAACCATGGAATAATGCCTCAAAATCAATTTTGGAAGTGGTTTTCCACATCAGGACAATTTGGAGGTTAATTAGATGGCACAGTGGATGGAGTACAGGGCCTGAAGTTAGAAAGACTAATATTTGTGAGTTCAAATTTGATCTCAAATACTTACTAGCTGTGTGACCCTAGGCAAGTCATTTAACCTTATTTTCCTTGGTTCCTCATCTGTAAAATGAGCTCGAGAAGGAAATGGCAAACCATTTCAATATCTTTGTCATGAAAACCCCAACTGGGGTCATGAAGAGTCAGACAGAACTGAAAAACAATACAACTAGAAAGGTGAGGGACTTAAAATCACAAATGAGACACGACTAATGCAGAAAAGCATTTTGCTGGACTATCAGTACTTATTGTGAGAGGTTTTCTTTTATTGCTTCCTTTGTTTCTATTTTTTCCTTCTTCCTTCCTTCTTTTCTTCCTTCCTTCTCTCTCTCTTTCTTTCTTTCTTTCACAAAATGACTGACAGAAGATGGCAGAGTAGAAACACACAAATATGCTAGCTCTGAACCCACAGCCCATGAAATATCCGTAGTAAAGAGCCGCCAATAAATTCGGGAGCAGGAGAAGCCACATAATAGTGGAGCGGATAAGATTTCTGTTCCAGAGGGACCTGCAAACCTCTTGCCAAAGGTCCGTCACGCTGCGGACCCGGAGCCCAGCCCAGCCCTGCACCGGCCCCGGCAACAAGAGGAACAGATCCGAGCGGACTTCAGGGACGGGATCTCCAGCGGCCGCGCGGGTCCCTCCACCCACAGGTGATAGGGGTCGGTGAGAAGGTCTCTTTGGTGGGTCGAGAGGGGAGTGGGGTGCCCCCATACTCAGGCCCCCTTGGAAGGCAACAGCGGAGGCCGGAGCAGACCGGGGCTCCCCAAGCAGGCAGGAGCCCAGATCCATTGTTGAAGGTCTCTGCATAAACCCCCTGAGGGAACTGAGCCCATGAGGTGGCCCTGCCCCCACCTGAGCACCTGAACTTAATCTCACACTGAATAGCAGCCCTGCCCCCACCCAAAGCACTAAGGCTGGAAAGCAGCATTTTATTCTCAGACCCCCAAGCGCGGGCTGGGAGGATCCGGAGGCGAGGTGGGTGTGAGGAGAATATTCAGAGCTCAAGTCACTGGCTGGGAAAATGCCCAGAAAAGGGAAAAAAACCAAGACTATTGAGGGTTACTTTCTTGGTGAGCAGGTTTCTCCTCCCCTCCCTTCTGATGAGGAAGAGCGGTGCTCACCATCAGGGGAAGACACGGAAGTCAGTGCTTCTACATCCCAGCCCACTCAATGGGATCAGTTCTGGGAAAAGGTCTTAAAGAGCCCAAACAATTTTCAAAATCATGATAGAGAGGTGGAGGAAAAACTGGGAAGAGTAATAAAAGACTTGCAAGCAAAGTATGAACAACAAATCAGCACCCTGCTAAAGGAGACCCAAAAAAATGCGGAAGAAAATAACACCCTAAAAAATAGGCTAACTCAATTGGCAAAGGAGGTTCAAGAAGCCAATGAGGAGAAGAATGCTTTCAAAAGCAGAATTAGCCAAATGGAAAAGGAGATTCAAGAGCTCACTGAAGAAAATAGTTATTTCAAAATTAGAATGGAACAGATGGAGGCTAATGACTTTATGAGAAACCAAGAAATCACAAAACAAAACCAAAAGAATGAAAAAATGGAAGATAATGTGAAATATCTCATTGGAAAAACAACTGACCTGGAAAATAGATCCAGGAGAGACAATTTAAAAATTATGGGCCTACCTGAAAGCCATGATCAAAAAAAGAGCCTAGACATCATCTTTCATGAAATTATCAAGGAAAACTGCCCTGATATTCTAGAACCAAAAGGCAAAATAAATATTGAAAGAATCCACCGATCACCACCTGAAAAAGATCCAAAAAGAGAAACTCCTAGGAATATTATGGCCAAATTCCAGAATTCCCAGGTCAAGGAGAAAATATTGCGAGCAGCTAGAAAGAAACAATTCAAGTACTGTGGAAATACAATCAGGATAACACAAGATCTAGCAGCTTCTACATTAAGGGATCGAAGGGCATAGAATAGGATATTCCAGAAGTCAAAGGAACTAGGACTAAAACCAAGAATCACCTACCGAGCAAAACTGAGTATAATACTTCAGGGGAAAAAATGGTCTTTCAATGAAATAGAGGACTTTCAAACATTCTTGATGAAAAGACCAGAGATGAAAAGAAAACTTGACTTTCAAACACAAGAATGAAGAGAAGCATGAAAAAGTAAACAGCAAAGAGAAGTCATAAGGGACTTATAAAAGTTGAACTGTTTACATCCCTACATGGAAAGACATTATTAGTAACTCTTGAAACTATTCAGTATCTGGGTACTTGGTGGGATTACACACACACACATGCACATGCACATACTCATAGAGACAGAGTGCGCAGAGTGAATTGAATAGGATGGGATCATATCTTAAAAAAAAAAATGAAATCAAGCAGTGAGAGAGAAATATATGGGAGGAGAAAGGGAGAAATGGAATGGGGCAAATTATCTCTCATAAAAGGGCAAGCAAAAGATTTTTTTTTAGTTTGGGGATAAAGAGGGGAGGTGAGAGAAAAACATGAAGCTTACTCTCATCACATTCCACTAAAGGAAGGAATAAAATGCACACTCATTTTGGTATGAAAACCTATCTTACAATACAGGAAGGTGGGGGACAAGGGGATAAACAGGGTGGGGGGGACGATGGAAGGGAGGGCATGGGGAGGAGGGTACAATTTGAGGTCGACACTCACAGGGAGGGACAGGATCAAAAGAGAGAGTAGAAGTAATTGGAAGCAGGATAGGATGGAGGGAAATATAGTTAGTCTTATATAACATGACTATTATGGAAGTCATTTGCAAAACTACACAGATTTGGCCGATATTGAATTGCTTGCCTTCCAAAGGGAGGGGGAGGGGAGGGAGGGAGGAAAAGAAGTTGCAACTCAAAGTTCTAGGAATAACTGTCAAGTACTATTCTTGCCACTAGGAAATAAGAAATACAGGTAAAGGGGTATAGAAAGTTATTTGGCCCAACAGGACAGAGGAGAGGATGGAGACAAGGGCAGAGAGGAATGATGGAGAAGAGAGCAGAGTGGAGATGGGGGCAATTAGAATGCTCGGTGTTTTGGGGGGGGAGGGGACAAGGGGGGAGAAAATTTGGAGCCCAAAAATTCTGTGAAAATGAATGTTAAAAGTGAAATTAAAAAAAATGACTGACATAGAAATATGTTTTACATGACTGCACATGTATAACCTGTATCAGATTGCTTACTGTCTCAGGCATGGGAGAAGGGAGGGAAGAAGAGAGAGAATTAGGGTCACAAAACTTTTTTTCAAAAATGTTAAAAATTGTTTTTACATGTAATTTGTGTAAAAAATATATATTATTAAGAAAACAAAAGAAGGAAGAACATCTCTCCTCTCCCAAGTTCTCATGCCAACTCCATCATTTAGGTATTAGGCAGGTTAGACAAGTCTCTTCTTTTGGAACTTAAAGTTTTTCAACTATAAAACTGGACTTTAGATTAGAGTTTCTTGTTCTTGTTCTTCCTCTAAAGTTTTTTTTTAAATCAAATTTAGTTTATTTGGTTAGATTATTTTATTTATTAAATTAAATTTTTAATTAAATTTATTTTTACAACCATTTACTATTCCTCCCTCTTACTAGCCTCCCCCCTCCAAGGGAACAACAAAATAAAGCCTCTCATAATAAGTACTGACAGTCTAGCAAAACAAATTTCTATATTAATCATGTCCCAATATGTATATCTCATTTGGTATATTAAGTCCCTCCCCTTCCTGGCAGGAGGTGGAGGCATGATTTGTCCTCTGGATTCATGGCTTTACTGTTGTATTCATCAGAGTTCTAAAGAGTTTCAAAGTCATTATTCTCTTTAATGTTGTAATATTGTTCTCCTAGTTCCACTCACTTTACTACGCCTAAGATCATATTTCCTTCCATTTA
The DNA here is from genome assembly GCF_028372415.1 of Notamacropus eugenii. Lineage (NCBI taxonomy): Eukaryota > Metazoa > Chordata > Mammalia > Diprotodontia > Macropodidae > Notamacropus > Notamacropus eugenii. The sequence goes on from NC_092876.1 coordinate 310,775,998, forward strand.
CATATGGCAATTTGCTTAGCCAGTCCCCAATCAGTGGTTTCCCCTTTAGTTCCCTATTCTGGTCTACTACAAAAAGAACTATAAATATTTTTGTCCAGTTGGGTCCTTTTCCTCCTTCTTTGATCTCCTTGGGCATATAGACCTAGTACTAATATCGTTGGATCAAAGCATATGCATGGTTTATAAACATTTTGGATATAGTTTTAAATTGATTTCCAGATATCTGGACTAATCCACATCAATTAATAAACATTTATCAAGTCCTTACTATGTACCAGACACTGTGCTAGTGCTGAAAATAAAAAAAGAGGCAAAAGACAGTGCCAGCCCTCAATGGGGGAGAGTACATGCAAACAATTCTAAAGAAGGCAAGCCATGTACAGGATAAATAGGAAATAATTAAAAGAAGTTCTGGAATTAACAGGGTTAGGGAAGGTTTCCTGTAGGAGATGAGATTTTATTTGGTACTTAAAAGAAGCCAGAAAGATCAGTAATTGGAACGGAGGTAGAGAGAATGTTGCGGGCTTGGGGGGTATCCAGAGACAATGGCCAGAGCCAAGAGATGAAGTGTCTTGTATGTGGAAGTGTCATTGGATTGAAAAATATGCAATGACAAATAAGGAGTTAGAACACTGGGAATTTAGGAGGGGGCCATGTTGTAAAGGGCTTTGAATGCCAAACAGAGCATTTTGTATTTGTTCCTGGAGGCCACAGGGAGTCCCTGGAATTTACTGAGTGGTGGTGGGGTGGTGGTGGGAAAGGCTTGATATGATTAGACTTGTGTTTTGGGAAAATCACTTTAGTGGATAATATATTCGTATGCTTGTTTTTTCTCTTTTGATAGTTATTGTTTATGTCTTCTGTCATTTTTGTCAATATTATGGGTATGAAAGAGAATTGTTCAAATATCGATTTATTTAATTATTAGTGATTTGGAGTATTTTTTTCATATTGTTTTTGATAGTGTAGATCTCTTCCTTTGAACAGATTAGGAGTTCTTAATGTGAGATCTGTAAAGTTAAACAAAAATTTTGATCATATATTTCAATATAATTAGCTTTCTTCATAACCCGAAGTATTAAGGGAAGGTACTCTGTACTCTATAGCATGGAAGGTCACATTTTTTTTATATTACTTTTTGCGCGCGCACGCGAGAGTGAGAGAGAGAGAGAGAGAGAGAGAGAGAGAGAGAGAGCACAGGTAGATGGCACAGTGGATAAAGTATCAAGGTAGACCTGAAGTCAGGAGTACCTGAGTTCAAATCTGACCTCAGATACTTACTAGCTCTATGTCCCTGGGCAAGTCACTCAACCCTGTTTGCTTCAGTTTTTTCATCAGTAAAATGCCCTGGAGAAGGAAAGGGCAAACCGTTTTAGTGTCTTTGTCAGGAAAATACCAAATGGAGTCACGAGGAGCCAGACATGATTGAAACAACTGAATAACAACAGCACATACACACACACAAATAAACTTAACATTCACTAAGCACATACACTCAAATCACAAACAAGAGTAAAGACTAATATAAAAAAAGTGACCTTCCATTATTTAGCTAGTTTTAAAAACTATATAAATTGATTAGAACACAACAGTAACAAAACCATGGTACTTCTTTCCACGTTCTCATTTGATCAATTTTCCCTTCCTCACAAGAAAAGCCTTCTTATCTTTATCTTTTCTGGATTTTTTTTCATTACTATCATGATCTGATGTTTTTATTGCTGTTGGCATCATTTTGTTCAGATCTCATTGTTTTAAGGAGTTCCTGATGAGGAAATCAGATTAATGCCAATCAGCACCCGTTCTGTAGCCTCTTGTGTTAAAGAGTTGCCTGGTAGCGCTGAGCGTTCAAGTGAGTTGTCCAGGGTCACACAGCTAACATGTGTCTGAGGAAGACTGTACCTTCATTGTTGCTCCTGTCATCATTGTCGTAGTGGTTATATAATATAGCTGTAATCTTTGTGTATATTTTTCTTCTGGATCCATTTTCTTCATTTTACACTGTTGTGAAAAACTCCTTGAAGGCAGAGACTGGTTTACTCTTGTCTTACTAGCTCTCAGCATGGTGCCTGACATAGTCAGTGCTTAATAAATGCTTGCTGATTGTCTGACCACATTTCTTTATATTCATATTTGTCATTTCTTTCAGTGTAAAAATAGTCCTCCACAAAGTTATAAGATATACAAAGTTGGAGAGACATAGTTTCTGGGTAATTAATCATTTGATTAATTATAACTAGAAAATAATTAATAAAAGAATGGTCTTCGGGCTTTCTCTCCTAAACCAAAGACTCCTCATGGATGTCTTTTGAGTCTTATCTGCCCTTGGAAGAGTGGGTTCCCTAAGAGGTGAGAGTCAATTCTGATTGATTGACAACTAATGAAAAAATGAATGCTATAGTGTGAGGTGGGCCTATTTTAATGAGTCTGGGTCTGATCACGTCACTCATGGACATTTCCAACCAGACTATTCCCATCTGGCAATCTATAGAAAAGGGATCTACTCCCTACCCCAGCCTGTCTGAGTAGAACACAGTGGGCTGGAATTTACCTAGATTAGATTCTTTTTGTAAAGTTTTCTAGTTTGGGTGGGGTAACAATTTCACCTAGACAAGATGGTCTAAGTGGGGCAAATTTTGGGGCAAAGGCAGAAATCTCCTTGAGAGCCTGGACTCTTGTAAATCAGGAAATATATAATATAATAATATTGTATAATATAATAATATATAAATGAGGAAATCAAAAAGAAAAATCTCAATCTCGATTAATAATTGGTTATTAATATGAGAGAAATTTCTCTCAAAATTCTACTCTAAGGCTCCACCATGATATGGAGATGACCCTGAGGACCTGATGGGTATACCAGGAAGATATAAACTGCGGCAAGAACTACAATACTGGAAAGGCTCTAGCCTTGTTCCTGTGACTGACTATATGTGTGTGTACATATATCTGCATATGTATATGCATATACACATATGTATATAGACATATATGTGTGTATATGTATATATATATATACATATATATATATATATGTATATATATATATATATATATATATTCCTGAAAGGATAATATTCCATTGTAAGCCATTCCTTAATTGAAGAGGTAGATTATTTTGAGTTTTTTTGCTGCTATGAATGATATTGCTAAGAATATTTTAATATACAATTTCTATTTTAATTTTTAAATTTAAATTTTTATTTTCTCTCCCTCCTACTTCTTCCTCACACTCCCCCCCCCAACAAAAACAACCATAAAAAGAATAAAAAGAAAATCCTCATAGTACATATATGTCCAGTGAAACAATTTCCCCCATTAGCCATCTCCAAAATACATATGTCTCATTCTGCATCTTAAATTCATCATCTCTTTGACAAAAAGTGGCAGCATATTTCATTTTTAGTCCTTTGGAATTTTGGGATTGTGATTATATTGTTCATTTATAATGTCTTTCAAGTTTCTTTTTTCTCCCTATGATTCTGGTATGTGAATTGCTCTCCTAGCTCTCCTCACTTCACTTTGCATCAGTTCATAAAAATCTTTCCAGTATCCTCTGAAACTGTTCATTTAGTCATTTCTTACAGTATAATAATATACCATTACATTAGTATGCCACAACTTGTTTAACCATCCCTTAATAGGTGGGGACTCTCTTAGTTCCCAGTTTGGAGCTATTACAAGAAAATTACAAAATTTCTGTGCCTACATGGGTCTTTTTCTTCATTTTTTGACTGGGGAGGGGAGGGGGCGGCAATAAACCTAGTAGTGACATTTCTGGATCAAGATAATGTGCAATTAAGTAACTTTTGGGAATTAAAATGAATGGACTAGTTCACAGCTTCACAACTGTGAAACAGGGTTTCAATGTTCCTCTTTTCCCACAATCCCTCTAACTTGGGTCATTTTCATTTCTTGTCACATTTCCCCATCTAAGAAGTATGATGTGGAACCTTGGATTTGCTTTACTTTGTATCTCTAATTCTTAGTGATTTGGAGCATTTTTTCAAATGGTTGTTGATAATTTTCATTTCTTCCTTTGAAAACAGATGTTCATATCCTTTGACCATTCATCTATTGGGAAATGGTTCTTAGTTTTGTGAATTTGAATTAGTTTCTTATATATCTTGGGAATGAGATCCTTATCATAGAAATTAACCTCAAAGATTTTTCCCCATTAGCTGTTTCTTTTCTAATTTTAACTATATTATTTTTGTTTGGGTAAAACCTTTTTAAAATTTTATATAATAAAACTAATTTATTTTCAGTTATGTTCTTTTATTTTCAGTAATATCCATAAGGCATAGTTTTAGCAGTAAGATCACCAAATCAAAGTGTACATACACTTTTGTACCTCTTATGGTAGAATTCTGGATTCTTTTTCAGGAAGATGACACCAAATCACAGTTCTTTACAAACTAGTCATGACCCTATTCAACCAAGCAAAAATAGTTTTATTTTGGACTGATACTGGGGCAGGAAGAAGGGTTGGCCTGGACTGGACACTCATTCTGGACAAGAGGATATATCAGAAACTCAGAGTGAGATCTCTGGTTGTCTTGGGTAGACACATTGCAATTTGTACATAATTACCATTCTGGGAGTCTTTGATGTAAGAATGGCAGGCAGTTTTGTTCATCTAGACTGGAATCAGGCCCATTGGTCCTTAACTCCTAGGAGGGAAAGGGACTAATCAGAGCTCTCAGTCTTTTAGAATATGTCTATCCTGGTTTCACCAGAATGGGTATTTCTGGTAAAGGGGCCTCAGTCCCTTGACCTACTTGCCCCACCATCCAAGAAGTGGTAAGGAGGTATCTGTACTAATCATGTTCAAGGAAGGATTTACCTGGAGCTAGGAGTTAGATCAGACTATTGAGGCAAAAACCTAGATGCCAAGACCTCTAGGAATTTAATTGCCTAAAGTAGGATTGTTCCACTTTGAGGGAACACTTTACTGGAGCAAGTTGTTACAGCTGAAGGGAGGGAGGACTCTAGGAAGGAAGGGGGTAGCAAGAAAATATTCCTCTGAGGTGGCAGACAGGAAATAAGCCTGAACTGGCAGGGTGGAGTTTTGTCTGTCACTACTCAGGCCACATAACCTCTGTCCAGATTGGAGGAGTAGGAGCTTTGAGCTACAGGAAGATATCAGTTGTCCTGATTATGGCCTCAGCCTCTCTCCATCTTTGGATCACAAAGATAGGAGAAGAAGGGGGAAAGAGATGTTAGGTCTATAAACTTTATAGCTTAATCAGGCAGGTGTTCCCTTGATACTAAGTGGATGAAGGAAGGAGTGGGGAAACTGAAAGATTAAGAGTGGGGAGGTAGGGGGAGGAGATGTAAGTCAAGAAGTTTGTTACTTGTTTCTTCTTCTTTTAAAATTAATTTATTTATTTTTAGTTTTCAACATTCATTTCCACAAGATTTTGAGTTCCAAATTTTCTCCCCATCTCTCTCCCCCACTCCAAAACATTGTACATTCTGATTACCCCTTCCCCCAATCTGCCCTCCCTCCTATCACACCCCTCCCTTCCCTTATTCCCATCTTCTCTCTTTTCTTGTAGGACAAGATCAATTTCTATATCCCATTATTTGTATTTCTTATTTCCCAGTTACATGTAAAAGCAATTCTCAACATTTTGTTCCTAAAACTTTGAGTTCCAGCTACTCTCCCTTCCTCTCTCCCCACCAATCCCCACTGAGAAGGCAAGCAATTCAATATAGGCTATATATGTGCAATTCTGCAAAAGACTTCCATAATAGTCATGTTGTGAAAGACTAACTATATTTCCCTCCATTCTATCCTGCCCCTCATTTATTTTATTCTCTCTTTTGACCTTATCCCTCCCCTAAAGTGCTTACTTCTAATTATTCCCTCCTCCCATTTGCCCTCTCTTCTATCATCCCCCCCACCCCAAGTATCCCTTTCTTCCCTACTTCCCTGTAGTGCAAGGTAGATTTTCATACCAAATTGAGTGTGCATGTTGTTTCCTCCTTAAGCCAAATGTGATGAGAGTAAGCTTCACTTTTTGCCTCTCACCACCCCCTTTCCCCCTCCATTGAAAAAGCTTTTTCTTGCCTCTTTTATGAGAGATAAATTGCCCCATTCCCTTTCTCCTCCCAATATATTCTTCTCTCACACCTTAATTTTATTTTTTTAGATACCATCCCTTCCTATTCAACTTACCCTGTCCCCTCTGTCTATGTGTGTGTGTGTGTGTGTGTGTGTGTGTGTGTGCAATCCCTCCAACTACCCAAATACTGAGAAAAATTTCAAGAGTTGCAAATATCTTTACATGTAGGAATGTAAACAGTTCAACTTTAGTAAATCCCTTATGATTTTTCTTTCCTGTTTATCTTTTCATGTTTGTATTGATTCTTGTATTTGAAAGTCAAATTTTCTATTCAGCTCTGGTCTTTTCATCAAGAATGCTTGAAAGTCCTCTATTTCATTGAATGACCATTTTCCCCCCTAGAAGTGTTATACTCAGTTTTGCTGGGGAGGTGATTCTTGATTTTAATCCTAGTTCCTTTGACTTCTGGAATATCATATTTCAAGCCCTTCCAACCCTTAATGTAGAATCTGCTGGATCCTGTGTTATCCTGATTATATTTCCACAATACTTAAATTGTTTCTTTCTGGCTGCTTGCAAATTTTCTCCTTGACCTGGGAACTCTGGAATTTGGCTACAATATTCCTAGGAGTTTTGCTTTTTGGATATCTTTCAGGAGGTGATCAGTGGATTCTTTCAATATTTATTTTACCATCTGGTTCTAGAATATCAGGGCAGTTTTCCTTGATAATTTCATGAAAGATGATGTCTAGGCTCTTTTTTTGATCATGGCTTTCAGGTAGTCCCATAATTTTTAAATTGTCTCTCCTGGATCTATTTTCCAGGTCAGTTGTTTTTCCAATGAGATATTTCACATTGTCCTTTTTTCATTTTTTCATTCTTTTGGTTTTGTTTTGTAATTTCTTGGTTTCTCATAAAATCATTAGCTTCCATCTGCTCCATTCTAATTTCTAAAGAACTATTTTCTTCAGTGAGCTTTTGAACCTCCTTTTTCATTTGGCCCATTCTGCTTTTCAAAGCATCCTTGACTTTTTGGACCTCTTTTGTCATTTGAGTTAGTCTATTTTTAAAGGTGTTAGTTTTTTCAGCAATTTTTTTGGGTTTCCTGTAGCAAGCTGTTAACTCACTTTTCATGATTTTCTTGCATCGCTCTCATTTCTCTTCCCAATTCTTCCTCCACCTCTCTAACTTGATTTTCAAAATCCTTTTTGAGCTCTTCCATGGCCTGAGACCATCGCATATTTCTTTTGGAGGTTTTGGAAGTAAAAGCCTTGATTTTTATGTCTTCCTTTGATGGCATGCATTGTTCTTCCTCATCTAAAAGGATAGAAGAAAATACATAAGGATGTCAGTCCACTGTTGTGCACTTCCCTATACCAAATAAGTTTCTTTTATACTCCAACTTTGTTAGAGTAGTCATGTAGGATGGCATTGGTTCCAATGACTCCCCATTGTACATGAAGTCCAGACTCCTTAACCTGCATTCATGGCTACAATCTCATGCTTCCTTACTTTTCCAGGTTTATCTGTCATGACTTGGTGCACATTTTATGCCAGCAAAACTGGACTGCTTAGTCTCTTGGATGTATCCTGTACTTTCCAAGTCCTGTGCCAGCTCAGTCCACACTTTTCCCTATGCCTCCAACTCAGTTTTCTACTTGTTGATATCTTAGCCATCATTCCAGACATAGCTCAAATGCAGACTCCTTTAAGCCTCTCCTCATCCTCCACTGGTAGGAAATTATTCTTCCTTAGCACTCACATGACACTTTACACCTTTGCCATATCCTACTTTGTATTAAAATGACTGTATAGCTGTAGTTTACTTGAGAAGCAGGATAGCATAATGAGGGCAGCTAGATGGTGCAGTAGATAGAACACTGGGCCTGAAATCAGGAAGACTCATCTCCATGAGTTCAAATCCAGCCTCAGATGTGTATTAGCTGTGTGACCCTAGGGAAGTCACTTAATCATGTTTGCCTCGGTTTCCTCATCTATAACATGAGCTGGAGAAGGAAATGGCAAACCACTCTAGTATCTTTGCCAATAAAACCTCAAATAGGATCACAAATAGTTGGACGTAACTGAAATGACGAAACAATAACTATCCTAATGAATACAGAGGTGGTCTCAGGGCTGGAAAGACCTGCATTCAAGTAAGTCCTGCTTCTGACACATACTGGCTCTGTGGCTCTGAATAAGTTAATTAAATCTTTAACTGACAGAAAATGTTTGTAACATACAATGGTAGAAGTTCCTCAGTGACAGTTCCTTGGATTTATGAAATTAAGATCAGACTCCCACCCAAAATTAATAGACTCGTATACATAAGAGGATACATTGGATATAGACATGGAAAGAAATTACCTAGATTATCATCCTTATTTTACAGATGAAGGAATTGTGCATCCCAAAGAGGTTAAAAAAGTGATCTGCCAAAGTTCACACAGAAGCAGCAGAACTGAGACTCAAAACCAAGATCATCTGACTCGAAATCAAATATTCTTTTTAACAACATTTGAGAGCAGCGACTATGACTTCTTCTGTATCTCCTCCAGTTCCTGAGAGCAGCGCTCCATCCCTACTAGGCACTGAATGAAGGACCCCATGGAATGTGCTGAGGCAGCCTATAGCTCAGGTATTCACCTAGAATCCAAGATTTCCAGAGGCATCACAAAATTTACAAGCCACAAAGTTTTAATTTAATGCAAGTGATAAATACATGCCGACATATAATTATTTTTGGATGGGGACAACAGACTGTGTGAGAAGGTTATTAAATCAAATAGCTCTAAGGTAGGAAGGGGGCTGGCCCTTAGCAAAAGCTGAAGCCTTAGTATCCAAGATTTAGGGTGAGAGATGACCTCAGAGGTGAGCTAGTCCCAGTGGTGTGGTGGAGTCAGCCAACTGTTAAATTTTACTGTGAACATTTATACCTAGGAAATCTGCAACCCAAGGCTTGATCTGATTTATTACTTGGTTAGTTGTCTAGAGTCCAGGAGAGAGGAACCTGCAGCTTTGAGGCCACATGTGGCCCTCTAAGTCCTCAAGTGTGGCCCTGAATTCACAAATTCATTCAAAAGGCTGCACTTGAGGACCAAGAGAGCCGCATGTGGCCTTGAGGCCATAGGTTCCCCACCCTTGGTCTATATTTAAGAAAGTGATAGAGAAAATTATAATAATGAAAATATAAACTTTAAAATGTTTATGTATGTATATACACGTGTATGCAAACATATGTTCATATTTTTATATATGTACACATGAATAAGCATACATGTTTATGGATATATGGGCAGCTAGGTGACACAGTGGATAGAGCACCAGGCCTATAGTCAGGAAAACCTGAGTTCAAATGTGGCCTCAGAAATTTACTAGCCGTGTGACCCTGGGCAAGTTGTTCAACCATGTTTGGCTCAGTTTTTTCCTCTGTAAAATGACCTGGAGAAGGAAATGGCAAACCAGTCTTTGCCAAGAAAATTCCAGGTGGGTTTACAAAGAGTTGGACATGATTAAAAAGACTAAACAACAAATATGCAAATATATGTGTGTATAAATACATGTGTGTATAGATAGATACACAACATATATGCTATGTACCGTGTATATGTATACAGCACATAGCATTTATATAGTATGAGTATATGTATATATGTAGTCTATGTAAATACATGTGTGTATAGATATACTATATGAACTACATATATAACACGTACAGTATATATACATATATCCTGTACATGTTATATTTCTAGTGTGTATATTTGTGTGTATATATTGTATACATGCATATATGTATATATATGTATATATGATATGTGTATATGTGTATGTGTTCAGGTCTGTTGCTCAGGTACTAAATAGTACAGGTGGTAAATGAATCCTGTTCCTGAGTTAAGCATTACTTAACTTTCCTTGATTTCATATTGCCTTCTGGCAAAACCTGTCTTCCATACCTTCTCTGCCATCTTCCTCAGTTCTCCTAAGATGCTCAGTGCCCTCCTGATGCCCCCTCTTTAACTATTGTTCTTCCTGCGCTCTTCCGCACTTGACTGTTCCGTGTACCACTCCTTCAGGGCCATTCTGTGATAATTAAAAAACTAATTGATGCTGAGATGTTAATGACTTAAAAATTTTTATCAAATAACGAGCATTTATTTTTTTTCTCTCTCCTACCTCTCCCCCACTGAAAAAGAAACAAATCCCCACATTGTCCACATTCAGAAATGGTGTTAATGACTCTTAATATCTTAAATCTAAGTGCTCCTTGTCCCATAAATTTTTGCAGTGCTTGCAGGGAGTCAAGACCTAACTACCTGATTTTTAAATTTTTCATTGCGAGCATTTACACCTTGGAAATAGGCAAACTACACATCAGGGCTTGATTCATTTCTTTGTTGATCGTCTAGATTTAAGAAAGTGATGAAGGAAACACAGATTAAACTTAAAAGCATATTTTACAAATATTTTTCTAGAGAGCCAGTTGTTAAACATTTACCAACACATCCTTTAGCATTACATATTTGAGAACATTGAGAATGGTGAGTATTTCAAGCCCTATGACAAACCAGTGGATAGAGATATTTTTTAGGGCTTGGGCACACCTTGATTCTCATTAAAGTCCCACCATGTAGACGCGCAGCTGCTACCTGTATATGCAAGGAGAGCCCCTCCAGGAATGTCTGGTCTAACAGCTCAGGCTGCCTCAGGATGGTTGCAGTGCAGTCCCAGTCCATGCAGCCTGAGAAGTAGCCATTGGATTAGGATCACGGTTCCTCTGGAAACTTGGAATGAAAACCAGAATTCCAGATTCCAGGTGAAACCTCCCTCCTGGGAGCCATGGACCAGCATACGCTCCTCGTTAAGTGAAACTAACATGATTGTCAAGAACGCAGGTTTGGGAAAACGCCCTCTCTGGGGAATTTGGCCAATGGTTCTTTTCCAATTCATTTTTCTCTGGCAGAGAAACAGGTGGTCAGGCCACAGAGGGATCCCTTTGATTGCTGGCCTCCCCCTTCCTGGAAAAAATATGAGCAATTGGAGGAGGGATAGGGGTTCAGAAAGAGGAACAGAAAGAAGAGGCAGTGTTTGTAACCTGAGTAAACCCAAAACCTTCACCTAAACATTTTAGCCTGTAAATAGCTTAAGGGCCAAGATCAAGACTGACCTTACACTTGTGGTTTGAGGAACCCTGGAAAAGTCATTCCCTTAAAATATTTCTATCACAGCTTGAAATTTCACCATTTGTTATTCATTTCTTTGAGTTAAGCATTCAGTGAGTTAGCAGACATTTATTAAGGCTTATTGTGTGCCAGGGACTGTGTTAAGCATCTGGACAAAAAGAAAATCAGAATTTCGATTTTTCTCTCAAGGAGATAACGATGAAGATAACATGAAAATAACTATGTGAAAATGGGATATAGACAGTGTAAATGGAAGATCATCTCAGAGGACAGGTGTTAGCAGTGGAGGAGAATGGCAAAGACTTCTTTTTTTATTTTATTTTTAATTTGTGGAATAAAATAAACATTTCCATGACACAGCATAACAAAAAAATGATGATTGCACATGAACTGCAGATCTGCTATGTAGAATATGCAACAAAGTTATCATGTACATTTCTCTTTTTTCTTTTTCTTCCTTCTCCCTCATCCTGGACGTGGCCCATTATTGGACACAAATAGGCATATATATGTAAAATTATTCTATATGTACTTCTAATACTTTTATTTATCAGTTCTTTCTCTGGATACAAATAGCTTCTTTCTTCATATGTTCTTTATAGTTAATTTGGGTATTGGGCATAATAGTCAAAAGAGCTTATTCACTCAAAGCCATTCTTAAAACAGTATTACTGTTACTATATATAATGGTCTCTTCATTCTGTTCATTGGGAAAGGTTTCTGGAAGAAAAGAGATGGCCTGAATCTTGAAGGAAGCCAGGGAGACCAGGAATGAGGAGGGAAAGCATCCCAATCATGGGGGACAGCCAGTGTAACACTAAAGGGTCAGACATGTTGCATGAGAGGAACCTCCAGATCAGTGTAGCCATGTTGCAGAGGACACAGAGTACAGCATAAGAATAAAAATGTACAAAGGGACCAGGTCATGAAGCCCTTATAATACCAGATAGAGGATTTTATATTTGATCCTAAAAAGAATAGGAAGCAACTGAAGGTTATTGAATTGGGAGCATGGTGGGAGGTGGACATGTCAGATCTGCACTATAAAAATCCCATTGTTAGCTGAATGAAGGATAGATTAAAGGGAGGAGAAGACTCGAGACGGGGAGACTGACTGAAAATCTATTGCATGTCTAGGCATGAAGTTATGAGTGTCGATAGAGAGGGGCGGCAATATCAAAGGGTAAAAGAAGACATGAGAGATGTGACGGGGAAAATGAGAGGACTTGACCAGAGTTTGGAAATGTGACATGGGGGTCAAAGATGCCACTGAGGCTTTGAGCCTGAGTGATTGGGAGGATGGTGGTAATCCTGGCAGTAATAGAGAATTTGGGAAGAGGGGAGGTTTTGCGGAAAAGGATATTGAATTCTCTTTTGGTCAGGTTGAGTTTGAGCTGCCTATGGATGGCTAGTCTGAGATGTCTGTGATTTGGGACTGTAGCTCAGGAGAGAAGCTGGAGCTGAATATATAATCAGATCAAGGAATCATCTGCTGAGAATCATCTCCCATATCATGGGAGCTAAAGCTCAAGTAAGATAGAATAGAGGGAGACGAGGGTGCATTCTCAACTTCCAGTAGTCCTCTTTCAAAATGTGAATATAATATCAAACCCCTGAAAATTTAATGTGAATAAATTTTAAGTTATTTTTCTCATACCTGAAGAGATCCAGCAACATGATGACTTAATAGAATGTAAGGTCCTTGAAGGCAGGCTCTTTCACTTTTGATTCTGTATTGCCAGTGCCTGGCACATATCAGGTGCTTCATAAATGCTTATTGAGGAATTGAGGGGATGTCCATCATTTGAGGAACAAGTTGTTGCATGTGACTGTGATGGAATGTTATTGTGCTGTGAAAAATGACAACCAGGATGCTCTCAGAAAAACCTGGGAAGACTTGCATGAACTGATGCAAAGTGAAATAAGCAGAACCAGGAGAACATTGTACATAGTAACACCAATACTGTATGGTGATCTACTGTAAATAGCCTAGCTATTCTCAACAATACAATGATCCAAGCAGTTATGATGGAGTTATGATGAAGGGTGCTGTCCATCTCCAGAGAAAGCTTAGAGCTTGAATGCAACAAAAAATACTTTGAAAAAATTTTCTTTATTTTTGGAGTAGAGCCAGGGGATCGTTGTCTGTGTTTTCTTTTACATCATGACTTACATGAAAATATGTTTTCCTTGATTATGTATGTATAAACAATGTCAAATTGTTTACCTTCTTCATGGGAGGGAAGGAGAGGGAGGGCAGGAGAGAATTTGGAACTCAAAATTTGAAAAAAGGAATGTTAAAATTGTTTTTACATGTAATTGGGAGAAAATAAAATATTAAATACTAAAATATTTTAAAATAGATACTTATTGATTGAAAGGGGAGCATATAAAGGCTAAGTGCAGACAACAAGGTCAAATTTCAACAACTTCACAATTTCATTCAGTCCCTACTTACAAAAGAGGGACAATAAAATAGTTTGTTTCCAGGTATTCTCCTGGTGGTTAGTCCCTCAGTTTTAGGTAATAAAAGCTAGCATTTATATAGCAAAGCATTTTACATATGTTAATTCTTTTGCTCCTCACAACATACCTCTGTCATAGGTAATATCATTATCCCCATCATGTATGTATGTATGTATGTATATGTATATATATCTATATCTATATCTATATATATATATATATATATATATATATATATATATATATCAAAAGAAAATGAGCTGAAGGGGGATTAAATTGCTTACTCAGGTTCAAATAGTTAGGTAAGCATTGGAGACAGGATTTGAACTTAGGTCTTCCTAACCTAATCCAGAACTCTAGCCAGTGCACCACCTATGTACTTGGTAAAGGCTAACCAGTAAAGGCATATCAAACTTGGTCAGGGGCAAGAACGGGGCAGAGCCTTTGAAGGAACACAGCTGGGACTAAGTGAAAACCTGACAGAGCATCAGAGTCCCATATCCACACACTGAGGGTTCAAACTACCTGAAGGTTGATACAGATCTCGCCACCAGGGGCAAGGAATCTTTGTTGTTCCTAAACAGAAGCAAGCAAAGAGTCTGGAAGTCAAGAAGTTAGACAAGAATGAGCACAAACAAACAAAAATGAGCACAAATAATATGTTTTCAGCTGTCCAAGAAAGTAAACATTCACAGCTTAAGAAGTTATGGATGTTGACTTAAAGTCACCAGCAATCAGAACTCAGAGGTGATCAGGAACCTATAGAAAGTTTGTCTAAATGGGGTTCCCAAAGTGGGTGATACCTCGGAAGTACTGGAATGATAGGGAGGAGTGGTAATAACTTCAGGTGAACTCAATGGGGGCATTGATAAAAATAAGGAGGCAGTGGAAGCATAAGGAAAGAAAAGAAGAGAAGAAAATTTTGAAAAATCATTTGTACACGTTTCAGCTGTTGTGCAACAGAGTTGAAGTTGTAGTGGTTACATTATTTCACAAATAAACACACAAAATGTAATTGATAACCAATTTCTTGATCAAGTTCACCAACAGGTCTTAACAAGCAAGTGTTGATAATCAAGTATGTTGCATGTTGTCGGGAAGTTCAGCATGCACTGGCAGGAATATGTGTATGTAATGTTTATAGTAAGATAGTATATGGTTACATGATGCAATATTATGTCATCAAAATTTAAATGCAGGAAAAAATCCACAAGTCTACAATAAATTATTTAATTGAAGATGTATCATTTTTATAATAAAATTTTATATTTTTTGAAGTGATGCAAATTTCGAAAAGAAAAACAAACCTGTGAAAAGGTTAAAGAAAGTAGATTCCAGAACAGGTGATGTTTCTTTCACAAGTTGATTTTTCTCAGTTTTATATAAATTTTCTTTTTATTTTTCTCCTACCCCTTTCTGCAACCAAACTGTTCAGTACTATGTACTAGTGGTACGGCAAGATCCTTGCAGCATACAAATTTGAATTCCAGGCCCCCAAACTAAACTTTATGCTGGGACTTCCCATCTGGTCTATGAATTCCTGAAATATCTTCACCTTTCCCCCCACTCTCCCCATGTCCCAACTACCAGGAGTCCTGTGCTTTGAAGGGGCTACAGGAATAGTAATCATTACCTTAGGGTAAATACTTCCTAAATTTCTTGAATCACTGCTTGATTTCATTTGGGCTTTAGGTAAATAGACTTGTTTATTTTCATAGTTGATCCAATAGACATCTCCATTTTCGGACAGGAGTCAGTGTAGGTCCCTGAGGGTAGACAAATCCTCACTAAAAACACATATGAGAGTTTGATCAGCTTCACTTAAGGACAGATTCCAAGTTTTCAAAGCTTAGGTAGGGAGCTCATCCCCAGAAAGTTCCAATCCAGGAAATCCTCTGGCCTAAATCCCTCTGGTTGACCTATAAGGTCCCATCCTTCAAGTCAGCCTTTGTACAACTTCTTATAATGCCCAGGACAGCATGAGAATTCCTTCCAGTCTTTTCCTCTCCAGGGTCAATTAGCTCTCTCTTCCTCATCCCCCCACCATTTTGGCAAAGACACTAAAGAGGTATTATAAGATCTGGACTGATAAAGTCCAGATAAAGTCTGACCAAAGAAGAGGAGACTGTAGGAACTATCCTTGTGGAGAAACAAGGCTCCAGGATCATGCTGTGGTGGAAAGTCCACTGAAGTCAGAGGGGCTGCATTCTGCCCCTGCTTCTTCCATTTACTGCGTAACCCAAGCCAAATGACTTTCACCTCTCTGAGCCTCAGTTTCCTTGACTGTAAAACAGATAATAATAATGATAATAAAAATACCTATCCTAATTGTTCCTCAGGGTGAAAGATCAAATAAGATGGTAGTTCTTGGAGTGTTTTGTAAACTGCTCAACTCTAAATAACTAAGTTTTTTCAATAATGTCTACCATCTGTGGGACTTCTCTGGACTTCAGTTTTCCCATGTATTAAATGAGAGGGTTGAACTAGAAGTCCCATCTGCCTTTAGAGTCAAGATCTTACGGCTCAATTTCTCTGTAACTTCTAGCTACAGGATAAATTTGATTGAAATACATATGTGCAACATTATAGGAGAGATTCCAATTTGGAAACTTTTTAGTCACCATTTTCTTTCAAGAAGGCAGACTTAAGAAAAAATTAGATTTGTTATATCTCAACAATCACTGTTAGTATTCCAGAGTTGGTCCAAATCAGTTCTGTCTAGCAAAAGTTACCATGAAGCAAACAGAAGCAAAGAGAGGAAGTGTTGAGATTATAAATGGAGACCTCTATTCGTTCCATCAATGCTCATGGCCACTGAGAGAGGAAAAAGAAAGGACCAGAGCTTCCTAGAGTCCTAAGTCAGTGGGGGAGAGCTCAGAGGCTATAATATGACTAACTAGCAGCTGAAAGTTATAATGGAGTGAGGGAGGAAAAGGTGGAGGAGAAGGAATAAAATTGGCTCTGTCTTTTTACCCACTGGAGGCTGCCTAGTCCAGTTTCACACCTGTTTGGGAGCAACCTAGAGTCAGAACAAAACCAGTCAGAGGCAGAACAAGCCAGGATTTCATAGGCACAGTGTTCTAGAGAGGGGAACTAGGAGGTGAGAGAAGTCAGGAATTTCTTAAGGGACACTAATCCTCAGGAAAATTGTCTGAGACTACAAAAAAGCTTCTTGAGCTTTCTTTAAAGGGCAGAAATATTAAATGTTCCACTCAGCTAAAGTAAGAAGAGGAAATATCTATTCAAAAAAAGCAATCAATTATGTGCACACACACACACACACACACACACACAAGTTCTGCTTTGGTCAGTTAAGCAAGGGGAAAACAAAAACAAAAATCGTCTAGATAGATAGATGAATGAATAAATGACAGACGAAGGAAGAAAGAGAGAAAGAGAGAGAGAGAAACAGCAAGTTGTAGTGAGTGGAACTCTAGCTTTAAAGCTGGAAAATCTGGGTTCATGTACTCATATGGCTCATATTGGCTTTGGGATCATGGGCAAGTCACTGAACCTTTCAATGTTCCCAGAGGAAACTTTCTAAGAGAGAGAAGTTTTCCCATATGTAAAATGAAGGGATTGAATGAGATGACCTTCTTGCAGAAGAGTTGCTGACATATGTCCATGGAGGGAGTTTCTATGCTAGGAATTCTTAATGCCAGTGACATCACAGGTCCCCTTCCACCCCAACCCCACGAAAAAAATGGAAGCCAGGAAATAATACCAACAATTCATTCCTTGATTACTTTTAAGTTTTACCAGCTATTTTCTTACTTATAATCCTATGAATAAATACTGTAAGTATCATTATTTCTGTTTGCCAGTGAGGAAGCTAAGGCTCAGAGGGGCTAAGTGACTTGTTATATAGCTCACAAGTGACTGAGCTGGGATTTAAACTTAGATCTTCAGACTCCCAGTGTGGGATGCTTTCCCTTCTATTGGACGGATGAGGAAAGCAAAGCCCAGAGAGGTTAGTAATGTCCCCAAGATGGCACAACTAGTTGGTGCTCCAGGAAGCAGGGTGAGAAGCCAACCCCCAAGGCCCCAGGCTCCCAGAAAGAGATGTTATGAAGCTTGCAAGTCCAACAAGGCCAGAGTCCCACTGAAGCTGTGACTTAGATTTCAGGATCCTTGAGGTGATTCTTAAGCCTGACTCCTTACCCTGTGGAGGAACAGGCCCGCTGAATGCACATGTGATCCTGTAGGTCCTCTGGGAAGGAACATGCAGTACTGGGGCAGTTTAGTGCCTCAGGGAACTACTGTTCTTTCTTTCAGCTGCTTGGTACATTGTACTTCCTTAGCCCTGAAGTCAGATAATGTTTTTAATACTACAGGTAGACTCCATTTTAAGTCAACTCAAGATATGCCCATTCAGATTTATACAAGAAAGTCAAAGGGTAGACTTTTGTTTTGCAAAATGACTCCCTATAAGTTCCCCCCTGAGAATGTGCAGTGGTCTTATTTACAAACTACAAAAAAATCAACCTACATACAACTTTTTCCAGTCAAGGCTTACATATAAAAAACTACTTGCTTTATACATTTCAAAACATGTTTGTATATGTTACTCTATTTGCTACTCACCCAAAAAGAGGAAATGATTTTATAGATGAGGTAAAATGACTTGAGACCGAAGTCACATAGTAGACAAACTGAAACTAAAATGCAGGTGTCACAACTCAGTCCAGGACACTTCTGTACTGCATGAAGTCCATCTGTGTGGACTGGGTGTTTATTCTGGTGAGAATCCTGAGGCTCTGGAATTAGCAGTCCTTATCTAAGAGATAGAATACCTGAGATTCTCTGTAAGCACCAAGCTTCTCATTATTCTGCAGCATGGCCTTGAATGAGCTCAGAATTATTGAATTATTAAACCACAGTATGTCAGAGCTGAAAAGGACCTAAGAGATCACACAGTCCAACTCCTGAATTTTATAGGAAAGAATCAAGCTCTTAGGAAGTGCCTGCTATGTGCCAGGTATTTTGTTAGAGCACTTGACAAACATCTCATTTGATCCTCACAACAACCCTGAGAGGTAGGTGCCATTCTAAAGCAGTTCTATTTGCCTTTAGGTGTTTTAGATTGATTTAGATTTAGATTTAGGCGATTTTAGATTAGGTAGATTCAGATGGCTCTGGAGAAGAAGTGAGGCTGGTGACCTGCACAGCCCTCCCTCACTCAAAACAAAGTGAAGTACAAGTCATGTCATCATTTCTCTGGTGGCATGGTCTTCTATGGCAACTAAGGATGAACACAATCCTGTGAGTAGATGTAGCTGACTAAATGGTGACCCAGCTAGCTGGGTAATTTAGCTCCTCCTCTCCTGTCTGCCTCCCCCTCCCCTTCCTTCTCTTCTCCTAAGGAAGGTAAATTTGGATGGCCAAAAGATGCCCAGTTGACTTGAGTTTTACTGGCTCCTTTCCTTTCCCTTTCCCTTTCCCTTCTCTTTCCCTTCCCCTTTCCTTTTCCCTTTCCCTTTCCCTTCCCTTTCCCTTTCCCTTTCTCTTTCCTTTTCTCTTTCCCTTTCCCTTTCCTTTCCTTCCCCTTTCCTTCCCCTTCCCCTTTCCTTTTCCTTTCCTTTTCCTTTCCTTTCCCTTTCCTTTCCCATTCCTTCCCCTTTCCTTCCCCTTTTCTTCCCCTTCCCCTTCCCCTACTGCACTCTGAAGCTGGGACTCCAATGGGCCCCTGCCCAAGGACTCTTCTGGGCCCTCCTAGCTTTACAATGATTATCAATAGTAACTGTTGCTGTTTCCCTCTCAGCTTGATGATGTTCTTTTTCTTGGCCTCATTAAAAGGGCCATGCCCTGACAACTGCTTAGACAGTCCAATTCAATGAACGAGCGTTACCTCACTCTAAGTGAGTACCTGCAAAGACCTGGGTCATTTCCAGTCATCTTGATGAATATCTGGTCACTGGATTCACATGGCTCTGGAGGAGAAGCGAATCTGGTGACCTGCACAGCCCTCCCTCCCTCAAAACAAAGTCAAGTGCAAGTCATGTCATTATTTCTCTGATGGCATGGTCTTCTTCGGCAACTAAGGACAAACACAAGGGGTTTTAGACAGATTATGGAATCATTGGCTTTCAAGTTAAAAGAGGTCTCAGTGGGGCAACTAGGTAGCCCAGTGGATAGAACACTGGCCCCATGCAGCCTCAGATACTTAACTAGCTGTGTGACCCTGGGCAAGTTACTTAACTCCAATTGCCTAGCCCCTCCAAAAAATATCTCAGAGATCACCCAGGTCAATCCCCTGTTTTATAGATGAGGCACCTGAGGCCCAAGGGAGGGAGGTGTCATCTTCAAAGTCCCAGCCTTCAAACCTTGGACACAGAATCTAAAAACCCAAGAGTTACCTAGTTCTGCCCATACCTGAGCAGGAATCTCATTGACAAAGTATCATCTAGCTTCTACACAAAAGCCTCCAGCAAGGAGACATCTACCACTTTTGGAAGAAATCTGTTCTACTTCTGGAGGACTTGGATTATTTAAAAAATATATATATTAAACCTAAATTTGTATGATTACAAATTGCACTCATTGTTTCTGCCCTCTATGGTCAGGCAGCTCAGTTCTAATCCCTCAGCTGGGAGGTCCACATTTAAAATATTTAGAGAGAACTATCACACCCTTTCCCTTATCCCCTTTTTACAAATGTTGTCTCATTTGATCCTCACAACAATTCTATGAGGTAGGTACTGTTATTATCCCCATTTTATAGATGAGGAAACTGAAGCAGAGAGGTCAAGGACTCTCTCAGGATCACATAGGAAGTATCTGAGGCTGGATTTGAACTCAGGACATGACTCCAAATGCAGTACTCTATCTACTGTGTCACTTCATCAGCCAGGTTTGTAATGTTATATTTAGCCCATTGCTCTGTGACATCAAGATCTTTTTGGATCCTGATTCAATCTCCCAATGCAGTTTTGTCATCTGAAAATCTGACAAGCAAACCTATAATTTCATTTAAATAGTTGACTAGAACATTAACTATTGCAAAGATAAAGACAGATCAATAGAACATTCCACTAGAGACCTCCCCCCAAGTGCTCATGGACCCACTAATGACTGGCCATTCAGGCAGCTCCACAGTCACTCAACTATATTATCGATTACCTACTCC
Source organism: Notamacropus eugenii (assembly GCF_028372415.1). Classification (NCBI taxonomy): domain Eukaryota; kingdom Metazoa; phylum Chordata; class Mammalia; order Diprotodontia; family Macropodidae; genus Notamacropus; species Notamacropus eugenii. The sequence continues at coordinate 310,796,847 of NC_092876.1, forward strand.
AAATCTCTCCCTTTTGTCAACAAGGAAAACATGAGAATCTTTATCAAACACTGTTGAAATCTGAGTATAGCATATTGACAATATTCTCTTATGCAACCAGACTAGTGATGTTTGCACTACCAAAAAGAGAAATGAGATTTGTTTAACCAGTGGTGGCTTTTAATCACTATTTCCCTTTCTGAATGTTCACAAATTCTCCCTCCAATAATTTATTCTAGAATTTCTCCAGGAGTAGAAATGAAGCTCACTGACCTCCAGTTTGCAGGCTCTACCCTCTTCCCTTTTTAAAAAAATCAAGATGACATTTGTCCTTCTACTGTCTTGAAACTAAAGGAACAGTTCTTTTCTATTCTCTATGATCTCTGAAAGATCACCAACAGGGACTCAGTCAGTTGGGGTCTGTTTTCTAGTACCCTACGATGTAGTCCAGTAGGCCTGATGGTTTGAACTTACATAGGATAGACAGATAATCTCATATCATCTCTTACATCATCTTCAATTTTAGCTTTCTGTTAACTATAATTATTCTCTCTCTATAAGGGATGTTTCTGACTCCATGACTAAAAATGATTGCATGTTTCTCTGAAAACTATATCCTCCAGAATTCTGTATGAGCATGCAGAAGGAGATGACATCATCTAGAAAGGTACCAAAGGCAAGGGACAAGAGAAGCAGCATGAAATATTGGATCAAGAATAGGACTTGGAGTCAGGAAGTCCTGGGTTCAAATCCCTCCTCAGACACCAGCTATGTGATCCTGGACAAATAATTTAACCTCTCTTGATCTGAGTTTCTTATCATAAAAATGAGGAGAATGGATTCCAAATCTAAATCTACGATCCTTTGATGCTTAGTGTAAAGGTTGATGAGAGAAGAAAGAAGGGGTGGAGGTGGGGAGAGTGCATGGTGGTACATGCCTGTAATCCCTGCCACTAGGGAGGCTGAGGCATGTGAGTCACTTGAACTCAAATGTTCTCAAACAATTGGCATAGGCCTATTGGGCATCTGGTACCAATATGATGAGCCCCTGAAGTGAAGGGTCTGTCTAAGAAGGGGTCAACAAGCCCAGGTGGGAAACTGAGCAAGTCAAAGCTTGTGTGCTGATCAGCACTGGGGTCTGACCTGTGAGCGATCACTGCACTATCTGCCTGAGTGAGACAGGAAGACCCAGTCTTTAAAAAAAAAAAAGGAATGTGAGGAATGGACTATTATTCAGAGCCAAAGAGTCCTTAGAGGAATGTCTCATCCCACCAGGTTTACAGACTTTGGGACTTTTTCCTTTCCTTCCATTACTGCCAAACTTTGGGTCATTGATATAGCCCTGTTGCAATCATTAAGGCTTTTTCCCATGTTTGCCTTTGCCAGCCTTTGGACTTTGCTATGGACCAGGACCCTAGCTTGAGTTAAACCTCACACTTCCACAACACCAAGCAAGACTGTTGTGAGCCAAGATGCTAAACCTTCAACAATATGTGTATACATTATACATATGTCTGTCCATGTGCATGTGTGCATTGTATTTCTATATATTCATATATGTTTATATACATGTGCGTCCTTCCCAATTCAAAAGATCATACTCCTTAGGCATAAAAAACTTATACACAATATCATGTCATCTATCCTCACAATCTATCCATCTTCTGATCCTCCTCTATGGACAATGCGCAAAGGCGCAAAAACAAAACCAAAGTTCTTCATATTGTCCTTAGCCGTGGCTGCCAGCCTCAGATCATTCTGAAGCTTAGTATCCCGGACATTATTCCAGGACCATAACACTCATTTATATAGATCTTTAATTTTTTCATCTACTTTTTTAACTTCAATCACATCTTTTGAAAATGGGATTTGGTCAATGTATAGCCAACTTCAGCTTCTTTAGGGAGCTATTCATTTTCTTCTGGCTGAAAACTTTGTGTGCGTATCTTAAGAATTTCATTCTTGAGGCCTTTTCATCACTGATGATGCTGATGCACCCTATATATTCCCAGATGAAGTAAGGCTTAAAGGAAATGAACAATTTATGAAATTATTACAAACCACATAAAAAGAAGCTCAAATGTCATAATAAAGAGACCTGCTATGAAGGCAACCTAAATGTATTTTATCCACTAGAATGGCAGAACAGTTGTAAAATAATAAGTCTCAGGTTGTATAAGTCTTGGGGAAATAGGCATTCTAATATATTGTTGATGGACCTGTAGACATTTAGGAGGGCTGACTTTCAGACAGCAATATTGCAATAGGCACAAAACTGATGATACCTTTTAACTAATCGTCTGTTTACCTGAAATTCTTTCCTTGTCTCTGCTGCCTAGCTTTCCTAGCTCCCTTCAAGTCTCAGCTAAAACGCCACCTGAAGTGGATGGGGGTGTTCAGGGAGGACTAGCTCCTCTGGTGTGAGGGATCGCTGAGCCCTTTCCAGGACTGCTCATCCACCTTTGGGGACCACCTTCACCCAACTCTCATCTGCGGCTCCGAGCAGCTGTAGCATGTTCAGCAGCCACACCCCAATAAAATCATCACAGCAGACAGGCTGAACCAGGTTGGAAAAAACCAACAAACCTCAAACCTGTTGATGAGTTAGGGGGATGTTTACCCTGAGCATGTGAAGACTTTCCCTGGAAGCAAGGGCTGAGAACAACTTGTTCCAGCAGCTGTGAAAGTGGCTGAAGCAGGGGCTGTGGAGAGCCTAGAGCCTGGTCAGACAGTGAAGATCCCAAGGCACATACACTAACAGCGCTTACTAAATGCTTGACTGATGGACTGACCTGATAATTTTGGTTTTTGTTAGGACTCTATCCCAAGATTATCATAAAGGAAAAAAAAGAGGAGTTACATACAAAAATATCCATAGATGTAATGTTTGTAATAGCAAAAAGAAAAAATGTCAACCTGTATGCTCCCAAATTGCTGGATAAATTGTCACATTAGATAGATAAATTATCGCATTGTATTGTCATGCTGCCATTCCAATAAGTATACAACATATAAGAAACTGGAACTCAATGAAGTGCTGCAAAATGAAATAGGACCAAAGCTACAGTCACAGTGATTATCAGCTGGCCCTGTTGTGTGTTTGAGTTTTGTTTTTTGTTTTAGTAGAGAAGGAAGGAAGGAAAGGAAGAGGAAGGAAACAACCTGGGGGGCCGGGGGAGGAGGGAGCACCAAAAAGCTTCCTTATGCCCTGTGTTTTTTCGTTAGCACTGGCCTATCTCATTCAAGACTGGGGAATTTGGATAAGATTTTTGCCTCTTATTCTGTTTGTGGTTTTTGTTAAGTTTATTTTTAAAATCAAAAGTAATTACAGATGTAGTGACTGCAGAAGTCATAAACATCCATTATTTGCCAATTATTAATAAAACACATGCATATTGATTTCGACATGACAGTAAGAAATTATCCTCTTGGCCTCTTCTGAAACTGTTACGTGGTTCCTCTCAGGGGAAAGATGGAGGGGTGTCAGTTAGTGACACTATTACAGCAAGACTGAAGGGGAAATATTTTTATCACAGGGTACACCTTAGAATGTTTGCTGCCAGTAGAGGGTAAGGAAGGTAAGATAACTGTAGGAGCATACAATGTCAGGTGATGGTATGGTATCAAGAGCACCAAAAGAAGGGTTAACTTCACTTTGGCAAGGAGGGCCCTCTCCCCCCGAGGGAAGAAGAGGAGGATGGGTGAAGACAGAAAAGTTCCCAGGCCAAAAGGAGAGCAGATGAGAATGTTCATCTTGGAAGATTTCATGATATTCCAATACAGCCTCATCTGTATGGGGACCCACTTGAATCAATAAAAGAGGTGGGAAAATAGAATTAATTTTTCCCCAGCCAGATACATACTACATACCTGCTGAGCCCTTTCCAAAAGAAGGAAACTACATGGAGGTGATCCAGTCCAACCATTATTTTTATTGGCCTCAGTAGCCTGGGATCATGCTTCATGGCTGGGTTACAACCCCTCGTCATTTAATGAAGTAATTGCAGACACAGGCATGGGGCCTGCAGAGGTGTCCAAGAATTCCCTGACCCCCTGACTGAATGATTGGGCCCAGCTTGGAGCCTAAGAGGCTCAGTTTGGCTAATGTTGGCTTGTGAGAAAGAGAAAGAATGAAAAGGGGAGAAGAGGCAGTGAGGAGGAATGACCAGTTTTATGGCTAGAGTGGGTCAGCCGCACAAAAAAGTACTCTGTCACCATTGGGATTTGGGCCAATGATTACATCTATGAGGTTCTCAGAGAGAAGCCATGATGAAGGAAAAGGGTGGATCAGTTTGAAAAGATTTAGGGTTGAGCTGATGGCCTCATTATTACTTACACTTTTAAGACTGATTCCACATTTATTATGTCATTAGATCTTTGCAACAACCCTTTGAAATAAATGGGACAGGTTTGTTTATCACTGTCTGTCAATGGCACTATTATTTCCCCAGACACCCCAGGCTTGAAATCTTATAGTCATATCTAACTCCTTCCATGCTCTTTTTCACCTCCCACAAAAATCCTCTTCTGTAATATTCCTTGCCTCTCTACCTTTATTTCTGTCTCTACTGCCACCATCCTAATCCAGGCCTCAGTTTTCTCATAGCTACATTTCTTTATGAACCCTCTGATTGGTCTCCTGTGTCCTTCCCTCCTTATCTCCCCCTCCCCCACCCTGCCACTATCTCATCCAAAAGAATGCTCCCAAGTTCTTCCCAAAGCTGAGCTTTCAGTGTGTCATTCCCACGCTCCAGACCTTTTAAAGGCTCCCTATGGCCTGACAAAACTCCATAGCTTGGTATTTGATTCCCTCCACAATACAATCCAAAACTACCCTTTTTAACTTCATCTTATACTACTCTCGTGGATGAATGCTCTGCTCCAACATGACTGGTTTGGAATGCCACTGTCAGTATTTGAAGTCTGAGGACATCTCCTAAAAGAAGTTGTTTGGTTTCTCCTAAAAAGCACAAGACTATGCTTTTACCTCAAGATTGATTCTTTCAGGGAAAAAGTAATAAGTATAGCAATTTAGGCATGAACAGCTTTAGGTATGGAGAACTATAAATCCCTTCCATGGGCCACAGAATGAGAGGGACCATTTTGATCTGTAACTAGCTATTATGTCTATGGATTAGTCTAAATTCCCTTTGACATTCCCACCTAGGCTATCTAAAGGACATCTGTCTCCTGCATCCCAGCTGCTATCATCTCTGCTCAGGTTCTACTATGTCATGGTCATCAGTCACTTGGGCCTACTGAGACCTTGTACTTCATGACCTAGGATTGCTGGCAGGATACCTGTTAGCAAGTGGAGACTTCAAAGTTGTTTGTCCAAGCCAAGAGGCAGACTGGGAAACCTAAAGATTTGCTGAAGCTCTGCCAGCACCTATGAGCCCTTGTCAACTTTGATTTTATCACCCACCTTTCATGTCAGCCCTCCGGTGATATCTTTGTAATCATCAATGCACACATGAAAAGAACCTGTTTCTTTCATTTCCAAAGGTGAACATTATACCAAAGCTTCTGGGTAAAACACTGTGATGTAAAGACAGAAGTCATCAATAAGGTGTATTTTTAAATTCTAAATTAATTTTTAAATTAACGAGTCCCTATGATGCCTACAGACTTTTGAATACTCATAAGGGATAGATGATTCTTTCACGATCTCCCCAGTCAGATGACTTCAGACTAGGATCCTACATCCAAAATCTCAATTTTGGCAGAATATCTCATATATGTGTCTGATCAAAGTCTAACGTCTTTAGTCCTCTGATGCCCATTATGACACCTGATAGAACCAACCACACACTGTTGCAGTACTCACCATTGAGGTTATTGGGTTTCCTGGCCCCTCATCTCTAAGACTGCTTAGAATCACAGCCATCCATAACATGCTACTAAATATTCCCTTTTAGAATAATAACAGGTTCCACCAAGTATTTCCCATTCCCCAGCCTGGCTATTCCAGACAAGGAATACTTGATGAATTCCAAGAAGCGTAGACCAACCTACAGGCTGTCCTGTCCATTCTTTGTCAGATGACATTCTCAGCTGAAGAAAAAGGACACTCTCTCTAGAGCAGATTAATGAGGAAGGACAGATCCAAAACTAGGATCTCAAAAAGTGGGAAAGAGGTTCTATCACATGACCAGGGATTAAAGGCAACCTAATGGAAGAAAGAGAATGAAAGACAATATCTGAGGAGGACAATCTAGCCCACAGAAATTGAAGGAACAGGACAAAATCTGGGAGCCACAGAGTCCAACTCCAAACTCGAATGCCTCACCTTTTGTTTCTTCATCTCATTTATTTGTTGTAGAAGATGTCAGGCACACTATCTATGACTCCAGTAGTAAGGTGTAGGGGAAAGAGCTCTGGATTAAGGACCAGAGACTTGCCCAAAGTAAGTCCCTCTCCATTTCCTAGCCTCAGCTTCCACATTGATAAAATGAGGTATCCGATTAGATTATCTTTGGAGTTTCTTCCAGTCCTAAATCCCATGACAGGATGGAAGTCACCTAGAGGCAGCTAAGACTGCCTATGAGAAATAAGCCAGCAAGAGAAAAACCTTGAACACTTAAAATGTTTTATTTATTTAGTCAGGATTTATGCCTCCCATCCTTCCAAAAAGAATCTGAGGCAACTATTGCTTAAATAATGTATAAATCACTATTATGTGCATCAGCTAGAATAGATATTTAAAGTGGATATTCAATTATAGTCAAACTCTGGAATGAAATTATTCACTTACTCCAGGTGTAATAAATCATCTGAGATATGTTCTCACCATGAGTCTACTTTATAGCTCCTTCCCTGCAGTCAGTACGTGAATAACCTCAGAGGTTGGGGATGGGCCCCAAACATCCCTAACTTCCCTAAATAACCTGTTAGGGAACTGTCACATATGAATTTATTGAAACCCTTCCTGAAGCTATCTGTATTTCAGCCTGCACTCTTTCTTGGGGGTAATGAGTTCCATAAGTTTACCATCAGCTGTCTAAAATAGGACTTCCTTTTCCCTCCATGACACTTTGATAGATCCTTGATTTCTCAAGGTGGGTCCTCCCTCAACTAAGGTAAATTGTGACCTCTCCACACCTTCTCATCCTGTGCAATTATCATCCATGCTATTCCATAAGTCTTCTGTAAAGGACTTACTCCAAACACTTGAAACCTTCTTCCGGTTGTTTTCCTGATCGAGGGGTACTAATGGACTACCCAAACTGCCCATTTGTTGTCTTTCATTAGTGTTAGATTGTTCCAGGTGTCCACCCTAAAACACAGATTCTTAACCTTTTAGCGCTATAGAGCGATGCCTTTGGCAGCCTGGCAAATCCTATGGACCCTTTCTCAGAATCATGTTTTTAAATAAAATGAAATAAAAGCTGTAAGATTACAAAGGAAACTAATAATAGTGAAATAGTTCATATATATACATACATATGCACATTCACACATATGTATGCATATATACATGTGTATGTATACATATATGTGTGCCTATATGTATATGTGTGTATTTAAAAGTAAACTCATAGAACTCAGGTTAAGAACCTCTGTAAATATTTCCTTTGAGCTCTGGGGAATAGGAAGAGAAGAGGTATTATTCTTATTATTTTGAGACTGAATGAACAAGTTCACATCCCTTCTCTTCATCATTTTATGAATTATATACTTCAACTACATCATCTCTCAACTTTGATTTTTCCATCCTAATGAGCTATAATTTTTTAAAAATCTGTCATAAAGTAGGGCATCCATCCGTATGGCTGGCCCATCACTTTTTATAGTCACACAAGGCTCCCTTTGACTTCGACTTCAGCCCCACTCTACCCTTTCCTTCCAAAGTCCCTGAAACATTGTCCTTTACTTTGTCCCAGGTACTTATCCCCCTGGGTACTCATAACCTCCTGGGCATCTATCATGTTGAGGAGATTTATGTTAATGAAAGATCTTCTCCACCTATTAATAGGCCTCACCTGGAGCCCTAAGGGGAACTTGATTAGGGGAGGCTTGTTTTGTAGGAACACTCATACCTTTTGTTAATTAATGAGGCACTGGGTCACCTGTGTTGTGTCCCTTCCCTTTGAAAACCCAGACGTTGGTGCTTCTCGCTCTGGTAACTATGTATGCGTGTAATAGTCAGACAGTTGGATCTGTCTGTTGTTCTGTGATGTATGTATTGCTTATGGTCAGACAGTTAGAAGCCCTGTTGGTCTTTATTTCTCTACTTGTTTTTTCTCTGTTGCTGCATGTAATTAAAGTAGATTGTTGACTCTTCAAAAGTTGCTTTCCTTTTAGAAAAGCAGATCTAAGAACTTCTACAGTAGGTCATCCTGTGTATGCTGGGGTGCTTGCTGATACAGTATCCATGTTATAGTATTCTAGGTTCCCATACTTCAGCATATGTGCAAAAATATTTCCTATAAGTTGCAGGAGTAAGATGAGGGGCATTATTATTCTTATTATTATTCAGATTAGATGTACACTGAGACTGTGCCCACTGGAGTGCCCATTCCATAAGCAACAAACTTCCCTTAATCTTAAATCCATTTCTCTCCCATTTCTGCCATCTACTATATCTTCACTCATTGTCCTATCTCACTGGTTAAGGAAGAAGAGTTGGAATAATCCTTATTCCCCATTGCCACTTCAAGTTTCTGCCCCTTCTTCTATCTCTCAATAACCTCTTCCTTTAAGGTTCACACTTTGCAAATATGACACCCAATCGAAATCCTGTTAGCTGCTATCTACAGATTCCCATATCACTTCCCTTCCTGCTTCAATGAGTTCAATACCTGGCTTACAATTTTTCTCTCCTCTCCAACTCCTACCTTCGTACCAAACATACGTGCTGATTCTCCTTCAGATACCATAACTATTCTGTTCTTTAATCTACCTAACTTGCAGTGAGCTGCTCCTCTATACCACCTCAGCTACACACAGACACGGTCATACCCTTGATCTTGCCATCACCCATAAATGTACCATCTCTGTGTTCAAGATCTTTAAAATTCTCTTACCCAATCATAATCTACTCACTTTTCACCTGTCCCTCTGCCTTCCCTTACCTATTCCTACTCTTCATCTGCCCCATGACCTCTAATCCCTTAATCCCTCAATTCTTTCCTAGGTCACCTCTCCTGATGGATCCATTTCCTTCATTCCCTACCTCTTACAACCTTCCTATACATTGCTACCAGATCATCCTCCTAAAAGAACTCCTAACACATGTCATTTGATGACCAACTGCCAATGACTGGGAAGATGAGTCAGCCTAACTGAAGTAACAAGGCACCCTGAGGGAGAGACAGGAGGCAGCATATGTCAAGTGGGTCATCAACCACCACTCCCCCTCAGTCTCTAGTGGAGATAGCACAAGATCAAATGCCCAAGAGTATCAGGAACAACAATGCCCAAGAAGCACTCCCTGGTTCTACCTTCATGGTGTAACCATGGTCCAACCAAACCATCCTCCAGGGAAGTAACCTTTTGGAAACATGGCCCGGCGTCAGCCTCTGTGGATGTCCTAGCCCTTGGACCCTCGTTTGCCATAGTTACTGAAGTATTGGAAAAGAAAATTCTCACCACAAAATTCCTTGACTCTTTCAAATGATTCAATTTCAGAAATGGGTATAGTTTTGTCAATGGAAATGATATTAATAAAGATACATTGCCATCATTTCCGAAACTTTTCCTCAGGACCATGGGACCTCTCATCTGATTTGCAGCTGAAACCTGTTGCCTTTGCCTGTTTGAATGTGAGTACCTTGAGAACAAGGACTATCCTAATTTTCTGTCTGTACCTCCACCAATTAACACAGTGATTGACATATAGTAATAAATGTTTTTCCTTCATTCCTTCATTCATTCATTCATTCATTCATCATTCCTCTGTTTATTTTGTCTCCAGAACTTAGCACAGTGCTATTTGAATGAATGGAAATGATTGAATAAGTGGAAGAAGGAGTAGCAATGGAAGTTTTGCTTAGTACCCTGGATGATACTAAATTGTTTGAGGTAGCCAACCCAGAGGAGAACAGCAAGAGGAAGCTGGGAGTCAAGTAGACATTTTGCATAGTCAGGTAGGCAGTTGTCTAGATAATGTGATCTGCGGGAGCTGAGGTCTCATCAAGCATATCACTGATTTCTGAAATATTACTATTAGGGATTCATTCCTTTGGGTTAAGCATCTGGGAAATTGTTTATAACACTCTATCTCCCACCATCATACCTTTGCACTGGCAGTCCCATGCCTGGAATATAATCCTTCCTTTCTTCCAGCTCTTAGAATCTCTAGTTTCCATCAAAGGTCATTTCAAGAGCCATCTTCTTCATAAAACCCTGCCTGATTCCCTCCTTGCCCTCAACATGTCTCCTCTGCCAAAGTTACCTTTTTATATTGTATATGTTGAGGGAATATAAGCTCACTGAGGTCACTTTATTTTTGGTTTTGCATACCCATTTCCTAGCTTTTCTTAGTGCCTGGAACATAGTTGACATTTAGTAAATGCTAGTTGATTGACTGAAATGAGTTTGGGAGGGGAGCATATTAGGTTTCCAGCATCTTAATATGAATACATTTATCCACTCAGACCCTGAGGCAAGCTGGATCTTGGGTGCCAGGACAAATATTTATTGTTGAAGTGAAAAAGAAAAAAGAAGTTCAGAAAGGAGAAACAGCCAAGAGTGCTAGATCCATTCGTTAGTCAATGGTTACTGAGTTCCTCCTCTGTGTGAGGCATTGTGATGGATGAGGTACCAATGCTGGTGGGCTGGTAAAGATTTAACAACCAGCTCTGGCTGGGGGGAGATGTACACAAAACACACTTTTAAGTTTAAACCTGTATTGTTAACATTTTCTAAGTCTGGAAAATCAACAAAACAATCATTTGAAGCACTGGCAGATGTCCAAAGTGTAAATGCTCACACTGAGAATTTAACAACCAGCTCTCCAGAACAAATTTGAGTTGGCTCCGACTCACTTCTGGCTGGACAAACAATTCAGAGAATTAAAGGGCCTAGAAGTGGAAAGAACTTTAAACATCTAATCCAGACCCTTTATTTGACAGATAAACAAAAGGAAGCCCTGAGAGATTGATTTGTATAAGGTCACATTGGTAATTAACCCCATCACCACTTTAGAACCTAGATCCTTTGATTTCTCATCCCAGAGATTTGTGTCTATCTAGAGAAGCAATATCATCCTAACTGAAAAGGTAAGTTATTGTCATATTATATAAGACCTTCTATATTATCTTACAATATAAGGTTCTAAGTAATAATTACATAATATAATTATATAATAGAAAGCAGTCTATATTAAAGGACAAAGGAGGGATGGAAAGAAGAGCTAATGAGAGCTCAGAGAAGGAGGAAAAGGCCTTGGACTGGGATAACTGGGGAACAGGGATGCTTGAAGGGTTGATCATTTTCCGAGTCAAGGGAACTCTTGGCATTTTAACTTCTTCCAACCACACAGATGGCAACCCAAAGATGGTTTAGTAAATTCTAAGGAGTTGCCTAAGACATTATAGAGGTTAAGTAAGTTATGCAAGGTCACATAGCTGATAAGCATCCCAGGCAAGATTTGAACCCTCATCTTAATTCCAGGTCCAGTTTTCTATCTGTTACTCCATATTGTTTCTATAATAGCCACAAGAATAGTAACAATACCTGTCATTTATACAGGATATCCCAAAAGACTTAGTGCAGTTTGAAGCTACTGGAGACTTTGGAGAGGCCCAGTGTATGTAGCACTTTAAGATTTAGAAAAGTGATTTAAATACATTATCCCATTTGATTATTGCAACAATTTGTGTACTACATGTACTATGATACCCATTTTACAGATGAAAACACAGAGAGAAGATAAGCAACCTACTTATGGTTCTGCTGCTTCGAATTATTAGAGGTGAGATTCAAATTCATGTTTTTTCAGGAAAGTTTTTATGGAAGAAGTAACACTTTAGCTGCTTGAAGACTGGCTCATTTAGCCTTTTCTCTCTAGCTTAGTTCAACTCATTTCAATTCATTCCTTTCTATTCATAACACATTAGAGTGTCCAATGGAGCATGTTAAGCGCTGTCCAGGACTCAACATGCAATCATACACAGAGGGACGTATTTTGCTATTAGTTTTTAGAGATTCACATATTTTAAATATCAGAAATTCTACTTTCCATGGAAAGTAAGCATATATGAAATGTCATATGAATGGTCAAAAGAATAGTCATTTCTCTAAGGAATAAGTCCAAGTTATTGAAAATCATATAAAAATTTTCAAAACACTTAGAATAAGAGAAATTCAAAATTAAAACAACTCTGAGGTTCTACCTCCCACCCATCAGTTTGGCAAAACTCATAAAAAAATCAGTTGTTGGGGGTATGAGGAAGACTGCACATTAATGCACTGTTGTAGAGCTGTGAAGTGGTCCAGTTTTCATTCTGGAAAGTGACTTTGAACTGTTCCCTAAAGAGTCACTAAACTCTGTCATACTCTTTGTCCCAGTGGAATCCACTAATAGGAATATACCCCCAAAATATCAAAGATGGAGGGAAAGGACCCATATATACAAAAATATTTATAGCAGCATTTTCTTGTTGTAGAAAACAACTGAAACAAAGTAGTACCTACCAATTGGAGAATGGCTGAACAAATCGTGGTATTCGAATGTAGTATGTGATGGATTATTATTGTGCTGCAGGAAAAAAATAAGAGAGAGAAATTCAGAGAAACCTGGGGTTACTTGAATGAACTGCAGTGAAAGGAAATGATAAGAATTGGGAGCAGAAGTCAAACCGTAACAGCATTGAAGGGAAAACAATTTTGAAAGGTTTAAGAACCAGTCTGATCAATGCAGTAACCGATTATGAAGACAAACACCTGATGATTCCTGCCATTTAATGGGGAGATGGTAGACTGGAGGTGCAGAAAGAAATGTGTGTTTTCATGCTCTTTTCTTTTTGGGGGGAGGGATGAACTGTATCACTCTCATTGCCTCTCTAGTCTCCACCACCCCACGTGAAAGACCTCTGTTAAGTATGCTCAAGCTAAACAAATGGCTAAGTTATTGAGAGGTAGATTCTGGTGTGAAATGAAAAACCTCCTAATGATTAGAGAGTTTGAACACAGTTACCTGTGTAAAGCGCTCTGTAATGCTTTAAGCCCTATCTGTGTTGGCTGCCGTTATTGGAGGAAGGGGGAGGATAGGGAAGGTCTGGTATATGGAACATTGATAGAAAGGGCATTTTGGGAGGGATAGCATGGAGGAGAGGATCTGGGTGGCTAGGAGGCAACCTGAGGACACTGAGTGTCCATGACTAGGACCATGAAAGTCAGAAGTGTAATGAAATAGTCTGTCTTTGTCTCTCTGTCCCTGGTTCTCTCTTCTCTTTCTTTCTCCGTTTCTCTCTGTTTTCTCTTCTCTCTCTTTTTCTTCTCTCCCCTCTCTCTGTCTCTTCTCTTTGTCTCTTTTTCTGTCTCTCTCTCTCTATTCCTAAATCTCTCTATCTTTTTCTTCTCTCCTGTCTCTGTCTTTCTCTTCTCTATGTCTCTCTCTCCTCTCTGTCTCTTCTCCTCTCCCTGTCTCTCTCTCCACTCTGCTTCTCTTTCTCTCCCTCTCCCTCCGTCTCTCTTTGTCTCTGTCTTCTGTGTCTCTGTCTGTCTCTCTGTCTTTGTCTCTGTCTCTCTGTGTCTCTTTCTGTCTCTGTCTTTCTCACTTCTCCTCTCTCTCTCTCTCTCTCTCTCTCTCTCTCTCTTTTGAGACTAGATCTCATTATTTTGCTTGTGATGGAAGCCAGGGGCTCCACACAGCCCAATCCCATTGTTAATTGGTACAGAAGTTCTGACCTGCTCCATTTCCAACCTGGGCCAGCTTGTCCTTCTTTAGGCAGCCTGGTGGCTTCCCTCTAGGGGTTGGTGGTGGGGGCTCACAATATTGAAGCCAGACAGTGCAGACACCCAATTGACTTTAGTCCAACTTCAGCTCAAAACTGAACCCAAGTGATCCACTGGCCTCAGAAGCAGAGATTACCGGCACAGAGCACTAAGCCCATCTCCTCACCTCTTTGGTCATACTTATCTGTTCCTCCAAGGTCCATCTCCCTTCCCACCCCCTCACTGAAACCTGCTCAGATCACCTACACTACAGGATCCATACTTACATTTTAAGTTTTTTGAGGGCAGGAGCTCTGTCTTTCCCCTCCTTCTCTTTCTCTGTAGCATCTAGCTAGGAACTGGGCACATAATGTACATTCATTGTACAAGGACAGGGCTCTGTGAACATCCTGAAAATGAACTTCACCTACTTCCCCATGTTGCCACAGTGTGGATCAACATTAAAAACTGGTATTTCTTATAAAGGTGATAATATATAGGACCTGAAGTCAGGAATAGCAGGGTTCAGATCCCACTTCTGGTACTAGTTATGTGAATATGGCAAGTCTTAGAATTCTGGTTTCATCCTTTGTAAAATATGAGTCATAATTACCACAGCTCCTCTTTGCACATTAGTGAGACTCAAATGAGATGAAGTATGTGAAATGCTCTGGAAACTTGAAGACACTGCATAAAAGTCCAGTTATTAACATTGTCCCCCAGATCTGTGATTTCATTGGTGTAAGAAACACCTGACAAGGAGATCAGACCCTGTTTGCAATTTAGAGTCTTAGAGATTTGCCCCTGAGAGGTTGTTTGACTTGCCCAAGGTCACACAGTCAGTACTGTCAAAGGTGGGACTTGTTTTCCTAATTCCCAGGCAAGCTCTCCATTCACTATATCTCTCACCATTATCATTGTAACTATGATTGGATATAATAGGAAGAATATTGTATTATTCCCTATATATGCCATGCTTAATCTCAGCTTCATACCTCCCCCCCAACTAGAAATGCCTGTATATCCTTTTTTGTTTTCTTTTTTGGAGGAGGGAAGCCAAGGCAATTGGGGTTAAGTGACTTGCCCAAGGTCACACAGCTAATAAGTGTCAAGTGTCTGAGACTGCATTTGAACTCCTTTCTCTCCCTCCCCCCAATATGTGCGTGTGTGTATATACATAGATAGAGATATGGATATAGATATATAGATACATACTGTGCCACCTATCTGCCCTGCCTGCATATCCTTTCCCTCTTCTCTACTTCCTCATATCCTGCCCATCCTGAAGGCCCCAGCCTAAGGCCCATGTCTTCCATGCAGCTTTTCCTGAGGTACCTGCCCCATCAATCCCTCCTTCCTCTGAAATCCCTCAGCACTTAACAATCCGCACCACCATTTGACACTTAACTGTATTCTATCTTATGTTGTCCTTTAGTTGTTTCTTAAGAAATTAAGAGATAGAAAAAAAGAAAAAAATTTACATGATAACTTTATTATATATTTAAAAGTTGTACCTAATAGATTTGCAGTTCCATGTGCAGTCATATTTTTATTGTACTATGTCATGGAAAGGCTTGTTTTATTCTATAAATTTGAAATGAAATAAAGTTTAATTTTTTTTTTAAAGAAATCATAGAATGTTAGAGCTGGAAGGGATCTCAGAGATCATTTAGCCTAACAATTCTCAATCTTTTTGGTCACATGACCTCTATGCCCAGTGGTATGCTGGCAAAATATTTAATAACTGACTCTGAAAAAGAAATGTACCCATGATATACTTTTAGGTATAATCTGCATTATTGACATTTTCTATCACTCTCTAAAAGTAAATCAAACCCTGATTTGTACCATTTGCCAGTTTTTGAAGTGTAAATCCTGGAACTGAAAATTTAACAATCAGCTTTTCAGATTCAGTCTGAGCTGGCTCCAGCACATCCCTGCACTACTCTTAAAATTTGTTTATTTGGGTTATATCTATCAATATTTCTCACTTTAGAAATGAAAATGTCTTAGTGTTACATATAAAAGTAGTTTTGACCTTTCAGACATCATTAAAGAGACTTGGGGATCCCTAAAGGAAACTACTGATCTCGTCCAACCCCTTCATCTTACCGGCGAGGAAAGTGAGGCCAAGAGACCAAGGTCTTGTGACTATCAATGCCATGATCTTCCCGTTACATGATACTATTCTGTTGGTTTCAGGAAATGCCACTGGTTCCACTCCCAGCGCTGCCTCTAACTGGCCATGTGACCTCATCCAGGTCACTTCCTCTGGACTAGATTTCCTATATCTACAAAATCTATAAAATGAGAGAGTTGAACTGAATGATCTAAGAGATCCTTTCCATTTCTGACATTGAGACCAGCACTGACCAGGTAAAACCTGATGAAAGTCTCTCCTGCCCTCCAGTGGACATAGCCTTAAAATGCTAACATTAGCAAGATGCCTTCTTGGAACTAACATTTTCTACGTACATGTACATAGGTTAGTGATAGCAGAGGCAAGGATGAACCACAGCAGAATTGTGACATGGACCAATCTACTTTCAGGCATCTCTGCCTCTACTTTCAACTTTCCCCTGCTACGTTTTTTTTTTTTATCTCCACCGCCACTTCAGTTCTCTAAACTAATCCCCATTAAGATGGTATGCCATTTGAATTTAAATGGGGGATTCTTGAAGATTCTAAATGGTAAGGAAAATTCTAATGATAATGTAACATTGAAGAGTGTGGGCACCTAAGAAGGCAGATAGTGGGTGCCCACTTGTGGCATGACAGGGGATATGTGATAGAGAACCTGGAGGAGAAAGGTGGGAGATAGAAGCAAAGTTGGATGTCAGAGATCCTACTCCAAGCAAAGGTCTCTCCCACCTGCCCCCTTTACAAGACATGCAAGAAATGTAAGGAATGTTTTCCTTGCAGGAAGAGGTTTAGTGATTGGGCATATAGATATATAGATACCTTAAGCTCTATCAGACCTAGGTATATTTATATACATGAGCATATATATATATATATATACACACACATATATGTATACATATATATGCATACACTTTCAGACAGGGGACAGCTAGGTAGTGCAGTGGATAGAGCACCAGTGCAGGAGTCAGGAGGATCTGAGTTCAAATCTCACCTCACACACTTGACACTCACTAGCTGTGTGCTCACACACTTGACATTCACTAGTTGTGTAACCTTGGGCAAGTCACTTAACCCCAATTGCTTCATCCTGGGTCATCTCCAGTCATCCTGATGAATATCTGGTCATTGGATTCAGATGGCTCTGGAGGAGAAGTGAGGCTGGTGACCTGCGCAGCCCTCCCTCACTCAAAACAAAGTCAAGTGTAAGTCATGTCATTATTTCTCTGATGGCATGGTCTTCTTCAGCAACGAAGGACGAACACACTTTAATAGGCAATTGGGGAGAAACACAAGTTCCTTCTGGTCTCTCTACAGTCTCGCCAGGCACACTCCATCAATTCTAGGATGAAGGGTAAAGGGGAAGAGTTCATTTCTTAACTTGCATTTATCATTGTCTGCAGCTTGAGCTTTCTGTTTGTGGAGACAGTGCAGGAGAACTAGTAGCCAGAGAATGGGCACCCTGCTCAACCCTCCCTGCCTTCTTCCCACATGGTGAGGAATAAATAAGGCTGCTCATTCAAGCTTCTGGCTTCTGTCTCCCAAAAGCCTCCAAAAACATGGTCCCAGAAATTTGACTTCCAAAGGAATTTGGTGAACTCTGGGATAGTATTTGTTTCAGTCTCTTGTTTCCGTCAGGGAGAGGAGCCATTGAAACCAGGGCTTATAGTAGAACATAAAACATGACAAGAGGTGATTTAGAAGATATTTGAAGGCAGACAGCCCTCATTGACCGTTTTCAAACCATGTCTACATGTAAATTTAATAAATAGCTTAAAACTGAGCAAAGACTTTTGGGACACCCTGTATATATAATATGAAAATAGCAAGGTAACATGGTACCATTGCAGAGAAGAGCAGGGAGTTTGTCTGTGCTTTTCACTAGTGAATAGGAGGCAGTATGATGTAATGGGAAAAAAATCCATCTCTGAGCCAGGAGTTTGGAGTTTAAGGTCTGGCTTCTCCACTAGTTAGTTGTGTGATCTTAGACAAGTCACTTAATCTTGTTGAAGCTCATTTTCCTTTATAAAATGAGGGTAAGAAAATATCACAAAAGGTAGTTGTGATCATATTATTTTTCCTGTGTTTTTGAAGGGAACCAGTGACATCACAGGTGACGTCTTGACTTGTGCATGAATTGGATTAAAGTGAGGCATTAACAAAGTCCTCAGCCTCACTCTCTCTTCCAGAGTCATCAAAGTCCAGTGGTAAAACAAAAGTCAAGATGACCAGTGATGGTTCAGGATGCAGTACATGATGTTGGCATCTTTGAGGTCTGACCAGGCTCTGAGAGCATACAGTGCCTGCTTCAGCCGCCTTCATGACCATTAGAACAAAATGTTTTCATCTACCAATTCCACTAGAGAAAATGTTTACAAGCTTAGGGTGGACATCCCCCTAACTCACTGATAGAATGAGGTCCTATGAGTTACCTTCAACATAGTTCAGCTTGTCTGCCAACAAGTTGCTAGGTTGTAGTTGCTGCTGGGCTGTAGCTTCTTGGAGCCACAGTTAAGAACTGGATGAATCAGATGGACACCAAAGGTGGATAAGCAGACCTGGAAAGGGCTCAGAAAGCTCTCACACCAGAGGCTCTAGTCTTCCTGAACACCCCATATGCCCTAGTTCTGATGAAAGTATTTTATGGACCTTAAAGTCATTTCACAAATATTTTATAGGAATGGAAATAAATAGTAATCCCTTATTCTTATAATACAAATTAGTGCTAAAAAAATTCAATGAGTGGGGGGAGGAGACAAGATGGCAGAGTAGAAAGATACACACATGCTAGCTCCAAACCCACAGCCCATAAAATATCTGTAAAGAAGAACTCCCAACAAATTCTGGAGCAGCAGAAGCCACAGAACAACGGAGTGGAGGAGATTTCGGTTCCAGAGAGCCCTGAAAAACAGACACCAAAGGTCTGTAGTGCACCAGACCCAGAGCACAGCCCAGCCCTGCCTTGGCTGTGTGGCATTGAGGGGAGCAGATCCGAGCAGGCTTCAGGGACAGAATCTCCAGCAGCCGTGCAGGTCCCTCCACCCACAGGCGCTGGGGGTGAGTAAGAGAGTCTTTTTGGCTCACCAGGAGCAGAGCAGGGTGTCTCCATGGCTCAGGCCCCCTCGGGAGGCAGCAGCAGACAGGGGCTCCCCAAGGAGGCAGGAGCTTGGATACATTGTTGAAGGTCTCTGTGTAAACCCCTGAGAGAACTGAGCCCCGTGTGGCCACCCTGCCCCCACCTGAGCACCTGAACTTAATCTCACACTGAATAGCAGCCCCACCCCTGTCCAAAGCCTTGAGGCTGGGAAGTAGCATTTGAATCTCAGACCCTAAGCACTGGCTAGGTGGATCTGGAGGTGAGGTGGGTGTGGAGAGGACACTTTGAAGTCAAGTCACTGGCTGGGAAAATACACAGAAAAGGGGAAAAAAATAAAACCATAGAAGGCTACTTTCTTGGTGAACAGATATCTCCTCCCTTCCTTTCAGATGAGGAAGAACAAGGCTTACCATCAGGGAAAGACACAGAAGTCAAGGCTTCTGTATCCCAAACATCCAGAATAAATATTCAATGGGCTCAGGTCATGGAAGAGCTCAAAAAGGATTTTGAAAATCAAGTTAGAGAGGTGGAGGAAAAACTGGGAAGAGAAATGAGAGAGATGCAAAAATGCATGAAAAGCAGGTCAACACCTTGCTAAAGGAGACCCAAAAAAATACTGAAGAAAATAACACCTTGAAAAATAGGCTAACTCAATTGGCAAAAGAGGGTCAAAAAGCCAATGAGGAGAAGAATGCTTTCAAAAGCAGAATTAGCCAAATGGAAAAGGAGGTTCAAAAGCTCACTGAAGAAATTAGTTCTTTCAAAATTAGAATGGAACAGATGGAGGCTAATGACTTTATGAGAAACCAAGAAATCACAAAACAAAACCAAAAGAATGAAAAAATGGAAGATAATGTGAAATATCTCATTGGAAAAACAACTGACCTGGAAAATAGATCCAGGAGAGACAATTTAAAAATTATGGGACTACCTGAAAGCCATGATCAAAAAAAGAGCCTAGACGTCATCTTTCATGAAATTATCAAGGAAAACTGCCCTGAGATTCTAGAACCAGAGGGCAAAATAAGTATTCAAGGAATCCACCGATCACCACCTGAAAGAGATCCAAAAAGAGAAACTCCTAGGTACATTGTGGCCAAATTCCAGAGTTCCCTGGTCAAGGAGAAAATATTTCAAGCAGCTAGAAAGAAATAATTCAAATATTGTGAAAATACAATCAGGATAACACAAGATCTATCAGCTTCTACATTGAGGGATTGAAGGGAGTGGAATATGATATTCCAGAAGTCAAAGGAACTAGGACTAAAACCAAAAATCACCTATCCAGCAAAACTGACCATAATACTTCAGGGGAAAAAATGGTCTTTTAATGAAACAGAGGACTTTCAAGCATTCTTGATGAGAAGACCAGAGCTGAAAAGAAAATTTGACTTTCAAACCAAAGAATGAAGAGAAGCATGAAAAGGTAAACAGCAAAGAGAAGTCATAAGGGACTTACTAAAGTTGAACTGTTTACATTCCTACATGGAAAGACAATATTTGTAACTCTTGAAACTTTTCAGTATCTAGGTAGTTGGTGGGATTACACACACACACACACACACACACACACACATATGCATGCATGCACGCACACACACACACAGAGACAAAGAGCACAGAGTGAATTGAATAGGATGGGATCATATCTTAAAAAAATTAAATTAAGGGGTGAGAGAGAAATATATTGGAAGAAGAAAGGGAGAAATGAAATAGGGCAAATTATCTCATAAAAGAGGCAAATAAAAGACTTTTCAGTGGAGGGGAAAAGGGGGGAGGTGAGAGAAAAAACATGAAGCTTACTCTCATCACATTCGACTACAGGAAGGAATAAAATACACACTCATTTTGGTATGAAAACCTATCTTACAATACAGGAAAGTGGGGGAGAAGGGGATAAGCAGGGTGGGGGGGATGATGGAAGGGAGGGCAATGGAAGGAGGGAACAATCTGAAGTCAACACTTGGGGAGGGATAGGATCAAAAGAGAGAATAGAAGCAATGGGGGGCAGGATAGGATGGAGGGAAATATAGTTAGTCTTACACAACATGACTATTATGGAAATCATTTGCAAAACTACACAGATATGGCCTATATTGAATTGCTTGCCTTCCCAAAGGGAATGTGTGGGGAGAGAGGGATGAAGAGAAGTTGGAACTCAAAGTTTTAGGAACAACTGTCGAGTACTGTTCTTGCTACTAGGAAATAAGAAATACAGGCAATGGGGTATAGAAAGTTATCTGGCCCTACAGGACAAAAGAGAAGATAGGGACAAGCGAAGGGAGGGATGATAGAAGAGAGGGCAGATTGGTGATAGGGGCAATTAGAATGCTTGGTGTTTTGGGGTGGGGGGAGGAGACAAATGGGGAGAAAATTTGGAACCCAAAATTTTGTGAAAATGAATGTTAAAAGTTAAATAAATAAATTAAAAAAAATTCAATGAGTTTAGCACTAACTCAGTCTCTAAGTACTTATTACATGCCTGCTATGTGCCAGATACTATGTGAGGCTCTGGGGATATAAAAACAAAACTGCCTTTGCCCTCAAAGGAGCTTAAATTTTTAACAGGAGAAGCAACATACATATATACATATATATGTATATATATATACATATATATATACACACACACACATACACACATATATGCACGCATACATAATATAAGCACATGAACATATGTACATACATACACATATATATTTATAAAACATATGTGTGTATATATAAATATGTATACATATAAATAGAAGATGGGTGTGCTGCCCAAGTAAGATGTAGGTGTCCCCATGGGTTATATAGATGAAGCTCACTGGGAGTCATGTTAGATATCTTTGAAATCTTGTCCATTTCTCTCCAAGGCAGACTTTGATTCCTGCCTGGAGGGAAGTAAGATTAAAGGGTCAGGACTTGCTGATCCATAACATGAAGAATTGACCCATACAATGCAGGCCCATACAAAAAAACAGCTGGGCAAAATGACCTGTCTAAAACGTCCATTTCAGGCACATTGGCATGCTGCTGCAATCAAGATTGCTTAACTAGGTCATTCTGTGGTCTCTGGTCTCCCTCATTCATTTGTCCAATTTGTTGACATTGTTCCTGGTTATCTCTGTTATAGATCCCATGTCTCAGTCAGGAAAATATTTCCCATACTTCCACAGCATCTTCTGCCCCTTAATCACATCTCTCATACATATCTTCAGTAAGTAATTCAAAGAAGTCACTGTCTTGACTGTCTAGACTAAATATTCCAGTTAAGATCCATGAGGGGACTTCCAGATGATGGTTATCTTGGTCCACTGGTCATCTCAGCATACAAATGGTGGAAAGTTAAGCATGGAATTCCAATGACCAATTAATTAATCAACAAACACTTCAGCCAGTCAACCTATAAGCACATATGAAGCACCTACTATGTGCATGACACTGTGCTAAGTGCTGGGGATACAAAAAAGCTCCCCTCCTCCCCAAAATACCCAGTCTCTGTCCTCAAAGAACATAAATCCTAAAGAGGAGACTACATGTAAATAACTGAGTACACATAACATATATACAAGGTACATGGAAGACATTCTGAGAGGAGATAGCATTAGCAGTTGGGAGGACCGGGAAAGGTCTCCTTCAAAAAGTAAGAGTTGAGCTGATTCTTGAAGAAAACTAGGAGAAATAACAGTCAAATATGAATGATGATAGAGAGGAAGGAAATGGAAGATATATCATTTTTGTGGAACTGCAGGTAGGTTATCATCACCATATCATAGAATGGCTGGAGAGAATTAAAGTGTAAGGAGAGTAGAAAGTTTGGAAGGAGTCAGTTGAAGAAAGACTTTAAAGGTCAAACAGAGGAGTTTGCCTCTGACCTTGAAGGAAGCCATTGGAACTCACTGAGGAAGAGTTGACATGGTCAGACCTACACTTAAAAAAATCATCCTGGCAACTGTGGGGGATGGATTGGAGTTGAGAAAGACCTAAAGCAGGAAGATCAGTTAGAACGCTATTGCAATAGTCCAAGATGGAGGTGATGAAGGACTGAGCTACAGTTGTGGCTGTGAGTGGACAGAAAGGAACCTATGTAAGAGATACTGTGAAGATACAAATGATAAGACTAAGCAATGGATCAAATACTTGGGTTGAGTACAAACAAAGAGGAGAGGATGGTGCCAAAGCTAGAAGCCAGGGTGACTGGGGGGATGCCATTTCTACCATTTGCTGGGCAGTATGCTGAGTCCTGGGGATACAGAAACAAAAACAAAATGGTCCCTGTCCTCAAGGAGCTTCCATCCTGTCAGCATCCTCAGAATCTGTTAAAAAGAGGACTACAAATGTAAGTATTGGGCATAGCTAAATGAGGACCCTGATTCCTTTGGGAGGTAGGAGAATAATGGAGTGATGGATTATCTGAATTTTTTCAACAATACTGGAATCATACTGCAAACATATCAATGGCATTTGGGGATCAACAACCCAGATGTTCACATCTGTGAAATGTTCAGCCAGCCATGCACGTGTTTTATTTTTTTAAACCTCACTTTGCATGTGTAAAGCACATTGCATTTTCAGAGCTCATCCATGCCCATTTTCTCATTTGATGTTTACTATAAGGTATTTGTATGACAGTTTATAAAGCACTTTACATGTGTTATTTTCACTTATCTAGCACTTAGCGCAGTACGTGGCCCTTGGTCAGTGCTCACTAAATGTTTGCTGACTTGACTTACCCCAAATCCCTCCCTTACTAGCACTATGTCTAAAATTCACACAAGTAGTAACACTCCAATAGATTAAGATATTTAAATTTCCAGCTAAATTGCAAATGCACAATACATAATAGTAATAGTAGAGCATTAGAGTGGTTGTCAGGAATAGCTGGTTTCTTGGCAGAGAGCTGTTTCCCTGAGTTAAGTCTTCATACCTCTCTAGACCTTGGCTTACTCATCTGTAAAATGAAGGGATTAAGCCAAATACTCCCCAAAGTCTACCTTTTCTAGGTAATCTAAGCCATAATGATTCATTATTACATTATTATTTTGAATATCTAATGGCACTTAGCAATCATTTAACAAATGCTTATTGCTTGATTGGTTGATGAAAGGTTCATAAAATCTCAGAAAAGACCTTAGATTTAAGAGGATTGTGTGAAGATGACAGTTTGTTAGGACCTTCAGGATCCCAGATCCCCTAGAAATACCCTAGTAAAACTCTAGCATGGTGCTTGGCACATGATAGGCACTATGTGAGAAGTAGGGAATCTGCAGCCTTGAGGTCACATGTGGCCTTCTAGGCCCTTGGGTGTGATCTTTTGAATGAGTTCAAGCTTTACAGAACAAATCCTTTTATTAAGGGGATTCGTTCTGTGAAGTTTGAATTCAGTGAAAGGGCCGCACTTGAGGACCTAGAGGGCCACATGTGGCCTCGAAGCTGCAGGTTCCCCATCCCTGTACTATGTAAATGCTTATTTCCTTTACCCCCTTAAAAATGAACCAGTAGGAACAATGAAAAAAGCAAAACAAAACAAAAATAATTGGCTATAAATTCCATCCACTTCAAGACTATTAAAAAAAACTGCTAGAATCCTGCAGAAGCCCTGAGCAGAGGCAAGCCAGGGGAGATGGAAGTCAGTCTGAACCAGCCAGGTCTTACAGCAGGAGATCCTAGAGACAGACAATCCCTAGAGAGACAGCACATAATCTTAGCCACAGAACTCAGGATAAAGTAGGGCGTGCCCACCCCATCCCAGGACAGGAGCAGATCTCCACCCAAGAACGAACATGCCCCATCCCAGAAACTGAACCTGGGGATATGAGGAAACAAACACAAATTCTGAACATGTTGAAGTCAGAGAAACCTAAGGGTACACCCAGAAGAAGAGAGAGTTAACTCTACAACAAGTTCAAATACAGTCTCAGAGAAAAGATTGTCCTGGATGCAAGGATTTTAAGAGTAACCCAGAAAAAAAGAAAACAAGATACACGATGGAATGGTTAGGGAAGAAAGACTGGCAAGGAGAGTTAAAGCCATAGAAGGGAGCTCAGAAGTCACAAAGTCCAAGGCATAGCTGAGCAGCAATCTTCATCATCATCATGGCCATCATCATGGCCATCACCATCAGCATCGTAACTGATATTTATGACTAATGTGGAAATAAATAAATATTTAGATATTATTATGTATATTATATAATTGTATATTTAATATTATACATATAATTATACATACATATATAAATATATTATATATATATATTATGATTGTACATGTATAACCTATATCAGATCTTGCTCTCTTGGGGAGAGGTGAGGAGAGGAAGAAAAAAATTTAGAACTCAAAATCTTATAAAATTGAATGTTGAAAATTATCTTTATGTGTAATTGGAAAGAATAAAATACTATTAAGAGGAAAAAAATAAATAAATTAAATAACATTTATCTAGCATTTTTAAGTCTTGCAAAGAGATTTACCTACAGTGGGTCAATGATGTTCATGACAACCCTGTGAAATAAATATCACAGGCATCATGGATCCCCACTTAGAGATGGGGAAACAGACTCATAGAAATTAATTGACTCACCTGAGATCACTTACCTGGTAAATGTTGGAAATAGGCTTAGAATTCAGGTCCTTGACCAATGCTCATTCAACTTCTGCTTGAAGAATTCCAGTGATAGAAAATTAATTTTCTCCTGAAGCAGCCTGTTCCCTTTCCAACAATAATTTCATGCTAAATTATTGGGAAGGTTGTTTTTTTTTCCATTAAGTCAGACCCTGAAATTTCTACCCACTGTCCTTTAGGAACAAACAAACAAACAAAAATCTAACAACTTTCACATGAAATCCCTTTAACTATTTGAAAGCAGCTGCCATGTCTCACCCCATTCTTTTTTTTTTATAGGATAACTCCTCCTAGTCCTCTCAAACGATCCTAATAAGGTGAGTTTTGAGGTCCGTTCACCATTCTGGTCTCCTTCATGGAGATACCCTCTGCTTTGTCAACCTCCTTCCTAAAATGTGGGGCGCAGAGCTGAGCATAATACTCTAGCTGTGGCATGACCAGACCTGAGGGCCATGGAACTATGTATTTGAACAATAATATCTCTAGCTAGATCTCTAGTTAGAAATGATGCTAAGATAGTGTCAGATTTTTTTGTCTTCCACGTCATACTATTGACTCATATTACGCTTAACAGTAACTATAAACTATTTGTGGTGCATGGATAAAGTATCAGGCCTGGAGTCAGGAATACTTATCCTCCTGAGTTGAAATTTGGCCTCAGACACTTACTAGCCATATGGCCCTGAGCCAATCATATAACCCATTTTGCCTTAGTTTCGTCATCTGTAAAATGAGCTGGAGAAGGAAATGGCCAACCACTCCAGTATCTTTGCCAAGAAAACCCCAATGGGATCATGAAGAGTCAGACACAGCTAAAAAACAACTGAACATCAACAAACTAAGTTTCCCAGGTCCTTTTCATCATCAACCATCTTTCCTCTCCCATGCCTATGTAGTTCTTGTTTTTTAAACACAGGTGCACAACTTTATATTTATCCCTATTTAATTTTAATTACTTAATTTTCAGCATATTATTCAAGTCATGCCAAGATTTTTGGGGATGCTAATTCTGTTACCCAGCATGTCAGTCAGCTTCATCTGCGCTCTTGATAAGCATGTTAATTCATGCTTTTACCTGAGTAACTGATTTTAAAAAAAGTCGAATAGTCCAGGGCTAAGGGTAGATCCCTGATGCATTCCACTAGAGACATCCCTCTAGGTAGATGTTGATCCATTAATCAATATCCTTTGACTCCAGGTATTCAACCAGTTCTGAATTTACTCAACTATATCATCAACAAAGAGACATGAGATACAAAGAGGAAAATGGGAGAATGAGAGATTAACGAAACACTGAGAATTAAAATCCCTTTTGACTCTAACGTCAAAATAAATAGAATTTCATTCTATTAATACATTATTATATTAATAAATATAATTAATAAATTAAATAAATAAATTTATTTAATAAATTAGAATAATTTAATAACAATTGATAAAATAGAATTTCTAATAAAATAGAATTTCATAAGTTTAAAACAGTACTCTTAAAGGCTTGCTCTCCCTCACCTCCTTCTCATCACTCCCCATCCCACTCCCACCCCACCCCCCACCCTAGGGGACATTCTTAACTTCTCAGTAGCTATTTCCTGGCCTGCCACACAGCACAATTGGCACACAACCTGAGAATGCTTATCCTTAGATTTGGTGGAGTTTCAAGTCATTGATTATCCATATCCATTCAAATACCTTCCCCGGAGTTCTGAAGAGGCTTGTGAAATCCTGTGGCTTTGTAGGTCCTATTTCTTCAGAGGGACATGTGGATTCTGAGCTGAAGATTTCCATCCTTGCTCTTGGCTGATTCATCCCCCTGGACAAACTTGACCTCTGGAATTCAGATGTGTGAAACCAAGCTTACTTGGAGTGAGGATGACTGCAAGGGAGGAGAAGGAATGATTTGGAAATGCCCAGGGGCACTTTGAAGCCACAAAGTTGAGCTGCTACAAATTGTGTTATCAGAGAGGCTTAAAATGGTTCTCTCTCTCATTTGCTTATCCAAATATTTTGCATCCTTCATCAGTCACCTCAAGTCCTGCTATGAAGCAATTGTTTTTCAATTGTCTCAGTCGTGTCTGACTCTTCATGACCCCATTTCGGGTCATCTAGGCAAAGATTCTGGAATTGTTTGCCATTTCCTTCTCCAACTCATGTTTACATATGAAGAAACTGAGGCAAACAGGGTTAAGTGACTTGCCCAGGGTTACACAGCTAACAAGGGTCTGAGCCAACTTGAATTGAGGGGCATGAGTCTTTCTGAAGTCAGTCTAAGTGCTCTATCCACTGTACCACCCAGCTCTCTACACCAATGTTTTCCTTATAGACCCATAACATTAAACATGTTAGAGCTAGAAAAACCAAGTCCATTTCCTCAAACTCTTCATTTTTTCAGATGTAGAAACTGAGGCACAAAGTGACTGATCATAGATAAGAGGACTTAAAGTTGGAAGGAACATTTAAGATATAGTCCAAACCCCTCATTTCACAAATGATAAAACTGAGGCTGAGAGAGTTATAGTAATCTGCTTTAAATCACACAGTAGGTTATCAGTGGAGCCAGAACTAAAAGCAAAGCATTCTAGATCCCAGCCCACAGCACCACACCGTCTTCTGTGGCATAGTGGACCTGGAATCAAGAATGCCTGAGTTCAAATTCTACCTCAGATGCTTTGTGACCCTGGGCAATCTCAGCCTTAGTTTCTTCATCCTTAAAATAAGGGTAATAATAACATCCACTTCTCAGGAATGAGGATGAAATGAGATATTTGAAAACCATTAAGCCCCATAGAGAAGTTACTTATTATTGTCTCTCTATGATACTAGTAAGCTCTTTGTTTACTCATATAGCTCCTTTCTGTGTTGGTTTTGTTTAAGTATTTCCCCCAGCTAGATTGAAAGCTCATGGAAAGTCCTACAAAAAACCAATGAATGAAGACGCTACCTGCATCCAGAGAAAGGACTGAAAAATAGAAGTAGGTATACAATGATACTACACACACACACACACACACACACACACACACACACACACACACACACATTTGTATCTAATGGTAGCCATCTCTAAGGCAGGGTCTGGGGAGGGAGGAAGAAAAAAAGGAAAAAAAAAAGAAAGTTACAGATAATTTTACTGTATATTTAAAACAAATAGCATGATGGATTTGCAGCTTCATGTGCAATCATCTTTTTTTCCTATTCTAATATGTTATGGAAATGCTTATTATGTTTCTTAAGTTCAGAATAAAATAAATTTTTAAAAAAGAAAACTCATGGAGGACAGAAACTGGGCTGACATTCCTTTGCTATAGTACCTAGCACTAGACTGTGCACCTAGAATACACTCATTGGGTACTTCATGAATGAATGAATGAATGATGAATGAACAAACAAACAACTGAATGGACACCAGGTCATAGATAGCAAT
Organism: Notamacropus eugenii; assembly: GCF_028372415.1. NCBI lineage: Eukaryota > Metazoa > Chordata > Mammalia > Diprotodontia > Macropodidae > Notamacropus > Notamacropus eugenii. The sequence continues at coordinate 310,825,980 of NC_092876.1, forward strand.
GATGCAGTAGAAGGAGCATTCCACAAAGACTAAGTCCAGCAGGATTTTAGTTCATCCCTATATTGTTGTGTACATTTTGGGAAATCATTTAACCTCTCTGAAACTCTGTTTCCCCATTTGTCAAAGGGACATAATAATTCTTGCCTACCTCACAGAATTACTGAAATGATTAAATGGGATAATGTGTGTATGTATGTATGTATCTATCTATCTATTTATTATATACATACACATGTATATAAAAGCTCTTGGAAAATCATGAGGTATTCTATGAATGCAAGGGATTACTATAACAACGACAGTTTGCATTAATACAGTGCCTAAGTCACATAGGTATTAGGTGACATAACAAGGACTTGAACCCAGACCCTCCAATTCTAAATCTAGTACTTTATTCGCTGTAGATCTACCATTCAAGGGATTACTGTTGTGTTCTCTGAAATATCAGGTCCATCATTAGCAAACTTACTGCCATTTTAAACCTTTTCCATTCTCAAAACTTCTCCCTCCATCTTCTGACTCTCACTGAGACCTCCTATTGATCCTGCATCCATGGCCACCTTGGTTACACACTCACTGATATTCCTTGACTCCTTGGTCATTGTGGGGGAATTGGACTTCTCTTTGTTCCCTATTGTGACTTCCAGTCTCACTCCCTACAACTGGCATTCAGCAATCTCTCCTGTTTTAATATTCATTTAATCCATAATTTACCACCCAATAGGATTCTAGTAGCCTAATCATGGCACCCTTTCCCCTACCCTCTCAGCAGAGGACCTCATCTTATACTTCACCAAAATAATAATAAACACCATTCACCAAGAGTTCCCTCTGCTTAGTCCTAGTTCTCCTCTTATCTGTCTCACCTCTGACCTCACTTCTCAGTATCCTTTGCTGGATCTTCAACTAGGTCTTCTCCATTAACCATTACTTACTCACTAACCCAAGGCTATTGCATATGCCCTCTATATTCTCCCGTTTGGCATCTCATCAGCTCCCATGAGTTTGGTTATCATTCCTATGCAGATGATTCCCAGATCTAAGTAGCCCTGGTCTCTCTTCTGAGCTGCAAACTCATATCACAAACAGTTTCTTGAACGTCTCGGAACCAACATGTTCAAAATGGAAATCATTATTTTACCTCTCATAGGCTTTCCTATTATTTGCAGAACACCACCATCCTCATCATCATCCAGGTTCACAGCCATAACGTCATCCTCAAGTCTTATTCTCGTTTAATCCACATATACAATCCCTTGCTAAAGCTTCTCATTTCTCTTTTTGTAATATCTCTTGACTAAGTCCTTTTCTTTCCACTCATTCTGGTGCAGGCCCTCATCACTTCATACTTAAACTATTAACTGAACTCCTTTTCTCAAATCTCACCACATTCCAATCCAGCACAGCTCTGACTATGTCATCTGCCTTCTCAATAAATGTCTGTGACTCCCTGTTACCTATAGGATCAAATATAAAATCCTCTGGTTGACATTCAAAATTCTTTCTAGCCTGCCCCCTTCTACCTTTCCTGTTTTGTTAGACTTCGCTTCCCTTCACATGCTCTACCATCCAGCAACAATGACCTTGATGTTCCTCGCTTCAGGACTCAGCTCAAATTCCAGCACCTTCAGGAAACCTTGCCTCTTCCCTCCTCCCACCCTCCCCTGCTAAAATGTCTTCCCTCTAAGATTACCTTCCATTTATGCCCCATGTGTCTTTCATGTATATTTTTTCAGGTTGTCTCTCCCTTTAGAATGTGAAGCAGGGACACTGTTTTTTTTACCTTCTCTGTATCCCTAGTCTTTGGCATGCAGTAAACACTTAATAAATTGACTGGATGACTACATGCCATTGTAATCTTCATGTAGTATCCCCTTGCCTTGCAAGTCACTATCCTCTGAAGATTCTCTAATATTTCAATATCCTTTCTTTAATGTGGGGAACCAACACCTTCTACTCCAGATATACCTGACCAGGGCAGAGTACTGTAGGACTTGTGTTTATATTTCCTAACCTGTTTATCTTCAACAATGCTGGATTCAGAGGAGGCAGAGAACAGGCTTTCAGAGCTATGAGGGCAGTGTGGCAAAGAGGGTGGAAAGAATTTTGACTTTTAAAGGCAGAGGACCTTAATTTGAATCTCTGCTTTTCCACTTAATACCTCCATGGCCTTGAGCTCTTGAACTTCTCTGGTCTTCAGTTTCCTCATCAAAAACTTGAGAGGGTTAGATAGGATGACCTCCAAAGTCCCTTCCACATCTAGATTTATGATAAGTAGCTTGAGAGCGTCCACAGGTCAACAGCAGGAGAGAGGGAATTGGAGGGGTCAGACACTCAGGTGTTGATTTTTTAAGAGACTCAAGCCTCTTGCTCCACATCTTTCATTCCTCTTGGGGCTTCCCTTCGGACTCTATGGACTTCTTTAGCCATTTGACTCAGCAACATTCTTATCCTGAAAGGTCACCCCACCCCTATGGTCCCTTCTTCTGATTGGTCAGTTTCTCCTGGAACCCCTATTTCAAGTAAAGTGTCCAAGTCAGTCACATTGACTCCTTTTTTCCTTTCTGGGTTTCATTCCCGATTTTCTAGACTTCTTTCTTCACCACTCCTCATAAAATACCTTCTCCCTACTTGTTTTTCTTTTTTATGTGTTGAATTGTCCCATTAGAATGAAACTCTTTGAAGACAGGGGGTGTCTTTCTTTTTGCTTGTATTTTTATCTCCAGATCTTAGCACAGTACCTGGCACATAATCAATATTTAATAAATGGTATTTTACTTGTTGACATTCCTGGAATATATCATAGATTTGGAGCTGTAAGGAACCTTAGAGGTCTTCTAGGCCAAACCTTTAATTTTGTAGATGATGACTCTAAGGACCAGAGAGAAGTTAAGCACCCTGTCTAAGATCACACAGACATTCAGTGGCAGATTCCAAATCCAGAATTATTTCCAATGCATCACCAGGCAGGTTTATTGAACACTTCTTTTGTGTCTAGCCCTGGGTGATAGTTCAATTCTGTCTCCATTGCCCCAACTCTGGATTGATCCAAGTAAAATGAATCCTAAACAGAGCAGCCAGGCCCACCACCAAATCAACTTGTTCACATTCCCACACTGTAAAGGCTCCAGACCTTTGATGCAAACTAAGGCTTTCAGTTTGATCCTTGGATAACCATATGTTACATCATGGCGCCATCTGCTGGCTCATTTGCATAGTGCTGTCATAAATCAGCAGGTTTTGCATGTAAAAATCAGAGACATATTTGTGCCAATCCATATAAATGTATGTGTCCCCACACTCACTTACGTGTTTGAATTGGATAGCATTCATGATGCTCATGTCCATCAATTAAGCCTTTTCCAAACCTTTCCCATCCACCAACCTTCTCTAATCTCCCACTTATTGGAATTGGATTATCTCCAATTGTACTTGATCTCTGTCTCTACCTACCACTCATTTTGCTCTATAACATCCACAACAACATGCCATTTGTCATCTTTGTTTGTACAGTAGAAAGAACACTGGATTGGGAGTTAGTTGTCTTGAACTGAATAGGCTACGACCTTAATCCCTGTGTGGCACTGGGCAAGAATTCTGCTTCTCTGAGCTCTGTTTCCTTCCCTATAAAATGAGAAGATTGTATAGATGACTTCTCCGCTCCCCTGCCGTCCAAATCCTATGATCCAATGTCTTGTTTCCCCAATTAAACTAACTCCTGTTGGGTAGATACCATGCCAACTGCTTTTTCTGTTTCTGAGGCTCATGTTGACCACTTCTTTGCCTTCAGTCCAACTATTAAACATTCATTAAGCACCTGCTTTGTAAAGGGTACTCTATTAGCCAAGGTAGATAAGGTGAAAATGGTATAGTCCCCAATGAAATCAAGGGTATGGACAAAGAATAAAAATACCCATCTTTTAAAGCTGTTATGAGGAATTTACTTTACAAACGATAACATAGACATAGATTTATTTTATCATTGTAGAATTCTGTGATTAATCAAGAACAAAAACTCTCATCCTGCTCTGAGAAGTATTTGCCTCTCAGAAAATCATCTGAGGAAAAAATCTTGAGGTTTTCTCATATCAATGTATCCAAAGGAAGGTTTTATAGATGTTGTATGGTCCCAAATGCCCAGAAAATCTCAGATTAGAAAGTATAAATACAGGTCCTAATGTCCTTTACCCTGGTCAGGCACATCTGGAGTAGATGTGGTCAGTTTTCATGGATTGTGGAGAGTCCATCTTCATCCTTCTTCCTCTTCTTTTTCTCCTCCTCCTCCTCCTTTTAATAATAGCAGTAATAGTAATGATGAAAACTAAAATCTAGCTATTGCTTTAGGGTTTACAGAGCACTTTACATTTATTATCTCATTTGATCTTCACAACAACCCTGTGAGATAAGTGCTATTATTACCTCCATTATACAGATGAGGAAACTGATCTGTGCTGTAGCCTGCTCAAACTTGCTTAATTTTCAGTGAGAGCATTTGCACCCCCAGAAATTGGCAAACACTACAGATCAACTTGATTTATTGTTTTGTTGACTGTCTAGACTTTAGAAAGTGATAAGGAAAATGTTAATAATGAAGATTAAACTTAAAATGTTTTGTGGTTTTTTTTTATCCCTGCAGCTGAGCCTGACAGACTAAGAGACTTGTTTAGGATTAGTAGGCAGTAAATGTCTCAGGTTTTTCTGCCTCTTAATCAAGCACCAATAAACTTAGAATTCAAAGGTAGCTCAGAGGGCATCAAATTCCACCTCCTCACTTTATTATTACTTTGGGGGGGAGGTAATTAGGGTTAAGTGACTTGCCCAGGATCACACAGCTAGTAAGTGTCTGAGGCCAGATTTGATCCCAGGTCCCCCTGACTCTAAAGCTCATCTTCTATCTACTGTGCCACCTAGCTGCTCTACATCTTGTTCTTTTAAACTGAGGACAGTGAGGTCCAGAGTGGTAAATGATGTTTTTCTCCAGACCACACAAATAATAAATCACAGATCTGGCTCCAGATCTATCACTCTCTTCATTTCACACCCTCAGCCTTCTAGAGTCCAGATGCATCATTGTAAACTCATTGTAAAATCTTTGTAAACTGGAGAAAGTTCCAGGAGATGGTGCAGCTGCTATTCAAGAGAAAACTAAGATGCTTTGGGCATTTTGGTCTGGAACAACAAAGGAAGGGGTAGGGAGAACGACTTTCATCTTGGGTAAGGGCTAAGAAGTGGGAACACAGAGACTTATTCAATGATCCCCAGGGTATTGGAAGAAGGAGTCCTCCTTGAACTTAGAAGAAATAGTCTGGAGTGGGGTAGGTGGGGCTACTGAGTAAAGGATGTCAGAACAGATCAATGCAATGATTTACAAAGCTCTCATAGTAATAATTGAATGAGTCTAATCAAGGAAACAAAAAGGAAGAACAAGCCCATTTTTTTTTTTACAAAGAAGCTTTGTTTGATGCCTTTGCTGATTCCCAGACATACCACACTTCCTCATACTCCATTTACCTACCAATGTGATTTTCCTACATGTATATGCTCCCTTTCTTCTCAAGAAACTCCAGGGGATCCCTATGGCTTCCACGATTGAATACAAAGAATTTTATTGGGCATTTAAAGCCCTTCATAACATAGCTCCCTCCTCCTTTTCCAGTCTTCTTGCACTCCACTCCCTGAAACATACTTTCCAATCCAGTGACACTGTCTCCTGGCTGTTCCACAAACAAGACACTGCATCTCTTGGGCAATGGGCATTTTCTTGTTCTGCCCCTCATGCCTGGGACGTTTTCCCTCCTTCACTTCAACTACTGACCTTCCTGGCTTCTTTCAAGTCCCAACTAAAATCCTATCTTCAATAGGAAGACATCTCCAACCCCTTTTAGTTCTAATACCTTCCCTCTGTGAATTATTTCGTATTTATCCCATGTATAGTTGTATACAGCTTGCTCGGTATATATTTGCTTGAATGTTATCTTCCTCCAATAGATTGCAAGTTCCTTGAGGGCAGGTACTCTCTTTTACTTCTCTTTGTATCCTCAGCATTTAGCACAGAGTCTGGCCCATAGTAGGTGTTCAAGAAATATTGATTGATTGATAAGCCCTCCCTTGTAATGAAGAAAAAGAGCTTTCGTAAAACAAAATGACATAGCGACTGTTTCACGCTGTACTTACAGTTTTCTATACCTCTTGAAAGGAGGGAGGGAGATCGTCTTCATTTCTTCTAAAGTGAGATGGTTCTTTCATTCCAATCCAATGTTCTAATCTTTATCATTACAGTTAATTAATCAACAAAATTTGTTTTTTGTTCTTTTTTAAATATGTAATTTGTTTATTTCTCGGTTTTCAACATTCACTTCCACAAGAATTTGAATTCCCAATTTTCTTCCCATCTCTCCCCCCACAGAACAGCATGCACCCCACCTACCCCTTCCCCCCATCTGTTCTCCCTTCTATCACCTCCCCCTTTCTTCCTTCCCCTTCCCCTCTATTTTCCTGTAGGGCAAAACAGATTTCTATACCCCATTGCATGTACATCTTATTCCCCAGTTCCATGCAAAAACAATTTTTAACATTCATTTTTAAAGCTTTGAGTTACTTACTCTCTCCCTTCCTCCCACCCCACTCACCCTCATTGAGAAAGCAAGCCATTTGACATATGTCATAAATGTGTAGCCATGCAAAACACTTCCATAACGGTTATGTTGCGAAAGACTAACCACATTTCCCTCTGTCCTATTCTGCCCTTCATTTATTCCATTCTCTCTCTTGATCTGTCCTCCCACAATAGTGTTTGCTTCTGATTATCCCTTTCCCCAATTTGCTGTCCCTTCTATTATCTTCCCTCTCCTATCCCCTTCTCCCAGTTTTCCTGCAAAGTAAAATAGATTTCCATATCCAATTGAATTCAACAAACATTTATTAAGCCCTTACAATGTACCAGGAGCTGAGGATACAAAAAAAAAAAAGGCAAAATCAGTCCTTACTCATGGGGTTCACATTCTATTGGAGGTAATAATAACTACAAACGGATTTATGTACAGGATCTATATAATGGAAATGTAGTTAATTTCAAAGGGAAGGCCTCTTGAAGAAAGCAGGATACTCGGCCATCATCTTACTGTGATGTCTTCATTTGTTTGACTCTGCAACAGATCACATTTCTCCAAATTCACCATTTCCTGTTGCATGCTAATATGCCATTTCATTCATCTACCACCGTTTGTTTTGTCATTCCTCAATCAGCGAGCATTCACTTTGTCTGAAGTTTGCTACTGAAACAAGAAAAAAAGATTTCAATGATATTTAAATAGAGTTTAGAGAATGCCTACTTGCTACTTAGCTTGGGTGGGAAATGATGATGATGATGATAACTGACATTTATATAGACTTTAAAGTTTGCAAAGTGATGTGTGTGTGTGTGTGTGTGTGTGTGTGTGTGTGTGTAGTCTCATTTTCATACATTAAGAAGAATGACAGTGTGGTCCTCGGCAAAGCATGAGAATATCTACATTCAAAATGATTAGAGAAGAGCCTAGGACCAGTGGTCTGGTAGTGCTGCTATTCTCAGGAACTTTAAGAGTTACATTCCTTTTAACAAAGAAAAACATTCAAGCAAAACCAATGGAGCCAGCAACCACATCTGATAGAACCTATGCCATGTTTCACATGTATAGTCCCTAGTAGTACCAAGCAGAAGAAGATGTGTTTCTTTATCATTTCTTTTTACTGAGATTTTTTTCATTACAGTTCATTAGAATTTGACTGCTTTTTATATATTCTTCTTGAAGAAAATAAAATATTAGTGAGTTCTGGACTCAGAATCTGGAGTACTGGGTTCTTAGTCCAGTTCTGTCAGCTTCCTCTGTAAAGTGAAGGGGAAAAGATCAGATTAGCTTTTTAAAAAGTCTTTTAATTTTCATTTTCTTAATTAACAAAAATTGTTCTCCCACCAACATCACTCCATCATTAAGAAAAAAAGAGAGAAAGAAAGCCCTTGTAACAAATATGCATAACAAATTCCTTATTTTGGCTATATCCAAAAAATTTGTCTTGCTCTGCGTTAAATTAGTTTTCAGGTCTCTTCCAGCTCCATGAGTCTATGAAATCTAAGGTTAGACTTTTGTCTCTCATTCTGTATTTTCCCATGTTTGCTTTCCCTCCCTTTCCTCCATTGTCTCCTCCCACTTTGCACAATTCAACTCCATTCAGGTAGGCCAGCCTTTGCCCCTGTTTTACTTTCTGAAATGGGCTTTCTGGCAAAATTTCATTTGGGATTTTAAAAGCCTGGTGTAATGGAAAGAGCTCTGTACTTGGAATCAAGGGATCTGGGTTTGTCATCTGGCTCTTGTTTACTAACTATGGGGTAGGAATTTTAACTCTCTGAGCCTCAGTTTCTTTCTTTAAAAAAAAATGGATGCTCTATCTCTACCTTGCCTCGTAGGGTTCAGATAAAAGCACTCTGTAACCTGCAGGAGTTAAAGAAATATAATCTATTACTAATGTAAATGTTTTCCTATGTATTTCAAGATGTTTCCCATTTAAAAAAAAAAAACAACTTATTTTTATTTTCCACCATTTGGCTTTTACTACTTGGTCTTCTTCAGATACTCTATTTTTTTTTTTTTTTTTGCCCAAACTCTATCCCCAGTAGTGTTATCTATGTCTTCATATCCCTCCCTTCCGTTCTAAGGAATCACAATCAGGATTCTTTTCTCTCATTCATTGACCAGCTAGGGAATCAGCCTTTCCCATTTAGTAATGGCACAAGCTTTGATCTCTTGACTTATCTTTCATTTTCATTCCCTTTAGTTCAGCTAGGTCCTAGTATTGTCAGCTTTCTGTTCCTATTCCATTTGCAAATACCACCTAGGTTTGTATTCAATTCAATTCAGCATTTACTAGATACCTACAAAGTGTAAGGTACTATACCAGAGATGGGGAACCTGCAACCTTAAGGCCACATGTGGTCTTTTAGGTCCTTGGGTGTAGCCTTTGGATGGAGTCCAAGTTTTATACAACAAATCCTTTTATTAAGAGGATTTGTTCTGTGAAGTTTAGAGTCAAAGAGCCGCACTTGAAGACTTAGAGGGCCACATGTAATCTTGAGGCCACAGGTTTCCTACCCCTGTACTGTACTAACAGCACAGGATACAAAGACCTCATTATGTTTTATACCACCTAATGGACCTAATTCCTTGCTCTAACACTTATTAGTTGTATGACCTTACCCAAGTGACCTCTCTTTCCTCATCTGTGAAATGAAAGGATTGGACTAGAGTAAGGAGTCTTATCTTTTCTTGTGTCACCAAACTCCTCTCACAATCTGGTGAAACTTATAGACCTCTTTTTTAGAATAATGTTTTTAAATTCATAAAATAAAATGAATAGGGTTATGAAAGAAACCAAGTACATTGAAATACAGTTATCAATTTTTTTAAAACAAGTTTATGGACCCCAGGTTAAAACTCCTAGACTAACTGATCTCTGAGGTTCATTCCAGCTCTAAAATCTTGGGATTTTGTAAGGGACCTATGTCCAGGTAAAACCCTTGCTTCTCTGGACTGTATTTTCTACAAGGCTTTGAGTCAGACTGCTTCTGAAAGGGGCAATGACTCTAATTGTACACTCCTTGAGGAGGGGGACAAGGCAGAAAATGTGCTCTCATGAAATTTCTTGTTTAGTAAGGATAATAACTCCAAATGAAATTTATATGGAAAATATTACAGAATATATAGTATATGTGATAAAATGGTCCATGTCCGGGATCATGGACTTCAAACCAGAAGGAACCTTTGAATTCATTGTCTGACTGCCTCATTTTACAGATAAAGAGACTAAGACCCAGAGAGGCTAAATCCCACAGGGTCACACAGTATGTGGGGGTCAGTGGGTAAAGAAGGAAACAAATATTTAGCAAGAGCCTACTATGTACCAGGCAATATGCTGAGTGATTTATAAATATTGTCTCATTTGATTTGAGGTAAAATCTGAACCCAGATCTTCTGGGTTTCAAGTCCAGTGCTATACCATATGCTCAGTTCTCTTGGTAGACCCAGTTATGAGAATTATCTGAGGACAAAAGGGTGAATTTCTGTATCAAAGGCTGAGCTCAAGGATTTGTCCTTCACCCCAAATTTTTCATCTGTCCATAGTGTTCTTTCTGAATCTTTGATTCTATTAAACCTCTCTAGCTGCATTTACATCACAATAACCACCTAACAGGTTTTTCTACCTCCACTCCCTGCCCTCTTCAATCCATCCTTCATACCATACCAGCAGACTCATCTTTCTTTATGTCAAACCCCTGCTCAAAAACTCTTCAGTTGGTTGGTATTGTATCCCAAGTAAAGTTCCAGCTCTGAACACAACCTTAACTCTCCTGATTTCTTGTCTTTGCCCAGGCTACTAGACTATAAGCTCCATAAGGACAAGATCATTTTATATAAAGTTTTGTCTAAAATTTATATCTCTTAATATGTAGCACAGTGTTCTACATACAGTAGATGTTTTATATATGTTTGCTGGGTAGATGAATGAATAAATAAATTTATACTTCCAGATATATCATTCTCCTCCTAACTCTCTTTTCCCTTTGGGGTCACTACTACCACACAATTGCAGCAGGCCACAGGGCCCTGGGTTAGTTGCTCAGGCTAGGATAGATAAGGAAAGACTGGAGCCTAGAAAAGTGGCCAGTGGTCAAGGATGATTCGAAACTGGGAATTAAGGGAGCACTCCTGACTGGAAGCCCATCAACCTGAGCAGGAAAGGGAGTCAAGAGCTCACAAACTCAGTATCAGTTATTTTTTTTTTTTTTTGCCCTGGTCTGCCAACAGTCCTGTTTGTAATGGTCTTACTGGAGTCCAGATCTCAAGAGCATTCCTCTTCAAAAAAAAGTCAGAGTGATTGGTACGATTTCTTTGGGAAGAGGAGGATTATTTCTTTACATTCAGACACAGATACAACATTAGGCATTTTAATATGTTGTAGAGATTATTCCAAATGCAAAATGATACATGAGTTTTATTGGTTTGCAAATACAAATTAAATTCATTGCTCTTCACCTCCTTCACTTGCTTTTTCTTCTGTATTAGGAGGACTTCTGTAGACATCTGATCCTTTCCTTCTAGTCACAGGGTCCAAATTTAAATGGAATTCCCAGTCTTTGAGTTGAGCATTAAGGTTTAAGGCTCAAAGGGATCTTAAAGATCAATTACTTCAACCCCCCTAATCTTACAAATAAGCAAACCAAGGAATAGGCAGTAAAGTAATTTGTCCAAAGTCACATAGATAGCAAATATCAAGGCTAGCATTTGAGCCCAAGGATTGTGACCCTAAATCTAGTGCTTTTTACATGACATCTTTCTTTTCACACTGCCATTGAATTATCTACCATTTTGCTTTCCATCCCTCAAAAAAGGTGTGGGGAACCTGTGGCCTGGAGGCCACATGTGGCTCTCTAGGTCCTCAAGTGTGACCCTTTGACCAAATTCAGACCTCACAGAACAAATCCCCTTAACAAAAGGATTTGCTCTGTAAAACTTGGACCAAGTCAAAAGACTGTACCCGAGGACCTAGAAGGCCACATGTGGCCTCCAGGCCACCAGTTCCTCCCACCTCTGCCCCAAAAGATTTCCAGCTGATGGAAGAGAGTGAGTTATAGTGCTTCAGAGAGTCAAATGCATGAATCTAATCATAATTCAAACCCAGAGACAATTTTTGGATTTGTTTTTAGTATGGTCCCTAGTATCACTCTTAAGAAATATTGTTTTTCTGAAATCTCTTTTGTGATCTATTACAATATGCTTCACTTTGGTGGGGCCCTTCCTTGAACTCCTCATAATGCTTTCTTTCTTAACCTGTTGGGTAATTCTGACCTTTGGGAATTTTCAAGGTGTCTTGACAAGCACTATAGTTCAGGAAATCTCAGTTGAAATCCCATCTTTTGCCTAAGACTTTGTCAGTCCTCCTTAATGTTAGTGTCTTACTGAGATTATCAGCAATTTATAGATATATATGCACATATTTGCATACATCTATACTCATAGATGTGTGATATATATAATATCACTTATGTTGTTTGTACATAGCTGTTTGTATGTTGTCCCTCCTATTTTATTGTGAATTCCTTGAAGACTGGGACTCTTTTTGCCTTTTAATCTCCAATGCTTAGCCCAGTGGCTAGATGATAGGAGGTATGTATTAAATGCTTACTGACTTAACTTGATTTTCTTGATGCCCCATATCTACTCGGTCACCAGACCTTGTTGACTCTCTAAATATAGAACTATAATCATTCAGGAGATGAGTTGAGCCCTCAGGAGTCTGACAGTCCTTTTCTCTTGTCTCCCAAAACACCTCCACACTCCTCCCTCCAAATCCCCTCACATAATTCCTCAGTTATGAGGCACTAATATCAACACCAAAGACTGGGAATGGTGAAAGTTTGGAATGCGGATTAGGTGTATTTGATAAAAGTTACAAATGCAGTCTCACATTCTCAGTTTTATTGACTCTGAAAAGTAGTACTTTGATTCAGGGCCTCTGGTTGTCACTTAATCTAAATCCTTAGAAATTTTTATTGATTAGTGACAAAAATCCAATTATTTTACTCCATTCACCCATTTCTGTCATAATAGGGATTGCTACTTTCACTCCTTTCCAGCTTATCCATTTTATTAAATCTCCCTTTGATTGCTAGCTCAAGCCCCTCCCAATGTCTTGAAGTCTTCCCTGTTCGCCCAACTTCTGCTTTTTCCTCCTTTTCTGAAATCCTATAGAGTTTGCCTGTACCATGCAATGTAGCATTTAGCAGCATTTGATTATTAACTTATACCAGGAAGAGACCTTAGAGATCATCTAATTGAACTTCCTCATTTTACAGATGAGACAAAGTCCAAAGAGTAACTTGTTCAGTCATATAGGTAGAAATTGACAAAGTGGCAATTCAAATTCTCCGGTATCTTGTATTGTTTTGCAACCATTTTGCATGTGTAAGTTTTGCATTAGATTTTAAGTTCCTATCACCTCAGTACCTAGCATAGTTCTAGTCAGGGTTGGGGAATCTGCGGCCTCAAAGCCACATGTGGCCCTCTACATCCTCAAGTGTAGCCCTTTGACTGAATCTAAACTTCACAGAACAAATCCCTGTAATAACAGGACTTGTTCTATAAAACCTGGACTCAGTCACAAGGCCACAGCTAAGGACCTAGAAGACCACATGTGGCCTCAAGGCTGCCTGTTCCTCACCCCTGTTATAGGTCATAATGAACACTTGGGAAATACTTTTTGATCAGTTTATTGATAAGGTTCATATACAATAATGTAACTATCTGAAAATGGCAATGTTCTTTGTGAATTCTTAGATGGGGCCTTCCCAAAGACAGAGAAAAAATTGATTTGAATTTTAAAACAACAATATTTACTAGAATGCCATAGGATTTCTGGAAGAAATCTTCAGAATCGTTAAATCCTTTCAGCTCTTCTCCCAGACTCAGTGTTAGAATCTGCTGCTGCAACATCCCTGAAACAAGATGGTGGAGGTCAGAGTCAACGGACTGGGCTGTATTAAGTGCCTGGTGACCAAGTCTACATTCAACTCAGATGGAGTAGACGTTATGGTCATCAGTTACCTCTTCATTGACTACAATTATATGGTTTATATGTTTCAGTATAATTCCACCCATGGCAAGTTCAAGGGCACTGTCAAGGCTAAGAATGGAAGGCTAGTGAACGATGGAAAAGTCATTATCATTTTCCAAGAGTGAGATCCTACCAATATTAAATGAAAAGATGCTGGAGCCAAGTATGTTGTAAAACTGACTTGTGTTTTTACCACCATGGAAAAGACCCAGGCTCACTTGAAAAATGGAGCCATGGGAGTTATTATCTCTGTCCCTGTCTTTCTAATAACAGATTATATAGCTGTTATTATCAGATATCCTATATCTGATGCCCTAATGTTCATGATGGGAGTAAACCATAAGAAATAGAGTAATTTCCTTAAGACTGTCAGTAACACCTCCTTCACTAATAACTGTTTGGCCCCCTTGGCCAAGGTCAGTCATGACAACTTTGGCATTGTGAAAGGACTCATGACCACAGTTTATGCCATTACTACCACCAAGAAGACATTAAATTGCCCCTCTAGCAAGCTACGGCATGATGGACATGGTGCTGCCCAAAACATCACCCCTAGTTCCCCTGATGCTACTAAGGCTGCAGGCAAAGTCATACCTGAGCTGAATGGGAAGCTCACATGTTTCTACTCCCTTCCAAGTTCCTGCTCCCAGTATATCTGTTATGGATCTAACCTGCCACCTAGAGAAATCTGCTAAATATTATAAAATCAAGAAAGTGCTGAAATATCAGAGAGACACTTGGGCTATACAGCAGACCAGGTTGTAATGTGACTTTCACAATGACATCCACTCTTCTATCTTTGATGCTGGCTCTGGTATTACCCTCAATAACAATTTTGTTAAACTGATTTCCTGGTATGACAATGAGTATGGTTATAGCAACTGTGCAGTAGACCTCATAGTCTAAATGTCCTTCAAGAAGTAAAGTAGATAACCATGGGTTCTCATCCCAAACCAAAAAAGAACTTCCACGACTGGAGAGCCCACATCCACAATCTATGTTCCTGTACCAGAGATCCCATGCCCCATTCACATCCTTCCCCTAAAGTACCCCTGTAGTATGGAGGAGATGAACAGAGTTCTATATCTACATTTAAAATCACCATATTCAGTGAAAAAAATAAAATAAAATTATCTAATCCAACCACCTCATTTTACAGATGAGAAAGTTGAGGTTCAAAAAAGAGAAAAATCTTGCCTAAGATCATATAGGGAACAAGTAGCAGAACCCAGATTTGAAATCAACTCTTCTGGCTCCAATTCCAAGGCTCCTTCCACTATATTACATTACCTCCAGAAAATCTTTTTTTTTTTTATTAAAGTTTTTATTAAATTAAAAAATGACTTATGAAAGGAAAAAAAATTAAGTAAAACTTTCTGTTGAGTTAACAATTATTTTGGAAAGATTGAATTAAACATAAAAATTATCTCAATTTACATAAAAGAATAAGACTATTTTACTACCACAATTCTTTTTCAACATGATCCTTTTATCCAGCCCATGGTGCTTTTATCTACTGTACGTTACATGTATGCCCAATTCTTTCCTACATACTAATTGTGATAGTACTTGTGAATTTCCATTCTTAACTCTGTAGTCTGTCGTTGATAGAAGGCAGGAAAAAGCTCCTGGGTTGGGTTCTTGGGATCTAACTGAACTTGTTACAACCAGCCCTGCTGCATCAGCTCTACTTGTAGGTAAGTAAAGACATACGCTCATCAATTTTACACTGGTGATTTAGAGGAAATACCTGAGGTCAGTAATTTATTTTTTTTCAGGGTTATAAAAGTAGATTTCTTCTTTGAAATTATGATGTACTTGAAAAACTGTATCATATGACTTTGGCAATTAGAAATATGATTTGTATTCAAAACAGCTGACGTAAAGTTGTTTTTTTTTTTAACCTCTGGCTGCATAGATTTATCCTTCATTGCACAGAGCACATGTTCCCATTCAACTTTTAATATTCTAGAGTATTTGATGTTTTAATGACTAAAGTTAGTGTTATTCTTATTTTTAAAATCTTAAGGCAGTTCATTAATTCATCGATTCTTTAATTCATTAATACTTGGAGTTTTATTCACCTAAAAACATTACTTATGACACAAGTACCAATTTATACATATTTCTAATTAGTTTTGCTTAGGCAATAAAAACAAAAAATGACCAAACTCCTAACATAACGTACGTATTATGGCATTTGCATGTGAATAGGATAATGACATGAACCATTTTGTTTAACAAATTGCCTAAAGCTCAGACAGAAAATACACACCTACAAAGATGATTTTACAGCAATTAAGGTGGTTTGGACTCATCTTTTCTCAAATATGATTTTTATTCTCAAAAATAATTATTGAATTGTCCTTTAATATTTGGTAGATAAAAGATTAATGCAACTTCATACTTGTAAGTCCCATAATAAAACCTCACTGCTAGAGAAAGGCTTAATTTCCAATATGAAAATAGGCCAGTTTCTTCATATGTACTATTATTTCTTTAGTTCTTCAGTGTATCTGTGATGGCCATCAAAATAGCTATCAACCTGGCTAACAACATATTCATGTCTTCTTACTCTACATGATTCTTCATGGAGTTCACCTACATGTCCTTTCAGAAGATCCAGCCAGTGGTCTCTTTCTAAGTTTTTTTACATCGAATGGACCATAGCTAAAATCCAGTATTTCCAGGTCAATTAAAAATTACTGTAAGCAGACAGAAAGAAGATGCTCAAATATCAAGAAGCCACAGCCAGGATCACACAAGATTTGGAAGCGACAACAATAAAGTAACAGAAAGCATGGGATGCAATATTCCTAAAGGTAAAAGCTGTAAGTTTACAACCAAGGATAGCTTACCCAGAAAAACTAGTATAATCCCACAAGGAAAGAAAATAAAACTTTAATGAAATACAGAACTTCCAAGTACTACAGAAGAAAAGATCAAAGCTGACTAGAAACTTTGAAATATAAACACAGGGATCAAGTGAAAGATTAAGAACAATACCAGCAAGCCATCAGAAGATATACAAGGGTGAGATGCCTGTGTTATAATAGGATGAGAAGATACTCCTCAGAACCTTAATACTATCTGAAGTCACAGATGAAGGGAAATAAAAATGAGGGACTAGGAATAGTTTTATTATGTTTTTAGGGTCTTAAAAAGAAAGGAAAGTAAGAAGAAAGCGATAAATTGGGGAGGGGAATAAACTTATCTCAAATGAATAAGCAAAACAGTATATAAAACAGTATATAAAAGAGAAGCAAGGAGTTAGAGGGAATGTCACTTGAACCTCACTTTCATTTGAACCAGTCAAAAGGAGGTAGATCTCACACACACACACACACACACACACACACACACACGTGGTTTGGAGTAGAAATATATTCAACTCAACATGAAAAGAGGAGGGAATGGAGAAAGTTAAGAGAAGAAATAAGGGGGAAGGTGAGGTGAAGGAGGGATTGGTCATAAGTACAAAAACAAGCCCTTCTAAACTGAAAGAGTGAATTATGAAAAAATGTAAAGGAAAAAATGGATAAGAACTTGTGATTGTGTTCTGGTAGAGGAGAAGGGAGGAAAGGCAGAACCATAGAAGCATATTGAATAAAAGCACAGAGCATTAAGGATGCACACACTCTTTCCTCACCACTTTCTTCTTCTTTGGGGAAAATATACCAAATCTTTAACTATACTCATTTGGAAGAATAAAAGGTCAAAAGTCTTTAGAGAAATAAGGTGGGGAAAAAAATGGAAACTCCTTCATGAATGTAAAAAAAGAAAAGAAAAGGTAATTCTTCAATTAATGAACAGATCTCAATGAATCAGATCTCAAAGTACAAAATAATCATCAAACAATTTGATTTTAGTTAAAAAAAAAATAAGTAGAGCAGATCAGGTTCACAAAAAATAGAAGGAAATTAATCTAACAGCCTAATGTTTGATTAACCCAAAGACACCATCTACTGGAGCAAGGACATTATATCTGACACAAGTGACTGAGAACAACACTTCACATGTTACACCAAGATAAGTTCCAAATGGACATATGAAAAGGTCACATTATTTTAAAAAATGATAGGAAAAAGGGACAAATTACCTTTTAGATCTAATGATAGAAGAAAAATTCATAATTAAACGAGGGATGAAAAAGATCACAGAAGATAAAATGGACAATTTTTGGTTTAATAAAATTTAAATGTTTTTGCAACAACAACAAAAAAAGAAACCCAATACAAATAAAATTAGAAATGAAAAAGTTAACTAAGAAAAATCTTTGCAACTAGTTTCTCTGATAATGATTTCATTTGCAAGGGTCATAAGGAATTAATTTAAAATTATAAGAATAAAAATCATTTTCTAACTGGCAAATTATAAAAAGATATGAACAAGCAAATTTCAAAGAAAGAAATCCAAGCTATCATTAGGCATGTGAAAATAAAAACACTCTATATAAAAAATAATTATAGAAATACAAATTAATGCAACTCAAGGATTCTACCTTACAGACATCAAATTGGCAAAGTTGAAAAAAAAGGAAAAATGACTAATGTTAGAGAAGCTGTGGGAAAGTATTTGCATTCATGCATTGCTGATGAAGATATGAATTGGTCCAGCATTTGGAAAACAACATTGAACTATGTCAAAAAGTTACTTTGACCCATCAGTACCAAGACAGGGTGAATATCCTTAAAAAATCAAAGAAAGAAGAAAAAAGACTCATATGTGCAAAAATAAAAATTCTAGCAATTCTTTTTGTAGTGGCAAAGAACTAGAAACCAATCAGGTGTCTTTCAAATAACTGACCAATGGAGTGGAATACTAGTATACTGTGAGAAATAACAAAAAAGATAGTTTCAGAAAAGCCTAAGAAGACTTGTATGAACTGATATAGCATGAAGTGAGCAGAAGCAGGAGAAAAATGTATACAATTGTTATTACAAATATTGTTACATTTTAAAAATAAACAACTTGAAAAGGCTTAAAAACTCCGATGAACACAATAACCAACCACCATTCCAGAGGACCAATGATGATGTGCCCTTTCCACCTTTAGACAAAGAGGTAATATACTATAAAATTAAATACACTTTTGGACAGGGCCAATATGTTT
Source organism: Notamacropus eugenii (assembly GCF_028372415.1). NCBI lineage: Eukaryota > Metazoa > Chordata > Mammalia > Diprotodontia > Macropodidae > Notamacropus > Notamacropus eugenii. Next base: position 310,844,737 of record NC_092876.1, read on the forward strand.
TGCTTGACTACACACATCTGTTTCATAGTTTTACTTGTTCTTTTCTTTTTTTACATATGTGAGGGACTTTCCAGTTTTTTTCCTTACTTCTCTAAAGATTTTTGACCTTTCATTCTTCTAAATGAATTTTGCTATTATTTTCTTCTAGGTTCATAAAATAGCCCTTTGGTATTTTGATAAGTATGACAGTGAATAAGTAAATAAATTTAGGATTGCCTACCCATGAGCAATTAATATTCCTTCAATTTCCATAAAGAGTATTTTATAGTTGTATTCATTTAATTCCTGTGTGTCTTGGTTAAATAAATTGTAAATAAATGCAGGTTAATTGAAAATAAAGAGTTAAAGAAGATTTAAGCTTACTCTTCTTTACTCTGGAAAACAGAAGACCACTGGTCAGAAGTTGTACAACAGAAACTTCTGACTGAACATCAGGAAAACCTTCCTAACAGTAATTATTACAACAATTGAACAGGCTCCCTTATACTGGAATACGTTTCCTGCCACTGGAGCAGTTCGAGGAGGAAATGAGTGATCACATTATCTAGTATGTCAGAGTTCATGCATTGTACAAGTGGTGCAATTAGATAGTAAAGAAAGGTTCTCAGCAGAAAAGTTGTCAAAGACAGGGAGGAGGAAATAGTTATTATTATTCACACTTGTATAGCATTCTATGCTTTACAAGGGGCAACTATGTGGCATAGTGGATATGACACTGGGCTGGGAATCAGGAAGACTTATCTTCCTGAGTTTCAATCTGGCCTCAGTCATTTTCTAGCTATATGACCCTGGACAGAGAGCTTAACCTTGCTCCAGTTCCTCATTTGTAAAATAAGCTGGAGATAAAATGGCAAATCATTCCAATACCTTAGCCAAGAAAACCCCCCAAACCAACAAGCTTAACAAAGTGATTTTCTTTACAATATCCCTATGAAATTGGTAGTGAACATTTTATTACTCCTATTTTACAGATGAGAATACTGAGTCACAGACATATTGAATGACTTGCCAATAATCATAGAGATAAAAATCTAAAAACATGGGATTTGAACTAAGAATTTCTGATTCCAAGTTCAATTTCAATTACACTCAGTCAAGACTCATGGAATAATGTAGAGCTTGGATAATGAAGCTTGAGTTATCAAGAGTGGTTTGTAAATTATGTTATGATTTAAATTTAACGTGCATGATTAACACTTTTTCCATCACTTTCTTAAGCCTAGATAGCCAACAAAACCATAAATCTAGACCTGATTTTTAGCAGCTATTTTCAAAGTATAAGCAATCCGCTCCTATAAGAAGATACAAACTAGCTCCAGTCTAACCCACCTGAAACATTAAACACTTAGTCAATCAAAACATGAAATGCAATCTTTGAGTTGGTGTGGATGATCTGTGTAAAACTGTGCTTCTGTTTAGTGCTCTCGATGACAGTGATCAGTGCCTGAGAAGAAGCCAACCAGGGCTATTGATTCAATCCTTTATCCTGGCAGGAAGCTTTCATCTACTGAAAACTAACTCAATCAAGACAGGGTTTGAACTCCTAGTCTTGTCTTCTTTAGCACTAATTCTTGGACTACACTAAGTGGTTCAGGGGATAGCACGCTGAGTCTAGAGTCAGGAAGCCATCTTCCTGAATTCAAATCTGGCCTCAGACACTTACTAGCTGTGTGACCTTGGACAAGTCACTTAACTGTGTTTGCCTCAGTTTCCTCATCTATAAAATGAGCTGAAGAAGAAACAGCAAACCAGTGCAGCAGATTTGCCACGAAAACCCCAAATGAGATCATAAAGAATTGAACACAACTGAAAAACGAATTGACAATATCAGCTCCTTTTTCAACATTTTATTGACATGTAAAGTAGTACCAAAGAACCTGTAAGCATTCTAACTAGATGCTGAAAACCTAGTGTCAAATACCGGCTCTTCTACCTATGTCACCATAGGTATGATGCTTCTGGATTTGAGTTTCCCCATTAGTTATATGAGAAGTTTGAAGTAGAGGTTTCTAAGGTTCCCTCCAGCTCTACATTCTGTGATACTGAGATTTTAGGAGTGTGCGTGTGTGTGTGTGTGTGCGTGTGTGTGTGTGTGTGTGTGTGTGTGTGTGTGTGTGTGTGTGTGCACTTTGTGAGGGAAATGACGGGGTCTATAGTAAGAGAAAAAAGTTCGGGGAGGATATACTATTTGAATTTATGCTGGACACACTGAATTTTTCTCCAAGATGCCTACTAGACTGTGTGATGGCTCCAGCTTTATCCACCACAAGGTGGCAGGATAGAATTAGGAAATGAAATGTTCAATAGCCTCTAAATTGGCAACTTTACACAATCAAGAACCGAAGCAAAGTAGATCTCAGCAGGATTCTTGGAGAAGCAATCTCAAGCATTATGTTTAAGGGAACTTTTTCAGTTTTTGCAACATGCTAGTGTTTTGTTTTTGTTTCTTGCTTTTTCTTGTAAATTGGAAACTGCCTAGCTTTATCCCATATATTGTACAGTGTAGAAGAAACAATATTTGTTACTCATGATAACAAAAAATAGGCAACACAATATGTATCCGAAGATTATGCAACTTCTGAAAAAGTTATGGCATATGAGAGTTAGAGAACATTGCTGTGTTACTGCATATCCTTTACTAAAAATGGCAAACATGAATTCAGAGAAATGTGGGGATTCTTTTATGAAATAATGCACGGTAAAGAGAGCAGAGCTTAAAGGACATACACATACACACACACCACAAAGGTAATAAGGTAAATAAGTTCAACAGGGAAAGAAGACAGTTTCCTCTCAATTACAATAGATAATGTCAATATCCGTATAACAAAGTTAAAGTACATCCATCTCTTCTACTATTGATCTTGTCAGTTCCACACGTCACCACTAATCACCCCCTCCCCATATACTTTGTAAATATACACTTATTCAATATATTTAAGCTCCTTCTAGATGCTAAGCATCTGTCCATTAATTTGGGAATGGGATGAAGACAAAAATGAAAATTATTCCATTCTTAAATAGTTTAAATTTGATTAACATGGGAATAACAGGTACACATAGAAGTAAATACAAATATATTCAAAGTCAATCCAAAGTAATTTCAGAGAAGGAAAGACTTGGTGTTTGTGATTCTATAGAAAGGATGGGAGGCAATAAGATGGCTCTATCGAGCACTGGGCCTAAAGTCAAGAAGACCCGAGTTCAAATGTGACCTCACTAATTGTGTGACCCTGGGCAAGTCACTTAATCTTTGTCTAATTCGCTGGAGAAGAAAAGAGCAAACCTCTCCGGTATCTTTGCCAAGAAAATCCCAAATGAGGTCATAAAGAGTCAGATGCGACTGGATGACTGAGAAACAACAGAAGGAATTCAAAATTGTGACAGTAGTTAGGCTAGATGCCTTGAAAAATCCCTTCAAACCCTATGAGTAACCAATCATAGGAAGACAGGATTGTAAAGAGGTTAGTTTGAGTGTTTATTGGGAAAGTATCTGTTAGGTGAAAAGAAAATGCGTAAATTAATAAGAAGTTAAATCAAGACAAGTTTATTTAAACACACACACTCAATTGTGAGTTAGGAGATCTTGGATACCATAGCCCTAGCTCTGTCACCAAGTAGCTGTGTGACCTTGTGTATCCTATCCAAAATTCAGTTGCTTTATCTATAAAATAAGGATAGTAGAAGCTAGACAATAGTAGATGTTCTCTAAGGTCCCTTCCAGTTATGTTCCTATGATTTAATACTAAAAATGGCTCATATCCCGGGGGCCACTACATCCTACTACTCCCTAGAGGCCTCAGGCTCTAAAAGTTACTCTGGAGACCTCTCCATAGGAAAATGGCCAAAATGGCAGCAGGTTTGAGGTGGGCTATAAGGAAGAACTTCCAACAATGTCCATAATGATGATAAAATGGCATCCCATAAATGCACTGTTGTTATTCCTTTCCCATAAGTATAATGTGCTGTTGTTCATCCTTTGTCTTTGAAGAGCAAACATATATAATTTGTGTGTTTTGGAGGACAGTCATTTTTGCTTTGTTTTTCAAAGTGTTCTAATATGTTTATTTTATTAGCACCTTACCCCTAAAAGGATATAACCATGATTTTCATCATGTTATAGAACAGAAGACTGAGAGACAAAGAAGTTACATGGCTTGCTCAGTCATGTTAGTTAGTCTTACCAGTTAGTGTCTGAACAGGGACTGGAATCTAATAAAAAAATTCATATTTTTTCAATACAACTCTGGGAGGTAGGTAACATGAGAATTACTAACATTTCTTCTCCCCTCATTTTACAGAAGAAACTAAAGCTCAGAAAGAAAAAAATTACTTGTCTGTAGTCATACAACTGTTAAGTGACAGAATTAGAACTTGAACTTATGTTTTTTAGCTCCAGGTTTAGTATTCTAGTATCTTATTTTATATCATGCTGACTCCTGTCCCTTAGACTCCTGTCTCCTGCAACTGTTTTCTTGAGCTAGAGAATCTGGGTTCAATACCTGGTTCTGCCCCCTTAGTATCTATTAAACAAGTCACTTAACATTTCTGGACCTCAGTTTCATTTGTAAAATGAAGGGGGTTGTGCCAGATGAGTCTCTTTCAGATCTAAATCTATTCTACTCTTCCTATAGTACATAAGTACTGGGAAACACTTCTGAAAAAGGTCAGAATCTCTGCATTGACTGGTAGTATGTTTTTGTTTGTGTGTTTTAATTGAACTATATAGCTATGAGTCTCAGATAATTTGGTTGCATTTCTCTGGAGGTAAGAGGCAGGACTTATTGGCTTTTAGCTTTACAATTCCATCATAGTGTGACTTGGGAGACTCATTCTGTCATTCCAAAGTGGGCATGTCTCTTGGACTTATAGACAGCTCAGAGAGGTGCCTTACCTAGGGAGCTAGCCTTGATTCAGAGACAAAAGACACATTGCTGAGGTCTGACTCTCCTGATAACTCTCTGTCCTGTGACACTATCCTGACACATGTCATGTCAGACATGATGCTCAGTCTCTGCCCTTCTGGGCAGAATTGGCCCTGGGCAGATGCTCTCCCAGCTGTTATAGAACATCCACAGACTAGTCTTGGCATACAGATAGCTTCCTTTTTGCTCCTGCTCTTTCAGTGGAACAGAGCAAGAGCCCTGAGCACGGTCATGTAGGTGGCAGACAGAGCCCCTACTAGAGCCAAAGCATGGGCTTCAAGTAACCCAGCTAATGTATTCCATTTTGTATTATTTCAGCATTTAACTGAATGAATTGTTCAGTTGTTTTGCTTCTTTTCCTTACTTTTTCTCGAGTTTCTGGTCTACATACAAGAACATATGAGTTAATGGAGATATCTTAGACCAGAACCGTTGAGTACATGTTCATATGCTTCCCTTGAAATCCTTTCTCTCTAATCCGTGCTCATTGGAGCCTTAGAGATCCAGTTCTTCAAGGTTCTCCTCCCACATGAAGTCTTCCCAAATTAGGCTCTCCCACATGTCTACTCCCTCTGCTGAGAGTGTTAATCATTTATTCTGAGTTTCTCCAGCACTTAAATAGTATTAAAGCTTTAGTGTAAGTGATTTTAGAAATAATCTCATTTTGCAGGTGACAAAAAGAATGGAAAGGATTCTTCCAAAGTCTTCCAAAACAGGATTCAAATCCCAAACCCCTAATTCTTAGCCTTTTTTTCCCATTATGCCACACTCTTTCTTGCTATTACTATTACTGGTCTAACCAAATCTAACTAATATGTCCATATCAAGAAAGATGGTAGATCCACCATCCTGCGCACAGAGTATTTGGATTCAAATGCTCAGGTCTACTACAATGTGCAAAGCATGGACTATGGATGGAGCATCATCGTTGTGGTGGAGAGAATAAGTAGTATCAAGAATCTGTGGCAAGAGATAGACTAAAGAGATACATTATTGTGTAGAGGCTAAAAGATTGTGAGTAAGTCTTGTGTTTGTGGGATGGAATCCCAGGCAATTTGAGGGGTGTCAGTTGGTGGTTTGGGGGTGACTTGGCATAGATTCCTTGAGGGATGAGTTCACAGCTAAGGTGAATATCACTTTGTGGGCTTTTAGGGAGAATAGAGGGTTGAGCCAGTGCATGAAAGTGGCCGACATCCTGTCCCAAGTCTATACAGCTAGCCAGCACCACTGGCTATATAATACTGGGTCTCATTGCTAATGTTCTTCCTACCCTCCCCCAACCAAGCAATTCTAACAAAGAAAATAAGCATCAGTTTCTTACATTAAAAAAAATAATAAGGAATTAAGTCTTCTAAGATTTAAGTCTTGGTGTCTAACCAAGTCAAGTCATCTAACCTCTCTAGACCTCTAATTCTTTATCTATATAATGACTTATCTTTATCTGTACACAATCTCCAGGCTCTCTCTCAGTGCTTAATCTTATGATCCCATTTAAGATGAGCACTGACAAAACAGAATGCGTCCAGAGAAGAGCAGTCATGGTGTGAAATAACCATATCAGGGTACTGTAAGAAGGGATCCCTACTCTGGGAGCGAGGATGAGTTTCATGAACTCAAAGTGGCTTATGAATCTAAGGTTGTCTATTCATAGAGAATAAATGTTTTGCTAAGACATGACTAAATGTCATGTGTAGACTTATGAATTAATTTTGCCCTGTTTTAAAGCTATTTATTAGTACTTTCATTTAAAAGTATGTCCTATCTCTACTTGGGTTCTTTATGTTAATAAATTAGTCTGTTTAGTGAAGTTTTGAATGGTGTTGGTATAATATGAAACTTTGGAACATCCACTGATTCAGAAGTTGAAGGATGTGGGTTTGAATCTGGCCCTATTACTTCTATACTGTGTGACCTTGAAAAAGCCACTTCATTTCTTCAGGTCTTAGTTTCTTTTTCTTTCTTTTTTTTTTTTTTTTTGATAATTTTAAAAATTTTAAACTTATTTACAAAATAAGAAAAGAAAAAAACAAACTTAAACACAAAACAAAAAATAAATAAAATTTTACCATGTGTACAGTAGAATATAAGGATTCAAAATATAAAGGAATCAATTTCCATTTCAAGAAAGCCTGTATAATAAATACTACATATTGTGTTCAGAACTGTCCATCTTTTCTTTACCTCCTTGTAGGTTTTATTTTGTTCTCTACCGTGTACTTTTTACTTTACCCCAAGAAGGTTGCAACTAAGCATGGAAATATCTGTGTGTGCATATACATATACATACATATATGTATACACACATTCATATATACATATATACCCATAAAGTAAAAATATATACATACATAAATTAATGTGTACATACACATACATAGATATCTGTATTCATAGATATATACATTCACATGCATCTATGTAAGACCCTGCTGTACTTTGTGCTGTTTCTCTGAGGCTGGATAAACTTTTCTTTCCTAAGTTCAAGTCTTTCCATATTTTTCTAAATACACCAACTTATCATTTTCTACACCACAGCATGATTCCAGCCTTATACTGTCTAGTTATTTTAACTACTCTAAAACAATATTGACTAATATGACTGACATATAGTACAGTTTCCCTTTTTTTCTCTTTTGATTAAATCTATTTTAGCCATAATTTTGTCTAAGATCATGATTACTACCTCTGCTTTTTTTCCCTAATAAATTCTACTCCTGATCTTTTATGTTTATGTGTATCTCTTATTTCTAGAGTCTTAATTTCTTTATCTGTGTTATGAGGAAGTTACACTATTTGATCTCTAAGTCCCTTCTAGTTCTAAATCTACGATCCTGTTCTTTCAGATGGACCTGGGGTGATGTTTTTAGGCAGCCATTAGGTGGCAGCATTGACTTATGATCCAACTCCAGTTCCTCTCCATTACCCAGTTCTCTTCCATTCCTAGTGACCCAATTCAATTGTTTTGGCATTTACAAATAAAAAGAGACTTTGGTTCTCTAGTTTCTCTAATCAGGTTGTCAAACTTTCATTCATTTCTCCTTAGGGGCTGTTTTTTCTTAGCTGCACTCTTTGAATTCCATTCAGCCATCATCATCCCCTCTCCCCACTTCCTACTTAAGAAAAGCTCATCACCAGGAAATTCATCATCATGGAAATTGCATTAGCTTTGGGATGCACACCTCATCAGAACCCTCAGTAGCCTCTGCCCCTATGATTGGAGGGCTAGAAGAAGGGGCAAAAATTTCCAAAGTCTCCATAAAAGAGGGCTGAGAAACCCAGTCAACTCTCCATCTCCATCAACTGCATTCTTTGGTATCCAGTGCACCATCACCATGCCCCCATGCCAGGTACGTTCTCCCAACATCCTTCCCCATTCCCACCCCCACCTTTTAAAAAGCTTTTATGTGCTGTCCTCATTTTATTGTCAACTCCCTGAGACCAAGAACTGTCTTTTTAAATTGTATTCCCAGGGCTTAGTACAATGCCTGGCACCTAGTAGGTGTTTTTAATAAATGTTACTTATAGTGTACTTTATTAAAGAATTAAGTCTTCTAAGAATGTGCAAGCCAAAAGGAAACTTACAGATCAATTGGTCCATACTCCTCAGTTTACAAGTGAGGAAACTGAGGCCCATAGAGAAGTGAAATGACTTGCCAAAGATCACACTGCTCCACCTAAAATCTCTCTGAGAATCTCTGACAGAGAATCTGTCTGTCAGTCCCCTTCTTTCCACTCATATGGTGACTACCCTTGCATTTTTCACCTGGACTACTTTCACAGCCTCCTAACTGGTAACCCTGCTTTCAGTCTCTCACTTTTCTAATCCACCCTTTATACCCCTCCCCAACTAAAATTAGGACATAAGTCCGAGGGTATTTAACAGTTGACTTGGGCAAGGAGGGGGAGGGGGGACGTTGTATACATAATACACTTTTAAGTTTGATCTGCCTTATAAAAATTTCCACTATCACTTTCTTAAGTCTAGACAGTTAACAAAACAATAATGTAACCCCCTTTTTGCAGCATTGGCTGATTTCTGAGGTGTAAATACCCATGCTGAAAATTTTGAAATCAGCTCTTGGAAGCAAGTATAAGCTGGTTCCAGAATCCCTTTCAGAGGTCTTCTTTTGTCACTTTTCAGTAATTCCCCATTGCCTCAGGAATAAAGTACAGTCCTTCAATTAGAATGACTGTCTTAAGTTGTTCTCTGAACTCCAAAATCCATCTCCCTTCTTCATGCCTCAGTGGTCTTCTATGACAGTGATAACCTCCCTTCTCACCTCCTATCAAAACCTTCACCTTCTTTCAAGGTTCAGTTCAAGTGCTACCTCCTATGTGAAGTATCCCTCACTTGGCTATACTCTCTCCTTACTCATATGGCTTTCCATTTACTTAGATGTCTACATGTTGTTCCTGTCCACCCATCCAATAAAATGTAAGTTGCTTGAGAACAGGGACCATTTTCTTTTTGTCTTTGCATCCCCAGAGGCTTGCATACAGTAAGCAATCCACACATATTTATTGAATTGAATTAATTGAAAATTACAACCTCCTTTTCGCTGACTCTAGGCCTCCCATTTCCCCTTCAGTCCCCTTCTTACTCCCCCCTCCCCCCCCCCCCCATAGATAGGACAAGGAAGAAGTGGGAAGGGAAACAGAGAACCTGAGCTGTAGGAAAGGATAACTACAGATGTGGTTTATGACAGATCATTTCTCCCATAGGGACCAAGAAGAAAAATGTGAACTCAGGATGACAACATTCAATTTCCAACTGTCCTTAACAAAGTTTCTCTGCAATGGGACCTACCTGGCTCATTCGTTCTCTCACTTATATGGTAATATTGAGCACTGAACAGGTAGTCAGATTAAACTTTGGTTCAAATCCCAGCTTTGCTACTTATTGGTCATATGACCTTCAGTAAAATCATGTCACATCTATTAGCTTTAGTTTCTTTATGAATAAAATGAGAGAATTGGAGTAGATGATTTCTTTTTTCTTAATTTTATTTTAATGTATGGAATAGAATAAGCATATCCATAATGTAGTATAATAAAAAGATGATTGACATAAAACTGCAGATCTGTTTTTGTACAACTTGTTATTCCTTTAAAATATATAATTAAGTTATCATGTAAATTTCTTTATTTCCTTTTTTCTTCCCTCTCCCCCCACCTCCTAGAGATGGCTGCCATTAGACACAAATAGTTATATAGATGGAAAAATTATTCTATCCATACTTCTATTAATCATTTCTTTTTCTGGGTGCAGACAGTGTCTTTCTTCATATATCCTTTATAGTTATTTGGGTATTTATAATAGCCAAAAGGGGCAGCTAGGTGGTGCAGTGAACAGAGTACCAGTGCAGGAGTCAGGAGGACCTGAGTTCAAATCTCACCTCAGACACTTGACACTCACTAGTTGTGTGACCTTGGGCAAGTGGTTGCCTCATCCTGGGTCTTCTCCCATTATCCTGATGAATATCTGGTCACTGGATTCAGATGGCTCTGGAGAAGAAGTGAGGCTGGTGACCTGCACAGCCCTCCCTCACTCAAAACAAAGTCCAGTACAAGTTATGTCATCATTTCTCTGATGGCATGGTCTTCTTCGGCAATGAAGGATGAACACACAATAGCCAAAATACTTATTAGCTCAAAGTCATCCTTAAAACAATATTGCTGTTACTGTACACAATGTTCTCTTGGTTCTGCTTAATTTAATATGGCTGAACAAGCTGTGGTATATGATTGTGATAAAATGCTACTTTACTATTGAAAATGATAAGCTTGATGGTCTTAGAAAAGCTTGGAAACACTTGCACTAAATAATGAAGAGTGGATGATTTCTAAAGCACCTTCTTTTACTCCTTAATCTTCATTTTCTTCTTTTTTTCTACTTCCTCCGTTTCTCAATCTGTTTCTGTCTCTCTCTCTTCTCCTCTCTTCCTACTTCCCAGTTTTCTTTTCTTTCATTCTCTCTACCTGTCACTGAGAAGGAACAGATTCGAAACAATTCACAGGTCAACTCCCTTTCCTGAAATGCACTCCCTCCTCACTTTGATCTGTTACAATTAACGTGGCTCAGTTTATATACTTTCCCTTCTATGTAACTTTCCTTTATTCTACCCACTCCAAGTTGTTAAGATTCTCTCTCCCCTCAAATTACTTTGTGCTACACTTATGTCAGCAATAATTTCATAGAACATATGCTCTGGATCTTTGAGAATGGACAGACCCATTGACTTCACTTTGCTGAAATGATGCAGCAACTCCTGATTGGTCTTCACATGTCCCCATAATGGGTGGATTGTATGAAAGCTTATTGGCCATGAAGTCAAAAGAAGTATCCCCCTTCATAAGTTTTAAGTGCTGTAGAAAATGTTTACCCTCTTTCTCTTTTGGACATCTCTCTTTTTACCCATCTCTCTCAGGACATAACTTGGCACCAGTTTTTCCCTTGACAAGTAGAGGATATTTATCAGACACCAAGACTTCTCCCACAATGTAATCAAGTTATTTACTCAGTCAAACCCAGATTTATCCTGAGGGTGGCCTGAACTCAAAGAGAGAGAGCCAGGCTTTTTCTCATACTCTCTGAATTGTTATGCCCATACATCCAAGTAGAACTCTGGGGAGAGCCTCTACAACAAAGCTTAGCTTTGGCTCATATTTAAGGTCTCTACAGGAAAAAGTTCTCAAAATTGAAAAAGTACTTTTCAGATATAGGATACTTAGTTATGTTCCTTCACCATAAAAAAATGCCTAAAACACAAAAGATACATAAGATTCATTAACAAATTCTTAGAACAAAATAGCCCATCACACTTATACTCTCTCTGGAGGTAAATACAACTCTATATGACTTGAACAGACATTTCACCATAGATCTACGTTGCCTAAGTAACTCACAACTCCCAGATCTTCTGACCAGCCCCGTACGACTCTATATTACCTTCAAGTTCAGAATTACCCTGTTAGTGGTCATCTTATCCTCTGAAAAATGATGAAATTACAAGAAATGTCTCCCACTCTTCAGTCAGCACTGACTAAGGAATTCTCAACTTCTTGAACTCAAGAGTTAGCCACAAAGTTCTGGAATATCCACTTCTCAGGACTTCTCCTGTAACCAACACAAAAAACCAAAGAGACAGCGAGGGATCTAAGTAAGATCCATTCTCAGGATGACCTAGGTAAGCATTCATTTTCTCTGCCATGTATCCAAGTGGTAACCACCATTGCTGCTGGGGGAGAGAGGGGAATTCCCTCCTTCCTTTGCTAGAAATTTAAGAGAGAAATTGATTCTGTATCTGTTCCTAGAGAAGATGGACTGAAAGAGAGGGGCTTGAGATTTTCTACAATTCTTATAGAAAGGATATTCCTCTTGAAACTGTAACCAATCGTCTTTGATACAATGCCTGCCCCCCATTCCCAAGTCTGCTGTTTGTGAATCTAGCCATGCCTTTAACGAAGTTGTTTGAAGTTTCAAACTGTTTCCCTAGGGATTGGGAGAGTGGGGTGAGTTGATTTCCTGTAGTGTGATGGAGGATTTCATAGGACCCTAAGGACCCTTAAAAAATATCTGGAACAGCCCCCTCACTTCATATGAGGAAACCAAAGAGAAGTTAAAGAACTTGGCCAAAGTTACGCAAATAAGTAGTAAGAAGGAAATAACTGGGACTGAACCAGGATCTCAAGACCCTATGCTGCTTCCACTGTAGAACACTGGTTTTTTTCTTATTTGTTCTAAAACCACCTCTTATTAATTTGTAGAAAAATAAAATATCACTGAGGATGCTGGTTCTATTTCACCAGAATGATGACAAATGCGACTCTTAATTTTCCTCATCTGGCCCATGGTTTCATGGTTTTCCAGTTCCCTATTCCAAGAAAATTTTCTCAGAGACACATGTTCTTCCCAAACTCCATCTGATTCTTTCTCAGGCTCTCTGTAAACCCTTAAATAAACAGAAAGAAGGTGAAGAAATAAATAAGCCCAAAGCAATCAACAGAGCATATACAAAACTAATTAGTTGCAAGTGAGGCAATATGAATCTATGTTTCTCTCAGAAACTTTCTACTACACACCCAATCCTCAACTCCAAGCTAAACCCTGATACTCTACCATTTTCCAGATCTATTACCTGGTGTAAAGATTTAGGAATATGAAGAAAAATAATTGCTGACCTTTCTGGCTCACATCTCTCTTTAGACAACCCAATTTCCAGAAACATATTTGGCTTGAAATAGTGGACCAGGAGATAGATAATTATGATGTATTGTGGAATGGTTCCCATCACTCCATTTCCCTCTCCCCAAACCTAAACTAGTCCCCAAATGGAAACTGGACAGTCTTTAATCTATCCAACTTTTCATCTCTCTGTAGTTCCCACCCCAACTATCACCAAAGTAAAGTCCACTAATCTCCAAAACAAGCAGAGAAAGACCTTGATTTCAGAAGAAAAGTGGAAATTTCTGCAGTCATTGAACACTGAGGAAATATGGAGGGCAAGAAAAAGAGAAGAGAGAAGCAAATGAGGAGCATGGATATTCTGAGGCTGCTCAGAATAAACCAGCAAAAGAACAGAAAACGTGGCAATCGGATTCCCTCAAATGCAGGCAAGGTCTTTAGATGGCTGTTGGTGCCCAAGTAGTCCATTATTTACTTATTTTAATCTAGTCCAATGACATGGTTCAAATCTCATTTGTTCTTCCTCTGTACTTAACCCTGACTTGTAAATGGATTCTGAGTCTGGATAAGCCTACAAGCATTTTTCTCTCCTTACTCACTCAGCTCCCCACCCCCACCCAATCCTGTGGAAGAAGTCAAAGAGTGAAATAAAGGAGACATTCTGAGAAAGACACATTTTGGGTTTTCTTGGCAAAATACTGGAGAGGTTTGCCATTTCCTTCTCCAGCTCATTTTACAGATGAGAAAACTGAGGTAAAGAGGGTTAAGTGACTTGGCATGGGTAACATAACTAGTAAGCGAATGAGGCAGATTTGAACTCAGGGAGATAAGGCTTCCTGACTCCAGGCTTGGCACTCTATCCACTGTGTCACCTAGCTGCCCCAAGAGAGTTGAAACATTCACCAAGCTATTATTTGAAGAACACCAATAGAGCCCTACTCTGTACAATAAATATATCCCTAAAATGGTGGTTGGTAAATTCAAATTCCAGTGACTTAACTCATCATCTCCCATGAACAATCATTCCAGATATATAGTCTTTACTTTTGATTAATCTTTAACAGGTAGAAAATCTTAACACTACTTTGTCCTGCTTCTTGCTACATGAAGAGTGGCTCCTGGGGATCTAAATGGCTAATGTTGAAAGAACAAGACATCAGAGTTGAGCTAATGTCATTGTCAGGGATTTTGAAAGCTTATGGAAAAACAAGAAAGGTAGCATAGGTTTGCAGAAAGTCAAGTTTCCCAAAATGAGAGGAGAGTGGAATTAGAAAACAGTAGTCTGGTAAGTCTGCTTTTGATTCCTGGCAAAATTCTAAAACATATTACCAAATGGATGGCTTGTAAATGTTTAACACACACATACACACACACATGCATACAAATATACATATATAAATCTGTCTATATCTACATGTACAAAGACACAGCATAGGTTCATCAGGAGCAGATCATGCCAAACTACTCACATTGCCACTTTTTTACTAGTCTACTTAACTGAAAAATTAGGAAAATATTATACATATACTTTAACTAAGATTTTATCAAATCATTTGACAAAGTTTCTCCTGATATTCCTATAGAAAAGATGGAGAAGTGTGGACCTGAGGTTGGCAAACCATAGCCCTCAGGCAAACTCGGGCCTACCATCTGTTTTTGTATGATACATGAACAAAATTCTTCTTAGTCTGTTGTTGCTTAGCCGTGTCTGGCTCTTTGTAAGCCCATAGAACCTAGCTGTGCATAGGGTTTTCTTGGCAAGGATACTGGAGTGACTTGTCATTTTCTTCTCCAGTGGATCCAGCAATCAGAAGTTAAGTGACTTGCCCAGGGCCACACAGCTAAGAAGTATCTGAGGCTAAATATGAACTCAGATCTTCTGGACTCCAGGCCCAGTACTCTACTAACTCATCCATAGCTGCCTTCATAACTTGAGGACTATGTGAAAATAAACAGTGAGTTAGATTTGGCTGGAGGACTGAGGTTTGCTAATCCTTAGATTAGACAATAGGTGAGTTCATAACAGAGTGAATGATAGGACCCAAGGAATAATCATTATCAGTTTTGTGTCAACTTAAAAGGCCTCCAGTGGAGTCCACTAAAGAACTATATTTTGTTGTTTTGTTCAGTTGTGTCTGACTCTTTGTGACCCCATTTGGGGTTTTCTTGGCAAAGACACTAGAATAGTTTGCCATTTCCTTCTCCAGTTCATTTTACAGATGAGGAAACTGAGGCAAGCATGGTTAGGTGACTTGCCCAGGGTCACATAGTTAGTAAGTGTCTGAGGCCAGATTTGAACTTAGGTCTTCCAGATTCCAGGTCCAGCGCTCTATCCACTATGCCACCTACCTGTCCTGGAGCTGTATTAGGCCTTATGCTATTGAACATTTTTATTAATGACTTAGATAAAGAAAAAGATGGCATGCTTATCAAATTTGCAAATGCTACAAAGCTGGGAAGGAGAAGAAGCACATTATATGACAGAGTCAAAATTCAAAAGGATCTTGACAGGCTAGAGCCATTGGACTGAAGCAAATAAGATAAAATTTAATTGGGATAAATGTAAGTTTTCCACTTGGGTGGAAAGCTAAGGGAGGCAAATTTCAATTCAACATAAGGGGATTCTTTCTAACAATTAGAGCTGTCTGAAGATAAAATGGGATGCTTTAGTGAACATAGTGAGTTCCCCATCACTGGAGGTTACCAAGGAGAAGCTCAGTGACTACATGCTCAAGATGTACACGGGATTTATGATTTGGATGGGGGAGGGGTATATAAAATGACCTCTGAGGTCACTTAGAATTCAGTCAATGACTTTGTGATTCTCCGTCAAGTAGTTAATTATGTAGCACCCAGGGGAGCTGCCTACTTAAGGGAATCTTTGGTGAATTCTTTCAAAAAGCAGAGAATCAATGAAAAGTAGCAAAACAATAAAAATCAAGCATGACTTGAAATAAGAGATATGAAAGGCCACTAGCACCCCACTCCTTTCTGAAGGCAGAAGGTATATAGTTACACACTGCACATATTTTCAGACTTTTTCAATGCATTGATCAATTGGGCTGATTTTTTCCTTTCTTTTTTTCTTTTTGTCTTTAAAAATGTTATTTATTATGTGGGAATGACTCTCAGGGAGGAGAAGAGATACTGGAGAAAAAACCAAGAGGATGTTAAAAAATTAATTAAAAATTTTAAAGCAGCAAAGAATTATTTTGTAAAGCAAAAAATCATCACACCATAGATTTTAGATAATGAGAGGACTGCAAAGGACCTTAGAGACTGTCTAATCTATTTCATTTTTTATAGATGAGGAAACTGAGACCCCAAAAGTTTAAGTGATTTGCCCAAGATGAAATCGTAAGAAGGGACAGAGCTGAAATTCCATCCTAGATGGCTCGAAAGCCAAGGTTCTTTCCACTATCCCAAGCTCTAGCTCAGTTCTTTCAGATAGGCACAAATGGCTAGAGCTTACACTCAATTGGCATTAATTACAGCAGACATTTTCAAAGCACCTTAAAGTTTACAACTTAAAGTGCTACATATACATCATTTCACTGTACCTCCCTTAACCTTGTGTAGAGTAATTACTGTGGTATTCTCCCTCTTTCAGAGATGAGCAACCTGAGACTCAGAGAGTCTTGACTTGCCCCTGGTCACAGAAGTAGTAAGTTTCTAAATCAGGATTCAAAAGTAGATAACTCCTGACTTCTAGCTCACTGCTATTTGCCTTTCCTCTAACATCACAATAGATAGATAGATAGAAAGATAGTAGATAGGTAGATAGATAGACAGACAGACAGATAGATGTAAACACAAGACAGAGAGAGAGATAAATAGACAGACAGACAGACAGACAGATAGATAGATAGATAGATAGATAGATAGATAGATAGATAGATAGATAGATAGATAGATGATAGATGATAGATAGATAGACAGATAGACAGATAGATATAAACAAGACAGAGAGATAAATAGACAGATAGATAGATGATAGATAGATAGATAGATAGATGATAGATAGATAGATGATAGATAGATAGATAGATAGATAGATAGATAGATAGATAGATAGATAGATAGATAGACAGGTACATGTAAACACAAGACAGAGAGATAAATAGACAGATGAATACATAGATAAACAAAGAAAGATGGAGGTAGACAGACATACAGGTAGATAGGTAAGTAGATGGATAGATAGGTAGATAGATAGATGGATGGATGGATGGATGGATGGATGGATGGATGGATGGATGGAAAGATAGAGATAGATAGATAGATAGATAGATAGATAGATAGATAGATAGATAGATAAATGTAGATAGACAAATAGATACAGGTAGACAGGTAGGTGGGTAGGTGGATAGAGGCAGATAGAAAGAGAGATAGGTAGATAGATAATTACAGATAGACTGACAGACAGGTAGATAGACATCTTGTGTGCATATACAGTATGTAATAACTACCATTTACACAGTGCTTAAAGATTTGCAGAGCACTTCACAAATGTAATCTCATTTGTTCCTCACAATAACTCTGGAAGGTAGATGCTATTATTATTACCATTTTACAGGTGAAGACACTGAGGCTGAAAGGAGGGTAAGTCGCTTGCCCATAGTCAGTCACATGGCTAGCAAAATGTTGAAGGTAGGATTTGAACTCAGATCTTCCTAAGCCTAACACAAGCAACTATGTCACCCTGCTGCCGTCCGTACATGGTTGTTTGATTGTTTTCTCCTCCATTAGAATGTGAGGTCCTTAATGGTAGGAATGGTGTTTTTGCAATTTTTTGTATCCCCAGATCTTAGTACAGTGATTGGCACAAAATAAGACCTTAGTAAATGCTTTATTTTTGTTTTTTGGTTAAACCACACATTTTCTTGAGAACTCAGAGCTTCCCACATGTCACAACAAGGCATAAGTAGCATTTCAGTGGAGAAAAAATACAAAAGGCAATAAAAATACTTGCAATTTCTTTGAAACCTTTTCTTGACCTAGCTCAAAATGTCCAACAGACACTCATTTGGCAGAGTAGCTGGTCTCCCTCAAGGACTTAAGCACCATTCTGATTTCAGTGCTCCCAGGAGGAAGTCCATTACTGCTCTGATGCCTGAATTTTTTATTTACTCTCAATTCACCAGAAATTTTTGAACAATTACTGTGTGCTAGGTAATATGCTAAGTCCTAGAAAAACAAACACAAAAAAATTGAAGTAATCCTTGCCTTCAGGGTGGTCTAATCCAGGGGTGGGGAACCTGTGTCCTCGAGGCCTCATGTGGCCCTCTAGGTTCCCACCTGTGACCCTTTGACTGAATCCAAGTTTGTTGGATTCACAGAACTATACTTGAGGACCTAAAGGGCCAAATGTGATCTCAAGGCTGCAGGTTGTCCACTTCTGACCTAGGGGACAGGGAGGGAAAATACACCATGGACACAGACAAATAAATATAAAATACATTCAAAATTGTACACAGAGTAATTTTAAGAGGGAAGGTGGGACAATGTTTGGGCAGGGAAGGAGAGATTAGGAAAGATTTTGTGGCACCTGAGCTGGATTTGGACAGATACTGAAGATAAAGATGGAAAATGAGTTTCTTTGACAGGGAACAATTAAGAATCTACAAAAGAGTTTAATAAAATAAAACTGGAAAGGAAGGTGAAATCCAAATTGAGGTGGACTTCAACTGACGGGCTGAAAGTTTTATGTATTTTATCCTAGAGGCAATAGGGAACCACTGAAGATTACAATCTGAAATATTATTTAAAATCTATATTGTTATGTAAAACCTTATATTAAGTGATGGAAAAGGACTTGGTAGGAACAAAACTGTCTGGATATTTAAATACATATGTAAGTAATGGAATACATATACATGCATACACACATAAATATACATACATATATGAAAGAAGGCAAGTAAATTGATAAACTTAAAAGATGATAAAAGTCAAGCACCATTTCAGAAAAATTTTTTTTTGTTAATTTATTTGTTTCTTTTTTGCTAAAATGCATGGTAAGGAATAAGAATAATTCAGAGAAACATGGGATTACTTGAATGAATTGATATAGAACAAAACAGGAGAAAAATATACATGACTATCCTAATGTGAACAGTAGTTATCATTTATAAAAAGTCTTAAGGTTGGCAAAACACTATACATGTTATCTTTTACAATCCTCACAAGACGGTACCCCCATTTTACAGATAAGGAAACTGAGACAAACAGAGTTAGGTATCTTGTCCAGCGTCACTCAGCCAGTAAATATCGGAGGCAAGATTTAAGGTCAGGTTGTATTGCCTCCAAGTCCCTCACTCTTATCTACTGTAAGAGGTAGCTGTCCAACACTAAAGTGAAGCCAAATGTTGAGTAATTATAATGACCAATCTCAGCCCAGATGAAGAACCACCTCCCTCCTTTCAGGGGAGAGGTGAGGGATTATGGGTGAAGAATTTTGCATAAAATGTCAGCCATGGTGTTGAATGTTATTGCTTAAATGTGTTTCTTTGGTACAAGGGAGGCATTGGGGGGGGGGGGGAGGGATGTATCCAGAAATAATTATGATTTAAAAATGAAAGTCATCAATAAAGTTTATTTTTTAAAAATGAAAGAGAAAGAAAATCTATACTACAATATATTAAGAATTTATGTCTGTATTTTCTTCTTATTTTACATGTTTATTTGATTATTTGTTTAGTTGATAGTTATTAAGTTCATAATAAAGCAGCTTTTAAATCTATATTGTGGCAGAAGCCAGAGAGGACGTTCAATTATACTGGACATTTTATGGCTCCTATTCTAATCAATGTGATCAAGAGGATACTTCTCTTTCCTCTTTCATTCAGAGAGAATGAAAGGTGATGGTCTCCCATGTACTTATTCTTAACTGTCAGAAACCTGAGTTCTGCAAGGTCCCGGATATTGCAAATATGCTCTTGGGCTAGCTATGGATTGCATAGCCTGCTATGCATCATTGAGTACTGCATAGTGTGTACTTAGCCTCTTATGACCAAATGTTCTGAAGGCACAATGGGTACAATTCCAGTGGAACTGATTACCTTGCATTATCCTGTATATTTCACATTTCTTTTTGTTTTGCAACTAAAAGATGCTGAGAACAAGAAGGCTACCATGGTATGGTGGAAAATGCCTTGGCTCTGAAATCAGAAACCTGAGTTCAAATTCCCCCTCTGATGATTATTACCTTTGGACAAGTTCTTATTGATCTAAGTTTCCTCATCTGTAAAATGCAGGGGTTAGGCTGGATGATATCTCAAGTCCTTTCAAACTCTAAAGCTCTGATCCTATGACCATGCCATGTCCAATCTCTTGCCTTCCTCCCTGTTGCACCAGAACAGAGACCATGCCATGGGAGGATTTAAGGTTTCAGGGCTGAAACTGCTGCCCTGGGGCTCTAATTAGTGAATGCTTTCCATGGTTGTTATTGTTTAGTCTTCTTTTTCAGTCATGTCCAACTCTTTGTGATCTCTTTTGGCATGTTGTTGGCAAAATACTGGAGTGGTTTGCCATTTCTTTCTACAGCTTATTTTATAGATGAGGAAACTGAGACAAACAGGGTTAAATAACTTACCCAGAGTCACCCAACTAGTATGTGTGTGAGGCCGGATTTGAACTCAGTTCTTCCTGACTCCAGGACTCTATCCACTGCATCACCTAGCTGCTCTGAATGCTTTTCATAGCTCATTGCACTTTACACCCCAGTCATTATCTTGCTTGGCACCACATGCTTATTCTCTCTTACCCCACCCCCAACTCCTTCTAGTTCTAGACCTATAATAAAATCAATATTGCCACTGTCACAGGAAAGGATGCAACAGTTTACCTACTCATATCTCCATTCCCTATTATTCTGATTTTCCAAACCAAAATACCTCTCTTAAGCCACCATATGAGTACTTTCCTCCTATTAAACGTAAGCATGAGGAGGACAAAGACTGACTCTATATTGTATTTTTATCCTGCCCACTCCCCCTGGAATTAGCACAGTGATTGGCATAGAGTAAGTACTTAAATAAATGCTTTTTTCATTCATTCATTCATTCGGGGATTAGAAAATAGAAGAACGGAGAATCCAAAAGTAAGAAAGATACTAACGAAGCAATTTTTTTACATTTTCCTGCCATAAGGAAAAGTACATTCAAAACATAAACATAGATAGCTCTCATCTTTTTACTTCAGCACTTTAAGGACCAAAGTACTCTCTAGCAAAAGAGATTCATGGTCTTCAAAATGTACCAGGACCAAGAAAATTCATAATCCTGAAGTCAACCTTATGTTGAGCCTCACTGAACTAAGCAAGGCTTGTCCACAGATGACAGAAGTAGAGCCCATAACCAGAATTATCCTTGAAGCCTTTTTAGGTTAATAGAATCCATAAACATTTGTGCTATGCAAGAACCCTGGGCAAACTCCCAAAACATGAAGCATTGGAGAACTTCAAATTTTTTAAAACTTTTCACTAGAGAATGTATGGCCTCATTAGAGAATGTATGGCCTCATTAATAAAATACCCATCGAAGTATACAATATAGCTATATAGCTATGTTTGCATACTGTAGTGCTTTTATAAATACAGATATATATATATTTAAATTTTTTTCAATAATCAAGCACTTTTTCTCCTTCCCACCTTTTTCCACCCACCATGGCAAAATGGAAAGGAAAGGAAGGAAAGAATCAAGGAAAAAAACAAAGGAAAGATGGAAGAAAGGAGGAAAGAGAGGGAGGGAGGATGGGACCAAAGAAGGAAAGAAGAAATCTTATATCCCATAAACACAGTCAAACATATTCCCAAATCAGCCATGTCCATAAATGTGTTTTGTATTCTGCATATTAGCTCATTACATCCCCATCAAGAAGTAGGAAGCATTCTTCTTTATCAATCCTCCAGAATCATGGCCATAATGCAAATCAACATATATAATTATCACATAGCCCTAAAGTTAAGAAAATCATGTCTCTCTCGTTATTTAGCTATGTGATTTTGTCTAATTAAGAGGAGTTAGGTTTGATTATTCAGTCAGTGGGTTATTCAAGTCCCCTTGTTTTCCTTCAGTCTCTCTCTCTCCCATGCCTGTCTTGTGTTATTTCCTTTTTCTGCTTGTTGGCAATTCTACTCAAGGGTGGACAGAGGAACAGGAAGGAGGAAAAGAATTCAATTTCACCAATTTTTACTGGTCAGGAAAACCTCCAAGCCCCCAAAAGTTTTCATTAAAGCTTCATCCGTCAAGTTCATAGATTATTAATCTTGAGTCAACGATCTTTTAAAACAATAATTTGATAACTGTATTTCAATACAATTGACTTTCTTTGCAATCACATGTATTTTTTTTTATGGTATTGAAATGTTATTTTGAGAATGGGTCCAAAGGCTTCACCAAATTGCCAAAGGGGTTAGTGACACACAAAAAGATAAGGACTCCCTGATCTGACTTAAGACCAGTTTGGTAGATTTCAGACCCATCCCCACCACACAGGAGGGCACACACTTGAAGATGTTAGTAGTCTTTTCGTGCATATGAATGAAATGAAATAGAGAGATCCAACTTCTATAAAGGAAGAGTAAAAGTCCACTGGGCTTCTGAAGCAGGAGGGGAGGAGATGTCACTGAAGTTCAGAATACAGAAGCAAAGGAAAAGAAGACATAGTTCCCCAACTTTATAATTCTACCAGAGCTAACGTTGAAGGGGCATCAATTGAACTTATTAATAAAATTGAAATCTAAGAGTTATCTGGGATAGCATTTCTCAATAATAACCCTATCTCTTCATTTCTGAGATCTTCAATCTTAGAATTAAGAATTCAGTGTCTTATGGAAAGGACATTAATGAGACTATTTCTCACTAAGTCTCCTTCCCACCTATTTATTCTCCTGTATCCAATTCATAGTAAATGGGATTCATAATTCTTGTCATGTTATTTTTTCCAGGAAACATGTGTGATAACATGTATAATACAATCCAAGAAGTTCCCAAGCAATACTGAAATTTTCACTCCCTAAATCTGTTGAGAGCCAAGCTTTTTCTTAGTACTAGCCAACAGAGTGTTCAATACACTGAATCTTGCTAAATAAACCAACAATTTTTTCCAGAGAGATTTAGTGGACTAAACATATGGTCTATGGTAGATTCCTTGTAGAAATTCAGAGGTCATTAGGTATACATATAATGGGTACCATATGATGAATTTATAATTCTTAAAAATAACCTTTAAAAATATGAGGTACCTATTTATTTTTGAATGGCAGATGGTAAGGATATATCCCCCTATACTCACTTAATCTTTCCTTAGCTTGAAGCCACATGGAGTTCCCAACTACTAGCAGAAAGACAGAAAGACTTCTGGTCACTTCTCTTCCTTCCAGAAAAATCAGCATATTCATTTCTGCCCATGAAGAGAATGTAAAGACTCTTACTGCTCTAACCTACAAGGGAAGAGAGAGAGAGACAGACAGACAGACAGACAGACAGAGACAGAGACAGAGACAGACAGAGAGACAAACAGAGACAGAGAGAGACAGACAGACAGACACAGAGGGACAGAGACTGACAGAGACAGAGACACAGAGACAGAGAGAGACAGAGAAGCATGACCAAGAAGAAAGAGCTCCAAAGGATCATTATCTCATCTACAAGGTAGAAAAGAGAATAAGAAAAGGAAATCCCAGAAGTCTGTCTGAAAACCCCATCTACTACTTCTTGTGCAGTAAGATCATTTTTTTTTAACTGGTTATGTTCCATTCTGCTAGGATCAAGTCTAGGAGTGGGGAACTTGTGGCCTCAAAGCCACATACTACCCTCTAGGTCCTCAAGTGTGGCCCTGAATTCAAATCAGAGGATCACATTTGAGGACCTCGAGGGCCTCATGTGGCCACATCAAAGGGCTGCACTTGAGGACCTAGAGAGCCACATGTTGCCTCGAGGCCACAGGTTTCCCACCTCTGATTCTAGTCCTACTCAGTTCTGCTTTCTTGAGGATTATAGGCAACAGGTTGTATGAATCTCATTACTGATGAATAGGAGATGAAGGAATGAAGTATAGATGAATGGAAAGAGACTGAGAGACAAGGATGACTGTGCTATGAGACATCAGTTTCTTCAAGGACAGAATCAGATTCTCTCATTCTGAATCCACCTTGAGTTGAGTACAACACCATGCCTTCTATGTCATCAGTGGGTATAAGAACCCACATTTAACAAGGAAGAACATAAATTTACTCAGCATCTGAGGCAAGAAAGAAGGGAGAACATCCCTGAGGTCCAGAATAGTGAGGCAAGGGAAGGAAGACTAAATGCTTCAACTTCATCGTTTTTCCAGAGCCAAGTCAGAGTAGGAAGAAATTGAACATAGTAAAACTTGTATCTAAGAATTAGTTGTGGAGATGATCTCTCAATGATAATCCCATCCTTCCATTCCAGGAATCTACAATCAATCAATCAACAAGCATTTAGTAAGCACTCATTATGTGACAAACATCCTTTAATGTACTAGGGATATAGAGACAAAAGGAAACAGTCTCTGTTCTTGAGGAATTTACATTCTATTTTCAGTTCTGGAATCAAAGGGTTAATATCATATGAAAAAGACCCCTAATAAATGGTTTTTTTTAATTGAATGCAATTGTGTTGAAAAGGAACAATATCATCGATCTCTTGGCTTTGCCTAAGGCAAGACCAGCTAGAAGTCCCACTGGCATGCCAACCATGAATGACAGATGGTATGTTGCACTGGGGGGAAGAAAGAATTCACCAGAAAGGCACCTGGGCGTGCCTCATTCTTTTTCCTTCATCATGAAAGAAACATCAAGCCAAGAAGCTCCAATTTTTAGAAAAGCACTTAATGCCAGCCCTAGCTCCCATCTCCGGCACTTACACCCTTTCATCAACCATATTTAGTTATTCTTTGCATGATATATTAGAATTGAAAACACTAAGGGGGAACCAGAGGCAGAAGAAAAATATTTAATGTGCACCCACAAATAATTCCAAAGTGTCCACTTTCTGAAAATACAGAAATGTCATTCGCTGATACCAAAACAGATTGTCATAAAAGGAACTCTTGAAATGACCTGAAAACCGAATCACGATTCCCTATGTCACAGGTTAGTGAGAAATTATTTCTTTACAGCCTAACAATTCAAGGAATAATGACCTAACATTGCTCCACTGTGAATTGGGTCCAAGAGATATATTTTTGCAGGTAACAGCAAATAAGAGCCAGCCCGACACAGTCGAGAAATGTATAAATCTCTCAGAACCCTGGAGAGTTCACACACTTTGACACAGCAGCCTATAAGCACTATATCCAGGCTGAAATATCTGAGATCAGATTGGGAATGTTACTCATTCCCCAGGCTTAGGCTTAGATGGGGCCAGAGGGACTCGGTGTAGCCACGAAAGCAGGGTGTTTCCAGGTTTCTTCTATCATTTAGGCACCTACCATGGATAGAAATTTGGTAGCCAGTACAAAGGGTGAACTTCAAACAAGAGTCACAGTGTATCAGAGTTGCAAGGCACCATGATTTCATTTCCTCCAACCTCCCCATTTATAGAAGGTAATGCTGAGTCCTAGAGAAAGCAAATTGCTAGTTAGTGATAGGGTCTCTGTCATCATGCCTCCTTTCCTTATTGGTGAATGAGCTTATTCTAGTTCCTTAAAAGTAGGGAAAGAGGTGACACCTTATTTGACTGGGAGTCTCTAACAGGTCCCAAAGAAGAGGTACCACGGACTAATTAATCAATAAACAAATATTTGTTGAATCTTTAATATGTGGCAAGCACTAAATTAAAGGATGTGGGAAGATACAAAAAAAGCATATGGTATCACTCTCCCTTCAACAAACCTACAATCTAGTTGGAAAGATATGATATTTCATATATATATACACACACATATATGTATATGTGCTCATATCTGTGTACATAATATTTTATTCATATATACACTTGTGTTGTACACACGTATACATTATATGTGTGCATGCATGTGCATATACACATATACGTGCATACTTAATACTGGTAATAGAGTTCAGAAAAGAAAGAAATCACTGTTGCCTGGAAAGATCAAGGAAAGCTTCATGGTAGAGATTGGATTCAAGATGGTCCGTTAAAAATGCGAAGGATTCAGAGAGGCTAAAATATAGGGGTGATTGTCAATCTGTGCCTCTTTCTTGGTAAGAAATAAGCCCCTAGGTCAAAAGGACAAAAGATATGTCATGTGTGTCCAACCCTGTTTTGTAAAGAAATAAAAAGATCTTTCAGTCTTCCCAACATATACA
Organism: Notamacropus eugenii; assembly: GCF_028372415.1. NCBI lineage: Eukaryota > Metazoa > Chordata > Mammalia > Diprotodontia > Macropodidae > Notamacropus > Notamacropus eugenii. The sequence continues at coordinate 310,871,150 of NC_092876.1, forward strand.
CACTCATATGTATACATGTACATGTGTATATATTGGTTACAACATATATTTGTTTATATAGACATATGTATATTGTATAACATGTATTGTTTATATATGTATGTATGTATGTTATGTGTGTGTATTAATCAACATTGGAACTGGAGATGTAGTGATTTCTTCTACTGATTCTAAATAACCAAAGGCTGTTCAAGAATGTTCTTCCCACTTTTATCTCCCTCTTTGCAACCTAGAACTGCATATGACCAATAGAGTTGCCAATCAATACCAGCACCCAGTGCCAGCAAAGGGTCCCCTGTAATCTCTGACCAATTTCTGACCCCTTACTGTCTCTTGGCTGAGAGCTCTCACAGATGCTACTGCTGCCACTGTCCTCCTTGGCTGCCTTCAAGGACCACCGCTGATGTTGCTACCTCAGACCTGCCCTAACTCTGGTGCCACAGACCTCTCCTGCTGACCTCTTAGGTTGTCTTAGTCTCGAAAAATGTCTCACCCTATCCTTTTGTGGACTCTTCTGCTCCAAAATTTTATTTGAAAAGCAATTTTAAAGTTGTCTAGAGAGGAATACTGGAAAAAACAATTTGACTGGGTTGCTGCCTCTACTCCACCATCTTGGCTCCACTCTGCACTCTCTATTTACACAGCCACTACCTTAATTGAAGCCCTCATCACGTCATACTTAAGTTATTGTGGCGGCCTCCCTCTTCAAGTAACTCTACTCCAGTCCTACATATTGCTGCCAAAATGGTTTTCCACAAGCAGAGATCTCCTACTTTATAAGCTGTATTAGTGCTTTATTCCCTCTAGCATCAAATGCAGGGTATCCCAAAAGTCTTAGAGAAGCCTTAAGGTATTGAAGCTTAAGATAGCGCCAAAACTTTGGGGATACCAGTATCCTCATATTACTCTCCTTTCTACATGTTTCAATCCAGTTAATGACCTCCTCTCTGCTTCTTACTCTATCTTCCATTTCTGTCCCTTTTCCCTGACCTTTAATACACTTCTTTACCTCTACCCCAAATCCCTCATCTCAAGCTACCATTAACCCCCATTGAGAGCCTTTCCTATTTCTTCTTACTGCTTCCCACCTTCCCCCAATTACCTTTAATTTGCATTTATTCTCTTGTGTTTATTTTGTACATACTCATAGAAGTCCTTGTTGTCTCTCCTGTTAGGGTGTAAAGTTCTTTGAGGGAGTAGGGGTGTTTATATGCTTTATACTTGCACCCCCATTGGCTAACACAGGACCTTGCACATAGTAAGCACTTGATACATATTTGTTGAATGTTTGACCTTCACCTTTTTCCTTTTCTCTCTGTTCTTTTCTCTCCTTCCTTTCTCTGCCACTTTTCATTCTTGTCATTTCTTTACTCTTTAACTGTTTTGTCTTTAATGAACACCTATTATGTGCACACTAATTTACTAGAGGTTGTATAGTATATTGGAGTAATATAGGTCATTAACTCTGCTCTTACGACAGAAGTAGTACAAAAGAGTGATAGTGATGCAAAATTCACATATTTGAAACTATTGCTGCCATTTCTGGGAGATGCTACTTCCCCAGAATCTCTTGTATCCATCCCCTTCTCTCCTCTCACATAGCTGCCATCCCAGCTTAGGCTTTTGTCATTCCCTCACCTAAACTTTTGCAATTAGTCTCTCTGCCTCAATTCTCTCCTCACTTCTCTCTATCCTCCACACAGCTTCCAAAGTGGAACACACATTCCCAGAGCTCATTACTCTCCTGCTCAAAATCCAAGGGTTGCCTGTTACTTTGAGGATAAAATACAAATCCCTCTTTGGGGCACTTAAAACTCTTCACAATCTGGCTCTGACCTACCTTTACAGCTTTATTGTACTCACTCCCCTCCACACAATATATATAGTTCAACCAAACTAGTCTTCCTGTTTCTCATGTGAAATTCTGTCTCCCATCCCTGGGTCTTTACATAGACTGTCCACCATTTCTGGAATGGACTCCTCCCTCACCTTCCCTTCTCAGAAACCCCATTTCCCTTCAAAACTCAGTTCAAAAGTTGTCTATTTTGTTCATATGTTTCAGTCATGACCAACTTTTCATGACTCCATTTGGGGTATTCTTGGCAAAGATACTGGAGTGATTTGCCATTTTCTTCTTATTTTATAGAAGAGAAAACTGAGGCCAACAGGGTTAAGTGACTTGCCCAGGGTCACATAGCTAGTAAGTGTCTGAGATCGTGGATTTGAACTCAAGTCTTCCTGACTGGAGATCTGGAGCTCTATCCACTGTGCCACCTAGCTGCCCCTGAGCTCAAATATCACTTCTTACAAGAAGCCCTCCCTGATTTCTCCCACCTTCCCTCTTCCCAAATTAACTTTCATTTGTTTGTATTTTCTGTGTATTCATATACTTATTTTGTCTCTTCCAGTAGAATCTGAGTTCTTTAGGGCAGAGCTTGTTTAATTTTTGTCTTTGTATTCCAAGGGACTAGGACAGTGCTTACTATATGGCAGGCACTTAATAAATGCTTATTGATTGATTATTAGATCGCATTCTGGTGCTAAACCTATTTCTATAGCAATTCAGAGAAGGGAAAGAGTCATGTGTGCTAGTCGTCTCTTTTCCTCTTCCTCATCTATTTCTATCCTTTGTTTTAATTTTCCTTTCCTCTATCTTTTCTTCTATTTTTTCCTTTTAATACCATCTTTAATTCTTCCCATCTCTCTGTCTCTCTTGTCTCTCTGTCTCTCCCCTGTTTCCTTCTTTCTGTCTCTGTCTGTCTGTCTGTCTCTCTTTCTCTCTCTCCTCTTAAAGGGACAACAGAAATTTTGTTGCTGATAGAATAAATTAAAAAGGATAGCAACGTAGAACAAAAGAATGAGGGTGTAAGTTTCCAACTCTGCCAGCAACACTTGGCCCACTCAGTTTTCTCCCAAGTTTCCAGTCAAACTCTTTCACGAAATCTAGATCTGTCAGAGGGAGAGCAGGTTGTAGCAAACAAGTCATCCAGAGAGAAGAGGGTGTCAATATGCCTAGGTAAGAGTGTGAAGCCCCTACGCAGTGTGGGTTTTTAATATACCCCACTTAGTGATGACACCTGTGATTGTTGTATTGTCATTACAAAGGCTGAAAAGAACTTTTATCATCTTCGCTCCACACTGGTCCTTTGAAATCCAGCTAGGTGAACAAGTCAAAGGAGTTGGATAAATAGATAGATAGACAGACAGATAGATAGATAGATAGATAGATAGATAGATAGATAGATAATGTATTATGTGTGTGTATGTGTGCATATGTGCTTAGAGGAACTTCCTGATTGGCTGAACCAAGGAACCATGCTCATATCCATAGGAATCTAGAAGATCATGGATTTCTCCTATTACCCCATCTCCCATCCCTAGACCTTTACATAGGCTGTCCACCCAAAACCAGGGATATGGTGGGAGTTAAATGTAATTTCAAACCATAATGTAAGTAACATTTTCAATCTTGAGCAACATCAGGAAAAGAATAAAAAATAGCCACTAATAACTAATGGCTTCGCAAGCTAGCTGGCTAGGTGTGAATGGAAAGTGTCTGAATCATGAATGAGCTATCGAACTATAATGAACTGACAGACTCTTTCCCTTTGGAAAGAGGTCTCATAATAAATAAAAACCAGCAGATGGCAGCAGAGAGTAGTAGCAGCGAGAAGGCTATCTAGCACAAATCAAGCAGCTCAACAGATAAGCCCAGAAGAAAATAGCAAGAGCAGAAAGAAGAGATCAGGAGAAGAGCCCAGCTCAGTGGAGGAATCCAAAGACATCTGTGACTCCTCTGGACGTGTATGCTTCTTATGAGTTTGTGAAGATGTGATCTTTGGTCATGTGTTCACTATATGCATGCCACTGAATGCATCTTCCCCAGTCATAGTTTTTCTGTTTATATATCGTCTCTGCCACAGATGGTGTGACATAATTATGACAAAATTAACCCCTTGGTTTTTGTTTTATTTTTGGTGGTTTGGGGGGGGGAGAAGGAATCCTAGCTTCTTAGCCACTTCAACAATCACTTCCATAAGTCTTCAATTTTCTCGCCCTCCCTCCCCGAGATAGCATGCAGTCTTATATGGCTTCTACACATACATTCTTTGCCACTCTCAGTTTGTCTGAGAAAGAGGGGAGGTTATAGAATAATAGCTTAAGGGGATAGTAGTGAGGTTGTTTTTTTGTTTTTGTTTTTGTTTTTTAAGGATAGGGAGCCTTGGAAATGTTTAAAGATAGGGTGGAAAGCTGCATATAGGGAAAAGGTAAAGAGAGAAAAGGAGACACAGAGAGAGAGCGGGAGAGAGAGGGAGAGAGAGGAAGAGAGGAGAAATGACAGGGGAAAATCTACTAGAGAAGATGGGATGAGATCAAGGTAAAGAATGGGGCTATCTCATTATCTGAGATTTGGGAGGAGAGAGTGAGAGGTGATGTCAAAGGACTTTCAACTGAAAAGAAGCAGAGAAGAAGAAACTCATGGTGAATGGCCTCAATTTTATCATTGAGTAATGGAACCTTAAAACTGTTCAGGATTCCTTGGTTTAAAGCATTATTTTCATTATGGTTCATGTTTCTTTTCCCTTTATGAACTGATGCAGAGTGAAGTGACTAGAATGAGGGCATTTATAGGGCTCAAAGACCTGAAGTAATGATAGGCTAAGATGATTTTTCTTTCTTCTCATTGTTCCTTCAAAGGAATTCAAGTCAACGTCATTTTGCAAATATTCACTTAGTTCCCTTTAGGAAAATATAATCATAACAAGGGTGAATATGATCACAGATAACATTTAATAAAATTAGGAAACTAAGGTCCAGAGAAACTAAATGACTTACCCAAGGCTACACAGGTAGAAATTTAATTAATAATGACAGTGATTCTTGTTACATCTTTATATATTTTACATTTGTTCATATTTAGATTCATATTTGGCAAGAGACATCCTATTAAAAAAATAAAACCCCATTAGAATTTTCCAAAGAGAATTTTTGAGATCAGTCCTCAGAGAGATTGTCCTTTTTCTTTGTTTTGTCCATCAGTAAGTCAGTTAGTATTTATTACAGAAGACTGGTGGGCAGGTTTTCTTTGGATTAGCTTTCAAAGGAAGTGAATCCATTTATTGTCTAAAAGTCATGGATGGTCCATATATTGCCCAAAGTCTCTTTGCTGAGCCACCATCAGTGATATCTGAAAGTTTATGAAGAACAGGAGAGGTACTATAAAACTAGAGATAAACAAATGTCCCGACTTAAAAACAAAAAAACAAAGAGTTGACTGAAAACTATACACCAATGATCTCTGCACTCATTCCTCATTCTTGAACCTATTGTTAAAAAGAATGGTTTGTGAACATTTGGAAGGGAAGCAAGAAGTAGGTAATCATTCAAAGCCAGGGTGGCTTCATCAAGAACAGGCCAACCTCATTTCCTTTTTTGATAGGGATAGTAGACTGGCAGATCAAAGGAATACCATAGATATAATAGACCAGAATTTAGAAAAGCATTTGACAAAGTCCTTCCTGCTATCTTTGGGGAAGGGGAGTGGAATGGATAGATTTAAGTTAGATAATAGTTCAGTGGATTTAGAATTGGTTAATGACCTGAAGAATAATCAATAACGGATTGAGTCAACCAGAAGAGAGGTCACTAGTGGAGTATTCCAGGGATCTGGCCTCATCATCATGGTGCTTTAATATTTTTATCAATAACTTGGATAAAAGTATTGATAACATAACTATCAAATTTTTAGAGATTACAGAGAGTTGGAAGGGATCACTAGCATGGTCGACAACAGAGTCAAAATTCAAAAAGATCTTTGCAGTTGTGAACCAAATCTAATAAGCTTTTACACTTGTATGATAGGAAAGATATCTACTAATACTGGAAGGTTCCTACTACATGGGCTAGGTTTTCCCCACCTCAAAAGGGAAAGAAACTGTCTTTAAGACTTAATTGCTCCAGGGACTAAGGTTTGAACCATTGATTTAGCTTCCTGGCCAGTGTATGAGAAGTGGGGCCTCCTCAGGTTAGAGTTCCCACAAATCAGTAAGTCAATACTCCCTTCTAATCAGATGAATCACTGAGTTAAATGCAGAGGGGAGAGAAGCTGTACCTGCCTGAACCAGTGCTGTACCTTTGCTCTTTAGGTTCTTCATCCAATTGTTGAATAAACTTCCTTCACTTAAAAGCTATACATTCTACCAGTGTCTCATTTCATTCTAATCTCAAGCTGTAGCTAACTACTGGACCTGACTGGACCTGGGGGTCAAGTCAGACCTGGCTTAAAGCAACTTGGGTTTTTAAAAAATTCACTTAACAATTATAGGATTGCCAGACAACAATTCATCTGAAAAATATCAGGGAACTTAATGGATTGCATGCTTAAAATGAGTCAATGGTGTGAACTGACCAACAAAACAAAAAAGAGACAATTCTATCCTAGAATGCATTGAGAAGCATAATATCCACAGGTGATCATCCCAATGTACTCTGCCCAGATCAAACTATAAGTCCAGTATTGGTTTAGTTCTGACCAGCACATTTTAGGAAGAATGTTGATTAAATTGGAGAACAACTAGGATGGTAAGTAAACTGGAGGCTCTTCCATATCAGGATCAATTGAAGGAATAACGAATGTTTGTTGGCAGAAGGGAAGACCTAGGGAGATATGATACTGATCCTCAAGTATCACAGAAGAGGGATCAGATTTGTTCTGTTTCACTCCAGAGAACAAAAGTAGAAAACCTGGGAAAAGTTTCAGAAGAGGAATCTGAATTCATTGAAAAAAAAAACAAACCTCCTAACAATTAGTCATCCAAAAGTGGAATACATTTTAGAAGGTAGTATGTTCCCTATTACTGCAGTTCTTTAAGTAAAAGATGACTGGCCACTACACAGAAGCGTTCTCCAGAAGAACTCCGTTTAAATACAACTTGAACAAAATAATCTCTGAATTCTGTTTCAACTTTTGAAATATGCCCCTCATAATAGACAGGCTTTACTGGATACTTAGATAAAGGGGCTCACAAAGGGTTTATGTGGAAAAATTCAGTTCACCTAGGCTATATCCAGATGGAGGTCCTTGAAAAGAATGTTTATGATTCTGAAATGAGATTGTTTTTTATTATGTAAAGCAGTTTTCTCCAGGAACACACCTCTGAAATGATTCTGGAAAAAAGGGGGAAATGTGGCTCAATATACAAGTACTCACCTTGCACAGATTTGTCAGGGTTATATTTCAGACATAAAGTGAGGATGAACTCTAACATTCTATTCACCTTCTTCCGGGCACCTAAAATGCCTCTGAGATGAACCATCTTTCAATAGCATTGCAAGTTGGCATATATTCCAGTGATTAGTACAGTGCCTGGCATATAGTTGGTGATTAATAAATGTTCTTTGATTGATTGATGATTGATATTCTTCCTACACTACAACATTTTCCACCTGGAGGAGCTGAGGACTTGGTATACTGGTTTGATTAAAGTAGGAGTTATGCCTTTGGATCACCTAGGAGATAGTATTTTAAGTCAATAAGAACAGCAAAAGTAATTGATTAATTTTCTCACTATGTTCCAGACACTGGGTAAATATCAGGAATACAAAGAAAGGTAAAACAACATGATTGCACATATATGACTGATATCAATTGCTTACCATTTGGGGAGGAGCAAAGGGAGGGAGGGAGAAAATTTTATATGTAAATGAATGTTAAAAATTGTATTTACATGTAATTGGAAAAAATAAAATACTATCTACTGTGAGGGACTCAAAAAAGAAAGAAAAGTAAAACAATCTCTGTCCTCAAATAATTCATATTCTAATGAGAGAGATAATGTGTCAATTATTTGGTTCATAATATAAATATATATACATATGTACATGTATGGATATATGTATACAGAATAGATGGAAAGTGATCTGATAGAAGAAGCATTAACAGCCAGAAAAGGGACTAGAAAAGGCTTCCTGTAGAAGGCTGGCTTTGAGTTGAGTCTTGAAAGAAGCTAGGAAAAGTACAGAGGCAGAAGTGAGAGCACTCCATTCATGGGGGAGGGGGGGGGGATCATGAGCACAAAGGCACAGAGACCAGAGATGGAACATTATGTTCAAGAGAACCAATGTAACTGGATCACAGAATGTGTGGCGGCAAGTGAAGTGTGAGAAAACTGAAGGTAGGAAGGGGGCAAGGTATGAAGAACTTTAAATGTTGAACAGAGTAGTTCATATTTGATCTTGGAGATAAGAGCGAATCACGGGAGTTCATTAAGTGTAGGAGTGGGGTTTGGAATAGCATGGTCAGATCCACACTTTAGAAAAATCATTTTGGCAGCAGAATGGAACACAGATTGGAGTCAAGAGACTTGAAACAGGGAGACCATTTAGAAGGCCACCATAGTGTGGGGTGTTCAGGGAGGACTAGCACCTTTGCCGTGAGGGTTTGCTCAACCCTTGTCAGGGTTGCTGACCCACTTTTGATGTCCATTTGTCATCCAACTCTCTCACTTGTGGCTCCAAAATACTGTAGCACATGCAGTGGCCACACCTCCATAAAACCATCTCAACAGATGGGCTAAATCAGGTTGAAGGTATCCAACAGACCTCAAATCTGTCAGTGAATTAGGGGGATATCAACCCCAAGCATGTGAAGACTTTCTCATAGAACGGGCAAATGAGAATAATTTGTTCCAATGGCCATGAAGACAGCTGAAACAGGCCTTGTGGAGCTCTTAGAGCTTGATCAGACACCCAAGATGCCAAGGTCCTCCACTATATCCTGAGCCATTGTTGGTTATCTGGACTTTTGTCCTGCCATTGCACTTTGATGACTCTGAAAGAGAGAGTGAGACTGACAACTTAGTGCAACTCTTCTTCTCTTAAATCCAATTCATGAACAAGTCAAGACACCACTTGTGATATCCTCTTTAAACAAAGGATGAATAGTAATGGGATAAAGGTGATGAGGACTTGAACTAGGGTTGTGGCTAAATGAGAGGAAAGACAAAGGATATATGATATGTCAAAAAGATGTGAATATTATGAAGATGGAAATGACAACATTTCATAATGAGCTGTATATACAGGATCAGTAGAAATGATGGATCAAAGATGACACCAAAATGGTAAAAGTGGGTGATTGGGGAGAAAAAGGTGCTTCAAGCAATACTAGAGAAATTAGGAAGGAGAAATGGTTAGGAATATGTTAGTGAATTCTGTTTTGGATATGTTGAGTTTAAGATACCTATAAGATGTTCTATAGAGATATGTGACTATAATTCAGCAGAGATTAGAACTGGATATATAGATCTAGGAAGCATTTACAAAATGATAATTGAACACATGGAAGCTGATGAGATCATCAAGTGTGAGAGTATAGAGAAAAATTAGAAAAGAGTCTAGGACAAAGTCTTGAGGCAAGCACATAGTGATCATGAGGTAAATAAAGAACCAGCAAAACAGACTAAGGAATAGTTAGATAGGTGAGAGGAGAATCAGGAGAAAGCAGTGTCATGAAAATCTAGGGAGAAGAGGGCACCAAGGAGAAGTGGATGACCACCAGTGTCAAAGGCACAAAGGATAAGGAGAGAAAAGGCCATTAAATTTGCCAGTTAAGAGATCACTTGTGATGTTAAATATACACAGTGTGGCATAGGTCCAAAAACTGGAAAACAGTAAAGTAGTGATGAGCCTAGCTAGTTTGAATTTAAGATTAATGAGAGCCAAAGCTCTAGGTCAATCATAATTCTGAGAGGACAAATGACAAAGGAGAATAGGTTCTTCAAAATGTTAGAGATGAAAAATCCAAGCACTTTGATAGGAAAAGTTAAAGGTTTGTTTCTCCTATCCAAATGATGAGAAATCTTTTTATTGAAAACTCTCAGGGGGCTTACTCTGATTCTCATACCTATATCTTCCTTTCCATTGCCAGACTACTCCTGAGTTCAGGTTTTAATCACCTCTGTCTGAAATACTGCAATAGCTTCTTAACTAATCTGCTTTTCAGTCCATCTCTCTAATCAATCCCACACACCACTACCATATTGATTTTTCTGGACCACCACTTGGATCATATTATTTCCCCCATTCAAAAGCCTTCAATAGCTCCTATTATTGTCATTCAAAGGCTTCACCAATCTGGTCCCAGTTCATTTCTGGAAAGCTCTGTCATTGATCCTCAACAAGGACCCTTGACTCTTCTACTGGTCAGTGCCCATCCCCCACTGCTTTGATACCCCTGATTCTCTCTCATTGATTACCTTTCCTACTCTTCTCTGCCTTTCCAAAAGTTTCTATCCTTTCAAGGCCTTGCTCTAGTCTTATATCATCCACAAATTCTTCCTGATGATTTCAATCTTCTCTACTTCCTCCCTTCTTTGAACTGCAGTGGCAGTTGTATGTAGTATACATTATATACTATTGATTTTATTCTATAGTTGTTTCAAATACATTCATCTTGCCCCCTTACCTAAACCATAAACTCCACAAGAATAGGTACTATGCCTTTGCCCTTGTACCTTGGACAATGATTGAGCACAGTGATGATCCTTAATAAAATACTTATTAATTGACCTAATTTCTACTGAACACTGCCTAAGATAGCACCCTGCAGAGAAAGGTTATTAACAAGGGCTTTCTGAGGATAATATTGAAATTGGAAGAAAGACAAAGAACTTAAATGATAGGAAAATTAAAAATCATAATGGCTTATGTTAGAGTGAGCTTACTCTTTCTTTTCTGATTTCTTTCAGATAATGCGATAAGAAAGAAATCACACTGGCAGAATTTCAAGTTACACCCTAAACCACCAAGAATCACTCCTTTGCCTCCAGCACCAGGAGTTGTTTAGAAGTTGTTATGTCTGATCAACACCTGCCAATTCAGAGATGGACCAGATGTGGCACTGATATGTCCAGTCTCCTTCATTACTTACTCCCTCTCCCCCAAAAAAGAAACACCTTCCTGCTAGTTCATAACGAGACAGGATTCTCAAAACAAAGGGTATATAGCATGAAATGTCCGTGTTCTGTGGGCAACAATGTCCAAACTGGAGGCAAAGACCTCTAATATTTTCCAGCTTGATGTGCCTGTGATTTAAGAAATTGAGGTAGATTCATAGCATTTCTTCTTCTGAATCATCAACAATGATGGCAAACTTCCAGCTAGTTGTATGCCTCATCTTGAGATGCCATTTATCTCAAGGCCCATTTTGTAGTTATGAAAACTGAGACCTATAGAGGTCAAGTGTGTTGTTCTAGGACATATTTTGCTAATGGCAAAATCAATCTAGACTCTGCCATGGTCCATGTTCTAATCCTTATCCATCCCAAGTGCCAGGTAGTTATGGTTGGCAACTAATCATTTGCCACAAATAGCTCTACGGTGCATGGTCTTCCTGGGACACAATAGTCAAGTATTCACCTTACCTGCTGTCAGCTTTCAGGGCATAATATCACTAATGGCTTTTGTTCCTCTGCCATGAGGTGTATGACTTGGGAGTTTGAAGACAGAATTGAGTAAGTTTATCTTTGAGGAATCCACCTCACTGATTAGGAAATTACTGAACAAATGGTAGCATATGCAAGAATTCAAAGAAACTTGGAAAGACTGATACAGAGTAAAATCAGAAGAACTAGCAGAACAATTTCCATGATGACCACAATAATTTACAGGAGAAGAACACTGAAGCACTTCCAAACTCTAGCTAATCAAGACATTAGAAGACTGATAATGGAAGATGCCGCCCACCTCTCAGCACTGAGAGGATGGACTAGTAGTTAGGGTGGCATATGCATTTTTACCCAATGTGTGCTGATCTGCTCATTTACTCTTCTTGGTTATAAGGAAGGGTGCTATTGGTAAGGGAGGAGTAAAGGTGTAGGAAAAAGATAAAATATTATCAATAAAACATTTTTAAAATACAGAAACTTCTAGGGAATGTTATTCTTTTAAACACAAATATGAAAAGCAATCAAGAACTACGAAATCAAAAAAGGGAAAGGGGCCACTGGTCTATGAACAGCAGGACATGCAGAAGAGGAAGGACAGGAGAATGGCAGATGAATCATCTTGTCCTCCATGGGCCTCAATACTTCATCTATAAAATTAAGGAGCTGAACTACATGGGCTTTGACATCCTTTCCTTCCAGGCTCAGAGCTTTGATAATATGATCCCATAGTTTATCAAGGAGTTTCTTTTAAAAATCATTTACTTTTGGGGAGGCGGAGCCAAGATGGCGGATTAGAAAGATGCAAATACACATAGCTCCGAACCCACAATCCACAGAACATCTGTATAAAGTAACTCACGGTGAATTCTGGAGCAGTGAGGCCACAGAACAGTGGAGCGAAGGAGATTTCTGTTCCAGAGGGACCTGAAAACCTCTCGCACAAGGTCCGTCGCGCTGCAGACACGGAGCCCAGCACAGACCTGCCGCGGCTACGGCACCGAGAGGAACAGATCTGAGCAGGCTTCAGGGACGGGATCTCCAGCGGCCGCACAAGTCCCTCCACCCACAGGTGACGGGGTCGGGGAGAGAGTCTCTTTGGTGGGTCGAGAGGGGAGTAGGGTGCCCCCATAACTCAGGCCCCCTCGGGAGGCAGAAGCAGAGAGGCGGGGGCAGACCAGGGCTCCCCAAGCAGGCAGGAGCCTGCATCCATTGTTGAAGGTCTGTGCATAAACTCCCTGAGGGAACTGAGCCTGAGAGGCAGCCCTGCCCTCACCTGAGCATCTGAATTTAATCTCACACTGAATAGCAGCCCTGCCCCCGCCAAAAGCCCTAAGGCTGGAAGCAGCATTTGAATCTCAGACCCCAAACGCTGGCTGGGAGGATCAGGAGGCGAGGTGGGTGTGAGGAGAATATTCAGAGCTCAAGTCACTGGCTGGGAAAATGCCCAGAAAAGGGAAAAAAAACGACTATTGAGGGTTACTTTCTTGGTGAACAGGCATTTCCTCCCTTCCTTTCTGATGAGGAAGAACAATGCTTACCATCAGGCAAAGACACAGAAGTCAAGGCTTCTGTGTCCCAGCCCACCCAATGGGCTCAGGCCATGGAAGAGCTCAAAAAGAATTTTGAAAATCAAGTTAGAGAGGTGGAGGAAAAGCTGGGAAGAGAAATAAGAGACATGAAGTCAAAGCATGAACAGCAGGTCAGCACCCTGCTAAAGGAGACCCAAAAAATGTTGAAGAAAATAACACCTTGAAAAATAGGCTGACTCAATTGGCAAAAGAGGTTCGGGAAGCCAATGAGGAGAAGAATGCTTTCAAAAGCAGAATTAGCCAAATGGAAAAGGAGATTCAAAAGCTCACTGAAGAAAATAGTTCTTTCAAAATTAGAATGGCACAGATGGAGGCTAATGACTTTATGAGAAAGCAAGAAATCACAAAACAAAACCAAAAGAATGGAAAAATGGAAGATAATGTGAAATATCTCATTGGAAAAACAACTGACCTGGAAAATAGATCCAGGAGAGACAATTTAAAAATTATGGGACTACCTGAAAGCCATGATCAAAAAAAGAGCCTAGATATCATCTTTCATGAAATTATCAAGGAAAACTGCCCTGAGATTCTAGAACCAGAGGCCAAAATAAATATTCAAGGAATCCACAGAACACTGCCTGAAAGAGATCCAAAAAGAGAAACTCCTAGGAACATTGTGGCCAAATTCCAGAATTCCCAGGTCAAGGAGAAAATATTGCAAGCAGCTAGAAAGAAACAATTCAAGTATTGTGGAAATAAAAAAATCATTTACTTTTGATTAAATGGAATTCTAATCAGAAGAATCTAAAAAAAAATGAGAAATCTGTAAGACATTAGAATATAATAAGTTAATTCACTATTTCCTTCTCCAGTCAAGATTCATTGTCCAGAAACAACTTAAATCCTGACTTTGGGAGCTGGTCTTTTTTTGGTAACCATGTTAAACAGTGCTCAACCTGATAACGAGTTCCTTTTTCAGAGAATGGAAAGGAGAGAAATTTCAATTCTGATTCCACTTTTACTCTCCCCAAAAGTTTTGGGGTCTTTAGTTTCTTTTGTCTGTGACCCGGAAATAGAATCATAGGTTGTTGCATTTGTAAGCAACCTTCTAAATCATATGACTCAACTTTTGGGGAGCCATTTTATAAATGAGGAAACTGAGCCCAAAGCATTAAAATAACTCACTCTAGGACACATAGCAAATTAGAGTGGCCAAGTCTAGGACCAATGTGGATTAAAACCCAATCTGGTCAATTATCTATCATTACAAGCCTGATTTGACTTCTTCCTCCAACCAAGGCCTTTGACTATTTTATTGTCCTAAGTGACAGAAGATAAACACAATACTTTGTCTCAACTTCCGTAGCAGTCAGTCTGCCCATACTATGCAGTTTTTAACTTAATTATATTTTTCTTTAATTGTGTCATGTTTGTCAATCTTGTGTTTTGTTTCATGCATATCCATCTTATCTTTTCACTTGAACCAACCAGACTCCAAATTCCTTGCGCATGGGAGCTATGAGGTCTTTTTGTTTGTATACGTGTTTCAATAACCCTTCTTTAAGACATTGATATCATTCCTCAACAATAGATCCCTCTCTTGTAACAAAGAAGTTGTTGGTTGCTGTTGTCACTCTTTGTCCTTCATTTTCAGAGGACCAATGACATCACAAGTGATGTCTTGACTCCTTGGGTGAGTTGGATTTAAGCGAGGCAGAGTTGTACAGAGTCATCAGTTTCACTCTTTCTTCCAGAGTAATGGAAGTCCAGTGGCAAGACAAAATTCAGGACAACTGGTGATGGTCCGGGACGCAGTGGGTGACTTTGGAGTCTTCAATGTCTGACCAAGCTCTAAGCACTCCACAGCACCTGTTTCAGCCATCTTCATGACTGTTGGAACAAATTGTTCTTGTCTACTCATTCTACTGGGGAAAGTCTTCACATGTTGGATATCCCCCTAATTCACTGACAGATTTGAGGCCTACTGGTTACCCTTAATCTGGTTTAACCTGTCTGCAAGAGTGTTTATCAGGGATATATGCATATGCTACAGCTTCTTGCAGCCACAGGTGAAAGTTGGGTGCCAGGTAGACACCAAAGGTAGATGAGCAGCCTTGAAAAGGGCTCGACAAGCCCTCATACTAGAGGTCTCCTTGAACCCCCCAATACATTCCCAACCAAGAAGTACAACCAAGTAAAACAGACCAACACATTGGCTATGTTTGACAATGAACTCCTCAGGCTGCACCTGTAATTCACTACTTCTCTGGTGTGTGGAAGGAGGTGCACTTCACTCTCAGTTCTCTGGCATCATAATTGGTAGTACATTGATCAAAATTCTGGATGTCTTTCAATATGATTTTTGATTTTTGATTTTTTTGACCATCATCATGGTCAACGGAACCACAATGTCTCAGTATGTCTTTGTCCCTCACGGTAACTAGTACTGTTTTGATTATATAATGTACACAAGCATGCTTCATATAATGTTTCCTTAGCTTGGGCAGCTAGAAGGCAGAGTAGATATCAGTCTGGAGTCAGGGAGACTTGGATTAAAACCTAGATTTATATTATTAATAGCTGTGTAAATCTGGGCGAATTGTTTAACCTGTCTCAGTTTCCTCATCTGAAAAGTGGAGATAATAATAACTCTTACCTCTCAGGGTAGTTGTGATCAAACAAGATAATATTTGTAAAGTGTTTTGCATAGTGCCAGATACGTAGTAAGCACTGAATAAATGCTAATTACTCTCCGTCCTGGACTAAAGTTGTTTGGCAAATTTATCATCAAACCATACTTTAATTTTCTAATGTCATTTGAATATCATATGAATGATTGCTTGAGATGAAAATTAAGTGGCCTAGGTTTAGATGAGCTAACCTTCAAGCCTCAGTATCATATGAGTATTAGTGTGCTGACTGTTGCCATCTTATAGATTGTGCGAAAACATTTTTTTCATCTTGTATCATATCTTTGAAGAGCTAATTAGGTGGGGTATTACTATAATTCTTTAATATTTATACCCAATAAATGATGATACCTCCCCTATGTCACCCCTACACCCCAAGTGCAGAGCAGAGCTGGAAGTCAGGAAGCCTGGGCTATAACACTTTCTTTGTAAAAAATCAGTCATTTGACTATCACATGCCCCCTAAAAATCTACCAAATCACCCCAGCTTTCCTGCAGCTAGTCCCCCTCATTCTCTCTAGACCTCCTCCCTTAATTAATCACCATTTGGCTTATGGTTATTTCTTCTTCTAGACCAGGGGAGGGAAAACTGCAGCCTCAAGGTTACATGTGGCACTCTAGGGCCTCAAGTGCAGCCCTTTGACTGAACCCAAACTTTACTGAATAAATCTCCTTAACAAGAGGATTTGTTCTGGAAAACTTGGACTCAGTCAAAAAGCCACATCCAAACTCCTAGAAGGCCACATGTGGCCTCAAGGCTGAAGGTTCCCCACCCCTGTAAATCTAGACTATTTATCTTTTAATATAGATGGGGAGCATCCTCCAAGGGGACCCAGGGTTCAGTCACAGGACTAGGAGGCAAGAAAGCTTGCTGTCCAAGGATCTCTAACTAGTTATATGATCCTAGGCAAGTCACTTCACCTCTCTATGACTCAATTTCCTCAACTGTAAAAAGAAGGCATTGTGGTCTTTGGCATTTAAGAGTGTCACTGATCTCTTTTACTAATAAAATGCTAATGAAAAAAGAGAAGAAGAAGGAGGAGGAAGAAGAAGAAGAGAAGGTGAAGGAAGGGGAGGAGGAGGAGAAGGAGAAGAATAAGGAGAAGAAATAAAGGAAAGAGGAGGAAGAAGACAAGGGGGAGGAGAAGGAGGAGGAAGAGGAAGAAGGAGGAGAAAAAAAAGAAGAAAGAGGAAGGGGAGGAGGTTGAGGAGGAAGAGGAGGACGAGGAGGAGAAGGAGAAGAAGGTGGCGACATTGGTCTAAATGGCCTCTGGGATCCTTTCCAGCTCTAACCTTGGATTGGCTAATTTGTTGTGCTTGCTGCTGCTGCTGCTGCTGCTGCTGCATGATTTGGCAATTGTGGTACAAGGTGAGTCCCAGAAAGGAGTTGAAGCTGAGCTGGGATTTCTGAATGACCTGTGCATTCTCATTCATCTGGCCTTCCCCAGTCCCTTAGCGTGCTTGATAAGGGAGAGATGGCTGCATGAAATCCCTCAGGATACTCATGTTTCAAATATAAGAGTGGGCATTGTTGAGAGTCCTTAGGTTCTGACGGAAGCCTCCTGAGATAAGGGATCAAGCTCCCACTGCAAACCTAGGCAGTCCTGTGCATCTTTCCCTTTCATTCCTGTTGAGTAGGGCGGGGAACTCAACAAAAGTTGGCCTCCCACACTGAGCTTTGGCTCAGGGATTCTTACAGGAACAGACAGGGAAGACCAGAGGGCATGTCAGCAGCCTGCAAAGGGATAAAAGCAAACGGGTATGGGTGGATGCCAAATGTGGGGCTGCACAGTGGAGGGGCTGTCTTTGTTTAGGGGGTTGAGAGCCAAGCAAAATTTCCTAGCAAAGAAATCCCTCCTCACACTTGCCTTTTCTCTTCTCCTGCCATCCTGGGCAGGGCTATGGAATCTGGGTGGAAGGACAGGGGTATGGCATTGATGAGGTAATTAAGCCCCTCCGTTGATGATGTACACTTGCCAAGTGGAAAGCCGC
This sequence comes from Notamacropus eugenii, assembly GCF_028372415.1. NCBI lineage: Eukaryota > Metazoa > Chordata > Mammalia > Diprotodontia > Macropodidae > Notamacropus > Notamacropus eugenii. The sequence continues at coordinate 310,888,811 of NC_092876.1, forward strand.
CCACCCCAAGCCTTTACTCATTCCCTGAATCCAACGTCTCTGGCAACCAACTGAATTGTGGAGATGGTGATGAATCGGTGATGAGCTCAAATCTTAAGCTCTCTGTTACCACTAGCAAGACATTTATGTTAGCAATTTGAGTGAGAGTTTCCTTGAATTTTGGAGCTGCAAAGGGTTATCATTACTTGAGCTCTGGAGGCCAAATATCTCTTACCCTGATCCCCAGTACTGACTACACTCAATTAAAATTAAATTATTGGAAAGCTTGCTGGAACTAAAACATTCTATTTCCAAATTTTTAGTCAAAGAAAGTATATGTACAAAACACATAAAGGATAGAATTACAGATCTAGAAGGGGTTGGAGAGATCAACTAGCCATCATTTTACAGATGAACAAATGAAGGCCCAGAGAGATTAGATAAACTCTCCAAGCCTACACAACTGGTTAATAACAGAGAATAGATAATAATGATGATTAAAACCAGATCTCTTGTTTTCTAGCCCAGTATTTTTTCTGTAAAATAAGTGTATCCCTCATATGTGGGCTGCCCTGAAAGCTCTCCTGGATTCAAGACTCATTTTGAGTCATTTTCTACCCCACACATAACTTACATTTGCATGTCCCCTCCAATGGTCCCTCTTATCATCAAGCAAAGGATACATTAATGCAGAAGACATTGAATATCTCTTGCTTCTCCCCCATGCTCCATTCTACTCCCCCTCTCCTCTTCTTCTTCCTCCCTTCCTCTTTCTCCCTCCTTTCCTGCTCTCTCTCCTTCCCTCTCTTTTTTTCTCTCTCTTGTTCTTTCTGCCTCTCTCCTTTTTCTCTCTCCTCTCCCCATACAGTGCTCTGCCCTTAACTTAAAAACAAAAACAACCATAAAACTCACCATCTGTAAGCTGTTTCTTGCTTCAGAAATAGAAGTAGGGGGATTTGGTTGACTTCATCCTTACATACAACTTCCTAATAGATCCCAGCACACTGTGAACTCTCCAGTGTGACAATAAGTGCTGCTACTTTGGGTTCTTGGAGTGTGGGGGTGGGAGGACTTGACTATTCTGAACAGTATTTGGATAAGGTACTTCAACCTGAGTTCCAGCATAGGAGGGGCTTGATCTGTGTCTCAAATACCATAGCTGTTCAAACACATTGAACAAGAGGCAGTAAAGTATAACAGTAAAAAGTAATGGGTTTGGAATTAGAGGGTCTAAATCCAAATCTCAGTTCTGCCAGTTCTTACCTGTGGGACTGAGGACATTCATCAATCCCATGGTGGAGTCTTTACCCCAATGGCTTGTCTCCTTCCTCTGGGGGATTTTCTTCCCTTGATTAGTTTATAGGATCACAGATTTTGAGCTGAAAGGGACCTTTCAGGTTACTTCACCTTCCTACATTTACAGATGAGGAAACTGAGGCGCAGAGAGGTGGTCACATAGCTAGTAAGTGTCTTGGGTTTTCCTGACTCTAAGTCACTAGTCTATTGACTTTTGTCAGCATTATTGGACCTCATAATAATTGGGATTATTATTTTCTTCCCCATAGTTGTTTTTTTCTGCACTGTTTGGGTAATGATGTAGGAAGATGCCCTGAAAAAACCAGTAAGGACTATCACATTCTGAGAAACAGAATCTTACAACTAGAGCTAGAAGCAATCCTGCCACCCCCAAATATCTCTGAGTCTCTCTTTCCTGTTCTTTCTAGTTCAAAGTCTGACCTCTCATTCAAGTAGCCATTTGGTTATATCGAAATTTTCATAAATTCGTAAGAGGAAAAGATCTTGATGACCATGATTTAGCCCCACTAAGTAATCCAAAAAGGGATGCTCTTCTAACTAGCTTTTCTTATTTAACCTTCTCTTAAGGCAGGTAAGTGGCCCAGTGGCTACAGCTCCAGGCTTGGAGTCAGGAAGATTCATCTTCATGAGTGTAAATCTGGCCTCAGACACTTACTAGTTGTGTGAGCCTGGGCAAGTCACTTAATCCTGTTTGCCTCAGTTCCTCATCTGTAAAATGAGCTAGAAAAGGAAATGGTGAATCACTCCAGCATCTTTGCATAGAAAACCCCAAATGGGATCACAAAGAATCAAACACAACTGAAAAGGACTGAACAACAATAATAAAAGATTTAAATGAAGACCAATAATATCCAATTTAATGGGATGAACAGCGGTTTGGAATCACAGTACCTGGGTTTGACCCCTCTCTCTGTCACTGCAGCACAATGAAAAGAATACTGATTCTGGGTTCAGAATATCTGGGGTCATATCTTGCCTCCAATATTTAACATCCTGTGGGACCTTGTGAAAAATCACTTCATCTTCCTGCATCATAGTTTCTTCACTTGTAAAAACGAGATAGTTGGACTGAATGACTGTGTAGGTTCCTTCCAGCTCTAGACCTATAATCCTATGATTTTTTGGCAAGTTACTTAACGTCAATGACCCTCAATTTCCTCATCAGTAAAATAAAAAGACTGGACCACATAACATCTGAGATGTCTTCCAACCCTAAAATCTCACACCCTTTAACTTCATCCTCTCATCCCAAAGAGGCTTTAATCACAATCTCAAATGAGATAATATTCGTAAAGTGCTTAGCACAATGTCTGACACATAGTGGGCACTTAATAAGTACTTGTGCCCTTCAGCATGCCTCCCCTTCATGTTTCATGAGATAACATCTTAGCCGTCGTATAACCAATACAGGAATGGCAGAGTCTCATCTCCTCTGTTTTATATCCAAGAGCTAGAAATTCTGTTTTGGAACTCTGACAGTTTTCCAGCTTGCTTTTTCCATTAAAACTTTCCAATCCAGAAGCTACCTTCTCTCCACACCAATTTCCCAAAAATGTCAACTGTGCTAGGCTAGTGCGTTGCAAAAGTTGTGAGCACTGATTCACCCTGACACAGAAAGGTCAACAACATCTGATGCTGCTGCTCAGTTAGTATGGAAATGAACACTAGAACAAGACTGGGTGTCAATAATGTCATTACAGTTGGAAGAGTGGACAAAACCATGGCCACCCTCATTGGGAGCCTCTCCCACTGCACCGTCACTTGTATGATTAATCCTGGCAATTCCTTCAGTAGCCCCGCCCCCAACTCCTGTACTTTCTGTACCAGCCCACCTAAGGTTATAGATAACAATTTTGTGTTAGTGGTATTATCACATACCCATATCCATTCTATCTTTGAATCTTGGTTGCACTGCCTTCCCCATTTTGTTAGCCTAGAGACTACATTTTATTCCTCTTTGTGTTTCTTGCATCTAGCATAAGTGCCTTCTGCGCTGTTCAGTAAATATTGGTGGCTGTTGTCAATGATGATATGTGTCATTGAAACAAAAAAATGTCGAAAGAAGTGACATCTAACAATGTTGCAATGCAAGAGTCAGATTTGGGTATTGATGAGCAGAACTGATGGCTTTCCACTGATAAAAATTTTACCTGCTGGTGATAAACTGCATACTTAGCTAAATTAGTCCTTGAATAGCAAATACATTCTATCTCTAGGGCTGTTCTCAATGCCAGTAAGCTTTGTAAGACCTGTATGAGATTTTACTCTGCTGGCATACTCTTCAAGAGCCCTAAGTCACCTCTACGCACTGATGAGGCTTTGGAGAGGCTTTTGGGTAGACAAAAGAGGCTAGCCAATCATGACGCAAGAGCAAGTGATAACAGATGGACAATCTTAATGCTGTGGCTCCTCTCTGGGGAATGTATAGGAGAACAGAAAAAAATCCAATCAAATGAGAAGATGCACAAGGGCTAAAAGGAGTAGTTATCCCCCCCCCCAAAAAATGTGCTCTTCTAATCAGCTTTCCCTATTTGAACCTCTTCTGAAGATGTAAATGAAGACCAATGGTGCAATGTAATGGGATGAACACTAGTCTGGATTCATAGGACCTAGATTTGACTCCTCTCTCTGTGACAGTGACACAGCGAATGTCACTTCTAGGTAGGTGCTATTATTATTTCCATTTAAAGATGAGGAAACCGAGATAGGGAGAGGTTAAGTGACTTGCCCAGGATCACACAGATAGTAAGTACCTGAAGCTGGATTTGAACTCAGATCTTCCTGACTCCAAGTCCAACACCATATCAAGTGCAAAACTTAGCTGCCTCAACAATATAGATAAAGCATCATCCCTTTCCCTCTTGGATAACATGGAAATGAGTATAGAGGAGGGATGATATACTAGCTAGGTAAACTTAGTTCTGCATGGTTTCTTGAATTGTTTAGGAAAGAAGAAAGTGAGGGAAATCTCATCCTTCTCCATCTACCTCTACCCCCAGGTTGGGCTGAATGTAAATATCATGCTCTTTAAATTAGTTTATGCTCTGTCCTATGTGAATCAAGGAGGAAAAAAAAATAGGACGGTGAATGTTTCTCTTCAACTTTCCTTTTATGGCAAAATCATCAGGCATGAGCCATGAATTTCACACATAGAATTTTTCATTTTTATAGTGGTTTGGTAGCTCTAAATTTTAATATTGCATAAATTAACATGGAGCTAATGGAAAAAAGCCCTGTATCTGAAGTCAGGAGAAGTAGGCTCAATGATTCTTGACTCCAGAAGTCTTATGATGAAACACTCCTCGCTCCTCCTCATTGATAAGTAGTAAAGTATGGTTGTAGAATGAGCCCTATATTGCCAGACATATTTAGCCAGTCTTTAGGTTTGTTTTGGTTAAAGGTATTTCTATATTAAAGAGGAGGGTTATTTTGGGGGAGGAAGATGTTAGGAAGTAGGAATGATGTTTTATAAAAAAAACACTGTGAAAACATGGTTTCAGAATTTGACTCTGCTTTTTACTTTAAGCATGACTTTCATCAAGTCATCTTAACTCTCTGGGCCTCAGTTTCCTCTTCTGTCAGATGAGGGGGGTTAAACTCGATGATCTCCAAAGGATTCCCTTTCAAACTCTGGGTTCTTTGAATATAATATGATTTCCCATAAGGGCAAGGGAAGAAAGGAAACATGCATTTGTTAAGTATTACTATTTGCCAGAAGTGTTAGTCCTTACTGCACACACCTCTGGTATGATCTTAGAGATAGAAGGGTTGCTCATTCACCTTTGGTGTCCACCCATCACCCAACTCTCATCTGTTGCTCCAAGAAGCTGTAGCATTCACAGTGACCACACACCCAGCAAAGCCATCCAGGCAGACAGGCTAAACTAGGTTGAGGGTAACAGACAGGTCTCAGACCCGTTAGTGAGTTAGGGGGATGTCTACCCTAAGCATATGAAGAGTCTCCCCATCAGAATGGGAAAATGAGAACAATTTGTTCCAATGGCCCTGAAGGTGACTGAAGCAGGCACTGTGGAGCTTGATGAGACATTGAAGACACTAAGGTCACCCACTGCATGCTGAGTCACTGCCAGTTACTTGTCTTTTGTCTTGATACTGGACTTTGATGACTCTGGAAGAGAGAGTGAGGCTGATGACTTGGTGCAGTTCTGCCTCACTTAAATTCAATTCATGTACAAGTTCAGACATCACCCCTGGATGTCACTGGTCCTCTTCTAGAAGAAAGGACAAACAACAGCTATGTGTCAGGTACTGTCCTAAGTGCTCTACAGATACTATCTCATTTCACTCTTATTGCAGTAGACACTATTATTATCATCCCTATTTTGCAGTTGAAAAAACTGAGGCAGATAGAGGCTTAAGTGACTTACATAAGATCCTACAGTTGGTAAGTGTCTGAAACTTCTTTTGAATTCAGATCTTCACAACTCTAGGCCCAGCACTCTCTCCACTGTACCATCAAACTGCTTTCAAGATACTTCTAAAAAACCCTTTGGGACTCCCCATCTTCCCAGAATAGCCATTGCAGATCAACTCAAAACTAAAAATTTTCGGCATCTTACTTACAATATCAGTCTTAATAATTCTTTTGGAGGGGAGAGGACTGAGGGATATTATTGTTGTTAGCTTAAAATGAATTAAAATAAGTATACTAAAGTATGCGATTAAGACAACAACAAACCAATTTTCCTTCTTTTCAAAATGAGAGCCATATTCCTGTAGATGGTCTGAGCTGGAGGGATCTCAGAGATAGTTTCTTACAACCTCCTCATTTCACTCACTGTCCTCTTTGCCTGGAACTCTGTCCCTCCTTATCTCTCCCTCCTGGGTTTCCCTACCTTCTTTCATGTCTCAGTGAAAGTCCCACTTTCTGCAAGTCTCCTTTGATCTTAGTGACACCCCCAACCAATTTATCCTGTTTATGTCTTGTTTGTACATAGTTGTTAACCTGTTGTCTCCCCCATTAGACTGTGAACTTAGACTGTGAACTTCTTGAGAGCAGGGACTGTTGTTCTGGTTTTCTGGATCTACAATGCTTAGGAGGGTGCCTGGTACACAGCTAAGTGATTAACACACTGACAGAGGAAATAACTTTTAATCAGGAAATGGTAGAGTCAAGACTAAAAAAATAACCTGCCCATGACAATCAAAACATATAAACTTTCATGAAATTAAATCTTTTTAGTGATTCTAATTTAGAGCAATTTTAAAAGAATAAATTAAGGTACAATTTACTTTTCTTGCAAAAAGAAAATTTTTTGAAAATCAACTTATTCTCACCTTGATTTTTTTATGTGAAATGGTTAGAAATCTCCTTTTTAATTCACAGTGCTTCATCAATACAAACTTATGTGGACCCCCTGGGGTAGTTTGGCAGCGATAGCTCCTCAAAGCTTTACCAAAAGAAGAAATGGTGAGGGGCTGGGGAGGGAGGAGAGCGTTAACCCAAAAGAGGTAAGAAGGAGAGGAGAAACATAGAATAACTCACAGGTCTGGATTCTAATCTCTGCTGAACAGTGTTTTTGCCTGCTCTTGAAAGATGAATTTCAAATCTCTACTTATTATTCCATCAATAGGAATCTTCTTTGAGTAAGTGAACTATCAATTTTGAATTCTTGTTCATGAATTTTGTCTCCTTGGACAAATCTTTGCTCCTAATTGTCTTCATTCTTCTTTGTTAAAAGAAAGTAGTGGGTAACCTAGGGATTCTATAGACTATGAGAATGAAAGCGTCATGATTGGTTTGCCTCCCCGCCCCCCCCCCCCCCCCCCAATAGATAGAAGTAACTTTCTGTTTTACCCTTTTTAGAAGGCAAGTGAAATTGTCTCCCTGCTTTTTTTCACTCTTGGAACTGCTTGAGTTAATTTGCATATAATATTCACTTCATTAACAGTCCTTCTAGTTAAGTTGCCCTAGCAACACTGCAACTTTTGCTAACCCCATCTAATATGAATCACCTCAGTGAACAGGATCTTATGCTTTATGTAGGTAAGAACATTTCTAAGAAACTGAGGAGATTCCCCAAATTTTCACAGCACACTTCCAAAGTGGATCCCAGGAAGTCGATGCTACTTTGTCCTATGAATCTAATCAAACCAGGCTCTTATAGTCTGAGGGAATCTCAGGAAAGAGGGGTGCTTTTTTCTGAGACCACTATTAAAATGTGGAGCAGAGATAAGGAGAAAACGGCAGAAGTTCTTGTGTAGTGACCATGGTGACTAGAGTGCTGGATATGGAGTTAGGAAGACCTGGGTTCACATCCTAGGTTTGACACTATCTGTGTGACTATCTGGTAACATCTCCAAACCTATTTGCTTTTCTACAAAATGGGGATATTAGCTAACACTTGCATAGTGGTTACTATGTGCCAGGCATCGTGCTAAATGCTTTATATATCATCCTATTTGACCCTCACAGTAACCCTGGGAGGGAGATGCTATTATTATCACCATTTTACAGATGATGAAATTGAGGCAGGGAGATATTAAGTGACTTGCCCAGTGCCACATGGTTAGTATATAGCTAAGGACAGATTTCAGCTCAAGTCTTCCTGATTTCAGGCCCAACACTCTATCCACTGAGCCACTTTGATGTGATTGCCTTACAAGGTTATGACGAAATTCAAATGAAATGATGTATATGAAGTTCTAAAGTGAGATATAAATGCCAATTATTCTAATTCCACCTTGTCATTTCCAAATGAGTGCAGGATTCTTCTTCCTCTTATATCTGCCATCTTTCCCTCTCATCTGACTTCTCTGTTTCTCTGCAAACCCAGAGTGATGAGTAGGTAGAGATGTGGTCAGTGCTGAAGTGATCGGATTAGGGTTGATGTGCCTAGGAACTCTTTTCAGTTTCCTTATTTTCTCACCTCAAAACCTGTCGCCAGTCCCATATATACTAACTAAGGGTTTTACAGTTTCTATTCAAAACCAATTACATTTTAAATTTTGAATAATGCTTTTCCCTCCCTACTCTGCTCTTGAAAGATGAATTCCAAATCTCTACCTATTCTTTCAACAGGGTTCTTATTTGAATAAGTCAACTACCCCTCCTCCATCTGCTTTCTTTAGAGTTTGCTGTTCTGCATTCTTAGCACACCCTTCTCAGGGATGCTGCTGTTCCAGTCGCCTCTTTGCGCCTCTGATTTATTCAACTGTATTGAGACATCGTCTCTCCCCTAATTGACCTAAGTCAAAATGAAGCTTACCTTGTAACCCAGGCACAAAACAAACCTCTGACACCTAACATTTAAAAAGACAAGCTGAAAGGTTAATGAAATAATGGATAATGGAAGAGGTGCACAAAGGGAAGAGAATGAGAAATACCTACCCACAGAGCTGAGTCAGATTCAACTCTTTTTTCTCAACTTTTTACCAAGTCTACAAGTATTGTATCCAGTTATGAGAGCTATAGTTTAGGGAAAGCATTGATGAGCTTAAAAGTGTCCAAGGGGAGAAAGACTATGATAATAATGAAACAATACCAAAATTTCTTGAATGTGGCTAAAGCAATCCTCAGGGGAAAAATTATCTCCCTACAAACATACATTAATAAAATAGAAAAAAGAGATGATTAGTGAATTGAACATACATTTAAAAATTAGCAAGTAACAAATAAATAAGGCAAAAAGAAGCACAGAAGAAATTAGAAAAGAAATATAGTCTAAAAAAAAATCCTAGGAATGATAAAACTAAAAACCAGTTCTTTAAAAAGACTTAATAAAATTGACAAAACTTTAGCTAATCTGATTAAAAAGAAGGCAAAAATGAATAAGGTGAAATCACAACAAAACAAGAAGGAATAAAAAGAATTATCAGAACCTACTATAAACATAGATTAACAAAACTCAGAACACAAAAGAAGGAGAGGATTACTCAAACTAACAGAACACGAAATAGAGATCTTAAATAATCCAGTCTCAAGAAAAGGACATAGAACTAGCTGTAAAGGTACAAAAACCACTGGTCCTGATGAATTCATGGGAGAATTGTAGCAAATTTTCAAAGAATTAGTATCAATAATACAAAAACTATTCTCAAAAATTGAGTAAGAAAGCACTTTACCAGATTTATTTTATGAGAAAAATATAATCCTAATACCTGAACCAGGACTGGATAAAGCACAGAACTATAGAACAATATCATTGATGAATATTGATTCAAAATTTTTGGATACACTCCTACTAAGCAGGCTACAGTTATTCATCCAAAAAATAATTTATTGTAACCAAGTTGGATTCGTACCAGGTATGCAAAGATAATTCCACAAAAGGAAAACAATCAACATGACTAGTTATATTAAAAACAAAAACATTCAAAACTACATGACTATCTAAATGGATATGGAAAAAAATTATAACAAAGCACAACAGTTATCTACACTTAAAAACCGTACAAAGTATAGGTATGGAGGGATCTTTTTTTTAATATCACAAAAAGTATCTATCTAAAACAGAAAGCAAGCATCCTATAAAATGGGGATATACTAGAACCTTTCTCAATAAATACAGGAATAAGCAAGGATACCCCCTCTTCCCTTTATTAGATGTCCTAAGTCTTCAGTGCTCTTTCTCTATTTCTCTATACATTTTTATCTTCCTCGCTGAGACTGATTCTTTGTGAAGTCAAACTAGACCATATTTTACCTCAATTCTAACCTAGCCTTTAATCATTGAATTGTTGTTGTCTCAGATAAACTGAGACCTGGGAAAGACGTTAGCTTAAAAAAGCCAAGGTCTCCCACTGCATCTTGGGCCCTAGCCAGTGTCTTGAACTATGTCTTGTGCTGAACTCTAATGTGTCTACAAGAGACAGTGAGGTTGATGGCTTTGCATAGCTCTGCCTCACTTAATCCAATTCGCTGCAAGTCAAGACATCACCCTTCTGACATCACTGGTCCTTTTCTAGAACAAAGGTCAAACATCAATACATCTCCAACAAATCATGCTCTTAATACTTCATCATGGTGTGGAAGTAATTTCCTATGTGTTCTAATGCTATAATAATGAAGTCTGTCAGGTCCTTCCAAACTGAATAGATTTAAAGTAAGAATCTGGAAAATCAGTTATGACTGATATCAGAGAACCAACTTAAAAAATGTGAAGAAACTCATTACCCCAGGGTTGACTTCTCCATGGTGAAGTTTTTCTGTGAAAGCAATGCATGAGGACCATAGACTAAGGGCATAAAATGGTTGAAATTTGTATCAGTGGTATGATTATTCACACAAATGAAACCCTAGATTCTTTAAGTATTGACATGAATACATACATATCAAGGAGTTGTGATTTGTTTGGTGGCTCCAAGTGGCTCTCCTGGTGTAGGGAATTCCTTCTATTGATGGAGCTGACAACTAGGATATAACCAGAAGTCTTCGAGAACTTCCTGAAGATCAAAGAGATCACACAGCCAGTATCAAACGTTCTTTCCCCTGTATATGTATCTCTCCATAGATGTATATAACATAGATATATATTTCTCCCAAAATATGTTTGACAATACGTAAATGAAAAAAAGGAATGGTAGGAAAAGTGAGAGGTTTTGAAAATTTATCTTAATTTCCCTTAGAAACTGAGGATGAGGCAAATATGTTTATTTTACAGCTTGTTACATTTAGTTATATGATGGTGGAAAATATAAAATAGAGGTAAACCAGTACATTCGTAGAATTTTAGAACTAAAAAGAACCTCAGTAACCACAGTCCAACACACAAAAGAATCCCCATTACAAGGTACTTGACAAATGGTCTTCGAAGATCTTATTTTGAAAACCTCCAGTGAAAGGGAATCTAGCACTTCCTGAAGTAACCCATTCTACTTTCAGATGGCACTGATTAGAAATTTTTTCTGACATCAAGACTAAATTTTCTTCTTGGCAATTTTGACCCATTGCTCCTGATTCCACCATTTGGGGCCAAACTGAAAAAATATAATGATCCCCTTTCCATTCCCGCTTGTTCAATTGCTGAAAAGAATGAGGTTGGAGGATGTGGAAAAGATGAGAAGTTCAAGAAAGACAATTTGTAACAAAGTCAAGGGACTGAGAATACTTATCTGAACTTGTCCAGACCGGCATTCCTCTTTGTTTGATGCTGGGATCTACTCTTGAGGTAAAAAGATACAATGTAAAGGTGGATGTGAAACTTTGAACAATTTTACCTGTAGACACCAACTGTTTGCCTATGAGAGAGAGACGGAGAGCGACAGAGACAGAGACAGAGAGACAGAGACAAAGACAGGCAGAAACAGAGAGAGACAGAAAGAGAAACAGATTCATAATATCATCTGAAGTCTAGTGAACACGAATACCCTTTTCATTTGGCTAAGAAAATGCAACCTGTTTGGTTAACGTCCTTGAAAGAAAGAATTTTCATTTCTGTTTTCCTACTCCATAGCATGGTGCCTGGTGCATGGCAGAGACTTAATAAATGTTTGTTGCTTGATTGGAAAGTTCCTAAGTGAGCAAGGATGAAAAAGGAGAAAGTTCATTTCCAACAAGCATTGTCTAAGTGCTCTGAGCTTGCCTTTCTCATTCCAGTCTTGCAGAATATGCTCTATACATTCTATACTACATTCAAAGACACTGTTGGTGGCTTCTTTAGTGGGAAAGCCAGTGTTCAAACCTTGCATAAACCCATGGAGGACTTCTCCAGGTAGGTTGCTGTGAGTGACAGAACAGAGATTCAGGCTGCAAAGAAAAAGCTATAGGCACCCAAAGTTTGTCTTTGGTGCCTCCGGTCATGCTTTTCTGGGCTTTTAGGTAGTATCTTCTCCACCACTTGTCTCAACTCCTCTTCTCTGTGTCTTCTTACTCTCCTCTCCAGTTGTCCATCAAAAGCAGCTACCAGAAAAGGATCTGATAGACTCATTAATAATGACAAGATTTTGCATGAACATGAAGTTTAATGTTTTACCCTTCCCAAGGGTATTTACATTTTAATAGAAGAAGAAGCCTCAAGCCAAAGGAAAGACTCTGTGGAATTTCAGACATCAGACATTTGGGGAGACAGAGAGCGAGAGAGCGAGAGCGAGAGCGAGAGCGAGAGAGAGAGAGAGAGAGAGAGAGAGAGAGAGAGAGAGAGACTCTGTGTGTGTGTGTGTGTGTGTGTGTGTGAGTATGTGTGCGTGAGTGTGGGAGGCATCATAATTCCTGGCACTACTAGAATCACACCATAGCAGTGACCATTGGCAGCCTACTAACCCACTCGTCAGGTTGGCCCTTCCTGGTCTCATTGCTTGCTGTGTGTGAATTTTCTTATAAAATGTATGCCACTGCTAGATTGAAATCAATCCAAAGATGTCTAATGCCTAATGTGATTTATATTTGTTTATTATAGTTTACATAGTCATGAACTTCAGCTGCACATAATTCCATCCTCTGTCTTCTACTGCACCCTGTCCCCCCAGCATTTGTGTAGCCAGTTTGTACTCACTAATTGTTTCTTCTACTACTGCCATGTGTGTCTCCTAAGTGGGGTGTAAATTCCTTAAGAGTAGAGATAGCATCCTTCTACATTTTTTCTTTTCCTTGCTGGTTCAGGACTCTGTAACATAGTGTAGTAGAAAGGGCATTAGGCTGACAGCCAGCATTATCTATGTTACAATTCTCATACTGCCACTTGTGTGTGAGTGAGTTCTGCCACTAACTCCCTGCATGACCTTGTATAGATCACTTTCTCCTAGCCTTTATTTCTTCTAAAAAATGAGGTAAGGTGACCTCTAAAGTGCCATCTACGTCTATGATACTATGAGTTCATAGGCCTTTTGAATGAACTAACTTTATTTTAAAAGACCATTTATTTATAAATTAATTTTTTATGGATGCCTTTTGTTTTTCCTTCAATCTACTTCCTCTATCCCTTATAACAAGCTAAAACAATTAAATAAAGCCAACAGACTTACAGGCTGAATTTACTTCCAGAACAACACCAAAACAAAACAACTCAAGACTAAAAGTAAAGCTCAAGGAAATTCAGTAAAACAACTGAAGTCTTCTGGTCTACATGATACCAAATATCTATCTCGGCTGAATTTCATTTTTCAACTGGTTATTCCAGCATTATATAGACCCAGCCTAAATGGAATGATGTCTGACTGACTGTCTGCTTTCCAGCTCATATGAAAATGCAAGGACTTCCTTTAGGCAGGCTGTCTATGATTTTAAAGGTCAGATTATTGTATTGCTTTGCTTTTAATATCCAACCCAATTCATTTCTGCCATGTACTTAATGCCAAAGTAATGCTAAGGTTGGTGGTACATGAAACCAAAACAGGTAGCTGATTTGCTAAGTGCATTCAAATTGTCGATTCAGGAGAAGAAGAAAAAAAAGACTGATCATTTGTTGTTATGCAGACCGAAAGTTGTGTTTTTGTGGGGTTTTTTTGGTCAGCCCACATTCAAGCACCTTGGCTTCTCTGTCTCAGTAATGGGAATGATGTTGACAGTTCCTCTCCAAACTCCCCCCGCCCCCACCTCAACTAACTTCCTGGAAGGATTGTTGGGGTTGATGGAGAACTGGCTAAACCTACCTCTTTCCTCCAAACCTCAGCTCCATGCTGGAACACCTTGTTCCATGCTGGTTTGAGAAAGCTCAACAGAGAAAGGTGAGAAAAAAGCCTATTGTTCACAAAAGTGCTTTTTGATCCTGAGATGAAAGGTGCAGTTGTTTACGAAAAGGAAAATGGTTATGACTCAAATCTTGATTAACTGACTACTTGGGAATGGCATGTTCTGGTTAATAGAAATTTCTGAGTAACTGAGGGTCAATTACTGAACCCATTTTTTTCTCCTAATTTTTTATTGGTACCTTTTGATTTTATATCACCATTATTTCTGAATATATTCTGTTCCACTTCTCTATCCATTAAGCCAGCCCATGTAATAAAGATTTTCAAAAGAAAGCAGGGAAAGAGCAGTTAAGCAAAATCCACACTCTCAATGCATTTGTATAAGTAATGTTTTTCATCTGTAGCCCTCCAACTCTGTCTGCAGTCTTGTTGGTGAGAAATACTTTCTACAATGCCCAAACTTATTTTCTGCCCAGAACAAGTAGTTCAGAGATTTGTGCTGGGCCATATAGTGTAGATCAGTCAAGTGCCTAGATTCTCTACTGAGGATGACTCAGTGTTTCACAGGAATAGGTTAGGGCTCAGGAAATGAGACTCTGGGAATTATGAAGGAGAGGATCAGATATTAGAGCCAAGGGAAGAGAAGGTAACACTTTTTAAAAATGTTTATAGGTTTTTAAAAATTAAGGACTTTTGGTAAAGCCTTTTGGACCAGTAAAATATTTTCTGCATACTGACCAGTATCATCAATGCAATTTAATGTAATTTTTCTTTGATGACAGGATTTTTGGACTGAATTTATACTGAGCCCAAGACATTAAGCAAACCTGTGATTTTTGTTACACAAATAATACCCATTTATGCTTGTATAACAATTTATAGAGCATTCAAACTGCTTTACTTTCACACACATCTAATTTTATCCTCATAACTCTGTAGGGAAGATATTATCTTAGTTTTATAGAGAAGAAAACAGAGGCAGGGAGAGGTTAAAAGACTTGTCAAAGGTCAAACATGGAATTTGAGCCAAACATAGATTGAACTGGGAACAGAACTTAAATTTTCTACTTCTTAAATAAGATCTCTTTCCAGTACGCTGTGGCTTCACTCATCTCAACCCTTACATGCTTTTCAATACCAAACCTTTAGCCATCTTAAAATTAACTCTTCACTAATAGCCTAATAACAAAAGGAAACATTTCCATCTTCATCTTCCCAAAAAGTCTAGGAAAAATTATTTGAGAGGTAATATTCCATTAGGGGTTGAATTCCATTAGGTATAGGAGAAAAAGAGGTGACATTCCCAAATGGTGGGTTTTTTTTAACCTCTTCACAAATTCTATAAGCAAAGGAAGCAAATAAAAGAGAAAAGTAATTGGAACAATCAGCCCATCTTGCTCATATTCCAACAATGAGGAAGATATGTATGAATAAGCGTGCAGCTGATCACTGAAAAAAGAATGGATCAGAGAAGGAAGGTTCAGTTTACTTTTTCTGTCTCCTTGGAGTCTGTATTCCAAAAGCCCAGTAGGAATTTAAATAAATACATTGAAGAATTGTGAGTTTGATCGTATGTATTTTTAAAAGCTGTTTCTCAAAACATATCTTCTTAATACATTATCTTTCTCCAGCTTCCACACACATCCAAAATAACAAGAAGCATATATACATACACACACACACACACACACACACATATATATATATTCACACACATATTTGTGTGTGTGTGGTTTTGTTCTAGGAGGGTCCAGAGCTGAATAGTGTGTTTGAGGATAACATAATTTGTATGTAATCATTCTAAAAGTGTACAACACATTTTCTCTTAGACTCAGGAAAGCTATTCCAATCTATTGTTTCCCTCTTCTTGTGTTCTTGTGAGTTGGAGTCATTAAAAATGTTTTCCTTTTTAAATAAGTGGTTGGGCGTGTGGTGTGTGTGGGTGTGTGTGTGTGTGTGTGTGTGTGTGTGTGTGTGTGTATGACACAGAGAGAGAGAGATGAGATGAGATGAGATGAGATGAGATGAGATGAAACATGTAGAAAACTACTTACAAAAAAGCAATCAGATCATTAAAAAGTGCATATGAAGGTCACACCTAAGGTTGAGAAAGTTGGGTTTGTCCTGGTTTATTGTACTTACATGTAAAACAAGAAAGAAAGACTGAAAGGAAAAACAGAAAGCCACTAACCAATACATTTTGAAAACGTTTTCCAGCAGTAAGGAAATGATATGCTTTATTTGTCCAGACCAGTTTTCTTTGGCCATTACATTTGAAGTCACTGATAAACTCACATTTGAAGTCACTGATAAACTCAATTTCATGAAATTAGAAAAGGCAAGTGTGAGAGTCAATGGGAAAGACTGGTGGCATACCTGGATAGAAATGAGACTTTTTCATAGTTACACAGACTTTTAGGCTGTTTTGTGACCTGTATTTCCAAGCTGGGCATTTGTGTCCTGTTTAAAAAAAATCATATCTGTGCTTCAAATTTTGTGTAATGGAGATTCATCAGAACAAGCCAAATCACAAAATTTGACTTCCCCTTCCTCCCCTTCTTGCTTCCCGCCCCCATTTTAAAGATATTACTTAGATTTTTCTTTTTCTGTTTTTTTTCCCCTCTGTTGTTGTTTTCTGATTATTTCCATCTGGTTGACATAACTAGAACTAGAGAGTATACTATCTTTAAAAAAAGACACAAAACAAAATCTTGAAGGCTTTCTCTTCACAACAGATTTCAGATGACAATATGTCAAAGATACTGATAGAGGAAGCTGGTAAAGGGGGAGGGGAGAAGGGGAAAATTAACTGCTCTGAACCCTAAAGGTGAGAATGAAACAAACTTCCAGGCACCTGCATCTTTTCTCCTTGTGTCCCCTCCCTGAGGTTCTCAGGAAATCAGCAACTTGGCGAAGGTTGAGAGGGGGCTACATGACCCAGAGCTGTCCATTTCTGCTTCTCCATTCCTATGTATAAAAAAAGAGCCGGGCCCATCTGGAATAGCAAATGGTGCAACTGGGGGGTGGGGGGGTGGGGAGTTGAGGGGAGGAGGAGAAGGAGAAGGATTAGATTGAAAACAGATCAGTTGGTGGATTTCTGCTCTGGAGATCATCTGACTTGAGTTAGCTATAACACCCCACCCCCCTCGTTTTTAAAAAAAAAGTGAGGGAGAACTCTTTCTTTCTTCCTTCCTTCCTTTCTTTCCTCCTTTCTTCTTTCCTTTGCTTTCTTCTCTCCTTTAAGTTTTCCTCTGTGTTACACCACCCTTTTTATTTTTTCTATATTAGGAAGGGAAAAGATTCTTCACTTCCTCACCCCTCCTCCACCTCCCATCCCTGCCCTGCTGGGCCTCCTAAACTTCAGCCAGTGTGTGTCTGTGTGAGTGAGGAAGTGCGTGTGCGTGTGTGTATGTGTGTGCCTGTGTTGTATGCGCGCACCCGAGCGCTGTGTGTGTGTGTGTGTGTGTGTGTGTGTGTGTGTGTGGAGAGAGAGAGAGAGAGAGAGAGAGAGAGAGAGAGAGAGAGAGAGAGAGAGAGAGAGAGAGAGAGAGAGAGAGAGAGAGAGAGAGAGAGAGGTCTATATCTTAGATGTAGATGATGGATAGCAGAAGTGCTGGAATGAGCCAGCAACAGCAGCAGACTTTAAAAAAAAAAAAAAACTCCCATCAATGAGACTTCGGGGAGGCGGGGGAGGAGGAGGAGGAAGAGGAGGAGGAGAGAGAGAGAGAAGAGGAGGAGGAGGAGGAGGAGAGTGGAGGAGGAGGGGGGGAGAAGGAGGAGAGGAAGAAAAGAGGGTAGGAGTAGCGCGGCAGCCTCGGCGAGAAGGCGAAGGGAAGACAGTAGGATCTTCCCCGCCCGCCCCCCTCCCCGCTCCCCTCCTCCCCCGCCCCCCGCCCCAGTGCTACCCCCGCCCTCTAGCCACCCAGCCAGCCAGCCAGCCTGCCTCGGATCGCACAGCAAAGTTGGGATGGGGGGCAGGAGCTGCAGCCCTGCTCCAGAACAGACACCTGCATTGTAGAGCAAACTTTTCTCTTCCTTGGTAAAGTTATATTTGCCTTTTTCTTTCTTTAAAGAAAAAAGAAAAGAAAAGAAAAGAAAAAAGAGAGCCTTTCCTTCTGTTTCCCCGGCAGTGTCCGGGCGAGGCGAGGGCAGAAGAGCGCATGGAAGGGATGCCGCATTTCCCCAAAGGGCGCTCGGGCTGGGCGGCCCCGGCCCTCTGAGCCCTCCTCACCCGCTCGGCTCCTGCAGGTAGAGGGCTGTAGGGGACCGGAGCAGAGCGGGCGGGAGCCGGGCAGGAAGGGGCTCGAGTTCGCTTGGGGGGAAACTTTGTTGTGTACTCTTTGGGGGTTCCTGGATGTTTAGGGCTAGGGTTACCCTGGGCGGGGAGCTGAAAAATGGAAGGAGAGCTCGGAGTTGAAATTCCCAGACAATGTGCATCGAGGTGAGAGGGGTGGTCCGTCTCCCTCTTCGTTGCGGCTCAGTTTGCTCCCCCCCCCCCATTTTTTTTATCCCTCTTCTGAGAGATTAGAAAAATGGGGAGGGGAAGCTTTCATTTATCATCAGTCCCATGCCTCAAACTGCAACTCTCCCTGGAAGACACCCCCAATCCAAGCCCTCAGCCGCTTAAACCCTAAGGGTTGCTGTGTCCGTGTTGGGGTTTTGTCCCGGGGAAGGAGGTGAGATGGGAGATTTGGGGAAATATCCCCCTCTCCTCCTCCCTCTTACTTTCTAAGGTGATGCTGTCGTGGAGGGCGGGGGGAGAGGAGAGAGGGGCCGAGAAACTTGGAGCTTGTGAGGCGGGGGTGCTTTGGAGGATCTGGAGAAAGAGACTTGTGTGTCGACTTTTAGCAAAAACTTCGCCCCGTTTTACCAGCCCCCAGATCTTCCCCTCCCTTCTCTCCCTGAATGTCTCTCTTGCTTTCTTTCTCTTTCAAACTGCTTTCCTTTCCCAAAGGAATCTGGAGGGACCTGGTCACTCCACTCCATTCCCTACCATACTGCTCTAGCTCCCCACCACCACCCCCATCCACACTCTCCTCTCTCTTGCCCCCATTCCCCTTCCACCTTTCCCACCCCCGGGAGGGGCAATCTTTCAACAAGTATATTTGCTGAGGAATTTGAAAAATCCACTACTGCAACTTGATCTCTGTGTGATGGGGAGAGGCTTGGAGAGAGCTGGGCGCCAATCCTATTAAGGATTTAGAGAGTTGAGTTTTCCCTGGACCTTGTGGCTTTAAGACAATTGTGAGGAGTGTGTGTATGAGTGTGTGTGTGTGTGCGCGCACGCGTGTGTGTGGTTGTTGGGGGCGTGTGTGGAGGGTTATGTATGGGGAGGGGAAGAAGGGGGGGAAGAGGAAGGGGAGAAAAGGGTGAGAAGAGAAGAAATGCTAAAAGAGCCAGTCCAACTGGGCGCCTTTTTTTTTCCTTCGAGTAATTACTGTCATTTCCTAGGAAACCTGACTTTATAGCAAGAGAGATTAGGAAGAATCCCCTTTCTCTCTTAACCCCACCTCTCTACCCCTAAAGGTTTGGATAGGAGAACTCTAGCCTGAAATCCAAGTCAGTGTTCTCAGAGTCCTAGGTCTACGAAAGGTTTTTTTTTTCTTTTCATAGAAATGAACACTAGATGGAAAAGTGGGGGATGTGCAGTCAGATAGTCCCCAAGGCTCTCAGGAATCATGTCTATACAATTGACCTAAATATGGCATATATTTGTACACTCACCCACATCCATCCTCACTCCTTACCTCATCTAATGTATATACATACTGCTGAAGGATATTGAAAAACCTATCCCCAGTTCTATGTAAGAGACCCTCCCCCCCTCCCCCTTGTTGAGTTTGTGAAGTTTTAATCCTGACAGCTTCTGATAAAGGGAACAGTTGTAAAACGTTCATATACTGTTTGCCGATGAGGCTCTTGGGGGTGTGCAAGAATTTGAAAGTAAACGTTTCCCTCGCTCGCTGCATAAAATAGTGTTTAAACAAATATTGTATTGGCATGCTCTGGGGGCTTGGTGCCAAAAGAGTAAAGTAAATAAACCGTGAAATCCAAAATATACAGCAGTGAAAGGCGGTGGAATAGGCTGATTTGTCATAAGTCTCACTGATTTGATCTGTTTGTTCTAGCTACCTAACATAAAAGGGTTTTCTTCTTCTTTCTCCCCCCCCCCCCCCTTACTAGCACTAATTTACTTAGCTTTGCTGGGGGTTTCCTTTTTCTCTGTCCATTGTGACTATGGACAGAATCCTTCTGTAGGCAGGGTTAGTAGCTCTGCAATTGTTCCATGTGAGGGAAATATATAGCAAGAGGAAGACTGGGAAGTTGTGTTTAGTTGAAACTGCTCTATAGTTTTGAGAGTATGGATATTAAGCTTTCCAGATGCCTGGATGATTGGACAAATTTAATTTGAAAAAATACAAAAATTTCCCCCTCCTCTTCATTTTCACCCATTTTTTCCTCTGCCTTCCGCTTCATCTTCTCCTGCTTTCCTTTGTTTTATCAATTTATATGTATGCATATATGTATGTGTGTGTACTATGTTATCCTCAGTTTTAAGTCCATCCAGATGCCACCACATGGTTTCCAAATGTCATCCATTTGGAGAATTTTAAAAAGAATAGCTTTGAGGGGTGAGGGGGGATTTTTTTCTCAGTTGAAAAACAGGCAAATTTCAGAAAGTTACCTAATAATTCAGCAGTGGTTTTTTTTTTTTTTAAAGCATGCTCTTCCCCTTGGGTCATGATTCATGCCTTGTCTGTTGTGACATGTATTCCTGCCAAAGAGAATACTCCTAAGCAAAGTGATGTTTTTACCTCTACCCACTTCACATGCTTCCTAAGAGCAATCAACAATGTAACTTTGAAGTGACCAGGCTGTGGGAGTCCCTCACCTAAAAGTTGATGACATTCAGTTTGGTTTTTTTTTTTTTCAAAGTAGGTCAGTAGGGAATGATTTCAAATAGGAAACTACAATTTCTTCTTCCAGAGGAAAAATTTAAAAGCAATTATGCTGAATCCTCCAAAAAAAAAAAACTTTTTTAAAGAGAAGTTAGTTTAGACATGTCTGTGCTTCTCAATCCTGAATTTTGGAACCAGTGTTTATTTTTCATGTGACGGATAAATTTGATTCTAAAATCCCACTTGATGTGGTTGAGACTTGAAAAGTGATTGGGATCTTCTTAGTCCAAGGTCATTTTAGCCTTTCTCTCTGGATCACACTGAACCTGAACATGCTCTCAGAAGGCAATGTTTGGTTTACCCAAACTGTTCATGCAGTTGGGAAAGCTGCTTCATTCCAAGGTGGATTTTCTTTTGCAATGGAATGCTGCTTCATTTACTTATACATCCATAAGTCCCATTTTGTGACAGAGAATCCTTTTCAGGGCCCAGTGGAATGAGTGGACCTGAAGGATCTGTTGGGTAGTTGCTTATTGATTGTCTCTTCAGATAGTTGGTGTCTTGGGTACTGTAGCTGGGTTGTTTGCACTGCAGACTGAAAGATACACAAATACTTCATGCTTTTTGTATTCCCACAAGTGCCCTGTACACAGTGAAGTCACCCAGTGCTGGATTAGTGAAACCAGTAGATTCAACTGGCAGGCAGACAAAACTGGATATTTGCCTAATAAACACCTTTCCAGTGTTTCTTCCCAGAGAAACCTCCATTGAATGGGCACAAGAGATTCCCTTTAAATGAGTCTGAAAAGTTTTAATACATACTTTTTAAGTGCAACCTGTATATACCCGTTTGACTTGTTAATGCTCAAAACCACAGCCTTGGAATTTTATTTAGCAATGGATGGGAACACCTGGCTTTTCCTGGGCAAAAGTTTGAGCTTAGGTAGTATGTTTTTGTATCTGTGTTTCACTTTAAGAAGATGGGGCAAAAGAATTTTTGTGAAAGAAGCAAGCAAGGCATATTGATGGATTTTCTACTTGTAAAAAGACTTCAGTTCAAATTACTGTACTATTGGACAAACAATTGGGGCACACTCAGACTGCTGCCCTGGGGTTGATCCACAGCTCCTAAGAAACCAACTATAGGAGGAATCTTGGGCTTTTGACTTTCTATTGTAGACATATATACATATACATATATGTAATGTCAAAATTTTCCAAATAGGGAAATCATATTTTAGATTCTAGAAAATATCTAGGGCAGAAGAAATCATGAATACAGACTGCAGTGATTTAGAGTATGGAGAATATGCAGAAAGTTCTCAGAAAAAAATATTTAGTAAAATTGAATTTAAAAATCATTTTAATTGCTTCAACAGATTTGCCTAGCTTCAGGGGAATAAAGAAAAAGTCATTTGATGTAAAATATGTGACTTTTTAAAAGCAAAAATAACATCTGTGGATTTTAGATGAATACTCCTTTGTGAAAAAATACTCTCCTGTTCAGTAATAGTAGTACAAAATGCCAAAGCTTAATGTATTCTGTCATGACTGTAGGATACTGAGAATCTTTTAAAGTGGTCATTGGATCTTGTCTTTGAAAAGTAATGGTAGCTGCTCTCTTTAAGGGCACGTATACGAAAATTGATAAAGTGACATAAGTAATATTTCCAACCACTGTATTTAAAACTTAGAAAATTGAAAATGAAGAGAAAGCATTTTTCCTAGTGTTCTTTCATATACAAAAGCATGCAAATACTCTCACATTATACATATATGTATATATAGCTATATAGATATATATATATCTATATATCTTTTGGAGGAAGGAGAGGGTGTGAGCAATAATTTTGCCAGCCATTTTTGACATTTTGGTTTAACTAGAATAAGTTAATGTATTGTGGAGGTTTTCTTTTTTTTCTTAAAGAAAACAAGTTACTGGGAAGTGTGTTTTAACTCTGAGTACCCGATTTCACCATTAGCATAAGAAAAAAAGTTTTAGTGCATTTACTATTGTATTGAATGAAGAGTTTCAACAGTCAGGCAAAAGAATGTGAAAGGCTGCAAAGAAATGATGGTCTATTCAGATTATTCAGCAGTCCAGAGCTCTGGTCATCTGCCTCTGAAATCTGTGATCGGGATATCACTTTTATCTTCCTGTTCCATTCTCTGGCCTTTTTCACACGTTCACTTTTGTCAAGGTTTATTGATCACGTTTTCTTCTCTGCAAATCTGTGGAAAATTTAATGAACCAAAAACAACGGTGGAATAAAAGGAACTTTTTATTCATTAGCACTAGATTGATTTTTCCCCCCTTTTTCTTCAGAGGGCCCCTTACCTCCCATGTGTATGTATGTATGTGCATGTGTGTATGTGTGTGTGCGTTTTGTATGTGTAGAGGGAAAGGGGGAGAATGTTGTGTCATTACAGTACTCCTTATAGTGGACTGACTTCAGTTTTGTTGGGGATCAGTTTGGGGGTTGGAGTTTGAGTTCCTTCCTTTGGTTGAGTGCTCTGTTGGCTTGGAAAGGGTTAAGCATAGTTATCTTGGTGATCATAGCTGGGGAAACTGCTTTAAGAGATAACACCTCCTGCTGAAATGAAACTTTTTTACAGGTTGGTAATTAAAGACAGATCTCAATGATTACTGCCTAGTAGTTTGCATTTACTATGTAAATATGTTTGGTGCCTCCTCCCCCCCCCCCCCCCCTCACAGAATTGATTGGTTCTCTGTGTGCTGCCACACTGGGTCTGCTAGGTTTTGGGGTGGGGAGGGGAGTTACAAATATTTGTGTACCTCTAACTTACAAATAGTTTGAGTGTCTGGACCTTTCCAGGTGACACATTTAAGTATCTGCCTTTCTCTAAACTGTGCTTTAAAACCTGTAATTAAGCAAAGCTCCTGGCGTGATTAAGTTTTGCTGACATCGTCATGTTTAGAGCAATTTACCTTTATGAAATCAGTTGAACTCTTGCTCTTTTGATGCTGGGGGCATTATGCCTGAGTCTGGAGTACATCCCTATTGTATATACTTGGTGCATTTCTGTCTCCTTTTCTCCACTCACCCCCACCCCCGACTTGGTTTTCCGTTTCAGCTTCTGGGGAGGCACCCTACAGAGGTCTTGAGATTTTAGATAGCTGGGAAGAGAAAGTCAAGGGAGAGCATGTGCTAAAAAGATTTCTCTACCATCTACTGCCTTCCATAGAACATTTAATTACTTAATCGTCCGACTCAAATGCCGGTGAGCCCATGGGTTAATAGCAAGAACGTAAAGCCTCCCGGTGCCAACATTCCTCATAATTTGCAACACATCGAGTTCCCCTCTTGTTATATGGGGACTTGCACACCCAGATTGTTTTTACAGTATCCTAAACAATACGCTCATTGTTGCCGCTTTCAGAATAGGCTGCCCACCAGCAACCTTCAGCAAGTTGCAGGAATGGCTCAAACCTGTTTCATGGAAACTAAAGAACAGACAGCCAGATCAAAATCTATTCAGCCCAACTTGTCTTTGTTACCTTGGTGTTGTGAAACTATGTGTAAGCGGGATTCCGAGATCCATTCAGCCTGGAATCCTGGCCTCTAAGGGAAAAAAAATCATAACTCAGCTACTTCTCCATCACAGGCTGGAAGAGTCTCTGTAAGAAACCCGACTGCAAGCCTATTAGCTTTTGAAAAGGCGGGTTTTCTAACCCATGCGATTGCTGCCTGGAGTTGGTCTGTATTCTTTGAGTTTTTCCTCCTTTCTAATTGACCTGCCCCAAGGCCCCTTCACTGAGAAGGGAATTAAATGTTAGTTTTCAAAGAGCTTAAAGGAAGCATATTAAATGACAAATTCAAGTGGGTTGGGTGAGTTGCAGCTGTGGAGCAATACAGAACTTTTGGTGGAGTCTGAAACTTTCTCTTTAAGGGACAAGTTGTTAAGTTTCTTCCAGAGGACACCCACTTTTCAGTCTTTCTCCCACCTCAAAGGCACAAAAGGGAGGATTTCAACTAAAAAAAGGCATATTTTTCTCCGTTTATGTTGACCTGGAGGGTGCTATTAGGGCCCTCTCTCAGCTCCCTCAGAAAAGAAAGATCTGTTGATGACTGGGATGTTAAAAGAGCATCCGTTCAGAAGACCCAAGATAGTCCCTTTTCAGAGAGATCCTTAGCAATGCCTCTTTGTGTGGTGGACAATGCAATAAGTCAGGCCGACTTTTGAGCCACATTTATAAGGAACTGTAAGGGCCGCTGAAGTACACTTGTGTTAAGTTGAATTGATTGAAATTTAATGGCTGTTAGTGGCTATGAATGGTAATGATTTTCCAGCGTATCTTTGGCATACTTGACATTAATAACTGAAGTGTGTGTGAGTACATGCGCGTGAAGCAATAGCATTATTCATTTTTGAAGATGCCATTCCTTTGCCACCCCCTTCCTCTTTTCCTTCTTCCTCCCCCCAAACCTTTTCCTTCTCCCCATAATTCAGTTGTTTAGATGATTTAAAAAAAAACCCCAACAAAAACCTTTCACCACTGAGCACGTACATCATGTCAACATAATTTTAAGCTCATGATTTTTTTCAATTCCTACATAAATCAGCCTCTAATATAGTGAATGTGATGAATTTGTTTTAGCTGCCATCATGAATTAATGTTATGCAAATAGAAGCTTTGCAGGTGCAATGATTTACTTAATAATTTCAAGTTTCTAATATTTAAGATCATTCATTATGTTAGGAGTTAAAAAACAAGTCCATATTTTTAAGCCTGGAATGGGAGATTGGTGTGCTTGTGTTTGCTGTGTAAGCAAACCTTGATGTCTAGAAAACAGCTCAGGGAACTCTGAGGGCCTCATCCATTTCTCCCATCTTTCTAACTAGCCTCTCTTGCCTCCCAGCTTCCCTTGGGTTGTCAGAGAGCCTCAGATGCTAAAGGGGATCATCTCATACTTACTTTTACAGGTGGAAGTAGCAGAGGAAGATGGAGAATTTAGACATTTGTTATTTAGATGACTTAGGGGTAGTAATTGGAGGCACAGAATATGAATAGGTTCAAAAAAGTTTAGATAGATTCATGGATGAATAACTATGATGAATGGTTTACTAAAGATCCATGATGAATGGGGATACTAAGTACTTAAGAAATGCTTTCTCATTCATTCATTCATGGAAACTTGGGGAACATCCCTATCCTTTGAGGATGAAATCAGTCAGGACAACCACTTTTCCTCTAACTAGCTATGCAGTCTTGCTTCACTATTCCATGCCTCAGTTTCCTCATCTGTGATATGAAAAGTTGGACTATGATCTCCTAGGCTCGTATCTTCTGTAAAACATTCTTTGGGGTCATTGTCAGAGATAATAATACATTGCAGTGTCTGAACCCAGTGATACAATTTTTATGTCCTTTATTTCCTTTTTTGCTTGGCTTCTACTTTGATGGAGAATGTAGTCATTTCTTATTGTTAAAACCCACCCTGTCCCCCTTCTTCTCCTTCCTAGGACTCAGAAGTAGCTCAGCAGCATGTGTAACTTTCACAAACTAATTGGAAGGTCTTAGGAGAGATTTAAAGAACATGGTCAAAAGTGGGTATGAACTGAAGGTCTTCTCTTCGTGATTGTGTTTTTAGACTGCTTCCCAAAGGCTAAGGCCAATCGAGGGGGAAGGCTGACACATAAATAAGTCTTGCATCTCAGAAGATAAGAATGGATTTTGACTTTACTTCTCAAAAAATTGAGGTCACTGCGGTCTGATGACAGGTTGAAGGCACATCAGTCAAATTTTTCCAACAAATAGATGCGAGTTGCCCTTGTTTGATACATTGTGTGTGTCCAGTCAGTGACAGTATATTTAGGTTTGGCAGTTACTGGCTCCAGGGGTCAAGGTGTGGTTAAATGTCTGTTCTTCACTGACCAAGTGTTATATATGGATGTTGTTATTAAAATGGGGCAGGGAGGAATCCAAGCTAATATTAATAATACAATCAGAAATTTTCAAGTGCAAGAATCAGCAATTGGAATGTAAAGGATTAAACATAGCTCAGATTTAACTTAACTCTAGAAAACCATGTTAGATTATTCTTCATGCTTTTCAGAGTGCTGATGTATTTTAGTGGAATTTTAATCAACCCAGGTCATTAGAACCTCCCAATGAAATAAGATTCATTTATTTATTTATTTGCTATGATACACTTTTAGGAGAAAATGATAAAACATGAAGAAATAAGTTCAAAATTAGGGATTTGGTTCTTCAACGCCACCACCCCACCCTTTCCCAAGCAACGCTGAGACTTTCAGATACATTCAGTCCAGTATGTTGTACTTTCTACCTCTACACAAAGAGCTGAGAATAGTGAGAATTGTTATTTAGAATGATGGCTTTGAGGATGTAGGTGATTGGTATCAGAGAAAAAAAGGTCAACCATGTTCGTTAACATGGTTAATGCAGAAAAATGGCCTTAGAGATGTTAAAAAAAAAAAAACTTGTCAGTTACAAGGACTGGAATAAATAGGAGTCTGGGGTTTGCCCTTGGGTACCCAGAAATTTTGATTAACCAGTTCCATGAACATTCTGGTTGATTCAGGTTTGATTGTTGTCATTTTTTGATAGAGAGAGAGAGAGAGAGGTAGATAGACAGACAGACAGACAGACAGACAGACAGACAGACAGACAGATAGATAGATAGATAGATAGATAGATAGATAGATAGATAGATAGATAGATAGATAGATAGATAGATGTAGAACAGCTAGTTGGAACAGGTAGCAAAATCTATAGAGTGCTGGGTCTGGAGTCATTAAGACTCATCTTTCTGAGTCAAATCTGGGCTCAGACACTTACTAGCTGTGTGACCTGGGGTAAGTCACTTCACCCTGTTTGCCTCAGTTTCCTCATCTGTAAAATGAACTGGAGAAGAAAATAGCAAACCACTCCAGTGTCTTTGCCAAGAAAATCCCAAATGAGGTCATGAAGAGTTAGAAACAACTGAACAACAGCAAAAGACAGATATACACATGTATACACGTATTTACACACAAATATACATATAGACATCTATGTATATATGGTATGTGCATATATATTATATATACACAACACATATATATTATATGCATAACAAAAATATGTTACATATGTAATATATAACAAAATATGTTATATATGTAATATATAGCAAAATATGTTATATATAACAAAATATGTACATATATTATATATAAAACATTAAAATATATATTGTCTATTCTAGGCTTGCGTGTCCTTCACTAGCTTGGGGTGTGCACACTCCCACACCAGTCATGTTGTTTAGAATTGGTTTCACCTTGAACAGGTAAATGTGTCTTCCTCTTCCACACTTAAAGGGTAGCTATACAATGTTTTCTTAATATGGTCATTTTTTATCCTTTGAAAGATAGGATTCCAATTGGTTTAAGAATAATCTCTGAGCTGACATTTCATTGGCTGCCAGATTGATTATAAACCAATGACTGCTGCCCTTTTCAGATGTTGCTAGGGAGAAGCTAGTAAGGGAAGAAAAGATTTGAGTGCAAGGGCATTAAGAAGCAAAAAAAAAAGAGGGGGGGAAGGGGAAAGGAACAACTGTAAACAGACTCCGTAGAAAGGCCCAATTTCATGTAGAATCAGTGGCAGATACACTTTTGGAAGGGAAGAGTGAGAGGAGGGACTGAGGTCCACCTGAAGCAGAGCTTAAGAAATATTCGAAAAAGATACAGATATAATACAGGTAAAGTCAAATACACACATATAAATATATCTCTTATCCATACACAAACATATATAAATATATTGCATGTTTCCATTCATTTCCTTTATTTATTTTTCTCCATTTATCTTCTTCTTGGTTAAAAATTCACAGGATATTGTGTGGCATCATCAGGTGATATAAGTATTTTGGAAAAGTGAATTTTCCAGATGACTGAAGTCTTTGCCCTTTAAAAACTTACACTTAAAAAAAAGTTTTTGTTGTAAGTCTTTCTGAAATTTCTAGAAATTTTCCTGTCTTTGTAAACAAAAAAACTAACCTTGATCAACTTTTCCTTGATCGAATTCAGGACAGGGGAAGCAGTGTAGATGGCCTTTGACATAGCTGGGAGAGCTATATTCAGATCCTGCTTTTCTGTTTAGTGTCTGTGTGACTGTAGGCAGGTCACTTATAGTTCCTCTTTCATAGAGTTGTTGAAGTGGGGAAGTGTTTTTTAAACTTTAAAACCCATGTCAATTATTACCAAGAATAGTGCTTATCGTAATTTCATATAACATATCGATGTCCTCAGATGTAGAAGGGAGAGTTGACTTACATTCATTCATCCTAAACTGCTGTGATTTTTTTACTTGGCATTTTTTTGTCTCCTTCTTGCTCTCAGATGTCATTTCTTGCTGTTGTCACTGAAGGAGCCTTCACTGCTGTTTCACTTTTGTTGACTGCTCTATCCTAGGTTGGACAGAAGTTTGCCAGAGGAAAGCAGATAACAAGCTTGTTAAATCAGTACCTTCATTTTACATGGAATACAAAGTCACTAGATTCTCTCATGAGCGTCCAAGGATGACATTTTCTATGCAGTAAAGTACATTGACTTTATAATACCCATTTTCTTTGTTGTTAAGGAGTGATTTTTTTATTCTCTAGAGATTATATCTATATTCTAGATAAATGAAAGTTCCAGAAATCCGGGTATCTTTGATTTAGTTCAGGGTTCAGAGAATGAGTACAGTTCATTTAGATTTTGGCTTCATAGTATGCTTTTCCTCAAGTAGCCTCATAGGATTATTAATTCAGAGCTGAAAAGGCTTTTAGAAAAGATCATATTTTTATAAAAAAGGAATCTTTCTCACAACAGGGAAATGACTGTCACACAATCGTGTAGCCATTATGTGTCAGAATCAGAACCTAAATGTCCTAATTATAAGTCCAGTGCTTTTTTGAAGAGAAAACTTCCTACAAATGAAACTTGGAAATATGGAGAGTATGAGCAGGTTGAAGCTGCATGGTTCTGTCCCTAGTTAAGAAGTGATAGCACTTAACTAGCAAATGTTGCTGACTGCTAGTTCTTGCCCATTCACCTGGAGATTATTCTTTTTTAAAAATAGTATGAAGGAATTATTACTTTTATTTTAAAAAAAAAGCAGAATTCACTTTTTTCTTCCTGACTTCTCAGGGTTGCAAGACTTCTATGTTTAAAAACACAGGGGATAGGGTTGGGGAGAGTGAAGGTGAGAATGAACCCCATATTCTCTCTTTTATTTACATCTATTGCTGTCTTTTGTTTCACACTACAGACATTCCCCAATGTGCCTCCTGCTCCCCTCCCTGTTCTCCCTCCCATTGAACCCTAAAAGCATGGAAAAGTAGTTAATCAAAACCAATGGATAAAACAACCATATCTGACAGCATTTGTATTATTATATACCTGTGGCCCTCCACTTCTCTAATAATGATTATTATCATATGTAATATATAAAACTAATATTATTTACAATATGATAACAATAATAGCTAGCACTTGTTCTAAGGTTTGCAGAGCACTTTACAAATATAATCCCATTTTATCCTCACAACAACCCTATGAAGGTGGGTGCTGCTATTATCACCCTTATTTTACTGATGAAGAAACTAGCAAACAAAGGTAAAACAATTTGCCAAGGTCACACAGCTACTAAGTGTCTGAGGGTGAATTTGAACTCAGGGTTTTCAGACTCCAAGTCCAAAGTTCTATCCCCTGTACCACCTAGAAGCCTTCTCTATTAAGAGGAAAGTATATTTCCTTTGTTTTCCAGCACCAAAATTTCAGCCTTACCCTCTCAGGAAAGCTCTCCAGATGAACCATTTCACTCCTAGAGTGACTTCCAATTGGCGCCTGTCTTTAGGTACTTTGTGTTCTGGACAGCTTCTCAAGTGACATGAAACCAAGGACATTTTCAATACAACTGATACAATCTAGGGAAACTCTGTATTCATGCTTTTGTTTTTCTATATAACCTCATCACATAAAGTTTTGAAGTGGAGTACTGTGCTTGTGCCTGAGTACTTGAACCCAAGTATCCTGACCTGTTAAATGATTGGAGAACTGAGATAGGAGAACAAGGCACTGTTTCCTCCTCTGTAATGGGGGCCAGGGGGGTATTAGACTGGATAGCCTCGGAAGCCCTTTCTAGCTTTGAAAACTGATGAGATTTTTAGACTTTATGTAAACTGGCATATTATGCATTTCATTCACCTGTTGACTATGACTCCCCAGAATAATTAAAATTTGTGTCCATAATTATGATTTCAGGACCCTTACCTTCAAAGCCCTTTTCGGTTTTCAAAGGAGATTCATCCTATTCAACATGTTAGAATCTCTGCTGAATTCTGTTCTGTGCTGAATCATCTCTGATTTTATTGGTGTGGATTTTTTCGTCACTACTGTAGATCGGGACCTTGCTTGAGACTTAGGAGAGGTCTTTCAGAGCTGCTGTGGTTGAAGAATTCATCCATATATAGCCAAATGGGAACCCAGTTCCATGTTGTAATGTCTCTGTATGTTGAGTCTTACCAGTAACTGGAGACCAGGCTCTTAGTTTCTTAATATAAAGATTTAGACTTTGATCCTACTTATTTTTCCTCTTTAAAAAAAATAATAATCCTTGCAGGCATCTGGACCTCAAAGAAGTTGGGAGTAAAGGTTCCTTCTATGAGGTTTGCTTATGGTTTTCCCCCGCACAATGACTTATCCATGTCGCCAGCATGTCTCTGACCTTTCTAAAGCTCTAGGCTATCAAAAAGTAGTTCCTCCATAGGAAAACAGATCTGGGGACTCTTGGACTTTAAGTGATTTTCAAAGTACCTACATTTTAGGACTAATTCTGTTCAGTTAACAAACATATCATGTGCCAACCAGTCAACAGGCATTTATTAAAAACCTTATTTGTGCCAGGTGCTCTGCTGAGTGCTTTGGCTACAAAGACAAAAATGAAAACATCGTTATGTTAGTCTAGGAATGTAATGATGAAAAATGACTCATTTCCTACCCGAAATCCAATATGGAGGATATCATCTTCCTTTGTGGATCTCCTGTAGTAGTTTGTACAACTCTATAATACACATTGTGGGTGTTATTGTTATCCAGAAGTTTTCTTTAGAGGTTGTGTGATGTTAATGTAACAATTCTTACCTTTTTGGTCTCAGCATCCCTTTACAATCTTGAAAATTTTTCAGGATCCCAAAGAGCTCTTGTTTATGTGGATTATAGTAATCAATGTTTGCCATATTAGAAATGAAAAGTGATAAAATTCTAAAATATGTATTTATTAATTTATTTAAAGATAACAACATTAAACTCATTGCTTGTTAACATGAATAATTTTTTTAATGAAAATAACTATTTTCCAAAAAAAATTTAGTGAGAATAATGGTAATTAATGCTTTACACATTTTTTGCAACTCTCTTTAATGTCTGGCTTAATAGAGGATGACTGGATTCTCCTATCTGCTTCTGCATTCAGTCTGTTTTAAAGTATTGTTTTGGTTGAAGTATGTAAAGAAAATCTGACCTCACACTGATAGGTAGTTTGAAAAGGGAGGACAATTTTAATTGGAAAATAATGTCTTAGTATTTAAATGAGTAGTCTTGATCTCATGGACTCTAAAAGAGTCTTGGGCTGAGCTCATTTTGAGAATAGCTGGTATAGTAGTTAGCATGTTGAACTTGAAGCTAAGGAAAAATAATTCATGTCCTGCCTCTGATACTTAGAATCTTTGTGTTCATAGGCAAGTCAGAGTGTCAGTTTCCCCATCTGTAAAGCAGGGATAATTCTACCTTCTTCACTGGATTTTAAGGAGGTTGAAATGCTATGTTTATAAAACCTTTTCAAGCTTTAAAGTGCTGTATAAATGTCAGTTGTTATGATTCATATTCCTTTGTAATTTTCATGAGGGTAGAATTATCCTATCCTAATTAAATTTTATCCCCTAAAACCTAGCACAGTGTATCAAACATGGCGAATACTCAGTAAATGCTCAAAAGTCTTACTGCAGTATTAAGCTTTAATAACTTCATAATATAAATGTAACAAACTTAGGAAAAAGTAATTTGAAATTTTAATTATTTAAATTTATCTTCCACTTATTCAGTTTTTTGAATTCTGAATAAGTTTTTTATTTTAATTTTAACAAGATGGGGAATCCTGTCATTATTTTTGCATGAGTGACACTTTCTGTTTATCCACTTGGGTCATTTGATCTATCTCCATAAGACTGTGTCTTCTGGGATCACATCAGAATGGTTGTGTATTCCTTTAAAGCTCATTCTACGGATGATCTTAAGTCCAGGATTACAAATGTAGTCCTTTCAGTCACTGAGAAACAGCTTTTGAAATTATAAAGTTTAATTAGAGTGATGGGTATAATAAGACAGTGCTTATGTTAAGTCTTAGGAAGAAACATACTAGTATCTTAGAATTTTAAATAATTAACTTTTCAATTTCCTAATGTTTGTAGCATTTATATGTCTGAGGTTATTAAAGCAGAAAACTCCACTAAGACTTTTGGGACAATGTGTTGAATGAATGAAGTCAGGACACCTCCTTAAATAAATGTAACACAGAACAGAATGAGATAGGAATAAAGGGAAGATTCCTACCAAGAATCTCCAAGGAACTAGGAAGAGGCGGAGATCATTTTCTTAAGGCAAACATAGTAGAAGATGTGGCACCTGAACAGAGCCATGAAGGAAGAAAAGGATTTCAGCAGGCAAAGATAGAAGGAGTTATCTACATGCATATCCAGAGATGTCAGAGGCATAGTTAGCAGTGAGTTTGACTGGAATGTGGAATGTGTGCTTGACACATAGCAGATGCTTAATAAATGCTTATTAATTGATCAATTGATTATTGAAGGACAATAATATGATATAAGGTGAGAACCAGATGTTGTAGGGTCTTAGGCCGCAAAGTTAGAAGTTTTACCTTAGATCCATAGAATTTAGTCTTGGAGATATTTTTAATCTGGCAATTTATTAAAAGACTACACCATGCAAATACTGTGTTTGGAACTCAGGATTAGAGCATAGGAATTGAACTTGTGTTTCATGGCTTTTAGGGAACTCCTGTATGAGGAAATACTCTCTACCAATGCAAGTTTAGTTTCTTGGGGCACAGAAAAGGTAAATCATTCACATAGCTTTACATAGCTAGCATGCCTCAGACAGAACACTTAACCCAGGTCTTCCTGACCCCAGGGTTCTATCCATCATGACAGATATGAGGAAAAAGGCAGCAGGCCCTGACCTCAAAGAGCTTACATTCAAAGGGGGAGAGCACAACGTGTATATACATATACATATATAGATATGTACATGTGCACATATATGTACATATATATATATGCAATTTCAAAACATTAGCTAGCATGGCATAATTAGAGTAAGCTTTGGGAATAGGAATTTGACAGCATGCAGTAGGATGGCTTGGAGTGGGGTGACCCTGGCAACATGGAAATCCGTTAGCGGGCTATTCCTGTAATCCAGACTGGAGGGAATGAAGGTCTGAACTAGAGTAGTGGTAATGGGAATGGGAAGGAATAATGTCCATGGGAGATTTGGGAGAGACATACTTCAAAGATTTTATGTGCTTGGCAAGATAGCATATACCATAGGTATATGCTCATCCAGATAAGATGAATAAGAAGTTAGTAATACTTTTTTTTACTGAAATCAGAGATTTTAGAATGAGAAGATGAGGAAGGGTTAAAATTTTCTTACCTTATTTTTCATATTATATTTGACGTATATTAGTATATACATATGTTTATATATGTATGTATATATTTATACTTATACGTGTGTATGTAGGGCAGGTAGATGACATAGTGAATAGAGCACTGGGCCTGGGGTCAAGAAGATCTAAGTTCAAATCCAACCTCAGACACTTACTATCTGTGTGACCCTGAGCAAGTCACTTAAGCCCTATTTGTCTGAGTTCCTCATCTGTAAAATGGGGACACACTGGAGAAGGAAATGTCAAATCCCTCCAGGATCTTTGCCAAGAAAACCCTATGGACAAGTCCATGGGGTCATGAAGAGTAAAATGTGAGTGAATAATTGACCAACAAAAGTGTTTGTGTGTGTGTGTGTGTGTGTGTGTGTGTATGTAGAGAGAGCATAGGTGTGTATATATACACATATGCATACACACATATACACATAGGGAGAATATATATGTACATACACATGTACATACTTACATATGGAGAGAGTGCATATGTATGTATGCACACATACAAACAAACATATATACATACACATAGAGCATATATATACACATACATACACATATGGGGGAGGGAGAGAGAGAGAGAGAGAGAGAAGTTGCATATTGATTGATGGTGGAGAGTCTGAAGCCATAGCTTCTGATTGATTGAATTCAAAGGATAGAGTAGGGGAGGTACTAAACCTTTTCTCTCCCCATTTCTACCTCCCTAGGGAAAAAACTGCTTAATTTATTAGTCTTGGAATAACTTTGATTGTCTACCCAAGGGCCTATGGAATTCTGTGTACTGTTAAAGATGAAAATTTTACCACCCCCAATACTGCATGCTAAGTCAGCACAGATAAGACTGACTTCAGGATGGAAGTTTTCTCCTTTCTTCTGCGGGAGGCAGTGGTAATGTTTTTCCTTTAGATCCCTTTTGGGTCAGATTGAGGGTATATAAGTATAAGTACTGATCAACTTTTTAATTTCCAATTTTAAATCATAGATCTTAGAACCCAAAGGGATTTTACATGTCAAAATTTTCATTTTACAGATAAGGAAAATGAGATCTAGAGAGATTCAATACTTTGTTGAAGGTCATACAGGTAATAAATACCAGAGGCAGGGTTTAAACTCAGGTCCTCTGCTCCAAATTCGGTGTTCTTTCCCCTATACCACATTGCTTGTGGAGTGTTTTGATTGGCATATAAGGCCCTGTACTATCTGGTTCTAACCTTATTTCATGTTATTGTCCTTTAATAATCACTTGATCAATCATTAATCATTTAATAAAGCCTACTATGTGCCACATACACATCCTACATTGCAGTGAAACTTAGTACTAACTAACTGTCCATCCCTCTGCCTCATTCTATACTCTGCCGTCTCTGGATATTCATATAGATGCTTTTCTCCATCTCTGCCTATCCCTTTCTTCCTTCAGAGTTCTATTCAGGTACTACATCTTCTACTGTGTTTTCCTTAAGCCTCTTCTGATGACAAATGATCTTTCCTCCTATCTCCTTAAAGATACTTTGCAGGAATCTCTCCTTTATTCCTGTCCCATTCTGTTCTGTGTTACATTTACTTATGGGCAGGACATGCCTTTATTCATTTCACACATAGAAGGTGTCCTAAAAGTCTTAGTGCAGCTTTATGCTTTAATAACCCCAGAAGTATAGATGATTAGCTTGGGACATATGGCACGTAAATCCCATGTTTTCATCCCCTAATTCCTGCTTCTGAACTCCTAAGAGAAAGTTCACACAATGTCCCTATCCTTTTTGCCCCTGCCTTTCCCACTTCTGTGCTCAATTCTGCAAAACCTCTGCTTATAACAGCCCCTTTGTGATGGGTACCTTCTCAAGCAGCAGGTGAAAGATGCCACCCTTCTTTGGTTGGTGCCTGAATACAAAGGCTGTGCATCTAATTGTCTTATTAAGAGGGAATCTGGACCCATGCCTTGGGTGCCAACCTTTCGATGCAGGACTGTGTCCCTAAAGACACTGTCCTTGTTTGAATTAAAATAGAAAAACTTAGCTGGGATGGGCATGAAAACTGATGAGAACAATGGCTTGTTTGGGATATAGTAAAGAGAGTCAGATTCCTTGTTGGTCTGTACCCCCTTCCCTTCCTTATGCCCCCTAAATAGTGTGTGGGTTTAGAGTTCACATGCTTGTAATGATTTCAGAAATGAAAAACAGAGCCTTTGCACCACTGCCAGACCACAGGCTCCTAATAAACGAGACTCAAAGACGGGCCTCCCAAGTCCTGGAACAGCCCAAACATGTACCATGTGGTACCCTTCAGCCACCCCTCCCATCCTCACAGATCCAGCATCTCCCGTTCAACCAAACAGGCCGATTAGCTTTAATGAAATAAGCTTATTTCATTTGGCTCCTGTGACATGGCAGGATAGGAGTGAGAGATTCTGTGTTCTGCCCATGTCCAATCTCTTGGTCCATCACTATGTGCCTATTTTGGGGAGGATTCTTGTTTCTTTTTCCTACAGATAACTTTTGCATTGGCTCTGACTCCCTCCTATTAGGCTTTCCTCAGAGATCTGAGTGAAAGGGCTGCAGAATCTCCAGTGGCTTTGACTCCTAACTGAGGAATATCCTTGGCTTTTGGGGAAGTGTAGCATAGCAGGGCTGAATCTTTGGTGTTTTTAGATTGGCTTCAATAGACTAACACATAGGCTTGAGTATCTTGTTTGTATCCAGTGCCATAATGAGGAGGATATATTTATCTTTGGAAAGAGGTTCTTGAATCAGAGGACTTCCAATCTCATCTTAAATATCTATTATTACTATTATTAATATATTATTATTATTCAATACCTTAATACCTATTCTCTCGGATCAGTTATTGAATTTCCCAGGATCTCTGTTTCCTCATCAAGAGGGTCCTCTTTCAGCTCCATGATCTATGATCCTACTATTGGGAGACTATGCAGTATGATTAACGAAAAAGCATCTGCTGATCACTGGGAATACAAAGACAAAATACAAAAAGTCTCAGTTTGAGAATAAGAAGACCTGGGTTATAATAGTTCTGCTTTTAATATTGACTAGCTCTGTGTCCTTAAGCAAGACATTTTATTTCTTCTGGTCTCAGTTCTTTCCTCTGTAAAATGAAGGAGTTGGACTAGATGGCTTAAGAAGTATTAATTAATCAACAGGCATTTATTAAATGCCTATTGTGTACCAGGCACTGTGCTAGGGCAGGGATTCCAAGGTCCCTTCTAGTTTTCCATTCAATAAGGATATGTTCTCCTTACTCTCAAGATACTAGAAATTTAAATGAGGAGCCCACGTACACATACAAAACAATCAGAGGACAATTAAGTGTTAATTGCACAGTACATTGCAGAGGCAAAGGAATCTAGGGAGCAATTTTTGTGATCAAGACCAGGATGTTTTTAGTAGACTAAAAATTCCGTAGCCAGAGGGCTACTCTCCCCCTTTCTGTCCCCCAGTTCATCAGATCTTAGGCATCATTAATGGAAGCAGTGCCAGGGAAGAGGATTTCATGGTTCAATAATAGCCTTGGATAAGGGCTGGAGGACTGTGCTCAGGTCTGGGCTGCACGTTTTAGAAAGGATATTGACAAGCTAGAGTGTCTCCATAGGAGAGTAACCTGAATGGTGAGGAAACTGGAGATCATGTCACTGCGGGGGGACGTGAGAACTGTTTTCAAGTATAGGAAATGGTCATGTAGAAGAGGGATTATTTTCTATTTGGCCTTCCTGAAGAACAGAATTAGGATCTGTTGGATATTGGGGGGCCAGAGGGAATATAGACTTCTGCTTGATAAAAGAGATAGATTTCTACTTCTAACAAGTAGAGCTGTCCAAAAGTGAAAGGTGTTGTTGCCTCAGGAGGCAGTGAGATTCCTATCACTGGAGGGCTTCAGGCAAAGTCTGGGTGAAAACTTGCTAGGTATGTCCTATAGGGGACTCCTATTCAGGTACAGGTTAGACTATAGATGACTTCTGATTTTGTAGTCCTTCCATGATTTTAGTGGTGGCTGTAAGTGTCATGGACATTCAGAAAAAGGGGGAGATCTGTATGCTGGAGTAGTTGGAGAAAGCTTTAAAGGGTATATGTGGGAGCCCAGAAAATTAAGTTATACCTTAGAGCAGTGGTGTCACACTCAAAGAGAAATAGGGGCTATTGAACTGCACATAAGGAACCCTGGTAGGCTACATAATGACTTAGAAAATTGCTTATTAATATTATCTATGATCTGTTGTATTTTTTTATTTTGCTAAATATTTCCCAATTACATTTTAATGTGGTTTGGCTGCACTCTGGAGTGCTGTGGGCTGAAGTGTTGAATTTGACACCTCTGTCTTAAAGGACAGATTTTTGGACAGGTGAGTGGGAGGGGCAAGGTTTTTGGGGAAGTAGTTACAGAATGAACAGAGGTTAATTGGGGCTTGGCTTTTTCCTCTAAAAAAACAAAGCAGGACTTGGATGGAGTTAAAATAAAGGTCTTTGAACTTGGGGACTGTTCTTGCATTCATAGTAACAGTTTAATAAATGTTTACTGCTTTATTGCTTGGTTGGAAGGTGAGTGTTGGGAATGGTAGAAAGGTAGAGGAATGGAAAGTCACATAGAAGTGCTTTACATTTGTTTTTCATCCACTCCCCTCTAAATCTTTATTCTCTTCTTTGTGTCTTAAGTAACAAACTTTGGTAAGAGCCACCATTAGTAAGGTTGTAGAGTCATAGATGTAGATCTGACTTGGAGTCCACATAATTCAACTCCTTTATTATACAGATGAGAAAACTGAGGTCCAGAAAGTTTAAGTAACTTATCTAAAATTAAAAGGGATTTGAACTCAAGTCCTCAGATTTCAAACATAGTGAAACACACTGTATTTGTTTGTTTAATCAATCAATGATTCTTTATTGAACACCTGCTAAGATCCCTGAACTAAGGAAGTGTTGAAGTATTACCCAGCACACCTTGCTGACTTGGTCATAAAGAGCAGAGTGATCTGAAATCCAACAAGGCTTTCAAAATATATGCTTTGAGCAAACATACTTAAGTCTTCTTAAATAACTTGGCTGGAATGTATTTTTTGAGACTCATAAACTAGCCAGCATAACTCTAGAGTATAGTGTAAGGCTCTTATTATACATGTTGGAATATCCATGCTGGAAAAGTCGACAGTCGGCTCCAAGAGATATATTCACTTTTACCTACCAACTTGCTTTGCCTTGTGGCCCATTCCTTCTTGAATTAGGAGTGAAGTGACTCCTAATAACAAGCTTTCTAGCCTTGGATAAGTTCCTCCTCTTCTTCAAGACTGAATTTCTTCATCTGCAAAATGAACCAGATACTTTCTCTAATCAGGAATTCTTAATCTATGATCTATGAACTTTCTTTTAAAAATACATGATATCTGTATTTCAATAAAGTTGGTTTCCTTCATCTGGTTCATTTAAAAAAACTCATTCTGATAAGGGGTCCATATATCAGACTGCCAAAAGGGTCCAGGATTAAAAAAAAAAAAAAAGGATTAAGACTTGCAACTCCACCAGTCAGTGAGGCAGTGACTTACAGCTAAAGGTGCAGCTACCTTTAGTGTGTGAGTTCAGTCCGTTCAGAAAAGTGAACAGCTGACTGAGTATTCAGGTCCAGGGTAAGAGAGCATGCTTCGCTGGAGGAGAGAGGACCAAGGGGGATCAGGAAAGTGATTTCATCGCCTTTGAATGGTTCCTGCCTTTCTAGACTTAATCATACTTTTATTTGTAGAGTCTTTGCATTTATTTTTTCACTTGATCATTATAACAATATTGTGAAGAAGATATCTTCATATTGTAGATAAATGGAGATTCAGAGAGTTGTGACTTGCCCAATGCCACGAAGGTCTTCTGATTTCAAGTCCAGACCCTTTATCTTTTATATCAGTATCCCTTCTGAAACCACATGTTCTTTAAAAACTCTCAGGCTTTTGTTTTTGTGTTTTTTAAATTCTGTGCTTCCCTGGATATCACTAGTCTATTTGGGTAGCTGGGAAGGATACATCTGCATTTCACAGATATCATTATCTTATGTGGACAAATATTAGTATATCTAAAATGTAATTACACTTCAGTTCCCTCTGGTCTGTGGATAACAAGTAGTTTCCAATCCGTAGTGATTTGGGGAAAGAGGAATTCCTCTCTACTGAAACTGAAACCTTAATGTGAATAAATGACAGTTTGGAATGGTAGAAAGCCTTACTTGTTAATCTATTAATGACAAGGTCATTCTGGGGAATCTCCTTTTGATTCTGGCTTCTTTATTCAATCAATCAATCAATCAGTGAATGTTTTCTTGAGCCCTTACTGTAGAAACAATCAAGGTACTAAGCACCTTGGTGCACTGGATAATTAGGAGAGAGAAAGGAAGGAAGGAAGAAAGAGGAGAGAAGCTGTGAAAAGAGTTGGCTGGTGATAGAGGAACATGGTCCTTGACCGTTAGAAGCTTACGATCTTGTTTGGGGGAAATAAAGCTTGTACTTGTGAAACAGAAGATAGTTGGAAAGGACTAAATCTTGGGTATCAGTACAGTGTGTCTGCAGAGTTATAAAATGGTGTTAGTAATGTCTCCTTGAAAGTCATATTTCTATGAATTTCCTCTACCTGTACAATATACAAACTTCAGTAAATTACCAGGGATATAGTATAAGGGAAAGAGACTGGAGTCAAAGGTTTTTGTTTTTCAGTCATTTATTTAGTTGTGTCCAGCTTTTCCTGACTCCATTTGGGGTTTTCTTGTCAGAGACACTGGAGTGGTTTGCTCTTTCCTTTTCCACCTCATTTTATAGATGAGGAAACTGAGATAAATAGGGTTGAGTGACTTGCCTAGGGTCACACAGCTAGTCAGTATCTGTGGCCATATTTGAACTCTCCAGTCTTCCTGACTTCATGCCCTGCACTTGATCCACTTTGCCCTACGTAGCAGAGTCAGAGGACCTGAGTTTAAATCCTAGCCCTGCCAGATGTATAACCATTGTGGATATTGGGCTAGGTTATTTCTAATGTCCCTTCCAGCTTCCAAATTATGATTGTGTGTTCCCTTCTCTACATTTACTTTCTTAAAGGTGCTAACAGTGGTTTCTGCAATACTTTCTAGAACAACTTCCTCCAACCCTGTGCCAGCTCTGAGGAGTCATCAAAACCTCACAACATGAAAGGGTAGATTAGTTACAAAGAACTATGGTATTATTGGGTGAAGAACATTTGCTAGCAATCAGATCTAAGTTCACTTCAGTGCAATAAGTTGTGTCATCATCATTAATATCATCTTTAACATTTACAATTTGCAAATTTCCCTACGTCCTCATTTTATTCTCGCAACAACCCTTAGAGACATTCTGAGGGCTTAGCACCTTGCTGTGTGTTGGGTTCTGATCCCAGTTGTTACATTCTGATAGGGTGGGTCTATCTCATTTTTGACTTTGTATCCCCAGTGCCTAGCACAGAGCTTGCCATATAATAAGTATTTAATAAATTCCAATAAATTGACTGATTGAACCACTAATCTCACTGTGTGAGATTGGTCCAAGAGACTTAACCTTTCAGTCTAGAGTTTCCTGTAAAGTAAGGGGAAGAAGCCCCCTTCATCTCCTAAGACTTTGTCTTTCTCTGATTCTAACTCCAAAAGAATTGAATTTGTAGAGACCTGGATAAAAAGCTATGTGACTTGGGAAATATCTGATGGTATAAGGGCAGAAGCAAATACAGATGGGATAGAGAAAACTCACATTGAGAAAGAGAGCTAAACTGAGGGTATATGTAAAATAGTGGAGTGGGGCTTTCCGTAGATACCCAGTCTGTTCATCAGAAATTTATTCGTTAATCATTTACTATATCCTAGGCAGGGGTGATACAAAGACAAAAAAGGAAGAGGTTTCTGCTTGAAAGGAGATTATATTCTACTGGAGAGTGGGGTGGATATAACAGTACATACTTAATAATACAAACAAATTTCAAGAGAAAGAGAAATGAATTCTGACTAGGAAAGTGGGTGGGAGCCAGATTGGGAAGCAGTGAGATTAGAAAAATCTTTTGAAGGGAAAAACTAGCTGGCTATATGGTCTAGAAGGACAGTTTACAAATAGCTAGTGGTTTACTGGGAGGTCGCAAAAAATAAACATAAAACAAAATACACAATCAAGGTTAGCCTGGGACATTTGGACTCCTGGTGTGCAAAAAAAAAAAAAAGTGATAGCATTGGTTTAATTTTTTTTTTTTCTGAGAAGTTAGGTTTCGACTTAGCTTCCAAAGCCACATAGTTTGCTTAACTTCGTAGATGGACCACCAGCCTCTTAGACCCTGTGGGATTTCAAATTTTTCTAACATCTCTTTTTCTAGTAGGTCCTTTCCCCTGATTGCTGTTGGCCTTTGGGGAAGGCTATGTATGAAGGAGACTGAAGTTCCTGTGAAATGCAGTCATGAAGCCATGTCAGAATGTGGGCTCCAGGGATGAAACTTCAACCCTGAATGTCTCATCATTCCATTGTTTGAGCTAGTTTCTTTTGTGTATTCAGCCCTGCTGTATGCACACCTCATTGTCAATTGGCTGAGCTCTTAAAGTGCTGGTGTTCTCTTTCAGTTGGCCCTTTTTTACCAAAGCCTCAAGGTTCAGTCAACTTATAAAGTCTAAAACTAGATTATAATATTCTTGAATTGAGTTCAGGGCAGGAACCTCTTCTGTTCCTCACAGACGATAACAGACTCCAGTTCTATAGGAGATGCTCAATAGTTAGAGGCAATCCCTTCTTTTAGCTGTATATTTTATACATACATACATATGTTTCTTCTTTTTAGAGTCCAAGGAGGGGGCCAAACTGGCCTGGGTTGGAAAAGATTAGTGAGATTTATAGTTATAGCATCTTTGTTTATGTTACATATTGTATGTATTGCTGGTCATAAGTTGTTGGTCAGGAACATAACCTCTGCTTTATAATGTTCCTATGAGATAGCAAAAACTTTGTATCAATCAGTAGTGTGATAGAGCATTGAATTTCACTTCTAGACTGAGCGAGATAGGGAAATCCAACCTCAGAAAAAAAACCAACTCAAACAACCAAACCCCCCCCCCTCCAAATAAATTCTAAAAAGGCAAGTTTAAATTAAATTAAACATGTAAATTAAATGTTCAGTTAATGTACTTTATGTTTATTTTGATGCTCTTTATATCCAGTAAAAGTCCTGCTTTGATACCTCATCATGGTGTGAGGGAGGTCTTGGATTTTCCAAGGCTATTCTAATGGTGAACAAGCTCTGACAGTTCCTATCAGTCTGGAAAGGTGCTGAGTCTTGAGGACAAGCCTTGTTAAGTTCAGAGAAGCTCACTACTTCAGAAAGTTGGCTAGTAGGTAATTAGTTTTGTTGACCACACCAACTCATATAAACAATTTTCTGTTAAAGAGTGGGAAGGTTGAGACTTGTGTGGGTAAAAGGAGAATCTGCTT
The DNA here is from genome assembly GCF_028372415.1 of Notamacropus eugenii. Taxonomy (NCBI): domain Eukaryota; kingdom Metazoa; phylum Chordata; class Mammalia; order Diprotodontia; family Macropodidae; genus Notamacropus; species Notamacropus eugenii. Next base: position 310,932,801 of record NC_092876.1, read on the forward strand.
TGATAAAAACTAGTATGGTGGGGAAAGTACTGGATTTAGAGTCAAGAATACTTAGATTTGGATGTCTGTTCTGCTACGTATTTCCTGTGTGATTGTAACTTTTGTCAAATTATTTTTAACTTCTCAAGCTTTCAATTTTCTTATTTGTAAAATGAGAGACCCTCCCAGTTTTCTATGAAGTATTGAGATGTGGCTATTATATGTTTTCTACAGGCCCAATTTGATATTGTAGCTGAATTTTTATGTGTTACATTTTCATTTTATAATACAGAGTTGTTCTTTATGTAGCTAGTATGCAGATTTGTGTTCAGTTTTGGACTTTTGTAAGGGAAGGAGTTGGATGTGATGAAGAAGGACTTGGACTGGGATCAAGAGACCGGGTCTGTAGTCCCTACCATGTTGATAGCTAGCCCCATGATTCTGGAAAAGTCTTTTAACTTCCATGGGCCTCACTTTCCTTATTTGTAATAATTAGAGGTCTAGACTGATTTCTCAGGTCCCTTCCAGTCCTAAAATCCTCTGACTCGGAGCCATAATTTTATAATTAAAAATTTATTAGTGAGATTTATAGTTACTGTTATCTTTGTGTTACATATTGCTGGTCATCCCTGTGATTTATTTATTTTACAACTGACCAAGTTGTTGGTCAGTATCATAGCCTCCACTTATAACATTGCTTCTATGGGACTATAAAATTCACTTTGTGATGATTCTCTTTATGACAGTTTCTGGTAAAGCATTGTGCTGAAAAGCTAGAAAATACTTTTTCTACTTGATTGAATGGAGAGAGAAGCTTCTCTGCCTGCCTCTCTAGCTAGGGAAAAAAACCCTAAGGTGAATGACAAGCAAACGGTGACGACTCTTGGGAGAATGCTGCTACATGGATCGCTGTGTCACTCATCCATTCATTCAACAAATGTTTATTGAGCAATTATGCCCATCATTGTCGGGGATGAGGAGAGGCATGAGAAAACTGTCCCTGCTTTTTGAAGTTTACAGCAAAGTAAGAAAAGATGGACATTGGAAGCATTCTTCAATTTTTATTATTTTTTAGCTTTTTTTGCTTTTAGGGTACTAGAGGATTTCTTTCCTTAGGCCTAGATTATGGGGTTAATATGATTTTCCAACACTGTCTTCAAGGCTAACTTGAAAGGAGACTCCGTGACTTTTCGTCATGCATGGAGTCATAACACGAGCCTCAGGCTAGCTTGCCTGCCTGACACATGAGGAACAGGAATATGTGGAGAGGGAGACAGGGCCGTTCTCCATGGCTACTTTCCTCTCATGCCTCCCACCCCTCTCCACGTGGCTAGATCAGAGATCAGGGCATGGGTGATGAAAGTGGTGGTGCTTGGCCAGAATCAAAAGGTTGTACAGAAGTGCAGAGTTCTAGCTGGGTTGTTTATGTGTCTATCTGTGTGTGGGTGGGAGCGGAGGAGAGAGGGAGTAAGAGAGGAAAGAGGGGTGATAATCTTGTAACAATGAGTGATCCCAATCATTAGGCCACTGTTTTCTATCCTGAGCATTGAAACAGAATACAAAGTGCAGTATGTAAGAGAGAGAGCATGAACCTGGATTCCAGCTTACCAGCTGCAAGATCTAAGCCATGTCATTTAATATGGCTAAGCATCAGGTTTGTTGTTATTTTTCAATCTGTAAAATGGGGAGAATATCTATCTGGTTTACCTCTTGAGGCTTTTATGAAGAGTCGATTAAGCAATATCACGATAGAATTCTTTAGAGCAGATTTATTTATTTGGTATTCACTATTTATCTAGTAACTAGGAAGGGAACTAGGAAAAGGGACTGGATTTGTGATTTGATTAGTATGGGGAATTCCTAGGTGGGAAGACTCCTAACAAAACATATTGGCATGTTCTCTGAAGCTTAGAGAATCACCTAGTCACCTAGAGCACAGGTCCCCCCTGAGACCAGAGGACTACCCCCTCCAGAAATCCTCTGGAGTGCTGCTACTTAACCAGATTAAAATGTAATTGGGAAATATTTAGCAGAATGAATTAAAAAATACAATAGAACAGTTAGGTGGCACAGTGGATAGAGTGCCAACCTGGGAGTCAGAAACACTTATCTTCCTGAATTCAAATCTGACCTCAGACACTTACTAAGTGTATGACCCTGGGCAAGTCACTTAACCCTGTTTGCCTCAGTTTCCTCATCTCTCAAATGAGCTGGAGAAAGAAATGGCAAACTACTCCAATATCTTTGCCAAATGGGCCCAATGGGACGAGAAAGACACAACTGTAAAATGACTAAACAACAAAAGGGCATGGACCCCAAATTAAATCCTTTTTTCCTTTTCTTTGTATTCCAGAACTTAAAGTGCTTAATAAATTCTTGTTGACTTGAATCTTTCCACTGTACCATTCTGTCTCCTAGGTTTCTTTACTCTTACCTCCCTAGTTTTCAACTTGTTTTGTGAAGGGGTGGAGTTGGAGACAGGCAGGAGACTGGTTGTGTAGACACACACACACACATGCACACATACACACCAGTATGCATATGTCTAGGGTTGGTTAACTCTGTTGACAAAACTTTTGCCAAAAGTCCCCATTTAGTCCCTGTGTGGCTCATTAGCTTCCCTCTGTTCCAAGGTCAAAGATGGATTCCCTAATCCATACCATCCTTCACCTACTTGTTTTGGTTCACAAGATGTACCAGGGGAAAAGGAGAAGGGCTACTCCAAGTGGAATTCATCTCTACCACAAGTAACAAAGCTTCATGTTCATGACCTGCAGATTGGTAGTTAACAGACTGGGTATAATATGCAGATTGGTCGAGTAGGGCCATGGATGGGCAGATGAGCAGCCTGGCTCTGTGCAAGGGGCTTTCTTAAAGTTATGTTATAAACATCAATTAATTGTAATAAAGGATCTAGTTGCAATGTACAGCCTCAACTCTGGTTCCAGTGATAACATTTATAATCCTTCAATATATTTTTTGATATAAGTTGTTTTAGTTTTCATTTATCTCCTGATCTATTAAATTTTGACACTAATTTAGATCCATTAGAGGTTTTATTTTTCTTTAGGGAGATTTGATTTCTCTTCTAAAACGGGGAGGCCGTTTGGGTTGGGTCTCTAGACAAACTGTCTCTCCAGGGTCTTTTGTGAACTGCTTTAAGGTAGGATGAGAGTGAGATAATATGAAAAAATGTTTATTTTTGAAGGATGCCCGAGCTCTTGATCCTTTAGAGGACAATGGTGTGACCCAGGACAGTGAAGACTGTATGGTGTGGTATAGTGGATGTGGTGGAGAAACATGGCAGTTTGGAGCCTCACTCTATTTCTGCCTTTAACTTTCCTTGTGCCCTTGGTGAAGTCATTTCATGAGGGCCTTAGCTCAGGTCATCTTTAAGATTCTTTCCAGCTTTAAATGTCTCTTATCTATATAATCTGGCTCAGGATAAGGTTTTTTTCCTTTCTGTCTGAAAAAAAGTTTCTGTGTATCACAATGTAATAGAAAGAGTGTGAACCAAGGAAGACTATACTATACAAAAATATGCGCTTTCTTCTTCCTACTTGCAAGGTCCTTGGCCCAAATTCTTTTGTTCGAGACCTAAATTGCTTGGAACTTTTCTCAATGGTTCTCTTAAAATGCAAACAGCCCTAGGGAAGTGGGGTGGGGGTGAGGAAATAGGGACTAACACCTTATAGGTCACTAACGCATTATAGGTCACTAATATCTCTGGGTAAATAATCTCTTGATAGCTCAGCCTTTCCATGTCCTCCACCCCTAGATTCAGAGAATTTCTTATATTTTAACTGATAATGGGATTAAACTGATATAAAAGTTTCCTCCTCCCCACTTCTCAAAAAGTTTTTATCTTTTCCCATCTTTCCTGTCCAAATTTAGTAGTTCTTTTTAACGCTTACCATTCCACCTGTGATCTTGACCCCAATTTCCTTTCACCTCTTCCTGAACCATGATCCTTCAGTCACTCTCTCTTTTGTATCTTCCATTTCTCTTTCTACACTAGGTTCATTCCTTCTTCTTCCTATCTCCCACCCCCACCACCAAGAAACACTCTGTGATCCCTCCTGCCTGCCCCCAGACCTTTCCATGATGCTGCGACACCCCTGAACTACTCAATGAAAGAGCTTTATCTTCACTATCAGTCTTTTGGAAAGTGTAGTTTACATGTTCCACCACCTAGACATCTCTCAACCCTAACCCAGTTTGACTGGTTACTCTACTGAAACTCTACTCCATAGGGCAAAGTGGATAGAGTGATAATAATGATGAAGATGATAGTTAGCATTTTACAAATACTATCTCATTTTATCCTCATGACAATGCTGAGAGGTTAAGTGCTATCATTATTCCTAATTCACAGATGAGAATATTGCTGTAGAAAGACTTTAAGAGGTTTCCCCAGTATCACAAAACTAGTAACTATCTGATGCCTGATTTTAACTCAGATCTTCTTGACTCCAGATCTATCTCTTTGTGTATTGGGTTACTTACCTTGGAGTATAGGACTTAGCATCAGAAAAAACTGGGTTGAAATCCTAACATGTTAGTAGCTCCATGACCCTTTGCAAGTCACGTATCCAACCAAGACTTCAGTTTCCTCATCTGTAAAATGTGAGAGGGCTGATTTCTAAATTTCTAAATTTCACTGATTTCTAAAGTCTATTCCAACTCTAGATCTATCATACTATGAAAATCAACCAATAAACATAAGTTCTTATAGTGTGCAGTGCTGTGGAAACATAAAAGACAAACATTAAACAGTCCCTGCCCCTAAGAAGCTTAAGATAGCTACCTGCTATCTGTCAAATCCAGTGTCATTTTCTAGTCCTCCAGAGAAATGGGTAAGTTTGTGTACAGATTGATAATACATTTTTCCACAGTTATAATAATAATTCCAATTTATTTTTGTTGTCATTTTTCAGTCTTGTTTGACTCTTTGTGACCCCATCTGGGGTTTTTCTTGGCAGAGATACTGGAGTGATTTGCCATTTCCTTCTCCAGCTCATTTTATAGATGAGGAAACTGAGGCAAACAGGGTTAAGTAACTTACCCAGGGTCACATCCTCACTCCAGGTCTGGCACTATATCTAATGTGCAACCTACCAGCTTTAGTTCATATATATATATATATATATATATATATATATATATATATATATATATATATATATATATATATATATATATATATATACACACACACACATATTCCTATATATTTACACACACACAGACACACACATATATGTTACATATATATTCCTATATATTTACACACACACATATATGTTACATATATATATCTTCAAAGTTTATAAAACTCTTTTCATCAACTCTATGGAAGTAGGTAGTGTAAATTTTTTATTAATTCTGTTTTTTTAGAGAGGTTACACAGCACTTAAATGGAGGGTTTGGACCCCTATATCCTAACTCCAAAACCAGGCCTTTCTCTACTATGTTAGCCAGGACCTTGACCTAACAACTAAAAAAAATATTCCCAACTAGCATAGCAGACTGTGGGAGCAGTTATTAAAGAAATAGAATACCACAGTGGGCTCCCCATCTTTCCTGGGAAATACTTGTTCAGGAACCTGTCATGAGAAGGGGGAAAAAAAATCAAGAGGGAAAGGCCTTGTCCAAATCCTTGTTTCTTGGATCTACAGCCAGAATAGACTCCAGCCCCCTTCCCTTAAAGGGAAGGGTAAGAGAGTGGGCAGGGGAACCACTCTCCTGGAGAAGTATGGTTCATCCTTCCTAGTTTAAGGTCCTTTCGTGTTCAACCGAGGCCAAACTAGGTGGGGCAGGATGGGAGGGGTTTCAGGACAGGACCCTAGTGTAGGGGAAAAGAAGGGAAAAGGGAGCTGGCCTGGAGCCCCAGGGCTAGAGTCAGCTTCTTACCCAGCACTATTACCCTTTTAAAAATTCTGAATTCTTTTGTTCTGGTGGAAAACATCTGCTGGACAAACGCTCTTGGGAGGATTGGGGTCCAGGATATTATAAATCATTTGCAGCCCCAGAGCCTGCGCATCCGAATCTTCACAGGGCCTTGACCTCCCCAGTGGTGGGGGAGGGCCAAGAGCACACAAAGCATGCAGACTTAGCTCTCTTGGGGCTCATCCTTCCAGAGGCTGGGTGGGGCCTGCATTAACACTGTTTTAGGAGAAGAACTCAGAGAAAAGTGAGGGGGAGGAGGGTAAGGGAATAAAAGACAGGAAAGGAAAAGAGAACAGTAGAAGAAAGGACAGAAAGGAAAGATGCAAAAAAGGAGAAAAGGGGAAAGAACTCAAGAGATTTGAGCGGGAGAAAGAAGGAGGAGGATTATTGGAGAAGAGTCTAAAAGAAAGAAAGGAATAACTGAGAATCATGGGATTTTTTTTTAATCTTTAAATGCCTTGAGAGATCATCATTCCAATCTTCTAATTTTATAGCTGGGGAAAGTGAGGTGTAGAGAGATGAAATTATTTGCCCCAAATCACGTGACTATGTAAAGCTGCATCAGAACACAACAAAACAAGTCTCTAGATGGAGTCAGAGAGAAATGGAAGTAAGGAGGAGAGGAAGGAAAGGAGACAGAACCAAAATGTACTTTTGGAAGGGCTAGAAAGACAGTGTATTCTTCCAATTATATCCCTTTTGATCAGTTTTTTTTCAGTCGTGTCTGACTCTTCGAGATCCCATTTGGGGTTTTCTTGGCAAAGGTCCAGGAGTCCTTTGCCATTTCTTTTCTCCAGCTCATTTTACAGATTAGGAAACTGGGGCTAAGTGACTTTCCCAGGGTCACACAGCTAGTAAGTGTCTGAGGCTGGATTTGAACTAAGATGAGTTCCTGACTCCAGACCTGGTGTTCTATTCACTGTGATGCTTAGCTATCCATTATGTCTCAATCTAAATTATAAACTCTTTGGGAGTAGGGCCCATATAGTTAAGATTTCTTGTACCTTACACATAACAAGCAGACAGTGAGCAGTTGGTAATTGATTATAGGTTACATTTTTTTTCCTGCACTTAATACTTGGTGGCACGATGCCATAGAGTATATTGAGTTGGAGTCTGAAAGCCCTGGGCTCCAATCCCAGAGTAGTTGTGTGTCCATGGGCAAATTACTTAATCTTTATGAGTCTCAGGCAGCTCTCTTAAGACTGAACTGTTTTAGATGAATTGCTGTCTGTAGTCATGGAGGGAATTCCCATGGTTATGAAATCACAGATCCTTGGTAAACTTATGGACTCCTAATATATATTTTTTAACACTTAGTGGCTAGAAGGTTCTGGTTAGGTTTCTGGTTTGGGAAAGGCAGAGACTTTATTTTAATCTTTTTTTTTTTATGGGCTTCACGTTCAGTTCAATTTAATTCAACAAATATTTATTGAGCCCATCTCTGTGCTAGGTGCTGGGGGAATATATTATATTGGGTAGATGAACAAAAGGGGGTTGGTTATACTTCTCATCACATGCATTCTGCTCCTGCTGCTATGTTTGGAGCATCCAGATATTCAGCTTGGCCAATGGGGAAGTTCTTCCCAAATCCTCCTGAAGAGTAACTGATATCAATCACCAGGGGTTCATTTAGCCTTCAGCTGGCAGTGCCCTAATGAGGTTATTCCACAAGCAAGACATGAACTGTATTAACAAATAGATAAAACACACTCTCTGAAGTTGTGGTGTCCAGGAAGATCATAGCAATAATAGCTAACATTTATTTAGCACTTACTATGTGCCCAGGCATTTTTGCTGATTGCCTTACAATTGTCCTCTTGTGTGATCCTTATTACAATCCTGGCAGGTGGGTGCTGTTATGATCCCCATTTTACAGATGAGGAAACCAAGGCAAATAGTGTCAGAGGCTGGATCTCAACTCAGTTCTTCCTGACTTCAGATCCTGTACTCTATCCCTTGCACCACCTATTTTCACTCATAAGAACTTAGCTCCACAATAGCCTAGTGAAATTGTCCCTCCAGAGGCTTGAGTGATGCTTGCCCTTGAGATTCCCCTGATATGAAACCGACTACATGTCCAAAAACAGATACCCTGCAATTTTAAAGGAATCCTAGCCAAGGACTATCTGGAATACTACCAGTCCAGCTGGGAGACCCTTATAGCACCAAGTGAACACTATGTTCTTTCAATGCCACGTGAATTTTTCAGCACCATATAAAGTCTATGGCTTTTCAATTACAAATAGGCTGTCCCTTAGCAATCATTTATTAAAAACTTAATATGTGCCAGATGCTAAGCACTGATCCATTCTTATACTGATAGCTTTCCAGTACTATATGAACTATCAATATAATTTTGACCATATATACACAAAATGTACATATGGGCAAGTATTTGTATGCATATGTGCATTAATGCATATATGTATGTGTATATGATATATACATACACACATATATAGATACATATATAATGTTCAGTCATATTTGTTTCTTTGTTACTCTGTGGACCACAGGACACCAGCTTTCCATAGAGGTTTTCTTGGTAGATACTAGAGAGTTTTGCCATCTCCTTCTCCAGTGGACCAAGGCAAACAGAGGTTAAGTGACTTGCCCAGCGTCATACAGTAAGTGTCTGAGACCATATCTGAGCTAAGGTCTTCCCTGACTTCAAGTCCACTGAACCAACCAGCTTACCTCCCTCTATATAATAACATATATTTAGGTAAATATATATATGCATATATACCCATCAAATGTTTTTTGGATTTGAAGGTGAACCCTGTTTACTACTGTTGATAACAAAAATCTTAAGTACCACATAACGCACCAAGATGGCAGATACAGAAGATATGATTTCTTCATTCAACAAAATTCTTCATTCTAGAAAATTTCTTCATTCATTCAAGAAGCTTTTAATCTTTCTGGGATGATTAGATTTAAACACATGGAACAATTATAAATCAGTATTAGACAGTCTATTGCCAAATACATAAGGGTGTGATTCAGACAATATATGTTATAGTAGTTCAGTGAAGGGAGAGAACAGGGTTGACTGCGTGGTAAAGGATGCCTGGGAAAGGCCGAGTAGTAAAGGTCAAGCAGTAAAGATGGACTGTGTAAAGATAAGAGTAGAGCTGAGCTTGAAGAACACTTTAGACTTGAGTTGGGTGAGAAGAGGGAAGGGGCATTCCAGATGAGGAGGAACATTGTATGAAAAAGTAGAATGAGCATGGTGTGTTTTGGAAAAAGTTGGGAATAAATGTGAACAAAGTTAAAAGATTCATCAAATTCAAATTTGGCCTCGGACGCTTACTAGCTGTGACCCTGGACAAGTCAGTTAACTCTGTTTGCCTCAGTTTCCTCATGTCTCAAATGAGCTAGAAAAGGAAATGGCAAGTTACTCCAGTTTCTCTGCCAAGAAAACCCTAAATGGGATCATGAAGAGTCAAACAAGACTGAAAATCAACTGAACAACGTCAAATCGTGCTGAAGAATTTGTACATGCTGTGCTAGGTAATAGAGAGTCATTGTAAGCTCTGGAAGTTGAGTGACATAATGAAGACTGGGCTACAAGGATTAAATGTGAGAGAAACTAGAGGCAGGAAGATGAGAGGGTTAAGTGAAAAAAAATATTAAGAGGTAAACTTGAGAGCCCGTGTGCCAGTGTTCTTGGTATTCTGGTTGTATTCTGGAGGAAGGTGTTCAGACTGAAACCTTCGGGGTGGGGCGGGGGGAAAGCAGTTTGATCTCCAAGTTGTCCATATGTATCAGGTATGCTTTAGCTTCCTTTTTATAACCAGGAATGTTGTTTTGCACACATCTCAAGGGGAGGGTCAAAATGCCTCTGTCTGGTAGGTTGCTCAGTTCCCAGTATGCCAAGCCAGTTCAGTTCAATGAAATTTAATTCAAACAAACATTTATTCCAATGGGCAGGACTTCAGAGGCCTTCCATATTCTGTTACCAAGGAAGCAAGTCCAAGAAGCAGTTCCCTCTTGGCCTACTTGAAAAAGGAATAACTAACCTGTGAGCTAGGGCTCAAAAGTCTGAAAACCCTTAATAGTCCCAGCCTACAGAAAGGTGGCTAGCCTCCCATAGCTGTGGCTTTCATAGCATCTGAGAACACAGTGGAATTTATTCTTCCTAGACCTGACAGGTTATTTTACAAGAGGACACTTTTTTTTTCTGAAATCTGATTTATAGAGAATTGTCCTGAGGTTATATGAGGTAATGTCAAGTCTTTTGACAATTATCCCATTTTCTTCAACCTTTCCCCTTAGGTGTTCTTTTCTAACCCCATCATTATTTCTATTGCTCTCCTCAGGACCTTTTCCAAGTTCTATATAGCTCTCTGAAGCTGTGGAATTCCTCTCCAGAAACAGATTAAAGCCCTGACCAGAGCCAAGGAAGGTGGAAAGATTCCTCCTTAATTCTTCTACTTTTGCCCTATCCATGTTCCTTGTTTTGAAGTTGTAGAATTTAACAGCAACACAGGCTCACTGTAACTTGACAGTATCTCAGACTTTGTCCTGGTTTCTGCTCTTTTATCTTTTCATCCTCTATTTTTCCTTAAAGTGAAACAAAAAGAAAAAATAGATGGGGGAAAGAAAGTGAGAAGAGGTGTGTGTGTGTGTGTGTGTGTGTGTGTGTGTGTGTGTGTATGTGTGTGTGAGAGAGAGACAGACAGACAGACAGACAGACAGACAGATAATGATCAGGTCCTGTTGGAATCTCTAATTCCTACTTACATACTATCCTTCCTGACTTTAAAACTCTTGTCACAGGTAGTATCTTCTGGCCTTTGTGAAATACTGCTTGCCCTAGGGAAATAGAACTAGACTGCTTGGGATGTAGTTACCCTCTTCTCTTGTAAAGCACAGAATAGGCTTTTGAACCAATCACAATCCAAGACCGACTCCCATGGACAAAGGAGGGGTAAAAAATATCTGTAGCTAGGGCAGTACATTATCTCAGTTTACTTAGTCCTGACACTATGTATCTGCCTCAACATTTGTTCTTGACTTTCTTCCCTTTGACTGGTGACCTCTTGGTTCCCAAATATAAACCATGAATGTTGGAATCTTTTGCCTACCTGCTACTTCTTGATTCATTGGGTTTTCCGCTTGCCTGCCTCTATTTGTTTGTTCTGGTCTTACTTGTGTGATACTCTACATATATTATCTGTTCTTCGCTATCCTGGTATCTGCTTGGTTTTTACTGTGGTTTCTCATACCTTGGTTCTCATGCCTGCTTTGATGCCCCAAATCATCTATTAATCACATATGGTTCATGTCTTTTGAACTTACAAAGATGGACAAATTCAGAGAATTAAAGTTTTAAAAATCAACTAACCTCTTGATATAAGCTGCACATAAAATAATCAAACCTGAGATATATAGAGGAATAAAATTGCTTGATCCATGGACTATGGAGGAAAGGTTGATATCATCTTATAAGATCACTGCCTTTGGAACTGGGCACTCCAAGTTTAGAAAGGCAGGCAGGCAGAGAGCAGAGATAAGCATGGTTTAGTGATGAAGTAAAGCAATCAACAAAAGTGCGTAAGTTCTATGCAGAACTTAGTAGCAAAATAACCCTCTGAAATGAGAAGTATGAGATAACATAAAATAAGGACTTCATTTTATGAAAAATGAATGGACAAATATGATGTATCAAGTATTTGCAAACAAGGGGGAAAAGCAGAAAGTTAAAATAGGGAAGGGAAAATGACGGGGGTCCAAAGAAGGACTAAGCTGTGTTGTTGAGTTTAGGTAGGGCATACAGGATAGCGCTCAGTAAACCCTTGTTGTTTCAGTCTGCTTAATCACTGGAGAAAGTATGTTTTGTAAAGAAGAAAGTGGAGAGAGAGAGAGTTGTAGGAATTGCATGTCCCGACGTGATAGAGTCCAGTGGAAATTACCATTCTGCTTCCAGTGAGGTGGGATTGTGTTTGAAAGTTCTAATTTTTACTCACTTAGACGCAAGGACCTCCAAGCTCGAGTTGCAGTTTAGGTCAGGGAGAGATTGGACACCTGTTTCTCTGTCTCTCTCTGTCTCTCTGTCTCTCTGTCTCTCTGTCTCTCTGTCTCTCTCTCTCTCTCTCTCTCTCTCTCTCTCTCTCTCGTCTCTGTCTCTCTGTCTCTCTCTGTCTCTGTCTCTGTCTCTCTCTCTCTCTCATCCTCCCGTCCACCAAACCCCTAAGAGGGTCATTATGTTTGTAGGGTATGTTTAGCTTGTGTTACACCAAAGTTGTATATAGAATCATTCTGATGGAGGTTTAGACAAAAGAACCTGCCTCCTGGTTTAGAAGGGAGGATGTATTTTTAGAAAGTAGCTGCCCTTTTGGGTAGTTTCTTAGAAACTGTACTTTCTCTCTCTCACTTTTCTTTAAATGAAAATTAAGACCTAAAGGAATGCAGTGTGTGTGTGTGTGTGTGTGTGTGTGTGTGTGTGTGCTTTGTCTGAAAGGAGTTGGGGGACAGGGTGGGGATAGGGCTGGGGATGGAACACGATGTGATAGCTCATGATGAGGAAGGTTGGGGGCAGAGACAGAATGTTTGCAGTGTTAAGAGAGTCTCCATCCTCAGAGGATGATTTCTTTACCCAGCCAAAGAGAACTGCTCTTCGAAAGTGTTTGTTTCCTTTATCTGGAAGGGGCAAATTAGAAAATTAGGCAAAATAGCAGTGTAAATCAAGGCCCAGTGTCTTGACGAAAGCAGCAGTTTATTTTCTGCTCTGCAGAGGATGGCAGAGATTCATGGAATGAGAGCAGCCTGATGCTGTGGTGGCACTTAACATGTTTGGGTAATTCTGGGGATGGGGGTGATGGAGGGCGGCAAACTCCAAGCTGTCACTTTGCGCTGGAGCACAAATGAGATGGAATAGCTAAAGCCATCTGGTGTAATAGTCCTTAAAGAGCCCATGTATATCACCCTGCTCTGGGCTTCCCCTTCCCAAGCCAGGCAGGGGGTCTGACTCTCCCCAATGAAGCCCAACCTTGTTCAGGCTTGTGGAAGGGCTCCTTCCTGGGGATGGTTTCTCTCGCAGACCTGAACCAGGTCAAAGCCTTTGACAGATTCAACAACAAATACACATCAAGTACCTGCAACACTGGCTGTTTTGTTTTAGGTAATGGGGCTAGATACGGAGACAAAAAGATAGTTATCTTTAGCCTCAGGGAACTTATATTTTACTGGAGGAATACAATGTGTACACACATTACTATAGGAAATCTGAGGAGAGTGATAGTGCTAACTAGATTCAAGATCAAGGAGGGTTCCGCTGAGAATTTGTCGGGGGAAGTAACGCCTTAAAGGAAGTTACCAATGTGAATTTCTTGAGGCCAAAGACCTTCTTTTTCCTCCTCAGTATCTAGAATAGTGTTTGGTACATGCTCAATAAATGCTTGTTGACTGAGCAGAAGAGGGGGTGTATTGTAGAGAATCACAGAATTTGAAAGTTTCAAAGGACCTCAGCATTCACCTAGTTCAACCTTACATGAAAGAAATCCTCACTTTACGTAACTCACAAGAATTCCATCACCTCCTGAGTGGCCCTGTTGGTTTATTGGACAGATCCTGTTGTGAGGGAAACTCTTCATCAAACCAAATCTAACGTCTTTTTTTCCATTTCTGCTTGGTGCTCCTCATTCTAACCTTTGGGGGACACACAGAAAAAATCTAATCCCTGTTTCACATGGCAACCCTTCCGAAATTCTTTAGCACAACTCTCTTGTGCTCTCTGAGTCTTCTCTCCAGGCTAAACATCTCTAGTACCAACACAAAATTTTTAAACCTAGAGTCTATGTACTTTTTAATTAAAAAATTTTGATAACTGTATTTTAACATAATAGGCGATTTTTGTAATCTTACTTTTTTTTTGTTTCATTGGGCATGTAATTGGGCATTTAACAACTATTCTGAGAAGGGGTCCATAGACTTATTAAACTGTGAAAAGAGTATGTGACACAAAAAAGATTAAGAATTCCTGCTCCAACTGATCCTCATAGGATATGGTTGCTCTCCCCAGAACACTCTCCAGGTGAAGAAACAGCATTTATTACTATGTGCCCTGTGCTACACTGGGAATACAGATAAAATCAAAAGGACAAGTCCCTGCTCTCAAGGACCTTACATTTTAATGAATACATAAAGGGAACTGAAAAGTAGGGGGAGTCCAAGAGTCACACATCCCATTTGAAGTAGGCATGTTTGGGGTTGGTGCTTCCTCAAATGGATTCCAGGGAGGTGGCAGCAGTGGTGGAGATAGGGACCAATTCTTAAACTGTGACATCCAGTACTGAAAACAGTACTCCACATGGAGTCTCAGAAGGTCAGAGTGTAGAGCACCAGGTTCCTAACTTTATGGTCCATGAATACCTAAGGTGTCTGTAAATAAATATGGGAGGATATCTGTGAACTTGGGTAGAGAAAAATAGTACATCTTTATTTTCACTAACATTTAGCTGAAATTTAGATTTCCTGAAATTATGAATTAAAAAAAATTATTCTGAGGATTCCATCAGGCTGTCCAGAAGGGGGTTCACAACAAAAAAAGTTTTAAGAACTTTCTCTTCAAGATCTGTGATATTGTAAAGGATTGGGCATAAGATACTTTGCTGGATTTATTTGTGCATTTATTTATTTGCCATTCTAATGAAATTCTATATTTCTTGATCCTCTTTAAACCTCAGGGGGAAAATAGCATCAGTATATAGGTTCAGAGTTTACTCCCTTCAACAAAATTTGCGCAAACCCTCCTGAGGACAAAGAGTGCTGGTTTCTAATTATAGCCTTTTGAGTCAAAAATGACAAAACAAAACAAAAAAAGCCCCAAACCACACAACCTGGCAGCTTGGGAACACATATACCATCTTGTTACCTGGGAAGAAGTTCTGATGAACTTCAAACACTTTTGGTGCCGCTTATGGTTAGTTGGAACCCAAATCTGATAGGGTGGAGCTGAGAAAAGATAAGTCTGCCCCTCCAAAAAAATCATTTTAAGAGGTGCTTTTAGGCAGGTCTTACTCCAAGAGGTGGATTCTGTCAACAAAAGTGCTTTTCTCGAATTTCAAGACTCCCACCAACTCTGGCCAGCCCCAGCTTTTCATACCCCTGTCTGTTTTGTCAGGTAAGATAAGAGTTTATCTACATGATAGTATCTTGGCACTTAAATCACTTTCCCAGGAAAAACTCCAACTATTCCTATAAACCTGTAGTGTTTTCAGACCTTTTTCTGGGATGGTCTATTGGGCTGTTCAGGGTTTGCTTACTGTAAACATCAAGTATCTGTTGGACACCTACTGAGTCCCTATCCCGGTGCAAGGCATTGTGGGGAGGTAAGAAAAAGAGAAGTAGAAGGAATAACTCCTACTTTGGAAGGGCTTATAATTTAATTAAAAAACAAACAAACTAATATCTGTGGAATGGAGAACAGTCTGATTAGGTGTAGTTTAGAATACACTGTTTGTATATGTATGTTTTACACGTGCATAAAGTTAACCTTAAACTTTCCATTGAACTTAGAATCATGGATTAGATCTGGAAACGAGTTCTAATTCTCGTTCTAATATTTACTTACCACCTTGGGTAACTCACTAAGCTTCTCTGGGACTTGGTTTCCTTACTTGTAAAATGAGGGTTTTGGAGAGGATCCCTGAGGTCTTTTTTGTCTGTAGTCCTTCAAAGAAGAATAGATGAGAAAGTGTGAAGTCAGTTAGTACTATCTCTGATACTTTCTGACTCAGTGACCCAGGGCAAGTCACTTAACTGCCTGTACAGTATAAGTTGTTGATTTATATTAGGGATTTTTCCCCCACTGTGAGTTTCTTACACCAATGAAATAATAGATCTAGGTCAAATATATAATATTTAGTATATGTACGTACAGTGTGTGCATGTGTGTATGTGAGTGTGTGTGTATATGTCATGAAGCACTCGATTGTGTAGAATGGACCAAATAATATTTATCTTAAATGGATTTTTAAAAATTGCTTTCTTTGGTTTTTTCTACTTTGTGCCTCTTGAGAACAGGAGGATTGATAAAATGTCTGCTTTTATTATAAGCAGGATCTAATATCAGAAAAATTATGTCGACCAAGTTTGCTCTTAGGAAGTTCCCAGTTTTGAACATGCCACACCATTTGAGTAATCCTTCCAGGTCCTTACCTCCTCATAGTCTTCTGCCTGTTTCTCTTGGATTGGAACCTCCATCACACCCTCCTGCTGCTCTTGCCTTTGGTCTGACGTGCTC
The DNA here is from genome assembly GCF_028372415.1 of Notamacropus eugenii. Classification (NCBI taxonomy): domain Eukaryota; kingdom Metazoa; phylum Chordata; class Mammalia; order Diprotodontia; family Macropodidae; genus Notamacropus; species Notamacropus eugenii. Next base: position 310,948,984 of record NC_092876.1, read on the forward strand.
CCCTTTCCTCCATCAACCTGCTTCAAACTCCCCTGTCTCATGCCCTCAAGGCAATGACGACTCTTTGTATAAGGTGACAGCCAGCCCTATTAATACAGTGCTGTGTGCTCTGCCAGATGTCCAGAGGTCTATGTCCTGGAAACATATATGCATCTAAACCGAAGCCTTCCTAGTCTAACCCATTTGTGACTGTCCACTCTAATCCTAAGTCATTAGTAATAACTCTAGTCATTAGGGATTCTAATTGGGGTGAGAGTGGAGAGGGGAGAGGTTAGATAGTCCCCATGGTAAGGAAGTAGGGGAGATATTTCTGGTCAGAAGGTGCCTTGTGGTTTCCCTCAGATCGGTGTTTAGGCAGCCACCCACTTCCCCTACATCCAAGGCCAAACCTAATTGCAAGTCTAGTTTACACTTTGGTTTTTATGGTGTTTGCCAGCCTGTGGCTAGAGTGATTTTTGATTAAAAAGCAAAGAAACCTTTTGAGTCTTGAACAATGAAAGCTACCTTTCATTCCTTTCACTTCCAGGCAATGGATGCAAATAATGCCCTGGGCTAGGGATTCCTGGTTGCTTGAAAACCTCCAGCTAGGAAGAACTCTTGACCAGAAGAGGCAGCCCAAATTTAACTATAATGAGTTGACTTTGATGATGGGAAACTAAATTGGGTGCCATTCAAGTTGGCATTCTCTGTCCTATATGACTCACCATTTTTATGAAGAGGCGACCTTCCTGCCATGGTACTTGGAGTAGAACTTGGAACACAACAGACTAGTGCTTTGCAGTTGGCTATATTATTCTCTTGCTTTTGTGAACACCCTTAGACACAACCATGGATAAGACCTGTCTGATCCATCCCCGTGGTGAGGGGGAGATGTCAGTGATTTTGTGGAAAGAACACTAGGTTGCACAAGAGAACTTCAGGACTTTTCTGATGTTCTATGAGTGGATGATTTCACAGTATATTATTTTCTCCAAATTCTCTACTTCAGTGCTTAGGGTTGGGGGGCATTTCTGATTTTTCTTTTAGCAGCTTTCCATTCAACTCCTTCCCTTCTTTGCCTTTTATTAGGATCCTAAAATATTGTAATTGGAAGGAATGACTTAATTTCCATTTTTAAAGTAATTTTGAATGAATAAATAACGAAATATTATTTACTATCTGCTGGGTACTAAGTGCAGAAAAGTCGAACACAAGCCAGGACAGTCCCTGCCCTCAAGGAGCTCACATTATAAGGGAAGAAGGAAACACATAAAGAGAAGCTGTAAAGGGTAATGGGAGCTGAGATATGCAGGAGACTAGGTGGTTTGGAAGTGATAGAAAAGCTTAATATCAGAACCCAGTGTCCCAGGGACAAAAATCCAAGGTTTAGGTGGAAAGGGCATGAGGAGCTGAGAAGGATGACCAGAGTTCATACAGCATGGTTTGGAACTGACAAAGAAGTGGCTTAGAGGTGGAGGCCTGATTGAAAAACATCTAAATTTTTAAAATTTTTAAAAAATTAAAAAAAAAAAGCCTCTTTCTATACAGACATCATCTAGTGATTACAGTCCATTGTACCCGTGAGGAAATTGAGGCAAAGAGAGACAAAATAATTTGCCCAAATTCACAAGGTGGTGGATAGCAGAAATGTAATTTAAACCCAGGTTCTCTGATTAAAATTCCTTTCCTCTTTCCATTATACATGTTTTTCTTTCTCTCACACCAGCTCTTTAAAGCACTCACAACTAGTATCACTCAATATGGTAATTGTTTACATGTTGTTTTGTTTTCGTCTCCGATTGTTTCCTGTATGTACATCCTGTCTCCCCATCTCAATTTTATTACTTAAAGACAAGGACTATTTAATATACTTCTTTAGTGTTTTGTTACAGTTCTTGGGACAGAATAGGCACTTGAGGAACATTTGCCTAATCAATGAATGCAAGGAACCAGTCATTGCAATGGAAGGAAATCATGTTTCCATCTTCCATCTTCTTCCCTCCACCCAATCTTGTTTTAAAACTTCAATGAAAACCCCCAATTCTTTCTTCTCTTAGGCCTACTTTGGTAACAGAAGGTTTGGAGAAGAGATGAAGTTCACTGCAACATTTGGATACGGGCATTGAACCTTGGTTGGTGTGAAGCATAGAATTAGATTCTATTACCTATGGCTTGGGTTTGGGGATTGGGGGGCCCATTTATAGATTTTCTAGTTAATATATGAGTGGGTTACAAAATTCTAAGGCACTTTAACGATGAAAAATGAAGAGTTTTTTTGGTGAACCACAATTGTCCAAAGCAGGAAGATGGTCCCTAGTTGGGGCAGCACTTTTTCAGGACAGGTTCTGCTCTTTTTATTTAGGGTGGAGAAAAATAGAAACATCAGATATTTGTTGATTTATGATCGCTTAAAATATTCTTTTTCATTATGAACTTAGCAAACATTAACATTTCAATATACAAAGAACAAAAAAGAGGATTATACAGTTGCGTAAGTAATTGTGAACTTTTGCTATTTACAGTTTGGATGTGTAAATTTAATACACTAATAACAAAATTGACCTGCTTGCCTGAATCCCCTTTTGAATTTATTTCTATGTATTATTATTTTTGCATCCCTTTTCCCTAACTTTTAAACATTTTTATCTAAAATTTTGAATTCCAAATTCTAGTCCTTCTCTCTCCCCTCCTCCATCTGTAGCAATCAGTCATAGGTTATACATGTGTAATTAGGTAAAATGTTTCCTTCTTAGTCATTTTGTAAAAGAAGATAGAAAGAAAAAAATGAATAAAAGAAAATAAATAAAAGTAAAAAAGAAAAATAAGGAAAAGAAAAGAAATAAAAGAAAAAGAAAAGAAAAAGTGAAAGAATGCATCATCAGTCTGTATTCAATCAATATTTGTTCTTTCTTTAGAGGCGGACAGTACTCTTCATCATTAGTCCTTTGGGAATGTCTTGGATCATTGCATTGTTGAGAACAGCTAAGTCATTCACAATTCATCATACAGTATTGCTGTTACTGTGTACAATGTTCTCCTGCATAACACTTAGCTATGTATCAGTTCATGTAAGCCTTTCCAGATTTTTCTGAAATCGTCCTGCTTGTCATTTCTTTTAGCACAATTATTTTCCATTACAATCGTATACCACAGCTTGTTTAGCCATTCCCCAGTTGATTGGCATCCTTTTGATTTCCGATTCTTAGCCACCACAAAAAGAGTTGCTATAAATATTTTTTGTACAAATAGATCTTTTTTCCTTTTTTTTTGGTTGTCTTTGGGATATAGAACTTGCAGTGATATTTCTGGATCAAAAATGGGTATAGTTCCAAATTGCTCTCCAGAATGATTGGATCAGTTCACAACTCTGCCAAGGGTGCATTAGTGTCCAAATTTTCATCCATCATTCATCCAACATCCATCATTTTCCTTTTCTGTCTTATTAGCTACTCTGATAGGTGCGAGGTAGCACCTTAAATTTGCATTTCTCTGATCAGTTTCTCTGATCACTAAATCAATAGTGATTTAGGGAATTTTTTCATGGCTGTAGATCCTTTGACCATTATTTATCAGGTGCAGAATGACTTGTATTTTTATAAACTTGACTCATTTCTCTGTATATTTGAGAAATGAGGCCTTTATCAGAAATACGCATGCAAAATTTCCCCCTAATTTTCTGCTTTCCTTATAATTTTGGTTGTATTGATTTTGTTTGTACAAAACTTTTTGAATTTTACATAATCAAAATTATTTATTTTACATTTTGTAATGCTCTCTGTATCTTCTTTGGTCCTAAATTCTTTCCTTATCCATAAATCTGACAGATAAACTATTCCATGCTCTCATAATTTTTTTGTATCTCTTAATATGCCAATACATCTGCCTCCCTTCCCCACATTCCCTTCCATTTTAACAAATAAGTATGGTCAAGTAAAACAAATCAATACATTGGCCATGTCTGAAAAATATACATTTATTTCTGTACCTCTAGTTATCACCGCTCTGCCAAGAGCTAGGCGGTACTTTTCATCATCAGTCTTCTGAAGTCACAGTTGGTCCCTGCATTGTTTAGTGTTCTAAAGTCTTTCAGAGTAGTTTTCCTTCATAATGTTGTGGCAACATTTTCTTTTGTTTTCCTGGCTCTATTCATTTCAGTCTGCATCAGTGTATACAGTTTCAGATCATTCTTCCCCTTTATTTTTAAGGTCCAGAACCTGACTGCACAGATCTCCTGGTCAGCTCTTTTCTATTTGAATGATATGGCAGAAGGAGGACTGTCCTGGTGGATCAGAAGACATACCATTCTAGGTCTGGCAATTCCTCTAACTAGCTGTATTTCCTTGGGCAAATGACTTTACCTAGGGGACTCAGTCTCCTCATCTGTAAAATGAGAAGTTTAGATGATGAACTTAGATGGCTCTCAGTATATGATCGTATGATCTCCGAGATACCCTCCAGCTCTAGCATTATGGAAGTCTGATTCTAGAACATGACCTGAGAACTTGCCTGATTAACGAAAATGTAAAACTCAAAAGGGTCAGAATTGACTTCCTGGTTGGCTAGAGGAAATAGGACTTCCTGCCAATCACCAACCTTTCCTAGTGGGGAATAATAATTCCATATAAATATTAATTTAGTATATATTAATACATGTAAATCAACCTATTGGGGATACAAATCCTGTAGATTTATTGCAAAGTTGCAACAACATCAGCATTTATGTTAATGATAGTGAGGGTTGGTAGACCTTTTTTATCGCTTAATAGAGATGACTCCTGACTTAGTTATTTATTATGCCTTCTTTCACATGGTACATTTGAGTTTTGAAACAGTCTAAATAAATCTGTCCCCTACGTCTTAACTGTTTACATGATAAGGAAGATGAAACGATCTGGAATTTTTTTTCCTTTTTGAGGGGCAGGGGAGCTTTTCTTTTTATGGGAAGGTGACCTTAGTGTTTCCCCCTTGATAGGATCAGTGATGATGGTCCGCACGGTTATTCACACTTTTTCTCGTCATGCTGTTTGTGACCACCGATGGAACAGCGTGTGTAAGATGGCTATTAGGGATACACTAGGAAGCAGACCATGACCCTGGAACCGAACAGAGATAATTGGTCCACATAGGAATTGAACTAGCAACAGAAAGACTTGGCAGGCTTCTAAGTTAAACAGCTATAGAACAACTAAGGACTAAACTGCCTTCAGGATTAGGGAGGAAGGTATCAAGCCCATTCAGCAGTCCCTTATGATAAAATCTTGAGGGTTCCAATGGATCATGAGCTCAACCCTATGATGAGGCAACCAAAAACGCTGTTGGCTAGTTAGGCAATGTGAATATTAGTTTAATTTGCAAAATGGGAGAGAACATAATCCCTTCTGGTTCTCTGTCCTTGTTAAATCAACTCTAGAGAAGACTATATTCAGTTCTGGGTTCCACATTTTAGGAAAGACCTTGATAAACTTGGAGAATGCCACAGGCAAGCACATGACAGTTGTCTTCAGAACATGCTGAAGAGGCTGTAGACTTGTCTTGTTTCGTTCTAGAAGCACCTTTGAGGGCAGGGACAGTGTTATTATTTCTGGCTACATTTACAGTGCTCAGGACAGAACTTTGCACAGAATAAGCACAGCTAGTATTTGGCAAATGGAATAGAGTGGCATGGAGGATAGCACATTGGACATGGGAGTCAGGAAGACCTGAGTTCAGATATGGCCTCAGACACTTAAGAGCTGTGGGAGCAGGGGCAAGTTACTTAATTTTAGCTTCCTTATCTGTAAAATGGGGGTAATAATAGCACCTACATTCCAAGGTTATTGTAAAGATAAAATGATATAATGTTTATACAGTGTTTTGTAAACTTTAAAATACTATTTCATTGAATGAATTAGACTGGCAAGAGTCGTCTCTGTTCGCTTTCCCAATTCTGCCCCTGACATTTTAGTATAGTACAAAAGAGAGAAAAACCCTATTGCATTTTTTATAAAAATCACTCCCTAGTTTTGATAGTCATTGCTAGATTTCCTTTAGGAATGCCTTGATTTCTTTTAGGCCATAGTCATATTAGCGAAAGAGAGGGATTCAAAACTGGTACTGAGATGCTATTTTGAAAAGCAAATTGGCATTTTAAACAACAAATTTTTAAAAATACCTTTCCAAAAATCCCAAGTAACATTTATTCATGCTTATACTGTATTTTCAAAACAAAAGTGCCCTGTGGACAAGGACTTAAGTGTATTTCAGTATAATGCCCAACTTTTCTCTTACTTAACTGGATGATATTTCTTTGCATCATGATGTGGAGAGTTCAGAAGTTCACACATGGATGGAAAGGGGGTTTTGATGAGTTCTTCTTGTTGTTTTTAAGCATGTCTGGAGCCCAGTAACCCCTAGTGAACTTTTAGCCTTTAGTCCAGCTGCAGCTCTTTAGCCTCTATAAAATCAGGAAACAGAGAGTGCTAGGGGCCTGAGTCATCCGGCCTCTTGGCTGTCCCCAGGGCATGGGCCTCTCTCTCCAATATAGTCTGGAATGCCTAATGAGCAGGTCCACCTGCAGACCTTTTAGAAAAACCTAGGCAGTGAGCTAATCCTCTCCTAGGAAGAGGAAAGACTCAGGGGGACTTCTCAATTCAAGACCACTCAGAAACCATACTCTCTACTAATCTGGCTACTATAGAATTGGTGGGCTTTGATAATTGCTTCACATAAAGAAAAACTGAACACAGTTGGAGAGGGTCCCCAGTAGGACATCTGAAATGATCAAGGGCTGGGAGGGCAGACTACAGATTAGGACACTACAGTCCTCAAAAACAAATGTTGAGAGGGGAAATTATTGAAACCCATAAAGACAGAAGGACCAGAGAGACACGTTTCGGCAAATAAAAGGAAATTTTTGCTTCAGATTCTATGTAAAAAACATTTAATTCAGTACCCCTTATAGAAGATTTGAGTTGAACATATACATAGATTTTTAGGAGGTCTAGTAAAATTCTTGGATGATCATTTCATAATGACTTATTAAGGAACATTAGGATGTTTGGGTGGTTTCTCTAATCTTTGAGGTTTGCAGGAAAAAATGACGACCAGGGACAGAATTGACAGTGGATGGATTGTTGAGTGTGGTGGAGGAATTTTGTACATTTATGTTCACTTGCTTCTCTAAAATCACATCAGTCTACCTCCTAGCCCTCACAAAGAAATGGAATCTGGTTATGGGCATCTGATCGGTCAACAGGCATTTATTAAGGGTTACTATGTGCTGGACATTGTGCTAAGCCATGCATGGATATAGAAAGACAAAGATGAAACAGTCCGAGCCCTGAAGGACCTTCCATTCTATTGGGGGCAAACCAATAAGAATATGTACGTACTTTTTGGACTAGATGAGGGATTTCATCCAAGTAGGGAGCTCCCCGGTAAGAATCTCTCCCTTTATCAATACAGATCACACCAGTGTGGCAGAGTAGAGTGTTGAAGAATAACTTGGTGTAGGGAGAAATGTCCAGGGTCACATGACCAATTTGTATCAGAGGCAGGATTCAAACTTAGGTCTTTCTGGCTCAGAAGCTGATGCTCTATCCTTTGCATGATCCTGTTTCACCTAATACACAAAATACATACGAAATAAATCAAGGTAATATTTATGGAGAGGCACTGGCAGGTGAGATCAGAAAAGATCAGAGGTGAGCTTTAAGGGAAACTAGAGATTCTGAGAAGTGGATGTGAGGTAGGAGTATATTCCTGGCACAAGGCATGGCCTGTCCAAAGACATGGAGGTGGGAGATGGGAAATGGCATGTTAGGCGATCACAAAGGTAGGAAGTACATTTTGGTGTGTATGGGGGTATAAAGTATAATAAGCCTGAAAGGGTAGGTTGAATTGAGCTTGGGAAATGTTTTAAATTCCAGAGTGGAGTTTGTATTTAGTCCTCTATAAACTTCAGTGACTCCCAGTCACTTCCAGGATCAAATACAAAATGCTCTCTTTGGCATTCAAAGTCCTTCATAACCTATCCCCCTCCTCACCAGGATAAAGGAAAGGAAAAAGGAAAGGAGAGGAGAGGAGAGGGGAGGGGAGGGGAGGGAGGGGAAGCGAGGGGAAGGGAGGGGAGGAGAGGAGAGGAGAGGAGCCGGTAAAACCCAAGTCAACTGGGCATCTTTTGACCATCCAAATTTACCTTCCTTTGGAGAGGAGAAGGAAGGGGAGGGGGAGGCAAATAGGAGAGGAGGAGTTGAGTTACCCACTTAGATGGGGCCCCATTCTGCCAGCTGCATCTACTCACAGGATTGTGTCGCTGAATAGGCCTATTTAAGAAGTATAGCCAAACTGCACTCTGAAACTGGGACACCAATGGGCCCCTGCCTAAGGGCTCCTCTGCACCCTCCTAGCTTTAGAGTGATTTTCAATAGTAACTGTTGCTGGTTCCCACCCAGCCTGATGGCTTTCTTTTTCTTGACCTCATTAAAGGGGCCATGGCCTGGTTACTCCTTAAACAGGCCTATTCATTGAATAGGCATTGCCTCACTCTAAATGAGTACCTGCAAAGACCATGGTCTAAAGGGCCCAAAGCCTCCCAGTGCATCCTGGGTCATCATCTCCAGTCATCCTGAGGACTATCTGGTCACTGGATTCAGATGGCTCTGGAGGAGAAGTGAGGCTGGTGACTTGCACAGCCCTCCCTCACTCAAAACAAAGGCAAGTGCTAGTCATGTCATCATTTCTCTGATGGCGTCATCTTCTTTTGCAAGGAAGGACAAACAAACTCTTTGATCTAGTGATACTGACCTCCTTGCTTTTCAACAAAGATCTCAAGGCACCAGACATTTTCTGTCTGTTCCCCATGCCTCTCCTTCAACTTCACCTACTGACTTCCCTGGCCTCCTTTAAGACAACATTCCCAACCCTCTCTTAATTCTAATGCTTTCCCTCTCTTAATGTCCTATATATTCTATAGATAATTTGTTTGTACAGGACCGTCTCCTCCTTTAGACTGTGAACTCCTTGGGGGCAGGGGTATTGTCTTTTGTCTTTTTTATCCTGTATCTTCAGTGTTTAGCACGGTGCCTGACACATAGTAGGTGCTTAACAAATGTTTATGTGACTGACTGATTATTCATAGTGTCATAGGGAGCCACCAGACTTTGTTGATTAGGGGAGTGACAGGATGGGATCTATGCTTTAGGACTATGACTTGACAATTTTGAGGAGAATGGATTGGAGACCTGAGGCAGAGAAACAAATGAGGAGGCTATTAAAAAAAAGCAGGGAGGAGGTTGTCTACTGGAACCTAAGTGGCAGCTACAACAGAAGAAGGCATAGTCACTCTTGAAGCTGCCAAAGCTTGCTGGTGGTTGGTTGCTACTAGACGAAGACTGGAAAATGGAGAAGAGTTTTATTTTACTTTGTAGTGCTATCTAATGATTGGGGAGAAAAAAAGTTCACTAGGGAAAATGATAACTCTTCTTTGTACTCAGATGAGCAAACCCCCCTTTCCCCATGTCTGGCTGCCTGGTGAGAGAGGTCAAACAATTACAGTTCCCTTCGTTTCCTAGCCAATTGGGAAATTAAATAACATCTCCGTCAAAGCTTTATTAGTGATTTTCAAGAAAGAGGTAATTGAAATTAAACTTTTTAATACTCTCACCAAATTGGTGTGGGGGCAGGGGAAACAATGGATTGCATCTCCCCTCCTCCACATTTGCCAGGTCTTTTCCTTCCTGGATTGAGATGAACAACGGGCATGCAAGTTCTCCTTGATCTGACTCTACCGTTTCGTAGTCTACCTCACCTCCTTCGGATCCCTAATGCCTATTGACCTCTCCACTCAGCTCCTCCACCATGCCCTGCTCCTGCTCTGGTTCTCTGGCTCATGCGCTCCCTTCTGAGAAATCCCTTTCTCCTCCCAGAATCACAGATTTGTAGAGTTTGAGACCTGGAAGGGACATCAATGGCCATTTCTTCCAACCCATGCCCCAAAAGAATCCTCACTATAACATACCCACCAAGCCTCCAAGGAGGGAGAACTTAGCACTTCTTGAGAACCTATTCTACATCTAGACACCTTCTATTGTCCTTTTTATCGAGTCTACATTTTCCTCTTGGCAGTTTCCACCCCTAGCTCCTTGCTCTGCTCCCTGAGGCTAAGAGTCTAATCCTCTCCCACAGTACACTCCATTCAAGTAGTCCAGGATAGTTATCTTATCTTGCTGCCTCTTCCAGCCACCACCCCTTTCCCCCCATTAGGTCCTCTTTTCTCCAGGCTCAACATGCCCAGTTTCTTCAATAAATCCTTATATGTCACAGACAATCCTCGTTGACCTCCCCTGGATGCTCTCCAGTTTATTAATGTCTTTCTAAAATCACATTGTCCAGAACTGAAGACGGTACTCCAGATGAGATCTGTTGAGGACAGTAGAACTACCACCTCCCTCTGTTTTTGAAAATTATGCCCCATCTTCATGGATTCCATGATCATATTAGCCCTCACATGTACTCTCCAAATTCTGTCATTATGCTTTAAAGTACAGTATAAATCCCACCTTGTCCACGAAAACTTCCCTGGCCCTTCCAGGCCACATTGATTGAGATCGACAGTGGGCATGCCAGACCCTCTTTGATCTGACCCCACCCTTATTTAGTCTACCTTATCTTTCCCTTTTAAACTCAGAACACTTACTGTCCACACACAATGCTGATTTGCCTTGACCAGATAAGTCTTGAAATAACTCCCACTCCTGTTTATCTTTGTATGTGTGTATCTTCAAACTCCTTCAAGACAGGGACCATGCATCCTTTTCATTCATACCTTCTCCACTTAGCCCAGTCCCAGCCCTAATAAGTATACATAGTAAGTGATTAGTAATTGCCTTTTAATCCATTAGGCAGGTGATGGAGGTAGCTATTTGTTTAATAAATGAATTAGTCTCTTGCCAAGTCTTCTGACCAACAGTACACATTTAGAAGACTGATCAAGGTTAGAGGTGTACCCTGGCAATAGTTATTACCCAGGCTAGCTTCTACCTACAAATGGAGACTGAAACAACTTCTGTGACCTAATCAGCACTGTTCTCTAACTCACTGAGCTAACTAGTCATGTTATGACTTATAATTAATAAGGCAGCTAGGTGGATAGAGGACCCCAGACTTAGGGTCAGGAAAAAATGAGTTCGATTCTTGCCTCAGACACTCATGAGTTGTGTAACCCTGGGCAAATCACTTAGCCAGTCTGTGCCTCAGTTTCCTCATTTGTAAAATTAGGGTTAGTAATAGCACTTTACCTCATGAGGTTGTTGGGAGCATCAAATGAATTAACACATGTAAAGCACTTTGCAAACCTTAAAACACCATACAAATGCAGGATATTACGTAGAAAATCAGTGAGAGGTGTTGGATTTGTACAATTGTAGTATATATTCTCTCAGTCCTTGGTGTCTGGAGAAACTGGGTCCCCAGAGGATGAAAAAGGAGGCAGAAATAAATAGCCAACATATCTTTTTATTGAGCCTCAGTTCCTGCTGGATCCACTCCCCCTAAATTCAGAGAAGCTTGTGTGGTTGAATGAGCTCATCCCCACCCACCTAGTTCAGCTTCTCCTCTTGCTCAGGCCTGTAGCTTACACATTTATTCTAATGATGTCACGATCAGGGTCAACAGAGGCCCCTTTCAAACGTGTAGGTTTCCAGACAATGACCAGGGAACTCTGTCTTCCTTTCCCTCCAGTACACACAGAAATAATGTGAAAGGTAAATTGGGTCTATGTGCTGCTCAGATATCAGTCCCTCTTCAATGAATAACTAATTCTGGGAATTTGGTGTAGGTGTAGCAGAGAGGACCTGGATTGATTCTCTGCTATATTATTTGCTAACTGTGTGACTTTAGGTAACTCACCTACTCTGGTTCTCTGCTATAAAAGGAGAAGGGCTGGGCTAGATGATACCGAAAACCCCTTGGTAGTGCTAAACTATGAGCATCTTTCATCTGTGCAGCTTGACCTCATTCAGGCTTAACCTCATTCAAGCTTAGTTCAGACTGGGAAAGCAGGTTGGTACCAAGTGATAATCTCTCATTTTGCCAATGCGAAAACCAAATTCCCAACTGGGGACTTCTCCCAATTGGAAATTCAGGTGACTGTCCCCTAAGTCACCCTGGGATCAAAAGCCAAATCAGGGTGTCCTCAGCAGAAGAACATGCCACCCTAACCCTAAATGCGCTCAGATTCTGTCAGGTCAAGCCTAGTTGACTCAATTTAAATACTAGGTTTTGCTGCCACAGAAACAAATGTAAACATCTTTCTGGAATCCTAGTGCTACTGCTAAATTCCAGGAAATCCAATTTTCCAGAGTTACATAAGACAACTGCTGATGATTTGTAGCTAAACTGACTGTGTACACATGTGTATGTATGTGTATGTGTGTGTATGTCGGGTGGAAGGGGGAAGTCTGTTTTCATAAATCACTAAAAAACACACCTGCAGCTGTTTTTGTGTCCCAAGTATCTTGATGGATATTTCCTGCCCAGGCATCTTTAGTCCCTAATGAAGGAGTAGCCCACATAAATCTGATTAGTGGCCAGCAGAAGAGGTAGGGTTTTGCATGTGTTGTTTTTGGGTCTTGAAAACCTTGGAGGGGCCTTTATCTTTGTAGGGTATGTCTGGGAATGTCTCTGAGCCTGCAGTCCTTTTGATATTTGATCTAAGCAAGGGAATATGACTGCCCTCTTCTTCCCTTCACAGAGGCATATTCAGCTCATAGAACCACTCAAACTAGGGGAGGTATCTGTGGAAGGGCAGAAATGTTGAAAGGTACTGGGGCTGAAATTCTCCCATTAGGAATGTGGAGCAGAGAGAAGTACAGTAAGCTAAGCAGAGGCCAAATACAGAGCAGCCCAGAATGCTGCTGGGCTCTGCACTCAAATGGTGAACCCTGAAGTTGGCCAAAAGGGGACTGGAAAAACTTTCACAAATTCCCTTCAATCACATAGTCCCAGGACATCAGATTTTAAGCTCTCATTTCCTTCAAACCTCCCTGTCCCAAACTTCTATATCCCCAAATTCCTGTATCCCCAAATCCCTAGTCCTTACCTACTCCTAGCCGCCATATCCTCAAATCTCTCGTATTTCCAACTCAGGTATCTCTAAACTGTATATTTCCAACCTTCTTCTTTCCCCTGAATCCATATACCTAAACATGTATATCCTTAATCCCTCAAATACTCACATCCGTGTCACTCTGACCCCATTTTCTGACAATTCATCTGTCATCTCAGACCCCCATAGCCCCAGTTCCATGTTTGGAAGTTAGAATTTCTAGAAATTAACTGGAGGTTGTTGCTTAACTACATAATGAAGCTACAGTAATAAACACACAACTCTAAAGTCCTTTTATTCAAAAATCAAGGACCTTGTCTTCTACTCTCTTGGTGTATAAGATATCTAGGGCTAGACTTAATCACGATTTATTAAGTCCCTATTATGTGTCAGGTGCTGGAGATACACAAACAAAAAATGAAAACAATTCTCACCCTCATGGAACTTATGGGGAAGGGGCAGGAGGGAAATCTATACACATATAAGTAAATACAAAATCAGTGCAAAGCAACTCCAAGGTACTATGCAGGTGGGACACTTGCTGCTGGAGGAGCGTGAGAGGCTTCATGTAGGAGGTAGCACCTGTGATCACAGAATCATAGATTCAGAGGTGCAGGCATCCTTAGAGACGATTCAGTCCAGCCTTCCATTTTGCAGGACAGAGGAAAGAGGCTAGGGATTTTAAGAGGTTTAGGTGAGGAGAGAGAGCATTCCAGGAAAAGTGTCATTCTGAGAAAAGTCTGACTGATATGGGAGCTGGTTTGCTATGTACTAGGAGTAGTAGAAAGGGCAACCAGGCAAGAATGAAGAGTATGTGAAGTAACACGTAATGAATATGCAAAGGTTTGCGAGAACCATTGGATGAAATGGGAAGTCAATCTTTGGTGTTTCTAGGCTGGGTAGAATTCTTTCAAGACATAAAGAATGCTGGCAAAATTAATTATTGTCCTTCTTTCCCCCTGTTGCATCCTGGGTTACATCTCCAGTCCTCCTGATCAATATCTTGCCACTGGATCCAGATGGCTCCACAGGAGGAAGTGAGACTGGTGACTTTGCACAGCTCTGCCTCACTTAAATCGAAGTCAACTGCAGGTCATGTTATCATCTCTCTGATATCTTGGTCCTCTTCAAGAACTAAGGACAAACACAACAACAATCTCTCTCTTCCCAACACCTTAACAATGATCAAATCAAGAACACCTAGCTCATATTGAGGAACTGCTAACACAGAATATGCAGTGTAATGGAGAGAAACAGGAGCTCCTAGGATGCTAAAACTATTATTAATAATAATAACTCACATTCTTATTGAGTTTTAGGTTTCTCAAAATGTTTTCCTAACACCAAAAATTTGAATTAGGTCATACAAGTGTTATTATCCTCATTTTACAAATAAGGAAACTGAGGCTTTGAGAGGTTAAGTGATTTTTCCCATGGTAATATGGGTGGGGACAAGATTCAAATTCAGGCCTCTTGACACCAACTCCAAGACTCTTCTTCACCTTACCTCAACTTCAAAAAAAAAAAGCCATTTATTCCTAACATCTGGGAAAAGCTGCTTAGCTAAATGTACCTGGCTTGCTCGTCTTTTTGCTGTGTGTATGGTTTTAAGTCTCTGTGTAATTTTGCACAAAGAAGTAGACAAGGCAGAGAGAGCTACTCCAGAAGTCATAGCCCAGACCAGTTGGATGGATAATGTTGGCAGTGACACCTGATATTGATTGATCACCTACTACTGTGTTAGGCAAAGTGAGAAAATCAGAAGAAAGCATAGGCCCTCATTGTAAGAAAGTCTAATTAAAAAGACAAGATATACCTGAAGAGTATCAGGCAGACTATCTTGTGATTTTGTCTGTATAATTACACACAGGGGCAGTTAGATGGCACAGTACATAGAGCCCTAGGTTTGGAGTGAGGAAGACTCCTCTTCCTGAGTTCAAATGTAGTCTCAGACATGTACTAGCTGTGTGACCCTGGGCAAGTCACTTAACCCTGTTTGCCTGTTTCCTTATCTGTAAAATGAGCAGGAGAAGAAAATGGCAAACCACTCTATATCTTTTTCAAGAAAACCCAGATAGGATCACAAAGAGTCAGATGTGACCAAAAATGACTGAGCAACATATAATGATGAAGAGAGGTTCACAGATCTAGAAATGGAAGAGACCTCTGAGGTCATTTAGTTCAGTCCCCTTCTTTTACAGATACGTAAATGGATTATGGGATTTGAACCAGATCATTTGACCCAGGCCAAGTTCCACTCTGTAATCCCTCTCTGTCTTTGCAGCTGTTTTTCATGTGGCCAAACTTCAACATATAGTGGCCCGTCTTTTGATGCTAAGACTTTTCAAGCTAACCTGGGATGCTTTTTAAAGATGTCTGATTGCCATTCAAAGCATTTGCAACTTAGTGGGGCCTATCTCACTACGTTTGTGCTTCAATGGAAAGAGCACTGACTCCAGAGTCCAAGGACTTAAGTTCAAATCCTACCCTTGACTCATATTAACTGTTTGACCACAGGCAAACTTTCTGGCATCTAAATTCCTTGCTCTTCCAAATGAAGAGATTAGATGGCTTGTGAGGTGCCTTCCAGCTCTTATATCCTATGATCCTTTGAGAACACGGGATCACCATTAGAACAAAATGGAGAAAGGAGGAGAACAATTGTGTTAGATTATATGGTACAGACTATAAGAATGTGTTTATGAGTTCCTTAGCTCTATGTTGCATGGGGCCATTTATTTCCCCCAAATGAGGCAGAATTCATATTTGTTTCTTGATTGATGTCTGTTAGATGATCTGCCCCACTCCATCAACAGGAGACCTGATGGGAATGTCCAAGTCGACATTACTAGGATTCACAATGAAGGGGATTTAGTCATTGCAAGGTAGGAGACTCAGTCATTATCTTTTAAGAGTAGTTACTTCTGAACTCCATCAGTTGGGGTTACAATGCAAGGGAATCTGCAAAGGTAGGGTAAGCCAGAGGCTGTACTTGAGTTTATATTCTTCTGTAACCAGATAGCTGGAACTCCACCCTCCCCTCCCTACTTGCCAAGACTTGCAGCCAGGGTTGTTTCTTCCCACCCTCATCTTCCCCTCCAGCAGATGACTTCATAGCCACCTACAGCAGAGGAGCACTCTGTGCCTCGTGGCCACTGTGGCCTTGTTTATAAGGTAAAGACCTCATTGGATCTCAGATATTCTACTGCAGTGTTACACCTGCAGATGCAAAAGAAATAATTCTGGAATCTTGGGGAAGAGTGGGAGAGGACACATCTTGTTTTGATATTAAGAGTAGTATTCTTTAAAAAGCACCCTACAGCTAATGTTAGGGTTGGCTAATAGGAAAGTGCCTGATCTGTTAAATAGGCCTGAGCTGTGGGTTGGTGGGTGGGGGGTGAATATCTCATGTTGATCAGAAAAGGTATGTTGTAGATCTTACTGGGATCCTCAACAGCATGGGAAAACTATAAAATAATTTATATTGTTCATACAGCACATAATTCACAATTTGGAGTAACATTATGAAGTTTTTGTTTTTGCCTTTCTGAAGGAAAAAAAAGAAAGAAAGAAAGAAAGAAAAGTCTTTCTAGTCTGCTGCTATCAAGGAAAGGACCAGGTGCGCTTTGGCAAACTTAAAAGTGTGCGTGTATCATAGGGGCCCAAAGAGTCTGTGCCCAGTGACAGGCCTGGGCTGGGGCTCTGAGCATCAGGTGAAAGAGACACAAAAATCCTTTAGATTCTTGGGATTCAACTGGGGAAGATCCTGATTGCCTTCTGCTCCTTGGGCTATCCCAGACCCAAGCCCAGTCTACTCACTTCTCTCTGGCTATCTATCTATGGCCAAGACTGCTGCTGCTGCTGCTGGGTGCAGACTTGATTTCTTATTAAAGGGAGATTAGCAGGTGTTAAGAGAGAAATTTTGAGTCCTATCAGCACTGGAGAGAGCCTATCTCCTAGATCTAATCTGAAGAATTTCAGGAACTCTATTTTGGAGAAAAAGGGAGCTGATCTCTGAAGAATTTTATGTTGTTTTTGTTGTCTGAGCAGCACTGGTGACTGGGATTTCTGGAATCCATTCTGTAAGAATGGTCAGGCTGGGCTATACCCATCTCTCTTGGCAGAGAGGCCAATTCTTGGTCCTTCATTCCCGACGACAGGGTTGGCAATTCTTTAAGATCTCACCTGACCCATAACTCGATATGGAGGAAACTGATCAATAAAGATCATTTTCCCAAGGGAGAACACATTTCCTTTTGAACTGAGAGTGTCCTTATCACAGTGGACGCAAGCTACATCAGTATGCTGGAAGCCACTTTTCCCCCTTCACATCTCTCCACATGCCCCCCTCGATTTCTTCAACAGCTCCTTCGTTAGACACCAATTTAAGTCTTGTATAGTGATCAGCCATCTCTTCATTTGCAGCGGTTTTAACCTGCTGCGTCGGAAGCTGTTGCAATTAAATTTTAATTGAGATGCACGCTGCTTAAGCAGACACAAGACAGCTACAGCTATTGCTAATTAATTTTCTTCCAAAATGACAACATTTAATAATTACACTGCATGTTGCTAGTGTTATTTATATAGTCTTAACTTTTTTTTCCTTAAGGCACATCCCCCATAGATGTAGTTGGCTGTGTTCTCATGCATGGCAACTGTGATTAGCTTCAAAAGTTGACTGGACATTTATGCTTAGTAAGTTAGTAAGAATATATCAGGGATTTGGGGGAAGATCAGACATTTGAATGAAGGAGTCTAACTACTGAGTAGATCAGAAACTTCAGCATCCCACCAGATCTTGGTTCTGTGCAAATGTGTCCTCTGGGCAAAGGCATTTCTCAGACTCAGTTTCCTCATCTGCAAAATGGGCATAGTAATGCTTGCCCTACGGGGTTGCTAGAGTACATTTTGACACATTTTAGTGACATTGAGAAAGCACTAGACCTGGAGGTCAGAGATCTGGGCTGGAACCCCAGTTCTGACCATGCCTAGCTATGTGGTTCTTTGCAATTCATTCACTTCCCTGAGGCTCACTTTCTGAATCTATAAAATAGGGAGGGTATTAATAATGTTGTATGTACTATCTTCCACATTCAATGGATGTAAAGCACTTTTATGTAGACTATGGGGAGAGGGAGATCTAGGGTATGTACCTATGAT
Organism: Notamacropus eugenii; assembly: GCF_028372415.1. Taxonomy (NCBI): domain Eukaryota; kingdom Metazoa; phylum Chordata; class Mammalia; order Diprotodontia; family Macropodidae; genus Notamacropus; species Notamacropus eugenii. The sequence goes on from NC_092876.1 coordinate 310,967,207, forward strand.
TTAATCAGTGTAGAGAGTGTGTTCGTCCTTCATTGCTGAAGAAGACCATGCCATCAGAGAAATGGTGACTTGACTTGCACTTGACTTTTTTTTGAGTGAGGGAAGGCTGTGCAGGTCACCAGCCTCACTTCTCCTCCAGAGCCATCTGAATCCAGTGACCAGATATTCCTCAGGATGACTGGAGATGACCCAGGATGAGGCAGTTGGGGTTAAGTGACTTGCCCAAGGTCACACAGCTAGTGAGTGTCAAGTGTCTGAGGTGAAATTTGAACTCAGGTCCTCCTCACTCCTGCACTGGTGCTCTATCCACTGCACCACCTAGCTGTCAGTGTAGAGAGTACCTGAATGAGGGAACTCCCAATGTAGATTGGATGCTTGCCTGTGATTTTGCAATTTAGAGTCTTAGAGAGTTGCCTAGAGAAAGATTAAATCACTTGCCAGGAGTCACTAAACCAGAGGCTGGAATTGAAACTAGATCTTCTTGGTTCTGGATTCAGCTCTCTAGGCTCTATCCCGAGAAGTCACCCTGCTTCTATAAAGCATAAAACACCATATACAAGTATATGCTTATAATAACTAAGTACATAGCACTTCAGTTTTTTCATCTACAAAATAAAGGATTGAACTAGATGGCCAATAGCACCTTTTCAACTCTCTCTCTCTCTCTCTCTCTCTCTCTCTCTCTCTCTCTCTCTCTCCCTCCCTTCCTCCCTCCCTCCCCTTGAGTCTCTGTCTCTCAAGCTCCTACATACACACACATGTATAGTCTGACATGACCTGTTCATGATCTGTTCTTACCAGTTTTAAGTGCTCTCTGCAAAGTGTTCACAAATAATGCCTTTAATAACATATTTTGTAACTTCACCAGGAATAGGACTCATGCTCACCTGTTCAGTGTTTGGAGATTCCATTTTCTTCCCTCTTTTGAGAATTGAGATAATATTTGCCCTTCTTCAGATGTCTTACTTTTCTGGTTTTCCTCTACCTTTCCAACATTACCTCCAATTAAGAGTTCCCCAATAGCACCTGCTCATTCTTTCAATACCCTATGATGTCGTTCATCCAGGTCCGTTGACTTGGGTTCACTGAGGACAGCTAAATGCTGCCTGACTCCATCTCCTCAAATATCTTGCATTTCCAGTCTCTGATAACCATTTTGTTCTCTCCCTTTCTGTTCTTTCTCCTTGGAAGAGAAAATAAAATGAAAATAATGGAGTAGCTCGATCTTCTTGTTGTTATACCATCCACCCCCAGCAATAGCTCTGTCCCTTTTTTAACCTTCCAGTTTCTCCTGAACAACCCCCATTTTTGTTGCTCTCAGTTTCCATAGTCTGCTTCAACTCATTCAGGTTCTTCAATCATCATAAGACTGTACTTTTCTTTTCTATTTATCATCATCATTGAAATTAATAACAAATCAGTCAGTCAGTCAGCATTTATTAAGCATTTACTATGTGCCAGGGACTGTGCCAAATTCTTGTAACACATATTGAAGCAGAAAGAAAGTCTCTTCCTTTAAGCAAAGGAGGAGGATAGCATGTAAAGGGGAGCCAAAAGGGAAGGGTCATTGGAGACCAGGATCTATGGAGTTGAGTCAGAGGCAGCATAGAAAGGAATGGAGATGTGGTTGCCCTGGGCATCCTCCTTCAAAATGGAGATGCTTTATAGGTGAAGGAATGTAGTGAGCTTCCAGGGCACGGATGTGTCTGGCATGGTATCCAGAGAACTGTGAAGAGGACCAGGGTCACAGAGCTAATACGAGTTGAAGGCCAAATTTGAACTCAGGTCTTCCTGAGTCCACTATGACAGCTACTTGTTTCCATCTGTCTGTCTGCTGTTTTTGATCTGGGTACCCATACTGGTTTCTTTAATTGGCTTTTCCTTTTAAGCTTTTTGAGAGATCTGGACCATCCTTCAACTTGGGACATGGCCAGTGTAGTAGCTGAAGGAATCTATTCCAGAAGATTTAGCTGGTTGGACCCAGGCTGAGGATCAGGAGTTTAAAGCTGTGGAGTGAATATTTTGCCTTTCTGGGGAAGAGTGTTTCGTCTTTAAAGAAGGGGAAAATAACAACTGTTTTGTCTTCTTCTTTCCCATGAAGATGATGCAGTGAGGACAAGAAAGCTAGCATCATGTGGTACTGAATGGGTGTATGACTTGAAGTAGGGACCTTGAACTTCAAGGAAATTGGCCCAGTGAAGCTTAAGATGAAATTCCCTCAGGTACCTGGTCTAATTAAAATCGTCTACATGGGGATTTCGGTCTTTCTTCCATAATGTCCAGATTTTGGTTGTTAGATGCATGGTTTTCTTCAAGAAAGGGCGAAGACTATGCTGACAATAAGTGATCTTATTGGGGGGAGGATGAAGAAAGGATGAGATCAGAGTGGGAGGAGCTCATTGCACTAATCAATTCAGGTTCCGGGGTCTAAGACATTTGGAAATGACTGGTTTCACCTGCTCATTGCTTGTTCATAACTAGCCCTGAGCCATATTAATTCTTATTTTTTTACCTTTGCTTTTTCCCTTTTTCTCTGTATTTCTTTTCCTTTACCACATTATTTGAGTGTATGAGTATTGTATAAGTGTCCACATGCTGACTTCTGGCTAAAACTATTCAGTGTCTCATTCATTCATTCCCTCATTAGACATTTGCTAAATGCCCACATACTGGTTGTGTGACTCTGGACAAATTATTTAACTTCTCAGTGCCCCAGGCCACCCTTTATGACTGTTAAGTTGCAGAGCAGGGGCAGACTTGCTTTGGTAGTGAGTTTCCTAATCATCATCATCATCATTATTATAGCTAGCATTTAATAGGACTTTAAAGTTTGCAAAGCACTTTTCATAAGCTAACACATTTGATCCTCACAACAACCTTATGCAATAGATACTATTATTATCTTCATTTTGCAAATGAGGACATAGGCAAAGAAGAAAGGACAGAAACAAGCATTTATTAAGCACCTACTATGTGCCAGGAATAAATATTACCTCTTTTGATCTTCACAACTCTGGGAGGTAGGTACTATTATCATTACCCCCATTTTATAGTTGAGGAAACTGAGGCAGACATGGGTTCATTGGACCATGTAAGTGTCTCAGGCTGGCTTTGGACTCAGGTCTTTCTGACTCCATGACCAGAGCTCTATTCATTGTACCACCCAGCTTTCCCCCATGGAAAGGAATTTACTCCTACACCAATGAAGTCACAGGTCTGGTGCAAAAGGGCAAAAATGTCTACTGTGCATTTAAGCCTAGAGGCAGTAAAATAATGTAGTGAAAAGAACAGTGGACCTAATTAAGAAGATTTCATTCTAGTCAGCTCTGGCATCAACTAGTTGTTTGACTTTGGGCAAATCCCTGAACCTAATATAGGGATATGAATATTTTCAATACTTACTTCATAGGGTCATTGTGAAGATTAAATGAGATAATTTATGTAAAACAATTTAAGGCCATATAGTGTGGCCTTTTATTATTATGAGCAACCTAAGTGGAGAAGTGGATAGAGTGTAGGACTTGAAGCTGGGATGATCTGAATTCAAATCCTGTTTTCGATACTTACTAAATGTTTGACCCTGGGCAAGTCCCCGAAACTCTCTGTGGCTCAATTTTTTCCTGACCCTGTAAAATGGAGGAACAGGACTCAATGACCTTCAAAGTCTATATAACTTGTAGCTATAAAGTGGCGATTCTATGTCTAATAGTGCCCAGTGCTGGGTGTTGGAGAAGGGACAAAGATTCGTAAGACCTTGGCACTCATGGTGCTTTGACGTGTTCAGTAGTTAAGAACTCATGCCATCCCTGCCCCTTCCCTTTCCCAATTTTTTTAACCTACATTTATTTATTTTATGTTCTATACCCTCAGGGCCCTGATAAATTATCTGATAAATCTGATAAAATTAAATCCTTGCTGATAATGACTAATAACATCTTTATAATATGATAACTAAAATGAATCCAAAGGAAAACTGGGATTTTAGGCTGGTTTGCAAATGAGGGAGATATTTAAGGGCATGGAGAATCTTCCTGGACCTACTCAAATTATTTTATATGACGTGTGTGTGTGTGAGTGTGTGTGTGTGTATGGATAGGAATCCTACTGATTCTTCCTATTTTTTGTCTCCATGCTATCAAGATAAAACCACACTCAGATGCCTTGGAAAGAGATCACCGTCTTTCCCCCTGTAAAAGCTTATATTTCTAGCTCCACCCCTCCTCCCATATGGCAAAATATGGCAGCTTTGTTGGCGTCATGCTCTTGACTTAGCTCTCTTTTCTTATCTTCTGTTAGACTGGTAGGCTGGAGAATGCCAGCAACCCCAAACTCAAGGACAGGATTGCTTCACATTCTCTATTGGGTCAGTTCCTGGAAAATTGAGTGTAAATGAAATATTTTTGAAAACCAGATCATACATTTTAGTGCTTACTGTTTGAAGGGGGAAAATAGCCATTTCATTAATTCTTTCCCAAGTCAAAGAATCTTTTCATAACTGCATAATCTCTTCAACTAGGTGCCATTAAGGCAGTCAGGCACTGTTGGGGCATCTAGATGATGCAGTAGATAATGTGCCAGGCTAGAAATCAGGAAGACCTGAATTCAAATCCCGTCTCAGACACTTAGTGGCTGTGTGAACCTGAGCAAGTCATTTAACCCTGTTTATCTCAGTTTCCTCATCTGTAAAAAGAACTGGAGAAGGAAATAGCAAACCACTCCAGTATCTTTGTCAAGAAAGCCCCAAAAGGGGTCATGAAGAGTCAGACATGTCTGAAAAGTGGCTAAAACAATAAGACAATTGTAGTACCTTGCAAAAAAAAAAAAAAAAAGCACTGAACTTGGGGTTGTAGGACCTGTATTCATATTTTCAGCTTTGTCGCTTATCACCTGTGTGACGTTGGGCAAGACACTTAACCTATTGGGGTCTCATTTGTTTCATCTGTAAAATGAGGGAATGGATTGGTTGAGATGATCTCACAGGACCCTTTTGTCTCACGTTCTAGTCTCCTTGGATCGCTTCCCTACCTCATGCATCTGGCAGACTCGTTTGGGACTTCTTCTCCTAGGTTTTTCTAAAGCAGGGCATGATGATATTGTTATTGGTGTAACCTATAGCAGAGGTTCTTAACTGGGAGTCCATGGACCACTTGGGAGGGGTCTGTGGATAGATTTCAGGGGTCCATGAGCTTGGATGGAGAAAAAACTGACCACTTTATTTTCACTAATCTCAAACTGAAATTTAGTATTTTCTTCAATTATTTAAAGACATTACTCTGGAGAGGGCCATAGGCACCCCCAGACTGCTCTAGGGGGTCTATGATACAACAAAGGCTAAGGAACCCTGATCTAGAACATCCTTCTTCTGAAGTGGTAAAAATCATTTCTATTGATCTGGTAATGGGGGTGGGGGTGGGGAGGGAGGATTGTTGCCATTTTACAAAAGGGAGAGATGGAACATCCATCCCACTCTGTCCAAAACCATTCTAGACCTAGAAGACACAGAACAACATGGCTTGTCAATTTGAAATAATTTATAGTGTTAGCCCTACAGTAGGCATTAGGAGAATTCATCTAGAAGGTTTATTTTAAGAAGAACTTTTCATCTTATTAAAGATCACACATACACACACATAAATTGGAGAATTTTGCAATGTAAAAGATGGAAAAATACCAATATGGTTTTGAGAAGTCAGTGTGAACTAGAAATTATTGGATAAGTCCTCCTGTTAGGAGGAAGGAGATAAACTGGACCTTGAAGGAAAGACTGTATTTGAATGTGTGGAAAGTTGTGTGTGTGTGTCTGTGTGTGTCTGTGTGTCTGTGTGGTATGTCAGTGAAGGAGTGGTATTTCATTCAAAGGGAACTGTATGAATCAAAGGTTGAAATGGGATTAAATAAGCATGACATGTTTGGGGATGATGAAGAGACTAGTTTGATTGGAATATAGGGTTTGGATCAAGGAATCAGTGGGAGAAAACAAGTTTGGTTTAGTAGAGTAAGGCTAGATTAGGGAGGTGCTTGTAGAGAGACATAGACTTAATGGACTAAGCGACAGAGAATCATCATTAGTTGAAGAGTAGGAGTATGACATGATGAAAGTAGGGTTTTAGGCAGATTATTTGTAAGGAAAAATTCCAGGTATTTAATTGGACATCCTGTCTGTGAGTTGATTTTCCTTAGGTAGGCAGGCAGGAGAAGAGTGTGGTGTAATCATGGTCTCCTACATTCCTTAGCAATGTTTAGAGTTTGGGGGAGGCAGGGAAAGAGCTGGTTTTCACTGCCTTCTGTGGTTCCCAGCAGATTTTTTTTGTGCTCCACAAATACTGTGCTTTCTCCCCAGCTGCAGAGGCAGTTGTCGCAGGGGAAGGGCTGCCTCAGCTTTGAGGACCCAGTTTGAGTCTCTAGCATCCCTGGGGCTAGAAGCACTGAGGCCACACATGGTGGCCTTGGTGGAGGCTTTGGGGTTGTGTGGGTGGGGGATGAGGGAGGAAAGAAGTCCAGGCCCAACCTCGTGATTTATCATCATATTCCACTGGGAGCCATGTCCAACCCGCTTCCGTGGGAGGGGAGGATGGATGCTGCAATGTGGAGACGGGGAGGAGATTGTTGACAGTGGAATGGTTTGGGGAGGGGTTCTGTGAGAGAAGAGGTGAAGTAAAGTGGTGGGAGAATCTTGGCAGTCCTTCTTCCCAAGGGGGGAGGAGAGGGGCAGACGAGGAAAGCTGGATGGGCAGAAATTCAAATGAAAGAATGCGCATGGCGTTCCAGTTGTGCTGCAACAGGTTTGAAGAATCCAAGCTTCCCAAGACTACTTTATGAAGAAATCAAGGCCTATCTGAGTAAAGAGTGGAAAGATGGGAGTTTGGAAATGGGGTGCAGTGGATATACAGGGGGCCGTAAAGTTTCATGACCAGTTCTTAAAGGAATACTCTCTTTAATATCAGATAAACACATCCCATTTCTGCATGTGAGTTCCTCTTTTTCCTCCTCTGAACAGCATTCCAATTGTAAATAGATCATAATGGGGAATTGAGATATTTCCCTTATAATAAATCCTATTTGGAGGACTTGAGCAATCTGGCAGATTGCAGGAAGTGGCTATCTCTGTTGCTCTGATGGAGGACAGCATAATGACTCAGGGTTTTTAGATCTGAGGAAACCTTTAAAAGTTGAGACGCTTCTCATCTTGTACCCATCCTTAGAAAGGTGAAATGAGGTCAGCAAGCTGCATTCTTCTGGGTTGGGTGGTAAATTTCCAAAAATGTGGGTTTGTTATGAAAAATGCTGACAGTCCATGAGTAGGGAGGAAGACCAACCACCTTGTTTTTAGTGGCAGGTGAGATGAAAAACAGGCATCTGTAAGTTCAGAGGTGGTGGTAATAGAAAGTGAGAGGAGGAGGGAAATAAGAGAAGTGAGGGAATAAATATCACAATAAGTAAAATTCGGGACTTCCAGGCAAACATCCCCCCAAATACTTCTGTTAACTGCAGGAGGAGTGACTCTCTAGTGAGAGGAGGACTCATGGGTAGGACTTATGAGCCAGAGATCGATATGAAGACCACTGAAGCCATCAAAGATACTTTAAAAGAGGGAATGGTCTAATAGAACCATTGGGAGGACAGAAGTGCAGTAATACACAGTCCAACTCTTTGACTGAGTAAGGCAAAACTCTCTTCAGCAGAGAGAGTAGTGAACTGGGAGTCAGGAGATGGGTCTTCTTGGACAAATCACTTTTTTTTTTTTTTTTTACTACTAGGCTCATATAAGGTACCTTGAAACCTTCCCTGATTCTTTCATCTGAAAGTGTTTTCTCCACCATGGAGTTTTCGCTAAGCACTGTGTTTCTCTCTGCTTCTAGTATCCTGTACCAGAAAGTTGTAGTGATGTATGTTCCTGTTGTATTGCTCTCCCCAAGAAGACTGTAAGGTTTTTGAGGGCAAGGAATATGTCCTTTCCATTTTTATATTCCTGATCTGGCCTAAAGTATGTATTTCATACTATTTGTGAATTTAATTGAACATCATCTTTCTGGTTATCTGTTGCTTCATATGTAAATCAAAATGGAGAGAGTAGATGATTTCTTAACATTTCTTCTATCTCTTAACAATCTATCATTCTATAATCAATCCAGTCACCCAACAAGCATTGATTTGAATGCCTCCTATATGCCAGGCACTGGAGATACAAATGCAAAGAATAAAACCACCCCCATTCTCAAGGAGTTTGCATATAATTCTAAAGTATAAGAGATCTCACAAAGCAGGGATTATAGTGTCGGTGTTTGTAACAGGACAAGTTTGGAATGCTCCATGGGGATGAGACGCCCAGTGGTGCATGCAGCTCCAGGAAACCAGTGGGTAATCTGTGTTGAGGTGTCTGTTTGGCTTTGAGATATTTCAAGAGGGAGCAAGATGAGACGTGTCTGTAATACAGGCTCCTGTTGAACATGCATCCCAGAGGGAGGGAGCGATAGCACCAGCTAGAACCATAAACATTACAAATGCTCCAGCTCAGCATATTTGTAACTGATGGATTCTTCCCCTCCAGGCTTCAGTGAGGAGGACTTTCCTACCGTTGAATAAAAGATCACATCGATTATCATCAAAGCCTGAATGACTGTCTATTAATTGATGTTCATTTTCCCCTTGATCTGGGTGGCTTCTGCTCACTTCGTTAAACTAGTTCATCAGCCTATCTCTCCTGGCAACAATGTGAGGCTCCCTCTGCCCCTTGTGGCATCTCTGAGCTGGTTATCACATGAAAGCATCATTCTTCTCCAGTGACTCCAAATACTCCTGTTCGAAACCCTGATTTAATCTCCACAATTCATAAGAGCAGCCCACACAGCCAGAAGAAAATAATTAGGGCTAGGTGAGGGGGGGCCAGGGAGGGCAGGGATTTGGTAACTACTCGTGTTCTCTAGATAGATGACCAGGTAGGTAAGTATGTTTGTCTGTAGAATAATGTCTCATCTGGCTATAAGTTTTCAACATTCAACCAGTCATTAAACGTTTATTAAGTACCTTACTATGTGCCAAGTACTGTGCTAAGCTCCAGCGATACAAAGAAAGGCAGAAGAGAGCTACTGCTCTCGGATCTCACAGTCTAATGGGGGATGATAATATATAGATACATATGAAGAAACATAATAAATTGAAGATATTGGTTAATTACCAGTGTTCTGCGATCGTGATTAAACAAGTAAACAAAATACCATTAAGTACTTCTTGCTGTTTAAAGTAGGTGTCTGACAGGGTGTCGGGGGCGCATGTATTTAAGTCATAGTTTCTTTCTCAACAGGCAGAGAGAGATTCTGGTATATTCTACATAGGCCCAGTGGTTTCTATTGAGCAAAATCTTGGCCTCTCTTTGAAGCTTTGACAGAGATCTCAGGAGAACCTGGTTGGGAACACCAGCTTCTTTGTAAAGAATATGCTTGGCTTTAACAGGGATAATGCCACCTTAGCCCAACTAGAAAAGGAGACATCATCTTTGGGCTCAATTTCATGTTTGGCCTGAACACCAAGGATGTCTCAGCAAAGCCAAGAACATTATCTGGGCAATTCAGGGAACAAAATCAAAACTTACTGCTAAAGAAAAAAAAAAGGAGTTCGAGCTTGGACTGTTGTGAGTTGCTGTCTCCATGGGCCAGATTTTCTGGATAATTGTTTTATTCTCTAACAGAATATACACCCTTGGCTGAAGCTGTTTCTTCATAGAGCTGCCAAAGAAACTGCTTAATCCCATTTAAAAACAATTAGCCAAACTGGTTGCTTGGTATAGTAGACTGTAAGGTTTAATGCTAAAAAGGACTTCTGAAATCATCTGGTCTAACCTATTTGTTTTACACATAAGGGAAGTGAGGACCATAGAGCCTTACAAAAATAAATTGTTTGAGAGGGTAAAAGGTCAGCTTTGTCTGTAGGATCCTGAGTGTTAGCACGTTAGAGGAAAAGGACTTTAAAGATTGTTTAGTCCAGACCTTTATTAGCCTCTAGCACCTTTATTTTACAAATGAGGAAACTGAGACCCAACTGAGGTCCAAGGTGACACAGATGATTAGCAGAGCCAGAATTCAAACCCAGGACCCTTGGCTGCAAATTCAGCACTATTTCCTTTATGTCCTTCTGACTCTCTGAATGGTACCAGTGTATTCTGCTGTGAACACTCAGTCAACATTTAACAAGAACAAAGACCATGATAGGGCTGTTTGCTTCCTTAGTACTGGATATGGCTCTGTCCCAAAAAGGACTCCACCTCACTCCACTCCCAAGTAGGGCAGTTCAGCTGGTGGTGGTTTTCATTCATCCTCTGGTCATCCTTCTAAACATGGTAGGGACAGTAAGATACAGTTCCAGCTCTGATGATAAGTCAGAATACCTTTTGTATCTCTTTGGTCCCTAGAAAATCTAGGTGAGTGGGGCAAGAGAAGGGAAGTACACCCTTGTTTGTGCTAAGGAGAAAAACAGCGGCAAAAAACAAACCACACTTTTTCTCAAACACTAGACATCACCACATGGTGAAGGAATGTGTACTCAGCAAAACATATCTCTCTCCCTCGTCCAGTCACTCTCTCCTCTTATTCCCTCGTTTTACCCTCCTCTCTCCTCCATTCCCCTCTCTGTGTATAAATACTTTTGGATTTATTAGCTTTATTATTTATTAGCTTTATTATTGATTTATTAGTTAGCGTGATATTGATATATTGGGATATAATTTGATATTGATATTGGGATATAATTTAGCAGTTATCATTTACGGAGAAAAAATATACACATACATATACATATCCGCATCCTTTAGCAATTGGAAGGTAGATGCTCCTATCAGGTGAGGCAGATGTGGTGAGTCTAGTAAGTTCTAATTGCAGAGCTTTGGTGGTGGGTTAGTGAGGGAATCCATTAGACATTTTGTTTATTAATGGAAATAAGAGACAAACACCTTTACTCCACATGCCTCGCCAAACATCTTCTCAACCAATCATTACATTTATCCTGTTATATGTATACATTTTAGAATAACTAAAAGTAGCCTCCATGCAAATCTGTCCAGTTTAGTGGTTTGGGGGTATGGAAGAGGAATGACATAGCATAATGAAAAGAGATCTGAATTTGGAGTCAGGCAACAGTCTTGAATCCATGATCCAATGCTTACTGCTGTGTTTCTATGGGCAAGTCACTTTAACTCTTGGCTCCAATATTCTCATCTGAAACAAGGGGCCTAAGCTAGGTCCTTCTTTCTAGCTTTCATTATTTATAAGACAGGAAAATCTTGACATGTGTCTCCATAGAGCTGATGCATAACCTCTGATTCAGAAGACGGCAAAATAGGATAGCTTACATGTCAATATTTAAGGGCAGACAAAAAAGCAACCCACTTTGGAATATCTCCTCTACCAGTGCTAACATTATAACCTTAGGGATTAATTCCTCTCCTTATTACAAGATAGCCTTCTCCTTAAATGCAAATGGTCTTTAGAGAGATAACACTCGGTCCCCAATAATGCCCTTAGTGCCTGTGACTTTATTAGATCTCTATTCCAGATAGGAGAAACCTATGCTACATGAATATACTCAGAATCTTGTGGCAGGAGAGGTTGTATATGATTTAGGAAGGAGAGATGGGGGCACTTGAGGCCAACTTTTCTTACTTCACAATTCTTTCAGAGCTAGTCCTGTCTCTGGCCACCTGTAAGACAGGGCTGAGCCCCTTACATAAATGCAATAAGGTCTCATTAGATTTGAAAACACACACACACACACACACACACACACACACACACACACACACACACACACACACACACACAGGACAAGACTATGTATAAAGTGTCCTAAATTATTTGGCAAGCAAGATTTGTGGAAAGCTTCCTTTGGCTTCCTTTAATTCCACTGAAAATCCTATCTTTTACCGGAAGCCTTTCCCAACCTCTAATAATTCTAGTGCCTTCCTTCTTTTAATTGTTTCTGCTTTATCCTGTATATAGCGTGTTTGAAACATTTGGTTGCTTGGTATCTCTCCTATCAGATTGTGAGTTCCTTGAGGGCAAGGACTATTTTTTGTCTTTTTGTATACCTAGCACTTAGCACAGAGCGATCTCATAGTAGATACAATGTGCCTGATAGGGGTGATTAATAAATGTTTACTGATTGATTGAAAGTTGAAGTTTTCTAATTGAGTTCTGTTTCTCCTGTATTTATTCTCATTGCTGTTCAAAGCTTAAGTAATGCTTTATAGGTTGGTTCAGGCTAATAGTGTTGTCCCAATAATGGCCTTGATTTCTCTCTCTGATGTATATCTGGCTGTAACTTCAGATATTTTCCTGACTGATGGGTTAAGCTTTTATGCCACCTATTAGTTCTCTTTCAGTTTCCAACAGTAAAGCTTCTACTCTTTAATGAGAGAGAAGGATGAGTAGAAAAAAATAGAATTTCAGAACTGAAAGGGTCCTTAGATATTCTCTGGTCCAGTGACCTTGCATATGCAATGTATGACATGTACAACCCTTCACAATCTACCCCTTAGCATAGGGCATGCATGTTGGTGTGGACCTCCATACTTACTTTCTGAGTTGGCTCACTTACTGGCAGGTCTAGGTTCCCATAGAAGGACCACCACCACACTGATGCACTGAGTTCTCTCAGGACCCTAAGAATAATTATGTTGTGTGTGTTGGAAAGGAGCCTCTACTGCTATGACTTCCATTTTCACAAAACCAGCCATATATAAAAGTATTTTTGGATGTATTTGTTTAATAAGGCAAGAGTAAGAATAATAAATAGATTATAGATTTAGAAAATAATAGAAAAATTTAGAAATTAAATAAAGGTAAATCGAGGAATGATTATAATGATCATAGTTCACACATAAATCGAGGTCACCCTTTCCCACCAATGTCTTCAGTATCTATGGAGGATAATAGGCATATACTTCCAAAAACCTGACAAAGAGGCATAAGAATGAGGAAAATTCATGAACTTCAGGTAATTCACAATTCTGGTCTGCAGGCTTTGATGTCATTGGCCCATTCAGGAACAACTACATCACAAGAAGATCTTTCTCTACTGTCCTGTTCCTTTTATGGGCAAACCTACTGATGGGCAAATCCTTTTTTATTCTCCTCTCAAATTGATGAAGCAGTGACCAGTTCTTTTAATTCACCATCATCCTTAAGAGGATTCTGAGGATGTGTTATGTTGTTGTATTGGCTAACAGGTTCCATTAAATCTCATTAAGGTAGCTCCTTCTCACAATGTAGACAAGCCCAGCCAGCTTTTCACTACCAGGATTCTGTATGGTCCAGTAATTGTCAACCACCTGATTCAATAGCAAATCAGTTGGAAAGCCTGTATTTCTTTCCCCTTCACCCCACCCCACCCCCCACCCCCAACCAGAGAGGGCGGCAGAGAACAATCATTGCCTCCAAGGAGATTCAACTTTCTGAAACTGTAGGGGGCACTAGAGAACAATTCAGCTTTTTCCCAATGAGCCTCAAAGCCCTTATCCAACCAGTTAGGAACTAGTGGTTGATAATTAACAACAACTAAAATTTAGGTGGCACTTAAATGTTTGTAAAAGTAATTTACCTATGTCATTTCAATTGATCTTCACAACTCTGTGAAGGGTGTGGTGTTATAATCCTGATAGAAGATAAGTGATTTACCCAGGATCACACAACTAGTTTGTGTATGAGACAGAATTTGAACTCAGATCTTTCTGACTCCAAGTTAAACACCCCATCCACTATTCTACCTAGGTGCCTCCCTTCTTGCTGGTCACCCAGGTGTCCTCTGTGCTTATACTGGTGAATCAAAGTTGGTTTTTCTGTCCCTTCTCAGTTCTTTTCTTTTGCTCTGATGTTCATTGTCAGTTTCATCACCACCTTCAGTCTTTCAAACCAGATGTTCCTGCTACTCAGTGACTCACCTTTCCCTTAGAGGTAAAAACGTGTGACTTCCCTGCCCTTTTGTTTCTCTTAGTTATAAAACCAACAACTCTTGTTTAAAAATCCCATGGTCTCCAAACATCCACTACTTCGTGTTTTAATTTCTTAAGCATAAATGTAATATGCAAATAACCTAAAAGACCACAATACCTACTTGCCTCAGACTTTACTCAGTCCTCTTAACATTCCATATCTCTGAAAACTGTTTTTCTTTACACTTGCACAAAGTGTTTACTTTATAAGTTATTTTTCTGTCCCTGTCAGTCACCAAATACTTCATATTCAAAAGGGACATCTTTCAACTTTTACAAGGTGATTTAATCCTTTTTGTTTATGCAAAAGTTCATTTTCTGCTCCTTTTGGCAACCAAATTGCTCATCTTATCTGAAAACTGTTTCTTTGTATATGGATTTTTAGCACTTAAAGAATTAAATAAAAGCTTACTCTGCCTCTTTCAGCCACCAAACTGTTCACCTGTGAAAGAGATATTACCTTACATGTCCCCTCAAGTGGATTTATTTCTTCTTCTTTTTGCAAAAATACTTTTTCTGTTCCCTTACAGTTACCAAACTGCCTGTGAAATGGGTAATGCCTCCTATATTGGTGAGGAAACTGAGGCTCAGAGGAAAGCAGTGACTCTCCCAAGGTTATACAATGAGTTAATGGTAAAGTCAGAACTGTAACCCAGGTTTCCTGACTCCTAGACTAGTGTATTTTTCACTATATCATTCTGAATCTCTCAAAAGTATAATTTCAGGGAGATGTATGGCAAGGAAGGTCCTCTAGGCCTTTCTTTCCCCACCAACTAGAATCAGGATTAGCTTTTTGACAAAACTGGGACATTATAAAAAAGAAGAAGCGTATATTAAGCGATTACTATGTGCCAGACACTGTATTAAGGGCTGGAGATACAAAAACAATAGTGAAACAATCCTTACTACTCTCAGTTATAATTGTGGTAGCTTGTCATTTACCTCTTCAGTGCCCCAGGGCCATCATGTTGCCTCCTTGCTACCCAGATATCTCCCATCAACAGGTAGTTAGTTCCCCATGCTTGCATCAGGTGAATTATTTTTCTCCATTTTTTTTTTCTTCTGGGAACTGATTTCAAAAGTATAAGGAGGTCCAGCTGAAGACCCTTTTCTACCAAGGCAGATTAGTTTTTTCTCTCTATTTTAGAGAATTGCCTTGGAGGCATGGAAAGGTTGTCACTTAGAGTCAGAAGACCTGATTCAGAGAGAGGAGGGTTGAGTTTTAGGAATTTGAACTTAGATTCAAATCTGCTGTATAACTCTGGCCAAGTCACCTAACCTCTTTCTGCTTCAGTTTCTTCATTTATAAAATGAGGATCATAATAGCAGGACTGTTGTGAGGATCAAATGACATGTTTATAAAGTGCTTTGCATAGCTTAAAGTGCTATATAAATGCTAGCTGTTATTACAGCATACTAATTTCTTCTCCTCCTTTTTGAAATGTATTTTTGTTTTGCTTCATTCCTTCTGTGTAATATGTGTGAAGAATGTTTTTAATGAATTCTTTAATTCTTAGCATTTGCATTTTAACAAAGGACACTTGGAGGTTCTAAGACTTAACCATAAATGAAACTTTTATGGTAGGTTTTCAGAAATCAGTAAGAGATATTTAGGGGAAGGTGAACCTTCCCTTTAAAATCTTCAAATCATATCATTTTTAGGTACTTATCTATTCCTCTGATATACAGGCACAGTCTTCCCTGACATTCTCTTATTGTATTTCCATCTAGAATTTGAGGATAGTGAGAATCTTTCTAAATCAAGTATACTAACTCACTTTGTTTGAAGTTATAGGGGCTTTATTCAGCTGGTGGCACAATGGAAAGAGCACTAGACCCAGAGTCAAGAAGACCTGAATTCAGATCTGGCCTCAAACACATACTAGCTGTATAACCCTAGGCAAGTCACTTAACCTGTTTTTGCCTCAGTTTCTTCAACTGTAAAATGGGGATAATAATAGCACCTACCTCTCAAGGTTGTTGTGAGGATTAAATGAGATACTGCTTATTAAAGTGCTTAGCTCAGCACCTGGCACATAGTAGGCATTGTGTAAATACTTGGTCCTTTCCCTTTATTCACCTGTTACTCCTAAAAATGAAGCCTAATTCTACTCTGGACAGCGAAGTGGGGCAATGGATAGAGTGCCAGGCCTGGAGTTAGGAGGACTCATCTTTATGATTTCAAATCTGATCTTATCTTTCTGAGATCAAATCCAGCCTCAGACATTTATTAATGGTGTGACCCTGGGCAAATCACTTAGCCTTGTTTGCCTTAGCTTCCTCATCTGTAAAATGAGCTGGAGAAGAAAATGGCAAACCACTCCAGTGTATTTGCCAAGAAAACCCCAAATGGGGTCACAAAGAGTCAAATAGGATGGAACTCCAGATCCTTTCCATTCTCCTTTTCCTTTTTAAGAACAAAGGGTACCTTGGAAAGGATAGGCAGAACCTTTACCTGTCCCACTTGTGCATGTCTCATCATGACCCCAGCATTTAATAGGAAGTTGCCTTTTAATTTCATTGTCAGCTGCTGTTCTTTAAGTGGTTCAAGCTCACTTCCCGCTTTCATTTTACAAATGAAATTTATTGATGCCCTTTTTCTTTATATTACAGCCATTTGGGTGTGGGGTTAGGAGAACCCTTCCACCCCTTCAGATTATTTTCCTTTGTGACAAAGAAAAATAATTAAGCACAAACATCCAACATAGTGACTACATTCAATACTATATGGCATTCTCTTCCAGAAGTCCACCTTTCTGCTGAGAGGAGGGGGAGAGATAGTTCATTATTTGTTCTCCAGGATGAGATCTTTAGGTGGTCTTTTCATTTATATTATTGTCATCATGCACATTGTTCGCTTGATTCTGCTTATTTCATTTCTGCATCAAGTCATATGAATCTTTCCATGGTTCTTTAACTTCTCATTGATTACTTTTAACCGCACAATAGTTCATCACATCTTTAGAGTTTGCTCCTTCTCCCTCTAGCTATTCTGTTTCCAGTTTGTTTCTACTTTGTTTCCAGTTCTTTGTTACATAGTGTTAGTTACTGGGGCAGTTTTTGGTCTGTATTGGATCTTCGTTTCTGTTTTTGACTTTTTAGGGTTATCACGCCAATGGCCATAGAATTTCTGGGTTAGAGAGAACAGACTCTTTAGGAACTCTAGATTTGGTTGTATTGCTTCAATTTATAGCTCTACTAACAGTGTATATAGTGTGTCAGTGTGTCTCCCTTCTTACAGACCCTCCTATATTGACTGTTACTGAATATTTTTTGCCCTCTTTGCCAATATGCAGAGCCTGAGATGAAACTTTCGATTGCCCACTCCTCTGTCCACTTGGACTTCAACGTGAATGCTGATTTCACCAAGTAGACGAATCTTACTCAGAAAGAATAATTCCTTTCTTGGTGAAAAAAAAATTCCTCACTGCTTAAATACTTTATTTAGCAATTGATTGATAAAAAGAAAGGAATAGGATGGATGAGAAAGTTCAGAAGAATCAGAAAGAGGTCATTTGTGGGAAGAAAATGAAAATAAAATTAGACCAAGGCCTAGAATGGAGGAGGGCTTTTCCTGGGTGGCATGACAAAAGAAAAGTCAAATCCTTCCATACAGTCCAAGATAGTCTAAAAAACTGGAAACCTAGGAGAATTCATATTTAGGGGCTCAAAAGGAGTGGTAAGAGACCTTTCTAAAGATGGAACCCTAAGAAACTGAATCTACAGGCAATTAAGTACATCCTTCACCCCCTGGAAACTTGGAAAAGATGATGTAAGGGGACAGAAAGTATGATAAGAATGAAAGAGAAAAATTGTTTTTGGTTCACACCTTATACCCCTTGATATATATATATATATATATATATATATATATATATATATATATATATATATATATATATATATATATATATATATATATATATATATATATATAAAATATATCTCCTATTTGAATTTTCTCTGGCTATAGGATACAACCTATTCTTTATACTTTGGGAGATCAGCCATCTTGGAGTCCAGTGAACATTGTCAATAAGAAAGAAGACACACTAACCCACCTTTTGCACTAATACACTGTTAATGGAGCTAATAAATTGAACCAATACAACGGAGTGCCTACACTGTCCATTCTCTTTGACTCAGAAATTCCACTGCTGTGTACATGATAACCCCAAGAAAGTCAAAGACAGAAACAAAAGTCCAATATATACCCAATACTGATAGTAACTAACATTATATAACAAAGAACTGGAAACGATGTGAGTACCCACCAATTACAGAATAGTTAGAAGAAAAAGAAACAAAAGTTTCTGAGCAATTTTCTCTTAATCTAGAACTCCAAATGATATGGTCATTTCCCCTCAATAGTTCTGTCAATTGCACTTTCACCAACCAGTACTCTTCGTAGTCAAAATTGAGCCAAGAATTAAGTTAATTTCCTCCCTCCCTTCTTTTCTTTCTTTCTTCCTTCCTTCCTTCCCTCCCTCTGTGGAAATGAAATTGTTGATGAATCCAGTGAAAAAAATTTCAGATGTTTTATGTTTAATAGAGTTAGCACATAGCTAGATAGGTGAAGATATTCCATCACTATTATAGTTGACCTCTAAACAGGTTCTGTCATCTATGGTACTGTCTGAGATAGTGAGTGATCTGTCCTTCGTGGAAGTATTTAAGTGGAGGCTGTCACTTTAAATTGCCTAATATCACATAACTAGACAGAGTCAAAATTGGGGCACATCATTCTTAGGTCACCTGACTCTTAGTCTTGTGGACTCTGCCACACACAGACTCCTAATAAAGGCAAGTAACGTCAGACTAAGGTCTGTAGTATTGGTCAGGGACCCTATGGAAATAATTCCTTATAAAGTGTAAAGCTGAACTAGATAATCTCTTGGTCTTTCCCAATTTCAAGTTTATACGATTCTGTGTCATTCCCATTAGATTCAGGTAGAATTGTTTCTCCTACATCTCATAAGAACCTCCCTTAATTGGGTTGTGTCTCCTATATCAGATTGGGAATTTCTCAGGATAAGAATCATGTCTATCCCTTCAGTGGTTAAAGTGGTAAGGAAAATTTGGAAATACTTTTATATAAGGAATTTTATAAAAAATTACATGTGCACATATTAGAACCATAGAATTTTAGGGCTATAAAGGGACCTCAGGTCATTTAATCTATGTTGTCATTTTACCCAGAGAAGTTAAATCACTTGTCCAGTGTCAACGCTATGTGATTCTCAGAGTCGAGGCTAGACTCTGCATTATCTGACTCATTTTGATGCTATTTCCACTCTACTTCCACTCCTTCTGAATAAGTGTCAGGTCTAGAAAAGGACAAGGAAATTCTTTTCAGTATATAAACCCAAATACACATGATAATGAATACCTGGAAAAACCAGGACTCCAGTAGGAGGGGAATGCCATCCAATGAATTGAATATGCTCTCTCTGGATATGAACTGGTCAGACCTTCTGATACCTCCTGGTGATTGTGATTGATTATTCCATTATAAAGTATTCCCAAAGGTGGAAACAACCCCACATTCATCTCCTATATCTGTCCCTTATCAATTTTGTTTTGATCTACCAGTCTAGGCTTTGGGAGAAGGCATCTTATAAGCTGGGCCATAGCCCAGTAAGTGACAGAGAGGCAATGCATTCCGTGTGTCCTCCCCCACCCCAACTTTCCCCACTGGCCCTTATCAAATCAAGAGTGTCATCTTGTCCTCCTCACATGGGTTGTCTGTCACCTTAAGGATATTCTAAGTGACACTTTTGATCAGTGGATGGGCCTGAAAACAGCTTCCATCTGCGACACCCTAATTCATTAACCCAGACTGACTATGATGGTTTGAAAGAAGACTTTGATTTACGAAGCTCTGTGTAGACTTGGGTTTAAAGAACACTTTTATTCTCTCTCCAGAAGCCTTCAAAAGACTGAGCAAACAAAAGGTGGCTGATTGAGCCCTCATAAGAGATTTTTATTGAGAACGGGAAAAGGAAAAAGCTCATACACACACACACACACACACACAAGTTATCTAATTTTGTGTGTATGTGTTGTTGAGTACTTCTATATAGGATGAAGTTGTGAGTTGAAGTATTTATTTTTTATTCAGAGAGTGTGGGTTGGAAGTCAGATCCAGAGTTATCCCTCAACAAAACTGTAAACTAGCTAAAGTTTGTCAAACACCCACTCAAATCCTTTCCCCCCACTCCTGCTTGCTTCCATTAATCCTATCCTATGTCCGGATTCCAGAGGGACTCTCACAAAGTAATTTCTAGTAAGTCAATGACATAAAGTAGAACTCCTCTTGGGGAAATTTTCATTTTAATTAGGTAGTCTTGAAGACAAAAAAAAAAAATAAGACCATAATCTAAAGGAATGAATCTCTGATAGAGGAATTTCAGTATCATGGCAGGGTTGTTGAAAGTTTTTTTTTTCCTTCTGCAAGATATAGACCTGGCCACTTCCCTTTAAATAACAATACATTATTTGACAGTTTATTGATAGTCTGTTTAAACTTTTGGCTATGATTAGCACCCAGTGAAATGGAGAGGTATGAAGTTAGACTAGCAACACATTGGAAAGAACACAAGCTCTGGAGTTGAAAGAATGTGGATTCAAATCCCTCTTGGGACACTTATTGCCTATATGATTAAGTCTCCTTAACTTCCTGACCCTCAATTTCCTCATCTGTGTAAGGCCCTTCAAGCTCCGGGGGGGAAGGGGGGGGGCGGGAAGGATGATCTTACTTGGATCATAGAATGAGAAGACTGCATTTCATTCCTCTACTCTTCAAGGTAATACTAATATCTCTGTGCCTGATTCAGTTGGAGAGGCAACTCACTTGCGGGTCTCTGACTTCTTTTTGGCCATAATCAGCACATAAACCTGCAGGGCCACCTGTACACAAAAGGAAGTACAAAACATGATTGATTTACCTACCCCTGCCTACTAGTGCCAATCTTGTTCACCTCAACACTCAGACTGTGAACCCTATTTGCCTTTCTGCCTGGACCTATAATAACTGTTTGTTTATCTTCTTGACTTAGCTTACCTTCCTGGTCTTTATCAATTGTTTGCCTAGACCTGTCCTGCCAGTTAGATATCTGTTCCTTGCCTGCCCCCTTTCCCTGTTCCATAGTTGCTCACCCCTCATGTTGTTAACCCTTTGTATTTGAAGATAACCAATGACATTACCAGTGTTGGGGGTCAAGGTGCAATGTATTTGACTGACTGATCGGTCCAATATAAGTTCAGAAGGCTTTATCACAGGTTAGGCAGAAATAGTCCATTTGAACATATGGGATGAAGATGTCTATAGTGTTGTGCATCTCACATCTCCTATGTGCTACTGTGATTCTGCATCACATCTACACTGAAGATGAAGGGATGAGAGTGGGAGAGAGAGTAGGCTCATAAATTGGGGTTGGGGCAAGATAATTACAAAAATACTGAAATGGATTCTTGAATGGAAAAACAAGGACCATGCTCTCGCACCTGCCTCTAACTGTTCCTGAAAGCAGGTCCAAGCTTGTAAAAGCACAGAACTGTGTAAAACTGTACAGTCTATGACCAGGTGAGGGCATAGGCTCATTGTGTACATGTGAGTGTGTGTGTGTGGTTGTGTGTGTGTGTGGTTGTGTGTGTGTGTGTTCTGTGTGTCTGCCTCTGTCTGTGTGAAGCAGACTACCCTTTTTAAGCTGTGGTCTTCACCTTCTTACAAGATGAGCTCAGGATCCCCCTAAGGGAACCTACCTGGTAGAGTTTCCTGAAGGCAGTGTAGGTGGGAGGAGAGGGAAATGAGCTGTTTCATCTGACTTCATAAGAACCAGCCTATATATCTGCAGCAGGTAGGGGAGGCACAATTCTGACTTACTGGGAGGTTCTGGATTCTGGGAGAGTCTCTGGAGATCCAACTCCTCATGGCTTGCCAAAGGAAGCCCCAGGCCTGGGTGTCTGGCTGGCATTCTGGCATTCTGGCATTTGGCAGAACCCACCACAGAGGCACTCACACTAGAGGGGTGATAAATGTGAGTAACACCTGGGAGGCTAGGGGAGTGTCAGAGAAGAGCCAGCCCAAAGTAGGGCAAAGTGTAAATAAATATAGTCAAGCAATTTATATAAACCACTCATCATCCCCTTATGTTGTATCTCAAATTTTTAAAAAGCTGCCAGTCCAGTTCAAATCTTTACCAACCTCTACCCTTCCCCAAGATACACAGTAATTGTCAGTATTTTGCCTTCCACCCATGCCAAATGAAACTGGTCCATCAGTTGAAATCAGCATTCTTTACCAATCTTTCCCAGCTCAGTGGCTGTTTCACTAGGAAAAGAGCTGTTTGTAAACTACCAGCTTCATTCACAAACATAATTTTAGATATTTAGCTGAGTACAACCTGCAGGGATTCAAGTTCTACATAAGAAGACCCATGGTGGTCTATTTCAGCTCCAGGACAATTTCGTCTATTTTTTTTTCCTCTTCATACTCAGAATCATATTCTGTTTCATTCATTCATCAATTCATTTATTCACTTATTTAAGAAGCATTTATTGAGTGTAGGACTGTACTGCTGTGATAACAAGAAATTTTAAAAGTAGTCTCTGCCTCAGAGAATCTATTGCGAGAGATAACATTCACAAATGGAGATGACAACCTTAGAATGTGTCAAGTGGCTAAAGTGTCTTTTCTCTGTTGATTATTTCCAATTTATTCTTTATACGGCTTATTTATACAGAGTTGTTTGCATGTCTCCCCATGTCTCCCCCATTGGACTGTAAACTTTTTAACAGTGGGGAATCCCCAGGCTTAATGCAGTTCCTGGCACATAGTAGGTGCTTAATAAATGTTTATTGGCTGGGTAAAATAAAATCCCATTGGAGGTCAGAAAGATCTGTTCTGGCTGAGCTCAGGGAATACTCCCTGGAAGAGGTGACTTTTTTCCCTGAAGGATGGCTAAGCTTGTAATAGGAGGTAGTTAAATAGAGGCTTATGTCACAGGCACAAGAAATGGTGTGTTTAGATGTGCAGAGGGCTTAAAGCGTAGAATAGTTCCAGGAATGAGTCAGTTTTGATGGAATTCATAAATACCAATAAGGCTGGAAAGATAGGCTGGTACCTGGTTTGTGAAGGACCTTGATAGCAAAGCCAACAAACTTGCATTATTATTATCTTTTTTTACAATTCAATAGGATAGGAAATTGGATGACTTGGACTTTTTTGGTTTTAGGGCTTGTCCTGGGTCACAAAATCCTCAGAAAAGAAAGATGGTCATGTGAAACTCTTAAGTTCAAGGAATGACCAGCCTTGCAGAAACAGAATCCTTATATGAATCTGGTACCTACTCAGTTGCTCCATTTTGAATTTGAAAATGCTTATTATTCCCCATAGATTTATTCTAGGGGCTCTTTGCAAGCAGCAAGATGTTTCCTTTGGAGTCAAGATGATGATAAGCTTGGTAGGCAAGGGGAGCAGAACCTATTTGGACGGAGCTGGAGGCAGGGAGAAGAAATTGAGTCACCTCCACCTTGGAGGGAAGGAGAAGACGGGAAAGAAAGTGCACCCACTGGCACCCACTGAGGAATAGGAGACTGGAATGAAAGCTCGAGAAATAAAAACTGCCTGCTCTGCTTTCTTGTCCCCCCCACCCCCACCCCGACCCCAGCTCCCCTCCCGTGCCTGGCCTCACTCCTCCCTCTTTGTGCTCCGCCGTTATTTCCCTTGTAGACAGTTAGCTGCAGCCCGTGTGTGCCCACGCTAGG
Organism: Notamacropus eugenii; assembly: GCF_028372415.1. NCBI lineage: Eukaryota > Metazoa > Chordata > Mammalia > Diprotodontia > Macropodidae > Notamacropus > Notamacropus eugenii. The sequence continues at coordinate 310,990,953 of NC_092876.1, forward strand.
TCTGGCAGCAGCCCAGGCACACACACACCCCGGGGATCACATTAGTGCCCTCCCCTCTCACGCTTAGCGGGAGGGATTGTTTGACTTGAGCGCCCAGCCACAGGGCAGGCTGTTTTCCCTCCCCGAGGCAAAGGCGACTGTTGTTTTTCCTTTAGCTCAGAGGGCGGGGGAGCCCCCCTCCTTAATATACAATGCAGCTGTTAAAATATCTCGGGTCTGGCGGGGCAGGCCGCATAGCTGGCTCCTTGTTCCCCTGGCAGACGGCTGCCTTGGAGTGCTGCGGCCAGATTTCTTGCAGCCTGCCCCGGGCTGGGGCTGTTTGTGAGTGTCAGAATCAGTTACCTAATCCCTCCGGCGTTGTTGGAGCTGGGGAAACACCTCCAGGAAAGCTCAGCGCTGGGCTTGGGACTTGTGTGCGGCTGAGGGAACCAGACTCCCTGGTAGCTACTGAACACAAGTGGGGGCACAGTGCGGGGTGGGCTTATGGATCCTTTGAGAGGCAGACATATGGGCTAGTTTGATTAGAGCCAATCAATCGATAGTCAATAAACGTTAATAAAGTGTGTGCCAGGCAATGTGCTAAACGCTAAGGGTGAAGAAAAAGTGAAGAAAAAGAAAGAGTCTGTCCTCAAGGGGTTTATAATCTAACTGGGGAAGGCAACACGCAGAAGAAACTGAAAAGCAGGTGGGTGGACCACCGGACGTATTTGTGGAGTCAAATGGATGGAAAATACAGTTATCTGGAATGTGCTGAGCTCTCTATAAGGGAAAGTGAGTTATATGTAACAAATTTACAGTTTCATGTGCAATCATCTTTTTCATCATACTATGTTATGGAAATGCTTATTTTATTCCATAAATTAAAAATAGAATAAATGAAACAGGAAAAAGAAAAACAATAAAGGAAAACTTCGGAAAGAATTTCTTGTTCTACCCTCCAACCTTTCAAAGAAAGGGGAGAAGCATCTGAGGGTTTTGAGGTTCTGAGTATCAAAGTTGAGTCCATCTGCAAGATGATGAGCTTATCCTGGGGGGGAGGGGTGGGGCATGATGTTCCCTGCAGTGGAAACTTTGCAGAGCCTTGATGAATAATGATAAGCATAGAGAATGCATTGGGGTTACTTGTATGAATTTTGGTTGCAAGGAAAGGTGGTACCAGATTATGGAAGGTCTTGCATACTGCTCAAGAGAATATGAACATTACTCAGTAGGCAATAGAGAGCAACTGAAGATTCCGCGCCCCCCCCCCCCCGCCACCCCCCAAGCAGTGACATGACCACATTTTTGCAAAGGAAAGATTACTCTGGTAATAATAGAAAAATACTTTTGAGGGGGAGGGATAGGCAGAATGATCTGTTGGGGGACTAATATGATTGGTCCAGGTAGGGATAATGAAGGGCTCTACTAGGACAATAGCTGTGGAAATAGAGAGGGGGGATAGATGTGGGTAGATGTTGCAAGACTGGAATCTGCAAGATATGGTAGCTGGATGTGATTGAGCTGCGGGAAGGGGAAGAATCTTCAATACCATGCAGAGAAAAATTTTTTTCCTTTTTCTCATACATGACATCCTGCTAGACTTAAGATGTTGCATTTATACTTTATAGGTCACTGTGATCAGCAGGTAGAGGTGGAGAAAGATTCATGGGGAGGAAGGTGGAAAGATTGTTCTAATAGTTATCAGTTTGGCTTTGTGGAGCCTCCCTCCCCTTGAATGAGTTTCATAGCATAGGTGGTCTGTTCTGTTGCTCATATTTGTGTCAGGCAGGGTAGGGGGCTGGCAGGGTGAAGTGATTAGAGTGGTACTGGAGGGATTCCTCTGCCCTGACATATTTCTCCTACTGCCCTGCTACTGTTCCCTAAAATTTCCCCCTTTTAGAGATTATTCCTTAGGGCTAAGATGTTGATTTTATCTCTTTCGAAAGGCAAATATTCCTGAGAGGTGGAACCTATTGAATTTTATCAGTTATTGATCCCTTAAAATGAGTTTATCAGCTCATTTCCTAGAGATAGCTCCCTGAGCTGGTGATAGGCCTTCATAGTAGTGAGGGAGACAGAAGGAAAAAAGGCTCGGAGCTTGGCACTTCGCATAGGGAAGACAGATCTAGGTAGCATGTCTTACATAGTCCTGGCTAGCATGTTCTTGTCCACTCACCAGATTGCATTAAAAGGGGAATGAAGAAGGTAATGTCATCTCCCCTCCCTGTTTTATTGGGAACCAGTCTTGACCAGAAAGATCATAGGATTTAAATCTGGAAAGGAAGTTAGATAGCATTTAGTTCAACACTTTCATTTATATTGAAAGATTCATGGGGATGGAGGTGGAAAGACTGATCTGATGTCTGCTTAGAAATCTGACCACATAAAAATTGCTTCTCATTGGACATGCCCCATAGAGTAGATGAGCCTGTCAGTCACTCAATGGTATTGACATAGTAGAATGCTCAAGAGTTAGTAAGTAGCAAAGCCGGGATTTGAACCAGTGTCTTTCAATTTGGGATCCAGAATTTATGTCTTTATACCATGCTATCTCTAGACTGAGTCTGGCAGTATAAGAGCTCATAGATTCTCACTTGGTGTAAATAACAAATTCTCTCCTGAAGTGTTTGCATTATTTGAACTTGCACTGCATATTTCTTTTAGGCTGGAGTCGTTGACCATATTTTACATAATTATAACTCTGAATTGTGCTAGTTTGATTATGTGCAGCCACTTCAGGAGAATCATTATTCTCACCAATCAGATCCTAGCTGGGGTGGGCTGTGTAAGGGAGAGGGAGTGTGGTAGCACTGAACCCCAGAGATGACACTGGAACTTGCTGTCTATGGGTCGGGATAGGAAGATTTTATTTAAGAGGAAACACTTGGGATGTTTGCTGGTTGAAGACACTTTAAATGAGTGGATGTTGGCTATAGAGAGAGACAGAGACAGAGAGCAGAAACAGAGGTCACAAAAGACTTGTGGGACTGGGATAGTGGCATGGTCCTAGTAGTCAGGAACTCCCGAGTATTTTCTTCCTTGTCTCAAAGCTTGCGCTGTGGGCTAGAGAGAGACAGCTTGGAGCAGGAGGTTTATATTTGTCTCTTGGTTTATCTCTGTGATTGTGAAGTTGAGTCTGGACACAGGTTACACCACTGGAGGATTTGGGCAATAATGAGCTGTGTCCCAGATTCAGGCTAGAGTGTGATATTTTTTTGTGTTCTAATTCCCATGCCTTACATATTATGTCACTAGGGTAATCAGAGCAGTATAGAATTGCAAAGAAAGGAGAGGAAAGGAAGGAGATTTTGCCCTCTGTTTGGGCCGGCCTTGGGTGGCAAAAGAATAAGGCATGCCAGGCAGGATAAACCAGAGAAGTCTGGCAGGCCACGGGTCTGAACAGCAGGGCATCAAAACCAACATGCTGTTTATCATAGTCTGCTTCCTATTTAAGTTGAGTTGGGAGTGTGGGTTTCAAATCTGGAGAGGTCCAGTGCATGCAGGAAGGAGAAGCAGGCAGCCAGTGCATTTCCAGTATGACAGGTCTAGGAGTCCACCACTGTCAAGGAAGAGCAGGCTGATGACAGGAAGTCCAAACCAACAGGGCTGGAAGATAGTCTAGGCATAGGGAATAAAAACAGATACAGGGTAGAAAAATGTAGAGATATGTGGAGGAGAAGCAGTAGCCCAGATTGACTTGAAAATAAGAGTATAGAGAGAGGATTACTAAAAAGTGAAGGTAGAATGACGTTCAGTTCAGCAAACCTTTATTGATCAAGAATGTTATAAGGCATTGTTCTAGCATTTCAAGGACACAAAGATGAAATAAAGCATGATTTCTGCCTTTGGGAATCTTACAATATAGTAGGAACAATAAAACATGGGCATCAATAAACAGATATAAGGAAGAATGGACTGTGGATAAAAGAGAAAGCTAAAGTACTGGAAGAAAATTTTAGAAGGGATGGAGTACTTTCCACCAGGGATGAGGAAGTCCTCCTGAAAAGTTGTCATCTCACTAAGACTGAAAGGAAAAGAACAATTTCTATAGGCAGGAATGTGGTGAGACTACACTCCTGGGATAGAGGATGGCTTGTGTGAACATGCAGAGGCTGGATCAGGGAACAGTTAATAGCTAAATTTGGCTGGAATATAAATTGTGTGAAGGGGAATAGAGAGAAATAATGCCGAAAAGGTAGGTTGGACCAAGATTGTGGAGGGCCTTAAATATTAGACTGAAGAGTCTGAATTTTTTGCTCTAGACCTTTGGTTTCTCAAGTGTGGCTTGTGGCCTGACCCCAAGAGGTGTTTGATCAGTCTGAGAGCGGGAAGATGGATCACACATGTTTCACTCTTCTGCAGTAGCCAATTGTATGCTTGTCTCCAACACCAGCATGCTGCCCTCTTCCCTTAAGGCATTTATAACCCAGATATCATTAACAGCTGTGCCCCCTACCAGTCAGCCTCCCCACACTCTGGTCCTTATCTCAGTTTGTGGCTGCTACAAAGCTCCTCAGTCTCTGCTGTCTGAGGCAGTGTCCAGTAAGGTAGATGCTTCCCTCAATATGTACATGCTTTTAGTTTTTTCATTGGGCAAAAGCGAGTGCCACAGAATGAGTAGACATGGTTGGATTACAATGGGCATCACACATTTCATTCCACTATCTTTCCAAAACTTTTGCAAAGCAGCCAAAACAATCCTTTGTGCAAAATGTTTCTCTCTAAACACTGTCATTAATAAAAGAGATAAGAACAGATCAATGAATTGGGCACCACACACACACACACACACACACACACACACACACACACACAAAATCCCACAAAAACAACAAATCAATTCCCCTCCAACTAAATAAAAATAAAAATTCTAAAGATCAATAATTTATAACCCCCCAAAAGAAGCAAAAAAAAAAAAATCCTATTGAATTGACAAATGAAACTAGAAGCCTTGTGGGAGGGGAGATAATTATAAAATATTAGCTAATTTGACAAAAATGAAATCAGAACTAAATTACTAAAATAAAAAATGCAAACTGTGAATTCAAAATAAATTAAGAAATAAAGAAAATTATTAGAAATCATTTTGCATAATTATATGCCAAAAAAACTGATATATGTAATAGATGAACATTTACAAAAATATAATACCTCAATTAGTAGAACGGTAAATAATTTAAATAATCCAATCACAGGAAAAGACATTTTACAAGTCATAAAGATTTAGCCTTCAAAGAAAAAAAACAACACGGAACCATATGATTTACAAGTTAATTGTATTTAACTTGTTTAATGCACTTAAAGAGCATTTAACTCTAATATTATGAACTTATTGCAAAAATTGGGAAAGGCATTCTACCAGACTCCTTCTATGTGACAGCCATGACCCTAAATAGCCAAATGAGACAGAAATAAACAGAGAAAGTATAGGCCAACAACTTTAGTGAATTTCATATAACACTACTATGAAAATGTTTTTTAAAAGGGACTATAGTAACACATCAACAATATTATGCACTATTACCAAGTTGAGTTTGAACCACATATATAGAGTTGGTTGAATAGGAGGAAAATTTTAGATATCATATTACTAACAAAAAAACCAAGCAAATCATATGATTATATCAACTGATTTAAAAAAAAAAACTTTTGATAACATATACCCTCATTTATGCTAAAAAAAAAATTTTAAATATAAGAATGAGCCTTTCCTTAATATGGTAAGCAGGCCTACTGAAAACCAAGAGGTATTATCACCTATAATGTGTGTGTATGTGTGTTCATGCTTCATTGCTGAAGACCATGCCATCAGAGAAATGGTGACATGACTTGCACTTGACTTTGTTTTTTTTGCTTTTGTCTTTTTTTTTAATGAAGGCTAGAAGGCTTTCTGATAAGACTGGAGTAAAGCAAGGATGTCTGTTGTCACCATTGTTAGTTGCCTCTGGAAAATGCTTATGCTTGTTGAGTTCTTAATTTAAAAAGAGGAAAAGAAGAAAGATAATAATGAGATCTTGCAGGTAGTGGCAGCATAAGCAGAGAGGAAGAGATAGGGGCAAATGAGATAATGAAATAATGGTTGGAAATTTAAAAATCAAAGGTTCAGGTTGGGGTGACTGGAAGGAAATCAACAGAAACAGGAAAAATGGGGAAAATGGCATAAATAGGAGAAAGATAATGACTTCATTTCAAGCCACATTGAGTTTAAGGTGCATGTAGGACATCCAGGTGAAGATGATTGGCAGAAAGTTGGAAATATAGGACTCAAGGTCAGGGGTAAGTTTGAAAAGTTATCAATAATAAAAGGAATTATTGAGTATATGTTAAAGCTGCTGTTGTCATCAAGTTGTTTCAGTAGTGTCTGATTCTTTGTGACCCCATTTGGGATTTTCTTGGCAAAGATACTGGAACTGTTTGCAATTTCCTTCTCCAGGTCATTTTATAGATGAGGAAACTGAGATAAACAGGGTTAAGTGACTTGTCCAGGGTCGTACAGCTAATAACTATCTGATGTCAGATTTGAACTCAGGAACTAACTTCAGACCTTATACTCTATCCACTGTACCACCTAGCTGTCCCTTGTGAACACTGAGGGAGAGTGAATAGGAAGAACAGAGGAAAAACTGAAGACAGAGAGTCTTTAGGGACATGTAGACTTTGGAGGATGAGGATTGTAGAGCACCTTAAATGCTAAGCTAAGGAATTTGAAGTTTATTTTTTAGTCAGTAGGGAATCATTAAGTATTTTGAAAAGAAAGGTGATATGGCAAGATCTATGAATGAGGAAGGCTAGTCTTGCATAAGTGTAAAAGATATATTTAAGGGGGAAAACCTAGTAGGACACTAGCACAAATAGCCCAGGTATTAGTGAAAGTACTAGGAACATAGAAGTAAGAATACAAAGGCAGGGATAAAATGGACTTGGTTGGGAGTCATTTGGATAGGAGCTGATGGGGAAAGAGGAGTCAGATATTGGTAGAAAAGTAGTATCACAGAAATGTTAAGTCAGAAGAAAGAGAGTAGGTTTTGTGGTAATAATATTGTCTTGGGCATTGAGTTTGAGGTACAGACCAGACTGAGGTTGAAGTGTCCATTAGGTAACTAAAGGGTATTGATTCTGAAGAGAGCTCTAGTTGGTTTGGAACTTGAGAGGGCAGACAGAAGTGGAGATGGAGATTCAGGAATCATCCAGGCAGAGGTGATGAAAAGGAATGATATAGTCAAGGGATAGTGTAGAGAGAGGTCTAAGAATGAATCTTGAGCCTTAAAGCATCTGAAAGTGGGTGAAGAACCATTGCATATGGCAGAGAAAGAGAGGGTAGAGGGGAAAGAGGACAGCTAAGAATATTGAGTGTGATTTCTCAGAAGCCAAGGGAGGAGAGCTTTCAGAAGGAGGGGATGGTTAACAGTGTCACATAGTGCAGAAAGTTTATAAGAGTATGAGAACTGCAAGGAAACCATTCAATTTGGTGAGTAGATGGTCAATAATACAGTTTCAGTAGAGTATTAGAGAAGAGAAGAGAACCACATTTTTTTTTAATGCTATGATGACGAGCAGAGGGTGAGGAAGTGAAGGCATTGAGTATAAGTGACTAAAAAAGAATCGTGAAGGTATATAAAAAGATGGTAAAGAGTTGCATAGGATTAAAAGAAAGACTTTTTTTTAGAATTGACAAGAACTAAACAAACTTGGCATCTGTGAAGGAGTCAGTGGGAGGGAGAGAAGACTGCTAGAATGAATTCTTACAAGAGGTAAGTTGCTGTGTTCGTCCTTTGTTGCTGAAGAAGACCATGCCATCAGAGAAATGATGACATGACTTGCACTTGACTTTGTTTTGAGTGAGGGAGGGCAGTGCAAGTCACCAAGCTCACTTCTCCTCCAGAGCCATCTGAATCAAATGACCAGACATTCATCAGGATGACTGGAGATGACCCAGGATGCACCTTGAGACCTTGGGCCCTTTAGGCCAAGGTCTATGCAGGTACTAGATGAGGTCATACGTGAATGGATTGGCTTAAGTAAGTAATGGGAAATGAATCTTGAAACTAAATTTTCTGAGCGGAGGAGAAGGGCTATAGTCAGACAGCCTCAGTTTTCTCAGTGAATTAGTAAGTTGTAGGAAACTGACATTGGATCTAAATGTAGAGATTTAAGGGTGGAAATGCATTTGGAGACTTGTGAGAAGAAGTAGGAATAGAGGCCATGGGAGTAGACTAGGAGGACTGAAGAGCTGAGGGCTCAGCTGAAGTTATATACCATAAATTTATAGTGGATGAAATTATTTTCATGCCATGACTTTCTTTCGTGACATTTAGCAATCTCATCTATTATTTGTTAACACATTCATTTATGTATTTGTCATATCCCGCTATGAGACTGTAAGCTCCACCTGAGCAAGGACTATGTCTTATCTAGATTTTGTCTTTCCCAGAGCCTGGGCCATATTTTGACAGACTCAGGAATGGACACAGAGAAATTAGATGATGACGGTTATTTAAAGACTAGCAAATTGGTAACAAATGACTCTCCAGAGAGCAAGAGATCCAAGCTCCAAGGATTCTGGGGCAGTGACCAGCAACTTTGGGAAACAATGGATGTGCTGGGGGGGAAGGAGGGTGCAGTCAAGCAGGGGAACTTGAATTCTTAGTGAAGGAAAATAGCTGGGTAGCTTGTACTACATCACATTTTTTTTTAAAGTGCTCTCAAAGCCATTCTTTTCATAATATAATCTGATAGGGTAGATAAGTCGGATATATATCATACCTGTTTAGCAGGTAGGGAAAATAGAGCTAAAGTGACTAATGCTGTACAGCCAACAAGTCAGTGGTGGAGTATGAAGCGACCTCCATCCAGGCTCCCAACCAACTCCCAGGGGGCTTTGTATCCTCCGATGCTGCCTCCAAAGTCACAAGGTTGTTAACTACAAGCAAGTGTGGAGGAGGAGGAGGGCCAGGGGACTTTGAGAAGAGCTGGCAGAGCTTGTGTATAAGGGAGTCAATTCAAATAGAAAGGCCCCAGGAGAAAGGAGGGTGGGGGACAAGGGGGTATAAAGTGACATACCTATTACACACTACTGAGGAAAATAGGCTAGGTGGCTTTTTTCTTGCCATTTCTGAAGTCTAGTAGGACAAGATCAAGCTTGGAGCTTTTCTTTCCGCCTTTAATAGGCCACTTGCCCACACATATATGATGCACACACACACACCATCATGCATATATGCACCAACATACATACACATGAAGCATCCCAATGTGTGTGTGTGTGTGTGTGTGTGTGTGTGTGTGTGTGTGTGTAGAAATAAGAAACAGGTGGAAGACTAGTAATCTATTCTCTGAGGCTTGTTTGTCGAGTGAAAAGAAACCCCAGCTATCAGATGAAAGTCATGGCAAGTCTTTCTTGGAGAAACTTTCTTACTGTGATTAGCCTACACTAGCCTCTTTCATGATCTAAATTCACTATCGGCATGAGCTGTTGTTAAACCAATTCCTGACCCCAGGGAAGGTGGATAAAGGGACAATTTACACAAGAAACAATTCCTTACAACTAGGTTTATAGATCTAAAGCTGGACAGTACTTCAGAGGCCATCAAATTCAGGGTCATAATATTACAGATGAAAAACAGGCTAATAAAGAGGAGATTAAGTGACTTGTCCATGGTCATGCAGGTAGTTAGCACCAAAAATCAGGATCTGAAGCCAGATTCTCTAACTTTAGAGTGGGGGAGATGGGATTCAAAGTTTATGTGGATTCTTTGTTCTGTATGGTCGCTGCTAAAGAAGACAGAACCTAAATATTTTCCTAGACATATATGTATATCATCACAAAATCCCAATCAGTTCAATTCCATTCAATAAATATTTATCAAGTATGCAGAGTACTATATTAGGAGGCTGAAACTTTGCTAAAATGCTCTCAAGTTGGTTGGAAGCACATTTGAAGATCTCCTTTTTACAGATAAAGAAACTGAGGCATCAAGAGATGAATCAGCTGACTCCAGGGCACAAAATAAGAAGACAAGACAAGCATTCAGGTCTTGAGCACTCAAACCTCAGATCTAATTGTAATTATAATAAAGGTTATAATTATTGTTATAATATGTTGCATTTATAAAGTACTTTACATACCAGGCATTTTTACATTCAACATCTCATTTGGTTTTCTTTCATTTAAAAAAGTGTTTTAAACAAACATTTATTTTCTTTCCCTCCCACATTGCCTCCTCCCCCCATCACAGGGAAAAGAAAAAGAAAAAAATCCTTCTAACAAATAACAATAGCTAGCGTTCACATAGAGTGTAAAGGTTTGCAAAGTGCTTTTAAAGATGTTATCTCATTTGATCCTCACAACAACCCAGGGGCTATTATTATCCCCCTTTACAGAAAGGAAATTTGAGACAGGTTTTGACTTGTCCAGGTTTACACAGCTAGGGTCAGAAGCAGAATTCAAACTCATGTCTTCTGACTTTGTGTTCACTGCATCGCTGAGTGACCAAATATGTACAATCAAGCAAAACAAATCCCCACGTTGTCTGTAATCCAAAACTGTTTGCCTCCTTCTCTCTCCTGAGTCCATAACATTTTGGGGGAAGGTAGGTAGCATATTTTATCATTGGTCACTTGGTCACTGTACATTGTACTTGGTCACTGTAAGGATTGGAGTTCTTTCCGATAAGATTTTTGTAGCACTCTGTGAACTGTGTTTTAGACTAGATGTTGCCATTTTAAGCTTTATAGATGAAGCACTATTCACTTGCCAGTATGGTGCATATTTTTGATTGGAGGGGGTTCATTGTTGTTGTTCAGTCGTTTTCAGTTGTGTCTGACTCCCCATTTGGGTTTTTCTTGTTAGAAATACTGGAGTAATTTACCATGTCCTTCTCCAACTCATTTACAGGTGAAGAAACTGAGGCAAATAGGGTTAAGTGACTTGCCCAGAATCGCACAACCAGTAAGAGTCTGATGCCAGATTTAAACCTAGGAAGATGAGTTTTCCTAACTTCAGGATAGGCACTTTATCCGCTGAGTCAAGTAGCTGCTGGAGTCAGAGGACTTGAATTCAAATCCAACCTTTGATGCTTAGTACCTGTGTGACTGGGCAAGTCACATACATTCTCAGCTTTGCATACAATTGGAGAGGTAGGGGAGGATATTAGAAGAATGACTGAGTCATAGGACTTAGAGTCACAAGGCTGGCAGATCGTAGGAATGAAGTGATTGACCCAAGGCCACATTTAAGAACAGATTCAGGACCAGAACCTAGGTCTCTTGATTCCCAGGTCTTCTATTTCCACTATACCGTATATTTATAACTCACTTTAAGCCAACTTGGTCTATGAAAAATGGATTACACAACTAAATAGAACTGAACCACAGTCCTAGAGATGGAAGAGATTTTAAAAGTTATCTAGGTCAACCCTCTCATTTTGTAGTTAAGGAAGATGAGAACCATAGGTAATGAAGGCTAGGAATTGAACCCTGGCCTTCTGATTTCATGTCCAGAACTTCTCGACCACAATGGGAAATCTGCAGCCTTGAGGTCACATGTGGTCCTCTAGGTCCTCAAGTGTGACCCTTTGACAGTTCTGTAAAGTTTGGATTCTGTCAAAGGTTTGCACTTGAGGACCTAGAGGGCTACATGTGACCTCAAAGCTGCAACCCTGCCCTCAACTGTCAGGCACAAGTATTTGCTTTACAAATGGAATCTTCACCAAAGGATTTCCTTTAAATAACTGCACCCCAATTCCATTCAAAGTAGAATTTGATTTGCATTATATATTTACACATAATTGTTCATGGATTTAACCATGAGCTTCATTTGCAAACAAATTAAACATGTGTGTCTGTGTGCGATTAAGGCTGAGTGTGTATATAGTAAATCAAGAAATTGACACAGAGATAGAGAGAGACAGACACTGAGAGACAGAAGGATGAGACAGAGAGAGGTGAAGGAGACACAGAGAGAGAAAACAGAGACAGAATGTAAGCATGTCAATGGGCAAGGTGAGGCTGAAGAATAAGGGATGAAAGGACAGAATGGTGGACCGCCAATGCCTGACTTCAGAGGGGAAGAGAGCTGCTACCTTATCTAAGAAGACATATACTGAGCTGGTAGAATGGTGTGCTAATTCTTTGACACCCTCATTAGATTAATTCAGAATAGTGGCATGTCTGGGGCTTTAAATTCCATGATAATTCTTATCTCATGTCTTAGTTCTTTATTTCTTTCTTTTTAATTGTAATTTTAGAGCTGGAGTTAATCCAACCCTTCATTTGACAATAGTGAGTTTCTATGATATACCCAAGGTCATAGAACTTAGGTCTTGTGACTGCCAGTCAAGGTAGGCACTCTTTTCCCCTGGTGGCTCTTTTCTTCTCGTTCCTTGGTGACTTGTTGCCCTTCCCCTTTATTTCCTTCCACCCCTGTTACTGTTCAGTGAAGGTGAGCTAGGCTTTCCCGTTTGTGAATTAAAAAAAAAAAAAAGCAAAGTGCTTTTTTCCAGTCTGGGGGAGGAATTTGTTTACTTTTGTCACTTTCTGCTGATTAACAGCCCACATCCAAAATCTCTTTTCCTTTGAAGCTTATCTGCAGGACCTGTGAGAAATGAAAATACAGCAACCCACACCTGGATCACAGTACAAGGAACCTACAGGCTTGAACTGTACAATGTCCCCTGGAGGGAACCAGATTTAATATCTCCCTTTCTCCCCTTCTCCAAATAGCTTCTTAATAGCCACAGAGAAATCCCTGTTTACTATGGGATAGAGGAATTCCAGTCAAAGGAACTTCAGCTAGTGAAAGTGGCCCTGAACCTCTTCCCTGTTTACCTAGAAATTGTGTTAATCCCTTTAATTCCTGCAATTTAAACTGTCTCTCCCTCCGGTTATTTCTTACCTCTTTGGGATTTCGAAGAATTGTGGAATCAAAGGGAAGGGTAAGGAAGTGAGAAAGTGAGAGGTTTAGGGATCAGTCTGGAAGGTAACTAAGGAAGATCCCTGTGAGGATCCCATGGAGTTGCACATGGTAATGACATTCAATAGCCATTGAATAAACCACTGAGTTTAGCTCAGAGGCAGAATCAATTGCTTAAGCTATGGAGTGAAACTTAAATAAAAATGAATTTCTGGTGGTTGCATATTGACTAAAACCACAAATTAACATTATCTAAATTGCATTGTATTTTTATTTATTTTGTTAAACATTTCCCAATTACATTTTTGTCTAGTTCTGGTTGCATAGTAGGCTGCCTGAAGCCCTGTGAGCAGTGAGTTTGCCACCTTAGAGACTGAAGGAGCCAACATTTTAGAGTCAAAAGAGATGGAGTGGAAAAAAGTTAAGCTACTTGCCTGAGGTCGCAGATCTCACAGTTGTTAGGGCCCTGACTTCCATTCTAGTATACTTTATAGAGCACCATATATCAGACCGGAGGCTCAGAAGAAATTAATACAATTATTCAAAATAAGCGTTCAACATCAATTATGTGCGTACCACAGGCAGCATGTTGTAGTGTAAAAATGGACTTAGGAGGCAGAGAACCCAGTTTCAGATCCTAGAGATATTGCTTACTATTTGTGTCACCTTGGGCAAGTCATTTCATTGTTCTGAAGGCAATAGGGACCTATTGATGGTTTTTCAGCAGGAGGTCAAAGTGATTGGAACTATGAATTTGTGTGTTTGTTTTTTCTCTATAACAGCATGTAGGATGGTTTGGAGGGCCTAGTTTTGCCTTACTTTCATGTACTTGCTCATGAGGTTGGCTTGTAATTATTTTCTAGTAATCAATTTTTCAACAAGTATTTATAAGGACCTACTATGTGACAGGCACTAAAATAGGCGTAGGGATACAATTATAACAAATAATACAATCTTTACTCACAAAGGGCTTACATAGCAGAGGGAAACATAAGTATATAAAAAATGTATATAACAAATTTAAAATGAATAAATACAAAGTAGTGAAATATACAGAGATGGATTTAAAACTTGGAAGTATATTGCAGGTCATCTAGCCCAACTCTTTATTCTTACAGATAAAGAAACCGAGGCCAGAAATGTAAAATGACTTACCTATGGTCACATAATTATGGTATGCTTGTACCTGACTGAGGTAAACTTTTCTTTGCACAACCCTCCCTCAGCTTACTTTCCCCTAGTACTAGAATTCCTAATTATGGCCCTGGTTGTAGTCGTACTTCTGTGAGCTTCAGTTTAATCATCTGTAAAATGATCTTGTTGGGGTAGTTGGCCTCTCAGACATGTTCTTGAAATAAGTCAATCACAAAAAGCTTTGCTAACAAGAGCTTTACTTCAACTTTCTAAAACCATGGTTTCTGGAGCAAGTGACTTCTGTAAAGAGAGAGAGAGAGAGAGACAGAGACAGAGACAGAGACAGAGACAGATAGACAGAGAGAGAGAGACAGAGAGAGACAGAGACAGAGAGACAGAGAGACGAGAGAGGAGAGAGACAGAGACAGAGATAGACAGAGACAGACAGAGACAGAGAGACAGAGAGAGAGACAGAGAGAGACAGAGACAGAGAGAGAAAGACAGAGACAGACAAACAGACACACACACACAGAAAAAGAGAGAACTGGAGAGAGAAACATACACACACAGAGCAACACAGAGACACCACAGAAAAATCAAGACCGACAGAGACAGAGGCAGAGAGATAGAGAAAGAGAGAGATAGAAGATAAAGAGTGAGGATAGACAAAGATAAGAGACAGAGACAGAGGTTCCTCAAAGGTTAGCTTTGACCCTAGTCTAGGCCAAAGGAAACAAGCGAAATGCACTAAAGATTCTCACTAGGGTTTAGGTTTCACTGATTTGTTTGAATTTTTCATTCTTTAGACAGGAAACTTCACATGTTTGTGGATAGGTTAATGTAAAGACAAAAAAACAATACAACCAAAAGAATCCAAGACATCTATAATGCGTCTGGAAACTTGAAATATTTGGTTATCTTTGTAAGGCATGAATCTGATTTGCTGTTTGCCCCTATTCCTTGTTTTACCTTCTATAGTTAGTCTTAAAAAGAGCTAAACCTATTGTGGGAATTTGAAATTCCCACACTAATTCACTAATTCCTGGTGGTTACCAATGATTTCTACATTTACTATCCCCATAGGTGGGGACAGAATGGTTTTGAACTCTCTCTCTGTCTCAGTCTCTGTCTCTCTCTGTCTCTCTGTCTGTCTGTCTGTCTCTCTCTCATCTCTGTCTTTTTGACTAATTCAACTTTCCTTACCGTGTATGCAATTCATAATAGCGTAAAAAATCTTTGGGGGGAGTCTTGAGGCTGGGTTTCCAGTTCTGGCCCTATCTCTATGTGCCTGGGGGACCTTAAATTCATTTCATCCCACTTGGGCTCAGTTTCCTTATATATTAAATTAGGGATATGATCTTCCAGCTCTTAAGTTCTGTGACTCTGGATCTGTAAGTTCTGTGACTTGGATCTGTAAAATTTCTCCCTTGAAATTAGAATCAGTTTGTCCCACTAACTTTGCTTTGCCTGGTAATTGGGGTCAAGGGATTGTTTTGGAGGGAGAGGAGATGGTTTAGGAAAGACTTTCTGACTGAAAGAGAACAGCTGTTTTCTTTCTTTTCCAAAGGGGTAACAAAAAAGGAGGAAATTGGCTTACATTTTGGTTAGATATAGGAAAGAATTTCCTGACCATTAAGGACTTTTTAACATTGGAACGAGTGCCTGTGGGAGGTTGTGATATCTCCTTTTTTCCTTTGGAGGTCCTTGAGAAATTTTAAAAAATAGTTCAATTGTTTTGACTATTCTAGGGCAGAGAGATTGACTACATAACTTCTTGAAGTCCCTTCCACCCTTGCAATACAATGACAAGACCCTTGGATGGTATCTATAACCTAGCCATAATGTAACAAAAGCAATAATTCAATATACGTAGTAATTCTCATCTCAGTAAGTGGGAATAACTACAGATAAACTCCTCAAATAACTGAAAGAACTTCTAAGAGGAGGAACTCCAGGAGTTAAGGAACCTGGGTTCCAGTCCTGACCCTACTATCCGTCACTTCTGTGACTTTGAGCAAGACACTTATTGGTTTATAAGTTTATGGTATGAAAGGAATTTTAATGTTCTAATAGGTCAATTCTCCCATTTCACCAATGAGGAAACTGCCAAGAGTGGGGAACCTGCGGCCTTGAGGCCACATGTGACCTTCTAAGTCCTTGGGTGCAGCCCTTAAACTGAGTTCGAGTTTTACAGAACAAATCCTTTTATTGAGTGGATTTGTTCTGTCAAGTTTAGATTCAGTCAAAGGGCAGTACTTGAGGACCTCGAGGGCCACATGTGGCTTCAAGGCTGCAGGTTCCCCACCCCTGTTAAGAGGTCACTTGTCTTATCTAACATCATGTAGCCAGTAAGTGGCAGATACCAAAAGGAATCTAGCCTAGAAAAAAAAAAAAAGCATTGACTTTCAGGGTAGATGACCTGGTTTCAAATCCCAGACCTGCCACTTACCAGTTGTGTGACTATGGGCAGTAAGTAGAGCAATCCATTTATCATCAAGCAATCACTATTTGCTTGGCACAATGCTGGGCATTTGGGATACAAAGTAAACTTCAGCCTCTCTGGGTCTCAGTTCTCTCATTTTAACACTGAGGATATTGATCTAGATCTAGATTCTCAAAGTATAGTCTGGGGACTCCCCCCCCCTCCCCAACCCCTAGGGAGGATCTGAGAAGTCAAAACTTTTCATAATAGTACGATACTTTAATTTCTAATGTGAATATTGATAGACATAAATTAAAGTTCTCTAGGAAGTCCTCATTTTTTAAAGAGTATATAGAGATCCTGAGAACAAAATTTTTGAGAACTTCTGATCTGGATACCTAAGGTACCTACTACTTCTAAATCTATGACTTTCTGACTTCAAGTTCAGTCTTCCATCTGTGGTGCCATGCTGACTTCACAGTCTGTATATGCCTTAGCTTCTTCATCTGTGAAATGAAGAGATTGATCTCGGTGAGCCCAAAGGTCCACTTTACGGTTCTTTGAATATATTACTTTCTAACACCAGTTCAGAAGATGGTTCTACATGGTACCTACCATTGAGTCAGGAACTTGGTGCCTGGGTCCAGCTAAAAATGGTAGTCATATTCAACCAATGTTCCTGGTGCTGTTGTTCAAGACCTGATGGGTTCGAGAAGTAATAATAATTGTAATCAATGAAAGTCATCATCCCAGGAACAACAGAATGAAGTTGGTTACTTTAGAAAACGTGAGGCTGTAAATCTGGGTCAAGGTTTCATGGATGGGGTTTTGGTAGTAGCGTTGCTAATCATGATTTTTTTTTTTCCCGTTTAGTCTTGACACGGAGGAATATGAGTGTCTAAGATGGAAACTTCCACCTCAACCACTGCTGCCGAGAAGAAAGAAGCCAAAACTGCAATTCTGGAGGGGAATGGTTTTACCAACACAGGAAAGAAAGCCTCTCCATTAACTGTGGCAGCGGCAGCAGCAGCAACTGCCCAAGGAGGTACTTTATCCTTTGCACACTTTGAGAGCAGCAGGGGTGTTTTTCATTAGCCTGTTAGAATTTAATTAGAATGGTGGCAGATGTCATCAGGCCAGCATGCTGATTTTATTGAGGGAAAGAGAGGAGGAGGGCTCTGCTCTGGGGAATTCCCAAGCACCCTGACTGACAGTCTGAGAATTTTTCCCCCTCTTAGGAGGCCATCTGTGATCTAAGAGATTTGGGCTATCACAAACTCCCAGGGGGAAGCCCTGGGATATCAGAAGATTGGGAGGGTGGGGGTCTGGGTGTGACACTCAGACTGAGTTCAGTTTGCTCATGAGATGTTTTTAGGGAGATTTGTGATTCTGTGCTTCCTGGCCATCTCTTGACTGTTTTGGAAAGTAATTGTCTCCTGGTTCTCCAGGCTGTAATGAAAGGGTCAGGTATGGGATTGGGTATCCTTAGGTGAATTTCAGGCCAAGCTAATTATAACAGAAGAACTATAAGAACCGCAGCCTCTTACTTTACAGCCTAAAAGATACTCTATGGTTTCCACTTCTCAGTGCCAATATCGCTTTGGGAAAGTTTGGCGGCATTCGGAGACCTCCCCTTGTTTCTGGGTAGTCCATCTGGAAACCACAAAACTATTTCTGTTCTGTCAGGAATGGAAAGACCTAGATTGCTTCCACTCTCCCATTCATTTAATCATGCTGCTTTAAAATGACCAGATTTAGGCTGCATGCTTTAAAGTGTAAAAGTCCTAGACAAGCACTCCTATCCCTCATACATCTCCTCCTCCCACTTACTGATGCTTTGCTTGGGGAACAATAAAGCTGAAGTTGTCGATTTGGGGGACTTAAGTGTAGGGAAAGCTCCCAGAGACTCTCAGTTATGATAGCTTTGTTGTTGGAATACTTACAAACACACACATATACAAATACACATACATACACACACGCTCACACATACATATATACATACCTACATATATCACACACATACGTGTGTATGTATGTGTATGTGTATGTGTGTATGTGTGTGTTAGAATGAACAGGAGAAAAGACACTACTACATTGATAGGCAGTCTTGGAGCCAGGAAGACATGAGTTCAAGTCCTTCTGCTGACATATACTATCTTTGTGACCCTGAGTAAGCCGTTTAACCTCCTGGTGCCCCTAGCATCTCTCTAACTGTAGGTTGTAGAGCAGATATCATTCTGCTTTGATAAAGGAAATTTCCTTACTGGGTGTTCCCTTTTCCAGTGAAGTCACAGGTCCAGTTCTTGTCCTTTCTTCCAAAATTAAAGGGAGAAAAAGGGATGGGTTAAATGTTTGATGCCAATAAGGAGATATGTGATCATCAGCCATCATTGACTCAAGAATAAGGGGTATAAGTTAAAATTTCTAAGCCAGAGAGAAAAACTTCTCAAAGGGTTCTCTCAAAACAATTGCCCTCCTTGCCTGAAATGTCCTTTCATGTATCATAGTGTATGGATTTTCAAAATGTGTTTCTTCATGTCTTACACTTTCTTGCATCCCTATTTGTGACCTAAATCAGATTTATTTAGATTACACAAGATAAGGGTTAAAGATAATATAGGCCTCCTATAGTGCTAGAGTTCTCCAGAAATGAAGTCAAGGCAATGAGAAGTTAATATTTTCCTGTTGGGTATGACATCATCCATTGGTGGTCCTTGCTTATGTCTAACTCTAGATTTGGATATTCCTGACAAGGTTGAGTCTCCTTTTAAGTGGTAAGTTAAATTACACATGAGATCTCTGGACTGAATTCAGGTTAACTAAGGAAAAGACTTTTGAGGGTGGGAGAAGCATCTTTGGTACCAGATACTGTATTGTAGCCATAACTCTGTGTAGAGTATGGACCAAATGTGGAATGGAAAGGAGAAAATATATAGAAGGAGTTCATTGACAGTCAAGTCATGAACCATGAGAAAAACTTGTTTCCTTCCCTTTATGGAAATGCATTTGATGCTCTTGTATCTTGGGTGACAGTGACTTAAAGAATGGTTATACACTGGAATATTTACACATACAATAATAAATTTACTGAGTGCTTGTTGTGTACTGGGCACTATATGGTCCTGGCCCTGAGGGAGCTATAGTCTAGTAGGAAACCATATACACATATACATATGCATATACACGCATGTAGACATATACTTCTACCTATGCATTTACTATCTGTACATTTACATCTACGCTGATATATGTGTGGCTCAAAAGAGAGATTTATGTGCACACATGCAACTGGAATTAGGTGGTATATTGTTAGAAGTGTCATTTCAGTTGTACAAAATGCGATCTAGAAGTCAGGGGAGGGAAACGTCTCTTTTGTAGGTTTCTAAGGGTAATCCAGAAAGATTTGAGAGCAGCATTCTTCTCAGTGACTTGGATGAGGGTGTAGAAGGTAAACTTCTCAAGTCTGGAGAGGATATGAAACTGATAGGGATAGCTAAGATGTTGGATGACAGAGAGGTTCCAAAAAGGTCATAGAATACTGTGTTCAACTGAAAGAAATGAAATTTAACAGGGAAAAAAGCAAAATTCTATGTGAAGTTACACTCAGTGTATTAGCTTGACATATATAGGATGAAAGAAGCATGGCTACATAGTAATTAGTAGGAAAAAGGTCTAGGGACTTTAGTGCACTGGGCTGCAAGTTCAAGTTAGAGTCAATGGCGTAACTGTAGCAGCCAAACAAGATAATGTAATACTAGCCAGCTCTGAGAGAGCTATAGTGTCTAGAACAAAGGAAGTAATAATTCCACTGTATTCTGCCCTGAGCAGATCACATTTTAGCAAGAATATAGACAAGCTGGAGTGTGTCCAGACGAGGACAACCAGGAAAGTGAGAGCACTTGAGAATGTGGCATCTGATGATTAATTGAAGGAAATGGGAATGTTTAGCTTATAGAAGAGTAGACTTGGGGGTGGGGGTGGGGATATGATGTCTGACTTCAAGAATTAGAAGGTTTGTTAGGGGGAAGAGGGATTAGATTTATTCTGCTTGGCCCTGCTTGGGCAAGAACTGGGGGCAGAAACTGGAAGTTGAAGAGAAGCAGATTTGTTAGAAAAATTTTCCTAACAATGAAAGTTGACCCAAAATGGCTAGGCTGTCTTGGGATGTTGGGGATTCTCCCTTCCTGGTGAGCTTCAAGAAGAGGTTGGATAACCACTTGTCAGGAATGTTTTAAAGAGGATTCCAGTTTGGGGATGAATTGGGTTAAGTTCCTTCTTGGTCTGTAATGCTGTGATTCACAAGAGGTAATGTTTGAGCTAGATCATGAAGGAATAAGATTCTGATATGCAAAGACAGGGCAAGGAGTGTATCCTAGGTGGATGAGACCTCATATAAAGGCAGAGAAATGGAAAGCTGTCCATTTTGTTTGAGAAATAGTGAGTAGATTAGTTTAGCTGGAGCACAGATTTCAGACATTTCAGAAAAAGATACAGTAATTACCCCCCCTATCTGTAAGGGAGTGGGTGATGCTTACCTGGAGGCGAAGACTTGGACCAGTCGATTTCCATAATTTCACTGTTAACTTTTTAGTGTCCCTTTGGTCCAATTGTTCTATGATTTGCAAACCTTCCAGTTTCTGCCTCATAACACAGTTGATTCTTTCTAAGTCTATGATATTGTCTCCTGCATTTGCATCAAGTTATCTGCTTTAGAATGAATGATTTACAAGCCTAACATTTCTTGTCTTATTATCAACGAAGTCTAGAGGTTGGAAAGGGAATGTTTGAAGATGTCAGGAGAGGTGTGATGAAAGTATTATGTAATGAGATGTAAAGAGCAAATCCTACAACTCAGGCAGGAGAGATGTGTTAGTAAACCCCTTTAAAGTACCCAGAGGCATGACAAATGCCAGATCCAGAGTAGACCTTTCACATAGGTAGCTCTCTACATGAAGGCATGGTTTAAAGGACAATGGACCGCATCCCCCATATACTTTCCCCACTGCCGGTCATTAAGCCTAACATTCCACCATTCCTTCCTTTGGCACAGGAAAACTTTTTACCTTTCTAGATTCCCCTATTAAACTGAAGATTCCCCCTGGGCAGGGTTGATTTTACCAGAGATGAGATGATAGTTTAGAGTGATCATTTGAGTGAGGGTTGGATGTATTGCAAAGGTGACCATGTAGCTAATTCATTCTGGTGGGCAGGATTGGGATACCCAGACAAAATAAGATTGATCTAATTAATGTAAAGAGGGAGACCAGATGACTTGGAAGAGGGCTGTTCTCATGGTGGGCTCTCATTACAGTCATTGATTCTGCCATTATTAACTCAAAAGAACAAATGATTCTCAGATCCTTAGCCAGACATTATTTTCCTACACATAGGTTTCAGCTTTGTAACACAAAATCTAAGCAATTATGTTCTCTTAAAATATAGTAACATATGTTCTCTCAAACAGAATGGCTCTTAAAACATAGTAACACTTTCTTGCATTTGTTTGCACTTTTGAAAATGGCTTCACATTTAGGATTTTCTTAGACCCCCACAATGCTGCTGTGAAGTAAGTAGAACAGCTTGTTTGGAAGATGGAGATGAGGAAATTGAAGTCCAGTTAAGTGATTTGCCCAAGGTCTCACAGCCAACAAGGTAGTGACTGTTCTGAGTAGTGCCTAATTCTTCCAAGACTATGGTTTTCCCACCTGATCATTACTGTTCCCAGCATATTTGAAAGTGCCAAACACACCAGAGTTCATTTTCCCTGGCAATGAAAATAAATAATGAAAAAATAAAGTACTATTGTGTGTAGAATTTAAAACACACATGTACATGTGCACACACACACAAATTCTAAAGTTAGGTTTAAGTGTCAACTAAAAGCAGCTTATGAGAGGAAAGCTGGGCAAAGCCTTCTTCCATGGTAAGTACTTCCCCAGGCCTCCTTAGCTGCTGGTCCGACACTCTGGATTCCATAAATCCTTAAAAACACATTTTGGCCCAAGGATCTTTCCCCCTTTAATTTAAAAAACTGTGTAATTTTAAAGGCAATTTGATTCAGATGTTTCTCATTCGTTCATATAGAAACCATCCAAATGTTGTCGTGCTTTCCCCCTGAAAAAGGATGTCTTCTTGCCAAAGAGATTTTGGCTATTCTCTTTTTTATTGAGTTCTGTGTCCCTCAGCTGGGAAAGAGAGACCTACCAATTCCAAACTCCCAGGGTTAGGGATGATCTAAAATGCTAAGGCTGTGCATTTGGGGATGGAGTCTTAACAAAAGGAAGACTGCATTCTTTCTTCCCTGTGATTAAGCGTTCCAGCATAGAGATAGGAGTTTAATCTCAACTTGAAATGAAATTTTGGAAAGCACACCCTGCAGATCTCACATAGCCCCTCCAATGGGGATGGTTGATAGGGAGAAATATTCTCCTTATTTCCCAGGTGGGATCAGGCTGATCAGGTGGTAGCTAAGCCTATGAGCTTGAAAATTGTTACTCAGACACTGGAACAGAATTTTTTATGCTAGGCTGTTGGTGGTAAGGTACAAGCTGAAGTTATGTTAGTACTTGTGTACCTGCTACATGGCAGCATTAGTTGCATGAGAAATTGGTTAGGTTTGAGTCAAGAATTGTGTCTGTTATTTGTACATAGAACTCAAATGAACCTGATACTGTTCTCATAATGGCCTCTGCTTATTGGTCCAAGTCCATTACAACTATCATTCATTTGTCAGTGTGGTAATTGCCTAGTTGGATGATGACAATGGGTGGCAGTTGATGCCAAAGTATATACAAATTCCCAGTTCCAAAAGTTGTCCCACCAGGGTGATTAAAACTTGCTCTGCTTTTTGCTATTCCCTAGATAGTCCTAGGTTTCAAGACTTTCTTTAGTGTTTTCTGCTAGAGCCATACATTTCTTTATTGTAAATACACTTTTGTTCAGGTTTTATTAGGTTGGAAACTATTCTTATTTGACTCTTGGAACCAGGTCCCTCCTCCCTAAGACTTTCTTTTTTTTAAATCCTATTTTGGCAAATGATCAATTCCTGTTATATATCTTGATAGAATTGGGTCTGGTCCTTCAAAAAGTTCTCATTTATCCACAGAAAATTGTCCCAGTACTTCCCTCATAGCTGGGATCTCTAAGGGGGCACCTTGGTTTGAAATCATATATAGGCTCTTGTATCTGAGGTGATTGAAAGCTCAGGGGGTGATTTGAAGTTTTTAAATGGTGATTGCCTAGCTTATCAAATCCCACCTCCTCTCCTGGTCCTCCAGTCACTTCATGGTCTGGACAAAACTGACCTATCCACCTTATGTCCCTCTACTGATCAGGACTTCTACCGTCTTCTCTGGTTAGACTCATCTCTTCAGGGTTTCTCATGCCTTCTTTTCCAGACCCTGGTATGCCTCTCCTTTCTGATCCAAATGATACTTACCCATCCTTCAAAATCCAGCTCAAGTGTTTTACCTTCCACCTGAATCCCTTACCCCTCTAGCCTGGGGTAATAGCACCAACCTTTCTGGATTATTTGAGGATAAAAGGAGATATTTGTAAAGTGCTGTGAAAACTTTAAAGCTCTATATAAATGCTAGCTATTATTATTATCATGTCCCCCTTAAATTTTCTCTTTTCTAAGATAAAATGATTCTCAGATGGCCTGTTTTCCAGTCCTCTCACCATCCTGGCCACCCTTCTCTGGAGTTACTCACATAAATATTTTGTGATCAACAGTATGGTAATGGCTGAAAGGTTTGAGAGTGTCTCTCAAACACTAAGAATACCAAGGGTTTAAAAAGCCTAAGGAAAGTGATGATTCTTGGAGAGCCACTGTTAACTTCAACTTGAGGTAGACTAATGCCTCATTGATAAAGATGAAGAAACTGAGGCCAGGACAGGTGAAGTCACTTTGCCCAAAGCCAAATGACCTATTATTAGCAAATAGAGGAGAACCTAGGTCTGCCCATTCCCAGACAGTGGCTTTTACTACTCCCCCCATGGTAACTACTCATGGGGAGTAGGATCTAGTGTGCTCCCCTACATGGACACCCCTCCCAGCCCAAACACCAACTTCCCAAATTGATGGTGTTTATGTTGGGAACATTTTTCTGACGTCTGGCTCTGTCAAAACTAATTTTAGCATTTCTTAAGCTTGGTAAAAATACAGCCTCATTACTTTGATGTCAGAACATAGTTTACTATTAGTATATTCTGGGGTTTATCATTTTAGTCATGTTTAACACGGCTACACCAGGCATGCACTATTAAATCTGGCTTATTTTACATTCCTGTCCGGAATTATTTATTTGTAACAATTTCTTCTCTATCAAAAGACACAGCTAATGCTGCGTTTTAATGTGTTATTTACACACAAAATAACCTATTTACAACTCAGTATGCGCCGGAGGGAGAATAGATGGGTCCCGGCTCCCTCCGTTCTGTTATATCGGAGTTTAACAATCTGGATTGCTAATAGAACCATTTATCATGGGGTGGTAATTTATTTTATGTTAGTGGCCCAGGTCTCACTGCCTCTGATCTATGGAAATACTTGTATATAATGAAGTCAAACAAGTCACTTGGCGTGAATGCGGGAAGTCCTAAGGTGGGCCAAGAGGAATTCCAGGACTAGTGCATCTTTTCTGTATAAATGGGTGGGTGTAATGAAAGACACTGAACTTCATAGTTCTGGGATGTCCAGTTAGGGTTATGAGTCAGTGCCAAGGGACTCCTTTGGACAGAGGCAATAGAAAATCCACGTGACTTAGGTTAAAGCTTGATTTAGCTCAGCATTTCCTTAGGAGTCAGGTACTGGGAAATGTGAGTAGGGCAAGGACAGGTATAAATGGGATAAGCATGGGATAAAGCTCAGTGAACCTTGCCTACTCTTACCATAATTCACTTTGGTCAAGACCTTGCTATTTCCTTTTGGAGTGTTGGAGCATATGGAGAATCATAGTCAAGAAATGCTTACTTATTGAAGGAGAAATGGATAAAGGGTGAGATGGATGATCAGGAAGAAGTTAATAGATGAGACAGAGTTTGAGATAAGGGTTATAGGATCATAAATTTAGAGTTGAAAGAATTTAGAGCTGAAAGATACTCTAGAGGGCATCTAGCCCAACCCTCCCAATTTTATAAAAGAGAAATTGAAACCTAGAGTTATTAAGGAACTTGCCCAAGGCCTTCCACATGATGAGACTTTGAAGGCTGGTTAGGGGGGCATAGAGCACTGGAGCAGAGGGAAATCATGGGAGCCAAGGGACAGAAGCACTCAGGTAAGACTCAAGGAACCTCTTGAGGCCTCAGTTTCCTCATCTGTCAAATGCAGAGTTTAGAATAGATGATGTCCAAGGTCCTTCCTAACCCCAAAGCTATAATGTTATGACTGTTCTTGCAGAAGGGAGGAGAATAATGGATTGGATAATCCTTACATCTCTGCTGACTCTAGGACGCTTTTCAATTTGATTCTTCTAACACTTATTTGGCACCTGCCATGTGCAAAGCATTGAGTTAGGTGTGAGGGGGAGCATTTCAATAAAGCATAGTCCTTGCCCTCTTAGAGAATATAGTCTGGTAGAGAGATAGAATGTATATACGAGTAACTATGGTAATTTTATAAAAGCCATATAAGTGAATTAGTGAAGCACAGATAAAGGGGCTTTGTGAGGACCTGAAGGGGAAAGTTCATTACTGACCCTCTCTAGGGGATTTGGTAATATAACTTCCTGGAGGAAATGACAGGTACATGGAGCTTTTAAAGATGTGTTGGAATTCAATACACAAAGAAGAGGATTTGGGATATTCCAGGCTTAGGGAAACAATGAAAGCAAAGGAATGGCGATTATAAAATTCAGGTAATCTTTAGAGGAGACAGTTGTCCAACTGGCTAGAGCATAGAATTCATGGAAGGAACCAATATGAAATCAAGATGGAAAGGTCATGTGGTGACATATGACTAAGACCTTGAATGCCAGGAGAAGATGTCTGAACTTCACTAAGTGGGCAGTTTGGGAGCAGAGGAATGATACTACCACCTCTGTGTATGTATGAGATGTCAATCCCCACTCCTGATAGCCCCCTCTCTCTGAGATGATCTCCAGTTTATCCTGTGGTTAGTTTGCTTGTATGTAGTTTGCATGATTTCTCCCCTGCGAACTCCTTAAGAGCAGACTATGGGATTTTTTTGCTTTGTTGCTTTGTTTTCCCTTTCTTTGGATCCTTTAACATCATATCTGTCACAAAATAGGAACTTAATAAATGCTTACTGGATTTGATTTGACTTGGGGGCAGGAAAAGGGAAAAAAGGAAGGCTAGGACCTGTTTCCACCAGTGCCTGGAGGAAGCTGAAACTATGGGGAGAAAATGTCCAAGAATTAGGTCCTAGCACTCATACTATTTGGGTTCTCTCACTCCTTGCTTTACTTATTACTTCCCTGTCTGGTGTATTGGGTTTTTCCCCTTGACAGCAACAGCAGCTTAGGGGGAGTTTGCCTTTTCCTCCTGGGTGGTATGGCCATAGTTGGGACAGGAAGGGAAGAGTTGCCAAAATGGCTTGTGGGAAGGGATTTTTATCTTGGGAATGAAGCAGTTGGCTCTTGGAGACCTGTATTAATCAGACATAACTGAGGTTTTTGCCACTGCTTACTGTAGGTGCAGAGACTCTCTAACCCTGTTTATGAGTAATCTGGAAGTTTCAAACCATGAGAGGTGGTTAAAGCTCCTAGATCAGATAAGGGATTCATTTGCAATGCCTTGTTTTTTTATTCTCATTCATAGAACAGGAGGACTTTGGGGAATATTTAGGTAGGATCTTGTCCTGAGAAAGAAGAATGACCTGAAACAGGGATTCTTAACCATTTTTGGGTCTGGAACCCCTTTGGCACTCTAGTGAAGCCTATGGACCCCTTCTCAGAATAATTTTTTAAATGCCTAAAATAACATGTAAAGGATCACAAAGGAAACTGATTATATTGAAATAAATATATAATTTTTTCCCATTCAAGTTCATAGATTGCTTGCCCATGAAATCTCTCCTCTTGGAAATCTTTGTACCCCTGGCTAATAACCCAGAAGTTCTAGACCAGAGTCTAGAAGATGACTTCTTAAATTCTTTGAGTAACCCAGGAGAACTCACAATCTGGCCTTATACTGAAATAGCAGCTGCAGAGAACATTGAATCTGGAGTCAGAATACCTGCATTAGAATCCTGGCTTATCTATTTACCCTGGGCAAATGTCCTTGCGACCTCTCTTTTCTGACCTCAGTTTCTTTATTTGTTAAAAAAGAAAGAAAAAAAAGAAAGAAAAGAAAATGGGATTGGACTTTGATCGGTGAGGTCCCTTCCTATGACCCTATGCTGGTATGATGGAAGGGGTTCCAGGAAACCTACTACGATTCAAAATGTCTTCTTCATTCAGGGCCTGCATGCTACTATTTGGCAATTATACCTTTGTATTTAGCAAGGTGTCTTCTGGGATCCTTCTTTAAAAATGCAGATACTCTGGGAAGGAAGGAGATAATGAAAAGATGGCAAAAGGCCCCTAAAGGAGAGATGGAAAGAACTAAAGAGAAATTCTGTCTGTTTTACAGCTTTAGCAGAGGTTGACCCCAGCAGAACCTTTGTGCCACGTGTACCAACCTGTGTCTTGAGCCTCCCTCTTCTGCATTGGGAAGGCATGGTCTTTTCACTGGCTAGTCTTATGTACAGTGGAGCACTGGAGTGGATTCCCTTGTCTTTAGTGATCTTGGACAAATCAGCCACTCTACAGACATTTATTAAGCTCCTGCTATGTCTCAGGTGGAATGTCTTGTTCGAGGAATAGCAGGGAACTCTGTGTCATTGGATTGCAGCATATATGGAAGGGATTTTTCTGGGTTTTATTTTTCTTATCTGCAACATGTGGGGGTTGAACCAGTTGATCTTTAAGGTCCCGCCTCTAGATCTAAAACTTAGTGCCATGTTCCACTCATGTATATGCATCAAAAAGTCTGAAGACCTCCTAGGAGTGAATGTGACATCAATTTGTGTCTCCGAGGCGGCCAGACAATAGTAGTGCCTCCCATCAAACCGCAGTAGTGCAGACAACACTCAGCTGGCCAGACCCATTCTTTTCTAACTTTGGTTTGACTATATAAGGACAGGGCTCTTGTGTTCTTGCTTCCTAGCAGGTGGACCAAGGACAGCCAAACCGTTCTGATTCCTACTTTCCCAGAAATCCTTGCAGGCCACCCATCTTTTGCAAATTGAAAAGGGAGTGTCAGTACTTGTTTGAAGAAGGCCAGGAATTGGGAGCTACCTTCTCTTTTCTACTTGTGAAAACCCAAACCAGGAAATTCTGCAGGTTCCAGAATGCTCCTAAAAATAGCCAAAGTAGAAGGCCATTACTGAAAAAGTAAATAGTTACATTAAGGGAATCAAGTTCAGGAGGCAAATGGTGTAAATCACTTTAAAGGGGAACAAGCCTCCGGTAACATCTAGTCTTTTATCACATAGACTAAGCCTTCTTTTTGACACTAAATAATTGATTGGATCTGGCTGAATGCTTTGCAGCTGCATTGGCCTAAACACTGGGACTCAGCTCCAGGTCAAGCAGGTGGCAGAGGAAATGGCCTTGAATGCCAATGCCTTCACCCAAGCCTCAGGCCCAGTCACTGAGGGCTAGGACTTGGGGTATCAGATCTGGGATCAAATCTGGGAGCCCCCATCTTTGAAGAATTCAGTTTTCTGTGCAATAGAAAATCACTTTCTGCTTTTTGTTTTGATTCTCTTTCTCTAATTCAAGAGACTCTTCCCCACCTGTGCCTCTCTTGGGTTGAGTTCTAATTGGTAAAGTTATGGAAATGAAGGGCATTGTCAAAATTGGGGTGTGTTACGGGGGAGAAATGGGAAATTACCATCCTTGCCATCCTCAATATCAGTGTTTCAGAGGAAAGAAGGTAACTTTGGAATCACAGATTTGAGTTCAAATCCCTGACTGCTACTTTTTACCTCTGTGACTTTGAGCAAATGACTTAACCTTTACAGGCTTCAGTGTCTTCGTCAGAGAAAGTTCAACGTAAAGAACTTTCTAGCACTAAGTCTAAGATTTAGTGATTGTCATCATAGCCAACATTCGTACAGAGCTTCTTATCATTTTATCATGATTCCGCCTTCCAAATCCCCATCTATGATCCCATGACTGTAAATCCTACAAACCCTTTCAGGTGGGAGCTATCATGATCCTCCTTTTATGGATGAGAAAATTGAAAGTCAGAGAAGTTGAGTAAGGTCACAGTGACAGAGCTGGACCTTGAACTCAGATCTTTTGACTCCAAGACTAAAACTCTTATCACTTCATATAGTTATCACTTTCGTGGGAAGGAGGAAAGGAAACAAACATTTTTAAGTGCCTACAAAATACTTAATGAATATTACATTTGATCCTCAGAATAGCCATGGGAGAGAGGTGCTATGGTTATCCCCATTTTACAGTTGAGAAAACTAAGGCAGGCAGTGATTAGCCCGTGGTCACAATGCTAGTATATAATCTGAGGCCAGATTTATTTCAATTCAAGTCTTCCTGATTCCAGGTCCAATGCTCTATCCACTGTACCACCTAGTCACCTCTATAGAAAGAGACAGAATATTAGTCCTCCAAAGGATGGTAGAGATCTCCTAAGCTAACATCCTTATTTTAGAGATATGGAGGTCTACGGAGGGGAGGTGAATTGCTATAATATCTGTCAGGCAGTGAAGATATGACTCTCAAAGTCCAAGCTCTCAGTTTTAGTCCACTGCCCTTTCTCTCTGTACCATAGTGCATCGTGTCTTTTGGCTATTGATGCCTCTGACATATTCCATCAGTCTATTTGGAACCCTTTTTGGAGTTTTCTTGGGAGTGTGGCAGAAAAAGTTTTTGTTTCCAGACCAGAAGAGGACAGAGAGAACAGTGGAGGAGGCAGAGTGGAAGGGAGTTGTGAAATTTCAGCTGTCAAAGAGAATGGTTACTAATGGAGAAGCGTTGTCTTCTTTTCCCTTCCTTGTAAGGGAAAACTCAGAAGTGGAACCCTAGTAATAGTGTCAACTTGGAAAATTTATCTTCAGTCAGTCAGCGCATATTTGTTGAGTGTTCCCTATCCATGAGGTGCAAGGGATACATGCATAATCCCGACTTCAGGGCTCCAGTCTAGCTAGAAATAAAGGAGTTATCTATCATATAGTGGAAAGGACATGGGACCAGGAGTCAAGGAAGACAGAAGTTCAAATCTAGCCTCAGGCACTTACTGACTGTGTGACCCTAGGCAATTCACTTAACTCTATCTGCCTCAGTTTTCTCTTCTATAAAGTGAGGTTAATAATACCACACAGGGTTGTTGTGGGGATAAAATGAGATAACATTAGTAAAGTGCCTTGCAAACCTTAAAGAGCTATATGAACGCTATCTATTATTATTATGAAAATACAAATGCAAGGATTTTTTTGGTGGGGAATATTACCTTTAGTAGTATAACCACCATCATTGTTCAAGGCAATGCATGTGTGCAAAGATTGCCACACATAATAATGTAAGTACTAAGGGAGTTCAAAGGAGAACGGGATCCCCAGGGACTTGAGGTGGCAAATTTGTGGAGAAGGAATATAAGTTTAGAAGTAGAAAGACCTTAGAGACATATCAGCACAACCATTTTATTCTGCAAATAAGAAAGCTAAGGATCAGCTTAGGTGAACAGTTTGTCAGTGACAGAGAGGGGACTTAAAACCATGTTTCTTTGGTCCTAAATGTGATGCTTTTTCCACCACATCCTACTGCCTGTAGTTTGAGCTGAACTGTGAAAGAAAGGGAAGACGTAAAGCCTTTTAGGACTAAGCCATGGAGGGCTAAAGGTTTGGAACTATTTTTTATAGACTTTGGGGAAGCCCTGAAAGATTCTGAGTAGGGGTGACACAACAGAAGCATCATGCCATTTGTAGCTTTTCCCAGCCTCTTTGTTACTAACGGATTGATGAGCAGTGGGAAGGGCCAGCATAGCAGTACCTGTGGCATGCATTAGCAGCAGGTCGCAAGCTGTGCATCACTGTGCAGTCAGCCAGTCAACTAGCAAACTTACTGTACAGCAGGTATTGTGCAGAGTGCTGGGGATGTAAAGAAAAGGAAATAAAGCTTCCTATCTTCCACGAATTCACATTCTAGTGAAGGGGAGACATTACATACATACACACATACACACATACATACATAGTGTATATGTGTATTTATTATACATGTATATATGTGTGTACATATTCATTATGTGTATATATTTAAAGTATATGTGTGGGTGTGTACATTTATTATGTCTATATTTACCATATTATATATGTATATATTATTTATGCATATGTATGTGTGCATTGGTAAGTGGCGCAGTGGATAGAGCTTTGGACCTAGGGTCAGGAAGACTCATCTTCCTGAGTTCAAATCTAACCTCAGACATTTACTAGCTTTGTGACCCTGGGCAAGTCATTTAATTCCTAGTCGCTCCAGTTCCTTATCAGTAAAATGAGCTGAAGAAAATGACAAGCCACTTCAGTATCTTTGTCAGGAAAACACCAAATGAGTTTCCCCTCCTCTGCTCTTCCCTCCCTGAACAACAGTACATCAGTACATATATGTATACATGCATGCATGTTCATACATACATGCATACACGTGTGTTTGTATATATGCACACAAGCACACACAGAGATATACATGTATTTTTGCCAAGAAAACCACAAATGGGGCATGAAGAGTCAGACATTACTGAAATGACCAAGCAACAGTACATAAGTGTATGTATACAAGGCTGGATTATAGAGCCTGTGGAAAGGGAAGTGTAAGAAAACTAGAAAGGTGGGAAGGGGTCAGGGTGTGGATAGCTTTGAATGCCAAAGAGAGATTATGCTTTTGATTCTGTAGGCAATACGGAGCTGGTGGAGTTTATTGACTAGGAGGTTGGCGTGGAACCTATGCTTTGGGGAAGGAGAAATTGCTTTGGCAGCTGAAGGGAGGATGAAATGGAGTGGGGAGACACTTGAGGCAGGGAGACCAACCACAAGCCTATACCAAGAGTCCAGGCATGAGGTGATGCAGGACTGTGTCATAATGGGAATAGCCTGAGTGGAGAGAAGGAATTGAATAGAAGAGATGTAGGTTAAATCCTAGATTTTTATTCTGGAAAAAATTCTGGTTGTCCTATGTACCTACTTGCACCCAATTGAATCCCCTAATAATAAATAATAAATCCCCCATCCAGAAGCATGTCCTGGCTTGAAATCTTTGGGTTTTTTTCAGAAATATGTATTAACATATGGTATATATACATATGTACACACATATGTGTGTATATGTGTGTGTGTATGCACACACACACACACACACAGATTTACTCCTCTGCCTTCCTCCTTGAGGTTGGAAAGCTTTTTTATACAGTTTCAAGCCTTGCAAAGTCTTCCAAAATGCCCCAAATATGTTAGTCAAAAAACTTGAAGAAACACAATTTGAAACCCGAAGTGCTACCAACTCGATTTAGTTGAACAATAATAGACCTTCTTTCCAAGACAGAATTTCCTGAGTTTCTTTAGTACCGGTACAGGGAACTTTTGAACTGAGCTGAGGGACTTGTTCCTTTACTTTTGGTTTTTATGATAAACAAACCTAAACACCTTTGGAAAGGGTTGTTTGCAATGGGATTCTGGAAGTGGTGACAGAGTTGGGCTTATAGTGACATTCTGGGAGGGGAGAATTGCAGTGGGATTCTGGAGAAAGATTAGAATCAGAATTCTGGAAGGGGTTTGTAATATGAGTCTAGAGAAGAATTATGGGAGGGATTTAAGTGTCATTCTTATGGAAGGTTGGATTGGAATTCTAGCAGACAACTATTTGAATTCTGGATTGACATCAATGCCAGATTATAGAGTGATACTTTGGAAGTATCTGACTCATAAATTTCTAATACTTGCTCAAGGTATTGGCTATTTTGGAGGGCAAGATTAGAAATTAGGAAAACGTTTTTCTTTTCTAGGTCATTGCTACTTTCCTAAGTGAGTACCTAACTTTGGTGGGCCTTTTCTTTCTGTCTAATGGTCCAAGAGCTTGTCCCAGTTTTAAGTTTAATTCCACAAATGAAAACAGATGTTTCGTATCTTCATGTCATAAGATTTAAAAGTCATGTCATGATAAGTGAGGTTGATTTTGAGCCATTCTCCATATCACTGTGTCATGGCTTAATGCCCCTCAGAGGGCAGCTAATGCTCCATTTGGTTTCAGTGATTCTTGTTGGCTAAGAATTCCAGAGGATGACTGTGAGGAAGCAAAGTACCTGGTAGTTCTTTCTATCCTTACTTTTTAAATTCCAACTCCAAGGAGCTGGGTTTTTCCCATCTTATTCAGTTCAACAACATTTATTGAGCACCTACGTTGTCCATTGCCCTGTATAAAGAAGAGGACTTTAAGCTCAGTGAGATATTTTGATACAGCTGGATATGGTCCTATAGGACTTCTAGAGGTCTGCCTTGGCTTCACCTTGTAGCTCTTAATTACTCCACTGAGTCATACAGAAAGTGTCAAACTTGGTTCCCTTTGTTTATTTTAGGACATAGATTTAGAACAAGAAGGAACCTCATCTAGTCCAACCTCTTCATTTTACAGACAAGGAAACGGAGATAGGTAAAGTAATTTGTCCAGAGTCACCAAGCTAGCAGTAAGTGGCAGAGTCAGTATGAAAACCCTGGTCCTTTGATTTAAATCCTGTGTTCTTTCCACTGTGTACTACCTTACCTTGCAGCCAACCAGGCCTTGAGATTCTCCTAGCTTACAGTGGTTTGTTCTGGAACAGGAGACCTACAGACCCTTGTTGACCTCATGTTCAAAGCCTTTCAAGCTTAGAAGGACCTTGCAGATTTTGCATTCTGCTAAGATATCCTTGAAGAACCCAGGCTCACTTTTGCATTGCGATAAGTTTTCAAAGTAGAATTTAGTGGAGAAAGCAGTTATGCTATCATAATTAAAAATTGAAAAATTATACAGAGCTATATACATTATTATCACATTATACTATCTCTTTGGGTAGATGGAAGGGCAAAGTGATATTCTTTTAATATTTAATTTGCATTAAATGTTCAGTAAAAACATTGTTAAACTAGGCAGTTCCAAGACTAAATATGAGTTTGTTTTCCAAAATAAACCAGGGTTAAATATATACTTTACATCTTCTCAAGGGTCTTAGATGATAGAAAAATCCATCTTTAAATCATAAAGAGAATATTGAATCAACAAACATTTATTAAGTAGTTGCTATGATAGTCCCTGGGGGGCTTGAAGAAGCAGAAAGATGAAGAATCATTGAAGTTTGGAGCAGGAAGGGATGGTAGTGATCACCTAACATAGTCCAACCTACTTGTTTTATGACTGAAGAAATTGGGATTCAGAGAAACGAAGGGACACTTGCCCAAGGATATGAAGCTGAACAGCACTAGAACTCACATTGCCTTACTCCTAATCTAGAGTTCATTGCAAACCCTGCCCTTGCTTTATTGTGTCTACATGCTACCAGTCCACAAGGGGCTTTTATAGGATATGTACCTAAAAATAAAACTAGTATTATAATGTTGCTCATGCTGAGTACCATAAAAATGTTAAGGTTATAATAGGTATTGTTGTCTCTTGGAGAAAGGAGCCATTGCTGAGGTCAGGGGAATTAGGGAAGGCATCAGGAAGGAGGTTAAGCCTTGAGCTGCTCCTTGAAGGAGATATGGGATTTTAAGTAGTGAAGAGGATGAGTCGGTGCCCGAAAGGAGTAGGGAATACAAAGCTACAGAGCTTTGAATACCTATGATGTGTTCAGAAAACATGGTGGAAGGGAAGGTTTGGAGAAGGAGGGGAGTGAAAAGTCAGGTCAGAGATGAAAGGTGGGGCCAGTCTCTGAAGGGCCTCCAGGGGCAGGTGAAGCAGTTTGTCCTCTTTCTTGTAGATAGTGGAGAGGTTCTGAAGATTCTAAAACAGGTAGGCTGTTTTTATTGGGTCTAGAGAGGGCTTGAGGAATATTATTCTGGCAATGCTGTGCCACATAGATTGGAGAATGTCTTATGGGATGAGTGGTGTAATATATTGAAGCCCTGCTTAGAATCAAGGCCATGCACCCCTTCTTTGTTGCAAACATAAGTGGATATATGAAAGTGTGATGACATCTTATCTGTCCAATTCAAAAACAGGCCACAAAGTTGCTGTGGGGCTGTCATAATGCTAATGCTAACACTGACAATAATGAAAACAGTAATTATAATGCTAATATTTGGTTTAAAGTGCCTTGTTTCCTTCTGCAAACTCAGATGGGTGCCGCTAATGAGAGCTATGGTAGCAAGAGGTAAAAATCACACCTCAGACCCCTTAGGAGAATGAAGTAGCTGTAGCATTTGAATTCAGTGTGCTATGTAGCTATCAGCTGAATTTTCACCAAAACCTCTAGTATTACTCATGGATTTAGGATGGAGAAGATATGGCCTAAATGGACAATTTAAATGATTGAGTTTTGATAATAAGAGCAAAGAAATGGGGTTCCTTTGGTCTGGAAAAATGACCCGAAGTACAAAGACACAAGAACTATCCTTGCTGTCCCTATGTAGCATGAAAGAGGTAGTTTTAGGAGCCCCACCCCCTATAAAGGGAGGGGGGAGAGTCTTTTACATGCCAGGGAATAAATTGTATTCTTCTAAGAGGTGATACAGTCAGAAAACATAAATAAGTTCAAAAAAGGGTTTTGATCAATTTGCAGATGACAGATCCATGACAGGCTACTAACCTAAATTCATCAGGATGCTGCCTGTGTAAACCTACTTCTTCTTCCATCTTGTTCATCATTCTCTGAATAAGGGTCTCTTTCTTCTTCAGTCAGAGTGAGTTTGAATTTTGGCCTTTGGGTTGACTTTCCCGGTCCCTAATCTTTTGAGGCTACTCTGGTTGAGTTTCTCCTTTCTAAATATACCCGAGGACCCCATCATTGTCCCTATGAACTTAAAAAATAAGTTGCAGATCTAGACAAAAATCCCAAACACTTCTAGTATGTATTCTATAATCCTTATTCACTAGGATATCATGCAAAGAACATCAGTTAGGAATTGGAGATTGAAATACTAGTTCTAGGCTTAGTTTGCTTTAGGGATATGGGCAGGGATTAGGCCTGTGATATCGTTGGTATTAAACTCTCAGGTGAGAAAAGTCCTTCTACCAATGTAAGTCAGTACCTTATCTGAAATACACAGTCTCAGAGAGTTACTTAGAAAGTGCTGTCAAACTCAGAGGTCACTAAACCATATATAAGCATCCTAGCAGGCCATATATTGACTTAGTTTTAAAATGTAATGTTTTCTATGTTTTATAGTATTTTTATTTGTTTTGTTAAATAATTCTCAATTACATTTTAATCTGGTTCAGGCTGATCTCTGGAGTGTTGTGGGCTGTGTTTGACACCTCTGGCCTAACACTCCAAGAGTATAAGGTCAAGGTCATACCGCTAGTACGCATCAGATAGAATCTGAACCCAGACCTTTCTGGATTCAAGGCCAGATCTCTCTCCACTATACCATTCTGTTCTTCTGGGTATCAGTAAGATAGAAAAGGGGAGGGGGAATCCAAGAATGTTGTACTCTGATGGCAGATGGTACATTACATATTGCCATGTTGTAGGTAAGAAAACAGAGTTGCATGATTTACTCCAGGTCACAAAGCTCGGCTTTGAATACTGTTTCTCTAACTCTAAATTTTGTATTCTTTTCACCACATCATGTGGCCTCTCACAGATAATACTTTTAAAAGAACTTTGAAGAGTAGAAAGGAGTATACAAATATAAGGGATTAAAACTCATCTGGTTCACAGCCTGAATTTCAGCAACCCTGAAAGAATTTCCTGACAGTGAGGATAGTTAAATGTTGTTATAGTGGACGCCCAGAGAAGAAAAAGTCTAGAATCCCTGGATACTCTTAAACACAGTCTTGATGCCATACTGTCTCCTTCTGTAAGGTCCCTTTCATTTTTATTGTAGGCTGGGGGATGGATGACAAGACCTCTATAAGACCTATCCGGCAGGGTTTCCATAAATGGAAGCATTTAATGAGAAGTTGGTGCAGGGTGTTCAGGATAAACAAAAGAATATCCTGTTCACGTGTATGGCATCCATATGTGTCCTTGAGCATTCTGTTTTTCGAGACTTCCCAGCTGCCCTCATCAGGGACGTTGTTATCCTGTTCAGCTCAGCTGTTAAAATGAAGGAGAAAAAACAAAAAACCTATAAGTTGCCAGCACTGCTTCTGTTGAAAAAAATGCCTGATGTCTTAACTTAAGATGGTAATTCATAAGTTGTTTATATGTCATTTAAAAATGTATTTTTATTGATATCTTTTGCTTTTCATAGCCTAGAAGGTTGAGGCATCCCTCACAACAAACATTTTAATAATTATACTTCAGTATTTTAATTGATTTAACATGTAGTCCTTTGTATTTTATTTTGTGCATTTAAAACATTCTGAGAAGTGGTTCATAGGCTTCATGGTACCACCTAAGAAGTCCATGACACAAAAAGAACTCCTTCACTCAATGGTCCCTAAGGTCCCTTCAGACTCTTAATCTGTGATCCCATAAGCTCAACAAAATGATTGTCAAAGAAGTTTGTCTTTAGTGATTCCTACATGAGATAGTGAGTTTTGAATCTCTTTCCTTTGCGAGAAAACAACGTCTGGGAAACATTACCTGCAGGACCACAACTGACACCTTGGTTGAGCCCAGACAGTTTTCCAAGATGAGCTAGCCTAAATGGAATAGAAATGAGAGAATGTTGTTGTTAGATGTGAGGGAAGATATAAAGGATTTTGCTGGTTGAAATAAACTGGTAGTGCTTGGGAGGTAAAGATCAGAGACACAGATTCATTTTAATATTAATAGGTAACAACCATTCTGTAAAACTATTTAAAATTATGCAAATGAAGTGATAAATTCCACTTTGACATACCTTTTGTTACTTTTGAGCAGAGATTCTGCTGTTAAACACATTCCTACAAGAGGTCACTGACAAAAAGAAAGGTTCCTTATATACCCCAAATACTTATGGTAGCACTTTTTGTGGCAGCCAAGAAAGGGAAACAAAGTAGATGCCCATCAATGAGAGAATGGCTGACTAAACAAATTTTAGTAGGTCAATATAAAGTTCACAGACCACAGATTAAGAACCCAATCTAACCCAAACTTTTACAGCTTTGTTTTTTTCTTTTCCATGATTTCACAGAATTAGTGCTCAAGAAATGATTGCCCTGGAGAATATGGTAAATTGAGGCAGTTTCCCTGGAAACATATGCTGGGTAGTGATTTGGGGAGGCAATCAATGAAAGAGATAAGGAAACTCTACCAGCTAGCAGAGACAATTAGCAGAAAGGGTAGGACTGTCCTTTCTTAGTTCCACATGAACTCCTTTGACTGCTCTTTTGTTGACTTTTCCCCCTTTAATGATTCCAGACATGGGTTATTATTATGTTCATAGTTGTTATTTTAACCCAATTTCACCCTTAGTAAAATGGTGGAAGGAGGCCCAGGCACAGGAGACATATGTTCTGACACAGGCCCTTCACCTCCTAATGAGATTCCCTGGCCCCCAGGTCCCCTAGGGATGATGACCTTAATGGTGGCATTTTAAAAAATCATAGTACTTTAATGATTTTTTAAAAATGACACCTCACTTGTCTGACAGTCTCTTAACTAGTGAGCTCAGTAGTGTAAAACAACAGATTGGAACCTTCGGGTTCAGCACAAAAGACTACTTTTGAGAAGTCTTGAAAACCGTTATCAGAAGCTCATGCATTTGACTAGCAGGAGATAACCCTTGAGATCTTCTTAAACAGTTCCTAGAGAGGTAAAAGCAAGGAGTTAGGTGGTGCAAAGGATAGAACAGTGGGCCTGGAGTGAGGAAGACATCTTTCTGAGTACAAATCTGGTCCCAGCTGTGTGACCCTAGAGAAGTCACTTAACCCTGTTTGCCTTGGTTTTTCATCTGGAGAAGGAAATAGCAAACTACTCCAGTATCTTGGTCAAGAAAACCCCTGATAGGACTGAAATGAATGAACGAAAGAGGGAGCATGGCCTAGCAGATCTGGAATCACAAGACCAGGGTTTGAATCCTACTTCAGAAACTTCTAAGCTATGTGATCATGGGCACATCCTTTAACCTCTCTAAGGCTTAATTTCCTCATCTCTAAAATGAGGATGATTATATTTGTACTACCTAACTCACAGGGCTGTTGTAAAGAAAGTCATTTGAAAACTTTAAGGCACTATACAAATGTGAAATATTATTATCCATCCCTATTTTGGATGCATTGTTCAAAGGCTTGGTCACTTGCTCTCCCAGCCAGCAGCTGATTAGAAGCAGCATGAATAGTGTTGTGGCTTGGGAAAAGGGAGAGGAATCTGAAGTCACAAGAAATGCATTTGAATCCTGGCTCAATCACTTTGCTGTATGACCTTGGGCAATCTACCATCTCGATTTGAGCTTTCATTTTTTAATTTATAAAATGAGGATAAGACTAGTTTTTATTACCAAATAATCAAGCTTTTATCAAGATCATATTAGTACATATAAATTTATTTGCAAACTGTTACAAATATAAATGGTTATATAACCTCAGGCAATCATTACACTTCTCTGAGAATGTTTCCTTATGGAAATTAAAACTTGTACCATCTACCTCACAATATTGATGAAAGGGAAGTATTGTAAACTCCAATGCACTATGGAGATGTGAGCTGTTATTGAGATGTTATCAAGAAAAGTATGTTCAGTAGTCAGTCAACAAGAGTTTA
This sequence comes from Notamacropus eugenii, assembly GCF_028372415.1. Taxonomy (NCBI): domain Eukaryota; kingdom Metazoa; phylum Chordata; class Mammalia; order Diprotodontia; family Macropodidae; genus Notamacropus; species Notamacropus eugenii. The sequence goes on from NC_092876.1 coordinate 311,031,245, forward strand.
TTAAGTGTTTACTATGTGGTAGGTACTGTTTTAAGTGCTGGAGATACAAAGAAAGGCTTAAAAATAAAGTCCCTGCTCTCATGGAGCTCACACTGAATGGAGGAGACAACGTGTAAAGAACTTTGTACAAACAAACTTTGTACAGGGAGATAATCACTAGAAGGAAGGAATTCACATCAAAGGGGATCAGGAAAGAACATGGAATTTTATCTAGGACTTGAAGGAAGCCAGGGAACCTAGCCGACAAATGGATATTAGGAGGGAAGGTACTGGAAGAGATAACCTGTGAAAATACCCAGAGTCTGGAAGTAGAGTTTCTTACAGTGTCACTGGATCACAGAATAATTGGGAGGGGGTTGGGAGTAAGGTATAAGAATACTGGAAAGGTATGTGGGTGGGAGCAGGTTGGGAAGGATTTGAATGCTGACAGAGAATTTTATATTGATCTTAGAGGCAATAGGGAGCCACTGTTTTTATTGAATAGGGGTGACATGGTCAGACCTGTGCTTAGGGAAGGTGCACTTTGACAGCTGAATGATAAATGGACTGGAGTGGGGAGAGGCTTGTGGCAGGGAGACTAGGAATGGAGTCCTTCCTATACCCAAGTGATAGTTGTGACTGGGGGTGGGAGGTGAGGGGGTGGTAAGGGTGGGTGGAGAGGTAGGGGGTAGGGGACAGGGGAGGGGAGAGGGTGTGGGGGGGAAGAGAGTCTGTAGGGAAAATTGACAGGGTTCGATTTGGTGAGGTGAGAGACAGTGAGTGAGGAGTCAAGGATGACAGATTGGAAGCCTGGGTAACTAGGAGGATCCTCTTCACATAATAGCAAAGTTTGGAAGGAGGAAGTGTTTTGGGGGAAGAAAATTAGTTCAGTTTTGGACATATCAAGTTTAAGATGTCTGTGGAATATGCAGTTTGAGGTATCAGGGAAAACAAAAATTCTTTTAGAAAGATTACTACCCAAGACAGGGGGAAAATTTTTTGGGACAGTGTGGAGATGCAGTGGATGGAGCTTTGGGTCTGGAATCAGGAAGACTTGAGTTTAGCTATGTGACGTTGGGCAAGTCACTTAACCTCTGTTTGCCTCAGTTTCCTCCTTTATGAAATAGGGATAATAATAGCACCTACCTCCCAGGGTTGTTGTGAGGATTGCATATTGTGTATTGTAAAATACTGAGCATAGTGCCCGGCACATATAAATGCTATGTAAATGTTATCTATCATTATTGTCAATATTATTATTAGATATTTCCCTCCTAGTTTGGTTCCAGTGATTTCATCTGTTTAGGGAATGGTTGGTGAAGACATCACTTCCACTGAGGCAGATCTGCTTTTTAGGAGTTCCCTGGGCTACTCGTGACTTGTTCAGGGTCACAGAAGACATTTGGTACCACAGATAGGGATTGAACCCAGGTCTTCATGGTTCTATGGCCGAGCACTCTATCCAATACACCATATTTATCTGAAAAATTCGCTGAGCTGGAAGATTTTCTCTTCCCATAATTTTGGAAGGCAGAGAAAGTTAGTGTTGCTCATCAGCTTCTTGAAAGTAGAGACCTTGTTCTCAAGCAGTGCCCAGAAAGGTGAATAAAGATAGTTTCATTTTCATCCTTACTTCGTTTGCTTCAGCCCTAGCAAAAAAGGTCATTCTAATATTGGGGGGTGGTGGAAGAGGCCATGATGGTGGGGGCTGTGGCAGAATCATGGATATCCAGGATGAGACTGATTTATAACCAGTCACTAAAAATATATACAGTGAAATGAAACCCTCAGACATGGAGCCCAAGTGTGCTGACCATTGTAAAAATAAGTAACGGCTGTTATAAGATCACTTAAACCCTTACCTTTGGGATATAAAAGGGGTCTCTGCAGACAGTAAGTCTTTATCTAGAAATGTTTACTCATAAAAAAACACATTTAAAATGGGGAGGAGAAAAGCTTCCCCTATTGACGGGTGGTTTTCTGCCTTTTACAGCAGATGGACTGAGGCAGGTCTTTAACCTGGGCTGCAAATCACCAGCGTTGAGATGTATGAGCCTGACTAAGGTAGTGTAGTGTGGTGTATCTGATGAAGAGAATGCCCGTGTGTCCATCCTTTCCCACCCCCAACTCCTCTTTTGTTTCACCTCACGCCCCTCGTGCAATATATGGCCCATATAAAGTAATCAAGAAATATTTGTTTGACATACCCACCATGCAAAGCACAGGAGGTCTCTTCCCTTAAATACCTTATAGTCTGGTTTTAGAGAGAAGATGAACACTCGTGGAAAGATAACTAGCAGTATGAGGCCATTATGTGCCAAGCACCAAATAATTGGATATAAAAGCTTAGATTTAGAGCTGGAAGGGACTATAGAGATAAGTAGTCAAGTTAAGCTCCTTTATTTTATAGATGAGATAACTGAGGCACAAAGGGTATAGACATATCTCCCATGGGAGTTCAGAAGGAAGAACCATGCCTAAACTAAGGGAATCAATAGAGTTTTCATGTTGAAAATGGGATATAAGCTGGGCTTTAAAAGGTAAGGGAGGTGGATAATTTGCACACAGTAGATGCTTAATAAATATCCGTTGAATGAATGAATGCCAAGATCCAGATGGATGAAACATTTCAGACAAAGGCTAGAGATTAAGAATGATTTCAGTGTGTCCACCCTAGTCTGGTTGGAGTTTGCATTAGATAATAATGGGAGATAACCATTTTCTACATTTCACCAAACTGACCCCAGGTCTGTATGGAAGCAATACCAACTATCAGTCTATGGGAATGTGATAACAGTTAGTCAGTCCCCTTTGAGCTACAGGACTGCATCCTGTGTTATTCTCTAAGTATTCCTGTTATATGTCTTGTTTGACATATAGCCTCCTGACAAACCAGTGCTACTTCTGAAAGTAAGGGATGAGGAAAACCTTGAGTCTCTGAGTAGTCAGTGAGTCAGCCTGTAAACATTAATTAAATGCCTACTGTAATCCAGGCACTACCCTAAGCCTCAGGGATATAAATATAAAAAAGAAATACAGACCCTGCCTTAAAGGAGCTTATAATCTAATGGGGCAAAACAACAAATACAAAAGGAAGCTGAAAAGATGCCGGGGGTAGGGCATGATGGAGAAATCCAGAGGAACAGGACCGGGTGGGAAATGTTAAGTGCATTCTACCCATTTGAAAGAGTGACTTCTGAGAGTCCTGTGATTTTTTGTTTGTTTGTTTGTGTTTGTGTTTTGCAGTTTTGTTTTGTTTTTGCATTTGCAAAAGAGTCTCAAGTTTCAGAATAGGATGATATTTGCAGAACAGGAAATAAGGATTCTTGGAATGCCCGCCATCGGGTAGATAATCTTGAAGGGTCAGATCACCTGCTTGTCCCCTATATTTTAAGTTCCACCAGGAAATATAGCAAAGTTCTGGATTAATCAATATGCCACTAGGCACAACCCCCTCCTTTTTTTTTTTTTTGGATGATAGGATTTAGAACTGAAAGGAACCTTACAACAGCATCTATTTCAATGCATCCATTTTGTAGATAAGCTAATTGAGGCCCGGAGAGCTGAAGTGATGTACTCAAGCTAACACAGGTAGTAAGTTGCAGAGCTTAGTCCTCACTATAAAGTCCGTACTGATTTCATATTATTTGGGAGGAAAAAAATTAATTTTCTTGCCAAAAATTAAAATTTTATTTAATGATTACCAACCTTTTCCAAATTCCTTTCCTTTTCAAAAAAACATGATTGTATTAAATTTGGAGGTTTTCATATTCTAAAAATAATTTTAAAAGCATTTGATATTTCCAATGTAAAATATGTTAAGACTTTAAAAAGACTTGAAATAAATTAATAGCCTGTTTTCTGTTTTTCAAGTGTTATAATTTTGAAAAACAAGCTTCATACAATGTTTTTAAACATCACAGGCTATGAGACAAGACTCTAAAAATCTGTGGTGCCTTGGTACCCCAGAGGGACCTAATTAGTCCCTGATATGAGAGGCCAGCCCTGTTTGAGTTCCCTGCCTGGGTTTCCTCCTCTCTAAAATACAGGTATTCACATGGCTGAGTTAAGACAAACACATAGACAGGGTTGCACTTGGAAAAAGTAATTTCTCTCTTACTACTGCTGAGCGTGGGAGAGAGTAAGTAACCATTGAATTGGAGCCCAGTGATCGTGAGACTGGGAAGCAAAGAGAGATGTGCAGCATATACCCCAAAACACATGTGTGGCGGGAGAGAAGTCAGCTCCACCAGTCATAAATTATGACCAGCCATTTGGATTTAAACAACCTCCTAGTTTTGAGCCTGTCCTTTGGTGTTGCCATTTGGGTGAAGATTTCTTTCTTAAAGAAAAAAAATATGATTTGCCTCTCCAGCTTGCCCCTCTGAGCTAATGTGAGCAGTGGTTATGATGAATGGTCTGCACTGACCTTTCCAACTAGCAAGGACTAGTCTGTCTCTCTCTGCTCCAGGCCAAATGTCTCAGACGCTTAGTGGAGACAAAGCCTGGACTAAGGCCAGGCCAGAAAAGGTTTGTCTTATTATATGTAGAAATTGGTTAAATGCTTACAGATTTGTGGGATGGGCTGTAGGAAAGTTAATAGGTCTCCCTTGCTTCTAAAAGAGGCTGGGTATCAGCTCTTGATGGGAACCTAGTGCTTTATATTCTGTTCTTTCTGACTCACTGTTGCACAAATGCTGCCCTTTTATCCATAAAATATTGAAAGATGGTGGACAGAGGATCTCCAGTGCACTGGGTGGCTCTCCCTTGGGGGGATTTATGGCAGGCCTCAACCATCTACCTCAATGGAGAGGCACACTAAATGAAATCATGGCCCCACCTAACTATCACAGTGAATTGTTTATCTTGGACTTATCTTCCGAGTAGATTTGTAAGTTCCAGAAGACCAGGCTGGACGTAGAGACAGTTAATCTTGATGGATTATTTATTTCTTAATGATCCACCTCTTTCCCAGGGAGCACAGGGAGAGTGAATAAAACTCAAATTACTTTCGTAGAACTACAGACTTGGAATTGAAAGCAAATTTAGAGATTATTTGAAGCATAACCTTCCCATTTCACAGAAGTGAAAATCTGAGCTCTAAGGAGAAGGTCCTTGGAGAATGGGGCATGGGAAAGAGACACATGACTAGGGTTCACAAATCATTGATAAGACTAAGAACACCATAATTTTATAGCTCCTTACCTATCCATGACTTCATTTTATCCTCACAACTCTGAGTACTAATAACAGCAATAATAAAAATAACTAATGTTTAAATTGCTCTTACCATGTGCCCAGTCCTGTGCAAAGCATTTTGTAGTCATTTCATTTGATCCTTACAATAACCCTGGGAGGTAGGTACTATGATTATCCCCATTTTACAGAGTAGGTTATAGAAGTGACATAATCAGTGCTGGCAAATGTTTAGCAACCAACTCTGGGGGCGGAGGAGAGATGGAGGAATGTATTTACCACAACATACTTTTAAATTTAACCTGCATCATTAGCATTTTTTCCAACCTTTTCTAAGTGTAGACAATCAACCAAACAATAAACCGAGCCTTGATTTGTAGTGTTTGCTGAGCTCCGCTGAAATTTTCACAATCAGCTCTTGTTCAAACAGGCTCCAGTGCACCACTGACTATGAACGTTATTTTACAGATAAAGACGCACAGGGTCAGAGAAGACACATTTTCCAAGCCTACATAGCTGGTGGAGGTGGTAAGGTCAGGTTTTTTGACTCCAAGTGCTAAATTCTTTTTATTATTTATTCATTCAGGGACTATGTTATTCTCATTTTTAAGTCCTCTTCATCACCTCCCTTCTAAGAAGCTTTGGCACAGACATAGTATTAACTTAATAAAATTTCTGAATGATAATGCTGAATTATTTCCATATAAGAGGTTTTTCAGATAATTGAAGCTGACTTTTGAAGTACAAAACCTTAACAAAAAAAGAAACAAACATTTTATCATAAACTTTGTGGCCTTCCGTATATAATCCAGAATACAATGAAACCTTTTTGTAACTCAGGCTTACCATTATGAGCATCAACGATTGTCCTGTGCTGCAAATATAATCACACCTTTTGGAACTACTGCTTGATAGAATTGTTTGCCCTCTCACTGAATGTCCCCACACTGCTGTGGTTTTTGAACTTTTGTGTCTGTGTTTCATAATTATTCTCTCTCTTCCCTTATTTTCAAGCTGTGGCTTTATTTCTCATCATTGTTATTATGCTGTTTTTAATAGCTTTTCTCTTTCTAACTTGTGACTTCTGATATGGTCAGGTTCGAAAGACCAGATAACAAAACTTGTTAGGATGAAAAATGAGTAAATAGGTCCTGAGTGAAGGTCTGAGGGTCCTTGTGAATAAAGTTCATGAACTTGATCAAGTGAACTTTTTGACAGGCATTTTGTATGATTATACGAGTTTTTTTAAATTTCTTCTAAGTTTTTGATATTAAGGTGACTGGAACTTCTTAGTTCAGTGTCATTGTTCCTTAGAAAGGCAAAAATACTCATCAACAGAGAATGGCAGTTGACAGAATGTACAATAACTGAGGCTCATTTCTGATGGTTTCTCTTTCTTTTGAGCTGAAGGGGAAAAGATGAGAATCTATGTCAGGCATAGAAGATTGTATATTTATCCACAAATATTTATTAAATAACCTTTTTTTTGCCTATTCACCATTAGAAAGAAAAAGAAATATGACTTGACTCTTCCCTTTAAAAAAGTGTGTGTGTGTTTATGTGTGTGTGTGTGTGTGTGTGTGTGTGTGTGTGAAGTTGTTTTCTTTGCCTGGTGAGATTATAAGCAACAGTAGGGAGAAAAACTTGGGAGATGGGGTAGATTTTTGGTGGAATGTTTTGGCATTTTGGTGGAACAAATCATTTAAAAAAGTATCCACTGAGACTGCACTCAGAGGTGTTTCCAAGGCAGGCTCCCATGACCACAAGGCTCTGATTTTCTTTCAACTCAGTATGAATTCTCTCAGGATTATAATCAACAAGTATCTATTAAGTATTTACAATGTACCAAGCTTTGTGTGAAGTTCTGGGGATATAAGCACAAAAAGTGTAGCCTGGCCCTTTCCACCCTTTACAGCCTTCTGATTCGTTATTCCCTCCAGATACAGTGATCTTTTGACAGTTCCTTAAACTGGGGTGCCTTATCGTAGATCTCCGTGTTTTTGTGTTGACTTTGTCCCCTTTTCCTGAAAATCTCTGCTGCTTTCTCACTTTCACTTCCACTTTTCCCTGGCTTCCCTTGAAGTTCAGCTCAAATCCTTCCTGCTAAAGAAGGTATTTCCTGGTCCCCCCCTCTCCCCACCCCTCATTCCCTGTGCCTTTCCCTTATCTACTATGTAATGTATTTAGGTATGTATGTATGTATTATATAAAACTAGGTAGACAGTATATATTTACATAGATACACGTGTGCATATGAATTACATTAGTATATTTTACATATTATTTTTTTCCATTAAAATGTGAGCTTTTTGAAGTCAGGGACTTTTTTGCCATTAGCTGTATCCCCAGTGCTTTGCACAGAGCCTGACATATAGTAGGGACTTAAATTCTTTTGACTGACTGATGGAAATAGTTCCTGACCTCAGGATGTTTACATTCTAATGTGGGGAGACCACGTGGACTTAAATTGAGTTTGAGAATTCTCTTTCTCCAGCTCTCTCCTACTTTATCTCTGCCCTCCCCTACTTTTTTTCCTGTATAATCTCTTAGTCCTTTATATTTGCCAACTTAAAATCCTTTGCATTTCTTCATTCTATGAACCCCCTTCTCAAGGGTGAGAGACAGCCTCCTTCTTTTCTGCCGTAGTTAGGGACTAGAGATCCTTGAAAGCTGGAGAGGGTTAAACAACTGAGCCAGCTGGTGAGCATTAGTTCCCCCCCTTCACAACCCCCCTTTCCAGGCGATAACGTCAGCACTATGATGCATAAGGCAAGGAGAAGGGTTTGTGGCACGAGAAGGTTTGGAGCCGCCCTGAGGATCTCCTCAGGGTGGCCTCACGGCTTTAATCTCCTGCAGACGCTGGCCCTGGCCTCCTCTCCTCCACTCAAAGTGCCAAGGTAGGCTGGCTGGAGGGGGTCAGGAAACCAGGAGGCAATCCCTATGCTATCTTGTACAAAGGGATAATATAATATTTTTTGCCCTTCTTTTACGTTCTGGCTGAAACTAAATAGTTCCCGATCGGGCCACTCTCTGGTTTAGCTTGAGTACAGCCAGAAACAACTTTATGAACTTTAAGCAGCCCAGCATGTGGTTGGGGGCTGGGGGACCGGAGGGGCCAAACTTTTCTTTCTTGGGCTCCAACTTTTCTCTTTTACTGTGCAAAAAAATTGATAAGCAAAATAAATCTGGCTGGGTTTTTTTTTTGAGTATTAGTACTTTCCATTAAAGAAAAAGAAGGGGAAAAAATGGAAAAGAGTAGGAAAACTTCTGGCTTCAAGGAAGATGGTGGGGTAACCCCCTTCCAGGATGGCCCCTCAGCTTACAATGCAGAATGCCTGAAGAAACAATTTGCTTAGGTGCTTTAAGAATATCTTATTCTAGAGCTGTTTGTGACCATAAGGAGTTTTAAAGAGGATGTCATTTGCTTACTTGGTAACTTGCGTGTGGCCTATGAGTGGTTTCAGATGCTTGGCCAAAACCAAATGATCTCTCCTTAAGGAAATTTGAAAAGTGAGTACTCGGGCCAAAAAAGCCTCTGCTGAAATGACATGTTCCTTCCTGACCTGTTATCTCTTGGAGTAAGCCAATCTGAAGCTGCTTGCTGGCTGTGTTCAGGAAAGAGGGAGGGGTCTTCATTAGTGGGGTAGAACAAGGGAGGCCTTCGCTGTGTGCTCAGCAAGATGCTCCAATATGGGTTTAATTGGCTCTTGGACTTAATGGATTGTGTTTTAATAGGAAGGAAAAAGACTGGTATGCAGTGTATTTTCTGATTTTGACTGAATGCTTGGGGGGGGAGCAGTAAAGAGTGGGGGTAGGGGGAATGACCAAATTAGGGCATGAGCCTGTGCTTCAACAAAGTTATAGAAAGTGTGAGCTTCCATGGTGAAAGAAATTCACAGATAAAACTGAAATTTATGAGGGAGGGAGAAGGAAATTTCAGCTTTTTGAAAGGGGTTTGGCCTCTCTCCGGTACAGGCCAGCCAAACCCTGCTGACAGGTTTATAAACAACAAGGGTATGACTGTAGCAGCCTGCATGCTGGAATTGGTGTTCTTTCCTTGCCCCTTCTTTTATGGCTTAATAGGCGTGTGATGGAAATCACCTGGAAATCTATGTTATGTCCAGCAGGATGGAAGAATTAGGAAATTGTCTGTATGGGCCCTGCTGAGCAGATCCAGTGACTCAGCCAGGATTTTGCCAGGATCCTGCCAGGTGGAGGCCAAGGGGCAGAGAGGGATGGGGGCCCTGGAAAGAAAATGGAACTTTGTGGTGAGAGGAGAGAATTGGGTATATGGAATGAAATGCGCCCCCCCCCCCCTCCCCAAAGGGAACTCATTTGGAATGCTAGTGTGAAAGCAAATGAGATTTTGGCTGCGACTATAAGGCAAGGTGAATCCATTACTCAGTCATCCAGTATGACTTTGTGATGGTATAGATGTTGTGAGCAAAACAAAGGAGTATGTTTCTCCTTTCTTCAAGGAGCTTACTAAAAAACACTGTTTAGTAATAAAGACTTCTTCCGATAAAACAGTGAGATGAAGTTAGATAAAAATAGAAGACTTCACCAAGAACTATAACTTACTTGGCTTAGCCAGTAAATATACAAATTCAAAGAAGGGAAAGGAAGGGTTGGAGAATTGGGGGAAAGCTTTATGGAGCAGGTGGATTTGGATAGGAACAGAAAATGGAGGGGAGGGTATTAACAAATGAGGGGAACAGAATTTTGGAGCTAAGAATGAACATGATGCATTGGTAAGACTATGAGGACACCAGTTGGGCTGGACTAGTAGTAAGAAGGAAGGTTGGAAAGGAAGATGGGGCCGGTTTATTATTTATACTCAGGTTATTTGTCTAGGGAAAATGGAGCTCTAGGTCAACATTCCTCTACCCCTATCTCATATTTTTTGGGAGGCCTGACTTCTCTTGACTCTGTCTCTCAAGCAATTTTAATTCACTCAATAACACTACTATTCCCTTCTGCCACTGTAGATTGAAACCCAAATTAAATTGGATTGCATTTTGTGCCCTCCAAACTTACATTCTACAGATTAGAAATGGCTTTTGAAAAGTGTGCTGCTTCCTCATTGGTTCTGTGCTGTCTTGCATGCATTGATGTGTAGCTGTAAAGAGCGATTAAGGGGAAAGTCAACCTTCAATTCTGACTGCAACCCATTCTAATGTTGTTTTATGGCACCATGCCCTATACATAGTAGGCTCTCAGTAAGTGTGTGTGGATGATGAATTACAGATCTGGACTTTATGAATAGTCCTATCTGAATGACCATGAACTGGCTCTTCAAAAGTCTGGAGGCGTTTGGATAAAATCAAATCTTGCAAGGCATGTTGGGAAACTGCCTGGTCTGCTTTACTGTGACTGGCTGATACTGGGAACCACATGTTCTTCTAAAGCCTGGAAAGCATAATCCATCATTTGATGCCCATGTGCTGAACACAACTGGTGTGAAGAATCAGAGATTTTTTTTTTATACCTCCCAAGTTAGTAACAACTTAAAAAAAAAAAATCAGTTCCTCACTCTAGTACTAGAAATAACCTTAGAGGTCAAGTTTTACCACTTTGTTTTATAGACAGGTTAACTGAGGCTGATTGATTTGCCAAAGGTCAGAGCCAAAATTTGAACCTAGGTTTCTTGGCTCAAGATGTAAAGCTCTTTCCATTGTTCCGTGAGGGGTCATCCTTCCTTTGTCTTATTGCTATTCAGTCATTCATGACCCCATTTGGGGTTTTCTTGGCAGAGATACTAGAGTGGTTTACCATTTTCTTCTCCAGCTCATTTTACAGATGAGGAAACTGAGGCAAACAGGGTTACGTGACTTGCCCAGGGTCACGCAACCAATTAGTGTCTGAGGCTGAATTTGCTCTCAAGAAGATAAGTCTTTCTGACTTATGGGTTGATGGTGGTCTTCTTACAAAATAGAGAAAACCATGTTACACAACATTGCCCCTAACCAAAGTCACTTTGGACAAACTGCATCAAAACATTAGAATCAAACTGTAATATTGTAAAATACCAGCGTTCAGATCATTCCACTGAGCAGCCATTTTTCAAGATTGTCCTTAATGACATGTAATGTCATTTTGCTCATCGTTGTCATTTCTAGGGGCCAGTTAATGACCTCAGCTGAACTATATCTATATTATTTAATAAGAAGGAAAAAAAAATCTCAGGTGAAGTCAGAGGAAATTTTGAAAAATTGGCTGGTTTTCTCTCGTTTTATTCATTAAATTCCAAAGTCATCTTTCCCCTCCCCCATGTCCTCTTCTCTGTCTTGCTTCACAAAATCTACCTCAAACATACATTCCATACCCTGATCCATCCCTACACAAAATGACCTTTGTGTTGAAAGTAAGACAGGACATTTGGGGGGCAAGTTATGGGCAGGTGCAAACAGTGGGTGGTAATGAAAAGCGAGTTGCCACCTTAACTCCCATGTTATATATGCCATAAAATACAAGGTGAAGAGAGGTACCAGGCATCCCAGCAATGACACTATTATATTCCCGCCTGACTCCAGTATAGTTCCAAGGAGAGATTTTTTACGTTCAGTTTGGCCTGCATGGTCTTTGGTATGCAGTTTAATCCCCAGATTTAATGAGTTCTGTGGGGAAGCACCACGGTAGCTAAAGATCATTTACCTGAATTGCTTTTTAATTTCTCCAATGGGAAGCTTCCAGTGAAGCAGCATAATTACATTATAATTTACAGCAATCCCAAATCTATAAATTAAACCATAGTGTTGGGGGAAGGGAATGGGGGAGAAGGAGAAAATCCCATATCATTAAATTATTCTCCCATTCCTGGGCAGATTTTTGCAAGAGCTCAATAAGAAAGGATGTGAAGAGGAGTGATGCTTCTCATCTAATAAATACTGAAGTCTGACCAAATGACTTTTAGTTCTGGGGAAAGCTCTGGTATAAGCTGTCCTGTGGAAAAAAAAAAAGACAAATACATAATTTAATATGCCCTTCTGATCTAACCAGATTGTAAGTATTTATTGTGGAACACTGAAGGTTTGCAGGGATATGAGGGCATGTGCTTGCATATATAATATGTGATATATAACTATATAAGCATATGTACATATCTAATACTCAATATCCACATGTGATATTAAATAGTATCTATCAGTGGTCAGCAAGCTGACAGACTGTGCCTGTGTTACCACATCATATCTCATCCTGTCTCTTGCTTTTTAATTTAAAAATTACCCAGAGTGCCTACTCTATGTATAGAACAGTGCTAGGTGCTGCATGGAGTACTTTAGACTTTAAATTAATACATAATCTTAGTGATATGAGTCTTCCCTCCAGTGGTGCTAATTACACCCCAACCAGACTTTATCTGTTCTTGTGAGTAATCTATTTTCCATAGAGGATAACACAAAACATATTAGAGATGTTCTATTGAATACTTTCTATAAGTGCACTGCAGTGCTTGGACTTTCCATCTGGAATCTCCCTATTTTGCATCTGCCATGATCTGCCATCCTTTTCCAGTCACACATTTCCTTGGTGTTATCATTTATTCTACTTTTTGTATGCTGGTCATATGTATCATGCTATAATGTGTTTGTGCCCATCGTATGCTTCTCCACTGACTTATGATATCCACAATTTTGATTCTTTGGGAGGTAGTGAGGTTTCATGATTTGGAATCATAGAATATCAGAGAAAAGGTTGATATTAACAAATATGGATGAGGGCAACACAATGTTTTGGGATCATCCTATCCTGCATTAATCATGGTTATTTGTGTATATGACCATTTCAACCACTAAGTTATGAGTTCCTTGATGCCAACAACTATGTCTTTTACATTTTTGCATTCCCTTCTCAGGGTAGATAGGCGATGCAGTGAATAGAGGGCTGGGCTTGGACTCAAAAAGACTTATCTTCCTGAGTTCAAATATGGTCTCAGGCACTTAGTTGTGTGACTCTGGGCAAATCACTTAATCCTGTTTGCCTCAGTTTCCTCATCTGGAAAATGAACTGGAGAAGGAAATGGCAAACCACTCCAAAATCTTTGCCAAGAAAACCTCAAATGGGGTCATGAAGAGTTGCACATAACTGAAAAATGACTTAACAACAGTTCCCCTCTCTGACTTGCCCAGAGCAGGTGATCAATAAGTATGGTCAAATGAAGAAATGAAGGCTGTGTCAGGGACAGGCTATTATATCACTATTATAATAGTGATAGATTTCTGGGAAGAGGCACATAATATCTTTCATGGAGGAATAGAGAAAATGATCCAAGAGTGTGACCAAGTTATGACCATTTTTGAAAGCCATTTGGTTTCAAGGGATTGGTGAATGGGTTAGCCAAAAAAGAGAGTGAGAGAGAGAGAGCGAGAGAGAGAGAGAGAGAGAGAGAGAGAGAGAGAGAGAGAAAGAGAGAGAGCGAGAGAGGGGGGGGGCAGGGGGGAGAAGCTTGAAAAAATATTGGTTTTGTTCTGCTTTTTGTTTGTTTTGATTGTTTTAAAGTCAAAACTTTGACCTGAGAACCCAAACTATACAATTCATAGTACTTTTTCTGGTCCTGGTTATGTCACTTCAATCTCTCTGTGATTCAGTTTTTGCAGAGGTTAGAGAATAAAGATAAACTCTGTCACTCTACCTTTGGAATGCTAGGAGATAAAGTGAGATGCCTTAGTAAAAGAAACCCTGGTTAACTGGAATAATTCTAACCAAAAATCTCAATCAAAACAATTTTCTTGTTCCACTCATATCAGAAAGAAGCAAATCAAGGAAATGGGCAGATATCAGAAGAGATTAGAGAGGATGAGCTCTAAGGTCCTTTCCAGATCTCACAATCAGTGAGTTTTGTGACTTGAAGTTACCTCCCCTAGACCTAAGTGACTGAGGCAAAAATAGAGCATCGGGTACTTTTGAAAGATTTTCTCTTAAGAATTAAACTGAAAACCATTTGCGGTTTACCCTTAATCACAAAATCCAATTGCCCACAGCTTTCCTGTCCATTTTTCTAGCACTTGTAGTTGGTTGGCATGATTTTGCTGTAGACGTGAGAACAATTCACTAACTAGATGGCAGAGTCATTGCTGGGGGGTAGGAATGTTATCAGTCTAGCAGATATAGAGTTGTTAAGTGGGAGGAACAGATCGACTGAAAGAGTGTAACTCAGTCAAGGTGGTGAGTAGATGAGTGGAAAGATGTGAGGTCTTCCTGTCAGTCAAATCAGTGGGCAGAAGTCAGCTCTTTCAGGCACTACATTCTGAGATTCGCCATCTCTAAGCTTGACAAAGAACCACTGAAAAGAGGGAAGAGAATATTCATTCTGTGGGGCCCATTTCACTGTGATCTGCCTAATCTGCCCTCCCATCTCCATCCTCCACCAAAATACTTTAAAACTTTACTCTCAATTTAAAGCAGTTTTTTCCATCAGTCATCTATAAGGCTACCCATGAGCTCTGTGACATTATGCCCATGAGGGCTCACACCCTGAGATTACTGAACATCAGCTGGAGGTTGCTAGTCTCCTCACCCACATCCTGCCTCTGGGGTTTGTGATTTGACTCCCACTGATTGAAATAAACCACATCTGCAGTCCTGCCTGAGAGGATGCTGACTTTCATAGTATAATCAAGGATAGGGAATCAAATTCTGATGCTTCTCAGGAACATGCCTCTTTGTTATATCTGAGCACTGCTGTGTTGGCTATCGTGGTCTGAAATGGACCAGAAGGGAACTTTGGTGAAACAGTGGAGGCGAGAAGGTCCACAAAATAATCCTTAACCCCAGGGCATGAGAAGAAGCTGCCCAAATCAGCAATTGGGTATTATTCCCAAGTGATACTGTGGGGCTCAGTCCAATTTGTCTAGGGAAGCAAAAATACCCAAACCAGTATTAGTGGCTTAGGAAAGGAAGGGAATTTGGGGGAGTGTGTGTCTGTGTCAAAGGGTCACATTCAGATGAATGTCTAGATCTTGTGCCCTCTAATTTGATAACTGGGAACCAAAAATGATTCCTTAATTTGTAATTCATTCATTATTTATTTTTTGCTGAGAAAGCAAAAAACTGACAGTCATTTGGCAGCACCAACATCATCCCTTCTGTTTGTTTGTACAGAATGTTAAGTTTTTCAAAGCAATTTCCTATCCATGATCTCATCAGACTCTCACCACAGCCATAGTGAGGGAAGCAAGCATTAATATCCACAGTTTAGCAGATGAAGAAACAAACTCCTGGGTTTTAAGATTAGTGGTAGAGTCAGGACTATAATCCAGAGCTCTTGCATCAAAGTCCAACGTTTGGTGGGTTTTTTGTTTATTTGTTTTTGTTTTGTTTTTGCCTCTGCTCTTACCCAGTGGTCTGTATGATGGTGTTGAACCTTATGGAATTTGGAAGCCTGGGTTCAAATCCTGACTTGTGGGAGTTCATTTTTCTGAGTCTCAGTTTTTATCTGTAAAATGGGGATAATAATGCTTTTACTAACTACCTCACAGGGTTGTTATGAGAAGAGTGTTTTATGGACCTTTGAAGAGCTATACTGATATGTTATGATAATGATTAAGGCGATTGCTTTCATCCAATTTAATACATTATTAAATGCCCACTACAACCAACCTCCTCCTTATCCCCCACTGAAAACCCTTTCTTTTTGGGAAGATAGATTCTGCTATGGGTATCTGCTCAAGGTGTCAAAATTTGGGAAGAGAAGCAAATCACTGCTTTCCAGGGGTCAGCAAGTCACCCCCATCAGTTAGATGTTTATTGGGTACCTACTGAGTGGGGCCACTATTGTTTCAGCTCCTGTGGAACATCACAAATCATAGTTATTAGCCAGAAGGAACTTTGGCAGCCATCTCATCTAATCCCCTCATTTTATAGATGAAGAAACTGAGACTCAGAGAGGATTAAGTGACTCGCTCAAGGTTACAAAGATGGTATACCCTGCTGTTCTTTATCAGTTTTGGCTTGTCCTATGCCTTCGTTGCCCAGTTCAAACCTGGCTTCTGCTGTGACTTTTCCATAATCACCCCACCCTCCAGTGATCAAATAAAATAATGTGTGTAAAGTGCTTTGCAAACCTTAAATTACTATTTAAATGCTAAATATTTTTATTTTCTAGTATAATAGGGTGTGTGTCACCTATCTGTAGCCTTTTTTAATGTTCCTTTTTCTCTCTAAGTGAATTCTAGGGGGTCCTTGAGGAGAGGGGGCAGTGTCTCCTACATCTCCACATCACCCAAAGACCACAGAAGAGTGCTGTGGCCATATGAAATGTTTGATAAGTTATTTGCTGTATCTGTTGAAGGGATAGCAAATGGTACCTAATTTGTGTTTATCCTTCGTTGCTGAAGAAGACCATGCCATGAGAGAAATGATGACATGACTTGCACTTGACTTTGTTTTGAGGAGGGAGAGTTGTGCAGGTCACCATCCTCACTTCTCCTCCAGAGTCATCTGAATCCAGTGACCTGATATTCACCAAGATGACTGGAGATGACCCAAGATGAGGCAATTGGGGTTAAGTGACTTGCCCAAGGTCACACAGCTAGTGAGTATTTGAACTCAGGTCCTCCCGACTCCTGCATTGGTGCTTTATCCCCTGCACCACCTAGCTTCCCGGTACCTAATTTGTATAGTTATTTAAGGTATACTCTCCCCTTGTTAGAATGGAAGCTTTTTGAAGACTAGGGATATCATGCCTTTGTATTTATATCCCCATTGCTTAGCACTATTCTTGACATGTAGTAAGTGTGTAATAAATGCTTTTTCACTCATTCAGGCATTTTCCTCACAAAAACCATGTGGTGTAGGTAGTCCAAATAGTATCATTTGTTTCGTGGAGGAGGAGGAGATTCGGCCTCAGAGACGTTAGATGATTCTTGCAGGTCACCCAGCTGCTAAGTGGCAGGGCTGAGACTTGAACTCCAAGACTGATATTCTTTTCAGTAGATTTTGGAGAATGGAAAGCTTAGTGTGGGTTGGAGTAACTGAGGATGGTGTTGAGGGGGAGATGAGAATTTCCTGGCTTCTCATGTCAACTTTTCTTATCTACCCATGTATCCTTTCTGTGGTTGTTCAGCTGGTTTTTTAGTCCTGTCCAACTCTTTGTGACCCCATTTGGGGTTTTCTTGGCAAGGATGGTGAATTGGTTTGCTGTTTCCTTCTCTAGTTCCTTTTACAAATGAGAAAACTGAGGAGAAATAGGGTCAAGTGACTTGCCCAGGGTCACATAGCTAGTGTCAGACACCAGACTTGAACTCAGGAAGATGAGTCTTCCTGATTAGATCCAGCACTCAAGTCTACTGCACTATTAGTTGCCCTGTCCTTGGGTCCTAGCCCTTTGCTTCAATTCTTCTTCCCTTGGCCTTTAAATTTATAGCTGTGACTTGTGTGAAGTAAAACCAGTGTACACTGTTGTACAGATAATTTATGCCGGTTAAGAAGCCGTGCTTCTTAACATTTTATAAACTTAATTAAAAAAAAAAAACCTTTACTTTTTAATCCTTCTTCTCCCTGTAGTCTGCCTCTCCTGCCTGGGCTCAATCCTCTCTTAGGATCCTGGTCTCCACCCTCTGAATAAACAAGTGCACAGTGTTGAGGTAGTAGAGGGTGGAGGAGTCTGCGGTCGATAATTTATATATCTTTCTGGTCTGCAGAACAGTTTGGGCTGGGAAACACTGCTCTAGACTTCACTCGGAGCTGTCATAGAAGCATGTTCCTTTGCAAAACTTTGTCAGTTGCTTTGACCAACAAGAAGGTGGTGGGCTAAGCCCCTAATGGAAGCCTAAGATGTATTTTGATGCACTTTGCTTGCATGCCAGACAGTCCAAACTCTCTCAGAAGTTACTGTGGCAGAGATAAGCATATTTGAAATGCTGGTGTTCAAGCTGACATGGTAGTCATTTGACAGGGAGAGCTTGATAGAAGGGACCCCAGAGAGTAAATTCATCTCAATCAATCAACAAAGATTTGCTGAACCTTTACTATGTCTCCTGGGGAGGATCAGACCACTAAAGATTTAGGTTCCTCCAGTTCCAAGAAATAGATGATCTCCTTGGCTATACAACTGGTTAGAAGTTGGAAGTGACCATGGAGATAATGTGTCCCAAGCTTCTTCGCCTTGCAGGGGAGGAAATGGAAGTTCTTCAGAGGAGTAAAGTTGTTGAAGTTTGCTTTCCTAGTCGGTGACAGAGCAAGGACTAGCACTCAGGTCTCCTAAGGCTTTGGCTCCTCTTTCCACTCCAGGGTGCTGCTATGAAACCAATTGTTATCCAAGACAGAACCCTACTATTTTGGCAGGGAGTTCCTCCTTTCCTTTTGGTTCTCTCTGGTCTACCAACAGAAGACTGTCAACAGCAGTGGAAAATTATGGCCCAAATTCCCTTACATTACCTACTACTTCCACACATTTTTTACCACCAGGCTTCAGGCTGACTTTTGGGAGCTACACCCAAGAAAAGTTGTTATTCTACCCCCCTCTCCTTTTTTTTTTTTTGAGCAGACTATTTTTTCTTCCCTGCAAAAAGAATTATGCTCCAGCATAAGCTCATTATGGACTGGAGGAGGTTATTTCTAGAAATAGCAATTAAAGATATTTTTCCTCAATCCTTTTTGCCCTTCTAGAGTTTGTGTAGGTTTGCAAAGCCATTAAACCTTCACATCAACCTGCAGCTCAGAGGAATTTGATTTTTTTCTATATTTTTCTAACTGTTTTTTTCTCTTTCAAGAGAGAGAGAGAAACAGAGACATAGACTGAGACAAAGAAGGGAGACATATAGAGAAAGAGAAGGGAGAGGAAGAGGGAGAGACAAACAGAGCTAGATAGAGACATAGAGACAGAGATTGATAAAGAAGAGAGTGAGAGAGGGGGGAAGGAAAGGGAGGAAGACAGAAGAGAGGGAAGAAGAGAGAGAGAGGAGAGATAGAGACAGAGACACAGAGAAGGAGAGACAGGGAGAGATACTGAAAAGCAGGGGGTGAGGAAAAGAGAGAAAGAGAGACAGAGACAGAAAGAGAAAGAGAGAGAGGAGGGAGGGAGAAAGATAGATGGAAAGAGACAGAGAGAAAGAGACACAGAGAGAGTGATATTCATATTAATAACAGCTGAATCTATTCAACAAGCATTTAGTGAACTGGAGTGGAGATGCAGTTTTTAAACAGCCCTCTGACCAAAACGAAAGGAATTTTTTTTGTCAGACACAATATTTTGCCCAATAATTTCATTTCTCTTCTTACTAAAAGAGGCCCCAATCAGAGGCTTTCACATCTAGCAGTCTCTGTGCTATCTCAGAATTCTCTTAAAAAAATCATATTTCAGTCCCTCATAGTGAATTTTTGCATCTAAAACACACACACACACACACACAGTACTACAAAACCGGTTAAGAGGACAATCATCTTATTTTTTTTGTACTGTATATACATTGTAGTAATATTCTGAATGTATTTCTAATCACAATTAGCTCAGTTCCTTGGCTCTGATTTTAACAGTTACTTTCTAGACCTTCCTCTTCAGCAGGACATGAAATTACTATGAAATGGAAAGGCCACCAGAGAAGGTACAGCTGGAGCTGCCATCTAAGGCATGGGTATTCTGGGGGCCAAGTTCAAGCTAAAGGATAAGGTTTCCTTTGTGTGGAACTCAAGTTTAAGTTTAGAAAGGATCTTTGGTAGGTTAGAAAGACAGGAGCTTTTTATGATCACATGGTTCTGGAATCAGGGGACTTGGTTTCAAATCCTGCCTCTGATGTTTACTCAAGGGAAGACCCTGGGCAAGCCATCTCATGGCCCTGGACCTCAATTTCCTCAGCTTTAAATAAGAGAGTTGGATTAGTTGGCTGCTGACATCCCTCCCAGTAGGTACTGCCCTCCCCTCCCCTCTCCTCTCCTCTCCTCTCCTCCACACATATATACATGCAACATATACATGATACCTATATAAATATACAGATAATTATCTCTTTACATGTATATACACAGGCATACATACATATATACATACATTTAGGAAAGGCATCATGACATAGTGAATATAGTACAGACCTTGGAATCAGATGTAACCGGGTTACCTCTGGCCACAATTAACCATTGGAAAAAGGGAGGTGAGGGAGGAGGAAGACGATGACGATGTCGGGGAAGAAGGCCAGAAACAGCAGGTCAGAGCTCCCATGCTGACCAGCAGAGGGTTGGCAGCAGCTGTGCTTCCAGCTGGGCAAGATATGGATACCCTGTCTCCAAATAAAACAAAAACAAAAATGATCATTGACAAAGCACTATATGTACTCATTTATTTCTTTTTGGCCATTTGATTCTTGTAGTAAGCTGTCTAGGTAGAGATCACTATTGTTATTCCCATTTTATAGATGAGAAATAGGTTCAGAGATTTTCAGTGTCATGCAGAAGATCACGTAGCAAGAGACAAACCTAGCTGTGACTCAGGATCCAGCAGTGTTCCCATTATACCATATTGCCTCCCAAGCATGCATGTGCATATATACGTGTGTTCTTGTATGTGTGGCTACATTAATTATGTGGATGTAGTTGTACAAATATAATGGACAAGAGAGGGGAGGGATGGACTGATGGAGCTGAAGAATGAGACCTACAGTTTCAGGCTTGGGAAATGTGCTGGTTTGCCTTGTTTGAATGTACTTATTTGTTAGAAGAAAGGGCTTGTATCACACACACACACACAAACACACACACACACATACACCTTGGGAGAGGGAAGGGGGAACAGTGACAATGGATAGATTTTTTTTTTTAAGGGAAAGAAAAGACCCACAGTAAAAATGTAACACATGACCAAATAAAACAAAAAAAATTCAGAAGGGGAGACAAGGAACACCATAATTTTCCGAGTACCTTGTTAAATTTAATACATATTTAACAAACTATATAACAAAAGTTCATATTTTCATATGACTCCTTCTTTGGTTCTTACTTGAATATTGAAATGTTTATTGATGATTAAGCTCATAATAAAAAGAAAAATTTTTTAAAAACCAATGTACATGTACTCACACCTTTGAATGCAGGGCACATTTATTGGGTCTTGAATAGTGTGGAGAATGTTTTCTTTTATATAAGCACACTGCCTTGTTAGCTTGGATCTCCTCATTAAATGAATATAACATAGCCCAGTAGAAAGAAAATTGGACAAGGAGCTGAGTTCAAATATTCAGTCAACTACCTATGTGATCTTCAGCAAGCCATTTAACTTATGGTCTTAGTTGACTCATCTGAAAAACAAAGGGGGTGGGTTAGAAGGGCTCTAGTTTCTTCTCTCCTGCATTCTGAGTTTGCCTCTTGCTATCTGATCTTGTGCATGTCACTGAAAATCTCTGAACCTATTTCTCATCTATAAAATGTGGAT
Organism: Notamacropus eugenii; assembly: GCF_028372415.1. Taxonomy (NCBI): domain Eukaryota; kingdom Metazoa; phylum Chordata; class Mammalia; order Diprotodontia; family Macropodidae; genus Notamacropus; species Notamacropus eugenii. The sequence goes on from NC_092876.1 coordinate 311,052,780, forward strand.
AATAACATGAGTTATAGTAATAATAGTAACTCTGACTCTGGATTTTGTAGAAATTAAGAGTCTTTTTTACTTAAGTGGTTTAAAATGTTATTGTTAAGTTGTTTTCAGTTGTATCCAACTCTTCATGACCTCATTTATGACTTTCTTTGCAAAGATACTGGAGTGATTTGTCATTTCTTCTCCAGCTCATTTGACAGATGAGGAAACTGAGGCAAACAGCATTAAGTCACTTGCTTAGGGTCATATGCATAGTAAAATGAGGCAATGCTAATCTCATGAACAGGAAAAGAGAAAACATTTGTCTCAGTTTATTCTGTTTGAGTACATTTGCTCTGCATCTCAACAAATTCTCCTCAGGACTAATATAAGAAGTTCCTTCTCAGATTCTACAGACCTACTTGCAGAAGTAGTTGGAGGGAAGAAGAAGTAGGAATCTTGGCTTAATGTCCTTTTCTTTGTGTTGGGCTCCTGGTCTGTTGAAATATGTTTTTTAGAAGATGCTTTGAGTTACTGAGTCATTTCCCTTGAGGCTGGCATAGAGTTTGGTGTGATTGGGTATCCCCCTCTTCATGAGCAAAAGCCTTCTGTTGTTGTGAGTTCACTCTGAGGAAGAATAAGACCTCCCTGAAGGTTGGCAGAGGTTAAGGTGGTGGGGAAAATGTAAGAGGTGAGGGATAGTAGAAGTCTGTTATACTGCTGCTGTGCTGTGAATAAGGAAATACCTGTTACAATTTTCTGTGCTCCAATAAAGAATGATGCTCTATACAAGACCAAGTCCCAGGTGCACAAACTGAATGCAATGTTGCTTAGGTTCAGAAAGTTAATAAAACATTGATCAATAAAACATTTAAAAATACACAGTATAAAATAAATAGAAGTTCAGAAAAGGACACAAGCAGTATTATGTTACAGTCCTCCTTTTGGTTCTTTGAATATTGAAAGTTTTCTTTGGTAACTGAAAGTTTTGTTGACGATTACGTTTTTTAATTCGAGAAAGTGGTACATGTTGCAGTGCTTACAAGAGTCTAAAACCTTATAGAATATTCACACATTCCTTGCATTGGTTTCCATTTTACTTCAAACCTATTCAGAGAATAGCAGAACCCCAGACTTTTCAGAGGAAGTTAGAAGCATGAACCCCATTACAATGTAATTGGTTTCTTAGAAAAATATTGGTTGAGTTCATTTATCGATCAATCATGAACATTTATTAAGCACTTATATGGTAAACTCTGGGGATACAAGAATGAAAAAAAATATAGTTCCTGCCCTCAAAGAATGTATATTCTATCAGTAAAAGAAATATACCATTTGAGTTTGGTTTACAGTTTAGAAAAGCAATTTGGTTTGGGGCTTTGCTCTGGAAACACCATGTCTGATTTCACCAAATCTTTGATCTAGTGGAACACCTGGCAACAGTTTTACTGTGTTCTCATAAGTTTTACATTTGCTCACAAAGCTCTTAGAAAAAAATCAGTGCTGAATCTAGGAAGATTGCAAGGAAGAAGTATGTTTTCCTCCAAAGACCCAGATTTTTTTTTAAATGGGTGGGGGGTGATGGAGATGGAAGGGCCAAGAGAAGTGGAGGGTTATGAAATACCTCCCGAAAATGTGAGCCAGGGTTTAACAGTCTAATTTTAAGGGGTCCAGAAATGACTGAGGAAGGAGAAGAGGTATAAGACTCATAGAATAGAGGTCTTAGGCTCTGGAGATTCAGGTGGAGAATATTATAATTCTCTTTTTGTTGTTGTTGTTTAGTTATTTCAGTCATCTTAGTCTTCGTGATTCCATTTCTTGGCAAAAATACTGGAGTGGTTTGCCATTTCCTTCTCCAACTCATTTTATAGATGGGGAAATTGAGGCAAACAGTGTAAAATGAATCAGAGGAATCAGAGGATCTGGGTTCAAATCCTGGCATTGCTAGGAAGAGTTGACACAACCTAAATAACTCAACAACAATTTTCCAACTCCAGGCTCGGTGCTCTAACCACTGTGCTCCTAGCTGCTTTTGTTTTAACTTGCTTGTGGTTCTGGAAGGTTGTACTGTTGAGATTTTTCTGGTACTTGTCCCTGAGGACAATATTTTGGAGGAGGATGCTAAGTGTAACCCAAATCTTCTTGATGATGGTGGTCATTTCATAGGAGGTGGCAAGTTTCCATTGGTTGGCCCTGGTCTGCACTACCACCATGTCCTGGTCATCACCTGCAGGCTCAGTGCCCACTATTTTCTGATGCATCAGCCCATGGAAACAAAACAAATTCCAGGTTGGATGGTTGTTAGGAATGGTGCTATATGTCAGCCTTATTATAATCTATTGCATTTGCACTGATATGGCAGTATTTTCTCTTGCAGGGATTCCCAGGGCTTTGTCTTTTCCCACTCCATTGTCTTTTCTCTTCCCTCTACCTTCTCCTGCCTGTGCCAAGAACGTTGAACTTTGGTCTGAGCAAAAAAGCTACTTTGTAGTTACAGTCTATTAATACTTGGGCCTGGCGATCTATTCCAGATATTTGATTGTTTCCTTGATGTATTTATTGGGAACTATCCCAGGTGACCTGGGGATATCATTTCAGCTCTGACACTTTGTCATTATGTGACAAGCAATTGAGATATTTTTGGGTAATGAGACATTTCCCAGCACCCCTCAAACTGAATGAGTAGGTAGTCGCCTATACAGGTACAAGTTTTTTTCTTGATCAGAGTGAAAGTAGGATATTGTGCATATGTGAATACGCACATAGAGTTGTATATATGGTGTATGGATTTGTGCATATTTGAATGGGATATGTTCCTGAGATCCTTGAGAAGAGTGGAATCTAGTAAACTGTTGCATACTTTTAGTGGGTTGAGAAAAGTTCTCAATTAAAAATCAGACTACCAGGTGTTAACAAGAAAGATAAATGCCTATGGACTGTCTGCTACTCTGGTTGAGTAGGTTGGCATGGTCCACTGCCAATATTCAAAACCACAAATTGCAAAACCAAGAATTAGAAGAGTCTTCTCTATAGAGACATGCACACACACATACACACATGCTCACCTGCCCACCCACCACTTATCTGCCAGCTTCTCCCTTTTTTTCAATGATCACCTTTATTGTCTATACTTGATGTCAAGCATAGATTGACCAAATGGCATAAAGAGACTCAAGATGTTGTCATAGGAAAGAATGGCTTTGATAACACAACAAAAGTATCCCTCTCCATTTTCTGAGAAGATGGTGTAGATGAAGACTGTCCAAAACTGTCCTGCTAGTCCATGTACCCCATTGTATTTATCAGACCTCAGCTGTATAGAGCTACACTAAATGAACCATTTGAGTGAGTGTGACTCTAGAGAAAGGGAATAAACATTTATATAGTGTCTACTATATAATTTCATTTGATCCTCACAACTCAGAGAGATAGATTCTATTATTAACCTCCATTTTAAAGTTGAGGAAACTGAGGCAGAGTGACATCTGCCTTTTCCAGTGGCAACTTTTCCTAAAAAGGAGGATTCTTTTTGCAATTGTTTTCCAAAAATGCATGGGGATTATATACTGCATATATTATAATATATATATATGTGTATATATATATATACCTTTGCTAAAGGATGCACCATTTCCAGAGGAGTAGGTGGATGAGTAGGGTGGGAGCTGGGTGTGATAAATAACTGCTATAATGATCCACGTCTGCAGATGTTTAGGACAGAGGCTGAACCATCAAGGCTTTACTAGACTATAAACTCCCTGAGGAAACTACTTTGTCTTATCTATATTTTATCTCTTGCCCCAGCGCCTAACAGTGCTTTACTGAACAAAATTGCTCACATCTAAAGTTCTGATGGTTCTTTACTACTATATTATACATATATATCCTACTGACAAGGTTCCCTCTAGCATAATGGTCTGAGGGTAACATCTCAGCACAAACTGAAAGGAGAAAGCTTCCAGAACCTTCCTATGTCTCATAGTATAAAGTATAAATTCCTTTGCTTGGCATGCAAACCCCACTACAACTTGGTTTCAAAGTACCTCTTCAACCTTATGTAACAGGTACTTAAAAAAAAAAAAAGGAAAATAACTGGGTTTTTTTGTGTAGTGCTATACCTTATGTGATGCCCCAGGACAGTTCGGTGAGGTGGATGTTATTATTTCTGTTCTACAGATAAGGACTGAGACTAAGAACAGTAAAATAACTTGTACCTGTGCAGTGATTTGAACCGAGGTTTTTCTGCCTTTAAGTCTCACACTCCCTTAGCGAGGCCATACTGCCTCTGCCTCCCCTTTGTTCTGCTAAATGCCAAGTCTCTTTGCATGAGTCTTGTCTAATGCTGTGTGGTCTTCATGGATTGCACTGTTCCCTTGCTATCATCATCTTATGAATCCTTTATTTCTTATATCAGGTCCCATCTTCTATATGGACTCAGGCCCCATTTATCTTCCCTGTCTCTGTTCTACTTATTTGGTGTTTATCTACTCTGTCATAATACTATTTCAGTATTTTATGTGTATTTAAGTCTTATTTCACCAATGGGACTGTAAAGTCCTTGGGATCAGAGACTGTGTTTTATGTACATTTGTGTATCCTTTAGCCTTATTTATAGAGTTGGACACATAATAGGTACCTGATAAGTACTCAGCTGAGTGAATGAAGGGAAAAGAGAGTCAACTTCTCTATTTCCTGATGGTGTTTCTCTCTGGCTTCTTTGGAGATCTTCCTCTAGACTCAAACTTGGCTTAGCTTCATTGTATTAGGCATATCAAAGCAGGTGAAGTTGAGTTGTTCTTAGTATGGAAATTTTTCCAGAAAAGAAAAAATTTTTTTTGATTGTTGACAAAAAATGGGTGGGGAATATATACTGCATACATTATAACTCCCTTGAAAAACCTGAGATTGGGCAGATAGGCCCCACCCAAAAGTGGAGGTGCCCAGGATAACCTTGTAGGGTCGTTTGTTCGTGTTTCCTGGACCACCCAGAAAGATGTTGAGGGCTGGTGCTGGTGCCATGATGTTGACATATACCCATCAGCATAATTCACACGTAATGATTCTTCCAGAAATATCAGCATGATACAAGGATAAGAATGCTGGATTGGGAGTCTAATCCTTCCTGGATCCGGGTTTGAATCCGGGAGTTGCCTATATTTCACCTCAGTTTCCTCCGGGCCTCAGACGAAAGGCCTCAATTTCTGGGGCTCTATTTCCTTATCTGTACAAGACACTGAAACCTCTAAAGTACTTTTATAGCTCAGAGACACACAGATGACACTGGAGCCTCTAAAGTATTTTTATAGCTCTAAGTCTGTGAGCCAATAGGTCTTTTGGGCCAGTGATGCTCAGTTCACACCCATTGTGTACCTTTCAGATCTGAGGAATACTCTGTGGGTGACTGCTCCCTTCTTCTACCAGCTTTCCCTATAAGTTACACACGCACACACACACACACACACACTCACACACACACACATACACACACACACACACACACACATTCACTCACAACTTGCTGCCTAAAATTTGAAGAGTCATTTAGGGCTATTCAAAATGCAAATGTCAGATTATTTCTGGTTGAGCTAAGTAGAATAAACCAACTATTGCCCAAGTGAGAATCAGCGCTTATCCCTTTCACAGTCCTCTGAGTGAAGTTTCTGAAGCCTGTGTACCCTACAGATATCTACCAAGGGTGGGGAACCTGTGGCTTTGAGGCCCCATGTGGCTCTCTAGGGTCCTTAAGTGTGACCTTTTGACTGAATCCAAATTTTACAGAACAAATCCTTATTTGTTCTGTAAAATTTGGATTCAGTCAAAAGGCTGCACTTGAAGTCCCAGAGGGCCATATGGGGCCTTGAAGCTCCAGGTTCCCCACCCAATACCATTATAAATATTCCTTGTTTGATTGATTCTGCTTAGCTCAAGCATAGTTACTTTGCTATTGGCATCCCTTTTTCAAAGGGCTTTGACTGGATGATAATTTGAATGCCTCTAAGGTTTTTCCAGATTCTGTGATTCTACCTCAAGTAATTATCAGAACTCAGGCACTGCTTATATGACTGTTCACGTATTTCTGCGTGCACATACATTTTTTAGCCTCATGATTGCATATTCCCAGACCATATATACAGCTGAAAGAGATGTGCTATCTGGATAGTTCAACAAATTTTAGCTCAATAGATCACTGATCTCTTTAGCATATTATATATGAATGGAATATTTGTATAGTTGCTGGCTAGTAACACCTGAACATCAAGAACTTTCCTGTCCTTCAAACCCCTGGTCACAAGCTGTGTCTCCCTGAAATCCTTTCTGACACTTCTAAGCAGATAGGATCTTTCCTTCCCAGAATATTCACAGTACTTAGACCTTTCTTACAGCATTTATATTCTTCCTGGCTTTATAGCTGTGTACTTCCTGTCCTCTTCCCCAAACCTGGCATTTTCCCTCCTGAGTCTGTGCCTTGGTGCAGTTATCCTGCATCCCAGATATTCACTGTCTCCTCATACCTCTGCCCCTGCCCCTTATCTTTCTTCATTGCCGAATTCCAATACCAAGGCCTAAAGAAAACTTTTCCTGGTACCCCTTAGCTGTTGGTGGCTCTTCCCTCAAATGATCTTGTATCTGTTCAAGATTTTATCCCTTCCTCCTCTCACCTCCTTATAATATAAGCAGAATTCCTGACAGTAGGGACTCTTTGTATCCCTCAGTTGTACTACAGTGCCTTATACATAGTAGGCACTGATAAATGCTAGCTGATTTGAACTGTCAGGTATATTTTATTAGCATGAGAGTTCCTTGGAGGATAGGGATATCTTATTGGTCTCTGTCTCCCTCAGTGTCTAGCTAAGTACTTTGCATCTGGTGTTAGCACCTAATACCGATTGGATCAATGAATCAAATGAGATATTTGTAAAGTGCTCAGCATGGTATCCAGCACATAGTAGGAGTTTAATACATGCTTATTTTCTTTTCTACATGATGAACATACTCCTCATGTATTTTTATAGTGTGCAATCTCATGGATTTTATTTTGTTACTATTTTCTTTAGGACTTAAGAAATTACATACTTACCGTTTACATGCAGTGGTCTTCTTGACATTGTCTTGAGGCCAGAGAGTAGAGAAAACCCTTAAGAGCTGAGCTGGACAGTATCCTCTTAGGAAATTGACATTCAGATACATCTATGTCCTATTTGTTCACACTGGAGAGACCTTGACTTTCCATGAGAAATAGCTTTCTTACCATGTTCCATTAAGACTGAAGCTGTGTCTACTCAATTATGTAATTCGTCATTATTTTGTAGTAAATCATTACTTAATGTTGTTAGATTTGTAACTTTTGGATGTAACAAAATGTTAGCAAACATGTCACTACAGTTATTCTAGGGTAGATTTATAGGAAGGTTTATTGAACTTCTCCCTTTCCTCCTTCCATATCCCCTGCTCAAGTCTTTCTTCCTCCAGAAAGTCTTTCCTGAATATTCCAACCCACCTTGATATCTTTCTTCTCTGAACAACCATAGCAGTTTCTTTTACTACCACTCATTAACAAAATTCCTGTTTCGTATTTTGGGTACTTTATGTATACCTGTAACCTCTGGAGACTCTCATAATGCTCCTGAGACTTACTGAGGGTACACATTATTATCTATGTTTGACATTTGGGAAAGCTCGTTGAACTTAAAGGTGCCACTATTGCTGATTAAGAGAGCTTTAGCTCACATTCAATTTATGGTACAGCGACATTTGATCATATACTGTCTTGCACTTTTATCTGATTGTTTCCATGTATAATATATATACACATGTGTACATGCACATACATGTAAGGAGGTGATATGTTATATATGTGTAGTTTTATGTGTGCTTACATGTGTATACATGCACACATACATACCCATATACTTTTAAATGATCAAAAGTAGAACTAGGTCTTCATCTTTGCCCGTAACCCTCTACCGCGAGGAAAATGGACTTGGACACATCATCAATGCTTAATAAATACTTTTTGACTTTGATGTAAAATCACAGCATTTTAAGGGTCCTTTCAGGCCATCTAGTCAAATCATTAGCTAAGCAGGATTCCCTTTTATTATATTCCTCACAAGTGGTTATCCAGACTCTACTTGGGGACCTCTTTATGGGAAATTTAGCCCCTCCTAACGCCACCTTTTCCTCTTCTGCCTCACTTACATTATTAGAAAGCTTTTTCCTTGTCTCCGCAACCTTCATCCATTGCTTCAGGCCAAACAGAATACTATTGAAATACTACTACGTGCAAGACACTATGCTAGGCACTATAGATAAAAAGGCAAATGTCCACAAAAAGAAGACTTTTCAAGGAGTGTATATTCGATTGGGGAGACTATTACATGCACTCTTTAGATAGATAATATCTCTTTTTTAAGAGAAATAAAGAAGGGGTTATTTGAGGAGGGAGAGAGCACAGAGAACTGGGGAGAAGAGGGAAGACTTCCTGGAGGAAGTGGTCCCTGAGATGAGCCTGGAAGGATGCTAAGAGGTTGAGTTGATGAGGGAATGCAGTCCAGGGAGAGAGGAGCCTTGTGTGAATATAAGTGAGAGACTGAATGACAGTGGAATTAGACTAGTCATCCAGTTTGATTGAAAGGCCAGTTATGTGAAAAAAGTGGAATAGTATCATAAACATAGATAGGAGACAAATTATGGGGTTCTTGAGGTGCCAGATTCTTGAGAAATTTTTGTTTTACCCTTGAGTTAACCATTTATTTTAACCTAACAAAAATTTTGCTTTGTAGCTAAATATTTTGTGTAGAATAAGGCAATATCAATTGGCTGTACGGATCAAGTGAGAAAACATGAGGAAATTATATATTTACCGTTTACATGTAGAGGTACCCTTTCAGCTAGAGAGTGATATGGTCAGATCTGTGACTTACTGGAGATTATTTTAGCAATAGTGAGAATGGATGGCAGAGTAAGTAAAAACAAGGAGATCATTTAAATAGCTGAAATAAGAGGAGGTGATGACCTGGAATGGGTACTGGTTATGTGAATGGAAATAAGAGGATGGATTTGTGAGGCATGGAGTTAGAATCAAAAGGATTTACTAACAAGTTGTGAATGAGGGATGAGAGAAGAAAATTAAAGAAACACTCTCCTTCAGGAGAGAGTTTGGTGAAAGACAGTCCTAAATTCTGAAGTGATTCATATAAAAGTTGTTCAGCAAATAGACATGAATAGTCCTAAAATGTCATGCTTTACCTGTGATTAAAAAACAAAAAGCGTTTCAGTTTGTCATTCACTTGAAACCTTTTCATTACCAGCTTCAGGTAAGTTCAGCATCGTCAGGGGCATAGAGAAGAACTGTACTTGTGAAACTCATGGAATCTGTGTTCTGCTGCCCAACACAAAGCCCATGAGCCGCACATCTCCCACAATGCTGGCAAGTGCAACTTTAACCAGATAAAATGTAATTGGGAAACACTGAACAAAATAAACAAAAATGCAATAAAATAGATAATATTACAGTTTAGATAATATAATATATTATTAATAATATAATTATATGTAATCTTATAATATAATTACATAATAATTGTGTGTTACACATGTATAATTATTATGATATGATAAAATGATATAATATATAGTAATATTATAAATTTATAACATAGATAATATTGCATTTTAAAATTAAGTCAGTTGTCAGCCTACAGAGATCCTTATGTAACTTTACATACAGATTTGTTGTTGTTGTTCAGTCATGTCTGACTTGTGACTCCATTTGGGGTTTTCTTGGCAAAGATACTGAAATAGTTTATCATTCCCTCTTCTAGCTCATTTTACAGATGAGGAGACTGAAGCAAGTAAGGTTAAATAACTTACCCAGGTCACGCAGCCATTTGTCTGCAGTCAGATTTGAACTCCGAAAGATGAGTCTTCCTGACTCCAGGCCCAGCACTCTATCCACTGCACCATCTAGCTGCCCTATGTATGAATTAGTAGACCCCTTTCTATTTATGTTTGACAGTACTGATCTAGATCAACCTGTATAGGCACAAAAAAATCCTCCAGTGATGAAGAAACCCTTGGGAAAATAATTATTCTATCTTGACAAATTTATCAGTTTTGTTTTGAGAGTTCAGTTTTAAGTGTTAAAAAACTGTCAATTTCTTTTCTTGAGTTTTAGATTCAGCTGTTTTTAGCCTTTTGCATTCTCCCAGGATGCTGGTGTTGGAGAAAATATGGCAGCCATACACAGGGTACTACTCTGATGAACTTGTATACCACCAAGGAGGGCTGGTTGGAAAAATGCTGGAGGTGCCCTCATGACTTTTCCTGGGGCAGTATTATATAAGATCCCTTAAGGGAGAGTGAGGGGACTCAGAGAAACTTGTGATGTAGAGAATTTTTTATCTCTTGAGAGGTCTGTGAAATCCTAGAACAAATTACATATGCCAGACATGTTGTAGATTTAAGACTCAGGTCTTCTAGGCCAGTCCATGAGCTTACATCTCTTGCAGCCCTTTACTCCATGGTTCATTACTGAAGCTTGGGCTTATAGAAATTCATTACAGAGATTTCTTAATAGTTATTTCTATGACTTGTGTCTGCATCTTGGTTTTCTCCTGGGAATATAAGAATTTGGCTTGGTAAGTAAGTACTTACCAAGGACAGGTTTTATTTTACCCAAGGGAATACACAAAGAACTCAAACCCATGAACACTTAGGAAAAATCCTCCTCCTCTGATTGGCTTTACCTTCCTCAGGGACCTATCTATATTATCGTTCTGACTTAGAGTACTACCCTGGGTGGCTTCCCCAACCAACCCCTGAGGGAGAGTACTGAGGGTTGGCAGGGAGTCAAGCAACACTTCACCTGAAGATTCTGTCTCCTAGGAACCTATATAATCTTGTAGATTAATAGTACTACTCTCTGTGAGGCCCCTTTATGGGGGAAGGATTCAAGCAAGCATCCCATCTTTAAATGGTCCAATTCTTTTTAGTTTCTGTGACACAGAATAGCCCCAGTAAGACCCCAACAAGAAGCAAAGGTGTCCTGGTTGTCCCTTACATCCTGGCTCTTCTCCCTCACTTCTCTGTCTGCCAATTATTCCTTCTCTCCTTCTATGTCTCCATTTGATGAGAGCTCCTTATCTCTGGGGTAGCTGGAAAATATCTATGGATATGCTTGTTTTCTGCAGATGTCTTCGTGCGTGTAGGTGCCACTGAGCCCTGGTGGGTCTGGGTCTTCATCCCACACTGGTGTTCTGCACATAGACTTCCCTTGAAGGTTGTATGGTTCCCCTGAGGATCCTTGTGGACATTTGGTCATTTTCTGGAGAATGGAGTCTATATATGTTAATAATCATGCCCTTCTACATGTTTTTCTAATTTTAACTTCTGAATGTGACCTCTTAGGTCAGGTGTGTACATCAGCCTTGAACTTGAACCAGTGTCAGAACAAAGGCCCTATGGTCAATGAGGACTTAAGGCAAGAACAATTCTCACCTTGTCAAGGAGACATGAGTTCCTGGGCATGCTTTAGTAATAATTAGAATAGTTTACATGTGAATAGCCCTTTAAGGATTATAAAGAGCTTTATAGGTATTATCTCATTTTTTGAATGAAATGAAACCTTCTGTACCAGGATTATTATTCCCATTTTATTGAAGAGAAAACTGAAGCTCAGAGATTAGTGATTTAAGTGCTTTACTTATCCTAGCCTGTCTGTCAGAATTACAACCAAGACTTTTGGCTCCATGGTTCAGGGCTGCTTTACAATCCTACTGCCGTCATCTTCATCATCACTAACATTTATGTAGCACTTACTACGTACCAGGGTAAAGGCTTTACAAATGTTATCCCATTTGATCTTAGATATGATATACTAAAGTATACTAAAACTTTAAAAATTAAAATTTGGTAGTAATTTTTGTTCTTTCACATCAGATTGGGGAGAGCATGCTCTGATGGAAAGAGGGCTGCATTGAGAAGTAGAAGGCCTGTGTCTGAGTTCCAGGTCTGCCACTCAGTAACTTATTTAACTTTCCTTCACCTTGCTTTCCTGTAAAATAGAGAGGCTGAACCAGACGTCTCTAACATCCCTTCCAAATCTGCCACATGCTGAAATTAAATATACTCCTCAATGGTTAGGCTTTTGAATTTTTTCCCCGTGCGTAAGACGAAAATGGATCCAGGCCATGTCTACACAAGGCAAGTGTATCCAACCATACTGTACCAAAATAGCACTTTTCCTGCTCTGTTTCACTTGTCTGTGTGGCATGTAATGAAACGGAGAAAGACAGGAAATGCTCAGCCTGGGTGGCCATCTCTTTTTGCCCAGATAGCTTAGTAATGTACTATAGGAGGGCAAACCTCCTAGAACTGAGCATCAGAAAGAGATGGGCTCGAGGTCTGAGCATCCCCCTGACTCTGTGTGTGGGGGAGACTTTGGGCAAGTCCTTTGCGCTCTCTGGGACTTAATTTGCTCATGTGCAGAATGAGTTGGTTGTATTAGATGATTTCAAGGTCCTTTCTGACTCTCTCTCTGTGATCCTATGGATGATGCTGGTTTTACGGGGTAGACAGTTGCTCAGGTGAATCACTCCCTCAGACCCTGGCCCTTAGAAATCCTGAGCATACACACTATTTTGTTTCCTAGGCCCAGGCATCCTGTAGAGACTGCTAGGGTGGTGGTTCCTTAGCTATGGCTGGAGAAACAAGAGAGGAGACAGTGGGTGTGTCCCAAAACTATCCTGTAATGTGAAAGGAAAAGTGTAGAGTTCAGGAAAACAGGTTTTACATTCTTACTTCCTGTTTGTCTAAGGGTCAAATCACTAATTCTTCCAGGCTCAGTTTATCTTTGTTTTAAAATAAATTGCTTGTGTGAATATTTTTTGAGTCTACTTTACCCTCTGAGCTTCTTTAGAATAGAGAATATTTTACTTCTCAGTATTCTGATGAGGATCTAATGAGCTAATGCATGTGATATGTCCTCTAAGGTTTTCCTGTTTTTATAACTTGACTCTTTGTTTCCAGGAACTATGCCCAATGAAGGCCCAACTTCAGAATGAGTTTTTGGGGGTGTTTTTTTTATTAGGAAAACCAATCTCCCCTCCCCCCTAAATCCCTTAAAAACCAACTGGGTGGAAAGTTTGGTAGAAAATTCTGGGGAGAAGGTGGTGACTTCTCTAATAGGAAGCAAAAATTTTAATGATCAGTTTTGAGAAAGTAAGACCCTGATCTGGCCAGATAAATTAGACCTGTTCTAACCCTGTAGATTTGGCATTCCATCTTAGCAGGCAGAAACATCTCCCTCAGAAAAGAGAAAAAGGTGTACACACCTGGCCATAGCAGAGAACTGGGAACACCCTCAGGTGGGACTGATGGACCTTCCTGTCAGGTGCTGGGCATGTAGTAGCTACAAGTTGGCAGGGTGGAGACATGCCTTTTGTCTTCTTCACAGATACTCCACCCAGTTTTGTGTGGTCCCAACACCAGTATAGGTATTTAAATTCTACCTCCACCTGTATGACCTTGGGCAAATGACTTAATCTTACTGGGTCTTAATTCTCTTTGTAAAATCAGGTGGTTGGACTAAATGGCCTCTGGGATCCTTGAGTTCTTGTCCTGGTTTGCTTCCTCACCAACTGTATTACCTTGGGCATATCATTGAATTTCTATGAGTCTCAGTTACCCCATCTTTAAAATGGGAACAATCTCTGCCCATTTTTTGGCAGGTTGTTGTAAAGATCAAATCAGACAATGTACATTAAAGTGCTTTGAAAAATATATTGCACATTATATAACTGCAAGTTATTAAGATACATTACTGTTCCCTTTTGACAAAAAGCTTACCAGGATGGGAACTGAAAAAAATCATGGAAATGAAAAAATCATGGAAACCAGGAGAAGAACCATAAAATAGGAGCAGGGCACATGTTGTCCAGATTTTTGAGAAAGGGAAGAGAACACAGTCTGCATACCATAAACCAACGAATTTGACTTTGGTCCTGGAAAAAATTCTAGGAAAGATCATTGAAAAGATGCTTGTTGAACATCTAGAAGGTAAAGTTGTGATTGTAAAGACTCAGCATGCCTTCATCAAGAATAGGTCACATGGCACTAACTCCATTTTGTTTTAACAGGATTGCTAAACTAATAGATGAAGAAAGTGCTAGGCATTAATTTACTTAGATTTTTAGCAAGCTTTTTGACAAAGTATTTCATACTATTTTTGTGGAGAAGATGGAATGACATGGATTAGACAGTATAATTAGATGAATTCAGAACTGGTTGGATAGCTTGACTCAGAGGAGTTATTAATGGCTCAATGTCAACATGGAATAAAGTCCCCAATGGAGTGCCCCAGGGATCTGTGCTTAACCCTGTGCCTTTTGACATTTTTATCAATGACTTGGATTAAAGCAGGGATCACACCACTTATCAGACTTTCAGTTGATATAAAGTTGAAAGGGTTAGCTAAAACATCGGATGGTGGAGTCAGGATCTAAAGCAACTGACAATCTAGAGCTGAACTTAGGATGCCTAGGATATGTTTCCTTCTTGCCTCTATCTCAGTCTCCTTTGAGGCTTATATGGAGTGTTACCTTCTCCTCAGCTGCCAATGTTGTACCTTCCCAAATCACCTTTCATTTATTTGGTATACACTTACGTATGTATATAAGATCAGAGAACCAGAGCTGAAAGGGGCAACAAAGACCATCTTGTTCAACCCCTCCATTTTACAGCTGAAGAGACTAAGGTCCAGAGAAGTAGTGTCAGAGGCAAAATTTAAAGCCAGGACTTCTGATCTGAAGAGAGTGAGTCTGGTCCAGAGAAGTTAGCTCCCAGGTAGCAAGTATCAGAGGTGGCATCTGAAACCAGATCTTCTGATTCTCCAGCCTAGGCTCTTTCCTCCCTACTATCCTCTCCAGAGAGATTTTAAGCACCCAGAGGATAGACACTGTTTCACAGTTTGTCTTTGTGTCTCAGGCCCCCAGCACAGTACCTAACACATAGTATGCCCTTAAGAAATGTTTTTTTGATGGTGTCTATGTTGCCAGGAAGTAGTGCTCCTTCCCCTGACTCTTTGGTTCCTGATTTAGTTCTAAGAACAGAATGAAAGAGTCAAAAACAGCTTTTAGAGACTCGGCACTAAATATGAAAAGAAACACCATTAATTTCTTGGACTTCTAGGGCTGATTGGAGTAATATGTGAGGAGGAGTAAGAGGAAAGACCCATACCTGCTATCCACCTTACGGCCGCAGAACCTCTGTATGCCCCTATTTCTTTTGTGCCCCACATCCAGAAAGGCAGGAGAGGAAATGTGACCTTTAAAGGTGATGAACTACTCCCTACTGAGGGACTCTGTGCTCCCCCTCTTGTTGCAATGAGGATGAGTGGAGGAGAAGGAGTGGGGAGAGGAGGAGGGGACCAGAAAGCTAGGAGCATGAAGCCACGTGGAAAACTCCAGCATCGCTAAAGTCTATGCAGCTTCAAGAGAGCAAAAGGAGACAACGGATGGGTTTTTTCCTGACAGTTGCCAAAACATATAAGGATGATTATGAGGATGATGAATAGTCGGAGGAATGTTAGCATTGTAAACCGAGGATCTCCTGGTGCTGAGCAGCCGAATTTTGGTTCTCAGATGTTTTGGGAGTTGCTGTGTTTCAGAAGATGTGCCCCGTTCAGAGCCAGGGAGTTTATTTAATACAGCTGAAGCCAAGACCCAGCATGGTGGCTCGGCTTACAGCTGCATACCCTCCCAAAGCCCTCCTCTCTTTCTCTTTGCCTTGTGTGGTTTGAAAGAGGAGAAGAAGAGAAGGGGGGAGTGAACTGGGGAAGGAGGCTGTGTGTTGGAGGGGGGGAGCAGCAGATGTAGCTGTGCGATGTTTCTTGTTTATCTTTTATTTATGGCAGACACTTAGATGGGGGCAGCTCTCCGAGCAGAGCTTACAAGTTTGCAGCGGCAGCAGCCACAGCGGGCCTCCCTCAGAAGCCGTGGGGGGAAGGAGGGAAGGGGCATGAATAATACAGGCCTGCATACTGATGGACCTTGTGGAGCAGAACCGCAGACTGGGTTGAGCTCACAGAAGAAAGGGCTTTGAATTTTGCCATCCTCTGAGCATGGAAGGCCATTCTTTCCCACTAGGAAGGCTGTGAGTTATGGGCGCCTGGGTTTTGTACAGCCACTGTCTTCGGCACAGCAGAAGCAACAGAAAGCCTGTAAATAAGCTTCCTGGGTTTGTTTGCCGAGACATCATCTCACAGACGGACTCTCAGGTTCTTTGGAACACCTCAGTGACTGCTGATTTTATACCAGTGAAGAAACTGAGGCCCAGAGAGTCACAAGAGATTTGGCCAAGTTAGTAAGGGATAGGATTACGGTCCAGATTACCTCCATGGTGACAGATGTTTTGGAGCAATCCATCTACATGGGTTTTGAATCGTTAGGGTTAAAATTATCCCTTTATTTTAGGTTTGAGGGCAAGTTTCAAGGTCCCCTGACAAACGTGCTTAGGCCTGTTTTCCATTATTCAGTCTGTTTATGTCATTTTTTTTTCAAAAGAACCCAATGGGTGGGGGAGGTAGAAAAATTCTCTTTGGCCCTCTTCACTTTTTCTGACAGAAATGGTGGCAAATATGCTTTGCCGCTAAAAATATTCAAAAACGGAATACCACCCACACTGATGGTTTGGGAGCTTTGGGAAAATGAAAATTTGGGCCATTGTGTCCCACCCACAGTCTGTGGAACAGCTTGGCAAGAGGGAGAGACACATTCCTTGAGGAAGAAGAAGTATAGAGTGGAGCAAAGAGTAGTTCTGTATCTCCATCTTGGAAACTCAGGAAGACTGTGAATTAACATATCTACTTGAGGAAGATTTTGATGGTCTGTTGGTGTGTGCTACCCCACATTGAGAGACATTGATGTGATTCTAGCAAAAGCACATCAAGTTAGCTACTAGGGGTGGGGAACCTGCAACCTCGAGGCCACAAGTGGACCTCTAAGTCCTCTAGTGTGACCTTTTGACCGAGTCCAAGTTTTACAGAACAAATCTTTTTATTAAGAGGATTTGTCCTATGAAGTTTGGATTCAACCAAAGGACCTCATTTGAGGACTTAGAGGCCTCAAGGCTGCAGGTTCCCCACCCATGAGTTAGACTAAGGGAAGAACTACCTTACAACTAAGGACAAAGAAGACACTGGATCACAATGCCAAGGATGCCTATGGAATCTTATTCTTTGGATATTTTCAAGGATGGGACAGATGTATCTTAATAACAATGACAAACATCAATGACAACAAAAATAATAGCTCATAAACAATAAGTAACATTTTGTATAGCACTTTAAAATTTTCAAAGCGCTTAATAGAAATTACCTCCTTTGAGCCTCATAACAACCCTTTGGAGCAGGTAGTACAGAATCTATGATCCTGATTTTAAAGATGAGGAGAGGTTAATGACTTGCCCATGGTCATGCAGCTAGGAACTGTTGGAGCTGAGATTCTAACTGTGGTCCCATGGACTCCGGGTCCAGGACTCTATTTTCTAAGCTTTTCAGCTGAATTCATATTCTTTGAGGGGGAAAAATGTGCAAATGAATACTCTCTAACATCAATATTCCAGGCATAAATTGGGAGAAGAAAAGAGAACCAAACCAATTAAATAATGAAACTATACAATTAACCAATTAACTAATGAGAAATGCATCTATAGGTAGTCTCTGTTAACTATATTAGTTATTAGTATTAGCATAATATTATTGTTAACTTAATACTATGTCTAATATTAATTGGCTCATGAAAAGTACCGCTATGTCACTGGCTATATGATTATATATGTGGAAACACCTTTGAAACTAGATTTTCCTTAGATGGTTGAGATAAGAGATTTCATTAGATAACCTTTTGACTTATAAGCACTCAAATGTATTTTTAAAAATCTAATAAACCATACAAGTTATTTATGTACCTATAGAATAATTTTTTAAACCTTATATTTGTATACACTTTCACATATTAAAACCCTGAGAGATGGGTAAAACAGAAATAAGTATTTGAATTTACTAAATGAGGAAGTCAAAGCTCAATAAGTTTAAGTAACTCACTTTAAGTGGCTGTTCTCCATTTTACAAATAGGGACTTGAGTTCAAATCTTGATGCAGGCACTTACTAGCTCTGTGACCCTGGGCAAGTCACTTAAATACTCCGTGTCTCAGTTTCTTTATCTGCAAAATAAAGGAGTTAGACTCTAGCCTCCAATGTTCTTTCTAGCTAACTCTATGTTTCTAATTGCTTAGTGGTTGTATGTCAGTTCCTGCACCTTTGGAATGAGTATAACAAACTTGACTAGAGGTGATTTTTTGTTTTGGGTCCTGGCCCACAAAGATTGCATGATGGGAGGTTTACCATTACCAAGGGTCTCCTTCCCTTCCCTTCCCTTCCCTTCCCTTCCCTTCCCTTCCTTCCTTCTGATGATTGGATCCCATAGGTAGCCAGTTGAGAAGAGTACGAGACTGTTCATACCACTGAGATGAAATGGGTGTTGCTGTCATCAACGAGATGGAAGACCACTAGGCCTACTGTTTGCAATGCCTGTATGTCCTACTCATACAACCTGAAGATCCCTGGGTCCTGCCATTAGTCCAGCTGTTGCCCTTTTAAACTTTCCAAATCTTTCTGTCTACCCTGTAGCTAAACTTTCTTTGATTTATTGTCAGCTCCTTGAGGGACTGTCTTTCTCTTTTCCTTTGTACTCCCAGCACCTAACACAGTGGTTGGCCTATAGTGAGTAAAGCTTAATAAATATCTTTTTCATTCATTCATTAGTTCATCAGAGGAACAGTTAATAAATACCAGAGTAAAGCATTTGTGTATCATCCATAGCAGTAAGAATTCATTACACACAAGACTTATTTTGAGCCCATCCCTGCACCAGGTTTTATATAAAAGACTCTTGAAGAATTTATGGTCTAGCTGGGGAGACAAGACTTGGACACCTGAAACAGGTAGAAAATAAGATGACAAGATAATGTAAGTGTTGCAATTATACTGATTGAACACCCCCCTCCCCAATTCATGCTGTTGTGAAGAGTGCTCAAAATCGATTTCTGTTTTTTAGAAGGGTAGGATATGGAGAGGTTGGTTTTGATTTTCTAAGCAATAGGCAAAGTGTCAAAGAATGGGAGTACTTTTTAGTCATTGTTAGTGTCAGTACCATCGCTCACTGTCATACCTGCCTCGTGCTCTGGGTCAGCATGCACTCCCTACCCTCTTAGCACGCTAGCCAAAACTCAGATAATTTTGGATTCAGATAAATGTTTTGAGAGCAAATGGAATGAATAGCCTCTCATCACTGCTCTTCAATGCTTCAGAGGGCAGAAAGAAAGGTTGATGGGAAAGGGGTGGGGAAGAGGCAGGCACACAGACACCCTCATGGATGAGGATTTCATCACACAGCCAGGACATGCCAGGGGTGAAATTGCCCTGATGCTCACCCAGTGACCCACTTACTCCATCATCCTCTCTCCACTGTGCATTCTCACTGAAATCTGCTCACCATTGGCTCTCCCCTTTCAAGTTTCAAGATCACACCTTATTGCAATCTGCACACCAGCTCATTCTTTCTGGGTGGTCGTTGAATCCTCCTTTCCCTTCCTTGCCGACTCATGAACCCCAGAGTACTCAACACAAATGCAAGTTTTCCATCTGTCCTTCTTTCACCATACCTAGCCTACTCTCTAGAGACCAACATTACTGACTTTGAGGGTAACCTGATGTCCGTTGATGGTCCCAGGAAATAAAGGATAGACTCGTGCCTCTGTAGCCCAAGACAGGTAAACAGCCAGTCTTTTGGTGTCTTCAGTGTCTGCCAATCTCATTCAAGGTCTTCCATTTACAAATGGCTAAGTGACTTGTCCAATGCCTCATTGTTCCTTAGGGCAGAAGTGGGACTGTTATTCATTTCTTCTGACTCCACCAGTGCTCTTTTCACTAGATCTTTTTGGTTTGGTTTTGTAGTTTATGGATGCTGCAACTCAATTATTAGAGATTCCTTAGGATGGAGGGATTTAAAGCTGGGAATAGTCTTTCAGACCATCTAATCCAATCCTCTTATTTTAACAGATAAGGAAATTGAGATCCTTTAAAGTTGAAAGGCTTGTTAAAGTTCCCATAGGTAATGCAAAAAAAAAAAAAAAAAAAAAAAAAGGCTAACATTTACATAGCACTTTTAGGTTTCCAAAACGCTTTGCATATTTATCCCATTTGAGTGGCACCACATTTCTAGGAGGGAGGTACTTTTATTATCCCCATTTTAAGATTTGGAAACTAAGGCTGGAAAAAGTTAACTGACTTGTCCAGGGTCACATAATCATTAAGTATATGAAATAGAATTTGAATTCAGGTCTTCCTGATTTTAAGGCATAGTTTTCCATTGAAATGTATACAGTCTGGGAAATTATAACTTATTAAACTATGATCAATCATTAACACCTTAGTATGCAATAATTTATCAAGATCTTTTCCTGTAGGACAAATAGCTAATATCATGGCAATTTTGATTGGAGAGGAGGTTGATAGAAGGTTAAATTCAAAATATAACACACTAAGTCCTGGGGATGGGATTCCTGAGTAGTCAAGGCATAGCAGGAAGACATTGGACCCCTTAAGGGAGATGAGTTGGGAAGAAGAGAGGGGTCCTAAGAGGAGGAAAGGATATCATAATCTTACTTAATTTCATCTAAGAACAAACCTGATGATAAAAAGCAAGTAGAAAATACCATTAGCTTGTGCAGTGGGGTTCACTATGTATCATTAGAAAGCAGTTCAAATTGACCTTTACCGAGCTGGGCTGAATTCCCTACTCTCCAGCCAGGAGTGAAAGGCATTGTGTCTCATTAGTCATCCATCCCCACTCCAAGGCGGAGGTCTTTAGAATGGAAGAGCATATCTTTCTTGGTCTCAGTGGAATGAGGGATATATCTGCAGTGTCAGCTGCTTAGTTGTAAGAATTCAAAATCACTGGGCTGATGGCCATGATGGGAAAGAAAAGAGAAGGAGAAAACCCAAGAGATCTTCATCATCATGTTTTTCCATATTAAAGAAAGAAAAAGAAAGAAAATGTGTTCTTTCTTTTCCTCTTCCAAAGGAGAGGAAAATACATATTTTCCACAAAACGAATGTACCAGCATTGTCTGTACAGACAACAACAGGAGCCAAAGTTCTTCATCTCTAGTCTATACTGCTTATATTCCTGAGTTTCTGCCTTTAGCAATGGATGGTGGGTGTGTTTATTGTTCATGGTGGGACTCAGTCCATGATGAAGACTCTAAATGGTTCATGGTTGACTCTATCAGAAACTGTGTAGTGGTAGAGGGAACATGGGCTTCCAAAGTGACAAAGTGTTCATGAGCTGAGTGAATCCTAAGGCATTTCCAAGCTGAGATCTTTAACTTTGAGGCTCCATTCACAAGATGGACAGCTCTGCCTGGAGCTAAGTCCTACAGAAAACTGAATGAAAATGAAATTTTTGGTGTCAGTCAGTAAATATTCATAAAGTGCCTATTTATGTTCCAGGTACTGTGCTAAAAGAGAGAAAAGACAGTCCCTGCCCTCAAGGACCTCAACAGTCCAGTGGGGGAGACAAACAATAAAAAATGTACAAGATGAATAAGAAATAATTAACAGAGGGGAGGTACTAGAATTAAGAAGGGATTGAGAAATTCTTCCTGTAGAAGGTAGGGTTTTAATTTATACAAGATGGCTTAACTTTTAAGATATTATATATGTGTGGGGGGGATGGAGAGAGAGAGAGACAGACAGAGAGACAGACACACAGAGAGTTACAAATAATATGATATGATAGAACTTTGCCTTTAGAATGCTCCTTTGTCCTTACTTTCTTACATAAATCCTACCATGTTTCATAGTTCAGTCTAAGTTCTGCTTATTTCCATGAAACCTTCCCTGAACCACCCAAGCTTCCCTCATCTGAACATTTATTATTTGTACTATATAACAGGGTGTTTAGGTGACACAGTGGATATATCCCCAGATCTGGAGGCAGGAAGACTTGAATTCAAATCCAGTCTCAGAACACTTACTAGCTGTGTGACCCTGGGCAAGTCATTTCACTTTTGCCTCACTTTCCTCATCTATGAAATGAGCTTGAGAATGAAATGGCAAACCACGTCAGTATCTTTGTCAAGAAAACCCCCAGTAGGGTCATAGGCACAACTGAAAAATGACTAAACAAAACTAATATACAACCTAACATTTGATACATAGTTGCACAGTTCTCTACAAATTTCATGTTAATTCCCAGCTAGATTGAAGCTGTCTGAGGGCAGGGGCCATTTCTATGCTTTGTGTTCTCTACAGATCCTTTCTTGGCATTTAGGCATTCATTTGACTGAAAGTGATGAGTGCCTATTATATGCAGTACATTGGGATGTGCACTGGAGGAGACAGAAAAGGAAAAAAAAGAGTCAGTCTCTGCCACCCATAGATGGTTCCAAATCAGGCAGTTATTTGATTGAAAAACACTTCTCTGTGAATTAACTTAGCTTTCAATTCAGTTCAGCAATTATTTGCTGAGTACTCAGTTAAGTTTCCAACCCTGTGCTAGGAACTGTGAGAAATAATGAATAGTCCCTGTCTTACTGACCCCATCACGTCATTGAGGAGGTGATACCAAAACACACAAAATATTAAGTAACTTGTAAGGTAGTTTGTGACATTGATTAATACCACCTAGGCATTCCCCAAAGGACAGTTATGAAAGTAGAGGGGAGAAGACACGTGGCATGACATTTTGGATGCCCTAGAAGGGGGTGGAGAATTTTTTTATTTCTTTTAAATATATTTTAGTAATTATAAATATATTATTAATTTGTTATTAATATATTATTAGTAATATTTTTATACATTTTATTTTTTTATCATCTATATTTTCTATTATATTCCTCTCCTTTGAGAATCATCCCTTACAATAAAATATGAAGAAAAGGAAAAAAATGTTCTGCAAAACTATACAACATATTTTAAAAGTGTAGGTGATACGCAGTGGATAATACCCATAGTCCCTCACTTCTGTAGAGGAGCAAGAAGAGACATTATCTCATATCTCTTCTTTCTGTTTACATTGTTCTAGTCAGTATGTATATTGCTTTCCAGTTTTGTCTGATTTTCATAGAAAAACCTAGGACCTCTGAGGCTATCATGTCTAACTTTTCTCCAGGGATTTGCCCTGGGGTTAAGTGACTGTCTAAGTAGTAAGTAAAAGGGACGAGATTTGAATTCAAGTCTTCAGTCTCCTCTGGGAGGCAGCATTGCATAGTGGATAGAGACACAGGGTTGGAATCAGGAAAACCTGGGTTCAAGTCCCACCTGGCAGTATTATGTAAAGAACCCTGAGCAAATCACTTAATCTCAGAGTAGCCCAGGCTACACTGTTAAATTCCAGAGAAGGTGCTGATTGGCACCAGAAGCAGCAATGGCAGTTTCATTATTGGGAAATATCTGTACCAATGAAATTAGGATGGTTCTGTCTCATTCCCTCTGACCCCAGCACTTTTTTGTCTTTATGGAAGCTGTATCCACAGCCCTCTCAAACTGGACTCTTTCTCCAGGCAAGACCACGGAATATTTCTCTTTAAAATGTCATTCATCACTCCCAACAAGGAGCTGCTTGTGGATCCAGCTGTCTTCCATGCCACCCCTCGTGGACAATAAGCTATGGACCCCTGACCTCTTATACTTCCCAGAGCTCCAGCCAGGAAAATGAGCCTTACTCTTTGGGGCCAAGGGAATGTGATCTAATGAAAACCAGGCAGCAAGTCCAATGAGAATCAGATGATGGGAACTAGGAGAAATGTCATGGCCTCAGCCTCTCCTTCTGTTCAATCCAGAAGCATGCATGTAGTGCTTCCACTGTGTCCAACCCTCTGCTAGGGGCTGAGAAGACTATCAGGAGGAGCAACTTCTGGCCCTTCAAACCTCCCAGGGTGGTCTGAAAAGACAAGATGAGTACACATGATGATAGCCAATAACACCCCCCAAAAATGTGGTATAAGTAAAGAGGCTGCTTTCTCCCCGCTTCTTTTTAACATGCACATGCACATCAAGACTTCTTGTATACATTCAGATATGTATTTTCCCCCTTGAAGGCCTATGTGCTTATTCTAACAATATTAAGTGTTAATCCAATAATTTTTGGAACTCTTTTTTTGGAAAAAGAGTCAGAGCAGTGGAGTAAAACGAGAGATGGATTTGGAGTAGGAGAACATGATTTCAAAATCTGCTATTGTTTCCTATTCTGCTGACTTTGGACAGACCATTTAACTTTCTGAAAGTCTTCATATTGTCATTTGTAAAATGAAGGTATTCAGTTGGAGGATTTATAAAGCCCTTTCCTTTCAACTCTAAATGTTTTAACCCATGGATTGCTTTAAGAGCATACATACACACCCATATACACTGATATCATCTTGTACTCACACGTCTTTTTAACCAACAATAGTGTCACCCACTTTGGTCAATCATCTTTTTCTTTGGACTTGGCTCCAAATAACCTTTGATTGTTTTCAAAGTTCAAAACTTCCCTTGGGGACCAAAGATGTGCCAGCCCTGGGAATAATCAAAATTTCGGGAGAGAAGTTCTGAAGGTCATTCCAAAAACCCTCTGAACCTTTAGTTATTACATATAATCTGTTATCCCTTCACTCAGAACTCATTGTTGTAGCTTACTCCATGGCTTTTCTTGATTAAATTTGTAACTTAGGAAATGAATTTCCCTTAGGTACAAAGTAGTTCCAAGCAGTTTCCAGGGCAGCCATGCTACCTTGTTCCAGGAAGATAATGTTGTTATTGATTATTCATTTCAGTTGCGTCCTACTCTTTGTTATCCCATTTAGGGGTTTCTTGGCAAAGATACTGGAGTGGTTAGCCATTATCTTCTCCAGTTCATTTTACAGATGAGGAAACTGAGGCAAATAGGGTTAAGTGACTTTCTTAGGGTCACACAGCTAGTAAGTGTCTGGGGCCAGATTTGAACTGAAGAAGATAAGTCTTTCTGACCTCAGGCCCAATGTTCTATCCACTGAACCATCCAGGAAGATGTAAGAAAACTTAGGTAGTCTAGGAGGGGCCAGGCAGGAGATGGGGGGAAGTGGGATTCTAATGCTTAAAGCAAGACCAGACCTGATTAAATGCAAGAAGTTTGAAGTCACTGTTGTTCACTTTCTAAGTTGAGAGCCTTTCAGTCTCCCAGGCCAGTCTCCTCTTATTAGGGGCGTGGTGGGACAGAAGAAGTGGTACCAGCAATCAATGGCTTCCCTTGTTGGGGGAGAGGGGAATCCCAGAAAAACATGAAATTTGTAGGGACTGAGGGAAGTTTAGGTAGCCTACAATTAAGGGATTGTCTTATAATAGTACCTGCCATTTCCTAGTTTTAAAAATCATTTTATTCTTGCTTGCATTTAATTTGGTCACCTTCCCTATGCCAGCTCATTGAATTCCTGATGGGACGCCGTGAGGAAGCTTCTGTGGAACTCAAGTTGAGATGAAATCCAGACAAACGTATCACAAATCTATAACTTTTGCTGGTGTGTGTGTGTGTGTGTGTGTGTGTGTGTGTGTGTGTGTGTGTATGTTGCCTCCTAAATAGGGTTGAATCCCTTCCTAGGTGGGGCTGGGAACTGGATTTCCTGTGGAATGACTAGGTTAGCTCAGGTTAGGTCTATGGTTTCTGTGAGTCAGTTAAAAGGTAGGATATTGCCTCAGCAGACAAAATAAATAAAAATGTATGTTGTGGTGGGGCAGAAAGTTGAGAGGGAAGAGAAACCATTTTCATTATGATAAGCATGGGTCCTTATCTAGCACTCTGCTAATTTTAGTGAGAGTAGTCAGGGTGTGATGAAGTCAGGAATGACTTTAAATTAAGAATCTTAGCCAGCTGTCTTGGACAGAAACAGAGGAAAGAACAAGAAGAATTGGGCTAAAAGTGTGTGTGTGTGTGTGTGTGTGTGCGTGCGTGTGTGTGTGTGTGTGTGAGTGTGGGGGGGGGAGATACAGGGGGGAGGAGAGAGAGAAAGAGAGAATCTTTTTTATTTTGTTAATCACACATTTCATTCCAAATCCTACCCAACAGTCCAGTCTTACTACTTCTGTGAAGTCTCCTTTGACCATCCTGACTCTCACTTTTTTACATTTATAATTCAGACTATATTTGTATCTCTACCACTTAGTATGGTGCCTGTCACCTAATAAATGCTTGTCAATTGATTGGTTATATGCTATCATGTCATCTCTAATTGTTTCATGTGTGTCCATTGTACCTAGCCAGTTATTCCATGAGCCCCTTGAAGATAGGTACCATGGCTTTGACTTTTTAATATTCTTTGGAGCACTTTGTATATGTCTGGGCACTGAATTAAGGGCACAGTCAATATCTATGGGTTGACTGATAGAGTTAGTGAAGAAGGCTTCAGAGTGCTACAGAATAGGACTGCCTATTAAAGTCTTTTGAGGATGGTTTGATCATCGTTTTCACTGGAAGTCAAGGGGGAAAGCTTGAAGATTACCTAGAGCAAGGCTTCTTCACATCATGATGCCCTTTTGCAGTTTGGTAAAGCCCATCAGCTCCTGAGAATAGTAGTTTTAAATGCATAAAGTAAAATACATAGGATTGCAAAGGAGATAAAAGTGTAGTGGAAAAAAAAGTTTGAATTTCTTTCTTATCCAATCTTGTGAGCCCCTTGAAATCTATCTACAGACACTTTGAGGATCCATGGAGTGAGCCCAGCTTAAGGACTCCCATGGTAGGGCTTCTTCCTTTGTGCCTCTTTCCCCCCTTTCAGTGCTGGTGGTTAGGACCCCCCCCCCCCCCTTAACCCCCAGAAGTGGACAAGGACCAGACAAGGACTCATATAGTCTACTTGACTACTTGGGGGCATCTCTGCTAAAAGGTTGGAGAGTGGGGCCAGATATGAAGATTATAAAAGCTCATATTTCTACTGTCCTTCACAATTCACAGAGTGCTTTCTTCACAACAGCCCTGGAAGGGAAGAAAGGAGGGAAACATTTCAAATAATACTAGTTTCCTTTTATGAGGGAGAAAACTGAGACTCAGAGAAAATCAATGACTTGCCCAAGATCTCATACCCAGTAAATGTAGGAGTTGGGACTTCAGTCAAGGAATTCAGATTCTTAAATTCAATGTTTTTCTCATTGTATTACACTTTAGTGACATAAACTAAGTTAAGAGATTTCCCCACAGATTTTTGGGGCAGCTAGATGGTGCAATGGATAGAGTACTGGTCCTGGAGTCTTGGCTTCCTATGTGTTGTGGCTTGATAATTATAACAGCTGACATTTGCATAATGCTATGAGTTTTCTGAACCCATTTGGGAAGTGCAAATGTTTCCTCCATTTTGAAGATGAAGAAGCTGCTGTCTGTCTCAGAGAGGTTAAGTGATTTCCTTCTTGTCAAACTCATCTTCTTGAGTTCAAATCTGACTTAAGACACTTACTACCTGTGTGACCCTGGACAAGTCACTTAGCCTTGTTTGTCTCATTTTCCTCATCTGTAAAATGAGTTGGAGAAGGAAATGGCCAGCTATTCCAGTATGTTTGACAAGAAAATGCCAAAGGGGGTCACAAAGAGTTGGACGTGACTAAAAAGTGACCAAGCAACAACATAGATTTTGTCCTTAAATCGTGGAAAATCAATATTTGACTCTATGAGAGATAAAGGGTAGTTGGGAAAGGCGAGTTAGAGCAAGATCTGAAAAGTGTGGGAGGAGGGAAAATGGGGAGGGCAAGCAAGGATTGGGGGAGGGGAACAGGAGTGCTAGGAGCTACTTGCATTTAAGTCTTCCCCACTTCGATTTTTTACTTATTAAACAATTATCTCTTTTGAAAAGTACTTCATAATATAGAACTCACTCCGCCCTAGGGGCCCATCTATTTTGCAATTAAAGTATCTTCCTGTTCCAGGTTTGGGCAGGATGAGAACTGCACTGCCTGGTTTTGCCTCCACATGAGTATTTTGGATGAGCCCGGCATAACCGGGAGGCACAGAGGGAGTGCTGCCTTCCCTTTCCCGGTGATGTTCTGGCTAATAACTTCATTAGAAATGCTCTCTTAATAGCCGTTACAAAGTATCTTGTATGTGGGTGGCCATGCAGGCTCTGGGAGCCTCAGAAATGACTAGCCTGCTTTCACTGGGCATTTGCCCCTTAGCTGCCCATCGACTCTGGCATCATAATTATAACAACCCACATTTGCATAATGCTAAAAACCTTCTAGAATCCTTTTAGGGAGTGCAAATGTTATTATTCCCATTTTACAGATGAAGAATCTGCTGTCTCAGAGAGGTTAAGTGACATCCTTTTTGTATCGCTAAGTAACTGTTAGAGCTAAGATTCAAACTCATGTTTCCCAACTCCCAAGTTCAGGACTCTTTGATGCCAGTGTTAGAGCTGGGGAGGAACAATCTAGTTCAGTCCTCCCATTTTTCCGGAGTAGGAACTGAAGCCTGCAGAAATGGAACAGATTGCTTGGGTGTCACATAGGTAATCAGTGGCAGACTAGGGAGTAGAATTCTCATCTTCTAATTCCTGGGCAGTTCCTCCTTCAACTACACCCAGATGTCTGGGCCATTTTGGCATTTGTGGTATCACTGTCTTGTTTGCCTGACCCAAATATTGTTCCTTTCCCTACTCAAACAAAAATGCTGTCAGTGTAAATAAGAAATGTGTGGAGTTATCAACATTTGTAAGATTGGGCAAGTCACTTCCTCATCTCCAAAGCACCTGGACTGCGTTATTTCTAAGGTCTCTTTTCAAGTCAGTCATTTTTCAGTTGTGTCTGACTCTTGGTGACCTCATTTGGGGTTTTCTTGGCAAAGATTCTGGAGTGGTTTGCCATTTCCTTTTCCACACGGTCTCTTTACTAGTTCTAAATCTAAGAGCATATGACCTAAGGAAATATGTAACATAGTGTGTCTATTCTGCTGAATTCAGCAAGTCTTCATTGAATATCTCCTATGATGTATCCAACATTATTGTTGACATTGAGGAATATATAAAAGGAGCATAAAAAATATATAGTCCCTGCCCTCAGAGTACTTACAGTCTAATTGGGGAGACAAACAAAACCTGAAGAAGCAATTTTAGAACAACTGAGTGTACTGGTGGTTCTTGACTATAAATACAACAGCAATCCTAAACTCATTGAGAAAAGATGAATTGGCATGGGCTCACGAGGTCCAAGAAGGCTTTCTGGAGGAAGGTGGGAGATTTGGATTGTAACTTGAAGGATGAGTCAATTTGATAAATGGTGGTGTATGTGGTGGTGGTGGGGGGGTATCAAGAGCAAATCAAGGAGAAGAGAATGAGAGTGATGTGTGAGTGTGTGTGTGTGTGTGTGTGTGTGTGTGTGTGTGTGTGAGAGAGAGAGAGAGAGAGAGAGAGACAGAGACAGAGAGATAGAGAGACAGAGAGAGACAGAGACAGAGACAGAGACAGAGAGACAGAGAGAGAGACAGAGAGAGAGAGAGAGTTCACATGCATGCATGCTCATGTTGGGAGGGTAAAGCAACAAACAATGCGTTGGTTTTTTCAGCCATAGTGGAGATTACTTACTGAGAAGTCATAGAAAACCAGTTCAGATGGTCCAGTTAGGCCTGATTGTGATGAGCCCTGAAAGCTGGTGACAGTGTTGTGGATATTGGAACATTTTGGGAAAGATTGGATGGAGACTACCTAAGAAACTGTTTCATTGACATATGTTCTCTGCCCTCAGCAAGCTTCATCTCTTGCTGAAGAGACAATGATGAGAGCTATGAAAGTGTTAGAGAGCTACAGTACTCTATAACCAAGTGGCACATTTAATATAATTCATTGTCAAAATTCATTGTACAGCTACTTACTGTGACAGATTATACAGAAGACAGAGATCTTAGGAGGCGGTGGGAGTGGAAGGCTGTTATTGTTGGAAAGGTTTCCTGGTGGTGTGGTGTTTTCAGTAGCGTTTATTTTATTAGCTAGCCTCATCCCTCAATGATCTCTGTGCAGTGGAAATCAAAAGAGCAAATGCAAAGGTAACCTCACTCATCAGTTCAGAGTGACCTTCAAACTCAGTGCCTGAATCCATTCTTACCTTCCCTCTTGTCCAGTATTTCTATCTGTTCCTTCTTTCACTTGTGTAAAGAAAATTATTAAAAGGAAGAGAGAGATATTCAAATGGGTCATGTTTCCAAATCAGTTGGCTTTCAGGACATCTTGGGAATTTGGAAGCGGTGAATAGCTCATTGCTATGGCCCGGATTAGCTCTTGCCTACCCCGTGACATTCTTATAACTTGGTGACCTTGTTGGTGAGCCCCAGCCAGGCCCCTGATCTGGGTCCTTTTGTTAATATAGATGAAAAAGTCATTAAAATTAAAGTCCTGTGACTGTAATGAAAAGGTTACTTCCTCCTCCTGCAAGTTAAGCTCTATTCAGCAGCTCACTTTTGTCCCGTCCACCCCAAAGCCTCATTACTGCCTGACCACAGAGGAATTGGAGAGCAAGGCAGGGATTTTGTCTGCAGGCACTTCCAGCACACAGGATTTCAATGAGATGATAGCTTGTCATTTTTTATTAATGAGAGAGTGCCTGATTCATTATACATCTGAGGGGTGAGCCACCCCGAAAGGAGGAGGGAGGGGGACATAAACATGGCATCTGCCAGAAAAGGGGCCATTTTCCCCCATGTGCTTCCTCCCACATCCCCCACCCCTGCACTTCCCACAGAAACAAGTTACACAATTGTACATTGGCCCACATGGCTCAGTAAATATAGGGATGTGGAGGCAGAGGGATGGATGGGATGATCTTCCATCTAGATATGGATTCCAAGTAAGCATGCTGGGACTGTACTGTCTCCAGCTTCTTCTTTCCCCTTTTCCATTTCTTTTC
This sequence comes from Notamacropus eugenii, assembly GCF_028372415.1. Taxonomy (NCBI): domain Eukaryota; kingdom Metazoa; phylum Chordata; class Mammalia; order Diprotodontia; family Macropodidae; genus Notamacropus; species Notamacropus eugenii. The sequence continues at coordinate 311,083,712 of NC_092876.1, forward strand.
CTCTCCTAATCCTTTCTGTTTTTACATTAGATCAAGCTATGTTATTCTCTCTGCGTTTTGGGGGAAAAGTGAACAGAAAGCCAGCTCCCACAACTTCTAGTGCAGAAGACTTGAAAAGATAGTTACCATAGGGTAGACTACTAAGGAGAAAGCATATGGGTGGAGGAGGGTATACCTAGGGTCATAGGAGCAGAGACTGAGGGCTAGAAGGGCCCCCAAGACCCTCTAGAGCAACCCTCTCAGTTTATGAGTGAGAAGACTAACACCTCCAAAGATTAAGTGACTTGGCCAGGCTAATACAAGTATTTGAGGTAAGATTTGAACCTGGGTCCTCTGACTATACCATTTATGTGTTTCTTCATGCATCTGTTAAGTTTATATTGGAAAGTGTTCATTTTACAAGAGATATTTGATCAGAAGACTTGATTCTAATCCTTTCTCGTCATTTCACTTCTCTGTGGGCCTCAGTTTCCTCATCTCTAAAATGAGATATCTATTTACTTTCCAGGTTAGCTGTACAGATCAAGTAAGACTAACATTAATAGTAGCAATATTGACCCAGATTTATGGAATATTTTAATTAAAGTTTGTTAAGGGTCCTAGTACTCTGAGGGCAATAACAATAATATGTTAAGAACTGGAAGGAGACTTAAGGATCCCTTAGTCCAATTCATTTTACAGATAAGGAAATAGAGAGAGGCTTTTCCCCAGTGTCACAGAGGTAGTAAAGTAAAGAGCTGGAATTTGAGCCCACCTACACCATGCTAGCAACAGTGGAAAAGCATTACACAAATGTAGTCAGTCTGTCAAGTGTTTCTACAGTACCTCAGATGTGCAAGGTGCTGATTAGAGGGCTGAAGGAGAGTGGAATATCAAACTCCTCCCAATGCCTTCCTTTATAGAAGGTAGAAACTGGATTTGGCTCACTCTGCTTTGCATCTGCTGCCCTGCCTGGTTTCGGCTTCACAGGACAAGATACCCTCTGGTATCCTATCTCCTTCCTTTCCCCTCCCTTCTGGCTCCCCTGCCTCCATTTGTGTATTGTTTCTCCCTTTAGCTTGTGAACTCCTTGAGGACAGGGACTGTCTTTTTTATTAATTATATTCCCAGCACTTAGCCTGGCATATAGTCGGAGCTTAATGAGTGTTTACTAGATTTGTTGTTTATTGGAAATATGACCCAAAAACCCCCTAGATTTGATACTTACTCAAGGAACCATGCTTGGTTAGACCAGTGGCGCTTCAAAACAAAGTAGGCGATGCCAAGGGGCTCTACGCTTTATCCTGATGCCCACTGTTTAACTGTGGTCACTTACATGACAGATTTTGAAACACTTATTTGAAGCATGAAGTTAAACTTAGTTTCTCTATCTACACTGCTCCTTCCTGCACCTCTCTCCCTCCATGTACTGACATACAGATACAGATTTGGAGGAAAACAATGGCCCATTCCCTGTTGCCCTTGCTTGCTTATTGGCAGTGAGAGTGAAATCATGGTCTTGAACTCTGCTCAATTAAAAATTTAGCGGTTTCCTTTGACAGAAGGTGAAGGTAGGGTGCTCATAGATAAGTGGCGGAATATAAAATAGGAATCATTTATTAGGCATCAATCATATGCCCAGAACTATGTGGTAGGCTTCCTGAGGAATTGCAATACTGTATCACACCTGAATATTGCCTTCAAGAAACTTACAGGTTAGTTGGAGAGATGAGAAAGGGACAAGCAATCCCTTCATTATTATTTATAAGTATTCCCCCACAAACTAAGGGCTGACTTTTTTTAACCTTCCCACCTTCCTGACCTGTTAACTTGGTCCAGCAAGTCATTCACCCCTGGTCAAGACTAAGATTTGCATTATGGAGTGGGGAAGAAATCATTACTATAATATCTTATATTTAGAACTAGAAAGGACTTCAGACACCATGAAAACCACCTAGCTCTAGTAAGTGTCTGAGGAAGGATTTTAATTCAGGTCTTCTTGACTCCAGGCCCAGCACTCTAGTCAGTGTACCACCTAGTTATTGGATTAAGAGTCTGTACAAGCCTACTCATAGTTATCGCTACTTATTCTGCCAACTCTGCTGTCTTTGACTGTAGCATAGCAATAGGAGATTAGTTTGGAAAAGTCATTTGGGCCCAGATTATGGTGAGCCTTGAATGCTACTTAGTTAATCAACAGTTTGTACTTCATCAGGTAGACACTGAGAGTTGAGTAAAGGGGTTGCATAATGAAAGATATGATTGAGGAAGGTTGATCTAACAGTAGTGCATTGGATAGACTGAATGGAAAAGACCAGAAACCAGGGATAGGATCAGGGAAACTGTGGCCTATTCACGTCATATAGTACAAGAAAGTGACTTCTAGGGTTCTAGTATAAGTATACCCTAGCGTTTGGGTCCCATTTGCAAAAGTCAGTGACTCAGATGGATAGAAAGAAGTTAGTTTTGGTTTTATTTATTGGGCTTAATGTTTCCTATTTACTTAACCTTTTATTGAGCTAAAGGGATGAGTTAGCAGTCTTAAAGAAGGTTGTTCTATTAAATTGATTTTTTAAACCCCTAAGAGTGTGTGAGAGAAAGCATATTGTGATAGAAAGACAGAGACATAGAGAGAGATTGAGAGAAACTGAATGAGAAATAGAGAACCACTAGTTTTATCAACAATATGAGGATAATTCCTAAATTACTTGAAGTTCCTTCTCTAGCTAACAAGTGCCACATTTTATCACAAACTACCTTCCCTCATATCTCTCTGGAGACTCTTGGATTAACTCAGCATGGCAATCTCTTTGCAGACAGGATGGAAAACTGAATAAGAGAGAAACTCACTGCTTTCTCAAGAAGGAACCCCTGAGATTTCCTGGCTGGGACAAGTATATCTGGTATTCCCTGACTGTGAGCATCTTGAGAGCAGGGCCATCTTTTTGCCTTTCTTTCTATCCCTGGCACAGTGCCTCAAACATAGTAGATGCTTAATAAATGCTGCTTGACTCATAGATCCCTCACACTGAGGACCCTGAACAACCCTGATGCTTAACCTCATCATTGGCCATTTCCTCCTTAAAACTGCTTGCTGGAGGACGGACAAACAATCCTTTTATTGGGGAAGGGGATGTTGATTGGTACTTCCACCATCCATCTTGAAGTGCTAGGTTCTTTTTTTCCTTTTATCACCCTCTGCTCTGACTCTTTACCTCCCTTGTCTTTAAAATAAGCTTGGTTTTCTTCATGGCAGGAAAAAAAAAGAGGAAAATGGAGGGAGATTTTGAACCTCATGTCTCCACGGTCTCTATCAGTGAGAGAAGGGTTAGGGTTAGGATGAATTAATTCATGTTTAGGAATTCAGATTTTTAGAATATTGTGAAATAAATTTAACTTTTATAGTCATACTCCTTAGAACTTCACAGACTGTTTTGTAGTTCATTAATAGAGGATCAGCAAATCTCACCAAAATGTCCTGTAGCATCCATTGTTTTTCCAGTTGTCTGAGGTCATCCGTACTCCATTCCTTGGCCAGTTCAGCTAAGCCAGCCCCCAGGAGTGTTTATCTCTCATTTATAATATTGCTGTCAGGGCACTAGTTCAGTTTCCCCCAACCCAGTTTGGTTCACTCAGAATCTGTTTTTGAGAAATGAATTGAAACCACTTTAAGGGGGTACACCATCCCTTTCTTGTCTCCATCCAGTCTAACAAAATGCAGAGAAATAGAGATTAAGTCAGAGTTGGTCCAGGGACTAGATAAGGATCACTTGTAATTAGCACATTGTTTACATGTAAATGAAAGCTCTTAAAGTATTTCAGTACTATTTCTTCTCCCTAGGGGGTTAAACCCCTCACCACCACCCCCAGTATATTTTGTTTTGGTGATTAATTTTTCTAGCAAACCTTTTCTTCAGGCATAGACAATATAAGCTAATGTGAATGCTGGCTCTGTTCACGAATTTGGAATTATTGGGTATATGAATTAAGGAGGCTTCGTGTAGTTCTTAATAAGCATGGCAACAATTCATTGAAAGAAAATTTTGTGAGTTGTGATCAAAAAAGTGACAAGTCAAAACTTTTGCTAAAATGTTCAACTCAAGCCTCATTTTTGTGGGTGTATATGTAATGTTTGTGTATGTACTCTCACTCTCTCTCTGTCTCTCTGTCTCTCTCTAAGGGGAAGTTTAGTTAAGTTCCCTTGTCGTTTTTTGTGCTGCCTCATTGCTTTTGTGGTCCTGGCGGAGAGCAGGAAGACTGACGATGCCACCCAAGAAGGGGGTCTGTTCTCTAATTTTGCTGACCCCATCGATTTTGGGCTGGCTTTTCTGTGGTTCAATGAGTCAAACCTCTGACCCTTTTGCAGTTCACCACCTCCAAAGGGAGAGCCACTGAAATATCATCTGGTTTGGCCATTGCCTTCTCTTCTTAGCGTCTCCTCCCACCCCCAGTTGCCTTCCCAATCACTTGATTGATCTGAGTGGGATCCCGCCCAGCTAGTGATTGATTGGAGGCAGTGTGGTCTAGTAGAAAGAACTCTGGAGTAGACATTAGGAAGTTTGGTTTCTAGTCCTGGTTCCTTCTGGCCACTGCCTAGCTGTATCTATCACCTGGGACGAGTCCTTTCTCAGTATCTTCACATGGCAAATGAAAGGGATGGGTTACACTAACTCCAGCATTCCTTTCAGCACTGAAGTGTTTGCCTAGGAATTGACAGGTTCAACTGAGGAGATGAGTATGTGTGAAACACACTCAATCTGAGACTTTTCTGAGTATTGGACAGTGAGTACTCTTTGTGAAAATAACAGCCATTCACGGACTGAATGGTTGTGACCAGGATCTGAGGGAGGAAAGGGTCCTGGACTTTCACTGAGCCCCTCAGCAGCTTGATAGAGAAGACCTACATGAGGTGCTGACTTTTCTTGGCTTTGTGCCTAGAGGCTAGCAACAGCCTTTTGAGTTAGGTCCGGGTTTGTAAAACAGAGAGGTTTCCAATTGTACTGAGAACCTGTTTCATCAGATTGTTGTACGGAAGGGCTTTGCAAACCAAAACGTGAGCTATTATTATGGTTTAAGAATAAGTCTTTCAGGATTATTCTGCAGTGGAAAAGTTTGCTTTCCTTTCATCTTCTCTCTCCCTGGTCCTGTTTGTAAATTTCGAGTAGCAGGAAATTTCAGTGGGAGAAGATGAGGGATGGAGAGTGGAGTGGGTGAATATGAAACATCAACTCACAGATTTATAGCTGGAAAGGACCCCAGAGGCAATCTTGGCCAATTTTCTAATTTTATTATCTTATTTTGAATTATCGATGCTTTGTTTTTATTTAACTTTTCTAAATATATTCCTTCCCCTTCCAAACGAACTTATCTTTGTAACAATTTTTTTTTTTTAGTTCAGCAAAGTTGTTGGAAACACTCACCACATCCTAACAGCATCTGACAGAGAATGCAATATTCCACACCCGTAGATTTCCACCTTTCTGACAAAAGGCGTGAGGTGCATTTTCTAGCTCTTCTTCAGAGCCAATCTTGATCATACCTGGAATTTTTTCAAGGCTGTTCAAAGACATTTTTTTTCCTGTGTATATTTTGACATCTCCTATAATCTTTCTAGTCTCACAACAACCCTGGGGGAAATAGGCGCTCCAGGTGTTGTTATTTTATAGATGAAGGGACTGAGACTAAGAGAGGTTTTGACTTGCCCATGGTTACACAGCTGGCAAGTGTCAGAGGCAGAATTTGACCCCTGACATCCCAAGCTCACTTGCCCAGTGTCACACCAGGCAGTAAGTGTCAGAGCTAGGATTTGGACCCAGGTTTACTGACTCCAAATCTGTCACTCTTCCCTCCTGGGAAGTAGTCTGACTTCTCAGGGAAGGAGGGCCAGATAAAATTAAAAAGTAAGAACCACTGAAAGTGAATAGATTTATGTTTTGTAGAGTAACCACTTGGAGTGTTTTTACTTTCAGCGAATTTATGGAGAAGTTTGGTGTTTTTCCCTCTACTTTCTATCTCCTTTGCCTACACTTGGTACCTCTCCCACCAGGTACTTCTTCTGTGTCCTATCTGCCCTTCCCAGGGCAAGTCTCCCAGTTTTTTGGCAAAAGAAACATTTTTTTTTTTAATTTTCCAAGCCAGGGTAGCGGATTTTTTTTGGGGGGGGGGGTGGGTGGGAAGGGAAAGTAACATTTACTGAATCTATACCAGGGCTAACTTGGCTAACATAAAGTTTCCTCTTTTGGGGGTTATGACTAGTTGTGTGGCCTTGGACAGGCTAGTTCCCTTCTCTGGACCTCAGTTTACTCGTCTTTTAAATATCTTTTCTTGACATCCTCCTGTATTCACTAAATGTTAGAACTAGAGACAGTGCTCTACATCCCCAAAGGCTTATGTGCTTCTCCAAGGAAAGCTGGAAGTGAGAGGAGCAGTTTGGAAGACAGGATGGCACTTTTCCATAATGTCCATAATCTTCATATCCTTTCCAGTCCTAAATTTATGATTGTCTTATGTATGTCTCACCCTTACTCCCAAACCCACAAACTCTTTTGATCATGTTCTGTCTCTGACTCAGTCATTCCCTTCACCCCCTCTTCTGTGTGGTCTGGTGGAGAGGAACGGGGGCCGAAAGAGGAAGACCCTAGGGATTGGTGGGCCTCATGCTTGTCATTCTCATCCTTGAAAGATTCAGTTGGGACTGGCTATAGCACCAGGATAACCCAAGAAGGGTTAACATCACTCATGAACCTGAAGGAGAGCTATTCCTCTGGAGAGGAGGTGGGGAAAGGGGGAGGGGGAAGGATCTTCAGCCACCGTGACAGCAGTATTCCCCAAGTCAAGTCATCCTTTACATTAGCGAGTGTTGTTCCCAAAGCCTTAGCTAGGGTAATAAATGATTCATAATAACCACGCCTTCGAAGCTGAGGGGGGCACTTGATGTTCAGTCCATATTGATATATCAAGAAACCGCCTCTGCCGAGTTCTCTGACTGGAATGCAGTAGCTTTCTCCCCGAGATGGTGACAGGGTGCCGCACATTCCAAAATAACAAATGGTAAGTAGAAGGGAAAAAAACAAAACAAAACAAAAAAAGCCTTCTCTCCCGGCTGCTTAAAGTGTAAATTAGGAACTGCTGTTTGTACAGTACTAGCTTTCAGCTGCCTTTTTTTTTTTTTTTGAGAGGGGGAGACTTCAAGTTTATAGGTTGCTCCACCAGACCCCAATAACTGAGCGATGAAGCAGGGGAAAAGACTGGTAAGGGGAAAGGCCTTAGAGAGGAGCAAAGAGGGAGAGCTCAGGGACAAGGGGAAGGAGAGCGTGATGGAGGAACCCAAACAATGCTGCCCCCGAATTGTTCTGTGTGTTAAGAGGAGAGTTGGGGATGGGGAACGGAGGTGCAAGGTGATTCACACTGTTCTCTTTGGGACCTCCCCAACCCATATACATATCCCCTTCATACTCTGGAGGAGTAACCAGAAAAGAGAGCTGGGAGTCCCAAACCCCGATTCGTAGGAGTTCTGCATCTCTGGGTGGTTCTTTCTATTCTATTTCCCTGGTGGTCCCAGCAGAAGGAGTACTCTAAGACAAGAATCTTTATTGTCTGCCTACCACTAGCTCTGAGTTACTTAGGAAAACACGTGTGTGTTAAAATTAAGTTTCCCTGGGGGATATGTTGTTTTCACATGAGGAACATATTTGGGTAAAGTTGAGTTTAGCAGTGAAAAAAACAAGTTTAAAATGAAAAAAAAAAACTTTCTGAGGGTTTGGCAAAATCTAGGAGACACTTGATTCTCTAGCCCTTTTTAAAAAACTTTTTTTCTTTTCCTTTTTAACATCCCTTGAAATTCTACCACTCTTAGTTCCCTAACAGTCCTTACCAAGCAGAACATGGAATTTCACAAAAAAGAAAACAAAAAACAAAATCAATGCCATAGGAATGAATGTGCCACTTTCCCTTTGGCATTTGGGAAATATTGGCAATATAGGGTAGGGGACCTCCTCGTCCTCCTGTTCTAGCAGAGTTAGAACTAGGGACAAGGCCTCAGGGCCCCAAGGCCTTGTGTGCTACTCAGTAGAAAGCCAGAGTGAGGGGAACAGCTTGGGGACATAAGGGCTCTCCTCCAAGCCCAACAGTGCTGCTCTCCAAGTTCTGTGCTTGAGTCTGGACTAAGAGATTAAAAAAAAAACTCAGAAGGAAATAAATTCTAAAGAAGTGAAACATTGCTGAGAATTATGATTGGGGAAAAGTAAAAGATAAATAATAATAAAATCTTCTATCAAAAAATATCAGTGGATGAGGATTTGTGGAAAACATGACAAGGAAGAATTGTTCTTCATTAAAGTCAGTGAGAAGATGTTGACTCTAAAAGCTGTTCTTTCTATTCAATATTTGCAGAGGGCTTTATAATAGATCAAAGGAGAATCAGAGAATTTCAGAGCGGGACAGGAATTTTGGGACGGGGTGTTCATCTGCCTCTTCCCTTTTGTTTTTTTCAGATAAGGAGAGAGTCCCAGAAAGGGATAGGCCCTTCCCAAGGCCACCTAGTTTTAGCATCAGAACCACTAATGAAGTCCATTCTGTTGACTTGTCCCTCAGTTTCTGTGTGCTTCAATATTTATTCTCCAATAATTGACATAGGTGAATGTGAGGCATACAGGAGATGACTTCTCAGTGTGGTCTTTCAGAATGCTAGGGACCAATGAGATTTTACCTAGACCTTCTAAGTCCTCCAGTTTATTAATTCTATTCTGAAGACAGTTAAGCGGCTCAGTGGACAGAACATGGGGCCCGGAGTCTGGAAGACCTGAGTTGGAATTTGGCCAGAGACATTTAGTAGCTGTCTGACCTTGGGCAAGTCACTTAACACTTTTTGCCTCAGTTTCCTCATCTGTAAATGAGCTAGAGAAGGAAATAGTAAACTATTCCAGTGTCTTTGCCAAGAAAACCTTGTGAACGGTATTGATATATATGGTCCACCCAAAGGTCACAAAGAGTTGAACACAACTGAATAACTCCAGAAACACAAAATTCTGTTCTGATGTTGTACCTCTCTAAAATAGGGCATTCCTAGCCCTCCCTATTCTCCGAATCCACTGCCCTAATTACAAGCCTAGGGCCAAAATTTATCTACAAAGGTTAAACTCTCCACTTGGGAAAAATTGAGCAGGAAGGTGAATCATAACATTTTAACACTTACAGATTAGAAGGGGTCCATTACTACACCAATTCTGTTCACTTTGTAGTTAAGAATTGTTCCCTACAGGGCACTACATCTGCAGCCACCATCCCTTCTTGGAGGTCAGGTATTTCAAGTAAGGAGTCGGGGGAGGTTCCCTTAGCCCTTCTCGATTAGGTACTTGTAAAGTCTAAAGACCATAAAAAAAGATCTAAACGTTTAGGATGTTCTCATAATAATCAACCAAGTATCCCTTTGGTCATTTTTTTCTATCTCTCCTTCCCCCAGCATACCAGATTTTAGCACATCAGCGCAATCCGCCTTGCAAACTATGGGTCACAGCACCTTCTGAGCATATGCCTTCAGCCCAACCATTCGTGACTGATAAGTCCGTGAGCAATCATGCAGGAGCAGGGGCAGCATGTGGATGGTGCTTAGTGCATTTGAGTAGAAAGTGCCACACTTGCTGTAATTGACACAACTCCATCTTGGGCGTTTGTGAGGTTTTTTAAAACAAATTATGATTTTCACCTTCCAAACAATTTAGTTTTTCTAGCCAGCCCAATCACAAACTTTTGAAGCATGAAATGAATTTTGCTGGCCCTTGCCAATAAGATCCTTTTCTTAGATAATGGATTTTATGAAATGGCTATAATCTTCCCAGGTAATGAATGAAAGCTACACTCTCAAGTTTGGCTTAACATTCCTCTTCCTGATTTATGATAGATTGGTTAAAATAGTAAACGGATAGCAATCGCAGAATATTCATAAATCACCTTGTATTATTACTTTAAACTGTAGAAATCTTTCCAGAAGTGAGAGGCTGTAAGCTGGTAAAAGAACAATTTGGCAATCCAAAGGCATAAAACGCCAATGAAGCCAAACATATATATATATATGTATGTATGTATTATACACGCATTCATATATACACATGTGTATATATGCATACACATATACATACACACATATGGGTAAGTATGTGGAGAGAGAGAGAAAGAGATGTTTGCATGTTTGCATATATGCACATATACAGTATTCTGAAACAGAGGGACACAGAAGCTAGCAATACTGAGACAGGAAAAGTCATAGAAAACCTATTCCAAAAGGTCCGATGGGGTTCAATTTTCTCATGTCACAGATATCATGAATTTCATCCAGAGTTGGTAAAATTTACTCTTAAAGTTGACTTTTCATTCTATCTTTTCATGAAAATTTTCACATCACATTTTCTGCCATTTCTCAATATATCTGACTCATGGATATACACTAGCATTTTTAAGGTGAAGGATATTAAGAGTAGGTACGGTCAGATTAAGGCTTTTTCATTAGGACTTACAGTGCAAAGTTAGCTAACTTAAGGGTTGTGCAGCTAGCTGCCTGTAATCATAGCCAGAGATGTCTATCAAGTCTTAATTTTTGGAATTAACAAGGAGAAATCTGCAAAATACTTATTACTATTTGGCACTTGCTGGTCTGCTTGGTTCCCATTCCATCCATCATTATATGCACCCCTTTGGCATCCACTCCTTCAACTTTCTTCCTTGTACTGTCTTTTTCTATTAGACTCTAAGTTTCTTGAGGGTAGGGGCTGTCTTTCTTTATTTGCATCAGAGCATGGCACATAGTAGTCACTTAATAAGTGTTTATCATCTTAGATCATACCTTTATGAACAAAAATTATTGATAGGTGATAATAGTCGATAAGCATTTCTTAAGCACCTACTATTAGCCAGGCATTCTGCATTGAGTCCTGGGAATACAACAACAACAACAAAAAATAAGCAAAAAACAGTCCTTGCCTTCAAGGAACTCACAATCTAATGATATTTATTCCTGTCTCTTAGCTGGGTTCTTAAGTAAAGGTCAGTCTTCCATAGAACATTGACACTAAAATGTTTGGAACGTAGCTGTAGATCTGCGCATACTTGAATCCATGTGCATGTATACTGCTCATATTTTTCATGCAAATACATAGATACCCCCATATCACATGACTGTGATGTATAATGGGGGTGCAGATATGTTCCATCTCAAGAACTGTGAACACTGGGCACCTGTGCTGAAGATGACCCATGGGCTAATTTTTTTTTTTTTTAAGCAAAGTGAATAGTTGTAATTACTGCTCACTGGTGTATGTTTCCTACCCCAGCTTTACCAATGGGTGGCCAATGGATACCACACCCCTGCCCCCAACTTCACTGACTAGTACATTTCTTCATGTTCTTCCTCCATCCTACCTCTACCTTTAGACCTTGAGAGGTAAGAGATTTCGAATATGGTGCAGTGTTTTTAAGTTTGTTAACCTCTATTATATAGACATCTTTTTTTCAGATTGGGGAAGGCTGGCTATGATAAGCAATTGGTCTGTGCTTGTGGTAGAAGAGGACTGTTTTGCACTTGAGACCTGGGTTTGAACCCTGGTTTATTCACTTAGCAGTCAAATCTTTGGCAAATCATTACATCTCTCTGAACTTCAGTCTTCTCATTTTCAAAATGGGCTCGTAATACCTGGTCTAGCTATCTTACGTACACAACATGTACACAAGGGCTTAGTAACCTTAAATCCCAACATAAATGTGAAATGATGATTATTGTTCAACTGATACCTAACTAGGTTTCTAAGGAAAAGCTGAATTGTGCCATTAAAAAAATTCCTGAATTCTTGGAATTTGGTTAAAGAAAAGAAAACTAGGAATAAAGAAGAAATACTAATATATTGTACTCAACACCTAGTGATGTTGGTAGTGGGGAAGTTTCACATGTGGAATTAATTCTGCTGAAGTTTTACCCTTAACTCTAGGTGGCTCAGCAGATAGAGCATAGGACTTGGAATCAGGAAGACTCACCTTCATGAGTTTGAGTCTGGCCTCAAACACTTACTAGCTGGGTGACCCTGGGCAAGTCACTTGACCCTGTTTGCTCAGTTTCCTCATCTGTAAAATGAGCTGGAAAAAGAAATAAGCAAACCACTCCAGTACTTTTGCCAAAAAAATTCCACATTGGGTCATAAAGAGTCAGACACAATTGAAAAACTCACCTGCTCAGTATCAGCTTTTCTGACTTCCACTATCATCCCCTACCCCTAACCCTCTGTTTTTCTCTTTGGAGACACTCCGCCAGACCTTGTCCTATAACTTTTTTTCCTTCTTGGTTGAGGTTGTCACACTGGTAGGTGCTAATCATGCTCCCCATCCTATAGCTGATAGGTACTGGTTTGCAAAGGGCGTCTTTTGTTCTTGTTAGAGTCTCTAACCTCTAAATCTATTTAATGCCCTTTCCCTGGTTGTCCATCATTATGACACATGATTTTCCAAAGGATTTACTATTAGTTAGCAGCACAGGGCTTTCTCCCTGGGGTAGCAGCTACTTGCGGTGAAGAAAATGCATGTTCAATGTAGCAATTTGTCTTTTTTTATATATTTATTATAAGAGTAAATGAGTTATTGTTGGAGACTTCAATATTATTGCAAATTAGGTGCTGCAAATGGAGCTGTGCCCATTTATTATGTTTCTCTGCTCTTGCAGCATTCATACCGGTTCAAAAATCAGCTGTGGTGTTCTGGCCCTTTCCAGGGCAAGCAGTAAAGTGGTCTCAGAGCCTGGTTGCTCTGTAACTTTGCACAGGCTTTGAAGGAGAGAAGAAAGTGCAGACAGGGTGCCTCAGGAGAGATGAAAATGGGCACAGAAGTTGCAAGGTAGAGGCCCTCATCAGGAGCTCTTCAGGGGGAGCAGGTAGTCCTGAGGTCCAAGGTGTTGACTTTCTGGGACCCTTGCTAAATGAACCAAAGTGGGAAGAGTTGATCTAGAGAAATGTCTAGGCTGTCCTTCTTTGCCTGGTAGCTGCTTGCTGGTAAAATGGCTAAAATACTCAAACCTCGAGACTGCTCCCCTTTGGCTAATCCACTCTAAAATTAAGATTGTGGTCATAAAACCTTGAACCAAAGCTGTGATGAGAGTTGAAGGAGCAATGGAGCCATGAAGGCACTGACTTGCTATCCTCTACTTTGACAGTAGCCTCTACCAGTGTTGGCACTGATGATCCTTAATGGCTAATTAGCAAGTGTTATTAAGCTGAATGCCTACTAATGGTTAGAGCTTCATGGTTAGCACTAACCCATCCTACCTGACCTCAGGAGCTTATAGTCTACTTGCAGATATAAGACACATATGAAAAAGTAAAATTATATTATGAGAATTAAATAACAGCAGAACAGAGACAAAATATTACAAAGTACTATTCTAGAGCCAAATAAGGGATATAGATATTTGAGTGTTATAGAAAGGACGACAAATGTTAAGGATGAACAGATTCCCATCTGCCAGTGGGTAGTAAAAAGAGGACAATGACTTCATTTACTGATTGATTGATTTACTCATTCAATGAGCATTGTATTGTGTGCAAAGTATTTAGCGCCCCTTCAGGTATTCCCTGAGTTATGAATTCTTGTGGGTCATAGAATTGAGCCACCCATGAAGTAAATGAACTTGGGTCCTGGAGCATAACATATTGACCTTACTTACAGTCAATATATAGTTAATGTGACATCCAGCAGCCTACAATGCAACAGTGGCACCCTACCTTCTCATCCTGATCAAGGTCATATATATGATGTATCTCAGAGCAGGAGACGTCTCCCTCCAATGAAACCTCAAATCCTAGTCTCTTATTTTTGTATAATAATGTTGACTGTTTGATCTGAGCAGCAGTTCTATGTGGTATCGGCAGGGAAGATCATATCATCCCTCTTTGACAGATGAAAAAACTGAAGTAAAGTGACATGCTCAAGGTCATATAGTAAGTAAATTGCAGAGATTAGGACTAGGACCTAGATCTGACTCCTAACCTAAGGTTTAGTGAACTTTGGCAGAGACCTGTGTACTTGATGAAATGAACCTGGTTAATCTCCGAAGTCTGTTGACCATTTAGTAGAACAGGTATGTATTAAGCACCTATTATATACCAGGCACTAGGGATACAAAAATGAGAACCACTTGGTTTGCTCTTGGGTCTGTTTTCCTTATCTTGTTTCTTGTTATAGAGGTCCTTTTGAACTCAAGAGAATATGCTTCTCTCTTCAACCCTTCATAATGACTAAGATATAGCTAAGAACACTCATGATATCTAGTCTTTCAGTTGGAATTACAGATTCCTTAACTAGCACCTAGTTAGTCTCAACTTTTTCTGTCAGTGAAGGATTGAGGAACGAAAGGGAAAATATTTTTTCTTACAGTTCCCTCTCATTGGTAGCACCCCTCCCTCTTGAAGCCAACAGACCCTGGTTTGTGAGAGCTCCCAAAACCTGCAGAAGGTTACCTGTTTGACTTGGCCTTTCCTGTTTGCTGCATCAGCTGCCCGGTCCTTTTCTTTGTTTGTCTGTGGTGGGGGTTTTTTTAATTTTATTTTTCAAGTGGGAAAATTCACTGTTTTCTTCCTTACCTCCCCCAAATGCCCAGCTCTGAGTGCTACTAAGGGAAAAAATAAATAGATAAGTCAAAGGAACCTGCAACTGGGAGCATCATGAGGCTTTGGACATGCTAAACAGAAAAGAAGAAAAACAGTTCTTGTCCTCTTTGGAGAAACAGCAAACCTGTATATGTAGGGGAGCAAAGGCCCCTTGTGTTGTCCCGGCTATGCCGACTCGTTGACTGTGTCAGCATTTGGGAAAAGACTGATGCACAAGGGAAGTCGGGCGTGCTCCTGTCTTTTTCAGAAGAGCCCATGTTGCATGTATGCTGGCTACATTTATCATCTGTGACCTGTATCATTTGTACTTGTTGTTTATAGTCTCTTGGCATGCATTGTTTTCTCTGGGTTGAAATATAGCACATTAATGAGGTATCTATCTGCTCAGATGAATGTAGGCAGTTCATGAAAGATGCCTTGGTAGCACTCGGCCTAGTTTGTCAACAGCCGTGCACTTTGGCAGCTGTTAGCCCAGCAAAGAGAAAAAGGGAGGGGGGAAGAATCCAGGGAGTTGGGGAGAGAATCGGCTGTCTTGAAAGTTGGAACTTTGGGCACTTGAGCTCCAACTGTATCCTCTGGTAATTTCTCTAGCGACCTTTTTGCTGGTCCTGGAGCATGTCTGTTGAAGTCTCACTATCTCCAGAAGGCAAATACTGTCAGAAGTATTTTTGCTCCACTTTGGAAGTAAAGTCTGTGCTGTTAAAATATAACAGTCATGAAGACCCTGCTCAGTGTCTTCCCTTCCCACTCCCAGGCTCCCCAACACACACATACACACACACACACATAGTACGTTGCGTCTTTATATGATAACCTTCTAACTCAAAGCCTATTTGTATAAGACTCTCCTTATTGGTGAAGACTAATTATTCAATGCTCCATGCTTTAGTCCAGTGGTGGAGATGGAGAAAGCTTGGGAAAAGCAGCACATCCCTGTTTTCTGGTTTCCAGTTTCAAAAAGGAGATACAGGGTTTCAGATTCTCAGGCATGAAGCTTGGAACCATCAGTCTCCACTAATGAGAATAGTCTTAGACAAATGGACTTTGAGGTAAAAGTTATAGTATATACATGGAGCTCTTTTTGTAATGCCCTAACCGTCTGTTGCTTATGGAAGCAAACTTGAGATCATTTACTGATAAATTAATAATTTAATAACCAACTGATTTATTATTAAATATATAGCAGTTGTATTCTTTGCCATATGTAGCCAAAATTCACTTGATATGCTCAACATTTAAAAACAAATGATTCAAAAATTGTTAGAAGAAGAATTTTCAGTCACTTAATATTATTTAAATGATGATATTAAAAATGAATTGGGTCGTGACAGACACAAGGTGTCTAAACAAGGTGGGAGGGGATCTTCGTTTTCCTGTGAGTTTTAAAAGATGATGAGAAGCCCGCAAGACTGAGAGAGATGCAGAGACACGTTCCAGATGGTAGAAGCTGAAAGAGAAAAGGCCCCTTTCAGCAACAGTGGTGTGACTGTATGAAGGGCTAGAAGGAAGCCCGCCAGGATGGGAGAGTGGAAAGGGGTGGGGAAAGAGGGAAACCGTCTGTGAGGCTAGTCTCAGGAAGGCTTTTAAGGACAAGAAAAGTAGATTCTGAACTGGCACCCAAAATGAATGAGGGCCCAGTGGCGGAGTTGTTTGAGGTCATGGGTGAGGTGGTTGTGTGTTTTGGGCCAAAGAAGAAGAAAGACTGTGGTAGTATGTCGGAGAGCCCAGGCTGTGTGGGGGCTTGAGGGAGGAGAGGGAGAGAGAGCCAACAAGCTGCAAGCGACTGTGGAAAAGGAGGGAGTAGAGGCCTGGAGAGGATTCTGAAAGAAGGCCAAACCCCAAGGTTGCTGCTCAGGTGGAGACTCCAATATACTAACTACATATATGCTGGTGACTTATTGGAACCCAATCAGTGGCTATGAGGAAAGTCCAGATGCCCCACTATTGGCGAATCAGTCAGTTTAACAACAAAATATCCAGATATAACAAGACTTTGATGCAGTTCTCTAGGTCTTATTATTTTGTTTTTGAATCTACTCACTTTGCTTTGCATGTGGTAATAATATTTGTTTTTTGTTTGATAAATGTTTATCAGTTGATTAATTGATCGATAAGGGTGCCTAATGATGTTTCCAGGTGAGTAGTAAAGTTTTTTTTGTACTTGTGATTGTCATTTGCTTTAATCCTTGTATAGCTAATATGGAGAACATTCAACAACTTTTTCTGGGCTGGTCATTTTTTTCTAATTTACTTTGCAAGATTTGTTTTAAAGTATGTAAAGATTCAATACCTGCTAGTGTTTGCAGAAGGAGGGAACAAATTAGCAAACTCATGTATCAGGATTCTCTTCCTAGCGCTGTTGAAAGGGATAATGATCACTTGTTAACATAAACAATAGCCTAGAGCTTGCTAGCATATCAGTACATTAAAGTGTTGACTGACCATGAGTTTTTGCAGTAAAATGTAAGCTGAGTAAAAGTCAACTAATGCAGTCAGTTATTCCTAGGCACTAGTATACTTTAACAGAGTAATCCCTTTTAAACAAATGATTAAGCAGAAGGACAGAGGAAACTCCATAGTAAAGTGGAAAGGGGACTGGACTAGAAATTAGGATATCTAGACAGTAGCCTTGGCCATATGATTCTGGATAAGTGACACTGGCTCTCGGGGGTCTTGATTTCTTCATCTTTTTAAGGTCCCTTCTAGTTCTATAGTTCTCTAAGAATATCTTGACTTGAAAACTTTAAGTCTTCTATTTTGAAATTGTTTTAAAATGACTCATTTTGGAAGAAGCAGTGACACTTTGCACTAATTGATGACTTTACTACCATATCCTGCCCCTACCATATCCCCCTAGATGTGTATGTTAGTGTTCAGTAGTAGTCATGCATATACATAGGGGAAATGGAACAGAAATATCTTTTAGGGGGGTCCATTTCAATTGCAGAAAAAGATCACTGATGGATATGAAGATCCAATATATTAACAAAAAGGGAAGATTTCAGGAATAATAGAATGGATGCCTGTTTTAACTCTGTGATATTTAAATAGCATTCATCTCCAAATCACTAATAATAAGAGAAATATGAATCAAAACAACTCTGAGGTTTCCCTTCCTACACAGCAAGTTGATCAAGATGACAAAATATGGCAATAGGCAATTTTTGTGGATCTAGAAAGACAGGTATATAGATACTGTTGGTAGAGTGGTGAATTATTCTACCTATTCTAAAAGCACTTTGAAATTATGTTTTAAAAAAAGATTAAAATGTCAGTACCCTTTGAGCTAGAGATCCCACTGCAAAGCATTTCCCTAAAGAGATAAATAACAAAAAGAAAAGTCTCATATACACAAAAAAATTAATAGTGACATTTTTTCTTATAATAGTGTAACAGATATTATCTGGCACATTCTTCCAGAGCCAGATTACTGCATCTTTCTTTGAGATGCCTAGGGGTACTCTTAGAGATTTGGGGCTAATGCTACTGTCTTGAGAGCCCTCATCAGTTATGTACCCATTATTAAACACCAGTAACTAGCACCCTAAATACATTTAACCACTTAACTACAGTTAGGTTTTACAAAAGGATATTTACTTTACTTAGAACATGTAGCAAAGACAAAAGTACAAACACCCCCTTCCCCCCAATACCTCAGGAGTATACTCACTCTTCTATCTCATCTTGATCTTTGGGGAGAGTGTGTTCACACTTAGTTCAGGTATCTCTAAATTCATATTCAAATGAGAGATTGCTTCTGGATGAATCTTTGTCTCAGCTAATGCTGAGCTGGGTCTCAAAGGTCACTCCCCAAGGTCATCCTTTGTTCCTTGGGGCATGATGCTGAGCTGGCTACAAAACCCAGACCCTGGGATGCCAGGACACCTGGAGGTTTGCTCTCCTCACCTTTCAAAACTCATAAGACTATAGAGTCTCTAATTTTCATCACTTGACTTAAAAAAGAAGGAACAAATGCAGTGGCAAAAGTCCTGAGGTCCATTGCATCAGCATCAGCTGAGAAAGCCCCCAGAGTCTCCCCTTCCTCATTTTATCTCACTGTTTGCCAAAAGAGAGCAGCTAAAGAGGAGGATGCCTAAGGCCAAGACCTTTTAGAAGTCACCCTCCATTCTATTTCTGTAATAGCACCCAACTTAAAAAAACAAAACAAAACAAAAAAAAAACAAGACTTCTCCTAACCATGAGGTTGGCCAATTAGAACCAGTAACAGGATGTCTACTTATGCTCCAGCACATCTCTAATAAAAGTCCATTAGACATTATCATGAGTCTCTGGGAAGCAGGCTCTCTGGTTTTTCCCACATGGGCTGTGGTTCAGAGGACTTCTATTCATGAGCCAGACCCTCATGACAAAGAACTGGAAAGCAACACATGCTGACTGATTAGCTAAACAAATAGCGGTACATGAACGTAATGAACTATTACCACACTTTGAGAACCAATGAATATGAGGAGCCTAGAGAATCGTGGAATGACTTAGATGAACTGATGGAGAGTTAAGTAAGTGGTACTAGGAAAACAATATATACAATTTCTACAACAGTGAAAGTAGAAAGAACAGCCATAAAAACAAGAAGACTATAATTAATAAACTTGGTCTCCAGGAGGAGAAAATGCATTTCTTTTCCTTTGCAGAGGTGGGGAGGAGTGTGGATACAGAGCATGGCATATACTGCCAAATTAAGCAGTTTTGCCAGATTGTTTTCTCTGTCTCTACACTTTGTTACAGAGGAAAGAAGGATGGTGATGGAGAGGAAGGGATACATGCAAAAATGAAGATTTTTGTGAAAATGAGTGATGTTAGTAAAAAATTTAGAAGTTTTTTAAAAAAATAATATTCAGATATAAATTAAAGGCTTCCCCCCCCCCCCAAATGACCCTTTCCCCTTATGTTTATATTTGCCATATAGGAAATCTTTAACTCACCCCTTCCCTTATCCAGACTTGACCTATCATTTAAAGATTGCCTCATAAGCCTCCCCTTTTCCCCCATAATTTTTCTCATCCTTCCCCCATTCTGGGGAGTGATGCCTATTTCCTCTAAACTCCCGAATAGCCTCTATTATCTGTCTTAATGATTTGTGATATACCTTGAATTACTGTATTCTATTTTTTCCACTTTAGTACTGTTGAGTCTCTTATGTTTTTCCTTTATCTGCCAAAATGGATTATAAGCATTTTGAGGGCAGAGACCATGTTTTTATTTCTTTTATCTCCATCTTAACACCTAATTAGTATTATCCATAGTCTGTCATCAATAAGGATTAATTGATGGTTTGGATTCAGTTGAAATGAAAGGCTGGGAACGAATGTGTCTACAACATGAAAGTGCCTAAGAATTGAAAATCTGATTTTATTATTCTGTGAGTCAAAATTTGGGTTTAATTCCTTGCTTTACTATTCTCTAACACCAGAACTACAGGTAAATTGTCTATCTACCTTCTCTGGAACTTTAGGTGTTTTTTTATTTGTAAAATAGGACTGACAATAACATCTTCAGTAGGCAAATCTTGGAGTTAACTAATCTAATCCTAACCAACAAGCATTTGTACTTATCATCGTGCAAGGCAGTGTTAAAGGGGGACAAAGATAAACCAAAACAGAGCTTCTCAAAGAGCTTACAAACCTAAGCCTAGGATATTTGCATAGGAGCTATGCAAATTGTGATTTATTATTCTTATTAGTAGGACTAACCCTGCATTAGGCATCAATGTCAGGAGATTTGGGTTCCAGTGTTAGCTCTGCCATTAACTAACTGTAGGACCACAGGCAAATCACTTCTTTGGCCTCTGTTTCCTCATTTGCAAAATTATGATGTTGGATGAGATGAGAGTGCCTTCCATTTATGACATTCTGTGACCGTCTGTGGTCTGTGTGCCAGCCTAGGCAGAAAGCAGTTCAGTAGCGATCATCACCAGTGGTGCACATTTATTTGAATGATTTCTCTTAGTTGGAACTCTGCCACATATGCTTTCTTCCTGGATGATTTTAAGCCTGCAGAATGAGGAGCAGTGCTCACTGCAAATTCCGTTCCCAGAGTAAACTAACTGCCTCGCTGTCACCCTGCAATAACCCATAATTACTACTTAGGAGTTGTGTGGACGAAAACCGTTAGATGCCAATTCAGTGCGTTAAACTTTGTTTGTATGTGTCTATTCTAATGAGAAGGTTTTAACCTATAAATGCCTGTACTCATTATATCATGTTAAACAGTACCCTCAGCCTGCAGATCAAGCCAATAATTTTATTCAGCATCCAGCTGTGTTTCTACAGTAAGATATATTTCAGGATTTAGGATTTTTAAGTTCCTTTAAAGAATGTGTGAATATTTATTCTTATATACCCACAAACAGTGGGTGAATGTGAAGGGCTGAGTTGGAAAAGAATGCTTGGGTATGCAGGATCAAGCTCTTTTTCCAACACATATGTTGGGTTTTCTAGGTGTGGGGGGTTGCAATTTCTCTTGCCTCATCTCTAAGAACTCGAAAATATGTTTTATGTACCCTGTATAGTCAAAGAACCATAGAATATTAGATCTGGGAGAGACTTCAGAGATCGTTTAGTCCAAAAACCCCTCATTTTCCAAGTGAAACTGAGGGTGAACGAAGAGAAAGTCTTTGTCCATGAACATCACAATGGCAATCAGGAAACATGCCCACTTAATCCATTAGCATGGGTTAAGTTTGTGATGTTCTCTTACTTTTTTCACTTTTGTTTTACATGAATTTCTAGTGGGAGCCATTGCAGTTTTGCAAGTGGGAATTTTAATTAGAGAATGGGTGAACTTAATTACTTTCCATTCAGTTTTAAAGCAAAGGGTCTGATTAATTCCCCAGTCTTTTCTAGTCTTTGCATGGCCCCTTTATCTTGCTCCAATCTTCATGGTCTTAGCCCACTGTCTTAAATCTCAATCCCTAGGCATCTTTCATTAAGCTCTTATGCCTACACAAACAAGTTCTCTCTTTCCTCCCTTTCCCTACCTGCCTTCTTTCCAGCCCTGTACCTCCAAAGGGAAAGGAAAATAAAGTTATTTTATGTTCCTTGAATGGGTCTTTCCTTTTCTTTTCAAAGTATTTTTTTCTCGGCTATATATGAGGTTCAAGTTGGGTTTCTTTTCCTCTCTTTTGCCCTAGCTTCTACAGAAAACAAAAAAATAAAACACTTGTTGGTTGGGTTAAGAAGCATAGAATCCTAGACTGTTTTGAGTTAGAAGGGACCTTAGAAATCATTTAGAATAACCTCCCTCTCAGTGTAGGAAAACCCTCTCTGCAGCATCCCTGACAGATTCCAGGAAGGGTTCCAAATACAATGGCAGCAAGGATATTTGCATATTAGCAGAGAGATTTTAAATTTGTACCTCGTAGCTAATTTATGTAGCTCTCAAGGGGAAGCATGATTTGAACCAGTTGTGAAAATTAAGGCTTTGCTGTGTAGGGGGTAAAATTGAGCTTAATTTGTAGTTTTGAATAAGCATTTTAATCTTCCTAACAAAGTCTTATAGGAACCCATATTTTTTTAAAGGGGCCTTCAACCTAACTTTAAACATTAGAGTACAGATTATCTTATCAGAATGTTTACATGAGTGAAAAATCAGATCCCTAAGGGAAAAAAGAGAAATTAGTCTTGATATTAGCCACCCCTGCATACCCACTGCAACAGCCAAATCCTTAGTATTGATAGCAGGCTTGTGGGGAGGCCAAGTTTGTTTCTTTTTTGGAAGAGAGGGCTCAGATTCACAGCTTCAGGTCTGTGTTGCTCACCCTTCAGCTGAATTGTCTTCTCAGTAGAGACATCCATCAAGGCCAATAAGTTTAGCTGGTTTGCACACAACGACAACGAGAGCAAATATTGTGGAGTTGGATTCCTCTGAAGGTCATTTAGTTTCTATTGAAGAGAAAAATAATTTTTATGGACCTAGCTTGAATTTATTTCTAATACTGATCATGAGTCAAAAGTAGGAGGGAAGGGAATAAGGATTTATATAGCACACATTCTGGGCCTCGCTTTGTGCTTAACAAATGTCATCTCATATGATCCTCACAACAACCCTTAGAATTAAGTACTGTTATTATCCTCATTTTTTTTTGCATTTGAGGAAACTGAGGCAAACATTTTTTTTAAAGTGCCTTGTTTGAGTTACAGAGCTAATAAGTGTCTGAGGTCTGATTTGAACTCAGGTCTTCTGACTCCAGTCTCAGTGCCACCTAGTTGAGTGAATTTCATGACCATACTCTTTGAACTTAAGGGTCTAATTTTGATTTTCAGTCAGGAATGGAAATAATTCAATGGAAACTCCTCACCTAAACTAATTTTTTTTAGAACCAGAATTGATATCCTACTAGAGATGAATTTATGACATCCTTTGATACATGAAGAGCCCATTTTTATTTCTGTGAAATGGGCACAGCTGCTTTATTTGGAATTTGCAAGTTCAATTTTAAATTTCCAGATATGTAGGTTTGCGCATAAGTCTGGACTGAGTAGACAGTTTTTGTAAGGTACTGGCAGCCTGCCACTGCAGTTGCATAGTCTCAGAAGGGAAAAAACTACATGGGTAATTTAGAAGGAGGAAAAAAAATACCTCACTGAAAATTTAGCTGTCAAACCTCATCAGGTCCAGAATATCAGTGGCTAGAGAGTGGAGTCATGCTATTGATATTAACTTCAGCAGGTGTCTGTGGTGAAGTTAAGAATAAATGAAGGTAAGGATGTGGAGGAGAGGGATGGGAAAAAGTCACCTTATCACTTCGAGGCTGAGGTTTGCTAAGAGTTTTCCAGGATTCGTATTGGTAGAACATACCAGATCTGAGTGGGAGAGTGATTAAAGGAGTGTTCCTGGGCCGTATGTTCAGAAGAAAGAGGGCTGTATTTGGAGTCAGTATATGGATTCATGTCCCATCTCTACCACTTAATAACCATGTGATCTTTCAACAAATAACTTAATTTCTCTAAACCTTAGTTTCCTCATCTGTAAAATGAAAGGATTTGACTAACTGACCTTTCGAAGTCCCTTTTAGCACTAAATCTATAATCTTATACTGTGTACAAAAACCCATGCCCAAGGCTCAGAGAGATAGAAAGATAGAAAGACTTGTGCTTTTCAAACCTCATGGAATTTATCATCTAGAAAGTGGATGGATTTATCATCTAGGAAGTATGTACACCACTATCTATGATACAGAACAGGATGTGACAAAGCTGTATAGAAAAGATACAGAGTGCCACAAAGGTTAAGGGAGAGAGCAGTCATTTGAGGGGGATGGAGATCATGGAAAGTTTTAGGGAGATATTCTGAGATGGCATTTGAACTCAGGATGAACAGGATCTTAATGAGCACAAGATGGGTGGTGAGGGTGTTTCAGGAGTATGGAATGACATGACCAAAAGCCTATTCTGAAGGCAGAATAAAGTGCTGAATTTGAAGCCAGTAGAGCTGAATTTGAATCCTGAATTCCATAGCTCCATCATTTGTTACCTCTGTAACCTTGAAAAAGTCACAAAAATAAAATCTGTGCACCTCCTCTTCCTTTTCTATAAAATGTTGGACTTAGACTTTTTGGTTGTTTAGTTATTTTTCAGTCCTATTTGACTCTTCATGATCTCATTTGGAGTTTTCTTGACAAAGGTACTGCAGTGATTTGCCATTTCCTTTTCCAGCTCATTTTTCACACGAGGAAACTGTGGCAAACAGGGTTAAGTGACTTGCCCAGGATCACACAGTCAATGAGTGTCTGAGACCCGATTTGAACTCAGGAAGAGGAATCTATCAATCTATCCAATCTATCCATTTCATCATCTAGCTGTCCTAGGACTCTACTGGATGACTTCTAAGACCTCTTCGAGCTCTAGGCCTATGATCATATAGTCATATCATGAATAGGGGAAAAGAAAACTCAAGATTCTTGGATCTTTAAGCTATACTCTGTTTATCATATTAATTGGTTTCAGGAATTGTATCTACAAACACAACTGTCTAAGATAAAAAAGCAAGCTTTCTTTATATGTATCCCACAATTTGGTATTGTGTATATGAACTTTTGCCATCTTGACAATTGAGACAAGGTGGATCACCAACCAGAGGTCTTTGTGGGAATACCTGGGAGATATAGTTTGGAAAGACTAGAGGAAGTTCCTACTGCAGAGAAGGCTGGAAAGATAAGTCCCAAATTGATGGAAGCAATATAGTAGCCAACTAGACATCCCTCCTAAAAAGGCTTTTGAGAAGTTTAGTAGGACTGAAGCAGTAGTAGAAGAGGAAGTTGGGGGAAATGGATTCAAATTTACAGCATAGAATATAGAAAGTGAGTGAACAAGAATGATGTCAGTAAGTAGATCAAGGTATTTGGGAGATTAAACCAGTGAGGGAGTGGGGCAGACAGGGTACAGATATATGGGTGAAGCAGTAGAGAGAGAGAGTAGGTACTGCTCTTCTAACTAACTATAAACTCTGTTTTCTAGGCCAGTTGTTCCTGCCCTCTTTATAGGGTATAGTTAGGGGCAGCTAGGTGGTGCAGTGGATAGAACATCAGTGCAGGAGTCAGGAGGACCTGAGTTCAAATCTCACTTCAGACACTTGACACTCACTAGCTGTGTGACCCTGGGTAAGTCACTTAACCCCAATTGCCTCATCCTGGGTCATCTCCAGTCACCCTGATGAATATATGGTCATTAGATTCAGATGACTCTGGAGGAAAAGTAAGGCTGGTGACCTGCACAGACCTTCTTTACTCAAAACAAAGACAAGTGCAAATCATGTCATCATTTCTCTGATGGCATGGTCTTCTTCAGCAACGAAAGATGAACACACACATAGGGTATAGTTATTAGAAATAGAGAATTCCCTGTTTCCTTAAATTAACCAGAGCACATAAGAATTAGAGATTGAGAGGTAGAAGGGACTTTCAAGGCCACCTAGTTTAACCCTCTTATATTACAATTGAGGAAACTGAGGTCTAGAAAAGTAAAGTAACCTGCTCAAGGCTACACAAGTGGGTAATATCGGAGATGAAATTTGATCCCAGGCCCTCTGACAGCCTTTACACTGCACCAATCTGCCTCCCTGGACACCACCTGGACCTCATCTTTTTTACTTATTGTATTCATCATTGTATCACAAATAGCTGAGAACATGCCATTTTCTTCTGTTCCCTCTATAGTGTCTTAAGAGGAGGGTTTGTACCATATCTCTCTGTGATCCTTACACTTAAATGCAATGCCTTTCACACAGTGGACATTTAATAAATGTTTGTTGAATTTGAGTATGTTTTGACTCAGCTGCCTACAGCCAGAGGTGTTGGAAATAACATTTAATAAGGAAAATTAGTTTCAGTGGCAGGAGGCCAGGAAAATACAGGTTCTGTGGAGAAAACTGGGATCGAGGTTTCAATGAAATCATACAACTGGCAGAAAACTTGAAGGTTTTCAGGTGCAGTAACCCACTTCTTTTGGATAGATGAAAGTTTAAACCATTCCAGACAGAGAATCATCTGGTCATCTGTTGAAGAGCACCAGGGATGAGAGGCTCACAACTTTACTCTCAATTGCACATTTTGATACTGCCTCTCACTGGTCAAGAAATTCCCATTTGGGTGCTACTGAAATCTATCCAGCTTTAATATTACTCCATTTTATCTCTCAGTCCTCCATGAAAATAGAGAACAACTATTCAGGATGCTTATGAAAACCTTGTTTATATTTGGCAAATAGTCACTTTAATTCTCCCCCACTTTCAATTCTTGGGCAGAACCTTGGGAATCTCTTCCTCATGAAGATGAAGAGAGGAAAATACTTTTTCACTCAAAAGGTTGGACTCCAACAAGGTGGATGATCCAGAAGAGGGACTGACCTTCTTGTATGATCTTTCTTCATCCCAATCACAGGTAGTAAGTAGGTATTACAGAACTTAGCAAAGACCTAGAGAGGAATGAAGCATAACGCTTCTGGTTCTTACATTGTATATGTCTCCTGAAAGAAAGGAGAAACTGGTGGAAATATTTGGCTGTCTGCAATCACTGGATTCATTTGAAAGGCTGGAGTACAACCTGAGCTGCACAGGCCCTAGGACCTGACAGTCTTACCTCTTTAAGAAGCCACAGGGGACAGGACTGGGCTTTCAAAGAGCCTATGCTGAGGCTCACGTTGAGCATAGCAAACTGCCAATCAATAAAACCCTCTGATGTTGACTTGATTTGGTTTTCCTTAGCTTTCTTAATGCCTTTGGCTTCTCTTGATGCTTTGCTCCCAGTCCTAGTTTGGCTCCTGACTACTGATTTTGGTGTATTAGATGTGACCTGCACATCTTAATTTCTATCCCTGTTGTCTTTTCTCTTCTTTCTAGTCCTCCAGTTTTTGACCTAGGTATTCTTTGGGAAGAAATACATATGAGTAGCATAAGGAATTTAAGTTCAACATTATTATCTAAAATGGCCTTGGAAACCAGCTTAATCATAGGATCATAGAATGGGACCTCAGAGAATATCTAGTCTAACAATGTTATTTTGTTGTTGGTGGTGCTGGTCAGTCATGTCTGATTTTCATGACCCCATTTGGAATTTTCTTGGCAGAGATACTGAAGTGGTTTGCCATTTCCTTCTCCAGCTCATTTTACAGATGAGGAAACTGAGGAAGATAGGATTAAGTGACTTGCCCAAAGTTGCACAACTAGTAAGTGTCTGAAACTGGTTCTGAATTTGGGTCTTCTTAACTCCAGGCCCTGCCCTTTCTCCATTGTGCCATCTAGCTGCCCAACAATCTTATTTTACAAATAAACAAGTCAAAACTCCATGAAGCTTAGTGATTGGTCTCAAATCATGAAGTTAGTAAGTAGGAAAGCAGGAATTCAAACCCAGATTTCTTGACTCTTTCCACTGTACCACAAGGCAACCAGATAATCAGCAAATATTTATTAAGGGTCCAACCCTGTGCTGGGAATTGTACAATATGCAACACATGAAAACATACAGTGTTTGTACCTCAAAAATGTATGATCCATTTGGTGAAATTGATTGATTCAGTCAACGGATCTTCCTTGGATACCTGTTATGTTCTTATCATTGTGCTAAGCATGTTGGGGATACAAAATCATATAAAACCCAAACCCTGCCCTCGAGAAGCTTATATTACATTTGGAGAGACAAGAAATACACATGATTAAATGCCAAATAGGTCATAGATAATAGATAATAACAATTATTTTAAGTCTTCTAGATAGAATTTGGATAAAAAGATTCATTTCATAAATGAAACTATTGGGAAAATGGAATATACTATTTACCCAGGAACTAATTGATACACTCAAAAATTGCTATCTTAGATAGGAAAAAATCAGGCCAAGTTCATTAAGTGGCCACTGGTAAAGAAGACTGCATGGAGAAAGCGGACCAAGCAGGATGAAGTGAATAGCTTAATCCTTGTCAAGACTATGGCACCATAAGGATGTTTTCTTTAATCACAGAGGACCACATGGGTGATAGAGATTCTAGTTTAAATATTTGAAAAAGAGTCCCAAAAACTTCACTTTTGTTCTGTGTCCCTAGTGTCTGCCTGACACATAGCAGTTGTTTAATGAATTCTTGCAGGTTGAATGATTATCACATAAATTCAATCCAACAACCATTTATTCAATAACTGCTATTGTCTGATACCATGCAAGGCACTGGAAGAGAGGGAAGAAGGGAGGAAGGAAGGAGAGAAGGAAGAAAGAAAAGAAACAAGCATTTATTAAGCTCCTACTGTATTAAGCTCCTACTTTACAAATATCATATGCTTTGATCTTCACAACAACTCTGAAAGGTAGGTACTATTATAACTCCCTTTTTTACAGTTGAAGAGATTGAAGCAAATAAAGGTTAAGTGACTTGCCCAGGGTCATATAGCTACTAAGTGCCTCTGAGGCCGCACTGAACTTGAGCCTTCCAGACTCCAGGACCAACATTCTATCCACTGTGCCACTGGATGCCCATAGCAGCTGGGCATACAAAGTAAAGTGGGTAGAGTTGGGAATGGTGGTAGTAGAGGTGGTGGGGAGAGAGACTGTGGGAGGAAACAACTAGTACACAGAGATGAGTAAATATAAACTATATTTGGAGCAAACACAGATGAATCTGGGATGTAATAACAATAGGGATCATCAATGATCTTGTGGCACTTGAATTGTTTTTTGAATGGAGTTAAGGATTACCAGAGGTAAGGTCAAGAGAGGAAGCATTCCAGCCATGAGGGAGTGGGAAGATAGTCTGCTCATAGGCATGGGGGTTTGCAATGTTGTTTCCCATGCATTTCATTTCATGTGGGTAATTTTGGCTAGAATGCTGAAGGAGTGGTGGTGGCAGTGGTGGGAAGGGATGGGAGAATATCATTGTCCTCCTCTGATACATTAGTACAATGCCATCTACCTCCAGCTTTTCCTGATCTTAGAAGTTGTTGTTTTTTCCCTTATCTCCCCTCACCAGTAATAACTTAAAAAACAAAATCAAGCTCTGGTTTTACCCGGAGCAAGAGCAAGCTTAGAGAGTGACTGAAAATTTTTGGCTCATTCTACCCTCACCCAGAGTTTACTTTGGGAAATCTCAGAAAATACTTCACCTCAACTGACATAGGTAAGAATACCCCAGATCTCATGAAAATACTTGAAGTAAGATTGTATTTATTGAGTAAAAGATGACCTTTATTACTCCCCAAAGAAAATGCTAAAGACTCACTAGAGCCCATAAACAAATGAAGGACTTGAGTCACAATAGCTCCCAAACAGTCTCTACAACTCTCCCAACAAAGAGAGTTTGACTCTATGTCACTAGGAGGGATGTTTAGAGTTATATTGCTAGTAGCAGGGATGGATTGGCACTGATGCATCCACATTCTTGCAGCGGCTTCTTTTTATGACTCATGACGTAGATTTTTGAAGTTGGGCTTGCTGTTTATTGCCATGGGACTGAGAGAAGCTAACTGGCCTCTGTGGATATAGAAGCTTCAGCCTCATTAGTAGGATGCTCTAATGCTCTCAACTGGCCAATGACAAATCTTTTCGGAGAAAAGGGAAATAGGGAGTGAGTAAAACATAGTAGTTGGAATAGGGATGGTTACTCTGCAGAATTCTTTCTTGTTCTAGGTACTAGATTCTGGTACAATAGTCTTTATCACTGATATAATATCTGTCTCAGAAACCTCTTAGATTTGGGTGTAGTAATCATAGCGTTTATAAAGTACTTTAAGGTTTACAAAGCACTTTACAAATAATACCTCATTAGATCCTGACAGTAACCTTGGGAAGTAGGTGCCATTATTATTCTCCTTTCACAGATAAGGAAACTGAGACATATAATGTTTAAGTGACTTGACCAGCATCACATACACCTAGTGTCTGAGGCTAGATTTGAACTCCAGGTCCAGTGCTATATCCAATTTAACATCTAGCTGTCTCTAAAAAGAGCACCAGAGTTCAAGGATATGGGTTCAAGTTCTGACTCTTTTACTTACTACTTGTGTGATCTCATTCAATTCTCTCTGCCTCAGTTTTTTCATCTAAAGTATGAGAGGATTGTCCAAGATGACTTCTATACCACTTCACACCTATCAAATTGGCTAAGATGACAGAAAATGAAAATGACAAATGCTAGAGAGGATATAAGAAAATTGGTATGCTATTGCATTGTTGATGTAGCTGTGAACTAGTCCAATCATTTTAAAAAACAGTTTGGAACTATGCCCCAAAGATTATAAAACTGTGCATATCCTTTGGCCCAGCAATACCACTGCCAGGTCCATTCCCAAAGAGATCAAAAAACAAGGAAAAAGTTCCATATGTACACAAATATTTGTAGCAGTTCTTTTTTGTTGTGGCAAGGAATTGGAAACTTAGGAGGGTGCCCATCAATTGGGGAATGGATGAACAAGTGATCACATATGATTGTGTTGGAATACTATTGTGCTATAAGAAATGATGAAGAGAATAGTTTGAGAAAACCTTGGGAAAACTTACATGAACTGATGCAAAGTGAAATGAACAGAAACAGGAAAATGCTATACATAGTAACAGTAATATTGTAATCATGATCAACTGTGAAAGACAGCTACTCTGATCAATACAAGGATTCACAACATTTCCAAAGGACTCATGATGAAAAATGTTATTCACCTCCAGAAAGATAACTGATGAACTCTGAGTGCAGATTGAAGTGTATTTTTCCTTTTTTCTTTTTTCCTTTTTTTTCTTTTTCTTTCTTCCTTCTTTCCTTTTTTCTTTCCCTACTTTCTTTCCCTCCTTCTTCTCCTTCTTCTTCTTCAACATGGTTAATATGTAAATATGTTTTGTATGATTTTATATGTGTAATGAGTATCATTTCTTGCTTTCAATGGATGGGGGAAGAGTAGAAGAAGAGAAAGAAATTTAAACTCAACCCTCCCCTCCAAAACAATAAGATGATCTCTAAAGTCCTTTTCTACTCTAAATATTCAATGCTATTATTTCTAAACTGAAAAGCTAAGCAAGTGAGTACTAGGGACCTGGCAGTGAAAGTTGTTGGCCTAGGATAGCCCCAACTTAAAGGACAATATAAGAGCAATAGGGGCTAGCCTACTAAACCTGATGTGGTTAATGGGGTTTCTCATTCCCAGAGTAATGAGACACCAAAAAATGAGGACATTACTTAGTGAGTCCCTCACCTATCTGGCCCCTTTCAGCAAACTCAGGGTAAGGACATTGCCCATCTCAGAACACTGGGTGTATTTAATGGAGTTTCCAGCTAAACCTTCCATCAAATTTATGACTGAGCCTGTCTTCTGACCTCCCCTCTCTCACACATTCTTTCTTGAAATGAAGCTGTGTGTGCAAGCTGTGAGGTGTCATTCTCACCAAGCAAGAGATATACAGCTCACCGGCCAGTGTTCAAACGATGGATTTAATCAGGCTCAGCACTGCCCGGGCTGTGTTCCAGAAGCCTGACCCAACTCATAATCCAAGTGACATTGGGGAAACCACCAGGGTCTATCTGGCTCAGAAGGAGAAAGGCTCAATCACCTGCAGGGTTCCCAGAAGTGCTGCAGATGCTGGGAGTCGGGCAGGGGATTTACAGAGAATGATAAGATTGGGGTCTCTACTGTCAAGTTGTGGACACAAGAACAAAAAAACCCCTTAAACAATCAGAGAATAATTAAGTGCTAAATTGTATGATAAGGACTTTAAGTACCACTTGTATGCCTTTTTAGGAAAGTTGGGTTGAATTTGTTGGAGACAGTGTCATGAAGAAAGTTAGACTTTAGCTGGGTTTTGAAGGGAGGGTTTGGAAAGGCAGAAAGTAGAGAAGACAGCAAAGACAATCTCTGCTTTCAAGGAACTTCAGAATCTAATAGGGAAAAACAGCACACATTGGGGAATGGAGGATAGAGGGGGTCACTTTGGTCTAGAAAGTTAGCTGGATTTCCACCTTAGCAAAGAGGCAAGAATGAGTATGGCTACTCAGGGATGGAGAGAGAGGAGAACGGTCTGATTAAAGGGGCTGAGTGGATTGGGGAGAGGATTATAGAAAAATAAGTTTAGAGTCAAAGGAGTTTGGGCTTGGCCATTATAGATTCCTGACTAAGGAGAGTAACATGGAAAAAATCGTCTTAGAAAGATTTGTTTGTCAGTGGTACACAGGGCAGATGACAAAAATAGAGACAGAGATAGAGAAATCCTGTAAGGAGGAAGATTATTGCTCTCAAGGGACAGGGATCTGGATTTTTTTTAAGTGTAAAGAGAAATGAGAGGAAAGATTCTCCTTCAAGACACATTCCAAAGGAAGAATTGATTGGATTTGGTGACAGATGGGAAATAGAAGGAGGAGTCTGTTAACTGAAACAAATCCCCTCAGCCCAGAAATCCTGAGTAAATAGCCTATTATTTGCTCTGAATTTAGGCAGATAAGGGATCTTGTAGAGGAGGCTTCTATCAAGATGTGTTGGACACCTTCTGTGTTTATGTCTAAGCCAGTGGAGGTGGGGGGAGATGTCCTAGACTGAGGGTTAAGGAGGCTATGTTGGGAAGGTCTGTGCTGGGCCAAACCATTTTGATATAAATGATCAATTAATTATTAGTCCTACATTATCCCAGAATTGATCATGCCACTTATATGGATTTTAGAGTAGAGTCAGAGTAAATCTATTCTTGGCTTGTTAGGTCTCCCAGTCTCATCTAATTTAAATCCCTATCCTTTTCCATTAATCATTCAATCACAGAATATTAGGGCTAGGTTTGACCTTGGAAATCAACATCTGTTTTATTTTATATAGGAGGAGGCTGAAGCCCAGAGAAGTTAAATTCTTTATCTAAGGTGAAATAGCTAGACAAGCCCAGGAGAAGTAGGTTTGTAGCTCTAAAGCTGGAAGGGACCCTGGATACTATCTGGTCCCATATCTTCATTTTATAGATAATGGAAACCAAGACCCAGAGATTTGAAATGACTTTCCCAAGGTCATTCAGAGAATAAGTATTGGGGGCAGGATTTGAACCCAGGTCCTCTAACTTTTTAGATATCCATTTTTTCCACCATTATTCTTTCTATTATATACTACATATGGCCTCATTCTCAGTCCAGTTTCTTTTCCATTGTACCTCTGTTGTTATTCTAAGAGTATTTTTACTTTAAATACCACATGACTTCTTCCTTTAAAATAACCTCATGAAGCGCAAGAGCATTAGATCATATTTTGTCAGACCCAGGGTTCACTGAGCCCAATATCCTGTAGAAGAGTTTGAATAAGAACAATTTAGGCTCAATGTCAGGAAAAGCTTTCTAACAATTAGATTTGCCCTACAGTGGGTGGAATAGACTGCTATGAGCGGTTCTCCTCTTTGGACATCTTCAAGCAGAGGTTGCATGGCCACCTGTCAGGTATGTTTTCCTAGATACTCCTTCCAGGAAGGGTTGAGCTAGATGAATGAATGAATGTTCCATAAACTGTCATTTATTAAGTGTTTACTATGTACCAGTCACTGGCTAAACGTTCAGGATACAAATACAAGAAAGAAAGATAGTTCCTGCACTCATGGAACTTACATTCCAGTAGAGGAAGACATAAAAGGGATTTAGGGGGTGGAGGAGTGGGATAGGCATCCCTTTGGCATGATCTGGAAATGGCTGAAAAGCAATGTGGCTACCTGGTTCTGGACACATAACATGAAAGTCGAGCCCAGGGTGATTCCAGGTGAAGACTCCAAAGTTATAATGGGCAATGGCTGAGGAGGAGGATGACTAGAGGGCAGGTGGCATGGTTTGGCATGGCTACTGAGGTTTCTTCCAACTTTCAAATTCTGTGATTCGATGTTCTCTGAGGTTCCTTCTTGGCTCTAGAGATATGATTCTATGATCTTAACATAAATATGATTCTATGTTTAAGCATTTACCAGTACCATTGTGGCTTGAAAAAAAGCTTGGACAGCTTACTATCTGGTGTAGACAGTTTATGGAACAAGTGCCTGGTTTCCCCAGGGAGTAGTTGATGATTCTGGCTCAATGGAAAGAAAGAACAAAACATTACCATGTTATATTTTGTGGTTGTTGTTGAAACGATGAACTGTCAGACCCAGTGAGAGATGGAATGGTCCAAGCCAATGGCAAGCTATGAAGAACTCCAGTTGGAGGAAAGGGGAGGAGGGTGCTCTGAAGCCCCAAGTGCCAATTTGAAGGAACATCCTATTTTGTTGCTTTTAATGTCTCTATATAAATATACAGATCAGTGGCCATTTGGGAGTATTTTCCCCACAGTGATCTCTGAATTGATACTCACCAAATTAGATCAATTCCAGTGGGGGCTTATAGCCTGTGATTATCAAGATCTGAAACTACTCCTTTGCTTCCCAAGGCTGGGTGTTCGTTTTCAAAAGGGCCTTGTAATAAACAGCAGCGGGAGCTATATATAGCCCAACTCCTCTCCGTTTGTAGAGCTCAGAAAGCCTACTGTTTGAGGTTAGTCTTGAGTCAACTTCTACCATTTACTTTGGAGCATTTCAAAGGGAGGGAGAACACAAATCATTATGAGCCTAATAAGAAGGTTGGGTATTTAGTTTAAATGTGTACACAGCAATCATTGTTGCGGAAGGTCCTTCTTCCTCGCAGCACATTATTCCAAAGCAGGGTGCTGTTTGCCTGGTTTTGTCTGGTCCCCAATTTGCATGCACTTGATGGATTGCCAGGGTCGGGAGGTTCAGTACTTGGGAAGCCGTGGAGTGGCGTCTCAGCAAACTCTTAAGAGGAAGGCAACACTAATACCAGCATTTGCCCAAACTCCTTGAGTGCTTTGAGACTTTCTTAGGCAGTGCTAGATCAATATGACAGCTGACTAAGAAGCTTTGGACACACATTCACAAACTCTCTCTATTGGCTTATTCTATCCCTCGAGTCTGAAGGTGGTAGCAGAGAGGAGAGGGCTCCTCAAGGACTCCAGCAGCTTAAGGAGGGCCTGCTAGGGCCGATGCAGAATTGTTTTCTTGCTAGGGCTCTCCAGTTGCTATGGCCCTGCCTCTATGGAGTTCAAGTTTGCAGAACTGATTTAGAGTGGCCCTTCACCAGTCCATCGCAGAATGTGAGCTTTTAAACCGTCCTGCTCCTTATCTCCACTCAGCACTACTCTTCTCTCCTAAACGTCCAAGAGAAAACATCCTTCAGAGGAAGTTTGGGGAGGGAGTGGGTGGAGAGGGAGTATTCATCAGCAAACTGGAAAGGAAAGTTGCTGCGTTTCTGGGGAATGCATTTTCCATGAAGTAATTTTTGCTGTTTTTTTGTTTTGTTGTTTGGTTTGTGTCATTTACAAGACCTTTTAATTCCATTTCCCTTGGTGAGGAATCACTGCTGATTGTTAAAGGAAAATATCAGAGGTTTCTCAGTTCTTACTCATCATCCTCATCCTCATCATCACTGTCATAGTCTCTGCATTTTTTCCATTCATTATTTATGATTGTGCTGCTAATTGAGCTCCAGCCACTAATGGCAGATCATAAATTAGACATGAACCTAGAACAGAGGGTCTGCTATCCAAAGCAAGTAGTATTTATCATACACTTAGGAGAGGCTGGGTAGCTTCCCTCCTTGGGAGGATGGCTCTTGTTAGTGCTTTGGGTTTGCACCCAGGGTAACTGTTTCCATAGATTCTAGTACCTAAGAGCCTGTAGTGGTCTCAGAGTAATTAGCAGCTTGGGGTCAGTTCCAGTTGCCTGAGAGTTTGGTCAAGCCCTTCTTAAAGTTTACAAGACAATTAGCAGGTATTCCTTTGGAGGTTTATTGAAGGGGTGATGATTCACTCCCTTACTTTCTTTTCCAGGGGATTATGATTAGAAAAAAGGCAAGCAAGCATTAAGCGCCTACTTTGTGCAAGGCACTGTGCTATGCTAAGGATACAAAGACAAAGCATGTAGCCAAATGTTCAACTGCTTCAGTCATTTGGTATAGTAGGAAGTTAGTGTAACGGGAAGGGAGGGAGAAGTGAGGGTTATAAAAGAGAACAGAAAGGATTTGATTTAGAAAATGAAGATCAACCTCTGGACCTGCCAGTGTAGAAACCCAGAGGCTTTATGATTTCTATCTGGAACGGGAAGAAACAGGAGCCATTTATAAGATGAATCCCTGTCTTCCTCTTCCTTCCTATAATAAAGCCAATTTATTCTGAAGTATTCTGGGGTTCTTGAGATATGTTCCCTAAAAATGTTATGGGAAATGTTAAATGGCTCGCTATTTCATTTTCTTGTCAAGCTTTTAAAATTTGGTTTAAATCATACTTCTTTATACTAGCATCTATTCTAATAAGAAGCCAGGGACCCTTGAGCTTGGGGAGTGGTGGACAGGAATGGGATCAAATGTCTATGGAGGTTTCCTAACTGCCTATATGCCAAGCTGTACAGGGCCAGGAACGGGATCTGGTTCAGTCCTTTTGAGCAAAATGCCCCAGGGGCCAGTCTTCATGGAACAAGCAGCCAGGCAAAGGAGAAAAGAGGAAAGGTTCCTCTGTTAGAGTGTGTGTGTGTGTGTGTGTGTGTGTGTGTGTGTGTGTGTGTGTGTGTGTGTGTGTGTGTGTGTGTGTGGTGTTTTAGCCTCATTCTGGTTATCATTTCTGTTCTCCCAGAGATCCCTCACCTTTAGATTTTCTTCTGTAATCCTGTTTAGCCAGGGCTGTATGGGAACTCCTTCTGCCTTTACATTGGGGCAATGCTTTCTCATGGGTGAAAACTACTTTTCAGTGCCTGGGGCCAATCACTTTCTCCCCTCATTGGAAAGTCAATGAATAGAAAAGGGGCTATTCCTTTCTCTTTCCCTCCTTCCTCCCCCCACCCCCCAACTTGCAATACAAATTGCAGTCCGACTCCAGCAGGAGTTTGAGAATACTGGGTCAAAAGAAGTGTTTTTAAAGCCGGTCT
The DNA here is from genome assembly GCF_028372415.1 of Notamacropus eugenii. Lineage (NCBI taxonomy): Eukaryota > Metazoa > Chordata > Mammalia > Diprotodontia > Macropodidae > Notamacropus > Notamacropus eugenii. Next base: position 311,120,728 of record NC_092876.1, read on the forward strand.
TTGACCAGCCAGACTGAATTCAGAGAACTCACTGCCATGCCGCTCTCCAGAAAGGAGCCACGTAAGCAACATGAGGGAGGAGAGCCCCCCCTCTCCTCCCGCTTTGCACGTGCACCCCAAGAGGATAGGGTTTTGTTGTGTTACAGTATCTGAAGCCCCAGGATGCAGGGGGAGGAGCCCCAGCACAAAAGCCCACATTGTGACCTCCAGCTGGGCCATGTAAATGATTTGAATGCCCTCACATTACTCAACTGCTTGTATATTTGACACTACGTAAAAAATGCCAAGCTTGACATTTGAACTAGCATTAAATAACAGTAACTCCCATAACACCCCTCTCCCCAAAAGGAGGAAGAAATGGAGAAATGATATATTTTGAATAAAATCTGGAGGATTTTACAAAAAGATCACAGATTTCCTTGAGGGTTTTTTCTCTCTTGTTGCTAATTTTTTTGGAGTTCCCCCACCCCCTTCCAGGAAAGATTAATGTTGAGGTTAGCGGACCTTTTTTGATGATAGTGAGGCCTCTGTGCTAACTTGGAAACTAGAGGAGGCTAGAGGTCTAATCTTTGCAGCAGTCTGCCATCATGTTAGTGGGAAAGAACACTGGGCTAGGAGCATGAAGACGTATTTTAAAGCTAGCTTTGTCACGGATTTCCTGTGTGATCTCAGGCAGTAATGATGATAATAGTGAAGACAACAACTGTAACATCTCTTTCTTTCCTGAGCTAGGATTCAAATCCAGGGCAGCTGATTCTAAGGACTGCACTATTTCCAAAATATGAGGCTCATGGTCTTACCGTTGAGCTTAGAGCATCCTTATTTTATAAAGTGAGGTTAGCCATGTGATAATGAATAAAAGAGACTAGATTTGAACTCAGATCCTCTGGTTTCAAATCCAGTGCTTTTACCAGTATACTCTGACTTCTCTCTGGCCCTCAGCTCCACGATGGGGGTGAGATGAAGGAGGGTATTGTGATTTCCTTAGTATAAAGAACTCCTGGTGAGGAAATTCCCTCTACCCATGTAGACTGGCAATTTCTCTGCAACAAATCTTTTAAAGGAGGATAATAACTTCATTGGGTTGTTTGAGAAAGCACTTTGAAAAGTAGAAAGGCTAAGTCTCTGTTGACTTCTCAGTCTATCAGACAAGAGTTGAATTGCAGGCTTTGTTATGAGTTACTGTCCTTTGGATACATTTCCACTTTCCTCTTAAGAATGTTCTCATATTAACAATTTTCCATTTTGAAATTAAGAAGCTAGTCCTTTCAGACATTTTCTTTTTCTTGTTAATTTAAAAAAAAATTCATTTACAAATTCTCTCCCTCCACTCCTCCCCCTCACTTATTGAGAAAGTAAGAAATATGCTCTTCATTATACATATGAAATCATCTTTAAGGCATTTCCTAAGAAAACTCTTGCAATTCTGTTTCACTTAGGACGCTTAAATAGCCTAGCCCAACTGTCTTATATCTATTACCCCTTAATATCTTCTGACTGGTCCTCACCTAGCCCTGGATCCCGGTGGTTTAGGTGTTTATGTTAGGACAAGATGTTCATAGTTTGGTTTGTTTGGTTATTTTGTGAGCTGAGGGGGTTGTCAAAGGGACCTGCATTGATTTTGGGCTCTGACCAAATAAAATTGTAGTGAATCAGCTGACTGTGAGGAGCCAGTGGGATTCCTTTGCCTAACACCTCTATGAGCAGGAGGTATAGTTGTTTTCAAAACATAGTCACCCTACCCCTTAACCCCACCCCCACCCAGGCTATACGTGTGTGGCGCCTAGTACAATTAAGATTCTTCCCCAACACTAGCAAGCCCTGACTTCGGGGCTAGTCGTGAAGAATCTTCTGAGAACTCATTCCTTTCTGGGGGAGTTTATAAGAGATTTATCATGGCTGAGTTCCCCTATAGAAAACTTGGAATTGTAAGTCTTACGTAGCCCAAGAAAGAAACTGAACGGGAATTAGCAAGAACCAGACAAGAGTAAGTTAACAGTATTCATGGCAGTGTCTTGAGTGGCATGACAGGAGAAGACAAAAAAAAAACCTTAAGAAGAAAAAAGAAAAGGAAAGGCTGGGGAATAAAAAACTCCCAAACTTCGTCTACTAAGTAGTCCACTGTGGAGGGGGAAAAAAAAACAAGTTTGCAGGGTGCCTGGTGCAATTTGCCTCCCTAGTCCGTGCCTTTGTTGACCCTCTTTTTAGGGGGAATGTTTAGCAAAGCTGTTTATTTTGCATAAACCCAAGTAATAACCCGGGGCCTGAAGGGAGAAGAATTGTGTGGGGATGACAGCAGTTTGATTTAATGATTAGCCACCTGACCTCCCTGCACCTTTTGAGCCTTAACCGAAGAATAAATTCTCATTCTTCTAAGCCTGGCCTGCATGTTAATCACTCAAAGAAAAGCAGAGGAGATTGAAATAGGCCCATTGTGGAGGGGAGAAGTTTTGAAAGGGGTGGTCCTGGCCTGCCCCAGCTTTGTGGCGGCTCCGTGCTGAGTCAGGCCACTCGCGTTTCATGTTGGCCCTTTCTTTACCGCTCCAGTGAAAATCCCGCTTTCCAGTAAGGATTTTATTATGATTGTTTTTTGTCACTTTTACATTCCTCACTCTTCTCCAGGACTTGTCCTTTCAGATTTGTGGGCTCTGTAAAAGCAAAATTTGTTCTCAGAAAACATGACTCTTTTGATGGAAGTCACTACATTTGCCTTCAGGAGACTCCCCACCTAGGGCTAGGACTGGGACAACTGCCTGAAGCTACAAGAAGCTTGGATTTTGTCTGCAAGACTCAAGATACTTGGACAAAATGGGGAGTAAGTTATCCAGAGCACATCTAAGTATCAGAAACTTCCAATGTGCTCTTTTTACCCACAAGCTTTCCCCCTGCTCACTATCCCTCTGTCCACATTTATCCTCCCAGGTTATGGTATTATATTACAAGGACTGACTTCAATCAGTATTTATATACAGTTCGGTCTTCTAGCCCAGTGATGTGGCAGAGATAGGAGAAGGAGGGCAATTCTGGCTCTTCAGGATAGGTAAAATTGTCTTAAAAGGAAAGAATTTGAGGGGAAAGGAACAAAGCTGTATAAGAGAAGTCTTTTTGTCTCTTTCCGTCAGAAGACTTTTTCCTTCTAGGAGTACCTGAATTTTGGGTCCCAAGGGACAGCAAAATACAGTAGGAACCAGAAATTTTTATAGTATATCAATAGCCACCTCATCAGTTTCCCTAGAAAGTAGGACTTAGGGACTATTTTCTTTGTGACTGGGAAGTGTGAGCATGATGGAACAAAGACACTAACATAAAGAAATGTAATAAGTGCTAAAATTAAAAAAAAAATTGTCCTTGAAGAGAAAGCTTTAAAAAGGAACAGGTGAAAGGAAGTGGGATGATAAGGGAGAGGTGGGATATTTAAATTTTTTAAAAAATTTGGGTGGAGGCTTCTTTTGGAGGGAGGGGGAAGGTGGAGGTCAAGGGATAAACCATTCCTTTGCCTGTACTGGTTTACTCTAGAAAAGATTTTTTTTTTTTAAATGGCAGTTCTTACTCATTGCACTCCTCCCTCCTTTTCCTCTTCATTTGATGATTCTTTTGCTGGTCATTCATTTCTACATTTCATGATCCTTTGTAGCTCTTTCTTCTTCTGCCCATCCTTGACCTTTCTTTCCCCTTCTCATATAGGTAAAATGTGTACTTGAGAATTGATTAATATTAGTAGCCTAATTTCAAGCAAGTTTGGATGAGGGCTGACTGTGAGCAAAGTTAAGTATCCTTTAATGAAATTCAGGAATCCTGGGTCTAACCCCGAGCTAGGTTGTTAGTTTGTTGTGTGTGACCTTGGTGGAATTATGTAATCTTCTTTTTGGGAGGAAGATTTCAGTTCAATATAAGGAAGCACTTCTTTTAAAATTGTCTACTCTACCGGATTGTAAATTCCTTCAGGATAGGGGTTGTGTCTTGTTTCATTTTTGTATCCCCAGTGCCCAGCACTGCATAATCACTCAGTCAAGAAGCATTTGTTAAGTGCCTAGTATATCTGAGGCAACTGTGCTAAGTGATAGGGATAAAGTGAAAAAAAATTAAAATAATCCATGTTTTTAAGGAGCTTACATTATATCAGGAGATGCATCATACACACATTTGAACATATCCAAAGTGGATATAAACTATATACATATATATGCTATATATATATATATATATATATATATATATATATATGTGTGTGTGTGTGTGTGTGTGTGTGTGTGTGTGTGTGTGTGTGTGTGTGTATGTATTTCAAGATGATTAGGGGGATTGGTTCTAGTACCTTGGGGGAATCAGGAAAGGCCTAACTCACTTGACACGGTGCTTCAACATAACAGGCATTTAACAAATGATTTTTTAAAAATTAAGGCTGTCTGAACATGAAATGGGATGCTTTCTGTATCAACGTGGTACCTTGTAATGAACTAGCCAGTTGTCATAACTAGGAATGTTCAAGCCAAGGATGAGCAACATGTTGTTGGCAATCACTCATCAGTCAAAGAGTTGGGAAGTCATATAATGACCATGAAAAGATTGCTGTTTCTGGGTTTGAATCTAGACACTATCTTACCTGAGTGACTTTAGGTAAGTCATATGATCTCTTTAGACCTCAGTTTCTTTAACTGTAAAATGAGGATGTTTTAACTAAATCACACTGAAGTTTCTGAACTGGTGTACCTTGATGACTTTGAAGACATTTTCTAACTCTTCTATTATGCTTTGGACCTCACTTTCTTCATCTGTAAAATGAAAGCTCAAATCCAGATAGTTTCTAAGCTTCGTTTAAAATCTAAAATAATGAGTTATTTGCTATTTTCCTTATTTTATACATGAAGAAGCAAAAGGGCATGGTGTTCCTGTAGGTGATCTACACAAGCCTGCATGTTATTGTGTCCCTGATCTTCCTAGGCATTCTTCCAGAGCTACAACTGATACAACTACTCCCCTCACACCCATCTTGGAAAGCTATAGGAGTTGGGAGATGCGGTTTTACTATTACTTGTGTGACTTGACTTGATTCTCTCTTTCCTCACTAGCAAAATGAACATGTTAATCACTGTCTTAATACCTCAGAGGTTTTTTGGGATGTTCAAAACAAATGAGATGAAGCAAGGGTAACTACTTTAAAAGTGCAAAGATTTGTATAAATACATTTGTTCGTTTGTTTTTTAATCACTGGCAAAAGAACACGGATAACTATCGTTATTTGTCTTAAACATGGAAGTTACACCACAGGTAAGTGAAATCATTAGAGAGCTCAAAGATAAGACGTCCTTTCTTTCCCTTCCTGCTTTTCCTTTCCTGCCTTCCGCTTCCTTCCACCATCCCTCCCTCCCTCCATTGCTTCCTTCTTTCCTTCTCTGATTCCCTCCCCTCTGCTCTCTTCTCTCCTCATCCCAGCACCTCCCAACCTTAAGAGTTACCAGCAAGGAGCTAAAGTGATTGACTTTGAATAGCACCTCTTCTCCTTTAGGGAATCTGGACTTTGATGCTGGATTACAGCAGTAGGATTAGAGAAGTAGGATTACTGGAATAATCCTCAAACTGGATAATCATCACCTGAATAATTAAGAATTAACTATTCAGCCTGGTTTATTGAGAAATCCAAAAGATCTTGTTTTTAGTTGTATTTCTACTTGTGACTAAGCCTGATGTTGAAGAAGTTGTTTGACTTTCTTGGGGCTGTTTCCATGATGTATGTGACATATTTTTGAGCTCTTTAGGAATAGATGGGTTGAGGGTAGGGGTCTATATACAAATAAAAGATGTTATCCTTGATCAGATCACAGCACTTCAGCTCTGTATTAGTCTGTCTGTGGTAGACATTAAACATTGAGTAACGGAAGGGCAAGCTATCCTCCATAATACTATCTCCAAAGAATGGAAATATGCTTCAAGCATTCTTAACTTGTAATAATCTATTATGTTTCTGTCACCTATGTATCAATAAAGCTGTGATCTTATTAATATTGGTCTTTTTTTATAGTGGTTGAGACTGCAACCCATGCAAACCCTCTCATCCAGTGCTACTGTGAAACTCTTGTTCAAGTCCTCACATAAATCCTCAGGGGTAGAGTTAGGGTTGACTGGGAGTTTTTCAACATTACCTGTACTCTCTATGAACCATTCATCTGTTTTCTCTCATTCTTTCTACATAACTGGCCCACCTTCTTTTCTGGTTGTATATCTCTTTGATGATAACTTGTATACTACTCTTTCATTATTGGTAATATATGGCAGTCTATTTACACTCACCGTGTGTCTTTCCATTGCCCTCCTTAGCGATGCTATATGTTTGATTCTTCAGAGATGATGATATTCTGTGATTTGCAGCCATAGAAAAAAATTGTGAAAGACTCTTATTAAAAGGATGAATTTAAATTTCAAGGGAAAGCTTGAGGTCATTGAAAATGTTGCACCCAAATGCCCTTTTTTTCCTCTGATTCAATTTTGGTCCCACTTACTTGTCTATCTTAAGTGTCTGTCCAAGATACAGCTATATAGAGATAGAGAAATTGACATGGATATGTGCACGTGCACCCACATTTCTTTAGAATATATGTTTATATGAATATACACATATATTTATACTGATAGACCAGTTCAACAGGCAGCTCACTCAACTTCATACCATTGTCTGAACAGGCATTTTTCATCCACTTGAATTTTCCTGTGTAAATTGTTAGGCTGAACTCTTACGAGCAGTTGTGAATTTCCTTCCGAAGTCTACAACATTTTTCAGTTTAATACAATCAGCACCATATTATCCACAAACAGGAGTTGAAGGATCTCACCAACTGTAGAGAATCTTTCATTTGGACGCTGAACTTGATTTCTTTTATTTCAGGACAAGCACCTTTGGTGAGCACACCTGTCCCAGTTATTTGCAGTGCTAGATATTCATAATCAGAATACTATTGATCAGAATCATCTCTGCTATTGTTTCATCAAGAATTTTCAAGTGAAACTCCAATAAATACTTTCAAAAACTAGGCAAGGCCCTTTTCCTTTCCGTCCATTTCCTATATTTGCTCATAGCGTGGCACTATCTTTCTTCCTGCTTTACAAACCCATTACAAGAGCAAAGTAAACACATGTGGCATTTGCGATGGGAAAATTTCCATTTTTTTTAAAGCCAAATCGTAGGTGCTGCAGCAGCGTCTTCTATGAAGTACAAGCGGCATGTTTCCATGCAGGGGGAGAAAGGGAAAGGATCTCATGTTGAGAAGGTAAAGCGTTAGCTTCTCCCCACTTCAGCCAGTGGCTGGACGCTCGTATGCTCGCACATTTACACCTCTGACAAACACTGCTTCCTTTTACTGGAAACTCCGCCGGCATCTCCTCCAGACAGGCAAGCATCCTGCACCCTGCCAGGTTGTCTACTTTCCTGAAGATCCACGCGGCGCCTAAAGAGACCGGGCGTATTGTGAGCAAAGCTCTGCAGCTGGTCCTCATTTGTGTTTTACAAGCAGGTCTCTTGGTGGGAAATGGTTTTTGCAGATCTCTGTGATATAGAAGCACCCCGGGAAAGGTTGGGGAGGGGGCACATATTTGACTAGAGGGGTTCATTTCCGTTCACTTTCCTTTTTTGGAAACAAAACAAAACAGGCTGAACTATTTCTTATTCTGCCTGAACTCTTGCAATGGCTGCAGCTGCTGAGAAAGATTTCCCAAGGAAGGCGAGTGATGCAACGAAGGAACGTTAGAACAACTTTTGAAGACGGTTCTTTGACTTGTAAGTGGTCTCCGTTTTCTGTTTTCCTGGGCCTAGAGAAAAAGGTGTCCTGTCACATAGAGTGAGGGTCTACATGCTCAGTTGCCACCACTCTGCCATTACAATGCAGTAACATGCTTCCTTGTGACTGCTGAACTGAGAGTGTGTGGGAATGAGTATTTTAGGGGCAAGTACAGTAATCTGGGGGCAGGAGATGTACATACTCCTTCATACTTTGTCACTAACTTCTTAGGTGACTTGGGCAAGTTACTTAACTTCTGGACCACATTTTCCTCATCTATTGAATAGGAATGATGATAATTCATCTTCCCTCGGAGGACTGTTATAAAACTAAAATGAAATAATGATTGGGAAAATAAGTGTTTAAAAGTTCTTACAAGCATGATGCAAATGTGTATTGTTGTTGCACTTAACCTAGCCTTGTCATATGTGCTCTTTTGAATATAATTGAATGGGGAGCTAGGTGGGAAGCACATGAGAGGGGGCAGATTTTGGCACTGTATAGAGATAAAACTTTTGAAGGATGAGAGCTATCCCCAAATAGAGTGGATTTCCTCTCTTACTAGTGAGCCCCCTGTCACTGGATATTGTAGAGCATAATCCTTTTCTGGTGGAGGAGTGAATTAGATAATTTCTGAGGTCCTTTACAACTCAAAGACTCTATGATTATACTGCTTCACTATCTAAACAGTTTTTCCTTTTAAAAAAAATTGGGGGGCAGTTATAGTATTTCATAAATGCTCCTCTAGTGTTAGATAAAGGCTGGCACCCTGGTGTTATAGATTTCCCTGCTCAACTACCATAATCCCTAGTCCTTAAAACCTGTAGTTACTTACCGGTTTCCTTTTCCCCCATTTCCTTTTCATTCGTAGTTCTTTTGTATCCAAGCCTCTCCTCTGAGAACTTTTTACATACTAACAATACTAAAACCTTGGTTCCTTATTGACATTTTAATTTTGAAGAGCTTAATTCATTTCACTTACCCCAATTTTGTCTTTTTCACAACATCTTAGCAATATCCATAGAGGATGGCAATTATCTCTCCTGCTTCAAAAAAGTAAATGAAGTCCAGAGTGGTTACGTGATTTACTCAAGGTTACGCAGTAACCCAGTGATCAAACCTGGCCTAATTCCTTTGAGTTCTTGTTCAAGTTTCTTTCTGTTAAATTACATATAGCTTCCATTAAAAGAAACTGATAAAGAGAACTGAACAGAGAATCATCTAATTCATTTTGATCTGACTTTTATAAAATTTGAAATAGTACTTCTTATAGGTGAAAAGTTAAGACCTCTTCTTTGCACAGCATTTGAGATGCAGAAATGAAGTATGATTTGTTTCTCAGATTATGTTTTTTTCTTCACAAAGCCACACTCGAAATCTCTTTTCCCTATTACTTCTTTGATATTTGCATTTTCTTAAAAATAAATAAATAAACAAAGCCAATCTCACATGTATTCCCTAAATGAGAAGCTAAATCCCTAATATGAATACCTAATGCCACCCATATTTCTCTGATCCTGTATTAATATGTAAATTAACTGGTCACCCATTACCTTTTTAATGTAATTAAATATCAAGTCATGGTGATGAGAGGGCAGTCCAATAAGGAAGATCCCACCACTGGTTCTGCCCCATATATAGATTGGCTAGACAACAATGACAACTCTGGAAGACAGTAAATTAGAGAGGGTTTGCTAGATCTGCATCAGGTGCAAGTAATTTCTATACTGGGAGTGCTCTATAACTGAAGAAGTTGCAGAGCTAGACCTAAAAAGAGAGAGAGAATTTCTAAACATAAAACATTAAGTATAACGGGACTTATGGAGGCCTAATTATTTAAGTGTTCCATTTCAAGTTGACTATTTAAAAAAAAAAAACATTTAAGGCCGCTGATGCAACATTAAAATGGAATGGAGAAAAATGACATCAGAATAATATAATAAACTACAGGGTGGCTGGATCAAAGGTCTGCTGTGTTGTCTCTTAATATTTTGCCAACTATTAGTCTGAGATGGATGAAAGGTGGCAGTGGATGAGAGTGTGCTACAGTTGCTTTGGGTGGCCAACACCTATTTGGTCCTGGTCTTATCTTCTAAATGAGTGAAGATTCTACGCAGACCAGTGTGGAAGAGGTAAAAAAAATTAAGCTGGTACAGGACTCAATGAAGAAACATTGGATTGGTAGTCATAGAAGGAGAATGAGCCAATCAGTCGATAATAAGCATTTCTTGAGTGCCTACTTCATGCTAGCTATTGAGAACACAAGGAGAAAAATAAAGCCATCTCTGTCCTCAGGGAGTTTACATTCTACTATTTGTACAGAAAAAGGAAACATTACCAATGAGAAACTTGGAACTGAAGAGATCTTATGTATATATATGTATGTATGCAGTATGCATGTATGTATGTATGCATGCATGTATGTGTGTATGCATGTATGTATGCATGCATGTATATGTATATATGCACGCACTTTATATTTATTGTGGGTAGTGTTGAGCACTGTGAGGGATACAGAAGTGTAAGACAGTGGTCTGACTCCAACAAAGACTAATACAGAGGTAAATGTAAATAATACAGAAGAAAATCCCCAGTCTACAATTAAATGCTAAATTATATGATATAGATTCTAAGTACTATAGGAATCTATGAGAGAAATCAATGATAGTCATAGAAGATTTTGTTGATGTGGCTATAAATTTAAGATAGACCTTGAGAATATATTGTTTGGGTAAATGGAAGGGAGAGATAAGGAGAACAGAAGTCATTCTAGTCAAGAATGGCATTGTTAACACAGCTGCGGAGACAGGAAACAATACAAGTCTAATGTAGAATCCATAACATGTGTGTGTAATGGTTAAAAACTGAATTGTGGCTAATGCCATGAGCGTCTAATCTTAATGTCAGACAGACTTGTTCCAGGTTACTTTGCCTTAGATTTTTGGCATTTTGCCTTGTTAACTGATTTGTGGTTGGGAGATGCTGTGCAAATCAAACGTTTTGGCATCTGGTTCATATCTTGTCAGAGGTTGAAGTTCATTCTCAGCAATCTACAATGCAGATGCATTTCAAAGAGAATGTTTAATTGATGTCCAATGCTGTTCTCCTTTTCATCTCGTAAGTAGAAATGATTTTTTTTCTTGATGGATAAAGGAGGATGAGCAGCTCTTTATGAGGATGCAAAAGGTGGTCATTTTGATGGATCCAAAATACCCTGTGTAATAAAACTAATTTTGAAGTTTTAAGGGAAGGATGTAAGATGAAATGAAAGCAGAAATCTTGCCTAGGCCAGGTAGATACCAGATAAGGTAGGGTTTTTGAGATAGGAGAAAACCAATAGGGGGAACTCAAATAAGAACACATTTCATACTGTTGCTCAAAACTAGCCCAATTCACTAGCTTCTCTAAAACATTGAACTCAATAGACTTGTTCTTAGAGAGTGATTTTGTTCCTTACTTCCCATATTCTTTGAGCTTGTTCATATTTGGGTCTAGACATCAGTAAAGATGTAGTGACTTTATCCTTTAACCTTAGCAAAGAATTCTTCAGCATCTTAGAACCTGTTCACTTCCTGACCTGTCAGTTTCTTTAGTAAGAATTTGGACAAAAGTTGATTCATTAGGAGATAATGGGGAAAATTGACTGTACAGTGAGAAATCAACCTGTTATCACCTAGCGTTCATTCATTTAGCAAGTGTTCCTTGAGCATTTTGTGATGGTGGTGGTGTTCAGGCACTTTAGTCATGTCTGATTCTTTGTGACCCCATTTAGGGTTTTCTTGGCAAAGATACTGCAATTGTTTGCTAATGCCAGTCCTGTGTTCTATCCAGTGAACCACCTAGCTGCTTCATGTCTACCATGTGCCCAGTGCTATTCTAATTTTTATGCAGGGATTTAAACATATATCTATATCTATGTGTAGGTATGGATAGATAGATAGATACTATTTTATATCTCTCACGTAAGGTTCTTACATTCTCATAAGGCATATGTGGGCAAAATAGTAATAGCATAGGAGTGCATACTAAAATAAATGTTAATAGACTTTAAGACCTTCAAAAGAAGGAGAAATTGATGTCACCTGAAACAGAAGGTTTTCTGGAAGAGGTAGGATTCACCTTAAGGGATGGAAAGAATTTGGATAAGAAAGGTAGGACTGGTAAAAGTAGTCTATAAGTGAACAAATGAAGGAAAATTAAATATTTACTATATGCCAGGCATTGTGTTAAACACTGGATGTGCAAATACTAAAAACAAGACAGTTTCTGCCCTCCCGAAGTTTACCTTTTTGTCAGAAAGCCAACACAATGGTGTCTAGGAAGGAGAGGTGTTTTGGTCAAAGGAGACAATGGGATAGTTAGTGGAGTTATAGGGCAATTGGCCACCCATGTCTTTTCTAGGAATGGTAGCATTGGAGGTAGAAAGTAGAAATTGGAGGCAGAAAGGTGAGTAAAGGAGATAGAGAAGGTATGTATGGATGGTGGCATGGCATGGATATCACTTGAAAGCAATGGCGTGGTGGATCTGGATCTAGCTTAGATATGGTGGACACTAACCATGAGAAGCCCAGAAGACCAGGTTGAAAGCTAGAGGGCCTAATGGGAGGTGGAGGCTAGAGCATGGTGGCATGAAGGGAGCCTGGAACAACAGCTCAGTAGGTGGATTTTGCCGAGACATTGTGATTCCACTAAAGGGTGACATTTTCTTATAATTTAGTCTGTAGAACATAGAAGTTAAGTGACTTGCCTAGAGTCACACAGCTAGTTAGGTGTCAGAGTGAGATTTGAACCCCTGGGTCCTCCTAACTCAAAGTCCTACGCTTCCACTATTCTGCTAGGCTGCAACTTACAGGTATAAAGTATTATTATTATTTGTAGTAATAGTATTGATATTATTGTGGAAAGATTTTCTGCCCGACTTCTTGCTCTTTGCTCTCTCCTTCTCTGAACCCACCCTCCCTTCCTCTCTATGTGGCTATCTAGAACCTTCTGAGATTTAAAGGAGAAATACTCCACTCTTTATAATGGAATAGAAAAATGTTCTTAAGAATGGGGAGAGGAGAAGATGAAATAATTTAGTAAGGAGGAGAGTCTTTAAAAACAGATGATTTTAACTCTGTTATATTTTTGCCTTGTACCCATCATCCTTTCTGGGAAACTTTTCAGCTGGTTTGGGCAAGGAAGGCATTTTTACCATATCTATTATCGAACTAAAAATCAGAGTCTGATGGCACCTTGAGTGCTTTGCTTGGAGCTCTCCCTCAGCCATTAAGGTTTATCGCCACCAAAGACAGTGATTGAAAAAGGCTTTTTGCAGGACTGAAATGTGAGCAATGAAACTTGCCAGTTGATACCGACACAGGGCACTTATCTAATAAAAATATCCTCCGTGTCAAAAGGTTTCAGTAAATGTGCCTGCAAGTATTAGCAGTCATTTATGTCACCTTTCACTCCCCCCAGGGCTTCTAGTGATGGGGCCCATAAAAGGGTTTTTTTTTAGTTCTTAGTAGGAGGGAGTTAAAAGGCCTGAGTATTTTTTAGTTGGAGAAACATTATAAGATCTTCAAAGCAGGGTTTCCCAACTGTTTCATAGCAGCAACTGCTCAGTCATTCCCCATATTTCTCCCTTGTCTTGAAGTTCTAACTTTGGAAAGTGGAGGTACTCATGCATAGAGATTCTAGGAATTATGAGTTTGAATTAGAATGTTCTCTTGGAATTCACAGGAGTCTAAACTGCCTATGGACAGCAGTATTGGATTGGGTTCTTTTTGCCCAGTCTTTAATTTGTCTTTGACCATTCATGGATATGAAGTTCAGGGCAGAGGAAAAGTATTTTCCATATCAAGTACACACCTCACCCCTCACCTGAAAGCACACACACACAGACACCCCACTTTGTAATTTCCTATCCTAAACTTAATCGGGTCACATCTGCCTTCTAGATTGACCAATAAGGGATAAGGCACAGAGAGCATTGTTTACAGAGTAAGGTGGTTTTTAGATCTCAGGGAAACTCTTCACTCCATGTCCCCTTCCCCCAAATTCCTACCCCCACCTGCTCTTTCTCTGAGCAGACCAGAAATTCAGAACAGGGAAGGAAGTCCTTTATTCAACAATGAAAGGAGAATAAGGTTTAACATTCAAATACTCCTCATAGAGAGGAAAGACTAGCTTAAATTCATGCTGAGATGTAAATGACTGGTATCAGATGTTTTTCTGAGAGTTGGTTTTGTTAGAAAGCATGAAAGGTGCTAGGGTCCTGAACAAGGGACCAGATTGTAGAACACTACTTGGAAAAGAGAGGCTACCATTAATTAAGGCAAACTTTACAGACCACAATTTTTCTCATAGCAAAGGTTGAGAAATCCCAAGATGGTAGAGCCAGAAGGGACCTGATAAATCCTTTAGTCCAATCTATATATGTAGTTATAGATATAGCTATGTTAACATTATATATATCTGTATAGATCAGAGTAGATACACATACATCTATATATGTAAGATCTAAACATATGGGTATAGAAATGAACACACACACACACACACACATACATACGGACATGCCCACAAATATAGGGAAATCCTGATAAACTCCCTCTACCAATGCAGATCAGTACCATGCCCTGATACTTACAGTCTCAGAACATTGCATAGGTCACTGAGGAAATAAATTACCTATTTAGGGTCAGTCATAACCATTATATGTCAGAGATAGAATGCAAATCCAAGTTTTCCTTGGGTTTGATTGATATTACACATGTGGAATCTGAGGCTCAGGCTATGTGAATTTCCTAAGGTCACAAAGTTTACAATTGTGTCTGGAACAAAACAATTTCTTTTGTCTTAGTTCAGTGCTTACTGATTCAGGACCTCCCTACAAAGAAGTATACCATAGCTTCTTGGCACACCTCCTAGCATAGCATAATGGAAAGAAACCTAGCCTGGCTTAGCAAACCTCAGCTCTGCCACTAACTCATTAAATTCTCTGGGCCTCAGTTTCCTTATCCATAAAATTAGACTAATTGGACTAAATGATCTCTAAAGTCCCTTCCAACTCTAAAAAGCCATCATCAGTGTGTGTTTTCAGTATCTGGAGTCTTGGGAAGTTCTGAGTGTACTCAGAAAAAATGAGGAATACCCTGTTTAGTACTTCTTTGACCCCTCAACACAGTACCCAACACATAGTAGGTGCTTGATAAATGCTTATTGATTGACTTTTAAAGCTACTTGCCTTGTTAATTATGCACTTCTTTCTAGTCTTGGAGAGAATGACATAAGATCGGTGATTTGTTTGCTTTTCTCACCTGTAAAATGAGGGACTTGGACTAGATGAGCTCTTGAGAACTCTTCTGAACCTAATTCTGTTTTTGAGATGTTGAGGTTCTCAAGATGATGCTGAGAAAACATGTGCCACAAATGTTCCACTTCAGTTGGAAGAAATATATGTTTTTCAGTCATGGTGCACCATTCATATTTACAGAAGTGGGACAGTTTTTTGCCAAAGTGCATGACTTCCTCCTCCCCCGCCCCTGCAGGTTCTGGGAATAAATAAAACTGTAATCTATACCAAAGTTTTTGACCTAGAGTCCATGAATCTCTTTTTAAAAGATAAATTTTGATAACTATTCCAATGTAATTAGTTTCCATTATTATTCTTTTATTTATATATTTACTAGTACTTATTATAAAATATATAATTTTATTAAATACTTTTATGCATTTAAAAACTTTATTTGATAGGTTTCACCACACTATCAAATGGATACATTATACAAAAAATGTTAAAAAAAAAACTGTGGTCTATAGAAATGATTATGTAGTGGTCTAATAGGTTGAAGAAAAGACATTGTAGCAAATGTTGAAGTCACCTTTCAACATCTGAATAACATTATGTTCTGTGGTCTTAAAATGGGCTGGTAAGAGTTGGAGTAGAGAAATCCAGGCAAAGAGAGCTGGATCTGGCAGCATTTAAAGGAGCAAGTGTCTTGAAGTCAGACCAAGGTCAAGGCCCCTAGGTAGGGAACCTTCAGCTTCAAGGTCACACGGGGCACTCTAGGTCCTCAAGTGTGGCCCTTTGAGTGAGTCCAAACTTCACAGAACAAATCCCCATAATAAGAATTTGTTCTGTAAAACTTGGACACAGTTTCTGACAGAAGCTAAAACTAAAGCAGACTTAAAGCTTGCTCAACAAGTAGACCTCTGGACTGAATGGACCAGACCAGGAAGAACGTCTGAGACAAGCACCAGGGATAGCTCCCAGGTGTGCTTGATACTTAGGAGTTTGGAGCAGCTATTACTTGCCTTTTTGTCTTGATTAGCTCAGACAGTCCTCAGTTAGACCCACCCTGGAAGTAGGAGTTCTTAGCAATTAAAGGATCTGTGACTATTAAATGAGTCCTGATATTTGATGAAGGAATATATATGTCCTTATCTGCCCCATGAATCCTTGGCATCTGCACTGGATTGGATGGTAGTTCTATATTTTCTAGGTTAAGGGTTGTTAACCTGTGACCCATGCAACCTATGATAGGTGGATAGATTTCAGAGGGTCTGTGAGTGTGGATGGGGAAAGAAATTATAACTTTATTTCAATATAATTGGTTTCTCCTGTAATCCTATGCATCTTATTAATGTTCTGAAGACCTTTGGATTCATCAGACTGCCAAAAGGATCCATGACACACAAAAGGTTAAAAAACCCTGCTCTAGGATGATTTTGGTCACAGCTCTGTCATTTTCCCCCTTATGGACAAGGTGGGAGTTAATCGTTCATTCTCCTCAAATTTCCTCTATTTTTGTCATCTTCTTCCTGTGGAGCTTTCCTTCTCTACAGCTTTCCTTTGGTTACCCTCAAACTCAAGGAGTCCTAGCCATGTATCCTTTGATCCTATGTGCATTTCTTATCTACTAGATTACAAATTTCCTAAAGACAAGGGTTCCATCTTTTATTTCTTTATATTCATCACAGTGCTTAGGTTAGTGCCTGGTATACAGTCAAATCAAGAAGCATTTACTATGTACCAGGGATTGTGCTAAGTTCTGGGATACAAATATATATATATAAAAAGACAGTCTCCCCTCAAGGAGTTTACATTCTAATTTATTTCTAACACATAAAAGGGAACTGAAAAGTGAGACAAGAAGTAGACAAAGTTCAGAGAGTGAAACATAGCTGGTCTGGGTCCTTGCTCAAATGATGACTCCAGAAGCGATTCACCAATGAAAGAAGGGAATATCAGAAGCAGAGAGAGAAGGCAGTTGAAATATGGCAGAGAAGTCCAGAGAATGAAAGTAGGTGCTCTCTATTTTTTTTTTTATTTAACTTTTAACATTTATTTTCACAAAATTTTGGGTTACAAATTTTCTCCCCTTTTATCCCCTCCCCCCCCCCCAAACCCAAGCATTCTAATTGCCCCTATGACCAATCTGCTCTCCCCTCTATCCTCCCTCCCTGCCCTTGTCTCCGTCTTCTCTTTTGTCCTGTAGGGCCAGATAGCTTTCTTAACCCCTTAACCTGTATTTCTTATTTCCCAGTGGTAAGAACATTACATTTGATCCTAACACTTTGAGTTCCAACACCTTTAGCTCCCTCCCTCTCCACCCCTTCCCCTTGGAAGACAAGCAATTCAATATAGGCCAAATCTGTGTAGTTTTGCAAATGATTTCCATACTAGTTGTATTATATAGGACTAACTATATTTCCATCCATCCTATACTGTCCCCCATTACTTCTATTCTCTTATGATCCTTTCCCTCCCCATGAGTGTCGACCTCGGATTGCATTCTCCTCCCCATGCCCTCCCCTCCATCCTCCCCCCCACCCTGCTTGTGCCCCTGTCCCCCACTCTCCTGTATTATGAGATAGGTTTTCCTATCAAAATGAGTGTGCATTTTATTCTTTCCTTTGGTGGAATGTGATGAGAGTAGACCTCATGTTTTTCTCTCGCCTCCCCACTTTATCCCTCCACTAATAAGTCTTTTGCTTGCCTCTTTTATGAGAGATAATTTGCCCCATTCAACTTCTCCCTTTCTCCTCCCAATATTTCTCTCTCACTGCTTGATTTCATTTTTTTTTTAAGATATGATCCCATCCTCTTCAGTTCCCTCTGTCTCTATGTATGTGTGCGTGTGTGCATGTGTGTGTGTGTGTACTCCCTCCCAGTACCCAGATACTGAAATGTTTCAAGAGTTACAAATATTGTCTTTCCATGTAGGAATGTAAACAGTTCAACTTTAGTAAGTCCCTTATGACTTCTCTTTGCTGTTCACCTTTTCATGGTTCCCTACATTCTTGTGTTAGAAAGTCAAATTTTCTTTTCAGCTCTGGTCTTTTCATCAAGAAAATTTGAAAGTCCTCTATTTCATTGAAAGACCATTTTTTCTCCTGAAGTATTATACTCAGTTTTGCTGGGTAGGTGATTCTTGGTTTTAGTCCTAGTTCCTTTGACTTCTGGAATATCCTATTCCATGCCCTTCGATCCCTTAATGTAGAGGGTGCTAGATCTTGTGTTATCCTGATTGTATTTCCACAATACTTGAATTGTTTCTTTCTAGCTGCTTGCAATATTTTCTCTTTCACCTGGGAATTCTGGAATTTGGCCACAATGCTCCTAGGAGTTTCTCTTTTTGGATCTCTTTCATGCGGTGTTCTGTGGATTCCTTGAATATTTATTTTGCCCTCTGGTTCTAGAATCTCAGGGCAGTTTTCCTTGATAATTTCATGGAAGATGATGTCTAGGCTCTTCTTTTGATCATGGTTTTCAGGTAGTCCCAGAATTTTTACATTGTCTCTCCTGATTCTATTTTCCAGGTCAGTTGTTTTTCCAATAAGATATTTCACATTATCTTCCATTTTTCGAATCTTCACGCTATGTTCTGTGATATCTGTCTTTCTCATAAAGTCCTTAGCGTCCATCTGTGCCATTCCAGTTTTGAAAGATCTATTTTCTTCAGTGAGCTTTTGAATCTCCTTTTCCATTTGGCTAATTCTGCTTTTGAAAGCATTCTTCTCCTCATTGGCCTTTTGAACTTCTTTTGCCAATTGAGTTAGGCTAGTTTTCAAGGTGTTAATTTCTTCAACATTTTTTTGGTTCTCCTTTAGCAGGGAGCTGATCTGCTTTTCATGCTTCTCTTTCATCCCTCTCATTTCTCTTCCCAGTTTTTCCTCCACCTCTCTAACTTGATTTTCAAAATTCTTTTTGAGCTCTTCCATGGCCTGAGTCCATTGGGTGGGCTGGGACACAGAATCCTTGATTTCTGTGTCTTTGCCTGATGGTAAGCATTGTTCTTCCTCGTCAGAAAGGAAGGGAGGAAATGTCTGTTCTCCAAGAAAGTAGCCATCAATAGTTTTATTTCTTTTCCCTTTTCTGGGCATTCTCCCCAGCCAGTGGCTTGACCTCTGAATATTCTCCTCACACCCACCTTGCCTCCTGGTCCTCCCAGCCAGCGTTTGGGGACTGAGATTCAGATGCTGATTCCTGCCTTAGGGCTTTTGGCGGGGGCAGGGCTGCTATTCAGTGTGAGAATTAAGTTCAGATGGCCAGGTGGGGGCGGGGCTGCCTCTCAGGCTCTGTTCCCTCAGGGGGTTTATGCACAGACCTTCCACAATGGGTCCAGGCTCCCACCTGCTTGGGGAGCCCCTGTCTGCAGCTGCCTCTCAGCTTCTATCTCCCGGGGGGGCCCGAGCCATGGGGGCACCCCACTCCCCTCTCGACCCACCAAAGAGACTCTCTCACCGACCCTCGTCACCGTCCCTGAAGCCTGCTCGGATCTGTACCTCTCGGAGCCGCGGCCGCCGCAGGTCTGGGCTGGGCTCCGCGTCTGCAGCGCGACGGACCTTTTGCGAGAGGTTTGCAGGTCCCTCTGTGGGTGGAGGGACCCGTGTGGCCGCTGGAGGTCCCGTCCCCATAGCCCGCTCGGATCTTTTCCTCACGGTGTCGCGGCCGCTGCAGGGCTGCCCTCTGCTCCCAGTCCCGGCGCCCAGTCTGCAGCACGAAGGACCCCCCGCGAGAGGTTTGCAGGTCTCTCCGGAACAGAAATCTCCCTCACTCCAATATTCCGTGGCCTCTGGGTGCAGAATTCACGGTGAGTTGGTCCCCTCTAGCCGTTCTGTGAGTTGTGGGTTCGGAGCTATGTGTATGTGCGTCTTTCTACTCCGCCATCTTGGCTCCGCCCCGGTGCTCTATATTTTTGAATGATTTTTGGGACATCTCCATGAACAGTCCTAGTGCATGACCAGTCCAATTCAGAGATCTTTGGTCATGTCAACCTATGGCAACATGTCCATAGAGACAATTTTTCCTTTTGCTCACATCTTTTTGTGATGGTCTGCACAGCTGGGCCATTCTGTGGCATGTTACTTTGGGTAAAATTCATTTTCCCTGCTCAGCCTCATGATTGAGGGCGGATGTTGTATCATTTAATGAGACATTTGATAGCATCTTGTTCACCACAGAGTTGGATATAGAAAATTCTTTTCAGGATTCTGATTTAGCAATGATGTGTTATAAGAATATATTTTAAAATATGCTAGCACTCCTCTACTGAAATTAATAAAAGTACCTTATGCTTTGTTGGACCATTTACAAATTTTCTCATTTGTTCTTCACACCAATCTTATGACCTACCCAGAAGGCCTGCCAGTGACAGAACTCAGGTTTTTTGAACTCAGGTGTTCTTACTCCAAGTTACTATATTTCACCAAGGAATGATAGTTCTGAGCTAGGTTGGTGAGAAGGGGGAATCACATAAGGGACAGGACATCTATTTTTGGAGTAGATGGGGTGATGATAATGGACATCGGATAGAAGGCAGAATACTCATTTCCTGTTTGGCTTCTGTTTTTTTTACCATGGAGAATGATCATCAGACTAAGTGTATATGTGTGTTGGGAGTTTGAGGAAGTAGGAAGGAGAGGAGGAAGACATTGAATTTCAAGATTGGTAAGAAGAGAGTAGAGCTACTCAGTGATTTTAAGTTTCACAAGACACTAAAACTTAAAACTAAAACAAGACACTAAAACTTAAAACACCCTAAAGAGTTTAACTCTCTCCTTTCCCTTTTACAAACAAAAAAGGTAAGACTCTGAAGGAAAGAGTTAATATTTTACCTCCAGAGATTGTAGGGAAAGATCAAGTACAGGCCTTAAACAGATGTTTTCTTTTTATGTTTTTAGTACATAAAAACCTTTAGAACTTCCATACTGTATCACCATCAGAGTACTCCTCTGTTCCCTTGTCTAATCGACCATCACCAAGCTGTGGGAGACCATGTTTGTCTTCTCTGAAGATATCTCAAAGTTCTAGGCTATCTCCTAGATATTTCCTATTCTCTTTAATTGCCCTGTAGGACTCAAATATCTGTAGATTTCTCTAAACTTACTTGAAATTCCATTTTAATCTCTACCTCTTAGGATCATAGATTTGGAAATGGAAGGGACCTTAGATGCCATCTGGTCCAGTTCCCTCATTTTACTACAAAGGAAACTGAGGACCATAGAGATTAAGTGATTTGCCCAAAGTCAAGTTGGTAATGTGTTCAATGTGGGACATGAACTCATGTCTTCTGACTCCAGTACAGAACTCTTTCCTCTGTACTGTGTAAGTTGACCATTCACTTCTTTTAATTTGTTCCAGGTCTTTCCAGTTTCAAAGAAAGTGACCACCATATTAAATAGACCATGGTATATTATCCTAGATAATACCTAGATAAACAACATTTCAGGGTGATAAAAGAGCTTGTGGATGTGATAGCTGAGTCATTGTTGGTGATTGCTGAAAATTTTTAGAGAAGGTAGAGGTGTTGTAGGACTCAAGTTAGGCAAATACAGTACTTACTTTTCAAAAAGGGGAATTGAAAGTCTTCACACTAGGGAGTGGTGGGTTTGACTTTGATTCCTAGGCAAAATTCTTTAATGCATGATTGAAGTTATGGTTTCTTTGAAAGCAGTTACCATTTTGAGCCAGTATGGGGATCATTAAGGACAAAGCATACCAGAAAAAAATGAATTTCTTTTTATGATGTAGTTACTAAACTGGCATATCATGATACTGCAAAAGACATGCTATATTTGACTTTCGGCAGATCATTTGTCAAGGGCTGCCATGATATCCTTCTGAACAGGATGTAGACATATGAGGTGGATTGTATAGAATTTCCATATATTTAGATATAGGATCACAGATTTAGAGCTAGAAGGGGCCTCAAAAACCATGTATTCAAACTCCCTCACTTTACAGATTTGGAAACTGAGACCCAGGAATGTTAAGTGACTTGACTAAGGTCACGGAGACTAGAGGTGGAATGCCAAGGCTAGTACTTTGTTGATCCAACCTCAAGAACCCTGAATTACCACCATCAAGATGAAGCAACTGAGTTGAACTTTAAAAGGCAAGCAGAATATATTGGATACAATTTTTTGAGATGTCATAGAGGTAATCATTATGAATGAAAAATTGCCATCTTGTGTTGTAATACAGTAATGCTATAGGATATACTGAAATATGCTGAACTATTGGAGGTGTAAGCAAATGATTACTGTGCATTTTGGGTAGCTAAGTGGCACAGTGGATAGAGTGCCTGTCCTCAGATCTCTCTGACTTTAAATGTGGCCTCAGATACTTACGAGCTGTGTGACTCTGGGCAAGTCACTTCACCCTGTTTGCCTCAGTTTTCTCATCTGTAAAATGAAGGAAATAGCAAATCATTCCAGTATATTTGCCAAGAAAACTCCACATGGGGTCATGAAGGGTTGGGCATGACTAGACAACAACAAACTATGCATTCTGAGTTCTTTAAACTGATTTTTAAGGTTTTTTCTGTCACCTTCTCCATTGTAGGCAAATAGTGCATCGCTATTAACATATTTGCCTTTCTTTCCCTTTCTATTCTATTCCTTCCCAGTAGGATATCTAATTTATGCATAAATTAGAGTCAATTAGTTCCAGCAAAGATTTAAAGGGTTAACTTGTGAGTGGAAATTTTGGCTGTAAATGTTTTGTCTCTTCAAAAGAACTATCAGAGGGCAGTGACTGTATTTTTATTTTTTTTACTCTCCCTTAGCACCCAGCACAGAGTTGAGCATACAGTTGGTACTTAATAAACAGTTGACAGACTGGCTGAGCTTTGCTGGAAATCATTCCCTGACAGAACTAGGGGTAGAACGAGGTATTCTCCCACACCTCCTGTTCTACTAGTCTAAGCTCTCCCATCAAGACAGTTATTAAATACAGCTGATCCCTTTGGGGCTGTTTGCTGTCTAGTGAACATTCCTTTTGTTGTGCTAATTAAAACCATTTAGCCAACTGCCAAGGCACAGATGAGATGCCAGTTGGGCCTTGAAGATGACTCTTATATCTGACAGGAAAAGTGCCATCATTTGTCAATCTAGTAAGGAGCTAGCCCAGTTAGACTGATTAAAGTGCCAGCAGATCTTACCCTTCAGCCAGCCTCCTCAGCCCCTTCTACCGTCTGATGATCTAACCCAGCAGCCAAGTAAAGAGGCCTGTGCTAAACTGATCTCAGCAGGAGACATGTACCATTACTGATGTTTTTGTTCCTAACAGTTTAAATTGAGAGTCCAAGGGATGCTATCTCTTTCCTCATTTGTAAAATGAAGGGGTCAGACCAGATGACCTCTGAGTTCCCTTTCGAATCTGAATCTAACATCCTATGATCCTTAAATACTCCAGTGAGCTGATAATACCACTCTTGAATTTATGTACCTCTTCTTGGCTGTACCTTTTCTTGAAGCGTAAAAAAAAAAAAAAAAAGCAAGAGGCAACTAAATGGGGCCTTTGAGTGGCTGAGTGGATAGAACACTGGACTTGGACTTGGAGTCCACACGGCCTCAGACATTTACAAGCTGTGTAATTCCAGGCAGGTCACTTAGACTCAGTTCCCTCATCTGTAAAATGGGGATAATAAGAGCACCTATCTCCCAGGCCTGTTGTGAGGCTCAAATGAGATAACATATGTAGAGTGTTTGATGAACTTTAGAGTGCTATAAAATGCCTGTGTCTTTTTCTCCTCTTCTCCCTCCTCCTCCTTTCCTCTTCTTATACAGTACTGCTAAATTTCACCAAAGTTTGTTTTCCCTTCTTGTCAGCTGAGGTATATGTGGACCTCTAGGGGTGGGCTAATCAGTAAACGCTTATTAAGTATCTACTATGTGCTGGGCACTCTTCTAAGTGCTGAGAATACACATTTTGTTGTGCTTATTCAGTGGTGTCCTCTTGGACTCCACGTCATGACTCCACTTGGAGTTTTCCTGGCAAAGAGAATGGAGTGTTTGCCATTTCCTTCTCCAGTTTATTTTACAGATGAGGAAATGGAGGCAAACAGGGTTAAGGGACTTGCCCAAGGTCATATAACAAATAAGTAGTTAAATCTGAATTCAGGTCTTCCTGACTCCAGGCCCTGAGGTCTATCCATCCCAACACAACAAGACAAACAGTTCCTGATCTCAAGGAGCTTACAATCTAATGGGAGAAGATAACACACAAATGGAAGTTTAAGTGGGGTGGGAAGGAAGCCTGGCTCCACTGCATGCTGGAGAATTTCAAAGAAGAGCAGTCAGGTGTTGAAGGCTGGCCTGGGTACCTTCTTTGCATGGAGGTTTCTGGAGGAATCCTCTACTCCAGCCTCCACTCTAAGGGGTCTCAGGGTCAGAGGGCACTGAAGAGGTGTGAGCATCATGACTGATGGATTCTTGAAGGATGAAGAGGTTACTCAGGGCATGACAGAGATATGGGACCAGAAACACACCGAGGTTTCCATTCCCAAGGTGATATGTGTCAGAATCACAGTATTTAGAACTAGGAGAGACTTAGGAAATCATCTAGGTAAACTCACACAGCTAGTAAATGGTGGAGCCAGGATTAGACCACAGATTCTCTGGCTTTCAATCTAGTATTCTTTTCCCTAAAGCTCCATGCCAAGCTTTTATATACTTAGAATTTAGTAGTAGAAACCACTACCAGCTTCTCTAGTCTAGACCTTGTGGAGAAAGAGAGGAATTGGCCTAGAGCACAGTGTTTCGGCTTAAGGACAGCAGTAGTTTCTGATAAACAAATCCTAATATGCCAATAAAATCCATTTTCCTCTAGCTGCTGGAATAAGGAGGTCTGGTAGGACTTTGATCTTTGATGTTCCTGATAGAATACATGTCCTGAGAGCTAGGGTAAATATCTGTTGTTCGAAGGGGAAACAAGCTCTTTTTTGCAGCCTCAGCAAGCTGAAGCTGTACTTTCAGGTCTGTTGCTATTGGCACCATTAAGCCACCTGCTAATTCACTCACAGTGGAGAAGAATCCCACCAGGGCAGACTAGGCCTTGGCAAGATTGTAGAGCACAAGTGTCTCCTAGGCTGTCTTTTTGATGCTTACTTCTCCTTCCACCCCCCACTCTCAGCCCTTACCTAACATTATTACTTCCTTTCTGCCTCCCTGAACACTTAGCTCTTAAGCTCACTTCACTTCCCCCAAAGCTGCTCCTTGGAAAGGATCTGATAGAATATAAGCCCCCTGAGGGATAAGATGATTTTATTTTTGTCTTTTTATCCCCAGAATCTAGCTCAGTGCCTCCAACATAATGGCCACATAATAAACATGTTTTGATTGGAAATCAATATTCCCTTCATTTTGACATTTTAATTGAAAACTCAGGATTAAGAAGTATCATATCAAAGTATGGAACAAGAAGTTACTGAGACCCATTGGTTTCCTAATTCCTAGTTCAGTGATCTTTCCAGGACTCATAAACAATCACAAGTATTTAATGAGCATCTACTGGGTGCTTAAACTATGCTAGATGGTATACGAATATTTATCAAGTGCCTCATATATGCAGAACAGGAAGGCATCCCAGAGCTTGTGGGTCTTTGTGCCTGGGGATATCTAGCTCTAAAATTCTGTTCAATCAGAAGGTTGAACTCTTTGCCCTGGAGAGGAATTCAAGATTTCTTCTACCCTCTGTTAAGCTATGGGCTGATGTTGATCAGATGTGAGTTCTCAGGAGATAGTTTACTTCTGCTAATGAACATATGCACATGTATTGGCTCTGGGCCCACATATAACGCATTTGTGCTCCATGGGCAAGGCTGAAAATTGTGCTCCTTGTGTTTTACTGGCCCCTGGAAGCTTAGAGCCTTCATTGTTATATATGCAGCATGACATCAAAAATATGTAATTTTCAATATGTGCACTTATAAAAATTAATGGGCTCCTATTAAAAAGTACCCCTAAGTTGAACTTTTCATGCCCTTGTTACATTGTGCCTGCTTTGCCCGCTCCTAGTCCTACTTGTTTCTAAAAGAAATCCAGTTTAACATAGATAAGTTGAACTCTAC
The DNA here is from genome assembly GCF_028372415.1 of Notamacropus eugenii. Taxonomy (NCBI): domain Eukaryota; kingdom Metazoa; phylum Chordata; class Mammalia; order Diprotodontia; family Macropodidae; genus Notamacropus; species Notamacropus eugenii. Next base: position 311,146,838 of record NC_092876.1, read on the forward strand.
CTTTTCTTATCATATGGTTAAGTTCTCCTAAAAGTATGTTCTCTGTCAGGAGGTTTGCACTGGATTCTTTGTGCCTAGCGATGAGGCAGCAGTAAGAAGAAAAGATAGTATTGTGGACTGACTGGCTTTGGTCTATTGCAAATTTTTCAACTAGGAGAATTTTTTTTTCCCATAAGATGAATGAACTTTGCATGAATAATGGTGATAGTCATGGTATTAAACTGATGAAGATTGTCTACTCCAAAAAGTAGATTGGAGTGAGACTCTAGAGGGTCTTAAAGATTAGGCTACTGACCATAACACTGTCCTTGAAGTCACAAGACTTGGTTTCTAGTTACATCTCCCCCACTCTCAAGCTATACAGCCTTAGTTTCCATAGCCATTAAAGGACTGAATTAGCTTTAAAGTTCTGAGATTCTAAGGTGTTGTGTTTTCAGGCTTATGTGACTAAATTCCTGTTCACATTAGCAGAAACTGGAACAACTATGGAAATTTTCATTTTGAAGGATACTTGATTTCATCTGAGTGGTTACTCCCTCTACTGACGTCCATCACATCCTCCTCCACCCCAGAGTAAATTGTTTAACGAGATGCTGCAGCCAAAAAAAATAAAAAGGACGGGTGGCCAGCCTTTTGGTGATGGCCCTCTGTGTGCATATCAAGGTTAGTTCTTGGTCTAGAGACATACATTCCGTTCCTGGATTGAAAGTCCAAGCCTTTACAATTTGGCAGAACTTGCCAGGAGTTTGTTTTCTGCTACCATATCTTTTGAAAAATGCAGCCAATACAGTATGACCTTAGAGCAGGATGTGAGTGAAGAGTGCTTTTTTCATGCCAACAGGGTATTTTTGAATTTTTATGAAAAGGGAAGTAGCATAAAGACTGCCGCACCTAGGCCGTAGACTCTAGAAGAGATGCTACTCAGGCTGCGCTTGCCAGTAGTATGTTTGTTTAATCTCTGGAAGTTATTAAATAATAACAGTGTTGCAATAATGAGGGTTTTGGTGATATAACTGATTCAGGAGGCAAGAGAAACTGCTTATTGACTCACCTGTGTGGTTATATGCACAGGAAGTCCTTCTTGTTGAAGCACTTACACGAATTGGAGTGGGGGTGATTGCCCCGCTGTGAGGTAGGGTAGGGAGTTAATGGAGGAAGTAGAGACTCTAACCATGATACTGGCTTTCTTGTTTACATTTTGTTTTTGTAAACAGTAAACCATTCCACTAAGAATCATGTATTCCATAACTTTTTTCCCCTCCTCTTTAAAAAGTAAAATAATTCCCTAAACCAAACCACCTACCTCATAGTCACTGCCCTTATGCAGTTACACCTGACCACAGCTATGAGACCATCCAATAATACCTTTTTCCCCCTCCTAAGCCAGGATTCTAGAACTACCAAGTAGTAAGACAATGTGTTTGTATGCTGTCTGATTGCTAAGGGCTAGAGGTACACACACACACACACACACGTATATGAGTATGTGTATATATGTATGTATATATAAATGTAAATACATATTATGTAAAATATAAAATACATGTTATATAATATTTAACGTTTGTGTATATTCGTATATATATGTGTACATACATATATATCTATAATATCAAATTGGATTACACATGTAAGGAACTTTGTAATTATAGAAGATAATATAAATATGAATTATTCCTATAATCTCCTCTATTATAGCACCCCGAGAAATGTTCTTGTAAAGTGACAAATAGGAATTAGATTTATAATTTCATTCACATAAGAATCTCTCAGGTGAAGAAACTTCCTCCAGCACTGAAGGGTGGCACCTCTTCTGACATCTTGTCTGAGAGAATTATCTGGAGCGCTAGGGTGTTAAGTGATTTGCCCTGGGTCACACGGCCAAGGGAGTGTCAGAAGCAGATCCTGAACCCAGGCCTTCCGGGCTTAGGGGCCTGCACTCTGTCTCCATGTGACATGATGAATTTAAGGAAGGAGGAATCTTTTTCAGATGGGAGAATCATAAAAGGCTCTGTGAAAGAAGTTGAAAATGAGTTGGGCTTTGGAGGAGCGGATAGAGCGTGTCAGTAAAAGGAGACAGTTAATTCTAGACACAGGCAGGGGAAGGCAGTGAGTGGTTAAATTTGGTTGGGCTGTAGGGTAAGTCAGGAGTAAGGCTACATTGTGAAGGACTTTGAATGCGAGCTTAAGCCATTTATCTTTTATTCTATAGATGCTAAACGTTTTTGAGAGGCAGTATGATATAGTGTAAAGAATGGTGAGGTGGGTTTTGGGAGGGTACTGAGTTTTGAACAAGTTGACTTTGACATGTAGATGTCTAATAAGCATTTGAAGTTTGAGGCCTGCAGCTTAGGGAAGAATCTGGGCCTAGAAATAAAAATGTTAGAGACCTCTTCCAGAAGTGATGATTGAAGCCATGAGTCGTAAGTGGATTGGGATTTTCTCCCTAGATTGGGAGAAAAAAGGTGTCACATTATATGGAGTGAGTAACAGTACCATTTCCACTACTCTGGCCTCTTCTTCACATCTAGCATTCCTCAGGAAATATGGCACCTTTGGATAAGAGAATCAATAATTGTATTAAGAAGTGATATCAAGTCTTTCAGTCAAAGATGGCCCATTTGTGCTGTGGGGTAGCTCCACACTGCTGACACATCAATCAGCTCCTCATTCACTTGCCCTGATCCCTCCTGATGTCCTTAAGATAATATTTCGTGGTCACTTTTTATCCTAACCAAAGTACATATTTTAATTTATTTAAATGTGTGTGTAGTGGGGAGTGGATTGGAAATCACAGACCATCTATCACCTGATTTCCTCAACATTCATCCGCAGAGTCTTAAAGATAATAAACTTTTTGTTTAAGGCAATTACTTAATCTCGACAAACTCCTGTGTTAAGCAGGGTTATTAACCAAGCAGGCCATAAATCAGCGCAAAGCCAGGTGGGTGATTTTTCTGAACTGCAATCACTCTTCAGGACCTGTGGTAGACCCCATACAATCTTAACCACCCTAATTACACAAACAGCATGCTAACAACAAGCTTTCTGCACATGCTACAAAGGGAATGAGCCACAAACTATGCAGGGGCCCATTTTTAACACCAGTCAGAACGTTTTCCTAACTGGGCAGGATGATACATGGGGGTTATTAGCAGGCACCAGAAACACAGCTGGGGAAAACTGATAACTCCCCCCAATCTAGTCCCCACCTTTATTTCAGATTTTACTGAATACGTCAAAAGGATTTAAAAACTACATCTAGCACCCCCTAAATCTTTGTGGGTTGCAGTTACTTTTAAGAGGATGGAAGAAAATTAGCTAAATGAAACTCAATCTCATCCTTCCCTGTTTGGAAGAAATACTTGTCCTCTCCTTGCCTTATCTAGGGAACCCTGAGGCAAGTCACACTGTGTGCTTCCTGCCAAAAAAAAATTTATATAGGTGAAATCAGGTTAAAATGAATGTCAAGGGCAGCCTTGAAAGGGAGGAAATAGTTGTGAATGGTCAGCCTGAGGGAGGTGAGTAAGAGGGAAAGACAGGGACTTTGTGCTATGATCTCATCCTGAAAGGTTAGTGATATGCCTGGAAAATATCTTCCTTTTATTAACTATTATGGAACTGTCCTCTGTGAACCTTCCTAGAACCTCTTTGTATTTTCAGATTGTCCCACCTCTCAGGTTAGGCCTGCATTTGGCCTGATTTTCTTTTATTGTGCCTAGAAGAGATTCCTATATGCAGACTCTCAGACTCATAATTTCAAGTCCATGATCTTGAACATTCCTAACCTAATTTGCAGAAGAAAAGAGATGAGGGCAAGAACACTCAAACAATCCATTAATGAATAAGTTCTTTCCTCCAACAGTTGCTCAGCATCCTTCCAGGTATACATGAGGAAAGGGGAATTAGGTCTTTGTCTGAAGACACCTTTTAATTAAGAGGAATGGGTCGGACTGTAAGTGGGGTTACTAAAATGTCCTGGACTGTTTGTAAGTGGTTCCATGTTCACCAGACCCCAAACACATTTTGTGTGGGAGTTTTCCCCTTAATTTTAACTCCCTTGTTTATTTTAAAGGAAATAGAATCCATCTGCTTTTAATTCACACACTTAGCTCATCAAAATGTTGTTTTGCAAGGGCTTTTTTGATGTTCAGGAAGCCTTTGGAGTCCTACTCCCCCCCCTCCCCAATTTCTTGCTTTATAGACAATCGTATTCTTAGAAACAAGATGCTGTGTGTTGTCAAGAGTCAGCTGGGGCTCTGGTCAGGTTACCAACAATTTTCTCCATGCCTTGGTTTCTCTATCTGTAAAATATGCAAAATGGGTGCTTCCTGTCGGGTGTGTATGGTACTTGGTACAGTGGTAGCAGCACCAGGTCAAGACCAAATGTCCCTGAAGTTAGATGTTGCCAGGTGACTAGAACATTGTATCCCTTAGCAAGAAGGGGAAGTTAACCAGTTGCATTAATCACAATGAATTTTGCTACTTTGGTTTCATATAGAGTGGTTCCTGGAATAAGGAGAAGGGTGATGTTTCAGGAAAACATGATGCCAGGACATGTGGCTAGTCATTTTACAGAATCAAGAAATCACTTCGTTCCAGCGCAGAACTGATTTAAACCAGTTTGGTTGCATGTGGAGCAAACATCACAGATCTCTGAGTGAACTGACTGGCATTTTAAGGCATAAATTTAAGGCATTACAAAGACACTGGCAACTCTTGGAGTTTGCCTTCTGGAGAACAGCTATGCACCAAAAGTTCCAAGCGGTAAAATCTATTGCCTTGAGTGACAAATTTACATAATACAAAGGCAATTCCATTGTGAGACTGTAAGAAGGACCACCCAACTGGAATGCCCTGATGTGGTCCAGTTACCCCTTTCATGTCTCACCTCCAGGAAGCCATTCCCCACTTTTCTATTCCATGATGGACTCTCCCTCAATTCTTCATGTACTTACTGTTTCTATCACATATTCTAGCACTGTAATTGACTAAGTTAGAGATGCAGGTTGTGGGGTGGATAGAGGCCTGGGCTTGGAGTTAAGAGATCGGAATTTGAATGTGACTTCAGACAGTCAGAGGGCCAAGATTGAATGCTGGCCCAAATTATAGTTCATTTATAAAATGTGGATGATATTGATCTTTGTGCTGCCTACCTCAAAGTTGCTTTGAGGAAACCATCAAGCGTTATATGAATGTCGATTATCACTATTGTCATTGTTTCATACAAAAATATCTTCTCTCCCATATGTTACTAGTTACAGACCAACTAGATCATGTGTTACTAGTTCTAGAGGTAGCTAGATGGCTTTACAGTGGAAAGAGTGTAGAAAATCTGAGTTCAAATTCAGCCTCAGATACTTACTGTGTGCCTTGGGTAAGTCACTTAACTTCTGTCTGTCTTAGAGTCCTCATCTGTAAAATATGGATAATGGTAGCTTTTCAGGTTGTAAGGATCAAATGGTATTTCAAAAAGCACTTTGCAAAACTTAAGAGTGCTATGTAAGTGCTAGCTACTGTTATAGGTAGTATTATTATATCTTTGACTTGTCTTAAATCTTTCATTAGGCCCAGAGCAGTATTAGGAATTTAATAAATGATTGATCTTAAAAACTTCACAACATTATCCAAAGAAGCGAGATTCAATAATGAGAGGAAGACTCTCTTCAGTGCTGGATTCTGTGTGCCTCTGGCACTTTGTTCATACTGAGAACAGAGAATTCCAAGTCAGACCTCCCTTAATTAGGTGGAGCTGTGGGAAAGATCTGAATTGTGGAATTTTGGTAAAGAAATGTAGTCATTTTACTTCCAAGTACATATAGTTATTGGAAACAGACAGAAACAGAAAAAGATCCCCCTGCTTGGTAACAGTCTTCCTCTGAGGCCCCATGCTAGATCTGATTTTGCATCTCTCTAATTCACTTATCACATTATATTGTACGTTATTAATCTTTTGTCTCCCTACCAGACTGAAGATAGGAAATAATATTTCATCTAAACTTGGTATCACTCTCAGTACTTAGGATCAGCATGTTTGTGGAATGAAGGGTAGGGATCTTTGGAAGAATACTTTAATGACTGGATACAAAATGATCTTTGTGAGTTAGTCTGTGAATTGTTGGTAAGTAAGTAGTTTCTGTTGTGCTCCGTGTGGCTTGAAAACCTTGCTTTCTCATTCTAAAAATGTGTTACTTTCCCTTATCTTACAGAGGGGCAGTGCTGCTTAGTAGAGAGGACTGTGTCTGAAAGTCAAAGAATCTGGGTTCAAATTCTGACCCCTTTTATTGATTCTGTGATCACCTACAGCAGCTAGAGGCTTTGGTGGGACGGGTTGTATTAGATGATTGTGCAGGCCCCCACTGTCTCTTAGGCCGTGGTCGTGTCACCTTCGGTTGTCCTCAGCAAACTGCATTTTTCTCCACTGAAGTCCTTTTTGGATTTCAAGGTATGGAAGTGGCCTGAGCTTTTCAAAGCTATGCTAGTCTTTGGAGGGCATCCTTCTAAGCTAAAAAAAATATACAGGCTGTTGGCTGTCCAAGGGAGGGAAGAAAGAGACAGAGAGAAAGAGAGAGAGAGGGAGAGAGAAAGAGAGAGAGGGAGAGGGAGAGGGAGAGAGAGACAGAGACAGAGAGAGAGACAGAGAGATGGAGAAACAGAGAGAGACAGACACAGAGACAGAGAGCATGCATATGGCACACTAGGCTAATTTGCAGAGTATATACCTTATACTTCGCATGTGTGTATGTGGGGGTACATACATACACATAATTTGACTCAGAAACAGCAGATGGGCTACCAGGTGATGAATTTTTTTTCCATACCATTTATTGCATTGATCCATAAAAGATGTACTATCATGGCCCATGTTTCACTATATATGCCCAAATTATATTAAATTCACATTTGCTGTTGCATGCATGTGTGCAAGTCTCCTGACTCTTCTACAGCATGATCAACTGAGTTGCCATTTTAAATGTTCACAATGCTGCAATTCCTCACAACAAAGGATAAAACAAGCCATGAGCAAAAAGAGTTTGAAAACCACTAATCTTTGAAAATAGTCTGATAAGGTAAAGAGGAAAAATTTCCACCCCAGTGAATCAGAAATCTTGAAGTACTGAAGAAGGATCCTATTTCTTAGAGACCTCCAAGGGCATCTTGAACCCAATCAGTACACAAGTGATCTAAAATATTAATTGGTAAAGTTCAAATTGTTGCATTGTTTTCAATCATGTTTGACTCCCTGGGGAGACCTCATTTGGGCTTTTCTTGGCAAAGATACTGGCGTGTGTGCTACTTTCTTCTCGGGCTCATTTTATAGGTAAGGAAACTGAACCAAATAAGGTTAAGTGACTTTCCCAGATTTGAAGCCAGGTTTGAACTTAGGAAGATGAGTCTTCTTGACTCCAGGCCTGGCACTCTCTCCACTGTGCCCAAAGTTCAAATTAATTGAGTTTAATTGTGTAGTATTATGTGAAACATAAATTCTTATGTCTCATAACACATATTTTGTGCTATTATAGAGTGGTTTGATTATAGCATTTCTAATGCTCTCTGGTACTGCTGTTCTGGTGAATGCTCTAGACATTAATACAGCAAGAAAAGAGCTATTTATGTTGCTTCCTTGGAGATAAACTAAGGACAAGGAGTAATGACATGTCTTTCCTTAAAAAATTTCAGCAACTGCAAAATGAGATCTGCATGACCTTTGAGTATGAAAAAGAAAATGTACAAGGGACTTTGGGGTTACTACAATGATGGGGGTCACTGCTGGATAAAATTAAGCTTGCCTTTGTTTTGGTGTTCTCAAATTTTTTGTGCTGTCTTGAAATGTAGTTTGATTACAGCATTTCTAATGCTATGCAGAACTGCCATTTTGATGAACACACTAGACATTAATACAGCATAGACAGGGTTGTTATGCTGCCTTCTTGGAGATAAACTGAGCCCAACTTCTATTTTGTAGCTCATTTTACCAGTAGCTTTCTCCAGGACTGATAATTTGGTGAATCCAGGAGGAATGTGGGATGATATACTATTTTTTCCCTATAAGTTATTCTCTGACTTAATGGATTAGACCTTGTATGTGAAATTGACAGTTTAATTATGGATATGAGTGTCCAAACCTGCATCTAAGAAGGCCTTCTTCATTGGTTTGGTCGTAGAGTCACTGAATAGAGTTGGCAGAGACCTCATCTCAGATCTGCCATTGATAAGTCACCTCACTTGCCTTGCCTGTAAAATAAGACATCCTCTCAGGTCCCCTTGGGCTTTAGGTAGTTTGTTTTTTTCTCTTTAAAATGAGGAGGTTAGTTGGGTTAGACTAAGGTCCTTTCCAGCTCTAATCTTATGATTCTTCTAATTCTTAATCTTGTGATCTATGTTCTTAACCTATTTTAAAGTGCCCTTCTCCCAGCAACTTCCTGGGAAGTCTGTGCTCTTTGGAGATATATTCCATAGCCTCATATGCCTTGCGTTAGATCAAGAATAGGAATCTCAGGGCCAGTGGAAGAATCTATTGTTATGCCAGCATTTAGTCTTCCTGCATGAAAGTGACCTAGGCCTGTTTTAGAGGTTCTTGTTTTCTAGCTCACATCATCTTATCAAAGAAAGGTTGTCCCTTTAATATTCCTGCATCTGAACCATTTCAGCCCACTAATTTGTTTCAGGTCTCTCAGCTCTGTCCATATCACCATGTGGCCTAGAAACTCTGCAAGCTTGGGAGGGTATCTCCCTCCCTCTCTCCCCCCACCCTCAACTTTCCTATCAATTGTGTCACAGCAGCTGCTGAAAGAACATCTCAAAGAGTCTGGGTGCTGCTCTGAGCAGCTCAGCCTTGTGGGTGATGTTTTCTGGACAAAGCCCCAGCGGCCTCTCTTCATGCAACCGTTTTCTATAAAAACACCTTACTAGAAAAGCAAACCTCTAGCTTATGTGTTTGTAGCATTGATCTCTGAGTCAGATGGATGCAGCTCTTGCTTCTGCAGCATAGTGTGTGTGTGTGTGTGTGTGTGTGTGTGTGTGTGTGTGTGTGTGTGTGTGTGTGTGTGTGTGTGTGTGTGTGTGTGTAGTGCTCCACTTTCTGAAAGAGTTGGCACAGGACTGTGTTATTAGGACATAAGCCAGCTTGTTGTTGTGGAATTTCCTGTCTGATTTTAATTTCCCACCCCCACTCCCCTTTTTTTTTCAAAGTGAGACAGAAAAGCTTTTTTAATTACACTGCCGTGGGTTAGTCTTTCAGGATATTATTATTCTTATTAAGTACTTCCTGTTAGGCTGAAGCACATGGGCTGAAGGTAGAAGGTTTCTCTCAGCAGCCTGGGCCTGTGGCCTTGTTATTTCGGGAATAATTGTAGCGTTTGCATTTGCACTTAAAATCCAAGTTTGCCTGACACCCTGGCTGTTCAATAGTTTTCCTAGCTCTTTAAAATTTTATGGTTTGAAAGCTGTGGCTCTGGGGGCCTGTTTGGGTCACAGTGCTACAGGCATTTTTACAATGTGATATTTTAATACCAATAGTCTTAAAGGTGCCAGGAGAGTGCCAGGACTGTGGAGGTGTCAAAAAAGAGAAGGAAATTGCAGCTGCTGCAGCATCAGCGTGCCCAAAGATGGGGCTGTTAGCTATCTATCACAGCTGGGTCAAGACCAGGTAGGCTCTAGGATGAGTATGCACGTGTCCTCCTAGGGGCCTGCCCCAAACTCTAGGATTGAGTCTGGCTCTTAGAGCATGAAGTAAAAAGGAAATTTAGGTGCCTTGGAAATCTCACTTTGTAGCTGGGATTTTAGGAGGAGTCTGGTAGCTATCAGTTGCACCCATCAGTCTTGGTCAAGCATAAGACAGAATAGAAAATCACCTAGCTTAGAACATCATCACCCAGAAGTTTTTTTTGTGCAAGCCAAAGGCAATTTGCATTCTGTATCAGTTCCTAAAACTCACAAACTCTCCAAAGGAGTAAAAAGAAAAAGGAAATTTTGTAAGAAAATTAAACTTTGATTTCATAAAGAAAATTTGAGCTTTGGAAACTGAAGAGAAATCACTTGCTGTTCATTGTCCTATTACTGCAATTTTATAGAGTGCTAATCAAAATGAGATGGGACCGTGACTGCCTGCTTAGAGATAACAGAATTATCTTCTGCATGTAATCAAAAAGAGGCATATAATGTCCCCTGAAACTGTAACATACATACTATATTGAACACTTCCTGGTTTGCTCAAACAGATATGTGTGTACGTATATATGTATGTGTGTATACATGTATATATGTGTATATATACACATATGTATGTATGTATGTAAGCTAGGACTGTTAGGCTTCATTACTTTCTTTGAAAGAGAAAATGCCTCACATAGGTAGATAACATGCTTGTGGATAACTGAAACAATATTGAACAAATATGATTCTTTCAAAAGCAATTTGTTAGGACATTGCCCAATAATAAGGTTGCTTTTGGTGGATGACTTTCCTCTACCAAATTTTTGACAGTTTGGTAAACTGGAATATTTGTGCTGACTGTGGTAGGAGAGCAGAGAAGATGGTTTGCGTGTACATTTTTAGGTAGTTTGTATGCAGTTGGGCATTATGTATTTATCAGTCAATCAACAAGCATTTCTTAAGTTCTTACATGCTGAGATGTTAGGACAAAAGTAAAAGTCTCTCTCCTTATGGACAGCTTACATTTTAACTAGGGAAGGCATTGTGTACATACATGGATACACCCACAAAAGAGTCAAGGTGATTTGGGGAAGGAAGAACTTAGCAGCTGGTGGGCAGGCCAGAGGGGTATTAGGAAAAAGCTTCATGAAGGAGGTTGTGCTTGAGCTGAGACTTTAAGGAAAATAGGGCTTCTTAGAGATGGAGGTGATGAAGCAGTACCGTCCAGGCATGGAGAACACAACTGGTACAAAAGCACCGAGGTGAGAGGTAGATTGCATTGCATAGCGTGACTTGGAGGAATTGATGACTTATTTACCTCACTACATTCCCAGGGTTTTTGTAGACTTGATAAGTCTTGATAAGTAAAACAGGGAGATTAATAGTAGATAATAGATAATATTAACTGTGTGTTAAGAAGCAGTGGTAGGGCAAGGGGAGACTGGCAGACAGTAAAATAACCTCATCCCTATCCCTGAGAATAAGAACAGTTTGGTACTGTAGTTAAAAAAAACTCTTGCTCAGTCCAAAATTATGTACCCTTGAGCATGAAACATATCTAATTTGATGATGGTCAGGATCAGAGCCACCTTTTTATTCTCACCTCCTAACAATTAGTAAAAATTACCACAATCCAGTAGGATCTCTTCTTTGAAGGAAGCATAGTGAGAATGTATAGAACAAGCATTGACAGTAAGTTAATATGATCTTTTAAATATATGTACATGCACATAAATACATACATAGAGAGGAGTGTGTGTGTGTATGTGTGTGTGTATCCCAATTATGCTAAAACGTTTAAAAGGATCTCGCCCATATCACTTGGTCTTTTGGAAACCCACTGAAGAAGGAGGTCAGGGCAGAGATTCCTGCTCTCATTTCCTAAGATACAGAAAAGTTAAGTACGTCACCGTTGGATCTGGGACTAAACTTTTAGTGCTATTGCTCCCAGGCCCTGATCATTTCTCAGGGAGTAGAGCACTGGATTCAAGACAGGAGAACTATGTTCTAGTTTTACTTTTGACACAGAATATATTTCTTGATGTTCGTCAATTTATCTCATTTGTCTGGGCCTTGAGAGAGATAAAATGAAAGGCTTTGAGTAGAACAGTAGTTTGCAAAGTGTGGTCCAGGGCTCCTGGGGATCCCTGAGATGTTTTCAGGGGGAATTTGCATACTCAAAACTCTTTTCGTAGTGATACGAAGACAATTTAATTCTTAATATGGCAGATCTTAGTAGATATAATCCACACAAGCAAAAGTTCTTGGTCAGGGGGTAGGAGAGGTGATGAGAAAGTAATTTTTAAGGATATAACAGAGTCCTAAGACCAAGAAGTTTGAGAACCACTGAAGTAGAATTTCTTCAATATTCCTTATAGTTTTAGTATTTTATTTAATAAAGTGAGATGTTGGGGTATTTCTTGATTGAGGGGGACTTGGGAGAGTGTCAGGTGTGAGATTAATTCTCTTTGGGAGAAATCTTTTTCCTCTTGCACTCATTTAATTTGAAATCTTCACTGATTCATTGTTGTTTGGTTGACTGTTTGTTGCTGCTGCCGTTTTCATAATTGTTTTACTGTTTCTTGGGGAAATTGGGGAATCTAGGAGCAAAGAAATCAAGCCCAGTGGAGACTCTTCCGATAAGATTTACAACGTCAACTTAGCCAACTGCTGGCACTTTGGTCAACTTCAGTGAGGAACATGAAATGTTCTGTGGATAATTGATATGTTGACATATTAATGTGTGATCCTGCCAAGTTGCTTAATTTCTGCCTGCCTCAGTTTCCTTATCTGTAAAATAGAAATGATGATAGTATCCACCTCCTCAGATTGCTGTGATGGTAAAATGAGATAATATTTATAACCTGCTTTGCAAGTCTGAAAACACCGTATTAATGATAGTGGTTATTAGTGATTTGGATGAATTAATCTTTAACTGGGACCATTCCACATTCTGAGGTGGACTTATTGTAAAGGTTGTTTGAATCTGATCACATTTCATCTTAAATTTTCTAGAGAGTCTCTGTTGCTTTGGTCAACATGAAAGAAATGGAAGACAGTTGGATACATGGAGATGGTTTGACACAAAATAACAAAAAAAGTCTAGGAAATTTATTTCCTGGAACTATCTGATTAATTCTGAAAACCTTGACTTCACTTTGGCCCTAAACACACAGCCACAGATAGCTCGCAAAAAGAAAAGTAATTCTAATTATTTAAGTGGTGACTATGACTACTAGGATGTTGAGGCTTGAAGGCTAAGTAAGCCCTGGGTGATTTACTTTAGTGATTCATGGGGCAGTCTGCTGAGGTAGATCATAGTATCATACTGTAGAAGGAGTCCTGGACTTGGAGCCAAATGACCTGGGCTTGGATCACTATTACGTAAAGCCCAAAGGACCTGGAGTTAGTCACTGAACCTCTCTTGGCCTCAGTTTTCTGATCTGTATAATATAGGGTTTGGACTAAAGGATCTTGGAGATCCCATCCAACTCTGAATGATCCTGTGAGATAGTACTGAAATGAGAACCAAGAGATAGAAGTTACTATCTCAAATAACTGTGTGTCTTGGGCAAATCACCTCTCCAGTTCACATTTTCCTTAACTGTAAAATAAACTGATGACCTAAGTGGATCTCTCAGGTCCCTTTCAGCCATACAGGTCTATGACAGTTATCCATGTATGAGGACCAGTTTTCATAAAAGGGACTTCTCACCAGTGAGTCGACCACCAGGTTATGACTTTTTTGGCCATGTATTTCCTTGAATTGACACTGATGAATTAATAACAATAATAGTAATCTTGCCCATATCAGTGTATATAAATCCTTTCCTGCAAAGATCTTTAAGTACAAAGAAGTACTTCCTTCACATTAATCATTTATCTTCATATGGTTCCCGTGATGTTACAAGTCAAGATATGAATCTCCTAAGATTGGTTGATGCAAAATTCTTTTTTCATTCTAATGCAATCCAGTGCCTATACTGTATCACAAGAATGCAGTAGAAATCTCTGATAATTCTGGTGTCAGAGATATGGATCACCTTTGCTTATAGGCTCTCAGTTTTGTGGTAAGAATAAAGAGCTAGAATTCACTATATTCAGGAGAGTTCTGATTCAGAATATAGTGAATCACTGGAACTGACCTTCGGTGAAATTGAACTTGCATGAAGTATATCATCATCATGGTTTCTCACTTCCTTTGTCTTGATTCCCCCTTTCTTACCTCTTTCCCCCATTTTAGTGGTCGTCCTCTCCTTGAAGGCACTCCATTCTTTCATGTGGCCATGGTTGTTTCCTCCTATTAGGATCAAAATAAGGAAATATTCCACTAAAATCTTTAGTGAGACTTAATTTAATGTGTTACTTTTCAGTTCAATTCGATAAATATTCAGAATAAATGACAAGGCATTATACTAAAGTTGAAGAGAGTGACATAATCCCTTTGTCTTAGAAACTTGAGTCCCAGTGAAGATGTATAGAAATATAACATCTGTAGTATTTGCTTCATAGGGTTACAAGGATCAAACTAGGTAACTTATGGTAAAGTTTTTGAAAACTTTATTGTCTTATATGTGAGTTATTATTATTTTTGCTGTCACCACTACATAAGATACATGGGAAAAGAATAGAGAAAGGTGGTACTAGAGCAAGAAGATTGATTTCAACAGACAGAGATGAGAAGAATGAATTCCTAGAATGAAGGATGTACTGTATGTGTATGTACTATATGGCAAAAGGAAAGATATGAACTAACAATTAAGTGTCTAGTTCAGCTAGAATGCAAAGTGGGTAAAGTGGAATAGTGTGAAGTAAAGTTAGGTTGGAACCAAATTATGGGTGGCCTTCAATCCTAGGTAGTAGCGTTTACACTTTATTCCATAGGCCATAGGGAACTATTGAAGATTTCTCAGCAGAATTATGGAGAAGATAATTTGATGGCTGCTGAGGAACACATTGGAGAAGGCAGAGACCAAAGAGTGATACTTAGACTATTATAATAGTCAAGGCAAGAGGTAATAAGGACCTGAACCAGAGTAGTGGTAGTAGGAGTGGAAAACAAAAGGAATTGATATGAGTGAGATGGTGAAGATAGAAAGAACAGGAGTAGGCAACTGACTGAATATGGGGAGTAAGGAAGAAGTAAGAATCAAAAATAACTGAAATTTTAAGCCAGGGCTACTGGGAAGATGGATTGTCTTGCCATCAACAGGAGTGGGGGTGTTGTGTCGGTAGTAAAGACAAATTTAAGAGGGTAGTCGGTACTTTCAATTTGGAAAATATTGAATTTGAGGTACCATAAGCCATTGAATGGGGATGTCTGGCGTGGTCTGGAAATAGAGAGCTTGAGTTTACTGGGTCTTAATAGTGGATGAGATTGCCAATTCAAACTGAAGAGTGCTGGGAACAGAGCACTGCAGAGATTGAGTGAGTGAAAAGAGCAAGATGAATTACAAAAGGAGATTGAAGCTGAGGGGCTAAATAAGAGGAAAACTAGGAGAGAGCTGTGTCACAGAAGCCAAAGGAAGAATTATTAAAAGAGAGAGAAGTGTATCCAACAGTGCCAAATGCTGCAGAAAGGTCAAGGAGAATGAGGAATGAGTAAAGGCCGTTGGACTTTGTAGCTAGGAGGTAAGCTTGGAGAGAACAGTTTCCCATTGGTACTCATGGTAGCCCAATTATGCAGTCAATGGGTGGTAAGGCAGTGAGGGGAAATTACCACTGCAAGGAGAGGAGAGATGTAGGATACTAACTTGAGAAGTTGGTAGATTCAAAGGAAAGTTTTTGAAGGATGAGGGAGACTAGGAATATTCACAGACAGCAAATGAGAAGCCAATGGAGAGGCAGAGATTTAAGATGGGAAAAAAAAGATAAATGGAGCAAGAAGCTAGGAGATATGGGAATGGGTATGATCAAGTACACAGGCTTTGACAAGACAAGAGTCACCTCGTCATCTGAGACTGGAAGGAAGGAAGAAAACCTGGGGGAAGACACAGAAGTTTTGATGTATGAAGAAGGCATAAGGGAGATCCAATGGGTAGCTTTATCTACTGAGAGAAAGAGTTACTGAGTTGGGAACCTGAGGAGAGAAAAATGTTCAGAATTTCTTCCCCAAATCTTTACATTTCAAAAGAACCCCCAAACCACATCTCCACTAGTGAAAGACACAGGTGCACTCAAACCTTTTTACTCTCCCTCAAATCATACCAAATATTCAACCATCTTCAACTTAGATATAAGGCAGCCCTGAAGGTATTCAGCATTGTGGAATAGCACAGTTCTTTGTAGAGGCTCATGCAACAATTTAATTTAAAAAAAATATTTCAGTGTGACATGCACTATACTAGATGCTAGGGCTACAAAGACAAAGATGAAACAGTCTCTGTCCTCAGAGAGCTTATATTCTACTGGGGAACTTATATTCCTTCAATATTCTGCATAAATTCAAATTGTTCTTACAAATATGGAGTCCCTACACTTTTGTAATCATGGGTTAAAACATTTTAAAGCATGTATTTGCTGTTTTTAACTAAATTTTGGGAAAACAATCACCTAAACCCTCATATTAATATAGTGAAGGTTTCTACCAAATTTGAACTAGGCTTCTAATAAGATATTTGTTTTTACATTTTCCTATCCCCTTGCCCCATCCTATCCATTCTGACTATAAGAACAGTGACTGAAATTAGTGTTCTGGTAGTTACTCTACCTACAAAGCAGTTAGTATTCTTTAGTAATACATGACTTCATGTGAGGAGAATTCCATAGGCTTCCGATGTGATCTGCCTGGTCACGTTTGGATAACCCAATTTTCCTGGTTCTTTGTCTGAGACTCTCTCTGACCCTTAACCTTATTTTCTTCACCAATAATTCACCATAGTTACTATTAATGGCATGTCAACTTGGACCCTGCTTTCAGGCAAGATGTTTTTTCTTATGAGTTTTCAATATCTCAATTCACTTAAACAAAGAGATGATTATAGTAGGACCATCAAAAACATACCCCACAAAAATATTTCTTTCTCTCTCTGGAACCCAACAGTCAAGGAGAATTTACCGTTTGGACTGTGGGCATAATAACAATGTAAAAATTCCCCCAGAAAGGAAAAGGCAGACATTTACCCTGGAATAGTCTTTGCTGTACCTTTTGTGTTTCATTCAGTCTCTCTGTCTCTCTATGACGGACCTTGAAACAAAATGCATATTTAGTTGAGAGAAGGGGAGGAAGAGGATGGTTATCCACTGAAATTTCCCATCTTAGAATTTCTGCCTCAGAAACTTGAAAAGAAAGCTTTTTCTTTGAAATGGCATATGGTGGTGTGTGTGTGTGTATGTGTGTGTGTGTGTGTGTGTGTGTGTGTGTTTCTTTTCCTGCTGGAAACACATGATTTAGCAAGGATTCTTTTTTTTTATTTAAAATAAGACAAAAACTCATAAAACTCACAATGAAAACAATGTGTGAATGGATCAGTTTGACTCTCATTTCATATAGAGCCAACTCTTTTTCCTTCTTATTCCCACCCTTCCCCTCTGCCTGAAGTGCTGACTAAGTGCTTGGTATCCAAAGTCTTCCATTCCGGGGTTCCAGGTACTTTGTTTATCTCTGCCTTTGAATAACTAACTACTCTGAGCACATATGAAAGTTTCAGCATGAGTTAAATGGACACCCTTAAACATACTTGTTTGTTAAAGATATACTTGAGCTCAGGTGAACCTATGCTGGTGTTTATACATTTGGTGTCATTTGAATTTAGTATAATCTGCAGTGAGATGTACCAAAGGAACACAGAGTTTAAAGGGACCTTAAAAGTCATCTAGCTCAACTCTCTCATTTTATTAACGAATAAACTGAGTCCAAGAGAGGTCAAGAGACTTGTCCTAAATAATGGTGGGGCTATTACTGAACCTACACTTTTGTGGTGAGTGCTAGTTGTTGAAAAAAAAGTCTCTCTCCACTCCATTGTTCCTACCTTATCCATTCTCTTTCTCTGGGCTGTTCCCTTCTGTTCCTGGAATCTGCCTGAAAACTCTGATCTCTCGTTAATCCTTCCCAATTGGCTTCTCTCTGCCTGTGACCTTAGAGGTGAGAACCAATCAGTAAGATCCTGCACTAGTCTGTATAAAACACCTTTCTACTGAAGCTATCCCTGAGCTATTCTGATGCATGGAGTAATGCCAAGAGTGGCAAGAACTTATAATGATGCATTAAGTCCTACAGTCAAACTCTTGCTCTTTTCATGTGTCCTAGAACCCAAGGTCTCCGCTGGATTCTGTTGATCCTTGACCCTCAAGAGCCTGTGACTAGACACCATATGCCCTTTCTCTAATTGTTCGGGTTATATCCCTTACTTAACCTCTTCATGCCCTTGGGTGCTTGAATTTAAATCACCCAGAGAGGTATTGTGGCATAGTATATAGGATACAGGATTTGGAGTGAGGGAGAATTGGCTTCAAATTCCATCTCAGATGCTTACAAGTTATGTACTTAGACAAGTTTCAGTTTATTCATCTTTAAAATTTTAAATGAATGGCCTTAGAATTGACGACCCGTCAAGCCCCTTCCAGCTCCAAATTTATGATCCTAAGATCCACTGAAATGTGCTAGATGAAAAGATCTCTTGCTTTCATCATTGACTGGTTCCAGTGATTCGTCTATGAAACCTTTTTTAAGGTTTAATAATGGGACGTCTCAATGTTTTACTGAATTTCATAGAAGTTAGACAAGTCACCCTCTCCTATTCACTCATGTTTAAGTAGCAGTGATTATGGGTATTTTGGGCTAAACGATATTATAGACGTTATTCTATTTCCCCTTACTGGGCATTCTGTTTTCATTTTGTAGTGCTAGCAAGGACTTTTGAGATAATTGTGTTTGGTCTTTTCATTTCTCAGGACCTCAGGGAAGAGTCTTGCTCAAGGCAGCAAGACTGTCTATTTAGCGGCAGACCCTTCCTAGCTCAGTGCTCTCTCCATCATGTCATACTACCTTGGGCAAGTAACTTAGCACCCATAGGCTTCAGTTTCCTCATCTGGAAAATAAAATATTTGGACTTCCTGGCATCTAAAGTTCTTTCCACCTCTAAATCCATGATTTATATCTTCCCTAATTCATGCTAAAATTTGCAGCCATAGGCATCTTGATTGATTTTTTGGTCTAGCCTAAGCTGACTAATTCTCCAGATCCCATAAACACAGAAGCCATGCTATTTAAATGGCTGATGGAATTCTGAAGAACCTAATACAGTACTTCAGTTGTAGTCTGAATGAGCACAGTGGGAATATCACTTTACTCCAGGATAAGCCTTAAAGACAAATAAAGTGATAGTCTTCTTGTATGCTGCCCAGATCAGTTCACTTCTGGAGACTTATGTTCCTTTCAGGGTGGCACAGCACCAATGATTGTCCAGAGTAAGGTGACTAGTATAATGAAGGGCCTTCAGTTTTTGATTGGATGTGAGGATTGGTTGAAGGAAACCAAGGATTTTTTATCTAAAGAACAGATGAGCCAGGAGACATGATAGCCATCTTCATTTATTTGGAGGACAGTCTTGTAAGGAAGAATAAGACTGCTTTGGTTTTGTCTTAAGGGTTAGAACCAAGTGCAGTGAGTGAAAGTTAAGAAGAGGCAGATTTTGGCTTAGGTCAAAAAAAACTTACAATTAGAGCTGCCCACAAGTAGAACTGGTGGCCTAAAGAGGTAGTGGATCTTGTTTATTGGATATCTTGAAGCAAAGCTGGATGACCAATGTTAGGTGTGTGGTAGGGAGAGATTCCATTTGAGTAGGAGTTGGACTAAAAGATCCCTGAGGACCCTTCTTACTCCAAAGTTCTGTGATTTTGTGAATGATATGTAGATTACAGAGTACTAGAAGACGTCATTAAGAATGTAGATATTCTTAGCTTGGACTTCACAAGCTATGTGCCTCAGCGGGGTGACAGGGTGCTATAAACTTTGTCACAATACTTACTTACAAACTAGCTTAACCCCATAAATACCACGGGGCCAGGGCAGGGGAAGAGGAATCATTTGGACCACAAAGTAATCACTAACATATGTTTAGAAACTTCTCTTGGGGATTTAACTGAAGAAGAGAGGGCAAATAGAACTGTTTGCATATTTTTCTGTTGTCAGAGGACATGGTGACAGCAGCTGAGAGTCCAGCAGGGGGGAGCAGAAGACATTGAAAGGCATATTCTGCCTCCTTTTGGAATACTGCCATAACATTTTCCCATTCATTACAGTCTTCTAGAATCAGATACATTAGTATGGCCTGTATCTTAAATGAGAAAGAGAACCCCAAAAGCTAAGTGTGGCAAAATATGACAATTTGGGGAGTAATTGATATCTATCAATAATAACTAAAATAAATAAAAAACCCCAATTCTCAGACTGGACTGGTTATGAAAGTGAATGAGCTACTCCAAGGCCATTTCTTTTCCCCAAGGAAATACTTACCCTTTCACTCTCAAAGGATGCCAAGTCTTGAAGACATGCATTCCAGAGCCAACATCTCTATGGATGTGATGATATTAACATGTCACAGTCACCACTATCATAGAGATAGGTATTGGATCTCTGATTTCTTTGGTCTAAGGAAGGCGTAGATGAGGATATTCCTTTGACAATGCAAATCAGCATTTTCTCTGCAACTTAAAGGCTTGGGGAGAGTCTAGAGCTCTAGCATAACACCTTAACATTGTATAGCATTTGACAGATTTCAAAACACATTCATATCAATGACTCATTTACCCCTACAGATCTGTAAGATGGGGAAAATTAATATTAACTTCATCTTACAGAGAAGGAAAGTGACAATCCCAGAGCTGAAGCTTATCCAAAGACATCCAGTTGCTGAAGTTGCACATCTAGAACCAACACCTGTGTTTTTTCAATGTCTAGTTCAAGATCAGAGATGCAGTATCTCTAAGTGTGTATCTGAGTCCCACCCTGAAGTCCTAAGTTGTCAATTTTCTCAAGGGTATAGACTTAAACTTCCTCCTTCAGAAAGTTCTAGGAGAAGAAAATTCCAACTTGACTATATCTGGGATGTGGAAAACAAGATAGGAAGGAGTTACACTCATGGGGGCAATGAGATTACCGATTTAAAGGGGAAAGGAAAACTAAAAGGCTGCCTCATGATTGTTCCAATCCAAAATTCATCCCAGATGCATAAAAAATGTAGCTGTGGCTTCCCTATAGAGAAGAGGATGTCGAAGTAATCATTGCCCTCAGCTTGCTCTGGTGGGCACAAGTCTGTTCTGACCATTAAAAGGGGAGAAAAGGGAATATGGGAAGCTCATCTTGATATCATGCAGTGACCTTGGATTCAGAGAACCTTTGCTTACAAGCTATGTCACTCTGGCAAATCACTTATCCTCTTTAGGCTCAGTTTCCTTACCTGTAAAATGGGAATAACAATGTATATACTACTTCACAAAGTTGGGAGGTGACGAAAGGGTTTTGTAAACCTTAAAGTGCTACATAAAAGTGAGTTGTTACTATATTGGATGTGAAAATACTTTTGAAATCAAAGCACTATGTAATTATAATAAATTGTTTTTTAACTGAATCTGTGATTTTCTTGGTGTGGAAAGATAGCTCCTGGAGAGAAGCTTTCTCTACCAGTGTCTCTCAGGACCTCCTCTGCCTCAAAGTCTGGGACACTGTGAAGATACACAAGATGCCCAAGATCATATTGCCAAAACATGTTGGAGGAAGGACTTGGACTCTACTCTTCCTGATTTTGGGGCCAGCTCTCTATCTCCTGTATCAGTCTGTAATCCATTATTATTGTTACTATTTATTTTGTACCCTTTCATTTTTTGGGAGGTAATCAGGGTTAAGTGACTTGCCCAAGGTCACATAGCTAGTAAGTGTCTGAGGTCACATTTGAACTCAGGTCTTCCTGATTCCTGGGCTAGCTCTCTATCCCCTATCCCAGGCTGTCTCTCATTATTATTGTTACTATTTATTTTGTGTCCCTTCATTATTATTTCTTTTTTGAAGGCGTTCAGGGTTAAGTGACTTGCCCCTAGTCACACAGCTAGTAAGTGTCTTGAGGTAGAATTTGAGCTCAGGTCCTCCTGACGCAGAAGGTGGTGGTCTATCCACTGAACAACCTAGCTGCCTGGCCTTTTCATTTTTCACCTAATTTCAGAAGAGCATAGGATGAAGGCTTCAAGAGACCTTAAGTGATCATGTGTGAACATCCACACAAAGAGTCTAAAATTCTCTTTCAATTGGGGGAAAGATAACATTTTATAGGAAGTCAAACCTGACCAGGATCACCTTGGGAATAGGTGCACTGGGTTGTGATTAGTTAATCATAAGTTGAAGGACTCTGAGAAACTTGCCCCTAAATATCTTCCTCCCCCACTTATGCCCAAGATGCCAGCAGTATAGATCCAGTTCTTTGTATCACAAAGGATTTTCAGTCTTTGCATCATGATGTTCAACTGCAGGTACCCCTTGGGAGAATGGTTGTTGTGTTCGTCCTTCATTGTCGAAGAAGACCATGCCATCAGAGACATGATGACATGACTTGCACTTGACTTTGTTTTGAGTGAGGGAGGGCTGTGCAGGTCACCAGCCTCACTTCTCCTCCAGGGCCATCTGAAGATAGGGAGAATGATACTTTGTCTGCTAACACCTGAACAATGATTATCTAATCCTTTCAAATCAGGACTTCTGACTTCTAGCCATTCCTTGGAGAAATGGGCCATAGGGTTGGGGTTACGAATGGACAGGTTGATCAGAAATTGGAATAATCAAACAAATGCTAGAAAAGCATCATAGGATATCATACATTTAGAGCTAGAAGGAGAATGGACATTCTGAGAGGTACTATGACCTACCTGAGGTTACAGAGGTGTTAGAGGCTGGATCTGAATTGAAGCACACTGAAGGCCCATGAAAGCAAAATGTACTTACCTATTTCACAGCTTTGGGATAGATCCTGCTGGATGTACATGTTGGAGTGTGATAGTGCACTGTAGTGGAAAAAAGCCCCATTCTGAAGTTAGACATGGAAGAAAAAACCTGATGACCAGATTGTGAAGGGTTTTAAATACCAGGCTGGGAACTTTGTATTTTATACCTCTGCTTTAGGAATAGTATTTGAGTGGTTGTGTGGATCATAGGATAGGGAGGGGAATGACTCATATCAGAGAGATATTAGCTATTGCTATCCAGAGGTGATGAGGGCTTACATTTGGGCAGTAGCTTTGTGAGTGGAGAGAAGGGATGAATGTGGCAAATTCTAGATAGGACAAGACTTTGCATGAATATAGGAGTGGGGGAAAGGGTGTGAGGGGAGAGGAAAGAGTTAGAGGCCAGAATTGAGCAATTGAGCTCATTGATAATCTTGGAGAAAGATGTTCTATGTCAGTGGATATTGGAGAGAGGGAGAGATAAACTAGATTGCATGGGGTTGAAAAGTTAAATAGATGTAGTGAGGAAGCAAGTATGGATGATTCTTTCCAGGGTTTTGTCAGTGAAAGGAAAGAGAAAAAGACAATAGTAATCTGAAGAGACAGAAAACTTGAGGGAAGGTTTTTAAAAGGCTGAGAGTAGACATGAATATGTTTGCAAACAGCCCCAGAAGAGCTAATAGATACGGAGAGATTAAAGATGAAAGAAAGGGAATGATCAGTGGGGCAAGTTTTGCAAGGAGATGGCTAGGGATGGGGCTGGGAGCACAGGAAGAACAGCTGACCTAGTTAATACAACCCCCATATATTTTCATTAAGGAATTTGAGGTTCTGAGGGGTTAAATTAACTTAACCACAGTTACAGAGAGCAAAAGTAGAAGGTTTGGCCTTGGAAGGAGAAAAGTCAGTACTTCAGAGAGGATTTTTTGTTATTGTTCAGTCACATCCAGCTCTCCATTGTCCCATTTTCCTTGTAATTTGTCATTTCCTTCTCCAGCTCATTTTACAGATGAGGAAACTGAGGCAAACAGGGTTAAGTGACTTGCCCAGAGTCACACAGCTAGTAAGTCGGAGACCAGATTTGAACTTACAAAGACTCATGTTCAAGCTCTAGGTCCAGCACTCTCTTCATTGCACCACCTAATGGCCAGAGAAGAATTAGAGGGGGTGGGGGGTGGGGGAGGAGAGAATGACTGAGGAATGATTGATAACTTAAAACAGACTTAAGTTGTAGATCGTGGAAATTAGGAAATCAATGAATCTGGAAGGTCAGGTTGTTTGAGGGGACAATAGCATTTATTGAAATTCCCAAATATATGGATGAGGTTGGAGAAAAGTCCATTTTCCAGGTACTGAATGGGATAGTGACCTGGGGGCTAGTATATTGCAACAAGAAGAATTTTGATTCAGTGATATAGATGGATGAAGCAGACCTCCAAGAGTAGAAGTTGCTCAGTAATAATTCTCAAAGGAGATAACTGAATGTGGCAATAGAAAATAAGGAATATTCCAAGTCCAAAATAAAAGAACCATTGGTGATACAGAATGAGTTAGTGGAAAGACTTGATTCAGTTCAGCAAACATACAAATTTGTGCTAGGTTCTAGAGATACAAAACAAAAATGAAATAATTGCCCTGAGCTAGACATCAAAGAGACCTGGGTTTGAGTCAGGGTTCAGTCACCTACCAGTCATGTAATACTTGGTGATTCACTTTTTTTTTTTCAAAACTCTGTTTTTTCATTTGTAAAATATAAGTATTAATACCTACAA
The DNA here is from genome assembly GCF_028372415.1 of Notamacropus eugenii. NCBI lineage: Eukaryota > Metazoa > Chordata > Mammalia > Diprotodontia > Macropodidae > Notamacropus > Notamacropus eugenii. The sequence continues at coordinate 311,171,194 of NC_092876.1, forward strand.
CCCATGAGCTCCTTGAAATCAGGGACCATCTTTTGTTTTATAATCCCTAACCCTTAAGTGCAGTACGTGGTCCATAGTAGGCACTTGATAAATACTTATTGATTGATTATACCACCTACCTGAAAGAATTATTGTGAAGAACATATATGATAATGCATAGGAAAGTGCTTTATCACCTTAAAGCAACCCACTTTTTGATATTCCAACTTGTGATTTCATTAGTGTGGGGAACCCCTGTGTATAAACTCCCTCTACCTTGGTAAGGAACTTCATCCATATTTTAGAAAATTGCCTGAAGCACTTGGTGGGATATTAAGTAATTTGCCCATGTTCACACAGAGGCAGGTCTTCTGAGTCTAAGAGTGGCACACAATCCTCTAGGCCATGCTACCTCTTGAAATCTCAATTACTAAATTATTATTATCATTAACGGCAGTTCAGACTGGTATTCCAATCATACAGATTCAAAGAAAACAAGTTTTGAATGCTGACTTTGGTGCTGGCTCACAAAGTCTCATAAGACAATTCATCTCCTGTCTCTGAGTCTGTTTTTTCATCTGTGAAATGGGCAGAATAATATGTACCCTCTTATATCCCTCCCAGGTTTGGAACAAGAGTTAATAACATAATATCTTCAGGGCACCTTTAAGCACTCTCAGAAGTGTGTTCTGCAGATGCCAAGGCCTATTATAATAATTATTATTAATTTCCCCCCAGGAATTTAGTCTTGTGCAAGAAACGATCTTTTTTAGCCATCTAAGCTCCCTTGACCCAGGTCTGACCTCTATCCTTTTTGGTTTTTTAATTGAGTTTTCTTGGGCCACAAAGAGATTTGAATAATAACCCACTGAGTTTGGAAAATTAGGATGACCATTTTGGAGAATGGTTTTTTCTGCAGTGGATTTTGGAGCTCTTGTCTTAGTTTTGAGTTCTTCATACATAGAAGGTTTTCTAAATAATTCAATTTAATTAAATTCAGCAAACATTGTTTGAAGGTCTACAATATGGAAGGCACTGGGTTCAGAAGAGAGATTCTTAACCTAGGTTTGTAGATAGATTTTAAGAGGTCCATGAATAGGAAAAAATTACATAATTACTTGCAATAAACTCTAAATGAAATTTAGCATTTCCTTCCATTATTTTAGAAAAAGGATTTATTCATGGAAGGGGTCCATAGGCTTCACCAGACTGTCAAACGCATCCAAGACACAAAAAAGATTAAGAACCCTTGCTAAATAGAGGAACAGTCTCATAATTCATAAAATAAGGATTTATTATTTATTGAATTCTTACTATATGGATAGTAAATGCTACGGAGGAGCATAGAGAGATATGAAACACCATCCTTACCCTCAAGAAGCTTATAATCTAATTGGAAAAATAAGGCAAGACACATGCATGTTGTATGAGGACTATTAAACTAATTAAATACTAAACAACCTTCTGAGAGTTGGATGTCACAGGGATTAAAAGTGACAAAGGAGTAATGCAGAAAGTGAAGGTTGTGAATGTAGATGGTGATGGGCTCTGAAGATTCAGGAAGGCCTAAGGACCTCAGGTAGTGGCTCTTGAAGATGTCTCAGGTTTGAAGCTCTAGAGAGCCCAATTTGCAGATGGTCATTTGCATGCAACTTTCCCCCAGAGCAGTGCACGTGAACTGAATCATGTGATGTTCCTTGCATCTTTTGTGTCTCCCCTGCTTGGTTATGAGTTCTTCAACATCAGGTCATATGTCTTAATTGTTTGATCTCCTGAAGTTAGGATGGATACTGCTTTGTTGACTAATATTTGCTGCTCCAAGTACTGGCCTGGGGGACAATTGTGAAGTGTACGTTAAGTTGGTGTTTAGTCCTCTCATTTCTGTGCTTCCCCTGATTGGCTCTCTCAGGCATCATGTTCTCTGCTGGGTTGGTCCATCTAAACCTGCTCTCCCACAGAACACCCCATGTTCTAGACCAGAGATTCTTAACCTGATGTCTGTGAACTTTTTAAAAAAATATTTTTGGTAACTATATTTCAATATTATTGGTTTCTTTTGTAATCTCATGTATTTTATTTTATGTATTTAAAAATATTACTCTGAGAAGAGGTCCATAGACTTTACCAGACTGATAATGGGGACCATGACACAAAAACATGCTAAAAATACCTTCTCTGAACTTTTTATTTCCCCTTCACCCCATCTAAATGATCTGTAGCCTTGGGACCATAATATGTGACATCAGGATACTGGGATACTAATCCATACATATGGCTTGAAGTGGTTTAAAATGAAATATATTTTAAGGGATAAGAAAAACAGTAACCCCAATAGTAGAAATTCAGGCATAATTAGGTCAGTGTTTGTGGGGGTGAGATTCTTAGGGAGATAAGACTTGGGAAGTTCTTCAGATCACACTTTGTCTACAGCCATCCTCTGGCTTCATACCTTTTGTAAAGAAGACATTGACTATTTCCATGGAAAACATACATGCATATGTTTTTATGCATGCTTTTTTCATGTACACCCATGAACTTTTGAAGTAAAAAATTAGCTTTTAAAAGCACTATGGTTATGTAAATAAATAAAGTAGGTATTATTCCATTCCACTTTCCGGCAGACCCAGGAATCCTCATGGTTTAGCAGTAATGGCTGGCATTTCTGTTTGTTTATTTTAATAGGTGTATGTCGTGTGGTATTAAACAAGGATCACACATTTCTCATCAGAAGGGGGAAAAACACCCTCAAGGATACGTGTTAATGATATTCCATTATTTATTAAGTCTTCCTTCTTAGGAGCTGAATAGTCTCACCACTATATCCTACTACTTGTTAGGCAGGAAAAATCTTCCCTTGCATCAGGTACTCAGGAGTGCCAGCAGAGGTTCAGCTGCTATTGAAGCTAGGAGGCTTCCAAACTCACCAAAAGCCTTCCTCCTGAGCAGTAAAGCCAAGGAACCATGCTGGGTTTTAGTCTGTCTTGCATTTTCTTGCCAGGACTGCCAAAAGCTCAGTCCAGATTTGCCCACTCCACTGAATTCAAGAAGCCTAGATTTGTCCACGGGAAATAGCCTGAGCCTCAGCATCCCTCGGAAAGGCGAATGGCAAAAGCAGACCTTTTTTGTTGTTGTTCAGACTGGGAAAGGCTGAAAGGATTGTAGTTTCTGTTTGGGATGCCTGCCTGCCAACCAGTGGAATGTGGACAGGTGGTTAAGAGCAAGTCTTAGCAAAGGACTGGAAATGTTCCTGCAACTGAAAACGCACCTTTTCTAAATCTCCAATTATAGTAAAAATGCAACGGAAAAAAGAGGGAAAAATGTGTGTGTTATGTCAACAGGAGCTGCTGACAAACCAGGGGTGAAAAGATGATTTGTGGAAAAACTGACTCACCTTTTGTTTTAGGGAAGGAATGGGAAGTGAACCTCCAAACTCTCTTGTTGGCTTTGTTTTGTTTTGAATTTAATGATCTTGTGAAAAAAGGGATAAAGGATTAGGGTTGCAGCCAGAACTCATGGGGACCCAGGGAATAAATAAACCATCTCAAAGAAAGCTGTGACTTAACAAGACTCTGCCACTCTTGCCTCCTCCAGAGGTAACAATGTCCTTTCACGCTGGTGGCATATGATCTGTGGATAGTTGAGAACAGGGCAGTGGATATCGACACCATTGTTACCAAGCTCTGTTCCAACACTGCAGGGATTGGAGTATCTCTGGAAGGAGGAACAATGACCGCAGCATCATGGAATGTTGGAGCTGGAATAGCTACCTTAGGGATAGTTTTACTGTCTCATTTTACAAATGAGGAAACGGATGATGAGAAAAGTGAAATGACATAGCTAAGATCCAACAGCTTTTTCTTGTTGTACCTTACAATCATGGTTGTTTACATTTGGGATTTGTGGGTCTGGGGTTTGCCCAGTTGTTTAGATCAGATTAGGAGCTTCAAGCTGCCCCTTATTTCTGCTTTTAGATTTTGGTGCAGTTACCCTTAGATACAGTGGATAGAGCACCAGTGCAGGAGTCAGGAGGACCTGAGTTCAAATCTCACCTCAGACACTTGACCCTCACCAGCTGTGTGACTTTGGGCAAGTTACTTAACCCCAATTACCTCATCCTAAGTCATCTCCAATCATCCTGATGAATATCTGGTCACTGGATTTAGATGGCTTTGGGGGAGAAGTGAGGCTGGTGACATGCACAGCCCTTCCTCACTCAAAGCATAATCAAGTGCAAGTCATGTCATTATTTCTCCGATGGCATGGTCTTCTTTGGCAATGCAGAACTAACACACCTATAGAGCAGCTAGGTTGTACGGTAGATAGAGCTCCAGACCTGGAGTCAGGAAAACCTGAGTTCAAATCTAGCCTCATGACACTACCTATATGACCTTGGACTAGTCATTTAACCCTGTCTGCCTCAGTTCCTCATCCATAAAATGAGCTGCAGAAGGAAATGGCAAACCACTCCAGGATCTTCGCCAAGAAAACTCCAAATGGGATAATGAAGAGTTAGATATTTCTGAACATAACAACAAATGCCTGGCTATAGAGAGTCAGATCTCACTTTTAAGCAAGATGTAGGATTTTTGATGTCATCTAGAGCTGAGTGGCTGATTATCTCTGATAGAAAAGATACGCTAATCAAATGACTAGTGCAAGTAAGATTTCAAGGGGAAATACTCCAGTTACCAATTGGATTTATTTTTAATGTACTTTATTACCACTATATTTGCACAAAAGCATGTGGATAATTGTAAAGGATTCTACAAGACCCTGTAGTCCCCCTCCTTAAGAAAATACTTTGGGTGGTTTCCTTTGTGAAAGGGCACTAGATGCCACATTTCAAGTTATATAGGTTATTTAACTTCTAGAGCCAGGTTCTTCGCTTATAAAATGAGGGGATCAGACAAGCTCTAAGGTCCCTTTCAGTGGTAAGTCCTTGTGGTTCAACTGTTTGAGTTGTGTCCGACCCTTCGTGACCACATTTGGGATTTTCTTGCCAAAGATTCTGAAGTCGTTTGCCATTTCCTTCTCCAGCTCATTTTTTACATCTGAAGAACTGAGGTAAATAGGGTGAAGTGACTTGCCCAGGGTCATATAGCTAGTAAGTGTCTGATGTCAGATTTGATCTCAGGACTTCCTGACTCTATACATAGCACCATCTAGTTGCCTAGGTGGCAAGTCCTACAAGACCAAGTCTCAACTCCTGGTTCTGTTACTCATTGACCTGTTGTCCTTGAGCAATCACAAACATTTGGGTCCTCAGTGTCCCTTATCTATTACAGGCAGGGACGGACCAGATAACCTCCAAGATGTCTAAATCTGTTTATTCTGTAGAACAACGGAATGTCATTGAACATTTTCTAGAATTCAAACTTGTCACTCTTTAGACCAACGTGTCCTTAGTTTTTTGATACCATGTTATCGATCATAAGTAATGGGAGAGACTTTAGAAACCCTCTAGTCTAGGAGTTCTTAACATTTGTGTATTGTATCCATGTATCTGTGTGTGTGATGGACTTCTTTGCCAGTCTAGTGAAAGCTGTGAACCTCTTCCCAGAATAATGTTGTTGTCTTTGTTTAAATTTATTATTAAAGGAAATCTAACTTTCAATTAGAGGTTAGTGAAAATAACGATGTCATTTTTTTCCCCCATCTCAGTTTGCAAAGCTCCAGTGAAATCTGACCCCAGGTTAAGAATCCCCTCTCTCATCTGACCCTGTCATTTTTACCAGTGAGGAAACTGAGGCTCTGAGACTTCATTGGCTGAAGATTGAAAAATTAGATTACTCCAGTCTGCTAATCCAATGTTCTTTCCACAGATTTAGTGAGGTTTTATCATGTTTTGATTATAGACATAGTCTCCCATCTGTTTAAAATAACAAATCAATAAAATTTCCCACTACTTTCCAAATGCCGTTTTTATATTAAAAGACACAGAGGGAGCATTTTTCTTTTTAGCAAAGGGTATTCTCAAATAATCCTTATAATTAGAAAGAAAGGTGAAGGCAAAGATAAGCACTTAAGAAAATAACCTTTGGAATATCACCTTAGCCTGTTAGCATTTTCTTCCAACAGGTTCCCAACATCTCATGTTAGGTCAGTAATAAATATTAAAACGCACAGAATTCATAAGTCAACGTAGGTGTCCTGGGCCTTTGGAGACCACTTTATCTCTCCATCAAAGATGAAGAGAGCTCCTCAGATGAATAAGAAATAGAGCTGCGAATGCTGACAAGCAGGAGCAATTTAGGAGCCTTTCTCAGAAGCCAAGCCACAGACGTTTTTTTGGCGGCTGCTAATGGGTATGCCATTTATGTGCAAGCGGTTTGATATTACAGATGGTCTTAGGTAAATATTTCCAGCCTAATCGCTCCACTGTGTACAGATGCTGGAGAAGGGTGCTGCTGAAGCTGCTCCCAGCCAAGGCCAGCTTGGGTTGGAGGTCCCCAGAAATGGGAATCTGTCAGCTCTGATTTGCGAAGGCAGTCTAGTGTTCCATGGTACTTTCTATAATCTCTCCAAGTTCAAAGAGCGCTTAGCTGCTTGTCTTTGTCAGAAACATGGTTGGAGATCTTTTATGTTGAAGATGTAGGATTTCTCGGGATGTCTTTGATTATTTATTTATTCCACTTCTCTGGTATATGATAGCACCAGGATCCTGAAGGCCCCTTGTCCTGTATTGCACTTGCTCTGAAATTCAAGGAGTTTTAAGTCCCTTTGAAAATTGCTTTAAAAGGGAAGGGGGAAAAAAAGAGTTTTTGAAGTTCCTTTTTTTTTTCTTTTCCTCTTCCCCCCCCTCCCCTTCCACAGTGCCACAACACCTACTTCCAGCGTTCCACGCTCCCTTACCGATTGACATGCGACATCAGGAGGGAAGATATCATTACGAACCTCACTCTATCCATGCTATTCATGGGTAAGTCTTGCATCTCAGATATGGGCGGCTCTCCACCCCCCAACCCTCAACCTCCCCACCCAGAATTTGCAGTGTATTCTCTGCATCTCTCTCTATGCTGTCTTTAAGTTTTCCTAAATTGAGACAGAGTTGGCAGACTTTGGCTACCTCTCTCCTGGCTGTCTATGAGGGGGGAAAAACGTTAATAATTTTAAACAAGTATTTGTTTCTATCTACTGTTGATCTTTTGGAATTGATATTATAAATGTGTGTGGGTATATGTGTTTGTAGTATTCTGAGTTTTTGAAAAACAAACAGCCTTCTTGTGAATCAGCTACTTGTAATGTCTGTAAACTTCCTTGTGTTTTTTTATTCTAGGCACTAGAGGATTCAGGGCTTTTTCTCTCCATCAGTGAAATGGGAATGCTTTAGATGTGCGATTTCTCTAATCAGAGCCATGTTAACTTTTATATATTGGCAATGTTATTACTCTCTACTTTTATAAACATAGGTAAAAACGGGTATAACTGTCCTAAGCAATTTCTCTAACCTTGGCTTTTTGCTTAGAGTTTTCAAGTCCTATTCTGGTTCTCTCCTACCTTAGCCTTCTTAACTCAGAGATTCTGAACCTCCCTGCCCAGCCTGTTTGTCTTCACTCCACAAGAAGTTGTTACAATGACACTCATTCCTTCTCTAAGCATATTAGCCTAAAGGTCTCCCCTTATTTTGTGGAGGTCCTAAAACATAAGATGGCTGTAGAGAAACTAGCCCATTTTCTAATTTCTCTTGATCTGTGGGATTTACTTACCAAGGACAGGGGGAACATATTTCAAGACCAAGAACTAGGAACCTTGTCTCTAGTTCGGGATGGGGTTCTGTGCTTTGACTTTGAAACTGGTATAAACCACTGGCTAGCATTCATTATAGCGCCTACTAGGCACTATATTATTTCACTTTTTCTTTATAACAATCCAACTCCAAGAGATAGGTGCAGTTGTAACCCCCATTTTACGGTTGGGAACACTGTGGCAAAAAGAGGTTAAGCCGCTTGCCCACATAGCTTATAAGTATCTGAGACTGGATTTGAACTCAGATCTTCCAGATTCCAAGCTTGGTGCTTCCTCCACTGATCCACCTAGCTGTCTTGTTACTTTTCTAGGTAAAGGCTTCATTTCACATCTGCCTGTGAAGCCTCTAAAGGATTTTCATGGTTAGGAAAAGTGGTACTAGCCAAGAGTTGTTAATTCAGGAAGGCTGGAAAATCTCAGGCTGTTAAGTGAGCTCAATTCATTTTGTTTCAGGGTGGACCTTTGAGTCAGTCTATTAAACCCTTCTTAGCTCCCACGGTTTTGAAAAGCTCAGTTGGGATTTATCAGCTGCAAGGACATGGTAATTAAGTGATCATCTCTGCAGATTTGGCATGCCAGCTAAGCAGGATTCTGCAAGATTGCATTTATTGGGGATTCTAGCCTGAGAGCTGTAACAGGAGGCCTTCATCTGGGTTTAGGGGGAGGTGTTTTGTTTTGTTTTGCTTTAGAGAAATCCTTTGGTTACTATACCTGTGATACTGATGCTAGATATGTCCCTTAAGCTTAGCTTTAGGTCTCTCAGGAAATCCATCATGGAAACACTGTTTTTCTAGTTCAGTGAACAATTGGCAATAGAGGGCTTGCTCTACCAAAGAGCTTAAGAAGGAAAAATAGATATTTATGCTCTAAGAATTCTGAGGAGGGAGAGATCTTTGTGGGTTGTATGTATGCCTAAAGTCCAGAAATTGGCTAATGGCCATCATTAGACGTGAAGATGGAGGCAACCTGGACATTTCACGAGTATATTTCAAAACTAAACAATGAGTCTTGGAAATAAAAGACCAAAATCATGAATAGGTTATTTCTTTGGCCCAGTTAATACCATTTTGATATGCTAAGTATCTTTAATGAGTCCCAATTAAATAAACCAGTAGAGTAAAAGCATACACTTTGCCATAGGTTCAGCAGACTATTAGTGAATCTTAACTTTAAACATATGTGTTATTCATATTGCCATTGTCTAGGGAATGAGCAGAAGTCTGAGAATCCGGAGAACTCAGTTCTCATTCCAACTATACTACACAACTAACTGTGGGTTCCTAGGCAAAACGCTTAACCTTTGTGTATCCAAATGAGCTTGTTTGCAAGGGGCCTTGTTCTTGAATCATATCCGACTGGACCCAATTTGGAGATTTCTTGGCAAAGATATTGGAGTAGTTTGCCATTTCCTTCTCCAGCTCATTTTATAGACGAGGAACTGAAACTAACAGAGTTAAGTAACTTGCCCATGGTCACACAGCTAGTAAGCATTTGAGGTCAGATTTGAACTCAGGTTTTCCTGACTACAGATCTAGTGCTCTCTCCACTGCACCATCTAACTGCCCACAAGAGAAGGACATTAGTGCCAGATTCACAAAGATGTTGTTAAGATCAGACGAGATAACGAAAAGTGTTTTTGGACATCCAAAAGTACCCAGTGAACATAAAGCATTATTTGCATCACTTTAAGCCTGACCTTTGCCTAATAAAAGAGGGTAAGTTCTGAACTGAATGCAGGGGGTCCTCTCTACAAGAAGAGGTTAGCCCAACTGCTGTCATTGGCTAGGACATGGAAAGGGATGAGGTAAGTCTTTCAAAGCAAGTGAATTGAAGATTCTCTGAGTGCTAAGCACTTGGGGGCTACCACCAATCAGTCTTAGACTGGTGAAACCTTATGAAAATGAGTATCAGGGGAATACTTGAAGAGGAAGAGAAGTCAGAACAGGGCAACACTTAGTCTGAAGGATATGTGAAAAGCAAGAGCAGACCTTGGATAATAGTGGGGAGGTTTATGGGCTAATTTTATGCATATAGATCTTACGTGTTTTTTTAGCACTAGCTATGAGAACCACCTCCTTCTGTCCCACTCTTGTTTTACTGAGTCACAATTTAGAAACCCCTGCTATTTTTCCCCAAACCTACAACAACACTAGGGACAAGATGATTGGTTCTTTGCAGTACATCATTAGTTATTGCTTAGGAACACTATACTACTCCCATCAATCAGCCAACAATGATAGGAATAGCTAGCATTTGTCTAGGGCTTTGAGATTTGCGAAATACTTTTACAAATAATATCTCATTTCCTCCCCACAACAATCCTGGGAGGTACATCCATTTTACAGATGACAAAACTGAGGATGAGCAATGTTACTAGTAGCTTTCCCAGAGTTACACAGTTAGTGTCTGAGGCTGGATTCTAAGTCCAACAATGAGTTGGCTAGCTGCCTCCTAAGTGCCTAACATGTGCCAAGCACAAAGCAGTCTGTGACTTCAAGGTGCCCAGGGAAATGTAAGATAAAATACTATTTTGAGAGGAAGATACAAACAGATTATGGGTGTAAAACAGGTATCTAGAAAAGTCTTTATGTAGGAAGTGGTAGTTGAACTGAATCTTGAACAAAATTTGAGTTCTCAAGAGGCCATGGTGAGAAGGGAATGAATTATAGGGGTGGGGTACAGCCAGTGCAAAGATGTGGAGATGGGAGATGAAAGGCCATAGATGAATAATAGTAAGGCTGGTTTGGCTAAACCATAGTGTCTATGAAAAGGAATGATTTACAATACTGGAATCACAGTTTGAGGGGAAATTTGAAGAACCTTACATTCCAGAGATGACTTCCCAGAAAGTTATAATAAATAAGGACTCATCTGAGGAGATACTGGCTTGTAGAAACTTCCAATAGTGGTTACCTTTAGGGCCAGATCCTAGAGCACCTCTGTGCTGATAGTTCAGGAACCTGTGCTCTCTGGGAATATCATTCTGATGAGTAATCTCAGAGAGACTTTCTTGCTCCTAGATGCTGTGATCTAATGATCCTACCTGAACAATGTCATGGGTCTCCTTTACCTCCTTTCTATTTCCATTGTTGATACCTGAGTCATGTCCTTGTTATTTCTCACCTGAGGTCCTGAACCAGACTTCCTGCCTCCATTCTTTCCCTTCTCTCATTCATTTCTCACACCAATACCCATGTAATCTTACTATAACCATCAGTGGTTCCCAATTGTCTTCCAAATAAACTTTCAACTCTCTATCCTGGTATTCATAGCCTTAAATAGTTTAGATCTAATTTCTCTTTCTAGCTTTTGTGTCTTTTAGATATTCTGCGTTCTAGTCAAGCTGAGAATACTCTATATCCCTGATTCTTATCCCCTTTCTCCTACTCCCATCTCCTTGGCTTTGTTCATGCTGTCCCCTATGCCTATAATGGAGTTCATCTTCCCAGAGAAAAGGGGTGTGGTATGGAAAGACAATATGTTGTGATGGAAAGTGGGTTGTACTTAAGTGACTTGAGTTCGAGTCTTGTCTAGGTCTTTGACCTTGGAAAAGTCACTTTCTTTCTATATACCTCAGTCACATGAGAGCTTGACGACATGATTGGAAAGGTACCTTTTAGCTCCAGTATTCTGCTATTCTAGAATTTTAGCCTGTTAGAATCCCTACATGCCTTCAAGGCCCATCCCAGGTACTATACCTTCTCTGTGAAACTTTCCCTCATATACTCCCCCTGGAAGTGATCTCTCTGCTCAGATTTCTTGTAGCATTCTTTCTGGATCTCTCTTATGCACTCTGACATTTTACCTCATATTAATAGTGATTTGTGTGTATGTATCTTGTCCTCCATGTTAGGTTATAAGCTTACCTGAAGGTAAGCTCTGTATCATTTGGTTTTTACATCTTTATATTCTCCACTGCCTAGCCTAGCCCCTGCAAATGGGAATAATACTCGTTTAATTGAATTATATCATGCTTCTTGCTTCTTTCAAAATGCAGCACAATCTCAAAACTGCCTGTTGCATATATTACATATGCAGACCATCTGATTCAAGCCCCAAGTTGCAAAGGAGAATCACTTCGCTCATAAAGCCTCCCAGTTTTGCAGAGGATTGAGATGCTGGAAAATGTTGGCTTATACAATCTTTAGCACCCTAATTATAGTGCATGCCTTTTTAATGAATGGTTGGTATCACCTACCTCTGCTTAGCCTTTCTTGGCCTCATTGTACTTATCTGTGGAAAAACTGTAGGTCTCCACTGGAAAACTGATTTCAAAGCAATATGGAAAGCATCTCTCTCTCTCTCTCTCTCTCTCTCTCTCTCTCTCTCTCTCTCTCTCTCTCTCTCTCTCTCTCTCTCTCTCCCTCTCCATAAAGCAGCTATGTGCATGCAAAGTATTATTGTTGGTAATGGCTATTATTATTATAATTCACTCCTTAGTTTCTGGCCCTGACAGTTATTTCCTGTGTGACCTTGGACAAGTCACTTAACTTCTCTGGGACTCAGTTTCCTCCACTATAAAATGAGGGTTTTAACTAAATGGTCTCTGAAGCCCTTTCTGTCTTTAAAACTATGGTCCCATGAACCATATGGTGCCCTAGACAGTTGTCTAAAGCTATATTATTATAGATAATTTGTATTGGGGCTAGAAGTTTCCACACTGGAAATTCAACACACCAAAGAACTAGAGCTAAATCATCTCAGAAATACGTTCTCAAACAATGTAACATTGTAATGAATTATTTTTAAAATATCTGGGCATTTGTAAGAAACTTAAATTCTCCTCAAGTCATTGTATTGCTGACAAAATGCATGCTTTCAGTCAGAATTTGCCTTTTCTCAATGAGCTTGTAGCATCCACATGCCAAAGGGAGATACAAGTGTTTGACAGTACCCAACAGTGCCTGCTTTGGTTAAAAGAAAATGTACCATAATACACACACACATGCACACACACGTACACACGCATGCACACATACACACTCCTGAGAAGATGGCAATGCTTGAGATCGGGAGAAAAAATGGAGCCCCTGAGCACCGAGCTTTGGTTTTATGATTAATGTGATCAGAGCCTGATGAAGCCCCCATTTATCAAGCCCATATTTTAGCTATCTCCTTTCTTGTCTGTACCAAATGTATCTAATTACATGAACACTGCACAGCCAATTAAATGCCGTCTCATTTGTCGTCAGCCCCAGAGCCTTATTATCTACCTGCTGTTTCATGTCAAAGGTTGGTTTTCTGATTGCTCTAAGTGACATGACCGCACATCCTTCTTGAGAGCCTGTTGGGGTGTCACAGGATGACAGCGCTTGCCTCTCCATCCCTGCCACTGCTGGGAGGGAACTAGCAAGGTTGCTGTCCAGTGGCCTCGCTTGTAATTCCTGGGCTCCTAACTCAACCCCCCCAGAAGATCAGTGCTTGGTTAATTGACAATTAAGCAGGTTTTTAGCCCCATTTCATGCTGAGACACCCTAGGTTTTTATTTCTTGCCCTGGACAGGAAAAAAAGAAACACAACAGCTCTGTGTCCTCTGGTGGCCTCCATTTCCCGCTTTTGCTTCCCTCCCTTTAATAGGCAGGTGTCTGGTAGCCCTTCCCTAGCTGACTCCAGCCCCAGCCTGAATGCTTCTAGCCTGCAGCTGGGCTTTGAGGTGGTTTGCTCTGTTGACCCTGAGTCACCTCCAGAGATGTGGCAGGGACAGGTTGCTTCTTGCTTTGTCTATTTACTTTCCCTCAGCCCTGTTGTCTCTGTTCTCAAGGAGAACCTGACCCCAGAAAGGGAGCTTTTAAAGAGCTTAACCAGGTGGGCCTACCCTTTCTCTCTCTCTTCTTCTCCTTCTCCCTCTCCTCTTTCTCTTTTCTTTTTTTGCCTCTCCTCTCCTTGCCTTTAAACTCTATCAATGGCCTTGTAGAAAGTAGAATGAAAAAGAAGGCATTTTAGTGACAGGTCTGGGGGGAATTAAATCAGGCTAAATTCTGTGCCTTTTGATCTAGAATGTTCATGTGAATGGGGCAAGACTTTGTTGGAGACATCTGCCTGGAACATTTCACAAAATTGAGTTTCTCTGTCTCAGGATTACTCCATTTGTGATAGATTCTGCTAGAATTTAAGCCTTCAGTATGGTTCTTGGAATTACACTGTTTTGTTCCTGGGTACCTAGCTAGGTATTGTAGTTATCTTTTCACTTATAGTCTTAAGGCAAACCAATTTATTTTCCAGAAATTAATAATGACTGATATCTGTCCCTTCCTCCCCCCACCCCTTATCTAGTTCCACTATAACTTTCCTAGAAGTTCAGCTCAGGAAATAAATACTAAGGACAATTTCCCAAGAAACATTTTTGAGTCAGTCAATGAATGGTAGGACAGCACTTTAAATCACATCTGCTGTATAGTCCAAATTTGTGTATATAAATTATGAAGTTTCTTACCTTGTTGATCATAGATATAGAACTAGAAGAGACCTTAGTAATCTTCTAGTCCAGTTCTCTCTTTTTACAGACAAAAAAACTGAGACTCAGAGGACTTATGGTTTACTGAAGGACAAATAGGTTGCAAGTCAGGATTTAAACCTAAGCCATCTGACTTTAAATCCTTCCATGGTACTACCTGACCTCCTCCTGTGAGCTTAGCATACTTTGATACTCAGTTCCACAAGCAATTTGGATGGATTTCAGAGTAGAATTTTTATTTATTAGCATGTTCTCTTGGTTTCATGAGGACCAAGATGTTGACAGATAAAGAACTGGAGAGCTCTACTGATAGCCTTGTGACATCAAGAGGAATCAAGGAAAGCCCCAGTATGGTGAACGGGCACCCTACAGTGAATTTATGAGAAAACAGAAGAATAAGCAGGTGTGGATGAGTTGTAATGTGTATTAGTAGAGAGAATTATTAAATGCATGGGATCAAAGATCCCTTTGAGTATTACAGTGTGTTCTCTAAGAGTCAAACATTGCAGAGCATTTATTGATCTTCAGTGGTAGGAATTTCCTTGCTAGGAATTTTCTGCTACAAAGAGATCACAGGTCCAGGACTCCTCTCTTCACCAAGCCAAACATGTGCACTCATCTTTTCTGAGACATCACCTTTAGTTCCTCTCTTGTCCTTGCTACCTCTGTTAGAGCATCACACATTTTGCATCTACTTTTTTGTTGGTTAATCATTGCAGTCATGTCCAACTCTTCATGACCCCGTTTGGAGTTTTTTTGGCAGAGATAATGGAGTGGTTTGTCATTTCCCTCTCTAGCTCATTTTTATAGAGGAGTAAGTTGGGGCAAACAGGGTTAAGTGATTTACCCAGAGTCCCACAGCTAGTGGCTGAAGCTGGATTTGCATTCAGGTCTTCCTGACTGCAGACCCAGTGCTCTATCCACTGCACCACCTAGTTGCCCCATGTCCACATTCTATCACTTATCTATCAATGTATCATCCATCCATCTATCTATCAATCATCTATCTATTTTTTCTATACATATTTCCTATAGTGGAAGAAATAGCCACAAAACTACATCTTGAATTATGAACATGATTAATTAGAGAGGAAGAAAAATTACAATTCTTTTGAGAGGCCAACATGAATAAAGGACTGGGACATAGGAAGCAGAACTTGAACCCAGGTCATGTCCTAGCTCCAACGCCAATTTTCCACCCACATATGCATACCTAAGTGTACGTATGTATGTACATCGAGAACACAACCGCATTGGAGTGAGAAGACCTCAGCTCAAATCCTGGGTCTGACATTTTCTTCTCTTGGCCTTATTTTTCTCAGTTTTTAAAGGAACACTCAGTTGAGTGTTGAACTAAACCCTCTAAATTTCTCTCCAGATAGAGATCCCAAAATGTGCTCGATGTAAGTAAATAGTACAAGCATTAAATGCTCCAGGAGTTAGAGAAGGAAGTTCTGTCATTGAAAGTCTAAGGAAATCTGAGAAAGCTTCAGAGACTTGAGTGAGATGCTAAAGGAGAAGAAGAGATGGGATGGAGGGCAATCTAGCAGAGATAGTGAGGGGAATGGCCAGAGAAGAAGCAGGAATATACGCAACATTTACAAACCGTCTCATTTACCAGTTTTCATCGTGGTCAGTCCAGCAGAAACACATTTATCACATATCTGGGAGACACTGAACAGAAAAAAATAAAGGCATTATCTAGTCCAGGAAATGTTTTGGAGGTAGAGAAGACACTAACCCTGTACTGTCTCCAAACTGACATGTTAAATAAGTGTGTGCATGTGCATATGCATGTGTGTGTATGTGTCTTTATTTGCTTTTCTGAAGGATTTTTTCTTTTTTTGTTGGCAGCTTCTGATTGATGGCTCTGTACTACTTTGCTTCAGAGATATAATATCCATATCCAGAGGCAAAGCAAATAGGGAGTAGAAAAGGAAGTTCAGTGTGTATGTTACTAAATTTTGCCTTTCCATTTTTGCATTGCTTCTGGTGAAAGGCAGTTGGGAGCTTTTATCCAGGCTTGTTTTCCTCCTGCCTTGCCTTGGTGACTCCCTACCTTGACATGCTTTTGAAAAGGGATTGGGTAGATGAGGATTAACACACTTATGTACACAGTTGGAATCAGTCAATAAATCAATCAGGAAGCATGTAATAAGTACCTACCATGTCTGTGCTGAGCACTGGGGATACAAAAAGAGGCAAAAGACAGTCTCTGCCCTCAAGGAACTTAAAATCTAATGGGGAAGGAAGGATAAAACACAGGGGGAAGGTGCTTGGAGTGGGGTGCCAGAGGGTATCTTCTTTTGTAGAGTTCAGACCAAGCAGAGCTACTGATGGAAAGTAAGCTGCAAAGTCTAGATTCTGTCCACTGTAAGTAAGACTTTGGGTGGAGTTTAGTATTGCACTAATGCTCCAGTGGGAAGGAAGAGAAACTGAGGCAATTGGGAAAGTGAGTATATCTGAGGCTGGGAAAAAAATCACAATGAGGAGACTTGTGGTGATTAGCTCATCCTGAGAGCAGCATCTTGATACTGTGGAGTTCAAACCAAGCTGAGCCTCTGTTGGAAAGACAGGCAGGATACAAACCCTGCCCTTAATGTGCTACAACCTATTGGGGTGGGGGAGGAGGGTGAGCAGGGGTGATAAAGCACCATAAAGAGAGAGTGATACAAGTATAGGGAAGAGGTCCAGGCAAAATGTTGGGAGCGTTGTAAGGTAGGTGTTATTCTAATCCCCATTTTGTAGATGAGGAAATTGAGGCTGAGTGAGGTTAAGTGACTTGCCCAAAGTCACATAGCTGATAAATATTTGGTATCACATCTGTACTCAGGTCTTTGTGACTCTTAAGTCTCCTGTCCATTGCACCAGCTAGCTTCTTTGTACACTAGCACATAGTCTCTCACTTGAAGGGACTTAGATTGAGGGGAGAGGGAGGAATAAAATGAACAAACATGAAGCAATTAGAGAACTATAAAAAATGGTTACATATAACCAAGGACTACATAGTCCTCAGGAGACTACATATGGAAATATACCAGTGGATCACAATGGCCAGGGAAAGACTCATGATGTAAATGGAGCTTGAGTTGGGTCTTGAAGAATGGGAAAATTTTGGGGTTTTTAATTTATTATTTATTTATTATTATTTTATTTATTATTATTATTATTTATTATTATTTATTTTCATTTATCTTTTCTGGGCATTCATCAGTTCTGTACAGAATTGTACTCTTAGGATCATAGATTTTTTTGTGGTTGTATTTGTCCTTCGTTCTCAAAGAGGACCATGACATCAAGATGATGACATGACTTACAGTTGGCTTTGATTTAAGGGAGGGAGGGCTGTGCAAGGTCACCTGCCTCACTTTCTCCTCCAGAACTCTCTGGATCCAGTGGCTTTATATTCATCAGGATGACTGAAGATGGCTCAGGATGCAATCAGGATCATAGATTTAGAGTTGTCTGGGAGGAATCCTGGTGGCCATTGATTCTAGCTCCCTTATAGTTGACACATGGAAAATCTCATCACAATCTCTTTTGTAGTATCATTATTTTTTGTTCATCTTACTAGCTTATGGGCTTTTTAAGGATAGGATCTATGTCATATACCTCTGTGTATTCCCCAGTGCCTATGCATAGAAGGGATTTAATGTACTTTTTTCCTTTTTGGTATGAATGGATAAATAAAACACATGACTGAATCAATGCTGAGTGGAGCATCAGCTATGATGTATTAATGATTTGTGCATGGGATCTTTATCTGCAGCCCCTGTAGAAGGTCAGATAAAACAATTTATGTTTATACAGTTGGGTACTCGATAACTATCCTTTTCATCTTTGTCAATCAGTTTCTGGGAGCAGCTTCAGGAATTGATTGCCTGATTTATTGACTATACTCAGTGCTCCTTAATAAATGGCATAGTGGGAACTAAGATGGCACTGAACTATAGACAATCCAGCCCCTTCCCTCACAGAGATTTTAGTCTAAGATGAAGCTGAGATCGATACAATTTTTTTTGCATTGAAAGCAACCTTTCAGAACAGATATCAGAAACAGAAATAAAATTCCTTAGATCCAAAGGAGTCTGACATTGGAGGGACCTCTTGTGACCAAAGTAAATAAAACGTCCTGTTGGGTGTATTTTTTGGTTTTGAAATCATCATAAGCCTACCAAAGGGACTCCTGTGGGCTTTCCCATGGGGTGTCACCACCACCTACCTTCATTCCTCACCAAGGTGGCTTCTGTTCAGTCCCTTTCTTATAGGAGTAGGATTTCTCAATGTTTGGTCATATTTCATCTCCATTTGGGGTTTTCTTGGCAAGGATATTGCAGTGGTTTTCTATTTCCTTCTCCAGCTCATTTTGTAGATGAGAAAACAGAGGCAAATGGGGTTAAGTGACTTGCCCAGGATCACACAGCTGGTCTGAGGCCAGATTTGAACTCATAAAGATGAGTCTTTCTGACTCCATACCTGGTGCTGTAACTACTGCTCCACTTCGCTGCCACTGCTGGACAAGAAAAAGGAGCCTCAAAGGCTATGTGCTTCTATTTCTCCTGTTCACTTTTGTATTTCCCTGAATTTTAAGAACTAAAGAGTACAGAGCCTCTGGTCTAACACAAACACCATATCTGGCACCATATCTAAATCAAGTTTGTTATTTTATTACTAGTAATGATAAAGCAGGAACACCTCCTAGTATAGTACTGAACACAGCAGGCTCCAACACACATACATATCGATCGACTGATAGATAATTATGAACCCTGACAACTTCATGGGTTTCTAAATCTAGTTTTGTCCTTACACCTAAAATGGGAGCAACAGCTAACAAGGATTTCCAGGCTGACTGTTTGGCCCACCCTCATATATCTCCACTATGTGTCTCATAATGGGACTTGCAGATTTCCTTCCTACACATCTGGAGAAGCTGAAAGAGAATTGCTTCCAGGTTTGGAGAAGTATACGGGAACATTTCCAACAAAATATGGCTTTGTTGTTCAGTTCTAAACCTGGAAATAACCTGTCTTATCTCTTCAAAGTGTCAGGTCCTCTTTTAGAGCTGAGGGTTAATATCCTTAGCAGCACAATGTGAATGAACTACTTGTAAGTGTCTTCAGAAGTTCTAAAGGCTAAGTGGGTCTGGGGAATTAGACTTATCTCCCCAGGAACTCTTAAAGGTGTCTGTTCTCTCTTTTTCTCTCCATCTCACCTCTCCCTCCCTCTTTCTCCCCCTCTTCCTCCCTTCCCCCTTCTCCTCCTCCTCCTCCTCCTTCTCCTTCTCTTCCTTCTTCTCTTCCTCTTCCTCCTCCTTATTCTCCTCCTGCTCCTTCTCCTTCTCCTTCTCCTTCTCCTCTTTCTCTTTCTCCTCCTCTTCCTCCTCTTTCTCCTCCTTCTTATTCTTCTCTCTCTCTGTCTCCTCACCCGTGTGTGTGTGTATGTGTGTGTGTGTGTGTGTGTGTGTGTGTGTGTGTGTGTGTGTGTGTAGGTTAAAGTATGATGGTGAGACATCTGTGTGGCCAGCTAGAATTGTCATTACCAAGCCTTGGTTATTACTCTTTTCTTTTTCAATAAATGTGTTGCCCAGTCCTGACACGCTAATGATCTCAAAAGAGAAGACAGAGCTCCCCCCCCGTAAATGGAACCAACCAATACTACATACTCCTTAAAAAGTTGCTTTGAAGGAAGGAGATGAGTAGCAACCTTGAACTAGTCCCTTTGTTAGGGTGGACTGGTCAGGACCTTTCAAAGAACTGGGTACAGGTATTACAAGTGTCGGTATTTGTTTTCACCTGTTATCTCATTATTCCTTTTTCCATCCAGGTCTGGTCTCACAAATTTCCCTTTCCTTTAGTCTTAGCTCTTCAATAGTAGTACGGGACTATCTCTGATTCAGACATTATTATTTTATTGCCAGTAATGATGATACAGGAACACCATCTCACACTGAACACCCTAATACTCTTACAACTGATTGATTGCAGCATAATGATGAACCCTGATCGGTTCCTAAATTTGGTTTCATCCTCCCCATATCTAAAATGGGGACAACAGCTAGGAAGGGTCTTCAGCCTGCCTTGGTATGAAGGATATCCTATGCTCCTGACTCAGCAACAAGCTCATTTCTTAATCTCATTCTGGTACTTTGATATCTGATGCCCTGCATTGGCCGTCCTTCTGTCAGTCCTGTCTATCTATCCTGTCCCTTCCTGATCTGTGTCCCACCAGATTCAGAGAATTTGGATCTTAGAAGGAATTTAGAGATCTATCCCAATCATCTTCAGAGGAGATGAGGGCCATAAAGCAAGGGGAGTTGCCCAAGATTACACAGTAAGTCAGGGGCAGAATCTCCTTTGTTTTGCCTGATATCATCTTCAATGTATGGCATTATTATTCACCAAACTTACTGGTTTCACTTGATTCAAGAAACACTGCATTTAGATCTGGAATGAACTTTAGAGATCACCCTCTCATTTAAACAGGTGGGTGGCATATATATATATATATATATACAGAGAGAGAGAGAGAGAGAGAGAGAGAGAGAGAGAGAGAGAGAGAGAGAGAGAGAGAGAGAGAGAGAGAGAGAGAGCTGGACCTGGACCTGAAGTCAGGAAGACCTGAGTTCACATTTAGACTCAGGTGTATGTCCTTATGTAAGTCAGTCACAACCTTTGTGTGTCTCAATTCCATCACCTGTAAAACAGGGATAGTGATAGAACTTAGCTCCCAGGTTTGTTGTGAGGATAAAATGAGATCCTATTTAAAAAATATTGTACAAGATCTAAAGTGCAATATAAATACTATTATTATTATTAAAAATAATAATAAATACAAGAGAAAACTGAGGTGTTGAAAATCACACAGGCAATAAGCAGAACCAGGATTTGAACCCATGTTCCCTGATTCCAAATCCATTTTTTCCATTGTCACAGATATAGTTATCTAGTTTTTCTTTAAACTTATTCCCTTTTCCCAGGCTTCAGAGGGGCTGGAGATAGATCCATGGGAGAGCAGACGTTCTTTGTATTATCTAAGTAAGTTCAGTTGTGTCTGATAAGTCTTCATGACCCCATTTTGGGTTTTCTTGGCAAAAATGCTAAAGTGGTTTGCCATTTCCTTCTTCAGCTTGTTTTACAGATGAGGAAACTGAGCCAAAGACAGTTAAATGACTTGCCCAGGATCACATAGCTAGTAATTGTCTGAGGCTAGGAACTCAAGAGATGAATCTTTCTGACTTCAAGTCTGACACTCTATACACTAGGTCAATTAATCCTCTAAGGAAATCAGGGGCTACTTTGCCCCTTCCTCTGTCAACTGCCTGGGTCTCTTTTCTACTTCTACCTGCCCTCTACCACCCACAATCCCACTGTGACAAAGAGAACTTGGGGGAAGGGATTCCTGTTAAGGACAGATGGTTGTGGGTCTAAGCTATAAATGTAATCTATGGAAAAGTAGCCCAGGCAGTTTAAAGAGAGCTGTCAGCACTCCAGCTGGTGGACATAAGGGACTCCTCACCTAGACTACCATCAGCACGTACTCTGCACCTTGTCAGGGTGTGCAAATTACCCCGATTCCCCTTTAGAGAGCTATTAATAACGTCCAGATTTCCTGCCTCGCCTTAACGACTGCATATTAATGGAGCTATTTTACCCCAAACATTTGTGTCCCTTACCTCAAGGAGCTCTCTGGGCTAAGCGCATAAACTTTTAGTCTGAGGGGATTTGAAAGAAGCTCATTTCAAGGTCAGTGTACCATAAAGACTCCAGCAGTAAGTCGTGAGATTAATAAACATATTAAGATGCTCAGCCCATGATTCACGAGCATTGTTCTCAGTACTCCTAACAACACTGCCCAGAGCCAGTCATCGTGCCAAGCAGAAAGAACTTAGGATGTTTTCTTTTCTCTTTCTTTTTTTTTTTTTTAATTTTGTTTTGTTCCTGGCACTGACACATGGGGTCAGGACTCTTAAGGGATTGGTTTTGTTTGGTTTTTGCTTTAAAAAAAAGTTTTTGAAGCCTTTCCCCCTCCTTTGGCACACATGCGTTTTATAAAGAAGTGGAATCCGTGGCCTGACTTCATGAGGTCATAGCGTCCATGCCTCAGTCCCAGAAAGAAGGAAGGATCATAGGATTTCAAGCTGGAACATAGAGAACATCTACTACAACCTACTTATTTTACAGATGGAAAAGACTGTGAACCCTGATCTTCTGACTCTGCAAGTTTCATGGCACCAGTCAATGAACATTCATTCAAAGTACCTACTCTATGCCAGTCGCTGCTCATCAGTATTCTATAATCAATCTCTAAAGTTTCTTCGAAAAATTATTATGATGCTAGCTGACATTTATTTATGGATTTAAGGTTTGTGGAGAATTTTCTCTTATCTGACCTTTTTAAACAACTCTTCAAGGTTAATAATGCAGGGCTTATTATCCCTATTTTGTAGATGAACAAACTGAGGCTTCATGTGGTTAAATGACTGTTCACTATCAGGTAACATGGCACACCAGCCTCCGTGCTTCTTAAAGGATGGGAGATTACTCTATAGGCAGGCTCCATCCTTGGGGTGAGACTGTCAGCTTCTCTGGAATGCCCTTTCTCTTACTGTTAAAAGGACCTTGCTCAATCCTTGACATAGTATTTTTCTTCTAAGGAGTTTTCAAAAAATTGCCCCATTTATAGTCTTTTATTTATACCTGAAACATAATATCTATAATTATAATTATCATCCAAGTAGCATCTGAAGACCTTGAGGTCCAAAACAGGGCAGTTCTCCTCTCCAGATCTATGAGAACTTCTGAGAGGCAGAAAGACCAGAATTCAAGAATCAACAAATCAGTCAATAATTATCTATTGCATACCATCCCCCCTCCATTTCACAGACATTTATCTAATGCCTACTCTGCTTGAAACACTGTGCTCATCACTGGGGGTACAATGATGAGACAAGATAGTCCCTGCCTCCAAGGAGCTTAATTCTATCGTGAGACACAATAGAGGAATACATACAAGGAAATTGTAGGCAGAAAATATTACTAACAATGGGGGATGGAAAGACTTTAAATGACAACTGAATTGAACACTGGACAAAGATCAGACTCCTGAGATGTGAAGGTGAGGAGGCAGCATTCCAGGCAAAGGAGGAGGGGTGGGCTCTGTGAAGGTACAGAGGCAGATTTCATGCTGAGGTCGGGGACAGTGAATAGATCATTTTGGTGGACATATACAATTAATGAAGGGAAATAATATGAAATAAAAAGGTAGACTAGAACCAGATTAGTAGAGAGCTTTAAATGCTGGCCTGTAGAGTTTGGTTTTAATCCTGCAGACCTACAGGAAGTATGTGATACAGTGAAAAGAACACTGGATTTGGACTCAGAGGACTTGGATTCCAATCTTAGCTCTGCCACTTAGTATTGCATGACAACCCCTCTGGGCCTCAATTTCCTTGTTTGTAACCTAGTGGGACTGGACTTTCCCTAGTGGGAAAAGCTTTGGAGGTCTTTTGCAGCTTCCAGTCAGTGATGCTTATGAGAGGTTCCTGTGTCTGAGAGTGATGTGGAGCTGTGTGGAGTATGGATTGTGACCATAGCGAATGAAAGCAAGGCGATCATTCTGAAGGCTGTTACAATAACTGAGATGTGAGGTGATGAAGGTTTGCATTAGGATAATAACTGTGAGAATAGAGCAAAAGGGATACATTGAAGAGATATTGTGCATTTAGAATCAATAAGACTTGGCAGCTCATTGGTTATAGAGGCTGAGGCTGGAGTCAAGGATTTAGAGTTTTAAGGTGTTAAAACTGGTTAACTAGGATCCTATGATTCCATGATGCTGTCCTTAACAGAAACAAGAAAGTTTGGAGGAGGACAGGTTTGGGATGGTGGTGGTGAAATAATGAGTTCCATCTTGTGCGTGTTGAATTAACTGTACCAACAGAATGAAATTCAGGTAAAATGACAATAAACTCATGGTAGCAGATGAGATTTCTAAGAGACAGAGTGTACAGAATGTAGAAGAAAGGGCCTGGGGGAATAACCAACCACATTTAGGGGTGTCTGGTAAACTATTAGAAACAAGTGCCTAGAAGAGACAGAGGGAACAATCTCTTCTCCCTCACCCTGGCTGCTCAGACTTAATCAGGGAACCAGGGCCCTGGTGGAGCAAGAACAGTAGAGTATATTTCTCCCCTAAACTTCTTTTTAACCCCATCTTCTTTTCTCCCTCTTGTCTTGACACTGAGTCCTTCCATCCCCAACCCTAAGGAATGAACCTAAAATTCCCACTCTACTTGGGCCTTCAACGCTGAACTCTTCTCAATGGTATAGGCTGGACCCCTCCAGCTGGGCTCGTGGAACATGGTTCATACCACTCGCATGAGCAGATAGTCACTGATAATAATTCTTCCAGCAAGATGGAGGAATGTTGAACTTTACCATCTTTCCTTCCACTGTGTCCTAGGGTTGACAATGCTTTACCATTTACTATAACCTGATGTTATACCCTCCAGACACTGATGCTAAATATCCTTAGGACCTGTAGGCTTTCCATTTGTCCTACAGCAGAACTTTCCTAAAATGTGTTATCTCTCACAATTGGAGGATCAGCTTCTTGAGAGCAGGTACTATCTTGTTTTTCTGTTTGACCCATAGTAAAGGCTTAAGAAATGCTTTTTTGCCATTCATAGTAGGGCAGGAGATATATGATGAGCTAACAAAAGACACCAAGGAAGGATTAGATAAGTTGGAAAACCAGGAGTGAGCAGCCTCATGGAAGCAAAGGGAGAAGAATGAGAGGAGAAGAAATATGAGAGGAGGAGGTGGTCCACAGTGTCTCAAATCAGAAAGTGGTCAGGGAGGATGAAGACATCCATGAAATGGCATAGCTTCTAACCTCAAGGAACTGTATAGTCTGGTTGGAGCAATAATACTTACACAGACTTGCATCTTGCTTATTTATTTCCTAATTAAATCTGAAGATTCGGCTGGAACATTGCCCCTGGAAGCTTCAGGCTGCTTTGAGTAACTGTGGCTTTTTGAGAGAAGGGTGGTGCCAAGATCACATTATGAGGATATCAAAAGGGAAGTAGTGTTAACTTTGGGTTACCTCCCATAACCTGCAACCTAGGTGTTCAGTTTTGTACTGAGTTCTGTAAAGTCCCACCCTAATTAACAGCCAAGTTGGATGATCATGGGAAAAGAGACTTAAGAGAAACCAGTTGTGCCTAGGGTTATAGTCTGGGCCACAAAACCCAGGTGGCTAGAGTTTAGTGATGATTAGGTAAAGGTGAAGAGTTTGGACACCACACAGCCTGATTTGATTCCCTTTGTTTCAGAACTACAAAGTGACCTCCCCAGCCTCAATCCCAACCCGCTACCTCAAAAAAAAGTGTGCCTTTGGCTCCAAGGGACCCATACAAGATAGCATGAGCCTGCCCCAAAGAACACTAAATTGGGCCAAATAACTAATTTGTTGTGTGACGCATGTTGTGTTGGGCATGTCATATTACCTCTGTAGGACTTGGTTTCCTCATATGTAAAAAGTCAGGCTCCTTGTTTTATAGCTAACCATTTATGGTTATCCTTTCTAATGATGGGTATACATTTTTAAGGTGGTAGGATGAATGTGGACTGAGGAGGCTACTCTAATTTTGAAACTAAGAGGAAGGAAAAAAAGGAATGGAATAAGTCTTTCTATAGCATCTACTATATGCTAGGCAATATGCTAAGGACTTTACAAATATTTTTCACAATAATCCTGCAAGGTAGGTTCGGTTATTTTTCCCATTTTACAGTTGAAGTGTCAGGCAGATGGAGATGAAATGACTTGCCCAGGGTCATACAGCTAGTAAGGATCTGAGGTTAGATTTCAGTTCATTTCTTCCTGACTCTAGATTTAGCATTCTATCCACCATGCCACCAAGTTGCCTTTAGTAATTATGCCAAATGGCGAACAAATCTTTGACCTTGGCGCCATCATCACCTTGGGTGACTAAGGTCTTTTCCAACTCTAAGTCCTGTGATCCCATGATTATATAGTGTTAATGGTCATGGTACAGCAGCCTCCTTGTAAGGGAAGAACAGCACCTTTATCTACAGTAGAGCTGAGTGCCATTTATATTGGAATTAGACCTTTGAGAGTTTAATTTGAGATATATTTGATAAGACAGTCTAGTCTTTGATATTCCTAGTCTGCATTAGCTCTTCCTAAATGACGTTCCTTTTTAAAGCAGCAGAGGGGCATTAGACTCAGCCCCTCCCAAAAAGGGAATCTGAATGAAAACAGAAAGAATTAAACAGTAAATAAAAGAAATTTGTCTGAATGCTTCATGTCCAGGGAGGGGAATAGATTGGGAAAAGAGTAAAAATCTGATTGAGTTCATGACATAAAGTTGGCACCCCAGAATCACAGAGTTTATAGTTGGAAGGGATATGAAACATCAGCTAGTCTGACCTTTTCATCTTACAATTAGGGAAACTGAGACGTAAAGAAGGGAAGTGACTTGTCCAAGACCATATTAGAAAGTAAGCAGAAGAGGCTAGAGTTGAAAGGTTCAATATTTTTTCTGTTACTACCTCCCATCTATCCAAAAGGAAAGAGTTGGGAGGTAAGAAAGGAGAGATATATGTTTCTTGGTTTGTTTCTTTTTTGGTCCTGACCTATGATTGGTATGGGACATGCCCACTGTAAAAACTCCCACCACCCTTGTAGGAACTTTCCTTCCATGCATATCTACAATTCATCTGTAATTCATAGTCTTATAGAATTGTCCGGGACGCTGAGACATTAAATACCTTGCCCAAATTTTCACAGTCTCTGTATGTCAGAGACAGGACTTGAACCCAGATTTTCCTGTCTCCAAGGCTATTATTCTATTAACTAGGATGTACTGAATTTCAGCCTGAAAGTGTTAGGGACATTATGCTTTCTTGTTTTTTAGGGTGAACTGTATTTTCAAAGAGAACCATGGATAGAGGATAATATAAGCCTAAAATATTCCCCTTAATTATATCTTATTATTGATATGTAGTAAAGCATTATAATCATATTTAATGAATAATTTTATATTACAAAAGTAGCATAGAATGTTAGAATTAAAATTAAGATATGGTTCAATTCCTAATTTTAAAGATGAGGAATCTGATGCTCAGAGTGGTTAGATGACTTTTCCAAGGTCACTCAGCTAATAAACTGCCTTAGCCAAGACTCAAACTTAGTTAGGTCTTATGACTCTAAATCCCATACTCTCTCTTTATATGTTTCATTTCATCTTGGCTATAGATCATCAATCCTCAATGTTTCATGAGTTACTGCAACTGAAAAATTTATCATCTGGGAACCAGATTTCATATAAAAAACAAAGGGGGGAAAAGCTTAATGATAAACTTCTTCAAATTGAGTGAAGTTAGTACAGGCAATAGGTACAAACAGCCTGTCACTGGGCCCATATACAGATCTTTTCCTGACTGGTAATATCTGCCAGGGCACTATTCTAATGGCCAACCCTTTTGAGAAACCAGGGTCAGATCCACAGTGCATAGGGCTGCATGGTAGGACTTTTATGCAGTTGCTGAAATGGTTCTGAAAAAATGGAAGTCCAAAATCTGTGTGAAAACCTCAATAATAACAAAAATAACCAATCTTTATCTAGGACTTAAAGCTTTGCATAGCATTTTTGCATTTATTTCTTCCTGACCTTCTCCCTGTGATGGAAGTACAACAAAAATTACTATTGATCTTGTGCAGTTAAAGAAATAGAACTAAGAAAAAAATTGTGCATCACCCAGGGCCAAATGGTGAGTTATTAGCAAAGATGATCACTACTATAATGTCACTTACATTATACACTTACATTACACACTAGTATTCTGAAAAACCATCAGGAAAACCTAATGATGTAACTTAGCGTCTTTTGAAAGTCTGTGCAATTTTTCTCTAAATCTCAGTGTGGTGTAATCGAACACTGGATTTATAATGAATGGGTGGATGGATGGATGGATGAAAAAGCACACACTAATCCTTCCTTGCTTCCTTCCTTCCTTCCTCTGCCATATATTGTGTGTGTGCTACTAGGCAAGTCACTTTACTCAGTGCTCTAGGAAATGCTCTAAGACTATGTATGCAAGAAAAGACACTGACCTACATTGGCACAGGATGTTCCCTCACTTGGGAGTTCCCTGTGCTAGTGAAACCACCGTTCTAGTCACTATCAATATCCTGAGTGTAAGGGTAGATAATAAGGAGGGAAAGACATATTGCAGTGACAATCCTCTTAATGAATGTATAGTCTAAAAGGAAAAGGAAAGGTATGTGCACCAATCGGGATGTTGCTTCTTTAAGTAGAATGAAGTGCCAAAGGAAGGTAACTGGAAAGTCTTTTGAGAATTAGGAAGTCATCACTTGTACCACTAAGGTTGACAACAAGCATTTGTTAAGCACTATGCTGAGTGGAGGGCTTTGAAATGCCAACATCAGGAGTTTATGGTTTTATTCGGTAGACAATGGAGAACCACTGATTTTTTTGGGGGGGCAAAGGAAGGCCATGATCATTGTGTGCATGAAAACAATTAACCAGCTAGTCCATGTGGTATGAAAAATGGAGTGGATAATCCAGGAAGACTAAGTAGGTAGGAATAGATTATGCCTGGGCAAAAAGAAATGACAGTCACTTAACCTCTCTGAGGTTACTCTTTTTTATACGGTATATTACCTTATAAGGTAATAACAGTACTACCTATCCCACAAGGTTCTAAAAGGGATCACATAGTAGCTTAAATTTTTACAAAGCACTTTTACAAATATGATCTCATTTGATACTCACAACAACCTTGGGAGATGGATGCTGTTATTATCCCCATTTTACAGATAGGAAAACCGAAGCAGACAGAGGTTAAGCAACTTGCCTAGAGCTAGTCAGTGTCTGAGGTCACATTTGAATTCTGGACTTCCTAACTCTACCTCCAGCCCTCTATCCACTGTGCCACCCAGCTACCTCTCATGTGAAGCACCATACAAAGTTAGTCATTTTAAAGTAAATGCAAATAAATCGTTACTTTTCCTGTTAGGCATATCAAAAATGCTTCAGTAGTTCCTACCTACCATCTAACCAGCCCATCATTCAGCCTTGGAAATTGAGGGTAAGAAAAAATTGATGGAAATATATGGTAGTTCCCCTCCATGGTGTCATTCACAGTGCTCTGAGGTGAAGGCTATGCTCAAAAAATATTCATTTATCATCACAAGAGATCCTAAAAAGTTGAATGAATGGAATAATAGGAAGACTGAGAAAGTTAGAAACTTGTCACTGCCAAATAGGTGTTGGATGTTCTGTGGTTCTGGTCTCCATGACATCTTGGAATTTTCCTAAGTCCTAAGTGAAAGGTCTCCATTCTTCATGTGATTGTCTTGTTTTTATTGGAGGAAGGGAAGAAAAGATGGGAGGAAAATCAGTAAAAGTACCTTGATCCCTCCCTCCTTTAAAAAACAAACCAACAAAAACAGACCTGGAGGGAAGGGATGAGAAATTCTGTTTCTAAACTATTCCATGGCATCTTGATTTTGAAAGTCTTCTAAGAAAGGAAGTTTCCACAAACTGCTTTGGCAATTCCTATGAAATATTTCACAATCTTCAATGTTGAGATATTTTCCTAGCATCTAATGTACCTTCCTCCTGCAATCCTTTTCCACTATTTACTCCTTTTAGGTGTTCATGCAAGACTTTGAGAAAAGCAATTCATCTTTCTCTGGGGCATTAAAACTATCCTGCATTCACTTAGTCTCCTTTCAGGCTTCTCCTGTCTCCCAAGGTACTGAACCCCTTAATTTTTCCTCATCACCCCATTGTCCTGTCCCATGTTTTTCTTTGTGTGTGTATATGGTTTTCTACTAAAAGTCTCTGGGGTCTTCAAGATGCCTGTACTCATTCATACTTAGTAAAGAGCTGAGAATCGTAACTTTGGTGATTCAGCCTTTACAGGTGGGGTCCCTGAGGCAAAACAAGGTCAACTAACTACACTAGGGTCGCACCGGAAAAGCACAATCAGGAGCAGGCTTTAGCCCTTCTGAACATTCCACTAAGACTACTTGTCACCCAACTATTCTACTTTCCAGGCTTGTCAGGAGGAATTGATCAAAATCCAGTCTTAAAATCCAGACTTCCCATGTTCCCCATAAAAATATATCACTTTGATATCAAGGGACGTCTTGATTTTTGCACCCCCTTTTGTTCCACATTGACAAAAAGCTTTATACATTTTTCCTCTCTTTCCTCCCTCCCTGTGCCCCTCCTAAGTAGTGAGCAATTGAATTAACCACTGTTGACTGGATTGAAGAAGTTTAACAAAGTCCATCTGTAGGGCCTCCTTTGTAGGCACAATTTTATAACTTCATTTTCCTACCAAAACATCAGTGTTTACTTAGTAAGAAATCTGCTCTTTGTCAGCCAAACACAGGGATTTCTTTATTACTGCACTGAGCAGAGAATGACAGCAAGTCTGGTTGAGTCTACAGGGTTGTAATGGAAACAGGGTGAACTGGGGGTCAAGTATAATTGGATTTGTATACAGAAATGTGTCCGAGTAAGGAATAGGCACATTAGATAAAGGAAGGGGACCCTAGAGCTGTTTGACTAGCAAGGGGCTAGAAATGTGAGGTGAGCAGGCAAATAAATGGACTGGAAGCTTTCTCAGACATCTAAGACCAATAAGACCTTGGTTGTGTTCTGGAGGTGAAAAAAGAATTCTGTGAACCCACAGCCTCTTCCAACATCAACTACGTATCACCACTATTAGCAGTCACTTCGCTAGCCATTTATTATTTCATTTAAACACTGAATTACCCTCAAATTTAGTTATCACTGTATTTCACCCAGTTCCCACCTGCTCCAATATATGCCCCTTTTTCTTCACTCCCTACTCTTAATTTAAAAACTCTTCTCTCTATATCTTAAATACTCATCAGAGCAGAAAACAGGGAGTAGACAAGGTAGGCATCTGTCAAGGGTAGAACATGATTGGGGTCCAGGTGATAATGGAATTAAAAAGACTTTTAAATATTGTTTTTCTTTTAAATGCCCATCTTTTAATGCCTCAAAGTTTCACTCAAGTATTTATTTTGTGAAGTCAGTATATATTATATATGTATGTATATATGCATATATATGTATAATATGCCCACATATACATACATATACATACATTACATATATGTGTATGTACACACATGTATATATGACACACATATAATACATATGTGTATTTAGGAAAGGCTCAAAGATTTCTGTAAACAGTAATCCACAGAAGGTACAAATTTTAAATTTGCCCAGGACCTCCAAATACTTCCAATTAGTTCTGCTGGCAGTCTAGTTTTTCGAGTGGGTGCTTTGTGTGCAAAGATTTTTGTTGTTATTATTGTTTGTTTTTAAAGAAATTAACTATTCTTGCATAAAAAATTTCAATATGTCATTATATTTAAGTAATCATCTGTGTAAAGGATCTCAAGATGAAAACTCTCACATAAGGAGAAATGGTCCCCTTCAATTTATCTTTTGCACTAGTCTTTTGTTCATTGAATTTATTTAAATGAAGGCCCATGAATTTTGCCTCACTGTGTGAATTTTTGGAAGTACTTCAACACATGAGTTTGCAAGTTTTTGATGTACAGATCACAGGTTGGTGGGCCAGAGAAAATAGATATCCTGTAGCAAGATAGCCTTTGGATATCACCCTCCAGTTCTTGACTGGTTTTGGAAGCCTCTGGGATCTAGGAAAAAGACAAAGTTGCGAACAGATTAGACCATGGTCCCAAATCATAGTCCATATACATATGTACATGTGGCCAAGAATTGGTCTTGAATTCATTCTATGAGAATTTATTTATGCATTGTGGTGTGCTCAGTATAATCCCTGCCCACAAAAAGAAAAAAAGCCTGGGATGTGATTTGTGAGATGAAATATTCACATGAATTAGTTGAGAAATTATTATAATTCACATTCTCATTGTATTTTACAATTCACAAAAGTACTTTCCTCACAGCATGGTTAGGTGGATTTGAGGGCTGGATTTGGAGTCAGGAAGGTGTGAATTCAAATCCTCCCTTAGATATCCACCAATTGTGTAACCCTGAGGGAGTCACTTAACCTCAGTTGTTTCCATTATAAAATGGAGAATAATTATAGCGCCTTCCTCCCAGAATTGTTGTGAAGCCCAAATAATATTTGTAAAGCACATGGGTCAGTGCCTGGGACAAAGGAGATTCTTGTTTTCTTCTTTCCTTACTACCTATATGAACTTAGACAAGTCAGTTCCCTTCTTTGGGCCTCAGTTTCCTGTTTATTTATCTCTCTATTCCTGTTTATTTTTTTATCTATAAAATAAAAGTCTTATGCTTGATGTCTACTAAGGTCCCTTCTAGTTCTTAATTTATCATCTTGTGATTCCTGAAGAAATAAGTAGTGTGAGTTTCATTTCCCTCCATTTTATAGATTTAGATAATGATTGCACTCCATGAGCAGCTAGGTGCTGCAGTGGATAGAGCACCAGTGCAGGAGTCAGGAGGACCTGAGTTCAAATCTCATCTCAGACACTTGACACTCACTAGCTGTGTGACCTGGAGCAAGTCACTTAACCCCAATTGCCTCATCCTGGGTCATCTCCAGTCATCCTGATGAATATCTGGTCACTGGATTCAGATGGCTCTGGAGGAGAAGTGAGATTGGTGACCTTGCACAGCCCTCCCTCACTCAAAACAAAGTGAAGCACAAGTCATGTATCATTTCTCTGATGGCATGGTCTTCAGCAACGAAGGATGAACACAAACGCACTCCATGATTAAACACCTAAGTTATTGATAGAAAATGAGTGATTACTAGAGGCTGGGATAGTTGGGAGAAGATCTTGAACTTCTGGTGGGAGAAGTGGCCACTAAACTACATCCTGGATTATGAACATGATGAGGTAGCTAAGAGGAGAAATTACATTTCATTTGGAAGGCCAGCATGAACAAGGCCATGGGACTCACGTAGTACATTTGGGATATAGTGAATACTGTGCTGAGAGATGGGTGCTGCGAAGTTGGACTTACTAGGTACAATAAGGTTATATTCTACAGGGAGCTGAACTCCATGTTGAATTGGGGGCTTTCTTCTATAGGCAGTGTGGACACCAGGCACTGAAGCTAGGCGCCAAAAGCTTCCTTTTTTCTTCTTCTCATCTCACATCACTCAGATGTCTTCCCCCGACTTATTTCTTCTTTTATCCCTGAAGAGGTTGCCCTTCTCCTTGCCAAGTCATATTCTCTTCTGCAGTCTGGCTTCTGACTTCATCATTCAACTGAAACTGTCCTTTCGGAAGTTATCAGGGATCTCTGAATTGTCCAGTCTAAATGGCCTTTTCTCAGTTCTCATCCTTCTTGACCTCTCTGTAGTCTGTGATCAACACTGTTGATCTCCCTCTCCCCCTGGATATTCTCTTTTCTTTAGGTTTTCATGATACTACTCTATCCTGGTTCTCCTATCTGTCTGACCATTCCGTGTTAGTCTCTTTTGCTGTATCTTTATCCAGGTCATGTCCTCTAACCATGAGTGTTCCCCCTTCCCTCCACCAAGGGCATCCATAGGTCCTCTTCTCCCTTCTTACTATCTCACTTGGTGATCTCAGAATCAGCTTCCATGGGTGCAATTATCTTCTCTGTACAATGATTCTCAGATCTATTTATACAACTGACTCTAGTCACATGTTTCCAACTGCCTGCTGTATAACTTGAATTGAATTTTTTTAGACTATGAGCACCTTGAGGGAAGGAATTGTTTTTTTGTCATTCTTTGTATCCTAGTACATTTCCCAGTACATAGTAGGCACTTAATAAGTGTTGATATGATTGTAGACATCTCAAACTCAACCTGTCTATAACAGACCTCACTCTCTTCCCACCCCCACTCTCAATCCCTCCCTGCTTCCAAACTTTACTGTTACTGCCAAGGGCACCACCATCCTTCCAGTCACCCAACCCTGAAACCCTAATGTCATCCTCGACTCTTCATTCACACTCACCCCACATATCCAATCGTCTACTAATCTTATTTCTGGCTTCACAATATATTTCATGTACCTCTCCTTCTCTCCTCTGACACTGCTGTTACCCTGGCACAACGCCTTATGGCTAGACTATTACAACAGCTTGTTCAGGTGGTCCTTTTGTCTCAAGTCTCTCCCCATTCCAGTTCATCCTCCACTTGGTTGCCAAGGTGATTTTCCTTTGGCAGAAGGTTCACTTTTCTGAGTAGTAGTGTGTGTGGTTTTTTTAAATTTTGTTTTAGAGATTTAGTTTTCCAATGATGAGGACCTGGACTAGTGGTGGCAATGGAAATAATTCTTATGTACTCAACTGCTATGGTGGCACCAACATACTTTAAGAAGTGAAGATCTCTATAGATGGCTCTAGGCAAAACACTAAGCCAAAAGTCCTTTGCCATGCCCTTGAGAACTCCTCTGAGAACCTGCCCGGACTCATTCCTGATTATGCCATTCTTACTGGAACCCATTCTGTTAGTTAATGGTTCTAGATTATTTATCCTGGACATCATGTATCTCTAGATTGACTTCTGTTTTAAGACCTGG
Source organism: Notamacropus eugenii (assembly GCF_028372415.1). Lineage (NCBI taxonomy): Eukaryota > Metazoa > Chordata > Mammalia > Diprotodontia > Macropodidae > Notamacropus > Notamacropus eugenii. The sequence continues at coordinate 311,205,992 of NC_092876.1, forward strand.
ACGCTTGACCCGTTCACTTTTCCAAAACCTTATCATAACTAAGTGGTGAATAATGGACAGATGTAAGAGACATTTCCAAAGAAAGAATTAACAAGGCTTAGAAACTAGGTGGTTTGTAGAAAATGAAGGCAAGAGGAGAGTCAAGGATAACTCTAAGGGTTATAGATTAGGTGACTAGGAAAATGGTTTCACCATTGACGAAAACAAGGAAGTTTAGAAGGGGAGATTATGAGTTCAGTGTTTGTCTGACTGTTGTGGTAGAAGCAATGTTTCTCCCCACCCCCATCCCCTACTCCCACCATGGCAAGTTAGATTAGTTTTTCGTTAAAAGATACTATCTTCAAGATCTAGGCAAAAGGAATGGCATTAGTGGAGATGCAAAAAGGGAAGGAAAACTGGGCTTGTTCAGAGGATATTGAGTCATCCTATTTGGCTATACTGTAGTAGGAGATACAGACTTGAAGTTTAAATCTTCTGGCCTCTGGAAACAGAAGCTGGATTTTATAAATGTTATGCTGAGTAATTGGGACTTCGTTGGCTGAGTAATGTGGCGTCTCTCAAGAATTTCAAGTAGAGGAATGACGTGACTATGTCTGTCCTCTAGGATTATCAATTTGACAGTGGTGAGATAGTTTAGGAAACTGTAGGTAATGATAATTTGACAAACATTTATTAAGCACTTACTATGTGCAAAGCACATAGAGTGACAAGACAATAACCTCTTGATCACTTTTAGGTAGGCATTATAGGTACCTGCTTACTGTAAATATAGAATAGTAAGTATAATATCCTCATTATATGGAGGAGAAAACTTAGCCTCAAAAAAGTGGAATGACTTGTCCATGATGGCATAATTAGAAGTGTCAGAAGCTGGTTTCATAGCTAGGTCTCAAAGACAGCACCTTTTCACTAACCACACTGTCTGAAGTAGAAGATCTGGTACCACTACCATCAAGAATTTAGGGAGAATAGTTATTTTGGCAAATAAGAAGACTTTTATTTGTGACATTACTTTATTTGATTCTCCCTATGAAATAGGTAAGAGAGATGTTTTTATGTGCTCCCTGGTACAGATTGGGAAACTGAGACCCAGAGACATCAAGTAACTTGTTTAAAATCACGCAACTACTTATTGACAAAATTGGGGCTAGAACTTAGGTTTCTACTCTAGTGTACTTTTTGCCCTATCATAACTGTTTGGCTGTAATGATAGTAAAACCTTCAGTGGAAGCATTTTCTAAAAGAAAGAACATCATATATTCAGATGAATGAAGTAATTTCCACTTGGATTTATGCCAGGTGACTCCTCATATCCCATCCCACGACCTGCCACAGTTAAAATTCCCCAGGTCCTGTGATCCTTGTGGGAGGCAGGCATCTTGCCTGAAGGTAGAAAAAACACACCCTCAGTAAGTAATCTCCTGGCACCAGGATGGGAGAAATTTTTAAGCCAGAGCTGTCATCCATAGCGTGGCTTCAACTCTATGTAAAGTCAACGAGCATGTAATCCAAGAGTGGGCAGGCAAGCACATGTGCGTGTGTGAGAGCTAGGAGACAAGAAAGGATCAACAAATTATTTTTCCCTGTTACCATGAACATGATGGATCAGACCATTTAGAGGACCTGATTAAGAAGCTTTCCCCACCACATTGTAACTCTTCTAAGGGATTTATAGCATAAGCAATCAACTGATCGATTTATATTTAGGTCAAGGCACTGTGGTAGCTGCTGAGTGGAGTATCAGGAAGTAAAAAATATGGTGCCTGCCCTCAAGCCGTTTAAACTCTAATTGGGGAGATTACCTAGTTGAGGTATCGAACAACAGATATCACAGGACAAATGTATAATTAAATGATAGATTGTGTGGGTCTATACCATAAGTGATGTAGGAGTTCAGAGACTCAGATTCTGAAACCATAGACATCACAGAGTTCAATCTGATACTTAACTGTATGACCTTGGGTAAGTCACTTAACCATATTGGGGCTCAATTTTCTTCTCTGTAAAATGAAGGAATTGGATTACATAGCCTTTGTGATCTCTTCCATCTCTAAGCTTAACATCCTTTGATCCCATCATTTAGAGGCAAGGAACCTGAGGTCCAGAATGACTTCTCCAGTCTTGTAGCTAGTTAGATGCCAAGTCTGATCTAGAACTAGTAAGTTTCCTGTTTTCTAGGCTACTGGTTTTTGTACTATGTCGTGATACATGGAGCATTTTGAATAAAAGGAACAGCAAATGTGAGAATCAGAGGCAAGAATAAATTTTGCCTACAAGAGGAATGGTGTAGACTTCCCTGATACCAGAGGAATGGGAGTGTGGCTTAAGAAAGGATCGTCACTGCATGGGAAGTAAGGCAGAGCCTGAGTCGGAAGGTAATTTTTCAATTGCCCCCTATTTAAGAAAGGGAAGTCTGGTATAGTGGGAAAATAATAACAACAATAATGATGATGACAAGAACCGAACCTCTAATTTCATTTCCAAATGAGGAAACTTCTGCTACAGAAGCAAGATGGCCCCTTTGCTGCCAATGATAATCTCAGGAAGTTCCCTAGAACCCTGAGCATTCAGTGACTTATCTAGGGCCACAGAGCCATTATGTATCAGAGGAAAGACTTGAACCCACTTCTTCCTGGCTTGGAGGCTGGCTCCATGCCTTGCTGCCTCTTAATAATAGTTAGCTAACATTTTAGGTTGGAACAGCACTTTCATTTGAATGAAAGTGACCTTGGACAAGATGCTTCACTTCTATAGGGCTTCTTCCTCATCTATAAAATGAGAAGGTTGAACTGGATTAACCTTTCCAAACCTATCTAAATGATACTCCCCCAATATTTTCCTACCCAAAGCTTAAAATATTCATCCTTTCTGGCATATTAAAGTCAAAATTACAAAGTCCTAGACTGGAAGGGCACTAGAAGCGGGGATCATAGAAATATAGAGGTAGAAGTAGGGCTGTGCTGTTCTCAAGAGCTGATTATTAAATATTGAGTGTGAGCATTTATACCACAGAAATCAGCAATGCTACAAATTAGTTCTTGGTTTACTGTTTTTTTGACTGTCTCTACTTGAGAAAGTGTTGAAGGAAAAGTTAATAATACAGATTAAATTTAATAATATATCTTGAATACATTTTCTGAAGAGATTATTGCCATCCAGTGGTTTAGTCACGCTGACTCTTTGTAATTCTATGAACTATGTTGTTTGGGGGGTTTTCTTGGCAAAGATGCTGGAGTGGTTTGCTATTTCCTTCTCCAGTGGGTAAGGCAAGTAGAGATTAAGTGACTTGCCCAGGGTCACAAGACTAGTGAGTGACTGAGGCTGGATTTGACCTCAGGGAGTTCCCTAGAACCCTGACCATTCAGTGATTCATCTAGGGCCACAGAGCCATTATATATCAGAGGTAAGACTTGAACTCAGACTCTAGGCCCAACATTCTATCCACTGAGTCATCTAACTGCCTCCCTTTTGGAGGAGAGCCAAGTGTTAAGCATTTGCCAGCATACTGTTTGAAACCAGAACACTATTAGGGATCATTTCATCCTTCCTGTTGCCTTCATTGGATTTACAGAGATCCCATCCCAAAGTGACAGCTGTCTACTCTCTGGAAAGACAGCTGGAGAGAGAATGCTATCTGAATCCCACAGCCAAAATGCACATCTGGTAGACATCTAGACAAGACCACAGAGTCAACAGAGTTCTTAATTATCTAATCTAAACATCTGCTGATTGAATCCTCCCCATTTTTCTTTGTGGATGTAAGGAGATATCATTGTTAAAGTTACCATCTCTGTTTCACAAGCAAGAGAAACCTCTTTGTTTAATGTGCTAGGTCTAAGACAAGATTTTTAGGATCTTGCATTCCATCCTGAGTTTTGCTCGGTATGATTTTACTGACCTAAGTTGTCTGGACCTCAGCATGTCACTGTGTACTGGAAAGTGCTTTTCAAATCCCAGCCCTGACACTAGTTGTATAGCTCTAGATGGGTTTATTTTCTGATTTGTAAAGTGAGGCTAATAAAAATTATATTGCCTCCCTCAGAGGGTTGTTGAGAAAAAATGCCTTGTAATCCTTAGTGTGGGATTGGTCTGGAAAGACCCATGGTCAGGTTCCCAGGACGTCTACTCCACAGAATCTTGCATGAAATGGTCACTCAGTGCTTTTTTCCATCCCTTTTACTGTCTTCTAACACATATTCTTGGCTAGGGAACTTATTTTTTTCCCTTCTGTGGAGCTTCATCTATAAAGTGGGTATAAGCAGAAGTGTGCTGGAGCCATCTCAAACTGGCTCACAAAAGCTAGTTAAAATTTTAGCGTGAGAATTTGCACTTTGGAAATCAGCAAACGCTACAAATTATGACTTGATTTATTGCTTTGTTGATTATCTAGACTTAAGAAAATGGTGGGAAAAGGTTCATGCAGATTAAAATTAAAAGTGTATCATGTGTTCATCCCCCTCCCCCTGCCCCAGAGCCAGTTGTTAAACACTTACCAGGATTCCTTTAGGTAAAAGAAATCCTCCTCTTATACCTTTCTTTCAGAGGGATGTAGATAGAATCAGTGAGGACTTACAATGTCCTTTACCTCCACCAAAGAAATCCCAAAACAAAACCTTACTGATAATGTACCATCCTTTATTTATGTGATCTGATAGCCTGCCAGACCCATCTTCAATAAGGAATGTACTTTGAATTGTTTTTCCAATAGTTATGATGAGAGTCTCAAAAAGTCTTTAGATCTACAAATATTTGCATCCGTCAGAAAAAAAAAATCTGCGTTGGACCCCACCCATTTTCATTGAAGTCTATCCCTTAGTTCAATAGGTTAAAAGTGATCCTAGGATCACAAAATGTTCTTTTCATTCCTTTACTTATGCTCATCCCCTTAATTGGAATGCCTTCCCTTCACCTTCTCACAAATCCTATTCTTATATATCTTTTAACACCCAATTTAAGTTTGTGGGATCATAGGACTATGAATTTCAGAGCTGGAAGGGCTTTCAGAAGTCATCTGGTTCACCCGTCTGATTTTACAGATGAGTAAACTGAGGCCTCAAGAGGTTTACTTGAATCTCCACTAATCTCTTGAACAGTCATATCATTTATATTCTGTTCCACAAAGCCTTCCACTTTGTTATATACTGACTTGCATTGCTCTCTTAGGAGTAGTGTGGTATAGTGGATAGAGCACTGAACTTGGCATCAGAAATCTTGCAGCTTACAGCTCACATCTGAAGCTTACTAACTATGTGGCAAAGCAAATCACTTTGGCTCTGAGTGTTTTAGGTAGCTCTCTAAGATTTGATCTGTTCACTTTAATGAAGGTGAAAGGAGTTCCCTAAACTGAAGTCACTGATTCTTTGTGTGCTGGTGTCTGGAACAGCTTGTGTTGTTAGAACTGGGAGGGACCTTAAAGATGCTATGGTTTGATGCCTTCATTTGATAAATGAAGAAGATAAGACCCAGAGAAATAGTGTGACCCACATGTGGTATGCAATTCCTATTTTTTAAAATCTGTTTTCATTGTTATAGGTACAAAGAAGTGAAATGACTTGTCATTTCAATTAATTAGTGGTAGGATTATGACGGAAGTCTGCTGCCTCCAAGCTCTTTGGATGACACTACAAAAACCTATGTCTTTAGGCCAAAATCCAGATCACTTGGTTCTAGATTTCATGCATGCTGGGATATCTTTATTGGCAATGCTAAATAATTTTGAGACTGACAGTATATACTCTTGATCCCTAACTTTCAGAAAGATGACTTCAATCAGCAAAAGAAGCAGGAGGAACAGAGTTAGTTACCCAGCCCCAGTGAAAGGGAACATATTTTCTCTGGCCTGGATTTCACCTGAATGAGACCCTGTTGGGTTTCCCTTGCTGGTCACTTACCCTTTTTCATCTTATTTTTTAACAAAAGGATGGGAAGACCCAACATAAAGGCTCTACATGAGTCATCATTCTTTCTGTCTCTTTTCTCTCTCTTTCCTTTGCATATTTCTGGGGTCTTGGACTGTAGCAAACATGCCTCCCTATTCCTTATGGGCTGTGCAAAGGTAAGTGTCAGTACAGTTCCAAAAACTTGTATTAGGCATCCACTGTATCCTTTCCACCTTCTCTCAAACTGTACAGTGTGCCTGGTATGTCCTACCCCTGCTTAGAAACACCGACCCAGCTCACTTCAAAAAAGTTTCCGAGGTCTTATATTTTCCATAAAGTTCATAACCTCTCCAGCACATGCTGTCTGAGTATGGATCTCACAAAGTGTCTTCCCAACCTCACTTCAAGAATTATGCTCTTATCCTTAGATGCTTCCCATCAAATCTCAAAACATGCTTAGTGTCATAGGATGTTAAGAGCTTGAAGGGACCATGGAGATCATTTTATATAAGAGGAAACTGAGGCTCAAAGAAGGAAAGTGATTCAAAGTCACATGACTAATTAGTGACCAAGCTATGGAGCTTAAGTTCCAGAGTTTTAGCCCAAAGATCTTTGCACTGCAACATACTACATGTCTCTGTTGGGGTAGACATTTGGCAGCACAGTGGGTCTGTGGGTCTGGGGTCAGGATGACTAGAGTTCAAATACGGCTTTCGGCATTTGCCAGCTATGTGACCCAGGGCAAGTGATTTAACCAGTTTGTTTCAGTAGTTTCCTCAATTGTCAGGGATGTTGTAAGGATCAAATGAGATAATATTTGTAGAAAGTGCTTAGCATAAAGCCTGACACATAGTAGGCACTACAGAAATGCTTATTCCCTTCCCTCTGTTCCTCTGTGTATATGATGTATGTTGTATATGATGAATTCACTTAACTGTCTGTGTTCTGGTGCTGGTGACAGCTTTTATTCTACTACACATACATCTTTGAACTGATCATCTCTACCTAGTGGCTCCACTTTTAAGCTGAAACTTTAAAAACCCAAAGATTGTGCTAGGCTTAATTTTCTTTCAAGAGAGGTTAGCACAGCACTGAGTTCAGTTAAGTGCTTAATAATTCTTACTTCTGATGATCGTTCATTCAACAAATATTATTAAGTACCTGCATTGAAGGTGAGGGGTAAGGAATGGGGAAAGATACAAAGATGGATAGAACCTAGTTCCTGTTAAATCGTATCTGGTAGTACCTGAGCCTCCAAATGCAGGATGCGGAACCATTGTTTGTTCTCTGATTCCCTCTCAACCTCAGAGGGGCCTGCTAAGTTAAGACTTCATCTTCCACACAGACAATGATGTATACTTGGGTTGGATTGATGATCTGTGATCTTCAGAGGCATTTGAGAGGAAGCAAAGGAAGAAATCCAGGCTACTGGGTTCCTTGAACTGAGACCATTTTCCTGATTCCTCTTTCCCCCACACTTTGCAAAGGGAGCTGAGGCCTTGCAAGTCAGACAGAAGAGACTGCAGGCTCTGACATCCGGGCTCCTAGTTCATAGCATAAACAACTCTTGGGAAATTTGGGCTTCTTCCCAGAGTTGTGGCCATCAGTCTATTAACACAAACACACACATATACACAGACACTCGGAGCATAGTCATTCTGGCTAGACATCATTTTCTTTATAGGAGCAGGGTGGCTAAAGTTTGAGATCTCAATTAATTGAAATGACAGCCTCTCTGACCCAGATCCCCTGTTTGTGCCCCATCTATTGGGCGATGGCATCAGTGTCATCCCTGGCCTCGGGCTGTGCAGCCACACAGCTGTGTGCCCTGCCCCTAGATCAAATGAGATAATATTTGTAAAACACTTAGGATAGAGGCTGGTACATTTTGTTGTGGTTGTTCAGTCATTCAATTATATCCAGGGCTACTGTCCATGGCATCTTCTTGGCATAAATACTGGAGTGGTTTGCCATTTCCTTCTCCAATGTATCCCCATTTTACAGATGAGGAACTTAGGCAAATAAGGGTTAAGTGACTTGCCCAAGGTCACACAACTAACAAGTCTTTGAGGCCAAATTTGAATTCAGATCTTCCTGACTCCAGGCCCAGTGCTCTGTTCACTGTACCACCTACCTGTCCCATAGTTTTTGGCACATAGTAAACTCGTAAATGCTTGTTTCCTTACCCCTTCCTCCTCCCTTTTCCAAATCAGGTGAGGGAAACGTTGCAAAGGTAACTGTCAGTACAGTTCAGTTCCAAAAACTTATGTTGGGCACCCATTGTATTCAATGAACTTCAGTAGGAGTTGAGAAGGATATAAAACTTAGATAGATGTGTAGTACCTATACTCTTGGAGCTTTATGGTCATTAGGGGATAAGAACCTCACAGGAAATTGTAATAAACAATAATAATAAATAAATAGATTAGAGAGTTGTGAAAGAAAGTGCTTTGTGAGGTTCAGGGGAGACTGTCAGGACTCTTAGGACTACAGGGAGCCCTTAGTAAGGGAAATAGCATCTGGGCTAGACCTTAAAGGATGTTGTCTGTCTACTAACCCAATAAGAAGAAGGAAGGAAGACACTGTGCTAGCAAAGGCCCAAAGTAGAAAAGCCTAGGTTGTAACCAGGACACAGTGAGTAACGCATTTTGGCTAGAGCATTGAGTACACGAAGGGAAGGAGTCTGGAACAAATTTGAAAAGGTAGGGCCACACCAAACTTGGCAAAGCACTGAATGTCAGAGAGAGGGAGAAGTCTGAACTTTAATTGATAGGCAAAAAGGAATCATGGAAACTTTTTTAAGAAAAGGAGTTATTAAAAAAAAAAAAAAAGAAAAGGAGTTATTGAAGATCCATGCGTAGAAATGACAAGTTTGGCAACAATATAAAGGATAGGGGAGGAAAAGAGGGGGGAGACAATAGAGTTAGGAAGACCTGATAGGAAGCAAACTTAGTAGACAAGGAAAGTATTAGTAATGATGTGTTCTAGAAGGAGATAAAAGAATACCAGATATAACAAAAAGGTTTCAAACATGGAAGACTGCATAAATGGAGGTCCTAGAAAGCTAAGATTGGAGCTGTCTTGCCAGGAACATGGAAGTAGGAATTTGGGTCATACCTAGTAGAGCTTTGAACCAAGAGCCTTCTGTTTCTCTCTCTCTGTCTCTGTCTCTCTCTGTGTCTCTGTCTCTCTCTGTCTGTCTCTGTCTCTCTCTCTGCATGTGTGGATGTGTCTCTCCTCTTCTTCTCCCTCCCTACCTCTCCCTTCCTCCCCCATTCTCCCCCTCCCCCTTTCTCTCTTCCCTCCCTTTCCCCTCCCCCTACATAGAATTAAAACGAATAGCAAATACAGGCTTTAAAGGGAAGAGTTCAAGGACTATGTGAGGAGGAAGATAAGGTCTTTGCCTTAATTTGGGAAAGAGGGAATTAGCTAATTGTAATCACAGTTGCAACAAGAGTCTTCCTCGACTCTGAATGCTCTCACTATCCCATTTTCAGTGTGAGGTATGTATAGCAATGTTTACTATCTAGATTATAGCTCAAACCTTCATACCAGTATATATTACATTTGTGAAGCTGGAAGGAACCATATATCCTGTAGTAAAACATTTGAGGTAAATTAGAAGAGGAAATAACTGGGGAATATAATCATTCTCCATCCTACCCATTCACTGCTATCTCCCAAGAGATTATAATTTAATCTTTATTCAGTCCTCCAAGGGATGGACACAGCTGCCTTTGAGACTTGTACATCTGGCATAACAAGCATGGGTTTCATTTCTGTTTGCCTCATGGAGATATATGACACTCTGTCAGGGGATAGGCATTCCTTGTTCCAGTTCTGGTAATTGGTACCTCTGCAGATGGTTTTCCACATGAGCCCTGGGGTTATCAGGATTGCACTTGGCCTTCTGGTGATGGCTATGCCAAGGCAGGCCCAATCCATGTACATTTCTCTTCATCTATCTCTCCTCCCTGATTTTTCTCTCTCTGACTTTGCTGACAAAGTGACATCAGTCACCTTTTAAACTTTCTCTCTGCAGCCTCCCCACAATTGGATTCCTCACCTTATAATACAACCACTCTGCATCCATGAGTACATTTTGGTGGGCTATGTTGTTCTGGAGGTTATTGCTGCTTCTGTTTACTGGAGACCAATACTCCCGAGGTTTCAGATGTGGGAAATGAAATCCATGATAATAAGGATATGTTCTAGAACAATGGTGGTGGAAATAGACAAATTTGAGAGATGCTATAAGAGTCAGTCCAGAACCTCACAGAAGGAAAGATCCACAAGAAAAAGGCTAGCTTTTCTAAGAAAAGTGTTCTGTTATTCTCTCCCCCTTTTTTCTCCCTCCCCTCTCCTCTTACCCTCTTTGCTAGAATTCAGCCTTCAGACGTTGGACACTCCTTAATTTCTATGACAAGCCCTAGGTTACATTACCTGTCTTGCTGTTCATGTATAAATAATATCCAATGATGGGTACCAGGCCATATTAAAAGATTGGTGATAGCATAATAGAGCTAAAATGGACATGAAAGGTCATACTGTCCATTTCCTTAATTTTAGAGATGAAAAAACTGAAGCTCAGTAAAGAGAAGATTTTTTCCCAAGGTCACATAAGTGAGTCAGAGGCAGAACCAGGACTAAGTGGAAACCAGGTTTTTTGACTCCCAGTCCAGTGCACCATATTGCACTGCAGTTTAATATTGCCCTTAAAAGAAAAGGACAACTGACAAAGAGTTGTTGGTGCCACTGAGCTCCTCTGAGGCTCATTTTGCTTGTCTCTTGCTGGGTTATCAAATTTGGGGAGTCACTTCAGATCAATGGTGTTCTCCTCTTTGAAGTCACACATGAACTATGGAACAGAGGAATCAAGTTGACTCAGGGATCAATTGTACAAGATACTAGATATCAGAAATATTAACTGATTCCAAAGGAGTCCTCAGAGAAGAAAATGAGAGAATCAGTGCATTTTTTTTCTGAAACATGTGGATTGCCAAAGATATAGGTATCCCAGCCATCTTATATTTTTCTGGAGTCTCCTGGAATCTGTTGAGAAGCAAGTCAACTCAAATACAGTACTGTTCTTCCACTGGGAAGGAAAACAGAAGACCAGGCAATTCTAGCATGCAGCTAATAAAATAACATTTTTCCTTCCTCTTGCCTGTGTCCTAAGAAAAGTCTCCCAGAATCAAAGTTTCCTCTATGTAAATAAACTATATGCATAAGCCAGTTAGAAGTCAGAGTTGATGACCTGTAAGGTCCCTTCCAACTCTAAAATTCTATGAAACTATGAATAGCTTAATTCCACTCCAGCTAAGCCAATCTTCTCACTGACCCCAGTGACTCTTACAATCTCTGTCTTTGCTTATATTCTTCTGCCTCATCCTCTCCATGAACGTTTAGTTCCAAGTCCCTGATTCCTCTAGAATTTGAATTGATTGATTAATAGTTAACAAACTCAGCATTTTTAGAGCTAGTTCAGGCAATCCCTACCTTATATATAAAAATCTCTTTGTTGATTCTCAATTAAAAGGAAATAAGTATTTTCTGAAATTTTTATACTAGAGCTTAGCACCAATTCTAATGGGAGTCCTGGACAACATATGTTTCCTGATTCCTGCTGTTCTCTGCTTAAGCACCTCTTCATAGCTACCTAACCTTCTTAGATCCCTTAGATCAAGAACTCAGTTAACAAAAGAACCCTGATAGGTGCAGTGTGGGATACAGTGTAAATTCCCTGACCTTGAGGAGCTTATAGTCTAGTTGAGAAGATAATACAGATATATCCCCATTAAAATAAAAAGAAGGAAGAAATCTAAAATTGCCAAATAGTACATATGTGCCAGTGAGTAATATAGTCATTAAGTGCTTTAGGAGTTCAGGAGAGAAAATAATCCTGTGGCTTAGTAGGAGAAACACTAGGTTGGGATTCTCTAGACTTGGGTTCTCATTTCAGTATTGCCACTAAATCACTGTGGAATCTTAGGCAAATGAACCCTAACCCCTAAGTATAACTATTTAATTCCATCTCCAAAGCTCTCCTCATGATATAAAGCAGCTTCTTCTTAAACCTGGTCATCTTCTATAGCCAATGCTTGTTTATTCTACAGCCAGTTACCAAAATTGTGAGTTATGTAGACTTTTTATTTCTTTGCCTGCTCCCCACTTTACCACTCCATTCCACCATTTTGGTCATTTCACTTGATGATGCCATCTTCATCAGAAAGGGAGGAGACCTAAAGTTACATGTACTTGAACTCCAGCTAGACTCATCTCTTGGTTGTCATTTCTACCTTCCCTTCCCAAAATACACACACACACACACACACACACACACACACACACACACTGCTATAATCATTCCTGATTTCTTGCATTAGTACATGTTCTTCCCCTTTTCTTTCCCTGTCAGTAACTTACCCATCCTTAAAGAACAGCCTCACCACCACCTATTACCTCCAAGAAACTATCTTTGAAACATCAGTCAGCAGTAACACCTTTCCTCCCATGCCATCCATGACATGTATAGTTTGACTACATATTTTAATCTAATACTTCATAGAAACAGATTGAGAGCTTAAAGGAATCTCAAGGGTAAAAAGGGTACCCAAAACCCTCTCATTCTACAAGTGAAATAACTGAGACCTGGAAAATTTACATGACTTACCCAAGGTCACACAGGGAGTAAGTGGCCATCTACCTGCCCCTCATACCCATTACTCACCTAGAATTGTTCAGTGCCCCACCCTCTATTCTCTTCCTTAACTTGTGTCATCTTTTTCTGACTTCCAACCTCCTGAAACAGGGTTAGAATTCCCTTCTGCTCTTTCATATTTCTTTTCTTCTTTGTTTCTTTGTCAGAGTACTTCTTCCATTCTTTCAAATAACATTTCATTGCCCATGGTTAACCTAGAGAGTAAATGTGTGGTCTTGGGCAATAACAATGGCTAATAATGGTATGTGCTAGAACTATTCTGCTTGGCCTCAGAGGACAGAGTACCAGTAGACGGATGATAAGGGAAGTAGATTGGGGCTCAAAATCTGAACAAACTTCCCTAACAGAACCATTCCACAAAGGAATGGACTGCTTTAGAAAGCAGGGAGCTTTCTGTCATTGGAGATATTCGAGTGGAAGTTGCATGACCACTTTGTTGGAGATGTTGCAACCTAGAGTTTCCTACTCAGGGATGGGTTGGACTGGATGACCCTTGAGGGTCCTTCCAACTCAATGATTCTGTGACTTGCATATAGTTCTTTCTCTAGACTGGAGATCAACTTATTTCTTCTGTCTATCTAGTTCTTATTTGTTACTTGGAAACTTCAGAAACATATGAGAATGTATTTTTCTTATCTCCAAAACTAAACTATAAACTCTGTGAAGTCAGGGGTTATGTTTTATATGATTTTGTGTCCCTCTAACACAGGACTAGACATATAGAGTTGGTAGTGAAGAAATGCCTCTTTGAGATAGACTTAAATATCATTCATTCCATTTTATCTATTGTTAGTAATTCTGGGTAAAGGGAAAGATTTATTTAATAAGAATGTTGGAACTATTAGCTCTGTATCTTTTCAATTTTCTGTCTCTTCAAGTTGCTGGGTGCTCTTTTCTGTGCCTCAAGTTTACCTTGGACATGTGCATGTGATCCGTCTATAGCTACATGCTGGTTTCTTTCTTTCATTCTCTCTCTCTCTCTCTCTCTCTCTCTCTCTCTCTCTCTCTCTCTCTCTCATTTTCTTCCTTCCTTCATTCCTTTTTTTTTTTTGGAAGCAATTAAGGTTAATTGACTTGCCAAGGGTCACATAGCTAGTAAGTGTCTGAGTCCTCCTGACTACACGGTCAGTGTTCTATCTACTTTGCTGCCCCTAAGGGCTGATTGAACAAGTCATCACCGTTCCTTTTCAGGCTCGGCTCCTGACTCTGGGCTTTCTCTATCATGCCCCACAGTTCTCATCTTCCCCAGGCCCTTTGCAACTTGTCCTATCATTTTCTCTTTGGATGTATGTCTAAAAGGGTAAAGACTGACTTTCCTTCTGATTACACTGGTATTCTCAGCGTTTAGCCCAGTGCTTAACCCATAGTAAGGGCAGTTAGTTGGCACAATGGATAGACCTCCAGGCCTGGAGTCAGGAAGACTCCTCTTTGTGAGCTTAAATCTGGCCTCAGACACTGGGGAAGTCACTTAACCTTGTTTACCTCAGTTTCTTCATCTATAAACTGAGATGGAGAAAGAAATGAATCTTCCTGACTCTCGGCCCAGCACTCGAGCCATGGTACCACCGGACTGCCCCAAACAGTTACTGAAGATGCTATAAAAAAGTAGCTTGCTTTTATGTAGCACTTCCAGGGACATAAAGCTACTTTATGTCATTTGATCCTTATGACAACTCTATGAGATAGATGTCATCATTATCCCTATTTTACAGAAAAGGAAACTGAGTCTTAGAGACTTTAAGTGACTTGCACAGGGTCCTAAAGCAAGTAAATGACTGAAATGGGATTCAGCTTCAATTTTTTCTGATTTCCAAGTCCCATCCTCCATGGACTATAGCACATTCATGTTGGGTAAGGGGTTGGACTAGATGACCTCAGTTTTAAGATGTCGTGATTTTGTGATTCCAGGCATAAGGCCAGATCTGACAACAGACTCCTTAGGCCAAGCAGTACTGAGACTAAGGGGCTCCTTGAAAGAAAAGCATTTCTACAAAGTCTTCATTAGAAGAAAAATTAGCTAACTGTTTTCTTAATGACAGCATAGGAGAGGAGGCAAGAGGAAGAGAAAAGGGCCAACTTCATTTTTTCCACATGGAGTTGTGTTGATGCAGAAACAAAATCCCCAACCAATCTATAATCTAGACTCGGACTCCCTCCCTCTCTCTTTCTATCCTCCCCCTTTCCCCTTAGGCCTAATGAATTGATGGTTTTTCATACAGCCTCATCAGAAGCCCAGAGCAAACAGATTCAGGAAGTCTGGTCTCTGGTTCTGCTGTCAGCGGCAGGCCCCATCCCTGGGATCCTAACTGCAGCCAGGGTGGTGCCATGAACTCACTTCATTCCAGGCCACCCCATTTAAAAATGGGTCATCTGGGAAGAGCCTGAGTCATCTATGAAATTCCAGGGCTTTAGAGTAACACAGACTGAGGTTAGGTGGCTTTAAATCACCATGTAATCATCAGCTTGTCATGCGAAAGCTCTTCTGTGGTTGTGGAGTGCTATTGGTTAGAGCCCTGGGCTAAGGAGGCCAAGATTCAGGGGTTTGATTCTTGTGTGGGCCACTTAGCGCTGCTCTGTTCCATAGCCACAGATTGCACCCCAGATCCTAGCCAAATGTCTCACAAACACAGAGCCATGGTCACAAGGGAAACCAGGAGATTGGGAATTGATCAGTGCAAACCCTCCCCCATTACTAGAGAAAGGACTCATTGATCCATAGAGTCTGAAGTTTATCTACTCCAAACTCCCAGCCTCTTCAGGGATCTCTTTTATAACACCTCTGATAGTTGACCACTTAACCTTACTTGAATACTTGTAGTGATGGGGAACTTATTATCTCATGAGAAAACACAGTCTCATTTTTAACAGTCCTAATTTGTTATATTAAGAGAGGGGATGTGTGATATAGAGACCTTTAAGCCAGGAAGACCTGGATTCAGGTTCTGCCTTTGACACTGATTGTGTAACCCTGAGGAAATCTTTTAACCTCTCAGTGTTCTAGGTCAGTGATGTCAAATTCAAATAGGAAAGCACAGAGGGGGAGACACTAAACTATACACAGGGATCCCTGCAGGAGACATATTGACTTAGAAAACTACATGTTTATAAATTTCTTTTTTTAATATATCAAAACATTAAAATCAGATAAAAGCTACATTTTTTTCTGGTTCGGGCTACACTCAGGAGTACTGTGGGCCACTTTTGCTCGTATGTTTGACACCTGTGCTTTAGGAAGCTCCCTAAGACTGTAAGTTAGAGATAAGGTGCCATTCTATGTTAGCAGAGGGATTTTTCTCACTCAGGAATTCCCTATTCCAATGAAATCATAGGTCCAATTCCTGGCATTATCTTTATCCTTCTTTATATGGAGCTGTAAACTGTCTCATCCATTCAGATCTAACTTCAGTTCATTGTTTGTGGTTATGCTTTTGGAAGCCACACAGAGTAAATCAACTTTCCTGTCTACATGAAAGCCTTTCAGATGTTTAAAGGTAGCCATTATGTCCCCTTTAAGTTTTCTCTAAATAAATGTCCTGCTGATTAGTGTTAATATCATGCTCTGCAACAAATTATAAAGAGGGTAACACCTTCAGCAAAAATTTATATTGTTTTGTTTTTTGCAGTTCCCATTTCCCCTTTCATGACCCTCCCATTCTTCCTCAGGTACCCAGTTAAATAGAACTCTGAGGTTATGAGTCTGGGAGATGGGGAAGATAATGGTACCATTAACAAAGAGAGAAATATGAATAGAAAGGGTAGGTTTAGTGGGAAAGAGGATAGGTTCAGTTTGGAATATACTGCATTTTATCTGTTTGTTGTCTAGGTTTCCCTCTAGGTGGAAGAATTCATCAGGTAGTTGGAAACATGGACTAAGGCTCGGGGAAGAAAGAAATTTAGAGTTTGGGATCTCAGAGGAGGAAAAAATTTCAAGAGAAGAGATGTAGGGTGGGACTTTCCTGGTTGGTAGCTAAAAGATGGGTGGAGGTTATAGAAGCTGAAGAATTCAAGACAATCGGATGATACAATATCAGAGGACAATATCAGAAGCATCATCTATGCAGATATATGTGTCTCTGAGGATAATCGTAGGGTAAATAAAGCTTTTCCAATAAAATGTTAAGCCCAGTGCAAAAAAATAAATCAAGGAAGAAACAGGGGGAGTGATGAGGAGGTTTGCAAATGACAGGGATAAGAATCAAGAGAGGATGGGAAAGGAGAGTTATTAGTTATAGTGGTAGAATAGAGTTGGGAAGAGACATGGGAAACAAAAAATATGTTGGCTTCACTTTCAGGGGATAATGAGAGAGGAGTGGGGGAGGAATCCAAAGGAATAAATATCTAATGGTTAAATATCAGGCAGCTTGATAGGTTGCAAGCAAAACTTTAGTTATATCGCTCCTTCCTGTCTCCCCTCATTCACTTACTTGCAAGGCCAACACCTTTATATATACTATGAAAGAACTCATCAGTGTAGTCTAGTCACTGAGACTATCCATATATTATAGTATTCATGCATAGGAATTTTATATGAATCAAGGGACTTCACATATGCATATCTTTCCCTGGGGTATTGGTTTTCAGTGAATGGCAAGCCTGGTGTATTCAGTATTGAATTTAAATGATAACTGCTTAATGTTATGACTTAAACCAGTTAGCCATTATCATTATTTACTCCCATCTCTAGTTCTAGATCCTCCCTCCTTCCCCCTCATCATAGTGTATTTCACACTTAAAATATGCAGCCTATATATAATGCCATCGTTTAGGGAGAAAACTTTTTATGAATGCCTGTGGCACATAGGCTACAAAGTAGTAGTGATAACTCATATTTACATAAATCACCTTGAGATTTGCTGAGTACTTTCTTCCTAATAGCCCTGGGAAGCACATATGTCACTATTATCATCCTTGAGACTTGAAGAGTTGAAATGACTTGACCAGAGCCCACAGCTAGTAATGTCAGAGCCAGGTATTCAAGCCCAGGTCTCTCCTGACTTGAAGTCATCATTCTTTTCACTAATGTTCTCTCTCTCTCTCTCTCTCTCTCTCTCTCTCTCTCTCTCTCTCTCTCTCTCTCTCTCTCTCTCTGTCTCTATCTATGTCTCTGTCTCTGTCTCTGTCTCTGTCTCTCTCTCTCTCTCTCTCCCCTCCCCTCTCCCTCTCTCTTTCTCTCTGTCTCTCACATGTGTGTGTCTCTGTGTAAGATGCCATGAATTAGAGGTAGCTAGGTGGTGCTTAGTCAGGAAGATCTGAGTTCAAATTTGGGTGCAGACACTTGACAGTGTGATCCTGGGCAAGCCACTAAACCTCTCTTTGCCTCAATTTCCTCATTTTTAAAATAGTGTATGCCAGCAGGGGTATTATGAGGATCAAATATTTGCAAAGTACTTTGTAATATTAAAGGATGATATAAATGCTAGCTGTTATTATGGGTGTACTTATCACTATTAATTAAGTGATCTAGACTACTGGAGTTATCTTCTTTACAGGAGAAGTATATTCCTGAAGATGTATATGTTAGTTGAATGTTTGAAAATCAAAAAATATTTTCCCATTATCTTCACATCATTTCAGAGATATTTCATTTCCTTTCTTATGGGACTTCAGTAGACAAGGGCTCCTAGCACTTTAAACTTGAAGTTTCTCCATCTTTTAGTCTTAATATCTAGCTATTAATGAAAACTAATACTTCAAAGCACTAAGAGAGTTATAGTTTATTAGCACTCGATACGAAGGATACTAAGACTTCAAAACTTTAATGAACAGATACTGGAATGTCCCATCCTGCTGGCTTTCTCAAAGACAAACCTATGAGAGGAGCTGGGAAGCAAATGTGGAGGCTTATCCCCTCTACTGATGAAGCAACTCCCTGGGCCTGCTCTGTTAACAGTGACAAAGTTGAAGGAAAGCATCGTGATTATCTACTGGAACCCTGTAAAGTAATATGCTGGCTATCATGTTTGCTCACCCTTTACGTTCAGAACCAGGGACAAACATAGACTATATTGAAGGGCAACACGGTGTAGTAGACAGAGTTCTGGATTTGGATAAGGAAGACCAAGGATAGATAGGATTTTGTCTCAGATATTCACTATTTCTGTGACCCGACATGAGTTCCTGAATGCCTCTGGACCACAGATATCTCATTTGTAAAATGAGGTGCTTGGTATCAATGTTTTTAAAAACAAATTACACTTAATTTTTATTTTCTTAATTACATGTAAACAAAATTTTTAACATTCTTTTTAAAATTTGTGTTCAAATTCTCTCCCTTTCTTCCTTTCCTCCTCCCTCCTTGAGGTGAACAATTTGATTTACATTATACACATGTAGTCTTGCAAAACATTTCCTTATTAGTCACATTATAAAAGAAAATGCAGAATGAAAAACCCCAAGAATTATAAAGAAAGTAAAAAAAGAGGTATGCTTCAATCCGCATTTAGATTCCATCAGTTCTTTCTCTAGAGGTGGATAGTACTATTCATCGTAAGTCCTTTGGAATTGTCTCCTATCATTGTACGGCTGAGAATTGTTGTTGCTGTTTTTGAGTTGTTTGGCTCATGTCTGACTCTGTGACCCCCATCTGGGTTTTTTTTGGCAAAGATACTGGAGTAGTTTCCATTTCCTTCTCCAGCTCATTTTACAGATGAGGAAACTGAGGCAAAATGAAGTGACTTGCTCAGGATCACATAGCTAGGAAGTGTATGAGGTCACTTTGCCACCTAGTTTCCCTATTCTGAGAATAGCCAAATCGTTCACAATTGATCAGGGTACAATATTGTTGTTCTCCTGGTTCTGCTCACTTCATTTTCCATCAGTTTATGTAAGTCCTCAGTGACTTTGAAGGTCTCTTCCAGCTCTAAATCTATGATCCCACCATCCCTTCATAGTGAAACTAATCAACCTTTCAATTACAAGTTTTATGACATTAGATGGTTCTGCCTCAGGTCTTCTCACAGTGGGGAGACATTTACCTCTCTTCCACCCAATACATGGAGACAGTACTTTCTTAACACATTTTCTTTTGTCCTCCTACAGGCCTCCTACTCTGAGCGGCAGCCCTGTTATTTCTGACATCTCCCTCATCCGGCTTTCACCACACCCTACAGGTCCTGGAGAGTCACCCTTCAACCCCCCTCACCCCTACGTGAACCCTCATATGGAACACTACCTCCGATCCATGCACAGCAGTCCTACCCTATCTATGATTTCAGCAGCGCGAGGCCTCAGCCCAGCTGAGGGTGAGTAGTGTGCTGAATTGTGGGGGATGTGGGGTGGTCACTACAAACATAGAATCATACCAATTTCTTTCTGGGGCAGAACATTAGTAGCTGAAGAACTTTTTTTTTCTTTTTAAATGAAAGTGAACAGTTTGCTCCCTAATTCACAATACATGGTCAATTTAGATGTAGATGGAACCTAGATTGACTTTTCTTCAAGCCATGAAGAAAGGGTATTTTTATATAAATCAGATTTATAGTTTGAAAGAGTCTTAG
Organism: Notamacropus eugenii; assembly: GCF_028372415.1. NCBI lineage: Eukaryota > Metazoa > Chordata > Mammalia > Diprotodontia > Macropodidae > Notamacropus > Notamacropus eugenii. Next base: position 311,226,088 of record NC_092876.1, read on the forward strand.
AGAACCTCTCAAGCAACCCCTTTATTTTACATCTATAGAAACTGAAGTCTTGAGATATTAATGATTTGCCCAAGCAAGAGCTAGGATTAGCACATAGTAGGCATTTGATAAATTCTTATTGGTTGATTGATTGATTCATTGGGATTCCATCCAAGGTCCTCTGACTTCAAAATCTAGTATATTTTCTAGGACATATAATTGTCTATTCCAATAGTGTGCCATCCCCTCAAGTCACTTCTTTCTTTCTCTGCCTGACTCCTAGAAGAAACTCAAACTTCTTTGCATTACCTCTTTTCTCAACCTTTTCCAATGTGTCATCCAGTTTCATTGTTTAACTAGACTACTTGCACCAATGATCTCTTTATTGTTAAACCTGAAGGCTTTTGTCCCCCTAGTCTTTATTTTTCTTGACCTTTACTGCATTTGACACAGATGACCAGCCCCTTCTCCTGTATATTCTCTTTTCCCTAGGATTTCATAACACTTCTCTCTCCTGGTTCTGCTCCTACCTGCCTGGTTCCTCCTTCTCAGTCTCCTTTGATGGATCTTCATCCATATCTGTTCCCTGTGCAAGGTTCCATCCTGGGTCCTCTTTTTCACTCTTTTAGATACTTTCTAGACTAGCTAGATTATTAGTTATAATCTAGGTGTGTTCTGATCTGGAAATGCCCTGTATCACTGAAAACATGAATCCTTCATCCTCTCTTTATCCCTATCTAGACATAGCTAGGTATTCATCATCTTTATCTAGTCAATAGCTAAATCTTTCATTTCTGTCCCTACAACATTTCTCACAACTATTCTTTTCTTTCCACTTTACTCTCATTCATGCCTTTCTTGTCCTTCACCCAGACTTTTATGGTAGCCTCTTCTTGGCTCCATCTTGTCCTCTCTCCTTTCCTCTCTACTCTCTCTAGTCCATCCTTCACACAGGTGCCAAATTGATATTTTCAAATCACATGTCTGATCATATCACTCTCCTGCTCAAGAAGCTACAGTAGCTCACTATTGTCTCCAGGAGGAAACACAAGCTCCTCTGTTTGCCATTTAAAGTCCTTTAAAGTCTAACCCTATCCTACCTTTCCATATTTGTTACACATTACTTCCCTTTCTCTACCAAAGTGGCCTGCTTCTGTTTCCTATGTGTTATAACATGCCATCTCCCATCTCCTCATCTCTATCTCTTAGAATCCCTGTTTTCCTTTAGGATCTAGCCCAAGTACCACTCTCTGCACCATGCCTTTCCTGGTCCCCCCTCCCCAAATGTCTTTGCATTTACTTTCCAATACTATGATGAATTCTCTTACATCTTTCAACCCCTTGGCACTTGCTTCCTTGCCATTGTTTAGACTGTCCTACGACTCCAGGCATTCCCACTGTCTGGCTCCCACACCTAGAATTCTCTCCCTTTTTACTTTTACCTCCCAATTCCCCAAATTCCTTCAAGGTTCAACTCAAATGACACCTTCTGCAGGAAGCCTTTCCTAGTGACCCTTCACTGCTGGTACTCTCCCTGTGACACGACCTTCCATTTACTCTGGCTTACAGAGCCATTTGTATACTATCCTCCTCAAGGGCAAGGATGATGTTTTTTCCCCTTCTTTGCATCTTTGGTGTTTGGACAGAGCTTGGCATACAGTGAGTGCTTAAAAATGCTTTTTGATCATGATGTTATTAATAATGAGGAAGAGGAGGAAGATGATAAATCTAGTGTAAGACGTGCACTGGGATAGTAAGGAGACAAGGTTGGCTGGAGCAGTGGTTTGTTTAGGGGAGTAGTAGATAAAAAAACCTCTAGGATGGTGGGTGGGGCCCTTGCATGTTGGCTCCATATTTTTTGCATGAATTCCATCATTCTGCTTTGACAAATGGGGTTTTGCCCTTTTCTCCTACTCCCTGGTCAGCCATGGAGTGTAGGATCTAGGGAAAGCAGGACTGAAAAACTTCAGCTGTGAAGAAAGAGGCCATAACGAGTTTTGGCAGGCAATGGGTTTTATCTAGCCAAGGAACTTAACGAGCGCTCGGCATTAGGTCTCTACTTGAATTTTCAGACATAGCTATCGTTGACCAGGCTACAATCGTCTGGCTTCCACGGCGCCTTCATTTTCCTTTTCTTTTTTCTTTAAAAACCGAATCAGCTGGGAGGTTGATGCTGACAGCCCTCTAGCTCCCAGTTGCTGTAGGAGTCCTGGTTTGCTAAGGGTGGGGAGAACGGGGAGCAAACGAGAGACTGTTTATGAATTTGAGGAAATGGAGGAATGTGGAGGCCCGGGCCTGGTCTCCTTTATCGACAGAAACACACCCCATATGGAACGTCAGCAGAGCACTGAATTGGATGCATGAGAGGGGGAGGAAGGTACTGGAGGAGTTCAAGGGGAGACAGAGGATGAGAGAAGGGAACTAAATAGAAGCTACTGTGTCCCTATGGACACTTTTTCCTATTCAAGGGGAAAAAATAAGATTGGTGTCAGATTTTGACTAATTTTCTCTCTCCCCTCCTTTCTCCCTTCCCCCAGTGGCTCACGAGCACCTTAAAGAAAGAGGCCTCTTTGGCCTTCCCCCTCCAGGAGCAAATCCTTCCGATTATTACCATCAGATGACACTCATGGCGAGCCACCCAGGCCCTTATGGGGACCTCTTGATGCAAGGCGGAGGAGCCACGGGTGCCCCCCACCTCCATGACTACCTCAACCCAGTGGACGGTAAGTACTGAGACCAGGGCAGTATCGTGGATATGGAGAAGGTGGGAAGGATGTCTTCTTTTAATGGTTATGCCAGAAAAGGAGCTGAAGCAGAATTATCATTGTTGATTTGAGTTTTATAATCCTATTTTTGTTGATTTTTTTGAAAAGTAAAGCCTTATCTATTTTTTTAACCAAAACTTGTAGATGGTTCTGAGATAAACTTGGTTGGTTACCCATAGTATCCCTATGAAGTTGGAGCTTGTTTATATCCATTTTCAAGAAGAAAATTTAAGATGTAGAGAATTATCTGTGCTGGGAAACTAATACTGGTGTTTACAATATTTGACTAAGTTTGGCCTCCTATTCCCAGCTCAGCTTAAGAGAGGGTGGTCTTTAGGGACCCTCCCACAAATGTTAATGGATAGTTCAGTTTAACACTGGGGACCCACTTACTGATGAAAAGAACCGCATGAGTGACTTCTTGATTCCAAGTCACAGGATGCTAGAGTTGGACAGTACCTCTGGAGATCATCCAGTCCATCCCCCTGCTTCCAGGCAGGGGAATGCCTAAACCATCCAGGAAAGAGTTATTGGCCTTACGTAGACCTTGGCTAGAGGCCTGCAGAGGCTTAGTTGTTGAATACTTGATTAGTTAAACCTGGTTGCCTTCCCAGCATTATTGTGCCATGTCCATCAGCTGGGGAATGAGTCTTATGAGAATTTAGAGCTCTTGAATTTCCTTTCTACTGACTATTCTGTGCTGATTCAGAGACTATACGTTCCCAGTTGATTTATATGGAGCCATTAGATGATTAGATATTAGAGATGGAAGGGCCTTTAAGAATCATTTGTTGGTGACTTACCCCCAAGCTAGCAAAGGGACCTTAGGTAAGTCACTTAACATCTCTCACTTCATTGTTTTCATCTGAAAAATATGGAGTTTGGATTAGGTGATTTATAAGTAAGGAAACAGAAGCCCAAAGATTTTTAAGTGATTTCTACCCATTTTCAGTTAGAAATGAGAGCTTAGATTTTTTGCCTTATTCTTCAGCCCCCAAACATAATTATGTGGAGGGGAATCTGGGCTGGTTCTGACCAGTTATTCCTTAGGACAGCTTCATGTGCCTTTAGTTCCCTCTATGGTTTTCCTTAGAAGGAAAAAAAAGAGATTTTTTTTCCCTTGTTGTTAAGAGAACCAATAGATCAGCCAATGGGGATATGTAAACATCAAGGCTATTAATAAATTGTGTAAGCCCCTTGTAAACAATCCATAAAAGGCAACTCCTCCTGAACGTCTACTAATTGGATCAGGCTCAGTACCTCAAGTCAGAACTCAGAGTGTGGAGCAGAGCAGAAATCACTGACCATATCTAATGTTTCTGTATTCATTGCCCTGTCATGTGGGCGAAGGGCAAAGAACATTCTTTCCATTTCACAGATGAAGAAAATAAGGCCTTGAGAGATCCTTCTTTTAGCCATGCAATCCAGGATCTAGGATCTCTGATCCTCACTGGCCATTTCTGATGGCCAGGCCAGGATCTAGATCCTTGAGATCTCACTTCTCTTGTTATTGTGGAGCTATTTTTAAGGCGAGGAAGGGAATACACAGAAGATCAATTATGAAACAAAAGCAGCAAGAAATATCTCACCCTGTACATATGGGAACATTATCAGAAATTCTTCTGATTTCTTATTTCTGTAGGAGAGAATCCCTGAGATAACTTGCATCATTTGGTGCCTAACAGTAATAGCTGACTTTCACGTGAAGTTTTATATGTGTTATTTCATTTGAACTTCACAGCCACATGAGGTAGATAATATATAGTATTATAATACCCATCTTACTGCTGCAAAAAACCTGAGAGTTCAAGAGATAAAGCTATTTATCCAATGTCAAATAACTAATAAGTAAGTGGCAAAGGTGGGACTTGAACTCAAGTCCTCTGACTGAAAATCTGCGTCATCGCGGCTACCTCCCTTCAGTATTGTTGTTCCGTTGTTTCAGTCCATCTGACTCTTTGTGATCCCATTTGGGGTTGTCTTGGCAAAGATACTGGAGTGGTTTATTATTTCTTTCTCCAGTTCATTTTACAGATGAGGAAACTGAGGCCAATACAGTTAAATGACTTGTCCAGGGTCATACAGCTTGTAAATGTCTTTGTTCGGATTTGAACTCAGGTGTCCCTGCCTTCAGGACAAGTGCTCTATCCACTACACCACCTACCTGCCCCCAAAAAATGTTTCCTTGGAGTAGCAAATCCGCCATGCCCCTCTTCTTTTTTCAATTATGATGACAAAATTTTGTCCACTTCCATACATAAGTATTGCAGATGAGGAAAAGCAAAGCTTTGTATGTGTGTGTTCATCCTTCATTGCTGAAGAAGACCATGCCATCAGGGAAATGATGACATGACTTGCACTTGACTTTGTTTTGAGTGAGGGAGGGCTGTGCAGGTCACCAGCCTCACTTCTCCACCAGAGCCATCTGAATCCAGTGACCAGATATTCATCAGGATGACTGGAGATGACCCAGGATGAGGCAGTTGGGGTTAAGTGACCTGCCCAAGGTCATACAACTAGTGAGTGTCAAGTGTCTGAGGTGAGATTTGAACGCAGGTCCTCCTGACTCCTGCTCTGGTGCTGCTGTGGTCATGGCAAACATCTGACCCTATACTTGGTAAGGCCTCTGCTCCTGGTAGAAATTCAGTGGAACTTTTCATCTGCCTCTATGTAAAGACTCTGGGAGGGTGATATCCCTAGTGGTAAGATTAGTAAAATGATCCACCAAAGCAGAGTGAGGGAAGGAAGCTGCTTGTCATCCTGAGACCCAGTCAGCCTCCCTGAAGCAGGACAAATGAAGTTCAGTGAAAAATGCGCTGACTTTTCTCTGTCAAATCTGACCTGCCATCAGACCCAGGAAGTTTGCCTACTCGTGTTCCCCTGCCTGGCACCACAAGAGGGGCAGATGTTGGAACTGGCAGTGAAACAAATCTTTCAGGGTAATCTTGGCTTCCTCCATAACGTGCATATGTTTCTGAGCCAGTAGCCAGGTCAAGAGTCAGGGGCCACAGCAGGAGGTCCTGACCAAGGGATTTATGGGCTGTCCAGCCTTGTATGATCCTTTTGTGGTAGCCTGACTGTTGTTCTCACTGAACACCCTGCACATGCCTTATCTTTTCCTCTCTCCATGCCTTTGCTCATGTCTTTCTCAGAACCTGGACTGCCTTCTCCCTCTAACTCTCACTGATATCCCCCTTTCCTGATTTTTTGTAGCATTCATAGTCTTCACTATGTAATCCATTCTCTTGTACTCCATATTATAATGCTCTCTGATTATCAATCAATCATTTTAAAACTACTTATTACAGAAGTTCTTTACTTTTTTGGTGTCATGGGTCCCTGTGATTGTCTGGAGAAACCCATGAACTCTTCCTTGGAATAATGTATAAAATAAAATGCCAAAGGATTAGAAGGGGAAGCAATTCTGTTGAAAGAGAATAATTGAAATTTTATGAAAACAAGTTTATGGCACCAGGTAAAGGACCTCTGAATTATTAAGTGCTTCTTATGTGCCAGGTATTATACTAAGTGCTAAAGCGACAGGCACAGATAAAAACAGCCCCTATTTTCATGAAGTTTACTTTCTAATGGTGGAGGCACCATTGTACACAGATAGGTACATACATGCAGAGAAGGTGAAAGGTAAACTTAGAAAAGAGGCTGTAGCAGCTTGGGGGAATGGAAAAAGCCTCTGGCAGAAGGTAGGATTTGAGATCTGTCCTCCCAGCCATACTGTAAATAAAGGTCAAGGTCAGAATGGTTTTAATATTTTCTGGAATCTTTCATGTGTGTAACATACTTCTGAGGATGCTATATAAGCTCAATGATGACATTCTGAATTGTATTTTTAAATGCCCATCCTGGATTCCTCTCTTATCTAGAGGAGAGGGAGGAGGTGAGGGTCTCTGGTCTCTCTTTGCATCTGGTTGCTTCTCTGGTGTGAGTTGACAGTTCTGCAGAATGTTTTCCTCTATCACATTTGTGGTTTCATTTAATTCATAGTCTGATGGAATTTCTGTTTTACTGGGAAGTTTCACTATCTACATCAATGAGTTTGTTTGGCATAATAAACTTACATAATAGTAGGCTAGGTGCTTTAAGGATACTATGGGGCAGAGTCTCCTCCTTGTAAGAGTGTTCCTTCTCATTGGGGCCACTGGACAGGAGAGGTGACCTTTCACCTTATCAGAACCAAGCCTCAGTGGCCCTTCTGGCCATTTCTAAACCATACTGTTGTGCATTTCCTTTCCCTCCATCCCCTTTGAGCTGACCTTTATGTTTGTCTTTCTCCATTAGAATATAGGCTCCTTCAGGGCAGAGACTATCCTTTAGTTTCTGTTAGTGTCTCTAGCACTTAGCCTAATACCTGCCACACAGTGAAAGCTTGTGTCATTCATTTGTTAGACTTGTCCGACTCTTTTTGACTCCATCTGAGTTTTGGTTTTGGTTGTTTTGCTTTTTGCCAAAGATACTGAAGTGGTTTGCCATTTCCTTGTCCAGTGGATTAAAGCTAAGAGTTTTTAGTAAATACTTTGTCTGTATCAGTTCATTTATTCATGACATATACATGTAAAATAGTGAAGTAATAGTGCAGGACAAGTTGAGTTATGTGGTGTAGAGGAAAGAACCCTCGACTAGAAGCTAGGGCCAGAGTTCTGATCCCAGCTCTCCCACTAATTAGCTTCATCGAATAAGCACTAGAGTATAAGCTCCTTGAGAACAGGGATTGATTGGGTTTGGTTTTCTCTGTAGTTATATCCCTAGCACTTAGTGCAACGACCAGCACATAGTAGGCCTTTAAGAAATTCTTTTTCACTATTATCTGACCTCAGGAAGATCAGTTGTCCCTGAACCTCATTCTTCTCATGAATAAAATGAGTAATTTAGACTCGATGATCTCTAAGACCTCTTTCCAGATAATTCCACAAACGCTCAAGTGCTACGTGCACTTAATCCCCTACACTGGGGATTACAGAAATAAAAACAAATCAGTTCCTGCCCCTAAGGAGCTTACACATTTTACTGGGGAATTATGAGCATATGGTCAGATAAGTAAACGTGTCATTTCAGGAGGGAGAAGACAGCATTAGCAATTGGGGAAATCAGGAAAGGCATCAAGTAGGAGGTGGCATTCAAGCTGAACCTTGAAGGAAGCTGGCCATTCTAATAAGAAGAAATGACGCATGGGAGACAGACAATTTCTGCAAAGGCATGGTGATGGGAGATGAAATAATTAAGCTATAGGTACTTAATAAATATTTCTTGATTATTGTTTCATAGAATATTACTTATGCATTCATTCAAAAGTGGGGATAATAAGTGCTGAAGGAATTTCTAAGAGAGAGCCCTGGAGACTGGGGTCCCTCGGGGGAGGAGTTCCCCAGAAAGGAAACAGACTTGAGCTGAAGCTTTGTAATGACGGATCATAATACACCGTGTATGAGGAAATAAGGGTTTAGTCTTGTTTTTTGTTTTATCTCAAGGAGTCAATTATTAGAAAAAGTATGATCTCATCTTCCCAGCAGGAACGTGAGCAGGGATTGCCTTTTATGTTTGTGTCCCCAACTCTTAGCATGGTGCCTGGCACACAGTAGGTGCTTAATAAATGTCTATTAATTTACTGACAATTGCCAGTCTCCTTGGGTTTTGGTAGCCTAAAGCATTAACAACTCTAAAAAGGGAAATGAAGCTGGGATACCATAATCTTGTTATAGACCAATGTTAAGAACTCCCCGCGCCCCCATAGTTCACAGAAATTGTGTGTTCATCCTTCATTGCTGAAGAAGACCATGCCATCAGGGAAATGATGACATGACTTGCACTTGACTTTGTTTTGAGTGAGGGAGGGCTGTGCAGGTCACCAGACTCACTTCTCCTCCAGAGCCATCTGAATCCAGTGACCAGATGTTCATCAGGATGACTGGAGATGATCCAGGATGAGGCAGTTGGGGTTAAGTGACTTGCCCAAGGTCACACAGCTAGTGAATGTCAAGTGTCTGAGGTGAGATTTGAACTCAGGTCCTCCTGACTCCTGCACTGGTGCTCTATCCACTGCACCACCTAGCTGCCCCTCACAGAAATAGAGTCAGTTAAATGACAATAGTTTGAAATAATGGGAAGATGATAAAGGGTTCAGGTTAGACATATGTAAGAAATTCTCAAGAGTCAAACACTAGAATTAGGCCTCCAAAAAAAAAGATTGATGATACTTGGGATAAAATAGATAGGACTTAATCTGACATGGTTTAAATATAGTCCTTCTGCTCAAAGGCAGAGGCTTGAACCTGACCAAATGGGCCTTTTAGGTGCCCCCTAGCCTTGGAATTCTGTAATATAAATCCATGTGAGTTTTCCCACAAATTATCCTATTATCAAGAAGTTGAATTCTCGTCGCTTGGACAAGGACCTACTGAAAATTTCCTTCCTAATTGGTTTCACACACACAGTGCCTGCTTTTACCATGTCTAGAGGATATTGTTCACAGTTTAGCCAATGAGATTTTTATTCAGCAGCCCCTTTATTGATTCCCCCAGGTTTGTTTTTCAGCTGGACTAGATTGTCTCTGATCTCAGGCTAAAGAATTAAAACTCCTTGATATCCCCCAAAAGAAAATAAGAAAATTTATTAGCAACATTGCTCTGGTTTCTGATCCCGCACAGACAGTGATATAAACCACTCACAGGAGAGATTGGATATTGGCCAGGCCCAATCAAGCATTCATTTCCCTTAGCACTTAAACCCTGCACAAATTCCTGGGAAATCAAATCCTTTGGTTGCTCTATGTGACACCAGAATTCATTAAAGAGCCTCTTTTGGTTACCATTTGGTTTTCGTGACTCCTCTGTTACTGGAGGTTATAGCTTTACGATACTTGTCTGAGGGCCAGGAAGGCAAATGAGCCCTTCATCTTGGGAGCCAAGAGTTGGCATGCCAGCGGAAGGTCCCAAGGAATCCAAAATTGCAAAGATCTGAGTTTGGTTCAAGATTTAAAAAAGGATGTATGATAACTTTATTATGTATTTAAAAGGAATAGAAGGTTATACATACTAGATTTGCAGTTTCATGTGCAATCATCTTTTTTATTATACTGTATTATGAAAATGTTTCTTTTATTTCATAAATTAAAAAAATAAAATTAGATTAAAAAATCTTTTTTTTAAAGATTTAGAAAAAGAATGGAAAGCTTTATCTTACTGAGGATTAGTGACCCTAGGGAAAAATTAGTGCTACATACAAAAAGTGATTTGATGTATGTATTTATACATGTGCATATATGTTGTTGTTTCTTGGTCTTTCAGTTGTGACCCCATGGACTATAGCATGGTAGGCACTTCTGTCCTCCACTATCTCTTGAAGTCTGTTCAAGTTCATGTTCTTTGCTTCCATCACACTGTCCATCCATCTCATCCTCTGCCATCCCTTTTCCTTTTGCCTTCAGTCTTTCCCAACAAAGGAGATGCAATAAGTAGCTTGATCAGCCCAAGGGATTTGGAATTCAGGACAATGCTTACTCTCTTACTTGTTACCCAACTGTGGACAGTCTTTGTCTCTCAGTTAAGGGATAGGGAGAGAGGTTAAGCCTGTGTTTTCACTGGCAAAGGGAACTGTCTGATAAATCATCTCTGCCAATGCAGGTTGGTACTTTCTTTGTAACTCAGAGTCCTGGAGTCACCTAGAGCCCTAAGTGACTTGCCAAGGGTCACAAAGTATATGTCAGAGATGGGACTTGAATTAGGGTCTTCCTAGCCTCAAGTCCAGCTGTGTTTTCACCCACCATGTTGTCTCTCAATGGCCCTTATGTTTCCTTTAGCCTCAGACCACCTTCCCCACCCCTCACCTCCCATGCTGCTATTAAACCAGTTCATCAACTTACTATGAAACCTCACTAAATTTCAGCGTTGGCGCATTACATATTTGCAAAGATTCAGAAATTGGCTATTTTCCCTTAACATTTCATTGAAATTTTTTTAACCATTTCATTGTTCATAAACAAAATCTTTTCCTTTATGTCCAATTTGTTGCAAGTCAGAAAAATAAGAGACAGATATATCTGTACTAATGAGAACTAAAAATTTTTTAAATTATAATTATGATCAAGACACTTTTTTTGGCTTTAAAAATGTAAGTGATACATTTTCTTTTTGGTTTTATTTGTACATTTACATATTATTCATGAGTATGTGAAGGAAAAAAACAACAACAAATCAAGAAGCTGATATATGTAGGTAAGAGGAGACAAAGCAGTAGCCTGGGAAACAGGAGACCTGGATTCCAATTCTAATCATCTTCTAATTGTTAGACAAGTCACTTTACCCTGAGTTTTAATTCTGGAATCCTCAAATTGGAAAAAGAACATGAGGCAATCTAATCCAAACTCATACCCTATGTAGGAATTTCCTCTATCATTAGCCAACTTTGCTTGGATATTTCTATTGACAAGGAGCTTACAGACATCTCCAGTTTGAACACTCCTAGCTGCTGGAACAACCTTGCTTATTTTGAGTCTGCATCTCCCTTTTGGTAACTTCTAAGTGTGAATTGGGATCCATTTTGTCCTGTGGAGCTGCACTGATTATCTCAGAGCTTCTCAGAAGGTACTCGTTCATACACCATCTTCTCTGGAGTTCATTTTCCTCATCTTCAAATTGAAGGACTTAGATTAAAAAATCTAGAGAATTTAGAATCCACCTCTTAGCATTCAGCAGTCCTATGTTCCACACTCCTATTTGTTGGTCACCACTGTAATGCTCTGTGGGTGTTCTCTCCTTGGAAATTTTACTCCTGCTTACTTGAAGGAAATGAACTGGTTTTTCCACTGAGTCAATTTTTCCTGAGACCTTACAAAGTGAAAATAATATAAGCTGTCACAGAGACATGATATGGAAAAGTATTTGGGTAAGCAACATGAAGAAAAGCACAGAGCTATAAAATTCTCATATGTGGGATGAGAAGCCAAGTTTGGGGAAATTCAGCAGGTTTTTCTTAAACATGTAATGTATGTCCAGCCCTGTGCTATTCACCATAGGAACTGTGAGACATAGTTCCTGATCTTAAGAAGCTAATAGAAGGAAAGATGAACAATTAGGACCTTAGATTTGTTCAATGTTGAACAAATCGCTTTGCATCTCTGGTCCACAGTTTCCAGATCTAAAACTTAAGATTAGACTAAATTAGGGATTCTTAACCTGAGAACCATGAACTTGTTTTTAAAAATGATTTTGGTAACTATTTCAATAGAATTGGTTTCCTTTGTAGTCCTATGTTTTGTTTTATGTATTTCAAAACATCAAGGGGTCCATGACACAGAAAAAGTTAAGAACCTTTGGACTGGATAATATCCAAGATCTCTTCTAGCTCCAGATGCTAGGAACCTATAAGAACAGTATTAAGGATAATTCACGTTTGTTCAGCTAAATATTTTCCTCATAACAACCCTATGAGATAGAAAATATTAGGATTATAATTTTCCTTTTACAGATGAAGAAACTGAGATCCAGAGGAGTAAAAATGAGTCGGATCTTGAACTCAGGTCTCTGACTCCAGATCCAGTGATTTACACTGTGCCACATGCAAGTATTAAAATTATGAGGAAGAAAGGGAAAACTTAGTGTGATCTGAGGTAGTTAGGGAAGGTTGCATGGAGGAAGCGGGGCATGAAATGGTTTTGAAAGCTAGGCAGGGATTATTGGTCAGACCTCACTATAGGACAGCATGCAGATTAGGGTGATAGTGAGAGACAGGACAGTAGAGTGGATGAAGCACTGGATTTTGAAGAAGGCAGCATGTTTATAATGGAAGGAGGTTAGGAATGGAGTTAGAGGAATGAACAGCAAATTCTGTCTGTCATTTACAATTTTTGACCCTGGGGAACTCACTCTTTGTGCCTCAGTTTCCTAACTTGTAAAATGAAATTTTTGAAATGAATGGCCTCCAATAACCCTTTTAGACCTGAATATAAGGATCCTATGAAATCTGAGTTTGAATCTTGAATCATGTACTTCCTACTTCTGTGGTTATGGGCAAGTTATTTAAATTAAGGGAGACTTTGTGTCAAATGGGGATAATAATACTTTTACTGCTTACTTTAGGGGTAACTAGATGGCACCATGGATAGACTGCCTGACTTAGAGTCAGGCAGACTCATCTCCCTGAGTTCAAATCCAGCCTGAGACACTTCCTAACTGTGTGACTCGGGGCAAGTCACTTATGACCCCATTTGCCTCAGTTTCCTCATCTGTAAAACGAGCTGGAAAAGACAATGGCAAACATCTCCAGTATCTCTGCCACGAAAACTGAGAAAAAGGGGCCATAAAGAGTTGAACATAACTAAAAATAACTGAACAACTGCTTAAGTCATAAAAGCATTGTGGAAAATGTTTTACAAAATCTTAAAGCACTGTGTATTATTAACCATGCTTGATCCCCTCACCTGCTAATGCTCACCCTCCCTGAACTACCTCAGATTTACTCTGCATTCATTCTGTGTATACTATATATACGTAAGTGTTGCCTCCCCGATAAAATGGAAACTCCTTGAGAACAAGTTCTGTTTAATTTCTCTCTTTATATTCTCAGGACTTGACACATAGAGAATGCTTATGAAATACTTGTTGATTGATTATTAGTGAGAAATCATGTTAGGTGTGTCAGCTGGACCTCAAATATGGAGGGCCTTGATTCCTAGGAATTTGGACTTTCTTCTAATGAAAAATAGAGAGCCCTTGCATGTTCTTAAGTAGAGATGCGACATACAGAAAACCTGATTTGGGGGGAACGTGGGATGGTGGGGAGACCAGGTAAAAAGCCTGATGTTAAATTACATAAAAACCTCTAAGTCCACCTTAATATACAGAAAGCAGGATTTTAGTTGTGCCATGATTTTTAGTTGGGTAATAATAAATGTTATTTACAAAAACTTCATTAAAACTAACCTTTCTACCAGTTCCTCTACCAGTCTTTTGGTAGTTGGATAAGGCAAATGTTCTCCAGTCTGTAAAAGATCATGATTTATGGCAAGAAGAATATGGAGTAAAGCTACATTATAAGGGTAATAGATAATCAGACAGGTAATCCAAGGTGATAATTCCACTGAGTGGTTCTCTGGAGAACAGAGTATTTGTAGTTTGTCATCAGAGCCCTAAAATGGAATTTCCTTATATTATGCTGTTGAATATTGGTGTTTTAATAAGCACAGCAGCACTTCACCACCCCCACCAATCCATAAGATTGAAACGTTTCCTTTTGAAATGTTGTCTGTTTACATCCCATATTTCCTCCAAGTCGTATATTTCATTGTCATATTGACACTAATTCGGCTCAGGATGTCACATCAGTACTAATACCGTTCTTTATTTGGCATGCTGTTCCAGGGGATTTTTCAGAAACCAATTACATTGATCATCCTGTAGAGAAAGGCACTGTACAGCTAGAGAAAGTGGCTACCCATGTCTCCCAACTTAGCCAGGTAATTCAAGTTACACTCCTGGCTGAAAAGAAACGAGGCTACTTTTGTAACCTGGGCAAGTCACTTGAATTACTTAATTCTCCGTTTCTTCATTAGTAAAAGGAGAAAAATGGATTAGATGAATTCTAAGGTTCCTCCCTGATAGGATTTTCTATGATTCTATCACTTTAAACCAGATCTAAAGAAAATTAGGTTTCAGATATGAAAAAATAATAGAACAAGACCTAGAATTTCAAGGGACTTTAGGAAGATTATCTAGTCTGTCTCATTTTACGGAAGAAGAAACTGAGATACAGAAGTAGTCAAGAGCAGGATTTAAGTTCACATCCAAATTTATTTCTCTGTGTTCACACATCAGTTTCACTATTTCCCTATTCCCTCAGTATTAAGCTTAGTCACAAACCAACGTGCTGGGGAACATGCTAAGCATCTTTGCTATGTTCTATTAACTCAAAACGTAGAATGGAGAGCTATCAGATAGAATGATTATTTATAATACAGGTATTGAGATACTAAATGTGGTGTTAGGCCCAATTCAAATAGTGTGAGCTACAGATTTTTCAGACTAGGTCCCCAGGGTGAGTCTGCAGGATGTGACTGGGAAAATACTTAGCAAGGGGAGAGTCAGCTGGTGAGCAGAAAGAAATTGCTGTCGTTTGACTAGCTGTGTGATGTTAGACAAGTTAGTTTCCTTATTGGTGAAATAACAGAGCTTAGACTAGAGGACATCTAAGGTTCCTTCCACACTTTTGGCAAGATAGCCTTCCATCTACTCAGTGGATAACATGTAGGTACATAGGTGTGTGCATGTTGTTCCTCAGTTAGATGGGAGCTCCTTGAGGGGAAGGGCAGACTTTTACTTTCATATAGCTCCTGGAGAACAGAAAGCAGGTAACAAATAAATATTTGTTGAATGATGAACCTATGCATTTGTGATTAACCAGAGCCCAACTGATCACCATGTTAAATTGGCTAGCATTTTTTGTCACCATCTTTTTGGGGGAAAAGAAAATATCAAGAAAGTAAATTGGTAATATATACATACGTATTGCTGCTCACCTTTTTCTTTATTTGTCTTTTTTAAAATCGAACTTTCCTTATACTGACCCCATGCGTACCTGGGGGAGAGGGGAGGGGATCTGGCTGTGTGTGGGTAGGGGTCTCCACGACATTCCGTGTATACACAGAACTAAAAAACAAGCACAAACTCACTCCTAAGGTTAGAAGATGGCAACACCGGGGAAGGGGGAAAACTGGGGGTGTCAGTTAAAAAATACTGGCCTTCCCCCCATCTGGGCATCCGGGGGGCTTTGGTCTGCTACAGTTCAAGAGGAATGGGAATATCAAAGGTGGTTTGGGAAGACCAGAGCCTTCAGGGTCAAGTGGGGAGGGTCAGGGGCCAGGGGGCAGTTTGGCAAGTGGGTGAAGACATTGCCCTGCCCCTGGTAGGATCCCCCCAGCCCCTTGGGTCTGGCAGGAAGGGGGCAGTCTGCTCCCCCACTGGGCTTTGGCAGCCCCAGCAGGAGGACTGGAGGTGGGAGACTCACAAGGGCTTCCCCTCCAGGGAAATCATGACATTGCCCCCCAGTTTCTCAGCCAGGGTACAGCGGTCCTTCACTTTCTCATAACAGTTGGCTTATTTATTATTTGTGTTTGATTCCTGTCAGTTTCTTCTTGATGGCATCCTTAGAGCTTGAATAGGTCATTTTGTTCTTGAGAGGGGCACACTCAGGGGCCCAGAAGATGAACACCAGGACTTCCTTCTTGCTTTCCTTGGTCTCATAGGTAGCATCGTAGAGGGCATAGCGGCAGTCCTTGTCTGGTAGCATCTTGACAAAGGTGGTGTAGGGGTCATCCACAGTCTGTCCCACATCACCCACCAGGATCTCCTTGCCCTCCTCTAGCACAATGTTCTTTTATCCTCGCTCAGGCAGACCAACATGGCCTGCTTGTGTTTCTTCACCTCCTGAGGTGTGGAGGACTTGTGAACCTTCATATCGTTGAACATCTTGATCACCCCATCTGAGATAGCCACCCCAGAGGCCGCGGTTCTGGAAAGGAGCTAGCGAGCGAGTGAGGGAAGGAGGGTGAGGGAGGAAACGAGGGCCACAGGGCAGGAGGGCATCGCTCCTTCACTGTCACTGCCTGGAGCTGACTGAACCAGTATCATATATTTAAAAGCAACTCAGATTCCAACTTGGCAGGATACCTACAAACACTCCCTTGCATTTGGAGCCCAGAAGGTTAGCGAAAGGGGTATCCTGACTCCACATCCTGAGCTTTCTTATGGTCATTTTATGTTTATTTTTTTGTTGTTCAGTTGTTTCAATGGTGTCTGACTCTTCATGACCCCATTGGGGGTTTTCTTGGCAAAGATACTGGAGTAGTTTGACATTTCCTTCTCCAGCTCATTTTACAGATGAAGAAACTGAGGCAAACAAGGTTAAGTGGTTTATCTAGACGCTGGGCAGATTTACGTATACTTGTACATATACAGTGTACGTATACTTGGCAGACCTCTCCAGTATCTATATGCAGAATAAATAGGAAATAATTCCAAGACCCTGCTATATAGAATGTAAATGTGATTGAGCCGTATACTCAGTAAGTTAAATCATGAGAACCTCAAATAAAAAGGACAGTGTTGCAATCCTAGACTGGAAAGGTCTCATTGGTCATATACTGTAGTGCCTTACCTCCAGACGGATCATATTACAAATCATCCCAGCTGGAGGGATGTCTCCTTCTCCCTGGCAGCCAATATCAGGGCCTCCTGCTAAGTGACTCCTTTTGAGGACTTTCCTGAAAAGCACAGTTTCCTCTGGTTTTGTTGTTTGTGAGAAAGGGGTCAGGAACTGAGTCCCTGATATGTGTGGGCTCCATCTATAATGTCCTCTCTCTGCTTCTCTGCCCATTTTGCCCTCCTCTTCCTCTGACTCCTGCAGCACACTGTTAGTTAACTTTTCGTGTAGATTCATCCTGTCTCAACAGTTGAACTACATGCTCCCCACAGGCAGGAACCAGGGCTTATTCTTCTTTGTATACCTCAGACTGCCAAGTTGGGGCCTTCTTTGTACATAGCAGGTGCTCCAGGGAACATTTATTGAATGACTTGAGGTCAGGACCAACTTCCCAATTTGTTCTCTAAATACTTACTGGTGCTAGTGCTGAGATTAAAGAGCACAGGCTTGGAGTCCAGAGGCCTGGGTTAGAATTCTGGCTCCATCAAACCCTGGCTGTGCTTCCATGGCCTCTTTTCCTCAATTAAAGGAACATGAGTCTGGAACAAGTCACTTAATCTCTCTCTGAGCCTCAGTTTTCTCAACTGTAAAATAAAAATACACTGCCTATTTCACAGGGTTTTTGTGAGGAAAGTACTTGATAAAGCTTAAAGAGTATATAAATAAAAGCTGAGGATTGATAATTGAGCTGAGATGTTAATAAAGTTCACATTATTCAGTATGTTCAGGGAGTCCAGCCCAGGCCCAAGTGGAGAAAAGGGACTGTGAGGTTGCTCCAATAAAACCCAGGCTGCTGTTGGGTATTAGGAATGGTTTCCCTCCACAAATTAATAGGGACCAATGACTGAGCTAGCCCTGGGGACATAAATCATGAGAGAAGCAGCGAGAAATGAGTACAAGGCTTTTCTTTCTATTTAGTAATTTATCAAGGGAAGTGGCACATTAATAAACATATTTCCCTTGAGGTATGGGAGTAACGGAGATAAATATCGCTGTCAGATCTGGCCTGTTTCCCCCAGTTAAAGGAGCATGAGACTGTGGGAATCCAAACACAAGGAAGAAAATCTAAAGAGTTTTTGGATTTTAAAATGTGCTTATTTCCTTACTATGCCTGGCCATGGAATGGGGGAATGGGCATGTCAATCTTCCTTCTTTTCCATAGTTATCTCTCAGCAAGTTGGCAATTAAAGATCAAAGTTATCAGGGGTTTTTTTTCTCATAATACTTCAGAAATTGCTTGATGACTATAGGTTATCTTGCACTCGTGTTTGTTGAATGAATGGATGGATGAATGAATCAGCAAACAATCTGCTCTCATACCGCCTATCTACCTCGTCTTATCTCCTGTCACTCCCTTGTCTGAATTCTCCCCTCTAGCCCGGGCAATCTATTTATAGTGCCCGAACATACCATCGATCCCTCCACGCTTTGTGTTTTTTCCTCTGCTCTGTGTGTACAGCATATCATAGAATGATCTCCCTGCCGCTCTCTTCCTGTCCATATGGCAGTCAGTCAGTCAGTCAGTCAGCAAGCATTTATTAAGTATTTACTACATGCAAGGCACTGTGTTAAGATTTAGTAATACAAAGAAAGGCAAAACACCATCCCTGCTGTCAGGGAGATCTCATTCTAATGGAGGAGACAACCTGTAAACAGCTATATACATACAAGGTGTGTGTGTATGTGTGTGTGTGTGTGTGTGTGTGTGTGTGTGTGTGTGTGTGTGTGTGTGTCAAAGCTAGGGAAGCCAGGAGGTAGAAGTGAGGGGAGAGGATATGCCATGGATGTGAGACAATCAGTGAAAAGGTTGGGACAGAGTTGAAACAATGTGGTGAATAGCAGAAAAGGCCAGTATTACTGGATAGTAGAGTGTGTGGAAGGGAGGAAAGTGTAAAAGGTGGGAAGGTTGTAAAGAGCTTTGAAAGAAAAACAGAAGGTTTCTTTTTTTATTAATTTTTTCTCTATCAACAAAATTCTTCTTCTCCCCCCATTCCTTCACCCAGTTAATAAAGAAAAGAAAAACTAAACTTCTGTTACAAATTTGTGTAATCCAGCAAAACAAATTCCCACACTGGTCATCTCCAAAAATATGTATCTCTCTTTTCACTGTTAGTCCATCACGTCTCTAGCTGGATGTGGATCACATCATGAGACCTTGCTCCTCTTTACAGTAGTGTTGTTACACTTCTCCTTACGTCAATTCATACAAGTCTTCTTAGGTTTCTCTGAAACCATTCCCTTCATCATTTCTTACAGCACAATAGAATTCCATTACCCTTACCTCCCATGACTTACTGAGCTCTTGGGGAACCCCATAGATTCCTATTTTTTTGTCATGACCAAAAGAGCTACTATAAATGTTTTCATTTGTCCTTTGAGTTTTGGGTTTGTTTGTTTTTGTGGTTGTTTTTGTTTAGGTTTAACTCCTCCTTTAATCTACCATCTCTTTCTTTCTTTCTTTCTTCCTTTCTTTCTTTCTTTCTTTCTTTCTTTCTTTCTTTCTTTCTTTCTTTCTTTCTTTCTTTCTTTCTTTCTTTCTTTCTTCCTTCCTTCCTTCCTTCCTTCCTTCCTTCCTTCCTTCCTTCCTTCCTTCCTTTCTTTCTTTCTTTCCTTCTTTTTTTTTCTTAAAAACAATTTTCCTCTTGTTTCCAAGTTGAATGAAATGTATTTCTATAACTGTGTGTATGTGTGTATCCTTCCCTCCTTTGATCAGTTCAGATGAGAGTGAGGTGTCACATATTCCCCTCATTCCTTCTTCCTTGAGTCACTACTTAAAGAGGACTATTCGTTGAATGGGTGTATCTCACTTAAAGTCAGAGTCTGATAAGACTTAAGCCTAAAATGACCAAGGTCCCACACTGCATCCTGGGCCACCTCCAGTCATCCTGATAAATATCTGGCCACTGGACCCAGATGGCACAGGAGGAGAAAGTGTGGTTGGTGACCTTGCACAGCCCTCACTCACTCAAATCAAAGTCAAGTACAAGTCATGTCATCATCTTGATATCATGGTCCTCTTCAAGAACAAAGGACAAACGCAACAATCCTCCTTGTTTGTATAGAATTCTACTTGTGTACCCCAATTATGTGAGATAATTTTCCCCATCCTTCCTCTCCCTTCCCCCTAGTGCAGGGGTGGGAAACCTGCGACCTTGAGGCCACATGTGGCCCTCTAGGTCTTTGTGTGGCCCTTTGACTGAATCCAAACTCCACAGAACAAATCCCCTTATAAAAAAGAGCCACACTTGAGGACCTAGAGGGCCACATATGGCCTTGAGGCCACAGAGTCCCCATCCCTGCTCTAGGGTATTTCTCTTCCTCTCCCTTTCTATTCCTCTTCTATGAAGATCATACATAATAGAACTATTCCCAGAGCCTCAAAACAAGGTTTTCTATTTGGTCCCAGAGGTGATAAAGAACTGCTATACTTTATTGAGTAGGAGAGTAACAAGGTCAGATTTACATTATGGGAAGACTACTTTGGCAGCTGAGTGGAGGATGGACTGGAATAGGTAGAGACTTGAGGCAAGAAGACCAACCAGAAGGCTATGGCAATAATCCAGGCATGAGGTAATGAGGACCTGCACCAGAGTGGTGGCTGTGTAAGTGTAGAAAAGATATGGGGGGCAGCTAGGTGTCACAATCGATAGAGCACCAGTCCTGGATTTAGGAGGACCCGAGTTCAAATGTGACACTTCTTAGCTGTGCGACCCTGGGCAAGTCACTTAACTCTAATTACTTCAAAAAATAAAAAGATATAAGATAAAAAAGAGTACCCTTGGAGTCTGAAGATAAGGTCTCAACCCCCAGCTCTTCTGCCTAGTAACTGTGGCCATGGGCATATCACCAAAATTTTCCCAAACTGAGTTTGCTCACCCTTATAAAATGAGGATAATAATACCAGACTACCAATCTTCCAGGATTCTTTCTGTGATGTTTTGTTACTTGCCAAATGATGTATAAATGTGAATTATCAATATCTGAATGCAAGTCAAGCTGAAGCTCAGCCTTCTCCATGAAACTGTCTCTACAAGCTAGAAGTGAGGCCGGTAGTGCTTGGTGTTTAAGAATCTCAGGGCCATTGGTGAAGAGCAGGACGGAATCTTAGGGAACATCTAACCCAACCTCCTCTTTTCACAGGTGAAGAAATTCAGAGCAAGGGAATAGGTAATAGGGAGCTGAGCTAGGCTTAGGACCACACCTTCTGACCCGAATCCAGTGCTCTGTACTCTGCAACATCCACCAGGCTCTTACCATTCACTGCCTTGGACTGGCAAATGTTCTTTTATATATGTAAGTTTTGACTGTTCATATAACAAGCTTCTTCAGGGCAAGGACTACATTCAATATTTTTTCTCTGTCTTCCAGCCAGATGTCTGGCAAAACATTTTTTATAGTCAATTGGCAATTAACAAATTATGTACCTTTACAAAATCTTGCTGTATGGTTTGCACATCTGATCGGTATGTAAAATACTTTATGGTCCATCTGAGTCCTGTCAATTCAGTCATTAGTAACAGATTTATTTACCTACAAGAAAAGTCTAGTAGTATATTAGAAGTCTGGATTTAAAGAATCTGGTTTCAAATCATGGTTGAACTACTTGAGAACAATGAGGTTTGAGGCAAATCACTCTAATTCCCTTAGTTTCTTGATTTGTGAGATGAGGTGTTTAAGAGTATATGATCTTTAAGGTACCTTTCAGATACAAATTCATGAACTCTTGATTCCATAAGTTCTTCTGAGATTCTGATGCCATGCCCAATATAGTGTTGGATGCTTTGGAAAAGAAGGAAAAAAATAAATTAAAAAAAAAATAGCACCCACCCTTAAGGACTTTAGGGTCCAGGAAGAAAAATAAGACTAAGTCATGATAAAATCTCCAAGCAGAATGTTTCCGGTTTCTATAATAGCAGAATATAAAAACCTGACTTGCTGTTGTACTTGTATCTCTGTTGTGTACCACATAGTAAATCCTTAATAGATGTTTGATTGATTCATTCATTCATAGCCTGGTTAACTGAATATTTTGGTTAATTGATAATTCACTTTCTGAAAATATTTCTAAGATGTATTGATATCCTTTCCTACCTTATTCTTTATGGGCTAGTGACTTTAATGCTTCTTTGAGAGGCAGGGTAGTATAATGGATAGAGCGCTAAATTTACAGACAGGAAGATCTGACATTAAGGCCTACCTCTGACTCTTCCTAGCTGTGAGGCCATGACAAAACTCAGTTTCCTCCTCTGTAAAATGTGAATAACAGTAACATCTAACCCCATAGAGTTGTGAGGATTCAAGCAGATGATGCATAGAAAGAGATTTTCAAATCTTAGAGAGTTACATGAATGTAAGCTACCATTTTTGAATGTTTCAGAATATTTCAAAGCCTTAGTTATAACCATCATTGTCAACATTGCTTCTTATTTGAGCCAAGTTGCAGAAGGGAGAGGGGGTGAATGTGTGGAGACCATGAGATACAGGATCATATGTTGAGTAAAGAGAACATTGTACACAGTGAAAGCTGCAGTGTTTGATGACCGACTTTGATAGACTTAGTCCTTAGCAATGCAAGGTCCTAAAAAATTCCAAAGGACTCATGATGGAAAATGCCATTCACATTCAGAGAAAGAACTATGGAGTTGAAATGCAGCGTGAAGCAGATTATTTTCTTTTTTTTGTTTTCTTTCTCATGGTTCCTCTCATTGGTTCTAATTCTTCTATACAACATGACTAATGTGAAAATATGTTTAATAGGAATGTATATGTAGAGCCTATATCAGATTGCATGCTGTCTTGGGGAGGAGGGAGGAAAGAGAGGAGGAGAAAATTTAAAACTTAGGGGAGTGAATGTTGAAAACTAAAAATTAATAAATTTTTAAAAAAGTTATAGGATCATAGATTTGAAGTCAGAAGGGATATTAGATGTCATTTAATCCAGCACACTTATCTCACAAATATGGAAGTTGAGGCCACAGAAAGTTAAATGGGTTTTCCAAAGTACTACAGGCAGGAATTTAGAGGAAGAATTTGAATCCAGATCCTCTGACTTCAAATGCAGTGCTCCCTTCACTGCTCCACTGCCACTCTATGTCCTTAAGGTTGATTTTTTTAATCCTTAGTGCTAATTTGTTTTCTTGAAATTTAATTGCCCCAAAACAGGGGAAAGGGAAAGGATATAAGGAGTAATGAATAATTCTGGTTAAGTTTTAATTAATCAAGGTCTTCCTGAGCATGAAAAAACAAAGAAACTGAAGTGAGAATCAGAAAATCCAGGCTCTGATTCTGACCCTTTCCTCATCTACTTCTATGATCCTCAACAAATTCACTTCCTCTTTCCATAGCTTCATCTCCCCATCCATCTCAGAAATGAGAGGGGCTGGACAGCATTGTTTCCAAGGTCCACTACATCAGAGAGATTACTACTCCACACAACCTTAAAGAAACTCCTTCACTTCTGTTTCTCTTTCTCATAGACGGAGACAACCGTGTTGAGTCACTCTTGTTAGGCTGTGAGTAAAAGGAAGCACCTCGTGTAAAGGCCAGATGTTTGTAAAAGGGGTCTCTCTCCCACCCTGCTTTTCTCCTTATTCCTATTCACGTGGCAGTTGAGACCTCTGACCAGTCCATTCATTTGGGTGAGGAAACCTCAAGTGGGTGAGCATCTCGCTGGAGATGCTGACTTTTGTGTCATCTGTGGTGACTTTGTACTTCTCTGTGGGTCCAGTAAATTGGCAAGTTCAATCATAAGTCAGGAACTTGACTTGGCTCTTAATTTTGGAGGACAAACTTCAGTATTTTGTCCATGAAATTTAGTGCTGAGTCCAGGGGCTATCTGAAATAAAAAGGGCAGTTAAGGATGATGAGAACCATGTGGTGAGCCCTCTTTCCTTTCTTTGTTTAATTCAGGTTGGTACAACAAATATTTAATAAAAAGTCAACCAAGCTAGTTCCCAACTCCTCACTGGCAACTAGTCCCACATTTACAAACCATTGCTATTTTTTGTCATTTCTCCCTTTACAGCATCTCTCCTTTGTGTTCCCTTCTTTCCTCTAATGCTGCCACTACCTTCTGCAGACCCTCCCTCACCTCCTCCTGCCATATATCTGTGGCCTGCTACTTGGTCTCTCTGCCTCAAGGCACTTCACTTTTCAATTCAGCCTCCACTCAGCTGCCAAAATGATTTTTCTAAATCATGTGATTGAGTCACTGGCTACCCAATAAAGTCTCCTGGCTCCTTCCCACCTCCAGGATCAACTATGAAATCATCTGTTGAGCATTAAAGACTCTTCGTAACCTGGTCCCTTCCTCCCTTTCCAATCTTCTTATACTTTGCTCTCTGCAATACTGAGACAACTTCCTTGCTCTTTCTCATCCCACCTCTGGGCCTTTTCACTGGCTGTCGCCATGCCTGAAATGCTCTCCTTCATATACCTTTGCTGCCGGCTTCCCTAGCTTCCTTCAGGATTCAGCTCAAATCCTACCTTCTACAAATGCCTTCTTTCTGCAAAAAGCTTCCATCTACATTGTGTACGTCTTGTACATCCAACTGTTTGTATGTCCCAATCGTGACCCCTGTGAGGTGACTTTTTCATATCCCTAGCGCTCAGCATAGTGCCTGGCACACAGTAAGCACTTAAGAAATACTTGTTGAGTGACTAAGTGCCTACTGTATACAAGGCATCACGATTACTATTTGTGACTATTTTGTCATTCAACAATGAGGTATGGTTCAAAAAGCACTAGGTTTAAGATTTCAGAAGGTCTGGACTTAATTCCTGACTCTACCACTTACTAATTATGTGTTCTTAGGCAAAAAAGTCACTTAATCTCTCTGAGCCTTAGGGTCCTTCTCTGTGAAATGAGGAGGGTCGACTTGACGATCTCTGAATCTTTCTCTAGTTCTAGGCCTGTAATCCTAGGAAAGCAACGTGGCCAGATGGGTAGAACATGGGGTTAGTATCCAGAAGACTGAGGTTTGAGTTTTGCCTGCCGCAGACACTAACTATCTGTGTAACCATCTTCAGTTGCCTTGTCTATAAAATGTGAATAATAACTGCAACTATCGGAGGGTTATAATAAAGCATAATTAATGACAGCGGGTATGTAAAAAGTACTGTGATTTCCTCAGTGAAAGATATGGGAAAGAAGAAGAAAAATAAGTATCATTTTTATAATGCTTTAAGGTTTGCAGAGCACTTTGCAAATATGATCTCATTTGTTCCTCCCAACAACCCTGAGAGGGAGATATAGTTCTTCTTCTTCTCCATTTTACAAATGAAACTGGCACAAAAGATTAAGTGACTTGTCGAGGGTCACACAGCTATTTAAGTGTCTGAGGTCATATTTGAACTCAGGTCTTCCTGACTTTAGGCCCAGTGGTCTATTCACTGAATCTGTCTAGCTGCCTCATAAAAACAGTTCATGTCCTCCAGGAGTTTACAGGGTATTTGGGAAGGCAAGACAGTGGAAGGGTTGAATAACAGTCCCAGAACTGAAACTAGTAATGTGTTAGTATCCAAAGAATAGTATAGGTAGCAAAGTATTGTAAGGTTTGAAAGGAGGGAGGAATGAATGTGAACTGGATTAGTCAAGGAAGATCTCCCTGAAGAGTTAGAGGGCTTAAGGAGATCTTGGAAGCATGTGAGGGATTTCACTGGGTAAAGAGGAAGGAGGTTTGTCATTCTGGAGGGTGTGTATGTGTGTGTGTGTGTGTGTGCGCGCGTGTGTGTGCGCGCGCGCCTATGTCCGTGAGTGTGTGAATGCACATTCACCCACACAAATGGGTGTTTGCACATTTGGAGGGATTTTATCAGCATCGATAGTGCAAAGATGAGAAGAGCTAAAGTGAGGATCTTGTTCTTACTGAAATGGAGTGCATTTTCGGGGATTCAGTGGGAGATACCCTTACTGAGAGGCAGCAACTTTTCCTGAGAGCCTGGGAATCCTGGGAGAAACAGAAAGAGATAAAAAGTAGACAGGAAACTGTGGGGAAGAAGGTAAAGGCATACATGTGGGAGGTTAGGGATGGAGAGAGGGAGGGAGGAGAACGAAGAAAATTCACTGGGCCAGATGGAACTTTGGGGAGGTCAGGATTATTACAAGTTATTTCAAGGCTGTTTGGATGCCCAAATGAGAGTAGCAGAAATAGGACATTATCCTCATGAAGGGAAGGAGATGTTAAAAGGACTGAAACAATGGTATGATGAGAGTTACAGCAGAGTCAGGGGATGATATGAACAGAAACCACGCAGGGTGGGCAGCCTCTTTGGACTGTGTGGCTGTTGTTAATAAGCCACAGATTGCAGCTGGTGAGAGATGAGAGCTTGAACTCTGAGCTGTCAGATAGTGTGTGTGTATGTGTGTGTGTTTAAATATACTTTTGCTTCCAAGTTCCCAGTGTCTCATCATTCTCATGAATTGACTACTCAGCACAGTGCAAGTACTTCCTTCCCTTTCTTTTCCTCCCACACAGGCTCATGCAAGCCTCCTGCAAGTCCCAAATGCACCCCGTGTAAGCTGGCTTCCTTTCCCAACCTCTCATTCATAATCATTGGAAAGGCCTTTTGTTGTACTTCTAAGTTCTCTCTGCATCACTAAAAGGGCCGACAGTTTAGAGACTAAGAAACCCAACCATTCACCCAGTCTTCAGACCAAGAGCAACGGGAGGCCAGCCAAGGCTCTTGGTTAGCGGGTGCTTTTAACAATGGAGCCCATGCTAAGAGCCATGTGACATCTGCTGTCCCTGGGTGCCCTGCATTTCCACTTTTATTTCTGGAGGTAGGAGCAACAGGCTAGGAAAAAGCCCTCTCTCCACAGGATAATCCGAAACTGACTGATTCAAGTGGCCCTGAATATTCCTTCATTAAGGAATGATTTAAGTGCCCTGTTGTGAGCAAAGCACTCTGCTACGTGGCCAGGGGGAATTACAAAGATAATTAAAATATACCTGTCTTCATAAGACTTCTCATCTAGCACTGGGGCACAAAACATGCCCAGAACCTTTGTGTGGTGGAAATAAGGGCTAAATTTTAAATCTTAAAACCTAAATATGAATATCAGTTGTAATACTTAGTTCCTGTATAACCTTTTGTAAAATATTTGCCTCTCTGGGTTTAAATTTCTTTATCTATAAAATGAGGGGCTCCAATAGAATGCTTTAAAAGATTTCTACTTGCTTTAGCTCCTATGAGTCTACATTTTACACTGCAAACACATTATAACTAACTATACACAATCATAAGCTCCCCCCATAAGATATGATAAGAGCAAATGTCAACTCGAGTAAATGAGCATTTATTAAGCACCTACTGTACACCATGCAGTGTGCAAAGGCATGGGGGACACAAAGAAAAGTAAAAAAGGAATGCTGGTTCTCAAGGTGCTCCCATTCTAATGGGAGAGATGATATGCGAATGACTATGTAAAAATAAGATATGTGCAGGATAAATTGGGGGTAGTCTCAGAGGGAAAGTATTAAGGGGGACTAGGAAAGGCTTCTGATAAAGGTGGGATTTTAGCTGAGTCTTGAAGGAAGCCGGGAGGCAGAGATGAAGAGAGAGAAGATTCCAGGCATGGGGGACAGTTAGCAAAACAGAAGAACTAAGCGTTAGGTCTGACTGTTTAAGGATGTTTCTGGAGTAACTGTACCTCATAAGGTCGTTATGAGGAAAGAGCCTATTTAGAAACCAAATGTTATTAGTTCATTTAAGGGTAATTAGGCTCTAGAAAGTGGATTCACACTAACCATATTCACATGAGATAGATTTATAAACTAGAATGCCAGTTCATTAATTAACTAGGGAAAAAATAGTGTGGCTTCCATGGGTATTGGAATACTTGAGTCAGCCTGCCATCTGCCAGGGGCAGTCACACAATGGAGTAAGAGGGTCTGGGTTCAAATCCTGCCTCTGACTCTACTACCTACGTGACCTTGGGTAAGTCACATAAATTATCTGAACCTCAATTTTTCTTGAATAAGAAGAGAGTCAAACTTGATCTCTAAGGTCCTTTTACCTTTGTATCTGTGAGCTACTTATATAAAGGGAGAAGCCTATTTGGTAAAACTAAATGAAAATCAGAAGATGGCTTAGGGGCCATGACGTCAGAACAAGGAGTGATGAATAATATAAGGACCAGGGTAATCAAACCAAGACAGTGGCTTGGTAAGCCTGTCTTTTCCTCTATAAAGATAGACCTGCTGAGCAGATCTCTGTATTTGCCAGTAGGCTCTATGGCATTGTAACAGCAAGGACCCTGGCATACACAGCAGGGCCTGTTGTACAGTTTCTTAGATATGCTTTTCTGAAAGGAAAGCAACTTTTGAGGGGTCAGTAATCACTTTAATCAAGCACAGATATCATTCACTTATTTCAAGGGAAAAAGTCAGTACCCTGAACTTCAGAGAAAACACAGAGAAATAAAGACCCACAGACGGGGCTTCCAACTGTCTGACCATAAGCGGTACATATATCACAAAACAGACAGACTCAGCTGTCTGACCATATATACACAGTCACCACAGAGAGATGCAACAACATGTAGGTTTTCAAAGCTGGGGGGTTCAGTGGCTACCCAGAGTCTCACCTGGTCAAACAAACATTTCCAATGAGAACCACAGGGCATCACAACCCTTGAGAACCAAGGCTCATTAGAAATTAATAAAAGGTATGGGCCATCCTACAAAACAAATCTCCCCAAATCAAGCTTCCCATAATGGGCAGGTCTATTAATGACTGGGGAAGATCTTTAACTCTCATTAACATTACAGGCATATATTTTCTCTCAAGAACAGTGATGGGTTAATCCTGAGAAATTCTGGTTATTTGTAACCCCTTTTCCCTGGAAAACTCCAAACTCTTTTGTTTGCAGTTACTATTATATAACACCCCTATCGTTGTCTCAAAAAAATCTTTCCTCTATATGTAACTGTTCTCAGGGTTACTGTTTATTTTACACTGGTCACATTTGAGGTTGACCATTTCCTGGTAGACCTATAGCAAAGCACTTTATTCCTACTGAGGACCTGATTTCTCCAAGTAACCAAGTTATTTTGAGATAGAAGTCCTGTAGCCATCTAACCCCATCCATTGTGTGAGAATTCTTGTGAGCATCTCTCTAGAGGCAGCTAGGTGTTACAGACTGCTAGATCTGGAGTTAGGAAGACCAGAGTTCAAGCACTAGCTGTGTGACCCTGGGAAGGTCCTTTACTTCTGTTTACCTCAGTTTGCTCAACTGTAAAATAGAGATTAGAACAGCACCTACCTCCCAGGGTTTTTGTGAAGGTAAAATGAGATAGTATTACTAAAGTGCTTAGCACAGTGGCTCATACAATTGGTATCTTCCTCATCCCCTCTCCCATCTGTGAAAATGACACTTTCTTACTTTGTCCCTATTCTGTTTTTGAAGATGTTACACTCTCCTTTTCTTCCCCTTCCATCCCCAGTCTTCATCTCCTCTAAGGTCTGGATGTCAAGAATCTCACTGAGACCTGAGTCAGTCTACCAAATTGATAACGTTCGTGGAAATGTTGCAAGATAAGGAACTCGACATAGGGAGGGACCTCTGACTCCATACTGTGCTATTGTCCCGAGGTCATCCCAAGGGGAAAAGCAATCCTCAGCATCACTTCAAAAAGCCTCAGTTGATAGAAGAGAGATGCTGGTTCAATTTTCTGATCTAGTGCCACTGCCCATTTTTTTATTTCCCCATTTTAGCCTTATATTTGCTTTCTAAATTTCGAATTTCTATTCTTCGTTTCTTCTGCGGTTATTGCCATCTTAAATCCACATTCCTTCTTCCAGCACCTCTATTTCCTAGTTGCTCAAATCCAGCTAAAACTCTGGCTATGACTCCTAATTCTACCTACTGACTACCCGCCTACCGATGCCTCTATCAACCAACTGGCTCTCTGCTCTCTGATCTTCTTCCATGCTAATTGTTTTGGAGCCTATCACTTCATGTACTAGCAAACTTCGATTTCACTGGTGAACTTATTCATCCTCTTGTTAGCATATCCTACATCTCCTGGAACAGGCTACTGGCTTCACTCAGGCTCTTATAAGGTAAAATCAAACATTTATAGCATCAGTGGCCACTAAGATATCATGTTCCCCTCTGTCTGGGTGAAATCCATAGGAAGCAAAAACCTCAGTTAAATAAGTCCATAATAAGTAAAATGTTAGACTCAGAAGAGACTAACTCCTTTATTTTATATATGAGGTGAATTAATTTGCCTACAGTAATAACACAGAACTGGGAAAGGGACCAAGGTCACCTGATTCCTATTTCCAGGGGTCCTTTTACTAAACCATGTTGTTTCTGCTTTTCCAAAATAGCATCAATAAAAATCATGATTAAATTCCCAATGTTAATACAGGGAAAAGGTATTCAGGTTACTGAGAAAGTTCCAAAGTACTTAATAACATGATGAAGTCTCTGCCAATTGGAGCTTTTTACACAAAAGAGAACATTTTTTAAAAAGCAGTTAGATTAGGAACCATAAAGCTACATGTAAGCACGATTTATCAATTGACAAGCATTTAGTGAGGGTCATTTATGTGTACGCTATTAACAGGAAGCACTCTGACACAGGAGGGCCCACTATCTCAGGTTCTTAGATATGCATTCTAAAAGAAAAACAACTTTTGAGGGATCAATAATCACTTTAATCAAGCATATGTATCATTCACTTAGTTCGGGGGAAAAAGTCAGCACCCTGAACTTCAGAGAAAATACAGAGAAATCCAAATCAACAGATGGAGCTTCCACCTGTCTGACATAAGCAATACATACATCACAAATCAACAGACTGATGCAACTGCCTGACCACACATACATAGTTACCAGAGAGAGAGAAACCCCAACACCTGGGTTTTCAAAGCCAGAGTGGGGAGGCTCCTTAGCGGCTTCCCAGAGCCTCATCTGACCAAACAAACACTTCCAAAGAGTAAGCCCCAAAGGAAAACCTCACTTCAGTGTATATATACACTTCTTAGAGCCAGAGGGCTCTAAAAACCACTGCCTCATTAACAAAAGTTGTGGGCCTTCCTACAAATCTTCCCTAATCAAATTCCCTTATTCCACCCAAATTCCATTAATGGGTGGGGAAGATCTTCCCATTGAGAAGCAAAATTATATTAACATTAAGCAAAAATGCATTATCAATACAGCTGGGTGTTTTAATAGGTCAGAAAAGTTGGCATCAGTTATGGATCTTACCCTCCAGAAGTTTTCTTGATGGATGATGATGATGATAGAACTCATTTAGTTTAAGACTGGGAAAGCACTTTACCAATATTATTTCATTTTGTCTTCATAAGCCTGGGAGGTAGATATTCTTGTCATCCTTATTTTACAGATGAAGAAGCTGAGGCAACAAAGATTAAATGATTTGCCCACACTCATACAACTAGTAAGTATCTGAGGTTGGACTTGAACTCAGGTCTTCCTGACTTCGGATCCAGCACTCTAACCACTAGATGGGAAAATTCTAATAGGAAAAAGCAAAAACATTTCATTTTGCTTATTTTTAACACTCTATGCTTTCTGCCCTTATTAAACAGAGCACCCATAAAAAGAAATTGTGGTATAAAGGGAGAAATACTTGATAGAGACTCAGAAGACCCAGGTGCCAGTCCATACTTTTCTACTACCTTGATTTGTGACCTTGGAGAAGTCGTTTGATTTTTCTAGTCAATCGATCAATCACTAAACATTTATTAAGTACCTATTTGTTAACAAGCACCCTGTTAAGCCCTGGGGATATGAAAAGAGGCAGAGATAATCCTTGCCCACAATCAAATGGGGTAGATAATATGCAAAGAAATCGATACAAAGCAAGCTATAGACAAGATAAATAGGAAAAATTAACAGAATGAAGGCACTGGAATTAAGAGGGATTGCGAAAGTTTTTTGGTAGAAGATGAAATTTTAGTTGGGACCTAAAGAAAGCCTAGGTCTCATTTTTTTCACCTGCAAAATGGGAGGAGCAGAGGAGGAGGTTGGACTACAATGATCCCCCTGGTCTCTTCCAGCTCTATGAATCTGTAACTTATAAAAGTTGGAAGCTTAAGCATCGTTAGTGTATTGTATAAATTTACTATCATTGAATATTAGCTATGATATTTTACATACTTTTATGTGGTGGTGTTCTTAGATAGTGCCCCTCATTTGCTAAAATGATAAGGAAAGATAGCCTAGAATAATTTTGGATTTTCAAGAACCGGTGAAGTTTCAGAGAAGACCCAAAGGATGTTGCTAGCTTCCAAGGGCCAGAGTTGAATGTAGACAAGCTTGAACTTAGAATAATGGAAAGACCTCAGCATTGGCAGGCAGTAGACATGGATTTAAATCCTTGCTCCACCATTTAACATCTCTGTGACGATAAGCAAGTGGTTTAGACTCTGAGACTCTTGGTTTCCTATACCTAACTGTACCTACCTCTTAGTGCTACTGTGAGAAAGAAAAGCATTTTGTAAACCTTTAACACTATGGAAATAGAGGCTGTTATTCTATCATATATTATAAAAAAAGGAGTAAGTTTAAGGCTTGTACATGATCCAGCACACCTACAGATGGGTGAAGCAGTACCTAAAGCACTGTACCTAGAGTCAGAAAGACTTGAGTTCAAATCCAGCCTTATACACTTAAGAGCTCTGTGACCCTAGGCAAATCACTTAACCCTGTTGGCCTTACTTTCTTCATTTGTAATATGGGGAAGCTAGTAGCACCTGTTTCCCAGAGTTTGTTCTAAGTCTCAAATGAGAAAATATTCATAAAATGTTTTGCAAACCTTAAAACACAAAATAAATGCTTGCTATAACTGTGTACTCTTTTAGTAGTGTCTAGTGCTTGGCAGGGACTGGGTCTTATGCCTTTTTGTGTAAGGTTAGCTCCGTAAGGTCAGGGACTGCTTTATTTTTGTCCTCATATACCCTGCACTGAACACAGTGCCTGGCATGTAACAAGCACTTAATGTTTGTTGAATTTAACTTAATTGACTGGGAGGTTTGTTTTAAAGTTCTTCTTTCATCCCCACAGAAAGCATTTCAAACTAACTAGCTCTGCCTCTGCTTTCTTCTGCAGTGTCCAGATTTTCCAGTCCCCGGGTGACCCCAAGGTTAAGTCGTAAGCGGGCCCTGTCGATCTCCCCGCTCTCAGATGCCAGCATTGATCTGCAGACAATGATTAGGACCTCTCCAAACTCTTTGGTGGCTTATATTAACAACTCCCGAAGCAGTTCAGCAGCTAGTGGCTCCTACGGGCATCTGTCTGCCGGAGCAATCAGGTAAAAGAGAGAAAGTGGCACATGCTTGATCTTTGGTTAAAGGACTGACTACAAGGCCCTCTTGAACTTGGCAATCTCTCATGTAAAGGGAGCAAGTTCTCAAGGGGCCAGTCATATTCAGTAAGGCTCACTGCTATACCTCAGAGATCAGAAGATTTGGTCTGGGGGAATTTGATGGGAGTGGTATTTAATTGGTCCTTTGAACTGTGGGAGATGGGCAACAAATGCTTTTATGGATCAGCATAAAAGCAACCTCCCCATTAATGCTTTGTGTTTCTTAATAATGATAAAGAGTCCAAGTAGCCTTCTGTGGAATTCATTGATTCATCCTTAGTTTTGACTTGTTAAAGGCAGGGAATCTACCTTTGAACCTATACTCCTCCTTTCTGATGTGAATGGTGAAATTGACCAGGGCCATAACAAGAGATATAATCATGAAATCAGGGACACACCCCAGGTGGGTGTTTAATTTCCACTGAATATTAACTGGGTCATTAAACTGCCAGGTTGTCTGTTGGACCGTAACCATAGCATTTACATTGAGGATTTCTCTATCCCCAATAATAAATATTCCATTGTATTATATTACAAACTACCTGTCCAAATTCTGTTGACAAAATCGTATTAAGAACCTGCCTTTCTTCCTCTATTCCTGTCTATGCAGTCCTTGGCCATTCTCTTATTAAGGATATCACTTTGTACCACATTAGACTGAAAAAAGTCAGCTTATTCTTCAGAATCTGAATTGTAACCAGACAGTAAAAAAAAAAAAATTGGGAACTTTAAATGGGTTTCTGCCCTTTTACCTGAGGGTAAAGTTATTTATAACCCCCCACCAGTTATTCTTGGGGGGTCCAGTTCAGCTGTTATAAATGGTACCTGAGGAGGTGGCATAGGCAAGAGTCTCCATCAGCCATGTTCTTCCATGATGTGGGAAACTAGTTAGTAGCTAAATATCTGGAGGCCACTCTTTCCATTCTCACACGTAGAATGTCAGAATCTGTGTGTTGACCTCACCTAATGTTTTAGAAGGAAAACAAAGGAGGATACCGCAGCTTCATATACATGGGTGGGTGGCTCAGAGGGGAGGAAGGCACATTAGTGAGAGATCAGAGGTGGGAATTAAGAGAAATGGGGTCCTCTATACACATACATTCACATCCTTCTACCCAGCTGTGGTTCCTATGATCCAGGAAAAAATGCAAATCAAATTGCAGACCCTAAGGAAAATTAGGCAGTGAAGCTTAAATAAAACCAGGTAGGAAAGCTAAAATACATTTAGTAAATCATCCCTTTCTTCCTTATTCTCTTTTTGTTTGGCTCCGTGAAAATTTACATCTGAGGGGAAATTGCCTACTCGATATTAGCATGCCTTTGTGTACTCTTGAAACCAAAGGAAGAAGTAATATGGCTTGTGGGTAGAAGGTAAGTGAGAAGGGTTAGTGAGTCCATACAGATTTTGCAGGCTGGGTAAAACATGTGCAAAGACCTGGAGAAGTCTTTTTGTTGTCATTGTTTGTCTGTTTTGCTTTTTTAATTAGAGTGTGAGGTAAGCTCCATGCTTACATCCACCTCTGGCACCAACAATTTAAAGCCAGGCACTGGGAACTACCTTTTATCTGGCATCCAGGCAACTAAAAAATTCAAATAACCAAATATTTGAGGATTTTATAAAAAAATAAATTTATACTAGGCACACAACATTGTGAAATTTACTTATCCTCTCTAGGTCTCAGTTTCCTCATCTGTAAAATGAGGGACTATATCTGTAAAAAGTTGGACTACATGGTCTCCAAGGTCCCTTCTAGCCCTGAAGCTATGATCTGGCTTCAATTGTTTATCCAGGACTTTTCTGAAAAAGAAAACAACATGTAAATAAACTGATATCAAAGGCTCATATAAATAAGCCACTTTTAGGGGTTGTCAGAGTCAAAACAGACCCAGTCCCATCTTCTGCAATACCATACAGTGATAGCAGAGGTCCAGAGTGAAGGCTCCAAGACATCTGATATGCCTCATCAAAGAAAGATCCAGTTATGATGAGGATGATTTTAAGATTGTGTTTATTTTTTGTATCATAATTCTCTGAAACCCAGTGATCCATATATAATACATAGGATAACTCTGTTATCTGTAATATTTTGCAAAAAAAAAAAAAAGCATCCTCTCAATCCCTGGACAAATGAAAGTCTCTATTAACAATGTGATTTTTAGAGTTTGGCATTTCAACAATGTGCTGCCTATGGAAATTAATTATATCTTCATCATGAGTCAGTCAACCAACCAGCAAATATTTATTTATCATCAGCCATGTGTCCATCATGTGGTATCATCCAAGCGGTATAAAGGATATAACTTATGATCTGGGTAACTTTGGGCAACTCTGGGCTTTGGTTTCCTTTTTTTTAAAATGAAGAGGTTTAAATTTATATTTCTAAGGTCCCTTCTAGCTCTAAATCTGTGATACTATCACTCCATGTTTTCAAGGCATTAATAATATAATAAAGAGATGAAATCCACATTTAGGAAACAATTGTCTAGCAATAAGTACTGAACTTTTAAAAATGAAACTTCAGAAAAGGAAGAGATGAGTTATGGGTTAGAGCCAGCCAATGGAAGACAGAAAGGCTTAATGGAGTAAACAGGACTTAAGCTGGGTCTTTAAAAAAGAGGATGTAAATAAGGTGGTAGGAGGTAGACTAATCCAGATGAGGGAACACACGAGCAAAAAATACAAAGGTATGATGACATAGGCAGGTTACACCCTGGAAACCAATTGCAGGAGGAGTGGAGAGAGAGGGGAAAGGAAGAGCAATGGGTAGGGTCAGCAACAGTCTGTAGAGCAAAGGAACTGGAGCTTGATTTAATGGACAGTAAGGAGCTATTGTGGGTCCTTGTTCTGGGAAGTGACCTAATGAAGTGACCTAATGAAGACAAGTTTTTAGTGGGATTTATTTCAATTCATTTCATAGAGTCCTAGGATAATTTCCATTAGGGAAATATCTCTGTCTTAACCTGGCTGCTATGAGATCAGCTAGAGGTTTTCTTCTTTGTTACAAAATAAGAACTTCTAAGATGCATTTGCTCCTTACCACTTACTGTTAGAATTCCTACTTTTTTCAAAGCTCAGCCTAAGCACGAGACCTTTTACATGAGACTTTTTTGAATGTTCCCAGCTGCTAGTGCCTTTCTCCTCCAAAATGATCTTGTACCTATGTGTTCATTTTGAATATACTTAGATATATATATGTCATCTCTCTTGATAGAATATATGAGCCTTGGGCTATTTCGTATTTTGTATCTTATTTTGTCTGCCTGACTAATAGTAGGAACCTAATGCTTGACTGATTGATTTAGTAACTGATTGATTGCTTCCTGTTTTTTTGTTGCAGCCCAGCCTTCACTTTCCCCCACCCCATCAATCCAGTGGCCTATCAGCAGATCCTGAGCCAGCAAAGAGGCCTGAGCTCAGCCTTTGGACACACCCCACCTTTAATCCAGCCCTCTCCCACCTTCCCTACCAGGCAGCATATGGCAGTCATCTCAGTCAACCCCACACCAACACAGCTCAGCAACAGCAACAACTGCATAGCTGACTCAAACCAGGTAGGAGCTTGGGAAGAGAGAAGGCACACAAGACTGAAATCCAAAAAAAATGTTTTGTCTTTTTTTTTCATCTGTAGGAGAAGGAACCCTATAGAGTTAAGTGCCGTACAGTCCAGCTTTATATTTGACTTTTTCTTTCTATGCCAGTTATTTAGAATTTTCTGGTATAGGTGATTTGTGTAGGCTTAAACTGTGGAAAGAGCACTAGAACAGAATCTGGAGAAGAGAATTCTAGTCATGGACTCCTCCTAGGGGAGTCATGTAACCTTTTCGGAACTCAGTTTTCTCATCTGTGAAAGAGTGATAAAATAATTCCTACCTTGCCTAACTTGCAGTTGGAAAATTACTACTGTAAAAAAAAACCACTTTGGAACACATAAAGCACACATTGTATACAATTGTAAAGAATTATTATGAGAACTGGAAAGGGTTTTATGATAATGTTCTGAATTATATCCCCCAATTTATAAGCCAGCCTGCCCTTAAGACAGTCACATCATATTTATATACATTTTAGAGGGAAAATTCCTGACCCTTCCTGATCCATTTGCCTTCAGGGACTGCTAATCCTCCATGGGGTCACTCCCATTCTCCTCCATTCATATCAAAAGTTGCCCACACCTTTGTGGTCAACCACACAGGACCTGACCTGAAGGAAAATCAGATCCCACTGAATTGAGAGGAAGGATCCCCAGCATTTTTGCTGGAGAGGCTATACTTTTTATTTTATTTATTTAGTTTTATTCTCCCTCCCCCGCCAAAAGCATTAAGATTCTTAGGAGGACAGAAGGGTGAGAATAGCATTGACAACAGTAGGAAGAAGCAGAAGGCCTTAAAGGATTCTAGTCCCCCAACTCACTTCCCCTCTCTCTCAGTCCCAGTTTCCTTATTTATAAAATGAGCAGGTCTGGATGATGCTTCTTTCCCTGCCGCTAAATTCTATTATCCTCATGATACCTAATGTCCTTCCCAGTTCTAAAATTCTTCTAGTTATGGAGAAGGAAAAGAGGAAGAAAGATATTTTGACATTTCAAATCAATGTGGGGAGGGGAGGAAGCAGGGGAGTACTGACACTTAATCATTGAGGCAGTAGAGTTATTGGCTGGCAGAAAAATATGGAGGTGGGAGGACAGGGGCTTTGAAAGGGCAGCTAGGGGGTAATTTGAATGAGCGAAGAATATATGAGTTCAAATCTCACCTCAGATATTTGCTAATTGTGTGACCCTGAGCAAGTCACTTAAACTCATTCTGAAATGAGATAATATTTATAAAGCACTTAGCATAGTGCCTGGCACCATAGAAGAGCTTAATAAATAACTTCATTCTCTCCTCTCAGCCTCAGTTTCCTTCTCTATAAAATTAGAGGGTTGTGTTCAGTAGTCTCTAAAATCACTTCCAGCTCTGAATCTACGATCCTATATTACCTGGCTGTAGGGTCAGTCTAGTAAAGTTTGTCAATGGACTAGTGAGGGATCTTTTGGATAATGGGGGCTTGAGGGGCAGCTAGGTGGTGCAGGAGATACATTGACCAGCCTGGAGTCAGGAAGACTCATTGTTATGAGTTCAAATCTGGACTCAAACATTTACTAGCTGTGTGATTCTGGATAAGTCATTTAACCCTTAGTTTCCTCATATGTAAAATATGAGCTGCAGAAAGAAATGGCAAATGCCAAAAAAAAACTTAAAATGGGGTCACAAAGAGTGCACTAGCCAAAAAACATCTATATGAAACTCAAGAGAGAGATAGATTTCCCCTCTTGTGTGGGTCTCTCTCAATATCTGGGATGCATCATAGCTTTGAATGCCATGGGGAAAGAAGCAGGGGGCCGTTGGTCAATTCTAGCCAAGCTATTGCAGCCATGACCAAAGACATGATTCTAGCAGAAAATGATAATAGTGAGTAACAAAGACCAAGATGGACTATTCTCTTGCTTTTGAGGTTGCTCTGGGAACTCTACAAAGTTGCCAAAATGTCTGGAAAGATCCACGCTCACTATCATCCTTCCACAACTTACCTTTTAACTAACAGTTTTAATCCCCTTAATCACAGAGGGGAAAAAAGCTTGGGAGTGGGGATGGGAGGTGGCAGAGATTTGCCTTAATTTTCTCATTTATAAACTGAAGTGAATGCTGGGATACGTTCATTGGAGGAAAGGTGGTCAGGATGATGAGATGTCTGGACACCATGACATGAAAACTGGTTTTAAAGAACTAGGGATGTTAACCTAGGGAAGATAAGAATAAGGGGGAACGTGATCACTGTCGTGAAATATTTAAAGGGCTATTAAATGGTAGAGGGACTCATCTTGTTCCGTCTGGACCCAGAGGACAAGACCAAGAACAGTAGGTGAAAATTACAGAGGTAGATTACACTTCGATTTAATTTAAAAACAGAATACAACTTTCTAACAATCAGAGCTGTCCACAGGTAGACTATGCTGCCTTGAGAGGCAGTGGGGCCCCACTCAGCTGACATCTTTAAACAAACACTGGATAACCATTTCATGGAGATTTTTGTTCATATCTGGGGTGGTCTAGATGACTTTTGAAGTCCCTTATAGTGCTAACCTTCTAGGCTAAGGAAATATATCAGCTAAGAACAGAAAGGCTTGTTGTTACCTGTCCTCTGATTGACTAGTATCTCTATTTTCTCCTTTTCCTCTCCTCCTCATGGGCATACTTGCACAAACATGGACACACACATACACACACACACACACACACACACACACACACACACATGCACACACACACGCTTGTGCTATCAAAGGAATAATTCCAAAATCCTGCCTATGAGTTCAAAGGGCCCTCCCCCAATTTCGTGGCTTAAAGACCAGAGCATGAGTCTTAGAGTCAGACATGGATTATCTTATCTTATCTCTGATACTTATAAGCTCTGTGATTGTGAGCAAGTCAGTTCTCCAGTCTAAGTCTCAGCTTATTCTTCTGTAAAATGGGAATGATAATAATATATGTACTTCCTGTTACATGGAGTTGTTTTGAAGAAAGTACATTCTAACCCTGAAAGTCTCATTCAGAAGCAATTATGACGATGCCTCCCTCACCATTAACTTGACCTATCCCTTCCTCCATTCACCCACCTCTCTCCACTGCTGACAATCACCTCTTGCAGCTGGTTGCATTTCCTGGACTTTCCAGAGCTTGACCCTGACATGGGTTCTCCTCTGATCTCTCCAGAACAAGCAAAGCAGTGAGGCAGCAGTGAGCAGCACGGTCAATCCTGTAATTAACAAGCGCAGCAAGGTCAAGACTGAAACTGAGGGGCTGAGACCAGCATCCCCACTGACACAGGTAACCCCTTCTTCCCAGGCTACAATGCCCTTTTTCTGCCTCTCTCTCACTCACACACAAAGATTCTTGAGTTTGCAGTAGAGTGATAGAGATTTTACCAATAACAGGGCTCCCACACCCCATATACACTGCCCCTCCCTTCTTGGTGGCTTGGTGCCGTATTGATTTTCAAGAGAGCCCCAGCTCCCAGCAGGAATTACATACAAGCATGCTGGTCAAAAGCTCTTACCCACTTCCATCACTTAAATGAAATGCTGTTTCCTTGGGAATTTGGATGCCTGATGTGTGGCCCAGGAATGAAGAAGGATGGGACATTTATGTGGGTAACCTCAGGAAATTATACTACTTGACTTGACTTTCTAAGACTGCAAAGCTAGCAGTCCTTGTGTCTCTGAACAGACATAGATCATGGAGGGAAGGAAGCATGGGTCCCAAGTTCTTATTCAGGACTCCTTCCCAGCTCAGTATGAGATTGTTTGTCACATCATCCTTTGAAGTAAGAACACAACATTTGACACCAAGAAGGCCCCTCAGGCCTCTGCTTTCTTTCTCCTACTTTACCACAGAGAGCTGCCCTGCTGCCAATTGCATCCATCGAACCATCCTTTATCACAACTGTAAACTATCAGGCGTGCTCTGGGCACTTCATTTTCATGAAATATTGGACTGTGTTATTGTCAGGCGAACAGAGGTGTTTATGACAAATTCCTCTTCCCTCACAGAATCTAAAGTGGGTCTCAGCATGATGCATGGGTGTGGTGAGACTGGCCATCATCGAGGGGCTGGTAAAATTGATGAAGATAGTGTATCAGTGAAAGATAAACATGCTAGAGTCAGCACAATTAGGGGAAGGAGGCAGGTCTCCTGAGGCAAGAGACTCAGAGCACATGAGAAACCATACAACCTGACAAATTCATCCAGCCATCTTGGGGCCCCACCCTCACCAGGACATTTCTTAATCACTCCCAGACTCTCCCAGCCAAATAAAATCAGAATGACACCTGAAACTTAGCCTGCTCTGTCATCTAACCTCCTCAATGCTCAGACTCAGAAAGAATGGTCACTTTTAATTTTAAGGCATTTGTCAATAACCCATGTGACAAATTCTTGCTTGAGTTTGGTTCCAGGTAAAATTTTGCTTCTGAAGAAAAATTTGTGTTCTTTCTGCCTAAAGAGAAAAAGAAAGTAAAAGAAAATTTTCCTCTTTTTTCTCTTAGCTAGCAAAAACAAACAAACAACAACAACAAAAAACCAGTGGACCAGTTTTAATACTGAGACGTTAAGGAAACTCAACATGTGTGCCTGGGTGCATCTATCCTCCCACTATCATTAGATGGACTCTTATCCTTTCCTGAACCTGTATTTTAATCTGTAAGCTGCTTCATATCCTTTCAGAATAATAATAAAAAAACAACCTGTAATTAAAGTTATTTACAATTTTCTTGGAAACCCATAAAGCTAGGTCTATAGAGGACCTTGAGAGGTCATCTTGTTCATCTCTCAGTCAGCGTGTACTTAAGTCATCCTAAACAGATGGGCATTGATCCCACTTCTAAAGACCTTGGAGCAAGGAGCTCCTAGAGCTTTTCCCTCTCACCGGTCCTTCTATTTAATAGTGCTTTCTACTTCCTTGGGAGTTTTTCTGTTTTGCTTTTCATAATGTATCAGCATTTCATCTTTAGAATGATACTTTAGAAAGAATGAACCAACTAAAACAGGCTGTTTTCTGAGGAACTAAGCAGGAATGCATCTCAGAAGATCTGTTTTCCTCTATTACCCTGCTTAAAATCAACACTCACTAAGAGACCTTAATTCCGATATCCTTTCCACTTGAAGGAAGAAACTTAATATTAAAAGTGAGCCAAAGAATTTTGGCAAAATAAGATCCTGGGTGGTCAGATCCTGCCTTCAGCTTCCATTGTCAGTCCCAGAAGAATCAGTGAGAGTTATGGATTTAATCTCATTTGGGAGTTGTCCTCTTAAAACTCAAATAAATGCTTCTCCCAGGAGGCTATTCCAAAAACAAAACATTTTCTGGTTGTCATCTTAAGATGATTTTAAATTTAATACAAGCTTTTCAAACATCTGTCCCTAGAGAGCAGGAGGTAGCTCCTTGCTGTGCTCTGGACGGAGACTAGCTAGTACACTTGGCTTGAGTAAACAAGCAGGCGCGGCCCTCTGGAGAGCCGCCTTTTTCTCTGCTCTGTGATTTTTTCCCCTTCTCTTCCCACCTTCAGCCACTCAGTGGTGTTAAGTCCTCTTCCCCTTCTTCTCCTCATCAAAACATGTGCCTAGGAGAGGTTCTGATATTACATTTGAAAGTAAATTTTAAGTCACTGTGTTTCCTCTCCCAAGAGTATTAGGGTATTTGATTCTTGAGTTTCCTTTCTAATTAATATTTTAGAATGATAGAACCAGAAAGAACCTTGGAGATTGTAGACCCAAACCCATTACTTTTGAGAGTAGGGGATGAGACCCAAAGAGGATAACAACTTAACTCATGATTACATGACAAAGTATTGGCAGAGCAGGATTAGAACCCAAATCTCCTAGACTCCCAGCCCAATATACCAGTATCTTTCCATTTGACTCTTCTATGAATGTGAAATTAAAGGATTTACCCCCTCTAAAACAATTTTCAGACATCTGTGAGT
The DNA here is from genome assembly GCF_028372415.1 of Notamacropus eugenii. Lineage (NCBI taxonomy): Eukaryota > Metazoa > Chordata > Mammalia > Diprotodontia > Macropodidae > Notamacropus > Notamacropus eugenii. The sequence goes on from NC_092876.1 coordinate 311,268,898, forward strand.
AAGTGACCAAGTATTATGATGGGGAGGATGTTGTGAAAAGGACCTTCTTTAGCATTGTTACTAATTCTTATGAGTGATGGCCGCTCTCCACCTAATCTAACAAATAGACTCACTGGGTTTTTCCTATTCTTGGATAGATATGGCTAAACAGTTCTCTTATAACATATCCCTCTCCTCTGCAGTACATCTGCGATTCTCTTTACCATTAACCCTCACCGGCAGGTTTTAAGAAAAGTACAATACATCATACATACTTGGATAAGACAGGAAGATTTCCTGTCCCTGTATAAGAAGATACCTGGTTTGTGTGGTCCTGAACATCTTTCTATAACTTGCCTGAAGTAAGTGGAGGCAGGGGGCTAATTCAGATCACTAACACCCAACAATGCCCTCTTTTAATCTTTGAAGACAGAGTACTGCCTTGACAAGGACAGAAAATTCATTAGGTGGTAAGAATTCTTTTTTTTTTTTCTATGTGCCTCCCACTCCCTCTCTCAACTGGAGATTTTCGGAGATTGAATGGCAACTGGTTGGGGATTTTGTAAAAGAGATTTTTGTTTAGTAATAGATTGGATTAGATAACTTCAAAGGTCTCTTCTAAATCTAAGATTCTATTAGGAACTCCTCACCCACTCATACTACTGCCTACCCTGCCTGTGTTGTAAGAATAAGACTATCTTTGGTGAGAAGCACTGATATCAGTGTTAATAATAGCTGTTCTGAAACCAGGTAAAAAGTTTAGCACTATTTTCATTTTGGCATCCTTATGACCATCAAGAAAATCCAGAACACAGCTTTAGCACTGCAGATAAATCCAAAATCACATTCACAATCAGAGATCATAAAAGGAAACACGAATAGTCAAATTAACATAGCTGCATAGCTTCATTTAATGGCTATTTGTTCAAGCAGGTAAACAAAGATCATCTTCAAAGATTCTTTGATGATGGCAACTAGACGTTAAAAGGAAGCGTTAGGCTCCCGAATGGTTGCCTGATTAGATATGCATATAATTTATAGTTAACAGAAAGGAATCATGACTATGTGTAAGTCTGGCATTAAGGATATCCAGTGTCTTTGCTCTTAAACTTTACCCAAAGGGAGGACCCACCAGTGGAAAAAGAATGGCACAGAAAAGGGGATGAACTGATGGATGGATGGATGGATGGGTAAATACAGGAAAAGGCAGCAAGGAACTCTGTAGCTCAGTCCCAAGTATAATCACCATGATCAAGTGAGATAATACATGTAAAGTTTTATGTAAATCTTAAAGCACTCCATGCCACTGATTATTAGTGTGACTGAAAAAAAAAAAGCAAATTTGTGATTCTCTGTTCTCTAAGTTAAATTAAATGACCAGGAGGGCTAGAGGCCCTAAAGGTATTTGTTATGAGGAATTGCACAGTAAATGTAAGATACAGCCTCTGGTCTGGTCAAGAGCTTGCTTAACCAATCTGTTTGGAATAGTAGCTGTATAAAGCATTGTATTACTAAGTACCAAATGGAGTGTGCAGACAGTAAGAGGACTGAAATGGGTGAAATCGATGTGGGCTGGGGTGGTTAGGGAACGCTGCCTGGAAAAGGTGATGCTTGAAAGAGGGCTTGGAGGACTTGACTAAGAGAGATAAGTTGGAGGTAACATTTTAGGGGAGAAGGATAACATCAGCAAAAGCGAACAGATTAGCCCATCACTGATTTCTTTCTCTGACGATCTCCTCTCTTCTATCTTCTCTACCCCCCATTCTCCAGAAATATTTGGTCTCATTGGATTCTACTTTAAAAAATAAAAAAACAAATAAAAACCCCAGAGCTCCTTGCTTCCTTCCCTGGAGCTGTGGTCTGGGATGACCGGACTCATTTTATTCCTTTCAGCTCGTCCGTTTCTTTTCAGTCAGCTCTTTTATGGTTAACCTATTATCTATTGGTGACAAGCAAGCAGACCCAGACCATAGAGAGGGGAATTATTGATTTCTGTTCTCTTTCAGGCTGCTAGATTTCTGACACATACAGACACATTTCGCCTTTGCATTTAATTTGCTTCTCCTCATCCCTTTTAGTTTGGTTTCTACTGAACTTTTCCATGGTCTCATCACCTAACAGAGCGTCCTTTGCAATGGGCCCTTCTCTTTTGTAAGGGCCTTTTCCTCCCTTCCGTGGGCCCTGCCCTCTTGAGGTCCAATGGATTGCTTTTGTCAGTCCTTTTCTACATCAGTCAGTGTTGCATAATCGGCAGATTTTATTAACATATTATTTGCAACCTTCCACCTGACCCCAATCCACATAGCATTAATTAGAAGGGTAAGAGGGAGCAGTCCTGTCCCCCAACACTTGGGTCACCACAGTAGACACCGCATGTCATCATTGATTATTACTCCCTGCTTAAGTCTTTCAGCTGTCATATGTCAGTCAATTTGAATTCATCCAGTGAGCGAATTTTCATTAGATGATATATCATAAACTTTTCTCCACTTTAAAAAGAGAACAGCAACATTTTGTCTTCTGTATTTGCATCAGAAAAACCATGCCCTTTATTTCATTAAATTTGGGAAGGGGGAGAGAAGGAAGTAGGAAATGGGGAAATATACACATTTTATTTTTAAAAACTCATTTTTTAGTGTACTTAGGGACTTGGAAAGTGATATTGATTCTTATATGAGAGGCAATGTGGTATAGTAGGTAAAGAGTCTGAAAGAGCTGGATTCCAGTCCCACCTCTGACACATACTGTGCTTGTGACTTCTTGCTGACAACTTAACCTCTAAGTGCCCTAAGCAACCATCTGAGATTAGACACTGCAGAGCAGTTAATGATTACTACGGAGAGAAGTCCCCTTACTAGAACTTTCTATACAATTGAAATGAAAAAGTCAGACACAATTGGCTACAATAGTGTAATATTAATATTAAGCTTAACATAATTTGAGGGTACGGAGAAGCTCAGGGACACATTTCCTTTTCTGCCACCATCTTTTGATCTCATCATAATTTTCTTTTTGTTCTTCATTTGCCATGACCAGTCCTCTCTTGTTTCTGGAAAAATGCCCTCTTTGCCCCTCAGATCACCCAATTCCCCCAAGCATTCAAAATTTCCTTGAGACTTGTTGCTCCAGTGTGTGCCTGTAATCCTCAACTGTAAAATGGGGATAATAATAGCACCTACCTCCTGGGGTTGTTGTGAGAATCAAATATATTTGTAAAACACTTAGCAAATCTTAATATGTTATATTAATCGCAGACTTTGAGACGGAAGGGATCTCAAAGGCCTTGTACACAAGGTCCAACTCCATATATAACTATCCCAAGGAGTAACCTCATCTTAACCAGAACCCTGTGTAGCCTTCAGCCATCAGATTGAACAGCTCAGGTCCACAGACTAAAAGTTGTCAGCTACCCAACCTGTCCCTGCCCTTGTCTAAATCCCAAGCACCTGCATGTCATGCTATTTTATTCATCAATTTAGATTTTTCAATCAACTCATTAACATAAAGGTTGTCATAGCTGCCATCTTATAGAGACAACAAAGAAAGAGCACTCATCTGGAGACAGAAGATTGAAGTTCCAGTCACCAACTGTGCTTGACCTTTAGCAAGGAATTTCATATCTTTGGGCCTCAGTATCCTCAACAGTAAAATTAAGAGATTCACTAGATAAAAACTAAAGTCTCTTCTAGCCCATGATACTATGTTCTGTCCTATGGCCATTGTATGCTCAGCTGATTAAGTGAACCCTTTCTTTCCCAGTATCTACCATTCTTTCCCTTTTTTATTTATTTATTAATTTATTTTTGATATGTATTTCTAAAAATTTCTGAGTTCCAAATTGTCTCCCTCCCTCCCCCACCCATTGCACCCTAAGCAATATGATATCCGTTACACATGTGGAACCACATAAAATCTATTTCTTACTATACTTTCTCAATAAATAAATTTACTTTCTGTGTTTTACCAATGACGTATTAGTTTTGCAAAGAGTTTTAAGAACACAGACCACCATGCATCCCTGCCAATCTTATGCTCCCTTCTTTCCTAAGTGACCAATGTTTTCTACTAAGAAAAGTAAAATTTGTCCTCTATGGTAAGAAAAACTCTTCATTTCAACTTACTCAATGACTTTAGGCAAGTGTCTTGCTTCTCTCTGCCTTTTCATAATCCCAAACCACTGGTATCTGCCAATACCACAAGACTTTACCCAAGATAGTGACGATAATGCCACCAAAACTGCTACATTTCTTACCTCTATAGCTGAATCCCCCAATCTCTAACAAACTTGTCCTTTTATAGGCTAAATGAAACCTGCTAGATAATTCTAGATAATATACTTATCACCTTAATGGGCAAAATAAGGGGATGGAATATAAGACCTTGAAAGTCCCTTCCATTTCTAAGTTTGTGATTAATAATAACACTTGAAGGTTTGCTAAACACTCAGAAACACTCACTCACTGTCTCACAACAATCATAGGAAGTAGTGTTATATTATCCCCCATTTTATACATGAAGAACCTGAGGCAGAAAGAAGTTAAGTAACTTGTCCAGGGTTCCCAGAGCTAGTAAGTGTCAGAGGTCATATTTGAACTCATGTATTCTTGATTCCAGGCCCTGGACTCTACCACTGTACCATCTAGCTGCCTAATCTACTATGGCATGCATGGAAACCCAAGTGGACTGCAGCATTGTGACTGCCAAAAGCATTTGAAGTTAGCCCAAAATTTCTTAGTTGTTTTTTTTTTCCTTTCCCAGATTTCCTAACTCATAAATGGTAAAGAAGAATGATAATGTTATAACATCTCCAACCACAGGGTAAAAACTGTTAGTTTATGGTGACTCTTGTTTTTGCCTCATTTAGATGCACTTTTGCCAGAGCAGGTATATGAATCTTCACCAAGCTGGATCTTTTTAGAGTATTTCAGGGCCCTCAGAAGAGTACGTGTGATTGACATTTACGTGCATCTGTATAGGGAGAACGGTGTGAAAAAGGCTTGTGTAAGGTGTAGGTTATATCATACTTTGATGGAGACTTGACCTATTACTTGGTCAGTATTAAGAGCTTTCAGCATGAGAACTTCCTCTACCAATGAAGACTATAACTTAAAGCAGTTTATAATCACTAACTTATACTGGCTTATAATCAATAACTTATAGTCTTAAATTAGTCTTAGTTCTTTTTCCTTTTGGTTGGCCCCTTTTTGGCAGTCTAGTAAAGAATACAGATCCCTTCTCAGAATAATATTTTTAAATACATAGGCTTGCTAAGGAAACCAATTGAAATGCAATTGCAATTTTAAAAACAAAACAAGTTCATGGACCCCAGAGTTAGTTTAGTTTAGTTGTCTTAACTACAAGTTAAGTTTCTTAACGACCCCTGTCATACAGTGGCCAGGGACTCTGAGAGGTAAGATACCCCACAGTAACATAGGGAGCCTAAATCAGAGGGGCCAGACTTAGCCCAGTTATTGAGGCCAGTTCCATATGGACTCAAATATTTTGCTTGTCTTTCTGTGTTAATGTACAAAAATACTCTGAAGTGAAAATGAGAATAAGGATCAGAGAGATGAGAAAGAATCTTCTGCAGTTCCAGGACTCTCCAGAATGCATCCCCTGTCCTTCTACCCACCCACCTCCACATGCCAGGTTGGGGGTGGGTGGAGGGGGCAGTCAGGTCAACACCTTCTTTTCCTGCTATATCCCAAAGGTGACCAGCTAGTCTTGATGAAGTCATCTCCACAAACATTATTCATGTCTCCAGGTGAAACAAGCTCGCTTATGTGTCCTTTACCCTCCTCCCCCAGGAACATCTGACAGACCTCAAAGAGGATTTGGATAAAGACGAATGCAAACAAGAGCCTGAGGTTATTTATGAGACCAACTGTCACTGGGAAGGCTGCGCCAAGGAATACGACACCCAGGAGCAACTTGTCCATGTAAGTGATGGCGAGGAGAGGCCCTTGGCATAAATCAGCACGGCCACGGCCGGCCAGCCCTTTGTCAGAAGGCTCCAGACAGCACCAGTCTGGGCCGAGGACTTCAAAATATGCAAAAAAGAATTATGTCATGGAGGCAATGTGACATGGCAGGGATGAACTTGTCTGCAAAGGGGAGACATTGATACATTCATATTTCATGCTGTTAGCAGCATTTTCAGTGACAGGCTGGGCCAGAACTACCTTCATGTACATGTGCACATATGTATGAATGTCTGTATTGGAATAATTAGAATAGGGGGAGAGGCTGCCCTACCCCCAGGAAAGGACCTGCCTTTAAAAGATGACAGATCTGAGTCACCTGACACTGAGTTTCCATGGACAGCCACAGGATAAGGGAAGCATTCAGCACCTGCCCTCCTATTTGAGTGTCCTGCCTTCTCCATAGGAGTGCTATGGGGGTGGTTGGACATCAGGCCCCAGATGGTTTCCCCTTCTTCTTTGGTTTTCCAGTCCAATGAGATACTACAGAAATGGTGTTCTCCTAAATAGAAGTCCATCTGGTACCATGTTCATTATCATTGCCCTCCAACACTGACATCCCAATAAGTCCCTTGACGTGAAACTGGTCATGAATTTTAGACAGATGTGGCTTTGAAGAATCCCAGGCTAAAGTCGCTCCCTTACTGAATGAAATACTCATTCAGAAGTTTTCTCTTATCACTTAGAAGAAACTAGCCTGTTCCCCTTCTCCCCAGACCACTTCCAGAAGACAATTAATATTCTCTCAGCTCTATTAATTTAAAGCTGTGAGCTAACTTTCTAAGCTTTTCCTAATTTCATAAGATTATCCATTGCTTTTGCTTTTTCTCTTTTTCTTTCTTATGAAAACTCTGGACCTCTTTGCCATTTCTTTACAAAGGCTTCATCCCCAAAACCTTGCCCATGAAGACAAGAACTTCTCACTAAAGACATCTTTTCTGTCCCAGGGAGGTATAAGAAAGGTTAACTAATTATGGATCCTATACTTATGAATTCTATCTAAGCTTCTGAAAATCAAAAGTATTTTGGATTTATCCCACACTTTTGTATAGTAGATTTCCTATCCACTGTATAAAGGCTTCCTATTCTTTGCCTACAATATATTCTCAAAGGCTATCAGCTTTCCCAGCTTCCTCAGCTTTCAATCTCTTCCTTCTAGAACTTGCTTGCCTTCTCCTTCTATCTGGGCTTGAAGCCCAGAGGTCCAGGCTTAAAGCTCTCCTATAGGCACCATGTCTGACTGCAAACTTTTTTATGTTTAGTCAGCAGAGTTATGTTTATTTGAGGAAAGAGTCACATTCATTCACAGATCAACCTAGCCAGATTTGAAGAGGTTCATCCCCACAGAGTTGGCCATTAGCTGATGATTTTCTTGGACCATAGCAAATCCTACTATCTCCTAAGGTGTAGAAGGTGTGCATTCTGCATTTGGTGGAGGAAGTACCCACAACAATGAAATAAGGAATCTTTTGAAATTTTTAAAGTCAACAGAAAAATCTAACTGAGGGACAGACTCCCAAGGAAATGATCCAGGAGGATATGGGAAATAATCTAAAGTTTTAAAATGGCTTAAAAACTCTAGGCTTTCTCCCCTCAGCTCAGTGTTGTTACCCTACAAAGATACCTTTCAATGCTTCAGAAATGTGTCCATCTATGGGGAGAATAGAGAACAGACTTGGTTAACATTTCAAAAAATATTAAGTGAGTTTCTATCCTGTACAAGGCAAGTGTCCAGTGCTGTGGGAAGCAGAAAGAAATAGAAAATACTGTCTCTGTCCTCAGGGAGCTTAAAGTATAGTTGGAGATATAAGGCACATGAAAAGATGATTAACAGAAAGAGTGAATAGATAATAAGAGAGAACAGAGAACACTATTGGCTGGGGTGGTTGGAAAGGGCTTTATGGAAAAGGTAGAATTTTTTAGCCAATTTTAAAGAATGGGCAGATGTGGATAAACAGAGGAAGTCAGCAGATATTAATTTCATGTGATCAAACAGCCAAGATGTAGTTGTGAGAAAATGCAAGGTGAGTTGGAAGGATAGATAAATCAGTGTGGCTGCAAGAAAAGGCTTACCTTGAGGGGTTGCTTTTCGCTGTGTAATCCTTGTGTGTAGAGTAGACAAATGTCTGATATATAGTAGGTGCCTAATGAGTGTTTGTTGATGGATTGATAAAGATGAAAGCATAGCATAGAGTGAGATAGTAGAAAGCCTTAGATGTCAGAATGAGAGGTTTAGCTCCCCACATGAGAAATTCTCCACCAGAGACCCTTTAAATGGCAATGGAGAGAAAAAGGAAGGGAGACTCATCTTTCCTTATACTTGACAAAACCTCCAGAATTCCCCAGGGTTTCCTAATGGGCAGGCATGATAACATGCCCTTCTCATGATAACATGGTGGCCCATTTGCAAAGCTGCATTTTTCTTTGCTTCCAGAAATGGAAGATGATTTAGCTCAGAGTGGGAACATGGCACACAGGCGTGGGCACTGGGCAGATTATTAACAATTTGTTGCTAAGTAAACCAATAAGAAAAAAATGTTTAAAGTTGTCAAGAAACATTTTTATCATTTGAAAGGCTTTAAAAATGGAAAGTGGGGCTAATATGATGAGATTATCTGCAATAGTTCAAAGTGTTGTAGATTTCACTTGCCAGGGATGCCCATATTCATATTCATGAAGTTCAGTCCTATACCATAGAAAGCAAGACTGCTTTTCATTCCTTTTTTTTTTTCTCTTCACTGAGGCCATAATGCTTTTCAACTCCTATGCTTTCAGTTGGGTAATAATGGAGCTCTGAGTGTGGGCAGGCCCTCCATTCATCCTCTGGATCGCAAAGTTATAGAAGTTGGGGGAGGGGGGAGTAAAAGAAGGGAGAGGATGGGAGGCAGAGAGAAGAAAGAAAAGGAAGGGAGAAAAAGTGGGGGAGGGGACCACAAGGGACCGGCAGAAAGAACTAAGAAAAGCGAGGCGGGAGAAAGAAACATGAGGGAGAAAGGACTTTAGAAAGCCAATCATTCAGTGTTCCCTAATTTCAAGCCAATATAATTAGATAATACATGTAAGGCACTTTGGAAGCCTTAGAGCTTAGAGCACTAGATGAATATTAGCTGTTATTGTCATCCACGCATTATCCAGTTGACAACTGGAAGCCCCATCACAGTGAAGAAATGAACTCCTTTTTAAATATAAATTTTTAATATCTTTTGTTTTCAAATTGCCTAAATTTCCCACGAAACTTTCCTCCTGCCATTACCAATGAGCCATCTCATATACAAATAATTCTTTTAAGAGAAAGAAGAAAAAAACAAACAATAAAATGAATCGATACATCAAAAACTCTGACCACATGTACAGTGTGCCACATCTGTGGACCGCTCACCCCAACCACAGCAGAGGAGTGGGGAGAGGTGACTTCTGAGAGTTCTCATTTGGAGCAAAGTTTGTTCTTTGTCATTCTGTAGCATTCAGTTTGTGACTGTTGCTCTTTCAATTTACATTGTTTTAATCCTTATGTATGTTATTTTCTTGCATCTGCTTAATTCATCACGCATCAGTTCATATGTCTCTCCTTGCATCTTTCTCTGTACTCATCATATTTGTCATTTCTTATGGAACGATATGCCACCACATTCACATACTTCAGATTAGCCATTCCTTTCCAATGAATGTGCATCTGCTTTGTTTCTAGTTCTTTGATGTCACAAAAAATGCTATAGTAAATATTTTGGTATATTAGACCTTTCTTTTTATCAACAGCCTCTTTGGGGTATATACACAAATGTATATGCCCCACAATGTATATATGCAACAGGGTACATATACAAAGTATGTATATATATATGTATGTATATATAACATATATATACACTTGGGGTACATATAGCAATGGAATATCTTAGTAAAAGGGTGTTGACATTTAATCACTTTATTTGCATAATTCCAAATTGCTTTCCAGATTTATTATACTAAAGGAACAAATTCTCTATCCAAAATGAGAAATAAAAATTATATGGTAGAAGTATAAACTTGGAATGTGAAACTTCTGGTGGTATAAGTATGTTGAAGTCTGGGTGGGAATAAGAATAGGAAAAGGAATTTGGTGTGACAGTGATACCACTCTTACCACCAAGGAAGAAAAATCACTGAGTGTTGCTGGAAAAGGTACAACAATGCCAGCACGCTTCTCTCTTTTCTTACATCTTCTCAGTTGTGTAAGTCTGTGGCAAAATTATGAAACTGACTGAGTCTGTCTTCAGTGTCCCAGGCTCCTTATTCTGCGTCCTTACCCTTCCCTCTACCACCGCCCCAAAGTAGTTCACCCAGTGTCTTCAGGGCATTCCCCATGCTCTCTTTTTCCTTCCCTTCTATCCTTCTCCCTACTTGTTCTAATCAAAGAATTTGACAAACTCTTCCACGCTAACCACTTCTGGGCAATAGACCTTCCAATGGGATTTATTTTCAGGAAACAAAAAACTAACTCTAGAAAGACAGAATTTCAAAAGATTAGGAAATTTTTTTAAAGGGGGAGAACAACATGGATTGGGGTTCCCTAAAATTACATGAAGGAGGAGGAGGAGAAAGAGGAAGAAGCTGTGTGTGTGTGTAATAATTCTCTAATTTTGTATAGCGCTTTATTCTCTGCAAATTGCTTTCATAGATCTCATCTCATTTGATCCCCCATCATCCTATAAAGTAGACAAGTCAGGTATTGTTACCCCTGTTGGACATTTGAGGAAACTGAGTTCCATGAAAGTGAAATGAATGTTTTAAGATCATACTTGTCACTTGTGGAGACAAAATTTCAACCTCTTTCTAATACCCTACTCCATCTCATGCTAAAGTCTAACTTAACTTACTTCATAATTTTGGGGCAAAATGCTGACCAGAATGAATGATTCTTTCATCCACTCTCTAACTTGGATTGTGTTTGGGTTATATACAGCTATCACCTCTTTTCTTAACATGATGGCCTATTTGTTGGACATCTTCTGTAGCTCTTTTATGAAGACAGAAAGACAGTGTTCCCTAAAACTATGACAATTAAACTTGAGGATGTAAACACTAAGCTAGAACATGATAATAACACTCCCAGTATTGAAGACAGCAACTACCCCTTAAATAGATCATTAGATTAAAGGCAGAGGGATTAATAAGTCATCAATTTGCTTACCTCCCTGCCATTGATAGACTTGAGCCACAACTTCAAGAGACTCTTGCACATGTTAAAAGAGGACATGCTGAATAACATGCAGCAAAAGAGGGTGCAGAAGGATCACAGAATCTAGAATTTAGAGCCAGAAAGGACTCAGGAAATCAAATCCACCCCTTTCATTTTACAGATGTTTAAATTCAAACTCAGAGAATTTAGGGATAGCTGGGTGGGGCAGTGGATAGAGTTCTAGGCATGGAGTTGGGAAGATTGATCTTCCTGAGTTCAAATCTGGCCTCAGACACTTCCTAGTAATGTGACCCTGGACAAGTTGCTTAACCCTGTTTGCCTCAGTTTCCTCACCTGTAAAATGAGCTGGAGAAGGAAATATAAACCACTTCAGTATCTTTACCAAAAAAAAAAACAACACCCAAATGGTATCAGAAAGAGTTGGAAACAACTGAAAAATAAAAAACTCAACAAGAACAACAAACCAGAAAATTTAAGTTAGTCACACAGTAGAGTGAATACCAGAACTAGGATAAGAACCCAAGTATTCTTATTTCCAGTGTAGTTTTCCTTTCACCACACAGTGAAAAAAAAAGGCAGTAAAACAAGGGAACATGGGTAGATCCTTTTGCGTTTTATGGTTTTCCTGTTGCATATAGTTTTGGCTTTGAAATGACTATTGGATCTTGAAATAGTAGAGCTAGGATTTAGGGTCTTCTGGTCCAACTCCTTCATTTTACAGATGAGGGAACTGAGTCTCAGAAGTGGAATGAATCTATTTGAAAAGGGACGTAACACTTAAAACAATGAGAGAAAACTCTGACAGTGACATGTCATGCATCAGCAAGTACCAGGAGGTCATGGTAGGGATAATATTTTTCCTAGCACATACCCAGATACTGAGTAGGAAGGCACTTCTGTCATCCTACAAAGAAGGACGCTGGCACAAGCTCCACAGATGAGATAACTGTACAAATGGGGCCATGCCCATCATAAAAACAATACATTTATTCAATATGTTTTTATTTTTGTCTGTGTGAATTATAGAATATCCAAGTTGAAGGGAACCTTCCTTACTTCCTCAGCAAATAATGACATGGTTATCTCTTGAATATCAGTAGTGATAGTGAACTTACTACCTATAGAAAGAGTCCATCCCATTCTGGGGTATCCTTTATTGTTAGGATGCTGTTTCTTATATCAAACCTGAATTAGTCTCCCTATAACTTCTACCTACTGCTCTCTGTTCTATTCTCTGAGGCCAAGCAGGAAAAGTTCAATCCCTTTAACACATAACAGCTCTTCTGATAAAGATCATTTCCCGACATGTTCTCTTCTCCATGCAATAAACATCCCCAGTTCTTTCAATTATACTTTGTGTGGCATGGTCTCAAGTGCTCAAACTGTCACCATCTTCTGGACCTGTGCCAGTTTATCAATGCCCTTCCTAAATGTGGCACCTAGAAGTGAACAAGGTACTTTATATGTGGCTTCACCAAAGTAGAAGACAATTTGAGAGATGGTTGTTTTTCTCTCATATTTAATATCTAATTATTTTATTAGGACCAAGTTTTTTCCCCTTTTCTACTTCCTCATCTAAAAATCAACCAGTGTGGGAAATGTTTCTAAAACACTTGCCCAACCAGGTTGCCTAAGATCTAATCAAAGACAGTAAAAGAAATTTGAAGTTTGGGCTAATTGGGCATTCCCGATCATTGTGTTTACTGAAACAGGTCTGGGAAGCATTAGATTCTCCCTTTTGTCAGACAGGTAATATGGAAATTGATGTCTCTTTGAGCAAGATTTGGGTGACCCAAGTCACATACCCAAAGACCTTCATATAACCCACCCTTTCATAATATTCATTCTCTCATTAATTGTTAACCAATCAGAGTTGATTGCCACCCTCTTGAACACCTAGTCTTTGAAAAACATATAAACTGTAAGCCCAACCTCATGAAGGGTCTTTGGCCATCTTAGAACAGATGATCATCCTTTTATTAATAAACATATTGGTATTATTAATAAAAAATGATTAAATTATCCAGAAATCATGTCTCTTGAACTTTTTAAATGCCACACAGTAGAACTGCTATCTCTTTTGGTTTTGTTTTGGTTTTTGGCATGCTGCTCATAATTGAGTTTAAGGTAAATGCTACTGTTCCATTTCTTAGCTGTAATATTATCTTGTTGATTCGTCTTGATTTTATAGTACTTTAAAACATCCAGGTCTTTTCTCCATGAACTGATGCATTTATCGAGTGCAACTAATGAGTTGCTTTAAACACAAGTATAGGACTTGAAATGTATCCCTATTAAGCTTTATCTTATTATTCAACCCATCATTCTAACTTGTCAAAAAAATTTTGATTGGACTGGATTTGAGCCATCTTAATCATCTTCCTTCTTTCTTGCAGCACATTAACAACGACCACATTCATGGGGAGAAGAAGGAATTTGTCTGCCGCTGGCAGGACTGTACCCGGGAGCAGAAGCCCTTCAAGGCTCAGTACATGCTAGTGGTACACATGCGCAGGCACACTGGCGAGAAGCCACACAAATGCACGGTAGGAAGACTGATAGGTCAAGTAGGAAGATCTTTCCCTTTGCTGTCATACACTGTAACTGAGATGTCTTAAACTATTTAAGTTTCTTATCTCACTAGAGGGGTTTAAATATGTTACCAGAAATTACCGATACAAAATGTTTTGAGTTTCTAAAAATACAGAACTAGAAATTAAGAATGCTTCTGTACTTTGAAAAAAAAAATCTGTTTTCTAGATTTTTTTCTTAGAAGTCTCTTGTGGTTTCCCTGATTGTCCCGTTCTTACTGCCACCTGAGTCATTTCTGTTAAGTCCTCACCTGCTGCTACTCAAATCATCCCCCTTTTCTCCTGTTCAACAATCCATGAACTCATTGAACCTATTACTCATCCTAATCTCTTAAGGATATCTAATGGGCTGTGTATCAGTGCAATAAATACGTGGAAAATGGAGTACATTTGCCAGTGCTTTTATGTCAATCCTTCCCATAATCCAAGACAGTGAAACCATCACATCTAGACCCATTATATTGCTTCCCCTCTCAATAGATGAAAGAGGGGTGAGAGGGAGGGAAAGAATTGACTGAAAAGTGTAGAAAATATGAGATTTCACTGTGTTTATTATCTGTTGATTATAGAGGGAGAGGGAGAAAACTATTTCACCCTTTTAAAATGTAGTTTTAAAAGTTCTCCAACACTGTATATCCTATGCATACATTAAAAGTAATTTTTGAATGCCCAATAGCTGCTAACAGAGATGGCTATTTTAAGTGATCCTCTGGTTATCAATATCAAGGGAGGCATAAAACAGGAAGACCTGTGCTTTCCAAAACTGCTTACTGCTACCTTGGAGGCTGTCTAGCAAATAATACAGAGGGGAAGAGGGACTTCCCAAAGATGATGAGTTACTCCAGATTTTCTTGTTTGCAGATGACATTGTACTGATTCCATCAAGTCCCAGGATAGGGCCTCCTCACTGAGAGCAATATCTACTCTGAGATTAGATTCACCATCGACACAGAAAAAATTAAATATTTATTTCCCAGACTGCACCATGCAGACAGAGGGGAAGTCCATAAGAACCTATTTATTGTACAGTCATGCCAGATGAGCACAGATTTGAATAAGGAGCAAGGAAGTAGATTACATTTCATCCAAGAAATTGTTCAGTGTTCTCAATGATCCCATGCTGCTGTCTGACATAAACCCTCGATATTTAATGATGTCATTCTCCTGGAAATGTGGCATAGCTAGTACAAAAAAAGGAAAACAAAAAGAAACAACTTTAAAGAAACACCGTTTTTAAAAACAGGCAAGTAAAAAAAATATACCCAAGTTGGAGTTTTCTGCCCAAAAGAAGATGGAGACATCATACCTTCGATTGCTACTAACTGTGAATCCCTTGGCCTCCCTCATGACGTAGCACAACCTTTGAAACTAATTGGAGATAAACAAGACTTTAATCCAGGGTGATGATATTGGCGTGGGATTGGAGAGAGAAAAGGAGAGATGTCATGTGTGATATGCTTCCTCTCCATAACAAGCCCCACATCTCCTGACCCCACACTTCATCTCATGTTTTTCATTCATCTAGCACTATCTTGCAGCACAACCATTTTCTCAAGGTTCTCTTGGAAGGCTTGAAATCTTCCAAAGTTCCTCCCAGTCTGGTGATGGGGAGGATCATCCCCTTCTTGTAGCCCAATTATATCTGTGCCACTGGAGTTCTTTCATCTCCATTGTTTTTGCCTTAATTGGGGAAAAGATCCTTAACTAGGGCTATGTGGGTAACCCTTCACCCTCTCAAAGACGCAGAATGTGAATTGTCAACAAGGCCTATTGACCAAGGCTTTTGTGAGACTCTTGGCCTGATTTTTACCTTCTCAAACATTACTGGTAGCTCTTAGAGCCCCAAAGTCATCTCCTTACAGAGAGAGGTGAAGCAAGCAAGGAGGAAGTTGTGGGTCTAGCCCAAGCACCTTTCTTCACTCTGTGCTCTTCTCCTTTCTCAAATTTCCCTACCACCAGTTTGCTGAGCTCCCTCCAGCTGTCCAGAGAGATCACACACTGCCTCCCTCCTTCCCCACTAGCTGCCAAAGACCTGCCTCTCTGGGGACTGACTCATGTTCCAGATTGACCTTTTCTCTTCTTCCTATCAAAAATTTCCACTTGCTCAGGGCTGTGATCTGCTAGCTGTCATCTGGGAAAGTATCTCATAGACCAGACTAATTCACACTGGGGGTTAATTAGTGACAACAACTTAAGAGTTCACACTCTAAAAATGTTCATATTTTACATTTATTATTTAATTATTTTTAGCATTCTTTTTAAATTTTGACTTCCAAATTCTCTCCCTCTCTCCCCCCTCACCACCCACTGAGGTGTGCAATATGATATCAATTATACATGTGAAATCATGCAAAATATATTTTTAGATAAAAGCAAGACAAGTAAAGTAAGAAAATTGTACTCAGAGTTGATCAGTTTTCCCTCTGGAGGTGGTAGCACTTTTTTCTTTTATCATGAGTCCTTTGGAATTGTCCTGGATCACTGTATTGATTGGAGTAGCCAAATCTTTCACAGTTGATCATCATCACCGCACTGCTGTTACTGTGCAGAATGAAAAATTATTACATTTTAAAAGAGGCTTCCTGGAGCCCCTGAGTTGTGGCTGCTTTATTTTATAGATATCTTTTGTTTTTATATCACTTGCATTTATGAAACCATCCTTTTTCCCTCCTTTACCTAGTGAGTTGTGCCTTTAAAAAAGAAAAAAGAATTTAAAAGGAAGAGAAAAGTACTTCAACAAAATTAAGCAACACATCAGCCTTGCCTGATATGCAGTATTCCACACCCATAGCCCCCATCTCTGCAGAGAAGGTAGGGAAGTTAGGCATCTAGACATTAAGCAGAAGGAATAAATATATAATTTTGAAAGTTCAAGCAGATGAGAGGAATCTGTTGAAAAAGGGGGCTCCAACCCGTTAAATATCACCACAGTTGTTAATTGTTCTGTCTATAGGTAAGGATATTCTCAGTGTCAGACACTGACATAGAACTGACTATCTTTTAAAGCAGGGGTTCCTAACTTTTTTCATCCCAGTACCTCTTGGCAGCTAGTTAACCTTCCTATGCCCCCCATTAAATAAGAAAGGAAATAAATTCTAGAGTTTACTATGCAAAGGCTCATGAAAAAGAAAATAAAGATATTAACTAATTTCAACAAGATACTATAATTATTACCCCATTGAGAAGCTTCTTATGCCACCCCTCCTAGGGATGTGCACATTATAGGTTGAGCACCCCTATTTTTAATTTAATAACAGCAATAATAATAACCAACATTTTTATATCACTTGCTATGTACCAGACACTATGCTAAGTAATTCTCATAGGTACTATCATTATCCCCATTTTACAGTTGACGAAACTGAGGCAAACAAAGGCTCAGTGACTTGCCCAGGATCACACAGCTACTAAGTGCCTGAGACTAGAGTTGAACTTAGATCTTCCTGACCTATTCTTACCTTGAGCCCTGACTAAGCCACAAAATTGTGGTTGAAGACAATTCTTCTGAAATTTTTTGCCTTTTAAAGTGAAACTCTCTCTCTCTCTCTCTCTCTCTCTCTCTCTCTCTCTCTCTCTCTCTCTCTCTCTCTCTCTCTCTCTCTCTCTCTCTTTCACACACACACACACACGCACACGCACACATACACGAACATGTATGGGTGTAGAGAGAAAGATTGATTGATTCAGGGTATTGGTGGGCCTGTTATGTGAGATAAGAGTAGTCCAAAATATGAAAATCCAAATTTACTAGATAGACTGAACTGGAGGATGGAGGGGAAGCTCTATTTATATTGTCAAAATAATTCACCTTACAAAAGAATTGATCATACAATTTTTTCAGGTTCACTGGCATATTTTAGATTAAAATATGTTTGTGTGTTGTTCTCCTTCTAGAAAGAGGGAGGGGATCCTATCTTATCTAAATTCACATCTGGCCTTTTAAGCAAGCCCAATGATCTGTACATCATCAGTACCGTATGCAGATATCCCTATATACATATATGATAAATTTTAATATATTGTTGAATATATAAACAACAAGCCTCTTAGACATATTTATTTGGAAAAGTGAGGAAAATAGATGCAATGAAGAAGTTGAATTTTTCTTTCCTCATAAAGAATATTGGGCAGTGGAATAAATGCTCAGGAGAGATACACGACAAGAAGGTTTAATTATCAAGTGAACTATAAAGACATTAGTGGCATTCATAAGAGAAATATTGCTGTGGGCTTTGTTAGCACTGGAGGATTCGTGGAGGAGGAAGGATTTGCCTTAGGTTTGGAAAACAACTTGCAACCCAATGTAACCTTTAAAAAAAAGTTTGAACGAAAGTAGCATTAGAGAAAGAGGTAGGGAAAGCCTTCTTAGTTAGAATTCTATAACATTAGCTCTGTAAGGTACCCTTACAGACCATTTAGTCCAGTCCCTCTCTGAAGAAACAGACTAGAGAAGTCATCCAAGGATCAAGCTAGAGAGTTCATGGTCAGGACTAAAACCCGATACTTCCAACCTCTTCCTTTAGCTGCACCATACTGCCTCTCCTTAAGCAGGACCCCCTGTTTTTAGGTGTAGCTTCATTTTATGGGCTTATTGATTTCTTCATCATTCATTCATTTCTTAATTTTCAATTTCAGTTTGAAGGATGCTCAAAAGCCTACTCCCGACTGGAGAACCTAAAGACTCATCTGAGGTCCCACACAGGCGAGAAACCTTACGTGTGTGAGCACGAGGGATGCAATAAAGCCTTCTCTAATGCTTCTGACCGGGCCAAGCACCAGAACCGAACTCATTCCAATGAGGTACCTCTTTAAGACTCAGACTTTGGAAGGTATCTGGGGAGGTGGGTAAAGTCAGAGAAGGAAGAACACTGAGGCAGGCTCTACAGACGGGTTCCTGAAGTTTCTTTAGCCAAGAGCCTTTAACTCCACTGTCTATTCCTGAAAGGAGGGAGCGGGATGGTCAGAAGAAACCTAGGCTAATGAGGTGAAGTACTATGGCATCATGGGGAAAAAATGCTTTGCTTAGAATCCCCAGCCTTCAGATAATAACTAGCCTCTTGCTGCTGGCTTCCTGTATGACTCTAAATAAGTTACTTAAACTCTCAATTTTCCCTTCTGTAAAATGGGGCTCACAGAACGTTCCTCACAAGGTTACTGTAAATACAAAGATTACTAGGTACTCTGCAGATGTGTTCTATTATTCTGAATACCACAAGACCTACCATCAGCTTATCCAATGAAAGTGTGATCCAAATTGTTACATCATATGAAAATGACTGTCAAAATGATTTAACTTTGCATGGGAGAAGGCAATCTGAACTTCCCAGTGGGACCTTTTTGCACCTGATAGTGACATTCTACAAAAGAAAATCATGCCTTGGCTTTTTGATGTAAATTGATGAAGCACAATACATGCTTTGTTAATGTCAGTTAATTTAAGCCCACTACCAGTACTTAAGGACTCCAGAAAACTGGCTTTATTATAATGCATGTGATGGTCTGCTGCAACAAGCAAATACCTGCGGACTGAATTTTATATTGACATTAGTCTAACAGACTAAAGAAAAGTTCCTAATGTTTAATAACACTTTTGACCACTTAAAAACTTTGCTGTAAGATTAATTTATACCAGGTATTCATCATTCAAGAAAAAAACTATAACAATTAAAATTCATATGAATGTGGAGCCACACAGCTACACATGTATGATGTGTGTATTTCAATGATTTCATCGTAGCGTCCACTCTTTCCTTGTATAGAGATTGTACATCCAATCAAATCTTAGAAGACAGTCAATCAACAGGCATTTATTAAGTGCCTACTCTATGTTGAGCACTCTACTAGGTTTTAGGGATACAACACAAAAATGAAAGTGTGCTTGCTTTTAAGGAGTTTACGTTCTGTCAAGGGAGACAATGTGTACATGTATAAGAATGTGCAAACTAAATTCAGGGTAATGGATGAGGGAAGAGCACAGGCACCATCAACTGGAAGGACCAAGAATGGCCTTGTGTAAAAAAAAATGAAGCTTTAGCTGAGTTTGTAATAAAACAAGGGATTGTAACAGGTAGAGGTGAAGAGTGGGGAGTGTATTCCTAACATGAGGGATGACCAGGACACAGGCATGGAGATGGGAGCTGAATCATGAAGAATCACAAACAGGAAAATGTTTTTTGACCATGAAGTACAAGAAGGGAAGTAATATATAATATCTGATATAAAAAGATCAAATTGTTAGGTTAGAGCCAGGTTGCAAAAGGTCTTAAATGCCAGACAGAAGTCATATTTGATCATAGAGGCAATTGGGAGTCACTGGAGGTTATTTTTTTAGTACATCATAACATGATTAAACATACTTTGAGAAAATCATTTTTATCATCTGGTTGGAGGATGGATTAGAGTGAGGAGAGGTGAGGCAGGAAGGGCAATTTGAAGGTTATTACAATAGTCTAGGAGTGAGATGATAAATTAGGGTGACAGTCATGTAAATAGAGAAAAGGGGATAGGTACAAGAGATGCTGTGGAGATAGAAGTGACAAGATGGAGCAGCTCATTTTATGTTATGAGTGAAGGAAAATGATTATAATGTCAAGGTTGCAAACTGGATAATTAGAATGATGGTGCTGCCCTTAACTGAAATGCGAAAGTTTGTAAGAGGGGTGAGTTATGAGGAACAATACTAAGTTGTTCTGAACATATCGAGTTTGTGATATCTATGAGATATCCAGTTTGAAATATCCAAAGGGCAGTTTATGATATTGGACTCGAGTTCAAAAGAATTATTAAGACTGGATGTACACATCTGGGTAGCATCTTCATGATCATCAAACCCATGGTCATTGATGGAAGTGACCAAGGGAAAGAAGGTGGAGAGAGAAGAGATAAGGATGTAGGACAGAGTCTCAGGGTCTTCCCACAGTTAGATCATAAAGGTCATAAAGACAAGTAACAGAATCAAGTTTTCATGATTTGCTGTAGGAAAAATAGTTCTTCACCTGATTGGCAGGCCTGTTGTGAAAAGCTTTGCTGGTCTTAGCTAAGCTAATCCTTCCAAGCCAGATATCTCTTTACTGACTTAACTATTGAGAGCAGACGTTCACTCCCATGCCAGAATGAGGCATCACACTAGGAAGATGGTGTGTATATATTATTAAAATCCACTTAGAAAGCTTTAACGGAAGGGAGCCTGGACTTAGGATCTGAAGGCTCAGGTAAGATATTACAGTAATGGCTAGGAAAACTCTTTGTAAATTCTGACAGAGGTTTTATTTATATTTTACAGTCATGGGGAATGGAACTGGACCTGCGATATCATTGGTAGAGGGAATCCCTCTACCAATGCAGGTCAGCACCTTCTTTGTACTTATGATCAGAGATTTGCCTCACTAGTGACTTGCCCTGGGTCACACAGATAGTATCTGTGAACTCAGGGACATGAATTCAAAACAACCTCAGACACATACAAGCCTGTGTGACCCTAGGCAAGTCATTTAACTGTTATTTGCCTCAGTTTTCTCATCTGTAAAATGAAGATGATAGTAACATCTACTTCACAGGGTTGTTGTGAGAGAAGTATCAGATCATAATGGTGAAATGCTTTGTTCAGTGCCTGGCATATATAAATGGTAATTATTATTATTATTTAAATTTTTGGTTAGTCAGAGCAGGTACTTAAACCCAGGCTTTCTCAGTTCTGAGACCAGCTTCCACACCCTAATTATTTAGGTACACTAAGGCAAATCCCTTCCTCTCTTTGGGTCTTAGTTATCTCATCTATCAAAATGGGAATAATAATATTCACCTTACCTACCTTAAAGGATTGTTGTGACAGTCAAAGGAGATAATACATTTGGAAAATTTTAAAGCTAAGACAACTACAGGGCATTGTTATTATTTACCTACAAAACCAAAAGGGAAAGACCAAGAAACTGGAAGTAGTTAGCAGATGAGTGCAGGGAATGGTAGCCCCAGATGGCCATTTGGCATTAATACCATGGTAGTTTTCTCTTGCATTTTTACTTTCAAGAATTATGTTACTGAGCTCATCCTGGGTCCTCATGGTTTGAGTCAAAAACCTTCCATTCAGTTGTCTGTGAATATGTCAAGACACTTAAATCCCTTCATGAGCTGCCCCCCACAGCCTGAGTCAACTCCCTACCATGAAGAGCCAAGGCTTTAGGGGGAATTAGAGATCAGAGGAGTGATTGGTCCTAGAAAAGTTTCTTGCTTGTCAGAGAATCCACAGGTCACCATTTTCTCCCTTGGAATATTTTAATGACTCCCCTAAGCAGTTCCGATATGCTCATTACCTGGATTTTGGCTTTAATGAAGGGATCTGGCAAGAGCAGTGGAATTTCTCAATTAACTAAAAAACGCCCGCACATCATAAATACCAACATGAGTTATCACCTTCTTCTATGGGACCGACTGTAGTAAGAAATAGCTCTTGACATTTACCATGCCCCAGACACCTCTTTCTCTCTGGGTCATACCAAGCAAGAACCCCTGCTTTCTTGCTTACACATATTACTAACTCTCCAACCTGCATTTTCTAACCTTGTGTCCAACTGGTTCCCTCCATTAACCATCCACTCCAACCATATTGGTCTAATAATTGATAGTGTCTGCCAAGGTTTTAGAGCAGAAAGAATTATGATAAAATGTTCATGGTTTCCCCAATATGCCATGTACATTCCTACATCTGCTTTTTTGATCATGCTCTTCTCTTTCCTTAGATTGCTTTTTCCCTTATTCTTTACTGGACTAAATCCTACCTGTCCTTCAAGGCCTGTGACTTCATTATAATGCTTGGTGTGTTCATGGATCTTTGGAGGCTATGTTTGGGGAAAGAAATAAGGGAAAACAGTTGATATAATAATGTGAAACCTATTGTGGACCTTATAAAGGCCATTTTTCCCCCAAGGAAAGCCTGGATCAGGAATTCATTCAGTTCAGCAAACACTGAGTGCCCACTGTGTATACAGTATACTTCACTGAATAACTGTGGCTGTCCTCAGAGTTAAAAAGACCTAGATTAAAGCCCTTACTGTGATATGTACTGACTGTGTGACCCTGAGCAAATTACTTAACCTCTCAGTGGTCCCTGGAAAACTCTTTAAAATTCTAAGTTGTCAAGGGGGTACTGAGCTATTTTGGTAGCTTCCTTTTTGGAGATTATTAGGAAACCAGGTGAGGCAGGGAGTGGAGAGGGAATGATCCGGGCACTGTTATAGGTGCTAGAGATTTCAAGGTAAAAATGAGACAGTCTCTTCCCACAAGGAATACATATAACCAAGGGCCAGTTGGGCCACGTATCGACCAGCTAGCCCTAGACAGCAGACCATGAGTTAGCTTCACATCATATTCACCCATCCTCCGAGGGCATCCTGCCATCTGCTTGCAACCCTCATATTGTTTACCTTCTCTTTCTACCTCCTGAGAATGTAACATGCTTCTTTGGTCACCCCACTCCTAGAGTGTTATCTTCCCCTATTAGAATGTAAGTTCCTTAAATGTAAAGATGGTCTGTTATTTTAATGTGTGTATTCCTAGCATTTAGCATTTAATGAATGCTTTGTCATTTGTTCATCACCACTTTATAATTTGTTAGGTGAACTATTAGTGAGTTTCAGCTTTGTCTACCACTGGATAAATGTAATGTGATTCCTGAAAACTGCTGAATCATCAGATATCATGAAATATTTGAGAATGAAGAAAGGCATTACAGTAGCTAAGAATAAATGTAATAGACTTGACCCTAGGGACAGTGAAGAGCTCACTAGACTGGGTAACAAGGATTCTGGATTCCAGTCACAACTCTGTCCCTGAAACGATAAGTGATCTTGAGTGAGTTGCTTGGCTTGAATTTGCTCATTTATAAAATGAAGGTAGGATTACAGTGAATATGTGCTTTGCCTTTGGGGATCTAGTATGACCAAGTCTGGTAAGTTATAGCACCTAGTAGTTTGAAGCTTATGTTTTGACTGGCTTGTAGAGGATGAGGATGATTTTTTTCTTATCTGTGTATCTCCAGTTCCTGGCCCAGTGCCTGGGACACAGTAGGTACTTAATTATTGTTGATTGATTACATACATGCATAGTAAAATTTAGAGAACAGACTCATCACAATTGTTGCTAAGAGATTGGTCATCTATATATTATGGGAACACATCTGGAGTGTTTCATGATCACTGAAATAATCACTCCCTCCCTTCATCCATCCAGCTATTTGTCAAGTGTCTTCTTTGTGTTCAGCACTGTGTTAAATTCTTGGGGGAAAGGAGAACGTGTGGTAATAAAGAAGTGTAAGATACAGTCCTTGTTGAGAAACCAGCACCCTAGTTAGCCTGACAAGATATACACACATGCAACAGCTAGGAAAACAACACAAGGCATTAAATAAGCATATGTTATAATTGTGTGGTTTGAACTTTACTACAGTAATTTCAAGAAGGGAGAGTGAACCAGAGTCATTAATGATCATCTTATGGAGAATGGCTTGAATTCAGAGAAGGTAGCATGGGTGAAATATTCTGATTGGGGAGAACAACACAACCAAGAAATTTTGGTAGGGAATAAGCATGGCATTATTGAGGTCCCCCTCAGTAACACCACTAAGATTCAATAATCTTTCCTGTGTCATTAAAATCAGACTCCCTTTCCCCCAGAAACCCTACATCTGCAAGATCCCTGGTTGTACAAAGCGATACACGGACCCCAGCTCTCTCAGGAAACATGTAAAGACAGTACATGGTCCCGATGCCCACGTCACCAAAAAGCAGCGCAATGATGTCCACCCAAGGGCACCTCCACTCAAGGAAAACGGTGACAATGAAGCCAGTGCCAAACAGGGCCGAGTGGGGCTGGAGGAGACCTCAGAGGCTAACAGCACCAGTCAGGCAGTGGAGGACTGCTTGCATGTCAAAGCCATCAAGACAGAGAACTCGGTGGTAAGTGTCAGTGTTGCCCTTTCACCCTAAGGCCCTCAAAACCTGTGTGTTTGTCACTCTGGCTGGCCAGATCACAAAGCTAAACAACACAATTCAAGAAATCTCTGTCCTCAGCTACCATAGATTGTCCTGAAACCTGTAAAGTTTGGTTAAAGACCCATCAATTCCCAGGTCAATTCCATATTGTGATCCATGCCCTCATCAACAAGCTCCATTTTTTCTCTTTTTAACTTATAAAACCAATTGGCAAATCTCCATATGATGGACCTGAAGCATAAGAACCCAGCTCATCATTTCCTTCTGGGACAAAGGACCCAGTTAATAATTACAAAACAAAACAGAAAACTGGCTGCTATATTTCTGGGCCAGGCTGAGAAGACTACGTGAGTGAAACAGTGAGAGATGAGTCAAAACACCTAGAGGCAGGTGCTGCTCCCATGTTTCATGTGATGATATTTAGATAGGTTTAAATATCTTAAAAGCTGTGTATCTGCTCTTTTTCCATTTGTTGTATAATTAACTTCCCACTGTGAGTCCTTAATTCTAACCATTTGTTCTTTGTCTCTTCTTCTTTTCTTTACTATACCTCCCTAAGGATAGTCGGTACTAAGGTGAGCAGAGTATTCCTTTGTGTTAGGCTATGGTATAAGTGCTGTCTGTATCTTAGATGTGATGTACTAGAAGTTGGTATTGTGTGTGTGTGTGTGTGTGTGTGTGTGTGAGTGATCTCAAAGGAATGATTTTAGTAGTCCATTGGAAGCTTTGTAATTAGAGATAGCAGGAAGGGACACAAGGAAATAAGAGTTCTTATTCTTTTTCACTTGGGTATCCCTTCAAGAGAACCCACCTTCCCCCATCACAACATGGATTACTCCCCTTCACCGACACCATGTTCTCGTAGTCAAGGTAGCCTTCTTAGGGTTTCTCATACCCAGTGCTCCATTCTCTGTGTGTGTCCCTTTACCCTGCCTGCTCCATGTGCATGGTATACCTGTCCTCCTTACCAGTGCCTCTGACTCCTTCATTTCCCATAGGACTTCATTTAAATGCCATGTTCTCCACAAGCCTTTACTGATTTCCCCAGCTATTAGAGCTCTCCCTTCCAAAATCATCTTGAATCTATTTTTCACTATATTTTCAAAGTACCTATTTATGTGCCTAGTGTATCCCTGATAGTATATGAGCCTCTTTAGGGCAGGGAATGGTTGACCATGGCCTTTGTATCTCCAGTATTTAGCACATTGGTACATTGTAGTGCTAAATAAATTCATTTTTGTTGGTTGATACATTGATAGAACAAGGGTCTGAATGTCTTCCGGCTGATTCTTAGACAAGGGTTAAGATAGGCTGTTAATCCAAACTAATTACCATGGTCTCTGCTTAGTGGACTCAGAAATCTTGCCCTGTTAGTTCAGGTTCTCTGGAGCACAAGGTGGGGAATAGGAAACCAAATGAGCAGAAGTGAGCTGGCCTTTCTGGTCTAGGATGCCATCTACCACAGAAAGTGCCAGGTCCTGCTCAGTCATCATAGCAGTCCCTTCTATAGCAACAGAGAAAGCAAAAATAAGATTCAGAGGAACGTAAAACCATAAGCCAGTTTATTCCCTCCATTCATTATCTACCAGTGTCCCAGCAGAGAAGCCAGGAGTAGGTGGGGAACAACTGTTCCAAGAGATAAGTAGCAGCCACTAGTCAGCCAGGGAGATGAAATATATAACTACTAAGGTTGTTAGCAAACACTGGCTAAACTTGAAGGACAAGTATTTAGCTAGTCCCTCCTGTGGACCCAAGACTATACTAGTCACTGTATAAAATACCTGAGAAAGAAAGTACATATCCCTGCCCTCAAGAAACTTATGGTTTGGCTGGAATGATAAGACTAATGGAGATGAAACCCTTGTATAAACCAAGATACAACCAATAGCTAGACATATAAGTGCTATAGGAGCTAAAAGAAAGAGTCACAGTGTTTGAACCCAGCTCCTCCTCCCCCAGCAAATTCTCCTATGAGAATGGACATGTATATATGTGTTACGAATTTGTACATTGGTACGGGAGCTCACCTCTGGTTTTTAGCAGTCCAGTACTGGTCCTTGATTGGCTGGCTCACAATCCTTTGTTCTATTTTCCCTCAGTTGTATCAGTCCAGCCCCGGGGGCCAATCATCCTGTAGCAGTGAGCCCTCACCCCTCGGCAGCGCCAACAACAATGACAGTGGAGTAGAGATGACCATGCACAGTGGAGGTAGCCTGGGAGACCTGACAACGCTGGATGACAACGCTCCTGTCGCTGACTCAACCGTCCCCTCTGGAACGTCAGTGGTCAGCCTGCAGCTGCGCAAACACATGACAACCATGCAAAGGCTTGAACAGCTCAAGAAGGAGAAGCTGAAGACAGTCAAGGATTCCTGTTCATGGGCAAACCCGGCTCCTCAAGTCCGAAACACCAAGCTGCCTCCTATTCCGGGAAATGGTAAGCTGTGTACTTGTGCATGCCTTACAACCTGGGGGAAGGGACATCATGGTAGAGATAAATGATCACAGAAATAGGGATCAGGAAACCTCATTTCTAATCCTACTCTATCACCAGGCTTTTCACCATGCGGGGACTCAGTTTCCTCCTTCATTCCTCAAATGAGGAATTATATCAGATGATCTCTAAGGTCCTTCAATATACATATAAATACATCCTACCTCTCTACTGCCTTACTTCCCTTCACATACTCTGAAATCTGGTGACACTGGTGTCAATGTTGCTTGCACCAGACACTCCATCTCCTGACTGGGCATTTTCGTTGACTCTCCCCCATGCCTGGGCTATTCTCCCTCCTTATCTCTGCCTCCGGGCTTCTTTTAAGTCCTAGCTGACATCCTAACTTCTATAAGAAGCCTTCCTCAATCCCCTCTCACCATAGTGCCCTCCCTCTGAAATTATCTCTGATTTATCCTTTATATTTCTTGTTTGTAAATAGCTGTTGGCATGTTGTCTCTTTCATTATACTGTGAGCATCTTGAAAGCAGAGATTTTTTTCTTTCTTTTTCTTTGTATCTCCAATGAATAGCACAGTGCCTAGCCTGTATAGGCACTTAATAAAAGCCTGCTGACTTGACACATTCACTTCCTGGCCAGGGGAAGCTCCTAGTAAACTCTTTCATATGGTCAGGGTTTTCTGGTATAATTTCATATCTTCTAAGAGAAATTTTAATTTGGCATCTTAGGATCTCAGAAAGGGACAATTTTCTAACATAGTTTATTCATGAATAAAAATAGTCTCTACCTTATCCCTGATAGCCAGTCATCAGGCTTCTTCTTGAAGACCTCCCAGTGATGGGCACCTGACCACCTTCATGAGTAACCCATTATATTTTCTACAGTGCTTTGACATTAATTATCCCATCAGAACCTCACAAAAACCCTGTGAGGCGGTTGTGGTGGGTGTTGTCCTAGGCTGACACATGAGGAAAATGAAGGAAAGAGAGCTTTCCTGACGTCCACAAGATCCCACAGTAAATTGCTAACCAAACCACAACTATGCCCCAGTTTTCCTTATTCTTAGTCCAGGATTCTTCCCACCAGATCCACTGCCCTTAATGAAAGATGTTACTACTTGGGTTTTTTTGTTTTCTTTCCTCTAGGCTCTATCATGGAAAACTTCAGTGGACCCACAGCACCTCTGCCCAACCCGAGGATCATGGAGCTGTCAGTGAATGAGGTGACCATGTTAAACCAACTGAACGAGCGAAGGGACAGTACCACCAGCACCGTGAGCTCAGCCTACACTGTCAGCCGCCGCTCCTCCGGCATCTCTCCGTACTTGTCTAGCCGCCGATCCAGTGAGGCTTCTCCCTTCGGCAGCCGCCCCAACAATGTCAGCTCTGCCGACTCTTATGACCCCATCTCCACCGATGCCTCCCGGCGCTCCAGCGAGGCCAGCCAATGTAGTGGAGCACCAGGGCTGCTGAACCTCACGCCGGCTCAACAGTACAGCCTGAAAGCTAAGTATGCAGCAGCCACTGGGGGGCCCCCACCAACACCCCTTCCTAACATGGAAAGGATGAGCCTGAAAAATAAGATGTCTCTACTTGATCCATCGGAATCTTCCCTGCCACCCCCCTTCCCTCGTCCACTGGGACCAAGGCGTGGTAGTGATGGGCCGTCATATGGGTATAATGCTGCCCCCACCTTCCCCCATGAAGTTACAGGCAATGGGACGAGGCGAGCAAGTGACCCCGTAAGGAGACTGGCTGCTGAACCTTTGTCTCTCCCCCGGGTGCAACGTTTTAATAGCACTAACAGCATGAACCCACCTCATCTGCCACCCTGTGTGGAGCGAAGGAACTTCAGCCTCCAGAATTACACCCGCTCAGATGGTACCTTGCCCCGCCACGTCTATTCTCCCCGCCCTCCGAGTATCAGTGAGAATGTTGCTATGGAGACAATGGTAGTTGAGGCAGATGGCCCCAGTGGGGAGGATGACATCATGTTGCCTGATGACGTAGTACAGTACATCAAATCCCAGAGTACCGGTGCTGCTGAAGAAAGTAATGCCTTGGCATACCATGGAGAAGCCTCAAGTTTCCCTGGGAGCCTAAAACTGCCAAGCCCAGGCCTCCATGGCCCACGAAGGATGGCAGCATCCAATTCTAATGGGAGCCAGCCAGCACCCATGCTGGCTGATTGCCAACTAGGCTACAGTACCGCCACCAACCTGAACAAAAACAATATGCCTGTGCAGTGGAATGAGGTGAGCTCAGGCTCTGTGGACGTTCTTTCCAACCAGCAGGCCAAACAATTTCCTCAGGGCAACTTAGCTGTGGTACAACAGAAGCAGACCTTTGGGCAGTACCAGAGCTACAATCAGCAGGTCATGCAGACAAGCCCCAGTGATCTCGGTAGCACTCAGTCCAACCTCCTTCCAAGAAATGGGGTTGCTCCAGGACCGAGGGTCAATTACATGCAAGTCCGGCAACCGCTACAGGCCAATCCCTGCCCCAATATGAACCCAGACTTAAGCCCCGATGCAGGATACAGCCAGCCTCACCCCATGCTGAGCCCAAACACAATGGGTGGGGACATGAATCAGCTCTCCCCATCGTGTAGCAATATGGGAGTCAAGACAGGGCACCTCGGCCTCCCTCAGCAAATGGATGTTGCCTCTGACCCTTCCCTGATGGTAAATAACCGGAGAGAGCACACACTACCCAACCCAGCCATGCACATGGTGATGCCACAGAACTACTCCCAGCAGAGCCATCACCTGCCAACCTCCATGAGCCAGGAAGGCTACCACCAGTCCCCATCTCTTCTGACCTCCCACCAATCCAATTTTGTTGACCCTCAGCAGAACATGATGGGGTCAGTGGGACAGAGCTTTGGACCAGGTCTGGTACAGCCACGCCCACCCCCAGAGCCGAGCCCAGCCAACAGACACCGTGGAGTACGCTCTGCACAACAGCTGGGCTACATGAGAGCCACAGCATATCCTATGGCCGCTGGAACACCTAGCCAGGAGACTGGGGAGGCTATCCCCAAATCAATAAACGACATGGTCTCACCACCACAACAGCAGCAGCAGCAGCAGCAACTGCAGCAACAGAATACCAATGGGCCCCGGGATAACAGCATGATGTACTACTATGGACAGATCCACATGTATGAACAGAATGGGAATTTTGAGAACCATGTGGACTGCCGGGTAATGCAGCAGCAGCAGCAGCAGCAGCAGCAGCAGCAGCAGCAGCAGCAGCAGCAGCATTGTTCATTGAGCAGCATTAAGCCACACGCCATGGCTTCCCCAGGGGCCAATCAGGTGTCGAGCACTGTGGACTCCCAGTTACTGGAGCCTCCACAGATCGATTTTGACGCCATCATGGATGATGGCGACCATTCAAGCCTAATGTCGGGAACCCTGAGCCCCAGCATTCTTCAGAATCTCTCCCAGAATTCCTCCCGCCTCACAACTCCACGGAACTCCTTGACCCTGCCCTCAATCCCAGCAGGGATAAGCAATATGGCTATTGGGGACATGAGCTCCATGCTAACGACATTAGCGGAAGAGAGCAAGTTCCTTAATATGATGTCTTAACACAAAGCACAAGGAGGCAAGGAGGGAGGGGGCTGTTTGCCAAGCAATCTGATGAATGTGCTTTTGAAAAATAATCACTTCCTAGAGAACAGAGATTTTTTTTTCCAACAAGTATTAAATACATGAAAGGGATTTTAACAAATTGTCTGTACAGACTTCATGAACTCTTTAGAGGCATTTTTTGTACCTCTGTGGTGTGTCTCTAGTCATTTTTTGACTTATTTTACAGAGCACTGAGGAATGTCACGATAGAGAAGGGGCTGGGAGTGGGGACGGAGACTCCTACAAGCCTTCCATGTAAATGCACAACTGTACTCTGGCTGCCTCCTTTATATCATTTGGCTAATGAAAAGTTCTCATTAGCCAAAAATTTTTCCCTAACCCACTTTCCAAGAAAATTTGGGAAGGAGGAGAAATTGCATTTTGGTTTGAATTTGGAAGCCATAATGCATATTCAGCTCCTATGAGATTAGGTTTTCCTTAGAGTGCCAGTGAGGGAAAGTGCTCTTTTCCCCCACTCCCCTCCCTGATTCTTCTTTAAAAGTACTATAGTGGAACATTAAGTACCCTGCCATGGAGGAGAAACCACCAGTTCTATCCAGCTACTCCAAAAGTGCCTTACTGTGCTCTGGTAGGGAAGTATCAAAATATAGGGCCTGCAATTTTTGTAAGATATGTGTACATTAATAAATAAAATATGGCAGTGTTGCTGGAATGACACATACATGGGCTGAGTCCAGAATGATGGCCCCCTTGTATCCAGATTGTGTTTACAGTGTGGTTGATGTTGTATTTAAAATGAACCCCATCCCGAAGAAGAACACTCATTTTTATATACCTCCAGGGCAATGGTGATGCTATACATTGGGGAGAGACCAAATTTGGTCTGACACATTGGGACTGTACTTGCCAAAGGGGATGGGTAGGGGCAGTGATATCTACTATTGGTTGGAACCCACTCTTTTTCTTTCCTAGGACTGCCCTCCTCCTCAATCAGAATATCAGGTGTTGACTTAAAAGTCTGATGTCAGGAGAGAAACATGCATTTACCAAACGCTTCTGTATTTTCCTAATACATTATTCTCTTGCTTTGCTATGAAAAATGCTATAGGGCTCTGTCACAGCCCCTCCCTCCTAGGTCTCTGAAGGGCACTTATTCTCCCAGCAGAACGATAGTGTCCAGTCCTCTGACAGTGCTCATTGCTCTCAGCTGAGTTACAAATGAGCTGTATCTGCTGTATCTCCAAGATACCCCTTCCTCCTCCCCCCTTCTTCCATTCATTCATAAAGGAATGATGAATATTACAAGGTATGCTGGCTCAGGGGCTGGGCTGGATCAGCCCTTCAGAGCACTGAGGGACTGTCACTAAATTCTCCTACTCAGAATGGCTTGACCCAACTTGGAATATGAAGAATGCATTTGGAGCTTGGATTACAAGGGGTAACACTGGTTTTCCCCACTTTTTATAATGGGGTTTGCAGCAGTCAAAATCAAACCCACTACTCCATTGTTACCAGTGATTTGGGATATTCTCCCAGCATCTGACATGACTTAGCTCCTTTTATCCCCATCACTGCTGAGGGGAACAGTGGACAGAAATCAGAATGATCAGTCCTGGGCTTCACTGTCATACAGTGCCCTGAACTCTATTATTGTTAAAAGGTCAGCTCTAAATGCACACATCTTGGATGTCCGAAAGGTCCTGAAGAGTCTGTGGCTTCCTAATGGTGTTCACTCATTTACTGAGATAGTATTATGATAACCATCCCCTATTTGTATATATTCTGTATAGAAGACACCATTACTAAAAATACTGTAGGTGAATGTTGGGTCGGATTTATATCTCAAAAACATTTTTAGCTGTTTTCTACATCCTCCAAATTGAGATGACACACTCAACTTGTAAATAACTCTTTTTGTACATTAAAAAAATAATTTTTTTCATAATTTATTTTGTCTGTCTTCTTACTCTTTGACAGTAGCTAATGAAAACCAGGACAGTAAATTTGTTGCATTTGAAATGAAATTAGATTGTATTTTTTTCTCGGCCAAATTGATATTGACATTGCTTTCCAGCCAAAGAAACGTTTTAAACTGGAGCTTAAATTTGGTTCCCGCAGCTGAGAGTTTGGTAGCTCATCAGGGGATGGTTCTAAACACTAAGTGGTTTTATAATCAGTTTTTATGACTGGATCAATTTGTAGAGTCTTAAAGCTGGAAAAGACCTGAGAGGTCATTTAGCCCCCTTTTTAGAGAGGAGGAAACTGAAACCAAGAAAGGTAGCAAAGCAAACTTAGGTCTCCCCATGGCCAGACCAATTCTACTAAATTATACCACTATTCTCATTCAGGTAAATTCTTAGAGCTTCAAGGCCATGGGCTGTTCTCTGCCTTTCAGTAGAACTCATTCATTTACAGATTTTGATTGAGGACAGAAAGGAGAAGAGAATAGCACCTACTATGTGCTGGGTACTGTGCTACATACTTTTTACAAATATTATCTCAGTTGATCCTCACAACAACCCTGGGAGGTAGTGCTATTACTATCATACCCATTTTATAGCTGAGGAAACTGAGGCTGTAGAGGTTACTTAGGGTCATACAGCTAATAAGTGACTGAGGTCAGATTTGAATTTGTCTTCTTGCCTCCAGGTGCAGCACTTGGCACTCTGCACCACCAAGTATAGAAACATAAGAGAAACAAAGAACGTGAACATGAACTTACACACCAAAGTCCAATGCATTTGAATTGGAAGGGAAGGGGGACCCTTAAAACTTAAGAAGCAAGTTTACCAGTATTATATAAACTTTGTGATCCCTAGAAGTGGCCCAGGCTGAAAACAGGAAGGGGTCCAAGAAGTGT
The DNA here is from genome assembly GCF_028372415.1 of Notamacropus eugenii. NCBI lineage: Eukaryota > Metazoa > Chordata > Mammalia > Diprotodontia > Macropodidae > Notamacropus > Notamacropus eugenii. The sequence continues at coordinate 311,302,525 of NC_092876.1, forward strand.
GGTTGGCATCCATATTAGATCATGAAGAGAAGCTAAAGATGCTTGGAGCATATCCCTAATTTCTGAAGGTAGATATTATGAAGGTTAACTTTGGCTTCCCACAATATATCCCCTAATAGTTTAATGAATTCAGCAGAGAAAGTATCTTGAATTAGAGACCCAGGAAGCATTTGTAAAGGAAGGGAGGTGAAACTTTGCCTTTCATGGTACATCTGTGAAACGGTGTGTGTGAATGTGAATATATACACATACATGTGTGCTTATGTATGTATGTATGTATACACACTTGCACATCATATGTGAACAGTATGATAATAATTTGTTGACATTTTAAAAATACTTTCCTATTTCAAGACATTTTATATAGATTCTATCATTTAATCTCTACAGTAACCCCGTGAGGAAGGTAGTGGACGTGTTATTCCCACTTTTATAGATGAGGAAACTTAGATTAAGAGAGACTGACTTGCTCAATTTCACACAGCTATTAAATGGTGAAGCTACAATCAAAGGTCTTCTGAATCCCAATTCTAAGTCTGCTACATCATACTGCAAGGTAATAGTGTAGTACTGTGGTGACATATTCTTCCAGTAGTACAATCTTGAACGTTTTAGTTCTCAACAAATTACTGTAGTCCATGTAATTGATTCTCAGTTCCAGGGATAGCCCATTCCCCCCTTTCTCTTCAATGCCATCCCTGGACTGGGTATTTGACCTCCCTCACACACTGTGGATCTGAGCCAGTTCCTAATTATCCAGCCTCATTCCCTAATGTCCCTTAAGGAGAAAATCCTTTTCATCTCCTTAAGAATTTTCATTGCAAATAACTGTAGACAAGTTGTAAGATAAATGGGAAAAGTACAGGTGGAGTGATGGAAGATTTCCTCCATTAAAAGCCATGCCCATGGGTCTTAACTTTTCACCCACATCCTGGTTTCTCCAGTACCTGATTTCCCCTAAATTATGAACAAGATTATGCACATAGACAACTCAGATACATAGTTAAATTTTACTTCAGCTCGAGGGAATTTCAGAATACATTATGGTGCAGTGGGCAGCACTGAACTTGGAGGCACAAGATCTAAATTTGAATCCTGGATTTGTCACCTGTGTGACCTTGGGCAAGGTCACAAGGTCTCTGGGTCTCAGTTTCCTAATCTGGAAAATAAGTGGGTTGCACTGGATGACTTAAGGTCTCTGTCATCTTGAAATCCATGATCTTATATCTGTTACTACTTACTGAGCTTCAACTTAATATGATTCAGTTACAATACCCAATCTCACTACTGGTGATAGTTCAGGCTTAAAAAAATAAAATTAGTCTAAAAGGTCTTTCTTCTAGGGTCTGACCTTTAAATTATGGCTCTTCTGAGTCACCTTTCAGTCCTGCTTTGGGGTACCATCTGTACTAGCCCCTTTCTGCTACCTGTATAATGAAGTTCTTTATCATCTTTCTGTGCGTCATTCCTGATCAGTGTGGCTATTCCCCAGCCCCTGACTTCACATTCATCATCGGTTCAATTCAGCGTCCTCTTTATCTCAGCTTTTGGTTCAAGGCTTCTTGACCACCCACCTTCTCCTGTTTCTCCCCTCGAGTCGCCATGGTTTTTCTAAAGGCTACTTTAGAGTCCCTTGTAACCCAGCCCCTTGGACAGCAACCACCCACCTGGTGAAATTGAAGGTTCTCTGTGTTTCCTCCCATTCTAGGCTGCCACATTCCTTTAAAATACTTCTATTGAGGATTTTTCAATACATAATCTATGTTCCAAAAATACTTACAAAAAATGCTTAAGACCCTATGCCAATTCTTTTGCCCCGTAAATATACTTTTATCCACAGTTTCAACCATCATGGTAAAATGGGGGGAAAAAACTAGATTTTTCACTCAGGTACAGATTGGGCTTAGGTGGCCTAATCTTAGATTCTGTGATTTTTAAGTTCATTTAAACCCTAGCTCTGCTAATCACTATACATACATACATACATACATACATACATATATATGTATATATATATACATATATATGTATATATATATATATATATATATATACATATATATGACCTTGAGCAAGTCACCTCTTTTCTCTGGGTCTTATTTTCTTCTGTAGTAAACTGAGATTGAGCCAGTTGGCCTGTGAGATCCTTGCCCATAGAATCTAGATCTATGATTCTATGAAAGGAGGAGTGGGATAGATGACCTCTACCTTTCCAACTTTAAATCCCAGGATCCTGTTACCTCTTCTCCTAACAAACCTTTCTCCTGAGCTATACAATGGACTGATTTAAGATTCATCCCTTGGTGAAACTGATATAGCCACTGATGGAAGTGGAAAGGGGAATCGCTCAGTTTCCTGCTGAAATAGTACAGAGATAATCAGACACACACACAATGAAGTCAGAATCCTGGGTAATCCATAGCTTTTTGAAAGCAACATGGAAAAAAGCAACATTCCTCAAAATCAAATAACAAATGGGAATGTTGGGATACAATTAAGTAGCACCATATAGATACTTTTAGGAGAAACTTGTAAGGGAAGGTTTATTGTTTTCCTATGACAGCAATAGGCATAGCATGAAGAGAGATGACCACGTGTCAACTGAACAGGATAAAAGCAAGGAAGTATCCTAGGGAAGTACAATGAAGTTCTTTTGACATGCCAGGACCTTGGACAGCAACTGATCAGAGGTCAAAGGGGAAGGCCCAGGCATGAAGGAAGTCAATATTCTACCTAACAAAGAAAGTAGAGGTCAGAATTCAGAGGAAGGCAAACAAGAAAATCAATATAAGGTACCAGTAATTAGTGCTAGAAAGTACCCCTGATTCCAAGTCAAGGTCCTAATTATAATAACACATTAATAGAACATTTTAATGTTTTAAGTGCTTTTCATACATTATCTGATATGACCTCACAATAAACTTTACATTACCTACAGGTACCACTTAACAGATAGGGAAATTGAGGATCAGAAAGGGTAACTTCCCCAAAGTCACACAACCAGTATGTATCAAAGGCAGAGTTTGAATACGGATCTTTCTATACGACATTGCTTCCCATGAGGCTTTACATAAAAATTCCTCTCAAGACAGAAACCAGTCCTCAGGCAGTCCTGACCCTAAAGGTGTATTTCATCTGCCTGCAAAAGTTTGTAAAAGTTGATCTTGATACCTTTATTAATTCCTGATGTATTAAGCTGAATCTGAGATCCTAACCCAAACTTTTTTCATCTATGATTATTTGCATCTGGGATTTTTATATTTTTGTTTATTTTTGTCAAAGAGTCTTTCTTTCCAATTAGATTTACTTCTAGCAGATATTACTGAATCTGAGACATATAGAATTGCAAGAAAGCTCCAGGGCCATCTAATCCAATTTGTACCTTAATGAGAATTTCCTCTAAAATATGCCCCAAAAGAGGTCATTATCTTGCCCCATGAAGTCTTCTTTCTTCTGAACTTTTCTATCCCTATTAACATCCAGAACACCACCCTCCCAGCCACCCCAACTCACAGCCTCAGTGTCATCTTCAACTCCTTACTGTCACTCACCTCACATATTTAACTGTCAATTTTCATTTCTAGTTTCACATGTATCCCCTTCACAATTATATTTATACATATATATGTATGTGTATGTATATACATACATATATTCACATACATATATGTATATATGTAGATATACATATACATGCATATGTACACACATGCATGCATGCATGTATGCATACACACATGCATATATATATGATCTTAGATCATGCCCCCATCGATTCTTGCCTGGACTGCTATAATAATTACCTACCTGATTTCCCTGCTTCAAGTCTCTCCCCTCTCCAATCCATCCTCCATTCAACTACTAAAGTGATTCTTTTTTTCCTAAAGCTTAGGTCTAACCCTGTCATAGACCATTCCCATCCTCTACACTTCTGCTCATTAAGTTCCAGTAGTTCCCTGTCACCTCTAAGATCAGGCATTCACATGTTAGTCAGAAAAAGCAATACAAGAACATTCTCAAGACCTCTCTGAGGAAATTTGGATTCACTTGTATGACATGGGAGATGTTAGCAAACGACCACCCAGCATGGCTTGCCTGAATCAAAGAAGGCACTGTGCTCTCAGAGTGAAGCACAATTACATTAGCTCAAAAGAAACTTGAGATGCACAAATTTAGAGACATCTGCACCCAAAATGTTCATATGGACTTATTTGTTCCCAACCTGTGGGAGAGCCTTCCAAGCTCATATTGGTCTGATCAGCCATCACCAGACACGCTATACCTTGACTCCAACATAGCGATCTCATTTCAGTACTCTTTGAGAACAAAGGACAACAACCAACCAACCAGGATCAAATATAAAAGCCTCTGTTTCACATTTGAAAGTTTTCATTTTCTGGCTTCTCTCTGCTCTTCCAGCCTTCTTACATCTTAACACCCTCCCCCAAACACACACACACACACGCACACACACACACACACACATATACACAAACACACACACACACCATGAACTCTACAATCCAGGTATCCTTATCTACTTGCATTTCCTTGAACAGAACTCCCCTATCCTATCCTATCTCTGCCTTTGCATTTGCTCTTCCCCATATTTAGGATGTTCTTTACTCGTATCTCTACCTCATAACTTCCTTCAAGGTTCAATTCAAGTTCTACCTTCTATAAGAGTTCTTTTCTGGCCCCCTAAGCCGCTAATGTCATCTTCTTTCAGATTACCTCCATATAGTCCATCTATATCTTCTCTGTAACCATTTACATGTTTTCTCCCTCTCAAGAATGTACACTCCTTGAGGGCAGGGCTCATTGTTTTTATTGGGGCGGGGGAGAGGTGTTGCTTTTCTGTCCACTGTGCTTGACTCTGGAGGAGAAAGTGAGACTGGTGACCTTGCACAGCACTCCCTCACTCAAATCAAAGTCATCTTCAAGTCATGTCATCATCTTGATGTCATGGTCCCCTTCGAGAAAGAAGGACAAACACAACAACAAGCACATAGTAAGTGCTTAATAATTGCTTATTGGTTGACTGACTAATTGATGGCTGACTAATTGGCCATCCAGTCTTTACTGGAAGATTTTTAGTGGTAGAAAACACCACTTCCCGAGGCTCTCCATTCTGCTTTTGTACACCTATAATTGTTAGTAGGTTTTTCCCTAGACTGAGCCTACATCTGCCCCTCTGCACCTTCCCCCCATTACTTCTAGTTTTGTTATTTGGGGCCAGACAGAACAAGCCTCATCCTTCTTCTGTGTGACAGGCCTTCAAATACTTGAAGACAGCTGTCTCGTTCCCCCTTTAAGCCTCTTCTGTAGAGTAAATATCCCTAGCTCCTTTAACTGGTCCTCATGGCACAATCTTAATGTTCTTTATCCTCCTGGTGCCTCTCCTCTGGCTGCTCTCCAGCTTATCAATGTCTTTCCTAAAATATAATCCCCATAACTGAACACAATGCCCCAGATGTGGACTAACCTGGATAGGGTACAATGGGACAATAACCATCCTAGTCCTAGACATTATGCCAAACTCCATGCTGTCTAAGATTACATTTGCATTTTTATTACCATATCACAGTGTTGACTCATATTGAGTTTACAATCCACTAAAAAGTCCAAGGAACTTTTCCAGATGAATTCTATGTAACTATATCTCCACTTTATATTATGAAGCTGATTTTTAAAACTCAAGTGTAAAAGGAACATTTATTGTTATTAAATTTCCTCTTATTAGATTCAGCTTCTTCTGTACTGTAAAGATCTTTTTGGCTACTGATCCTGTCATCCAATCATGCCCCCTTTGTCCTGTCCCCCTTTCTGTTATCTTTATGTAGTTTCTTATTTGGTGATCTCATCAGCTCCCATGGGTTTAATTACGATCTTTATGTGAATGACTTTCAGATTATATATCTAAGCCTAGTCTCTCATCTGAATTCCAAGCCCATATCACCAACTGCCCATTGAATATTTTGAACTGAATATTCCACAAACATTCTAAATTCAATATGTCTCAAATTGAATTCATTATCTTTTCCCCAAAATCTGACCTTTTCATAAATTTCCCTATTACTGTCAAGGACACCACCTTACTTCTGGTTCTGCTTATTCTTTTTTGTAATTTTTATTTACTTAATTTTTAGTTTATGGAATAAAGCCAACATTTCCATAACAGTATAATAAAAAAGATGACCGCACATGAAACTGCAAATCTATTATATACAACAAATGGTTATTCCTAATAGTTTTTTTAGTCATTGATTTGTTTATTCTAAAATCCAGGCAGTCTTACCTTTAGTGTTCATTGTATGTGACATCACATTTTCTGTTTACGTGCTTTTGTACTTACTACCTACCATGCCTCTTAAAACCCCTAGTTCCAGCCAAGACTCAGCTCAAGCATCACCTACGTGAAGCCTTTCTGATCCTCCAACTGCAAGTATCCTTCTCCATAAAACATCATCTTGTATCTATTTTAACCACACACACACACACATACACATTTTTCTCCAATAGAATGGAAACTCATGGTGTCAGGACATGCTTCACTTTTAGTTTTGTATCTCCAGTACCTAGCAATGTGCCTGGGATATTAGAAGTAATAATAAATGCTTATTGATTTTTTTATTATTCTATAGGTTAGTGATACCTCCTGGATTTGTATAATCTACAGATTTGACAATCATGACAACTACGCTTTTAACTCAATCATTGTTTAAAAAAACATGATTGAGAAAACAGAATGATGGACCAGCCAGCTCCAAGCTGGCACTGAGCCCATAATGATTGCTCTTTAAGTATATCCATTCAACCACTTTTGAATCCACCTAATCCACTGTACTCTCATCCAACCCATTAATGTAGCATCATTTGTTCCTGATGAACCTACACTAGTTCTTTTGTAAACCCTGCTTCCCTTTAAAAATGTTTGCTAGCATGGTCATTAAGAATAGGTTCTAGAATTTTGCCAGGAATTAAAATCAAGACACTGGACTGTGGTTTTCAGACTTGATTCTCTTTCTTTGTTTAAAAAAATGATACCTTTTGTGTTCTTCCAGTCCTACTACAAGAATAATATTCTCCATAATCTTACAAAAATTGCTGGTAGTGGTTCAGTGATCACCTCCACCAGTTGCTTTACTATCTTGGGATACAGTTAATCTGGGATTTGTGAACTGAAGTCATGGAAGGTAACAAGAACTGTTATTATTATTTCCCTACTCATCTTGAGTTTCAACTCCTTATAAAGCATTTTGATCTATCCTTTCCAGACCAAAAATCATTCTCCTTAGCATAGAGAAAAAGAAAAGACATAAGCAAAATGAGAATTGGGTTCTTCTGTCTTCTCTCCATCATCAGTCCCATCCATCCTAAGAAGTGGTCCTATGCTTTCTTTCATCTGCCTCTCTTTCAGCCACCTCTACCCGGGCCAAGTGTCCTTCACCTTCGCCTCCCTGATGCAGGTGTATTTCAAAGAGGCCAATGTGAAGCAGGTGGATGTCCCAACCTAGAGTGGGACCTTTGGGATCCTTACTGCCCATATCCCCACCCTGCAGGTGCTGAATCCTGGCATGGTGATTGTGCACTCCGAGGATGGGACCACCAACAAGTGTTTTATGAGCAATGATTCCGTCACAGTGAATGCCAATTCCTCAGTGCAGCTACTGGCAGAAGAAGCCCATGGCTCTGGACATGCTGGGCCTGGTGGCCCCAGATCCAGTCTCGAAAAGGCAAACTCAGAGATGTTGGAGGCATCAGATGAGGCAGCCCAAGTCAAGGTTCAGATCCAGATAGAAGCCAATGAAGCTATCATGAAAGAGCTGGAAACCATGAGCTGGGAAGCAGAACCACTGGAGGCATCCAGAGATGATGTGACATTTCTGCTCCATAGCAATCACCCTGAGTTGAAGAGACCAGGAAATGCCCAGGAAGGAAGAGGATGCCTACACCCCAATCTCCTTTCCTGCCTACTCCCCTCCCCCAGATTAAAAACCACAAGATAGTTTTAAAGGCCCTTTTCATTGTCCTTATCCTTCCTCATCCTGGCTTCTCACTCCACAACTCAACTTAAACTCATCTCTTGAAGGTTAAGAACCATCTGTTGGTACAATGCAGGGAGAATGTGTGTACTCCATTAGTACCCATATGATAGATTTAGAGGAAGGCACCTAGCTTGTTGGATGGACCCCTCTGGAGGTTTTATGAGAGGACATAGAAAAGAATATCTCACGATGAGGAGGAGGATTCACAATTGACACCTCTGGAGAAATCAAAGACTGAAAATACCCTAAGCAAAATCCTTTTGAATAAGATGTATTCTTCCTGAGTCATATGCCAGCTATCTATCTCATTCCCCCAATTCCCAATGAAATCTTACATTACTCCCTGCATTGGGATCTCTAGTTCATCTTGTTTGTTACTAATATTTTGTATATTTTCACAGAGACATTTGAAACCATGAGTTTTTACTGCTAGCTATATTCTTGAACTTTTGTCTCCCATCATTTTCCCAAGTGCTTCTACTCTTCCAACATTGTAGCCACTCTATATGGAATCTAGCCTGATGGATTTCATAGTATTCCTCTCCCTACCCCATCTTGTTCAGTTTGAGTCCCTTTTGTTTGGGTTAGGAAGACTCCAGCCAAATACATTCTTACCATCCTTGCAAGTAAGGTGCATTCACTACCTGACCAGGCACTTACTGTTCTTATATTTTAATTCATAGTCTAGAAATTCAAATTCCATTTTCAGATACCATCTCTTAATTTGATTTTCACATCTAACTTTTCAACACAAACGTCTTCCACTAGACCAAGTTCTCAATAGGAAGAACTATTGATAGAAACTAGGAGTAAATACCCCTACTGAAGAAATGTCAGCATGACTTTAGCTGCATCTGGTTTGTGATGACAATACCTAAAAAGAGCCAGGAAACCTGCACTGACATGCTTATGGCTTCCCAGCAGGAGTGTCCCCTTTTCTATCAAGGAAAATGCCTATTCTAGCCTGACTTGCAAAGACATGAGGTTGCTTCTTAAAGGCTAGTTCAGAGTGGCCAAGCATCATCAGCATACCTTTCTGCTTCCCCACAAAGATGGATGGCAATGGTTTAAATTAATGAGTTAAGGAAGAGGTGGGGCTGTGGTAAAAAGTAGCATTGGCTACTTTGGTGGCCAGAATTATATGATTTGGTGGCCAGAAATGTGGAAACATTTGCCAAATCTATTTAAAAGAGCATCCCCCTGGACTCGGAACTACTTAAACTAGGTGCTGCAGAGGGAAAGAGAAAGAAATGATACAGATTTGTGTCTCCTTAGGACAATCCCAGTGATGACAAAGTCAGGGCAGCCTAGAAGCAATTTTACCTTGGGTGAAATATATGCTACTGATTTAACTGAAAACTGGCCAAGAAGGGTCCAGTCCTTAGAGCATATGCATAATCTTGGAGGTCCACCCTTAGTATGCCCACGTCCTCTATCTGCTGCCAAACCAATATGTGAAATTTGGGGGGTCATTTTTCAGCCTTTTGTGATTATGTGACAATGAAAAGCTTCTGATTAGTTGAGGGACGGAAACTACTAATGACTCAGCAAGAAGTTGAGCCAGAACTGAGTGTGTATACAAAAGAATTGGGACAACTTTTGCTTGCTCTCTTTCCTGCGGCTTTCAAATAAAGAGAATAATTTCCAGCTGCCAGGTGGGACACCCCCCTCCTTCACCAGTCACCGTCTCTTTTGTGCTCATGCCTTTCCAATTGTAAGTGCATAAATATGTGAATAAGGAAACGAACAGGTTATGACCTTGTGAGCTTCAAAAGGTTGGAAGCACCATCAGAGATTGCCGGATTCAGTAAGGAACCAGCCCCAAAACTTGCTTGATTCTGTCAAACAGTAGGTTGATCTGGCAAGTGAGTCACCACAGTCTTCAAAGAGTCAGATCAGAGGAGTCCCTAATCTTATGGCAGACTGGGGGTAGGGGAGAACTCCTAGAAGGGTGAAAAGGACTTCATGGCCCAGAATCAGGAGGTAATTTTTGGCCAAGTGTTCCCTGTGTTTCAATCCCTTTGTGCTCTAAATTTGAGCCTATACCCTCCAGGGGCTGAGTATATGAGTAAACAGATGTGTTTGTAACAAGTCTTTTTGTTTGTTTGTTTGTAACACACATTTTTCTTGTCAGAAAAAATATTTTCGACAGCTGATATCAGTTGGTTATCAGTGATATCAACTAGTTAATATTATCACTGATACTATTTGATATCAATGATATCAACTGATTATTGCTAATATTGGTTAATGTTGAAGAGATATCAACTGGTCAGTTGATATCTGGAGTAGCACACCAGACAGGAGTTTATAAGTGACAGTATTAGAAGCCTACCTTTCAAAATTATCCCTTAGAATCGTTAATGGACATGTGTTTAGCCACCTCTGGAAACTTCAACCTGCCAGTGCCAATAGGGATTGTAAGAGTGAGCCCCAAGTGATGCTGTACTGCTATCCCTTAAAGTGTAAAGTGCACCTGAGAATCACTGAGAATTAGCCCAATCTGCTTTTTGTCTCAGGGCATGAGGCTTAGGTGAGTTCAAAAAATGAAATATCAAGTCAACCTCATGAAAGTCATTGGGGGAAATAAATAAATAAATAAATCCCTGAAGGTAGGCTCAGAGAATGGCATGTCACTCCAGTTTTTCTGACTCTTTCCTATTTTCTCTTAATTCCCAATAGTTCCTATAACTTCCCAATACTCCTAATCCTATGGCAGAATGGTTTTAGGGAGCCAGAGGCTCTGGTGGGGTCATGTAAGAATTCCTAAACTCCAACAAATGGGAGTGATGATAAAGCGAAATTTCTTTCTGGTGGTTGGGCAAAGCTTCAAGCATGGGACTAGGATATCAGAAGACTTGGATTTCTGTCAAGCTTCTGCCACTGATCTCCATCTAACATTAGACAAGTCTCAGTTTCCTCATCTGTAAAGTGAGAATTGGACCAGATGACCTTTGAGGTCCCTTCCAACTCTGATATTCAATGAGCTAACAAGGAGAATTTATGAAGATGGCTCTACTGGTTGACTTTGTAAAGGACCAATGGCTCCCTCACTTTCATTCAGCTCAGCTTGTCAAAAACAAATTTAAATCTTAAGATTCAGTAACAACTTATAATTACTTTCCTAATCTTCTGGGAGGTTGATACTTAATCCTGATTAGAACATAAAGCGGTTTGTTGTTTTGCTGTTCAAGTATTTTACATTTCATCTTGGTTATTTATGTATTGTGCAAATAATTGATAATACATGCTTGCTGGTAAAGCAAACAGGCATGGACCATTCTTCTTGTCAGTAGCTCCTCTCATTGAGGCAGAAGATTCTGCTGGTGTAGCTTACTCCACTCATGGGACCCAGGATCTCAACCTTCTGGAACTCACAAGGTTGCATCCCAAGATCAGGAAAGAACAAACACAGAATCAGAAAAAGAAGCCAGGGGCTAAGGTGTAAGCTTGCCTGATTGAATCCACCTGGGTGAAGTCATTATCATGGTAGATTCATGTGAAGCAAGGGTGAGGAACCTGTGGCTTTGAGGCCACATGTGGTCCTCGAGGTTCTCAAGAGCAGCTCTTTGATGGAATCCAAACTTCACAGAGCAAATCCCTAAAGTCTTAAGCTATGTGATGCTATCAGGAGAGTCAGAGGAAGAGTCACTCATAAGGTGCTGCTTCTTCTTTTTAAGGTTTCAGCACTCCACACTGCTGCAACCTTCATAGGGCAGGAAGAGGACCAAGGGACCTGTCAGAGTTTGCCACATTGTACTAAAACACCAAATCCTTTCAGGATTAGTTCACCACCTGGCTGCTGGCAGCCAAAGAATATGTCATCTCTGACGTGACCAAATGCTGAGTCACTTATGTCACTGGAGCCCCTGGAAATTTCTTATAAAAGACCTGGGCAGACACTCCCTAGGAAGGGGTCTATACGCCAGATTAATTGTCCACTACATAGATATTTGTTGAATTAAATTGCTTGTTGAGTCCAAGGCAGAATAAGTCCAGATGATGTAATACTTGTCCTACCAATCTCATCAGTAGAGAAGTGCTTTATCAATTGAAGCACTAGGGAGATGGGGGCCCTTAGGTGCCACAAGCCCACAAAGCACCACCTTCTTTCACAGAGAAGGATACAGTGACTTGGAGAGGTACCATGATTTGCCCACAGTCACAGGAGGAATGGACCTCAACCCCAGGAAATTGCCAGTTTTCTAACCTGGGGATTTTTCCTTGTGATTGTTGCTACCCCAGGAAACTTTTCTCACCTAATAGCATCTGAGCCACTAATTGTAAAGTGCTCTGAGCTTGAGGGAACAGAGATTCTACCTTTGGGTTACCAATCCAATTTTCAGCCTCTGAAACTCAGCAGCATTTTACAACCAATTCTCCATGACTTATTATCCAGTCATGGATTGATAGGGCCCCCTTTCCCCTGGGCCTCCTCCTTAGCCTGCCTTTGGGCCATTTTAGCCCTGCTCATTAGCACCCTGGCCAGAAAAAGATGCTGAAACTCATGCCAGACCCCTTGACTCATCATTAGCAGCTTTCCCGCCAAACTCATTCACTTGCCCTTCCCCACACATAGTTTCATTGTTTCTGGAATTCCTCCCCTGCCCCACAACCCCTTCACTCTCTTGCCAACCCATATCCCATGCCCCTAACCAAACCTTGGGCCAAATGCACCTTCTCTAGAAGGTCTTCTGCACTTTCCCTTTTCCCCAACATGGTCCTCACTTGGCTTTTTATTGTTACTGAACTTGATAGCTCTGGCTCTAAGTCATTCGCTTGTCATTGTCTCTATATCAAAGGGTGAACTTGTACTTGGAGTCATTTGTAGAAAAGTGGTTCAGTTAGGACGCAGGAGATGCTTGAATTCAGCATGGTGTTGAGGAAGGAGTGCTGGGCTTGGAGTCAGATGAGATCTGGGAAAATATTTATTAAGTAACTAGCAAACATTTATTCTATACTGGGCCAGGGGCTAACAATACAGAGGTAGAAATAAAGCAGGTCCTGCCTTCGAGGGGCTTACATTCTACTGGGACAATATTGCAGGAGCCCTGAACTCAGCAGACCTTAAAGTTTTAACCTCTCTGAGCCTCAGTTTTCTCACCTGGAAAATGGGCATAATAATATAAGCCTTTTTTCTTATGAGGTTGATGTGGAGAAAGTAATCCAAATCCAATGAACATTTATTAAATGCCTATTATGTGACAGGCACTGTGCTTAGCACTGGGAATACCATTAATAAAAAAAAAAATAGTTCATGCTCTTGGGGGAACTAAAGGAGGAAACAACACACAAAAGGAGGCAGGAAAGGGGAGAAGGTCAGGAGGTGCTGGGGGCATCTTGTTCTAAGTAATTAAAATCAGGTAGCATGGCAGACACAAAGCAGAGTGAGCTAAATCCATTTTCTGCCTTCTACAAAGGAAGGCATCAGAAGGAGTTTGGTATTCTGCCTCCAAGAACCCTCCAATCATAGGAGAGAGGAGAATGTGGGACATTCTTATGTCCCCATGTAGACAGGGGCTCCCAAAGCAGGCAGTAGCCCACATACATTGTTGAAGGTCTCATCAGAAAGCTCTTGAAGGAACTGAGCCCTGTGTGGCAGCCCTGCCCCCACCTGAGTAGCTGATCTTAATCTCACACTGAATAGTAGCCCTGCCCCCGCCTAAAGCCCCTGAGGCTTTGGAGCAGCTCATCTGAATCTCAGCCCCCAGTGCTGGCTTGGCAGAACTGGAGGCAAGATGGTTGTGGAGAGGAAACTCAGAAGTCAAGTAACTAGCTGGGAAAATGCCCAAAAAGGGGGAAAAAAATAAGACCATAGAAGGTTACTTTCTTGGGGAACAGGTGTCTCCCCCAATCCTTTTGGATGAGGAAGAACAAGGTACACTGTCAGAGGAAATCAAGGCCTCTGCCTCCAGGGCCTCCAAAGGGAACTTAAACTGGGTTCAGGCAATAGAAGAGCTTAAAAAACAAGTTAGCAGCTTACTAAAGGAGAACCAAAAAAATGCTGAGGAAAATAACAGCTTTAAAAAGAGGTTAACTCAGTTGGAAAAAGAGGTCCAAAAAGCCAATGAGGCTTTTAAAAATCAGAATTAGCCAAATGGAGGAGAAGGTCCAAAAGCTGACTGAACAAAATAATTTGTTGAAAGAGAGAATTCAGTTCATGGAAATGAATGACTATGAGTTAAACCAAGCAGTTAGTGAACAAAACCAAAAAATTGAAAAAATAGAAGATAATGTGAAACATCTCATTGGAAAAACAACTGACCTGGAAAATAGATCCAGGAGAAACAATTTAAAAAATATGGGACTACCTGAAAGCCATGATCAAAAAAAGAGCCTAGACATTATCTTCCATGAAATTATCAAGGAAAACTGCCCTGATGTTCTAGAATCAGAGGGCAAAATAAATATTGAAAGAATCCACCAATCACCTCCTGAAAGAGACCCAAACAGAGAAACTCCTAAGAATATTGTGGCCAAATTTCAGAGGTCCCAGATCAAGGAGAAAATACTGCAAGCAGCTAGAAAGAAACAATTTAAGTATTGTGGAAATACAATCAAGATAATATAGGATCTGGCAGCTTCAACATTAAGGGATAGAAGGGCTTGGAATGGGCTATTTCATAGTTCAAAGGAACTGGGATTGAATCCAAGAATCACCTACCCAGCAAATCTGAGTATAATACTTCAAGGGAATAAATGGTCATTCAATGATATAGAGGACTTTCAATCATTCATATTGAGGAGAAGACCAGATCTGTATAGAAAATTTGATGTTACAGTACAAGAATCAAGAGAAGCACGAAAAGGTAAACGGGAAAGAAAATTCATAAAAGACTAAAGATGAACTGTTTGCATTACTACATGGAAAGAAAATATTTATAACTCTTGAATCTTTTCTCAGTATTTGGGTAGATGGAGAGATTGTACATACACACACACATGCACATATATAGATAGAGAGTACAGGGTGTGTTGAATCAGAAGAGATGATATCCACACGCAAAAAAAATAAAATTAAATTAAGGGATGAAGGAGGAAAACACTGGGAAGAGAAAGGGAGAAGTGAAATGGGGCAGGCTATAACTCATAAAAGAGACAAGAAAAATCTTGTTCAATGGAGGAGAAAAGGGAGAAGGGGAGAGGAGAAAAATGAAGCTACTCTCTCCACATGTGGCTGAAAGAGGGAATAACATGCTCACTAAATTTGATATGAAAATTTATATCACACCACAGAAAAGTAGGAGAGGAGGCAACAAGTGGAGCAAAGGGAATGTTAGAAGGGAGGGCAAATGGGAGAAGGGAGTCACTAGAAATAAACACTTTTAAGAAGGGACAAGGTGAATTGGGGGGAGAAAAGAATAAGGGAGGATAGAATAGGACAGAGGGCAATATAATTAGTATTGCACAATATGATTATTATGGAAGTCTTTTGCAAAACAACACATATTTAGTCTGTATTGAATTGCTTGCCTTCTCAGTGGGACTGGCGGCAAGGGAGAGAGAGAAGTTGGAATTCAAAGTGTTAGCAACAAATGTTGAGAATTTTTATTGCATATAATCAGGAAATAAGAAATACAGGGAATGGGGTATAGAAATTTATCTTTCCCTACAATAGAAGAAAGAAGATGGGGATAAGGGAAGGGTGGGGTGTGATAGAAGGGAGGGTGCATTGAGGGAAGGAGTAATCAGAATGCAAGATATTAAGAAGCAAGGAGAGGGGAGTGATGGGAAGAAAAATTGGACATGTTACAAAGTGAGGTAAAAGCAATTAGTATTAAAACAATTGACTGAATTAATTACTGAGAATATATCAATGACATCTTTAGTTTGGGGGAAAGAATTTTAGTCTAAATTTCCTAAAGGAAGATAACCTTGGGTAAAATTTGGCATTGATGGAAAAATTAAGGTTTTAATGGTAAATTTGATTTTATGATTGCTATTTAATCAGGAACTAGAACATGTACAGAAAGGCATGCAAGCCACTTAAGACTTGCCTCAAAAGATGTTCCTTAGCCAAAGTGAAATTACAATCATATAGTTATTGGAACTTGCAATTTTTAGATGCTTTGGGACTATTAAGTGACTGTTCTGCTGAGTCTAACTCCAGGTATGGATAGCAAGAAAGGCCATCTGAGCCTCCAATCCATGATGCCAGTAAGCCTGTGAGATGCTGGTATGAACTGCAAAAGATGATCTCATGGGAAGGGTGGGAGAGTGGCTGTTCAGCCTGGACTGAGGTAGGATTCTCTTGACTCAATTTCCCCACTGACACCTGTCAGACTTTAAGCCTGACTGAATGCAAGTGGACAATCTAATCCTGCCTGGAATTGACATGAAGTTGGGGACATATTGTATTCCTGCAATGTCCCTACTCTTGGTGGCAATTTCCTATAGTCAAAAGGTTTGTAAGTTTAAGATCAGAGCTAATAAATTATAGATTATTGGGAGGGGAACATCCGAGGTTAAGTCTAAAATTAAGCTATTGGGCATAGGACTTTAGACCAACAACAATAAGTTAGGGTTCTTCAATTCTTAGCAATACTGTGGAGACAATTAGGTCAAGAGCTTATGAAGGTAGCAACATAAATATTATTTGTATCTGTTGGTTAATGTATAAAAAAAAAATTCTTCTATGGTCCGTATTGTAAATGTTTTAAAAAGAAGTATCACCTGACCAAAAGTTGGTATTGTTTTATCTGTTATAAACTGTGTTAAAAATGAAAAATAAAATAAAAAAAGAAAAAGTGGGTTCATAGTGGTTCAGCTTTGTATAGCGCTTTAAGGGTTATGGAGATAGCAGCCTTCCTTAAAACTAGCCTATGAGGCAGCAGGTTCTAGTAGGATTGTCCTCATTTTACAGATGAGGACGATGTGCCCACACACCCAAGATTCCACACAGCAAGCATCAAAATCAGTATTCGAACTCATGACTCTTCTGACTCCAAGTTCAACGTTCCTTCCACAACACTCCATTGAAAACAAACTTCTTCCACTTTGCAATTTGTAACCTTAACCTTGGATAACAGAGAGGTAACTGTCGTTTTCCAAGACATTTTGGAATCATCAGTACAAATTCTCTCCACAATGCCTCTTTGTGCAGCCCCCTAAAGCATTGGTTGGGGTGGGGGGTGTGGAGCGGCTCCAGCATGAAGGGACCTCGGTCAGCAGAGTTCTGCAGAGCACCTGGCCAAGGACTGCATTATGCACATGATTCAGTAAGCGGTCGTAAATAATAATAATCCCAAAGATACGTTGCTGTTCTAAGGAGCAGGAGAGCCAGAGCTGTTTTATTTATTTATTTTTCCGTCTGAGTATTCAGGATGAAAATACCAGATGTGGGCTAGGTAACCAAGGATAATAACAGCTCCATTTCACAGCTGGATTCCACGCTCACCTTTTCCTCTGCTGCCTCTACCACCGAAGTCAACTGTTATGTTGGGATGCGGAGGGAAGAAGGAGGTGGAAGAGGAATTATGTCTGCATTTAATGCTTTTTGAGGGGGGAAAAAAATCCATTAAGTAGGCTGCTGCCTTGGCGGTGCTGTCGCAGTCGGGCAGAGCGAAGGTAATTCCCCCGCGCCCTTTATTGCCTCAGCCTCGGTGGGAATGACACGAGAGCCCAGTGCTTTACGAGCAGTTGGAACTACTTGGAAGAGAGGACCCGCTGTAAATAAGTGGTGTGTTTTATATTATGGGCAGGACAATTTATGACCAACCACGGCCTTCTGCAGACAGCCATTTAACCGGTAAGGAAAATGACCTAACACTTAAGAAATTTGGAAGCCACAAAACAACGTGTGTGTATGTGTGTGTGAGAGAGAGCAAGGGAGAGAGAGAGAAGAGACTCGAAGTCCTGCCTCCAGCCACCTGATATATAGTGCGTGTAAAACCAGGAAAGGCTACTTTAAATATGTTTGCTATAAAAATGAAATGAATTGAAATAAAATACTCCCTCCAACCCCCTCACACCCCAAGCTCTCCTTGTATTGCCTACTGAAGCTGGGGCAGCTTCTATAGTCTGCTTCAGTTATTTTGTCATTATCATCATAGAAATCTAGAACTGGAAAAGGACCACCCCCCATTTTACAGAGTAGGGAACTGAGGCATGGAAAGGTTAAGTGACTTGCTCAAGGTCACATAGTTTAATGGGTGGCAGAGCAGGGTCCAGAACCTAGGCTTTTTGAATACATTTTCCTCCATTCCCACATAAAGTTATGCTAAACCAGGGGTGGGGGACCTGTAGTCTCAATGCCACATGTGGCCTTCTAGGTCTTCTAGTGCAGTCTTTTGATTGAGTCCAAGTTTTACAAAACAAGTCCTTTTATTAAGATTTGTTCTGTTTAGTTCAGATTCAGTCAAACGGTTGCACTTGAGGACCTAGAGGGCCACATGTGGCCTCCAGGCCACAGGTTCCCCACCTCTGTGCTAAACTAACCTTATTTCTTCTTTTTTTCCCTTTTTTTTTTGACAGGGTAGATTGGAAGAATGTCATAGACGTATTACATCTTGACTTCAGCAAGCCATAGGACAGTCTTATAATGCTCTTGTGGGCAGGAAGGAAAAAATGTTAGATTATTCACAAATGGCTAAACAATTCATACTCAAAAAATGCTGCTTAATGGATCAGTGTTAGCCTGAAGGAAGGTCTGGGTATGCTACGAGGTTGTCTTCAGCTGTGCCCTATTCTTATTTTTTGAATCAGATCAGTGGATAACAACAGCAATATGTTGTTGCCTAGCTTTTCAAATCAGCAGATCACACAAAGCAAAGGGGGAGCTAAAACAATGAATGGTAGCATTAGAATTCTGCTGGAATGATGGCCTAAAACTAACAGCAGAGATCATCCTGGGATTAAATAAATCAGTTGCCTAAGTATGGACTGAGGAAGACCTAATTTGGCAGAGATTCATATGAAAAAGGTCCAAGTGTTTTCGTAGTCCACAGTCTCATTGTGAGCCAATAATTTTGTGTGACTGTTGAAAAAGTTAATGTGGCACTTAATGCATTAATAAAGAATAATTTCTAGAACAAGGGAGGCACCACTGTGCATGGCCCACATTAGAACACACCTGCAATAATATTTTCATTTTTAAAAGGGACATTAAGAATTGTGATGTGTCCAGAGGAGAACATCCAGGATGGTAAATGTTGTAAAGTACTTACAACATAAGGAATGAGAAAAGGAAGATGGAATGTTTACTCTGGAGAGCTTCTTCCCCCAAGTTTAATGTAAGCTCCTTTAGGATAGGGACAGTTTATTTTGGTTTTTATATTATTAGGGTCTAGAATATCATCTTGCACATAATAGGAGCTTCATGAAATATCTGCTAAATTTAACTGTGTAGACAGAGGAGGGTTGCCTTCACGTATCTGAAGAGCTATCATTTGAAAAAGGGATAATTTAGTCAATGCAGTTTCAGTGATATAACCAGCATCCAGTGGGTTAGTAGAAGCCTCAGGTTAGTGGATTGTCCATAGGTGAAAATCCTTCCATCCTCATTGGTGGAAATGCTTAAATGAATGTGTCAAAGTAAGGAGAAGTAAGGCATGGGTCTTGATCTGAGATACTCAGAATGAGCAAAGCTGAAAAATGCAAAATGACCGAGACAAGGGAAAGCATGTCTTGCTCCATAATCACTTCATTGGAGAGAGACAGTATAGCATCCAAAGACCTGGGTTCACCCACCCCTGAATAGCTATGTGACTTTATGAAGGTCAAGTTAAGTCTCTGGTTCTTCGATTTTGTAATTAGTACAACAAGAATGTTTTAATTTGTACTACCTACCCTATAGAGTAGGGTAGAAGGAAAGTGTTAGGAAACATGAAGTACTCTAGAAATGTGAGTCCCTCTCCTCTTGTTTGATAGGCATAACTACTTGAATCCCTTGAATGAACAGGGTGTCACCAAGTACAGCTCTTCCTATAAGATGGAGTAACAGAGGGCAGACACTTACTATGAACCATACCACTAAATTCTAAATCTGCTGGGTCTTACTAGCTGCCTCCACTCCAACAGGGCCCTACCACTATGCCATCCAGATTCTCCAACCACTGGGGAAAGGAAGAGAAGTGAACCATGTAATAAGAGCATTTAACAAGCACCTACTATGTACAAAGCAAGACAGCTAAATGGCTCCAGTGCTCAGAGCACTGGAACTGGTCAGGAAGACCTGAATTCAAGTCTAGCCTCAGGGCACTTACTCTGGGCAAGTGTCCCTAGACAAGTCACTTAATGTCCACTTGCCTTAATCTACTGGAGAAGGAAATGGCAAACCACTCCAATATCTTTGCCTTGAAAACTTAAGTAAGGACAGTACGGTGCACAGGGTCACAAAGAGTTGGACAAGATTAAACAACTGATCAACAAAAGTACCAGGCACCATGCTAAGAGCTTTACAAATATTTCATTTGATCTCACAACAACCCTGGGAAGGAATGCTATTATTATTCCCATTTTACATTTGAGGAAACCAAAGCAGATGAGGTTAAGTGACTTGCCCAGGACCACAGAGCTAGGAAGTATCTGAGGCCAGATTTGAATTCAGGTCATCCTGTCTCTAGATCCAGCTCTTTACCCACTGGGTCACCCAGCTGTCTGACCTGCCAAAGGTATCCAAAAGACCTCTAGGCCTTGCAATTCATCCTTCAGCTATACCCTTAGGACTACGAGGCTTCTCCATCTTTCCTGCAACTAACCCCTCCTACATGTGAACATCTCCCCCATTATTTTGAAGGTTCCTTGAGAGCAAGGACTATATTGTTTTTCTATTTGTATTCTCGGTGCTTAGCACAGTTCTTGGCACATAGTAGCTACTTAATAAATACTTTTTAATTCATTCCTTCATTCATACATTTATTCATTCATCAGTGTTGTTCTCAAATCCCCAACTAGACTGTAAGTTCCAGTAGGGCAGGCATTACATCTTCAACTTGTCTGTAGCTAACACCACAGGAGCACAGGGCTGGGCACACACTAAGTACTCAGGCAACATTTGCTAATCGATTGACTAATTGCAAGAGTTAGTATTTGTGAAGCTCCCAGAGAGCATCTCACATGAAATCCACAGTATCTAAATACCAACTGTATTTGGCAAAGTGCCTGAAGCTGTATTTTATTCCTACCGCCTGCTATTATCTGTATTGATTTAAGAATTTGGAAATTCAATAAAACAGATTAAGCCGCCAAAAGAATGAACACCCAAAGCATCAACACAATTTACCAAGGAAAACAAAAAAAGATCACAATGGATGGATATTAGACACTAGGGCTACATAAATAGCTGTAGTAAAACAATCCTTGCCATCCTGCTCCATGAAGAAAAGTTGTTAAAGCATGCACAGGAATTAGAAGCTGTTTCTGTCTTTTGAATGCCAGGACACCCAGGGCTCATCGGTGCTGAGTTCTCCTCAATCTTCCTTAAATGCCTTTGAGAGAGGCCTTCCTCCCTTCTCAGGTGATGGAATCACTTCACAGGGCCCTTCTGGAAAGAATATTTCTGTACTTATTAGACATAGGGACTAGACTGGTGATTTCTCCTAAGGATAGAGTACTCAGTAAGGAATTTCCTGTGCTTGTATAAGTCAGCAGCACCTTCCCTGCTATTCTAGTTAACTCTAGAGCCCTAAGACATTAGATATTAAGTGACTAGCCCACAGCAGAGAGGATGTATCAGAAGCAAGACTTGAATCTGATGGCCCCAGCTCCTAGACCAATTTCTGTCCATCCTACACACTGCCTCTCCTCTAATGCAAGCCAGTGATGCTAATGGAGGAATTTTAGGTCACGTCATAGGGTCCAGCAGTACTGTCATTGGTCTTTTATCATTTGGTTGCGACCAACTCTTCAGGACCCATGGACCATATGACCCTGGGGACCATAATGTCCATGGTGGTTTCTTGGCAAAGATACTGGAGTAGTTTACCATTTTCTTCTTTGGTGGATTAAGGCAAACAAGGGTTAAGTGACCTGTCCAGGGTCTGGGCCAGATTTGAACTTGAGTGTTTCTGACTCCAGGCTCTATTTGCTGAGCCACTGGATGCCTGTAGCTGCTAGGCATACAAAGTAAAAGTGAGGATAGTCAGGGATTATGGTAGTAGCCCAGCGCTCTATCCACAGAGTCACCTAGCTGTCCTTAAAAGTTATAACATATAGGAGGCTGATTACTGTCTAAATTACTCTATCAACCAAGGGTAAGAAAATTAAAGCTAGCCCCACAGAAAGCCAACAGTGCCAAGGTGCTATCTCTAACAATCTTAGAGGTGTGAATGAAGCCAAGGAAGAGGGAGACAGAAGTCTTAAGGGATTGAATGCAGGCAGTTTTTGTTTTTTTTTTTCTGTCCCAACTAGTCACCACTGTTACCACTGTGAGGAAGGAGGATAACCATAGCCCTTGATTAGTATCTATAAAATCACAGAACTTCAGAAGGGATAAAGTCCTTTGGCAATGAATTCTAACACACATTTGGACAAGAAAACTCACTTCAACAGACCAGAAAAGTGATCACATTCAATCTTTATTTATTTTATTTTAAATTTATAGGATGACAAAAATTTCTATAACATAGTATAATTTTTTTAAAAACTACACACGAAACTGAAAATCTATTATGTAAATCTTGCTATTCCATTGACATATATAAGAATTTATATATAATATTTTTCTTTTTTTGTCTTTTTTCTGCCCTCTCCCCCATCCTAGAGATGGCTACACAAATAGGTAAATATTTATCAATTCTTTCTGTGGATGTGAATAGTGTCTTTCTTTATATGTCCCTCATAATTTCCGTATTTATAATAGTCAAAATGGCTTATTCACTCAAAATCGTTCTTAAAACAATATTGCTGTAAGAGAGCATTTTATACACCAGGAGTGAGGAACCTGCAGCCTCGAGGCCACATGTGGCCTTCTAGGTCCTTGGGTGAGGCCTTTTGACTGAGTTCAACTTTTACAGAACAAATCCATTTATTAAGGGGATTTGTTCTGTGAAGTTTAGATTCAGTCAAAAGGCTGCACTTGAGGACCTAGAGTGTCACATGTGGCCTTGAAGCCTCATGTTCCCCACCCCTGTTGTATACAATGTTCCTTGATTCTGCTCAATTCATTCATTATTTCATGCAAGTCTTTCCATGTTTTTCTAAGATCACTGAGCTCATCATTTCTTATAGCACATAACCATCCACAACTTGTTCAGCCATTCTCCAATTGATGGGCATCCCTGCAATTTCCAGTTGTTTGCTACCACAAAAAGAGCTGCTATAAACATTTGAGAATATACAGTATTTCCTTTAAGACAGGCAATGAGGGGGGAACTCACTCTACTTTGGGAATTATCAAAAAGACTTTCCTTCCATCAAGACTAAACTTGCTTCTTTTTGACTTCCCCCACTGTTACTAGCTCTCCACTTTGGGACCATAGTAGGTCTCTAGCTAGGCCCTGATTCACAGAAATAACAAATCCCATGAAGCAGCTGTGTATATTCAAATTTAAATTATTTAAAATTATATTTATATAAATTGTGGCAACTGGTTCTAACCCAATGGAAATATGTGGCATGAATTCTAACAATGCAGCCATTTCATGGGAATTCTTTATTTGCACCAATCAGGACCAGGCTATAATCCCTCTTCCACATGGTAACCCTTCAAAACTTGAAGATGTCCACCCCACCCCCATCCTAGTCTTCTGCAGGATAAACATTCTTATTTCCCTTAGGGTGAATTCATATTACATGAACTTCAGCTTCTTCACCACTATAGCTGCTCTCCTCCAGATGCTCTTCAGCTTATCAATGTTCTTCCTAAACCAGGATGCCTAGAACTGAACACATTACCCAGTACTTTAAACGTATCTAACCAGGGTAGAGTACAACAGAAAATCACCTCCTTATTGCCAAAAGCCAAGCCTTCTAACTGCATATTATGATCACATTACACTTACCTTCCCCCATGTTGCTTTGGGTTTTACTGGCTATTCTCCTTTCCCTCCCCTTCGCTGAGCCTTGAGCCTCTTGCACAGTGAAGCTCAGACACCATGGGGCCCCTGCCCCCTGCCTAAAGGCTCTCTTCTGGACCCTCCTGGCTTCAGAGTGATTATCAATAGTAACTGTTGCTGTTTCCCTCCCAACCTGAGGTCTTTCTTTTCTTTGCCTCATTAAAGGAGCCATGCCCTGGCTATTTCTTAAACAGGCCTATTCAATGAATGGGAGTTACCTCACCCTAAGTGAGTACCTGCATAGAACTTGGCCTAAAAGGGCCAAGGTCTCCCAGTGCATCCTGGGCCATTTCCCGAGGAATATCTGGTCACTATATTCAGATGGCTCTGGAGGAAAAGTGAGGCTGGTGACCTTGCACTGTCCTCCCTCACCCAAAACAAAGTCAAGTGCATCATTTCTCTGATGACATGGTCTTCTTTGGCATCCAAGGATGAACACAACAACCCACATGCTCTGAAATCTGGTGACACTTGGTGTTCCCCAGATACCCAATCTGTGTGATTTCACCTGCTGTCCCCTCTTGTCTGAGTACTCTCTTTCCTCGTCTCTGTCTCCTGGCTTTCTTAGTTTCCTTCAAGTCTCACCTAAAGTCCTACTTTCTTCAAAAAGTCTTTCTCACTCTTTAATCCTTGTGTCTTCTCTCTGTGATTATCTCCAATTTATTCTATATATAGCTTGCTTGTACATAGTTGTTTGTATGTGGTCTCCCCCATTAAACTGTGAACTCATTGATATCAGGACTATTTTTTACCTTTGTATTTCCAGTGCTTAGCACAGTGCCTGGCACACAGTAAGTGCTTAATAAATGCTTGGTGATTTGACTTGGCATTAATTTTTTGAATGCCATATGACACTCTTGGCTACTATTGAACTTTAAGTCTGCTAAAATCCCCAGATCTGTTTCAGACAGCTTTCTTATATCTCTCCCATGTATGACTTATAACTCATGTCCGAGATTCTCTCATGATGCAAAGGACCTGGGCATAATTTAGGGAATATTCTCTCCTTCTTGACTTATATGCCCCTACCCAGAAGATCTGCAAAAATATACGCAGCTTGAGGGGCGGAGCCAAGATGGCGGAGTAGAAAGACACACATACACATAGCTCCGAACCTACAACCCACAGAACGGCTAGAGGGGATCAACTCACGGTGAATTCTGCACCCAGAGGCCACGGAATATTGGAGCGAGGGAGATTTCTGTTCTGGAGAGACCTGCAAACCTCTCGCGGGGGGTCCTTCGCGCTGCGGACTGGGCGCCGGGACTGGGAGCTGAGTGCAGCCCTGCAGCGGCTGCAACACCGTGAGGAAAAGATCCGAGCGGGCTACGGGGACGGGATCTCCAGCGGCCACGCGGGTCTCTCCACCCACAGAGGGACCTGCAAACCTCTCGCAAAAGGTCTGTCGCGCTGCAAACGCGGAGCCCAGCCCAGACCTGCAGCGGCCGCGGCTCTGAGAGGTACAGATCCGAGCAGGCTTCAGGGATGGGATCTCCAGCGGCGGCACAAGCCCCTCCACCCACAGGTGACAGGGGTCGGTGAGAGAGTCTCTTTGGCGGGTCGAGAGGGGAGTGGGGTGCCCCCATGGCTCGGCCCCCCCGGGAGATAGAAACTGAGAGGCGGTTGCAGACAGGGGCTCTCCAAGCGGGTGGGAGACTGGATCCATTGTGGAAGGTCTGTACATAAACCCCCTGAGGGAACTGAGCCTGAGAGGCGGCCCTGTCCCGACCTGACCATCTGAACTTAATTCTCACACTGAATAGCAGCCCTGCCCCCGCCAAAAGCCCGAAGGCGGGAAGCAGCATTTGAATCCCAGTCCCCAAACGCTGGCTGGGAGGACCAGGAGGTGAGGTGGGTGTGAGGAGAATATTCAGAGGTCAAGTCACTGGCTGGGGAGAATGCCCAGAAAAAGGAAAAGAAATAAAACTATTGATGGCTACTTTCTTGGAGAACAGACATTTCCTCCCTTCCTTTCTGATGAGGAAGAACAATGCTTACCATCAGGCAAAGACACAGAAATCAAGGATTCTGTGTCCCAGCCCACCCAATGGGCTCAGGCCATGGAAGAGCTCAAAAAGAATTTTGAAAATCAAGTTAGAGAGGTGGAGGAAAAACTGGGAAGAGAAATGAGAGGGATGAAAGAGAAGCATGAAAAGCAGATCAGCTCCCTGCTAAAGGAGAACCAAAAAAATGTTGAAGAAATTAACACCTTGAAAACTAGCCTAACTCAATTGGCAAAAGAAGTTCAAAAGGCCAATGAGGAGAAGAATGCTTTCAAAAGCAGAATTAGCCAAATGGAAAAGGAGATTCAAAAGCTCACTGAAGAAAATAGTTCTTTCAAAACTAGAATGGCACAGATGGACACTAAGGACTTTATGAGAAAGACAGATATCACAGAACATAGCGAGAAGATTGGAAAAATGGAAGATAATGTGAAATATCTTATTGGAAAAACAACTGACCTGGAAAATAGATTCAGGAGAGACAATGTAAAAATTCTGGGACTACCTGAAAACCATGATCAAAAGAAGAGCCTAGACATCATCTTCCATGAAATTATCAAGGAAAACTGCCCTGAGATTCTAGAACCAGAGGGCAAAATAAATATTCAAGGAATCCACAGAACACCGCATGAAAGAGATCCAAAAAGAGAAACTCCTAGGAACATTGTGGCCAAATTCCAGAATTCCCAGGTGAAAGAGAAAATATTGCAAGCAGCTAGAAAGAAACAATTCAAGTATTGTGGAAATACAATCAGGATAACACAAGATCTAGCACCCTCTACATTAAGGGATCGAAGGGAATGGAATAGGATATTCCAGAAGTCAAAGGAACTAGGACTAAAACCAAGAATCACCTACCCAGCAAAACTGAGTATAATACTTCAGGAGAAAAAATGGTCTTTCAATGAAATGGAGGATTTTCAGGTTTTCTTGATGAAAAGACCAGAGCTGAAAAGAAAATTTGACTTTCAAACACAAGAATGAAGAGAACCATGAAAAGGTGAACAGCAAAGAGAAGTCATAAGGGACTTACTAAAGTTGAACTGTTTACATTCCTACATGGAAAGACAATATTTGTAACTCTTGAAACATTTCAGTATCTGGGTACTGGGAGGGAGTACACACACACACACATGCACACACGCACACATACATAGAGACAGAGTGCACAGAGTGAATTGAAGAGGATGGGATCATATCTTAAAAAAAAAATGAAATCAAGCAGTGAGAGAGAAATATTGGGAGGAGAAAGGGAGAAATTGAATGGGGCAAATTATCTCTCATAAAAGAGGCAAGCAAAGACTTATTAGTGGAGGGATAAAGAGGGGAGGTGAGAGAAAATCATGAGGTCTACTCTCATCACATTCCACGAAAGGAAAGAACAAAATGCACACTCATCTTGATAGGAAAATCTATCTCACAATACAGGAGAGTGGGGGACAAGGGCACAAGCAGGGTTGGGGGGAGGATAGAGGGGAGGGCATGGGGAGGAGAATGCAATCCAAGGTCGACACTCATGGGGAGGGAAAGGATCATAAGAGAATAGAAGTAATGGGGGACAGGATAGGATGGAGGGAAATATAGTTAGTCCTATACAACACAACTAGTATGGAAATCATTTGCAAAACTACACAGATTTGGCCTATATTGAATTGCTTGTCCTCCAAAGGGAAGGGGTGGAGAGGGAGGGAGCTAAAGAAGCTGGAACTCAAAGTGTTAGGATCAACTGTAATGTTCTTACCACTAGGAAATAAGAAATACAGGTTAAGGGGTTAAGAAAGCTATCTGGCCCTACAGGACAAAAGAGAAGACGGAGACAAGGGCAGAGAGGGAGGATAGAAGAGAGAGCAGATTGGTCACAGGGGCAATTAGAATGCTTGGGTTTGGGGGGGAGGGGATAAAAGGGGAGAAAATTTGTAACCCAAAACTTTGTGAAAATAAATGTTAAAAGTTAAATAAAAAAAAAATATACGCAGCTTGACAAACTTGAGAAACACACAGTTCATAATAGTAGAAGAGGAAGTTGTATTAAAAGAAGAAAAAATAAAACAAACATTTCTAAGCCATACCTCAAGAGCTATTTGTATATGACTGTCCTCAATGGTAGAGACTTACTAGTCCATGCTTCACCTATGTGAGAGGAGTTGGTAAGAGATTGAGAGAAGAGGAATCCTGGTCTTTTGGCTTCTAGGAGACATGAAATTCCAGTTTCTTTTCTTCTGAAGGGAAAAAAAGATCCTGCAAAGAAACTGACATGTAGAGGAAACAGTAATCTTGATTATGTCTCCATCCTAGATGATTACACCACCAGACTTTGGAAAATTTTTCTAGTGAGATCTGGCATTGTTTTTTATCTTGATTGAGATAAGCTTGCTCCCAATGAAAGAACTCATTTCTTCTTCTGTATACATTCTCTGGTTTGGATAGATGGATTTATCTGATACTTGCTATGTGTACTCTTTGTGAAATTGGCAGTTGGTGGAAACAGATCCAAGTCCTGGATACATAGCTTGAGGCACTCCTTCCCTGTTAAGGTATAATGATCAGAAAGGAGTTCAGTTTGAACCTGAAAATTATTTCCCCCTAGACTAACAATGTTTAGGGGTGGGAGTATGGATAGATATAATTCTAGCTCAGTATCTTTTCTCTGAAGAGACCATAGTGGCTAGCGTCTGGCCCTAATCTCCTGCTCCTTTCCCAGTAAGAATCAAAGTCTCTCTTCGAGAAACGTGGACAGAGGAGGCTCTAGAGATATCCATTCATGCCTTCTTGAAAGTTACATTTACACAGACACAGACCCATGTGAATGCACATAAGCTACATAGAAAAAACACATACATAATGGAGTCTCTTACCCTGAATGAGGAACTGTTAAGTCCATAGAATTTACAGTCCTGATTATGAAATTCTTCTCTCTCCTACTCCCAGGAGGTTTTGGCAGGTGTATTTCCTCCTTCAATTCCTCTTTAGCACTTGCTCTCAAAGTTCTCTGGGGCTCCCAGGAGATGCTATCTCCCTACCGGAGTATTATCTCCCTACAGATGCTATCAAGTAATACCATCCTATAGTTGTTCTGCCCCCACTGTCCACAATGGGGGGTTGCCTCCAGGGTTTTTCCTATGTGGCAGCATAGTTTTGGTGATGCAGTTCCAAACTAAAGACTTTGGTTCACTAAAGCTATTCCTGTGCCACCATTCCTTCCTACCCCTGCATGCATTAAAGGGAACAACTCTGTTGTGTTTCAACTTCAAGACATATCCTTTCTTCAACTCTAGGTTCAGGTATGGTGACTACAGATCTTGATTTCTTTTCTCTTAGGTCTTATAAAGTATGGGGAGGGAGGAAGGAAGGAAGGAAGGAAGGAAGGAAGGAAGGAAGGAAGGAAGGAAGGAAGGAAGGAAGGAAGGAAGGAAAGGTATCATCACCTATCTTTTGATAATAGATGAAATATATTCTCATATGAGGTGCCCAGTCATGACACAATGAAAAGGGAGATGAGATCTCTGGAGGACATCTCTCGACCTATTAAAAAAAAGTACGCATTATAGAATTTAGAGCTGTAAGTAGCCTTATAATATATTTAGTCTAACCCTTATTTCACAAAGGTATAAAGTGATTTGCCAAAGGTCATAAGGTAATAAGAACATGAATACATCCTGGAAACCTCTTGATCCTTCAAGATCACTTCAGCCCCAGAACTCATACCTTAGAAATACTCTTTGGCCTCTCTGATTGGGCGACTCTTTCTAGAAACTCCATTTAAGGAAGATTCTTGTCCAGCTATGTCTTCATGTCTTCATTTCTCACCAGGATACATTCTGGACTTCTCTACTTTGTCTTCCCACATTCCCTTGCCAGGTGTCTTCATCCCCTCCTCCATTCTCCCACACTCTTACTTTTCAGATTTTTTTATGTGTTGCCTTTCCCTATTAGAATATAATTTTCTTGAGAGTAGGGGCTGTGTTTTTTCTTTGCTTGTACAATTATCCCTTCCACATTGTTACTTTCCCCCATCTTGGTTCTGATATATCGTAGGTCAGAATAAGAAATTAAATAGGAATTTGGAGAGAGTTTCGCAAAAGTGACACATGAAGTCCAGCAAATGATACAGAAAAAAATTTAGGCACTCAGAAATGCATGAAATATACGTATAGTATTGTATAATATCAACATATTTTACTTTTTAATACCATAATAATTCAGACTTCTCCTCTGGTATGAAGAGAGGGCCAAAAATTTTATGGGGATTTTCCAGATCACACCATGCCCTAACCCCTGAGATGTGGAAGGGATGACTAGATTTGTATTTCCACCTCTTATCACTAAGTCTGTCACATAGTTGGTACTTAATAATGGACTGATTGACAGAAAACCAGGATTTGAATCTAGGTCCTCCAACTTCAAATCCAATATTCTTTTGACTATAATATATTGCCTCACTAGGTTAACTAAGTGCCACCTATTTTCGAGGTTCATCTCAAGCCATGCCTTTTTCAGGAAAAGTTCCCTAAATTCCCTAATCGCCACCTGAATGACTCCCACCTCTACCCTAAAATCCTGAAGAACTTATTTTAATTTGACATATAACATATTGCATTTTTAACTATCTTTTTTATATAAGAGTGTGGTGTCCTCAAGGAGATTTTAAGCCCCTTGAAGGTCAAAGAATATGTCTTACATTCCTTGATATTCCCCACAGAGCCCAGTATAGTACCTTATACAGAGGTGTTTCATCAATATTTGTTGATGCTGATCTCAAAAGAGTGAACTCCTTTCCTTTGGTGAACCATCCAGCAGAATTCATGAAGAAGAAATTGTGAATAAGAATTTGAGAAAAAAAAAGAAAGACATTGTAAACAGATATTCTCTTCCTGAAGTCTCCCAAGGGCCCACAGCTGGAGAGGTTATTTATATTAACCTCTTATTTAGAAATTAAGCTCTGATTTGGAAATTAAGGATTATAATTTAGTGTTAACCCATGTGCCAAGAAGTAATGAGACACACTGTGGCGGAAATTGAATTCCATATTGCCAAAGACCTATTTTATTCATAATGACCAGCAACTCACATCATGCCAATATTGATAGATCATACTTTAAAATTTTTGATAGCTCATTCATTTTTTATAATTGCACTTATTACAAATTAAATAAGTCTTGCACACCCTTGATATACAAAGAGATAAAATTAATTTTCAAATTGGTATTAATCTGCCACCTAACTCTCCTTTCTGGCAGCCCTTGGAAAGCAATGTTATAGCACTTTAGATAAGGAGGTTTTCAAGTAAACGAGTTACTAGACAGAAAGTTGGCTCTGTGGAAAATTTCATGCCTGGGCCCTATGGGACATTTCACTGCAAAGTTATAAGTATAATAGAGGTTGATGTCATCAGTTTCTACATTAAGGCTTACCAACAGAAAAGGCTTCAATTGCAAAAGCATTGGCCTACCTGCATTAGTACATGGTGTTTAAATGCTATGAAGCTATTTTAAAATGTCCTTATTGAGATAACACTGAGTTTTTAAATTGAATTTTAAATTCATGTTTTAATTAACTTGATCATTTTAAATTCACTTCTGTCCAACTTAATATAAATGTTTTGTTTTGTTTTTAAATCAACTTCACTATCTTTGCAAATAATTCTTTATTACAAATTTTATGGTCATTAGCAAACACAAACATTTCTAAATATAAGGGGCAGAAAAGAAGATGGTATATGAATTCTACCACGTACAGCTTTTTTAAAACATGTGTCACGTTTATTATTATGGTAACAATATATGAGGCAGATAGGTGGTACGGTAGATAGAGCATTGAACCTGGAATTTGAAGGACCTGAATTCAAATTCAGATACTAGCTGTGTGATCCTGGGCAAGTCATTTTCTGTCTGTCTCAGTTTCCTCAGCTGTAAAATATGGCTAATAACAGCACCTACCTTAAAGGGTTGTTGTGAGAATTAAATGAGGTAATATTTGTAAAGCACTTTGTAAACCTTGAAACACTATAAAAATGTTAACTTTTGGTTGTAGTGCTACCAACATCATCCTTTTTATCTGTGTCCTGTTCTGAACATTCTCTTCTGGGTACTTTAAAAAATATTTTATTGGTGGCTTTTTTCTTCTTTCCCTCTTTCTCCTTCTTTCTTTTTATCACTTTTAGTACCTTTCCCATTTCCCCTCATCCACAAAAAGCCCTCCCTTGTAACAAATAAGTTAGTCAAACAAAACAAATTTCTGTTGTATTGATCATGTCTGAAAATGTAACCCATTCTGCACCTATAGTCCATCATCTCTTCAGCAAGAGATGGGAGGCATGCTTCCCATCAGTCTTCTGGAGTCATGATTGGCATTAAACAGAGATTTTTAAGGCTTTTAAAGTTGTTGCCCTTTACAATGTAGTAGTCAGAGTATAAATTTTTCTCCTCACTCTTCTCACTCGACCCAGCATAAGTTCATACAAGTCTTCCCAGGATTCTCCAAATCTGCTCTGTCATCATTTTTTACAGGACAGTAATAGTCCATTATACTCATATGCCATAACTTGTTCAGCCATTCTCCCAAATGATAAGCACCCACTTTTTTCCTAGTTCTTTGCTAAAACAACAAAGTGCTACTACAAACATGTTTGTATTTATGGGTTATTTCCTTCTGTCTTTGACCTTTGGGATAGGAGAAAATAAGCATAATATTAGTAAAGTTGAGTCCAAGGGTAAACACAGTTTAGTGACTCCTTTGAATAGAATTCCTAATTGCTTTCCAGAATGGTTGGACCACTTCACAGTTCTACTAACAGTGTCTGTCCTCCCACAACCATTCCAGAAATTGTCATCCCCTCTTTTTGCAGAGGTTATCTTTGACAATTTTACGACTGGGAGAAGGGTGATATGAAGTAGAATCTTACAGTTGTTTTAACTTGATCAGGACAGCTGGAGATGGCCTTAGTTGCACTGGGAGACATTGACCTTTTTAAGCTAAGGTCTTTAACAAGTGTCCTGATCTATATTTGGTCATTGGATCCAGATGGCTCTGGAGGAGATGACTTTGCACAGCCCTCCCTCACTAAAATTCAATTCACTTGCAAGTCATGGTGTCATCATCTTCCTGATGCCATGGTCTTCTTTGAGAATAAAGGACAAACAACCTCTGTGAGTAGTAGTAGGAGTTGCCTCACTGGGGACCCAATTAGAATTGGCCAGTTGGGTAACACAGCTCTTTTCTTATTTCTTTCTTTCTTTCTCTCTCATCTTTCCTTCTTTCTCTCTCTCTCTCTTTCTTTCTTTCTCTCCCTTTCTTTCTTTCTTCCTTTCTTTCTTTCTCTCTCTCTTCCTTTCTTTCTTTCTTTCTTTCTTTCTTTCTTTCTTTCTTTCTTTCTTTCTTTCTTTCTTTCTTTCTTTCTTTCTTTCTTTCTTTCTTTCTTTCTTTCTTTCTTTCTTTCTTTCTTTCTTTCTTTCTTTCTTTCTTTCTTTCTTTCTTTCTTTCCCTTCCCTTTCTTAGGACTGAACATAAATAGCAATTGTTTCTGTTTTGGACACAAACCCTGAGGGTCTTCTCCTCCCAGATTGATTTTTTTTAATTAGGCAAAAGAAACCATTCTCTGCCTCATTTCTTATTAAGCCTTAATCACTGGATAGGTGTTGCCCCCGTCAAACTAAAACCTGCTGGGGAATACCTTATTGACATCCAGGGATCCAACTATATCTTGGTTGATTCCAACCAGAAGCCATCAACATGTAGATGAAGGATGTTCAAAATAAGAAAAGATCCTTTTTCTGTATCTAGGATAGGATAGAAACACTGTATAATTTGCTAAATATATTTTTTCTAAAAAATGAATTGTCTCCCACAGCAGCAAACTTGCCTCTGCTATTGCTGCTCCTGTAATCTACTACTGGGATGCCTTTCTGATGAGCTTCTGCTATCTGCTGCTTTTACCCCAGTGGAACTATTGCCATTTTCTGGAGCTTGGCTTTGGTTCCCAGACTTCTTTCTCAAAGGCTGCTATTGTTCTTTTGTGAGTCTGTCCATATTTCTGACTAAGTCAATGCATTTCCATTCTTTTAGTTATTAATTCTTTCCATCCTATTAGTTATTAGTTATTATTATCACAACCATACACAGTCAGTATAGAAAAGAGCACTTCATATTAAGAACTTTCTTCATCTTGATTAAATTATTTGGTGAGTGAGGATGTACAAATTCACCTAACCAACTATATCTAGCCTACCTAAGACCATGCTTCATATCCCCTCCAGCCATCCACCAGGAAACTTGGGCTGCCTTGGACAAATTACTATTTGCCCAGGTGCTGTATACCCTGCTCTGTCCCACCATACCCTATGTTTGACTTCTTGCTTTACAAATAATAAACAAATAATTATTACCATTTCTACTAGGAAGGAAAGGATAATCAACTGCCTTTTGGCTGCACTCACATTCTCTGTGATTCTCAGACCAAATCTCCCTTCCTTGGTCACAGTTGTCCTCTATGTGTTATCTCACTTCTGTATTTTTATCTAAGTCCCTAGCATAGTGTCTGGAACATGGCAGGTGATTAAACGCTTTTCATTCATTTAGTTCATCCATCCTTTCCCTACAACTTCACTTGCCCCTCATTGGTGAAGAAATTCCCTTTCAATTCCCACCTTGGGAACCCTCCAAGAGACTCTTGGCCACTTTGACACTGGTGACCTTTGCCATGTATGTCTACAGCTACACCCAGGATGCAATAACTCTGACATAAGGAAGAGGAGGAAATGGTGCTTCTTGAATTTAAACACTAGTAACATTTCCTTCCATCATCAAAACCTCCTTGACTTTCCTCCTTCCCAGAATTCTCTTACTTTGTAAATTGATAACTGTTTCACCTTTAGGTCTGCAGAACAGCAGGGAACAAACAGTTCATCTCACAACTTTTCTTCATGAGCTCTATGACACCTGAAATGGAGTGATTGGGATGTCTTAGCCTATTCAAGCTGCCAATTTGAATGAAAAATAGGTAAGTATTGTAGATTCTAACATCCTGGCATCTATCTGTCTCTGAAGCCCAACTCAGGGAGCATCAGGGTGCTCTGTCAGTATTGAATTATTTCTCTTTTACTTCCCTTCTAATGTGTTTTTCAGTTATTACTTAGTAGCTATCATTTTAAATTCAGCACCTCATATGGTACTCAGCATGAGCGCTGCAGATGCTCAATAAATGTAGTTGGTGGAATGCTAGAAGCTAAGGCTAAACCGGGAAAGGAATGTTAAAAACTCTCTCATCTATCCATCCATGGGGCAGAGTAGACTTGGAGTCAGAAAGAACTTTTGAGATCAACTAGTCCAAATGGTCCCATTTTACAGATGAGGAAACTAAGGCTTAGAGAGAACTGACTTGCCTAGATTCACACAGGTTGTTGCTGTGTTGTCCTTCATTCTCAGAAAGGATCATGACATCAAGATGATGACATGACTTGCACTTGCCTTTGATTTGACACAAGCAGTAAGGAAGGAGGGAAACACACTTCCTTATTTTTATTGAGTACTTACAATGTACCAGGTACTTCACAGAAACTGTTTCATTTTATCCTCACAACAGCCTTGCAAGGAAGACACTATTATTATCCCCATTTTGCAGCTTGGAAAAACTAAGGCGGACAGAAGTTAAATGTCTTGCCTAGGGTTACACATGTGTCTTAAGCCAGATTTGAACCAGTCTTTCAGAATCTAAGTCCAACACTCTATCCACTGTACCACCAAGCTGCTAGTAAGTAGAGCACAAATTGGGACTTAAGTTGTGACTTTTAAATCCAGAGCTCTTTTCAGTGAACTACATTGTATCTGCAGAATGATTTGCTAAATGCTTTAATAACGTGGAAGTGGAGGTGGAACCTAGGTTTCTGAAGGCTATGTTAGTCCAGTGTCAGTGCTGGAAAGTATGGAAAACATTCAAGTACAGGGCTGGGAATAGACACTATTTCTGTCTTTTGAGGACAACCTGACAAAATCTAGCCAGGCTCCCCAGTGGAAGTATGGCCTTTAGGTGATGAATTATTTTTTTGACCAGGGAGAATTCATTAAATCATATGATGAGGTGTGGAAGGATTACAATTCACACCGGGGAAAGAAACAGACACACTGATGAAATCACAAATGTTTAAAAATATTTACATATGAGTAAATGGAAGCTATTATTGGTGTCTTCAGGCTAAAGAGGGACTAGAATGAACTCAAGTCCAGTTTTTTGGCCTGTTTTGCTGAGCAACAAGTGCCCAAGGGGAAAACATTCTCTGTTTCCTAGAATTAACCACATAGTTCAAGGGAAAACAAGGCTCAGGGTAGGGAAATTTTACCTAAGTCACCTGAATTTGCTACTAAGGCTGTCTCCAAAAGCCTCCAAATCAAATATGGAGGGGCAAGAACATCTCGTGACCAACGAAAGATTTCATGGATATGCTCCTGCATGATTGCCTCACTTCTAGCACCATGAATCATGATCAAATGAAGTCTGCCACTGTTTCTGAAAAGGGTGTGCCAATCTACTTTCCTATGGCCTCATTTAACATCCCTGTCACTTCCTTTTTTATGCTGTCTTTCCCATTGGAATGTAAGTTCTCTGAGGATAAGCTCCAAATGGAGACATGGATGAGATATATAGTTCACAGAATAAATAAGTTAAAGGAACAAGGAAGAAATTACCTTTCAGATCTATGAACGGGGGAAGAATTTGTGAATAAACAAGTTGATAGAGAGGATCACAGGAGCTGAAGGATAATTTTGATCATACAAAATTTAAAAGTTTTTGTATAACATATCCAAAAGCAGTAAAAATTAGAAGGGCATCAGAGAATGGTGAAAAATCTTTGTAACAAGTGATTGATGAAAGTCTTATTTTCAAGATATATGGAACTGATTCAGATTTATAAAACTAAGAGCCATTCCCCAATAAACAATATTTAAAGGATATGATTGAACAGGCAGTTTTCAAAGGAAGATATCCAAGCTATTAATGTTATTATGAAAAAAAACTGCTCTGAATCACTAATAGTTAGAGAAATTAAAATTAAAGTGACTTTGAGGTTCTACCTCATACCTGTCAAATGGGCAAAATGTTGGAGGGAGTGAGGGCAAATAGACATATCAGTACACTTATAGTAGAACTGTGAATTGTTTAATTTATTTTGTAAAGCAATTTTTAACTCTACCTGGACTGTTAACTATGTATACCCTTCAGTGCAACTGTAGCACTACTAGGTCTATACTCATAGGAAGAGGAAAATAACACAAAGACAGAGTAATTCTTTTCATGGTAGCCACAAACTGGAAGCTAAGAGGCTGTCGTCCTTTGGGTTATAGCTAAACAAATTGTGGTGTGTGTATGTAATGGAGTATTATTGTGCTACAAGAAATTGTGAAATGGGGGGGGGTGGAGGTGGTTAAGAAAAACTGTAAAGACCTGTATGAACTGATGCAGAACAGTGAACAGAATTAGGAGATAAAATGATAAATTGATAAAATGATAATGATAAAATTATAAAGAAAAACAACTTTGAAAACCTTTCAAACTTGAATCAATGCAAGGATAAACCATGAGTCCAAAAGAATGAAAATGAAACATTTCACTTGCCTTTTGATAGAAGCAATAAGCTTAAAACATAGGAAGAAATGGACATTTTGGGACATGGCTAATGTGAGGAATTTGTAAATATGTATTGGGGGAAGATGTAGATTAATTTTTTCTAAATACTTGTTACTTGACAACTTTTTTAAAAAATTAAAATCAAGCTTAAGCTGACAGTAGATCTCAGAGGTCATTGAGCCTTACTCTCCTCATTTTAAAGCTGAAGAAAGTGAGGTCTAGCACCTGTCACCTAAGTAAGAAGTATATAAGTCAGACTAGAAGGGAGGGTTTTTGACTCTGCAAGTAAGGTGCCAAACTGCTTTTGGGCAGATAGGAGCTATGCTAATATCCCTCCCAGGATATCCGTATGTTAGTAGCAGACACTTAAATACTGAAAAGGAATGCATATTTAGTGCTAGAATTGAAACACTAGGGACTGGAGACGTATCTGCCCCTCTGATTATCCTAACCAGAGAACCTTGTATTCCTCTCCTTGTAAGCCTAGATCATTTGGCTAGCCTTTCTATGGTGTAGGGCTCTGTTGAAGGACATCTTTAGTAAAACAGGAGTGAATGGTCTATCCACCCACATACCTAAGGTATGGTACCAATGACTTTGGCAGGCTCATTCCCGTGAAAGAGAAGGTGGAAAAATCCAGATGGAAAATCCTGCCTTGACCAAATTAATATGAGCAACAGGAAAAACCCTAAATTGGTTCTATAACAACTGACCCTCTGTTCTTAAATCCACAGGAAAGAAAAAAAATGAATCCCACGTGAAGGAAAATTGAAGTGAGCCCAAGAGTTCATCAATACTTTTCT
This sequence comes from Notamacropus eugenii, assembly GCF_028372415.1. Classification (NCBI taxonomy): domain Eukaryota; kingdom Metazoa; phylum Chordata; class Mammalia; order Diprotodontia; family Macropodidae; genus Notamacropus; species Notamacropus eugenii. The sequence goes on from NC_092876.1 coordinate 311,340,991, forward strand.
GTCTCCTCTCTTAGTGTTCCTTCTAAAGATGTTAGAACATACCTCACTGTTTGAGCAAGGTAATTTGATCCAGGCAATAATCCCCATAAATATTCATGATTTTGCCTTAACATTAAAATAACATCTGTTTCCAAACATCTGCAATCTGTTTTCAATGCTTCAGTAAAATGTAAATTAACTATAACTAATACAATAAAGTGCTAATAGGGATAATGATAATGAAAGATGCCTATTAGTGGAAAGAACATGGCCCAGCCCACAATGGCTAGTTTCTAAACTTCCTTGAAATTTCACTTTACTTCCTTCTAAAAAAAGTCTCCCAAATGAGTGTCTGTTGGAAAAATCAAGAAATAACTTCATATGACGGGGAGGGGGAAGATTTTCATGAAATGCCTCTCAAAGGATGAGGTTCAACCTGAGCATCAGCGGGGTGCTATAGAAAAAGGATTGACTTGGGCATCCAGAGACCTGGGTTTTAGTCTTAACATGGAAACTTCCAATCTGTGAAACTTGTGGGCAAGTCATTATACCTCGCTGAGACTCAGTTTTCTCCTCTATAATATGGGTATGAACAATGCCTAAACTACCGACCTCACAAAGTTGCCATTTGTAGGCCTAAATGTGACTTCTTATTACCCAGCATCATATCAGAGAAGTCATTTAGTTCTGGAAAGAAAGAAAAGGGTGAGGGGAGAATTGTGGAAGTAATAGGCCAAGTTGATTCATTTTTCTCTCCTGCTCTTTTTCTTTTCAAACTGTTTCTGAGGCTTAAGGTGGAGGCACCCTAGAAATACATACATCACCTTCTTTGGCTGATTAGGAAAAGAACATTTCCTCAGAATGCCAAATGCCCATCTTTCAAAGTCTAACTCAAGTACCACCTTATCTCTGAATCCTACCTTGACTGAGTGTCCACATTAACCTTTATCTTCTCCAGATTCCTACAACCTTTGTAATCTAGGTCATACATGTAGCTTGGCAAGGAAGTATATAATGTCATGAATTTTTCTGCCAATTCTCTCCCCAATTGGAAGGTGAGTCCTATGTGGGCAAAGACTATCTTTTACTTCTCTTTATCCCTAGGAGCCTAGAAGGGGGCAAAATACACAGTAAGCACTCACTGAAGACTGGTGTTAACTAAGATTCATTCTGGAAACCATGAGATTTCTGAAGGTTTTGAAATGCTCAGAAAGTTAAAGTAATTCAGAAGCCTACTGAGAAATAGGAATGTTCTATCTGATTATATTTTTAGGACCCATCTCATTGCTATGAGATCCTTTTTTTTAGTCCACTTCAGAGTCAAATGAATGAAAACATATTGACTAAGCATTCACTGAGTACCAATACTATGCTATTAATTAATAAGACAGCCTCTGCCTTTGAGGAGCTTATATGAGAGAGTGGTGACTAAGGAAGGAAGTTTTGATTGGAGAAATCAGAAGGATGGTGAGTTGATTCACAGAAAACAGGCTTTTTCAGAATTGATGGTGGTATTAATTTAATTATTGTATCCAGAGCAAAAATTGGAAAGCCAAGAGGTAGGGCAGTGAAGGGACAGGGGAACAAAGAGGAAGAAGAGGAAAAAGGGAAGACGTGGATGGGGTGTGGTTAAATGAGCATTCTCTCACTCACTAAATAAGACAGCTAGGTGGGTGGCACAGTGGATAGAGTACTAGATCAAGAAGACTCAAATCTGGCCTCAGACACTTGCCAGCTGTGAGGCCCTAGGCAAGTAAGTCACTTACTCTGCCTCAGTTTCCTTATCTGTAAAATGAACTGGAGAAGGAAATGGCAAGTCACTTCAGTATCTTTGCCAAGAAAAGCCCAAGTGGAGTCATGAAGTACCAGACATGACTGAACAACAACAGTCTGAATCCCAGAGAGGGAACTCCAAAACTGAGAGGATTAATTCCCTCATGGACTAGAGTGATGGTTTCCGAAGATCTGGCAGGGAGGAAGAAGCAGGGCATCAGCAGGGCAGATGGCAATGTGGTTTGCATTTAATAAATAACCTTTCATTGAATTAAAAAGAGAATAGGATTACAGATTTGGAGTTGAAATAGACCTTATAAGTCATAGTCCAATGCCTTATTATAGATGTTATGACTAAGGTTCTAGGAGGGAGAGTGGTTTGCCATTAGTCACATGGGAAATAAGTGGCAGAATCAAGATTTGAACCCTGATCCTCTCATTCCAAATCAAGCTGCCTTTCCACTATCCTTCAATGTCTCCACAATGTGGCAAAGATAAAACAAGACCCAAAGAAAAGAAGCCATTCAGAGCTTAGATTACAACGTGCCTCCCAAGGGCCCTTATTCTGGTCTCACGCCAATGGCCCCTTGTGATGGAGCCTCAGATCCTTACTGTGCAGGTGGGTGAAATGGAAATGCTTTTCATGGGGAGAGGAAAAACCAAGGTGGCAACTTTTGTTTTGGGGATCCCTGGCTTCTAGAAATGTCACTGGGGACATTTCTATAAAATAAAACTGACCCCAGAGAAGTGAAAGGTCAGGAAATGCTACAGATAGAACTGTTCCTTCATGGCCAGGTTGGAGTTTAATACATCAAAGGCCTTCTTTCCCTAGCACCAGGAAAAGTGCTGTACTGCCCATCTTTATTAGTTGTAAGTCAGAGGGCAGGGTCAGGTCAATACATGCCATTTCCAAAGCTTTCACCTTTCTCCTCTGGGCTGACTTAAGGCTAACAAGCTGACCCCTTGGCATAGAATTATATGTGAACCACATGTTCAGGACCTATGACCACTTAAATTAGGGCTGTTAAGTTTTGCTCATGACTGAACCTCTGCTTTTTCCACTGGAAAGGGTCATTTTTTTTAGTTTGGCTTAGTTTTTCCACTGTGGAAATTCCTCTTAAGTCTCCCTGTTGAGAGAGGTTATTGATCATAAATCACTGCTCTGAGCTCACCGAAGCTTGTTGTCAGTTTACAAGGCACTTTCACACGTGTTATTTTATCTGATCCTCACAACTGCCCTGGGAGATAAGTTGAGGCAGTATTATCATGCCCAGTTTTCAGGTAAAAAGACTAAGGGGAAAGGGGGCAATAAGGGACTTGTCTAAGGTCACATAGATAAACTGAGGCAGCAGCATTGGTGTTCTATCCCAGGTCTTGTCTCCAAGCCTACGTTCTTTCTACTGTGCCACATACCAGATCACTAGAATTACTTAGCTCCTCAGCTCCTAATAATAACAGCTAGCATTTATGTAGTGCTTACTATGTGCCAGGCATTCTGCTAAGGGCTTTACCATTATTGTACCATTTGATCCCAGAACAGCCCTGGGAGGTAAGTACTATTATTACCCTCATTTCATAGATGAGGAAGCTAAGGCAAAAGGGAGTTTAAGTGACTTACTCACCGTCACACAGCTAGTTAAGTATCTGAGGTCAGATTTGAACTCAGGTCTTCTTGTCTCCAGGCCAGGTACTCCATCCAGGTCTACTGGCTGCCCCATCATTTATTAAACACATATTATAGGAAAATCACTATGCTAAGTGTTAGGGAAATAAAAACAAAAGCTAGACAGTCCTGGCTCTCAGGGAGCCTACATTCTAATAGAGGAAGAAAGCACAGATAGGCAAGTCTCATCTGCTCTTTGGTACCAAACATAGTTTAGTCTTTATCACCACTACAACCTCCTCCACAAGTCTTTACTTGACCATGGAGCCAAAAAATAGCTCTGTGCATAACTTGGTGAAAAGCTTGGGCTATGGCTGGTATCAAAGGGTTCATGGTACTTGGACTGGTTGAACTCTTGTATATGGAAGCTAGAATGTAGATAGGATCAAGGTCATGGATAAGGAGGCAGGGACCCTGGACGGTCTGCTTCTTTCCCTTCCCAACTTTTTCCCTTCCACATGCATACATACTTAGGTCATTAGTATCCTAGATCAAGGTTTCCTACAACCAATGTTTGACCTTGGCAAAGTTGTAAAGCAAGTAGTTTGCCTTCTGAGACCTAAGCCTCCCATTCTCTTTTCTTTTCCACAGTACATCATGTTCCAGTACCTTAAGTGATACAGATATACAGAGAGATCCCCTGTACTCCTTCCCTACTCCCTTCATATCAAGCCTACTATCAGGAAAAGATCTGTTATTAGTCACTTCCATCTTAGTATAAATATGTCACTAGTAGGGAAAATTGCTTTCTACACAAAATTTTTCACAGCAGAAAGAAAAGTGTTATTCAGAATTTCCAATATTTCAATATATTTGGTTGGGAAGGAATTAGGGTGAGAAACACAAGAAGAACTTTCCCAGTGCTCCTAAAATCACAAGTTCTCTGCTCTGTCTATGTAGAAGGCACACCCAATCAAGACTCTACATTAGCCTTCTTTTAATCAATTGGAATAGGTATGACCAAGTTTCATAAGTACAGGCCTTACATGGAATCTGCTTGACCAAGACACTGACATTTGAGCTTCATTCCCTAATTCATCAGCCAAATTTCAAGTCCCATCAGTACTTCCCTCAATTCAGGACCCTTCATTCAAGGCAGCTCATACCCTAATGACTAACCCTCCAGAATCGTTGACTTCCTGAAGCCCCCTGTCCCTAGATAAGATGGACCTGGTCTCATCTGACTATGGAGATCTGATTGAGGGTCAGCCCTAGAGGTGGTCACTTAGTCATTTGTTACAGAGACATATCTTACACTTGGAAGGTGACCTCAAATATCAGCCAACTTATAACTTAAGGATTCAGGATTAGGTTGAAGTTGATAACATACGAGAGTCTAGGTATAAAGTGATATCTTTTATGATCTGACAAAATGCTATAGATACAGGAGACACCTGTGTTGTGCCTTACGACCAGATGATAGCTAATGCCCCCAGCAGGAGAGAACAATCAAATACATGAACTGTGTTTATGATTTCACTTCCCTAAGATGTTTATTTACTTAAAACAGTGTTTTTTCCCTTGACTCTAGCAGTTAAAATGAAAATGTTTGCATTTCTATAGGTCTGATATGCTCGAATTTCAAAACCTTGTATTTCATACCAGAGAGGCAACCTTGGGCAAACCTTACATTTATTAATAATAGTAAAAGAAAATTACAGTTTTATGTATATGAACAATTACAACTGAGGATAAAAGTGTAAACAGAAACAAAAGTTAATAGATTTACTGATAGTTCTCTGCTTTGGACACCATCCAGCTTTCCATATTTCTAGTGTCATTGAGATTATTCCATGGCTCATTTTGCCTATGCATGGAGCTGTCCCTGGTCCCATTATCTGAGCTTCATAGAATTCTTACAAGTCACCTATTGAATCTAACTGGAAATTCTAGGGAAGCTCCATCATAAACTCTCTACCCAGAGGGGCTATTATATCTGCTACGAGACATCCTGGACAGCTATTCTTGCCTTGGGAGTGGGAGTGTAAAGAGCAATTGGACCTCCCAGTTTCTCTTCTTCCTATAACAATAAAACCCAGGAAATGCCCAGTAAGGAGCTAGGCATGTTCATTCTTGTACTCACCAAGCATTTACAGAGCACTTATTGTGTTCACTTAAGGATATACAAAGAAAACTAACATAATCTCTGCTCCAAAAGAGCTTGCAGTCTAGTTAAGGAGCTAAAATATAGGCAAATATCTATAACGTGCTGTGATGTTCAGTTGTTACAGTTGTGTCTGACTCTTTGTGACCCCATTTGGGGTTTTCTTGGCAAAGATACTGCAGTGGTTTGCCATGTTTTTCTCCAGTTCATTTTACAAATGAGGAAAGTGAGGCAAACAGGGTTAAGTGACCTGCCCAGGGTCACACTGCTAGGAAGTGTCTGAGGTCAGATCTGAACTCAGGAAAATGGGAGTCTCCTTAACTCCAGGTTCTAGAAGTCCAATAGCTATAATACTAGGCAGTAAATAAAAAACAAATGAGTAGTACAGGACAGTATAGGTCTTTAGAGAAAGAAAAAAAGCACAGTGGCACAGGGTGAGTCAAAATGTCTTCAGGGAGGAGATAGCATTTGAGTTAGGACTTCAAAGGTGGGCAGAGTATCAGCAGGTAAACATGCGTGCAGATTAAGCGAAGTCTCAGAGACATGAAAATTTTTAAAACTGAATTTAAAACATTTAGAAATATTGAGGGGGATAGGGAGTAAATGGGGTTGATTAGAGCATAGTATTCACAAAGGAGAGTAGTGAGAGATACACTCAGAAAAGTAAGTTAGGGCCAAGCTGTGAAGGTCTTTGAATGCCACAGTAAGGAGCTTGTACATCATTTTGTAGGTAGTAGGTAACCACTGAAGTTTCTTGAATAGGGGAGGAGCATATTAAAAGCAGTGTCTGAAGAAAATCAATCTGACAGTTAAGAAGGATGAACTAAAATGGGGGAAGATCAGAGGCAAGGAAAAAATAAGGAAATGCATAATATGTTTTGACTTGAGGAAAGGAAAAGGAAGCCCCTGGACATTTAAAAGTTGTTTGGGTCTACTCTGAGAGACATTAAAAATTCAAGAGTACCACATGGGAGTCCTAACAGCTGAGCTATACTGAATTCTACATGTGCATTAATGATGTCCCTAGCACATTAGAATGAACCCTGGTTCAGGAATCAGGAGACCTGGATTCTAACCTTGACTACTATTAATTTTTAGTGTGACTTTGAACAAGTTATTACACCACCCTAGGTCTCAGTTTCTTTATCTGTAAAATTAGAAAGTTAGTCTATCAAGTTCAATCTATCAAGATCCAAGGTTCGATCTATCAAGACTTTCCCAACTTTAAAAATCTATAAGTCTGCAATTTTGTCTGTTCTCCCTCTTTCATTGTCCCTAAGCTCAAACAATGAGTTTCTTTGGAATCTTATCAAGATAATGCTGAGAAAGAAAACAGAAATGGTTCTGGGACATCTTCATACTATACAATCTCCAAGCTTAAAAGAGAGTATAATAGATTAGTGTGGCTTCCAAGAAAGGGAGGGATAAGGTGGTGGGGAGAGGGAATAAGAGAGAGACAGAGACAGCAGGAGAGAGAGAGAAAGAAGGAAGGAGAAAGAGAGAGAAGAGAAAGAAAGAGAAAAGAGAGTTCTTTAAAAAATAGCACAGCTGATAGTGGTTAAATGAGGTTGTTTGAAGGAGATTTTCCTTTTTTTTTTACTTTTAATGGTCTAGGTCTAGGACTAGAGGCTGGGGGAGGGAGGATGAAACATGAAAGCTGTTTGTTATTAGTAACACAAGTAAGGAATGTCCATCCTTCCAAGTCTCCCTACCTTCCAAACCTACCACATTTTAAATGAGTCCAAAGTCTGCCAGGACGTGCCAGGGTCTGCACACATCGTAAATTGTAAATGAAACAATCCTGGCTGCAGCTGTTAGCTCTGATGGAATTAGTTGCTGCCATTTTAGCCCTTAGGAGAGTTCAGAAAGAAACCTTTCACCTGAGCTATTATGTCTCCTCTTGGAGAAACTTAGAGCATTAGCAAGTAATATCTCCTCTTATGAATTAGGCACAGACCAACCTGAATCTTCCCATTTTACAGATGAGAAATCTGAGGTCCTGACAACAGAGTGGCTTTGCTAAAGACCACTCTTACGGAAATAATGGTAGAGCTAGGACTAGGAATGTGCTAGTCAATTCAGTTATACAAGCACTTATTAAATTCCTGCTGTGTATCAGGCACTGAAGATGCAAGGACAAAAAAAAAAAGTCCCTGCTCTTAAGACTATTGTATTTCACTTGAGTGAAACATCTCTATATATTCCAAATAGAGTTTGGGGTTGGGGCATGGGAGGAGAGAAGGAGTAGGAAGAGAGAATCTCTGACATTTAGAGGAATCAGAAAAGCCCTCTCTTTTGTGCTTGAGCTGAGCCTTGAAAGCAGCCAGGGATTTCTAGGGACAAAGTTAGGAGGGAGGACATTCACACACTGTGCTCTTTCTTTCCCAATGCCTGTACTCAGTCTGTTGTTCCTGCCCAAGATATCTGTCCTCAGCCCTTTGGTTTATGTACATCCCATTTCTTCAAAATCTAAACTCAAGTGCCACATCCTCCAAGAAATCTTCCCTGACTATCCCAATTCCCACTGATGCCTGCTTTCTCTGAATTTGTATTGCACATATGGTCTATATCAGTTAGTGCTCATGTATGCTTATTTGTATAACTAATACATACCAGTAGACCATAAGTTCTTTGAAGGTAGGAGCCATGAAATATAAAATATCAGAATTGGAAAGGACATTAGAGACTATCTAATCCAGGATTTCTTAAGCTTTTTTGTGTCATGGACCCCTCTTTGGCAGTCAAGTGAAACCTAGAAATCCCTTATCTGAATATTTTTAAATGCATAAAATGTATGATTAAAAGAAAACCAATTGCATCAAAATGCAATTAGAACTTTTAAAAAGTTCTTAGAATCCACTTTGATATAGCATATTTCCATCATTTTTATATTTGAGAAAATCTGGTCCCTGTAAGGTGAACTAATGGGCTCCATGCCATCCAACTGATCAGAGGCACAGCCAAAAATAGACCCAGGCAAAGAGCTCCAAGAAAATAAGAATTCTGACTGATGGCCTTTAGTGGGTCAATAGTAATAGAATTGAGAATAAAACCCTCCTTTCACTTTTTACTCCCAACAACCTTATTCTCTGGAAAGGGTCAGCCTTTTGGGAATGCCCAGCATGTAGCTACTTCTCTTCCTTTCTTTCTCTTTTAGAGACCTATCCTCAGGAACTGGTTGGATTCACTTCAACTTCCCAGTCAGATTAATCAAGCATTATTAAAATGAGGGGGATAGAATTTCATGAGATTGTTGAACATACTCAATTTTGATTCTTGCAAGTCTCAGATCAGGGGACATGCAACCCTCCCTTCAGAAAACTGGAAAAAACAGACTCTCGAAGAGTTGCCTTTAGCAATTCTGCACCTGTGCAAGGGAGGCAGTCAGACAACCTGAAGGATGGAGACTAGCCACAAATACTGAGGCCATGCCAAATCGAATACTTATGTAATCGGCTTTCCATAGAAAACTCCTTAGAGAAACAGTAGTAGTAGTAGTAGTAGTAGTAGTAGTAGTAGTAGTAGTAGTAGTAGTAGTAGTAGTAGTAGTAGTAGCAGTAGTAGTAGTAGTCTATCACTGGGTCACTCCAAAACAGAGTCTAAAACTCTATGGGACTCCTTTGTTGGTTTTTAGAAAATCCAAAATGAGGAGCTAAGAACAAAGTGTTGAAATGCATACAGGACCATAAATTTTAAAACTGATGCATGTGTACAAGGACACGTGAATTGTTCAATTAGATATGTCAGTGCTCTCACTGGTGAGGATGTTTCTTTCCCAAGTACTGATCATAACCCCTTCACACTTTCTGAAAATCATAAGATCATTGATTTAAACTAGAAGAAACCTTAACAGTTATACTATCCCCAAGCTAAAGAGAGAGTAAAAGAGATCTGCTTCCTTATCTTATAGATTAGGGAATTGAGGTCCAGAGAGACTGTAACTTGTCCAAAGTTATGTAAGTTTTAAGTGAAACTCTGAAAACAGGTCCTCTGGCTCTGAATCCAAACTACCTGAACAATTAAAAGACCTTGCAAAGGAAAAACATATTCTCCTCATGCTAGAGTCCAAATATGCAACTCTATATAGCACTCCATAGGACAACGGAAGCGTTGAGGTAGCTAGAACCCAAACCATTCCGATCTTGGAGACAATGACCTGAAGGGAAAACTGATTGACCATTAAAACTGATCACTAAAATAACCATTTAATTCAGTCCAATTCAATATAATTTAAACAATGTTTATTCAGTACTTGTGATGTGACAGGCATTATGCCAGGTCTAGGTTTACAAAAACAAAATAAAAACCAGTATCTCCCACATTCTATCAGGAGAAACAACATATATACAGATACACATACACACATATATATACTCAGACACACATACATACACATATATACCTATATGTATGTATAATACATATGTGTGTACACACACATATATGAGTAATTAAATGATATATAAATATATGAAATATTCATTATATAAAATAATTGCATTAAAATTTTATACAAAATAAAAAAACATGGTTGGAGGAAGAGAGTTCTAAGAAGAGGGGAATCAGGAAAGCTCTCCCATGGGAGGAGGTGCTTGAGCTAAGTTTTGCAGGGAGCTGGGGATTCCAAAAGGTGGAGATGAGGAGAGATAGCATTCCAGGCACAAGGGACAACTGTTACAGAGGGATGGGTGGAAACAGCAAAGAGGCCAATTTGACTGGAAAGTACAGTGTCTGAGGGGAAGAAATGTGTTATCAGCTTATAAAGAAAAGCTGGAGCCAAATTGTGAAGGGGTTTAAATATGTACAAAAAAGAGGAGTTATTTTTTTACTGGAGGAAGCAGGGAGCCACCAACACTTCTTGAGCTGAAGAGTGACGTGCTCTGTCCTGTGCTTTACAAACAACCATTTGGCAACTGTATAAAGCAGTGATGGGGGCAGCTAGGTGGTGCAGTGGATAGAGCACCAGTGCAAGAGTCAGGAAGACCTGAGTTCAAGTCTCACCTCAGACACTTGACACTCACTTGCTATGTGACCTTGGGCAAGTCACTTAACCCCAATTGCCTCATCCTGGGTCATCTCCAGTCATCCTGATGAACATCTGGTCACTGGAATCAGATGGCTCTGGAGGAGAAGTGAGGCTGGTGACATGCACTGCCCTCCCTCACTCAAAATAAAGTCAAGTGCAAGTCATGTCATTATTTCTTTGATGGCATGGTCTTTTTCCACAACAAAGGACGAACACACACCAAAGCAGTGATGTTGAACTCAAATAGAAATTGGGCCACTAAATTCTAGAAAAGGAGGCAGATGGGGGCTACTTCAACCATCAGTGTCCAGAAATTCAGAGGAAGAGATTTGTAGTCCTAATACAGTACAGTAGCCAAACTTTGTGTCTCCCTGTGGCTAGCACAGTGCTACGAACACATCTATGAATATTTCAAGGACCTTTAATTGTGCTGGGGTGGCTATTTTCTTCCCTGAAGCAGATCTCAGCCCCTCTAATACTTAGTAGAAGATCCTCTTGAGTGTCTCCAGCTAAAAAATTCGTCAAACTAGAGCCAACCTAGCGAGGAGCCTCCTTGAAATGAACTTGGCTGGATCTAAGTAACTAATAACAAACCGTCATCAGGCTCCAGGCCCACATTCCATAGTGAGTGCTTAATGGGAGTAGGGCCTGATTTCATTGGTATTAGAAACTCTCAGGTAAGGAAACTCTCTACCAATGCATTTAATAAATGTTTGTTATATTAGGCAACTTCAGGGGATAAAGGGCTGGGCCCAAAGTCAGGAAGACTTGAGTTCAAATTCTGTTTCAGATACTAGCTGAAAGCTCTTAGATAAGTCACTTAGCCTCTCCTACATTTTCTTATCTATAAAATGGGTATAATCATAGCACCTACCTCTCAGGGTTGTTGGGAAGATCAAATGTGATGATTTTTTAAAAACACAAAGATCAAATGTGAGGATATGTATAAAAAACCTGGCACATAGTAAGTAATATATAAATGTTAGCTATTATTTTTACAGATAAAGTGGCAGGAATTTAAGCTGGAAAAGAAAGCTTTTCTACCATGGGTGGCTAATAAAACATTGAGGACAAAGGAATTGACAAATTTCTGGATGAATCTCTTCTCTTCTCCCCCTCTCCTATCTCAGAGGGGCAGGGGTGAGGCAGGAGCAGGGTTGGGGTTCACTTTATGGATCTGGCTACTCAAGCTTGGCCTAGAGCTAGTTCTCGGCCTAGAAGTTGGTCAACCAGGACCCAATCATTTCCTTTTTAGTGGGTGAGTCTGAAGGGCCTCATATTCCCCTCTAATAAGAAAAGACCCCATTAATAATCAGGAAGCTAAGCTTTCCAAGGAGAGCCTCTGCCTAGGGGGAATGGATGCTAGCCCCACTACCACTGTTTTTCATTCTGGTTCAATAATAAATTGTATTTTTTTTTCCTCCCAACCTCCTCCCTCCCTGGCCCAGCCCTTGTTTTGCAGTCAGGGAATATCAGTCATGATAAGACATTACTTAAAGCAGCAGTGACAGTGCCTAATCATTCTTGTGAAATATAGACTTCTCTCCCCACTCCAGGCAGGCCTGACATTAATACACATTTATGCAAAGCAAGAGCTGGAGCTGTCGGGGGCTAATCTTTACAAGTATGATAAATGATGTTTATTTTCCATGATGGAATGAAACACCCTGGCCGACAGTAATTGTAATAAAAAGGACAGATCAACTTCTATAAAGTGATTGAATTACCTAGCTATTGCATTAATGCGTGAACTCAGTACTGTCACCCGGCTTCCTTAGGGTTCCGAGTGACAATCACCCAGGAAACATTCACCTTCATTCAGACTCCCTGCCCTTCACCCCAGAAAATGAGAAGGAATGGAAAGCTTGTGGATGAGACTTTTCTTTTGTCTTCCCATAGCTCATGTCCCTTATCCCTTGACTCTTAGGATTTAACCTACCAGAAGCAGATACTTCTCATCCTCAGATGGAGAGAGGCTGATCTTCTAGTTTGGGGTATGGGTGGCAGTCTGGGAGACTGATGAGTCCGTCAGAATGTCAGAGCAGCTGTCAGAGCAGGGACCAGACAGACCATCAATTATGACCCTTGAATGGCTGGGATGAAACCTGATCCCACACTTTTTTGCCAAAGTGGGATCAGGCCACCATCGTGGTTCTGAGGAGAGCCCAGAAAAGTGGACTTTCACCTAACCCAGAGGCCATAGCTATTCTAGAAGGGGATGCTGATGACAAGAGTCATTTGGCAGAGCAGCTGTGTGTGGCCATAGACTGGCCTCAAGAGGCTAGTGCAACTCAGCAGAGCCATTCACTCATTGTATTAGAATAATACCAGTACCATGTCCGTGCTCCTTTCCAAAAAGAATACCTTTTATAAATATATTTGTGCATATGTAGATATATATCTATGTGTATATGTACAGATGTATAACCATTTTTGCGCAGACATTACTCTGAGAGGTAGTATGCCACAGCGGATTGACGGATAGCCTGGAAGACTTATTTTCATCTTCTGCCTCTGTGACTGTGTGACCCTGGTCAAGTCATTCTCAGTGCTCTAGGAAACTCTCTAAAGACTATGAGGCATACACCTGAATTGGTAAAGGGGCTTCCTTCACACATGAATTCCCTAAATCCATGATATCACAGGTCCCTCCCCTGTCCCTTTATAGAAGATCTCAGAAGTCTAAGACTTTGGGAACACTATATTTCTCTAAGTTTCGCCAAGCATTTGATTCCCATTAACTCATTCAAGCCTCAGAACCGTTGCTGTCAAATTGAGAAAAGAAATAAGGGCCCCTAATCCTGCGGCCGCACACTGACTTAATCTTAAAATGTGATATTATCTATGTTTCATTGTATATTTATTTTGTTAAAAATATTTCCCAATCACATTTTAATCAGGCTCGGCCAGCACTTGGAAGTGTTGTGAATTGCACGCTGCTCTAAATAACTCTGTGAAGTCAAGTTATCTCTGTTTCATAGATGAAGCAATTGATTCTTAGAGATGTTAGGTGATTTGCTCAGGTTCAAAAGGCACGTAAGCAGGATTCAGATCTGGATCCCTGGGGCATTCCATGCAGCTCCCTTTCTAAGACTCATCTTTGACTGTAGGGGGTGTCCCTATGGTGGCAGGTAAGTGGATACTTTGTAGTTGTATAACCCCAGGCAAGTCACTTCACCTGTCTGCCTCAGTTTCTTCATCTGTAAAATAGGGAACAAAACCAGCCTAACTCATAGGGTCATTGTGAGCATCACATGGGATAATAATTGTAAGGTGCTTTGCGAACATTAAAGTACTATATACATGCCAGCTATGATGATGATGATGATGATGATGATGATGATGATGATGATGATGATGATGGTGGTGGCGGTGATGATGATGATGATGGTGGTGGCGGTGATGATGATGATGGTGGGGGTGATGGTGATGATGATGATGATGGTGGTGGCGGTGATGATGATGATGATGGTGGTGGGGGTGGCGGTGATGATGATGATGATGATGATGATGGTGGGGGTGGTGGTGATGATGATGATGATGAGGATGGTGATGATGGTGGTGGCGGTGATGATGATGATGGTGGGGGTGGTGGTGATGATGATGATGATGATGATGATGATGGTGGGGGTGGTGGTGATGATGATGATGATGAGGATGGTGATGATGGTGGTGGTGGTGATGATGATGATGGTGGGGGTGGCGGTGATGATGATGATGGTGGGGGTGGGATGGGGCTCTCAATAAGGAGGAAAAGCAGATAGAGGTACAAACACAAAAGAAGCAGAAAAATGGGGAATAGAATCATAGAGTCTAAGGGTCTTCAAACCATGTTCACCACCTACAGCATTCATCTTCCACAGAGAGACTAGAGGGATTTTCCTAAGGCACAGTTCTAATCAGGAGACTCCCCTATTCAATATCCCCAGTTTACTTCTATTACTCTTTGTCTTGAAAGATCAAAAACAAACTGTTTAGCATTTAAGTTTCTTGACAGCCTGAATCCAACCTACCTTTCCAGGCTTATTATATGTTAGATACTTAAATGGACTATTAGATCCAACCAAACCGAACTGCTCGTTCCTTGTATAAGATGCTCCACCTCCCACCTCCATGCCTTTGCAGTGACTGTCCCCATGCCTAGAATGCTCTTCCTCTTCACTACTCTTAGATTCTTTGTTTCCTTCAAAACACCACTCAAATCCTACTTTCTACATGAAGCCTTTCTTGATTCCTCCAGGGACTAGTACAGTCACTCCTTAAAATTACCTTGCATCTACCATGTACATACCTGTATATTTACTTTAAGCCCTATGATAGAATTTAAGTTCTTTGAGAGCAGAGACTCTTTCATTTTTGTCTTTTTTGAGTCCCAAACGCTGGAACATAGTTGGCACTTTATAAATGCTTATTCATAGATTGGTTTGTTCAACAGTTCCAATAACTGGTCATCCGACCTCTGTTGAAATACCTTTAGTGACAAGGATGTCACAACTCTAAAAGGCAACCCATCCTATTTGAAGATAGCTCCTAATGTGAGAAGTGGTTTTCCTTCCTGCAGATGCTGTCAGTCTTGGCTGAGGTGTCGGTTAGTTTTGCTGAACTGTTTTTCCCCCCTTTCTTCCTTGTGTATTCTATATTACACGGGATGGCTCTCCAGGGAAGGGAGGGATGTATTTGGAGGTGAAGGTGATGTAAAGGCCAATGATAGCAATACAATTTTCCTTAGTTTAAATCAGACTCTGCTTCCCATAACTTATAACCATTGAACCTAGTTTTGTCCTCTGAGGCCAGGCAGAACAAGTCATTTATTATTGTTACTACCAATATTAATGACAGTAATAATAATAATCTACATTTATATAATGCTTCAACATTTGCAAAGCACTTGACACACATCTCATCAGGCAGCTAGGCGGCACAATGGATAGAGACCTGGGTCTGGAGTATGGAAGACCTGAGCTCAAATCCTGCCTTAAACACGTGCGGCATGACCTTGCACAAATCACTTAAACTCTGTCTTAGTTTTCTCAGCAGTCAAATGGTGATAATAATATCACCTGTCTCATAGGGTTATTGTGAGGATCAAATGACATAATATTTATCAAAGAACTTAGTGCAGTGCCTGGCATATATTAGTGCTATATAAATGCTAGTTATCATAATTATATTATTGTCATATCCTCATAATACCGAAGTCAAATATGGCAGACATCAGACAATGATAGAGATTTAGGCTTGACATATGAAGAAAGTTCCTCACTACTAGAGGTGGTTAGGAACCAATCCAACTTGGAATGGGTTGCCTTGGGAGAGCCCTAGTGGGATTTTCTTCCCTAGAAATCTTCAAGCAAAGGCTGGATGGCCTTTTCTGCCATATTATAAGAGGGTATTCATGTTCCAATACAAGGTTGGAATAGAGGGACTCCCAGAACTCATCCATCCTAGAGAGTCTGTAATTCAAACCCAGGTCTCTTCTGACACCAAGTTCATAATTCTTTCCATTATATCATGCCTTCTTAGGAGGCAGATTGCTATATGTCATGATTTTAAGGGTGTGGGAAGACTTCTTGCATTGAAAAATACCTTTGCTCTGTTTTGTTTTTCTGTTATTTTTGATCATGTCCACCTCTTTATGACCCCAGTTGGGGTTTTCTTGATACTGGAGTGGTTTGCCATTTCCTTGTCCAGCTCATTTTACAGATGAGGTAACTGAGGCAAATTGGGTTAAGTGACTTGCTCAGGGTCACATAGCTAGTAAGTGCCTGAGACCAGATCTGAACTCAGGAAGATCAGGGTAGCACATAGTAAGTGTTAAAGCTGGGATTCAAAGGCATGTGTCTCCTAACTCTGGGTCTATTCCTTTTTCCACTATGCCATCATGCTTCGTGGAGAGCTAAGTGTTAAAATGCAAGTCTCTTTTTGATAATTATAGAATCATATTCTCTAGTCTAACCTCCCACCCTAGATGAGAATTCTGTCTATAACATCCTTCTTAGATGATCTTGAACTCTTCTAATGATAGGGAACCCACTCTAACACCACCCATTCCATTCTTAACACCTCAGAGGGCAAAGATTATCCAGAGGCAAAACTACCTCTCTGACCCTCCTTCCCATTGGTCCTGGTTCTTCCCTTGAGGCCAAGAAGACTAAGATTAATCTCTCTTTGATATGTATAAGATAACAAATAAAATAAGTATGTATTAACTGTCTACTATGTGTATGGTACTGTGCTAAAAAAAAAAAAAAAGACTAAAATCAAAGTCTCCTGTCCTCAAGAAGTTTGTTGTGCATCCTAGGATGGAGATATCTTTATATTTGTACACCTCATGTTTCCTTTGTGCCACTGTGATTCTGCTTTGCTCATAGAGCACAGCATATTCTTTGATCTGGGCACGCCATGCTGGGTGGTCCCGTGCTAGTGTCTCCTTTGTCTCCAGTTTCTCAAGAAGCTTACAGATTATGATAAGGTGGGAGGAGAGGTAGGAAAACAGCATGTACCCCTCTGAGTATGCACAGAACCTGTAGTAGTGTAAAACTTCACTAAGACTTTTGGAACACCTTTTATTTACAAAGTAAACACAATATAATTGTTTAGGGGAGGCATTAGCAAAGGGAATGAATCAAGAAAGGCCACAGTAAGAGGGTGTTTGAGTTGCTCTTTGAAGGATGCTAGGAATTTTGAGGTAAAGGCAAGGAAGAAGCTTATTCCAAGCACCAACGATAGCCAGTGCATAAGCACGGTGGCAGGAGATGGAGTGGGATGTGAGGAATAGGAAAAAGGAGTTTGGTAGGACCTTAGAGTATGGAAGGGGGAGTAATGTGCAACAAGAGTGGAAAGGTAGGTGATGGTCAGGTTATGAAGGGATTTAAAGGTCAAGAAGAAAAGTTTATTTTTGATCCTAGAGGCAGTAGGGAACTCGTGCAAACTATTAAGTAAAAGAATGATATGGTCAGAACTGCTCTTTAGGAACATCACTATAGAAGTTGTGTAGGAGATAGAATAGAGAGCGGAGAAATGAGGCAGAGAGCTCAATTACAAGGCTATTACTACAGCTCAAGCAAGAAGCTTGTCATGGGAGAGTGAATTAGGGTGATGGTTATATAAGCAGTATGAAGGTTATAGACAGGATGAAAAAGATGTAATAGACATAGAAATGACAAGGCTTGGCAACTTATTGGCTACATAGGGTGGACTTGTCGATTGCACCGAGTTGTAAACTGAGTGACTGGAAGGATAGAAATAGGGAAATTCAATAGATGAGTAGATTTTTGGGAAGCAAAATAAAGAGTTTTATTTGGGTCATATTGCATCTGAGATGTATATGGGACATCCAGTTTGAAATGTCTCATGGGCTAGTGGAGATGGACTGGAACTCAGGAGAAAGACTAAAACTGGATATATAGATTTGGGAGTAATTTGCACATGGAGGTTGATGATGTTGCTAAGTGAGAAGGCAAAGAGAAGTAAAGAACCTTGGGATGTTCCTACAGTTAGGAAGTGTAATATGGATGATGAACTAGCAAAGGAGACTGAGGAGTGGTCAGATAAAGAGGAGAACTAAGAGAGAGCAGTGTCAAGAAAAAAGCAGTGAGACGTCTCCAGGAGGAGAGGATGGTCAGCAGGGTTAAGTGCTACAGAGAGATCAGGATGAATGATGATTGGGGAAAATACAACATAAGATTTGGCCATTAAGAGATGACTGATAACTTTGGAGCAAATGGTTTCAAAATGAGTGATGGGGATAGAAGCCACAACACAAAAAATTGAAAAATAACTGAGAGAAGAGGAAGTAAAAGCAAGAAGGACAGATAGTTTTCTAATTTCAATAAGGAGAGGAGAGGTATAGGATGATGTCTTGAGGAGATGGAATCTAATGAAGGCTTTTTTAAGGGCCCAGAGCCTACATCAGGCCCATCGTATTAGGCAAAACTCAATTTTTACAGCATTTTCAACACTTTTTGCATGTATTATTCTATTGCCATGGTGCTTACAACATTCAAATGTCCAATTTGGCCAATAAGAGAATTCCATATAGATATCTATCCCCCTACCCACAGTTTGATTTGCGAGATCCTACCACTAGTAGCTCAGTTAATTGGCTGGCCAGCATTTCCTTAATAAAGATGTTTACAAGGGCATTAGAACTGTGTTAACAAATGGATAAATTGTAATTGGAACCTGCCATGGTCTCCCAGAGAAAAAGAAACAGCTTAGTTCCACAGTGGCTTGGTGAAAGCTTGGCCTTTTATTCTGACTGATCCCAAATTTACTGCATCTCCAAGAGTCAGAAGGGCTGGAGTCTGAAAACAATGCGGGAATTCTCAGTTAAGGACTATCAGAGTGAATGTGAGAGCTCTCACCTTGCAATGCTAGATGAGCTATGTCCCTTCACCACCTGAGATTATACACAGCTGAAGTCCATCTTTGCAGTATGAATAATCTCTTAGTATGACAAGGTTGGTGTACTTACTGTAGAGGTGTGCATGTAGAATATATATGTTTGCACACACAGACACACGCAAATTACTTATCATGGTTACTTACTGATGATGTACTTGCTGTGTGTATGTATACCACATGCACGGCATATGTATGGGGGAATATATATGTAAATTCATGTATATGTGCTTAAGTAATATATATTATATATATTGACATATTAGGTATGCATGTGTAATATGTAACATATTACACAAGTACCCACACACATATATATATATGTGGCATAAATATATGTGTGTATATAGACATAAATACACTTTTATACTCTTTATATGTAGTTTATTAAGTATATAATATTCTTTGTAATATAATGTAATAAGTATATAATACTATTTTTTATATAGAATTTATACATATATTCACATATATGCATATATATGACTTACCTCAGTTTACCAAGAGCATTCTCTCTCTGTCTTTCTCTGTCTCTCTCTGTTTCTGTCTCTTTCTCTCCCTCTCTCTCTTTCTTCAGGTCACTAATAAATGTTTTTGGGATTCCAAAATGAATCAACTTATTACATTGATTATAGACACCTAAATAAGACTTAACAAACCTATACACTGTGACATTGCTTCTGCCAGGGATTTTGGATGGTAAAGATGTTGTTCTGGGTACTTAAGAAAATAAATGAGGGAAATGACAAAAGTATTTATTTTATTTTACAGCCAGAGAATTTTCTTGGCCTCCAGATTCCAAAGTTATAGTACAAAGTCAAGTTGAGCCAAATTTGGGAAAATATGTTGCTAATAAGAAATGTCTGCAAATAGAGGTCAAAGATTAATTTAAGAGTGGGCTCTGTTTGTCTATTGATAGCTTTTTTAAAATTAGCTTCACTTTGAAACTTGGGTGGTCATATCAAAGGCCATAACATAGGATGATTGTCTTCCCTACCCCCACATATCAGGTGATCACTTCCTCAATTGATAAGGTTGAGAGTTGGTCTCTGAGTACAGAAGTGAGTTGAGAAGGAAGGAAAGAGTCTATCTCTACGAACTGTGTGGTTGTTTGCTCAGCATAGTCATATCTTGCTTCCCGAAAAGAGGTTGGTCAGAACACCTTATAGGCAATATAATTGGAGTTCTTCAGATTTCAGAGTAGAACTCTTTGGAAGTGATAAACCAAGTATTTTCAATCAAAACTCTTGCCCATGCCTGTGTGGATGAGTACATAGGAATCATTTGTAATTCTCTCTCAAATAATTGACTCCTAGTTTTAATGTGATACAGTAGTAACTTCTACAGGAATGGAGAAGGGTGTAGATAGTAAACCAGCCTCTAGGAATCAAATTTTTCATTCTTATTACATAAGATGCTGTTGTGAGTTCTTTGGCTGCAAATCAGAACCTCTCCTAGGAGTTGGTATAATAATAATCATTATCATAATTAACATTAATATAGCACTTTCAAGTTTGCTAAGCACTCAACATACCTCATCTCATTCAATCCTCACAACAGTTACGTGAAGTATCTGCCCACGTATTAGTATCTCTATTTTAAAGATGAAGAAACTGAGACCACATTTGGTCACACAGCTAGTGAGATATATAGGTCACTTTTGAACAAGGTGTCTCTTGAATCCAAAACTGTATTTTTTTCCACTTCACTTAGTGCTTCTATATGTCTATTTGACAAGTTAAAAGACCACTTGCTAATCTGCATTCTGATTGATATTTTATGTAATTTTTGTTTGTTTTCATGTTGCATAAGAAACAGCATGATATGGTGAGTCTCTCTAGAACCAGATTCAGGAAGACTTGGATTTAAGCTTGGTCTCTGACAAATTCTTGTGTTTGTCCTTCATTGTGGAAGAAGACCATGCCATCAGAGGAATGATGACATGACTTGCACTTGACTTAGTTTTGAGCAAGGGAGGGCTGTGCAGGTCACCAGCCTCACTTCTCCTCCACAGCCATCTGAATCCAATGACCAGAGATTCATCAGAATGACTGGAGATGACCCAGGATGCACTGGGAGATCTTAGACCCTTTAGGTAAATATTGACAAATATTGGTTATGTAACTGAGGGCACAACATTTAATCTGTCACTCCCCACAGACAACTCTCTGAAATTATAAGCTTCTTAATGCTGTTAATCTGCATGGGTAAAAAAAGTTTATTCATTAGGAGTTTCCTGTACCAACGAAATCAGAGGTTCAGGGGGAAAAAATGTGCAATTTGTTTTTAAAAATAATGGATAGCATTTCTACAGGGCTTTAAGATTTACAGAATTCTTTACATATATTATCTCATTCGATCTTCACACCAACTCTGCAATATTATTATTATTTCCATTTTACTGATGGAAAACTGAGGTTTAGAGAGATGAAATGACTTGCCCAGGATCATATAAGTGTCTGAGGCAGGATTTGAATCCAGGTCTCATAACTCCCAAGTTTAGCATTTTATCTTCTCTGCCACCTTCCTGTGTTCACCCTATATTGGTCCTTCTTGATAAGTAATTGAAAGGCTTTCTGGTTTCTTTAAGATGAGTTTTTTATATAATGGGATTATTTTCTCCTCAGAGGAAAACTCTTATGCTCTAATGAACAAAGGGAAGGTTATTATTAATTCTAATTACAAGTAGGTAGCACAGTGAATAGAACACTGGCTCTAAATTCAAGAAGTCAAATCACCTACTATCTGCATCACCCTGGACAAGTTGGTAAACTTCTGCCTGTCTCAGTTTCCCCATCTGTAAAGTAGAGATTATAATAGCACCTCTCTCACAGGGCTGTTGTGAGGATTAAATGAGATAATATTTGTCAAGTACTTTGCAAACCTTAAAGTGTTATATAAATGTTTGTCATTGTTCAGTCATTTCAATCATGTCCATGAACCACCCATTTATGGTTTTCTTGGCAGAGATACTGAAGTGGTTTGCCATTTCCTTCTCCAGCTCATTTTACAGGTGAGGAAACTGAGGCAAACAGGATTAAGTGGCTTACCCAGGGTCCCCTAGCTACTACGTGTCTCAGGCCAGATTTGAACTCAGGAAGATGAGTCTTCCTAACTCTAGGCCTAGCACTGTATCCACTCTACTACTTAGCAACCTCTATGTAAATTCTAGCTATTATTATTAACTAATCTTATAGCTTTTCATGGTTACAAACTGTTTTGCAGTTTATCTTGTTTGGTAATATTTGTTATACAGCAATTTGCTTTGCAGGCTGCTTTCTATGAGCATAATCTTTCTTGAAATTGAGTTCTCTCTTCATATCCTGTCTTCTTTCAGCCTAACTTCATATATTGTCCAAAACCACTAGATTTCTTATCACTTTTCTATGGAAGGATGACTTTGAAATAGAATAAGAGTAACTAAAAAATTAGCCCCAGCTTTGCTGTTGTGCTGCAGATGTACACATCCACCAAGACTGGCCTTAGATGAGACAATGAATATCAAAATACTTGGATTCCAAGTCCCTCCCCACACGCGCAATGTCACATGATTCCCAGTCCTCTATTTAGAACCCAGGCTCTTGTATTCACTGGATGGTGGATCCTGTCCTTCCTCATCAAACAGGACTGGCAGTTAGGCCAGATATGTGGTCCTTTTTTCCCCCTCATTTCTTCAAATCTGTTGCCATTGAAGCTGGCAGACAGATAGCACAAGAGACTTTCAGCCTCATCTCCACCACCCTGCATGGCTAGTTAATTTGTGTCAGTCAGGAAAAGGCAGGATTAAAAAGTTATCTCTGGCTCCACTGAAGTCAACAATCTGCAGTTTTTCCAGACGGGAAAAGAAGAAATATTTAGACATGATCCCTTGGCAGGAAATGCCCATCTTCTCCTGTCATCTGGTGGTCATGCAAATAGTTTTCAAAGATTGTCTGGCCACAGAAATTCTGCTGGGCCTCCAAAATATTCATTTAACTTGCCCTCAATTACCAATGCTTTCCCTTCCTAACATTCCACCTCATATTCCTCATGTCAATAAGCAAAGCCACCAGTATCTGACTTCAGCAAAGACCCTCATGCTATGTTTATGCATAAACACAAACAAGTATGATTTCAAAACAAAAACTAAACTAAAATAATATGATCAGTTAAGTCTTCAAATACATCTGTGGTAGGGGTGATGGCAAAATGTGGTCAATGTCTACAGGAGGCAAATTAGAAAGCATAATTATCAGAAATAGAAAAGAATAATTAGCAAATTCATGTGTCCTTTATCCTTTAATTCCAAATGTTCAATCATAGTTCTAAAATCATATTTAAGTCAAATATACAATATTTTAAAGCCAAATCAACAAGGATTTGTGATGCATATACTATTACATGATGTTATTTGGCTACTTCATGAATGTTGATCCTGTCTCCCAACTAGACTGTAAGAACAGGGTCTACATCTTATACTTGAGTATCTTTCAGAGCACTAACATGGTTCTAGCTCTGTTGTAAGGGATTGCATAAATACTATCTGACCTGCATAGATGTCTAAACCAGGGGTGGGGAACCTGTGGCCCCAAGGTCACGTGTGACCCCCTGGGTCCTCAAGTTCAGCTCTTTAACTGAATCCAAACTTCACAGAACAAATTTCCTTAATAAAAGGATTTATCTGTAAGACTTGGACTCAGTCAGAAGGCCACACCCAAGGACCTAGAAAGCCACATGTGGCCGAAAGGCCACAGGTTTCCCACCCCTGGCTTTAAATCTATGATACATAAATGTATTTATCCATGACACATAAATGTATTACCCTTTTCTTGAAAACCTTCCGGAAGTCAGAGCTCCTGTCTCCTGTCTCTTATGTCCTCTCAACGGATCCAGCATGAACTGTAGGCTTCAGATGACACTGGGGATTAATTCATTAAGGGCAATATATTAACCACTCACATCTTAATAAGGACCAATGAGAACAAGATCTTGCTGAGAATGTATATTGTATGAGTATGTGAATGAAATCACAAGGTCCAGCTTAATTGGAATTTAATCCCTACCCTGTGACAAAGCATTCTCTTGGTACCAGTTTCATTAACCAAGTGCTAGGATGAGTACTAATGGAAAGAACTTTGGTCTTGAAGTCTGAAGACCTGAATTCAAATCCCAAATCTGACATTTTTACATGTGTGGCTCTGAGAAATATGCTTTACCTCTCTGTGCCCTAATTCTCTGGTCTTTAAGTTGGGGATACAAATATGATGTTATAGCCCCCTTTTGAGGAGAAAACTTGGACAGAATGTGAGCTCCCTGAGAGTAGAGATTGCTTTATAGGTTTCATTTGTATCCTTAGTACCTAAGGAGTGTTTGATGCATGGCACACACAAATTAAGTTTTTGTTGATTGATTTATAAAATTTACAAATAGTAAGTTTTTACTATTTTTATGTGACAATGAAATTAATGATTGACCATCTCTGGGCTTTTGTTGTAAGTTATTTTTCCAGGAGTATGTTTAGATTTGTACCGGTCTTTTACTCTTTTTCAGCTAGTCCACTGACACACCCCACCCCTGTGACAAAAAGCAGGCTTTTGGGCGCTGATCTGGTATAGCTCTGGGTCTAGTCTATGGCCTTGGAACACAAAAAAACTAGTCCAGCAATGAACTTGAGCTTATTAACATTGTCTCAGAACCCACCAAATGAACCAGTCAACACCACATATCACCCAACCTAACCTTAAATATCCTCAGAGAGCTGGCCTGGGCTTCTAATGCACTATTTCCAATGCCCAGGTCATGGCACATTATACATTGTCCTTTCCTTCTCTGTCTTCTTGGCTGTATTAAAATCAAGTCTCCTTTCTCTTGCCTACCCACAAAGTCCTTGAACTCAAGAAACACTAGCAGATGTTCGTTAGTGTAAAGGGAACAGGAAAATTAGAGTCATTTGCCAGGGCTGTATGTTATGAATAAATGTTTGAGAGTCTCTGTAGAGGAACAGTCTTTCTGGTTCAGAGCCAGTTTGGATCAGGACACAGCCAACAGGGAATGGGGGAGAAAGTAGAGCCTAGGAGGTTATTTTTAATTATTATTATTGCTTTTTATTAGAAGCCCCGGCTGCCAAAAGCATAAGGACATGTAGCTTCACCATCATACCACCACTTGAACATAATTAAGGGAAAATATTTGGGTGAGAATAATGAGGTTGACTTATTTTAAAAAAAGGAAGTAAAAGCTCAGTTATTGCAAAGGGGTTTCAGGCCATATTTTTATTTTGTTGAACATATTGTTTTTAGTGCTGGCTTTTGTTAACATGCCCAGCAGCCTCTGGGTGTTGGAGGCTGATAAATTTCAATTTGTTGTGATTAGCATGGATGGTGATTAGGGTATGTTGGATAGAAATTTCTCCCATTTAATTAGGTAGGCTGGGCCATATGCCATCCCTAAGGTAATTTCCCTTCGGCTTTGCAGGAGGAATGTAAATTTGGCCTCTGTGACCCCTCATGTCACCCAGTCTCCTTGATCATCATACTTGGAAATCTTCAGTGTATCCTCCTCTTGAAGCCAGCTCAGTGGGAGTCTGGTCAATGTGTTCTGTTTTCTCTAATAATCTTAGCCTGGTGCGTGGCTCTGTGGGCCTCTTTCTGATGGGAGCCCTGTTAAATGAGTGAATCAAGTCATCTCCACCTCCCTGGGTTACACCATTGTGTTGCTGTATAACAGCAAAGACCCTAGGCACTAAGATAAAAAGGGCCACCAGGACTGCAGGATCCCAGGCCAAAGGCTTAGAGAGATAATCAGATAACAGGCAATGGACATGGGATGCACAGATATCAGAGTCTGAGGCACGGCAGAGCTAAATAATCATGCTTCATGGGGGACTGGAAAGCACACTACATTGGAAGTCAGAAGGTGGATGGTTGAGTTCTGAGTCTGTCACATGATAGCTCAGTCACTCAGTCTCCCTGGGCTTCAGTGTTTAAACCTGTAAAAGGAAGAAGTCAGATGAGTATCAAGGGTGATTACCCTCTTTGCTTCCTGGATCCCTTTGACAGTTTGGTGAAGACTATGGATATCTTCTCAGAATAATGTTTTTAAATAATTGAAGGTAATGCTAAATTTCAGCTAGAGGTTAGTGAAAAT
This sequence comes from Notamacropus eugenii, assembly GCF_028372415.1. Classification (NCBI taxonomy): domain Eukaryota; kingdom Metazoa; phylum Chordata; class Mammalia; order Diprotodontia; family Macropodidae; genus Notamacropus; species Notamacropus eugenii. The sequence continues at coordinate 311,367,064 of NC_092876.1, forward strand.
TAAAAAGTACTTTTTCCCTCTCCAGGTTCACAGACCCCCAGGTTAAGAACCTTTGGATTAGATGATCCCTAAGGTCCTTTCCAGCTTGAAATCAGTTATCCTTTTAAGAAGAATTTCACTGTCATTCCTTTCCCTCCCCAGAGTAAGCCACAGAGAGTGAGGAAGACTGAAGTTGCTTTTTAAAAGAGACCCACAAAAATGTTTGCTCCAATGTTTGACCCCTCTAAATGGTCAATGGATTAATTTAACCTTTTAAAATGGAATTCAGTTCATGAGACTTGAAGTAAATGACTAATAAAGACTTAAAATGCAGCTTATGTCTACATCAAGAATGAACAATTACCAAATTCATGAGTTATCCTTTGCTTGTACATTAGCCAAATGAATTAACTATTACTGTATTTAGGCAGACAACTCTCAGAATATTTGGACTAAAAGGAAGAATAAGGGAATGAGTCAAGGGTCAAGCAAGTTGTTAGAGTTGTTAGCACAGTGTCAAAGAAAGAACACTGATGTTAGAATCCAACGACCTGAATTCAAATCCCTAATCTGCTACTTGCTGGCTGTGTGTGTGAAAACGGACAAGTCACTTAATGCCTCTGGGCCTCAGTTTCCTTCCAGGTAAAATTAGAGCACTGGACTACATCTTCTCTAAAGTCCCTTCCAGCTCTAAATCATATGATCCTAGAATGAGGTAAGCAAGCAGGAGGGAAAAAAAAGGGAATTTCCAGAGGGAATGAATGAATAAATGCAGACAAGGATTTCTTAATTAACATATTTATTAAGTTCCTACTATGTGCCAAGCACTGTGATATTCACTTTCCAAATACTATCTCATTTAATTTTCATAACACCCCTGTTAGGTAGATGCTGCTGTTATCCTCATGTTTTTTTATTTTAGGAAACTAAGTCAAACAGAGATTAACATTAAATAGTGCTTTAAGATTTGCTAAGCATTTTACCTATGTGATTTGCTTTGGTCCTCACAATACTATATGGTAAATACTATCATTATTATCATTTTCTAGATGAAGAAACTGTGGCTAACAGAGGTCAAGTGACTTGCCCAGGGTCACACAGTCAATAAGTGTCTGAGACAGAATTTGAACTCAGGTCTTCCTAACTCAAAGTCTAGTGCTCTCTTCACTGTGTCACCTAGCTGCCTGGAGAGATCATAATTGAATAGATGGGAATTGAGACAACTACACATGAGAAAGAGAAGAGAGAAGAGGAGAGAAGAGGAGAGGAGAGGGGAGGGGAGGGGAGGGGAGGGGGAGGGGGAGGGAAAGGAAGGGGGAGGGAAGGAAAGGGAAGGGAAGGGAAGGGAAGTCCATGATAAAGTCCTGCTGTTGCTCCACCTACCCAATACATCTTCCCATCTATCTCTGACATATTCTCAAGCCTCAGCTCAAGATCCACTTCCCCCAACAAGAACTTCCTTGACTACTATAGTCCTCATTGATCTTCTTTCCCCTCTGAATTCCCATATTTCTAGTCTATACCATAAGTTTATCCACTTAAATCTCTAATAGTTTATATTTCTCTCCGCTATTTCATGTGATGAAGGACTGAACTAGAATAGGGACAATGTGGAGGTAAGGAATAGGATGGACATAAAGGCTGAATCAGCAAGATTGGGCAACATTAGGTAGAGGGACTAAGGAAGTAGAAAGTGTTGGAGATGACTCTTGGGTTATTAACCTTCACTGGAGGGTATTCTCAAAAGGAATAGTGTAGTTGAGTGAAGAAATTGAGTTTAGTGGGGAAGATGATGAGTGCTATTTTAAACATGATTGACCTTGGGCAAGTCACAATGTCTCTGGACCTCAGTTTACTCCTCTGCAAAATGAGGTAGGACTAGATAACCCCTAAGATTCCTCTTGGCTCTAAAGCTATGATCTTATATTGAATTTGGGATGGGACATCCCGATGGGGATGTTTAACAGGCAATTACCCAAAAAGGTCTAGAATCAGAAGAGAAAATGGACTAGATATGTAGATTTGGGACTTATATGTGCAGAGACAGTAACTGAACCACAGGAGTTGATGAGGTCACCAAATTCAATTCAAGCATTTATGATGTGAAAGACATTATATTGGGGAAACTAAGATAAAAAAGATACAGTCCCTTACTTTATGGGGCTCACTTTCTTCTGGAAGGATATGGCAGACAGAACTTTGGTGTATACCTATGGTTTGGGTATTAGCAATAGGTAATATAGCATATAAGACTGAGAAGGTACATACAGGTAGGAAGAGAATAATTAGAAAGCAGTGTCAAGAAAGTCAAGGAATTTGGGAGGAGGGGACGGTCAGTAATATTAAAAGCTCCAGAGACTTTAAGCATGAGGGCTAGGAAAAGAACATCAGGCTTAGCAGATAAAAAGTCATTTAGTAACATTTGAGAGAACAGTTTTAGGGGAATGGTCGGGCTAGAAGTAAAATCTCGACCTTGCTTTCTGTGTTCATCACCACTAAGAGTCTGATGAGGTAATGGAGGCAAGGAGCCTTGGATTCAAAAGAGAAAAAAAATCTATAGAATAATTGTTTGAAGGGACTGCAGTATTGAGTGAAGATTTTTTTTCAATGAATGGATGAATTAAAAAAAAAAGCATTTATTAAACTCTTTTTATGTACCAGGTACTATGCTAGGCATTTGGCAAGTGGTGGGAAGGCAGTTTACATATACATACAAAAGTGATTTAGTACCTGCTCTCAAGAAGCTTATACTATAATAGGAGAAAAATAAAAGGATGGTGGCCAGGGAGGGGACCTAAGGGGATCTAAGAAATACTTTGTACGATCAGTGGAGCCAGGGGGCAGTCAATTGGTAATAAATGCAGTAGTAGTGGTAGTATTTAATTGATTACTATTCCTAGAGCAAATCGTAGAAATCAGGCAAGTATATGGTGGGGGGGGGTGATCCAGGGTTGATGACTGACAGGGAGCAGAAGACAAGGTGGTAAGAGATTCAAGGGTTAAGGACTGTGTAAAGCAAAAGTGGTCAACTATGCATCAAGACAGTTAAGGGAGGAAAATAAAACCCGAAAGGGTGATGAGCAGAGAGAATGGGGAGGAGCAAAGGAACCAGAGGTCATGGAAAGGACACAAATGAAAAATAGATTAGGGAATGAGGAAAAGGGAGAGGTGGAAGGACGGGAGATTATGATCAGAGAGGGGAATTTCAGAGCACTAAGAGGAAACAATAAATGAAAGAGACCTCAGATTAAACAAACAAGTGATTAGAGTTGACAGGAGAAATATAAGCATGAGCCAAATGAATGAACTTGCAAATGGCTAGTCTCTGTTTATGAACACTAACTCTCTCAATTAATCAATCAACAGAATTATTGAATATCTACTGTGTATAAGGCACTATGTTGTACATTGGAGGAGGGAGGGTAGAAAAAGATAGAGGAAATTGTCCCTGCTCAAGAGGAACTTTCAATCTAGTTGGAAAGATAGGACATATGACTAGAAAACATAACTTTTCTCTGCAAAGGAGAGCTATTTGTACACTAGAAATGACGGGGTTGTGGGGGGAGGTTGGAGGGGGCCACAGAATGACTTACCAAGAGTTGATGTGCAAGGTAGGTCAGGAAATAATAAGACAGTACTTAGCTACCCTTGAGGAAGTCAAGCCACCTGGCCCAGGTGAAGTGCATCCTCAGATCTTGATTGAACTGGGAGGAAGTGATTGTTGGAGCCCTGTAATTGGTATTTGAAAAATCTCGGAAAAAATGAGAGATACCATATGATTGGAGAAAGGCAAATGGTGTCCCAACTTTCGAAAAAGGGAAGACAACAAAGTCTATAAGCAATAATCCAGTAATTACTGAGAATATTCTAGAATGAACCACTGAAGAAATGGTTGGCATAGTGCTTAGCACGGTGATTGACAAAGAGTAGGTGCTTAATAAATGTTTACTGACTTGACTTGTGCACATAATGTTCAAACATCTAGAAAGGATATCAGTGATTTCAAAGAACCAGAATAGCTTCATCAGTTAAAGGTCACGTTACAGTAACCTCATTTCCTCGTTTTTTGTTTTTTTTGGTCAGGATTACTAAACTAGTGAATAAGGGAAATGTTGTGGATATAGTTAAGCTTGACTTTAGAAAAGTTTTTGAAAAAAGTATTTCATGGGAGGTGGAGCCAAGATGGTGGTGAAAAGGCAGGGTTCACCTGAGCTCTCCCAAGTTCACCTCCAAACAGCATTAAAATAATGGCTCAAAACAAATTCGGGAGTGACAGAACCATTAAAAGGACTGGGTGAAATAATTTCTCAGCCCAAGACAACTTGAACGTTTGGCAGGAAAGGTCCATCTTACTGAGGTGAGAGTGGAGCACAGTCTAGCACAAGCCAAGACCTGGCAGACAAGGAGCAAGCCTTAAGTCTGAATCATCATTGGTGGTTTCCAGAGCTCTAAGTCCACAGACAGTGAAGGGGTTGGGGGGAGCCAGGGGATGTCAGACAATGGATCAGAAGGAGATTACAGAGGGCATTTGCTGTCACTGGGCAAAGTACTCTCTCTATATGGTTCAGGGTCACAGTCCCAGGACAAGGAGGAGCACTAGGAGGAGCGGAGACCCTGGTTGCAGTTTCAGGGCAGAAAAGAGTGCTTGTGGTTCTTCACAGACCACAGCACAGGCCAGGAGAGCAGTAACCATACCATACCTCTCCTTGGAAAAACTGAGAGCTTGCAGACACTAGAGTTAGCTCTGAAAACAGCAGCATGAAAAACTCATAGCTTGCGACAGTGCCCTCTCCCCCTCTGGGAGTAGAGTTCAAATTTAACATAAGTGAAAAGTCAAGAAATAAGCTGAAAATATGAGCAAATAAGCAAAAAAACTCCAACCAAACCAAAGAAAGTTATATGGTGACAGGGAAGATCAAAACACAAACTCAAAAAAAGACAATAAAATTAAAACAGCAACATACAAAGTCTCAAAGAAAAAGGTAAATTTGTCTCAGGTCCTGAAGGAGCTCAAAAAGGATTCTAAAAATCAAGCAAGAGAGGCGGAGGGAAAATTGTAAAAAGAAACAAAAGCCATGCAAGAAAATCATGAGATAAAGAGTCAACAGCTTAGTAAAGGAGGCACAAAAATCCACTGAAGAGAAGAATTTCATAAAAAAGTAGAATTGGCCAGATGAAAAAAAAGATGCACAAAAATTTACTGAAGAAAAGAAGTAGAATTGACCAAATGGAAAAATAAGTACAAAAGCTCATGAAAGAAAATCATTCCTTAAAAATTAGAATTGGATAAGTGGAAGCTAATGATTCCACAAGTCATCAAGAAACAATAAAACAACATCATGAGAATGGAAAAAATTTTTAAAAATGCAAAATATCTCATTGGAAAAACAACTGACCTAGAAAATAGATCCAGGAGAGATAATTAAAGAATTATTGGACTGCTTAAAAGTCATGATCAAAAGAAAAGTCTAGATATCATACTCAATAAATCATTAAGGAAAACTACCCTGATATTCTAGGGCCAGAAGGTAAAATAGAAATTGAAAGAATTCACTGATCACCTCTGGAAAGAGATTCCAAAATGAAAACTCCCAGGAATATTGTAGCCAAATTCCAGTACTCCCATGTCAAGGAAAAATTGTTGCAAATAGCCAGAAAGAAACAAAATGTCGTGGAGCCTCAATCAGGATGACACAGTGTTTAGCACTTTCTGTATTAAAGGTTTAGAGGGCTTGGAATATGATATTCCAGAAGGCAGAAGAGCCAAAGAACTAGGTTTAATCTAATAAGGAGAAATTTGATAGGAATAAATGTAAAGTTGGACTTGGGTACAAAAAAACCCCAACTTCCCAATTATAACATAGGAGAGGAACGATTAGATAGCAGATGTTCTGAAAATGATCTGAGGACATTAGTAGATTGCTAGTTCAATGTGAGCCAACCATGTGATGTAGCAACCAATAAATCTAATGTGATATTGGGATTCATGAAGAAGATCACAGTTCCCAGGAACAGAGAGGTGACAGTCTCACCGTACTCCACCCTCATCAAATTTCATCTGCAGTATCAGGTTCATTTAGAAGTACCATTATTTAAGAAGGACATCAATGAAGTGCAAAGTTTCCAGAAAAGGGGAACCAAGATGGTGAAAGGTGTTGACCAATGTCATGAAGATGAGATGAAGGAAGTGAAGATATTCAGCCTGGAAAGAAATGCAAGGAGAAAATGGTGGCTATCTTCAAATATTTTAAAAGTTGTTCTGTGGAGGAGATTAAACCTTTTTTTCTGTTTGGCCCTAACAAGCCCAAAAGGAGCAATGAATTTAAGAAAAGAAGTGAATTTGGGGATAATAATGTCCTCACAATTAGATCTATCCAAAAATGAAACAGGCTTCCTCAAGGACTACTGGTTCTCCCTCCTTGAAGGTCTTCAAACAGAGGGTAGATGACAACTTGTGAGGTATCAAATAGTAGGGGATTCTTTTTGTGTATGTATTGGACTAGACAGCCACTAAGATCCCTTTCAGCTCTCCATTTCTCTTATTCTTTGATACAAAGTAGCATAGATCAAATACCAAATGAAGGGTTCAGTGAATACCCTAAAAGCTGAGAAGAGGAAAAGAGGGTGCCATTCTGAGACAGTTAGGGAGAATTTATGGGGATCTGACCTGAGCATAAACATCACCAAAACTGTCACTTCATTGGGAGATGATTGTATAAACAAAGACCAGACATGAGAAACTGAATCATTAAGGCTATGTCTGTTACCAAAGCAACCACCTGAAGATTGAAAGCCCCAACCAAAGATGTTATTTGGTCTTAGGTAGACAAAATCAACAACCATAAACCTTGAAAATTGTGGGTTTGACAAAACTGAATTCACTCATTTGTGGGTTGTTGTTTTTTAAACTCTAAGTCAAAATATTCTTCAAGTATAAACTCAACCTTAGTGTCTTCACTTTAGCATCTCTTTTCCCTCTAGAAAATTTAAAGTCAGTGAAGATAATTCAAAGATAGCCCACACCTATGAAATGAGGCTTTTTTATGTTTTAGTCTGAGGGATAGAATTTCAAAAGCATAAGAGATCCTATGAAATAGTGGGAAAAACATTGGATTTGACGACAAAGGACTTGGATTCTAATTCTAGATCTGCAATTGAATATTTATCACTCAAGGTGCAGAATATGATGTATGTTTTCAGACAATAGCCAATGTGGGAATTATTTTTAATACTTTATTATTTTTAGACTTTTTTCAATTAATAGGCATCTTAAAAATTGATTTTAACTTCTTCCCAAGGGCACCCTTCACACCCACTAAGCAAAAAATAAAATAAATAACAAAAAACTCTCATTACATAATTGTATAGTCTGATAAAAAAAAAATCTCACATTGGTCATATATAAAAATATATTTCTTTCTGTATATTATATCCATCATCTTTCTCTCAAGAAATGAATAGCAGATTATTTGGACTTGTGCCTTGTCATTGCATTTATCAGAATTTTAGAGTCTTTCAAAGTTATTTCTCTCTTTGGAAATTTTTAAAAAATGTTTTATTGACATGTTTTGCTTTTATGTTATACTCAGGTACCAATTAGTGCAAATAATGGATCCTTTGAAGTAGTCCCAAGTATTCAAATTTGTGCTATTCAAAGTTACAATTATGTAAAATATGGTCATTGGTTCTAGACCAGTGGAGATATTTAAATAACATGACCACTTTAAGCAATTCATATTTTCAGTAACTGGTATCTAGCACATTTCTATATTAACCCTACTCTATAATAGCTCTCTAGTAACAAATTAAAACAATTAAGTAAAATTAACAATATAGTAAACACATCTGAAAGTGCATACAATGTTCCACATCTGTAGCACCTTACAGCTCTCAACTTTTTAAAGTGGTTTTTTTAATTAGCAGATATATTTTCTCCCCTTTCTCCCCTCACTTCACTTAAAAATGAAAAATGAAAAGAAAAACAAATTCCCAATAATAGATGTGCATAATCAAGCAAAAGAAATTCCCTCATTGGCCATATACATACATACATATATACACATAAATACATATATATGTATGTGTCTGTGTGTCATTCTGCACTTTAAATTCATTACCTTTGCGTTGGGAAGTAGATAGTGTATTTAATCATCATTAGCCCATTGGAATCACTGGATGGTCATTGTATTGATCACAATTCTTACAACTTTCAAGTTTGTCTTCCTGAGGGTTGTTGTTATTGTATAAATTGTTCTGGTTCTGCACATTTCATTCTCTCTCAGTTATGAATCTTCACAATTATTCACTGTTATAATATTAGTGTATAGATTATTTTCATTTGGCTTACTTTCCTATGTATCAGTTCATGCAAGTTCTTCCATGTTTCTTTGAAATCATCTGTTTCCTCATATCTTACAGGACAATAATGTTCCAAAACATTCATATACCACAACTTATTGAACTATCTCTCAACTGATGGGCATCCTTTTAGTTTCCAGTTTTTCTGTTTCCTCAAAAAGAGCTGCAATAAATACCCTTGTACATATAGGAGACTTTCCTATTTCTTCATCTCTTTGGGGTATGGTTCTACCATTGGTATAGCTGGTTCAAGTAGTACTGTTGAATAATTTTTGTGCATAATTTCAAATTGCTTTCCAGAATGGTTTAAGGCATTTGTAGGTCCATTAACAGTGTATCAATTTTCCTACATTGCCTCCAACATTTATTTTTTTCCTATATTGTCATCTTTGTCAATTTAATGGGTATGAGGTAGAATTTCAAAATTGCTTTAATTTGCATTTCTCTAGTTTGTAGTGATTTGGAGCATTTTTTTCATATGCCTATAGATAACCTGGGTTTCTTCCTTTAATAAATACTTATTCATATCTTTAGATCATTTACCACTTGGAGAATGGCTCTTCTTATAAATTTGAGTCAGTTTTTTATACACCTTAGAAATGAAACTTGCTGTAAAGATTTTTTTCCTAACTGTTTCTTTTCTCTTGTGATCTTAGTTTCATTAAGTTTGTGCAACTTCAAACAGTTTTAAAATTTTATGTAATCAAAATAATGCATTTTATTTTCTACAACATTTCTGTCATTTTTTCATGAACTTTTCTTCTATTGATAAATTTAATAGGCATCCCTCCCCAATTTTTCTCTAATTTGTTTATGATATAATCTTTCATATCTAAAACCTATTTGGAGCTTATCACGATATAAGGTATGAGGTAGTGTTCTAAATTTATTCTCTTTCATACTGTTGTCCAATTTTCCCAGAAGTTTCTATCAGATAGTGAGTTCTGGCTGGGGTCTTTGTGTTTAACAAATATTAGGCTACTAGATATATTTGCTTCTATGCATTACATAGCTAATCTATTCTACTTTTTCCCAAGTACCAAATTGTCTTAAGAATCTGCCTTACACTATAGTTTAGGATCAGGGATTGCTAGGTGCACTTTGTTATCATTACTACTACCCTTTTTCATTATTTCTCTTGAGATTCTTGACCTTTCTTCCCTCCATATGAATTTTACTATACTTTGGTTGGTTTGGAATTGAGGAAGTTAATTTAGGTAGCTTTGTAATTTTAACATATTTTTAACTCATCCTACCCATGAGTAATTAATATTTTCCCAATTATTTGGATCTGTATTTTTCCAAACAGTTATCTGCAGTTGTAATTATGTAGTTCTTGTATCTTGGTAGGTAGACCCTCAAATTTACATTCTATAATTATTTTAAATAGAATTTTCTTTTCTGTCTCTGTCTACTGGAGTTTGCTAGCATCATAAAGAAATACAAATGATCTATGTGAATTTATTTAATATCTTGCAAGTTTTTTGAAATTAAAGATTGTTTCAATTAATTTATAGTTGTCTCAAGTTCTTCAAGTATACCATCCTGTCATCTGCAAAAAGTGACAATTGTGGTTCTTCTTTTTCTGTGTTTATTCTCTTATTTTCTTTTTCTTGATAAATAGATGTAGCCAACATTTCTAATCCTATATCAAGTAGAAGAGGTAACAATTGACTTCCTTGTTCAACATGATTATTTTGGAAAGGATTCAAGTTTATCTCTATTACAATATATACCACATATAATATATATATATATATATGTCATACACACACACATATTATTAAATATATACCATTGATCAGCTTAAGGAAAGGTCCATTTGTTTCCGTATTTTCTAGTGTTTTTATTTATTAGAAATGAGTGCTAGATTTTATTGAAAGCCTTTTCTAAATCTGTTTGATATGGTTATATGATTTTTGTTGTTTTTGTTACTCATTTGGTTAATTTAGTTTATAGTTTTCCTAATATCAAACCAACTTAAATAATTAAATGAATATTTACAAGGGACAGCTAGGTGGTGCAATGGACAGAATTCTGGATATGGAGTTAGAAAGATCTGAGTTCAAATCCAGCCTTAAGCACTTACTAACTGTGCAACCTTGGACAAAGCACTTAACCTCTGTTCGTCTCAATTTCCTTAACTGTGAAATGGGAATAATGATAACATTTATCTCCCAGGGTTGTTGTGAGGATTAAGTGAGAGAATATTTGTAAAGCACTTAGCACAGTGCCTGGCACATAGTAGGTACTATATAAATGCTAGTTTTATTATTAAATATAAAATGCCCAAATTAAGGGAATAAGAAATAGACAATTTAAGCAATCCAAATTTAAAGGAAGAAATTGACTAAGCTATAAATGAAATTCCAAAGAGAAATTTCTAGTATCGGTTGGATACACAAGTGAATTTATCAAATACTGAAAGAACACTTAATTCTAATATTACATTAATTGTTTGCCAAAATATCAATAAAAAGAGCCCTACCAAATTCCTTCTATGACCCAGAAATGATTTTGATATATAAACCAGGGACAGTTAAAATAAAAAAGGAAAACTGTAGCCCAAAATATCTAATAAACATAAATGTAAAAATTTTAAATAAAATATTAACAAATTAATTAAACCAAAATGTCATAAAGATTATACACTATGACAAGATTGGATAAACCAGGAATTTGTTTAACATTAGGAAACTGATAACCTTAACTAATCATATTCATAACAACATTTTTAAAAATCATATGATTACATCAATAGATGCTTTTCTCTATAATTTTTTAAATCATTATATAAATTGCCTCTCTTATCCATTCACTTTCATCTACATCAGTTTATAAAGGTCTTTCCAGTTTCTTCTAAAATTGTCCATTTCATCATTTCTTATGACAAGATAATATTCCATTACATTTTCATATCACAATTTGCTTAGTCATTCCCTAATAGAAGAGCCCTTTAGTTTTCCATTTTGGTGATCACAAAAAAGTCACTATAAATATTTGTGTACATATTGGTCCTTTCCTTTATCTTTGATCTCATGGGATATAGTCCTACTGGAGGCATAGCAAAGTATAAGGAGATACACAGTATATTAACAATGTAGACATAGTTTCAAATTGCGTTCCAGAATGACTGGAACAATTCACAGCTCCACCAACAATGTACTAGTGGAACTGTGGGATACCCATACCCTCCAGCCTTTGTCATTTTCCTCTTCTGTCATCTTTGCCAGTTTGATAGGTACAAGGTCAAACTTCCAAGTTGCTTTAATTTGCACTTTTCTAATTATAAGTAATTTAGAGCATTTTTGTATGATAGTTAATAACCTTGGATTTCTTCCTTTGAAACAATGTGGGAATTTGTTTTGCTTGACTATGCATATTTGCTATATGTTTTTCTTTATTTTTCTAATTGGGAAGGGAAGGGGGTATTAATAGAGTATCCAAAGGGAGAAATAAAAAGGATAAGACAGGAGAATCATTGAAGCATTTTTAAAAATGCTCAAGATTAGGGGTTTAGTGAATACAGCACCAGCCCAGGAGTCAGGAGGACCTGAGTTCAAATGTAGCCTCAAACACTTGACACTAGTTGCACTGATTACCTCACAAAATAACTCATGTGTATATATATATATATACACAAACAAACACACACACACACAAAAAGAAAGGCTAAAAGAAAACACAGAAAAGCAAAATAGCTTTGACAGTTATGTATTGACTTTATTATGTGCTTAAAAAAGCAATCTATACATAACAGAAATTCAGTTTCATATATAGTCTTTTTCTGTTCTACTTTGTATATGAAAATCTTCATCTTGTATTTTACTAGATTCAGAATCTAAAAAAAAAAATTGCAACTTACTACCCGCATGACTTTAGATAAGTCATAACCACTCTGAGCTCCATGTTGTTCAACTATAAAATGAGAAGAAAGGTCTAGGTGATCTCTGAAGTCCTTCTAGCTCTAAGTCTATGGTCCATTTAGTTTTAATTTTTCCCCCAATGGTAATCCACATGAGGAGAAACAATACATGTGTGACTATACAGTGACACAACAAAATGATTTTTTGGTGCTTGGAACAGATGATGCTCCAAATGATGTCAGCAGAATATATCAAGTCCTATGTTCTGTACAATTTACCTCTATTGTTGCATTTTAAAAATGAATCATCTTTTATGGCTGCCATGTAAGTGTGCAGATTCATATTAAGCTTTTAGTCCACTAAATCCTCAGACTGTTTTCCACACAAACTAGCCATGTTGTCTAGCCATATCTCCTCATCATGGAAGAAAGCCTCAGAACACTGCCAGTTAGGTACAAATATTCCAGAAACAAAATGATTAATTAAATAATTCTAAACCTTTCTGTTTAGAGAGAAAAAATCCAAAGAGACTGAAATCCATCCTGCCTTTGAGAATCTCTCTCATACAAGCCATCACTTCCACTTACAATTTATAGCATTCCCAGACAAAAGACCAAATTCTGTTATCAAGATTAAACTGGAACACCAAGTGTAGGTACAGTTTTGATTGGTCAAACAGAGCAATAGTAACAACTTTCCCTTTACCCTGGAGAATCATCTCCCTAAAACCATTCAATCCCTTATTAACTGCTCCCTCTAAGGATTTCCCATTCAACTTGGTCAAAGGTAAACTCAAGAGATACTTCTACAATTTAAATGAATCAAAGACATTCTTCTTCTTAGTCTGACCATTACTGTGACCAGTTTCAGGGAAGAGTCCTTCCAGAGCTGAGTAGGCCTCCTCCCATTAGAAAGTCCAAGAGGATAATTGAAAAGAAATTTAATAACTGTAATTTACATCCATAAGAGTGAAGTGAAAAGATTTCAGTAGAAGACATTGCTTCACAATTGATAGTTTAGAAAAAAGACATAGATTCCCTCATTCAGACTAGATCAAGGACTTTATAGAAAGACAATTAGAACATATGGATTCCTATTATTAGAAGAATAAACAAGGTGGTCCTTAGTGTGCTTTAACATCAACCACATTGAATTCTGAACCTAATGATTCCTGATTGTGTGATCATGGGCAAGTCACTTAATCTCTTGAGAAGTCAGTGTCCTCACTCTTAAAATGGGAATGAATAACAACTCTTTGGGGATTATAGTGAAGATCAAATGAGATAATATATGTAAAGTGCTTTGTAAATGTTGAAAAATAGCAAAAAGTTTGCCTATTATTATATTTTCACAAAATATAGGCTGCCTCAGAGACAGACTGCATTTAAAATGAGAACCCTTTTAAAGGAGAGAAAATAGACACTGAAAAATAACACTGATTACAAGTCATGTTCAGGTTTTATACAAGCCAGATATGGAGGGAAAATACTTCCTTTATTTAAACCAATAATGGTCATTATTCTCTATTTCTTTTGTCCTCATCCAACTGCAGCCCAGTCACAGTTTCATAATTCTCTTGTGTCTCCCACAACAGCTGCCTAGAACTAGCTAGAATTTGGGGCTCATTAGTTTATGGGACTCTTGACATATCTCAGTATTGTTCCTTTAAAATCAGGATCTTTCTATAAAATAATGGTTCATCAGAGTGTGTGCTGAGGGCAGCAAACTGTCATGTAGCTCACTGTTCCTGGACTTCCTGATGCTATATTTCTCATCCAAGTCTTTTTTAATTCTGGCCTCCAACTCATGGGATCATTGCATTTAGGTCTGAAGATTATCTCAGAGACAATCTAATTCAGCCCCTTTTTTATTTCAGAGATGAGAAAACAGAGGCTTGATATAGTAGGTTGGATTATTAAGGCCCTAAAAGTGACGGTTAGATTGACCTTCAGTTACAGATTATCTGAATAGCTCATCTGTAAATTACACGAGAGGCTTCCTCACCCTCTCTCCCTCCCACCCACCGCATTCAAAGAAAAGCCTTTACAAGTTCTTTACACACTTACGTGCACAAATACTCCACTGTAATATGCAATTTAAGAAAGTTCTGCTCTGTCTGAAGTGAACATAGAGGCAAATCCATTTGGGAGATTCCCCCTCCTTCGGAGTAAAAGAAATAAATGTATATCATTAGGTCTGTAAGGGTGTAATTTAAATCCCTTTTCAGGCTTTGACTGACCACATCTCCATATGAAAAGCCAGGAATGTAGCTAGGCAGGTAGAAAAGAAAATGACCTTGCCCCCTGGGCTTAGCTTTGTCTCAGCACCTGTTCCTGGGCCCAATCATATACAAGTGAATGGAAGAGATTTGGGGTGAGTTGTTAACCCCACAGCCCCAATAACTGTTTGGTAGTTATTAGGAAAATAATCATAACCTGGTTTCTAGTCTAACTTTCAGGGATTAAAATTGGGAAGTATATGGAATGTTCATTATGACCTAGAGTAACTTCATCCTCCAAGAACCTAAGCTCAGCAACCACGATGTTTAGTCCAAAGAAAAGACAGATGTGAGCATTAGCTACTTGTCTAAGATTTGTTTCTGTACTTTGTTCTAAAAAGATGGGCATCTGGAGCTGAGAATCTCCTTCTGGTAACATGAGAAGTCTCATAGCCAAGAATATGGGAAATGGGCAATTCACTCTGTAAGGAGAAAAGCCAAGAAGATTTTTTCCCCATAGGAAAGGGTTGGTTTCTTTTTTTTTTTTTTTTTTTTTGTCTTCTTCTAAAAGAGATAAAGCAAGAAAAACCTATGGGCTTTAAACTTGAGGAGCATGGCAATGCCTGTCCTTCCCTAGAGGAAAAGATAGTGAAGAATTTCAGCTGAGCTGGAAGCTGGAGGCAGGGAGTAGCCTTCACTTCTTAGCATCTTAGTTATCATGTCCAGCTGAGCAGCATTAAGAGAAGCCGCTTCTAGCCAAGCAACATAGATCAGAGACTACAAGCACAGCAGTGAACGGGACCAGCAATTGATGACAACAGCATTAATAGCTGAGTTTTTCTTCTACAGATGTGCCCTGGCCACATGTATTTCATATATATATATATGTATGTACCTCTTCATATGTGCAACTGGGTCACACATGCTCTTTGTACATGTACCATCCTATGTTTGTTTGCTACTTATATTTGTTCTTTCCATTGTTTCCATTTGTGGGAAATATTTTGCGTGTATTATAGGAGAAATATTTCTTTGCTACTTTTTTTACTATGCCATTTCATTAAATGTCCTTGTCTACAACTAATTACATCTTCTGTCTGACAATTATAGGAAATTTATCGGTGGGGGCTCATGAGCTCTGTTTTTCTAGGAATGGAGATACTCAGAACACCTTAAATTTGAGGCAAATGTTCTCTGGGGACTTAATCCTGCAAGTTGAGAGGTACCACCAGGACTCCATGTGAAATATGTCTATAAAGCTTTCACTTGCTTGACAATATTCCTAACTTATTTGTTTAGTCTTGTCCCATAGAGGATAAGAAACTTTGCCAAAGCAAGGCAGGTTTAAGCTACAGATACCATAAGCAAGGCAGTGACCAATCAAAAGGCTAAAAACTTTAAGGTAAAGATCAAGAAGGAGGAAACACTCATATCTTCTCACCAATTAAAATACTGAGAAACCCAGAACAGAGATTGGGAAACTGGGAGTAGAGCTCGCCTCCTTTTGGATGATGATGGATGTTTACATGCTTTGCTTTGTTTTGCATTGGTCATTTGTACTGTCCAGGAAGATGTGCTCCCTGGGAAATCTGAACAAGCATCCACAGAGGGGTGTAGGGCAAAGCCAGACACATCTCACCCTTACAAAGAAGAGCAGTTGAGAAATATTCATCTTTGCAGACATCACTGAATAAAATGAGAGGTGACCTGGCATGGTGGAAAGGGCAGATAGAGAGAGGACTAGACTTGGAATCAAGAACACCTGAGTTCAGATTTTATATCTCATTTTCCTCTTTTGTAAAACAGAGGTGCTAGACTCAGCAGCCTCTATATTCTCTTCCAAATCTGTGAACCTAAAAGTAGAACTAAGAACACCTAAGGGAAGTGGGGAGGGAAAGAATTTCCAGGCCAAAAGAAACCCATTGTTGGTGGGGTTTGGCATCATTCTTACCTGTTACCCACTTGCAATGAACTAGATTCTTGCTTCTTCCCCCAAAAAAACAAGAAGGCATAGCAATGTGTCTATTGTCACCCAGGTCAAAATTAGCAGAAGAGGCAGGAGTTGAGCCCTGATCTTCGGATTCCAACTCTATAGCTCTTTCTCCCCTAGCCACACTGTTCTAGCCCATATCTCCCTGCTCTTTCTGTTGTGGCTGTCTTTGGACCAGCTCTTCCACTCTTAAGAACAATCCAGTGGGACCCTCAGTCCAAACAATTACTGCATTGCTTTGGTTCCCAGACCCAGTGTTCTTCTTCCTCCTGCTACTGATGACATGAAAGCTGTTTTTTGGCCAGGGCTTTGTTGGTGAAATCTTGCTTGGCTGATACCAGCTGACCAGGGGTGGCAATATCATGACAGTCAAGAGGCTTGCTTCATATTGTCATTGCTAGTGGTCCAGTAAGGAAACTAGGGAATAGGATGAGATATTCTTTGTCATACTCAGAGGAAAATATACCTTCATAGTATTGTAAGTCTTGCTTTTGAAAGAGAAGAAATACTAAATCTGCTAAAAATCTGAATGAGGAGGCATTAAAGTGCTAGAATAGTCTGGGCTAAGTGTCTTAGGGGCTCAATGTCAATAGAATGTATGTTTAATTTTCTGTAAGTATGGGGCTGGCTTTAAGGAAAAATTGTGAAGTTATTTTTAGCATCTAATCCCTACCCCCAGAACACTAGCCAGAAGCCCTGCTCTCTTCTACTCAAGAAGAACGTTAGAATATTAGAACTGAGAAAGGGGGGAACCTTTAGGAAACATGAATCCAAATTTGTTATTTTGCAGATGAAACTGGGGCTCATAGAGGTTAAGTGACATACCCAAGGTCTGCGCTAGTATGAATAAATCTTCCTTAAAGTGTTAGTTGAAAGGCAGCTAAGTGGATAGCATGCTGGGTTTGAAGTCAGCAAGACTTGCCTTTCTGAGTTCAAATCTAGCCTCAGACACTGACTAGCTGTGTGACCCTCACAAGGCACTTAATCCTGTTTGCCTCAATTTCCTTATCTGTAAAATGAGCCAGAGAAGGAAATGGCAAACCACTTTCTTTGCCAAGAAAACCCTAAATGAAGTCAGACACAACTGGAACAACTGAGCAAAGTGATAATTGACAATAGCCTAAGATATAATTGCCTTTTAATTGGGTTCACACTTCAAAACCCAAAAGAAACAACTGTCTAAGAGTACTTCACATACCTTGGATCGAAGGATCATAGATTCCGATTTGGAAGATATTTAAGAGGCCATCCAGTCCCATGATTTTATAGATGAAGAAATTGAGGCCCAGAGATAGTAAATGACTTACTAAGTCACACAACGGCAGAGCCGGGATTTGAACTCAAGGCTTCTGGTTCTAAATCTAGACCTTTCCCAGTGGTCTACAATATTATACAGAACACGAGAAGTGACAGTTCCATAGTATTGTGCCATGTCCAGGCCATATCTAGAATAATGTATTCGGTTCTGAGTGTCACAGTTTTTAAAAAGCAATTGTTTCAATTAGAAACATTCATTTCTTCCTCTTCTCACCCTCCCCCATCCTGAGAGAAAAGAGAAAGAAAACGTTTGAAACAAATGTGCACAGTCAAAATAAATTCCCACAATGACCATGTCCAAAAATGTATGTCATATTGTTTATAGTGAGGCTGTGGGTAGCATTCTTCATCCTGGGGCCCCTGGAACTATGGTTGGTCATGGCATTGATTAGAGTTCTTAAGTCTTTCAAAGCTGTTTGATTTTGTTTTGTTTTGTTTTGTTTCATAATGTTATTGTATAAATTATTCTCTTGATTCTGCTTGTCAGTTTCAGAGAAACTTGGAAATACGTGTATGAACTGGATGTCACATTTTAGACATAGTATTATCAAATGGAAACGTCCAGAGAAGAACAACTGGATAGTTAAAGGTCAGGCTGTAAGTATCTGTTGAAGCAACTAGGGCTTTATAACCTGAAAAAAAGGAAGGCTTAGGGTGAATATGTCTTCAAGTATCTGAAGGGTCATCATACAGAAGAGGGATTAGGTATGTTTAGAGAACATAAGAAGAAAAATATCTAGAAGTTGCAGAGAGGAGGATTTCAACTCCATATAAGGAAAAAAAATCCTAACAATAAGGGCTAACAACTGGAATAGGTTGCTCCCAGGAGTAGAAAATTCTGTCTTCATCACTGGGAATCTTGAAGTAGAAGCTGGATGATGATTGGTCAGGATGTTGAGACTTCCTGTTGAAGTATCAGTTCATCCAGAGAACCTAAGGTCCCTTCAGATCCTTTGACTCTGAATTAGTAGGTAAGGAATTTTTGGATGGGGTAGGGTTTCCTGAGGTCTCTAAAATAATACTAAAAAGGGTACAGCCCATTCCACTCACTCATAAGCATAACTCTGACTTTGAGCAGCATATGGGAACTGGTATAACCAAAGGAAACCTTTCATCTTCTCTTTGCTCCCTGCAAAGAGAACATACTGCTAGCAGACTTTGGGGTTCTGTTTAACTGAGTGATGAGGGAGTTCTGAGGGAATCATTTCACAAGCATCTCCAAATGCAGGCACCATCCTACCCATTTTGATCTTTGGGGCCTTGTGTTTCCTCCTTTCCTCTTTCTTCCATATGCGCATAGTAGACACAGTGCTGAACCTGGAATCAAGATTTGTGTTCAGCTCTTGCCTCCAACACTTCAGTATCAAGCAAAAGCCTGTCTCCAAAAGTATTAACACTCCTGTATTCCCTGTATTCCCAGGCATCCTGGAGGAGTAGGAATGGCACCTGGATCAGGAGTCAGAAGGCTTCTTCTGCATCTCAAAATTTCAAATGACAGCTCTGCTTTGTAGCCTTCCCTAATCTCCCATCTTGGAAGTGGTCTTCCCCTCCTTAGAACTTTGACATAGAAAAAAGAGTCCCTGGATTTGGAATCAAAAGACCTGAGTTTAAATCACAGCTCTATTATTGAGTACATGTGTGACCTTAGACAATTCATTTTGTCTTCCTGGGCCTCAGTTTCCTTATCTGTCAATTTTCAGTCTCCTATGAAAATTCAAATACTCTTGGGAGAGGGGCTATGTTAAACTTCTGTCAAATAATTGCCACTAATTAGCAATGTGAGCATCTCCCTTGCCTTTCTGTGCCTCAGTTTTCTCACCTATGTTACACCCTTGTTCAAAATTGTTTCACAGATAACACATAGGAGGCACTGGAGGTTTCAGTCTCCAGCCTCTGACAGGTTCACCCTTGATCTGGTCAGACAGGCAGACCGCTTCGGAGGGATTAATAATTTGCTTTGTTCTAGTCTAGTCTTCTCAAAGGGTTGTGGGAGAACCAGCTCCTACAGCACTCCCTAATCACCCTTCTGGGCTGGGGAGAGCTGGGGGGAGGGACAAAACTACTCCTACGTCCAGATGGGGTCAATCGAGACAGACACACTTGCGCATTCCCCTACATCCCTGGTTGAGGCACACACAGATTCCCCTATGGGTTCCCCATGGTTTTCCTCATAGATTCCCATATGGATTTTCCCCCAATGGGCTCCCTGTGATTCTTTCCCCTCACTAACCAATGCTCGCTTGCTTTTATAGGGCAACAAAGAAGGCATCTTGCCAACATTAAACTCACAGGTTAACTTTAGCAATATTGTCATTCCATGCAAGCATAGTAAACATTACATCATATCACCCCTTATCTCACGGCGCAGCCTCAGTAGGACTCTCTGTCAGTATGATTCTGGGAATTACTATCTAGAATCCTTGGGGCTATTCTAAGACTTACTATCTAACACCTGGAAACTAGACATTCCCATGGCCATGGATCCTGAAAAACTAATTCTAAGAAGGATAACAATATCCTCCTTACATACAAAAACCCTATAGGATAAAATATGGATTCAGTTTACCCTGTAAGGTCCTCCATAATCTCACTCTAACCTCTCTTTCTGGCTGTATTTATACTGCTCCCCCACATGAAGTCTACATACTGGAGAACCTGGACCACAGAATCATAAATTTGGAGCTAAATGGAAACTCAGAGATCACTTAGTCATTCAATCATAGGATCCTGCATCTAGAGCTAAATGGAACTTCATTCATTCATTCATCTACGCTAACCTCTACCTTTTACAGATGAATAAAGTGAGGCCCCCAAAGGTCACCCAGGTAGTGAGTAGCAGAGTCAAATCCAAAGCTTTTCATGATACCATGTCTCTCCTGATTATTTCACAACCTTGTCCTGTCGTCTCTTTTCTCTACACATTGCTATATACTATCCCTCGTTCCCAGAATTTCCCCTGTAACCTTTTCCTCCTCTTCTCCGACTGTCAAAATCCTCTTCCTTCATGATCCAGGCCAGGGGTCACCTCTGCTACGGAGTCTTCCCTAATTGTCTCTTTCACCTCCAGCTGAAAGTAATCCTGTCCTCTTCAAACACTCCCAGGGTGCTCGATCTGGATCTCCCCTTTTCCCTGATCCCATTCTACTTTGTATCAGCCTCTTTATTTAGACGAAAGAGAACAGAATATATCTTTGCAACAATTTTGCTGCTTCCTAGCTGTATGAGCTTGGGCAAATCACAACTTCTCTGGACCCCAGTTTCACCTGTAAAATGAGGGGGGTACACCAGATAGCACTAGGACTATGAACCTATGGTCACCATATTGTACATTTCACTGAGGATAAAAGCTCCTTGAGTTGGAGTCTGTATACACACCCCACAGTCGCCTACTCCACACTGGATGCATCTGTATCAGTGGCATGTTGGCGGTGGAGTGTGGAGGACCTGAGCTCCAATCCTGCTTCTAACACTAACTGTGTGATGGTAGATATGTGCCCTAAAATCCTCTAAGTACGAAAAGGTTTTGATCTGTGTAGCAGGAGGGAGTCTTCACTCTGGGAAGTTCCTAGTATTGATTAAATCACAGATCTTTTCTAATTCACACATCTCCCCACCCCCCAATTTACATCCAGTGCCAAGCATTTTGGAGGGGAGAGTTAGAGGAGTCGCTTAAGAAATATGACATGAATTGTCTTGCATTGAAAGGAATCTGTGAACTTAGTGGGGGTGAACTAGTCAGAGACCTCTCGAGTTCCCTCCAGCTCTAACATTCCATGATCTAGGGCAGTCTCTGGTGACTCTTAGTAGCGGGCTGCAATTTGAGAGAGTAACATTTGGGCAGCTTCCTGCCTCATCTCCCTGGCAGTGTTTGTTTAAAAGTCGCAGGAATGGCTCTCATCACCCCAGCACAGATGCCTGTGTGCGTAGAATGAAGGCTTGCCTTCCTGGCTCTTTGGGGTAACAGATGTGACTAGGCAGGAACCTCTTTTTCCAATCAGAGAAGAGCCAAAGGTAACAAGGAAATGAGCATCCTGGGCCTTTATTGACAGCACAGCCCCAAAGGGAGATGTTGATGCTATGACAAGGTGGGGAGGTGACGCTGAACAGCTGGAAAGGAGAGACTGAGAAGAGATCGTTTTTCTAGTGTAATGAGAAGGGAGCGGGCTATTTACTAGGCAGAGTAAAGCGTGCGGGCGTGAAAGTCCCCTTCTAAATTCCTTTACTAGGACCCTCCTCCTGCCCTCAAAATTACTGAGGCTGGCTTGCTCGCTTGAACTAGCTTCTCCAAAGTTTCTTTGACAGGGAATTAAAATAGTCTAGTTTTTGTTTGCTTCCTTGTTTTGTAATCATGTTAAACACTAAAACAAAAAAAGAGCTAAAATAAAGGTCTGCTCAAATAGCCCAATAGTGCCACTTAGTGGAACAAAGGAATATTCCAGCACATTGACGGAAGGGGAAGCTGACCAGGCTGTATGGGTTGTTCTTGCAGTTATTTGGACTCCCATTAAGTTTGGGTTTTATTTTGTTTTTTGAAAAGATGTTGTAGTGGTTCGCTATTTCCTTCTCCAGTTCATTTTTCAGATGAGGAAACTGAAGCAAACAGAGTTAACTGACTTGCCCAAGGTCATACAGCTAGGGACTGTCCGAGGTTGGATTTGAACTCAGGTCTTCCTGACTCCAGGCCTGGTGCTCTATCCGCAGTTCCACCTAGCTGCCCCAAAGTATATGGGACCTCAGGTAAAACTGCAAAATGGAAGAAGTTTATATTGTCACCTTTCCTTCTTCACTAATCTTCTACTTCCTGGAGACCAGGACCAGGATAGTCAACTCTCTACCTAATGCAACCCATTCTCAAAGCCCTTATGAGGTCCCAGACTTTCACATGTTGCCAAACTGAGTTCTCTCTCCTTTCTCCCTAGACAGTTGAAAATTTGGGGCAACATGACAGCTTGTTGTGTGTATGCATGCATACATACATATATCCATGTATATATGGGTATATATGTATATTATGTATGTAAGACAGTATGCTATAGATAGCTGGCCTTGGAATCAGAAAGCCCTGGATTTAGATTCTGCCATCTGCCACATGCTGACAATGTGACCCTTCTGGGCAAATCACTTAATCTATTCCTTACCAAGAGTTCCCTATTCCAGTGAAATCACAAATCTGGTAAGGAAAAAGCAAGTATATTTATATCTATATCTCTCTATATAGATATATACCTATATGTATATAGAGATATAGATAGTTATATATCTATATAGATATAGGTGTAGATATTAAAACCCACTTTTGGCCATCCCCAAATGGAGCAGAGAGAACTGAGGTAGGGGAGTGACCTGTTGGGCAGGTTATTTTACCCTGATTCCCAGGTTCCAGTTTTCATCATGACTTTTCATCTTTGGAGGAAAGAGAAGATGAAAATCACAGGATGAAGGTGCCACAGGAATAGTGTCTTTCGCTGAGCTGTGTGGAGGCACAGAGATTTGGGGGCAGCAGAGGCAGGGTGGTGGTGGAGGGAACATTAGAGAGATGTGTCTGCTCTGGGCACCCTTGGCCCTCTATCTCCCTCCCTGACCCTCCTGGGTCTGAGTTCTTTGGTTGCTAATGAGGACATTGGAAAATGGGAACCTGGGAAGACAGATGACCAGTCTCTCTTCCTCTCCCTTCCTTCCTCCTGACTGCTAGACCAAAAGCAGCCTGTGCTCACATTTTTCTTACTTTTTGTGGAACCCTTTCAAATCTGATTCTATTTCAATTTCTTGGAACAAAACAAAACAAAAGGAAAGAAAAAGAGAGGAGAGGAGAGTCTACACAGGTGTAGCTCTGTCTCTACCTCATTGACACATGCAAGCTCATGCTTATTTGTTACTTATAAACACACATAGACACATATAGATATATACACTAGATATTTACACATAATGTTTATAGAGAGTTACATATACTAGATAGTACACATATCTACTAAATTTTTTAGATTGGGATATATAGAAACGTATAAATATATATCTGTGTATAAATATGTGATGTTATATATTGTTATATGTTATTATATGCATACTATTACATAGAATTCCCTGTTTGAATCCCTATCCCTCCTCAAAAAATATAATATATTTCATTTTATATATGTATCCATATATGGTTAAGTATGCACGTATACATCAACATACGCCTCCTCTTCAGTGATCTGAACTGAATGTTAGCACTAAAGTCATCTGATTAAGCCAATGCACCATCAGAAGGACATGAAGTAGCTGAGCACTGGCCTTGCAATCAGGGGAAATCTATGTGTGAATACTACTTCTGATGTTAGCTTATGTGACCCTGGCCAAGTCTGGTCATCCCTATGAATCTTAGTTTTCTTATCTTTAAAATGGGGGTGATAATAGGGCTTACCTCTCAGGCTGTTTGGGGAATGAAAAAATAAAATGTAAGGCAAGTCTTTGCAAACCTTAAAGTACTATATGAAAATATGAATCATTATTATAATTATAAAGTATAAATGATTGATAGATCTAAATAATAGCCTGAGAACAGCTAAACCCCACCCCTCAAAAAACTTGTTATTGTTATTTAAATTCTTATCCTTAATGCTTGTCTCCCCAGCTGAATTGTGACTTCCTAACTTCCATGAACCACCAACAGTGTCCAATATTTCTTTGTTTTACTAATGGGGCCTAAAAGTAGTAAGTGATCAATAAATATGTATTGGTCTTGTTTTAAAAGAAGCCTCCATTCCTTCCTCTGGAAAATTAGGTTAATTATTTTTCCTACCTGCCTCCGAAGATTATGTGTGGACCAAGCATCATGATGCGTGGACTCTGACAGTTTGCTTAAAAAGTTGCCATCCTATTTACCCCAACAAACATTTACTAAGTGACTACTATGTTCAAGACAACATACTAGGCTCCAGGGATGCAAAGATAAAAGCAAAACCCAGTACCTGCTGCAAAGACTTTACCTTCTACTTATCCTCTAACATTTATTGCTAACAGTAGGGATTTACGGTGGTAGTTGGTGGTGGTAGCAGAAGTGGCTGGAACTTGGATGAATTTCAACTAGTGGAATGTTTAGAAAATTTTTGAGTAGTGTGTGGGGGAGTCCCACTAGCCTATGCTCACATTAGAACAGTAAAAATAATAATAAACATTTACAGAGCACTTTAAGATGTGCAAAACAATTTATAAGTATTATCTCATTTTATCCTCACAACAGTCCTGGTAGAGAAGTGCTATTATTATTGCACTTATTATTATATTTTATAGTTCAGAAAACTGAGGCAGATAGGGGTTAAGGAACTTACCCACAGTTATGCAGCTGGTAAGTGTCTTTGAATTAGTGCCTCAAAATTATTTCCCAGAAACCACTGACCTCCTTTTTTTTTGGAGAGGTAATCAGAGTCAAGTGACTTGCCTAAGGTCATATGGCTAGTATCAGGTGTCTGAGGCCAAATTTGGACTCAAGTCCTCCTGACTTCAGAGCCAGTGGTGCTCTATCCACTGCCCCACCTAGCTGCTCTTTTCTCAATAATTTCCTGTGATGATTATGATAATCAATGATCAGTCATTCAGCTAGAATTGTTGGAACATCTACTGTGTATTTAAAATGGTACCAAGTGTTGTGGGGCATGCAGTAGAAATATGACAACATCTCTATCTTAATAAAGCCATTGGGGAGAAAATAGTAAATACAACAAAAATTTATGTAGTGTTTTAAGTTTTAAATGTTTTACACATTATTGTTGTTATTGTGAATTTATAATTTTTTCTATCAACATGATTATTTCATTCTTCTCATCTCATTTTGTTGGAGTACAGATAGGAACATCCTAGGACAGGTTACTCTTCTGCTATTATCCTTTGATATTTCATGCTCTGTAGACTGATGCATTGTCAGATGAAATAACTGCTTCTTGTAGTTGAATAAAAGTCAAGGCTTCTGTATCCCAAACATCCAAAATAAATATTCAGTGGTCTCAGGCCATGGAAGAGCTCAAAAAGGATTTTGAAAATCAAGTTAAGAGAGGTGGAGGAAAAATCGGAAAGAGAAATGAGAGAGATGCAAGAAAATCATGAAAAGCAAGTCAACACCTTGCTAAAGGAGACCCAAAAAAATGCTGAAGAAAATAACACCTTTAAAAATAGGCTAACTCAATTGGCAAAAGAGGTTCAAAAAACCAATGAGGAGAAGAATGCTTTAAAAAGCAGAATTAACCACATGGAAAAGGATGTTCAAAAGCTCACTGAAGAAAATAGTTCTTTCAAAATTAGAATGGAACAGTTGGAGGCTAATGACTTTATGAGAATCCAAGAAATCACAAAACAAAACCAAAGGAATGAAAAATGGAAGATAATGTGAAATATCTCATTGGAAAAACAACTGACCTGGAAAAAAGATCCAGGAGAGACGATTTAAAAATTATGGGACTACCTGAAAGCCATGATCAAAAAAAGAGCCTAGACATCATCTTTCATGAAATTATCAAGGAAAACTGCCCTGATATTCTAGAACCAGGGGGCAAAATAAATATTGAAAGAATCTACCAATCACCTTCTGAAAGAATGCAAAAAGACAAACTCCTAGGAACATTGTAGCCAAATTCCAGAGTTCCCATTCTGGACAGCTACTTGCAACTATGTCTCAAAGGTTACAAAAATATGCATATCTTTTGCCCCAATAATAACAGGTCTGTCTCAGAGATCAGAGATAAAGTAACCACATGTGTGAAAATGGTTATAACATCTTTTCTTGTAGTGATAAACTGGAAACTAAGTGGTACACAGGAATTGGAGAATGACTGAACCAATTATGGCACATGGATGTAATAGAATACCATTGTGCTGTAACAAATGATGAAGAGGACAGTTTCAGAGAAACTGATTTGCAGTGAGCAGAACCAGAAGAACAATTTATAGAATAACATTTTTTAAAAAATGAACAACTTTGAAAAGTTTAAGAGTTTTGATCAATGTAATGACTAGGCTGATTCCAGGGGACTGATAATAAAAATTTATGATGCCCATCTCCTGGAAAAGAGATGGTGGACTCAATAAGGAAAGTGAGAAATGGCCAATAGGGAATTTGTTTCACTTGACAAGGCATATTTGTTATAAGGGTTTTTTTTTAATCCCTGCGGATACTTACTAATTAAAAAAAATAAATAAAAGAATAACTTCCCAAAAAAGGGTGGGGAGACAGAAAGTGAGCACTATGGGGAGGAAAAAGAAAAGAACAACAATTACCAAAAGTCTCAGAAGAAAAAAAAGATTCAAAGCTCTTAAGCATACACAAGTAAACCAGTAAGGAAGGTCTTAATAACAGAAGAGAGTAGATCCTCTAAATCATCTAAAAGAGTCCACAAATCTTTGAACAAAACAACAAGAGAAAGGGAAATTAATCCAGACCCGATGAGACAGAGAACCCTGTGGATGCCCAAGAGAACCTGGATGCAGGGCACTATGTTCCTGAATGATCTAAAAGAGAAATAAGGATAGTGAAAGCAGAATTTATGGCCTTTGCAGCAGAAATAATTGGTAAATTAGAAAAAAAAATGAATCCACAATAGCAAATGCCACCAAAGGAAAAAGAGAAAGAATAACTTATTGGGAATGCAAATACACAGAAGTGAAGGAAAATCTGGAAGAAAAGCAAAAAAAAAAACAAAACACACACACAATAATGTTCAAATAAAACATGTTCTTCATACAAGCAAAACATTGCTTTTCAAATACCCCAGAAAATATAAATACAAGAAAAGTAAACAAATATAGCAATCAAAGAAAGCAACAATAGAAAAACAATAGAGAGACTATTAAGAGATTTCTTCTAAAAGTATGGAAGGAAATAAAGATGAGTGCCAAAACCAGAGAAGTGATAGTGTAAAAATAGACCTGAAACATGGACTAAACCTCATAGCACTCGACCTGTAGATGAATCAGTGTTTTTTGTAGGACTAGGTTAAAGAAAGGGAGGATGCATATAAGGGAAGATGGAAGGAGGAAGATAGAGAAAAATAGGTGATGTACCCTAATCAAATCACAGTTTAACAATGAAGGGAAAATAACTTCTGTGCTCTCTAAGGATGAGGAGCCTACAGGAGAATGAGAAAGGACACAAAAGGAGGTATTGAAACAAAAGGGGACTTCTTATTTCAGTGGTTGGAGAAGGAAATACTAAGGAATATTCCTGTGGGGGAAGAGAAATATTTTTAAAAGGGAGGTGTTAAACTTACAATAGGTATAATCTATAAGAATTTGATGCTTGGACCATTCATCCCACCACAGGAGAAAGGGAATCAGAACTCCTAAAGGCAATTTACATCCACAAGAGTGAGAGGGTATATAGACCCAGGGAGGAGGTTTCAAGGTAAAAGGGGAAAAAATTATCCTGGTGAAGGCAAAAGTCCATAATCAACTACACAATCAGGGGATGTAGAAAAATTCCTACTATGGGGTAAAAGCCTTTCTATCATCTACAAGCATTGTTATTTCTGATCATGAGGCACAACAGAAAAAAAAAGGCAAGGGTCCAAGATCTATCAGGCAACATGATAGAAGGTGTTTAGAAGAAATGAGGACAATAAGAAAAGAAAAAGAAATTTAAGGCTTAAAGATAGGCAAAGAGTCACTATTTACTGATCATATGATGTTTTACTTAGAAAATCCTAGAGAATCAGCAAAGACACTAGATGAAACAATTTTAGATTCAGAAAAAGTGCACGCAACAAAATAAACTAAGAAAATGAGTAGCATTTCTAGATGATAACAAAATCCAAAAGACAGAATAGAAAGAGGAGTCCCATTCCAAATTACTATGAATGCATAAAATATTTGGATTTAGAACTGAGCCTTAGAAGTCATCTAGCCCCACTCTTTTGTTTCACTGCTGAGAAAATCAGGTCCCAGAGAGTTTAAGCAAGTTTTCCAAGGTCATGTAGATAATACGGGAGCAGAGGAGAGATTTGAGCACAAGGTCTCTAACTTCAAATTTAGCATTCCTCTCTCCTCCCCTCCCCTCATTCTAGGATGCCTTAATTAGTTGAGGACTTCATTTCTAGAGTCCTGAATTTGAAAACGCTGATAATTGTACGCTGGATTCCTCTTTACCTATAAAGAGGGCCATGAAAATTCTGAAGACAAGATTTCCATCTTTTCCTTAAGAATCATATGTTCCAAGTTTGAACATATTCTGAATGTGTGAGGAAGGGGGAGAAAGATATCATAAATTCCAAATGAATGAGGTCCCTATCCAAAGCTTTAGCCTGTAGACTCAAGGTGCCCATGACATCATTACCCATATAGCTGATCATTTTCCTCCTGTTTCACCCGGAGTAGTTGCTGATTAGGAGATAACTTCGTTATCCCATCCATCTGATGCCCCCCTCTTTTCACTGGAAAGGCCCACCAGCACATGCCGCTAACATTAACAAGGGGCTGTCTTCCCAATTTGATGGCAGGCAGAGCCATCCATCTCAGGATGGCTGGAACAGATGGATGAGGCTGGAGGGACAAGAGCAGGGCAGCAGCCAGGGAATAATGAGAGCCACTGAGGGAAGCTTTCCAGGTCCCAGGGCTAGGAGGACATACTGGCATCTTGGAGGTGGAGCACAGGTGTGGTCTCAGAAGGCTTTCTGGGGCGGGTCTGGAGCCCGAAAGATGACCTCTCTCTCTGCTCCCGGCTTCCACCTACCCATGAATCCCATCATGCACACTGGCCCCCATTTCCCACGAGTGCCTGCCCGGCTCCTGCCATCTGCCATGATTTATAGAAAATGGGCAGTGATTAATAGCCCAGTCATCTCTGAGTGAAGCCATTTTCTTTCATTTACCTGCTCCCTGACCTCCCTGCACAGTCCCAGACTGGTGCTAGGGAAGTATATTAATCATGCACTTTAAAAATATTTAAAGGAGGAGATGGACCGGGAGCACAGTCTGTTTAATGGAGTCATTTGTGACTGGGGGAGAGTCTTCCTATGCTAATTAACAGATAAAACAAACTGGCTGTTTGAAATGCAAATGGGCCAGTGAAGGAGCTTCTTGCTTGGTCTTGGGCTGCTGCCTATGCTGGGAAAGCAGACTCCTCCTTATCTTCCCCCTCCTCTCCTTTCTCTACCCCCCTCTCCTCCTTCCATCCATTTTTAACTAAAAGGTAATAGCGACCTACTCCAAACTAGGGCATTCAAGGCGAGCTTTCATTTCTCCCCATCTTTTTATTTTTCTTCTTCCCCTATTGAGGACAAGAAGTCAAAATCACAAAACTCAAAGCTTTGGAACACATGCAAACAAGACTGGCCTTATGTTGCTTTTTAAATCCTGTTAGGCGTCCCTTACACCTTGTCTTACACAAATTTACCTGCTCACACACATGTACCACTTTTTTCAAGAGTCATTTTGGCATTTTAGGTTGGATCAAGTTGTTAATACATTATAACCCCTCTGCCCCCTCTGTGGTTCAATTCCAAACCCATTTATTTTTGTCTTCCCAAAATAACTGGTTGAACTGATTATTTTTTTACTTTTAACTTGGTTGTTGTTCAATCAATGAATTCAATCATTCAATAAGCATTTATGAAGTACCTACTATGTGTCAGGTACTGTATGAGGTGCAAGGTATATAAAGTCAAAATATAGGTGGCATTCTAATCGTTCAACAAGCACATATTAAGGATCAACTTTATCCTGAGCATTATGCTAGTCCAGGGTGGGGAACCTCTGTCCTTGAGGGCACATATGGCCCTATAGATCCTTAAGTGTGGTCCTTTGAATCCAAACTTCATAGAACAAATCTTCACAGAACTGTCCCCCACCCCCATCCTGGGGGTTGGGATTTGTTCTGTGAAGTTTAGATTCAGTCAAAGGACTACACCTGAGGATCTAGAGGACCACATGTGGCCTCGAGGCCACAGGTTCCCCACCCCTGTTAACTAGACTCTAAGGCAAAGAGGAAATGTGTGTGTAATAAAGGACCTCATATAGGGTGAGAGGCTCCATGTGTGGCTCAAAGGATGATAGAACACATATCTCTAGTCACTTCTCCTCCAGCCCTTTTCCAAGAAAACTTTCATTCCAGCCAGAAAGGAAAGCAAGAGTTTGGGGCCAGATGCTTGCTTTTCTCAGCAAGGAGATACTAGGTTAGAAATATCTATCTGCTCCTTTAAATATTGTTTGTCTAGGGCAGGCCTGCACAATCTGTGGTCCAGCACATCAAAGGATTTCCAGCAACCCACAAAAAATGTAGAGGATGTTTTCCTCTACATTTTTCACTAGCCGCCTGAAACTCTTTGGTGAGTCACAGGTCATGCAGGCCTGGTGTAGGGAATATGATCAGGTTTGAACTAACTTCTGATTGCTTTGTCATTTGTGAGGGAAGGAAAGAGGACCCCAAACTTTATACCCAAGTTTTGACCCCTTTCCCACCAAATACCAATTCAACAATAAAGATACAGATAGAATGGCAAAGAAACCATTTGTTCAAAACATAACAAAACAGAAATTAAAGAAGGTAAACATAGGAGAAGATATACTAGACAATACAGAGTGAAAGAGCTATTGAACTGGGAAACAGATAACTCATTCAAGAGAGAGTGTCCTGGATCTCACCCAAGAGAAAATTCCCCTAAGCCTCTAGATAGCAAACTGGGTATAGGGACATAATGGAGACTGCCTACTCTCCTTATGTCTTCTCAGTCTTTTCCTTCAGTAACCAGATACTGAACTGACCTCTTCCATATTCTCTCTTGAAGCCAGAAAGAAGTTCCTGAAATGACTCTCCACTTGAAAAGTCCACAAGTCTGAGAAATTCTGAAGAAAATTTGAAGATTAACGACTCCCTAAAGAGTACTTGCTCTTGATGAACCCCAAAGGGAATACGTCTTGAAGATCCCCAAAGTGGACTGGTGAAAGTTGGGACTCTCCAGCCTCTCACCAACTCACCTCCACCAGGACATTCATCTTCACCAATAAGGAAGAGAGTCCCATGCAAATGAAGTTTGAAACAGCAGCTACATATATGACATCTCTAACATTCATTCATTCATTCTTCCACAGTCTTTTATCAATCGCCTACTATGTACAAAGCAATATACTAGGAAGTGGATGCAAAAATTAAAATAAAAATTAGAAACCATTGCTGCTCTCAAGAAGTTTATGCTCTACTATTACTTGCAATGATATATCATCTTTGGCTCTAGTATTGCTCCACTGGCATGCTGGTAAATATTGCAGTCATGTGACCTTGCAGGGGTTGGGGGAAAGACACACAGTTTAACACCTAGCCTTTTAGCAGGAGCACAATGACCCATAACCACATCTACTTATATAGAGTGTGGAGAGTCTAAAGGTATAAAGGTCCCTTCAGGGGTGGACATCAGCTTGCAGATGTACCCAGGATGGAAGTCAGGAATCCCTATTGTATAGGTGGGAAGGTAAAATGAGACTTCACACTATAGTTTGAAGGAAAAGAACCTTTCCTAAAAGACCAATCCTGGAAAAATGTGATTAAGAGTCCCTAAATGAATTAAAGGCCTCATCAAAGCATAGTTGAAAGAGTCTTAGACTAAGACTGACACCTTTGTGTCTCATGATTTACAAGATAGAGGACCAGATATTTTCTCCAATCTTCAAGATATCTCAAACTTCTATTTAAAAACATTGTGTGCAAGAGATAAAGAAATCTTCACCGTCTCCACAGTCTAGGACACCAAATTAGGTAATAGTTTAATTAATGAATAGCAAATAAGGTTAATCTCTAACCCTAATAGGATCAACAAGCGCCCCTCCCTCACCATTCTCCAA
Source organism: Notamacropus eugenii (assembly GCF_028372415.1). Classification (NCBI taxonomy): domain Eukaryota; kingdom Metazoa; phylum Chordata; class Mammalia; order Diprotodontia; family Macropodidae; genus Notamacropus; species Notamacropus eugenii. The sequence continues at coordinate 311,399,594 of NC_092876.1, forward strand.
GCTTTGATGTTGTTATTGTTCAGTCATAATTAGTCAAATACAATTATGGAAAGGGATAAAAAGTAAGAGGAGTTGTGGATCCTGAGAGTGAGGGGAAGAGAATCAGTGGGAATAGATTTGTTTTAATATAGGTTAAGCTAAAATAAATGAAGACAAAATACTGTATTTATAAAAGAAGAAAGAAAAATTCTAATTTAGGAAAAAAATAGAAACAAAGGGAGAAAATACAAACTTAAACGTCATCATTTTAAATGTGAACGGATGAAATGGTGCCACAAACTAAAAAAGAGAAACAGACTGGATAAGAAAACAACCCCACTTGGTTGTTTACAACAAATGTATTTTTAAAAAAATAGATAAACAATAACAGCGAAGGTCAGGGCGAAATTTACTATTCTTTGTGTGAATCTAAAAAAGCAGAAATTGCAGTCAGACAAGCCAAAAACAAACTTAAAACATGAAAAAAGATACAAAAGGAAGCTACACTATGTTGTAATGAACCATAGAAAACAAACCAATATCAATATTGAACTGATATAATCCAAATACCTTAGCATTTAAGTTCATAAAGGAAAAATTAACTACACTATAAGAAGACATAGGCAGTAACTCAGTGGCAGCAGGAGATTTCAACACTCCTCTATTTTAAACCAAACTTTAACATTTTTCTCTTTAACAAAGGCAAAATATATAATTGAACACATTTCTGGAAATGGGGCTGGTAAAATATATATATATATAAATATGTATGTGTATGTGTGTATTTCTCACCGCTAACTAGAACTGTTAGAAACATTGTCCACATTTTAGAGCGTAAAGATATTGTAAACAAATGCAAAAAGGTATAAAGAACAAACAAATCCTTTACAGACCACAATACAATAAAAATAATAATCAGTTCAGAAACTACCAAAAAAAAGGCATAGAACCAAATAGAAACTTAAAATGAAATTATAGGGTGTGGAGCCAAGATGGTGGAGTAGAGAGACACACATACTTTAGCTCTTCCCCCACAGCTCACAAAATACTTGCAAAGAATGATTCTCAACAAATTCTAGAGCAGCAGAAGCCACAGAATGATGGAATGGAGGAGATTTCCAACCCAGGGTGACCTGGAAGACCAACAGGAAAGGTCTGTCCCACCAGATGTGGAGTGAACTACAGCCCAGCCTTGGCCACCCAGCACTGGGAGGAGCAGGGCCAGAGTAGGCCTCAGGGGGAGAATCCCCAGCAGTAAAAATGGTTCTCAGATCCCTCAAACCACAAACGCCAAAGGCAGTTTCAAAAGTCAGTGAGAAGGCTTTTTCACCTCAGTGACAAGGGAGCAGGGTCCTCCCATAGCCCTGGCCACAGGCAGTTGTGACCAGTAGCAGCCAGCATTCATTGTTGGAGCCCTCAGCTTAAAGCCCCTGGAGGAATTGAACAGCTGATCTTAATCTCACACTGAGTGGCGCCCTGGCCCTGGGAAGTCTCCCCTGAAAGTCCCTGGGGGAATTGGGCAGCTGATTTGATTCTCAGCCCTGAGCATGATCAGCCCTGAGCATGATCCTGGGGCATGGCAGAGCTGGAGGCCCCTGAGGAATAAACTCCTCTTCCTTGATTGAGCCACCTTGGAGAAACTGAGAACTTACAGGTCCCCAGAGTATACCCTAATCTTGACAAAGGACTCAAAAGTCAAGTAACTGGTTGGGAAAATGCCCAAAAAGGGGAAAAAAATAAAACTGTACTTTCTTGGTGAACAGGTATTTTCTCCCATCCTTTTGGGATGAGGAAGACAATGCTTACCATCAGGGAAAGACATAAAAGTCAAGGCTTCTGCATCCCAAACATCTAAAATAAATATGCAATGGTCTCAGGCCATGGAAGAGCTCAAAAAGGATTTTGAAAATCAAGTTAAGAGAGGCAGGAAAACTTGAGAAAAGAAATGAGAGTGATGCAAGAAAATCATGAAAAGCAAATCAACAACTTGCTAAAGGAAACCCAAAAAAAAATGCTGAAGAAAATAACTTTTAAAAATAGACTGATTCTATTGGCAAAAGAGGTTCAAAAATCCAATAAGGAGAAGAATGCTTTAAAAAGCAGAATTAGCCAAATGGAAAAGGAGGTTCAAAAGCTCACTGAAGAAAATAGTTCCTTAAAAATTAAATGGAACAGATGGAAGCTAATGACTTTATGGGAAACCCAGAAATTACAAAACAAAACGAAAAGAATGAAAAAATGGAAGATAATGTGAAATATCTCATTGGAAAAACAATTGACCTGGAAAATAGATCCAGGAGAGAACATTTAAAATTATGAGACTACCCAAAAGCCATGATCAAAAAAAGAACCTAGACATCATCTTTCATGAAATTATTAAGGAAAACTGCCCTGATATTCTAGAACAAGAGGGCAAAATAAATATTGAAAGAATCCACCAATCACCTCCTGAATGAGATCCAAAAAGAGAAACTCCTAGGAACATTATAGTCAAATTCCAGAGTTCCTAGGTCAAGGAGAAAATATTGCAAGCAGCTAGAAAGAAACAATTTGAGTACTGTGGAAATACAATCAGGATAACACAGGATCTGGCAGCTTCAACATTAAATGAATGAAGGTCTTAGAGTAGGATATTTCAGAAGTCAAAGGAACTGGGATTGAAGCCAAGAATCACCTACCCAGCATATCTGAATATAATACTTTAAGGGAAAAAATGGACATTCAGTGATAGAGACAAATTTGAAGATTTCATGTTGAAGAAAATACCAGATCTGTATTTAGAATTTTGACTTCCCAAGACAAGAATCAAGAGAAGCATGAAAAGGTAAAAAGAAAAGAAAAATCATAAAAGACTCTCTAAAGCTGAACTGTTTACATTACTACATGGAAAGAAAATATTTTTAACTCTTGAATCTTTTCTCAGTATTTGGGTAGTTGGAGAGATTGTACACTCACACATATACACATAGATAGATAGAGAGTACAGGATGTGTTATATCAGAAGAGATGATATCCACATACACACACACACACAAAATGAAATAAAATAAAAATTAAGGGGTGAGAAAGGGAGTAATGAAATGGGGCAGTCTATAACTCATAAAAGAGATAAAAAAAATCTTATTCAATAGAGGAGATAAGGGAGAAGGGGAGAGGGGGGGAAATAAAGCTACTCTCCCCACATGTGGCTGAAGGAAGGAATAACATGCTCACTAAATTTGATATGAAAATTTATATCACACCGCAGAAAAGTAGGAGAGGAGGTAACAAGTGGAGCAAAGGGAATGTTAGAAGGGAGGGCAAATGGGAGAAGGGAGTCACTAGAAATAAACACTTTCGAGAAGGGACAAGGTCAATTGTAGGGGGGAAATATAAGGAGAATAGGGTAGATCAGAGGGCAATATCATTAATATTACACAGCATGATTACTATGGAAGTCTTTTGCAAAACAACACATGTTTAATCTGTATTGAACTGCTTCCCTTCTTAGTGGGGTGGGAGGAGGGGAGGGAGAGAAGTTGGAATTCAAAGTAGTAGAAACAAATGTTGAGAATTTTTATTGCATATAATCGGGAAATAAGAATTACAGGGATAGGGGTATGGAAATTTATCTTGCCCTGCAAGAAAAGAGAGAAGATGGGGATAGCACAGGGATGAGGTGTGATGGAGGGGAAGGTATATTGAGACAAGGAGCAACCAGAATCCAAGGTGTTAGGAAGTGGGGGCAGGGGGGTGATGGGGAGAAAAATTGGTCATGTTACAAAGTGAGGTAAAAGCAATTCGTATTAAAACAATAGGCTGAATTAAGTACTGAGAATAAATCAATGACATCTTCAGTTTGGAGAAAAGAATTTCAGTCTAACTTTCCAAGAGGAAGGTAACCTCTGATAAAATTTGGCATTGATGGAAAAGTCAAGGTTTTAACGGTCAATTTGATTTTATGATTGCCATTTAATCAAGAAGTAGAACATGTATAGAAAGACATGTAAGCCACTTAAGACTTGCCTAAAAGATGTTCCTTAGCCAAAGTGAAACTACAATCATATTTTAAACCTGGTTATAGGAGCTTGCCATTATTAGATGCTATGGGACTACTAAGTGACTGTTTTTCTGAGTCTAACTACAGGTATGGGAAGCAAGAAAGATGATCCGAGCCTCCATTACATGATGCCAGTATGCTCATGAGATGCTGGTATGCACTGCATAGGTGACCTCAAGGGAAGAGTGGGAGAGCAGCTGTTCAGCATGGGCTGAGGTGGGATTCTCCAGACTCAATTTCTCCCCTGACACCTGGCAGATTTTAAGCCTAATTGAATGCAAGTGGACAATCTACTTCTGCTTGGAATAGACATGAAGTTGGGGAGATATTGTTTCCCTGCAATATCCCTACTCTTGGTGGCAATTTCCTATAGTCAAAAGCTTTGTAAGCTTAATACCAGATCTATTCAACTTAGGTAGAGGAACATCTAAGGCTGTCTAAAATTAAGCTATTAGGCATAAGACTTTAGACCAATAACATTAAGTTAGGGTCCTTTTATTCTTAGTAATACTGTGGAGACAATTTTAGATCAAGAGATGTGAAGTTAGCAACATAAATATTATCTGTGTCTCAGTTAGCTTATGTTTAAAAAAAAATTCTTTTGTGGTCCATATTGTAAATGCTTTAAAAAGTTGTATCACCTGACCAAAAGTTTGAATTGCTTTATCTGTTATAAACTGTGTTAAAAAAAAAAAACTGAGTATAATACTTCAAGGAAAAAATGGTCATTCAATGAAATAAAGGACTTTCAAGCACTGTTGATGAAAAGACCAGAGCTGTAAAGAAAATTTGACTTTCAAACACAAGAATCAAGAGAAGCATGAAAAGGTAAACAGGAAATAGAAATCACAAGGGACTTACTAAAGTTGAACTGCTTACATTCCTACATGGAAAGATAACATTTGAAACTTTTGAAACTTTTCTCAGTATCTGGATAGTTGGAGGGATTACACACACACACACACACACACACACAAACATACACACACATATATCTATATCTATCTATCTATATACATATATAGAGGGGGGAGACAGAGAGACAGAGAGAGACAGAGAGCACAGAGTGAGTTGAATAGGAAGGGATCAAATCTAAAAAAATAAAATTAAGGGGTGAGAGAGGAATATATTGGGAGGAGAAAGGAAGAAATGGAATGGGGAAATTATCTCTCATAAAAGAGGCAAGAAAAAGCTTGTTCAATGAAGGGGAAAAGGAGGGAGGTATGAGGGAAAAAGTGAAGCTTATTCTCATCACATTTGCCTCAAGGAAGGAATAACATACACACTCAATTTGGTATGGAAATGTATCTTACACTACAGGAAAGTAGGGGAGAAGGGGATAACCAGGGTGGAGGGAGATGATGGAAGGGAGGGCAAATGGGAGGAGGGTGTGATTAGAAGTAAACACTCTTGGGGACGGGCAAGGTCAAAAGAGAGAATAGAAGAAATGGGGGGCAGGATAGGATGGAGGGAAATATAGTCTTACACAACATGATTATTGTGGAAGTCATTTGCAAAACTGCACATTATAGCCTATATTGAATTACTTGCCTTCTCAGTGAGGATGGATAGGGAGGGAGGGAGGAAGAGAAGTTGGAATTCAAAGTTTTAGGAGCAAATATTGAGAACTGTTTTTATGTATAACTGGGAAATAAGAATACAAGTAATGAGGTACTGAAATTTATCTTGCCTTACAGGACAAGAGAGAAAATGGGGATAAGGGAAGGGAGGGGTGTTAGAAGGGAGAGCAAATTGGTGGAAGAGATAATCAGAATGCAAGATGTTTTGGCATGGGGGGAGGAGAGAGATGCAGAGAAAATTTGGAACTCCAAATTTTGTGGAAATGAATGTTGAAAACTTAAATAAATAAATAAACCAAAAATTTAAAAAAATTATAAATGGTGGCTCAGAGAATAAATCTTTGAAGCAATTAATTATTATTGAAAGAAAATAATAATGACAAAATGGCATACCAAAATTTCTGGAATACAATTGAAAGCAATTCTTAAGGGAAAAAAATCACATTTCTCTAAATATATATTAACAAAATAAAAAAGAAAGGGTTAGTGAGCTGATTGTGCATTTTTTAAAATTAGAAAGCCAACAATAAACCTAAAATAAACACAGAAGAGGAAGTATTGAACTTTTAGGAGAAATAGATGAAACAGAAACCAAAAATATATGTAGAAATGATAAATAAAACTAAAAGCTCATTCTTTGAAAAGGCTAATAAAAGTGATAAACATTTAGCCAATCCTATTAAAGAGGACAAGAAAACAAATCAACGCAATAGAAAGCATCCTAGGTGAAGTCACATCAAAGGATAGATACTATTTTACTATATTGCTATATACTTACTGAACTGAGAGCTTGAAACAGAACACTTCCAAAACTATAAAATATAGAAAGTAATAGCAGATCAACTAGACATCTTCCCAATTGCAGAAAAGGAAATATAACTAATTGTATAGGAACTACCAAAGAAAAAACTCCTGGTCTTGATGGATTCATAAGGTTCTACCAAACTTTAAAAAAAACCCAATTAGTACCAACACTACTACTGTAATTTTAATACCTAAACCAAGGAAGAATAAAACATAGGAGAAAATGTGAACCAATATAATTAATCAATAGCAGCTCAAAAATTATAAATAACATCTTGTCAAATAGTCTACAATTTCATCCAAGAAATCAGTCATTATGATTGAATTGGATTCATGAATCATTCTACATTAGGAAAATAATCAGCATAATTTATCATGCCAAAAAGAGAAACATACAAATAGTACACGGTTATCTTGATAGAAATGGGAAAAGTCTTTGACAAAATAGAATATTCATTTATGCTAAAAACCCTGCAAGGTATATGCTTAGAGGAGACGTTTTAAAATTTAGAAAATATCTATCGAAAACTCAAACCAAAAGTATCTACCCTGATAAATAGATAAGGAAAAAGGCTTTGATAAAGTACCATACTCATTTATGTTAAATTCGAAGTCTAAGCATAGAGGAAACATTTTTATGCTTAGAAAGCATCTATCTAAAGTCAAAAGAAAGTATCATATGCAACATAGATAAATTAGCATCTTCCTCAACAAATATGGGAGTAAAATAAGAATACTCAATCTTGCCACTATTATTTGATATAATTCTGATAATACTAGCATAACAAGAAAGCAAGAGAAATAAGTTAAACACATAAAATAGATAAAGATGAGATGAAACTATCCCTACTTACTGATGATACAGAGGTACGCTTGGAAATTCCTGGGGAATCAGCAAAGGTACTAATTGAGACAGTAACTTCAGCAAAGTTATGGACTACAAAATAAACTTTCCCAAATCACCAGCATTTCTACATAATGAAAACAGGATAGGAATTCTATCTGCCCTGAAGACCTTCTAGCTGAGGAAGCAAGGCAACTTGAGAAAAATACAAAAGCAGCATGAGCCAGGCAAGTTAAACCACGACCACTACTATTACCATCATTTTCCCTCAGATCTTAATTGAGATGGACCAGGAGCCTGAATCCAAGCTCCTCTGGAATAGCAATACTTCCAGCTTAGTGGTCATAGCCATCATCCTGGAAAGATGCACCCAGTGAGTACTCCTACAGGTGCTACAGACACAGCTACTGAAGATCCAGAAAAGAAAGTTCTCATCACTGAAATCTTTTGCACTGTCACATGGTCCAATATCAGAAATTTATAGGATTTTATCAGTGTAAATAACACAAAAGAAGAGGTATTACCAGCTGTTTTAGTGCTGCACAATCTGACTTACAGCTGAAATGTTTCGTGTGTTGTCTCCAATATTGGAAGGCAAGCTCCTTGAGAGTAGGGACTGTCAATCATGCCATGCTGGGAGCAGAACACACTCCAGTATGGGCCACGAGTGCACAGAGGGGACCTGAGCAGGCCTTGGGGAGACTGAATCTCTCACACCTGTGGTGGTTTCCAGACTTCATGACCCCAAAACGCTGAAGATAAATTGAAAGGTCAGTGGGAAAAGCCTGTGGGACTAGTGCAAGAGAGTGGAGTGATCCAGCTCAAGGGTGGCAGAGGAGGAGGGAGTAGAGGAAACCAGGAGCCACAGCAGCAGCAGAGACAGCTACAAGCACTGTTTCTGGAGCTCAAGGCCCACAGATTGGTGGAGGGGATCAAGAGACTGACAGTATACTCCCCAACCCCCACTGGAAGCAGAGAACTACCTTAAGAAAGAGCTCAAAAGTCAAGTAAATGGCTGGGAAAATGAGCAAAAACTGGAAAAAGAATCAGACTATAGAATCTTACTATGGTGACAAGGAAAACCAAAACATGCAAACAGAAGAAAACAATGTCAAAACTCCTCCATTCAAAGCCTCCAAGAAAAATATGAGTTGGTCTCAGGCCATGGAAGAGCTCAAAAAGGATTTTGAAAATCAAGTAAGAGAAGTACAGCAAAAATTGGGAAGAGAAATGAGAGAGATGCAAGAAAATCATGAAAAATGAGTCAACTGCTTGCTAAAGGAGACTCAAAAAATGCTGAAGAAAATAAGACTTTTAAAAGTAGACTAACTCAAATGACAAAAAAGATCCAAAAAGCCAATGAGGAGAAGAATGTACTAAAAAGCAGAACTGATCAGATGAAAAAGGAGATCCAAAAGTTCACTAAAGAAAATAATTCCTTAAAGATTGTAATGGAGCAGATGGAAGCTAATGACTTTATGAAAAAATCAAGAAATTATAAAACAAAACCAAAAGAATGAAAAAATAGCAGACAATATGAAATATCTCGTTGGAAAAAAAAACTGACCTGGAAAATAGATCCAGAAGAAACAATTTAAAAATTATTGGACTACCTGAAAGTCATTACCAAAAAAGAGAGAGAGAGAGAGAGAGAGAGAGAGAGAGTAGGGACTGTCTTTACTTTTCTCTTCGTATCTATAGTGCTAAGAACATAGTAAATACAGTGCTATTTTTATTCGTTTATATAATTTATAAATACATGTGTATATATTGGGGGAACATGCTCAAAAACTGGGGATGCAGAATCAAAAAGTTGAGACCATTGCCCTAGAGGACAGATACAACAGATACAACCTTTTACTGCAGAGGAAAAAAAGAAAGGAACTGAATCATGGCAACCTAAAGTTAAGTAGTACAAAAGAAATAAGGGAAGAAAAGAAACGCATAGTAGCCACGATTTCTATTAGTTCCTCTTGCCACAAGCCAAATGGACAAGTCAAATTCAGAATCTAGTCTCAGCAGTACTTCCCTAATTCCCTAACTCTTTAGCAGTTTCCAGTCCAGCACTCATCATAGTTATATTCCCTTCTCCCTGTCATATAGCCATCTCTCCATCCATATCCCTACCTTCACCCCCAAGACACACTCATTCACTCTCCTCTCCTCTCTTTTCCTTTCCTCTCCTCTGTCTCTGTGTCTGTCTCTCTGTCTCTTTGTCTCTCTGTCTCTCTTCTCTGTCTCCATCTCTGTCTTTCTCACCAACTATAACTGTTATGGAATGAAAGGTTCTTTTCCCCAGGGTGCTGAAACCTAGAAGGGATCTTGACCACACATCTCCAGTCCTTCAGTAGCACAGAAACAACTAAGCTTAACACTTACACATGGGCTTCTCCCCAGACAGGAACAGTGCTGTCCTCTTCCCCTCTAAGCATCACACCTCTGACCCCAAAAATAGTTTTTCCAGAAATGTTTCTAAGTGTCCTAGATCTTCTGTCACCCTCAACTGAATTAAAGGCGAATAGGCAAATTTAATACCATTTGTCACGTGTGAAAAAAAATGACTAGTTAGGATTCATTCTCTCTCTCTCTCTCTCTCTCTCTCTCTCTCTCTCTCTCTCTCTCTCTCTCTCTCTCTCTCTCTCTCTCTCTCTCTTTCCTTGTCTTCTCTGTGTGTCTCTCTTTGTCTCCTCATCTGATTCTTTCTCTCTGACTTCAGATCTTTTGTTATCATTATCTCACTTGGTCTCTGCTTCTCTCTTTTATCTTCTCTTTGTCTATCTATTTCTTTGTTTCTCTGTCTCCCTCTGCTTCTGTTTGTCTTTTGTATCTTTCTCTGTCTCTTGTCCTGTTTCTGCCTGCCTTTATCTCTTCCATCTTGCTATCTCTGATACATACATTCTAGATAGCTACTACCCTCCTCTTCCCATCTTCCTCATCCTTCCCTGCACCAATGTCACCCATAAGTTGGCCCTTGATAAAATAGTGTGACCACTGGATTTTGTCTTCTACATCCCCAGATTCCTTCTCATAGATTCTTGGCCCCATTTAGTGGGACTCTTTCCCTAACCCTACACATAGTTCTACTCTTTCTTTCTTCCCTCAGTTCAGATCTTTAATTCACACTGAGCTGTAAATGATAAACAGTTTAAAGCTAACCCCCACTCCAAGGAAAATTTATAGTTAAAATATAATCAAAACCTTAAGAATTTGGTCTCAGAATATTTCTGCTACTTGAAATTTATTAATGGAATCTATAAATGCTGGGGCTTATGCTTGGAAATATCCCTGGAAATAAAAATGTCTGTATTTTGAGGAAGAAGTAGTTGGAAAAATTTAGAAACAAAGTAGAAGAAATGGGATCAATTTTCATTCTGAACAATTTCTGCATTTAGCATTCTTGTTATACACACAATTTCATTGCTAATATTTTAAAGGGAAAAGTTTCCCTGGCATGGATATTTTCTCATGAAACCCACTCATACCAGAATTCTGCAGAAAATAATGTGGAAAATATGGCCTAGTCTATCTACTTTGTCTATAATAAAACTGGCCCTGTTCACTATTCTAAACCCAAATCCTCTGTTTACAAGGGAACAAAAAGATTTCTACCAAACAATTTTGACTTTTAGGGAAAGTGTCACAAAATACATTAAAAGAAGTCAACATGAAATGGACAGGAACTAGGAACCTAGGACACTGACACCTATATGAAGAGAGATTTTGGGAAATTTTGAGATGACTAATTGAAATACTCTCTCTCTTGTCTAGGGACAAGTTCACTTGAGGTATAGTCTCTAGGTGAGAGAAAGCACCTTCTATTTTAAATAATCGTCCTTTCTAACTAGATGTTAAACTCAGTTGTTCCTATGTTGATAAAGGAGTATACTTGCTGTCAATACCCTTTAAATGTTGGTGTTCAGGAGCCATGGCTTAGTTACCCTAGTTAGAGGTCTTTCTATTTCCTATTTGACCACATTCAGCTTACCTTGGTTCATAGGTCTTACATTCCAGGTTTCTATGCAATATTGATCATTATAGCATTAAATTTTCTTTTAGTCACCAGACACATCCACAATTGAGCTTCCTTTCAGTTTTGGGTAAGCCTCTTCATTGGTACTAAAGCTACTTGTAGTTGTCCTTTGCCCTTCCCCAGGAGCATGTTGGATACCTTTCAACTTGAGGATCTTCTGAAGTCACATCTTTGATCATTTTAATATTGTCCATAGGGTTTTCTTGGCAAAGATACTGAAGTGGTTTGCCATTTCCTTCTCCAGTGGATCATGTTTTGTCAGAACTCTTCACCATAACCAGTCAGTCTTGGGTAATCCTAAATGGCATAGCTCATAGTTTCATTGAGTTATGCAGCCTGTCTGTCACAACAGGGTAGTAGTGTCAGTGAATTCAAATGGATAGGAGTGGGTAGATTTAATTAAGATGATCATTACATATACTATTGTGGGCAAGAATCCCATAGAAGAAATGGAATAGCCTTCATAGTCAATAAAAGACAAGAAAAAGCAATACAAGGATAAGATCGTAAAAATGACAGAATGATATCTGTTTAAATCCAGGGCAAGCCATTCAATATCATAGTAATACAAATCTATGCAAGTAATACAAGTCTTGATGTTGAAGAGGTCAAAGTTGATAAGTTCTATGAAGAACTACAAAATCTTCTAGAAATAACTCTGAAAAAGTGTCACGTTCATCAAAGGGGATTGGAAATGCTAAAGTAAGTGATCAAAAGATAAGTGGAATAACAGGTAAGTTTGGCCTTGGAGAACAAAGTGAAGCAGGGCAGAGACTAATAGAGTTATGTCAAGATAGCTTGTAGGTCATAGCATACACTCTTTTTCAACAATTCAAAAAGGTGACTCTACACATGGACATCCCCAGATGGTTAATATAAAAATCACTTTGATCACATACTTAGCAGCCAAACATGGAGAAGCTTTGCACAGTCAGTTAAAACAAGATTCAGGGCTGACTATGGCTCATTTCATGAGCTTTTCATTGCAAAATTCAGACTTAAATTAAATGAAGTAGGGAAGCCCATGACACTGTATAGTTATGACCTAAATAACATCTTTTGTGAATATGAAGTGAAAGTGACAAACAGACTTAAATAATTAGATCTGGTAAATAGGGTACCTGAAGAGCTATGGAGAGGGGTTCACAATATTTTATAAGAGGAAGTAACAACAGAGCAACAAAAAAATGCATTCCAAAGAAAAAGAAGAGCAAGAAAGCAGAATGGCTAATTGATGAAGCTTTACAAACAGCTGAGGAAAGAAGAAAAATGAAAGAGGAAGGAGAAAGGGAAAGATACACCCAACTGGATGTAGAATTCCAGGGAACAGAAAGGAGAGATAAGAAAATTCTTCTAAGTGAGCAATGCTAAGAAATAGAAGAAAAATAACAGAATGTGAAAGACAAGTGATCTCTTCAAGGAAATTAGAGATATCAAGAGAATGATTCACACAAAAATGAGCATCATAAAAGACAAAAATCATGACGACTCAACAGAAGTAAAAGAGACTAAAAAGAGCATCAAGAATATACAGAAGAACTATACAAGAAAGATCTTAGCATCATGGATAACCACAGTGATATGGTCATTGATCTAGAGTCAGACAACCTAAAAAATGAAGTCAATTGGGCCTTAAGAAGCCTTGCTAAAAATAAAGATAATGGCAGGGGGTGGGGGGATGGCCAGAGACAAAATGGCAGAGTACCAGCATGAACTTTCTAAAGCACTGACTCCAAGCCCAGCCAAATACCTGTAAAAAATGGCTCTGAACAAATTCTGGAGCTGCAGAACCCACAGAATGACAAAGTGAAGCAAATATCCCCCCAAGACAGCCTGCAAGGTCACCAAGAAGTGTCTATTGCATCACACAGGGGACAGGGTGCAGTCCAGGATGGGTCACTCCAGCACAGACAGGACTTGAGCAGGCCTTGGGGAGTCTGAATCTCTCACAACTGTGGTTGTTTTCAGACTTCAGGACCCAAAATGCCGAGGACAAATTGGAAGGTCAGTGGAAAAGGTCCATAGGACCAGTGTAGGAGAGTGGAGTGGTCCAGCCCCAGCCCCAGGATGGCAGAAGGGGAAAGAAGTGGAGGAACCCCCAACAGTCACAGCAGCAGCAGGAGCAAAGGCGGCAACTGTTTCTGGAGCTTTAGGCCCACAGATTGTGGTGGAATTGAGTGGCTGACAGTATACCCCCAACCCTCACTGGAAGCAGAGATCTACCTTGACAAAGAACTCAAAAGTCAAATAAATGGCTGGGGAAATGAGCAAAAACCAAAAACTGAATCAGATCATAGAGTATTACTTTGGTGACAAGGAAGACCAAAACATGCAAACAGAAAACAACAAAGTCAAAGCTCCTCCATTCAAAGCCTCCACAAAAAAATATGAATTGGTCTCAGGCCATGGAAGAGCTCAAAAAGAATTTTGAAAATCAAGTAAGAGAAGTAGAGCAAAAATTGGGAAGAGAACTGAGAGTGATGCAAGAAAATCATGAAAAATGAGTCAACTGCTTGCTAAAAGAGACCCAAAAAATGCTAAAGAAAATAACATTATGCAAAATAGACTAACCCAAATGACAAAAGAGATCCAAAAAACCAACAAAGAGAAGAATGCTCTAAAAAGCAGAATTGGCCAGGTGGAAAAGGAGGCCTAAAATCTCACTGAAGAAAATAATTCCTTAAAGATCAGAATGGAGCAGATGGAAGCTAATGACTTTATGAAAAATCAAGAAATTATAAAACAAAACCAAAAGAATGAAAAAATGGCATACAATGTGAAATATCTCATTAGAATAACAACTGACCTGGAAAATAGATCTAGGAGAGACAATTTAAAAATTATGGGACTATCTAAAAGCCATGATCAAAAAAAGAGCCTAGACATCATCTTTCATGAAATTATCAAGGAAAACTGCCCTGATATTCTAGAACCAGAGGGCAAAATAAATATGGAAAGAATCCACAGATCACCTCTTGAAAGAAATCCCAAAAGGAAAACTCCTAGGAATATTGTAGTCAAATTTCAGAGTTCCTAGGTCGAGGAGAAAATATTGCAAGCAGCCAGAAAGAAACAATTCAAGTATTGTGGAAATACAATCAGGATAACACAAGATCTAGCAGCTTTTACATCAAGGGATGTAAGGGCTTGGAATATGATATTCCAGAAGTCAAAGGAATGAGGATTAAAACCAAGAATCACCTATCCAGCAAAACTGAGTATTATACTTCAGGGGAAAAAATGGTCATTCAATGAAATAGAGGACTTTCAAGCATTCCTGATGAAAACACCAGAGCTGAATAGAAAATTTGATTTTCAAACACAAGAATCAAAAGAAGCATGGAAAGGTAAACAGGAAAGAGAAATCATAAGGGGCTTACTAAAGTTGAACTATTTACATTCCTACATTGAAAGATAATATTTATAACTCTTGAGACTTTTCTCAGTGCTTGGGTAGTTGGAGGGATTATATACATATAGACAGAGGGCACAGGGTGAGTTGAATAGGAAGAGATGATATCTAAAAAAAATAACATTAAGGGGTGAGAGAGGAATATATTGGGAGGAGAAAGGGAAAAATAGAATGGGGAAAATTATCTCTCACATACAAGTGGCAAGAAAAAGCTTTTTCAATGGAAGGGGAGATGGGAGGTAAGAGGGAAAAGTGAACCTTACTCGCATCACTTTTGGCTTCAGGATGGAATAACATGCATATTCAATTTTCTATGAAACTCTATCTTACATTACAGGAAAGTAGGGGAGGAGGGGATGGGGGGTGGGGGAATGATAGAAGGGGGGCAAATGGGAGGAGGGTGTAATCAAAAGTAAATATTTTTGAGGAGGGGTAGGGTCAAAAGAGAGAATAGAATAAATCGGGGGCAGGATAGGATGGAGGGAAATATAGTTAATCTTCCACAACATGACTTTTACAGAAGTTTTTTGTATAACTACACATGTATATAACATATATCAAATTGTTTGTCTTCTCAATGGGGATGCGTGGGGAGGGAGGAAGGGAGAGAAGTTGAAATAAGATATACAGACAGTGGGGTATAGAAATCTATCTTGTCCTCCAAGATAATAGAGGGGATGGGATAAGAGAAGGGAGTGGAGTGATAGAAGGGAGGGCAGACTCGGGGAAGGGATAATCAGAATGCATGCTGTCTTGCAATGGGCAGAGGGAAGAGATGGGGAAAAATTTGGAACACAAAATCTTGTAGAAATGAATGCTGAAAATTAAAAATAAATAAATTAGAGTATAAAAAAATTAAAAAGTCACATTTCTGCCATGAATTCACCTTATTGAACTATTCCAACTCAGACTGCCATCCTTATCTAACAACCATTAATATTAAAGGCCTCTGATCCATGGTAATAAATAAATAAATAACTGGATAGATAAATAAATGAATGAATGAATGAATAAAGATAATGGAGGTAACAGAATTCCAGATGAACTACTTACAGTCCCAAAGGATGATGTTGATAAAATACTGCACTCCAAATGCCAGCAAATTTGGAAAATTTAAGAGTGGCCAATGAATTGGAAAAGATCAGTTTATATCCCAATCCTAAAGAAGGACAATGCCAAAGGATGTTCAGATTGCTAAACAATTGAACTCATTTACCATACCAGCAAGTTTTTGCTTAAGATTCTGCAAGCCAGCCTTCAGCAACATGATAATGAAAATTGCTGGAAGAACAGGCTGGTTTTTGAAGAGGCAAAAGAATTGGAGACCAAATTGCCAACATTTGCTAGATTATGGAGAAAGCAAGGGAATTCCAGAAACATCTACTTTTGCTTTATTGACTATAGTAAAGCCTTTGACCATATGGACCACAATAAAATGTGGCTAATCCTCAGAAAGATGGGGGTACTGATCATCTAATTTGTCTCCTGAGGAACCAGTATGCAGATCAAAAAGCAATAGTTAGAACCAAACTTAGAACATCTAATCGGTTAGAGATTGGAAAAGGAGTGCAACAAGACTATATATTGTCACCTTATTTAATTTATATTCAGAGTACATCATTCAAAATGCCAGGATGAACAAATCAAAAGCCAGAATTAAGGTTGTTGGGAGAAATGCAAACAATCTTAGATATGTAAACGATACCACTTTGATGGCAGAAAATTAAGAATTAAGAAGCTGTTTGATGAGGGTGAAAGAAGAGAGTATAAAAGCTAACTTGAAGTTTAACATAAAAAACTAAGATTCTGACAACTGATCCCACCACTTTGTGGTAAATGGAGAAGAAATGGAAGCAGTGTCAGATTTTATATTCTGGGACTCAATGATCACTGCAGACAGTGACTGTAGCCTTAAAAATTAAAAGACATTTTCTCCTTAGAAGGAAAACTATGGCAAATCTGGACAGCATACTAAAAGCAAAGATAGCACTTTGCTGGCAAAGGTCCATATACTCAAAGCTATATTTTTTTTTGGTAGCCATGTATGGCTGTGAGAGTTGAACTAAAAGGAAAATTAAACACCACAGAATTGATGCTTTCTAATTGTTGTGCTGGAGAAGATTTCTGAGAATCCCTTGGGCAGCAAGGATGAAATCAATCAATACTTAAAGAAATTAACTCAGGAAATTCACTGGAAAGTCAAATAGTGAAGCTGAATCTTAAATCCTTGGCCACATAATGAGAAGACAGAACTTACTGCAAAAGACTCACATGTTGGGAAGAGGATGGCAGAGGAGGAGATGGGTAGATAGTATCATGGAAACAATGAGCTTGAACAGACTTTGGGAGATAGTGAAATACAGACGTGTCTGACATGCTGTGATCCATGGGTCACAAAGAGCTGAAAATGACTGAACGAATAGACAACAACAAAACTTAGAAGTCTAGGGACAATGGACAGTGAGGAAACAGGATGTTAGGGTGGCCATCACTGAGATGCCCATGCTAGGACTAATCAGCCAGTGACTATGGAATAGTCATTCCCACACTTGTGCCCATGTGGGGTGGTAAAATTGGGATCTGATGCCTGCCTTAGCCAGTTCCTCAGGGTAGTTTTTTGCCTTTTTATTTCCCAGGTCCTTGCAGACAAATGTCTCCATCACCTGCAAATGATTGATTGTGACCCTCAACCAACAGGAGGGGATATTTGCAGGGCATTGCAAGAAGCTGTGTTAGGCCTTGTTCTGCCTGACATCTTTATTAATTGTCTGAGCAGGAAGATAAACAGCATGTTAATTAAATTTGCAGATGTTGCTAAATCAGGAGGTGTTCCCAACATAGAGGATAGAGTAATAATACAAATCGACCTTATGTAGGACTCAGGAGAGGATGGCTCCAGGTTTCTATGGCATTATTTTCATAGATACATAGCTACATCTTTCTCTCTCATAGGAGAGGAGTAGGACAAGTATTTTAGGTGATATATACATTTGAGATGTCATCTTATCATCATTATTATTACTCTTATTGTTAACATTATTAGTAAAAAGATCTCAAATAAATGTCCAATGACTTGGACTACTTTTAGCTCTTCCATTAAAAATCTACTGATGCTGGTCAAACCATTTAATATCACAGAGTTTCCTGAGTTTCCCCTATTGTGAAATGAGTGGGTGAGTAAGTTGGACTACATGTCTTCTAAGAAGATTTAACCCATGATTCTATGAAAGACAACCTGGTATGAGAGAAAAAGCTCTGCACAGAGCTGGGAGACCCAGGTCTGAACTCTAATGCCAACACCTTAGCTCTGGCAGCCTGGACAAGTGATCTCACCTCCGTAAACCTCAATTTCTCCCTCTGAAAAATGGGCAGCGTGGTACTGGAACTTACCAGACACAGAGGCTCTTTTGAGGAAAATGCTTTGTCAATTTTAAGTCCCATGGAATCATTGAATTTGGAAGCGACCTCAGTGGCTGTCTAATCCAATTTGGAGCTTTAAAAATATCCTTGGTGGGGGTTGGGGGTGGGGATAGGGAGCAATGTTGCAACAATCATTGTATAAAGACAAAGACATCATCAACCTAGAGCTGGAAAAGATCTCAAAGTTCCTCCAGTCCAGCCCCCTCATTTTACGGTTAAGAAAACTGAGACCCAGGTGACATGACCTGCCCAAGATTATATAAGCAGCTGGCATCAGAGGTAGAATGTGAACCCAGGTCCTTTGATCCTAGAGTCAATTCTTTCTTCATTGTGCCATGGATGTTGTTTGTAATTCCATGATTCCTAGCTGGTAAGCATCCAACATGGATTTGAAGATTTCCAATGAGAGGCAGCCCATTGTTTCCCAAGGCAAGTCCATTGTCCTTTAGTTTTAACTGTTGGGAAATTTTTCCTTACATCAGGCCTAAATCTGATTCTTTGAATTTCTATCTATTACTCCTAAAACTTATGTCTAGTACCTATCCTTCTTCCATATGAATACTTGAGTACAGCTATCATGTCTCCCCCTGAACCTCTTCTTATCCAAACTAACTATACCTAGTTCTTTCAATTAATACTTATATGGCATAAACTCAAGACCCTATGATATTTTGGCTGCCCTTTTCTGGTTAGTCACCGCTTCATCAATGTTATTCCTAAAACATAGTGCCTAGAAATTATTACAATATAGCAGATGTGTCCTGGTCAGGACAGAATACACTAGGACCATTGCCTCCTTATTTCTGGTATCTATGCCTCTTTTAGGGGCAGCTAGGAAGCCTCATCTTCTTGAGTTCAAATTTGGTCTCTGACACTTTAACTAGCTATGTGACCCTGGGCAAGTCACTTAACCCTGTTTGCCTCAGTCACTCATCTGTAAAATGAGCTGGAGAAGGAAATGGCAAACCATTCCAGTATCGTTGCCAAGAAAAGGTCACAAAGAGTCATATATGACTGAACAACAACAAAAATGCCTCTTTTAAGGCACCCCAAAATCACATTAACTTTTTTTGGTGCCATATCACACTGTGTTGTCTTATTGAAGTCTACAGTCCACTAAAATCCCAAATCTTTTTCAAACACACTAATAGTTTGTTATACCTCTCCTACATCTTATACTTGTGAAGTTTATTTTTGAACCAGAGTATAAGATTTTACATTTAGCTCTACTAAATTTCATCTTGTTAACTTTGGTGCAATATTCTAGCCTTTTAAGACTTTTTTGGAATACTGATACTGTCATTTATTGTATCTGTTTGTCTCTTCCAGCTTTGTGTAATCGGATCACATACCACAACTTGTTCAACCATTCTCCAATGGGTGGATATCCCCTCGATTTCCAGTTCTTTGCCACCATAAAAAGAGCTGCTATAAATATTTTGTTCTTTTCCCTTTCCTTTGACCTCTTTGGGATACATACCTAATAGTGACATTACTGGGTCAAAAACCCTTTGGATGTAGTTCCATATTACTCTCCAGAAAGGGTGCACTTGTTCACAACTTCACCAAAAGTGAATTAGTCTCCCAATCTTCCCACATGCCCTCCAACATTTTTATTTTCTTTTTCCATCTTGTTAGCCAATCTGATAGACATGAGGTAGTATCTTAAAGCGGTTTTAATTTGCATTTCTCTAATCATAGTGATTTAGAGCACTTTTTAAAAATGTGACTACTGATAGCTTTGATTTCTTCTTCTGAAAACTACCTGTTCATACCCTTTGTTATTGTTGTTGTTCGGTAATTTTCAGTCATGTCCAACTCTGTGACCTCATTTGGGGTTTTCTTGGCAAATGTACTAAACTGGAGGTTAGGTGACTTGCCCAGGGTAACACATCTAGTAAGTGTCTAAGGTCAGATTTGAACTCAGGAAGATGAGTCTACTTGACTGTAGGCCCAGTACTCTATTCATTGTACCACTTAGTTGCCCATATCCTTTGATCATTTTTATCAATTGATGAATAATTCTTATTTTTATAAATTTGCTTCAAATTAACTCCTAACAATTGCTTTAATTTCACCTTCACTGGTGCCATATTCATCCTTTTCATTTTTTTATATTTGAGATGAGGCCTTTATCACAGATAATTATTGCAAATTTTTTCTGTTTTCTCTTTTCCCTCTTATTTTGACTGCATTAATTTTGTTTGTGTAAAAGCTTTGTCATTTCATGTAATTAAAATTATTTTACTTCCTGCAATCTTCTGTCTCTCATATGACTATAAACTTTTCATTCATCCATAGATTTAACAAGTATATTCTTTTCATGCTCTCCTATATATTATTTATAATTTCACCCTTTATTGTCTAAATCATTTATCCATTTTGACCTTATCTAGGTATTTGGTGTGAGGTGTTGGTCTTTGTCTAGTTTCTGCCAAACTACTTTCCAGTTTTTCCAGCAATTTCTGTCAAATGGTAAGTTTTTATCCCCAGAGTTTGGATCTTTGGGTTTACCAAACATTAGATTTCTATGGGCATTTACTGCTATGTATTGTGTGGCTAATTTACTCAACTGATCCACTACTCTATTTCTTAGTCAATAGCAAATGGTTTTGATGATTACCACTTTGTAATATAGTTTGAAATCTGATACTGCTAGGTTGCCTTCCTTAATATTTTTTCATTGATTTTCTTGATATTCTTGATCTTTTGCCCTTCCAGATGAAATTGCTACTATTCTAGCTCCATAAAATAATTCTTTGGTAATTTGATTGGCACGGCAATTAATTTAGGTAGAATTGTTGTTTTTGTCATATTGGCTCAGCCTACCCTCGAGCAATTAGTATTTCTCCCTTTGTCTAGATATATCTTTATGTGAAAAGTGATCTGTAACGAGGTTCATATAATCCCTGGGTTTGTCTTGGTAAGTAGACTCCAAAGTATTCTACCTTGTCTGCAGTTAGTTTAATTGGAATATCTCTTTCTATCTCTTAATTCTGGCTTTTGCTGGTAGTATACAGAAATGCTGATGATTTTTGTGGGTTTATTCTAGATCCTACAATTTTCCTAAAGTTAATTGTTTCAACTGGTTTTTTTTAGTTGATTCTCTAGGATTTTGTAAATATACAATCATATTATCTGCAAAGAGAGATAGCTTTGTTTCCTCATTGCCTATTTTATCCCTTCAATTTCTTTTTCTTGTCTTACTGCTATAGCTAGCAATTCTAAAAAATATTGAAAAGTAGTGGTGATAATAGACATCTTGGCTCCATTCCTGATCATATTGGGATGACTTTAAGTTTATCCCCTTCATTGATGATGTTTGCTCTTGATTTTAGATAGTACTTATTATTTTAAGAAAGATTAATATTGATTCCTATACTTTCTAGTGTTTTTCATAGGAATGTACTTTGTCAAAGGTTTTTTTCTACACCTATTGACAGAATTACATGATTTTTGTTTGTTTTGTTGTCAATATGATCAATTAAGCTGATTGTTTTCCTAATATTGAACCAGCCCTGTATTCCTGGTATACATCCCACCTGGTCAAAGTGTATGATCTTTGTGATGTATTGCCTTAATCTGCTTGCTAGTATTTTAGTTAAAAATTATGCATCCATATTCACTAAGGAAACTGGTCTACAGTTTTTTTTCTCTGTTTTTGTTCTACCTGGTTTAGGTATCAAAATCATATTTGTATTATAAAAGGATTTTGGTAGGACTCCTTTACCTAATTTTTCAAACAGTTTATGAAGTATTGAGATTTACTGTTTCTTAAATGTTTGGGAGAACTTACTTGTAAATCCATCTAGTACTGGCTATTTTTTTCTTTGGGAGCTCATGGAGCTCATGTTTAATTTCTTTTTGTAAGACAGGATTATTTAAGTATTCTATTTCCCCTTCTGTTAATTTGGGCAATTTATATTTTTTTAAATATTCATCCAATTCACTTAGATTGTCAGTTTTACTGGCATAAAACTGGGCAAATTAACTCCCAGTAATTGCTTTAATTTAATTTACATTGGTGGCATATTCACCCATTTCATTTTTTATACTATCATCTTCCCATACAGAAAGGTAAGCAGTTTAAACTTATTGAATCCCTTATGATTTCTCTTTCATGTTTACCTTTTTATGCATCTCTTGAATCTTCTCTTTAAATCTCAGATTGTCTATTCCGCTCTGATCTTTTCCCCAGGAATGCTTGAAATTACTTTATTTCATTAATTATTCAATTTTTCCCTTGAAGGACTATCAGTTTTGATGGGTAGGTTACTCTTGATTTTTTTTAATTTTATTTTTAATTTTTAACACAGTTTATAACAGATAAAGCAATTCAGACTTTTGGTCAGGTGATACTTCTTTTTAAAGCATTTACAATATGGACCACAAAAGAATTTTTTTAAAAAACATTAACCAACTGAGACAAAAATAATATTTATGTTGCTGACTTCACAAGCTCTTGACCTACTTGTCCCCACAGTATTACCAAAAATTAAGGACCCTAACTTATTGTTGTTGGTCTAAAGTCCTATGCCTAATAGTTTAATTTTAGACTTAACCTCGGATGTTCCCCTACCAATAATCTATAATTTAATAGATCTGGTATTAAGCTTACAAACGTTTTGACTATAGGAAATTGCCACCAAGAGTAGGGACATTGCAGGGGTACAATATGTCCCCAACTTCATGTCAGTTCCAGGCAGGATTAGATTGTCCACTTGCATTCAGTCAGGCTTAAAGTCTGCCAGGTGTCAGTGGGGAAATTGAGTCAGGAGAATCCTACCTCAGTCCAGGCTGAACAGCTGCTCTCCCACCCTTCCCATGAGATCACCTTTTGCAGTTCATACCAGCATCTCACAGGCTTATAAGTATCATGGATTGGAGGCTCAGATGGCCTTTCTTGCTATCCATACCTAGAGTTAGACTCAGCAGAACACTCACTTAATAGTCCCATAACATCTAAAAATGGCAAGTTCCAATAACCTTATGATTATAATTTCGCTTTGGCTAAGGAACATCTTTTGAGACAAGTCTTAAGTGGCTTACATGCCTTTCTGTACATGTTCTAGTTCCTGATTAAATAGCAATCATAAAATCAAATTTACCATTAAAACCTTAACTTTTCCATCAATGCCAAATTTGACCTGAGGTTACCTTCCTCTAGGAAATTTAGACTAAAATTCTTTTCCCCAAACTAAAGATGTAATTGATTATTCTCAGTAATTAATTCAGTCAATTGTTTTAATACTAATTGCTTTTACCTCACTTGGTAACATGTCCAATTTTTCTTCCCATCACTCCCCTCCCCCTGCTTCTTAATACCTTGCATTCTGATTATAATGTACCCTCCCTTCTATCACACCCCACCCTTCCCTTATCCCCTTCTCTCTTTTCTTGTAGGGCAAGATAAATTTCTATACCCCATTCCCTGTATTTCTTATTTCCCAATTATATACAATAATAATTCTCAACATTCTTTGCTAATACTTTGAACTCCAACTTCTCTCCCTCCCCACCTTCCTCCCCAGCCCCACTGCGAAGGCAAGCAATTCAATACAGACTAAATATGTATCATTTTGCAAAAGACTTCCATAATAATCATGTTGTGTATTACTAATTAAATTGCCCTTTGTCCTACTCTATCCCCCCTTATTTTTCCCTCCCACAATTGACCTTGTCCCTTCTCAAAAGTGTTTATTTCTAGTGATTCTCTTCTCCTATTTGTTCTCCCTTCTAACATTCCCCCCATCCCACTTGTCACCTCATCTCCTACTTTCCTATGGTGTGATATAAATTTTCATATCAAATTTAGTGAACATGTTATTCCCTCTTTCAGCCACATGTGGAGAGAGTAGCTTCATTTTTCCCCTCTCCCCTTCTCCCTTTTCTCCTCCACTGAACAAGAGACTGCCCCATTCCATTTTTCCCTCTCTCTTTCCATTATCTTCTTCCCTCACCCCTTAATTTTTATTTTATTTTTTTTGTATGAATATCATCTCTTCTGATTCAACACACCCTGTACTCTCTGTCTATATATGTGTGTGTGTGTGTGTATGTACAATCTCTCCATCTACCAAAATACTGAGAAAAGACTCAAGAGTTATAAATATTTTCTTTCCATGTAATAATGTAAACAGTTCAGCTTTAGAGAGTCTTTTATGATTTTTCTTTCCTGTTTACCCTTTCATGCTTCTCTTGATTCTTGTATTGTAAAGTCAAATTTTCTATACAGATCTGGTCTTTTCCTCAATATGAATGATTGAAAGTCCTTTATATCATTGAGTGACCATTTATTCCCTTGATGTATTATACTCAGATTTGCTAGGCAGGTGATTCTTGGTTTCAATCCCAGTTCCTTTGACCTCTGAAATAACCCATTCCCAGCCCTTCGATCCCTTAATGTTGAAGCTGTCAGATCCTGTGTTATCCTGATTGTATTTCCACAATACTCAAATTGTTTCTTTCTAGCAGCTTGCAGTATTTTCTGCTTGATCTGGGAACTCTGAAATTTGGCCACAATATTCCTAGGGGTTTCTCTGTTCAGGTCTCTTTCAGGAGGTGTTCGGTGGATTTTTTCAGTACTTATTTTGCCCTCTGGTTCTAGAACATCAGGGCAGTTTTCCTTGATAATTTCATGGAAGATAATGTCTAGGCTCTTTTTTTTGATAATGACTTTCAGGTAGTCCCATAATATTTAAATTGTTTCTCCTGGATCTATTTTCCAGGTCAATTGCTTTTCCAATGAGATGTTTCACATTATCTTCTATTTTTTTTTAAAAGTTTTGATTTTGTTTACTAACTGCTTTGTTTAACTCATAGTCATTCATTTCCCTGAACTCAATTCTCTCTTTCCACAAATTATTTTGTTCAGTCAGCTTTTGGACCTTCTCTTCCATTTGGCTAATTCTGCTTTTTAAAATTTCCTTCTCCTCATTGACTTTTTGGACCTCTTTTTCTAATTGAGTTAACCTCTTTTTAAAGCTGTTATTTTTCTCAGCATTTTTTTGGTTCTCCTTTAGTAAGCTACAAACTTGTTTTTTAAGCTCTTCTATTGCCTGAGCTCAGTTTAAGTTCCCTTTGGAGGCAGAGGCCTTGACTTCCTCTGACAGTATACCTTGTTCTTCCTATCTGAAAGGATGGGGGGAGACACCTGTTTCCCAAGAAAGTAATCTTCTATGGTCTTATTTTTTCCCCTTTTTTGGACATTTTCCCAGCCAGTTACTTGACTTCTGAGTTTCCTCTCCACAACTACCTTGCCTCCAGTTCTGCCAAGCCAGCACTGGGGGCTGAGATTCAGATGAGCTGCTCCAAAGCTTCAGGGGCTTTAGGCAGGGGCAGGGCTGCTATTCAGTGTGAGATTAAGATCAGCTACTCAGGTGGGGGCAGAACCGCCACACAGGGTTCAGTTCCCTCAAGGGTTTTATGATGAGACTTTCAACAATGTATATGTGCTACTGCCTGCTTTGGGAGCCCCCATCCACTGCTGCCTCCACCACTGCCACCTGAGGAGGCCTGAGTTATTGGGACACCCTGCTCCCTTCTTGGCCAGCTGAAAAGACCCTCTCACTAACCTTTGGTGCCTGTGGGTTGAGGGATCTGTGCTGCCACTGGAGATTCTGTCCCTGAATCCTGCTCAGATCTGCTCTTCTTAGTGCTGTGTGGCCAAGGCTGGGCTGGGCTCTGCTCAGCTGTGCGACAGACCTTTCCCATTGATCTTTCAGGTCACTCTGGTCTAGAAATCTCCTCCACTCCATTGTTCTGTGACTTCTGCTGCTCTAGAATTTGTTGACAATTCTTCTTTACAGGTATTTTATGGGCCATGGGGTAAAAGCTAGTGTATGTGCATCTTCCTGCTCTGCCATCTTGGCTCCTCTTGGTTACTTTTGATTTTAATCCTAGGTCTTTTGTTTTCTGGAATATTATATTGGAAGTTTTCCACTCCTTTTATGTGGCATCTGCTAAATCTCTTGTGATCCTGATTATGGTTACATGGTATTTGAATTTGAATTTTTGGCCATATGAAGTATTTTCTGTTTGACCAGGGAGTTTTGGAATTTGGCTATAATATTTCTGGGAGTTTGCACTTTAAGATCTCTTTTAGGTGGTGATAAGTGAATTCTTTCAACTTCTATTTTACCCTCTTGTTTAAGAATATCTTGGCAGTTTTTCTTGACAATTTGTTGAAATATAATGGTTTCCAGGTAATCCAATAATCCTTAAATTATCTCTCCTCAATCTGTTTTCCAAGTCAGTTGTTTTTCCAATGATATATTTCATATCTTCTCTTCTTTTGACTTTGTTTTTATTGTTTTCTTGATGTCTCATGGAGTCAGTAGCTTCCATTTGCTCAATTCTAATTTTTAAGGAATTATTTTCTTTAGTGAGATTTTGTGTCTCTTTTTCCATCTGGCCAATTCTATTTTTTAAGGTATTATTCTCTTCAGTATATCTTGTGCCTCCTTCACCAAGCTGTTAATTTCTTTTCATAACTTTCTTCCCTTGCTTTCATTTAGTTGTCTAATTTTTCCTCCACCACTCTTATTTAATTTTGAAAATCTTTTTTTAAGCTCTTTCAAGAATTTTTATTCGACTTGGGTCCAATTCACATTTTTCTTTGAGGCTTTGCTTGTACATCTTTTGACTTCATTGTCTTCTTCTGAATTTTTATCTTGATGTTCCCCATCACCATAGTAGCTTTTTATAAGCAGGGTTTTTTGTTGTTGTTTGTTCATTTTTCTAGCCTATTTTTTTTTGGAACTTTATGTTAATATTGGTCTTCTATTTCCTCTTGACCTAAAGTGTTCTTATCTACCCTTGAACTATGACCCAGAAGGAGGTACAGACAGTGGAGGTGCTCAACAGTTGCCTCACAGGGCTTCCACTCCATCTTGACTAAAAATGTTCCTCCCTGTCTTTGATCTATGACCTAGAAGTGAGTATAGGCAATAAAGTGGCTGAACATTGCCTGGTATTGTGTCCAGGGACAGTGCAGGGGTTCCTTATAATCTCTTTCTGACCAGTTTTCTGGTCCCCTTATCATCTCTGTCTTGGGAGTTCCTGAAGCTGCTGCTACTTCCATTGCCATTGCCCAGTTCCACCATTCATGATCCATCCATATGGGCTCTGGTCCAGCCTCCACCCCCATGTCACAGATCTCTCTTTCTAAATTCCTAAGCTGCCTTAAGTTAGAAGAATGTTTCACTTTGACATTTTGTTGGCTCTGCCACTCCAGAATTTGATTTGAGACATTATTTTAAAGTTTTCTGGAGGGGAATATAGGGAGGTCTCAGTTGAGCACTTTCTCTACTCCACCATCTTTGTTTCACCCTCTAAAAGTTTGTCTGTGTTTTCCATAAGAAATAACATGAAAGACTATATTAAATACTTTGCTAAAAAGCTAGGCAAATATAGCTATTGCATTCCTAAGGTTTACCAGTTTAGTAACACTGACAAAACAAATAAATAGTCTGCCATGACCTTTTCTGGATAAAGTAGTGGTGGTTCTTTGTGGTCACCATTTTCTTTTTTAGATATCTGGTGAGCATCTCTTTAATAATGCTCTCTGGATTTTTGCCAGTAATCAAAATCAAGTTCATTGGGCCATAGCTCCTGGATTTGATTTTCCTTCCTTTTTAGAAAAATCAGGACAGTATTTATTTGCCTTCTCTCATTCTCTAAAATCTTTCAACTATCACTGACATGTAACTCATTATGCACATCCAACATTTCTTTCACAAGCCAAGGACTGGTTTATCTGAGGCTAGTAACTTGAACTCAATGATGGCAGCAAGGTGTCCCCTTTACCTCTGATTACTGATCTTTTGATCTTTTGAGTATCAATTTCCTATTAGCCATTGTTCCCTTGTCTTTTCTAACATAAAGATCATTCTCTTTGGTGGAGAAAAAAAATTTGAGCAGCTATAAAGATTAATAAAGCATAACTCAAAATTTCTCCTCTTAATTTATGGCTTTGCAGCAGGGATTTTTTGTAAGGCTTAAATAATCAGGGAAATAAAAGCACAGAAGGCATATTTTCTGGCAGTTCTCAGTGGGCATCCTCTACAAGGTGCTCTGAAGAATTTATCAGAAAGAAACTTTCATAGGGGAACAAGGCTGAGAGTCTTCTTTACTATCCATCAAGAAAGTGAGAGGTTAGCAAATGATTAAATTTCTATATAGGTGAAGGACAAAATTCAAGCTATTTTTTTTTTCAAAAAGAAAATCCTTGAGACTTCAGACCTAGATGACTAGTAGGGGCTTTAAATATCAGAGAAGAAGGTAACTGGGAGTTGTTGAATATGAGAAATAATCCAACAAAGGGCAAACATTGCCAACATAAAGTTGAAGAATTATTGTTGTCTCAGCATTTTGAGACCTGGCTCACTTCTGTCTGATTTTTCAGAAGATTGGGATGTGGATTCACAAAAGTAAATTTCTCGTTGCAGAGAATAAGGAACGCTCTTAAAATTCTTGCTTAGTAGTTAAAAAATCAACAGTGATCTTGGAGAACTGAAAAGGAAATATGCTTTTCTCCTCTGGATAGAGAGGTACGGAACCACTCTGAAAGAGTGTTGCTAACATTGCCAGAACAAGTTTTTGCATTGATTGTTTTTGTTTAATCATTATTATTGTCATTGTTATATTTTGGAAGGTGGGAACTAGCAAAGGAGACAGTATCCAGAAGTGAATGTAGAAGAAACAAAAGACATTAATGAACTGTATTTTCAATACAAATTCCTTGTTCCACTCCATTCCTGTGAATAACATCCATGGTCTCATTGGATTTATACAACCCTGGGAGGTAAGATGGGACCAGGATTATTGTCTTGATTTTGCATATGAAGAAACCAAGGCTCAGACACTTGAAGTGACCCAGCCCAAGTCACACCTGGTCTTAGAGATAGAACCAAGACTAGAGTCTAGGTCTTCTGCTTCCCAGACAGCTGATGCTACAATGATCAGAGCACTGAGCCTGGAATTAAGAAGACCTAAATTTAAATCCATCCTCAGATACATGTTAACTGTGTCACTCCACACAAGTCACTTAACCTCTATTTGCCTCAGTTTTTTTCAGGTATAAAATGGGGACAGTAACAATACCTTCCTTGCAGGGTTGTTGTGAGGATCAAAAGAGATAACATTTTGTAAAAGCTGTTAGCACAGTGCCTGACACATAGTAGATACTATAAAAATGCTTATTTTCTCCTTCCCCAGGACACAGTTATCTGTCAAATCAGGGCTTTCTTCTTCAGCTACAGGGGAAGGAAACATTTTTTTTTCTGGATAGAGTTCTAGTCTTAGAATCAAGAGGACGCCAGTAAGAATCCTGCCTCAAAGACTTAGGTCCCTTCCAGCTCTAAATCTAAGATACTAATTTACACAGGCAGGTCTTGCTCTTTAATGACTCAATGTAAGTGCTGATTGGACAGTTTTGGCCATTCTCCTACCCTAGAGTCCTTGTCTGCATCGCACTCCAAAGCTTTCAGAACATCCATACAGTTGACACTTTACTTCTGGTTTTGATAAATTTCTAGTCCCAAGCAGTGAACTGATTATAAAAGTAACCCTTGATCTCCCTTTAACCACTCCATAGGGTGAATTCTCACCTAATTGTCTCAGAATTGAAATAATGTCAGAACTGACTGTCCTTTATCAGTCCCTTGTAACTAAATAGAATCTGTCAGGTTTGGCAAATGGTGGTGGTGGTGGTGGTGGTGATCAAGGTGGCTGTGAGGGCAGGGACAGGGGAGTAGCTCACTGTGATTCATTTGAATTAGAAACTAACTGCCTAAGAGATAGAGTAGGAAAGTAGAAAGGGACCTAGACTTGGATTCAAGAAAACTGGATTTAACTCCTGGTCCAGATTGCTAAAAGCTGTGTAACCAAAGAAAAATCATTTAGCCTCTCTGAGCTTCTGGAAATAGTAATCTTCACCACTGGTCCCTACCCTGATTGGATCTTTGTGAGGCAAGGGCTTGGTAAACTTTATTCTCTGCCACCAGCAATTTACTTTTGCAAATCCGCATTATATTCTATATAAAAATATATCCACACTTAAGGGTAGACTTTTTGGGGGAGAAGGGAGGTTGGGAAGGGGGAAAAAGAACAAAGTAAAAAGTGCACAGCAGAAAACAAAAGAAAACTTAAAAGAAAGCAAAGAAAAGATGGACAGCTCTCAACTTAACTTGTATTTATCATACAGAGTTTCTTGAAATGAAAATGTATTTGCTATATATTTTGAATCTGCTGTGCATATGAAATATTTTTTTCTTTTCTTACTGAGTATTTAAGTTTAAGATGTTTCTTTTTCTCTTCCCTATTCTGTATCTGAGTTTCAATGTTTGAGTCTAAAATGAAAACAAACAGGTTATATCAGTGCAAAAATGTAAAGAAACAGACTTGTAGGGAAGGAATGGCATTAAAGGAAAAGCCTCTGCGTTCTAAGTCAGAAAAAAATCAATTCAATTCAATGAAATATTTTAAGTGCCTACTATACCTAAGGCTCTGAGACTTCAAAGGTTAAAAAAAAGAGCACCTGCCTTAAATGAGTTTGCATTCTACTAGGAGGGACAGAAAAGAGGAAGAGACAGTATTGCAAGGATAGGGAACTTAACCTTAAAGGAAGAAAAAGACTCTGAAAGGGGCAAGGGAAAACAAGAGGATATGTGTTCCAGGCATGGAGGATGGATTGCAAGAGTGCACTGAGTTGCTCCAAAACCGGGGAAGAAACAAACAGTATGGCTTCAGAAAGAAACAAATTAAACTTTGTTTTTTGGGGAGCTAGAAGGGCAACCCTATAAAATTCTCAGCTGACTAGTTCTGCAAGAAGCAACTGCCACCACTAAGTAATCCCTAAGATCTAGGCCAGACCTGGGAAAACTGTTTATCCTAAATTAGTTGGAAATTCACAAACCCTTCTTCACCCAGACACCAAATACTCCCATGCTATCTTTTGGATGACCAGAGGTCTATTCTACTCACTGTCCAACTAATCCTGTACTGTCAGGGCACTATCATCAGGTTCCAGACATCTACTGTTCATTTACATAATACATACACACACACACACACATGCATACACACACACACACATACATACACACACACACACACACACACACACACACACACACACACCCTTAGCCCTTCTTCTGATCAAAATTTCAAAATTTACCAAATACTATAATAGGCAGTCATGTTTAATAGGACCAGAAGAGGCCACCAAGGTGGAGTGAATTAATAGATTGTCCTGAAGCCAAGAAAGCCTGTGTTCATTAAGGGAATCTTTTGTGTATCCTGTCTATGTGAACTGCGCAAGTCACTTAACTTTTCAGTATTCTAGGCCATTCTTTAAGTTAATGAATTGCAGAGAAAATGTCCACTTGAAGAAGTAGGAGTCAAAGAGACTCATAAATCATTTCCCTATCCTTTAGATTACAGATCTTGAGGTGGATGGTACCTCAGAGACTACCTAGTCTAATCTCCTCATTTTATGTGTGTTCTTGTGTTCATTGCCAAAGAAGACCATGCCATCAGAGAAATGATGACATGACTTGCACTTGACTTTGTTTTGAGTGAGGGAGGGTTATGCAGGTCACCAGCCTCACTTCTCCTCCAGAGCCATCTGAATCCAGTAACCAGATATTATCAGGATGACTGTAGATGACCCAGGATGAGGCAATTGGGGTTTAATGACTTGCCCAAGGTCACACAGCTAGTAAGTGTCAAGTGTCTGAGGTGAGATTTGAACTCAGCTCCTCCTGACTCCTACACTGGTGCTCTATCCACTGCACTACCAAGCTGCCCCAAATCTCCTCATTTTATAGATAAGGAGACTGAAATCCATGGAGGTAATGTGACTTATCCAATGTTAGATCACTGAGGTAGTAATCTTCCTAGGTAAGATTTGAAACCTAAATCATCTGACCAAGGAGATAGTTGTTCTCCTAAGTAAATGACCTCCATAAGGTGTTTGTGTCCTATAATGAGTTCATTAGATTAATTCTTTCCATCTACATTTTTAATGAGGAAGAGGTTGGCTTGGAGCCCATCATATGAGCACGGTTGAGATTGAAGGGAGCGGGAGGGCATTTTATATGTCACGAATGGAGTTGAGCTTTCAGTCTGGTCCCTTGAGGTACTACATGTATTCTGACCACAATGCTTAAACATTGAGATCAGAGTCTAAGCCTTGATGCTTTTTTCGGATGATTTGCTTTGGCCTCTTGATAAATGGCACATGCAATGGAGCATGTTTATGGATAAGCCCCAATACCAACCTCTATCTACAGGGTGTCTATGTTTTTAATGGAGTTGGTATCACCCTGGAGACATGATGCTTTAAGTCAAATTAATAGATCTAACAGAATTCCAAGTACTGGGACCAGAATTCCAGGCTCTTCAGATGGTTGCCTACTTTGTCTACTAGTAATGCTAACCCTGCTAACCAAGCGATTAGTGACACCTTAGCATTTCCTCACATACCCACCTCTCTATCTCTCCCTTTCAATCCAATAAAACAATTCAATTTGATGAGAATTTATTAAGTGCCTACTATGTGCTAGACACTGTGCTAGGTGCTAGAGATACAAAGGGAAAAAAAAGTACGTTCTCTGCTCTCAAGAAACTTAAATTCTATTTTCTTTCCCACCTTTCCTTCTTTCCTGTGTATACTGTCTTCCTCCTCCTCTTTTTCCTTCTCTTCCTCCTTCTTCTTCTCCTCCTTTTTCATCTCCAGTTCATTTCTTGTTTATCTCTCTCCCTCTCTTCACATTTTGATGTTGGCTTCCAGTACCCCAACAATCACCACTGTTTAACTCAGAACTTAAAGACCCCTAATTTAGTGTAGTTTGTGCTCCAGTCAATAAGCACAATACTTCTTGTACTAGATGCTAGATCCATTTTGTAAATGTTGGTCAAATTAAAGAAATCAAATAATTTTTTTCTTCTTTTTTTGCTTTTGGTTCATGGGGTTAATCTGGGAAAACCAGTTGGGATGGAAAGAATGGTATTCTGGCAATCAGAATGCCTTAGTTTTCTCTGCTCTGCTACCTATGACCTTGCATTAGTTCATTCACTTTTGTGGGTCTCAGTTCCCTCAATTTCCATAAAAATCCACATTGAAACAAATGGCCTCTGAGGATCCTTGCAGGTTATATGTGTGTGTGCATATATATATATATATATATATATATATATATATATATATATATATATATATATATATATATATATATATATATATATATATATATATATATATGCACACACACATGCATACACATATATATCTGCCTACATGTATATACATGTGTATATGCATATGTATGTTGTGTGTATGTATATACATACATATACACACACACATATATGTGTGTATATATGCATATCTTTTTTCTTTTCAACTAGTAGGTTTGACATTATGTAGATACAGTCACAGTGCCATCTAGTGAACGAACCTTCAAAACACTGGACTTCTACGGAATTTGTTGTCCTTAACACTGCACAGACAATCTAACCCATAATGGAGATGGGTAAAGATGTAATTCCCCACCAAGCTTCAATGGCTCAGCTAGAGAGGAGTGAGGGATAAGAGGGTGCCTTGGACAAGAGAAACAGGACATGGGGAAATATACATAAAGGAATACAATACAACAAAATCAAACAACACAGGGATAAATAGATAGTCCTGAAGCCAAGAAGGCCTGTGTTCAATAAGGGGATTCTTTGGTATATCCTGTCTATGTGAATTAACTTCCCAGTGTTCTATGCCAGTCTCCAAGGGAAAATATATTAGAGAAGATGCCCACTTGAAGAGGTAGAAGGAGTTAGGAGTTCCTTAAACTAAGGAAATCAGCAGACCATTTTCCTGTCCTTTCGATCATAAATCTACAGCTGGATGGTTCCTCAGAAGTCACCTATTTCTACCTCTTCATTTTATAGATAAGGAGACTGAAATTCCCAGTACTTTCTGTGTGTAGAATACTGTATTAAATGTTGACAGAAATGCTTAGACTGGAAAACTTGAATTGGAATGACACATTCCCTACAGTCAAAAAGCTCATAATCTGGTAGAAGGTTGTTATCAACACAGCTATTATACCAATTATTACATAAATAGAGTAGAGAACTATATATCCATCAATCTATCAAAGTATTAAATGAGTTTAGAGAAGGAAAATCATTACCAGTGGGGAGGCAGGAAGAATCAGTTTAGTTTGGTTTTTTTTTTTGCTTTTTTAAATTTTATAGGTTTAAAGGTTGATTGCTTTTAGTTTTAAAAGTTTTGTGGACTGGTAAAGCATTGCAATAGATACATTAGAAAACACATTGACCTACACTGCTCAAGCAGAACTTAGCCTATATAATTAAACAAATTTGTGCCTACTGTGTACCAAGGTACTATTCCAGTTACTGGGGATAGATAGGAAGTAATGATCTCTCAAGTTGCTTATGTGATAATAAGGAAAAAGTTAAATACCATCAAGATATTAGGAGACACCCTGTTTTCCACAACTAAAACCCAGCAAGCAGGTTGTGTCCTGAGCTTGGTGTAACAATTCCTTGCGCTCACCCTCTGGATGATCTCAGCCACAGCACAATCTCAGAATTGTTTCTGATAATGAAGGACTGCTATGAGTCAAACTTGTCACATCGTTGCTCTTACCCCTCATTGTCAGGGTTACAGCTTCCTATGTGGTCATAGGTATGAGTACTGCGATCTCCCCACACTACCTTGGGTCCCCCCCTCCTCTAGGGTTGGGGCTCTGGCACGTGTTCTTGCTTGCAAGCCATTTTCCTCACTTTGAAATTAAACTTCTGTTTGATTCCTGACTCTCCTGTCCCTATCCTACTCTGTTCAGCTCCGGCCACCCACAGGTTAGGGGCCGGCTCTGGTCTGGTTCAAAATACACAACTAACTATTATAGAAGAAATGAGATGTGACATGAGATGTGTGGAAAGAACCATGAGAAATCTGAAGAGAGAGATACTGTTTTCACCTGAAAGGTCATGGAAGGTTTCATGGAAGAACTGGCACCTGAATTGGCCAGAGGAACTCCCCTAAATTGAACTGGGATATCTCGGTTGGTGTTGTTCAATTGTTTTTTCAGTTGTGTCCAACTCTTTGTGATCCCATTTGGGGTTTTCTTGGCAAAGATACTGGAGTGATTTGCCATTTTCTTCTCCAGCTCATTTTACAGATGAGGAAACTAAAGCAAACAGGATAAACTGACTAGCTCAAGGTCACACTGCTAGTATGTGTTGGAGGCTAGATTTGAACTCAAGTCCTCTTGACTCTGGGCTGAGTTTTATCCACTGTGCCACCTAGCTGTCCACATGGGATATCTCAGCAGCCAGTGAATTCCCTGTCACTGTTAATCGTCAAATTGGAAGCCTAAAGACCAACACATCAGGATGTACGTGGTAGAGGGGACAACATCACATATGGCAGAGCAGAACTAGGTGATTTTCCAGCTCTGAGATTTTGTGATTCTTCAATGCTGTGATTTGGGCTTTGAGGAAAGGAAGGGACTTAAATAGATGGAGGTACAGGGGGAAGACCATTCAAGGGTATGGGGGAATGTTGTGAACAAATATAAAGAGTATAAAGACAGGAGAGGGCGCAATTGAGGGCCAACTTTCATCACCAAGGTTTTTTTTTTTTTCTATTACATAGAATCATAGAAAGTTCAGTCTGAAAGGTATTTTAGAGATTTTCTATTCTAACCCACTCACTCTGAAGACGAGAAAACCAAGCTCAGAGAAAAAATAAAGTGACTTTCCAAAGTCATATAGTATGAGCAATAGATGGCGGATTCAAATTCATTTCTTAAAACTCCAAGCCTAGTTATACCGCACTGCTATATGTGTTGTATTTTGGATCCCTTCCTGTATTGTAAATTCCTTAAGAGCAGGGACTCTGTCTTCTCATAACTTCTCAGCATGCCTCTTGGCACTTAACTCATTTTCTATTCAACTATCATCTCCTAAATGCATCCTATGTGCCAGACTCTCTGCTAGGCACTGGGGGACACAAAAGTGAAATAATCTCTGCCTCCAAGAATCTTGCATTTCATTGGAAAGAATCCTGAACATAGAAAATTAAATATAAGAAAATGTAGTTTTGGAGACTGAATGAGGTCATCTGGACCATTCTATGGAGAATGCACCCAGAGCACTCCTGGAAATGTCCAGGGACTCCAAGGACATGCTGTTTCATTGCTTGGGTCTTTGAGGGCTAATGAATTTCTTCTCTGCTTCTGGCTATGTGGTGACCCAGCACTTAAATACTTGGTAGTTTATGATTATGTGGAAAACCTTCAGTTCTTTGGTCCTCACCTACCCTATTGACAATGGAAGAGGGGTAGAGTACTTCATTTGTTTAAAAAAAAAAAAGCAGCTTTTTGCTCTCATCTCTTAGTTTCCACTCTTCAAGTGCATCAGCAATGAGGGACAGCAATGGAGAGGCTATATTCTCTACCCTGGTATCAACAATAACCCTGCCCTTTCAGGTAATCAATTAAATGAGTTTGAGCCAGGGCTCCTGGATGCCTTTACTTTTTTGTGTTTGTTCTTTCCTGAACTCAAGTGAGACAGTACCCTGAGACGGATGTATTCATACTCCTCAAACAACCTTGTGAGTCTGAAAGTTCAGAAGTCTTAGTTTCCAATGGATTGGAGTTGGCTGGTGACAGTATAGTTAGTTGAGGCAGATGCAGAAATGGTTGATTATAGAGGT
This sequence comes from Notamacropus eugenii, assembly GCF_028372415.1. Taxonomy (NCBI): domain Eukaryota; kingdom Metazoa; phylum Chordata; class Mammalia; order Diprotodontia; family Macropodidae; genus Notamacropus; species Notamacropus eugenii. The sequence continues at coordinate 311,436,444 of NC_092876.1, forward strand.
AGCTGAGTATGAAGTTCAGAGAAGTTTGGTTTGGAGTAAAATGAGGTGAACTGAACTGAAATGAAAAATGCTTAATTAACACCCCACAAACTATTTTATGTTCTGATGAAGCCTAAGTACCATCATCCTAGCAGATTTTACCAGTAGATCTAAGTTGTTACTGAATTCTGTTTTGTTCATGCACTCTCATGAGGGTGTTTGGTCACAATTATCCTTCCTATGTGTTTTGCAAATAAATTATTTGTCCCATATCCAATTCATATTGCACAGTGATACCTACCTTGCTTCCCCCTTTTGGGAAAAATCTTAGATTTGTAAGCCATATTCTAATTGACTGCTATTCAAATCATCCCCATTTTGGGAGTTGGAGATTTAACAAGCTAATAAATATGAGAAAAAAGAAAGACCTGTCATGAGAGGTCACAGAGCTTAACTCTGTCCAAACTGCATATTTGGGTGCAGGGAAAAGCAGGATGCAGGAGCCCCTGACAGCCTCAGGGAAGAGGTTTTTCAATGCTAGATATACAAAGTAATTTCAGGGAGGAGGGCACCAGTACCTGAGCCATTAGGAAAAGCCGAGTGACAGAGGGAGCATTTGAGTTGGGCTTTGAAGGAAGCCAGGAATTCTATGAGGTGGAGGTGAGTAGAGAGAACATTCCAGTCTCAGCAAAGGCATGGAGATGGAATTTCCTGTATGGGGAAGAGCAAGCAGGGCAGTGTGGCTAGAACTGAGGCTCCAGAGGTGTGGAATTTACAACCAAAACAAGTTTTTCACTTTGAGGAAAAGACCCCAAATCAGAAAACAGCTAGGGTCTAATGTACTTTTTACCACAGGGACATGGCAAAGGATAGAGCTCCAGGTTAGGAATTTGAAAAAAAAAAACAAAAACAGCTAGGAATCCCTTTGGCCGCCTGCACCTTGACATCTTAACCCTGGCTTCAGTACACAAGATATGCTGGATTTGTTGATGAAAAATGGAAAAGTCTGAAGGAAGGGCAAAGAAGAAAGGGGGTAATAAAAATAGAAGGGAGGGGAGGAGGTCAAGACAGATAAAAGGTCCTATATGCCAAAATAATCAAAGCAACACCTTTTTCTGATAGCAAAAAACTAGAAACAAAGTGAGTATCCACTTTTTCGGGAATGTCTGAATGAATTGTAATATAGGGACATAATAGAATGTGATTGCACTATAAGAAGCAATGAATATAAGGAAATTAGAGAAACACAGGAACCCTTGTAGGAATGGATGCAATTTGTAGAAAACAGAACCAGGGGAACCATATCCACAATGATTACTAAAATGTAAATGAAAATAATGCTAAAAGTGGAGAGGAGAAGAAACGTTTATATGGTACCTCCTATGAGCCAAGAACTGTGCTAAATGCCTTTTTACAAACATGATTTCATTTGATCCTCACAACAACCCTGCAAGCTAGGTGCTATTATGATTGCCAGTTTTCAATGAGGCACACATAAGTTAAGTGATCTGCCCAGCATCATATAGTTAGTAAGTATCTGAAACTAGACTTGAACTCAGGTCTTCCCTCAGGAAAATATTAGGACTTCAGACCTAGCACATCACCCACACTGCCACGAATCTGTTTCTGGTGTCTCTCTAAAAGGCAATTGAATTCAAATTCAGTGTGATGACCAAATTTCAGTCCCTGAGAATAGATAATAAAACACACTCCCTTCCTTTCCCTTGAGAGGTAGTGAATGATGGAATTTTGCATGACCTTTCAGAAATGGTTGCTGTGTCCATCCGTTTTCCTTAACTGTTTTTCTTTGTTGTCTCTGGGGAATTCTATAAGGGACAGGGGAGGGGGGGAAGTATGTCAGGAAATAACTAGAGCATATGAAATGAAAAGTATCAGTATGCTCCCTTCCTTCCTCCCACCACCAATAGAAAGCAGGGAAAAAAGAATCAGAGTGACACAGGAAGGGAAAGGAAAGGGGGAAGCAGAAGGCAAAATGAGAAAACACTTGAAAGTAGAGGAACAAAGCAAAAGCTGTTCAAAGACCCTCGTGCGTGTTGCTGCTTAGAGTAGGGAAGGTCTGGCTCGGGGGAGTCCCTGGTAATTTAAGTTCAATACTGGAACAACAAGAAACAAGAAAAACTTGAAGACTATTTGACTATTTATAAAAGATTTCCTTACTCAGAGAAGCAGAAGGATTGATTCAGCAGAATGCAGCTCCCCTGCCTTTGTGATGGTCACGATGTGCTTGCTGGCCAAGAATCAGGAAGGAACTCTATGGGCTCTCTGTGGGGTTTTTGCTTGTTGCGTTGTGTTTTGTTGTGTTGTGCTTGGGAAGTTGAAACATTTAGTCCTCTGAGTTAATTAAGTCTTGAGATAACAAAGTAAGCTAGTATCTCTCAAGCACGGAAGGAGAAGTTGGTGTATAACCAGAGAAGTAAAGAGCAGGTCCCAGAAAACAGGAGACGGATCAAGGAGGCATTGATAGTGAGGAGAAGGAAAGAGTATGCAATGTGAGGAACAGCAGGAGACCCAGGCAGATCAAGGGCACCCTGGAGATTGGTTAGGAAACTTAGAAATGAGGGCACCAAAGGAGAGATGGGAGGACAACAAAAGCTCAAGTCACCTATTTTCTAATTTTGTCTTTGGACCATCTTCTGTCCACCATCCCACCAGAACAAATGTGGGACGCCTAACTTACTTTTACTCAACTGTCTCTTTAGTCCCATGTTACTGCCAAGGACACACTCAACCTTCGAGTCACTCAGGTCTGAAACTTCCATGTCATCTTTAACTACTCTGTCTCTCACCTCGTATAGCGGATTGATGACATCTTGCTTTTTTCTCACTTCTTTCTCTTTTTCTCCACTTAACCAGCCAAGTACTCTCATCCAGGCCCTTATCTCTTCTATTACAATCGTCTCTCAACTGGTCTCCCTCTTTCAATTCTCTCCCTGCTCCAATCCATCCTCCACACGGCTGCCAAAGCAATTTCTTTAAAGCTCAAGTCTAATCATGTTGCTTTGCTAAAATATAAATCCCAGTGGCTCTGAAGGATCTTTGGATCACATATGAACTTCTCTGTTTGGCAGTTAGGGCTCTCTACAACCTGCTCCCAATTTTCCTTTCTTGCCTTGTTACACATTACTCCTCTGTAAGCACTGAATGGTCCAGCCAAATGGACTGTCCTACTTTTTCTCATTTGTAACATTTCATCTTCACCATGTCTTTGTGCTCATGGGTTGCATGGAAAGGGAAGGGAAAAGGGAGGTAAGGAGAAGACAGGGAATAAAGCATTCCTATAGTACCTACTATGTGCCAGGCCCCCAAACCTAAGATATACACCCCCCCCATAATAGCGCTTCTGGGAATCTAGTTTTCTTCAAGAGTCAAACAGTACAACCCATACGATAGTGTTCCTCATCCTCCCCAGCTCCCAATGCCTTCCTCACCACCAACACCATCCAAATTATCTTGTAGCTATTTCGAAATCTATTTTGTAGAAATATGTCTTCCCTGATATGTAAAAAACAAATGTACACATGAAGGCTCCTTGAAGGCAGAGACTCATGCTTCTATCTTTGTACTCCCATAATCTAGCATGGTGCCTAGCACATAGTAGGTGCTTATTGCTGGATTGATTTACCCTCTGTGGCACCTGCCTCTATTTCAGGTGTTCAGTTCATTCTTCCTTCACTAGTCTCAAAATGCCCCCTCAGCAAAAGATCTTCCCTTAGTCATTTATGCTTGAGTCTAACCTACAAAAGTCTTTTGTCCTACATGCACACATTCGTCTCTCTCTTTCTCTCTCTGTATGTATGTGCATGTAAATATGTACATATATATGTATGATATGTACCATACATTTATGTAGCAGGGAAACTAGGTGGTACAGTTGATAGAGTGCTGAGTCTGGAGTCAAGAACACTCATCTTCCTGAGTTCAAATCTGACTTTAGACACTTCCTAGTTGCGTGACCCTGAGCAAGTCACTTAACTAGCCATGTTCGCCTCAATTTCCTCATCTATAAAATGACTTGGAGAAGGAAATATCAAACCACTCACTATCTTTGCCAAGAAAATCCCAAATGAAGTCATAAAAAGTCAGACATGGCTGAAAATCGACTGAACAATAAGAAAATATAAATATACATGTGTAGAAACATGCATGTGCATATATTTCATATGTGTATACATTTATATAATTTAATAGAAAGATTACTGGATTAGTAGTCAAAGAACCTGGATTCAAATGCTGACATTGCTCCTTACTGACAATGTGACCTTGAGACAAATACTTTACTACATTATCTTGCCAGCGAAGTTGCATAGAAAAACCATCATCTGACTGATGGACCCTGACTCCACTGTTTTCCTCCCTAGTTTATCCTCCTTGAACTGCTCACTGTTTGATTTCCTTGATGTTGGATTGTTTGCAGGAATTTCTTTCCTGCCATCCATCCATCCCTTTGACTTTGGTCACTCCCTATGGATTTGATCTAAACTAAAAATAGTATCCTGCTTACTCTCTCTTAATGGGAGCCACACTACACCCTCTTTCCCCAGGAGATTCTCTTTTCCTAGGGAAGTGCTAATTACTGCATTATTACCTGATATTGGCCCTATTACCTCTACAGAATGGCAACATCATAGTTTTACCTCACTTCTCAAAATAAAATAAAACCCTCCCACAGACCACTGTCTCTGACAAAGACCAAGATGCCTAGAATCCTTCCAGCTGGGGTCTTTAGAGTCTAAAGAGAATTACAGAAACAAGAGTACCAGATGTCCACAGACAGGCTTACTCGTCGTCTCAGATAAAAGGGTTCAAAGAACATCTTCCCACCCATTCCCATGCTGATTAATCTCTATAGTCTACCACAAACATGACTTGTTCCTGGACCTTATGATCAACCTTCCAGATCACCAGGTACTCCAGGTCTCACTTTAGGGGGACCAGAGTTCCTCCACAAATGGAGAGACATTGTGAAATGTTTTGCCAGCAGATAACCCCTTTTCCCCTTCTCCCAGTGCCACTGGGGATTCTCCTGACTGATGTTGCATAATCTAGCCCTTATGTGGATCTATGAAGGGAACATATATGCACGCTTCAAGGACTGGCACTCATGTTCCCATTACACCTTTAAGAAACTTTTCTGTGTTCCATGTCTCATTAACCTAGTGCTTTTAAGGAAACTAAGAGTTTTTATATAAGAAATAGAAATAAGCAAAATTCTGATGTTCCCAGAGAGGAGACTATCTGTGTGGGCTCATGAGCCATGTTGGGAATTATTACTGAGACTCCCTAAGATTGGCAACTACCAAGATGGGGGGGGGTGGGGCCTCTATTGACTCTCAGGTTCCAATAGGATGTGGGAGCTGGAGGAGACCCAGTGGTCACCAACTCCAACTCCTTCCTGCAGCAGGAATTCCCAAAGCTGATCTTGGGAAGCTCTTGACTCCTTCATTTGCTCTCCCTATTCCATTTCAGCACCTTTTCCCTTTGTCATTCTTATCATTGCCTTATGCCACTCCCCTGGCTTTCCAAGGAAAGGAGGGGAGACATGGTGGCATTTGGGTCGGTGATAAGGGACAGAGAACATTATAAGCATACCTTTTGGGAATCTTTCTATGAACCAGAAAAGTGGGAGGGGAGAGGCAAAAAGGCAGTTTGGTGTAGTATGCTGGACTTCAACTCCTGCCTCGGACATTTATCTTCTTCCACTGTTGAGTTGTTCCTGGAACCTCTATTTTGAGGAAGGGACCAGACAATCCATCTTTCATTTTCCAGATTTCATCACCGTGACTCAGCTCAGTTCTGTTCTCCACAAAAAAAACAACCCTATAAAAGTGAGACCTCAAATTCTTGGCCCCCGAGCACTCCTTCATCTCCCTGGGGTCCATGCTGCCTGGTGCTCTTAGCTCTAATACATGTTGCATGAGTGATACTGTCTGCATCTTCCTGTCTTCCTCTCCTTCCCCACACTGCCTGACTTCCTTCATGCCATCCCTTGCCCTCATGCTGTCTGCCTCTCTACCACTTTTACTCTTTGTCTCTGTACTTTTTATGCTTTTTCTTTGCTCCCCCCCAGCACACATCTGTGGTTATTAAAGTATCCAAAGAACTAGGCATGGTTGCCCCCATTTCATAATTGCATAATTTCATAAATTCATTATTAATTCATAAATTTTATTAAAAATCATTCCTGATCATTTATACCAATCCCCTTCTCCTCCCATCCCTTCACCTCTATCCCCACATTAGAAAGAAAGAGAGGAGAGAGAGGGGGAGAAAAGAAGAAAAGGGATGAATATTAAGGATCGGTACAATTTAAGTCAAGTTTAACCATCATTCCCTGCTTTCAGACTGCTGTTCCGAAGCAGGAAGACCTGTCACTGTCTTCACAGATGTCCATACATATGCTTGTCTCTCCTGTTCATCCCTTGGTGGCCAATAGAGATATTTGCCAGAAATGACCCTGCTCTTGGACAGCTTTTCGCCTTGCTGCGACTTCATCAAATTGTCTCTTGACACAAAATACTCTGTAGCTGGCACAGAGGATCAAAAGTCTTGCCTTTGTTGGGGAGCCCTGATGAAAATTTCTGAATACTGCTTTCTCCAAGATCTCAAACTTTGAATCCACACTGGCTGAGTTTCTGAAGTTTAAGTCATTTTTCCATGTGCAAGTAGTACACTACAAGCCAGGTGTCCCCAAATGTTTGTAGGAGGAGTTGCTCTCTTCCTTACATAAAACCTTCTGATCCTAGGAGTTGGGGTGCTGATGACCTCTGACAGGGACTGGAAGTTCAATCTGATGCATGAGGAAGTAGGAGCATGGTATAGCCAGAAGTTGCCACGAACGTATCACTTCTCCACTGCTGGGAGATGACCTTGTCATTGACTTATGTAGGTCATAGCATCAAGTCAGCAAGGGCCCATTTTTCATGTCTAGCACAGTACGAGCTGCCTTCAGAGTTTACAGTCTGATTTGAGAGATGGGATTGTGTATAAAAAAAGCAACTTGACTCATTTATATACACACATTCGCACATATGTGAAAGAGAATGTGGTGTCATGGGAAACTCTTCAAATGTCAGCTTCTTCTTTAGCTGGAAAGTGAGTATAAGTTAGACCTGGGCCTACCTACCTCTCAGGATCATTATAAGAGCAAAGGAAATAATCTACATAAAAGAACTTAGTAAGCTGTAGGGTGCCAAGTAAATATAAGGGAATGGCGCTAAATTCTAAACTGTGGGGTTCAGATGTTGACCTTGAAGAACAGATGAGTAAACCCATCTCCCTTATTTTATTAGAAAGGCAGGGGATAGGTGTGAAATGTTGCATATGTTATCTGAATCAGACTTTTGTAGTCAGAAGAGTGGGAGTGTGTGCCTGGAGATGTCTGTGATGAAAAAAAAGGAATCAATAAAAGAAAATAAATCATGTGATTTAAGCTGTAGCAGTATCCCTTCCACATTGTAGGGGTTAAGAGTGTGGAGCCCCAGGGTTCTGGAAAATTCATGTAAAATTTTTTGGCCCTCCTTTCATACCAGAGAAAAAGTCTGAATTTTTTCTTTTTCTTTTATGGGGTGTTTATAGTACCTTATTATAAAATTTGGGTTGATAGTATACATTACTAGATAGATAAATAGATAGATAGATAGATAGATAGATAGATAGATAGATAGATAGATAGATAGATAGATTATGCGTGTCTAAGTTTCTAAACTTTTTCTGTGTCATCTTCTGGCCTTTACATGTTATCTGGGGCTTCCACAAAACTCCCCCCAAATTCCCATTTAATTTCTTAAGCTGACCTACACTATATTGAAACTACAAAGGGAAACTCTCAATGTGGAAGGGGTAACTGTACAAGCTAAAGACACATAATTCATATGGTAGATTCTTGTGAGCTGTATACCTCAGAGAAGACAAAAAATTCAGCTGGATTCTGAAGGATGGGTAGTATTTAGAGAGGTCAAGAGAAGGGAGAGGGCATTTCAGGCAAGGAAACAGCAGAAGCAAAGGTGAAGACCTGGAAAAGGAGTCTGCTTCATTGTGATTCAGCTTTTCAGCTTCCAAGGACAGAGGGAATAGTTGTATATGTCCTATGGGGTTTCCTGGGAAACATTAATTGACAAAAGACAATCTCATAATTCAACTTAAACATTTATTGAGAATCTACTATGCCTTAGGCACTTATGCTAGGGACTGGAGATACAAATTCAAAAAGTGAAAAAAAAGCTCCCTTATCCCCCTAAGGGGTTTTCCTTCTACTCAGGTTGATAGCGTTCTAGGTAGCCTAAAAAACTGTCACTTTCTTTTGCCCCACTGAACGGAGCTGAGCTGCCCTAGTCACGTAATTGTTAGCAATTTATTATTGAGGGTAGACCATGAATTAAATACTATGCTTAGGCTTTGAGGGATGTAGGAGAAATATAAGATGTGCCCTCAGATCTCCTGGAATTTAATGTCTAGTTGAAAAGAGACAAAGCTCTGAGAGTCTGGAAAGGTTTCAAGGGGGAGATTAGGGCTTAAAGTGGGGGCACTGAAGGATGGAAAATCATTTAGACAAGCTGATAAGAGTGGTCAGGGCAACGACATGAAGGACAGCATGGTTGACCTTAATGTTAGTCTCACAGGTTAGAAATACAATTCATTTCAATTTAATTCAATTTTACAATTATTTATTGAGTAACTAGTGTGTGAAAGGCAGCATGGTGTAGTGGATAGAGAGCTGTCCTCAGAACCAGAAATCCAGGTTCGAGTCCTAAGCACAGTGCCTGGCACATAGTAAACACTTCATATATGTTTACTGAATTGAATTAAATTGACTATGTGATCCTGGGTAAGCTATTGCATCTCTTAGTGACCGAAGCACCTCTTTGAGATCATAATTTGCAGAACAGGTGCACAGGTAGGTGGAGGGAGTTTCTTCATTGGAAATTCCCTAAAGCACAGAAATCACAGGTAAATGTACACCTCCTCCCCTTAATCTCTGACATGCAGGAATGATCCACGACCATTCTGAACTTCTCTTCAATAACCTAGCATAGCTTCGTTGAGAGGCAGAGTGGCAGAATGAATAGGGCCCTCTGGCATCAGAAAGAACTGAGTTCCAGACTAGTCTCTGTCATAGGGCAAATGTTTTAACTCCCTCTGTGTCCCCAGGCAGTCCTCTAGTTTAGGTCTCTGAAATGCCTTAAAGGATAGAGTTTCCATGTCAGTTTTCTGCAGTTTTCTGCAATACCTTCACATGGTCTGAAGTGTAATTACAAATAAAATTACAGATCTAGGTATTCTACCCCCCCCCCAAAAAACCCAACCCTGTCATTTATTCATTTGTCTAAGCCAGAGGTTCTTAACCTGGGGTTCATGAGCTTGGTTTTTTTAAATTATTTTGATAAATTTGAGGAAAAAAGAATGTTATGGGGAAAAAATAAAATATTGAACAAGATTTTTAAAAAATTATTTTGATAACCTACAGTTATCCCTTCCACATTGCAGGGGTTAGAGGAGTAGTACCCCTGTCATCTGGAAAATCCATGTAAAATTTTTTTGGTCCTCTCTTCATACCAGAGAAGGTCTGAATTTTTTATTTTTCTTTTATTGGGTGTTTACAGCATTAAAAAATAAAATATGCTTAAATTATACGTTGATACATACATTTTATGCCTTCCTGAGTTTCTAAACTTTTTCTGTATCATTTGCTGGCCTTCATGAATTATCTGTGGCTTCCATAAAACTTCCAAAAAATTCCCATTTAATTTCTTATGCCGACCCATGAAATATCAAAACCTCAATGGGGAAAGTCTTAATATGGCAGGGATATCTGTATTTCAATATGATAGACTTCCTTTGTGATTTAATGTATTAAGTTTTATGCATTTAAAGTATTATTCTGAGGCTTAACCAAACTGTCAAAGGGATCTATGATACAAATAAAGGTGAAAAATCCCTGGGGGGAAGATTTACAGCTTTGGTGTGAGATCTTGCAAGAGTTCCATCAGTATTCTGCAGCAGGACCAGCCTGACACATATGAGAAACAGGCAGATGCGTAAACACCTCTGTCTTAGTTTATCCAGAGACTTATGGGAAGATGGCTAAGTAAGATTTCCAGAATAACCTAGCCATCTTCCCTTCACTCCCTCTACCTCCTCAAGAACAATAAGAAATATGCCAAATAAAGTAATAAATTACTCCAAAAGAAAAAAAAGATGAGGAATTCTCATGAGATAATACCCGAAAAATCCATACAGCTGAGAAGAGAAAACGCTGAGGAAGGAAAAGAAAAATATAAAAATACATCCACTATCCCTGACAAAAGTGGAATCTTCAAAGGTAGATAAGGAATTGACACAAATATACTGGCCCATGAAGACCCGTTCACGTGGTAATTATGGGATCAAATAACAAGTGTCAAGTACTTTGCAAACACTAAAGCACTCATCTATGTTAGCTATAGCTATTAGACCAGAAAAGTCTAATTTTGGACAATAGGGAATATGTTTGAGTTTCCAGCAGATGGCAGTATTGGGTAAAAAAAGGAGAGTTGAAAGATTACACCCTCCCACCCCCAACTCCAGCAAGAATCTGTACTTTCCCCTTCCAGCGCCTCGGCCTTTCGCACTGAAAAAGCCAGAGTGATACTCCAGCCATGTCTGGGCATTGAGGTCTTGTAAATGGGGATTGGACCTATGATTTCACGGATTTACGGATACTGATATTGATAAAGGGAGAAGCTAGGTGGTGCAGTGGCTAGAGTACCATCTAGAGACAGGAAGACCTGAGTTCAAATATGTCCTCAGATACTTTGCAGGCAAATATTTTAATCTCTATATGCCTCAGTTTCCACATCTGTAAAATGAGGATAATAATAGCACCTACCTCTCTGGGTTGTTGTGAGAATCAAAGAAGGTAATAATTGTAAAGTGCTTACTTACCACAATACCTGGCACATATATCAGCATTACATACATATTAGCTATTATTATAATATGGAGAACTCCCAGGTGTGAAAATTCTCTGTACTGAATACAGGTTGACACCTTCTCTACAACTGGTAGGCTTAAAGTGAAGCCCTAGAATATTGAAAGAAGTGACTTGTCCAGGGTCATACAACCATTATGTGTCAAAGGAAGGATTTGAACCCACATTTTTAATGCCACTTCTGTATCTACTATACCATGCTGTCTGTCTTGGAGACATATTCAAAAATTGAACCACTTAAGAGATGTCAACTACCATACCTTCCTCTCAAAAGAAAGATGGACATTTATGGCAGAAAGAATTGGACTGGTCAGGAGGACTGACCCTTCCACTAACTAACTGAGGAATCCTGGGTAAGTTACTTGAAGATACAAAAGCAGAAGACAGAATTACTACCTTCATGAGGCTTACATATCCTTTAAGTAAGACAGTTCACATGCTCAAGGAGAACTTAACAGGAGAAGTAGGGCAATCAACAAACATTTACTGAATACCTCCTATGTACCAGGTACAGTTCTAGGTATTAGGGATAAAAAAGTGCAAAAAAAAAGAAACAATTTCTATTTTCAGACATCTTACATTCTATCAAAGGCAACAACATGGATACATATCTCTGTGTATGTATGAATATATACACACATGTATAAATACATATACATGTATGCATATACAGAACTAACACAAGGTAGTAAAAGACAAAGCAATTTAGGGAGGGAAGGCATTAGCAATTGAAGGGATCAGGAAAATTTATATGGAAAGGTGGCATGTGCTCTGTGTGCTGAAGGAAGAGAGGAAGGTGATGTAGTAGAAGTGAGAAAAGAGTATATTCTAGACATCAGGTACAAGACATAGAGATAGGAAATGGAGTGCTATGTATAAGGAAAGGAAGCAAGGCCAATGCAGGAAAGGGATTGATGTCTAATAAAGATGGAAAGATAGATGGGGGTCAAATTATTGAAAGACTTTAAAAGTCAGAGAGGGACCTTTTTGCCCTAGAGGGACCTGGAGTTTACTTAGTAGGAGAATGTTGTGGTCAAATTTATGCTTAAGAAAATACACTGGTAGCTGCGTGGAGGATGGCAGAGAGATCAATTAGGAGGCCATTGCAATAATCTAGACTAGAAGTCATAAGGGTTCAAACTAAGATGATGGCTGTGTGAGTAGAGGGAAGGGGTTGAGTGCAAGAATGTTGTGGAAATAGAAATGGCAAGCTTTGATGAGTGATTAGAAATATGGGATGCATGAGAGTGAGAACTTAAAGATAACACTGAGCTTATGAATTTGGAAATTGGAAGAACGGTATTGCTTTTGACAGAAATAGGGAAGTTTGGTAAAGGGATAAGTTTGGGGAAAACGATAGTCATGTTTTAGAGTTCAGTTTGAGATGTTCCTAGACATCCTGTTTGAAATGTTCAATAGGCAGCTGATGGCACAAAACTGAAGTTCATTCACTCATAAGTATGTATTAAGTACTTATTTTGTGCCAGGTACTGTGAAGAGTGATGAAGATACAAAGTAAGGCAAAAATAGTCCTTGCTTTCAAGAAGTTTAAATTCTAATTGGGGGGGGGGGCAGAATATGTAAATAATGAGGGACATACAAGGTACATGTAAAGTAGTTGGGAGGTAATCTTAAAGAAGAAGGGTCCAGTCGTGTATCTCTCTAGGTTTATTACATATTAAGACTTCTACATTCCAGGCACATTAGCTTGTTTACTATTCCCCATATGGGACATTCCATCTCTTGATCTGTTCCTTTCCACAGTCTGTTGCCCATGACTGGAATGCATCCCTCCACATCTCTGACTCACAGAATACTTGACTTCCTTCAAAGCTCAGTCAGGTGCCACCTCCTGTAGGAAACCTATTCTGCAGTTACTAATACTTTTATCCCAGAAATTACTTTGTTTATATTCTGCATTTAATTTTCTGTCTACCCATTGTTTCGCCTCAGAGATTATAAATTTCTTGAGGACAGACGACTTTTACTTTTTACTTTGTATCCTCAGCGCCTGGCCCAGTACTTGCCACACAGGGACACAGAGATCACTGTGGCTCAAACTCTGGGTCCAGTGGGTCCAGTGAGACACTAATAAAGGAGGACAAAAGAAACCAAAATAGAAACAAGTCAGACTTCTTGGGGCTGGAGTCAAAGAGAGAGAGGGAGGGAAAGAAGTCCTTTCCCTCTCACTGGTTCAATTAATGGTACCTGAGCTATGAGTGAATTGTGATCTCTGTGTGTGTTCGTCCTTCATTGTTGAAGAAGACCATGCCATCAGAGAAGTAATGACATGACTTGCACTTGACTTTGTTTTGAGTGAGGGAGGGCTGTGCAGGTCACCTGCCTCACTTCTCCTCCAGAACTATCTGAATCCAGTGACCAGATATTCATCAGGATGACTGGAGATGACCCAGCATGAGGCAATTGGGGTTAAGTGACTTGCCCAAGGTCACACAGTTAATGAGTGTCAAGTGTCTGAGGTGAAATTTGAACTCAGGTTCTCCTAACTCCTGCACTGGTGCTCTATCCACTGTACCACCTAGCTGCCCTCAAACTGTGATCTAAGAGCTTGTTAAATGGATAAGTTGAACAAGGCAATGACAAATAATTGTAATACACAAAAAGATAACCGAAGGAAATATTAGTGATGTGGTTCTACATTAATGAGACAGGTTACACTTGAAAACTAACACTACTACTTTATATGTATATTACATACCATGGGGGACTCCCTAAGAAGTGGCATAAATAAGAAATGCTGAAGGAATTGTGGAGATCGTAAGAGTCCTTAATGCCTTCCAATCACTTAGCCCAGATAAATTTCATTCTTAGATACTAGAAAAAAAATGGAGAGTGTCATTACTGAGACATGGAGAATGAGATAGATACAAAGGACTAGAGGAGGATAAATATTGTCCTAATGTACAAAATGGGGCAGATACATGGCTCAGTGGAGAGAGCACTCAGCCTAGAGATAGGAACTCCTGAGCTCAAACCTGAACTCAGACACTTAGTAGCTGTGTGACCCTGGGCAAGCCACTTAACCATGTTTGACTCTGCTTCCTCATCTGTAAAATGAGCTAGAGAAGGAAATGGCAAACTACTCCAGTACCTTTGCCAAGAAAATCACATGTGGGGTCATGAAGAGTCAGACAAAACTGAACGATGTGCAAAAGGGGGAATGAAGTTAAAAAATTATGAGTTAGTGACCTTGATTCCAATTTCTAACAAAATTCTAGAAGACATTATGGTTAATGAGCATATACACACATATGTATACACATACACACATACATTATTTTTAACAATCTTCTGGCATGAGAGGACATAGGGTTTCTCTATTGACCCTTGCTTTCTACAAATGGTCTCCAAGTGCCATATTTCTCCAGTACAGAGCTGTCAATAGGCTAGGTCCTCATCTGAGGATCCAGCTTATGGCTAAGGGAAAGCCTGTGGTACAGTCATTGGCCCCTGAGAATGCTAAATGTTACTAGCAAATGATAGAGAAAGTGGGAGAGGGGATGGGAGAAGGAAAGATAGAGAAAGAGACCCAGTATATAATGCAGACACATACACTAACACATAGTGAAACTCACATAAGGAGGCATTTCATTGGGGAGCACATACACAGGTCCATTCTTCTTCTGAGAAGGTATGCTTCTATTGGCTGGGACCATATCCTCCAAAGTGCCTTTCTGAGAGCAGGATACTCTGACCCTGACTTTGGTGGCATCTTGGAGCTGGTTACTTTGCATGTCAGGGTTCAGGATACACAGGGGATTTTGAGGAGTACACAAGTACAGGGAGAAAAACAAGCTAACTGTTGGAAAGATATCATGTTGAGGACTGAGAATTCTGAAGGGTTCATGCCTTTTAAGTGTTGTTGTTTCTGCAACATGGCTGGAAATTGCCAAATGTTTTGGGGGGAGAGGCAAAGGCAGGGCCAGAGCAAATCTTGGTGTAACAGAGCTTTTGGAGAATGCCTAGTTTGCTTATGATGGAGGCATCCCTAAGGGGGCTTGTCTAGGTATGCCCAATTCTACTAAGATGGAGGCCCTGTGGGTAGGTGTGGCCTCCTTTGATTGGTCACATAGACAAAACATGAATCTAAAAGAACTGGTGAATGGATGGGTGCAATGTTTTACATGTGTTGAGTGCTTAATAAATACTTTATTTCCTTATTCATTTTGAAGTTGGAAAAGTAATAAATAAATAAATGAATAGATAGAGAAATAGATAAATAATTTTAAATGGAGAGAGTAAGAAAGTAGATCTCTTTTTACTGTGTCCCAAGGCTGGAGATCACAGTATAGCTCCGGCTCCACGAATTGAGCCTGCAAGAGGAAAAGGACTTCTTCCCGTGCTCTCCCTCTTTGACCCTAGCTCCAAGAAATGGAGCTTGTTTCTGTTTTATTTTGTCTTCTGTTTCGAGTGTCTCACTGGACCTACTGGACCTGGAGTTTGAACTGGGGTGATCTTGGAGCCAGGATTCCAGGTAGGATGATGCAATCAGCTGGGCCACTCTGGGAAAAATCAGGAGTCCAGGGACTCCAGCATAAAGGAATTGTAGTCTTGAAACTGGGACTGTGCTTTATAGGAACTGAGATCCTAATTCCCCTTCCCTTCCCCAGAGGGAGGTGGTGCAAAGTGGAGAGGAGGGATTATTCTTCATAAAAGTTGGGGGAATAAGTTTGTGAAATAAATGTTATTTTGTAAAGGCTAATCTGTTAGTGACTGGGTGGAGGTGGGGTTTAAGAGACCCCCTCTAGACTTGGGGAAACAGCACTGGTAGGAGCTGAAGCCATTGGCAGAGAGTATAGATGGATTTCCCCAACAACCTCCTTTAGGGTACTGAACAACCCTGGGCAATGTCATGTAATATACCTGGTCTTGGAAGGCGACCAGAGCCATAGTAGTCAGTGTTACATCTGTATAAACCTTGAAGGAGCCTTATTAGACTAGGAATATAGAATAAGTGCAAGAAAAACACACCCAATGAGTTCATCCATTCTTTGAGTAGAAACAGCAAGCATTCCCTGATAAAGACCAGCTGGTCATCCAGCTGCAGGCAACTCCAAAATCCCATAATGGCAAAGGTTCAATCCCTGAGGGAAGATGGTGCCTCTAAAGTAGCTCTAGGGAAATGATAATCCCTTACCTGTCCTATAGCTTTCTCTTACCTTGCCAAGTGCTTTTGCTATCACTGGCAACTCAGACCCTCATAGTGAGAAGGTAGGGTAGGGATTAGTAGTAGTCTTATTTTACAGATGAGGAAACTGAGGCCCAGAGAATGTAAAACTTTTCCTGATTTGGAATACACTGGCTGCAAGCCTTGGAAAAGGCACTGGACTTCAATTCAGAAAAGCCAAGTTTTGTTGCCCCCTGAACCACTACTAGCTATGGGACTTTGGGTAAGTAATGGAGCTTGTCTGAGCCCCATTTTCCTTATTTGTGAAAAGGGTCTGGTTCTAGATTAGTAACCACACCATCCATAATGGGTATCCAGTGATGTTAAGATTTTTCTTATATAATTCTTAAATAATTCAATAAATAATAAATAAATAATTCTTCTTTCTTAAATAATATATTCTTGTCACTTCTTGATCTCTTCTTTTTCTGTCAAGTTCCTACCATTTTTGTCTTTTATCATGCCCATTTTGGCATGAAAGTTTCCATTGATATCTCAGATTCTCTTTAAAAGATCTCTTTTCTTTCCCATTCTTTTGTGGTTCAATCATTTTTCAGTCATCTCCAATTCTTCATGATACAAACCATAAATATGGTAAAGTGACTTGCCCAGGATCACACAGCTAGTAAATGTCTGAGGTCAGCTCTGAACTCAGAAAAATGAATTTTCCTAACTCCAGAGCTGATGCTCTATCCACTGTGCCACCTAGCAGCCTTCTCCCATTTTATTGTTTTTCTATATTGTCTGTAATCATTGCATTACTTTAGATAAAACAACAATGGACAGTGCAACCGAAAATGCTCTGAACTTAGAGTCAATAGACCTGGGTTCTAGTCCCTTCACTGTAATTTCCTAGCTTTGTAACTTTTCCAGTTCTCTATAGAGAGCTAAGGGACTATGGTGGCAAAATGCTGCATTCACTGTCAATTGTGACTGCTGTCAGTCAGTTTGATTGAATTTCTTTTCTTTGTTACAAGACAAGGTTCAGTGCAGGGCTAAGAGTGGCTCCAGAAACTGGGCTGCATCAGGAAATGTGAAAACTAAAACACGTCAATAAAATGTCCAAAGAAGAACCAACCTACTTGAATAATCTTGGGAAAGCCACATCACTCTTTGAATATATTCCCTCACATGCAAATAGCATCAGCCTCTCTTCCCCTGTCTCACAGAGTTCTGGTGAGAAACAAATCAAATAATGTATGTAGGACCCATTGAGACAACTAGGTAGCACAGAGGATAGAATGTTGGACCTGAAGACAGGAAAACTCAATCTTCCCGAGTTCAAATCTGGCCTCAGACACTCACTCACACTCTAGCTGTCTGAGCTTGGGCAAGTCACTTAACCCTGTGTGCCTCAGTTCATCATCCATAAAATGAGCTGGAGAAGGAAATGGCAAACCATTGCACCATCTTTGCCAAGAAAGCCCCAAATGCAGTCACGAAGAGTCAGACGTTACTAAATGACAGCAAAATGCTGAGAGACCTGGATGGTCCAATCTAGGGTGAACACACTAGCTGTCTTTTCATCTTCCAGTACTGAGTAGGTCAACTGAAGAAGGGCAATATTTATCCAAACCCTAGGGTGATTTGCTGAATTAGGACTATCACCATAGCCTCTGTACTTCACTTGGGATCCATAGCATTTAAGGTTATGAAGGACCTTAAGAAGCCATCTAATCCAACCCTGACATTTTATAAATGAGGAAATCAAGGCCCAGAAAAGTTAAGGGATTTACCCAAAGTCAAATAGGTAGCTAGTGAATAAGCTCATTCAAACTTACTCTTTCTACCACATCATGATTCTCTCTCCTGTCTCCCAGTTAGTCAATGTTACAAGAAATGAGGAATCATGGAGGGAGAAGGTAGCACAAGCAACTAGGCCCCAAATCTTAAACTCCCTATAAGGAAATTCCCTCTACTAGTGCAATCAGTGTTGGGGGAAGAGAGGCAGAGAGGTATGAACGTTAACCTCCTGCCTTCAAACCTAGTTCTTTCTCTACTAAGCCAACCTGCTAAACTCTCCAGGTCCCCTAATCAAGTGCAGCCCATCTCCCATTCTTTCTAAGTCAGTTGTAAAACTCAGGAGTTTGTGTGAATGCTCAGAAGAGGAGAGAGGAAGCTAGAAAACTAACTTCCACTAAGGTGCAACATTTGAAATTCAAATCTGTGAAGCCAGAACATTCCATTCCCTTTCCTTCCAGCTTTGGAAGCTAAACTGTTTCAATTTGGGATATGTAAATGAGGCTGCTGAGATTGCACAATGGCTGTGTGTGTATGTGTGTGTGTGTGTGTGTGTGTGTGTGTGTATGTGTGTGTGTGTGTGTGTGTGTGTGTGTGTGTGTGTGTGTGTGTGTGTGTGTGTGTGTGTGTAATAATAGCCATAGAGGGGAGGGGGTTAGGGAAGGGAAGGAAAAAATGGGAAAAAAAGAAAGTTACATGATAACTTTATTATATAATTAAAAAGAATAACAAGTTGTACATAACAGATTTGCAGTTTCATGTACAATCATCTTTTTTCTGTTCTATTCTACTATGTCATGGAAGTGCTTATTTTATTTCTTAAGTTCAGAATAAAATAAATAAATTTTTTAAAAAGGAATAGAGGTCTGGGAAGCAAATAGAACAGAAAGCATTGTCAGCTTTCAATAATAAACAGCAGCTTCTACTCAAAGAACCAAGGAATGTCAGCATTAGAGGGGACCTTAGGGATCATCTAATTTAGCAATCTCATTTTATAGACCAGGAAACTACGATCCAGAGGAGGACGTCAGATTAAATGATGTCCAAGTTTCCTTCCTGCTCTAAATTTTATGATCCTATCGTATTTTCTATAATTCCTACAAAGATTCCTTATTTTCTCTTAGCTATAAACTCTTTCAGGCCTGTGAGTACTCTAAGGCAGTGGTGTGAAACCCAAATAGAAATTGAGCCCACAAAACCATGCATAAAGATACCTACAGTTGCGTATTGACTTAGAAAACCACATATTGACATTATCTATGTTCTATGGTATTTTTATTTATTTTGTCAAATATTTCCCAATTACATTTTCATCTGGTTCAGGTTACATTCTATATTGCTGGCAGTCTTGGACACCTTTGCTCTAAGGCACATGCTTAGTCAGCCTAGGGACAGAGATTTTCTGATTCAAGAAAGATAATGTGGTAAGTAGGAAAGTGGTACTTTTAAAAAAGATTTCTTTATTTAATTTTTAATTTATAGAATAAAATAAACATTTCCATAATATAGTAGAATAAAAAGATGATTGTACATGAAACTGCACATCTATTATGTATAACTTGAAATAAATAATAAAGTTATTGTGTAAATGACTTATTTTCCTTTTTTTCTTCCCTTTTCCCCTACCTCCACCCTAGAGATGGCTACCATTAGACACAAATATTTATGTATATATATGTATATATATATATATATATATATATATATATATATATATATATATATATATGAAATCATTCTATGAGTTCTTTCTCTGGATGATACAGATAGTGTCTTCCTTCATATATCTTTTGTAGTTAATTTGGGTATTTATAACAGTCAAAGTGACTTAGTCACTTAAAGTTGTTCTTAAAACAATATTGCTTTTACTGTATACAATGTTTTCCTGATTCGCTCATTTCTCTGTTCAGTATTTCATGCAAGTCTTTCCATGTTTTTCTAAGATCATTGAGTTCATCATTTCTTACAGCACAGTAGTATCATTCACGATCATATACCACAACTTGTTCAGTCATTCCTTGCAAACAATGTGATGATATACTTGGAAAATTCTGAAGACTCAATTTAAAAGTTAGTTGAATAATTTTAGCAAAGTAGCAGGACAGAAAGTAAATCCACATAAATCATCAGCATTCCTACAAAGCACAAACAAAACCCTGCAAGAAGAGATAGTGAGAAATACCCCATTTAAAATAACTCTACACAGTATAAAATACCTAGGAGTACACCCACCAAAACAAACCCAGGAACTATATAAAAACTGGAGTTTTAACAACTGGGGTCTATAGGAGTGCCTAAGGGTCCTTATTTTGAACATGAATCATGACTGGACCTTACAGTAGCTGAACTGGCATGCTAACAGCCAATATACATGATTGTGTATTCAGATTAACTCTAGTCACAGTCTAGAAGGTAGTGTATTTTTTTTTATTAAATCTCTGATAACAATTTTGTTACTTACCATTTGCCTCTTTTTGCCATAAAATTAGAATGTGCAAACAATCTAGGGCTTTAATGAATCTAGGTTTTGCAATTAAACTTGATTTCAATAAAACATTTTCAATAAATAGCAAAGTTCTAAGCACAGAGTCAACCCTCATTAAGGACAAGCTAATGAATAAAAGTCAACAGGGACCTGAAAGAACAGAACAAATGAGGATCAGAAATCAGGAATATTGGAAGATTTCACTATTTTACCCAAAGCTGAATGCCTCAGTTTCCTCTTCTTTAAAATGGAAATAATCACAGTACCTACCTCTCAGGGTTATTGTGAGGGTAAAATGAGATCACGTTTGTAAGAGATCAAGTTTAAGGTTATGTATGAATGATGTGAATATTTATGAATTATGGTTTGAAAAGAGCTTTGCAGTCTCCCCACTCCCCCATCCTAAGGAACTAAGAGACCAAGCAGCCTAAAAAGCAGAGAAGAAATCCCAGGACTGCACTAACTCTCCAACTGCTGGCCAGCCCTTGATGAGTCAGTGCCTAGGAATTCCTTTAAAATTAACCTGAGGCAGCTGAAATGCCAGTTTACATGGAACTTGCTGGAGGAAGACATTGATCTACTTAATCTGAAAGATACAATAACTGAGCAGATTGAATTTCTAGATATGAAATCAGATGTCACTCTTTATAACCTATTGTCCTACGTAAAACATCTGAAAGGTCAAAATAAGGAGGGACGGAGATGCTTAAAACATGCAGAAGAGACAATCCAGGTGGAACATGCTGACCAAGGGGAGAGAGGAAGCCTTGGAACCTGGGGAAATTTGCTTGGATGTATTATTCCAGGGAAAGAGTCCCCAAAGCATGAGGTTATGTAGACAAGATGCAAAAAGGCTACAGGAATTTAATGTGAAGAAGGGTGAACTGCCTTAAAGTATTATGAAAGGGTCAATGCATGCTTTGAGAAGGCCCTGAAAATAGAACCCGACAGCCCCATGTTGAACTCTGGTTTTGCAATCACAGACTGTTGTCTGGATGATGACAAATGTTCTTATCAAAAGGTATCATCCCTGGACCCTGACTGGAGAGCAATTGAACTGAATTCCAACAATCTATTTGTGATAATGTTTTTTCCTTAAGCTTCAAGACCTATTACAGTAAGCTAAAGGAGAACAGTACCTTCAGGATGCCTTGACCTAGATGTCCTCATAGCCTAAAGTCCTTTACCCTGTAGCAAAATTTAACCTGAGTCCAAACTCCCCCAGTAAAGATTTTTAGCTCTTAAAAATTGCCTTGCCAGCAATGCCCATTTGTACTTTCTTGCATCATCAGATAGAGGTTTGCTACAAATTCCTCATGATCTTAACGAAGCAGTCAATCAAAAAAAAAAAAAATCCAGGGGAAAAGAGAAAGAAAACCGGGAGCTGATTAAGTCTGTCACAAATCATTTTCTTTTTTTTTAAATAGTATTTTTTTTCCAGTTAAATGTAAAGACAATTTTTAACCTTCATTAAAAAAATTGAGTTCCAAATTTTCTCCCTTCCTTTTCTACCCTCTCCCTAAAAAGGTAAGTATTTTAAATTCTTAAGTACAAGAATTTTAAATTCTTATGTACAATCATGTAAAACATTTCCATATTAGCAATATTGTGAAAGAAGAAACAAACCAAAAGAAAAAAGAATGAAAAGGACAAAGAAAGTGAAAATGGAATATTTCTGAAAAGGACAAAGAAAGTGAAAATGGAATATTTCTATCTTCATTCGGACTCCATCAGTTCTTTTTCTGGATTTGGACAGCATTTTTCATCGTGAGTCCTTTGGAATTGTCTTGGATTATTGGATTATTGGAAGAGCTAAATTACTTATAGTTGATCATCCCACAACATTGCTGTTACTGTCTACAATGTTGTCATGAATCATTTTCAAGCATCTGTGAAGAATTCTGTATTTGTGTTTGCTTACACAGACCCAGCCACCAAAATTACTGAGGAGGGTCACTCACTATGAAAAGACTAAAGATGTGGTTCAGAAAGCACTTCACCTGGCACATGTGATAGAAGAGAACAAGGCATAGTTCATTTCCATTAGATCTGCTTTCAGGAGACTCACAGGGAATCTGAGGGTGCTGTTGTTCATAAGAACATCACTATTTAGGGCCAGGATCTCCCTTTGCATCCTGGGCTAGTCATCCTGATCAATATCAGGCCGCTGGACCCAGAAGACTCAGGAGGTGAAAGTGAGGCTGGTGACCTTGCACAGCCCTCCCTCACTCAAAACAAAATCAAGTGCAAGTCATGTCACCATTTCCTTGATGTCATGGTCCTCTTTGAGAATGAAGGAGAAACACAACAACAGTTATTTAGGAGTAAAGATAAAAGTGGAGTCTTCTATTATAAACACACTGATAAGTGCTCTACAAAAATTGGCCATAAGGTGCCTTAACGAGAATGCTATTGATGTAAAGAGCTGTGGGGCCCTGGAGGCTGAAGGGACATAAGAGAAGTTATTGAGTGCTATAGAAGAGTCCTGAAGCTGGATACAGAGAATGGGGGCAACTTATGTCAGTCCCTGTTCAGCTGGTGCTCTCTCTTGGATGTCCCAAAGTGTAGGGCTGCATTCCCAAGCTGGAAGGAGAAAAGAAACAAGCAAAGAAATGACTTAACGGAGCCCTCATTTTGAAGCTCTCTTTTTAAATCCTCCAATTTGTCTCATGAACTCCAAAAAAAAAAAAAGTTCACAACAGACTGTGATATTTGTGATTATCTCATATTATTATCATATGTGTTTATGTAGTATGAACATATACAAAGGACTATCATGGATGTAGTTTTAAACACTAGTTTTATAATTTTTATATTATTTCTTTTGGCTTACCTTTAGGAAATGCAGCATTTTAATTCCATAATTTTAAATACAATCAACTAGGAGGGCTAGAAGGGACCTTAGAAATCACCTAGTAAAACCTGTTTTTTGGTCTGTTTGGTTTTTTTCATAGAGAAAAAATTGGGGTTCAGAAAAATCAAGTTATTTGTTGAGCAAGTTAATAGCAGAACCTGGAATAGAACCCTGGTCTGTTGACTTTCAGACCATTTATCCTTCCCTGTGCCCTACTGCCTTCCTCTTCTTTAATTATAAAATACTTTTATTCACAATGACATGATCTGTTGCATGAAATATGCCACTTGATTCTGCCCTGTGCCTGGGATTTATTGTGTAAAACTGAAATGCCTTGAGGACTTCCCACCCCCTCCCCCAAAGAAAGAACTTTTCAAACCTGAAAGCACTCTATAAATTCTAGCCAATTCTAAGATTTTTGTGAAATCTTTTGATCAAAAACATTTTCCTTCTATGCCCATTTACATAGTAGAAATGAAGACTATGGAGACATCAAAGTACTTGAGGGGCCAGATGAACAATTTAAGGTGTGTAGTGGAAGGCTAAAACTTTAGGCAGAAACGAATGAGATGGAATTTAATGGGGAAAAAATGACTCCAAAAGTCAGCTTCACAAGGGCAAGGTGAGAAAAGAATTGCTCCATAGCAGTTTGTGTGGAAGCAACCCGGATCTTTGAGTAAATTGCACACTGAATAATGAGTCTACACAGGGATATGATAACCAAAACAGTGAATGTGATTTTAGGCTACGGTCAGTAGTATCAGGAACAGGAAATGATCGTCCTGATGAGGACATGATCTGAACCCCCAAAAAGGAAAAATCCATGTCTTTGGGATCTGGACCCCAAAAAGGAAAAGCCCTCGGATTTTCCCATGTGACCCAGGCTCCAAGCATTCCCCTGGGGCAATCAGCCCTTCTCAGTTAACTGGCCTTTCAATGTCTGCACTTGGCCCCATTTCAGATTGCCACTCCCCTAATTCCATCTAGACCCCTTCTCAGTTTCCATTCTTCTCCATCTTGCCTCCATTAAGGGGCTCAGATTCAGTCTGGCCCACATGTCAATATAAGCATCACAAATGCTCAGATTCCTTGAGTCTAACCAATGGTTCAGATTCAGTCTGGGCAATATTGTGGGTTTTCAGAATCACGCCCACCCTGACCAATATTCTAATAAACCTTGTCTTTGACTGAAAGAAGGCTTGGGTAGAATTCATTCAAGGCAGAACCTGCATATCAGTATTTCAGAGACCCAGCAACCCTAAGCCCCAACAGCCTTACTGTACTGTGTCCTGTTCAGACCATATCTGGAAGATGGATTTCAATCCTGGCTTCTACATTTGAAGAAGCTAGAGATCATTGAGAAAAGGCTGATCAGAATGGTGAAATATCTTGAGATCATGCCACAAGAGAATAGATCAGAAGAACTGGGATTGTTTAGCTTAATGAGGAGTGTACTCAGCTGTCTTCACATATTTGAGGAGCCACCATGTAGAAAAGGGAGGAGATTAGATTTGTTCTGCCAGGTTCTATAAGGTGGAACCAGGGTGATGGGTGTAAGTTATAGTCAAATTTCATCCAGATGTCAGGATGTCAGGATAGACATCTTAAAAATTAAAGCTATCTATAAAGGGAATGACTTAAATTGGGAGCTAGTGAGTTGCCACTCACTAGTTGCCCCTAGGATCTTCAAGGGAAGGCCAGATACATGGTTGGTTGCTAAGGGGATTCTCATCCAGGTTGAACTGAGTATTTTCTCTTCATCTCAAAGTGTCTTTGACTGAATTTCTGTACTGAGTGACAGTTTGTACAAAATGACCTCTAAAAGCCATTGCAACCTAAGATTCTAAGATTCAGTGGTATTTTAAGAGGCAATACAATATCATTGAAAGAACACCGGACTTGGAGTCATTAACACTAGTTTTCAGTCCCCAGTTCTGCCACTGGCTACCTGTGTGACCTTGGACAAGTAACTTTCCCTCTCCTTGGTCTCATTTTCCTCATTTGTAAAAAGAGAATGATCTCTGAGGTCCCTTTCAGCTCTTGATCTTGCCATTCTTGCCCTCTGCTCACAGGATTATTGTGAGGACCATGAAAGATCGTGCATATAAGAACTTTGAAGACTAAATAGCATCATGAAAATATAGGAGATTGTGGTTATATAATGTATTATAATTATTCTGTGAAACTATTCTCACAGCAACAATGTAGTTGAAATGAATATTGACAACAAAAATATGGAAACTAAATGCTATGGAAATATAGTGGCCAAGCTCAGCCCCAAAGAAAGATAGGAGACTACATTTCCTTCCCTTCTTTACAGAACACTACATATAATGGCAGATTTGGCTGATATGTTGGTTAGTTTCCTATACTGCTTTTCCCCCTCTGTTTTATTCATTGTTGCAGAAATGTCTTTCTGAGAGAGGAAGAAGAGGAAAGACATGGCAAGAAATTATGGTATTATAAGGTAGTGGAAAGAGTGAAATGTGATATGAAAAGAGTGCTAGATTTGAAATCAGAGGACCTGGGTTTGAATCCTGACTCAGACACATAGCAGCTGTGAGACAGTGGGGCAGTGTGGTGGCACAGTGGATTAGAGTATCAGCCCTGAAACTGGGAAGACTCATCTGTGAGTTCAAATCTGGCTTCAGGCATTTACTAGCTGTGTGATTCTGGGCAAACCAATTCATTCTGTTTGCTTCAGTTTCCTCATCTGTAAAATGAGCTAGAGAGGGAAATGGCAAACAACTCCAGTGCCAAGAAAACCCCAAATAGGATGACAGAGAATCAGACATGACTGAACAACAATAGATCTTGGGCAAGTCAGATGCCTCTGTACACCTCTGTTTTCTTATCCATGGAAGGAAAAGGTTGGAATAGATAGCTTCCTCTGGTCCCTTCCAGTTTTAAATCTGTGATCCTAGGAAAATCCATAAAATATTTTTCAAAAGTTTTTCTTTTTTTTTTTCAGTGAGGGAGGGTAGAGAGAAGGAAAAACAAATGCTTATTAATTGACAAAGAAAAGCAAAATTAATCTTTATAAAAAAGGCTTTTCTCAGGAACAAACCTATGGCTCTGGGGTCACAGTCATGTTTGGAAATGGTTGATTCTACAGATTGGAAGTAGTTGAAGGATGTGAGTTAAGGAGATCTTAGGGAACTTCCCCAGAGACAACTGGAAGGTATAGCTTGTACATGTAATAGCACTTGACACAAGCATCAGTTCTATTTTAAAAAATAATATTCTTCCCAATAACTTGTAAAGAAAAATTTTAGCACTTTTTTTAAATTTTGAGTTCCAAATTTTCTCCCTCCCTCCTTCAACTCCCCCTCCCTAAGATGGTAAGCAATTTGGCATAGGTTATATACATCAGTTCTATTTAAAGAGAACCAAAAGATTCATAGCATTCTCATTGCCAAGATTTTCAATCAACCCAGATTTCTAACCCAGCAGAATGAAAACTCAGGAGCTTAGACAAGCCAAATTGGTTTCCCTACTTTAACAATGATTGGATCACCTCTCTTTAGGTAATGGGTCTGTGGTTTCAGGGAAGTAAAAAGTTAAAACTTTTGGGGCAATTTAATGATCACCCAATCATCTGTTCTCCATTCAAGGGGTTAGTAGATACTTAATAAATGTTTGTTGAACTGAACTCATTTATTCCACTTTGAACTCATTTTGAGTCTATTGTGTCAAGTTGAAACAACCTATTTCTGTTGTTAAACCATTGAATACTAGGATTCAAATGGACCCAAGAGACCACTGACTCCAACTCTCTTATTTGAGAAATAAGGAAACTGAGTCCCAGAGAAATAGCATAACTGGCCAAAGGTCACATAGAAAGAACCTTTGTACTCACTCCAGTTTATAGATGGCTACGTAAAGAAATTGAGAAAAGACTGCATTACTCTTTCTAAATAAATTATCTGGGGAAAATGTGCTAATTAATTGGTAAGGGTTTTCTTTGTTTTCCCTTGCCACTTGGAGATAAAATTGTCTACTTTAAAAGGATGCTGTAATAAACCAAAGCTTTCTGAAGGCATGTTGGAAAAAATTCATTTTGTGTAAATGTAATATGGTAGCAATGCAATAATTGCCATTTGAAAAAATATTCTTCTTCCCTTCACCTCTATTTATTGATTAGAACTTCAACACATCCTCTTCCATTTGATCTTTTTCCTCCTAGAAGAATTTTTAGGTCTCTGCTTTGAGGTGTATACATACATACATACATATATATAATTTTATACGTGTATATATGTGTGTTTGTGAGTGTGTGGTGTGTGTGTGTGTGTGTGTGTGTGTGTGTGTGTGTGTGAAAACCTCATTCTGGCTCCAAGTCATGGATCATTAATAATGTCTAGCTACAAGACCAGGGAACCACTAAATATTATACTATTTATAAGTAATCTGTTGCCTAAAGCAATGAACTACTTAATGGAGCCTTCAATTAATGTGTAACTTAAGAAATAGACTGTTCTACATATATAGATTGTCAGAAGAATAACTCAAACTTTTGTGAGTCTATTTATTCCATTACTTAGATGAGGAAGACGGAAGGGATAAAGGAAGAAAATACTGGGAGAAGAAAGAGGAATAATTTGGAAAATTAGCTCATTTGTTTT
Source organism: Notamacropus eugenii (assembly GCF_028372415.1). Taxonomy (NCBI): domain Eukaryota; kingdom Metazoa; phylum Chordata; class Mammalia; order Diprotodontia; family Macropodidae; genus Notamacropus; species Notamacropus eugenii. The sequence continues at coordinate 311,464,302 of NC_092876.1, forward strand.
CTTATTATATGAGGAAAGAAAGGTGGAGAAATAAGAAAAAGAAAACTTGGAGGAAGCTAGAGAAGGGGATGAGAGAGAGGGGAGAAGAGAAGAAAGAGAAAATAGAGAACAGAAGATGCAGGAAAGGTAGAGAAAGAAGAAGAAGAGAAAAAGGAGAAGGAATAGTGCCTGACACATAGTCAACATTTACTGAATTCTTTTCAGTTGATTGAGGCAACAAGAATAAATGGGCACAGGGATGAGTGTTGAAATACAGTTGATTAGACTTGAAAGCTAGAACCTGTTGGCAAGAGAAGCAGGTCCAGAAATTGTACATGAGGTAGCAGACAAGTGATCAATCTGTTGATCTAAATATATTTACTGAGTGATTACCATAGACCCAGCATTGTTCTATAAGGAATATAAGAGAAACAGGAGATTTAATTTTTGAGGCATTTGTGGTCTACTTGACTTTACAAAGTTTTCCCACATGAAACAAGAGTAATATAATCTACTATATAATTAAGTGCAAAACTGGATGACACAATCAACACATGCCTTGATGAATATGTTCAGGAATAATTGTTTTTTTATGAACCTCAGATCTGTGTTAGTATTTGCTTTCTGCCACACATCTCTCCATCTAGCTGCTTCCTGGAGCCCCAGAATCTTGAGGCACTCATAGTATGATCACATGATATGAAGGAAGAACCAGCAAAGAAGATAAGAATGGTAGAACATACAGGAGGAGAATCAGGAGAGAGCAATATCAAGAAAGCCTAGAGAGGAGAGAGAATCCAGAAGGAGAAGATGATTGGCTATATCCAATGCTAATGGACTTTTCTCCATCCTTACCCTTCTTGACCTCTCTTCAGCATTTGGCTCTGTGGATTATCTCCTTCTGGATATACTCTTCTCTCTAGGTTTTCTCAACACTGCTCTGTCCTTCCATAAGCCTAGATAGCATAGTTAAATTGCCATGTCCCTATTACACCTAGAAACTATTATACAAAGTGTTGCTAAATAAAGAATTTTGTTTTTTTAAAAAATACACACAAAATATTAATTTTTAAAAATATTTTTATATAGTTGACTACAACTATATGAAAAAGACAACAATAAAAACTTCATAAAGACGCTGATAGGAAACAGATTGTAAGAAACAGGTTTTTAAAAAGAATTTTTTTTTTTTTAGCAAAATGCAAGTAGTTTGAAGTTTAAGATTTTATGCTTTACTTGACTTTGTCTTTGCTGGGATTGGATTCCCAAAGAGACCCAATTAGATTTATAATTGGGGACCTTACTTTAAGCCAGGGGTGGGGAACTTGTGGCCTTAAGGCCCCACACCTGCTCTAAGCCTTTCCAAATATAAGATCACTTCAAGGTCATTACTCTTAGTAGGAATACACACACACACAATACATGAAGTTCTTTTGTATTGCTTTGAATATATCTTGTATTTGTTTACTTACTTATTTGGTATGTCCCCAAGAGAATTTAAGCACCATGAGATTAATGGTCATTTCTTTGAGTTCTCAATTTAGATCACAGTCTTCGAACATAGTTACCTAATGTTTGGTGAATTGAATTGAACTGAATTTAGTGTATGTCAAGTATATGTGGAGTTGACTTTTTTACTTTAATAGCTATCTGATCTGATATCTGGCCCATTCCATCTCCAAAGGGAGACTATAATTTCAGTTTTTGTGGAAGACAAATAAAGTGCTATGGCTTGGGTGGTTACTCCTTTCTTGCAGTGTTCTCCAAGAGAGATGTGTGACTACCATTATAGATATCTTGGGACGCAGGATGAAAGCAATTTCCTGGATCACTTTCAAGGGAGGGTAACACTGAACTTAATATAGTCAGCTTAGCTTTCATTCACCAGAGCCTGGTTATACAGAAGGACATCATTAATGGCAGGTAAACCTCATTATAATAGCAATCAGTAACACAAATCAGAGAAGTTATACAAATTAGAACAGACGAAAGAACAGACAAGGGTAAATTAATTCTTTTGGAGTGAAAGAATATCTTAGCTCAAACAAGGAGAGATGGAATGATCTGTGGGTGGGGGTTAGGGTGGGGGAGTCTGCTCTTAGTGATCTCTAATACAAAGGATCTTAATCTTTCTTTGCATCATGGACCCCTTTGGTAACATAATAAAGGACCCATTCTCAGAATAATGGCTATTGCTTTCCTTTATAATTGAAAAAAAATGCTAAGCTTCAGCTAGAGACTAGTGAAAGTTCAGAGGCCTCCTGAAATCTATCCAGGGACCTTGCTCTAGGGTTACAAATGCCGAGGATCAAGTAACATGTTGGGGGCTGACTCCTGACATCTAAAGTTTCAATGAGATCTCCTGTCTTCCATCCCAACGTCGGCATTTGACTTTCTTTACTTCTCTCAAAATCCTCCAGCCGTCTCAAGTCACATCTCCGTCACCAATGCTATATACAGCTTTGTGAGTTCAGAGGTCTCTTAGACAATTGAGAATCTGCCTATACAGCTATGGAGCACAGAGGAATCACAGGGCAATCCTTTAGACTACCCCTCAATATTCATGAGCACAAGTATTGCATATAAAACATTGTTTTAAAAACACATAATATCAGTTTTTAGAGGAAGAAATCAAATCTATCACATCATACAAAAAATGCTCAGAACCATTAATAATTAGAGAAATGCAAATTAAAACAACTCTGAGATACAATTTCATACCTAGATGATCAGCTAAGATGGCAAAAATGAAAAATGACAAATGCTGGAAGGGATACAGGAAAAGAATTCCATTGTTGATGGAGCTGTGAACTAGTCCTACCATTTTAGAAATCAGGAATTATGCCCTAAAAGCTATGAAACTGGGCATATTCTTGGAATCAGCAATAATGCTACTAAATTTTTGCCCCAAAGAGGTAAAAAAAGGAAAAGAAGCCATATGTGCAAAAATATTTATAGCACCTCTTTTGTGGTGGCAAAGAATTGTAAACTGAGGGGACACCTATCAACTGGGGAATGGCTGAGCAAGTTATAGTATATGATTATGCTGAAATACTATTTTGCTATAAGAAATGATGAAAAAGATAGTTTCAGAAAAACCTGGGAAGACTTTTTTGCATTGATGCAACGTGAAGTGGGCAGAACCAGAAAAACAATATACTCAGTAACAGCAATAGTGTAAGGATGATCAATTCTGATCAATACAATGATCAACCACAATTCCAAAAGACTCATGATGAAAAATGTGATCCATCTCTAAAAAGAGAAATGTGGGAATCACAAGGCTGATTTTTGGAAGATATTTTTTCCTCTTTCTTTTTCATATTTTTTCCCCAGAACATGGGGAGAAATGTGACTGTGTTTCACATGACTTCATATGTATAATAAGGATTGTATTTCTTGCCTTCTCAATAGGCTGAAGAGGGGATGAAGGGAGGGAGAAAATTTGGGACTGAAAATGAAAATATATTGAATTTAAAAAATAAAAATGCCTTGGGAGAAAAACCACACAATATCTATGAAGCAAATAGGACAGGTATCATTATACCCATCTTACCAAGCTATCCATTTCTTGTACAAAAAGTAGATTTATTTTGTCACACTATCTGTCAGTTCTAGCCACTACTGAGGTAGCAAACACAGGAGTCTGGCTGGGGGGGAGAAAGTTTCAAACTGGTTAGAACTGAACTTACTTTGAGAGGGGTCACACTTATGCTCTTGTCAATTTAGAAGTGGGGCTGTGGCATTGTGACAGATCACAGAATGCATGTGAAATGGAATAATTACCTGCCAGAAAAGCTGGACAAAGAAAAATAACAAGAGTGGGGAGGAGAGTGAAAGGCGACCAAGTTCCCCAAACTCAAGACTTTGTTGTGGGCCACATGGTTCTATTTTTTGTAATATATTCTTTAAGCCATTCATTTGTAAAAGCCTACTGTGTGTAAGGTACTGGGCTAGGTCCTCAACACAGATGAAAATGCAAAGTACATGAAGAAAGAGAGAGACAGAAAGACAGAGAGACCGAGACAGAGACAGACAGACAGAGAACTTAAAATTGTACAGAACAGAAGATGGTACTGGAACTGTCTGTAAATGAACTAGGGCTTCAGTGAGATGTAGAAGAGGCAGATAGCATTCCAAGCATGAGGGACCTCTTGTAGAAAGGTAGAGAGACCAGATGAAAGTGTGAGGAGAGCTGATTAGCCAGCTTAACTGATAGAGAGTGCATGAAGAGAAGTAATGAAATGACTAGAAATGTAGCTAAGTGGGAGAAAAGTGTAGCTTTGTGGAAGGTTGGACTCAAGGGTTTGTTTTTCATCCTAAAGACTGAAAAGAGTCACTGAAGACTGAAGAGTAGTGGAGGTGGAGGTAGGGTGGAGTGATTCTGATCTGTGTTTTAGGAATTTCAATTTGACAGCTCTATGAATTAGGGAGATTTATAACAAAATGATAGATAGAGTTGAAGGAACTCTTAAGTGATCTGGTCATAGAATCATAGGTGTAGAGATAGAAGGAATCTCAAAAATCATCTAGTACAGACTCTTCATTTCACAAATAAAGAAACTAAAGCCTAAGGAGACTAAGTAACTTGCCCAAGGTCAAGCATCAGAGATGGAATTTGAACTCAGGTCTTTTGCCTTAAAAGCCAGTCCTCTTTCCACTTCATCATGCTACCTGGGGTCATAGGATTAAAAGTTAAAAGAGTCTTTAGAGACAAAATAGTTCAATGTTCTTTTTTTTTACAGATGAGGAAACTGAGGCCCATGATGGTAAAGTGATTTTCCTGTGCCTCACTGCTGACTAGAACCCAGGTCTCTTCATTTCCAGTTCAGTTCTCTGTTCTTGACATGGATATTTAACAAATCTAAATTGAGTGCTCATTACTCACTGCCTATGTAACCTTGGTTAAGTTACTTAACCTCCATAAGCCTCAGTTTCCTTATCTGTAAAAATGAGGGGGGGATTGGAATAGATGGTTTCTGAGATCCCTTTCAGCTTGAGATCTGTGATCCTAGGACCATTAACAATACATTGCATTATCACTTCATAGAAGTATGGCAAAGAAATTCTTATCAAAATTTCCTGTACTTATCTGGGAGAAATTTATTATAATGCAATAGAAATTCCATCAGGAAACTGGGAGGAAAAAGATAATAAAGGATAGTAAGATTTTTTAATATAAAGCTCAGAGACCCACAATGTAGGAGAAAAGCTCCTGAAACTTTACTCCCTGGTACAATATTCTTCTCTCTCTAAGCATAAAGAACTAGGAGGTCTCTCTCTTCAGTAGCAGCTTTATCTGCCTTGGTCAAGAAACACTTTGAACTGTCCAGCTTTGTCTTTCCTGAAATATAAAGTGGACTCAGGACAAACTAATGTGGTATTGAATTGATCACTCTATGATAGGAAATTGACCAGATATTAAGGAGTATCAAGCCAGTAAGTGCATTATGATATTTTTAGTGATAGCAAAAGAGAAATTAGGAGATGAAGAAGTTGGTGCTTAGATGAGCAGTTCCGGGGTCTCCTAGCCCTGCCAGGGATCTCATAGCAAGACTTGATATATAAACGTGTATTCCAAAATCTAATGCCTGGTTGATTAAAAACAGTCTCCTCAGTACTTTGCAGGGTGAAAAAGAAGTAAATGTTTCTCTACTATAAAAATTATGTTTGATATTGCTGTAACAATAGAATCAAAGAACATTAGAACTGGATATGACCTTAAGGATTATCTAGTCTAGGAGTTCTTAACCTGGGATCTTTGAAATTATTTTTTGATAATTTGATAATTCAATTTCAATATGATTGATTTCCATTGTAATATTATGCATTTTATTTTGTGCTTTTAAAAAAATATACTATACTGAGAAAGGATCCATAGGCTTCAACACTGCCAAAGGGATCCACCACACCCCACACCAAAAAGGTTAAGTTCTGATCTACTACAAAGGCCTCATTTTACAGACTTTCTATAAGAGCCAACTCAAATCCCATCTTTTATAGGAAGGTTTTCCTCACACATCTTAATTCTAAAGCCTTTCCACCGTCAATCATTTGCTATTTATCCTAATTTTTTTGTATACATTTCTTTATTGTCTCCCCCATTAGACTGTGATCTTCTTGAGGGCAAGAACTGTCTTCTCCTCTTTTTGCATCCCCAGTGTTTGGCACAATGTCTGGAACACAAATGCCTAATAAATGTTATTGATTGATTTGTATTTATTCACTTTATTTTATGCCGCTTACGTTTATACATGTACCCATTGTCTGCCTCATTAGAATGCAAACCCCTTATGAGTGGGGATTGTTTCATTCTTTGTACAGATATCACAAGCACTTAGCAAAATGCCTGGCACACAGTAGATGCTTAATAAGTATTTGTTGTTTGACTGATTGCTCTGTAAATGGAGGGAAAACAACTAGATGATAATCTCCCAGTAATTTGTGACAAGTGTCCACTATTCATTTCCTTTAAGCATGGAGATTATTGGGGCAAGAAAGGTGCTGGGAGTAAAGGCTGTGGGAACCACACTGATAGTGGTGCCCTCCTCTCCCATGACAATTCCAGCTTTCAGGGAGGGGGTGGCGGCCACATTAGAGAACCAACTCCAGGGACTGAGAGGGTATTTGACAGAAGAAGAATGAGACCCCAAGAAGTGAAATGACTTAAAAGCCCAAAGAAATGAAATGAAGTGAAATGACTTCCCTGAATGCCTGAGACTGGACCAGGTGCTGATTCAGTACAGTTAGTCTTTTGTATGATGGAAAGGATATAGGAAGGACGAGGGAAAGATCATTATAACAACCCTGCTACTAGATTCCTGGGTTGTGGTGAGAGTTTTGCACTGTTGTACATCATAAGGGAGGCAGCTGGGATAAAATGCTGGGACTGGAGTCAGGAAGACCTAAGTTCAAATCTGGCCTCAGACACTTACTAACTCTGTGACCCTGGGCAAGTTACTTAACCTATATTTGCCTAAAATGGCAAAACACTCCAGCATCTCTGCCAAGAAAACCCTATGGACAACATTGGTGTGCTGTGGTTGACAGAGTCACGAAGAGTCAAAGGTTACTAAATTACAACAACACATCATGAAGATCATGGGAACATGAATTGGTCCACAAGGTAACTAACATAGTACATGATAGAATGCTGTCTCACAGGGATCAAAGGGACACAGTGGTTTTTGTTTGGGCTATTTCAGTTCTGGATGCTCTATAAAGTTGGGGCTGCAAAGGTGCCTAAAGACCAAAGGCCAGCAGAGGCCAAATTCTCCCAAGAAGTTCCCCAAACCTGAGAATTTCTGACTCCAACCAGATGGAGAAGGTAGTAACCCATGTTTGCATTCTGACCTGAGGACTTCCCTTCTTTCAGGGCCTTTTTCTAGCCAGCATTAAACTGTAACCCAGTGGTTTAATAACCTCATTTTAGAGTTGAAGCCCTAGGGCATGGTTTAGGTTCTCTCTCTCTCTCTCTCTCTCTCTCTCTCTCTCTCTCTCTCTCTCTCTCTCTCTCTCTCTCTCTCTCTCTCTCCCTCTCTCTCACTCCCTCTCTCTCTCTCTCAAAGGGAGGGTTGAAGGAAGGAGAGGAGCTTTAGAAATTGTGACTCCAGGTCTCTGGAGGAGTTAGAAAATCACTGTAGCTGTGAAGTAGCCAGGTAGTGTGCCAGAGATTGTTTCTAGAGGTTCATGAAACTCTGAGAAAGCAAGGAAGGAAGGAAGGATGGATGGATGGAAGGAAGGAAGGAGTGAGGGAGAGAAAAAAGAAAGGAAAAAAGAAAGAAGAAAAGAAAAATTTCATAAAATTTGTCTTTTATTTTTCCAAAATAAAAAAAAAATCCAGGAAATCACAATTTGGAAGAATTCAGTCAGTTTTCCTGATTCCACCCAATATTTTTAAAAAATTGTCATTGATATCATTTGTTTTACATAATTATTTCCTCCTATTCTTCCTCCCTCTGTCCTCCCAGAGAGCCATTATTTAAAACAAAAAAAAAATTTTAAAGATGAATAGAGAAAAAATTCATCAAAACAAACCAATACATCTGAAAAGGAAGCTGTTCCATGCAATGTCCATATTCTTGGACCTCAAGTTCTGGAAAATCAGTGGTAGGGGAGGTGGCTTTCTTGTCTTTTCTTCGGGGCCAAGCTTGGCCATTATAATTTTGAAGCATTCAGTCTCTTTTGTTAAAAAGAAAAAAGAATTTCATTTGTAACTTTTATTTTTACATTGCCTAAATTTTCTCCTGTGTTTTTTCTCTTCCTCTTTCCCCTCTACCCCGACTCCATCACCCTGCCCTGCCCCAGTCATCCTGTAAGTCTTGTGTAATCTGAATTTTTTTGAATTCCTGGGTATAGCACAAGGAAGGGAAGGCAATCTTTCTGATGTGCCACTTTGATACCAGGAGAAGACCAGGAGAGGCATGTGGTTCAAGACAGGCCTCCTCACTGCCCTAGAGTCAGGGAGAAGGAAGTGAAAGGTCCCATAATCCTTGCATGGTATTCCCAGTCCCATCCCTTATACTCTATACTCCCTAAACCATGGCTAGGGAAGTAGGGTTAACTTCCAAGACCATTAATTCCAGCTCTGGTCAATGGTTAATACTTCTAAAGGTGAAGACTGGTGTGGCTTGGAGGGGGATTGCCATAAGACAGAATATAACCAAAGATGAAAACTAGTAGAGAAAAAAGAAACTAAGTTTTATTAGGCAGAAATACTCATAATATGAGGGGATAGTCAGGGAGAATGGAAACAGGTCAGATTCAAAGCAGTGATGGTAGAGGACCAAATATAGCCAATAAAGCTCAATAAAGGGTAGTTTCATGTAGAGGGTAATATCTGGAGATTCAAACTGACATTCCAAGAGGCTTTTAGCTGTTAGCTCAAGCTTTACTTTGACTGAGTGACTCAGGGGATTTCGATTTCCCCATTTTATTCATTATTATTTAAAGGGCCAGGGAGGCTACTGAGGTATTTAAACCATATAACAAAGAACATTTGGTTTTTTTAAAGAAAAAGAAAGAAATCAGCAAAGCTGACCACACACTGAAAAGACTCTGATCATATATATGCAATGGCACACCTTTAGATGCCTCACTTCTTTAGAAAAAGTGGGAGGTGATATCTTCTCGTATTTTGGGGAGTCCAAGTGCTTCGTAATTTTCATTTTGGGGAGGATTATCTTGTGGTTATCGTTCTTTCAATTTATATCGTTGTAACCCTTCTGTATATTGTTTTCTTGGTCCTGCTTACTTCATTTCACTGTTCACTTCATCCAAGTCTCTGTTTCTGTATTTATCACATTTGTTATTTCCTAGAGTGCAGAAACATTCCATCACCTTCATGTGCCACATTTTGTTCAGTCAGTCCCCATCTAAAGAGCAACTACTTTGTTTCTAGGTTTTTGCTACCGCAAAAAGTGATGCTGTAAATATTTTAGTAATATTTTAGTGTCTATGGAGCCTTTCTTTCTGTTGGTGACCTTCTTGGGATATATGTCTAGTCCTGGAAAATATGGGTCAAAGGGTATAGACATTTTTGTCACTTTATTTGCTACCCCCAAATATATTGAGAAATTTCTGATATTTCCACTTGGATTACAGATCATAGATATAAAACTGGAAGATACTTTAAAGGCCGCTTTATCTAAACAATCAGTACCATATTGTTAGAACTAGCCTCTGACTCTGATTTTCCTCCACAGCCTAATCTTCAGACTATGTTCAAAGTTGTGGCTCTTTGCCCTGTTACTTCATTCATCCCATTTTGACAGCCTTGTTTCCAACCTGACTTGACCAAACCTGCTGTCATGTGGGTAGTCTCTACATTATCTCATACGTGCTTTACCCATATCCTCAGCAGAAAAGAACAATGGGAAAATTCATAAGTTGTCCTCTCCTCATACCTCAAACAAACAAGGAAATTGCTTGCTTGGCTATTAGTTGTCTACATTCCCCTTCCACGGCTATTAATAAGTGAAACTGTGTTCCCATTTCCACAAATATGCTTTAATTTCACAGGTCTTGAATTTCACTTGCTTCACCAGGAAAACAAAATCAGCCAACACTTTCAAAGGCACCTGTGACTGTTTAAACTAACATTGAGTTTTTGAGATTGAAATAGAAGTTATGAATTTGCTAATTGTTCTTCCAGACTGGGGTTATTACCTAGAATTTGGTCTTTAGCCATAAAATAAAAGAACATGAGGAGGCTGTGCCTGGAACAGCATCTTGTGTATAGTGCTCATAAGTAGATATTGAATGAATGAATAAATCTTAATTCTGCTGTACTCTGATGAGCTCAGATTTTAAAAGGATATATTAAAAAAAAAAAGGAGGGACACAAAACCAAGGACAAATACAAAACATTGGCACAAACCTGTAAGAAAGTGTCAGGGCAGTTAAATCCCAGAAGAAGGTAAGATTTGTAATAAATGCCAAGAACATTGGGAGTGGGAGTAGAAAGCTTTTCGAAAGCTCTGTGCAAAATACAAAGAAGTAAGAAAGGGATAGACAAGCTGCTTGGTATACTGTTAATCTAAAGAGGTGGCAGGATTGGCCAATAAGTGCCTAGTCCTTAGGGCATGTGAAATATACTGCCTTGCCTTGGACCAAGCTATCTGGATACTTGGTGAGCTTGCTTCTGGGCATGTCCATTGGAGAAGCCCTTTCCTCATTCAGTGCTTTTATAATTATTTTCTGTTTTCTGTCTGCTTCTTGAGTGGTAATGGAAAATCTTTTAGCTGGCTACTGAGCTGGAACTGAGTATACATACAAAAGGCACAAAAGTAACTTTCTCCCTGGCAGTTTTCTAGCTGGAAGAAAAAAACAATTCTGTGCAGCTCTGCATGGAGAAAGAGATAGTGGCAGTAGCAACAGCAGGTGATGTGACTGCCTTATCTCTTCACTTGGGCACCTTGACTGGCATGGGCAAAGACCTCATCACATAGTACCTTATGACTGATGAGTTTTCCCACAATGATTCAGGCTGGTCCACTGACAGTAGACATAGCCTGCTGCCAAGTCCAACTTGAAGCTTTTCCAGCTTGGTAGAGCCCACTGGCAGATCCATTTAGAAGCTAAGGCCATCTCCAATCAAAATGAGGCACTTAAATTGAAGTTTTGTGGAGAAAGGTTAAAGCAAAAAAAAAAATACAACAAATATGATTTAGACTGTGAATGGAAGCCCAAGATAGGTGAGAAATTAATAAGGACACATCTAGCCGTTTATATGAATTAACTCTGAGCCCTGATGATATTACTAAAAGAACTTGAAGCTGATGGTGTAGCTAATATGTTAAATAGCTAAACTGCATTCAAAAAGGTTTCATTTTATTAAGATCTTTCACCTTTTCATGAGATGAAGTTCAATAGGGATAAATGTAAAATTCTGTGCTTAGTTTTAAAATGAAGTTATAAAAGTCAAGGAAGGGGGAAACCTGTACCAAGAGCAGTTCATGTTAAAAAAACAAAAGACTTGGGGCTTTATAGGATGTCAAGAGTGATATGTATAAGCATAATGATGGGGCAGCTAAAAAAGCCAATGAGACCTTTAAAATTGCACTAATAGAAAAATAACATCTCAAATAGGGGAGGATAAAACCACTACATTGTGTTCCAAAAGATCACATCTGGAGTTTCGTATTTGTCTTAGAATACCACATTTCCAGAAAGATATCAGCAAACTGGAGCATGTCCCAAGGAAAATGACTAATATAAGGAGAGGACTTCAAACCAAAGTGTATGACAAATGGTTGAAGGAAATAAAACAAAGAAAATCTGGACTTGGAGACAAGTACTCCATTATCAGACATTTTAAGTGCTGGTATGTGAAAAAAGATTGAAACTTATATTGCTTGCCCCCAGAGGGCAGGACTAAGAATAACATAATGGAATGTACTCTTGGTACCATCTCACCATAAAGGACTAACCATCTCTAACCATTGCACAATAAAGAACTTTCCAACAACTAAAATCTTCTAAAACAGAAGGGACTGCTTCTTCACACAGTGAGTTCTGCAACACAGGATTTGTTTAGCAGAAGCTGTTTGACCAGTTATCAGGGATATTCATAGGATCATAGGATTTCCTTCTGGAAGAGAATTTTGAGATCATCTATTCAAATATTTTCATTTTACAGACAGAGAAATTTATATTCAGGAAGTGTAAATGACTTGCAGTGTCACTTGGTTACTAGATTACAGAGTCAGGACTCAAACCCATGTCATCTGATTCCAAACCCAATGTTCTTTCCACCATTCCATGCCTAGAAGACTTCTAAGGTCTCTATAACTGTTACATATTTTGAAAGGCAGCATGGAGTAGCATAAAAAGCACTAGATTAGGATTTAGGAGACTTAGATTCTAGTGTCAGTCCTGCCACTAACCAAGGATGTGACCTTGAGTAAGTGATTGATTTCTCCTCTTTAGATGTCAGTTTTCTTCTCTGTAATATGAGGAAGTCATATTAGAACAGAGGCCCTTAACCTTTTCGTATCATGCTCCTTTTTGGCAGTTGGGCGAAGCCCACAGACTCTAATTTCCCAATAATATTTTTAAGCAAATAAAATAAAATGCAGAGGATTACAAAGGAAATTAATTATTTTAAATATAGTTATCAAAATATTATCTTCTTTAAAATCACAGAAGTTCACAGATCCAAGCGTAAGAACCCCTGGACCAGAATACTTCTAAGGCCTCTTTCTGATGCGAGATTCTATGGCTCTAAGAGTCTATATTTTCAGATCAAAAAATATTTATTAAGAACCTACAATGTGCCAGGGGCTATGCTAAGTACTGGGGCTACAAAAAAAAAATAAAACAGTCCCTCTCTTCAGGAGCCCAGAGTCCAATGGGAGAAGACAACATTCAAACTGTTCACAAACGATACATATAATGTAAATTGGGAGAGAAGGCACTAACCTTAAGGAGGTATGGAAAAGGCTTCTTGTAGAAGGTATGTTTTTAATGAAGACTTAAAAGAAACCAGGAGGTCAAAATGAGGAAGGACAGAATTCCAGGCATGGGGAATTCCCTGCCTTTGAAAATGCATAGAGTAAGGAGATAGGGTTGTTTGTGCAAAGAACAGCAAGGAGACCAGTGTCACTGAAATGTAGAGTATGTGGAGAGGAAGAGGGTGTAAGGAGATTGGAAAAGCCAGGAGGGGCTATTTTATGAAGGGCTTTAAAAGGAAAAGATATTTTTTATTTGACCCTAGAAGAAATAAGGAGTTACTGGAGTTTCTTAAATAAGGGAGTGGCATGGTCTCAACTCTGCTTTAGAAGATCATTTTGATAGCTGACTAGGGGATGGACTAGACTGGGGAGAGACTTGAGGCAGGGAGGACAATAGGAAAGCTATTTCAGTATTCTAGGCAAGAGATGATAAAGACCAGAACCAGAGCAGTGGCAATATCAGAGGAAAGAAAGGGGCATATATGAGAGATAATCCGAAAGCAGAATTGACAAGGCTTGACATAGCTTAGATGCATTCTGTTTACTGTCCTTAGAAGGAAATTAATTCACAAACCTAGTGTTGAAAGGGATCTTAGCTCTCATATAGTCCAATGTTCTCTTTTAATAGTCAAGAAAACTAAAGCTAAAAGACACTGAATGACTTATTCAAGGTCAGAAGTAAATAGAAAACAATTTATGGTCCTGAGATAAGTGTTAATATATGCTGAATGGGTACCTGAACTAGGAACATGGGCTCTAAGATAGAAGAAAACTTAAGATTTCATCTATTTTATCCCTTCCCTATTTGTACAGATGAAGACCCTGAGAACCAGAGAAGTTAAGTGACTTGCCAAGGTCAGGCAATAAGGAGCAAAGTTGTGATTAAGAATCCGCACCAAACCCAGTATTTTTTTCTGTTAGACCATGTGATCTTCTCCTATAAATCTTGTTCTTGCTTTTCAATAAATCCTCCATACTGGTTCTGCCCATTGCACTGGTTCTTTTATATATGCACGTATACATGTATTACATCTAGGTACATATATGATTTGGTATATGTATGTATATATCAGTGAAAGAGTCAATATGGCATAGTGGATAACAAGACTGTCTTTGGAATTAGTATGATGTGAATTTGAGTTCCACATCTCACACATGCTATCTGTGTAACCTTGGGCAAGGCTGAACCTCCTAGTGTCTCCAGGCAATTCTTTTTGTGTGTGTGTGTGTGTGTGTATGTGTGTGTGTTTGCAATCTGGGGGCAGTGTTTCATAAAACATTTAATAATGTTATAAAAATCTTCCAGCTCCAAAAGCATTTGGAGACTGAATAGTGGTATAAAATTTTCTTTGAAAAAATAATAACCTTATGTTATTACTCCACATGTTACTCCACATGTAAAGATAATATTACTTTATTTACTGGCAGTAAGTCATGCCAAATGAATTATTTTTCAGGTAACTGGTGATTTTGTGCATGTTTATGCACATTTTTTTCTTTGTTCTTGAAACAAATAGCACACATTAACAAGATGGTAGGCCACAGTTACAGGTGCAGTGTGAGAACATATAACAAACTAATTGACCTGCATAGGAATTAAACCCAAGATCTTAATCTTTAATTTATTGTTTTTAATTTATTTAAGTTTTCCACATTCATTTCCACAAAATTTTGGGTTCCAAATTTTCTCCCCATTTCTCCTCTCCCCCCACCCCAAAACACTGAGCATTCCAATTATCACCAATCTGCCCTCCCTTCTAACATCCTTCCCTTCCCTTATTCCCATCTTCTCTTTTGTCCTGTGGGGCAAGATAACTTTCTATACCCCATTACCTGTATTTCTTATTTCCTAGTTGTGAGAACAATACTCAACAGTTGTTCCTAAAACTTTGAGTTCCAACTTCTCTTCATTCCTCCCTCCCCACCCATTCCCTTTGGGAAGGCAAACAATTCAATATAGGCCATATCTGTGTAGTTTTGCAAATGACTTCCATAATAGTCATGTTGTGTAAGACTAACTATTATTCCCTCCATCTTATCCTGTCTCCCCATTGCTTCTATTCTCTCTTTTGATCCTGTCCCTCCCCAAGAGTGTTGACTTCAAATTGCTCCCTCCTCCCACTGCCCTCCCTTCCATCATCCCCCCCACCCTACTTATCCCCTTCTCCCCCACTATCCTGTATTGTAAGATAGGTTTTCATACCAAAATGAGTGTGCATTTTATTCCTTCCTTTAGTCGAATGTGATGAGAGTAAACTTCATGTTTTTCTCTCACCTCCCTTTTTTCCCTCCACTAAAAAGTCTTTTGCTTGCCTCTTTTATGAGAGATAATTTGCCCCATTCCATTTCTCCCTTTCTCCTCCCAATATATTTCTCTCTCACTGCTTGATTTCATTTTTTTAAGATATGAGCCCATCCTCTTAAATTCACTCTGTGCACTCTGTCTCTATGTGTGTGTGCGTGTGTGCATAATCCCAGCCAGTACCCAGATACTGAAAAGTTTCAAGAGTTACAAATATTGTCTTTCCATGTAGGAATGTAAACAGTTCAACTTTAGTAAGTCCCTTATGACTTCTCTTTGCTGTTCACCTTTTCATGCTTCTCTTGATTCTTGTGTTTGAAAGTCAAATTTTCTTTTCAGCTCTGGTCTTTTCATCAAGAATGCTTGAGAGTCCTCTATTTCATTGAAAGACCATTTTTCCCCTGAAGTATTATACTCAGTTTTGCTGGGTAGGTGATTCTTGGTTTTAGTCCTAGTTCCTTTGATTTCGTCTCCAGGCAATTCTTTAAGACTTTAAGTTATATGGAAATTGCTCATCAGAAAAAAAGTTTCCTCACCAAGAAGTATCTATAGCTACCAAATAACAAGCCTAGGGCAAAACAAAAGAAAACAAACCAGTTCAGCACTCAAGTTGCCAATCTGTTATTTCTCAAATAGAGTTATAGTACAGCTCCAAACTATTTGTTCTTCATGATATAATTCACTCTGCAACTTGAAAGCAAATCACCCCTGTTGATGCATTGAACCTGGCTTATACCCACAATGCAGTTTTCTATTACCTTTGCATCACTTGCTATTTTAAGTCTTGTGAGAGAGCCATTCAAAAGATTCACACCTAGCACAAGTTACATACTGAAAGAACTTGAACCTGTAATCATAAGAGCATGATTGGTGGAATCTTTGCAAAACTATTGAAAATGAAAGAGAAGGCAAAAGATTGCAAATATCCACATTTGAGAGAGAGGGAGAG
Organism: Notamacropus eugenii; assembly: GCF_028372415.1. Lineage (NCBI taxonomy): Eukaryota > Metazoa > Chordata > Mammalia > Diprotodontia > Macropodidae > Notamacropus > Notamacropus eugenii. The sequence goes on from NC_092876.1 coordinate 311,480,485, forward strand.
GTACCAAGTGTACCATGGTACATGTTAAGAGCCTATCAGTCAAATATCATCATTGACCAAATAGTAATGTTAAAAAGATGAGCTTGGTCCCAGGGGAAAAAAAAAGAAAAAGTAGTTCCTATCTCTCGGTGGACAGGGGAAACTGTCTTGGTGGAGAGAAAAGGGACTATGGATGTAAAATGTTGCATATAGTATCAGGTGAGGCTAATTTTTATTTAAGTTTTGCTCAGATTTTTCTTTGTTATAAGGAAGGAGCCAATCAATGGAAATATTAGTATATCAGGAAATAGTTTTGATATTTAAAAAGGTTATAAGTAACCTATTATTTGGGAGGAAATGACCTTTTACATAGTTATCCCATTTCATTCTTTTCTTGTCTGTCTTCTGTTTATGCCGAAATGTTTTATCAGCAGTATGTTTTAACTTGAAAGTAGATGGGGAAAATGGGGGATTTTAAAATAAGACAACAAATCAGCATACCTCATTTCATATTGGTGCAAAAGATGGGTGGGACTAGGACCTGGCAGACCAGAGGTGTGCATTTCATGAAGGATGAATCACATTCTTTGAATTCTTTCTTCAGCTTGGGAAGGGAAGGGCTGGATTGACATGTTTTTTCCTGTTCCTAGAATATAGCTGGAAATTGAATGATGAAATATTTGTTCCTGAGCAGCCCAAAGACAAGTTCAGCTATATGTATACCCAGAAGAGGTAACCAATCACCTTGGTGGTGAGGTGTGATATAATTATAGGGCCTCAGGATTGGCCCAAAGGCTAGAAATGGCTCCTTGGTTCCCTTTTGGTTGTTGCTCTATTTTTATTGCTATCTAGTGTGTTCATATCACCTTTATTTCTGAATAAATTTCTCCTCACTTCTCTACCCAGCAAAACATCCCATGTAACTAAGAATAAAAGTTCTAAAAAGTAGTAGCTAACTAGCCAACATATCACTGAATCTGATAGTATATGCCATATTCCACATTCATATTCCCCCATCATTGCAAATAAAGGTGACAGGTGCACTTTTTCAACTCTTATTCAGAATTAAGCTTGGTCATTAAAAGTATATAGAGTTCAATTTCCTTTTGTTGTCCTTTCCATTTATCTTGTTGCAATCACTGTGTATTTTGTTTTCCTTGATCCCTTAGTTTGCTTTGTATCAATTCATATAAGTCTTCCCAGGCTTCTCTGAATTCTTCATATTCATCATTTCTTATGTTGTGATAATATTCCATTGCATCCACGTACTGTAATTTGTTCAGCCATTCCCCAATTGATGGGCATTGACTTCTTCCCCCTAGGTCTTCACTATCACAGAAAAGAGATGCTATGAATACTTTTAGTGTATATAAGACTTTTCTTTTGTGCCTTTTACTTCCTTGACATATAAACATACACACATATGTATGTATATACATATATATAGCATGTGTGTGTGTGTGTGTGTGTGTGTGTGTGTGTGTATATATATGTATATATATCTCAACTGGATCTCTGGGTCAAAGGGTATAGCCATTGTTTTTTTGTTGTCGTTGTTTGAGTAATCAAATCACTTTCCAGAATGACTGAACAAATTCACAGTGCCATCAACAATGCATTAGTGTGCCTTCAGCCGTTCCAACATTTATTGCTTATATCTCCTGTCATCTTTGCCAGTTTGCTGGTGTGAGATGAAACCTGAGAGTGTTTTGATTTTCATTTCTCTTATATTAAATACTTGGTGCAGTCTTTAATATGGTTGTTAATAGTTTGCAATTCTTTTGAGAATCATTTGTTCATATTTTTGAACACTGGAATTGTTCTTGGTTATACATATGTATATGTATATACACATATGGATACACATATATGTGTGTGCATACACATGTCAATTCCTATATATCCTAACAATCAGATCCTTATTAGAGATATTTTATGCAATTTTTTTTTATTTCATAGCTTCTTTTCTTATCTTGGGTGCATTGATTTTATTAGTGTAAAAGTATTTAAATTTCATGATATTTAAGGCTTTTTGTTTTTTCTTTTGTGATCACCTTTATCCCTGTTTGATGATGAACTTGCCCTCTAAACACAGCTAGTTCCTGACCTCTTTTTCTCCTAATTGTGTGTGTGTTTGTGTGTGTGTGTGTGTGGTGTTGTTGTTGTATGACACTTAATATTCAGTTGGGTTACACATCCATTTTGAGCTTATGGTGGTAAGATGTTGATCTAAATCTAATCTCAGTCAAACTTCTTTTCATGATTATATTTTAAATGTAAATAACGTTAGGAGGTCCCTTTAATTTTCTAATAACTCAGAAAGAATACATTTTTCTGTTGAATTCTCTCTAGGATAAGTAGAAGAAAAGCCTGAATACTTGGAAACTGGAGGAAAAATAAAGGTAAGGAAGAAAGGGAGAGGTTGGACTTAGGATTTAGCAGGAACCTTCTTTTCTTCAGGAAGCCTTTACAGGAAACCTTCCCTGATTTCCCCCCAAATATTAGTGTTTTACTTCTCTTGTCTCTAAAATTACTTTATATATTTTTTATTTACTAATCTGTGTGTATTGTTCTCCCCACTCCCAGTAGGATGTAAACTCCTAGAGATCAGGGACTAAGTTACCTTTCAGCTTGTTTGTTTCTGTTTTTCTCTCTGTAGCCAAAGCACTTAGCATAGTGCCCAACACCTAACAGGCTCTTAATAAGCACTTATTGAATTGAGTTGGATTGGGAAGCATTAGCCTAGTCTATAAAGCTAGAAATTAGCTGTTACTGTACTTTATGGTCACTGTGGATCCTAAGATTCAGAGTTGTAGGGGACTTTAGAGATAGCTTGGTCCAACCTTCTCATTCTGGATATGTAAACTCTGAGGTCTAGTCAAGAGAATGATTTACCCAAGCTTACATAGCGTTCTGTGTCTAATACTAGGGCCTTTTCTGCTATTGTAAAATTCCTACAGGAGATATTTTCACTTTAAAATCATCTTGTTTGGTTTAGAGGAGGATTTTGACTCTTGGTGTCTATGTCATACCATATAAGGCTGTGTTTATGTGCAAATATATATGTATTTGTGTATATGTGTGTATGTGTGTGTATGTATGTGTGTATATGTGTGTGTGTGTATGTGTGTGTGAATATATGTATCTGCCTCTGACTCTGAGTAGGTGATACTATATGTATGTGTATGCACTTGTCTGTGTGTATAGAACTCTGCAAATGTACATCCTTGGTTTGTATAGATATGACTCATGGCACAGAGAGTCAACATGGTAAAATGTAGAGGATTCTAAACTTTATCAGCCAAAAATCTCCCATTTTAAAAATTACATTTCCTCCAATACTTTTCCTAAAATAATCTATGGACATGATTTTATTAGTTCATATTTTATTCAAATAAATTAATATTTTTATAACAATATCCAACTTAAACTAGCCAACAAGCATTTATTAAGCACATACTATATATCAGACACTGTGCTAAGCACCAGAGATATAGAGAAAAGGAAAACACAGTCCTTGCTTTCAAGGAACTCACAGTTTAATGGAAAAGAGAACACATAAATATCTAGGTACACACAGAGTGTACAAAAGTAGTATAGAAAGGGAAGGCATTAGCCAATGTGAGAACCAGGAATGAACCCTGTAGAAAGTGGGATTTGAGGTGAGTCTTGAAAGAAGTAAGAGAAATTAAGAGACAGAAGTGAGAGAGCCAAGCTCTCCAGACATAGGAGACAACCAAGTTAGTGGCCCAGATACTAGAGATGAAACATCCTGTTCAGAAGCTATAAGTAGGACAGTATAGCTAGACTGTAGATCAAGCCAGTAGAAGAATGTGTCAAACAGGTGGGAAGGTAGGAAAAGGCACTTGATGAAGGGTTTTACCTGACAAACAGAGGAGTGTATTTTGATCCTAGATGGAGCAAAGGACCACTGGAGCTAATTGAGCAGGAGGGTGTCATGGTCATACCCACACTTTAGAAAAATCAACTTAGCAGCCTAGTGGAAGACGGAATGAAGTAGGGAGAGACAGGGAGACCAGTCACAAAGCTTTGCAAATACAAAAATTCAATGTGTAAAGCTATTTATTAGTTTTGAAATTCTTTAAAATTTTCATATTTATGAAACCAAATCATTAACATAATCATAGAATTAATTCAATGGGCACAAAGCTTCTCAAAACATGATGTCAGTAATAATATTTCTACTCATGATTTTTTTTCAGCTACTAATCAAGGTTGATATTTCATCTTTTTAACAGCTGCAATGGAAAGCTCCATTTCACAGAAATAAGATATTATGATCAGTAGTAAAAATTGTATTGCTTCATTTGATGAACCAGCAAGTAACGCTGCAACACAACACTTCGGTATTACAAGACTATGTCCTGGTTGACAGTGGCAGATTGTGCTGGTCTTGAGATTTGACACAGTCATACCCCAAATTGACCTCATTTACGCATACCATGTTAAACAGCCTCTGGGCTGCATTCACTGTCATTTGGAACAAATTTGCCCTGTTAGTCTCGCTCTTGTTGACTTTAATTTGAACTTTGTTTTGACTGGATGGAAAAAAGGGATATATTTATGCAAGACTTAGACTAAAAATGTCTCTAATAATTTTGGCCATGTCTTTGGGCTCAACCCCACCCATATCCCCAGCAGAGGGGAGATAGTGCCTCTCAATTTGGAAATCTCTGTCATCATAGAAAAAAGATTCAGTCTGGAATCACAAACCTAGAAAGCTTGGGTCCTAATTTTAACTTGCCACTAACTTATTATATGACCTTGATCAAAGTCATTTCCTCCTTCCTGGGCATGAGTTTCCTCCCCTTGTAAACCAAATCTTAACACTAAGTTGGACTAGGTGATTTCTTTATTAACAATAAAAGATAAAATGTATATAACACTTTTCAGATTTACAAAGCATTTTACATAATTTATCTCACTTGATTCTGGCAACAACCATGTGAGATAAGTGCTATTTTTATTACCATTTAACAGATGAGAAAATTGAGGCTGACGGAGGGTAAGCAACTTACTCAGGGTCACCCAGGTCTTCCTGACTTCAAGTCCAACATTCTGTCCATTATGTCAATCTGCCTCCTAGCTCTAACATTCCCTGACTTTCCATGAATAGCTTTGTTGTTAATGTGTTAGTGTGATTCTACCTGTGTGTGTGTGTGCGTGTTCAAGAGCATCCTCCTTTGTGTATGACTTAAAATCAGTCACCCCTTCAAGGAAGAAGTGACTAATGGGTGCTCTGACTTTTCTGCCTAGGGCAATAGTGGGTGGACTAAGAGTGGAGGGTCATGAGCTGGTATCCCAGTCCAACCCATCAGGCTGGGCTATCTTGACTTCTATCTATCTACCTTTGCACACTTCTGTGTATACCTTAGAACAGACCCAGCCCAGGCTGGAATCCTCTGCTCTATCAGAACATAAATCTCTCAGTCCAGACACAGGTAGCACACCTCTACCTGTCATCTTTGTCAGCAAGAGCCCTAGGGCTAGCTGAAGCTGGGAACATCATGAAGCATGTGGACCATCTTTGCAGGGGTGGCAGATGAGCCAAGAGGCTTTTAGAAGTGGTTGGTTTTCACCAGTCATTTTAAATGGCCCTGTCTCAGACTGGAAAGGAGTTGTTCAATGTAGACTCATCTGTACCCAGGACATTAAAACAGGTTAGACCTGTTAGCACCCTCTTCCCAAGGCTCTCTAAACAAGATATGATGTTCATTTGCTGCAGAGCTGTACCATGAAGGATGCACAACTGGGGAGAAAGAATGATCTAAGAGGCTAAAAAGACTCAGCTAGAAATCAAGAGCCCTGGGGACTAACTTGAACCTAGACCATTTGCTTCTGACTTGCTGAGTAACTCTCTCCAGTGCACACTTTCTCTTAGCATTGCATTTTCAAAAAAAAAAAAATGGGGGAGAATAATATTCTGTAAAAAAAAAATCCTGAATTTGGGGATAATGTGCTTTGCCAGCAGGCTGACAGTTATAACCTCAGCTCCCACTCTGTCACATTTTTATTCTTATTCACCAGTGCCTCAGAAAGACCTGGATTCAAATTCTGCTCTCACACTTACTAAATACATGACACTGGTGACTTATTTAACCTCTCAGTGTCCCTTCACAACTTTTAAAGACTATGAGTTGCAGATGAGTTGCTGATCTGTCCTGGTAGAGAGTTTCCACTCTGAGAGTTCCCTGTACCAATGAAATCATTGCTTCCCCCCCCCCCAAAACAAAACAAAACAAAAAACAAATCCAAAACCCTACTTAGAACCAGAAAATTCCTAAAACCAGAATATCCCCACAGTCTCTCCAACAGGAGCTGTAATTCCTAATGATCATAGCTCTAGAATTAGAATGGACTTCAGAGATTATCTGGGCTAAACCCCTCATTTTACAATTCCAAAGAAATGAAAAAATTACAACGCCTTATGAATCATAAAAGAAGCTGTCTGTAGCATCTTAACACTGAATATATTATGTTACCTTTGAATTCTCTGAGGTATGTGGCAATTTTTTCTTTAGACTATATTTTATTTCAGTTCTAAAGAGCATTTTTTTCTTAAAAAAAAAATCAAAACTAGGTGGGGGGGTAAAATAAGAGAAGCAATAACATTTCATAAAGTTCAATTAAAGAAACATTTATGAAGCTCCTGCCATGTACAAGGCCTGATGTAGTGGGCAGACCTCTGGTTTTGGAACAAGGAAGATTTCTATTGAAATCCTTCAGGACATTTGGAATTTGAGTGATCCTAAACAAATCACTTAACCCCTGTATATCTCAGGCATTTCCCTTGGATTGCTCTATTATCGTATCTGCCTTAAAGGAGGGCACTTCCCACCTGATGAAATCACAGATCCTTCCTGCGCAGTCAAATCAAGTCAATAAGTATTTATTAAGCTGCACGCAATGTAGAGATCAAGGAAAGAAAAAGGAAAAGGAAAGAAGGAAGGAAGGAAGAAGGGATGGAAGAGGGAAGGAGGGAGGGAGGAAGGAAGGAAGGAAGGAAGGAAGGAAGGAAGGAAGGAAGGAAGGAAGGAAGGAAGGAAGGAAGGAAGGAAGGAAGGAAGGAAGGAAGGAGGAAGGGATGGAAGAGGGAAGGAGGGAGGGAGAAAGGAAGGAAGGAGGGAGGGAAGGAAGGAAGGAAGGAAGGAACAGTCCTTGCCATCAAAGTAATTTATATCCTACTCAAAGGAACACAATTGTGTGCTATTATATTAGTTCATCATTATAAACCCTTTTAAGGTTTACAAAATATTTTTCAACCAACAATACTGGAAAGAGGGTAGTATAAATCTTATCCTATATATTAGATATATGAAAATAGATATATCTAATCTGGAACTGCCCACCCTGCCCATGGCTGGTAAGGATGGATAATGAAGTTTTTCTTCCATGAAGGTGTTCAGGAGAAAATTACTCAGTCAGGCAGGGAATAGAACTAGATGACCTCAAAAGTCCTACCAATTTGTAAGTATGAGAATCTTTAATCTGCAGTGAGCTTTCAATGTGCTCTAGAAGGAGAATTTGCCCCAGTAACTAGGTAGAAGTTCAGGAGGTCAGGAATGGGAATAGAGGGCAGGAATGAGTCAGCACAACATAAGGGTGTACATGAAGGAGATTGTTGGGGCTTGACTGCTAAGAGTCCCTGGAGTAGATGGTGAGACAGTAAAAAGTATATTACAGACCATGATCACAATTAAATGCAATATTTACAAAGCACTTTCAAGTTTACTAAGCACTTAAAGGTTTATGAAGGACTTTTCTAGTAATAATCCAACAAAATGGTAACATCACCAGAGTTTTTAATTCCTCAGAATTTCTGTTCCTGACAAGGCTAGGTTTTGTTGTGCTAGTTAATTTTGTGATGATGATAATGTTGATAATAATAACAACCTATTTATATATTGATTTAAGGTTTGCAAAATGCTTTATTGAAATTATTTCATTTGCTCTTCACAACCACCCTGTTAGCTGCAGTTTAGTATTATTGTTATGTCTATCTCGTCATTGAAATTTTAAAGTTCAGAAATCTTTAGTGACTTAGCCAGAGTCATGCAGCTAACTGCGTCTAGTTAAGATCACCTACGGAGAAACTCCTATGGATATGTGGGCAAAGAGACTACTATGAGGCAGTACCTTGAACAGCTCCACAATAGTGGGCTGGATTTCAGGTTTTCAATAGTTAATCTAAAAAGTAATCCTAATGGTACCTTCCGAAATAAAAAATAAGAATGACTTAGAGGGGACTGAAAAACATTAGAAAATATTTAAATGATGCTTTTACGTATGGGAATCTTGAGTGTGTATATACATATTTATGTAAAATGATTTATAAAATCATAATGTTTAAGTGATCTGAAAAGAATATCCAGTAAAGTCTTCCAAGTTTGTAGATGTGACTAAGTTTTTTTGAAAACCTCCCCTTGGAGATATATGATGGAGGGACCCTTTCTCACCTCCCCCATTCTAGAGCAGGAAAGATATCAGATTGCTTCCCCTCTGCCATCAGGGCTCTTAATTGTCTGCTGAGTCAGAACACAGTGGATATACTAAAGGGACTGTCCTAGACGCTAAGTCTTCTTCCTTTCAGAATTGGAGTATAAAGATGACCCTTGAGTTCCACTGGAGTTGGTGGAGGGATAGATACCCTTCTCCTAACCAGATCTAGACAGCGAGCCAGGAGAAAGCCTATGTCTGGGATTTGTGTTTTCATTCCTTTGGTACAAGGCCTAGTGAGGTCTCAGAAGGAAATGTGAAATGATCCAAATTTTACTTATAGAACTACTCAAGAAGGGCTTTACAATTCAGGAAGAAGACTGGAAATCCCTGTAGATTATGCCAAGGTTAGTGACCAAATCCAAAATCACTGAAACTGTTCATTGTAACAATAATTCAGTATATATAGTTTTTTAATCACTTTTCAGGTGTTTTGTTGTTGCCTTTTCTTTTTATTCAAGTCACTTCCCTTCAGCTTCCTGTGTTCCCTCCCTTGTAACAAAGAAAATAATTCAAGCAAAACTAAAAAACACAGTGCACAGCTTACTCCATAGAGTGCTTCCAGACTCCTCCATCTCTCAGCTGGGTAAAGGGAGGTACAAGTAGGCTCCAGCATGTCACCAACAATGACTTGTCTGAGATAACTAACAGGGAAATAAGTGACTCAGGTGAAGGGATAGATCAATAATTGTACATCAAGAGTGAGGCAGCTTGAGGACTGCTCTGGTAAACACAAAACACTAGAAGAAGTCAACAAAGACCTCCAATGCCCTAGGGAAGATTCTTTATGGAAAGAATCATGACAGGAAGGCATGAAGGAGGATTGCAGTCTATACAGGAAGAGGAACTATACATATGCCCCATATATGGTTACAGTGTCCGAAAGAACTCATTTTAGCAAACATACTTAGAATATTTTCTAACAGAAGAGCCTTAGTATGGGGGGGGGGGGCGTAGGAGGGGGGAATAAGGATCCAAATTTAGAGAAGGCAGAGTCTCTCTACTCACATGGTGCTTACATTCTAGTAGAAACCATTACACATACTGTTGTTCACTTGTTTCAGTAAAACCCCATTTGGGGTTTTCTTGGCAAAGATACTGGAGTGGTTTGCCATTTCCTTCTCCAGTTCATTTTACAGGTGATAAAATTGAGGCAAACAGGGTTAAGTGACTTGCCCAGGGTCACACAGTTGGTAAGTGTCTGAGGTTGAATTTGAACTCAGGTCTTCCTGATTCTGGGCCCAGCACTCTATTAACTGTGCCCCTAGCTGCCTATCACATATATTATCTCATGTGATTACAACAACCCTGTGAGGTAGGGAAAGCAGAAAAGCCATCAGTGTCATTTTGTAACTAGGAATTCAGTTGTGTGTAGGGGAACAACAACTCGATTATTGTTGAATGGGAACTGGGGTGTTTGAGATATGATCGTTCTGGCATATGTAGACAGTGTGACATAGTCAGGAAGCCTCAGAAACCTAGGAGATGACCTGGGCAAGTCAGTTAATCCCTCACAGTCTGTTTCTTCATCTGTAAAATAGGAATAATTATACTGACTACCTCACAGTGTTGTTATTGACCTCAAATTAGATATAAGATGTAAAGCTTTTTCTATATAGCTGCTATTACTTTATAGTTATTATTAACTATCATCATTGACATAGACTGGAAGCGGTCATGGGTAGCTGAGGGGCTTGAACGACAACTAGAAGGTTAAGGTTGGAAAGGGGGCAGGGCTTAAGGCTGGAGAAGATTAGGAGCCAGCTATTGAACTGATTGTGGAAGAGGAAGAGTCACCTACATGTCTACAGATTACCAGAACAAGGATTTGGACAAGATGGAGTGAACTTTAAGGGAGGAGAGGTGGTTGCTTGAAGGATCTGTTTGTGAGGATGAGGAGCAGTGAGTAGGCTAACCACGTGTGTGAGAGTAGAGTAAAAGAAGGAGCAGTCAGGAAGAAGATACTAAGAGATGTAGTCTTCCGGAGAAAGCTAGGTTTTGGTGAGCACCAAATTATGGGAAGGAATGGATCCATCGATGGGCATGTAATAAGTGCCTTCTAAGTACCTGGTATGCATGCTTAGCTCTCAAGATCCCAAGATAAGGATGAAATAGTCTCTGCCCTCAAAGAATTCACATTCCATTGGAGGAGACAACATATACAGAAAAGAAAGACAGTATTTAAAGAATATATATATATACATATATATATAAAGTAAATAAAAGGCAATTTTGAGGGTGAGGGCAGTAAGAGTTAGGGAATCAGGGAAGGTTTCATGTAGAAAGTAGTGTTTGAGTTGAATCTTGAAGGAAGCAAAATTTCAAGAAATTGAGGTGAGGAGGAAAGAGTAGAATATGGGAAGGAGAAAAGAAGAAATCTAGGATCATTAACTAGATCACAGACAGAGTCAGAAGGGACTTTAGAAACCAATCTTGGTCCCTCCTCCCATTTTATAGCCAAAAAGAAGTTCACAGAACTAGTAAGTGGCATGGTGGAACAGGAAGCCCCCTTCACTAGCCCAATGAGGAATGGAACTTCCCAGGAGATCAGTACCTAGGGCCAAGCCCTGGCTTAGAGCAGATGCTGAAAAACATGCCCATAAATAACAGAGGACCTAAACATTGAAGTAACTTGCCCACTACTATATAGTTGGTAGAGTGTCAGAACCAGAGCTAATATTAGGTCCTCACTTCTAGTTTCCTTCAACTTCTTTCTGACTCTTTAAAGCACTAGACAATGGCATGTTAGATTATAGAATTCAGGCAATAATTGCTGCAAGGTTTTAGAGGGTGGGAGGTCAGCATGGGATGCATAATCAAGGAAGACTTCCCAAAGGAGGAAGGACTTAAATGGACCTTGAAAGATGGGAGGGAGGAGGGAGGGAATTGAATAGAGAGAGAAGAAATAAGAACTGTGGAACATCTTACATACTGGTGATGTGGCACTATATCTCTCTGGGTGTGTCTGTTTGTGCCTTTCTGTCTTGCCCCCTTTCCCCCCCACCAACCCCCACCTCCCCCCTTACCCTGTTTTTTTTTCTTTTTTCTTTCTTTTTTTTTTTTGGAAACAGTTCCATTTGCCAACCGCCACTCTTGGCCTTGCTTCCATTCTGGACCGGGTGCCAAGGGGAGATTAGAGGACTGTCAGAGTTGGGGAGCTAGGGAGCAGGAAGTGTGGCCAGGTAGCACGTCTTCAGCTCCAGGGCCCCAGGTTTCCTGAAATGAACCAGAATCAGATCTGGTTCACTCTTTGCCCTTGACTTTATGCTCTGCACAAGGCAAGGTTACGCTGAAATACTGAGTGGGTACAGAAACCCACTGGGGGCTGGGATGGGGTTGAGAGGGATCAGTACTGGAAAAGAAAATAAGCTGAAAGTAATAGCAGCAACTTTCTGGAGCTCTGACTGAGGGGCCAGCCACAAGCCAGGAAGTCTGGGATTCCAGTGACTCGAAGAAGGCTGCCAGAGCAGCTGGCCTGAATGGAAATGTAGGTCTGTATTCTACTAGAATCCATGCTTTCTTTGGATGGCTTCTAAAGACCTTGGTTACTTATAAAGGCTGTCTGAGGTTCCTAGGATTTCCCTGAAATCTTAGTGCTAGCTGGAACCTTGAACTTAATAAACAAATGACTCCTCTACTTCCATTCTTCATTTTACAAATGGTAATTGAGACCTAAAGAAGGGGTGAATTGCTCGAGGTCACCCAGACATCTGTGACAGAGGCATTGATTCAACAAGCATTTATTAAGCACGTACCACATGCCAGGGAGCGTGAAATAATCCCTGCTCTCAAGGATCTTACTTGAATACTTTCCTACTTTCTTTCCCTTCTTTCTTCCTTTCTCCCTGTCTTTCTCCTTGTCTTCCTTCTTTTCCTTCCTCCTTCCTTCCTCTGTGTTCCTTTCTTCTTTAATTCCTTCCATCCTCCATCTTCCTTTCTCTTCCCTTCCTTTTTTCCTGTCTCCCTTCCTCCCTCCCTCATTGTCTTTCTTCCTTCTTCCCTCCCTTTCTTTATCTCTCTTTTCTTCCTCCTTCCTCCTCCCTTTCTTTCTTCCTTCCTCTCTGCCATTTTGCCTTTCTTCTTTTTGGGGGGTCCAATTCTCACGTTCTTTCTAATAGGCAAAAGGCAATCAATCAGTCAGTCAGTCAGCAAAACTTTACTCAGAACCTACTATGTGCAAGGTATTATGCTGGTTTCAGCAAAGGATTCAAATTATGACACAATTTTTCCCCCAAAGGAGCTTACAATCTAGTAACCCTCAAAAAATTATCTTATATATATATTTTGTAAACTTATATAACTCAATTTGAGGTGTTGCTATGCAGAGTGCAGTTTACCTGCAGGTGCTCTAGATACTCATTAAAGCCCTTTATCCTATTTGTCTTGAGATTTAATTAACAAAAAATTTACTATTTTTTAGCCTAGATACAATACTAGGTGTTCTGAAAGTCTTAGTGCAGGTTTAAGCTTTAGTAACTTAAACCTGCACTAAGACTTTTGGCACACCTCGTAAAACAGCCCATCAGGTCCCTTCCTCTGTTTATGTTGCCTGAAAAGGTAAGGATACATTTACAATAGCTCAGAGCCCCCAGTTAGGAATATTTCTAACATTTAGGCAGAGGCTTGGCTCTCTGCCCAAATTTAAATTTATGTTTATCACTCACTAACCTCAAGCGTCTTTATGTGGAGGCAAAATTCAGATTGCTAGAAACAACTGAGGGAAGAAACAAGCCAAATATATTACAGTGTCTGCTACTGGACGGGCACTTTAAGAAGTTGGGGAAAGACCATGCCTTTTCTCAAACTGTCTCTCAGTCCTTTAAGAGATAAATGCAAACGGTGGCTTCATCCAGTCATTTGCTCTGAGATGACTATAGGCATACTCTTCGCTCATTATTTAATGTTACATTTTATTTCTCCTTTCTCTACTTCCCCCTTTTGCATCTGTTGTTCCTGAGCTGATTAAGTTTTAGGCAAGGTTAGGTAGGTTAACCCTGGGTTACTGCTGCTCAGCTCCTAAGGATCCCTTCCTTCCTCTCAGTCTATCTCTTGAAGACTGTGTTGCTTTAAGAAATTTCTACAAATTCTAAGATTCCAATCAGTTTTTAAAGCTCTATTATACTCCCCCAATGGAATATAAGCTATTTGAGGGCAGGGAACCTTCCATTTTTATTTTTGCATGCCTAAAACCTATCATAATGACTGGCACATGGTAGGTATTTGCTAAGTTCTTGTTGACTGATTGGAGGATATCATGTACACGTAAGAGTATAGCCACAATCTAAGACATTGGATAAACTGTAGGACCTTGAGTGAATCATCTTTCCTCTTTGAGTCAGGTTCATTTATAAAATGAAGGAGCTGAATGAGGACTTTAAGATCCATTTCAACTATTCTTCCCTGTTCACAGCAACTAAAGAGGTGAATTTGTCTGGGATTATGAGACTTCGGGTTGAACTGGAAAAAGGAAAGGACTGCATCTGGAGTCAGAGTCTGGCTCTGCCATTTTCCAATGGCCCTCTCTACTCCTCTGAGCCTCACCCTTCTCATCTGTAAATTGGGAGGATTGGACATGATCTCTAAGGTGTCATCTAGCTTTAAACCCTACAATGCTTGAGACACTCCGGGAAATCTTTTCTCTCAAAGTGACTCAAAGCCAAATGCCCCACTGTGTAGTCATCTTCTCTATTTTTCCACTTAACCTCAAGTGTATCTCAATTTTCTCATCTATAAAGTGAAGATAATAATGGAACCCACCTCACAGGGTTGTTGTGAAGATCAAAAGTACTTTTTCAAACCTTAAAGACCTGTGTAAATACTAGTGGTGATGATTGAGGTGATGAATGAATATCCTATACAAGCCATTTGAGGACATGTAGTATCTTTCCTTTAATTAGTTGTTGGCTGGCCCTAAGCATAGATGTAAGAATTATATGATCTGAGAAATCACCAAGAGGTTTCCCTGACAGCCCTCATGGGGGAGCCAGAACACTTCTACTTTATTCCTTAGGTTAAAATACTGAATCAAGGTAAAAATTCAAATAACATCTGGCAAGGGTAAAACATCCAAATCAGTTGATCAGATTAGTCCAGGCCTAGCTGTTCCTTAAAGAAACAGGTCTGAGGACAAGGAAGTTTGGAAGCCTAGAGTGAGAAGGAAAAAAGTCCACAACCAAGCTGGGAGAGTAGGACTAGAATTTCCGAGTGAACGGGTCACATAGCACTGGAAGGGACCTTATGTACCTATACAAGGGTGTGTCATTTTATATGTAGAGGGGCTGACACCCAGAGAGGTTAAGTAAGTTGCCCAGAGTCACACAGGTTTGTGATTTGAACCCAGGTTCTCTGACTCCAAATCCAAAAATCTTTCAGCACAGTCATAGGGTATGGCATCATTTGAATATGTGGGGAGACCAAGGTGCTAGAAGGAGAGGATCAGACTAGTCTGATTGAAGGGAAATAATGAACTCCTTACATCCCCTTCAAGAGCAAGGAAGCATGTTATATAATAATTCCCTCATCCTCCCTGGCCACCTAGCAGGCCCCACCCAGTCCCTACACACATTCAACCCCTCACTTTAGAAACAATCACTCCCTTCTCAAATTGTCCTAGAATCTTTCAGATCTTTCTTATATCCCTATCTCAGATCTTCTAAAATACCTATTTTTGTCTATGTGTTATCTCCTCTCTCTTTATTAGAAATTCTTGAGGGTAGAGACAAAGGTTATTTTCCTACTTTGAGACTTCTCTGACTGACTTATCTATCATGTCCCATGAAGCTCATTGTTGGGATAACCTCATCATTTTATAATGTCTCATCAACCTTGGTCCTCCACCTTATCACTATCCCTTTGCCTGATGAATATCAGGCCACTGGATCCAGATGACTCTGGAGAAGAGAGTAACGTTGGTGACCTTGCATAGCCCTCCCTCACTCAGATCAAAGTCAAGTGCAAGTCATGTCATCATTTCTCTGATGTCACGGTCCTCTTCGAGAACGAAGGACAAACACGCAACCCCAGTGCCTCTCTGATTGGAGAGTAGAGCTATGAACTAAAGCTCATCTCATACATCTCCTTATTTCTCATCTGGCTGGACTACTTTGAGACTTTTCTGACTTTACCATGCCTCCATGTTGGGTACTTCCTCCTCCGCCCCACCCCCACCCCTTTTCAGCTTCCTTTTGTGTGTCATCTTTCCTCATTAGGTTGTCCTGATTGAAGTCCATTGAAGGTAAGAACTGTCTCTTTCTTTGTTTCACTATTTCCAGTGTAAGGGGTGTTCAGGGAGGACTAGCACTTCTGGTGTGAAAGTTTCCTGAGTCCTTTTCAGGGCTGCTCATCCACCTTTGGGGTCCACCTTCATCCAACTCTCATCTGTGGCTCAAAGAAGCTGTAGCATTCACAGTGCCCACACTCCACAAAATTGTTTTGGCAGACACACTAAACCAGGTTGAGGGTAATGGACAGGTCTCAAATTCATTGGTGAATTAGGGTGATGTCTACTCCACTCATGTGATGACTTTCCTGGGTGGAATGGATGGACAAGAACCATGTATTTGTTCCAACGGCCATGAAGGTGACCGAAACGGGTGCAGTGCCAGGTTTAGAGCTTAGTCACATATCAAAGACATTAAGGCCATCCACTGCATCCTGGACAGTTGCCATTGCCTCACCACTGGACTTCAGCGACTCAAGAAGTGAGAGTGAAGCTGACTGATGATTTTGTGCAACTTTGCCTCTTTTAAATCCAGTTTACTTCAAGGCAAGACATCAACCCCATGATGTCATTGATCCTCTTTGAAATGAAGGACATCCCTAGGCTTTAACACAGTGTTTGGCATACAGTAGGTACTTAACAAATGTTTATTGATGGATTATATATCGTATACTAAACACTTGGAAAAGGGTTTAATAAATGTTTGTTAAATTGATTAGGCCTATTTCCCTATGCATATTCCTTGTACAAAACTGGTAACTCAAAGATGAATCATGCCATTCATTAACTGCCAAAAAGAACTTAAAATGCAGAATGAGACATACCTTTTTGGACATGATGAAAGTACTTATTTTGTCTGACTGTGCATGTTTGTTATGAGGGTTTTCTTTTACCTTTTTATTGTTCGTCTGCGGGAAAAATGGGAAGGAGAGAAAATCAATGCTTTTTAATTAGAAAAACAAAATTTAATTTGAGTAAAAAAATATTTATGTCATTGTTCTCCCAACTACGTTACACATTGCCTTCTTCCCAATAATGCCTGGAAAATTTCCCCCCTCTTCTTTTCTTCTCTAAATACTCCTTAAGACGCAGTGTAAGTCCCACCTTCTCCATGACACCTTCCCTGATGACGCAAAGAAACCCTTTGCTCTACCCACAAGGTTGCAGGAACAGACTGCAAGGGGATCTGGAACATTCTTCTCCTCTTCCCCAGGCCCCATTGCCCAATTCCAATATGGTGTTGAATGTTTCCTCTTGGATGGATGCTGATTCCAAAGTATTATGATCCCTTACACCACTTAGATGAGCAGAAGAGTACCAACTTCAATCCTTCTGGTAAAATGCTCCAGAGGTGGGAAATCTCCAACCTTGAGGCCACATGTGACCTTGTAGGTCCTTGGGCATGGCCTTTTGACTGAACCCAAGTTTTACAGAACAAATTCTTTTATTAAGGGGATTTGTTCTGTAAAGTTGGGATTCAGTCAAAGGGCCACACTTGAGGACCTAGAGGGCCACATATGGTCTTGAGATGGCAGATTCCCCACCCCTGTGCTAGACCATCAAGAGACTTTACTATTTGCCCTTTCATCACTCCTTAAAGCCTTACCATCTTCCCTCTTGCCATACCCTGCCATCTTTTTGCCATTGCACCCTAAAGATCACCCTGCCTTTCCACCACCCCTGAAACTGAAATTTCTCAATGTATTGACTGCTATCATTAGAACATGAGCTCAAAATGAGACTACAGAGAAATTAGAATCTTTTTCCTGCATGCCTCACAGCTAGGTGGAAAGTCCTTCCAAAAAGTAGTTCTTAAAGGATGAAAGGAGCAGAACTTGGTTTATGAAGCTAGGCTAATCCTTTAATGGGCCAGAGATTACATCTGTCTTCCTCCTGCATGAAGCACAAAAAACTCAGACTATAGAGACCTGATGTCAAAGATTCTAGAAGACTTCCTACTACCCTTCAGGGGACACCTATCATACTAGCAGTGGTTGGTAGCTCTGCAGAATTCAGAGGGTAAGGGGAGTAACCATTGGATCTGATCTTTGATGAAGCCATTTTTAAAATCATAGCACCTTAGAGAAAGGTAGGACTGGCTAGTCCAGCCTGTACCTGACCAAGAATTCCCTCTACACAAGACTAGCACAGCACTCATACTTGTAGCCTTTCAGGGAGTTAGAGGGATCCCAGTCCCTCCCACATTAGCCCATCCCACTTCAGAATATCTCTCATTGATAGGAAATTTTTCCTCCTCTCAAACCTAAAAATGCCTCTTTGCAACTCACTCTTCCTAATCTGTCCCCTGGAGCCAAGCATTAAGTCTAATCTTAGCTCTTCTACATGTCAAACCTTCAAATATTTGAACACATTTACCAGGTTCCCTCTCACTAAATCTCTTCTCCAGGCTAAACAATCAATCCGTTCAGCTGATCCTCCTGTATATAGTTTGATCCTTCACAATGCTGATTATTTGCAGCTAAACAACACCCTTCCTAAATGTGACGCCAAGAACTGAATAAAATGCTCCAGATGGGGTATGACTAGGTTAGATCATAACAGATCACTTTCTCCCTGCCCCTCCCACATACATTCCCCCTGCATACAAACACAGTAAGCCTAAATTTATATCAGTTATCCTGGCCACTGTGCATAATCAAGGCCCAAAGGTTAGCTGTCGAGTCTGATGGGCTTTCCCAATGAAACACAGCTCTCCCACTGGAGGTCAAAGGCAGGAGCTACCTGGGAAACCTCTGAGGACTCCTGGAGTCCAGAAGACAGGAACTAGTCCTTTAAGTGCCTGGAGGCTTTTCTGGGCTTGTTCCAAGTAAGTCCCTTCAAATGACATGCCAGAGGAAGAATTTTCATTGAAGTTCTTTTACATTTTTCTCTCCCATTTTGTGGACTCGCTTTAACAGTCTGAAGGAATTTGATCTATGGCAAGCTGAAAAGAGAGGAGTCCTCTTTATGAACTTTTTTGCCCCAGGGAGTCCTTGGATATATGGTCAACTTGAACAAGCTCCTTCTCTCCCCCATACAAGGGACAAGTTTGATCAGCTTCCCTCCAAGGACTTGAAGGTGATTAAATCTAGTTGTTCCATGTATCCTCCCCTGGCTTCCACCAGAAGACAGAAAGGCAAGACAATGTAGCATCTATTTCTGTGAAGGATCCGGTCAACAAGAGTAAGAGTCAGGAACGGAAGGGCTCTACCTTCAGAGGATATTTTGGCTACTGTTGACCAGCTTGGGCTTTAGTACACATTAGGGCATTACAAAGTAAGAAGATCATGGGATCAGAGATCGAGTGGGAAGGAATCTCAGAGGGCCATCTAAACTAACCCCTCATTTTACACATGAAGATACTGAGACAACCTGGGGGATGTCTTGATATTCAGGGTTCCCTCACCCTTCTTTTCATAAAGATTTATATAAATTCATTAATTTAATGATTCACTTGTTAAGTAACCTACTAAGTGCAAAGTATAAAAAAATTGAATTGGTGCTAATTTACATTTTTCTTATAGATTTGTTCCAAGTCAGAAGGAATTTTATCTATGGAAAATGGAAAGGAAAGAAGCTTCTACATGAACTGAGTTTCACAAATGCATTCTGTGTGTACAGATAAGCGTTGACTTCTATATCTACATTGGTGCATTGTATATATAGAATCATCCAAATTTTTAACTGGATAAGAGCTTGGATATTACCCATTATGCTATTTCACAGATTCAGAAACTGAACCACAGAGAGGCAAAGGGACTTACCCAAGATTTTGTGATATATTAGCAGCAGAACTCAAACCTGGACTGTCCTGACTGATGAAAATCTGCTCTATATAGCCTGCTCCACACTCCTGACTAGTTCTTATTTCTGTTTTAGGTCACAGCTCATTATATCTCTTGTGAAAATCTTCTTGCTTTTCTTCAGTTTACAATATTTCATTTGCATGGTTTATAAAGCAAAAATTTCAACACGAAAAACGATTTAAATCTATAAAGTAGTAAAGTTAGACAATAAAACTCTCATAAGACTGATTTTTTCCCCACTGTGACATATAAAACAAACTGAACATATAACAATGAAATGAAAGCATGCCGAATTGAGTAAAGTCAATAAGTATTTATTAAGAGTTCACTATGAGCCAGGCACTGTGCTAACTGCTGGAAATACAGATACAAGCAAAAAGACAGTCCCCACCCTCGTGTTCTAAAAAAAGAAAGACAATACATAAACTAGAAAAACAGGGGAAGAGGGACTTGGAAATGAAGGGACCCTGCATGACACATTGCAAAAAAAAAAAAAAAATCCTGCAAGAGAACTGGGAATATAGCCTGGAGAGGAATGAAGATATGACTGGACTGGGCTCACTCCTTAAAATGGAGGTTCTGGGGAAAACCAGTCAATCAGACAGAGGAGTCCCAGGGTTGGAGAGTGCTTCCACTATGTGAAGTCCAGGACTTGAGTGAACTCTAGGATGAAGAGGTTTCTGGAGCATGGGAGAAGACATCCAGGAAGAGGGTCAGGGATAATAGAGTCTGGAGAGGAACAGAGGCATCACATCCTAAACATCAAAGCAGAGATTTTAGTCTAGTATTCCCTGGAGTCTCCTGTTTTCAAAGTCAAATATAAGGCCTGTAACAATATGTCACCTGCTCCTCCTAACTCCCCAATGCTGCTGGGAGTATAAAATAATTTTGACAGGATGCAGGAAAGCCCATCTCTTAAAAGTGACAGGAAGATCCCTTTAAAGACAATTTTCAAGGCCTACATCCCTGACCCTGCTTCATTCTGGCCACCTTCCTTTTGTGTGGTTCCATTTGCAATTCCACCTGTATCTCTTTCCTCCTCTTTCTTTCAAAAAACAAATCAATATTACTACTGATTCTGGAAAGGGTGTTTCACCCACTATCCCTACTATGTGCCAGGCTGTGGAGATCCCAAGACAAAAAGGAAATAGTCCTTGGCACTATCTCACAGAAAAGAAAACAAATCAAAACCATGGTTCAGTAGTTACTCATGAATAAAACCTTTTCTCATATATAATATACATACTTATATGTATATATGTGGGTATGTGTGTTTGTGTGTATACATATGTGTGCATACACAAACACACATAGAGGTATACCTTGTTTTACCATGCTTTTCTTTATTGTATTTTGCAGACACTGCATTTTTTACAAGCTGAAAGTTGTGACAACCAGATATTGAGCAAACCTGTTGGCACCATTTTTCTGAGCATGCTTGTGTCTCCGTGTCACATTTTGGTAATTCTCTCAATATTTCAAATTTTTTCATTATAGCATATTTGATGTGGTGATCTGTGATCAATGATCCTTGAGGTTATTTTTCTGTTTGTTCTGGGGCACCAAAAACCGCAACCATAGAAGATGTCAGACTTAATTGATTAATGTTGAGTATGTTCTGACTGCTCCACTATCTGGTCATTCCCCATCTTTCTCCTTGTTCTTGGGTCTCCCTCTTCCCTGAGATGCAATACGATGAAAATTAGGTCAGTTAATAACCCTACAATGACCTCTATGTGTTCAAGCAAAAGGAAGAGTCAACCGATGGGGCAAATTTTATTGTTGTCTTATTTTAAGAAATTGCCACAACCACCATCCTGATCAGTCAGCGACCATCAACACTGAGGCAAGACCGTCCACCAGCAAAAATAATACAACTCATTGAAGGCTCAAATGATGGTTAGTTTTTAGCAGTAAAGTATTTGTAATTAAGTCATGTACTTTTTAAAGACAATACTATTGTACATTTAATAGAACGCAGTATAGTGTAAACACAGCTTTTATATGCACTGGTAAAACAAAAAAAAAATATCATGTGACTTGCTTTATTGTGGAGGTGTGGAACGGAACCTACAATATCTCTGAGGCATGATTGCATTTGTGTTTGTACTATATACAACTGTGGTAGATTAGAAGGCACACCAGTGTGGTCCAGGTCAGACACTGAGTTCCTGAGTTCTTTTCTAGGTTCTGACATTAGCTAGTTGCAAGAACTTGAGAAAGTAACTCCCCCTTTCAGAATCTGTTTTCTCTCCTGTAAAATGAAAAGAGTGGGACTAATTTCTTAGTTGTCTCCTGGTTCTAATGGATTTATGACCTTTCTGATGGCTTCCCCAGCCTTTGTTTCTGTCCAACCAAACCCAATCAACTCTACTTCCTCAATGAAGTCTCACCTAGTTAACTCAGTCAAAGTTATTTCAAACCCTATAACACTAGGGCACAGCTGCAGCATATCATTTAATCAATCAACAAGCATTGATTAAGCATTTATTAAATTCTGAGTTCTGGGGTAGGTTTCAAGCTACAGAGACATAAAGGAAACCATCTCTTTCATCAATGAGATTCCATTCTAACACAGGAGACAACATGTAGAAAAACAGCATTTGAGACAGTGAAGTGATGCAGTGGGTAGAGGGAATGTCTGAATTCAAAGCCTGCTACAGATTCTATTAACTGTGTCACCTTGAACGAGTCATTTAGCCTCTCAGTCTCAGTTTTCTCATCTGTAAAATGGGGCTAATAATAGCACCTAACTCAAAGGGTTATTGTAAGGAGCAGATGAGATATTTGTATAGCACTTCACAAACCTTAAAGAGCTATGTAAATGCTAACTGCCGCTACTACTACTACTATGTACACATATGAGCATGTAACAAATAAAAACAAATATACCCATATACACATAGAATAGTCTAGGTGATGCAGTAGACAGAGCGCTGAGCCTGGAGTTAGGAAGACTCATCTTCATGAGTTCAATTTCAGCCTCAGACACTAGCTGTGTCTGTTTTCCTTAACCCTGTTTTCCTCAGTTTACACATCTGCAAAATGATCCAAGGGAAATGGCAAACCACTCCAGTATCTTTGCCAAGAAAACTCCAAATGGGGTCGTGATGAGTGGCACATAACTGAAATGACTCAATACCAACAACGTACATACATATAGCACGTACCGTACTTACTACCTTGCTTTGTCCCAGGGAATCCACATCTTCTGGTACTTCCCCAGTCCTCCCCAGAACCTGCTGCCTCTGTTTCCTTGCATTCCCTGGGCAATCACTGCCCAGGTCCTGTAAGTAGCCCTTTCCCAAGTGTGGCCTGCCTTGCCACACTTCTGTGCCCCACCTCTTGCTCTCATCCCAGAGGCAGCAGGATCACAGCCCATCTGCATGCTGTGGAGGTGTGACTTGCACTCTCTAGTCTAGAGGAAGGGTTCCTCCCTCTCCTAACGTGACAGAGCTGTGGTACAGTTCCATTTCTCCAACCCCTCTAGGTCCTGTGCTCAGTTGAATTAATCTCAGTTTAAGAATTCCTAACAACAACTCTGGTTGTTGGTTAACTTTTTATGGAATGGTTACCTAGCTATTTTTGCTTATGTGTCTTATACTTTGCTATAATTGTTATCTATGCATATACATACATATACATATGTGTGTGCGTATGTACATACACACATATATAACATATAAAATATTGTTATATTTCATCATCTGACCTAGCATGGGACTAGACACTCTTCTGGGTCTCAGTAAATACTTGGTGAATAAATCAATGAATGAAAAGAAAATGGAGAAAAATCTGTTCACCAAGCAAACACCATAATGGAAAAGCACAATACTGAAGAGGAAAGAAAATTGAACACATGGTCAGAAGACCTGGGTTGGAGTCTCAGATCCTATCTTTTCTATCTGAGTGATCTTTGGACAAGTCAAGACCATCTCTTCCTCAGTTTCTTCATCTGTAAAACAGAAATAATAACATAGGTTATGATGGTCAAGTGAGAAAACTATACAAATTGTTATGTAAATATAGGCTATTATTGTTTTTCTCTTCTACCTTAGTCAGAGCTATCCCAGAATCCTAGAATCTCACAGTTGGAAGGTACCTAGCAGGTCATTTAATCCACTCTGTACCTGAACAATACTAGCCCCTACAAAATTCCTAACAAGGGGTCATCCAGATTCATCTTGAAGACCTCTTGTAAAAGGAAGCACAGTATCTCCCAGTCAGCAATGCACCCCACTTTGGGATACTTCTAATTATGAGAAAGTTTCTTATTACATAAATCTCCCAATCATGTACAGCTTCCTCCATTTCTCCTACTTCTGACCCGTGGGCCCACACAGAACCATCCAAGTGACTACCATCCAAATACTTGAAGACACCTATCTTTTTACAACTCCCAAATTCCTAATCTCTTTCCCAGGCCAAATATCTCTAAGTGCTTTACACCACCCTCATATGATATGACCTCCAGATCCTTCACTATCCTAAGGTCACTTCTCTGCACATACTGTAGCTTGTCAAAATCCCTCCTGAAATGTGTTGGCCAGAATTAAATGTAATAGTGCAGATGTATGCTGAGCAGGACAGAGTAGAGTTACTTTCTTATCTCCCATGTTCTGGATGCCATACTTTTCTTAATGTTACCTAAATGAAGAATGAATGAATACATATATATGTACATATATACTTACATACACACGTATAAATATACATATATGTATGTATGTATAGTCTAGAGGAAGGGTTTCCCTATCTCCTGACATGACAGCACCTGTGATACAGCTGATTTGATTTGAGTGATTTATTTCCTTTTCCCCCACTCCAATATATTTTCTCTTTGGTCTACCCCAATCCCTGAAATTGTGCCATTTGAAATTACATTCTTTGGATGAAGGCATTGACTCTGGAAAACTTCTCATATGAAGCAGCAGTGTTACCAGGCTGTGTAATACACAAATGCATTACTAGTCATTAATACCTTAATTCATTCTCTGTTCTTGTATCAAATTGACCTTCACAAAGCATATATCTGACCAAGTTGCTGTCATTGTTCAGTTGTTTCAGTTATGTCCAATTCTTCATGGTCCCAATTGGGGTTTTCTTGGCAGAGATCCTGGAGTGACTTGCCATTTTCTGCTCCAATTCATTTTACTGATGAGAAACTGAGGGAAATAGAGTTAAATGACTTGCCCAGAGTCACACAGCTTTGAAATCAGGACGATGAGTCTTTCTGACTCCATGTCTGGCACTCTATCCATTGTGCCATCTAGTTACTCTTCCTATCTGATCATGTCAAACTCTATATGATAAATTCTATTTGTTCCCTATTACCTGCAGGATCATATATAAAATCCTCTCTTTGGCTTTTGAAGCCCTTCATAGCCTGACCTCTTCCTCCCTTTCCAGTCTTCTTACTCCCATGTACTCTGACCCAGTAACATTGGCTCCCTATCTGGCCTCAAACAAGATAGCCATCTCCTACCATCAAGCATTTTTGCTAGGTGTCCCCCATGACTGGAATTCTTTCCTTCCTCATCTCCTTCTCCTGACTTCTCTTCAGGTCTTAGTTAAAATTCCACCTTCTTTGGGAAGCCTTCTCTGAACCCCCTTAATGCTAGGAGATCATCTCCAAATCATCCCGTCTGTATCTTATTTGTACAGTCGTTTGCAGGTAGTCTCCCTCATTACACTTTGAGCTCCTTAAGAGCAGGGTCTATTTTTGTTTGTTCATTTTTACTTCTTTTTATATCTCCAGAGTTTAACACAACGTCTGGCACATAGTGGGTCCTTTAAAATACTTGTTGACTAACAGAGCACAAAGTTCTGATGGAGTAAGATCCAGAATAGACAATTTGATGGAAAAGAGGAAATATCTGAAGTGCTATATTGAAAAGTAATGACTTCATCTGTTGTTTTTTTCTTAAAACACAGAAGAACCCAAAAAGACAAAAGAAGATTGTTTTGGTGATTTGAGTTTCAGCTACAAATAATTTGGGGCCAAGAGGACATTCACAGTAATATTGGGCCCTCTAAACTGGCTTACTTTCTGTATAATGTTGCAAAGTTTTCTATGGGTCAAGCTGATCCTCTGGGAAGCTGACTGTAGCTCATTGAGACCATGGGTTACTAAAGTAATCAATTAACTCACTGATTAATTGATTAGTTAACAATTATAACAATCCATAACTCTCAGAAGAAACCTGGAGTATAATTCTAGGAACTCTGAACAGAAGGAGGAAGATATTTACCACAAAGATATTATTTTCTTCAGTTTGACATATATTTCTGTGGGAGAGGAAGGAGGGGAAGGGAAATAAATGTCTGGATAGGTAAAAGGTACTGAACACTGAGATTTGGTTTTCTGGACAATGGTGGACTTCTGGTCAAGGATTGGGAATGAGGAAAAGAGTTTAACCATTAGATGGTATTTAGAGCCTCTAGCTTGATCTTGTTTAGCAAAAAAGGATTTTTTTTTTTTGAGAAGGGTGGGGGGGTCTTTGGAGAGTCTCACATTCACCCTGGTAGTTTACGCTTTCACTTTTCTGGGAAGAAGTGTTGATTAAGTTTTTTAAAAAGCCCAAACTTTCTCTGCTTCTCAGAGAGTGATTAACCTAGCTCTCAGACCCACTTCTCACCATGAGCAGCAATAACTCTTTATCAAGGATTTTTATGTATGGATTCATAGATTTACCTAATCAGAATAGTTCTTGAACCACCATTTCTATTTGCAAAGCCTAATTCTCCTTGAACTTGTTATATTTCAATAAGCCCTGGTCATGCGATCTTGGTATAATAGAGCCAATGCTGCACAAATCAGACAAATGTGTCTGGATACATCAAAGAATTTATAATCACATAAATAGTATATAATAACAAGAAAGCAATGCATAATAAACATCTATTGAGCTGCATCCTAGGCCCCAGAAAGTATACAGGATTAGTGGAAGCATCTGAATTTAGAAGTTCTAGAAAATGAATAGTCTCATTTTATTTCCTTCCTCACTACCTTTCATCTGTGAGTGGGACTGATACTTGACTCCTGATGCTAGTAGGTCTAGACACAAATGAAGAAGTAGAAACTCCAGACTTGGGCTCTTGCTCAGCCTAGAATGTGGTGCTCAGAATCTCTTGTACACTCCAACTCATGAAGGTTGGTGCTTTTTCCCAATTTTGGCTGTCCTATCACTTGCAAGGGCTTCTGAAAGATTCTGACTATAGGCTAGCCCAGTCCTAAGCAACACAGTTAGACTTAGCAATCAGTCTTAGCAAGAACAATACTGCCTGCCTAAGGCCACTGTCCTTTTTTCTGACCTGCACTTCATCAACTTTTGGAGTTACCAAATCACATCCCTTCTCATATACTTCATTTCTTGCTCCCCCATTAGGCCACACCTAGCATTCCACACTGCAAGGAAAAAGGCAAATAGCTAGAGAGAGACAAATGTTACAGAGGGCTTGAAATGGAACTTGTATGAAGAAAGGTTAGGAAAATAAATAAAACTGGAAAACCAAACCAAAGTACAACAGAGTGACACAGAAAGCAAAACACAAGGGGTCACGTTTGGGTACTTTACAGAGCAAGTAAGAATGTTGGGAACCATGCATATGACCTCAGAGAGTTGATGCAAGAATGGCCAAAGTATGAGGAATAAAAACAATAAAAATGGCTATTTAAACATATGGAAACAAATGAGATCTCCTAATAGGCCTCTTCTGGGCTTGATCATTGTAATTCAAAGCTCGTAAAATACATAACATTCAGAAGATATTGACCTAATTATTCACAATGGAAGAACAAAGAGGATGAAAGCCACAATTTGTCCAGATTGTGGCATGCTGTAGTAGGTAGGTAGCCCATTGAATGTCTATTAATATTTTTTAAACAGGCATTGCTGATGGAAAATTAGCTGGGCTTAGAATTGAACGGTGTTCCAGAGATGTCAGTGATCTCAACAAGCTCACTGATATCAAAGCTCGTGTTTTGTTTGGGTTTTTAAATTATCTTATTTGTTTTCAGTTTTCTACAATCACTTCCATATAGCTTAGATTTTTTCCCTTCCCTTCCTCTCCTTCCCTCCTCCTTCCCCATTCCCTCCCTGAAATGATATGCAATCTCATGTAGGTTCTACACATATATTCCTATTAAGTACATTTTACCTCAGTCATGTTGCGTAGAAGAATTAAAATGAATGGGAGAAACTATAAAACAAAACAAAACACAAGAGAAAATGGTCTGCTTCATTCTGTGATCCAGTTTCATAGTTCTTGCTCTGGATGTGGAAGATGTTTTACCTCGAGTCTGTTGGGAATTTTTTAGGTCCTTGCATTGCTGTGAAGGACTAAGTCTACCAGAAAAATTTCTCACACATTGTGGTTGCTGCTGTGTACAAAGCTCTCCTGGTTTTGCTCCTTTCACTCAACATTAATTCATATATGTCCTTCCAGGCCTCTCTGAAGTCTTCCTGTTCATCATTTCTTATAGTACAATAGTATTCTATTACATTCATAAACCACAATTTGTTCAACCATTCCCCAACTCATGGGCATCCCTTTGATTTCCAGTTTTGGACCACCATAAAGAGAGCTGCTATAAATATTTTTTACATGTGGGACCCTTTCCCATTTTTATGATCTCTTTGGGATACAGTCCTAGAAGTGATATCGCTGGGTCAAATTTTTGTATTGCTTTGGGCATAGTTCCAAATTGCTCTCCAGAATGGATCAGCTCACAGCTCCATCAACAATGAATTAGTGTTCCAACTCTCCCACATCTTCTCCAACATTTATCATCTTCCTGTTTTGTTATGGTAGCCAGTCTGATAGGTGTGATGTGGCACCTCAGAGTTGTTTTGATTTGCATCTTTCTAATCAATAGTGATTTAGAGAGCACTTTTTCATATGACTATAGATAGCTTTAATTTCTTCCTCTGAAAATTGCCTATTCATATCCTTTGACTATTTATCAATTGGGGAATAACTTATATTCTTGTAAATTTGACTCAGTTCTCTCTACATTTTAGAAATGAGGTATTTTTCACAGATAACTAGTTGCTGAAATTCTTTACCAGCTTTCTGCTTCCCTCCTAATCTTGGTTGCATTGTATTTGTGCAAAAACTTTTCAATTTAATGTAATCAAAATTATCCATTTTGCACTTCATAATGTTCTCTATCTCTTGTTTGGTCAAAAATTTCTCCATTCTCCACAAATCTGACAAATACACTATTCCTTGCTCCTCTAATTTGTTTATAGTATCAGTCTTTATACCTAGATCATGTATCCATTTGAACTTTATTCTTGTGTACAGTGTTGGGCATTGGTCTATGCCCAGTTCCCACCACACTGGTATCCAGTTTTCCCAGCAATTTTTGTCAGACAGTGAGTTCTTTTCCCAGAAGTTGAAGTCTTTGGGTTTATCAAACAGTAGACTGCTATACTCATTGACTACTGTATCTTGAGTACCTAACCTATTCTACTGGTCTACCCCTCTATTTCTTAGCCAGTATCAAAGGGTTTTGATGATTGCTTCTTTATAATACAATTTGAAATCTGGTAGGGCTAGATCACCTAGAACTTTTGTTCTTCCAGATGAATTTTGATACTATTTTTTCTGGCTCTAGAAAATAATTATCTGGTAGTTTGATTGGTATGTCACTGAATAAGTAAATTAATTTAAGTAGAATTGTCATTTTTACTATATTATCTCTACCTACCCACGAACAACTAATGCTTTTCCACTTACTTAGATCTGACTTTATTTGTGCGAATAGTGTTTTGTAATTGTGTTTGTATAGTCCTTGGGTTTGTTTTGGAAGGTAAACTCTCAGATATTTCATATTGTCTACTGTAGCTTTAAATGGGATTTCTCTTTCTACCTCTTGCTGTTGGGCTTTCTTAGTAATATATAGAAATGCAGATGATTTATCTGGGTTTGTTTTGTAACCTGCAACTTTGCCAAAGTTGTTTATTATTTCAAGTAGTTTTTTACTTGATTCTCTGGGATTCTCTGAGTGTATCATCATATCATCTGCAAAGAGTGATAACTTAGTTTCTTTTTTGCCTGTTCTAATTCGTTCAACCTCTTTTTCTTCTCTTGTTGCTAAAACTAACATTTCTAGTATCATATTGAATATTGGTGATGATGGACATCTTTGTTTCACCCCTGATCTAGCTTATCCCTATTGCATATAATGCTTGCTGATGGTTTTAGGAAGATACTGCTTATTATTTTATCAAAAGTTCCATTTATTCCTATGTTCTCCAGTGTTTTCAATAGGAATGGGTGTTGCATTTTGTCAAAAGCTTTTTTTGCATCTATTGAGATAATCATGAGGTTTCTGTTAGTTTTGTTGTTGACATGATCAATAATGTTGATAGTTTTCCTAATACTGAACCAGCTCTACATTCCTGGTATAAATCCTACCTAATCATAATGTATTATTCCTGTGATAAATTGCTGTATTCTTTTTGTTAATATTTTATTTAAAATTTTTGCATCTATATTCATTAGAGAAATTGGTCTATAATTTTCTTTCTCTGTTTTGGCTCTTCTTGGTTTATCTGAACCATATTTCATCATGAAAAGAATTTGGGAGGACTCGTTCTTCCCCAATTTCCCCAAAGAGTCTACATGGCATTGGAATTAACTATTCTTTAAATGTTTGATAGAATTCACCTGTAAATCCATCTGACCCTGGAGATTTTTTCCTAAGGAGTTCATTGATGTTTTCTTCAATTTCTTTTTCTGAGATGAGGTTATTTAAGTATTCAACTTCCTTTTCTATCTAATCTGGGCAATTTATATTTTTTAAATATTCATCCATCTCATTTAGATTGTTGAATTTATGGGCATAAAGTTGGGAAAAGTAATTTCTGATTATTTTTTCATTTTCCTCCTCATTGGAGGTGAGTTCACCCTTTTCATTTTTGATATAGGTAATTTGGTTTTCTTCTTTCTTTTTTTGGATCAAATTGACCAAAGGTTTATCAATTTTATTGGTTTTTTTCATAAAACCAACTCAATTTTATTTATTAGTTCAATAGTTATCTTAATTTCAATTTTATTAATCTTTCCTTTGGTTTTCAGTATTTCTAATTTGGTATTTACTTGGGAATTCTCAATTTGTTCTTTTTTCTAGCTTTTTCAGCTGCATGGCATGCCCAATTCATTGATCTCCTCTTTCTCTATTTTATTATGTAGGCATTCAAAGATATAAACTTCCCCAGCAACTGCTTTTGCAGTATTCCATAAGATTTGGTAGGTTGTCTCACTATTGTTATTCTCTTGAATGACGTTGTTGATTGTTTCTATGATTTGTTGTTTAACCCACTCATTCTGTAGGATTACATTATTTAGTTTCCAATTAATTTTTGGTTTATCTTTCCATGGCTTTTTATTACATATAATTTTTATTGCATTATGATCTGAGAAGGATGCATTGCCTATCTCTGCCTTTTTGCACTGGATTGTGAGGTTTTTATGCCCTAGCACATGGTCAATTTTTGTATATGTGCCATGTACCACTGAGAAAAAGGTATATTCCTTTCTATCCCCATTTGATTTTTTCCAGACATCCCTCAGATCTACCTTATCTAGACTTTTATTCACTTCCTTAACTTCTTTCTTGTTTATTTTGAAGTTAGATTTATGAGGTTCAGAGAGGGACAGATTGAGATCCCCCACTAGTATAGTTTTGCTGTCTATTTCTTCCTGTAATTCCCTTAATTTCTGCTCTAAGAATTTGGATGCTATACCACTTGAAGCATATATGTTTAGTAATGATATCACTTCATTGTCTATGGTGCCTTTTAGCAGGATATGGTTTCCTTCCTGATCTCTTTTGATTAGATCTATTTCTGCTTCTGCTTTGTCTGAGATTAGGATTGCTGCCCCTGCTTTTTTTTACATTAGCTGAAGCATAATATATTCTGCTCCAAAATTTTACCTTTACCCTGTGTGTATCCCCCCCATTAAATGTATTTCTTGTGAACAACATATTGTTGGATTATGGTTTTTAATCCATTCTGCTATCCAACTCCATTTTATGGGAGAGTTCATCCCATTCACATTCACAGTTATGATTACTATCTGTGTCTTTCCCTTCATCCTCTTTCCTGCCATATATGCTTTTAGTTCTCCCCTCTCCCTTCCCCTCCACAATAGAGTTTTAATTTTTGACCGCTGCCTCCCTCAGTCTTCCCTCCCTTCTTCCAGCCCCCCTCCCTTTTACTCCCCTTTTCCCTTATTACTTCTTCCCTCCCTTTTCTTTCCCCTTTCCCATCCTACTGCCTATAGAAGTTAGTTAGATTTCTATACTTAATTGAGTTTGCTGTTCCCTCCTTGAACCAAATCAGATGAAAGCAAATCTCACACAATGCTCATTTCCCTCCCCTCTTTCCCTGTACTGTAATATATTTTTGTGCCTCTTCCTGTGATGTAATTTACCTTTTTCTGCCTCCTCCTTTTCACATCTTCCATTACAATCCCTTTGCACCCTTAAATCATATTTTTATCATCACATCATTTACTTTATACCCACTCACTCTATCTATGTATGTTCCTTTTATATATCATGATAAATATGCAAGTCTCAAGATTAACAAGTATCATTTTCCCTTATAGGGATGTAAAGTTTGCTCATATTGAATAACAAGGATTTTTTCCCTCTGTTTACCTTGTTATGCCTCTCTTGAGACTGTGTTTGAAGATCAAATTTTCTGGCCTTTTCATCGGGAAGGTCTGGAAATCCCTTATTTCATTGAATGTCCACCTTCTTGCCTGAAATATTATGCTCAGTTTTGCTGGGTAATTGATCCTTGGTTGTAGTCCCAGCTCCTTTGCCTTATAGAATATCATATTTCAATCCCTCAGATCTTTTAATGTAAAAGCTGCAAGGTCCTGTGTGATCCTGACTATAGCTCCTCGATATTTGAATGGTTCCCTTCTGGCTGCCTGCGGTATTTTCTCCTTCACTTGATAGTTCTGGAATTTGGCAACAATATTCCTTGATGTTTTTAGTTTGGGATCCCTTTCAGAAGTGAATGGTGAATTCTTTTGATGATTATTTTGCCCTCTAGATCTAGGACTCCTAGACAGTTTTCCTTTATGATTTCTTGGAAGATATTGTCCAGGCTCTTTTTTTCATCATGGCTTTCTGGTAGACCAATAATTCTTAAATTTTCTCTCCTGAATCTATTTTCCAGGTCAGTTGTTTTTCCAGTTAGATATTTTACATTTTCTTCCATCTTTTCATTCTTTAGATTCTGTTTGATGATTCTTGATGTCTCATGGAGTCATTAGCTTCTACTTGCCTAATTCTAATTTTTATCAATTTGTTTTCTTCAGTTAACTTTTATATCTCCTTTTCCATCTGTCCAATTGTTCCTTTTAAAGAGTTAGTTTCTCCAGTTAGTTTTGGTACTTCCTTTTCCATTTGTCCAATTTTCCCAGTTAGGTTTTGTGCTTCCTTTTCCATTAGCTCAATTTTCCTTTTAAATTCTTCCATGATTTCTTTTTTCATATTTTAAAAGTCATTGGCCAGTTTTTCTTCTATTTCTCTAATTTGGTTTTTAACATACTTCCTGAGCTCTTCCAAGAATGCTCTTTGGACTTGAGACCAACTCACCTTCCCTTCTGAAGTTTCAGATGGGAGTACAGTCTCAGTGCTGCCCTCTTTGGTATTTGTGTTTTGGTCCTTGTCCCTAAAGAAAGAGTCTATGGCCTTATCTTTTCTGGCTTGCTTCTTGCTCATGAAGATTGCCCTTTTCCTGGCTTTAAAGCAGACCTCTGTTTCAGAGGCACAGGGGGCTCTGTCCCACCATTCTTGTGCTTAGAACTTGAGACTTTGTGTATTGTGACCTCTGATTCTTTCAGCCAGAAGCTAGAACTCTGTAGCTTACCTGGTGTTTAGTTGGCTGGTGTGCCAAAGCAGAGGCCAGGTGAAGTCATACTGAGTTTCTCCAGTTACCCTGAAGATATATGTGTTAAACATGGAGGGGGAGGGGCCTGGCCACAGAAAGTCTT
Organism: Notamacropus eugenii; assembly: GCF_028372415.1. Lineage (NCBI taxonomy): Eukaryota > Metazoa > Chordata > Mammalia > Diprotodontia > Macropodidae > Notamacropus > Notamacropus eugenii. Next base: position 311,514,031 of record NC_092876.1, read on the forward strand.
CTCTCCTGAGCACAGGCAGGTTCAGTGGTTGGTGAAACCCATTTGCACTAGTGTCTTCCCTCTTCCCCTGGCTGTGCTGAGGAATACCTGGGGTCCTGGTGTTGAGGATTGTGGCTCCACCCTCCTTGGGGCTCAGGATCTCCTTCTGGTTTGCTGAGGTGTGGCTGTTTGGGATAGCTCTGGTCCTACACTGGTTCCCTTAAGCCACAGCAAGAGGGACCCCCCCCTTTTCAATTTTCCTAGCCTCATGGGCTAAGAGACTGTTCATCCCTTCGGCTGATCCCACTGTTCCAGGATTTTTCCTGGGGAAATATTCTCTGAGTTTTTTAAGGTCAACAAGGGGAGGAGGAGAGCATTTACTGCTCACTCCACTATCTTGGCTCCTGGAAGTTCAAGTGGGTGATTTATAGACATTTAATGTGCAGGCTGATAGTCTCAGGAGCAGCTGCTGCAGTTACCTAGGGTTCTGCGCTTCTCTCTTGCTCAGTTTCACTGGACTTCCAGCTTGGGCTGATATATTGGAGAATCTGCACTGCTGTAGCTTCAGATCAGCTAGGACTTTCTGCTTGGCTTTGCTATGGCTAGGTCCATGCTGGTACAGCCTGTGCACTGTGTGCTTCTCCAGCCCCTTGCAACATATCCTTCTCATTGACCTTCCAGCCTGTCCTGGGTTGGAAATCCTCTATAGTCTGTCTCCCACTGGATTCTGTCACTCCAAAACTTGTTCAGACTCTCTTTTCAGAGGTATCTAGTTTGTCCTAGAGCTCAGGTGAGTAGTTGCTTTCACTCCAACATCTTGGCTCCACCCCCCAAAGGTTATGTTTTTACCAACCATATTCTACTGAGGCCATGTGACCACTTGGATAGACCTAATATTCTCCTGGTAATGTATCTGATTGTGAACAACAGAACACCACACTTTCAGAAATATTAAAATTACAAATTACCCACAGGGCAATGGGAAATAAACTAGCTACAGCCTGTGTGAGCAAATATATAAATATATTACTGAAGACATTTTTGACCAGAAAAGGAGGTGGACCTGTCATATCATATTGCAATATAGAAATAGTAATTATCAATTCTTGGGTGGCATATTGATGCCATATTGATACCCCCAAGATAAGAAAACTTAAAATTTGTTCCTCTTGGAACAAGAGGAAGGCCTCCATCATACTGGGAGGATTTATAGGGAACCATGGAACATACTCGTACAGGCTGGAAAGGCCTGGAAGGTTGTAATCTGTATCAATGGAGAGAACAGTCATGCTAGAAAGATGGCAGATCCACCAAAGGACCATCAAGTCTAGAGAATCTACATAACTTTGGCCCTTGTGCTGAATAGATGATGGTTCTGATTGATGTGGAAATTCCATCATGACATAGCAGTAACCCAACCACAACCCTTACTGATGAAGACTAGAATGTGAAACAGAAGAAAAATAGTTTATATGACCATGGTGAATTGGAGGAGTTCACAATCCCCCAAACTGAGAAAGGTCAATTTCTCCCTCTTCTCTCCCTCCCACTCTTTCTACCTCTTCCTCTTTTCCTCTTCTTTTACCCTCCATACTCCCATGAAAAGGAAAATGCCTAATATTTTGTGAAATGATTTGGCTGAAGAGTAAAGTTTATCCTTAGAAACCAAAAACAATTCTCACTAGGCAATAAAACCAGTGAATTATAACAAAAAGTTATAGAATTATAGATTGAGTTGAAAAGAACCCTAGAAGTCTAAGTATGTGCCCTAATTTTACAGATGAGGAAACTGAGGCACAGAGTGGCTAAGTGCCTTACCCAAGGTCACACAGATAGTCATTTAAAGCCAAGACTTAAACTCACATCTTGTGATTCCAAAGCTAATGCTTTTTCAATTGCCCTATACTGCCTATTATAGGAAAATCCCAAATAAGAGAGTTGGAAATATGTGTGGTTAGATAGTTACCTGGATTCCCAACATCTTTTTCTTTCTAAAATTATGTCTTTATAGTTTTGTTTTTTACATCACAATCATTTTGGGCACATCCTTTCACCCAGTCCCTCCCCCAGAATATAGAAAAAGTCTTAACAAAAGTCATCATTACAGCAACTGCCTCTCTCTCTTTGCCTATCACCATTGCCAATCCTAATGTCCCTCACTTCTCAAATAAGAAAGAAGAGAGCTTTCATCTGAACTTGCCTGCCTTTGGGGAGTGCTTTCATTTCCATTACTGTAGTCATACTGTGTACTATTCTTCTCCTTTCTCCTGGAGAGAAGAGGTTCTACTTTCTCCCCTTTTAGCACTTTGTAGCAGTCCTTTCATGTTTCTGATTGCACAATAGTATTTTGTTATGTTCATTCACCCAATCTAATGCTAATTTTCAAAGAACGATAATGTAATAAAATATACAAGCACTCTCAAAAATCTTACAGCAGTTTTAGACTTTAATTGGTTGAAACTGCACTAAGACTTTTGAAATCTACAGGAGGATGAAACATTTGCAAAAGTAAATGGAAAATGTATGCATAGTTATACAAAGTAATGCCCAGAGGGTATGAGAGATGACATTTGGATGTGTTCTAGCACCATTAATTTCTCTTTCTTCAGATTTGGCCAAAGATCTGTCAATAGGTGAGTCAATAACCAATTACTATGTGTACACTGTGGGCCAGGCACTGTGCTAAGTTCTGGAGTTACAAAGAAAGGCAAAAACTAGTTCCTGTTCTCACAGAGCTCACAGTCTAATGTGGAAGACAATACGTAAACAACTAAGTACAACGAAGGTACTTCTGGAATAAATTGGAGGTAATCATAGAGGGAAGGCATCAACATTATGGAGAACCCAACAAGGCTTGTTGCAGAAGGTGAGATTCTACTTGAGAGCTGAAGAAAGTTAGAGAAGTCATGAGGTGCTCTCCCTGGAGGGAGAGCATTTCAGCCAGTGAGAATGCGCCTGAGTTGGGAGGTGGAATGGCTTGTGGGAGGAAGCCAGGTGGTGTAATGAATAGATCACTGAACCTACAGTCAGGAAGCTGAGTTCAAATCTAGCCCCAGACACTTATTAACTGTGCAACCCTAGACAAACCTGTTTCCTTATCCATAAAAATGGGCATAATAATATTACACACCAAAATTCTACTCAACACAACTTAATTGATGATCACCCAGAAACTACATCTGGGAATAGGGATCCAGGAGGATCATTGTTCTGACAATCATCCTTGTGCTACCAAAACATGGAAGTCCTACTTCACAGATGAATCTGGTTGATAGAGAGCTTTAATGGATGGAATTCTGGAAAAGCCCAATGTGACTATATTTTCTTGAGTATCCTCTGGGTTTGGGAGGCAAATTGTACCTGGAGTGTGGTTTCAATTCCTCATACTAAATGATTACAACATGAAAAGAAAGAAGCCATGTCTTCTTTTGGAATCCTGGACTCCTGGATTCCTGGAAGTGGAATTCTTCAGAGAGCTTCTATTCATCATCATAGGATTACAGCCCTAGAGAAAGAACTTAAAGGCCATTGGATGCAACGTTTTCATTTTACAGATGAGAAAATCAAGGTCCATAGAGGACAAGTGACTTTCCCAAGGTCACACAGGGAGGAAGTGTCAGAGGTGGGAATTGAACCCCCGTCTTCTAACTCCAGCATCAGTATTCTAGAGACAATTCTATAGACAAATTATTGACCAACCACCCTTTATCACTGTCTGAGCTCCCTTTGATTATTTCAAGTTTAGTTCTTCATGAATACCAACACATCCTTGGCTGGCACAAATTCTTGATGTTGGCATTCACATTTGATCCATACTTTTATTACAGATTCCCTGTTTAACCAAAATTGGAAAGACTAGAAAGTTTAAATTATCACTTTAAACTAGCAAGCAAAATGTGAAGTTGCAGACTAACACTAATAATCAACCATGCTGCCTGTTGCTTATGGCCATAAAACAGAAGAAAGAAAGAGAGGGGTATAAATTCACCATGGTTCCACTGGTTCTTTTGAGTAGCCAAAATTCAGTCACTCCTACTGGATTCTCTACATAAACTGAGTTGTGAATGGGGGTAAAAAAAGGTTTCGGCAAAATAAGACAGTTCTGTTCTCAATAGCTTGTTTTCTTCTAATGTAGCACAGTGTGAGCATGGATAAATTAATACAAAATAAACAGAAAGTGAAGAGAAGTCAATTTCAGGCCTGGGATAAGCAGTCACAACCTTAGGGATCAAAAAATTTCTTGTGAAGAAGGTAACACCAGCTAAGTGTTGAAAAGAGCTAAGATTCTAATTTTAGGAGCACCTAGGTGGCACAATGGATGGAATACTGGAAGAATCATCCTCTTGAGTCCAAATCCTACCTCAGACACCTACTGGCTGTGTAACCCTGGGTAAATCACTTTACCTTGTTTCCCTCAATTTCTTTATCTATAAAATGAACTGGAGAGGAAAATGGCAAACAACTCCAGTATCTTGGCCAAGAAAACCCCCAAAATGGGATCATAAAGAGTTGGGCAAGACTGGAACAGCTAAACAGCAAGAAGAATTTTAAAGGATGGAGATAAGGAGAGAAAACATTCTAAGGTGGAGGAGTAAGAGAAGGAATGTTGCATACAATGAATAGTAAGTATAAATGGTGTTAAGGCTGAGTCTTCAGGGACTGAAGTCGTATGGGAGAAAGTATGTTCCCCAGATGTTGAGGGGGGATGTCTGTACTTTGTCACTGCCATATTTTTGAAGTCAATATTTCTTTATAAAAGCCAATTGATGTTAATTGGTTACATGGAATTGGAGAGCTAGTCGCTGGAAGTTAACAGTGAGGACTACAGCAGACAGCAGAAACCCCAAACCCTCAGGGGTATCCTGTAATGAAAGTCCCAGCTGGAGTCTCTTCAGGGTCCCTTTCAAAAGTTGCCTCATGAGAAATGTATTGCCCAATTGGATGGCCTTGTACTCGTTGTACAGTGTACTGGATATATATGTAAGGAAAACTCTACAAGGTCTTAAAATACTAAAAATAAATACCAAAAGCATTTAGTAAGGAACAACGTATTCACAGGAACAAGACAATTTTAAATAATTCAAATTTGAAAAATTATAGAAACAGGATTTCAGGATTTGCAAGTCATGTATTATACGTGATCTTGGAGATCATATTTTCCATACACCAAATCAGTGTACACATGGTCTGATAAAGGGCTTGTTTGGTGAGAGCAATATCCTAACTGCTTAGCCTCTTGTAATCTGATTTTTCCTTAAAAGATATTAAAACTATCTTTGAGACTTAATTGGTTCAGGGGACCAAGTGCTCGAGCTACTGACATTATTTCTTAATAGCCTCTGAGTACAAACAACCATAAAAAGTTCTAGTCTCTTCTGATACTTGGCTGGTAACCCCCACAGGCAACTCAGAAACAGGGGAGCTTCATCTGGTTGAATCAACTTCTGATGTCCTTGATGAGTCAGAACCAGAATCAATAAACATTTAAGTGCCTACTATGTGGCAGATATATTGAAAGGCATGTACTCCAAGGCTGTCAAAGATAGAAGGTCCCATATATAATCATAATATATACATATACACACACAAACACTCATTTGTAGTAACATTTTTTGAAGTAGTAGAGAATTGAAAACAGATTTCTGTTGATTGAGGAATGAATAGACAAGTACGTGAAAATAACCGAGTATCATTACAATGTATGAAATCATGAGTATGAAGAATACATTAGGGGTCTTTTCCAATGCCATCCACTGCTAGTTCTTTCACCTCTGAGATTACCTTCCATCTGCCCTGTATATATCATGTATATATGTACCTACTTGTTACTATGCTGTCTCCCCCACTGGAATGTGAGTCTCTTGAAGACAAGGCCTATTTTTACCTTTCCTTGTATACCCAGAACTTGGTACACAGTAAGTCCTTAATAGATGCTCATTGACTGACTTACTGACATAAGGAGAACTAGGAACATACTGTGTGTGTTTGTGTGTGTGTGTGTGTGTGTGTGTGTGTGTACACACACATATAAACATACATATATATAATGTTCCTAGTTTTCTGTTTATGTCAGTGTGTGTCTATACACACATACATACACACACACACACACACACATATATATATATAATGAGGACAACAAAAGAAAAGAGCAACAATAAAAATTAATCTACACTCTGTATAAATATAAGACCCAATCTGGCCTAGAAGAAGAGCCAAGAAAAGGCATAGTCTTCCCTTCTTCGCAGAGCTGAGGGATTATGAGTGTGGAACTTCGCATATATTCAGTTAATGTGTTGATTACCTTTCTCGACTTTTAAAAATTTCTTCTCTATAAGAGATGGTTCTCTGGGTAGGGGAGGGGAAGATGATATGAAAACTAAATACATTAATAGTTTTTTAAAGTAAAACATCAAAGGATGAGAAGCAGGGAGAGAAGTGAAAACAGCTTCTTCACATAGAAATAGTGCCTTATCCCAGAGCAGTGTGAAGGTCAAATGACCTCACAGATGTAAAGTATTTTACAAACCTCAAAGTGTTATATAAATAAGTCGCTGCCGCTGTCTTTAGCCTCCAGGCCTCCAGGGTGGCCATGATCTCATTCCCCGAGCCTTCCACTGCCCTCCAGATGAACTCAAGAAAAGTTTTTAGAGCAGTTCAGGCGTGTGCTGGTAAATGTTTAACAACCAGGCTCTACATGTATGCACACACACTTTTAAGTTTAATCTGAACTATTAACACTTTCTTAAGTCTAGACAATCAACAAAGCGATATATCAAGACCTGATTTGTAGCTATTACAATTTCTGAAGAATTAATGCTCGCATTGAAAATTTAACAATTGCTTCTCAGTCTGGCTAGCTCTAGCTCCAGCACACTCCTGCCTTTGAACTCCCTTCAGGGTTCTCTTAACAAGCCAAGTAGCAGTGCAGGTAGGCTTAGACTCCACCCTCTGAAAGGCTCAGAGTCAGTCTCCCGGAAAGCTTCTGCTGCTCCTCCTAACTTCCTTCTCCTTTCCTCCATCTCTCCAAATCTTCCTCCAAGTCTTTCTTTAAAGAGATTTTAAAAGCTGCTGCTACAACGAAAACTTTACCCTGCAGTTCTAATCTTGCAACAAATTCCTTCATCTCTTTTAAGGTGGGAAGAAGTACAGCTCCCAGCAATTCAGTCTGGCTCACAAAGCCACCAGTCCCAGCCTTGCCTGGATGACTGTTACACTGATAGGTGTTTCAGCATAACTGCTTCAACACTCCATTTTTGTGGTTACTTCCTTCACCTATGCAGATCAAATCCCCACTATCCTTGGTGAATGGTCTGCTAGTGTTGCTGTGACCAAAAAGTTTATCACCTGATGGCTAATACGCTGGTTTTTAGCATCTGTGAATTCTATTTTTTAAAATGTTTTATTGGTGACTTTTGATTTTGCATCAAAATCATTTCCTAGTCAATCGATAAACATTTATTAAGCATCTGCTGTGTTGTACTAGGCACTGTGCTAAGCTCTGAGGATACCAAGAAAGATACAGAACTGTCTTGTTCTCCAAGAGCTCATGGTATATAATGGAGGAGACAGAGAGCAAAAATTGTGGGCAATTGTGTAAAAGCAAGTTAGATGCAAGATAAATTGGAAATAATTAGCAGAGAGAAGGCACTAGAATTAAAGGCAATCAGGAAAGATTTTTTATAGAAGGTGGGATTTTAGCAGGGACTTGACTGAGCAAAATTTGAACCCAGGACTATTCTTATTCTAAATTCAGAATTCTGTACACTTGTCCACATTTCCACATTTCCTGTCATTATCTTTCTACCTATCCTCAGTTACAAAGTATCAGTTATAGCTTCACTCATGACCTGTGTGCATACCCCAGCATGTTAGCTGCTGGCTGGTTGAGAGCCAACAGTCACTGAAGTTACAAGTGGACAATAAACTCCCAAAAAGCAACGGAATACAAGAACCTGAATGTTGTTGTTCTTTGTACTTCATTCTTGGAGAGGACCAATGGCATCACAAGGCATCTTGACTAACCTGTGAATTGGATTTAAGTGAGGCAGAACTGGGCAAAGTTAGCAGCCCCACTGTCTCCTCTATGGTCATCAAAGTCTAGTGGTAAGACAAAAGGCATGATGACTGGAGATGGCCCAGGATGCATTAGGTGATCTTGGCCCCTGGATAAATATTGCAACATCCTATGTGTTTCCAAGTATCATGAGTGAGATTACTTTATCAAAAACTTGAAGGAGGGGCCCAGCCAGGATGGCAGAGTAGAAAGACGCATATACTCTAGCACTTCCCCCACAGCCCACAAAATACCTGTAAAAATGACTCTCAACAAAGTCTAGAAGCCACAGAACAACAGTGAAAGAAATTTCCATCCAAAGGTAACCCAGAAGGCCAACAGGAAAGGTCTATCTCACAGGATGCTAAGCAGAATGGAGCACAGCCACGTGGCACTGGGAAGAGCAGGATCTGAACAGACCTCTGGGCAGAGTTCCTAGCAGGGAAGGTCCCAGATACCTCAACCCACAAGTGACAAAGAAAGCTCCAAAAGTCAATGGGGGAGGGATTTCCCAGCTGGGCAAGAGAGAATGGGGTTTCTCCAGCAATAGTGCCAGGCAACGGCAGAGGCTGTGGCAGCAGACTGCAGGTAGCTATGGAGGCCAGGAAGCAACCTGGATCCATTGTTCAGGCAGCTCAGCTTAAAGTCTTTGGTGGTAGGGAGCAGCTGATCTAAACCCCAGCCGTGAGTGATGGCCTCACCTCCCCCTGCCCAAAGCCCAGGGGAATCGAGCAGCTGAGTCCAATCTCTTGAAAAAGGATTCAGAAGTCAAGTAACTGGCTGGGAAAATGCCCAAAAAGAGGGGAAAAAATAAGACCATAGAAGGTTGCTTCCATCCTTGGGGATGAGGAACAACGAGGTTTACTGTCACAGGAAACTAAGACCCCTGCCTCCAGGGCCTCCAAAGTGAATGTAAACTAGGCTCAGGCAATGGAAGATCTTGAAAAGCAAGTTAGCAGCTTGCTAAAGGAGAACCAAAAAAATGATGAGGAAAATAACACCTTTAAAAAGAGGCTAATTCAACTGGAAAAAGAGGTCCAAAATGCCAATGAGGAGAAGAAGGCATTAAAAAGCAGAATTAGCCAAATGGAAGAGAAGATTCAAAAGCTCACTGAACAAAATAGTTCTCTGAAAGAGAGAATTGATTTCAGGGAAATGAATGACTATGAGATAAACCAAGCAGTTAGAAAACAAAACCAAAAGTTTGAAAAAATAAAATATAACATGAAACATCTCATTGGAAAAACAACTGACCTGGAAAATAGATCCAGAAGAGACTATTTTAAAATTATGGGACTACCTGAAAGCCATGATCAAAAAAAGAGCCTAGACATTGTCATCCATGAAATTATTGAGGAAATCTGTCCTGATATTCTAGAACCAGAGGGCAAAATATATATTGAAAGAATCCACTGATCACCTCCTGAAACAGATCCAAAAAGAAAAACTCCTGGAAATTTTGTAGCCAAATTCCAGAGTTCCCAGGTCAAGCAGAAGCTATTGCAAGAGCTAGAAAGAAACAGTTTGAGTATTGTGGAAATACAATCAGGATAACACAAGATCTAGCAGCTTCTACATTAAGAGATCAAATGGCTTGAAATATTATATTCCAGAAGTCAAAGAAACTACTATTAAAACTAAGAATCACCTACCCCAGAAAAACTGAGTATAATACTTCAGGGGAAAAATGGTCATTCATTGAAATAGAGGACTTTCAAGCATTCTTGATGAAAAGACTAGAGCTGAATAGAAAATTTGACTTTCAAACACAAGAATCAAGAGAAGCATAGAAAGGTAAACAGGAAAGAAAAATCACAAGGGACTTAATAAAGTTGAATTGTTTACATTCCTCCATGGAAAGATAATATTTGTAACTCTTGAAACTTTTCTCAGTATTTGGGTAGTTGGAGGAATCATACACACACACATACACACACACACACATACACACACATGTATATATAGACATAGGGCACAGGGTAAGTTGAATAGGAAGGGTTGATATCTAAAAAAATTTAAAATTAAGGTGTGAGAGAGGAATATATGGGGAGGAGAAAGGGAGAAATGGAATGGGGCAAGCTATCTCTCATAAAAGAGGCAAAAAAAGCTTTTTCAATGGAGGGGAAAAGGGGAGAGGTGAGAGGGGAAAAGTGAAGTTTACTCTCATCACATTTGACTTAAGGAGGGAATAACATGGACACTCAATTTGGTATGAAAATCTATCTTACAGTACAGGAAAGTAGGGGAGAAGGGGACAAGTGGGGTGGAGGGATAATAGAAGGGAGGGTAAATGAGAGGAGGGAGCAATTAGAAGTAAACACTTTAAGGGAGGGACAAGGTCTAAAGAGAATACAATAAATAGGGGGCAGGATAGGATGGAGGGAAATAAAGTTAGTCTTTCACTACATAACTATTATGGAAGTCTTTAGCAAAACTACACATACATAGCCTATATTGAATTGCTTGCCGTCTCAGTGGGGATGGGTGGGGAGGAAGGAAGGGAGAGAAGTTGGAATTCAAAATTTTAGGAACAAATGTTGAGAACTGTTTTTGCATGCAACTGGAAAATAAGAAATACAGATAATGGGGTATAGAAATCTATCTTTCCCTACAAGAAAAGAGAGAAGGTGGGGATAAGGAAAGGAAGGGCTATGATAGCAGGGAGGGCAGATTGGGGGAAGGGGTAAACACATTGCATGGTGTCTTGGGGTGGGGGAGGGCAGAGATGGGGAGAAAATTTGCAACTCAAAATCTTGTGGAAATGAATGTTGAAAGAATAAATAAATAATTTTTTTACAAAAAGAATACTGGACTGGGAGTTAGGATACTGGGGTTTATATCTCCAATCCTGCCTCTTACTATGTGACCATGGACAAGTCACTCCAACTCACTGAGTCTCAGCTTCCCCATCTGTTAAAGCAGGAATCATCATATACTATCTACCTCACAGAGTTGTTATGAGGAATGTACCTTATAAAATGTAAAGCATTATAGGTATAAATGTGAGTTACTAATATTCAACCCAAGTAACTACTGTTAAGGAGGAAAATCAGATGCAAATCTGAGGTTAAGACTCTGCTCTATATGAAATGGCAGAATCACAGATCTACCTGGAGGTAATGGGATAGCGCCAATGACCTCTCAAGACCTGGCCAACCCTGGGGTCTTTTAATTTTAAACTGTGATACTTCTTTGTAGATTGTAATACTCATATGGGGCTGCAGTGAATCAGAAAGCAGAGCCAGAATATTTCAGCTGAACTGGGGAGATTGAACAGGGAAAGGGAAGGGGCCTATTGAAGTTGAATAAAGGGAAGAACATTCCCCAACAGGAGAAGAGAAAAATTGAGCCAGGGACAGCGAATAGCAGAAGACTGCAGAGTGATGCCATTGTGACTCACTTTGCAAGGATCAGAAGAGAACAGAGATCTGTCAAAGGGAACTGTTAGCACTACCTGCACATACCCCTGACCTTTCAGAGGTATTTTTCTGCATGGAGGAGCACAGATACACATTGGTCATCCCACTCCTTTCCAAATACATGAACTGTACAGCGAAGACTTTTCACCTAAGTGGCTGCTAAGCTGAAAAGAAAGCTGACTTCCCCACTGGTTAGAGATTCCAGTCTTCTGTATGGGGTGGAATGAGTAAAGTAAAATGTGTCTGATTCAGTGTTCATTCATTTAAGGAATGTGGTCTTTGGAAATCCAAGTCACAGAACTTCAGAGTTAGAAGATTGCTCAGAGAATCTCTAGCCCAAAATATACCTAAAGAGAGAAGCCTCTTTAGAAATTATGGAGTATTAGTTCAAATCCTAATCTCTGATATATAATACTTATATGACCTTCAGAAAATCTCCTGATCTCCCCAAGCCTCAGTTTCCTCATCTTTAAAATGGAGAGGGTGAAAGAACTGAATTAAATGTCTTCTAAGGTTCCATCTATGAGCCTATGTTGTTGTTCAGTTATAGTCAACTCTTCATGATCCTTTTTGGGGTTTTCTTGGCAAAGATACTAGAGTGCTTTGCCATTTCCTTCTCCAGCTCATTTTACAGATGAGGAACTTAGGCAAACAGGGTTAAGTGACTTGCCCAGGGTCACACAGTTACTATGTGAATGAAGTTGAGTTCCACTTTATGAAGATGAATTTTCCTTATTTCAAGCCCAGCCCTCTATCCAATGATTGTGTGTGTGTGTGTGTGTGTGTGTGTGTGTGTGTGTGATTTAATTGGATTTTAAGTCTTCAAATTTTCTGATGCTGAAAGTGATTTCTAATCTGTTCTGTCCAGGTTACCAAACTGAATACCCAGATATTATCTTTCTCCATTCTCCAGTTAGTGCATCAGGCAGACTCTGGTCTAACAGTAAATGTTCTGAGTTTCAAGTTAAGAAAACTAGGTTTCTACCCTTGCTCTTGCATTAACTCACTGTTTGAGTGCCTCACAGGGCAAAATCACTTCACTGTATCTCAATTTCCACATCTTCTGTAAGGGTATGATAATCAGGAAATCACAGAATGTCATCAAGTCTATCCACCTTTATTTTATAGATGAGGAAACTTAGAAAATAAAGGTTATATGACTTGCTCACAGTCACACAGGGAGTAAAAATGCAGAACAAGGATATAAACAAGTTCATTCATTCCAAATACAGTCTGTTTTACTCTATGCTATATTGCCTCTTAATCACCATGATTATTATGTGAATCAAAGGGCAGAACAGACATAAATGCACCATTAAAAATTAACTCTATATGAATAAAAGAGATTATTAAATCAGGAATGTGAAATTTTTTAAGAATCATTCAAGCCTCCCCTTAAAACTTTGACTCAGTATCCCTCAAAGCCACAGCTGGTGAGTCCCCACCAATGTTTCTTTTGTCAAAAGCAATGGGAAAACACCTTAGTTCAAAACAAAACATATTTTATTAAAATAAACATTGTAACAAAACAAATAACAAGGAAAATTCTGCCACTTACACACAGTGATTTGTTCTCCTAAAAGTTATCATACCAAGAATGCATAAAGGAACATCTGTAGGGAAATAAGTGTGTTGAAAGAACACTATGATAGAGAGCATACATGTAGGAAAGAGACATGGCCAAGGAATCTGCATGGAGAGTAAGGGACACATATGTAGGTGGAGAAGGACACACATGTGGGGACTATGTAGAAGAGGCAAACATGGGAGGAATACAGGATTGTGGAATATTTAGAGCCACAGCAACTCACAAACCTAAAGCAATAACCTCAAGGAACACTATTCCATGTCCTGTTGCTTATTTCCCTACAGAATATTTTTGTATTCTGCTCTAGTATCATTGATTTGTAGGCTACAAGGTGATCATTTATATGCTGAACTATTCTCTCCACTGCTCCTACTAGCTGTTCCTCTATGCACAGGGCTTCTTAAAACTGTGGGTCACAAGCCCATTTGGGGTCAAGAAAAATTTGGTAATAGTAAAAGGTTTCTGAATGCACAACGACCAAAATTTAATTCCAAACCAAATACATAATGAATCCGAAGTGTTTCTGGCAGCGTTTGCCTGTGTTGCATCGTGTAACTTCACTGAAGCCTTGGTTCTGAACACAAAGCATGCACACTTTGCACTGTGCATGCCCTCAGGCCATGCAAAGCCAACAAACTGCTTAAAGGCAAATAGGGACTGCAAGTGGGAAAAGTTTAAGAAACCCTGCAGTGTAGTACCTTCATTTGCTGAAGTTTCTGCAGGACTGTTCTCTTCAAGTCTTGAGCTCTTCTCCATTGACACTTACTTGTCTTCCTCTGAATTGTAGCTGCTGTAAAGCCTCTTTCCTATGTTGGATATGTATCATCTCTTTTAGCTCTTGGTACAGGGGCTATTTTAGCTTTCTTGTGATTTATACGCAATCAAAAAAGCCTTAAGGCATTAAACATACCTTGTAAACTCCCTTGCTTCTGTCTTAGATGCTACTCCCTAACTTTGTTTTATTATGTGATTCTTATATTAATTCTTTTCCATTTCTTAAATCTATTTCTTATATTAATTTCTTATATTATTATCCATTTCTTCTATTAATTCTTTTCCATTTCTTTCAACTATTTTCATGCCCATCATGGTCCATGAAATCACCACAGAACCTTTACTCACTGTAAAAAAGAACTAGCAACTTCTGTTCACTCATCAATGAAATCAATACCCTCCCCATACAAAGTATCACAAAACTATCACCTCAGATGGAATTTCGGTGTTTACCTCACACAACACAGTGAACTGAGTCTCCCTTTGTCTTTCTCCTCTCTAATCCATCCCCTATCTCACATACGGTTACCAGACTAGTCTTCTTAAATTCTATTGTTGTTGGGGGGATTTTAAAAATATATCATTCAACTATTCAGAATCTTTCAATGAATCCTTATTATCTATAAAATAAATGCCAAACTCTCTAGTCTAGTGTTCAAGGCTTCCACCAATACAGTTCAATTTCCCTTACCAGTCTTGTCTTTCATTATTCTTCTACATGAATAATCTTCTGCTTCAGCCAAATTGGTTTATTCACTGTCTTCAAATATATAATACAGTTTCTTACTTCCTTACTTTTGCTACCCCATTCCCCCTGCCTCAAATCTACTATACCCTCTATGTTTGTTTACAGACTATAATTCGTTTATTGCCCATCTCAAAACTCACCTCTTCTATGAAACCATCCAATGACTGTCCAAGTTCACAGTGACATATTCTTTCCCTAATCCCTTGCACAACTTAATGTCTGGACCACTCATTTGACAATATGACGTACTGCCTTATACTGTTGGTTGCTTTTTGTGCAAATCATGGCCCACCCAACTGGATCATAAACTCCTTGAGGTCAGGGAATGTGATCTACAGAATCACAGCATATCATAACTAAAAGGAACCTGAGGTAGCATTGAATCTCACCCCCTTGCTTTTGAGGTGAGTAAACTAAGACCCAGAGAGTTTAAGTAACTTGCCTAAGTTCACTTAGCTAGGAAATGGAAAATCTACTTTCAGAATTTTCACAAGCTCTCTGACTCCCAATCCAATATCCTTCCAAATATGCCACACTGCTTCCTTTTCGCGTCCCTCTGTATTTTCAGTGCTGATCATGTTATCTTATTATATAATAATAGCTTAGGAGAGTTCCTTGAGGGCAGGGATCATCAAGCATTTATCTTTTGTATCCTCTTTGAGTCAGTTTCCTCTCCTCTAAAATAGTGGAGTTGGAATAAGTGGTTTTTAGAGTTTTCTCTGATACAGAAGTGGTAAAAAATTACCTCTGCTTGCACACAGAGATGCTCCATGAAAGTGAATCATGCCAGCAATTTAGTGATATAGCCACCAGGTGTCGGTAGAGAGGCATGGCTGTGTGTCCCTATGCAAAATTCATAAAACTGTAAATGTCTTTGAAATAAAAGATTTAGCAGTATTTTCCAAGCTAAAACCTTGTACAAAAATATATTCATTAAGGGTTGGTTATTCAGTAACACGATGTCAGAAATACAGCCTACGCAATAAACAAAAACTAAAGAGAAATCTTCCACATGCTTTTAACTACATGTTTTCCCTAACTAATTTAACCTGTAAATGCTTTGGGGTCTGAAATATACTTATGGAAGTCATAAATTCTTCCCTGACAGTCTGACAGTACAGACCAACCCCAGGATAAATGGAGTTTGGGAGAACTGGAGCCTGATACAGAAGGCCAACTTATTTTCATACCTTCAAGTTAACCGATCATACGTATTTTTGATACATGCGTAACACCAATCCTAACTTCATTTATATCTCATGAAACAATATTTGGAAAACATTGATCTAATAGATTAATCAATCAATCAACAACTAGTACTCAAGTACTTGCTATAGAAGCACTCTGATGGGATTTGTAAAGGTACAAAGACTTCTCATAGAGTCTTTGACCTCCTATGTCTTTCACAAGTAATACTTAGGTTGTAGAGTGGATAGAACGCTGGGTCTAAAGTCAGGAAGATGAGTATTCCTGAGTTAAAATCTGAACTCAGACACTTGCAAGGTGTGTGATCCTAGGCAAGTCACTCAATGGTGTTTGCCTTAATTTCCTCATCTGGAAAATAAGCTGGAGAAGAAGATGGCAAATCATTCTAGTATCTTTGCCAAGAAAACCCCAAATTGGGTCATAAAGAGTAAGACACAACTGAAAACAATTGACCAGCAACAAATGACTTACATGTAAATAACAACATTTGTTTTGTTTCCGTTATGACTTCTTGTGCCTTCTTCTTGTTTCCCCAGTGACATTGTAATCTCTTAGTAGAAAGAAACCTTGCTTTATCCTGCAGCCCCCTGTAATGTATGGCATAGGACCTATATATACTCAGTGAAATTTTGTCAACTGAATGATCGTTATAGCTGTGGGAAGACTGTGGGTTTGCAATCAGAGGATCAGGTTTCAAATTCTGTCTAAATCACTACTTATGTGGATTTAGGCAATTCACATAATATCTCGTTGATTCAGTTTCCTCACCTGTAAAATAAAAAGATTGAATTAGTTTGTCTGGGACCTCTATGATTCATTTCAGCTCTAAATCTTTAAACCTTTATGTATATGTGTGTGTATGTATCTAGCTATTTATCTCTTTGTTTATTTAGGATAAGGGGAAAAACTGAACCTGTGATTTCAAAGGCATAGAAAAACGTATGTGGAAATTCCCTCCAGTGATGAATACTAACCCATCTCTAATTTATAGATTTTTTTGCCCAGGGCGACTGAGAGATTAAGGGACTGGCCCATGTTGATAGGTGACATTTGTCAGAGACAAGACTTGAATCTATGTCTCTTTAGTGACTCCAAGGCTAATCCTCTATCTACATTAGTCAGGCTTCATTCTGTGACCTTCACAACCCCTCTGAATCAAATCCCTCCAAATCTTCTCATCAGCTCTAAGTTTTGCACATGACTTTCTTCCATCAAGAAGCTCTTTCTCAAAAGAAAGAACAGAATAAATGGAGGGCAGGATAGAATGGAGGGAAATGCAGTTAGTTTTTTACAACATGACTGTTATGAAAGTGTTTTGCATGACTACACATATGTAACCTATATCAAATTGCTTGCCTTCTCATTAGGGGTGGGTGAGGAGGGAGGAAAGGAGAGAGTTTGGAACTCAAAGTTTTAAAAATGGATTTCAAAAATTGTTTTTGCATGCAACTGGGAAATAAGATATACAGGCCATGGGGTATGGAAATCTATCTTTCCCTACAAGAAAATAGAGGGGATGGGGATAAGAGAACTGAGGGGTATGATAGAAGGGAGGACAGATTGGGGGAAGTGGTAATCAGAATGCATGCTGTCTTGGGGTGGATGGAAGGGAGAAATGGGGAGAAAATTTGGAACTCAAAATCTTGTGGAAGTGAAGGTTGAAAATCAAAAATAAATTAATCATTTTTTTTTAAAAAAGAAGCTCTTTCTCTGACTACTTCTGCCTCACCCAGGGAGAAGGAAAAAAGATTAGCTAACTTGTCTATATTCTGTCTCATTTAAAGGAAACCACAGGGTAAGATCTCTGTCTTTCTCTGTCTCTATCTCTCTCTGTGGCTATCTCTGTCTCTGTCTCTTTCCCTCCCCTCTCTTCCCCCCCTCTTCTTCCCTCCTCATTTCTCTCTCCTCTTTCTTCTCCCTTCTCTTCTCTTCTCTTCTCTTCTCTTCTCTTCTCTTCTCTTCTCTTCTCTTCTCCTCTCTCCTCTTCTCTTATCTTTTCTCTCTTTCTCTTGCTCTCTCTCTCTCCCCTCCTCCTCCTAATCCTCTTCTCTCTGTCACTCTGTTTGTTTCTGTTTCTCTCCCTTTGTCCCGTTCTCCCCCCTCCCCTTCTCTCTCCCCTTCTCCTTCCCTCTCCCCTCTGTCCTTCTGACTTCCCTCTCTTCCTCCCTGCTGTCTCCCTCACCTGTGAAGACCCTCTTAGCTAGAAAGACAAAACTGATCTTCTCTAGTTCTTCTTTGCCCTAACATCCTAAGAGGTTAGCGCTAGAAGACACCATAGACATTACCTAAGCCAACTCCTTCCTTATTCAAATGAGAAAACTGTGACATAGGAAAGCAAAATGATTTGCTCAAGGTCACACACAAGTACTGGGTTGGCAGAGCTGGGATTCAAACCTCTAATGGAAAAGATACGGACATCATCATTAGTGTCATTCTCTCTTCCTCCACACCTAGAAATAGGCTCTCGATTTCCCCCAATGCGAACTATGACTTCCTCCTACATCTGTCTTCTCCCACCTTTGGGAACCAACCCCCTCCCCAGTCCACCTCCTGTTTCTTAACTTCTCTATAGAGTGACTTGTTAGTTAATTAATAGCCCTGCTTAGCTACCTAGGGTTACAACCAGAAGAATTTTTAAAGAGACAGGGCTAAAACTGAGAGTAGAAACTAAGCAAGATTTTAAACTGGTGTTGGTACAATGGATATGAGATTAAATTTTGTGTCACAGTCTCTGTGCCTTTGCTGAAAACAACCCATTCTGGGAATAATTTCCAGTCTTCTTCTTTGCTTATCCATGTTCACCACATCCGGCAAAGTTTGCTTCAGAACTTACCTCCTTCAGAAAACTTCTGCTAAATTACCTTTTGAGTTAAATTACCTCTGATCCCTTTTGCTGCACATTCCCAATCAGTTGTGACTAAGGCTAGAATAGGGCAAAACTGTGATGTCACTAGCATTTGTCTTCAGAGCTCAAGCCTTCCCTTTCTATATCTTTTCCCTCTCTCCCTCCCTTTAATTCCCCTTCTGTCACTGCCCCCCTTTCAGGCTTTCAGTGACCTCTTGTCTCTCTGAATCTCCGATGTTCAGCAGTGGAACTCATGTTACCCAGTCAAAGCTCAGCGTCAATGAATTGCAAAAGGGTTTGTATTTGCTAGGCTTTTTCTCTCAGTATGGGCTCCAGAGATTTGTCCTCTGTCAAAGGAATAATTTTAAACATCAGAGAAGGTGTTTGTATGAGGAGAAAGGTTCTTTTTAATCCTTCTGAAGGTAGATAATACATATGATCCTGTCCAATTCTTATTTGGCAATTAATAACTAATAATTTCATGTGCCCATCTCTCATTTCTCCAATGAGACTTTAATCTCCCTGAAGGCAGGAAACTAGGTCTTGTTCTAGATCCCCATTTGGAGCCTAACACTGGACTGGGGACTATCAGAATAGTTCAATTTACAATGAATGAATGAATGAATGAATGAATGAATGAACAAAAGAATTGATGAATGAATTAACAAACAAAGAAAAGATTGGAACAAAGCATCTTCTTTATGAAAAGCCTCTCTGAATACTGTTCAGTCATTTTTCTCTCATGTCTGACTCTCTGGTTAGATCAAACAACAACAAAAAACCAGTGAGGGTTTAAAGAATTCGTAGATACTAGTCAGTCTGTCTAGTCCTTTTAGGATGTACTTCCCCCATATTCAGTCCTGCACCCTAGGACTTGAAATGCCACAGTTTTTAATCCAGTGCAAGAGTTAGGTTCCAATGTCCCACTCTCCACCTAAATAACCCTTTGTTCAGAGGCTCTGCTCCCTCTGTAACTTCCTAGGTGTCTGTGTGTTCGACCTTCGTTGCTGAAGAAGACCATGCCATCAGAGAAATAATGACATGACTTGCACTTGACCTTGTTTTGAGTGAGGGAGGACTGTGCAGGTCACCAGCCTCACTTCTCCTCCAGAGCCATCTGAATCCAGTGACCAGATATTCATCAGGATGACTAGAGATGACCCAGGATGAGGCAATTGGGGTTAAATGACTTGCCCAAGGTCACACAGCTAGTGAGTGTCAAGTGTCTGAGGTGAGATTTGAACTCAGGTCCTCCTAACTCCTACACTGGTGCTCTATCCACTGCACCACCTAGTTGCCCCACTGGGCTACATAACTTCCTAGGAGTTAGTGTCGCAGTTACCACAGCTTTCTTTGAAAGCATCATTGTGTGACATGACAGTTATTCTGTGTGACCTCAGGTAATTCACTTCCCATTTTCAGTCTTGCAATCAATTCATCTGGGAATCAGGCAACACTCCCTGGACCTCACTTTTTCCATTTAAAAATACTTGCTATAGTGTTTCCTTTAAAATTTATAAAGTGCTCCCTGAGCCCACATGTACAAAATATTTATAGCAGCACTTTTTGTTGGAGCAAAGAATGGAAGAGGAAGGGATGTCCGTCACTTGAGGAATGGCTAAACAAATTGTGGTATATGAATGTAATGGAATAATATTGTGTCATAAGAAATGACAAAAAAAGATGAATTCAGAGAAATAGGAAAGTCTTATATGCGGAGTAAAATGAGTAAAATCAGGAGAACTACTACATTGTAAAAGAAAACACTTAAGGAAAGATTTAAGAACTCTAATTATCACAATGACCAATCTGGACTAAAGAAAACTCATGATAAAGTATGCCTCTCACCTTCTAGCATAGAGGTAATAGACTAGAGGGCAGAACATGACATATATTTGGGGGCAGGCCCAATGCATGGAACGGTTTTGCTTGGCTATACTTATTTATTACAAATGAAAGCTTTTTTTTTTTAGGTGGAAAGTTGAGGTGAGAAGTAGGAGAGGTTGTGAAAATCTTACTTCCTTTCCCCAATAAAAAAAGGAGAAAAGATTATCAATGAAACATCAAAAAAAATATATAGAAGAAAAAAGGAAGTTCAGAAGCAGACAGAGATAAGCAAGAAAATGCTGATACTATTGTGTTAAAATTAAAATAAGTGGTAACTAAGAAATTCATGTTTTCACATACAATCTTCTTTGTTCACATTTGATGATGCTACCAAGTTTATAATTAAAAAATAAAATTTAAAAAGCATAACCTACTTTCTATGACTTTCTGTATCTTTGCCTTAAAAACATAGAATTCTGGGGTTGGGAGGTAAGGGTGGGAGTGTGAGATAAGTAAAAAATGTGTTCATTTAGGCAGAGAATAAGAAGCAGCTTCTCCCTTATTTTAACCAACTCAAATTTTGCCATAGTGGGATGACATCACTGCTGGAGAACTGAGCGGAGAGAGACAAGGTCAGAACTTGGAGCAATGAATGAAAAGTTACAGAGAAGCAGGTAAAGAAAAACATCCCAACACTTAGAGCCATGGCAAAGCGGAATGGGATGCTTTCAATGCTTCATCATGTAATCAATGAAACTGGCTACCTCTGACCTGTTAGGATTATAAGGGTACTCCTAAGAGATTGGGGATCACTTTTTCCTAAAGGTATTACTTAAAGCTGTCATTCTCTCATCACTGTCAGCTGCAGCAATTAACATTCTGAGTCCATTTAACAAGTTAGCTTTTACAAAGGTTTATTTCTTTTGAAGATACAATAGGGACAGAAGTATAAACATTTTTTACTGTTACCACCTCAGTCTCTAAGAGAGTGGGCTCGTGCATGCTTCACACAGATTCTGCATAATATTGATCCCACTGAGATTATGTTCAAATACAGCATCGCTGCTTCTTAGCTACCTCTGGGCTGAGTCCTAAAGGGTGCTCCTTGATCCTTAGGACCTCAAAATTGAACTGGCTGGCTGCAACCCCCAACATGGATTCCATCCTGGACTTCCTGGCTGCTCACTTCCCTGATCTTTGGAAAGGCCTCAGCCTCCAATCACCTTCACCCAAAAAGAAAGGTCAAATGTTGAGGTAAAGAACAGAGGCCCTTATTCATGAGCCATATTGGCCTGGAATGGGGAGAGCCCAAGGCCTCTGTCCTTACTGCATTGTGTCTCTCCTCTCACTGGAACACCAACAGGAAGGAAGGAGTCAAACCAAGAAAAAAAAAGAGCTAATGCTTTTGGAACGTCCTACCCACTCCCCATCTCCCCTCCTCCCCAGTTCCAGCTAAGCAGCCAATCAAATAGTCTCCTCTTCACCAGGTAGTTCACAAATCAGAACCAGTTACAGAAGGTCTAAGCATGCTCCAAAGTCCGTGTGGGGGTTGCATAAGCCAAGCACCCTGTACAGGTTCATCAGAACTGGGCTTAGTGTCCATTCTCCCATAGTGTCCATACAATAGGGTCATTGATAGAGAGTTGGAAAGCAAGTTAAAAGTCAACTCCCTCATCTTATGGACAAGGTAACTAAGGACCAGAGAGGCCATGACTTGCTCTAAGTTAGTGGTTACCAATATTTTCTGATCCTTCAACAACAACAAAATATGCTGTGAACTCCCAGAGTAATTTAATACACTATTCATAATATTCTTTTAGATTTATGCATTAAGTACCGATAATAATTATAATCAAAATGCTTGCTCCAAAACATTCCAAATTAAAATTTCTTGTACAATACAATATTATTAGTATATTATAATGTAATATAACATAAAGCAAGCACAGCTAGGTGGTGTAGTAAATAGAGTGCCAGGGCTGCAGTCAGGAAGACCTAAGTTCAAATTCTATCTCAGATACTTACCAGCTGTGTGACCCCGAGCAAGTCAACCTTGTTTCCCTCAGTTTCCTCATATGCAAAATGAGATGAAGAAGGAAATGGCAAACCCCTTCAGTAACTTTGCCAAGAAAACCCCAAGTGGGGTTACAAAGAATCGGACACAGTTGGAATGACTCAGTAACAAAAACCACATACTTAGATCTATCAGGAATTTTTCCATTACTAGAAGATTACTTGCAGTTTTTGTTCTTTAGAGCTCCCTTCTTTCTGGTGATCCACTGCCATATCCCATCACTGTGAGAATTTTTAAATTGTCCGTGTTAATTAATCCCCCTCCCTGGAGCCTTTAGAGTAAAAGCTAGTGACTCACTTGTTGGAGAAGATTCCTGGACAAAAGCAGGTTGGAACAGATGGCCTCTTAAGTTCATTCCAACTCTGACTCTGGTTGAGACAGAATAGTGTAGTGAAAAGAACTCTGGACCTGGATTTGGGAAGAACTGGGTTCAAACTCTGCCTCAGCCATTTACTTATAATCTCTGGGATTGAGGGCAAGTCACTTAACCTTCTGTGTCTCAGGTATGCTCCATCTGATAAATGAGAAAAAAGGGGAGGAGCTCCTAAGGTCCCTACTAGCTCTACATCTATAATACTGTGTATCTAGGCTTTAGAGAGCCTGCCCTAATCAATATTGATGTGCAGGCTCCTATTTAGTCTAGAGACGCAGGATATATTCACCAGTTGTCCTGTTCCACCCCACCCCACCCACCATGGAAAGAAAGCTATCTATTCAATTGCCACCATGACTATCCAAGGGGTATTCCTAAGGGTCGGAAAGAATTTTTTTAGATTATTTTTCATAACAACATTCATTACTAATCTCTTACATTGTCCTCATAACATTTCTATGAGAGAAGAAAGACAAAAATTAATTATATCTATTTTATAGATGAGGAAACCAAGTCACAGAAAGTTGTGACTCACCTGAGGTCATAGAGCAAGTGGAGCCAGAACTAGAAGCCAGCACCATTGAACCATTCTGTCTCCACTTTAGGGTAACCAAAATGGGTCTCTGTCCTCTGACAGACTCAGCCATTTTCCTTGTTAATTTTTTAGCAGACAAAATGTTCTGGTTAATGATTCATGGAAGACTGTTGCACCACATCCTTTGGAATTCAGGATATAATAATACTAAGACAAGCCCTAGCCTTTAAAACCCAAAACCTTAACGGTGCAAACAGCCAGTGGGGAGCTGCCTCAGACCCTCTACATTCTAATCATCTAGGCAACTCAGAAGAGTCTTATGGGCCCCTCTACCTTTCTCTCCCACCACCCGCCTTCTAGGCAAGACCAAGGGTTTATTCGGATAACTTCATTGTCCAAAAATACCATAAAAATAAAATCTGTATGGCTAAAGTAGCGTTTAATTCTTCTCCTCCTCTTCCCCCTCCCTTATAATGCCCTAAGAGTTAGTTTTCTATCTGACTATAGCTTCTAGGCAGGCACTAAGCTTTGGTAGGTGGACTCAGAGAGCTCCTTTATGCCTTGCAGTCCTCCATCCCTCCTTGGACCAAGAGTGCAACAGTGAAATAATGTGGTCTATTTAAAATTAGCTACGTCTATAGCCATTGCTTTTTGTTTTCCTCTAAAATGCCAAGTATTAAAATTTTTGTTGACACAAGATCTTATTTATTTGAAAACTAAGAGAAAATGCAGCTCAATATTTTTACCAAATTGTAATTTTAGTAAAGTACAAAGTACTTTAGTAAAGTACAGGTCATTTAACCATTTGTAATTAAAAATAACTAAAAAAATTTAGATATATACTTTATCATAATAAACTTGTTCCCAGAATTCCCAAATCTAACTTTAATAATGAACAGCTACATTTTTTAGATAATTGATTCAGGACAGCTGAGCCTGTGAATAACAAGATGAGACTGAATTGTTATACTATTAAGCATAGGAGTGAATATATAGAGTCAGAAGTTCTCAAAGGCTCAAGTCATAGCATGAATTCACAAATTCATATTCAGAATTGTACATTCATTAAACATACAACATGTACATATATTAAGAATTATATTATAATATTGTTATAGTCTGTTCTCAATATAAAATTGGTGGTTCTTTGACTGATTATTCTATATTGGTTGAGAGCTGGAAGAATTTTGTATCATCACTATTTTCTTTGAAATTTATGAAATTATGATGGATTTCAAAAACAATCAATAAATAATGATGCCATCAGGAAAGACAAAAATATACGTGATATATTTGCCCTCAGGACCCTTTCCAGGCCAATGGACCCTGGTCATTTGTACTGGTGACAGGGACAAACCAATGGGTAACTTCTGAAAGAAAGACCCCTTAGAAGGCTTGTGTAAATTGATGCAGAGATAAGAAAGCAGAAGCAAGAGATATCTATCTATCGATCTAATTCAAAGCCTATCTTTCTGTCTGTTATATCATGATACATCTTATGCCAGTGTATTAAAAAAACCCAAAATATCTCATAACAAAGGAGATATTCTCCTTGTCTCCTAGTGAACAAAGTCATTTGATGTTTGGGGAAACAAGGCACTGGAGAAGGTACGTAAGTTGAGGGGGAGGGTAGAATAAGGACATGGTAATTTGACCCCCAAAACAAATATCTGTCTTTCTGCTTTCATTTATATATGATGCGTATGTATATAGAGACATATACATGAATATGTATATACGTATGTATGTATATCTTGATCTTCTGTATGTAAGATGCCAATATCTTCCTGGTGGTTTTTTTGCTGATGCCTGTCAAGAGGACTGTGAGATGAGATAACCCAAGTGCCCCATGAAATGATGTTCCCATCTAGTGATCTTGTAAAAAATGACCTGACTAATATAATTAAACTAAAAACACCATGAAAATTCAGCAGCTCATCAGAAATCAAATTGATGCAAATTAGTGCAACTAATTAATGCAGTGGCCAGTCTTGCTTTCAGAGGAACAATGTTAAATATTTTTTCTGCCCTAGAGAGGAAATGGACTAAGGGTAGAGAATGTTGCATGTGCTGTCAGATGAGATTGCTAGATCAGTTTGCTTTGCTCGACTGTTTTGTTGTTGTTCTGTCACTAGGTACAAATCTGGGAAAGTGATCATTGGGAAGTAATAGTGTCATGAGACCAAAAGTATCTTTTTAAAAAGGGGGAGGGCATCGGATTAGCTAAGGGATTCTTAACCAGGGGTCTATGGATAGCTTTCAGGAAGTTTGTGAACTTGGAAGGAGGAGGGGTGGAAATTACATTGGGCAGCTAGGTGATGCAATGGATAGACTGCCTGACCTGAATTCAGAAACATTCATCTTCCTGAGCTCAAATCTGGCCTGAGATAATAACTGTGCAACCCTGTGCAAGTCACTTAACCCTGGTTGCCCCAGTTTCCTCATCTGTAAAAATAAGCTGGAGAGGAAAATGGCAAACCACTCTAGTGTCTTTGCCAAGAAAACCTTAAATGAGGTCACAAAGACTCTGAAATGCCTGAACAACAATAGAAACTACATCTTCATTTTCCCTAATCTCTACTAGGCTTAACTTGACTATCAAAAGATCTTTTAATACGAAAATAGTTAAGAATTCCTGGATTAGATAAGCTTGAACTTCAAAGGTCCCTCTATATAAGAGGTTTTTAACTTTTTTGTATCCTGGACACCTTTTAAAAAAAATATTTTATTTTTTTTCCCTAATTACGTGTAAAAACAATTTGAACATTTGGGTTTTGGTTTTGTGTTTTCAAGTTTTGAGTTCCATCATGGACACCTTTGGTAGACTAGTGAAACCTATGGACCTCTCCTCAGAATATTTTAAGCCATAAAATAAAATACATAAGATTATAAAGACAACCAACTGCATGTGAAAACAATTATCAAAATGTTTCTCTAAACATGTACATAGATTAACCATAAAGGGTATATGAAGGAAGATGCTATGTGCATTCAGAGAAAGAACTGATAAATAGAACTATGTCTAAAATGCTTTTACTATTTGTGTCTAATGGTAGCCATCCCTAGGATGGGAAAGGGAAAGAGAGAGAAGGAAGAAAAAAGAAAAGTTACTTGATAACTTTATTATATATTTAAAGTTATACATAATTGATTTGTAGTTTCATATGCAACTATCTTTTTAAAAAAATTCTACTATGTTATGAGGGGCAGCTAGGTGGTGCAGTGGGTAGAGCACCAATGCAGGAGTCAGGAGGACCTGAGTTCAAATCTCACCTCAGACACTTGACACTCACTAGCTGTGTGACCTTGGGCAAGTCACTTAACTCCAATTGCTTCATCCTGGGTCATCTCCAGTCATCCTGATGAATATCTGGATTCAGATGGCTCTGGAAGTGAAGTGAGGCTGGTGACCTGCACAGCCTTCCCTCACTCAAAACAAAGTCAAGTGCAAGTCATGTCATTATTTCTCTGATATCAAGGTCTTCTTCGGCAACGAAGGACGAACACACACACACACCCACACTGTGTTATGCAAAACCTTGTATTATGTCATAAATTAATATATTTATTTCATTATTTCATGAAATAATTTATTTCACAAATTTAAAATTTTTAGAAGATGCATACATAGACCCTGTATTAATACCCTCTGGCTGAGGCCAGAAATGACAAAACCAGAATTAGAACCCAAGTCTTCTGATTCCTTTTCTATCATGTGATCTTCAAAGCTACTTTCAGCTTAAATCTGTGATTAGGCTCAAGAATCCTTGCCTGACCTCTTGGGTTTAAGCTTTTTTAATTTGAATCCATCTAAAAAGAATTCTAAAATAATGAAAAAATAAGCCTTTTTAAACACAGGCTGATGTCTGGCCTCATGTTTCAAACCTGCTGCTTAGACCTCTGTGTTCCATTAAGGCTTAATCCCTGGAGATGAAGAATGCCAGGGAAAGATATTGCCAAGCTTTCCTGGCACTTAGACGCATGAACATTACAGAAGATCATCTAGCTGAGCCTATTCATTTTACATGTGAGGAAGTAGAAGAGCAATTCCCAAAGCACACATGGACAGAAATGACAGAGCTAGGATGAGATGTGCTCTATGTATGCCTCTGCCATGACTTTGCTGTGTGACCTTAAGCTAATTACTTTCCATCTCTGTACCTCTTCCTTATAACAAGGTTAGTAATAATACCAATGCAGGAATGTCAGCATCACCCAATGCCATATTTTTTCCATATTCCATTTACATATTTTTACATATTCAGACCCTGTTACGAAGCTTGATGTGAGAAGCAGTGTTGGTAAAAGGAGAATTTGGACCATGTACTTTTTAGCATAATGGTCTCCAGGTCATGAGAAGAGAAAGGGTTAACAATGTTCCTGTGAGAGGCTACCCACTCTAGGCACATTGGATGTGCCAATCTCTCTGCATTCCTCCTAGGTGGTGGAGACCCTTAAGTCTTTTTTTGTCTTCCTCCTCACCCTGTCTCCCACCCCAAAACACACACACAAGTGACTATGACAAGTGATACAGCCAGCTCCAGGTGAGGGTTTTATAAGGGGGGTGACACTCCACTGTGTCTAACTCGTTTTCTGTCTCTGATGTCACAGGTCAGGAAACCCCAGAGATTGGCCTTCAAATCCAACCTTAGTATATGTATGGAAACTTCCAGTGTAAAAGCTTCCCAGAAAAGGGAAGAATTAGGTATTCAGAAGGGGAACAGTGCCAGGCAGGAGAAGAGGGGGTGTCTAGAAAAGAGAAAGGAATCTGCACTACAGCAAGAGAAGCTCTGATTAAAGACAACCAACCAATGACCACAACAGAGGTTGTGGGGCAAGTGTGCCCAGACATGTGCAAGGCATTGATTGTATGGACACAGACAGACAGACAGACAGACAGAGAGAAAAAGAGAGACAGAGAGGCAGAGAGAGACAGAGAGAGACAGAGACAGAGAGAGAGAGAGAGAGACAGTTTTTGAGCTCAGAGATCCAGCTGTAGTGGAAAGAGCACTAGACTTACAATCAGCAGGCCAAACTCTTGTTTCCTCTTCTTTGAAATGGGGCAAATGGCAATAGTACTACTCAGTTATACAAGTATAATAGTACTACTTAGTACTAAGTACTTAGTACTACTTACTTAGTACAATAGTACTACTTAGTTATACAAATTCAGTACACAACAACAAGGAAGACATGGTGTGCTACAGTAGTTCAGATGCAGGGGAAAGAGAGCATTGTGAATTGGGTCCATCTATAATTCTTGACTTTCGTCTCACTCTTTAATCCCTTACAGTCTGGCTTCTGACCTTACCATTCCACTCAAACTGTTCTCTGCAGTTACTAACGATGTCGTAGTTGCCAAATCCAATGACCTTTTCTCAATTCTTGACCTCTCCATAGCCTTTGACACCTTTGATCACTCTTTAACTTGATATTCTCTTCCCTCTAGGTTTTCAGGACACCACTCTCTCCTGGTTTTTCTCCTACCTCTCTGATTGCTCCTTCTCTGTCTCCTTTGCTGAATCCTCCTCCAGATTATACCCTCTAATTGTAGGTGTCCCTCAGGGTTCTGTCCTGAGCCCTCTTCTCTTCACCCTCTATACTACTTTTCTTGATGATCTCATCAGCTCCCATTGATTTAATTACCATCTCTATGCTGAGGATTCTCAACTCTACCTTTCCTGCCTCAGTCTCTCTGCTGACCTCCTTGATTCTCTCATTTCCAACTGTTTTTCAAACATCTTAAACTGGAAGTCTATGAGACCTTAAATTCAGACCTTAAACTTAAACCATCTTAGACTGAGTATTTTCAAAACAGAACCCATTATCTTTCCTCCTAACCCTCCAGCTTTGCCTATTACTGTAGAGAACACCATCCTTCTAGTCTTGGAGGCTCACAACCTAGGAGTAATCTTGGACTCCTCACTCTCTCACTGCTCACTCCCCCCAACCTGCCTAAAAATCCAAGCCATTGTCAAGACTTGTCAATTTCACCTTTGCAACATGTCTCCTATACACCTCCTTCTGTCCTCTGACATTACCACCTCTCTAGTACAGGCACTCATCACTTCACACTCAGAGTATTGCAATAATCTGCTGGTGAGTCTGCCTGCCTCAAGTCTCTCCCCACTCTAATCCATCCTTCATTCAGCCACCAAAGTGACTTTCCTAAAATACAGGTCTGATCATGTCACACACACACACACACACACACACACACACACACACACACACATTCAATAACTTTCACTGGCTTCCTATTGCCTCCAGGAGCAAATACAAACTGCTCAAAGTCATTCATAACCTAACCCCTCCCAGGTTTCCAGTCTTCTCACTCTGATGCAGTGACACTAGCTTCCTGGTTGTTGCAGAAACAAGACACTCCATTTCTTGGCTATGGCTTAGGGTGTTTTCTCTGGCTGTCCCTCATTCCTAGAATGCTTTCCCTCCTCCACTCTGATTTCTCTCCCTTGCTTCCTTTAAGTCTTATCTAAAACCCCACCTTCTACAGATAGCCTTCCCCAAGCCCTCTTAATTCCAGTGTCTTCTTTCTGCTAATTATTTTCAATTTATGAAGATGAAGCCAAGAGGGCAGAGTACATGCTAGAACCCAGCTGAATGCTCCCAATATTCCCATCCAAACAACTTTAAAATAATGATTCAAATCAAATTTTGGAGTGTCAGACCCAACGAAAGGTCAGAGGGAGACATTTTTTTGGCCCAGAGTGTAGCAGGAGCACCAGCACTAGACCTTGGAGGTGACTACAACAAAAGCAGCAGCAGCAGCAGCTTCAGGAACTTATCCCAGAGATGGTAAAGGGGCAGGACAACTGGTCAGAAAGAGATTACAGAAAACTTTTTGCTGGCACTAGGTATAACTGGTACTGATTGGCAACTCTATGGTCCATACACAATTATCTGGATCACAGTTACAGGATGGAGAGGAGCATTAGTGGACAGTTATAGGAAAGCAGGGGCACTGCTATTAGTACCAAGGCAAAGAGAAATGCTTTCAGCTTCACGGGAGCAGGAGCCTTTCCTGGGTAAAGAGGAGAGAGTAAACCAGGATAGCAGTGACCACACCTCTCTCAGGATCACACCACCTTGGAAACACCAAAAAATTTGTAAACCCCTAGAACCAACTCTAAAAACAGCAACATTAAAAAGCCTGAAGTTTGGGATAGTGCCTCCCAAACTTAAGGTGAGCAAAGTCTAACTTTAACATAAAGTTCAAAGCCAACAAATAGTCTGGGGAAAAAAGCAAACAAACAAACAAAAGAACTTGACCATAAAAAGCCACTACAGGGAAGACCAAGGTATGAACTTAGAAAAAGACAATATAGGAAATGTGAAAACAGTTACATGCAAAGCCTCAAAGAAAAATGCTAACTAGACCCAGTCCCAATAAGAATTCTTGGAAAAGTTAAAGAAAGAGATAAAAGTGTTAGAGAAAAAGTTGGCAAAAGAAATGAGAGTGATGCAAGAAAATTATGAAAAGAAAATTAACAGCTTGGTTAAAAGAGGCAAAAAAAAAAACAGTGGAGAAAATAATACCTTAAAAAAAATTGGTCTAGTGGTAAAAGAGGCACAAAATATTACTGAAGAAAAGAAATCCTTTAAAAAAACAGAATTGGCCCAAATGGAAGAGGAAGTTTAAAAAAATTCACTGATATAGAGTAAAAAAAAAATCACTTTAAAAAACAGAATTGACCAAATGAAAAAAGAGATACGAAATCTAACTGAAGAAAATAATTCCTTAAAAATTAGAACTGAGCAAGTGGAAACTAACAACTCTGTGAGATATCAAAAAACAATAAAACAGAGTAAAAATAATGAATAAATAGAAGAAAATGTGAAATATCTCATTGAAAAAACAACTAATCTGGAAAACAGATTGAGGAGAGATCATTTAAGAATCATTAGACTACCTGAAAGCCTCAGTCAAAAAAAAAGACCTTAGACATCACATTTCAAGAATTATAAAGGAAAAGTGATGCAATATTTTAGGTCCAGAGGGTAAAATAGAAATTGAAAGAATCCACTAATCACCACCTGAAAGAGATTCCAAAATGAAAGCACAGTACTTGAAAGAAGAATAAAAATGTAAAAACATGGAAGAGTAATCATAAGGGACTCAAAAAATTAAACTGTTTACATTCCTATATGGGAAGATGATACACGTAACTCTTAAGAACCCTATCATTGTTATGGCAGTTAGATGGAGTTTGTGCAGAGAGAGGACACATATGTGAGTCGATTATGTTAGTATTATCTCAAAAAAAATGTAGAGATTAGAAAGAGGGATGCACTGAGAAAACGGGGAAGGGAGAGGTAGAAGGAGGAAGCTTTTCTTACATAAAAGAAGAGTGCAAGGAAGAGCTTTCATAATAGAGGGGAAAGAGAGCAAGTGCGGTGGGCAATGCTTGAATCTAGCTGTCATTGGAATTGGCTTAAAGAGTGAAAATATACATGTATACACACACACACCACACATTTGAGTATAGAAATCTATCTTACCAAATAAGCAAATAGCAGAGGAAGGGAATAAGAGATATGGGGGAGGAGGGGAGGGAGAATTATAAAAGGGAGGGTGGATTAAGAAAGGCAGTGATCAGAACCAAAACAAACCTTTCAGAAGGGGCAGGATAAAAAGAGAGATAGAGGATAAACATAAGAAAATATGATGGAGGAAAACACACAGTAATTATAATTGTGTGAGCTCACCCATAAAACAGAAGTGAGCAGCAGAATGGATTAGAAACCAGAACCCAACAATATGTTATGTACAAGAGACACACCTGAAACAGAAAGACACACACTCACAGTTAAAATAAAGGGCTGGACCAGAATCTATGATGTTTCAGCTGACCTAAAAAAAAAAAAAAAAAAAGACAGGGGTAACAATCATGATCTCAGACAAAGCAAAAGTAGAACTAATTAAAAGAGATAATCAGGGAAACTATATTTTGCTAAAAGTATCATAGACAATGAAGTAATATTAAAAAATAGAGCAAATTTCTCTAATAAAAGGTCTCATTTCTCAAATATATAGAGAACTGAGTAAAATTTTTTTTGAAAAGTGAATGTCATTCCCCTATTGATGAATGATAAAAGATATGAAGAGACAGTTTTCAGAAGAAGAAATCAATGCTATCTATAGTTATATGAAAAAAAATGCTCTCACTATCAATTAGAAAAAGGTAAATTAAAACAACTCTGAGGTGCCATTATCAGAAATGACAAATGCTAGAAGGGATGAGTGAAAACAGGTACATTAACTATTTTTGGAGCAGTAAACTGGTTCAACCATTCTGGAGAACAATCTAAAATTATGCCCAAAGGGTTACAAAACTGTGCATGCCCTTTGATGCAGTAATACTACTACTAGGTCTGTACCTGAAAGAGGTCAAAGAAAAAGGAAAAAGATCTATACACAGAAAAATGTTTATAGCAGCTCTTTCTGTGGTGGCAAAGAATTGGAAATTGAGGAAATGTCCATCAATTGGTGAATGGCTGAATAACTTGTAGCATATGATTGTGATGGAGTATTATTGTGCTGTAAGAAATTACAAGGGGGTGGCTTCAGAAAACATACCAAGACCCACATGAACTGATGCAAAGTGAAGTGAGAAGAACTGGGAGATCATTGTGTGTAGTAACAGCAATTTTGTATGATGATCAGCTGTGGAAAAACTTTGCTACTCTGATCAATACAATGATCCAAGACAATTCCAAAGGACTCAGTAATGAAAAACTGCTATCTACTTCCAGAGAGAGAACTGATGAACTCTGAGTACAAACTGAAATAATTCTCTCTCTCTCAGTGTCTCTGTCTCTGTCTCTGTGTCTCTCTCTCTTCATCTCTATCTCTCTGTCTCTCTTCGTCTGTCTTTCTCTCTGTCTTTTGCTTTTTTTGGCTATATGACCAATATGAAAATATATTTTGCTTGATTTCACATATATAATTGATATCATATTGTTTACCTTTTCAGAGAATGGGGGAGTGGTAGAAGGAAGGGAGAAATCTGGAACTCAAAATCTAAAAAGAAAAGAAAGCTAAAAATAAATAAATAATAATCTTCTTAAAAAGAAACTAATGTTAACTATTGTTATACTGTGTATGTCTATAACTCAAAATAATTTTTGATAAATAAGGGGAAAAATCTTTCCTATTTATCCTGTACCTAGTTTGTATATATCTGTTTGCATGTTGTCCCTTCTTTCTGGAGGGCAGAGACTCTCTTTTGCCTCTTTTTGTATCCCCAGCATTTAGCACAGTGCCTGACTCACAGTAGATGCTTAATAAGTGTTAATGAATTGATTAAGGCATTTAGAGAAGACTTGAGGGATCATGAAGATAAAGGAAATGGACAAGAGCTAGACCAAAAGGACAAAAAAGGGAAGGGGATATTCATTCTAGTCAGGAGGAAGGTGCAAAGGCATGAAGTGGGTCACAGGGCATGGTGAAGGCTATTGCCCCTCAAGGAATGTTAGAGCTGGAAGAGTCCTTAGAGGTCTTCTAGTCCCATTTTATATATGAGGAAGCAGATTCAGAAAGGAAAAGTGACTTCCCAAAGTCATACAGATGATGAGGCCAGTCTCTCTGGAGCCAAGAATATGTTTGGGGATGAAGAAGGAGATGAGGTAGTATAGTGGGGCTTGCAATGAGATTCATCTTTGCCTTCACCTAATCCTCAAGGCCATTCCCATACAACCCACACACTACTACAATGGTGTAGGTAAGTAGGATCATACCATAGAAGTCCTTAAATGCCAGACCTAAAGGGGTAACTCTATTTTATTTTCTTTTAAAATTTTAACTTTTTATTTTTCTGAAATTTATGAACATCAATAAATACAAACATCTATACATACAAACAAAAGAAAAAGAGGTTTGTATATAAAGCCATAATTCTCCACTATATTCAGATTCTTTCATTTTTCATAATGTGTAATCAATTCAACATATTAGTTTCAAAGCTATCTTGTTGGGTTTTTTCTTCTGTCCAATTTTAAATGCTTCATTAACACTTTTTTAGCTCTATCTTTTATTTTTGGTATCCCAGTCGCTGACTCACTCCAACAACACCCCAACCCACTCTTTTAACAAATAAGCTTTGTTGAGCAAAACTAATCCACATAAAGACCATGTCTAAAAACGTGTGCCTCATTCTGTACCTTTAGTCTGTGACTTCTCTTTCAGCCCTTTGTGATGCTGCTTGTTCACTGAAATTAGTAAAGTAACTCTTCCAAAATTATTTTTCTTTACATAGTTTTTTTTCTGTTTTTGCTAATTCTTCAATTATTGAATATTAAATTTCTTAGTCTCCACTTATGTTTGAAATTTTTCTTTAAAAATTCTACTGATCTTAATTTTTGTGTTGTTGCCAGTAAAGTATATCTTTTATATTTCTGCTTTTCTATATTTATCTGTGAGGTTTTTACGTCCTAGAACATGGTTAGTTTTTGCAAAGTTTGCCATACGCAGCTGAAATATACATGCTTTTCTTGATTCCCACTTAGTAAATGCAAAGATTTGTCATATCTTTTAAAAAATTCTATCCAGGTCCTTAACTTCTTTCTTTCTTATATATTTGTTATACTTGTCCAGGTCTGAATAAGGCAAATTGATGTCCCTAATTATACTTTTGCTGCCTATTTCTTTCAGGAATTAAATTTTTCCTTTAAATACTTTCTTTGCCATTAGACACATATATATTAAACATTCATATTATTTCACTGTCTGGGGTACATTTAAGTATAATGCAATTTTTCAGCTTATTTTTTTTAATTAAACCTATTTTTACGGTTGTCTTATCTGATGTTATCGCTGATATTCCTGCCTTTTTTTTTTTAGTCTTCATAAAGCATAATAGATTTTGCTTCAGCCACCTATTTTCACTCCATTTGAATCTTTATGTTTCAAGTGTTTCTCTGGTAAACAACATATTGTGGTATTCTTCTTCCTAATCTAGTCTACTACTCTTTTCCATTTTGTGGGTAATTCCTACAATCCACATTCTTTATTATGATTGCTCACTGCAGTCCTGGGCTGGATAAGTGTGTTTATCACTCTGGTTTCTCACTGGATTTCATGATCATTATTTGATAAAGTACCCTTTTTCAAATCTTTGCTAAAACATACATGGGAGAACTAGGCTCCTCTATGACTTGTCAACATTGCTGTTTCAACTGAAAGTCCTCTATTTTGTTTTTATCCAAGTATCGATGTCTTTAAAAAAAAAAGCAAGGACGAGGTCACTTCCTAATCACCTTCCCTCCACTCCCACCATAGAACTCTTTCTCATAGCAAAGAAGTATAACCTCATTTTACAGCTATGGTCTACTTCCTCTCTGCTAAAAGGAGGGAAGCACGTTCTATTGCCATCTCTCTGAAGTCAAGATTGGTTAGAATACAACGTTTCATTCTCTTAGCCTCTTGCCACACCACAACTTTATCCAATCAGATAATTTATACCAGGGCTTTTTAAACTGCGGGTGGCGACAACATTTGGGGTTTCACAACTGCCTGTGGGGGTCACAAAAAAATTGGCAACCATAAAAGGTTTCTGAAGGCACAATGACCAAAAATTAATTCAAAATCAAACATGTAATGAATTCAAGGTGTTTCTGGCAATGCTTGTCCATGTTGTATTGTACAACTTCACAGCAGCCTTGGTTCTGAACACACATGTGCAGTTTGCACAGCACATGCTATCATGCCACACAACACCAACAAACTCTGCCAGAAATACCTTGGCTCAGATTTCAGAGTTGTATGTTATGAATTGCTGTGAATTTACAGTGTTTAAATATGTATTTACACAAAATAGTTAAATAAATTTTGTCTTGGAATTGGGACAGAATTTCCAACAGTTTCTGAAATGGCCTTAAACATACGTTTGCCATTTTGTACTATGTATTTATGTGAAGTGGTGTTCTCAAAATTGATGATTATAAAATCAAAATATCAATTAGCTCAGAAAAGTATTGAAGATGCTCTACATCCTGTAGTATCAAATATTCCACCAAGATTTAATTCTTTATGTAAAAATAAGCAAGCACATCCAACTCATTAGTATGCAAACTTGCTTTCATCTTTAAGAAATGTATGTATATCAAAGAACTGTTTTAAAATAAATTTCTTTATGATTTTATATACCTATGATACCTGGACTTGCATAAAAATTTCTCGGGCAAAAATGGATTGCAAGTGAAAAAGTTTAAGAAGCCCTAATTTACACAACTTCAAAGGGAAGATCAAGAAATCATTCTTACACGGTATATTGATTGTCCCTGAAAGTAGTTAAAGGTTCCTAGTGAAATCATGTATTCCACTGGGCCTAGAAGACAATCTGAGTCACCCAACATGGCAGTAACTTTTAGAAGATTTATAATATTTGTCAGAAGCAAAATGAGGTTTAACTCTACTGGCATATGACTGCCCATACAAGCAACCTAAGATGGAGCTATCATGAGAAGACAGCTGTTGAAGAAAATAAAACAATTTGTTCATGAAAAAGAGAGGCTAATATCAAAGTACATGCCAAGGTTGATCCTTCTGCAGGGAAATTATGCAGGAGGCTATGCCAATGTCCCTTAGCCCTATCAACCTTCCCTTCTCGTATCTGACATTCTTTTTTATATATTTTATTTTTAATTGGTGGGATAAAACAAGCATTTCCATAACAGTACAATAAAAATTGTATGTGAAAGTATAAGTATACTATGTAAAATTTGCTATTCCTTTCAAATATAAAAATTTATCATATAAATTTCTCTTTTTCTTCCTTCCCCCCACTGGCCTAGAGATGGCTACCCTTAGACACAAATAGGTGTGCGTATGTATGTATGTGGATATGTATTATATATATAATATATATATACATATATATAATTATTCTATACATCTATTTATCAGTTCTTTCTATAACATCTTTTTTCATATATAGGTTATTTGTTAATTTTATAGTTATAGTTATATAGTTAATTTGGATAGTTAATTTATAGTTAATTTGGATATTTATATCAGTCAAAATAACTTAGTCACTCAAAGTCATTCTTAAAACAATATTGCTGTTACTGTTTACAATGTTCTCTTGGATCTGCTCATTTTGCTCTTCCTTATTTCATTCAAGTCTTTCCATGTTTTTCTAAAATCACTGAGCTCATCGTTTCTTAAAACACAGTAATATTCTGTCATAATTATATGCCACAATTTGTTCAGCCATTCCCCAGTTGGTGGGCATCCCTGTAATTTCCAGTTCTTTACCACCACAAAGAGAGCTGCTATCAACATTTTTTCCCTAATTATCTTTGGAAATAGATTTGAAAATACCAATAATGGTATTGCTGGGTCAAAGGGGGACTAAACTAAACTCTGTTAGTTTAATAACATTTTGAGTATAATTCCAGATTGCTCTCCAGCATGGTTGAATCAGTTCACCAACAATGAATGTGTTCCAGTTTTTCCATATCCCCTCCAATATTTGTCACTTTCCCTTTTCTATCATTTTAGCCAGTGTGGTAAGTATAAAATGATTCCTCAAGGTTGTTTTAATTAGCATTTCTTCAATAATGATTTAGAGCATTTTCTCATAAAGCTATAAATTGTTTTGATTTCTTCTTCAGAAATCAAATTGCCTATTCATATCCTTTGACCCATTAATCAATTGAGGAATGACTTTTATTCTTATAGATTTGAGAAAATTCTTTATATATTTTAGACATGAGACCTCTTTATCTGATAAACTGTCTATAAAAAATTTCCCCCAATTTTTTGCTTTTCTGCTTTCTTGTCTAATTTGTCTTATTCGTAAAAGAAAAAAAACTTTTTAATTTAATATAATCTGAATGATCCATTTTACCCCTTACTTTTTTCTCTATCTCTTATTTATTCATAAATTGTTCACCTACCTATAAGTCTGATAAGTAATATATTCCATATATTCTACTTTTCTTGTAAAATCTCTCTTTATATCTAGGTCATGTATCCTTTTTGACCTTATCTTGGTAATGGTGTAAGATTTTGGTCTATGCCCAGTTTCTGCCATACTGCTTTTCAGTTTTCCCCACAATTTTTACCAAAAATGACATTCATGAACAGCTGAGTGACCAGCTTTCTCTCATCCCTCCTGCCCAAGGCAGTCCTCCTGGACATAGCAACAGAGGCTCCAAAATTATCTTTCTCCCTAATTCAAGACTTCTACTCCTTTACTACATTGACCCCAGCCCACTTTCAGAAAGGGAAATTGCCTAAAAATCTAATTCATGCTAAGGCAAACTTTTTAAAATACTAAAAATAAAAATATTTCCACACTTTGATAGAAAATGAAAATTAAAATGTTACTATTACACTGATGTGGGTACTGAAACCAATGTCACAGATCACACATACTTTCTCCTCCTCTGTGATTTTCGTCAAGATCATCTCAAAAGACTTTGCAAACCGTCCTATAGGTCACTTAATATTCTGTGTGTTTCAATGTAGCAACCAAGTTCCTCAGCTGTTATCCATTGCTCTGGCTACGTGCCTGGACTTTATCCTTTCATTATCATACGTTTCCATCATGACATGTTTTATGGTCCTTCTTTGGTACCCAAATCACTACTGGTGATATAGTCTCTTTATGCCCATCATGCATCTCTCCATTGTCCTTTGAGTCAACTATATTTTTATTCTTTGGAAACTGTCGTGTTCACTGATTCACAACTTTGTATTGTCACTAGCAGAATATTGGTGTTAAAAAGATGATATAAGGATATTTAATAATTGGAATAATTAAAAGCATTGTAAAATCCCTCAAATACAATCTAGCCCTCTCTCTTTCTATCCAAACTTGGGCCCACCTCATTGTCCATCTGAGCATATAGTCCCTGTCCAAGATTTGTGTATTAATGGACTAATTTAGTGGGCTGCCCTTCCAAAAAATGTCATAAGTTAGACAGCATAGACTATTTATCCACTTAGTTTTTCTAGTGTAGATTATTAAACCTATGTCTTTTGAGCTGCTTTGTATCGCAGAGGAGGTCCTGTAGCATTCTGGGACTTCATGTAATGAGCATA
Organism: Notamacropus eugenii; assembly: GCF_028372415.1. Classification (NCBI taxonomy): domain Eukaryota; kingdom Metazoa; phylum Chordata; class Mammalia; order Diprotodontia; family Macropodidae; genus Notamacropus; species Notamacropus eugenii. Next base: position 311,553,521 of record NC_092876.1, read on the forward strand.
ATGTCAGCCTCAAAGAGGAATATCTGGAAGACTTCACCAACAGGAAATCCCTTTTATGATTGGAATTTTCACAGGACATCATTCATGACAGTGGACCGTACCAAACATTGTTGGCAGCTTACTTCTCACTGTTGTTTCGATGTCTCCCCTGATGCTACTGGCCAAAGAGTAACTAAAGAAAGTGATCTCTGGGATTGCATCATTCAAGACACAACAACTGTACCTTTACTCAAGCCATTGGTAAAATATCATGTAACACAGAGCCAAGCACAGAAGGCACTTCATTGAAGATTTCCTTCTAAGCTGACATTAGTGACCACTCTATAGGTCTAAACATTCCGTCAATTACAAATCTTTCAAACTCACCTATTTCCAAGGTTTTCTCAAGAATAGCTTAAGAGATTTGTCTAAATGCTTTGCTAAAATATGGGTAAATTACATCTGCAACTTCTTCCAATTTGTCAGGTTAGTAAACCCTGTAAAAAAGGAAATAAGATTGCTTTTATATGACCAATGTTCCTGATGAAGAAAAATTGACTCCTATCACTGCTTCCTTTTCTAGATGTGCATTAACTATCCTTTTAATAATATATTCTAGAATGCCGCTAGGAATCAAAGTAAAGCTTACTGCCCTGCAGTTTGCACACTTTATTATTCACTTGCCTTTTTTGAATGTCAGAAAAACATCTGCCCTTCTACAACCACTACAATGTGGTGGCTCTCTCATTCTTCCAAGGTGAATACTAGCCCATCTGGTCAAGTAGAAACTAATATTGGAAAACTAATCCTGAAATATGAAAAAGGATAGGCAGAAAGATTCCTTTGATATTAGAGATTTCTGTACATTTTAACAGGGACCTTCCTAAAATAGTAACTTTGTTTTGGATGTCTGATACAGATAGTTGGCCTCTGTGGGGGGAAATTCAAACTAGATAGAAAGGTCCTTCAGCAAGACTAGTGAGATAGGCTTTAAAGACCAGGTTTAGCCTCATGGAATCACTAAACCTATCCCAAATTGACAGCCATACACTCTACTTATGCAGATGACAAGCGTGGGCACTATAGGAAACTTACTCTGAAGTGTTAAGGTGTCAACCATATTACCAAGTGTTCCATCTGTATTACTTCTACAGACAGCAGGAGAGACACAGAGAGGGGCCCAATCAATCAAGAAACATTTATTAAAAGCCTGCTATGTACCAGGCATCATATTAAGCATCAGAGACACAAGAGACTAAATATAGTCCTTACCTTCCAGGAGATTTTAATCTAATGAGGGAGACAACATGCCAGCAAACATGTACAAAACAAGCTATATATGGGATAAATAAGAAATAATAGAAGGAAGGGACCGGGCTTGGGGAAGGCTTCCTGTAGAAGGTGGGGTTTTAGATGGGACATAAAGGAAGCAAGGGAGGGAAGTCAGAGCAGAGGAAGGAAAGCATTCCAGGCAGGTGGGATAGCCAAAGAAAATGCCCAGAGCCAAAGTAGAGAAATGAAGTGTCTTGTTTCTGCAACAGCCAGGAAGCCAGTGTCACTGCATCAGTGTGAGAAGACTGGAAAGGTAGAAAGTGGTTATGTTATGAAGGGCTTTGAATGCTAAACAGGAATTTTTTATTTCCTCCTGGAGCAATAGGAAGGTAGTAAGGGAGTTTATTGAGTATGTGTGTGTGTATGTGTGTGTATGACATGGTCAGACCTGCATCTTAGGAAAATCACTTTGGTGGCTGAATGGAGGATAGATTAGAGTGGGGAGAGACTTGAGCCAGGCAGACTCACCAGCAGGTTATTGCAATACTCTGAGTGTGAAGTGATGAGGGCCTGCACTAGAGAGGTGGCAGTGTCAGAGGACAGAAGGAGGTGTATAGGAGACATGTTGCAAAGGTGAAATTGACAAGTCTTGACAATGGCTTGGATTTTTAGGCAGGTTGGGGGGAGTGAGCAGTGAGAGAGTGAGGAGTCCAAGATTACTCCTAGGTTATGAGCCTCCAAGACTAGAAGGATGGTGTTGTCCTCTTCAGTAATAGGCAAAGTAGGAGGGTTTAGAAGGAAAGATGATGGATTCTGTTTTGGACACACTGAGTATAAGATGGCTTAAGTTTAAGATCTGAGTTTAAGGTCTAGTGGACCTCCAGTTTAAGATGTTTGAAAGACAGTTGGAGATGAGAGAATCATGGAGGTCAGCAGAGAGACTGAGGCAGGAAAGGTAGAGTTGAGAATCCTCAGCATAGAGATGGTAATTAAATCAGTGGGAGCTGAAGAGATCAGCAAGAAAAGTAGTATAGAGGGTGAAGAGAAGAGAGCCCAGGACAGAACCCTGAGCGACACCTACAGTTAGAGGGTGTAATCTGGAGGAGGATCCAGCAAAGGAGACAGAGAAGGAGCAATCAGAGGGGTAGGAGAAAAACCAGGAGTGAGTGGTGTCCTGAAAACTTAGAGAGAAGAGAATATCAAGTTAAAGAGTGATCAAAGGTGTCAAAAGTTATGGAGAGCTCAAGAATTGAGAAAAGGTCATTGGATTTGGTGACTAAGAGATGATCAGTAACTTTGGAAAGAGCAAAAAGAATTAGCAAGATACAGCTAGGTGGTATAGTGAATAGAATGTCAGGCCTGGAGTCAGAAGTCTCATTTTCATGAGTTCAAATCCAAGTGCAGACACTTACTAGCTGTGTGATACTGGGCAAGTCTCTTAACCATGTTTGCCTCTGTTTCCTCACCTGTAAAGTGAGCTAGAGAAGGAAATGGCAAACCTCCCCAATATCTTTGCCCAGAAAACCCACAATATAAAGCTATGATGAAGAGTCTGAAAATGAAGGACTGAAAATAACTAAATAACAACAGTCAAAAGAATACTGTACTGGGAGGCAGAAAACATGAATTCCATTCCTATATCTGCCATTCATACACCATGTCACTTTCTTTCCCTAAACCTGTTTTCTCAATTATAAAATAACAGGACTGGCCTAGGTGTTATCTTAATTTCCTTGTAGTTCTAATATTCTATGTCTTCTACTCCATCAGGTGGAATCCTTCTTGATCATTATCTTCAGTTACTTTCCCTTTGCCTGAAAGTGTCACCTGGATACCTCTGAAGGCATTGTTAGCATTCAGAGATAACAGGGCCTGGGGAATCTCAGTGGACTACTTACCACAGTCACAATTCCAAAGTGGATGATTGACCCAGGATGTCTATCGACATATTATTGTCATTTTCAAGGACCAGTTTTAAAAACTGATGCAGTTGGATCACCTCATCTGGAAATCCAACTCAGGGAAAAAAATATTTGTTCTTCTTAAACAAATAAATCCTTCTCTTTATTCAAATGAGTCTATTTTTCTGTTGCGGAGGAGATAAATTAAGAGGTGGAAGTTCAGAGACAGAGAAAAGAGAAAACAAGACAGAAACAAGCAGAGAGATTGATCAAGAGAAAAAAAGACAAAGACAAAAGTGAGACAGAGAAAAAGAGAAGCATGAAAAATTGAACACCCTGGGCTTTCATTTAATCACCATCGTTTCACATAAAGCCAGCTCCATCCAGCTCTGACCAGCTGCAAATATGTCTTTTCTATCTGAGCTCTCAATCTTTTGCAAAGTGAGTTGGAGGGAAATGATCCTTGAACATGTTATTCTGGGTGACTCTGACACACTCTGTGTTCTCTGTAGGGTGACAATAGGTGGCAGTGATTTCACAGGCACTTGGTGTCCTGCCCAGGTGGGGGCTTTGGTGACTTCAGGTAGGGATGGAGAACTTAGGTGTTCGATGGAGTCTGAGTCAGAGATGCCCATTGAAAGAGGGCTTCCATGGTACCCTCCAGAGGATTGCTGAACTTTCTGAAGAGGAATTTCACACACACTCCCAGTTAAGACTGTGGAAAACTAGGATCTCTCTGCCAGGGAGTAGAAAGGTGAGGGAAATGTGTGGACTCATACATGCTGTGGACATTCTAACTATTCCACGGACCTGCTCATAGCACTTTTTAGCAATAAAGTATTTTTAATTGAGGTATGTACATTGGGGGTTTTTTTAGACATAATACCATTGCACACTGAACAAGCTATGGTATAGTGTAAATACAACTTTTACATACATTGGGAAATAAAAAACTTGTGTGACTCATTTTACTGCGATATTCACTTTATTGAGGTGGTCTGGAACCAAACCCCAATATCTCTGAGGTATACTTGTATGTGTTACAGATTCCACAATAGACTTAATCCAGGGTTTCATCATGTTTTGGAGATGACCTTGGGTTCTCAAAAGTAGCATGAGTGGAATGCACATTTGGTCAGGATATACCATGATAGAAAGACTTCAAATATAGCTCAAGGAGCAGACTATCCCTGTAGCCAAAGAGCCACGCTAGTTTAGTGTAAAGAAACCCATTACCAGAGGGCTGGTCATTAGGAAATGAATTTTAGGTCATAGCATCATAGATTTAGAGACCTTAGAGGCCATCAAGTCTAACCCCTTTATTTTACATATGAAGATACTGAGGCTCAGAGAAAGTTAAGGAATTTGCCCCGGGACACACAGCTTTTAAGTGTGTGATGCAGGATTTGAACACAAACCTTCCTTATTGCAGGTCAGGCACTCTATCCTCTATGTGAACTGGTCATAACAACCCATGAAACCAAGTGAAATAGAAAGTGGCCATCACTCCCATGCAGCCCTCTTTTATTTCTGCAGTGATGGTAGCAGAAGCAGAAGCAGAAGGTGCTAAGAGTCAGGTTTCATATAATCACTACACATTTTTTTAACTGTTGGTACTTTATCTAACTCAATATGTCACTAGGGGAATTTAATAATGATAACATCAAAAATAAATAATAATAATAATAGTTAATCCTTACATACTGCTTAAGGTTTACAAAAGTGTTTCCTATAGATTATCTCCTTTGATCCCCACTACACTTCTGTGCAATAGTTGTTATTATTACCCCCATTTTACAGATGAGGAAATCAAGGCTGAAAGAATTTATATTAACATCCTCATCAAAGCTGTGCCTAAGGTGTGTGTGTATGGAAGAGACCCTGGACAAAATTTTTAAAATTATTTTTATTTTTTTGCAGAGCCTCTGTCTATTTTACGCATGTCAGGCTGGACAAGGGTACTATCTAGGAGTGAATAGAAAATGGTAAGGAAAAGACAACTACAGAGAAAATGTCAAAATGCTTAGCACAGCGTGTGGTGCATAGTAAGCCCTTAAATGTTTATTGAATGAATGAATGAATGAGTGAATAAATGAATGAATGAATGGAAACACTAGGTACAATAGTACATCAGTGGCCAGGAGTGCATTGGGGAATGTTGGCCTCTAATTTAGGAAGTAAAGTACATGCAGAAATGAAATTCTTAAAATTCTTTATGTAACATCTGTAATAAATGTAGTTTCCATTGTGGTTACAGGCAGCCTCTAGAATTTGAGAATCAAAAAACTCACAAAAGTAAAGCTAAGCCTTTGCTCACATCAAAAAAAGTAACAAAACAAGATTCAAAAAGAAAAGGCAACACAACAAATGATCCTGAAAGGAAAATTCAGTTGTGATAAAGTATTGCAGCACAGACCAAGCCGTATAGTTAATGATTAAACTCATAGAACTTATTGAATTAGAACAATCCTTTTCTCTATTTAAAAAATAGAAAACTAACAGGAAAAAAACTAAGGACAAAATGACTTTTCAGCATAAAAAGCAATGAGTGTACACTGCCCTTAAATGAAAAACAAATTTTTAAAACACTGTTAATTCTGCAAGACACTCAAAACAAGATACTTGGTTTCTTCTGTTTTTCCCTTACCTTACCCCCCTGCTCCCTCACCCACAAACCTAAGGTCTACTATCATCCCCCAAATCTTCCCCAAAACAGGATCACATTTCTTTTTTATAAAGTTCCTGGAGGCTTCATTGAAATAGCAGGTGAATGAGAAGCTCCAGAATGGTGAAAGGAACACTGCATTGTAAGTAGGGAGACGTGGGTACAAGTTCTGCTGTTAATAACATAGATAGATAACATAAATAACCACTTTTCTGAACTTCAGCTTATTCATCTATAAAATGCTGAAGTTGGAATAGATGGAGTCTACTGTTACTTCTAGCTCTAGCAATCTATGATTCTATGAACAGATATTCTGAAAAGGAATGAAATCAGAGAATTGTAGATTTTAGATCTGATTTAGATCATATAACTGGAAAAAGGTCTTAGAGGTCATCTAATCTAACCATCTCATTTTACAAAAGTCTTAAACAGAACTTATCTTTTCCTCTAAACCTGCCCCTTCTCCTAAGATCCTTCATTCTTTCCATTACCCAGCTTGCCAACCCAGAAGTCATCCTCAACTTTTAACTCTCACTCATCCCTTCTGGTACTTGCCAGTATGGTGCTCACTGATTCTTTCTGGTCTCTCATAGATGCTAGCTGCTCCCTCACTTCATAGCTTGGTATGCACGTGCTATTTCCTCTGGGTACAATCTCTACCCACTTCTCAGAAAACTGAGTTTGGCCTTTCCCTCCTGTACCAAGTACAGAATGGCCTCAAATTTCAGTTTGTATCAAGGCTGAACTTGCTGTGCCCTCTTTATCTAATCCTGCCAGCCTCTGGTTCAGCCATCTCTACATCCACATCCCTCTTTCTATAATGACATTAAACAAGCATGCCTACTAGATTTATTCTCTTATGTTTCTACCAGAATGCTAGTGACCTCTACCCTCCATGCTTCCCAACCCTTTATAAATTGAGCAAAGGAAGAAAAGAGTCTCAGGACATCAGGACACACCCAAGATGACTTTGCAATGCCTCAGGCCATCCCATGTACACCAACAGTACATTCTGGCATCCCCAGGACTCAGGGTCCAGGAGAACCATTATGCCTGGAGTGCTTATTTAGCAGATTCTTTCTTTTGCATCTCTCTTACAGTTTACTTAGTTCTTACTCTTCTGTTAGCTGCCGCCAAGCCCTTATGGAAGTTGTGATACTTAGCAGTTATTCAATAAATATTTGTTTTTTAGAGTTGGGGGTTTTTTTTGTTTGTTTTTGTTATGGTGTGTTTTGTGCTAGATGTGTCCTTAGATTGTCTGAGGAGCTCCTGATGAGGAATTTCTTCTTCCAATTCACTTTCTCTGCAACATCCACAATGCCAGCACATAGTGGATGCTTAATAAATGTTTATTGATTGATCGGTGTGCTGTCTGGAACACCTAGAAATTAAGAGACTTACCTAAGGTCACGATCTTTAGCAGAGGTGGGTCATTGTGACTCTGGTTCAGGGCATAGTTCTCAATACACTGCACCATACAGCCTCTCTAAAATTATCAAATGGAGGGGAGGGTTGTCAAGCATGGGGAAGAGGGGAGGATTTAGATTCAGTACAAAACAAATAGTCTTTTCAACTCTTCCAAAGGTACTGTTGCCTGCCCATCTGACAATTGCCACAAACTATGGTAACTTAACTGGTATAGGTACAGAAGTTTGGATTACTTCAAGCAAGTATATTGTCATATACAGTCAATTCAGTCTTGTCCAACTCTTTGTGACTCCATTTGGTGTTTTCTTGGCAAAGATACTAAGTGGTTTGCCATTTCCTTCTCCAATTCATTTTACAGATGAGGAAACTGAGGCAGGGTTAAGTGACTTGCCCAAGGTCACACAGCTAGAAAGTACCTGAGGCCAGATTTGTACTCATGAAGATAAGTTTTCCTGATTCCAGGCCCAGCACTCTATTCACTTACCCACACAGCTAGTAAATGTCTAAGGTCATATTTGAACTCAGGTCTTCCTGACTCCAGGCCTGTCCCTCTATCTACTGCTCCACCTAGCTGCCATAAGTATAAATTAGGGAGGTAAGATTATGTCCTGCCATGTGTCTTTTAAATTTAATTGCTTATGTATATAGTAGCATATGAATTGCTTAACATCTGCTTTCTACATGTAAACAGAATCAGTAATTATTTCAGGCAAGTCTAAGTTAAAGATTATGTCCTGCCATGTGCCTCTTAATTTTTTAATTGTTTATTTATATAGGACCATATGAATTGATTAACTTCTGCTTTCTACACTTAAACAGAATTAGTAACAAATGTTCTAAGTTCCATTTCTCTCAATATTTGCCTTCTGATTTTCTCTCTCACCCACAGGCTGTCTCAGGCTTTATTCTGGGCTTCTAGGTCCACCACTTCTAGCTGATAATCAGCTGCTTCTAAAGAATACTTCACAGTAAGTTTTGCTTCACTCACCTGTGCTCAGCACAAAATGCCCCAACCAGCTTTCAGTTTCTTTAAGCTGTCCGTCCAGAGCTCTGAGTCTTTGTATCTGTAATGGTAATTTAAATGGGAAGATCTTTCCCATTCATTAAGAGACCTGCGTGACCTGCCTGAGTCACATAGAGCCTGTGATGGGAGGAGTTTGTAGAATGGGTGGAACAGGAAGAAGTGGAGCTAGAATAGAGCTGAGAGGAAGTGAGTCAGAGAGTGGTCAGAGCTAGAAAGGATGCAGGCAAGCAGGCTGCTGGCTAATGTGAGTGAAAGAGCCTGTTTGTGATTTTGTTTAAGGAAGGTGGTTTGTGGGGAGCCTAGCAGGGGGAAGGCTTGGGGATGGTGTTGTTGTCTGCATTGTTATTGTGTATAGATGTCTGTTACTATGAGGGATTTGGCTTTCTGGTGTCTAAATAAATGTTTTGGTTCTGCCTTCCATATGGAGAGTCTGTTGTATTTTGCATTTCAGAATTCTGCTGGGATATTCACATCTACTCTGTAGTGGCTGTGAATATCAAATTGGAGCAACAGCATCTTCCATTTTCCTGAATTCCAATTCTTAATTTTCCTTTTAAACAAATGTACGAAGATGACTATATATTCCCTTTCTTTCCTTCCATTCCTTCACTCACCCCCTCACCTAGTTATTTACTCAAAGTAAATTATCCCTCCATTTTACTATAAGATTTCTTAAAAGGTTTGAAGAGGTTTGGTGTGCTGGTACCCCAAGAATGCCAAGGCAGAGTCACTTGGAATGAATTCACACACTCAAGCCATCTCTCAGTCAAGAGACAGTTTACTGTAATGCCAATATAAGCAGGTAAAGTCCCTTTTGGGAACTTGCACCCTAATGAATGTGAATCTAGAGGTTATATAGAAAAAGAGAATGGAAAAAGAATGCCAGGGATGCTAATTAGATAATCTAAGGGTCCAGGTGTCTTTGGGAGTTATGGATGGGAAAGTATAGGGAGTATACCAGACACTGAGGGAGAAAAGACAGATTTTTGTTTAGTTGCCAGAGGAGTGGATCTTGGGCAAGCACTAGAGACTGGATCCTTAGGCAGGTAAGCTGGGAAAGAGTTCTTGGGTCAGTACCCCTGTGTCTGTTCTGATAAGGGAGTTACAGTCAGGTCTGCAATGAGGGAAAATTTTCTCTGGGGAGCAGGAGGAGCTGGATTACTTTCAGAGACATGATCTTAGGGCTTTTTGGGTCAAGGACCCACCACCCCATCAGGTTCAGTGTCAATTCCTGTGAACCTGTTGAAATAATCAAATAAAACACGAGTAAAATAAAGTTCAGTTGGCTTTTTTGGAGTGATTATTATTCTTTTGGTGAAGCAAGTGGGGTTAAGTGATTTGTCCAGGGTCATACAGCTAGTAAGTTTTAAGTGTCTGAGGCCAGATTTGAACTCAGGTCCTCTTAACTCCAGGGCTGGTACTCTATCCACTGCATCATCTAGCTGCCACATTAATATTTTTAAAAATGTATTGATTCCCTATTATATACCCAACCCTCTTCTAAATGCTGTGAGGGGATTCACAGAATCAGTCTCTAACTTTATGAAATTTACACACTAGTTAGGAATGTATTTTAGGAATTAAAACATATCTTTTCTTAGATGTCCTAGTAATAGAATCATAGATATTGTTTTGGAACAGACTTTAGAGGTGATCTATTACTTTTCTTTTTTTAATTTAATTTTTTAATGATCAAAAATCTTTTTTCTCTCCTTCCTGCTTCCCCCATAATTATATAAAAAAGAAGAAACCCTTGTAACTAACATATAGCCAAGCAAAACAAATTCCACATTAGCCAAGTTCAAAAAATATGTTTCAGTCTGGACTCCGAATCCGTCACCTGTCAGGATGTGGGCAACATGCTCCCTCCTCAAGTCCTTTGGAATCGCAGTCAGTCGTTATGTTGACCAGAGTTGGCAAACCTTCCAAAGTTTGTTTGTCTTTATAATGCTGCTGTTGTATAAACTGTTCTCCTAGTCTGCTCACTTTACTCTATATCTATTCATACAAATCTTCCCAAGTTTCTCTAAAACTACCCCCTTCATCATTATAGGCATATATCAGAGACATTATAGGTTTGGTTCCAGATCACTGTAATAAAGAAAATAGTGGCGTAAAGCAAATCACACATATTTTTTGGTTTCCCAGTGCATATAAATGTAGTCTGTTAAGTGTACAATAGTATTACATCTTTTCTAAAAATATATTTTAATTAAAAATACTTTATTCTTAAAAAACGCTAACAATCATCTGAGCCCTCGGTAAGTCATATTATTTTTGAAGTTGGAAGGCCTCCCCTCAAGGCTGATGACTGCTGATTAAGCTAATAATTAGACAGTAGTGGTGTGTTTGCCTTATCATTGACTCTTCCTTTCATTTGAACACTTGGAGGCCATTGTAGGATTACTAATTGGCCTAATCTCAACATTGTTGTCTCAGAGAATAAAGAGGTACAAGCAGAAGGAGAGAGATGGGGAATGACCAGTCAGTGGAGCAGTCAGAACATACACAACATTTAAGGTCAACGTCTTAGGATACAGTTCATGGTGCCCAAAACAATTACAATAGTGACGTCAAAGATCACTGATTACAGATCACCATAACAGATATAATAATAATGAAAAAGGTTGAAATATTATGAGAATTACCAAGATGTGACACAGGGACACGAAGTGAGTATATGCTGTTGGAGAAATGGCACCAAAAGACTTGTTTGATACAGGGTTGTCATAAACCTTCAATTTATTTAAAAAAAAATGCATCATCTGTGAAGTGCAGCAAAGTACAATAAAACAAGGTATGCCTGTTCTTACAACACAATGATACTTCATTGTATTCAAAGGCCTTAATTTGTTCAGCCTTTCCCAAATGGATGGACACCTCCTTAGTTTCCAGTTTTTTGACATCATAAAAAAGATGGCTAAAAAGATTCTTATACCTATGGGTCCTTCTCTTGGGGGAGGTTTAACCCCCCTCATTTTATAAATTATGAAACTGAGTCATAAGTCACACATGTTCCCATAGTTATGAGGTGGCAGGGTCAGGATTTGAAACCAGGTCATTTGACCTCATATACAGTAGTCTTTCCATTATACTATGATTTCTGACCATTCTGGTATACTAGAGAAGTAATTATTGCCAAAACAGACATCCTAAAACTATTCAGAATAACCATTTTACATTCAACTTTCCCCATACCTTCCTCAGGCTCCAGAACCTTTTATCAGAGCTGCCTAACAATTCTGAAAGATGACAGTAATAGAGTTGAAGAGAAAGAAGAAAAATCAATGCCAACATCCAAATACATCATCCTGGGAGCTCTTTGAATTATGGACAATCTTCCTAGACCAAAGACATCCTCTACAAATGGGAGCTGTGTTTTATGACACAAAAAGAGCCATTGGTGCGGGCTCATATGTACTGGCAAGGAACAACAAATGAGATAATTTTTACTAAGCCTGTAGAAACATTCTAATTTAGTCAAAATAATTTGCAGCAAGGATCAAATTGGTAAGCAAAAAAACAAGCTTTAGAAGGAAACAAGCCTGCGAAGGAGGCAATCAGTGTATGGATTCCCAAAGAGGACCCAGATTCCAGTTTGGGCTCTTGTTCAGCAGACCACTTAACCTCTATGGACCTGTATAATGAGATTGCTGAAGTAGAGCAGGGACACTTCACCTTTTTTGCTTCCTGTCTTCCTTTGGAAGTCTGATGAAATCTATGTACTTTTCAGAATAAGATTCTCAGATGCATAAGGAAAAATACATAGGATTTAAGAGGAAACCAATCCTATTGAAATAGATACGCTTTTGGCCTATACAATTTCACTGTTGCCTTGAAATCTGTTTTTGGACTCTAGGTTAAGAACCTCAGAACTAGATTATCTCCAATATCCCTCCTGACTCTAAACCTTGTGAGCTGAGAATGTTCTTTTGCCTATTTCCCAATTCTAATTCCAAATACAAAGTTATGTCTTTGGAGTCCTCCTAAGTCTCTTTTCTTCTTATTCCTTTCCTTCCTAGACTTCTCCCTTCAGTTACCTCTCCTGTGTCCCAAAAGGGTGTTTCCCACAGGGATTGCTTACTAATCCTTCAAGGTATATCTCTTCTTTTGCAATTGAGGATATCTTAATGGATGGGGTACCTAATGGACCCTGAGTGGAATCTCAGTCAACTCTTTCAATGACCAGCTGTCTGACCTCGGACAAATGACTTCACTCCTCCATGCCTCAGTCTCCCCAACTCTAAAATGAGAGATTGAACTAGAATCATGGGTGGGGAACTAGTGGCCTCAAGGCTACATGTGGACCTCTAGGTACTCAAGTGTGGCCCTTTGACTAAATCCAAACTTCACAGAACAAATCCCCTTAATAAAAGGATTTGTTCTGTAAATCTTCAACTCAGTCTAAAGGCTACACCTGAGGACCTAGAAAGCCACTATGGCTTCAAGACCCCAAATTCCCCACCCCTGAACTAGACAATCCCTAATGGTCCTTCTAATTCTGAAAGTTTGAACTCTGTGGGGAAAGGATGAAAGATATTTTGGGGGTGAGAGGCTCTTCACAGTGCCCCTCAAGCATATATCATAGACAGCTATAACCAACACCACCAGCACCAGACATCCTGTATCATATTTTTTTTTCCCAGAAATACACCTGAGCTGTTCAATGTAATTATTTTTCCACATTTATTTATTTAAGGTGCTTAAAATTTCCGAAGCCAAGGGAATGTTCTAACCTTATATCACCCTCAAATCCCCAAAGGAGCAAAGTCATTTGAATCGAGGTAGTAATTCCTCAAGATGAGTGTTACCTGCATAAAAATGTAATTTCTTGATTAATCACAGATTAGCCAAGGATTTTTTTTTTTAAGGAGGATGAAGAGTGGAAATTTTTTGCTTTCTTTTTGCTATTAGGGTTCTCCTAATAGCCCTTTTTGCATTTTCCTTTCTAAAATGAACCATTGTTTCCCTAGGTATTACCATTTGGAATTCACAATTAATCCCAGCTTGATTTTTGGCCACATTCAGTCTCTGTTAACTTTGTCCTTAACAGGCCTCACTTTACCAGCTTGTCACCATAGGTCCTGGTTAATATCGCTGAGCTGTTATGCCTGTAACTCCTGTGGATATCATTACTTAAACAGTGGTGCCCATTAAAGTAGGATAGGTCTAATGACAAGTCTCTTCCTCCTAGTACTGTTTAAGATACAGCATTTAGTAAAAGTCCTACAAGTATTTCTTTTCCTACAAGTGTGTAACAATTGAAACAACTATATAAATATTGATTAAATTAAACTCAAGTATTTATACATGAGATTGAAAGAAATACAATAACTAAGCGCAAGAAGAAGGGTTGGATTAAAAGACTGCTGAAGTCCTTTCTAGCTCCAATATTATATAATTCTAGGAAATCTAGAGTAACCCTAACAAGGTAACTCATACTGACATACCAACAGAAAAAATAAATAAGAAATATATCTTCTTTTTGTTATGATTTTTACTTTTCAAAGTGCCTTTTGTCTTCTTTTGTCTTCAAAACACCCTGTGATTGGGTGAGACAAACATTTTGTCCCATCTTACAGATGAGAAACTGGAGGCCCAGAGAGTTCAGTGACCTGCCAAGGTTCCATAGGAAATTAGTATTTAACTTTGACTAGAATCCAGGTTTGTAGGCAGCTAGGTGGCACAATGGATAGAGCATTAGGCCTGGAGGCAGGAAGATTGAGTTCAAATCCAGCCTCAGACACTTACTAGGCGAATGAACCTAGGCAAGTCACTCAATCCTATTTGCCTCAGTTCTCAGCTGTAAAATGAGCTGGAGAAGGAAATGGCAAACCACTGCAGTACCTCTGCCAAGAAAACCTCCAGTGGGGTCACACAGAATCTGGCAAGACTAAACAACAACGTTAACAGAATCCAGGTCTTCTGATGCTTTGACAGGATGGGTTGGTCCTTGGGGGCTTTTTTTAGTGTTTAAAGAGGTGTGTCTGGGGGGAATAAGGGGGAAGAATGGAGGAAAGGAGGCCCAAGAATTGAAGTCAGCACAAAAGTGATAAAACAATCCATGTTTCCTTAGCTCCTGGCTCCTTTAATCCAAGAAAGTGAAGAAGGGGCTGCCTTGACCTGGGTGACAGCCCTTACTGGCTCCCCAGGGTCCTTCAGGAACTCAAATCACCTTGACAGCATTCTATGCATTCACCCCAAACCTCATCAGTTCAGGCATCATAGAAACCACAAGTATGAAGACTTTTGTTTTTAGGTTTTTATTCGTATGTCTTGGCACAAAGCCCACCCACCCCAGGCCTCTCCATCCCACTGGAAGGCTCTGTGATGACTGTTGAAGATGAAGAATCAACTATGAGGGCAGAAATTCACATCCTGCGGTTCCTCAGAATGTGGCACATCTCACCCTTGTCATGCCTTCCCACCCAAACTACAATAGTTCCTTTCATTTTTATCCTTATCACCCTAGCACCCAGCAAGGTGCTTGTAATACTCTGTAGCAGGACCCTAAATCTGCATTGAAAATGAAAGTGAATGGGACCTGGACTCATAAAGATCATTCAGCTGCTGTACATAGCACACACTAGACCACTGCTTCCCAAACAATTCAACCCAACAATTATTCGGTACCTAGTATGTGCAGGATACAATACTAGGCATTGGGAATATAATGACAAAAAATAAAACAGTATCTGTCCTCAAGGTGCTTATATTCTATTAAAGAAATACATCAATACAGTTAAGTAAATATAAGGCAATCTGAAGTGACAGCCTGAGGACTCCTCTATCACAGAGATATTTTAGATATGACCCAGTACCCTAGAGATCCTCACTTCCTTCTGAAAAGGGAATGGAGGGGAGATGGGTGATAGAGTAGAGAAAGATATCCGACAGTCTTCCTATCTAGAAAGGGCTCTGTCACTGAAATGCCTCAGTTCCAACAATTTGAACCTCTGTCTCTCCATTTAGTCCACTTTTTAAATGTGGGGAGCACACTTAGTATGTAATATGAAAGCTAGCATGTGCCATAGTGAATAAATAGCTGGACCTGTGTTCAAGATATATATTCAGATATGTGTTCAGATATATATTAGCCATGTGATCCTGGACAATTCATTCAATCTCTTAGTGTTATAGGCAACTTTTTAAGGTTATAAGTCACAAAACAAGTATGAACAAAGGGCAGGAAATGTAACCCAGAAAGTGTTTTGATCACAAAATCATACCAACTACCTTTATTACCCTTCTTCATTAGACTCTTACCCCAAGATAGATTATATTTATTGTGGGTAGAACATGATTCAGGGCAATTCCAGTACATCAGATTCAAAACATGAAGGACGTGAAACATTTACCAACCATCTAATAGTTAACAAAAAGTGGTTTACCCCGACATATCATGGAAAGTATATTCAGCAAGGATACAGCATTGATTCATCTGGGTATAGTTTCCCTGCCTCTGTGTTGGCCACGATGGTCAGCTGGTCAGAAACCCAAGGAAGGAGCAGCCTCTGCTTCCTGGTACTTAGAATCTTAGACTTTGCTTCCTTTTTGTACTTGGGCCACCAACCTTAAGTTCCTTAAGGAAATTACATCTCAAAACTGGTTTCAGTACCTTTTAAGGAAAAACTAGCCTAACCTACCTGGAAGATATTGCTCCTACCACAACAGTCAACAGATCTATGAGTCCAACACACAAATAGTACCTTCAAAGACCAACTTTAGCCACAAGGCAAAGAGCAGTCTTCCCATACATTCCTTTAGCACAAAGGAAAACTCCTACTATTTAGTGATGTCTGAAACTAGAATACAGTGTCTCTGTAGGTTTTGAGTTTCCTGACTCTGGGGGCCTTCAGGTAGAGGCTGGATAAACATTTATTGGGATGTTGTAATAATAATTCAAATTCATACTCTTCCTAAGGTTTATGGAGACATAGCAAGACTAGGTAGAAAGAAGATCAAACTCAGTCAGGGAAAGAAGTGGTTCAAATCCTGCCTCCAATTCCAACTCTCTGTGACGTTGGGCTGGTCATTAAATCTCTAGTAGACTTATCCTCTAATCTGTAAAATGGGGGAAATGATATCTGTTTTACTTAATTCGTAAGGGTTCTTAGGAAGAGCACCAAAATCAACATGTAAATGTCAACTGTCATTGTTGTAGTTTTCCTTCAGGCTCTTCTTAAATACATATCAAAGATCTCTGATTCCCTCTAAGTGAATACTCCAGGCTCTTATGTAGATAGCAACTCTTCTGTGGTGTGGTCTTTAAAAGTTACTGTACCTGAAAAATTAATCTCTCTGCAACCAACTTAGTGATACAGATTCTCCTTAACTCTGTGATACCTTTTATGTCTGCCCCTTCCTCTTGCCTATATTTGGAGTGGATTGTATTCTTGTAAGACCTATCCAGTTTAAGGGAATTTAGGTAAGGCTGGAAGGCAGGGTCTGGTCCCATTGGACTAGGCTTAAAATTCATATGTGCTAGGAGCCTAGCAGGCTCCACCAAGATTGATTGGTCTAGCATGAACCTCTATAGCTTCCTGGGTTTTGAACCCTGGCCTCCAGGACACTAGCCTTTGCCTCTCCCTGGGGCTTCACGGACTTTGGATGAGCTTCCTTCTTTGTTGTGACTTTGTTTCCACTTTAGACACTCTCTATCTGTCTCTCTCTCTCTCTCCGTCCCTCCCTCTGTCTCTCTCCCTACCTCCCTCTCTCTCTCTCCCTCTCTTCTGTCTCTGTGTGTATGTGTCTCTCTCCTCTCTCTGTCTCTGCCTCTCTCTTTCTCTCATTCTCTCTCCCTTTCTTTCTGTCTCCCTCCCTCCATCTCTCTCCTCCATCTCTCTCTGTCTTGGAGTCTCTGTCTGTGTGTGTGTGTGTGTGTGTGTCTCTGTGTGTGTGTGTGTGTGTGTGTGTGTCTCTCTCTGTGTGTCTTTCTCTGTGTCTCTGTGACTCTCTCTCTGTCTCTCTCTGTCTCTCTGTCTCTCTCTGTCTCTCTGTCTCTGTCTCTGTCTCTCTGTCTCTCTGTCTCTCTCTCTCCCCTGTTCTTTTAAACTCCATGGCATGACTTCCCAGTTGTTTTTTATCTTGGCTCCTTTGCTCAGGTTTCCTGACCACCACCACCCCCAGAGAGAACTTCTCAGCTGCTCATCTCCCCCATCTCCCCACTGGAGAAGCCTCAATGAACCCAACTCAGTCACAACCCTTGGCCCCATCAGAGGGGGTGGGGATGGGGAGACGGAAATTCCCCCTCGCCTTCTCGTCATGTTGTTAGTCTGTGCCCTGGTCATCCTTCACCTGGACAAATGCAGCCACTAGATGTCCTGCTTTCAGCACCAAGTCCCCTCAGTTTCTCTTTGTTGCTGACAGCACAGTTGTCTCGGTCTTTTGCATGGAATAAAATCCAAGCCATTGTCACACTTCTTTTTGCTCAATGAAGCAAGTCCATGCATTCAAGTCTTATGCATTTAAGGTATGACTATGACACAATGACACAGGTTTTTCAACCAAGACATCAGAACTTTCACATCCAAATGACTGCTGTGGTCCCCTTCAAAGTAGTTACCTTGGCAGTCTGTGTACTTCTTCCACCTAGGTTGCCATTGCTCCAGACATTCTCTAAACTTCTGATTCCAAAGGAGAGTGCAAGAGGGAAGGATAAGTGCTATATGGTCTGGAGAAAGAGCTCTGGTTCTGGAATTGGAAAGTTTGGGTTTATCTCCCACCTCTGAAGCTTACTACCTTTCATTCAAGTCATTTTCTCTTTCTTTATCTGTTTTTTCGCTTTCTTTATCTGTTTTTTCCCTTGTTTAAGATATCAAAACAAGGTGAAGTCGCCAAGGAATAGGACTGATTTTACTGACTCTGAAAATCAGTTCCCAAAAGAGGTGACCCCAAGATGCTTAAAGCAGTGAAACCATCACTGAATGAAGTAGGTTACCCCCAAAGGTAACTGCTTTGAATGATAATAATCACTCAGATGGATCAGTCCTGATGAAAGGCATTCCAGGGTAATGAGGTACCCCAGGCCTGGACTCAAATGCCTGTTCTGACCCTACACACACACCAATTAACCTATGAGTCTCATTAGTCTTATCTGTAAAATAGGGAGAATGATGCTTGCACTACATACCTCAGAGGGTTATTGTGTGAAGAAAATGCTCCAGCAACACAAACTGTCATTTTAATTTACCTTATTTTTATTGATGACTTACGTGTTTATGTGACCTTCTTTTCAGAATATACCCTAACCCTTCCCTCCAAAGCAAACCATTCCTTCTAACAAAGATTTTTAAAAGAATTAGAAAAGAAAAAGAGTTCAGCCCAACCAGCCAGCACAACTGAATCTGAAATTAAATACAATACAATTAGTTTCCCACTTAGGAGGGAAATATATTTTCTCAATTCTTCTCTGAACCAAATGTGGTCATTTTCATTACTCAGCATTCAGTTTTGCTTTATTTTTCGTCCCTTCTGGCGCTTATCACTTATTTTGTTTTCCTAGTTCTGGTTATTTAATGTGTTCTAGTGAAAATGTCTTTCCATGCTTCTTTCATGCTAAATGAGGTCCAAAGCATTGCCTCAGACAAACTGAGCCCTGGGAAAGACCTTCACTTAAAAAGGCCATGGTCTCCCACTGCATCTGAGGCCATTACCAGTTGTCCAGACCTATGGCTTGCCATCGGACTCCCATGATTCTGGAGGAGAGAGTGAGGCTGATGACTCTGTGCAGCTTTGCCTCACTTAAATCCAATTCACTTGCAAATTACCTTCCTGATGTCACTGGTCTTCTTGGAGGACAAAGGATAAACAATAATCTGATCCAGGGCATAGGTCATGCTTCCAAATAAACTCCCCTCTGTTTCAAGGTCACACACTTCACCCCTGCCACTTGGCACCTATCTCTAATAGCTGCTGTCAAGTTCCCTGGATCTCAGTTCCCTCAGCAGCAAATTGATGGGATTGGTCTGGCCAGAGACATCAGATTCTCTGCCCTAAAACTCCCAAGTGAGCCTGAACCAAATGAAAAGGCAATTAAGAAATGTTTTATAAAATGAATAAAATACATTAAGACATAAATAATATTCATTTGTGATTTTCTAAGCCAGCATGCTACTTACAGGGATCAATTTCTACTGGAGCTTGATACCTCTGTGTTCTATGATTCTAAGGTTCTAAATTAAAGACACTGTTAGAGAGAATTAGAAAAACAGTGATGTGGTAAATGAATGAGTGAATGAATTTATTAATGAATGAATGAAAAAGTATTTAAGCTATTACTAATTATGAAGCACTTTGTTAATGCAAATACCAGAAGAGTGGATAAAAGGCTAGTCTTAGAATCAAGAAGATCTGGGTTCCAGTTCTGAGACTGACATAAACTGCCTAAATTACCATGCATGGTACAATCTCAGCGTCCCCAAACAGTGCATAAAAATGATATTATAGATAAGCTATGGATTGCTCCCTCCCCAGGGGAGGGAGTTTCCACACAGAGAATTCTCCTAGTGAATGAGATCACAGGTCTTGATCCTCTCCCCAAAGTAAGAAATAATGAACTCTTTGCTTCCACAACCGATCAATCAACAAGCATTTTTTAACCACCTGCTCTGTGCGAGGCACCTTCTCTAAGCACCAGAAAAACAAATACAAAAGTGATATTCTCTGTCCTCAAGAAACTTACTTCTGCAGGCTCACAGGTAAATAAGTACAGGATATATACCAAAGGAATACACCTTCAGTGATTGCTCTCCTCTTTTTGCCAGTGATATGAACTCATTCACTGGCCCCCACACAGGAAACCAGTGATCTAGTTGCGATTGCCAGGGAACTGGCATTCCATCTTCTCCAGGGAGTCAGGCCAACTCACCCAGGCTCCAGCTTATTTACTGAACAGTTGTGACTGGGCTTGGCCCCACTGCTCCCTGCCTCTGAGGAGGAGGGTGATTTCTTTTGCTGAAATAGCCTCTTTGTTTGAAACCCTGAGAGGCAAGGGGCAGAACCTTAAATGCCAAGGCAGGTGAGGCACCCGCAGGTGGGTGTCAAAAGCAGGGGAATGACTGCCAGGTTACGACGCAGTTAGGGCTTGCCAGGGCAGGGATAAGAGGCCCGTCAAGTGAATATGTCAGTCAAGGTTTCTAGGGAGAGCCACAGATTAAGAAATACAACAAAGTTGCTCCTGGTCCTGGAGGAAATTGCAAATACTCCCATCATTCTGTACGATCAGCGATCGGAGTTTCTGCCAAGGGCAAAGGGAGGTCAAAGGAAAGCACAAACCCAAGCTTGACCTCAGACATCCATCCTGCCTGCTCCTAAGTACCTGTGAAAATGACTAAAAAATAGTCAGCGCTTTGGTAAGGCTCTGCTTCCCTTCTCATCACACTCAGTCTAGACAATATAACTTACTTGGGTCTTTGGAGAGATGTCTGATTTTATCAGTGTGTGGGGGTATCTTCCATCAGTATGTATTACAGTCTCTTTGCATTTCTTCTCTCTACATACAATAGATCCATAGCTGGAAAGAAGGGTGTGCAACCCCCTCATTTGACATTTCTGGAAACAGAGGCTCAGGGAGTACAGTTTCTTGCCCATTACAAGGTAGCAGAAGGATCCAAGCTAAGGATCTCTGACTCTAAAGTCAATGTCCTTTCCACTGTTCCATGTTGCCTACTGGTCAACCTTCTGGTGATGTTTTGTCCTAAAAGGACAGACACAAAGTCTAGTATTTAACAAAAAGCTTAATTCAGCAATCTTCTATTTTTTTCATCTCCTTTGCTAGATGATGGGAATACAAAGATAAAATGGTCCTTGCCCTCATGGACCTTACAGTCTATATGCACATATAAGTGAATACGAAATAAACACAAAATTACTTGGGAGGAAGATAGATCAGAAGTTTCAGAGGGTGCACAAGAAAGGGAGGGAAGAGTGAGATAGGGACATGGGAGGGATGAGGCTGACATGAATGAGTATGAGGGAGTAAGGAGTGATGAGCAGAGATGAGAGTGTTGACTAGGCTAACTACACCTTGGAATCACAAAGCTTTGAAGGGTGAAGCCAAGGAGAGCAACTCACAACCTTCAGAGCTGCAAAGGTAATATTGTTGGGCATACCTATACCTGAAGACTGCTTAGCTTGGTAAGACCTGACAGAGTTTTTGTGCCACTGCTATTGCTTCTGAGGACCCAAGATCACACGTCCATACCACAACTAACCTTCAAATTAGGACTTCACTGGAGGATAGCTTTGGGAAGTTATAGAGTTATTGACTGAGGTATAGGGGTTAGAGTTTCCTTAGTCCAATCTCCTTATAGGTGAAGATATGGGGCAGCTGGGTGGCATAGTGGATAGAGCACTGAGCTTGGAATCAGGAAGACTAATCTTTATGAGTTTAAATCTTGCCTCAGACACTTACTGACTGGGTGACCCTGCACAAGTCACTTAATCCTGTTTACCTCAGCTTCCCCATGAGTTGAAGAATGAAATGGCAAACCAGACTAGTATATTTGCCAAGAAAACTCCAAATGGGGTCATGAAGAGTCAGATATAGCTAACAACAACAACAAAAATTAGTGGCAAAGTTGAAGAGTCAGATATGACTAATGCAAAACAGTGACTCTAGTTAGTGGCAAAGTTGAAACTCAAATACTGAATCTCAAATACTGATTCTCTGACTATAGGTCCAATGCTCTGTTTCTCATATACTTCATCAATTCCCAGTCCCAGTTGGAACTCAAGCTAGAAATTTCAAATATGATCAGTGGAGTTACAAAAGTGGCAAAGGAGAGTTAAGAGAGATATTGGTTCAAAATCCATGCCTGATATTTACTAGCTATGCTACTACACATAACCATTCTGAGCCTCAATTTCCTCATCTGCACAATGGTGATTAAAATATCCTTTGTACCTGCCTCACAAGGTTATGGAGAAGGTCAAATAAAATAATATATATATAAAGCACTTTGAAAATAATTAAATAACATTAAAATATCAGTTATCATCATCATTATTGTTGCTAACCTCAAAAAAATCAAATGCCTTCAATCTTTAAATACAGAATCACTTCCGGGCTTTTGTGTCATCAGGGGTGTGGCTGGGAGGAGAATCCAGCTTCCAGATCGGTCTTTTCTTTGATCTAGCAATTGAAGCAGTAGCGTCTTCTATTCCACTTTATGATGCACCAGTCAAGGGTTCATGCTCAGGGCTAGCTATTGAAAGTGAGCACCTTGGGATGCCTCATTGGTGTCCAATTTAGAATCAGAGCAATAAGAGGTTTTAAGATCATATATTTAGAACCAGAAAGGACATTGGAGGCCATTCAACTCAAATCTCTTGTCTTACAGACAAGGAAAATGAGTCACAGAGAGGCGACTTGCCCAGGATCACACAGTTCATTAGGTTTCTTGGGATCAAGAGCTGAAAGAGACCTTCAACATCTAATCCAGCCTTCTCCCCCTCCCCATTTTACAGATGAGGAAAATGAAGACCAGAGTGCCTTAGTGACTTTGGGGACCTGAATCTTAATCCCCTTACTTCAGAACTAGTGCTCTCTCTATGACACCACCTTGTCTTTCTGAATGGGAGTCCATCACTTCATAGATGAGGAATCTAAAGCCCAGAGAAGTTAATTATTGATAAAAATGATGGAAGGCTTCTCACTGGCAACAATAATAATGAAAATGCCCGGGTCAGAGGGAACAGTTGTTTAGACTGAACAGTGTGAACAATGCCCAGGTCATGGGTTTAATTCCTATATAGGACAGCTATTTTTCCTCAGACAAACCTCTGTTCCATTATCATGGACCACACATCCCCTGGTCAACTGTCTCACAGATGCGTACACTTGGAAAGATTTGGGGAAGCTCAAGTACAGTTTTTTACTTTTCAGTCAATCAGGTCTACTATTTGCCAGGTCTACTATGTGCCAGGTGCTAAAGATATAAATACAAAAGTAAGGCAATCCTTACCCCAGAGAGATTTCATTCTACTGGTAATAATGTGGTGATAGACAGCCAGGTCCAAGTACTGGCACAATTGAGAAGCCATCAAAGCTTGTCTCAGAAACTTCCTAACTCACCTTCTTAGACTTCCTTTCTCCCTTCCAGCACCCCTTCCCCTCTAGGTATCCAGTGCCCTCAAAGTAACTCCAACTTTTTACTTAGCCAAGGTCCCTACATAGGCCAGCCCTCCCCAAGAAGGCCTCCCTTCCCTACTCTCTAGCCTGATGCTGTCTCTCCACGGTGTACTTGAACAAGCATGGAATCTGGATCCCAGATCCTGGTTTAAACTGTATTAGCTGTATGATCATGAGCAGTCATTTTACTTCTGAGTCACAGTCCAATCTGCAAAATGGGGATAAAGCTACTCACTCTACCTTACAAGCCTGCTATGAGGAAAGCATTTTAAAAAATCTTAAAGAACTACATAAATGCGACATGCTGATTTTATTAATAATTAATTGTCTTATGTCCTAGTCAATATATATTAATGGCTTGAAATATTCTTCTCTCGATAACGTTTACACTTTATAAAGAATCTGAAACCAGGAAGTGACAAATTAGAAGCTTCAGGAAAAAGGAGACCTGGAAAGGAGAAATTTTGGTAATAATAAGAGAGTGTTTATGGGAAGTCTCAAACCCTACCACAAAGGTCTACAACACCTGCAATCTTTTCCATTCTCTTCATTCACATCACCTACCATTCTAATCTGTCCCCTCGTCACCTCTCACCTGGTCTATTCCAATAGCTTTCTAATTGGTAGACCTGTTTCCCATCTCTCTCCTCTCTCTTATCCATCCCTCATTCAGCTGTCAAATTGATATTCCTAAACCTCAGGCCTGATCATATCATTTCTTTGCTCAAGAGTTTTCAGTGACTCCCTATCGCTTCTGAGACAAAATGCAAATGCTTCTGTTCACCATTTAAATCCTTTTGCAAACTGACCCCAACCTACATTACCTTATACTCCCCTTATACATGCTACATTCCAACTGACCTATTTGCTATTCCTAAAAATTGGTGTTCCATTGCCCGAATATGTACATTTCCACAGCCTGTGACCCCATTCCTGAAATGCTCTCCCTCCTCACATTCACCTCTTAGAAACTCTCCCTTCTTTCAAAGCTCAGTTCAGTGCCACCTCTTACAATATTTATGTCTCACTCGTACCTAATTTAATCAGAACAGGGCTAGGAACATAGTAGACATTCAAGATTGTCCAACTTATGGCTCCAGGCTAGTTTCCCAATTTTTCTCAACCCTTTGTTAGTATCTAAACCATTGGTCACCCCAGTTTCTGTTTATAGAAACCCGCCAGCTGTTTACTGTCCCTGGGGCTAAATAAAGATATGTGAGGTTTTCCTTCTTGATCTCCTGCCCTGGTCTTGTTTAGTATTTTCTCCTTCAGTTGGGTCCCCTTTAAAGGACAATTGGAAACAGCTTGGCATTTGAGTTGCTGAGAATCTCGGTTGAGCTCACAGTTGGCTCACACCCTAGATATCAGGCAGGCATCTGGAAATAGGGAAATCTCAACAAAGGCCAAAGACATCAAGGAATAAGAAGATCCAGAGAAGGGTCTGGGCTCAGTCATTAAAGGAGCTCAGCCCTTGTAAGTGCCCACACAAGAATGATGAGGATGAGTATTAAGCTCAAAGAGAGATGGGGCAGCTAGGTGACATGGTGGATAGAACACTGAGTTTAGAATCAGGAAGACTCATCTTCTTGAGTTCAAATTCAGCCTAGTTGTGTGACCCTGGGCAAGTCACTTAACCCTGTTTGCCTCAGTTCCTCCTCTGTAAAAAAAAAAATGAACTAGAGAATAAAATGACAAACCATTCCAGTATCTCTGCCAAGAAAACCCCACAAAAAGGAATCATGAAGAACTGGGCATGACTGGAACAACCAAACACAGATAAATGAGAGCCAGTCTTTTTGTCCACAAAGGGCAGTGTTGTACAGAAGAAAGAGCTAGGTGGAAAGATGAACAAGAACTTGTGAGTCTAGGTTTGAATCCTGGCTCTGCTCCTTTTTAACAAAGTGACCTCAGACAAGTCACTCATTATGTCTGGGCTTTCTCATCCTCACTTTCCTCATCTATAAAATGAGGGGGTTATATGGAGATGACTCCTGAGGTCCATTATATACCTGGAATGTGTGTCTTTCCCCATTAGATTATAAACTCCTTGAGGGCAAGAACTGTCTTTTTTTTTTCTTGTTTTTATCCCCAGCACTTAACACAGTTACACAGTAGGCTCTTAATGAATATTTATTTAAGTGAATTGAACCTATGATTCTAGAGTACTGTGTAGATTAATCCAAATTTCAGATGAGCATACGGAGGAAAGTTTGGGGAAGGGAAGAACAGTAACAAACTAAAGGTGGATACATAGCACCAGAACCAAGATAAGCTTAACCACTGAGGCAATTTATGCCCCAGTTCTAGCCACATTTATTTCTCTCCTGCACCCAGAAGAACCATTTCCTGATAAAGATCAGACTAGAGGGTCTGGGAACAGCTTCAGGGGGAATGGGGAAATAGCATTTCTTGATAGGAACTGAACCCTGGAATTTCATAGAACAATAAAACCTCAGAGTGGAAAGGGAACTCAGAGGTGATCTAGTCCTCAGCATCACAAATATAAAAGGGCCTGCACACTGACTCTAAGGATGTATTTGTATTTAGCCAAAACATGCCTTCCTGTCACTTCTACCCATTGGTCCTCTAAAGCAGTGGTCTATAAAGTGGAGGAGGGGACCTCTGGGTGACTGTGGACCGACCCCATGGGGTAAGTGATCAAAAAAATAGGTCCTTTCTTCCTTCTGAGTCACAGGCTGGCTCTTCTGGGCAGTTACAACCCAACTGCTATCTGGGTACCCAGAGCAGCAGAAGCTGCACAGGTACTATTGGAAAATTCCATCACCCCTCCCAGATCAGGGCTGCCCTGTGGCAAGCACCCTTCAGAAGTGAATATAAGCCTCATCTCCCTCCTTTTCACTTTGTTCAGGATCAGCAGCCATGAATAGGTTGTTACAGATTATTTTCCCCCAAAACCCACTGCTCTTCCAAGTTCCCCTAATAATGCGCCATCATCCTTCCAGTTACTCAGGTTCATAATCTCAGTATTATTTTCTGTTTCTCACTGTCCCTCACCACATATAGTTAATCAAATGCAATTTTTTTTCCTTTTCCTCCACGTCTCTCACAATCAACCCTGTCTCTTCATTCACATGGCCACCATCTTAGCTTCCCTGGACAATTCCACAAGCTTTCTAATTGGGTTCCTGTCTCTGACCTCTGAATTCTCTACTCCATTCTCCACACAGCTGCTACAATGATCTTTCTAAAGCATAAGTCTGGCTGTCAGTCCACTAGTCAGTAGACTCCAGTGGCTCACTGATGACTCTTGGGTCAAATACGATTTCATCTTTGCCTCATCCTGTGTCAATTTCTATTTTGTGTAGATTTCCTAATGCACATAATTATTAGTATACCAGTAATATGTATATAATTTACAAATAAGTAAAAAACACATGTTGTAGTACTCAATTTTTTTTAATCAGTAGGGATATGGGTTAAAAAAAAGTTTATAACCCACTACTCTAAAGTAGTGGGTAGAAAAAGGAAGGAAAGAAACTGGCTTTGGTTGTTCAACTGTCCCTTCTGATCCTCTTCCCAGACATCATAAGGTGAGGATGGCAGTCAGATTTGCTTTAGGAGAAGCCAGGCTGGAGTAACGCCAGGCTCATCTAATCCCTCTTCCACAAGGTGGAAGACAGCCATGGTGTCCCCTATAAATCTTTCCTTCTCCAGGCAAAAGCTCTCCAGTTTCTTCAATGTAATCTTGTGTGACATAATTTTGAATCTAAAGCCTCCTATCCAAGGGAACAGATGTCTCATTAGCTAGCTTCTAGTAAAGTGTCTGAAGTAGTGAGTGAATGAAATAGCAAAAAAAAAAAAAGTTATTGGGTCTGCAGTGCATAGACCTACAAGAATAACAACATTTTTTCTGATACTTTGTAGTTAACAAAGTTTCTTCATAACAATCCTCTGAATTAAGGAGCACAACAATCTTCATTCTCATAGGATCATACAGCAAGGAAGTGTCAGAGTTGGTGCTCAAACTTAGGTCTTCTGAGGCCAAGTCCAATATACTTTCTACTACTCAATACACACGCCCTGAACCATTTTTATTGCACTGACCAGAGGACGTCACAGAGGATGAAGAAGTAGGAGAATTAGGAAGTAGTAGCAAAGAACTATGACCCTGGGCAAGTCACTTGGTCCTGCTTGCCTCAGTTTCCTCATCCATAAAATGACCTAGAGAAGGAAATGGCAAAATCACTCCAATACCTTTGCCAAGAAAACCCCAGATGGGGTTACAAAGAATCAGACACGCCTGAACAACAACAATTTTTAGATAGGTGGCACAGTGAATAAAGAACTGGGATTACAGTCAGGAAGACACTAGCTGGGTGACCCTGGGCAAGTCACTTAACTCTGTTTGCCTCAGTTCCTCTTCTGTCAATGAGATGGAGAAGGAAATGGCAAACCCATCCAGTATCTGTGCCAAGAAAAATCCCAAATGGGGTCATGGAGAGTCTGATGCAACTGAAAAATGACTGGATAATAGCAAAGCAAAGAACTGCAAATAAAGTAGATGCCCATCCACTGAGGAATGACTAAAGATATTGTGGGACATGAACACAACAGAATATTACTGTGTTGTAAGAAATGATAAAAATAATGAAACAGAACAGAATGGAAAGATTGATATGAAGCGATGCAAAATGAAGTAGAACCAGGAAAACAATGTACACCATGACAATAACAATGTCAAAGGAAAGAGCAGCAGAACAATTAAAACCAAAGGCTCTAAAACTATAATGACTAGACAGCTTCAAAGCTGAGTTACAGAAACACAGAAAAAGTGAAAGCACGTATATGGAATGCTAAATGTAGCATCAGACTTTTTTTTGACATGTTGGCTAGTTTTTCAGAACTCTTCCTCCTTTAAAAATTGTTTGTTGTAAAGGATGACTCTTTGGGAAGGGATGGGAGGAACACTACAGTGGGAAATATAGGTGACAAAAAAGCAGAAGGTAGCAATAAAAAATTTTTAAAGAAAATCTATCAAGAACACATGACCCTCCAAATTATGTCAGCATGTGCTTCCATACTTTTTGGCATCAATTTGAAGATGTGTATAAAAAAAAGACAGCAAAAAAAAAAATGTGGTAAGGAATAAGAAACAAGAGAAGCTAAAGGCTTATACAGAAACCTCACACACACACACACACGATTGTTACAAAGACTCCTTAAGATTAAAAACATTTCTTCCCTTTTTGACCCAGAAAATTTCTTTGGTTAAGAAAAAAATTCATAGGAGACTTTTCCTATATATCCCAGTGGCCAGCAAATCTTGTGGCTGTATTTGTTACAATGACAGTTTGGAAAATCACGATATTTTAGAGCTAGGAATGAAGAGAAGAGGAATATTATAATGTTTAAGTCTAAATCTGGTGAGTCCAATGTTATTGATGGAGGACCAGTTTAAAAATGAGTGAATCATTTCCTAATTGTGTTCAGATAAGGAGTGAGGAACCTGCTGCCTCAAGGCCATGGGTGGCCCTCTAGGTCCTCAAGTGTGTCTCTTTGACTGAATCTAAACTTCGGACTTGTTCTGTAAAACTTGGACTCAGTCAAAACATGGTACCCAAGGACATAAAAGGTCACACATGGCCTTAAGGCTGAAGGCTCCCTACCCGTGGTTCAGACCATTTATCGTTAGAGGCAAGGTCAAAATCAGCACCAAATTAGAGCAAAGAATAAAAATCAAAAGGAAAATATTTCCTGTATATGAGGTAGCTTCAACTTGACCTATTTAAATAAATTGTTGGCCCAAAAAAATTAGGAAATAGATAAAAGGAAAGACATTAGCATGGAATATCACAATAGCCTAAGGTAGTTTAAGCAGTGTAAATCCAAAATAAAAACACTAAAAGAGTCTAGAAATCTTGTCAAAGATTTGTCAAACAAATAACTGATCTCTTTGCCAAGCAGAGTGATATGGCAGCCAATGACAATATCAATTTAGGAATATAAACTTCTTTGTAAAACCTTGAAGAAGACAAAGGCAGAAAATTATGAATAGTATTGCTTCATAAAACAATAAGAAGAAAGAAAAACAAGTTTTAAAAAAATTTGAGAGATCTACCTAAGCCAAATCAGCCTCAAGGCATTTAAATATGAACCTGGAAGGGCAAAAAACAGGTAAAAAATAGAAAAGGTAGGTAAAAAATGAACTAACTCAATCCTCCATCAATAACATTGGAGTCACCAGATTTAAACTTCAACATTATAATATTCCTCTTCTCTTTCTTTCTAGCTCTAAAATATCATGATTTTCCAAACTGTCATTGTAACAAATATAGTCATAAGATTTTCTGGCTACTGGGATATACAGGAAACATCTCCTGTGAATTTTTTTTCTTAACCAAGGACAAATCAAAGGAATTTTCTGGGTTAAAAGGGGAAGAAGTGTTTTTAGTCTTAAAGAGTCTCTGTAACAATCATGTGAATCAGTAGGAAAACAGGATCTGATTTACATTCCATTTTGGGGACCATATTGAGCAGAGTTTATATTCTAAACCCATGATGTTTAGTGTAACCACTGTTACCACCAGAAGTGTAGTAAATCAGGGTACCCATAAGCACATTTCTATTTAGTCGTTATGTGGTAGAATTCTTACCTGCCACAGGGAAAGTTCTGATTCTAGTGTGAGTGAGAGACTCTGTGGTGCAATAGGGATGAACAATGGATCAGAATTCAGGAGAACGGAGTCTGTGTTCTAGATCTACAGCAGCTGGTTATGTGACCTCAGTTTCTCCTCATTTGTAAAATAGGGATAATAATGGCACTTACTTCACAGTGCTATTGTAAGGATCAAATGAGAATAACTGTAAAACACAGAGTAAGTGCTATACAAAAGTCAGCTAGTATCATTATTATTTAACAACACTGAACACGTCTGGTAGTAAAATAGCTGGGCTTAGGCCAATCTTTTTATGAGGAACCATCTTCTCCAGCAGGGAAACTTCCCCTCTTGCTGGTCAGCTCTAACTCAATAAGATCCAGGGATTCATCCACTCCCCCAAACAAAGTTTGATCATTCCTCGGGAAAGAAAACACAAAATGGAAAAGGCAGCTGGGCCCCAGAGGCAAATTTGTCTTACTGTGTCCACAGGTGGGAGTAGAAGCAGAATGGGAAAAGGAGTTTTACACATGTTCCCACTCAGGTGTCTAGACACAGACTAGAGAGACTGTGAGCAAGAAGCAGGCTCTTCATTTAAGAAGTCTACCAAGTCATCAATTCCTTCTGGTTCAGTGGCCAGTGAGATGATTGCTTCTTCATTTTTAATCACCCACATCAATTACAGACAACTGCCTAGCCGGAGGCAACTGAGGGGTTCATCCTGCTGAGTCACAAAGTCCCTGGAGTCCCTGGGAGAATTCCAGGGGAGCTCTGGGTTCATGTTCTCTTGGATGCCCCCTAAAGGCCAATTCAACTTCTATCATAATGTCAATCTCATCCTGTCATTGGCCCCACTCCCGCTATGCCCCTCCACATGGGCATGACTATTTCAGACATCATATACACAAAGAATGCCAGTTTAATGCCAGTCTCTTTATTATCAGCTAACCACTAAGGAATTAGCTAACAAAGATCTGTTCCCTTTCCTCTTCTCCTCCCCCAATCAGGATGAATTTTAACTGAAGACCTGAGGGAAAAATTCTTGAGATAGAAAGAAATTAATTTCTAATGGTTGAATTTCACAGAACTATAATTGAGTTGGAAAAAATATTTGGGGGCAAGAAGTCTTTCCCCCTCCTTCAAATTGTATCAAGGAAGCAATATTACTTTTAAAGACAGCCTTTTAGAATTCTAATTGAGTCTTGCTCCCCTCCCCCCATTGTAATCTCTGCCAATAGGAGCCACCTCTGTTCTCAGGTTTATGACCTTGCCCCACAAGTCTGCCACTGTGTCACAGACCAGGAGTTATATTTGTTTTAGGTTTGTAATGCATCTGTCAGAGAAATGTTTTAGTGTCCTAGAACAACTGACAGAGTGCCCAAACCTGCTGGTGTGCTAACCTCCTCCCCTCCAACAGGCTGGGCCCATCTTGTCAGGGTCAGAAGTTTGCCTTAGATCTTGCTCAGAATACAGAACACAGTAGCCAGAGGAGAGAATGTATCTGAACAGATGTGCTCTGCATCAGAGCTGGCCTTAAATGTAGATGCAATAGGTGAGTGCCTCTGGAATGGGATTGAAGGGCTGTTCTGCCAACCCCCAGATATCTCCTCTACCCTTTACTTTGATGTCTGTAATTCTACTACTATTCTTCCCTTAAGTTTAAGAATTCTTACCTTCAGATAAAACGGAGACAGATCTGGGTGAGGTTAGCATTAGGAGTTCTTATCCATTATTTGCACCTCAGTGAATGAATGAATGAATGAATAAATGAATGAATGAATGAAAAAACATTTATTAAGGCTTACTAGAGGCAGATATTATGCTAAGCCTAGAAAGACAAATACAAAAGAAAGCTTTGCCAGCCCTCTAACAGTTTGCTTAGACTCTGGTTAAGGAACATCCTGGTCCTTGGAGAATGGTGGCCAAGGGAAGGCAGTCACATTCATAGTGAATTGATGTATATGGCAGACAATTGACACGCACTGTCTAAAAGCAACAATGATACTATTAATTTCATTACTGTGCCTCAAATAAGAAGTGGAAAGGGGGCTTAGGGTTGTTGTTTGTCCTTTGTTTTCAAAGAGGACCAATGACATTATGGGGTGATGAACTGGATATAAGTGAGGCAGAGTTGCATAAAGTCATCAGCCTCACTCTTTCTTCCAAAGCCATTAAAGTCCAGTGGCAAGACAAAAGTCAGGATGATTGGTGATGGCCCAAGATGCAGCGCATGACATGGGTGTCTTAGATGTCTAGCCATACTCTAAGCATTACCCATCGCCTGCTTCA
The DNA here is from genome assembly GCF_028372415.1 of Notamacropus eugenii. Classification (NCBI taxonomy): domain Eukaryota; kingdom Metazoa; phylum Chordata; class Mammalia; order Diprotodontia; family Macropodidae; genus Notamacropus; species Notamacropus eugenii. Next base: position 311,585,829 of record NC_092876.1, read on the forward strand.
GTCACCTTCAAGGACCTTGGAACAAATTGTTCTCATTTCCCTGTGGGTTTATCCTTTAGGTTATCTTCAACCTGGTTTAGCCCATCGGCTGAGGCACTTTTACCAGGGTTTGGCTGCTGGTTGTGTTACAGTTCCTTGGAGCCACAGGTGAGAAATGAGTGCCAGGTGGGGACCAAAAGTGGATGAGTAGCCCTGAGAAGGGCTGGGCAAGCCCTCAAGCCAGGGGTACAAGTCCTCCTTGAATACCCCATACATTCCACCTGGAGGAGGTATGCAAACAAATGCAATATGGTTTTGGTGTACAATTGGATGGGATACAAAGTATGTCTGGGGTGCCAGGGCAGCTAGATAAAATGAGGTAATTTGTACTAGGTCACAAATGTCTGGGCCCCAGTGCAGAAATTCCAAAATTAATGGGTAAGCTGCCCCAGGGCCTGAAGGTAAGGATTCTGTAGGTCCCCAGTGGATGACCTTCTGGGAGTTGGAAAGGGTCTTAATCCAGGCAGAGTAGCTGCAGGCAGATGGCATTAAGACTGAGGTATACTTATTAGCCTCAAAATGTAATCCTTTTATCAGGTCCTTTCTCTGGAGTGGGTTTGAGCAAGAGAAAAGGGGAGAGGAACCAAAGAGTATTAATGTACTGAGTTTAGAGGACAGAGGAGAAGAGTATAGAAATGAGAAGTGAGAGAGTACAAAGATCAGCCCCTAACCTCAAAGAATCTCCCAGTTGAAGACTTGATAAGCCCATCTTTACCAGGGAGGACTTAACTCAAATTCTCCCAGAGTAATAAGCAGCATTATCCAGAAGGAATCACAGAATGTTAGGGCTAGAGAGGACCTCAGAAATCATTGAATTCAACCCACGGAACCCAAAGGAGGGGAAATGACTTTTCCAAGGTCACACAACTAACAGAAGAACAGGGACTAACAACTTGGTTCAGTCTTCTTTCCACTATACCATGCTGATGCTAATGTGGAAGATGGGCCCTGTCTTTGTTGTTATCTGGTTTGGGTAGGTAGATAGATCATAGATATGGATGAACAGAGAGAGAGAAAGAGGGAGAGAGAGAGAGAGAGAGAGAGAGAGAGAGAGAGAGAGAGAGAGAGAGATGATAGATTAGATAGATAGATAGATAGATAAAGACAGACAGAGATATTTATCATGTTAAATATGTATCAATTCCTATATTACTTTATTACAAATACAAGTAAGCAAAGTCCCTACCCTCAAGAAGCTTATAAAAACACCTAAAGTTCTCTGGAAAGGAAGTGTGCCATGTATCCTTGGGTCATGCCTGAAGGCAGCATGATCTGTAAATGGTCTAGAAGTGGGGTGATAGTCTAGATTTGGAAGGAAAGATAAAAAGCATTTACTAAGCACTTGCTATGTACTGTGTGCCAGGAACCCTGGGAAGTAGGTGCTTTTATTATCCTCATTTTATAGTTGAGGAAACTGAGGAAACAGAAATTACATGACTTGCCTGGGTTCATGTAACTACTAAGTGTCTAAGGTCAGATGTGAACTCAGTTCTCCCTGATTCCAGGCCCAGGGTTCTATCCGTGGGTTCTAGCTCTTTTAGGAGTAGGGTGATTATTCTGGCAATGATCATTGCGCCAGCAAAGCCTCCTCTGGTTGATAAGAGAGCTTGCATAGATGGAATTCTGGAGACACCCACCATCACGGTATTTTCTACTTGAAGCATCCTGTGGGTTTGGAAGCCAAACTCCTGTAACTTAGCTTTCTCTGGCCAAGAAAAGTTGAACACTTAACTAAGAGAGTCCAGGATGGTTCTTGGATACAGTCCAGGTTTCCATGGGGCAATCCCTTCATTAATTCATGCTGATCTAGGCCCCATAAAATGGCAGCATGCTCTTCTCTGGATTTCATAAGATCAACCAATCATCCCTTCTAGAGTCAATAAAACCTTCTGGTGGCTATGGGTGAAGGGTCCTGTTTTATGTGTTGGGGGCAACGTGGAAAGAATACTGTTATCCTAAATTCTCCCCATCACAGGTCAGAATAGGAAATTAAATGTGAATTTGGGGAGAGTTTTGCAGAAACTGAAGAAGGCACACAAAGGCCAACAAATGAAACAGAAAAAATTTAGAAACTCAGAAATGCATAATATATATATATATGATATTTTATAATATAGACTGACCAAATACTTTACCCAAATTTTTCAATAAGGTATGGTAAACACCCCATAAAAGAAAAAGAAAAGAAAATCAGACTTCTCTGATGTGAAAGGAGGGCAAAAAAATTTGCAGATTTTCCAGATTGCTGGGGGAAGGACAGAAGGGAAGAGTTAAGTATTGAGCCTCTAACCCCCTTGATGTGGAAGACATAACTACTTGCTTTGGCTTCAGGAGGACCCTTGTTCAAATCTCAGCTCTTTTGCTCAAGAATGTGTGTGTGACCAGTATTGCTTTGCCATGTACTTACTTTCACCTATACCTCGAGTCCTCAGTTCCCATATCTGTGAAATGTGCCCAGAAAACTCCAAATGGTGTCACAGTGTAGAACATGACTGAAACAATTCAACAACAGTGAAAAGTCCTTTCCAGCTCTAAATCTTGTGATAAACTGTAATTATTAGTATCCTGGACAGTGGGAAGAGTTGACAGTTCCAAAGTGTTGATGGAACATTTGTAACAAGCTTCAGGATAGTGCAAAACCACCATTATTTTTTTAAAAACCGTTCATGTTAAATAAAATGTTATGAAGTCCTAAACTTCTAAAACAGGCCTATGCAAAAAAATAAAATATGCTGAACTTCTTCAGGCTGCAGGTAGGTTTTTAGCAGTTCATTTTTCAAGTAAAGGTAAAATTAATGATTATCCTATTTTGCAAATAAACCATATTTTTTAAAAAGGGAAATTTTAAATTAATATCAGCTAATTACTTAATACTTAAGATTTTCATTTATCATGAAATCACATTAACATTAAAAAATTACTTTGTTAAGTGGTACAAGTTTTAATACATTTTTCAGGTTTTTATACTGCTTGTATTTAGTTAATGGGATGTATTACACTTCTTGTCAGCAAACAGTTTATAGTACTCTGGAATCATGTTTGAAATCGATTTTTTTAGAAATCTGAAAACTAACCTTAGTTGCCACCTTACTTTCTGAGTTTACTTTCTTGAAAATCTGTTGCTATCAGCTGAGATTTTTCAACAATTTGGATACTTTAATTTGTTTTTCATTGGTGTTCAATTTGCTTAAGTCAGGATCTTTTGATCTGAAATGGCGACGAAGATTGTATTCCTTTGACAAGGCTATTACTTCTCAGCAAACAAGAGACAATATTTTGTATCTCGTATAAGCAAACAAGTATCTATTTGTCCATTCCAGATTAAACACTCCATGTTCTGATTCGATCTTCCCTTTCTTTTTATCATCCATTTTACAAAGTCACCCAAAAAACTTTAGTATTAGAACTCAAAAATCTCCACAGAAACTGCTCACATACAAAGAAATACTGAACTGAGTGTCTGACCTTGGAGAGAGCACCAGACACTCATGTGACTTGGGGGCAGACTTCAAACTAAGGGAAAGGAAGAAGCCCTCAAGTTGTTGTCACTCATCACATGGTGGGCTGCATTGGTGCATGGCTACACTCACTTTGTCCCTGTCAACACCAGTAACAAGCAAAAACACAGCAAAAACAGAAGACTTTCTCTCCTCTCAGACTAGAGACAGACTGTTGATGGTTGGTTGCCACATTTCATGTGACAAACAGAAGAGAGTATGTAGTGGCAACCCATCCAAAAAGTTACATGATGGACACACTAGTGATGAGTGGAAGCCAGGTTAAGCAAGGCACAGACTTCTTTACTTTCTTTTACAGCCTCTACATTTTTCAAGGGCCTCTAGGGTCCTATGTTGTACAGGCCTGTTCTAAAAGAAACAGATTAGGGAATTCATATCTCAAAAGGCTTTCCTAAAGGTACTTCCTTAAGTACACGTGTTTGTTTATAGATTGTTAACTGTGGTAGATCTTGGGATTTAGAGCTGAAAGGAATCTCAGAGATCAATTAATCCAACCTCTCATTTTACAAAGGAGAAAACTGAACCAAGTCACTTGTCTTTTCTTGGCCTCTTCATTTGTAAAATTAGGAGATTGGATTAAACAACTTTTAAGAGGCCTTCTAATTCTAAATCTATGATCCTGAATAACTTGCCTAAAGTCACACATGATGTGAAGCTAGCATTTTAAGCCAGGCCCTCAGACTCTGAATTGAGTACTGTACTTTTTACAACTACAGTCAAAGTGCCTGTCATAGAGGGATTTAAAACTATAACCCATAACCCATGGATGATTCAACAATAAAAACTCTGCTCAATAGGCATGGCACAAAGGATTTACTCTGCTAACAATACTTAGTGCTAATAAATTCTTCCCTAATAGACCTAAAAAAGAGAGAATCTGAGAAAAGGAAGGCAGGAAGGAAGGAAGCAAAGAAGGAGGTGGAGAAGGAAATAATGGAGAGAGGAAGAGAAGGAAGAAGGGATGGAAAAGAAGAGGGAGGAAGGAAGGGAGGAAAGAAAGATAGTCACTCTGGAAAAGATAAAAATTCCCAGGAGTAAGATCTCATAACACTTTGAAATTTGGACCAAGGGAATAAAAGCTAACATCTGTGTTCATAAATTACTTACCCTACCATATTGTGGCAATGGACCATTTTCCTATACTATCAAGAAAGTCTGTGATATAGGTAGTTGATTCAAATAACACATATTTAGACCCCAAAATTTAACTCACCTGGAACTTCCTTTTCTCTAAGCCACAGGTGGACCTGTTGTATCAACAGGTCATGAAGGAAATGTATTTTGAATACTGATTCTTGTCATAATGTTCTGCACCACACCCCAGTAATTACCCCTAAACCCACACCCAGTCTTGTACTTTCAACACACTCTGAAGACTGAAAGAATCCGTTTCTCACCTTTGATTTGTCCCAAGGATGCAGAAAAAAATCAACATTGTGACTGTCCTTAGCCTCCTAAACTAGAAGTAGAGAGGACAGATTCTTAACTACTATTTTAGTCTTTGTGGTTCTAAAAAATCCCAAATTGGTTTCTAAATCAGAAACACACAGATTTTTTGGGTTTTGTTAAAAATCCAGGGCTGGAAATTGAAGTCAGGGCTCATCACTTCCCATGCTAACACATCAAAGTCCCTCCCATCCTTCAAACCACCAATAAACCTGCTTATCCTAGGAAGTCCAAAAGAATGCAAAGTATACTGGACTTGGAAACTGAGAGAACTGGTTTGGAAACCTAACCTTAACTCTTACTAACTGGTGTGGATTGACTCAGCCATTCTAGAAAGCAATTTGGAACTCTGCCCCGGAAATCAGTAATGATACCTCCCCTCTGGCCCAATGATACCACTGCAAGGCCTACACACACACACACACACACACACACACACACACACACACACACACACGCACACGCACACGCACACGCACATGCACACACAAACACACATGTATGTGTGTGTATATATGTATGTATATATGTATATTATACACATAAATGTATGTATATGAAAATATAGCAGTTCTTTGTATGGTGGCAAAGAATTAGAAACTAAGAGAATATTCATCAATTAGAGAATATTTGAACAAGTAATGGTATATAAATATTATAGTATATGAATATTGTGCTGAAATGAGATGGTTTCAGAGAAGGCTAGGAAAACTTGTAGAAACTGATTAAAAGTGAATTAAGCAGAACCAGGAGAAAAATGTGTCATGGACAATATTGAACTTGGAGTCAGAAAGACTTGCGTTTGAATCCTGCCTTAGACACAATTAGCTGTGTAACTCCAAGCAAGTCACTTAACTTTACCCAGTCTCATTTTCCTCACTTGCAAAATGGAAATAAGAATAGTACCTATCTAAGAGAGTTGTCATCAGTATCAGATGAGATGACATATGTAAAGCACTTTGCAAACCTTAAAATGCTAGTTATTCACATAGAGATAGTTATATAATAAGTAATGATAACATTGAAAGGACAAACAACTTTAAAAGGCTTAAGATCTCTAGTCAATTCAATGATCAACCATAATTCCAGGGAACCGATGATAAAGCATGTTACCTAACTCCTGACATAGAAAAGTGATGAACTCAAGATACAAAATGATTCAGGTGATTTTTGGCCACGACAAATGTGGGAATTAGTTTTGCTTGACTATGCCAACTTGTTACAAGGCTTTTGTTCTTCTTCATATTTCCCCACAATGGGGAGGAGAGGGAAGAAAAAACAAATGCCTATTGGGTTAAAAAAAAAAAAATTCACTCCCTAAGAAAAAACCCTAGGATCAGATGGGTTTATAAGTGAATTCTACCAAACATTTAAAAAACAATTCTAATATAATGTAAATTGTTTGAAAAAATAGGTAGGAGTCCTTCCAAATTCCTTTTATGACACAAATAGAGTTTTGACACCTAAACTAGGGAGAGCATAAACAGAGAAAGAAAACTGTAGATCAATTTCCCTAACGAATGTTGATATACAAATTTTAAACAAAATACTAAAAAGGAGATCACCTCAATATATCACAAAGGTGACATAGTATAACCAGGTGAGAATTATACCTGGAATGCAGGACTGGTTTCATATTAGGAAATCTACCAGCATAATTCAGCATATCAACAACAAAAACAACAAAAATCATATAATTACTTCAATAGATGCAGAAAAAGCATTTGATAAAATACTGCCCCTGTATTTTAATAGGTTACAAACAATAGAAAACATAGAAATGAATGTAGTTTTTCTTAAAATGATAAGTAGTATCTATCTAAAACTAAGAGTAAGCATTATCTGTAATGAGGATAAACTATAAGTCTTTCCAGTAAGGTCAGAGATGAAGAAAGGATGCCCACTCTCACCATATTATACTAGAAATATTATATTATTCTAGATTAAATAGTATATTAATATTATAATTACTATACATTACATATGGTATTATATATTCTATTAACAGTATAACGTTAAATTAAATATTATACTAGAAATACTAGCAATAGCAATAAGACAAGAAAAAGAAATTGAGTAAGAAGCACTAAAATGAAGAAACAAAAACTATCACTTTTTTGCAGATGATATGATAGTATATTTCGAAAACCCTTGAGAGACAAGTAAAAAACTAGTCAAGACAACTTTAGCAAAGTTGCGGGATATAAAATAAATCCACCAAAATCATCAGCATTTCTATATATTACCAACAAGAGACAGAGAAATTCCATTTAAAATAACAGCAGACAGTATAAAATACCTGAGAGTGTACCTGACAAGAAACCCACACAAGATATATGAACACAATTACAAACATCCTTCACACAAATATACTCAATATATGTAATAGTGTCCCAAAGAGGTTCACTCTGTCCCTGAAGATCCTTCTTCTGATGTGTTGGCTCCTCCCAGAACCCCCTTGCCAGCCATGACCACATTCTTTTCTGGGCTCTACTCCTGACTCTTCAGACTTTCTCCACCATGCCTCCTGTTCCCCGCCCCCCCCCCCAAGTACCTTCTCCAATGTCCCCTCCCCCTTTTCAGCTTGAAGGCAGGGACTAACCTTCTTACATTTGTATTAGCACTAGCAGTTTAATGGTACTCGGCACATAATAGGCACTCAACTGGTCTTGACTTGTTGAGCACCTACTATGACAAACAGAGGTTGAAAGGGTTCTCAGATAAATTGGACACCATTCTTGTCCTTTTATATTCCAGTTAGGAAGACAAAGAAGAAAATAAACATTGGGGATACAAAAAAGAGATTGGTTTATCTAAGGGATGGGTATATGGGGGGAATACTTAGCGATAAGGATAAAAAAAAACATAGCTTTTAGAGGAGGGAAGCCTTGAACAGGCTGAGGAATTTATACATTATCCTTTAGCAGAAGAACCCTTAAAAGCTTTTGAACAGTGGGGTCATGGGCATCTGTGTTGTGTTTTACATAGTTCTTTTAGCAAATGCTTTGGAGAAAGGTTTGGAGAGAGAAGAGGCTGGATCAGGGGACCAGTTAAGAGCTTCTGCAATATGGAGAATTAAGTGACAAGGGCCTGAATGTGGTGGCAGAATGGAGACAAAGGATATGAGTTAAAATATGAGGAATTTTTAATATCATTTAACTCAAACTCATGGTACTTTAGGACAGGAATATACTTCATGGAAAAAGCAATGAATTTGGAGGCACTAGAATTAGATTTAATCTGTTCTTTTTGACCTCTGTAACCTTGTGCAAGTTTTCACCTTTCTAGACCTTGGGTTTTCATTTGCAAAATGAGAGTATTAGACTAGATGCTCTCTAAGGTTATCCAGATTGAAATTCTTCAACTCTATAGCCCCATATAATGAGAGTGTGGTACATATTATTCTGTAACAATAATTCAGTGAAAGAATGGATATGGATAGATAAAAGCATGGAACTAATCTCAAGTTCATTCAATTGAATAATCTAATTGTTCACTTAAATTGATTTTCCCCAATCACCTCTCTACTGACTTTCATTTAGTCATTCAACTAGCATAGTAAAGACCTACTATGTGCATAGTCCTATGCTAGGTGCTGTGGGCAACATAAGAAAAGTATATCTTCCTTGCCTTCTAGGAATTTAACATCTGGTTGGAAAGATGCAGGACAGCTACAAAAAACCTCTAGAATGACATGGTATTTAGGGTAGGATTTAGAAATAGGAAGGAACTTATAAGCCATTTAATACAACCCCCTCAGGCCCAAAGTGAGACCAAGAGGGACAAAATGAGTTACCCAGAGCTGTACGTATTAGTAATAGGTTGGAATTGAAGCCCAGGTTCCCTGACTGATGATTTTAATCGAAACAGTGATACCAAAAAAACCTGTTCTGGGAATTCAGGTGGAGCCATCATTATGGTCTTAAGTGGTCAGGGCAGGAGACTTGGAAAAGAAGAGACTTGAGTTAGTACCTGAGTAATGCGTATGATTTAGGTCCTTTTTGGGACTGAATTGATGAATGAACACTCTGTCCTTCATATAGCTGGCTGTGGCCCAGCTAGACAAGTGTCAAGAGTTGGAGAAAGTTCTAATAATAGTAATACCTGATATTTGTATGTGTCTTTTGCTTTTCTGAGAATTGTGTTTTTTTCAATTAACCAAAATCCTCATCTCTCCTACCTCCACTTACTGGGAAAGTTTTTAAAAGCAAGTCCTCATAACAAATATATATAGCCAAGTGAAAAAAAATCCTCCATTAGCCATGTTCAGATACATAATATACGTGTATATATGTATACATGTATGTGTACATCTCTATTTACACTTTGAGTCTATCATCTTTTATTTTTTTCAGGCAATCAGGGTTAAGTGACTAGCACAGGGTCACACTAGTAAGTGTCTGAAGTCTGACATGAACTCAGGTCCTCCTGACTCCAGGGCCAAGGCACTATCCACTGCACCACCTACCTAACCTGAGTCTATTGTCTTTCTATCAGAAAGTAGGTGCATGTTTCCTAATGATTCTTCTAGAATTATGGTTGGTCCTTTCATTGATCAGAGTTCTTAAGTTTTTCGAAGTTGTTTGTTTTTACAACATTATTGTTGTTATATAAATTTTTCTGCTCCTTTTGCTCTGTACCATTTCATGCAGGTCTTCCTAGGTTTCTCTGACATCATCCCCTTCCTCACTTCCTATGGTATTCCAACCCATTTATCTACTATAACTTGTTCATCCATTACTCCCTCAGTTTCTAGGCCTTTGCCACCACAAACAGAGATGATATAAATACTTATGTCCATCTGGGTCCTTTTCCTCTCTTTTTGCTCTCTTTGGGAGCTACTAGCAGTATCACCGGATCAAAGGGCACACTCCAAGACCTTTTACCTCTATTATCTCAGTAAGCCCTATGACATACAAAAGTCAGACATTATTAGCTTATTTTGAAGATGAAGGACAGGAATAAAGATTGACTGTCATGACTTCATCAGTATACAGAACTTCTAGATGTGGAAACTCCTTCTACCAATGGAAGTTGGTACCCCTCTGAAACTTGTATCATAAGTAGGGCTTGAACCCAGTCTTCCTGGCACCAAGGTCTACTGTCTATCCAGCACACCATGCTGTCTCTACCGATGAGGAAATAGCAATAATAGCTCATGTTTATACAGGACTTTAAGGCTTGCAAAATACCCTCTCATTTGATCCTCACAAAAACCTGTGAGGTAGGTGCTATTATAATTCCATTTTTACAGATGAGGAACCAAGGATTAGGGTGGTGAAGGAGCTTGCTCAAGAATTAGGTAAATGCAGTCTGGACAAGAACCCTGGTCTGACAAGAGTGTCAGAAAAGGGTGATTTCTAATAGTTGGGATCCTTGAGTTCCAGTCAGCCAGCCAGTGTCTGACCTTCATTCCCATGAACTCACTACACTGGGTTGTTCAACATTGTGATAGGACAATGTTTGGGAACATATTCTATGAACCTCTGTCTGTCCACATGATATAACTCATCACCTGTTGTCCTATCAGACATGACTGCTAGGTAGGGAAGGAACATTTGTCTGGGGAGGACAATGAATATTGATTATTCTGGCAATGAGAGCTGGCAGCCACATGAGGTAGTTTGGTTTGAGGTTGCTTGTTGGTTTTCTATTTGGATGTCTAAGTCTGGCTACTTCTCGTTCTCTGCTCTTCCTGGGCCCCTGGGCTTACCCAAGGATCTGCTGTAAAAAGATCCTTACAACCACCTTCTCAACCTCCATCCTACCCCGTTTCTGCTCTTCTCCCAGAATTCCCAGTGTCATTTTTGGAGTGATGACTGTTAATGGGTAGATCAGGGCCTGTGCCAGCATGCATGTGCCCCGGCCAACACAGCCCCACCTGGCAAGAGTTGCCAAGAGCAAAGCAGCTTGGGAGATTCCAGTCTCCTCACTCTGTGCTTACCCTTTACCTTTAGTCTGAGACAGACTTGAGAACCCATAAGAAAAGTGCCAGCGACTTGGGGAGGAAGAATCTGTGGCCATGTCTGGTTTCTGATGTCCAGCTATCAGTCTCCCACTCCCACTGTAAAAATACACACATTCTGAAATGGTGTGATGGCTGGTCTTAGAAGTCAAGTTCCAACCCCATCTCTGACATTTGCTAGCTATAAGCCTCAGTTTCCTAATCCTGAAATGAGGGGGGTAGGTCTTGATGACCTTTAAGGTTGGTCACTTCCTCAGATGCTGCCTCTGCTCTGGCCAGCTTCCTCATCTCTGCCCACCTTGTCCCTGGGACACAGGATTCTGCTAGGGAGAACTGTCACTTTATCTTACCCAAAGCCAGGCCTCCACATCTCTCCAGTCACCTATACACCTTTATTTAGCCTTTCCCCCTTTTGAGTTGTCTTCTCCAGTGATTAGAGTATAGATTCCCTGAAAGCAAAGACTGTCTGACTTCCTGGTGTTTGTGTCCTGGGTGCTTAGCACAACGCATGGCATATAATGGGCACTTAACAAATGCTCACTCACTCACTCTCCTACTTTTTCTCTCTGCCTCTTTCTCAGTCCTCTTTCTCCCCCTCTTTCCTCCTCTCCCTCCCCCTCTCTCTTTTTACCTCTCTCCCTTTCTTTCCCTCTCTTCCCTTCTTTTTCTATCTCTCTCTCTTTCTGTGTGTCTCTGTCTCAATCTCTCTGTCTCTGTCTACATCTTTCTCTATATATCTATATCTATGTATCATATCTAACTATCGCTATATCTGAATCGATCCATCTATGTAGACAAGTTTGACAATGATGATGATAGAATAATGCTTTATCTGGAGGGGGAGGGATATAGAGGGAAATGTAGGCAATGTGAAAACAAAAAGATCAATAAAAATTTATTTTAAAACATTTTATTCAATATTTCAAGGAGTCATGATTTTATTTCACCCATAGAAATGTTTTTACTCTCAAGACAGGTTACAACCCCTCCATATCCTTGCACACGTTCTTCATGAGTTGTTACAACTCCAAATACTCATCACCCCTATTGGCAAGCCCCACGGTAAGGAATTTCTCTGACCTGGGATGGGCTGGTCCTTGAATGAGAGACACGGTCTGTCATTCCAGTTTGGTAGGATCTATTAGAGCTGGCCTGTTCTCCAGAGGGGAAGAGGAAATAGCAGTAGGTGCCTATAAATACATATATGTACATATGCATGCAAATAGAATTACAGACATCACACTATATGCACACACATATGTAAGTAAAGAGCTGGAAAGGACCTTCAGAGCCCATCTAGTGAAACCCGCCTCCTCCCCCCTTGTCATTTTACAGCTGAGGCCTAGGGAGGATAGGGGACCTCCCCAAGGTCATAGAGAGAATAATAAGTGGAGGATGAGATTTTAACCAGGGCTTTCAGATTGCATAGCTTAGTGCTTTTTTCCGTAGGCCATGCACATGCTCTAACCCAGTGGTGCCCAACTCTAATAGAAATGGAGGCCACTGAATCATATGTGAGGATCTGTGTGGGTGGGTCAATTTCATAAACAACATATATTTGTGTATTTTCTTCATTACTGCCTCAACATATTAATATCAGATAAGAACCCCGTAAATCCAGATCTTACCCCTGAAACTTGCTACTGGTGTGCCTATCTGGTCTCGGAATTTCTTTCTAGCTCTAGACTTATGACCTTTGGAATTGAACTGATTCTACACAAGTAGGTTATAATAGTTCCAATTATAAGCGATTTTGTTGTTGCTTAGTTGTTTTCCAATATTGTCTGACTCTTTATGACCCCATTTGGGATTTTTTTGACAAAGATACTAGTTTGCCATCTTCTCCAACTCATTTTCCAAATGAAGAAACTAAGGCAAACAGGGTTAAGTGACTTGCCCAAGGTCACACAGGTACTAAGTGTCTGAGACCAGATTTGAACTCACGATGAAGAGTCTCTCTGACTCCAGGTCAAGCAGTCTATTCAGTGTGCCACCTAGCTGCCCAATAGATTATGATACATAATTATATTAATTTAATTCCATTAATTCCAATTAATTATATTAATTTAATTCTATTAATATATAATTCCACAATTATATATTATATTAATGTAACTCCATTTTATTAATTTAATTCCAACTAATATACATTAATTATATAAATTGAAATTATAATCGAAATAAAGTAATATAATGTCATTCATATCATCATAACATATAAATATGTTACTAGTAGCATAGTTTGTCCTTTTCAACAGAACTGGAAGGGAAGAAACATTGTTATATCTTCCATTACATTTTTATTCCCCCTTAACTTCCCTCCCACCTCTGCCTCACCCTTCTCTCCAGTGTCTCAGCCAATACACCTGAACAAATGCAGGGACTCCACCTAATCTCATGGCGGCAGTGAGCCACGCATCATATTGATGTTCTATCAAGAATTGTCACTCAGCGCAGGCAGCTCTGCTCCTGCGGCTTGGAGTGTTTATGAGGACTCTGGTCCAAGGAACTCAGACTGTTTTTCTGACATCTCCCTTGAGTATCATGACACCAAAGGAGGTGAGGGGAAGGTCAAGGGAAAGGTAGAGAAGCAGGGGAGCAGCCACGATGAAACACAGATATTAATCTCCCCTTCCCCACACCCTGTTTAGCAGAAAAGGAAGCAGAAACACAAAGAATGTCACTGCCTCACCAAGACTGCATTAACCCCCTGAGTTCTTACACTTACTATCCACCCCCCCCCAATTTGGGATGATAAAGTAGAGTCAGGAGACCTGTGTCTGAATCCTGTCTTTGTCCCTTACAAATCATGACCCTGATCGAGTCACAACCCCTGAGCTATAAAATGGAGATAATGATCATCCTATGTACTATATAGTATCATTGTAAGAAAAGCACTTGGGAAACCCTGAAGTCCCATAAAGAGGAGTAATAGGGATGTCACCCATCTTTCTCTACTAGGCCCATTGGTCACCTGTTCCAATAAGGGCTTCCTAATGACCCCTAATAAGAATTTCTTTCTCTCTCCCCTGACTGCTCATAAAGCTTATTGTCTACTCTACCAAATTTCTTGGCATTTGTGATTAAGTTTAGTCTTTTAGACTTTTTCTCTTACTCTGCAACTGTTTCCTATGATATATTCTTGCCTCCCAATAGTACCAAAAATTCCTCAGAAGTATTGGCTGTATCATATACCTTTCCTGTGTCCCTCACAGTCCATAGGCACTCAGTAAATATTTTGGTTGGAGTTGAATTGAGTTGAATTGAAAGACACACATCAGAGGTGTCTCCCCCACCCTCTTTCCTGTGTCATCACCACCACCCTTATCAGAGACATTCAATAAATACTTTGACTGGAGTTGAATTCGAGTGGAGCCAAGTTGGAGGAGTAAAGGCAGGAACTTGCCTGAGCTCTCTCAAATTCCTCTCCAAACAACTCTAAAATAATGCTTTAAAATGAATTCTGGAGTGGTAGAACCAACAAAAGGCTGGGGTGAAACAATTTTCTTGCCCAAGATGACTTAGACATCTGACAGAAAAGATCTGTCTCACTGGGGTAAGAATGGAGCACAGTCCAGCAGCAGACCTTAGAGGGGACTGAACTGGCAGCAGTCTTCATTAGTGGCTTCTGGAGAGCTCAGCCCACAAACAGTAAGGGGATCAGAAAATGGATCAGAAGGTGATTACAGCTTTTGCTGGCAGTAGGTGCAGGACTCATTTGTATTGCCCATATGCAATTCTAGGTCATAGTCCCAGGGATAGTAACAGCACCAGCACACTAGAGCATGTGGCCACAGGGAAGGGGCACCCTGTTCATAGTTCCAGGGTAGAAAAGAGTGCTTGTGATTGTTAAAGAACACAACACAGGGCAGAAGGGCAGTAACCACACCTCTCCTTAGATCATACCATGTTAGAAGAATTGAAAGCTTATAGACCCCTAGAATTAGCTCTGAAAACAGTAGCATGAAAAGATCTGAGGTTTGGGATAGTGCCCCCTCCACCCTGGGACAACAGCCTAACTTTAACATAAAGTTAAAAGTCAAAAGATAGGCTGGCAAATGAGCAGACAACAACAACAAAAAAAGAGAACCTGACCACAGAAAATTACTATGGTGACAGGGAAAATCAAAATACAAATTCAGAAGAAGACAATAAAGTCAAAACAGCTCTAGCCATATCCTCAAAGAAAAGTGTAAATTGGTCCCAGACCCATAAAGAATTCCTGAAATAGCTTGAAATGAACTAAGAGAGGTAGAAGAAAAATTGGGGCAAGAAATGAGAGTGATATAAGAAAATCATGAAAAAAAGAGTCAACAGCTTGGTAAAGAAGGCACACACACCAAAAAAAAAAAAAGTACTGAAGAAATAACACCTTAAAAAACAGACTAGGCCAAATGGTAAAAGAGGCACAAAAGTCCACTAAAGTGAAGACTATCTTAAAAAGTAGAATTGAATACATGGAAAAGAAGGTACAAAATCACACTGAAAAAAATAATTCCTTAAAAATTAGAATTGGGCAAGTGACTAAAGTTGAATTGAACTGAAATGAAAGGGGTATATCAAAGGAGAAGATATGACTTGGTAAAGTAGGGATAGTCTCCCATTTTATGCTCTGTGAAAGACATGTAGGAAAGGATACCAAAGAAATAGAAGACAAATTCCATGCCCTCAGGGGATTTTCAATCTCATGCTGTAAGTATCCCTATAGAAAACATAAGTAATAATTCATTATAAGGCAAGATTGTTTAAAGTGCTTTATTTACTATAAAACTCTTACATATTGTTATTTTTAATTCTTATTTTTTGTTATTACTTATAGCATTAACAATAGTCACACTTTATTATGATACAGTAGGAAAAAAAAAAAGTTTCACGCTAGAGGACCTGGTTTCCAATCCCATTCTATAGCTTACTGCTTATGAGAACTTGGTCAAATCACGAAACCTATAAAATGGAGGCCTTGGATTGGACAACTCTGAGCCAGCTTCTGCCTCTAAATCTGTAGTCCTTATCATCATAACAGTAGCTTCCTTCAAGTCCCAGATAAAATTCTACCTTTTGCAAAAAGCTTTCCCCAATCCCCCATAATGCTAATCTTCTATGTATCCTGTATATCTGTGTGTATATGTACATGTATGTGTATATGTGTATGTGTATGTGTATATATAGAGAGAATACATATATTTACTTATATGCACATATATACATATATATCTATATACCTATGTGTATAGAAATACAGGTATATATTAATATATGAACATAGGTATATATATCTATATACACACATATATGTCATTTGTACATAGTTATTTGCATGTTGTCTCTTCTATTAAACTGAGTTCATTGAGAACAGGAAATCTTTCGTCTTTCATCATATTCCTAACCCCTTAACCCTTAGCATAGTCTCTGACATACAGAAGGTGCTTAATAAATGTTTATTGACTGACTCATTAATATTCCTTTTTTTTTTGAAGCAATTGGAGTTAAGTGATTTGCCCAGAGTCACATAGCTAATAAGTGTCTGGGGTCACATTTGAACTCAGGTCCTCCTGATTTCAGGGCCCATACTCTTTCTACATCATTCCTATTCCTTTATGGCAGGGCTGGAGAACCTGTGGCCTTGAGGTGACATTTGGTCTTCTAGGTCCTCAAGTGTGGCCCTTTGATTTAATCCAAACTCCACAGAACAAATCCCCTTAATAAAAGGATTAAAGTTTAAAGTTTATCTTAAGGTTTAAGGTTTACAAAGAAAGGAAGAATGGGTGTAGTGAATAAAGAGCCAGTGATCTCAGGATCAGGAAGGCCTATGTTCAAATCTCACCTCTGCTATATACTGGCTATTTGGCCCTAAGTTACTTGAGCTTTCAATGCCCCAAGAGGAATGAAAAGCAATGGAATCAAGGAGTCTAGATATAGGAGAAGGAAGTTACTGAAGAGAGAGGGGGAAAAAAAACCAGTCCTGTGAATGGTAGCAGTATTTAATTTGGGAACTTCCCAAGAAGAAATCAGCCTAGGCTATCCAGATGCACCCAAAATAGAGAGATGTCAGTACCCCTCACCCATGCAAATGATGTGGATCTCTTCATAAAAGTATTTTCAGTCCAGAGACAGGTCCTGTTTTAGGAACTCAACTGCCCTGGAGAGGACCATTTCTTCTCACCAAGACCCGAGGCAGTTTTCACTGAGTATATGGATTGTCCTACATAACTAGCAAGGATATTAAGAGAAGACCAAGTTTCTGCTCTCAACATGATTAAGGTTCAAAAAGTGAAGGTGATTTTTTCAAGGTAACCTTTCATCAGCAGAAGTTTAAGAACAAGAAAAGATCTATCTTGGCTCTGCTGTTTTCTAAAATTTCTCATTAAGTCAGATAATCATTCTGGGTCTCTGTGTTCTCAGCATAAAATAAGGAAAGTTGGACTAACTGATCTAAGGTCCTTTCTAAAGTCTCCTGGACCTATACTTCTAAAAATATATGAATCTTGAACTTCCATTTATAAAAAGTAATATTGAAAATTGTCCCAATCATTGCTCTACCAATCCCAAATGGTTTCCTCCTTATCTGTCCCCTTGATCAACTCTGTCTCCAACATAAATGCTTCCCCTTTCCCCCAATCACTCTTCATCCAGCTGATCACTCCTTTTTCTTCAAGACTCAGATCAAATCCCATTTCCACTACGAAGCCCAAGGAAGTATTATAAGTCATAGAAATTCAAGACACCCTAAAGAAAGAGTGTTCCATTAAAAGGGCTGATTGTTTGGCTTTGGGCTTAAATTCCAGTCTATATTGTGTAAATTTAACTCTTCTATGTTTGAAACCTTATGAGCTCAGTTGCTCTTAAGGCCAGCTGATGGCCACCTTTGTGAGAAAGTATCTAAAGTTTCCAGCTTATACCTGAGTGTGAACTCTAAGTCAAAGATAGGAAAATTCTCCAAAGTGCTTCTTTGGGTCGTGAGGGGGCCTCTTCCACAAAGCGATATATCTACATTCTATTACTTCTATTACTCCCAATTCTGACATCATATGACCTATAGGCAGCCATGTGGAACAGTGGACAGTGTTGGCTCTGGGGTCAGGAAGACTCATCTCTGTGAGTTCAGATCTGGTCTCTGACACTTACTAGCAACGTGACCCTGGGCAAGTCACTTAACCTTGTTTGCCTTAGTTACTCATCTGTAAAATGAGTAGAGAAGGAAATGGCAAACCACTCTAGTATCTTCACCAAGAAAATCCCAAAAAGGGATCATAAAGAGTCTTGTCTGACTGAAAACAACAGAATAACTAGAACAAATGACTCTGACTTTCACTTTACCCCAGTTCTTCCTTTCAGGAAGGAAATGCCCTGATAAACTCCTTCACAGTTAAGGGCTAGTGACATAATGAGTTATTATTCTGAAATCATTTCTCTCTTTCAAAAATGATCACAGGAGGAAAAAAAATACCCCAAATGAATGAGTCTCCAGTGGCGGAATGGTGGGGATCCTCACCACCAACGGAATCACTGTGCTAGTGATGCAAAAAGATTTAAACATGGTAACTGCCCTCCAGCTGTTTACAATCTAATCTGTGGAGACAAGACACACACTAAAGAAAAAAGAATAACACATGTCACTGTATGTAGGTTAAGTGCCAAATGATTTGTCATAGAAAGCCAGGGAATCCACCAACAAGTCTCTGCTAAGTCAGAGGCACCTTCCTATGCACCAGGCAGAGTGCTTTCCTATGCACCAGGCAGAGTGCTTTGTACTATGGACACAAAGACAGGAGCAAGAAAGTGTCTGTCCACAAATGGCTTACAGTCCTTTGGAAGGGGGAGGATACTACAACATATTCACAAATAACCAAATGCAAGATACGTACACAACATCTACAAGGTGATTTGGGTAGTGACCCATAGAACACTGGTTGTATATGGGAACTAGCCCTTAAGCTGAGCCTTAAAAAAGGTATGGGTTTCAAGACATGAGGAGAAAATGCATTCCAAGCATTGGAGCCCAACTCAGGCAAAGACACAGAAGTGGGAGATGGGAATTCATGAATGGAGAATAGCAAGTAGGCCACTGTGACTAGAACACAGACTGCATGAAGGAGAGTAATATACAATCAGCTGGCAAAAGTAGAAAAGGAAAGTTGTAAAGTTCCCTAAGTGCCAAAAAGAGGAATTTATTTTATCCTAGAGGCAATAGGGAGTCATGGAAGCTTCTTGAGCAGGGGAATAATATAGTCAGATTTATGTCTTCAGCATATCATTTTAGTAGCCTTGTGGAGGATGGATTGGAGAATAGATATAGAAATGTCAATTAGAGGGCTATTATAATAGGGTTGGATAGATGGTACAGTGGGTAGAGTTCCAGGCTTGGCATCAGGAAGAGCTGAATATAAATCCAACCTTGGACACTTACTAGCTGCATGACCCTGGGCAAGTCTTTTAACTTCATTTTCCACATCTGTAAAATAAGGATAATAATAGCAACGCCCAGGGTTGTCATGGGGACCAAATAATATTTGCAAAGTGCTTAGCATAGTGCCTGGCACACAGTAGACACTATATAAATGTGAGTTACTATTATTATAATTATTTTAGCATGCACTGAAATCCGATATGAGAGATGTTGATGAAGTAGGACCAATAAGCCTTGGCAATGGAATGGATATGGGGAGGGGGGGCAGGATAAGAATGAAGAATTTAAAAAGCTACCCTAGATGGCTGGAAGAATGATAATATGCTAGCACCCCTGAGAGGAAGAGGGAAGTTGAAGAAAAATTCACTTTAA
The DNA here is from genome assembly GCF_028372415.1 of Notamacropus eugenii. Classification (NCBI taxonomy): domain Eukaryota; kingdom Metazoa; phylum Chordata; class Mammalia; order Diprotodontia; family Macropodidae; genus Notamacropus; species Notamacropus eugenii. The sequence goes on from NC_092876.1 coordinate 311,605,576, forward strand.
GAAGAATAATTGGAAGGGGGGTCGGGAGAGGAGAGGAAAAGGGAGAAGAGTCCTAGAGCATTTCCAGTCTTAGAGGCTGGACATGGTTGATGATCTTCCAAAGGAGATTGAGAAGGATCAGTCAGTCTGGTAGGAGAGCCAGCAAAGAACCATGTTACAAAAAAAAGCAAGGGGATGGGAAAGTAACCAGAAGGAGGAAGTGATGAACAGTATCAAACAGGGAAGATAGAGAAGCTTGAAGAATGAGAAAAGACCTTTGGCTTAAATAATAAAGAGAGAGCTGGTGACCTTAGAGAGCAGCTTCAGGGAAGTGCTGATGAAAGGCCAAATTGAAAAGGAAAGGATGAAGTTTTCACAGAGCTCCTATGTGCCAGGAATTGTGCTGTGTGCTTTATCAAAATTTTCTTTGTTAGATCCTCACAATTACCCTGTGAGGTAAGTACTGTATTATTCCCATTTTATAGTATAAGCAACTGAGGCAGGCAGAAGTTAAGTGACTTGCCCGGGGGTCACACAGCTATTAAATACCTGAGGTGGGATTTGAACTCAGGTCTTTCTTCCTGACTCCAAACCCAGCTCAGGGCCACCTCGCTACCTCAGGGGATGAGAAGTGATGTCCTTAATAAAACGCAAGCTCCTTCAAGGCAGAGATTGTTTTCATTTTTGGTGTTGAATCCCCAGCACCTAGCATAAGTGCCCTGTTGTTCACTCTGTCCAACTCTTCGTGACCCCGTGGATCATACTGTCCATGGGATTTTCTTGGCAAAGATGCTGCAGTGGTTTGCCGTTTCCTTCCCAAGTGGATTACAACAAACAGAGGTTAAGTGCTCAGGATCACATAGCTAGTAGATGTCTGAGAGCAGATTTGAACACAGGTTTTTCCTCACTCTACCCTCAGCTCTCTAGCCACTGAGCTACCTAGCTACCTCCTGCCTGGTACTTGGTGCTTAATAGGAGCCACCTAGTGGGGGTGTACACAGTAGGTGCTTAATAGATGCTTGTTGTTTAGTTAATTGATCAGTGAGTTCTGTAGGGGCTCAAAGAGTGAATGGAGAGAAACACAAGAGTGGTCAGGGAAGACTTCATGGAAGAGTCAGAGCGTCATCTAATTCTAGAAGAAAGGGCTGGAAAGGCATTCCAGGCCAGGGAAAGTTTATGTGTAAAGCGATGGAACCAGGACTTGTCCTGCTCTTTTCAGGAGATAGTGAGTAAATGAGTTTGCCTGGAGCAGTGTGTGCAGTAGCGTAGTGGGAGATAATGCTGCAAATGTAGGTTAATGTCACACTGTGGAAGGTTTTGAATGCCAGGGAAAGAGGTTTGGACTTTATCCTGCCAACAATGGGAAGAAAGTTTTCAGGACAGTGTAGAAAGCACTAGGCTGATAGGAGAGATTTTCTTTCTTTTTGGAATGGGTGGTAGACTTTTCTGGTGTCCCTCTAATGACACAGGTAGGTTGCTACCTCCTCTGCTTGCCCCATGTCTTAGATCACCTCCATATCCCACTCCCTCTCATTCCTGGCCCCAGCTACCACAGTCCTCTCCATCTAATAATATTTTGCCCTCGGGCTCACTGAACCAAAGTTGGCTCTCTTCCCACCTTTGTAATTCACTGAAATCATCTGACTGACTTGGAAACTTCCCCAAAGTTGTACTGCTAAGTTTACAATTTGTAATGCAGATTTTCTCACTGATAGAGAAGGAAAGGAAGAAAGGAAAGGCAGAAGGTTGGACCTGAGATTGCCAGGTTGCAAACCACATTGCACCTGAAACTAGCAGGTGCGTGACTGACTTTGCACCCCAGGAGGATCTGGAGCTCATGCTTCTGTCCCAGACTAACCCCATCCAAACCTCAGTGCAGTCCTAGACAGGCAAGAGGCCCATACCTCTGGGTTCAAGAGGAGGGTCTGACAAATGACAGCCAAACTCCAAGTTCAATGCCACTGATTTTGCCTCGACGTTGTTTTAGTTCAGTAGTGACTCTCCATGACCCCATCTAGGATTTTCTTGACAAATATACTGGAGTGGTTTGCCATTTCCTTCTCCAGCTCATTTTCCAGATGAAGATACTGAGGCAAACAGGGTTAAGTGACTCAGAGTCACTTAATAAGTGTCTGAGGCTAGATTTGAACTCTGGAAGATGAGTCTTTCTGATTCCAGGCCCCCACTGTACCACCTATCTGCCCAGACTTTCCTGCAGATAAAAACTACATAGTTGAACACACTAAGATGCTAATGAGGCTAAAATCACCTTCATTTATATTTTTAAAAGATATGTAATAAGTACATAGGCTCAGAAGATCATCAATCTAAAGTTGTAAAAGACCTCAAAAATCATCTGTTTCAACCCCCGTTCTATCGATGTGGAAATGGAGACCCAGGGCAGTTACTCCAGGTCACATGGGTGGTAACATCAGTTAGGATTTGAGCCTATGTCCTCTGACTCCTGAGTTTCTGTTCTTTCCCTTAGATAATGGAAAATCTGTAGGGAATATTTTTGGAAAAGAGAATCTTCTGGTAATTATATATTATTACAGAGACCACTTATTTCAGGCAGCTAGGTAAGTGCAGTAGATAGAGTGCCAGGCTTGTAGTTAGGAAGACTCATCTCCCTGAGTTCAAATCTGATCTCAATTACTACCTGTGTGACCCTGGGCAAGTCACTTAACCCTGTTTGCCTCAGTTTTCTCATTTGTAAAATGAGCTGGAGAAGGAAATGGAAAACCACTCCTGGATCTTTGCCAAGAAAACCCCAAATGCAGTCACAAAGAATTGGACACGACTGAACAATAACAAATCATGTATTTCCCTCCCCCTTCCCTCATTCAAGAATTACCCCTCTTTCCCTTTACCTAGTCTTCTGGGAGCAAAATATAGACAAGCAGAACAGTAGCTATTGGGGCCCTCACTTATAGAAACAATACCCCACAGGGCCCAAAGAGTCTTTGTTCAGGTAGGCAGTATTGACTAAATTAGGAGTGATTCCATTAGACTCCAATAGGCATGTGTTCCAGGTTGGGCCTGACTTAGGCCGGTCTCCTGGTAGTTTAGGTTCAATAATGGAACAAAATGAGATACTTGTTTGTCTTTTGATAATGAATAACAATAATTTGTTATTGTTATTGTTACAGAGCACTTACTCTGTACCAGGCCCTGTGCTAAGTGCTTTACTATCATTATCTCATCTGATCCTCATAACAACCCTCCACGCGAAGTGCTACGATTGTTCCCATTTTACAGATGAGGAAACTGAGGCAAACAAAAGCTGCAACTTGCTCCTAGGATCATTCAATTAATAGTCAATAAATATTAAATGCCTACTGTGCACCAAGCACTGTGCTAAGTGAGGGGCATACAAAAAATGCCAAAAGAAGGTCCTTGTCCTACAGGAGTTTACAATCAAGTGGATCATGCAACTAGTAAATGTCTCAGATTGAATCTGAACTCAGATCTTCCTGACTCTAAGTCCAGTGTTCCATCCGTTAAACCATCTAGTTGCCTCCACCTTATAGCTATTTATCCATAACAGGGGAAGGATATTCAAGGAAGATGGGCATTGATGCCTAGAGTGGATTAACCTGAGAAAAGCTCCCTTTGTCTAAAGTTCCATTGTGATCCACCAGCTGAGTGTCATAGAGTGTCTGTAGTTCCTCGTGGTGGCTGTGTTGTCTTCAGGGGATAAGGAAGAGATACCAATAGTCTAAGCCTTCAGTTGCCTGAACTGACCAAATCTCAAGGATGGTCTTAATACCTTTTAAGGTAAAAAAATTAGTTTAACCTGTTTGGGAGGAGGGATGAGGATGTTGTTGCTGCCATAAGCTGGGATCTCATCAGTTCTTAAGTCCCCTCCAACAGTCCATTCTCATCCAAGTCCTCCCAAAAGTTTACCATAGGGGATCCATCTAACAGGCTGGAGCCCTTCTTCACTCTCTCATGATATCCTGAGGATACCAATGGTTCACCTGGCTGACTACCTGTAATCCCTTGCTCTCTCCATGGGACAAATACATCTTCGTTTCCATCATATAATTCTCTGATGGTATTCTTTATTCCTTGTTATTTCATGTGCTTCAGCCTACTCATACTTCACATGAACCTTTCTAGTGCCCTCTTTGGGCATCTTTAATTCTTCTGAAGCATGGAATTCCAAGCCTGGTTGTCAGTAGTAATAGGAATAAAACATCTGAATTGAAAAGATGGTCCTACACTGTTAGAAGAAGCTTGGAGTCAGTAAAAACACTTTACAATGTCCCAAAAGAAATCCAGCTTTCCTCTTTCTTTCCAATGCTAGGCCTAGATCATTTTCTATCTTTATTATCTCTCCCAGTTATAGAAATACTAATCATCACACAAACCGTATAGGTTGTCCATTCAGATGCATGTTGAAATCTGAGCAATAGATATTCTTCACATTGAGTGATTATAAATCTCTTCCAAGAGGATCTGCCATGTCTTAGGGCTTCATTCAATTGGCACAATGTCTTCCACAAACAGCAATATCTGGAGGACTTCATTATCCACAGGAAATCCCTCCTTAACCTAGACTCATGACTAGATCTCCATCAAAATGGCAAATACTTTTGGACAGCATACATCTCCCTGTTCTATGCCTTGCCTGGTATTTATTACCAAAAGATTACTGAAAAGAGTTATTCCTATTCTGTTGTTACATCTTCCAAAGAATCTCGGGATGATTTTAATATAGAGATGGGAGACACCTTGTTGTAAAAGAGCCTATTAATTAATATTGTGTAATCAACAAGCAATAAATACAATGAGATCTTATATTCTCCACTTCTTTCAGTCAATTGTGAGATGGTGAAGATGTGGTCCATTGGTGAATATTTTTTGCTTCCATTATACAAATCTAAAAGAAGGCACATTGTTATATGAGGAAAAGAGATTCTTTTAAAAGAAGGTACAAGATCTATCATGAGTCAGATCTTGTCTAAACAACCTTGTTTACCTCCTTTCTAACTTTTTCCCAATGGAAATTATTCCAATCATATGTTGGGCTTTTCAATAACAGTGGCTCCTTCCCTTTCTGCTCTCAAATCTGGATGTTGTGTAGCAAAAACTACTTTTTATTACGGCTGTTCCCTGATCTAGAATCCTCTATTTGCAGGCTATAGGACCAAGTTCCAATTCCTCAGGCTGACCATAGATCCTTCCCCAACATGGCTCCATTCAATCTTTTCAGTATTATCCTAACCCGCTACTCCCTAGCATGAACCCTGTATGCCAACTAGTGTAGTTTAGTAGTCATCCTCCAAAAGTTCTGCAGTTATTTTCCTTTTTCTGTCCATACTATTTCAACTTCTTAGAAGGCCTTTCTCAGTCCTTTATCTCAATTTTATACATTCTTCAAGGACTCCTCATCTTCTACAAAGTCTTACTTGATTGCCCCAATCCCCAGTGATTTCTCCCTTCTCTGAACCATCTGTGGCATTTAGTACATATATTCCATATATGTATATATGTATCTTGTCCCTCCAACTAAAGCAAAGGTTCCTAACCTTTTATGTGTGTCATGAATCCCTCCAGCAGTCTGGTAAAGTTGGTGGGGCTCTTCTCAGAATAATGTTCTTAAATGCACCAAGTAAAATGCATGGTATTAAATGCATGGTACAAAGGAAACCAATTATATTGAAATTAATATCAACATATTTTCCTAAAAAGTTCACAGACCCTCAGATTAAAAACTTCTGAACTATATGCAGTATATGCTACTTAATAGGAAGGAGTGTGTCATACATTATCTTACTTCCCATTGGGTCAATCCTCAGTCTTACACATAATAAGACCTCAAGAATTTCTGATGGATTGGTAGATTAATCAAAGGTAGAGAATATACACCAATATGGATAATGTAAGGTATTCTGATGTTGCAGACAAATACCAAATAAGGTTACAAAGAAATATAATAGTTCATCTTTATGGATCATACTTTCACTCCAATGATTTGGAGAGCCTAGCATCATGTTCCTCAGTTCCACTAACCCCACAGGTCAGCTCTGAGCTCTGTCTTTCCCAACCTATTTTATTCTAAATTCAGCTCCATCCATTTGATTTTTAGAATTTCATAATCACAAGAGACCCCAGAAGCCATCCAATCCAACCCCTATATGAAGAACAAATTCTCTCTATGATATTCCTGGCAAATGTTTGATGACTCAGCTTGGTCACTTCTTGTAATGGGGAATTCATTATGTATATTCCATTCATAGACAACTCTAGTTATTAGAAAGATCTTCTTTATACTGAACCAAATTCTACCTCCTATATAACTAATACCTAATTCTCCTTTCCAGAGTGAGAATTAGTCACAGAATTAGTCTAGACATTCATTAGTCAGAATGAGTCAACTCCTATACGATATTTCTTTAAATATTTGAAGGTGGTCTGTCCCACCCAAGTCTTTTTTTAGGCTAAATATCCTCATTTCTTGTAACTGATCCTCATATAACTACTAATAAATAACCTTCAAAAGCAGAGATGGCAAACTTAATCTTTCAGTCCAGTTTGCTCAAAGGCCAACTCTTCTGAGGACAGGACAAAGTGTCTTGAAGCCAAGCCCTGGGGGAGTCTGGGACGCAAGCCAGGGACATGGTTTGGCCCTAGAACATCAGAGAGTAATTTGAACCACCCTCAAAACCAGTACTCAGCAGCCAACTCAGGCAGCTGCTCTAAGTGACCCAGTGGACCATATGGAATTACTGAGTTAGAGGGTTCTCCTCAGTAGGGGCAAAGGAAAGCCATAGCATATTGCCAATAGCCTTGTCTCCTTCTACTGCTCTCCAACACCAACTCCAAGCTCCAGTCAGGTCCATCTCTCCACAGGCTGATTGGTACTCCTTTCTACCATGATCACTGCCACCTGCACATCATGGGGGCCATTGTTTTCCTAGTGTGGAACATCTTTCCATCACCTGTCCACTTCGTCAAATTCTATCCATCCTTCCAGACTCAGCTCTTCTACCTTTGTCATGAAGTCTTTTGAGGGTTAGTAATGACCTTTTCCATCAGACTTCACAAAGTATTTTGTTTGGTAACCTTCTAATGCATTTATCGTGAAATATGGAGGATTATAGTTATTTGTAAGTGACAGCATAGTATAGTGGATAGAGGGTTGGCCTTGGAGACAGGAAGATCTGGGTTCAAAATAACACTTATTAGCTGTGTGATCAATCACTTCAGCACTTCATGCCCAAGCAAATTTCTAAGATTATTAGTGCCTTTCTCCTCTAAGGCTATCTCCCATCTACTCTATATTTATCATGTCAGTCAAGGGTTCTTAACATTTTTTTTGTATCCTGATTCCTTTTTTACAGTGAAGCCTATGGATCCCTTCTTAGAATGATGTTCTCAGAGTTGAAATAAATGCCAAGTTTCAGTTGGAGGAGAGTAAAAATAAAGATGGATTCTTTTTTTCCCATTCAAGTTCATCTAGCCCCTAAAAATCTATATACAGACACCTTTACCATATCTACTTATTTATAGGTAATGAGTCCCAAAGCCCATTGGCATAGGTGGAGAGCAATGCCTGAAGACACTCTTCAGGTCACTGAAGGGAAAGAAAGATACTGGGCAGAAGTCACCATAAGAGGAGTCATCCTTCATGTCCCTGTCCTTGGATTATTACACTAGGGATTTCAAGGAATTTCCCCTTGGGTGATATCTAAGACTCTGTATCTCTTAGTCGAGCTGATTTATTTCATTTCCAAAGGAAAGTTCTTTCAATATGTCATCTTACATATTTCTCATATGTATATTTTCTCTGATTTTTGTTTTGCTGCATACTTGGATAAATGGGTTTCTTTGGTATTTGCTATGTGTGTTTATTGCTGAACTTGTATTTTGTGGGAAGACAATCAAATCTTGTATATAAAGCTTGAGGCCCTCTTTCCCCATTAATGAATAGTAATCAGGAGTTCAGCAAGAACCTGAAAGTTACTTCCCCTAGACTAACAACATTTTAAGAGGCAGGTAGATATAATTCTAGCTTGGTACTTCCTTACTCTGAGAACAGAGTGGTGGCCTCAAGCCCCAATCTTCTGCTTCCCTTCCTGGCAGGAATTAAAGTTTTCTTTAGAGACTCTAGAGATATCTATTCTTTTGAGGAGCCTCTAGAGATATCTACTTTTGCCTCCCTGTGGGCCAAATTGAGATGGCCTTTCCCACCTACATATTATGTTTCCCCCTTTGAGGAAAGGGCTGTTTTTTCTTCTTCTTTGTATCCCTACTGATTAGCACAGTGCCTGGCACAAAGTAAGTACTTTCTGATGAATGGATTGGTGGGTTGAAGTTACAGGTGGCTAGCTGAAAGGGGAGAAAGACTCTGGAAGCAAGCCAACATAAGAGGAGTTGTCAGCCTCTATGATGTCCCGGTCTTCAGATCGCTACACTAGAGACTTTAGAGAATTCTTCCTTGGGATGAGATTTCAGACTTTCTTCCAAGGGTGAGAGTATCTGTGTCAATCAATACAGGAGTTCCCTACAAAGATGAAATCATGGATAAGTTCCAAAAGGAAGGAGAAGGGAAGGAAGAAATATCCATGTCAATATCTTGCCCCTCCTAGACTATCAGCTCCATAAAGTCCAGCCCTTTATTTTACATGAATTTTGTACATTCCCTTACACAGTAATAGAGTTACTCAGTTTCATAAAATAGGTGATTAATAAATGTGCATCATCACTATGACTTAAACTTTTACTGACCTTTCTATTAATTCCTTTGACATTTGGAATATAAAATATAATCATTAATTACACATTTTCTTTGTTATATGTATTTCTATATTATTTCTGATGTTGTCAAGTGCTTTATAACTAGGCAGTGAGACCCTCAAGGGTAGAGATTTCCTCTTATATTCTCCTTCCCTTCTGCACTTCACACCATTTGTTGTTGTTCAGTTGTGTCTGACTCTTCATAACCCCATTTGGGGTCTTGACAAAGATACTAAAACAGTTTAAAATTTCCATCTCCAGCTCATTTTACAGGTAAGAAAACTGAGGCAACAGGGTTGAGAACTGCCCAGGGTCACACAGCTAACAAGTGGCTGGGGCTGGATTTCAATTCAGGAAGTTTAATCTTCCTGACTCCAGGACTAGCACTCTGTCTACTGTGCCATCTAATGGGTCCTTACCTCACATCAAAGCACCTAAGCACTTAAATGGGTTCTCAGTAACCCCCCATAATGATAATATATAAGAGTTAGAAGAGACATTGATCTAATATCCTCCTTGAGATCATGAACTGTTTTTTGTTTTTCTTGGTCCACTCAGCACTTAGCTGAGTGGCACATAGTAGGCACTTAATAAATGCTTGTTGACTGCCTGTCTGCTACCAGCACATCTGGAAGAGGTCAGGGCGTGATACTGTTTTGCACATGATGGAATGCACAAATGTTTTCTGCTTCCAGTCCACAAACCAGGTAATAAAGAGATAGGCTGATTGCTGCACCAGAAATGGGATGCATTCAGCAAACACTACATGGACAAAATGAGCCTCTTTTTCCCTGCTCTTTCCTGCTAGGTTGGAGTTCAAGCCAGGAAGATGAGCTGCTACTATGTTCCAGGCACTGGGCTAGGTGCTGGTGAAGGAGTGAAGACAGCTACAATCTTTTGAACTTTAGAAGGTCTGGAGAGGGAACCATCAGGAGTCTAGGAGCTGAAGCCAACGCTAGGGTTTTTCTGGAAGCCATGCAGTGAGGAACAATCTGTTTGACCCTTGAAATAAATATCCCTTTATGTAAAAGGGGAAAGAGAATAAACATTTATCTGGTACCTAATATGTGCTAAGCTCTTTACCAATATTGCCTCATCTAATCCTGACAACAATCCTAAGAGATAAGTGTTATTCTAACCTGGTATTATCCTTATTATACAACTGAGAAAACTGAGACAAACAGAAGTGAAGTGATGGCTATTAAGGATGAGTCTGGATATGAACTCAGGTCTTCCTGATTCCATGCTAAACAGGGATGCAAATCACTGGTAACTAACATTAGGGAGGACACACCAAATTGGGGACTTGGCCCATTAGCATTAAAGAAAGGCATTGCACTGTCCCTCAGGGTTACCTGTAGAACCTCGGAGTTCTAGAGGGGGGAAAATGAATCCAGCCTTGCTCGGAGAAAGTGAGCTCAGAGTAAGACTACACTAGTTTCATTCTGAATGATTACTACATGTAATAATTATTTTTGATACATATGTATATGATTAAATATATTGATACATTCAAAATGTTAATTCATAACTAATCTTCTGCTAGAAGTCTTACTTTACAAAGGAGACAACCCTGAGTTCTCAAAGATTCTGCCAGTGGATGACAAATTTTCCTGATTCTTCCAAGCCAGAAAGACTTTGGGGATGGATCTAATAATGGATCACGTCTGTCATCTATGAACCAGCAAGGCCTAAGAAAGCCCTCTAAGGGGCAGAAGAGGCACAATCTTCATGGATAGACAGAAGACAGCAATCTAACGAAATCAAGGATTCTTCATTTAAGCACGCTCATAATTTAACGCTTTAGTTCAGAAGGGAAATTGCACCAGCACTGAAATTTTCCTATAGACCCTTTGTTTCACGGAAAACCATAGATTCTGCAGAACAAGGATTGGAAAACACTGATCTAAGATAACTCCTCATTTTATGGATGAGAAAACTAAGGGAAAATAAGCTGGTTGGGGGAAGAGTTAGTATTAGAACTCAGCTCTCCAAACTTCTAGTTCCATTGTTGGCTTCAGTCCAGTGCTAACACCTGGCAGCACAGGTTGCCTGGATTACTTAAAAGCCTACAAAGAAGAAAGCCCCTCTGCCTCTTAGATACCTCATAGCTAGCCTCAGTCCTTTGAGCTATAATTTTTGTCCATTTTTTTCCGATCAGTCTTTTGTGGGAAAGAAGGAATAAATGACAACTGGTGCTAATTTTCAGCCATTTCTGGGATTCTGTGAACACCCTATGATCAGCCTCTAATTGGTTCATTCTCCTTTCCACCTTTCCATAATCATGTTTTAAGCCATCTGTTAGGTACAGAATTAGGCAGCTAGGTGCAGCGGATAGAGTGAAGATTCATCTTCATGAGTTCAAATCTGGCCTCAGACATTTACTAGCTATGTGACCCTGGACATATCACTTAACCCTGGTTGCCTCAGTTTCCTCACCTGTAAAATGAGCTGGAGAAGGAAATGGCAAGTCACTCCAGTATCCTTGCCAAGAAAATCCCATACGGGTTCATGAAGATTTAGACATGACTGAAGCAAATGAAAAACAAAAATAATATTTGCACTAATTGATTTCTAAGGCCCTGTCTTATGGTCCTATAACAGAAGTAAGGGAGATGGAAACAATCCAGCCAATAAAGTACTCTGCGGAGGCCCAGGCCTTACACTTGCTCAAAGAGATGGAGAGAAAGAGCTCCAGGTTCCTCATTGCATGCTGTGCATATGGGTCATTTTTCTTCGTGCCTTGGGGAGTAAGTTTAGGGGGAGCAAAAAAGGAAAGGAATGGAAGAAAGAGGGAAAAAGGGAAAAGTTAATCATTCCAAAATAGGCTAATGAGAAATGAAAACAATTTCCTTGTCATAGGGTCAACAAGGAAGCACTAAGCGGTCAGAGAAGCAGAGAGTGACTCACGAGGGAGAGATTTCATGGGTTTCCAAAACAGGCAGGGCCATTGCCAGATAATCACTCTCAGTTAATGTTTTCCATTCCTTCTGTCACCTTCCACTCCCTGTTCCTTTCACTTCTTAGGTACATTCTGTCCGTGCTGAACAGCGAAGGTGCATTTGATAGGGTACCCTAAAGGACTGCTGCAACCTTAGAAATGAGGCCCTGCTGGCTTGTCCAGGATCCAGGGACCACTGAGCACACTGGTCCCAATCATAGGAGGTAAGTCAACAAGTCTTTGTAGAATGCCTACTATGTACTCAGGCCTTTGCCAGACCTGGCTAGCAAGACAAAGATTTCCATTATCAGGCTCCAAACTATACTTCCAATCTATTTTCATATCACTTTTTTGCACATATGCCATATTCCGACCCAACTGTATAATTCTCCAACTTGCCTTCTCACATCTCTCTGACTTGGTTCCCACTGGCCCTTATTCCTGAAGTACCTTCATCCCTACCTCATCTCAATCTGTTGAAGCTCCTTCCTTCTAAGGCCAATCTAGGGGCTATGTACACTATGAGGCCTACCCTGTTCTTACAGTTGAAAGTGATCTCTCCATCCTCCAGTATTAAAATGATTTATTGATGTTATTTTTAACATATTACTGTCATTTACCAATTATCCCACTCAGAGTAGAACCCTTATTTGTAATAAAGTTTAGCAGCATAAATCAATCCACTTCCACTGCCTATGTCTGACATGCCTGTCTCATTCTGAACCTGAGTTCACCACATTTCTTCTGAGAAGTCCTCTGAAGTCATGATTCTCCTTGACTTTTCATACTGCTCAATTTGTACCTCTGTGTGTTCATTTCATTCTCTTTTTTAATTATAATAATTTGTATACATGTAGTTTTCCCATTTTTACATTCTTCTGCTCTTTAAAGCAGCGTCTGTGTGACATTTTTCTTTGCATCTCAAGACCCAGGAACAAAAACTTGAGTATGCCTTCAGTTCTTCAATGGATACATGATGTTATTGGTGAGAATATTTCTTTTGATGATATAGACAGAATTTACTAAGGACCCACTACATGCCAGTACTGTGTTAAGTGGTGGGGATACAGAGAAAAGCAAAAAACAGTTCCTACCCTCAAGGATCTCACAGTCCAACGGAGTATAGGTTAGCACCCATTCTTGCCTTTTCATTCTGGAAGACTCTTTCCAAGTCCTCCCCAAATCCTCTACAAGGGGCCTACCCAATATTCTAGGAGCCTGCCTCTCTGTCTTTTAACATTACATGAGTACCAGTGTACTCCTTGGGCTGTCCATTCCTTACATCTTACTTTCACTGTACAATCGCCCACCTCTTTTTTCAGTTCTACATCTTCTGGACAATGTCTTTTCTTCTGCTTCTTGCAAACAGACCTCCACGGATAATATTTTGCAGCCAATTAACACTCACTATATATCTCTCCATTGCCTTTTGTTTCCTTAGCTATTTTGGTTCTGTGAAATTTATAGTGTTTCATGATAAATAATCATATAGCATCACTGAAAAGACATTGATGATTAAAAGATATATGTATATATATATATATATATAACTATAGATATATGTACAAACACACACACACACACACACACACATACACACACAATTATTTATTTATTTCAGAGAGGAATGTGGTATCATCAAAAGTGTTGCTCTTTCCCCAAAACCAAACTAGCCTATTGTCCTGTGCAATTATGCACAGTGCCTGCCCAGCATATACATACTGATAAACTAATAAAATGGACCATCCTTCCAATCACTTATCATGTTCTAAGCAATAGACATTCCTCAACCAATCTATTTGACCTGTGTGCGTTGTTGAGCCAAACTCTTTTGAGTAGTCATGGATCTTATTCGGTATTTGTGAGCTTGCTAAAAACAGCACAGTGTAATCTACAAACAGAACTAGATGGACATTAATGGTTTGGGTGTTGTTGTTTTTTAATTAAATAAAATAAAATAAATCAAGGAAAGACTAAAACATGATGCCTGCCCTAGAGGAACCTAAAATTTAATGAGGCAGCCAACTCCAATACACACAAAATAATGATCAAACTAGACATGTAAGGTTATGAGAATTAAGAAAAAATAGTGAGAATCATCAGGGAAGATTTTACATTGGAGACAGGACAGGAAGAATAGATAGGATTCAATAAAGCACATACAAATACAACAAATATAGAAAAAATCCATCCATATACTCAGTTTAAGAATTATTTCTTCCATGAAGCCTTCCCTAAGTTCTCTGAAGTCTAATTATGTTTACAATTTGGTTTATACAGGGGGCCCCAAAAGTCATAGTGCAGCTTTAAGCTTTAATAACTATGTGTGGGTATGAATGTGGGGGTGGGGGTGGGTATTATGGGGAAAGGGAATAAGCAGTTATATAGAGCCTTCTATGTGCCAAGTACTGTCCTGAACACTTTACAAATATTATCTGATTTGATTCTCACAACAACCCTAGGAGGTAGGTGCTATTACTCTACCCATTTTATGGTTGAGGAAACTGAGGCACACAGAAGTTAAATGACTTGCCTAGGGTCACACAGCTAGTAAGCATTTGAGACTGGATTTGAACTCAGGTCTTCCTGACTCCAGACCCAGCCCTCTATCCACTTGTATCCACTGTGTCATCTAGCTGCCCCAAAATAGTCTCTCTCTCTCTGTCTCTCTTTCTCTTTGTATCTCTCTGTTTCTCTCTCTGTCTCTCTCTCTGTCCATCTTCCTCTCCCTCTCCCTGTTCTCTCCCTCTCCCTCTCCTCTTTCTCTCCCTCCTTCTCCTCTCCTTCTCCCTCTGTGAGCTGTGGATCACAAGATAAGGTTAGAAAGACCCAGTAATGCTAATAAGAACTTCCAGATGGGAAAACAGGACTGGATGCCATTCGGAGATGCCACTCCCACATCAGGCAGAAACTGGGAAAGTCTTTCTGCCTCCAAGTTTGGCTCCAGGCACAGGGAGCTAGAACTCTGCCTGGCATTGTAATCAAGGTGATGTGAGGGCTTGCAGCCAAGAGTCAAACTATGTCCCTTCCTTTCTGGCCTGCCTTCCAAAAACACACCTAAGCCTTTTGTCTTGAACAAAATCAAACAACCCTTTCAATTCTATCCCCTCCATCTTGCCACACCAAAATGGGGCACACCTTGGGCCCCATTGCATAAGGATCTCATGAAAGGGAATTGTCCTTGGGGCAGCAGCCATTGGCAGTATTTACAGTCAAAAAACAATTCCACTGTCATGAGAATGAGCTAGCCCCCTTCCTCTCCATCTCCTCCACTCCCAGCTTCCATCATTTTCTATAACTCTACGTATTCTTCACCCTTCTTCTCTACCACCATCTTTTCCTCCTCTTCATCTTCCTATAAAGCATCTGGCTTCTCCATGGGTGATCTTATTTCAGTCTCAACATGATCACAGGCAAGTAAATATCCCCAAGAAACTCGGTGCTTTTGTTTTTGCCAGCATTGCTACAATGCTTCAAAGAGACATTGGGTGGCAGGGGGAAGGAGAGGTGCTGTGGTTGGGATCTGGAAGGAAGGCTCAGAAGGAATGCTACCACCCCCAGAGGCCCTCTCACTCAGTTACAGAATCCTATCTCAAAGGGACTGTGACAGGCCAGCTTTTTCAAGTCCCAGCTTCCATTCTCAAAGACAGATTGTTTTTGGAAAAAATCCCAGTGGCATCCAATATAAGTTTATTTGAAATATGGAACCGTTTCAGGGCCTCACGTCAACCTGATGGCATTGCCAAGTAGAGCTCTGGCTCACCTGTGCCTAGAGCCAAACAGAGCAGGAGACAGAGCCCCTCCCTGTTTCCACCTGGGGGCTCTTGTATAAGGGCATGTTTCTGAGGGAGCCATGGCGATTATTCACTCATCTCACCTCCAGAATCCTTCTCATTTGCCAGAAGAGAATCATGGCATAATCTTAGCATTTGAAGGGCTCCTGGAGGTCAGCTGGGAACCAGTGCAGGAACCATTTCTATAGTATCCCTGACAATCACCTAACTTCTGCTTGAACACTTCCGGCGCTAGGCAACTCACTACTATTACTGGACACTTTCAATTGTTAAAAATTGTTTTATATTTTGGATCAAAGTTTGCCTCCCCATAACCTCCATCCACTAGCCCTAATGCTACCCTTTGGAATTTCTCTCTTTTCTACAAAAAAGCCTTGCAAAACCTTGAAGAGACCTGTCAAGCTCCTCTCTTCTCTTATTCAGGCTAAATATCAATTAATTAATAAATCAGCAAGTGTTTATTAAGTACCTGTTGTGAGTCCTGTACCATGCTAGGCTCTTTGTATACAAAGACAAAGATGAAAAGGTCCTTGCCCTCATTCTTTTGGAATATAAACATCCCCATTTTTTTTAATCATTCTTCATATAATTTCATATAACTCAGTTTCTAGATCTGGTCTCTGTCCTCTGAACAATATCCTTTCAAAAATGTGGTGTTTGGGGAAAGGATTTCAAGACAGTTAGCTGGTGCAGTGGATAGTATTTTTGGACTTGGTGTTCAAAGCCTCTCATATACTTAGCTGTGTGACCCTAGGCAAGTCAGACCCTCCAGAGAATATAAAGGAATACACATTTGTCTAAGGAGAGCTGAAAATTATTTTGATACCCAGTCATTATCCTGTTCATTTACTTTGTTATTATTTCTCTACAGCAGAGAGAACAAGAACCCAGGCTCTGGAATCTGATCTAGAATCCCAATCACTTATCAGATATTCTACCCCTACTTCTGATAATTGCTATTGCCATAACCTTGGGCAAGTTACTTGTCTTCCCTAGATCTCAGTTTCTTTACTGATAAAGTGAGGGTGTTAGGCTAGATGGGAAGGAGGAGGAATAAGCCTTTATATAGCACTTTATATGCACAAATACCATCTCATTTCATCTTTACTACAACCCTGCAAGGCAGATGCAATTAGTATCCCCACTTTAAAGTTGATCAAACTGAAGTAAACAGAGGTAAAGTGACTTGTCCAGGTCACACTATCGGTAAGTATCTGAGGCCAGATTTGAACTTAGATCTTCCTGACTCCAGGCCCAGACTCTAACCAATGAACCATCAGTTGCTTAAATAGCCGCTGAGTTATCTTACAGTTCTAGGCTTATGATCATATTTAAATGTTTTACTATAAGATACATGGTTTGTTCTTGATCTATGAAGAAATAGTCATTACACTGGGGGCTTGAGTCATAACTTAATAATTATGATTATCCAAAATATCTCAGACAGAACGTGGGCTAGCAAGCTATTGGGTGAGACTCATATTTTCCATAGAAAGCTATCTGTGTTGGTGTTTCCATCCTCCTTGTTGCTGTTCAGTAGTTTCAGTTATGTCCTACCCTTTGTGACCCCATCTGGGGTTTTCTTGGCAAAGATACTGGAGTGGTTTGCCATTTCCTTCTCCAGATCTTTTTTTACAGATAAGGAAACTGAGGCAGAGTTAAGTGATTTGTCCAGGGTCACACAGCTAGTAAGTATCTGAGGTCAGGTCTGAACTCACATCTTCCTGACTCCAGACCACATTATCTACTGTGCCACCTATCTGCCCATCCCCCTACTACACCCTAAATTCCATTAAAAAGGGGCTGCATCTTATTCCTCTAAACTCTTTATTTGTGTCAGCACCTACTGCAAGGCTCCACATATGATAGGTACTTGATAAATGTCTGCTTTAGTTGTTGCTATCTACCAATTATGTCCATTCTTCAAAACTAAGTTCAGGTCCCAGACTCTCAAACACATCCCCTAAATGCCCAGCCCTTCCTTCTCTGAAAAGTTTTTTATCATCAAAACCAGGGGTTGGGAAACTGCGACCTGTGACCTTCTAGGTCCTTGGGTGCAGGCTTTTGACTGAGTTCAAGTTTTACAGAACAAACCCTTTTATTAAGGGGATTTGTTCTGTGAAGTCTGGATTCAATCAGAGGGCCATATTTGAGGACCTAGAGGGCCACATGTGGCCTCAACACTGCAGGTTCCCCATCCCTGATCTAAATAACTTGGTTCTATACCTTTCCCCAGCTGTTTCCTTGGTGTTGGTTCAGTTTTACTAGACTATACATTCCCTGAGCACAGGGACCAAAAGTTCTATCCTCCTAGCACTTAGAAGATGGCCCACACAGTAGATGCTCAGTAAATACTGTAGGCTACTTCTCTTCTTAGCCTAACCTAATCATTTACTCCTACTTTCCTTGCTGTGTTTTACCCAAAGCTGTGCTGTTCTCCCCATCTATTCTGGTGAGTACTCTGCAGGGTTATCCCAAAGATATGAATTCAGCAGGCAGACTCTTTTTTAATAACTTTTTTTTTTGAAGCCCATGATCTACATTTGCACTGCGAAGTACCCTTCTCCAGGAAGCCTTTCCCCATTAAATAAATAGACTGACCCAAAGGTGTGCTTATTGGGAGTCACTTGTATATATATAAACATTAGGATTGTTTGTGTCTGGTTTGCTATGGAAGATTAGCATCTCCCTTAAGGGCAAAGGTCCTGTTCCATCTAATAATAACAATAAAAATAGCCCCCATCCATATTGTTCTTAACAACAGATCACATTTATATGGTTCTTCTGGCAGCCCCCACCCCCAGAGGCAGTTAGTGCAACTGTGGTTATTACTCCTTTTTTAGAAATTAGGGAACAGAGGCTCATTAGGGACATCAAGGACTTTGCACAAGGTCTAGCACAGAATAAGCGGTAGTGCTTAATGAGGGCTAGAATTTATATAGTGCCTTAAGGTTTGCAAAATGCTTTACAAAAATCTTGTTTTATCTTCACAACAACCCTATGAAGGGATGAGTGCTATTATTGTTCCAGTCTTATAGATGGGAAAACTGAGGCAAACAGAGGTTAGATGACTTGCCCAGGGTCACCCAACTGGATTGGTGGATTTGAACTCAATCTTCCTGGATTCCAGATCAGGCACTCTATCCAGATCAGGCACTCTATCCGCTGAGCCACCTGGCAGAGCTCACTCTTAAACCCAAGCCTCCTTACTAATTCCACAGCACCACACAGTCTCCTACTGGTTAGTGTTAGTACCTGGTATATGTTTGGAACATTTTCTTTTTTTCCTCTCTTTTTAAAATAATTTTTACTGATATCTTTTGCTTTTGCATCCCATTTGTTTCTGAATGCATACCTCCTCCCTGTCCTAACCTCAGTACACTCTATAAATGAACAGATGGCATGAACAGTTTCTCTTCTGGTATTTCCCAATTGAAAATGGAAAATCTTTGAAGCACAGAAGTGGGGAAGAGGGGCCAAGCAGAGGTGTGGCCCTGATGGCTTCTCTAGCCTTCTGAGGATGTTCATTTTACTTACCCAGAGGGACCATAGATGCAATTTTCAATTTCTGTGGGTAGAGGTGTCACACTCAAATAGAAATGGGTCCCTGAAGGGTGTATAGTGACTTAGAAAACCACAGATTAACATCATTGATATTGTATTCTACTTTTATTTATTGTGTTAAACATTTCCCAATTACCTTTTAGTCTGGCTCAGGATGCACTGGGAATTTTATGGGTTTCAAGTTTGATACATCTGTAATAGAGAATCCTCACAGAAGAATATGGAACTAAATAAAGGGGAAGAGTCTTATCTTGCTGAAAGTTGTAGCCCCATTGGGAGGGGCTTTCAGGGTCAAAGAGACCTCCCTGCAATTTGTTCTTAAGTGGGACTTTTGACTTTGTTTATAGAATCATAGATTGAAAGCTGCAAGGAACCTCAGACAGTGTGGACTCCTGCCCACTCATTTGATAGGAGGATCTGAGAAGTAAATGACTAGCCCGTGGGGGATGGGGGCAGCTAGGTGGCAAAGTGGATTGAGCAACTGGTCCAGAATCAAGAAGACTTTCAAATCTGGCCTCAAACACAGTAGCTGTGTGACCCTGCGCAAGTCACTTAACCATGTTTGCCTCAGTTTCCTCATCTATAAAATGAACTAGAGAAGGAAATGGCAAATCACTCTAGTATCTTTGCCAAGAAATCCCTAAAAGGGGTCACAAAGAGTCAGATACGTCTGAAAACAACAAAGTCTGAGGATAGATTTTAATCCAAATCTTCCATACTCCAAGTCTGAAACTCTGTCTATCATACTACACCACACTAGCTCTCTGGTCATATGACACTTTTTGAGTTTAAGATCTACCTACAAATTGTTGGATGGGGCATAATGTCTCATAACTGTCTTCTAATTGGTCCTGGAGGCTCTTGCTTGTCCCTGAATGCTCCTGTCTATTTTATCCCAATATGCCTCTCTCTACCCACCATCTTATTTGCTATGATCCACTTTCTGATTCATTCCTGTGGCTATGAAATCACCTCTTGAGTCTGTCCTG
This sequence comes from Notamacropus eugenii, assembly GCF_028372415.1. Lineage (NCBI taxonomy): Eukaryota > Metazoa > Chordata > Mammalia > Diprotodontia > Macropodidae > Notamacropus > Notamacropus eugenii. Next base: position 311,625,588 of record NC_092876.1, read on the forward strand.
GTGCCCAGTCATCTAAATTCCATGTCCTACCCTTACTGATTCTAGTCTAATTAATTTTTTGTCTCCTGATTCTAAGCCTTCATAGATTGTTAGACTATATCAGGAAAGAAAGAAGAAAGTTGGATTCAGAGTCAAGTGAACTGAGATCAGTACCTAACTGACCCTTATTAGCTACCTGACCAGGAGCAAGTTACTTTACCTCTCTGAGTCTCAGTCTCATCTGTAAAATAGATATTACAACCCATCCACCTCACAAAATGGTTCTAAGGAAATCACTGTCCGCTCTTTCTGGGCTAGCCTTGCTGTTCCTCATGTTCCATGATGTTCCATTTCTCATCTCCATCCTTCTGTACAGGCTATCCTACATTCCTGGAACTCATTCATTCTTTACCTCCCCCACTTAAAATCCCTAGATTATGCAAAACTCAGCTCAAGGGCTATCTTCTATCTAATATTTTTCCTGATCTCCTCAGCTGCTAATGACTCCTTCCCATGGAGGAATTCTTCCTCTTTCTCCATTTTGTCCATCCCCTTTTCAGTCCTGTTCCTGGATTTTGACTTCAGAACTATGCCCTTCCACTGGGTACCTTCAGTCCCCCTGCCCCTCCTTTTTACCTCTTTTTTTTTTTTAACTATATTCCTCCATTAGAATATAAGCTCCTTGAGGGTAGGTAGTCTTTCTTTTCTTTCTTATGTTTTTATCCAAAGCACACTTCAGAAAGCCTGCCTTCCTCCCTCCCTTCTTTTCTTCTTATTTCTCTCCTTCCTCCTTCCTTCCTTTCTTTATTTACTCCCTCCCTTCCTCTCTCTTTTCCTTCTATCTTCCTTTCTTTACAAAGAATCATTTTTATCTGTGGTCCCTAGTCCTTCCTTTCTAGCCAGGGAAATAAGGAGTATCCTTAGTTAGCAATAGGGCTCATACTTTCTGACATCCAATTTTCAGAGCTGACAAATGGTGAAACATGGATTTCATATTTTCATAATAAATTGGTCCATGCTCAAACACCCTATCACCAAGAGTACAGCACAGAGAGACTTAAACAATGTAGGAGGCAGGAAATTTGTATTTCCCTAATAGTTTTATTTATACTCTTGAAATATCCTTGAGTGAGTTCTTTTCATTTTTTGAGCCTCAGTTTTGTCACCTGTAATATGGAGATAATCAAGGATCATAGATTTGAGATGGAAGGTACCTTGGAGAGAACTTAGTCCAAGGCCCTCATGTCACAGGAGGAAACCATAATGGACTTAGCGAAGGAATAAGCATCAGAGCCAAGACTTGAACCCAGGTTACTTGAATCCAAATTCAATAATCTTTCTACTATACTCCTTAAATGATAAGAGGAAAATGCTTGGTCAACTAAGGAGCCCCGTAGGAATGTGAGCTATTATTACTGTATTCAGGGTCAAGTCAGTAGATTGGCTTTTCTAGTTATTGCCTTCAAGGCTCCACACTGCTTTTGAAGCTGATGATGGGTTATTCCCTTTCTCAAACTCTACATTCCAGTCAAACTATCCTTATTGCTATTTCTTGAGACACATGACATTCCATGAATCACCTATCTCAGTAGTGGCTTCCTATTGCCTCAGGGATAAGACAGAAACACTCCTCTTTCTAGCATTGAAAACCCATCACAATCTGTCTCCATTCTGTTTTTCCATATTACTTACCTTCTCATACTAATATGGTCCCGGTAGCGTTGGGTTTCATATGTTAACCTGGCCAATATATTTCTACTGTGACCTCTCAGATCCATGCAAGATACATTCAGATTCTCATTCTTTATATCCAACAACTGTGAATTTTGCCCTTTAAGTTTATCAACTGGCAAAATGAGTATAAATATGCTTACATAACTTATTCCACCGTGTTCTGGTGAGGAAAACACTTTGTGAGCCTTAAAGTGCCATAAAGATGAGAACTATGTTTATTATGTTGTAACAATAGCCCTCCTCCTCTCTGCCTTCTCATTTCCACCCAGAATGAGGACTTTGAATTTCTCAGAATTCTCCCTCAAGTGGATCCAGTGAAAGTCAGTGGGAGAAACAAGCCCTGACAATTCAATGACTTCTCCTTCATTAACCACTGAGGAGGTAACATACTTGTGACGGACACATGCTTAGGCATCTGTTGGGTTGATTATTCTATATCCCATAATAAATCAGTGGTTATTGGTTCTGGAAACTGGAGTGATAACAAGGGATAAAAACCCATCTTATGGATAAAAGAAATGGCCATGAGGAAAGGAGTTGGTGGGCAAAGGGGAAAAGAAAGGAAAGAAGTGCCTCAGGAACCAGTTCTTTGTGCCATGCCATTCATCATGAGGGCAACAAGAGATGCTGATTGGGAACCTCGGTTTGAGAAGTAAACTGAGGATTTGAGGGTATAGTAGACAGACTACTGGGCCTGCAATTAGATAAAACCTGGGTTCACATCCTGCCTCAGACACATCCTAGCTGTATGGCCATGGGCAAATCACTTAAATCTTCTGAACCTCCATTTCATCCTCTGTAAAATGAGAGTGACAACAAAACCTGCTATGCTTGTCTCAGAGGGTGATGAAGACCAAATGTAATAAAGTACATGAATCAATTTGCAAACCTTAGAGTGCTCTACATTTGTCAGAAGTTTTTATTGTTCAGTGATCCATGCAAGTCTAGGCTCCCTACTGGGAGGATGGTAGTGCCCTCCAGATCTAATTGAATCTGGAGACCTGTGTTGTGCAGCTACGTATTCCTGGTGACAGCCTTGGATAGTTGTGTTCACATCCTGGAGCACTCTTGTGTCTCTGACTTCAGTGGAACAAACTCTCAGGTACAAGGAGACATGCACCCTGATCAAGTTAGGTTTGCAGGAAGTCTGGCCAGAACCAGCAATTGTGCCTTGAGTCTATAGATGTCTATCCCAGAGTATTCTGAATTAAGAGAACAGAAATCAGCCCCAGAATAAAGGTCCCAGATAAAGTGATCTGGCCTCTGACTCACCAGGGGCTGGGAAGCAGGGATCCCAGGAGGAGACACATCTGGCCTAAGACCTTTGGCCAGAACTTTAGGAAGGAGTGGGTCCTGGAAGATTCTGATTAGACAATCCCTGATTATCTTTCCTGGGTAAACAGAACTGGGGTGACATGAGACTGTGAAGAGTGTGTAACCTTAGAGAATCTGACCCAAATGCTTTGAGAGAGCTCTACCTTCTCATGAATCTGCCTTTCCCCTAGTGAGAATTACTGAATAGAAAGGAATAAATTCTGGTCTCTTGACAATGAGATCCCAGGGCCAAAAAGGAGAATAAGGAATGAGATGCAAGTCATAGGGAGCAGAATTCAGCTCAATAGAAATATAATTTACAACATTTAAAGATTAATAAAAATAAATTGGGCTATGCTATTTGTCAGGTTTACCCCATGGAAGTCAAAGACAGAAGCAAAGATCAAACGTACTCAAAATATTAATGGTAACACTCTTTAGGGATAACAAAGAACCAGAAATAAAGTTGGTGGGTAGTCATTGTTTGGGGAAAGACTGAAAATAGTATGTGAATATAATGGTACATGGAATATTATACTATTGTATATGGAATAGTATAAAACTATAATGGAATATTATTTTATGATAAAAAATGTAATAATAATAAAATATAAAAATAATAAGAAAAGACAAATACTTAGGAAGCCTACATTTTGTCTGATTTTGACTCCATGACAAACACTCTCATTAATCTTGGACCTGAGTCAAATAGATTGTTGGATGGAAGCACTGGAATGAGCACCGGACCAAGAATCAAGACATTGGGGTTCTACTTACCACTTACCACTAACTCAGCTGTCACTTAATTTTCCTGTGCCTTGGTTTCCTTTCCTTTAAGAGTGAGGACAGAGTTTTTTCTATATACTTCACAGGGATTTTGTAAGTTATTTATCACATACCATAAAGCATATGAAAGCATTTGAAGAAATATAAAGTGCTGTGTAGATGTATAATCATGAATTATTATCAGGTATCATCATTAATACTTCTCACTACTCCTCAGCATGAAGCTTCCATTCTATTAGAGCTGACTCCTCTTCACTGTCCTCTGCACACTTTGTCTCCATTTCACCTCTTTGCCTTTGCTCTTCACAGTTCCCTAGGTGACTTCACAGCCATGCCTCACTTAAATCCAGCTCACATAGAAGTCAAGACATCTCCCTTCATCCACCTTTGATCCTCTTCAAGAACACATCATGAACAGCAACAAAAATGTTCCTTGGAGGCAACAAAGCCTTTGAGCAGGTTCTCTACTGCCTACTCAGTAAAGTTTGCTTAGCATTCAAGACCCTCTACGGTTTAGTGCCAGCCTTGTCTTGTGTAGACAAACCAGCCCTTCTTATTGCCTTTGGACTTTTGCTAGCCTGTTCTCCACACCTGGAATTTCCTCCCTTGCCCTCTGTTTCTTAATTTCCTACCATTCCTCAAAACTCAACTCAAAAGCCACCTTCTCCTCCCCTAATTCTCAGTCAATAATGACCTACATATAGAGAGAGAATATATATTTGTGACATATAGAGAGAGAATATGTTCATTTTATATATATGCATGTATTCTATACATAGAACATGTATTTGTATGACCTATATATTTGTAGAATGACATATACATGAAATGTGTTTATTTTATACATATATATAATTTTTTTTTTACAAAACACATTTCGAATAAGTAATATCCCTTAAAGTTAATATAACTCCTATTTGTAGGTGTTCAGTTAAGAAGCAAATCTCTTGGACAAGGTATCATGCATTGCACAGTGGGAGTTTTAAGTATGGTACTTAAGGTCAGGATAGATCTGGGTTCAAATCTCAATTCTAAAATTTGCTAGCTGTGTTACCTTGGGCAAGTCACTTAACATTTCTAAACCTCATTTTTCTTTCATTTGCAAGGAAATGATGATAATAGCAAATGCCTCTTAAGGCTGTGAAATTCAAATGATACAATGTATGCAAGGTGTCCACTGTTATTACATGTAGTATATGAAATCACAGCAGGTCAGTGTCATCATATGTGTTTATATGGTCACCACTAATAAAATGAAGCTCCCTGAGGGCAGAGAATGTTTTATTTTTGTCTTTGTAGAGGATTGATTAGTGTTTGCTGTTTGATTGCATATTTCTGTCCTTCCCACTGTCATGGAAATGTGTTCATGTAGCCAAGAGAAAACTCCTTGCAAGAATATTTTGAATGGGGAGAGGTGGAAAGTACAAATGGAGGAAAAGAAGAATGGGCCGATGGAGAGAAGAGGGATGGAGAAATTCCTATCCAAAGATCATTTCCTAATATCCAGAGTCTTTCCCCTTCATGTCTCTTCTTCTCACAATGTCCTCAACAGTCAGCTTTTAAGTTGCTTTTTTAAAAAAAATTTTTTAAAGCATTTAAGGATTAAATATCTGGGATACAAGCTAGATACAGACTAGGCAAATTACAAGGAATCAGTATCATATTACTCAGCCAGCTTAACTCTGTTGAAAATCTCTAGGCCCTTCCAATTTCATCCTCAAGTTGGATGGTACACTCCAGTAGCCACAATCCTTAAATCTTCCCACAGGGATAAGAAAAGATTTACCTTTGCTTACCCTTTCTTCTGCCACCTCTCATAGCTCTCTCTTCTGCATCCAGTCTAGTCCTAAAGATATTTTCTGAATTCTCCTGGTCACTGAGGAATCAAGGTCTTTTCCATGCTCCAAGTTGAAACTACTTTCCATATGTTCACATTTTTTCAATTCCAATGTAGCCACAGGTACCTTAAGAGGTTAGCCTCTCCCTTTCTCTAGCACATGACCTTGACCAATGTTCCCAAGTGGATTCAGCCTTCTAACTTTTCATGGGGTCTTCCTTGAAATTTCCCTCATTTGACACCTGGCTTCTTTATACAGCTCTATAACTTGCTCTTAGTCATCTTACAGTCGCCTTATGCTTGCTAAACTCTGGTTTTACTGAAGACACTCTTCTTTATACTTCCTATCTCTATTTCCCATCCTAGGTCAAAATCCACCCCCACAAAAGTCAAAGACACAAGATACACATCTGTATACTTCTGTTAGCACTGGTGCCTGATCAGAATCAGCACTAGCATTTGAAAAGTCCATGCCAATGGAAAAAGCACTAAAACAAACATCTAAAGAAAAGAGTTCTTGTCTTGGCTTTGCCTATTACTGACTGTATGACCTTGGACAAGTCATTTTTCTACTACAAGACAGTTTCTTTTTCTGTTAAAAAAACCTTTTTTTTAAAGATGAGGAAGTGACTAGATGATCGCTAAAGACCTTTCCCCACTTGGGGATTACGATTTTTAAACTTCGTCTGGAATCTGATGGATTTCCATGCAATCCCTCTTCCAACCCCCCCAAAGTCTTCATACATATATATTTATTTACCTGTATACATGCTGTGCTCCTTCCCACTCCATGCCGCCCCCCTCCCCCAATAGAATGTAAACTCGGTGAGAACAAGGATTGTTTTATCTTTGACTTTGTATCTCCACGGTGTGGTAGAGTGCCAGGAATGCAGTAGATTCTTAATAAATGCTTAGTGAATTGAAGGAGCTTTCCCCTCCAAGTGGCCCCACCTTAGAACCTCACAAGATATCACCTGGACCACCTCCGCCCTCTTCCCTGCTGGGAGGAGACTTCAGAAGGGAATTTTTTATTTCAAAGCAACAACAAACAGGACAAAAAGTCTTGGTTTCTCCTTTATAGTAAGCACTTTGTATCTGACCTACCTTCAGTCCCCTGGCAAAGCTCCAGTCCTCCAGCCCTGTTTTGTATACAAAGGGCCCTGCTAATACGTAGGAAATCATGGGCCAATTTTTTTTCCAGCCACATTTGACTTTTTCTTTTTTTTTCCCATGGTACATCTGCTAGTTCCTGGGTAATCTATCTCTAGTTTAGTCATTATTTAAGAGAAATGATTGAGGGACACAGTGTTCTCCATGCTTGGTGTAATGGAAAGAACCCTGAATTAAAGTCAAAGGACCTTCATTAATATCCCAGATCTGCTATTTCACTCCCTGAGTGATTTGAGCAAGTCACTTCATGTGTTTGGGTCTCAGTTTCCATGCCTATAGGAAACATCTTTGCCACTTTGTGAATGATACCTTGAAGGACAGCCTGATGATCATGATGCAGTGTGACTGTGTCTATGGGAAGAAATATAACTCATTACTAGCTAAGGGAACAGTTTCACCAAGAAGAGTCTGCTCTCAGCACTATCTGGAGTTGCAAGCACTGGAAGTCAAGGGACGTGATGTGGTCAAGCTCCCCAAGAGCCCTAGACATCCAAAAGTTCAAGTTTGCTTCTCATGACCACTTCTCAAATTCCTCTAATCGTCTAAAAAGAGCCCTTCTCCCCTCATGCAGACATGTAAAATCCCAGCTCAGTATTCCCTCAGTCAATCAGAAGTCAAGTCTCTGATACGCATGCAGCCACAGTGTCACATAATCAAAGGGCTGTCCTTTCGGGTACTGCTTACAAAGTGGGCAAGAATGTTTTAACTCAAAGAGATAAAGCTGGGCCAGGTGAGCTCTAAGGTCCCCCCAATTCTGAATCTGTGAAATTTTATTCTGTTCAATTTAAAGAGTACCTCTTAGACACTAACTACACGCCAAACATTGGGGGGGATGGGGAGAGGATAGGGAGGGGGGGAGGTGGGCGGGACTCCAACATTGGGAGACTCAAGAAACAAAAAGATTGCTGCCTTCAGGTTTCCTTTTAGAACTAGGGCTGGGGAAGTCAGGACCTTGATTTCCTGGTGTAGAAACTGTCCTCCTATTCAGATTGGCAACTCATTCATAAGTGAAGGTCATTCTCCCCTACTCAACTTCCTAAGTAAAGTCACCAAATACATAGCAAATACTATGTGCTAAGCACCCTTCAAGGAACCCTTAAGGCTCCCTTTTACTTCCAGGATCAAATACAAAATCCTCTATTTCTCATTGGAAGTCTTTCATATTCAATCTTTCTTTATATTTTCCTCCCCTCCATGAACTCTCTGATCTAGCTACATTGCTCTGCTTTCTGTTGCTTACACGTGATACTCCATCTCTGGACTCTGTCTATGCCCCTAGCTGTCTCCCATGCCTGGAATACTCCCTCTCCTCATCTCTGCCTCCTGGCTTCCTTTCAAGGCTCAACTCAAACACTGAGTCAAACACCCCACGATGCCAAGGGTCCTCTTCAAATACAAAGGGCAAACAACACAACTTTCTATCGGAGACCTTTCTTAGTTATGTTCCTTCACTCCTTCCTCCTTGGATTACCTTCCATTTCCCTGATGTAATGGTCCTCGTTAGGAATGAAAGACAAACAGCCACAATCACCTTCCATTTACACTGCTTATATCTTGGCGGGACGTAGTTTCTTACATATGGTCTTTTCCTTTAGAATGTGAGCTCCTACTGCGTTATTGCCTTTCTTTGTATTTCCATGGCTTAGCGCAGTCCCTGACACATGGTAACTGCTTAATACAATCTTGTTCACTAAGTGAGTGACTGACTTATAGTCTTACAAAGTTGCCTGAAGACAGCTAAGTGGCACACTAGACCTGGAGATGGGAAGGTTTGAGTTCAAATCTAGACTCAGACACTCTGGATAAGTCACTTAACTCTGTTTGCCTCAGTTTCCTCATCTGTGAAATAAGTTGGAAAAGGAAATAGCAAACCACTCCAGCGTCTTTGCCAAGAAAACCCCAGATAGGGTCACAGAGAGTCAGATTTGACTGAAAAATGAGTGGACAAGAAGTGACTACTGTGTGCCAGCCACTGTGTGGGGATAAGGCAAAAAACATGCCCTGCCTTGGAGGTGCTCACCATCTAATGGATTGTGATTATGTACACATAAACTATAAATGGTGTGAACAGGAAATTATCATCAGAAGGAAGTTCTACCTTCTGTACTTCAAAGAGATTTAAAAAAAAATAAAATGACTCATCCATATGAAAAATATTTGTAGCAGCTCTTTGTGTTGTTAAAGAATTGAACATTAAGATGCTCATCAATTGGGAAATGACTGAACAAAATGTGGTATATGATTGTGATGGAATACTATTGTGCTATTAGAAATAACTAGGAGAATGGTTTCAGGAAAAAAAAAAAAACATGAGAAGACTTCTATGAATTGATATGAAGTGAAGTAAGCAGAACCAGGAGAAACTGTGTAATGATGATAAACCACATAACACTTGGCCACCCTGATCAATGCAATGATCCAAGACAACTCCAAAGGACTCATGATGAAAAAATGCTAGCCACCTCAAGAGAGAGAACTGATAAACCTTAAATGTAAATTGAAGTATAATTTTTCACTTTCTCTATTTTTCTTGTCTTTTTGGGGATAAGGTCAATATGGAAATATATTTTGCATGATTTCACATGTATAAATGATATTATATTGCCTGCCTTCTCAGTAGGTGGGGAAAGGGTGGGAGGGAGAGAGAATTTGTAACTCAATTTTTTTTAAAAAAGGATGTAAAAAATAAATTTATTTTTTCAAAAAGAAGGAAGGCCTAGAATTCAATCAAGAAACATGTATTAAGCACCAAATATGTGCTAGCCATTGTGCTAAGCACTGAGGATTTTTAAAAGAGGCAAAAGACAGTCTCTGCTCTCACACAGTTTATAGTCTAATAGAGGATGCGATGTGCAAAGAAATATGTGCAAAGCAAGCTGTGTTCAGTTTAAATAGGGAAAAATAAGCAGAGGGAAGGAGATGGATTTAAGAGGAACTGGAGAAGGCTTCCTGTAGAAGGTGGGATTAACTGATTAATCTAATTATTTAATTTAAAAGATCATGAGAAACTTTGGAAAGAGCATTTTCAGCTGAACCATGAGGTCAGAATTGAGACAGAGGAAACAAACATCAGAGGTGAATAGCAAGAGGCAGAGAGAAAAAAATCGAGACTACCTTCTATAGAGTGGAGGGGGAGATTTCCAACCCAGGGGTGGGGGGTAGGGGAGTGCTACCCAGGATTAGCTGTCTGTCACTAAGGTTCAGTTGGTAAGGCCATGATAGGACAAACTGGGCCACATTCCCAAGATGAGGGTTGGAACTTGACCAGAATTCAGATACTTGTACTCAGTCTGGTTTTTATTTGATCTATGAACATATATAAGAGGCAGTATGGCTTAGCGGATAAAGATCTCGCCTTGGAGCAAGAAAGACCTGACTTTAAATCTAACATCTGACATACTCTGGCTAGGTGACAGGGAAAGTTATTTAATATTTTCATGCTCTGCCTAGAAGCTCTCAAAAGCTACGTTTCAGTAAAGAAGAAGACCTGCCTTGATAGAGGGAAGTCCCCTTACTCCAGGTTTCTTGTGCCAATGAACTTACAAGTCTTCTCAGCCCACAGATGCCAAAGACAACTTAGAAGGTCAGCAGGAAAGGTCCATTGCACCTGGTTGAGAGTGGAGCACAGCTCAGCGCAGGCTGCACAGCCCTGGCCCCAGCAAACCAGGAGCAGGCCTTGGGAGTGACTGAATCAGCAGCAGTGGCAGTGGCTGCTTCTTGAGCTCTCAGTCCAGAGATGGTAAAGGGATCGAACAATCGGTCAGAAGGGGATTACAGGGGTCTTTTTGCTAGCACTGAGGCAGGACTCTGTTGCTTTGTCCATACTTAATCCAGATCCCATTACTAGGTGGCAGTCTCAGGGTAAGGATGAGCACTAGCACAGCAGTGTTTGTGGTCACAGTGGAGAGGGGACCCTCCTCACAATTCCAGGCCAGAAAAGAGTGTTTGTGGTCACTCACAGACTAGAATACACGTCAGGTGAGGAGTAAATACATCTCCTTAGATCACACCTCCTTGGAAGGACTGAAAACATAGAGGTCTTTAGAAGTATCTCTGAAAACTACACAAAATCCCTGAAATGGGAGAGGGCACCCTTCACCCTGGAAGCAGAACGTTACTTTAATGAACAGCTAAACGTCAATGTTTAACGTCAATGAAAATGAGAGTGATACAAGAAAATCATGAAAAAAAGAGTCAACAGCTTGGTAAAGGAGGCACAAAAAAAAATACTGAAGAAAGTTAACGCCTTAAAAAACAGACTAGGCCAAATGGTAAAAGAGGTCCAAAAAGCCAATGAGGAAAAGAATGCCTTAAAAAGCAGAATTGACCAAATGGGAAAGGAGATCCAAAAGCTCACTGAAGAAAACAATTCCTTAAAATAATGGGATTGAGCTTGATGACTCCTGGGGCCCCAATCAACTCTAAATCTTTGTCCCAGATTCAGTATAAGAAAATTTAGAGCTAGAAATTAAACTTAATGGCTGAACAATGTGGTATATGATTGTTGATGAGATACTACTGTGCTATAAGAAACAATGAGCTTGATAATCTTAGAAAAAACATGGATAAACTTGCACAAAATAATGAAGAGTGAAAGGAGCAAAACCAAGAGACTGTTATGCCCAGTAACAGCAATATTGTTTTAAGAACAACCTTGAGCAAATGTCATTTTGACTACTGTAAATACTCAAATTAAAAATAAAGGACATATGAAGAAAGAAGCTATCTGCATCCAGAGCAATGACTGATAAATGGAAGTATGTCTAGAATGATTTTACATCTATATGTAAACATATATGTATGTATGTATACACATATTTGTGTCTAGTGGTAGCTATGGAGGAAGAAAAGAAAAAAAGAAAATTTGCATGAAAACTTCATTATATATTTAAAATAAATAGCAAGTTGTACACAACAGATTTGCAACTCCATGTACAATCATCTTTTTTATTATACTATGTTATAGAAATGCTTTATTCCATAAATCAAAAAGAAACTAAAATTTAAAAAAAAGAAATTAACTTTTAACAAAGGAAACTCATTTGACAATCACTCATTGTTTTGTTTGTTATTTAAATTTTCACATAGCTACATCTTTTCTCCTCAACTAGACTTGAAGCACCTTGAGAGCAGGGTCCTTATACCTTTTTGTAGCCCCCTTAGCATTGGGCTAGGCACAGAGTTGGATGTTAAATAAATATTTGTTGAATGAATGAACAAATGAATGTCGTTCCTCTATCTCTTTTCCCCTCCATATATACACAAACATCTCCCCCACACCCTTTGTCAGAATCTCTCTGGTCATCAGATATTTCAATAGCTGCTCCCAGCTGATAAGAGCTTTCTTGATAACCTCCCTCCCCTTTAATTGTGTTTAAATATTGATCAATGCAGAGCTGGTTAACGTTCAACACGCCCAAGTTCCTGAATGCCTGTTCTTGAAGCACACAGATTCACCTGCCTTAGGCATCTAGGGTTGGTGGAGAACCTTAGCAAAAAGTCAAAACAGCCAAAAAAGAATAAAACCATTTCCTTTGGTTCATGTATGGCATAGTGAGACATGTACTCTATTGAGAGTTAGAAGATCTAGCATCTATATTCCTCCAAAACCGAAGGTGTCAGACAGGGACTGGGCAGCATGTAGCCCACAACATGCTTCTGGAACCAGATTAAAATGTAATTGGAAAATATTTAGCAAAATTAGTAAAAATACAGTAGAACATAGATAATATTACCTTTTAAAACCAAGCTAATATGCAGCCAGTGGGGATCTTTACATATAGATTTAAATTAGTGGCCCCTGTTTTTATTTGAATTTGTCACTGCTGTCCTAAACTACTAAGTACTTGTTTGGTCTTGAACGATTTTTATTTATATATGTGTATGTGTACATACAATATACATATATATTCCATGTGTATATCACAAATATTCCATACATATCACATATATTCCATATGTGTATATACTTATATGTATGTGTATATGTATACACAGACACACCCAAGGGATCTGCTTGGTGCCTGGTATCCAATAAGTACTTTATCAATATTTGTTGAATAAATGACCTTAGTCAAGTAATTTTTTCTGAATCTGTTTCCTCCTCTGTAAAATGGGGGTAATAATGGCCACCCACTCTTATTCATCTCACAAGTTGGTTGTGAAGAATAATTGAGAAAATAGAGAGGAAGTTGCTTTGCAAAAGCGTTTGAATGTGACGTGTCAGTTGTCAGGAGCTATTTGTATTTATATGGATTTTAAAACTGTATCCAGGTCCTAAAGGACCTGTTGAAGGAGAGGAAACTAGACAGGATTCTTCAGAATCATCTCCTTAAATTCCCTAACTAGAGGTAGCCGATGGCACAGTGGATAGAGTTCTGGACCTGGAATCAGGAAGACCTGAGTTCAAACTCAGACTCAGACATTCTGAGCTATGTGACTCTGGGCAAGTCACTTGCTCTCTATCTGCCTCTGTAGCCTCATCTGTAAGATGGGGATAATAATAGCCCCAATTTCCCAAGGTTGTTGTAAGGATCAAAGGAGATCATAATGGTAAAGTGCTCAGCACAGTATCCAGCACACAGTAAGCACTATATAAATGCTTATTCCCTTTCTTTTAGGCTCATCAGATTAGAAGCACCCTAAAGAAAAAAGTAATCTAATACATTGCCTTGGCTCCCAGCAAGAGGAGGCCTGAACAAATCCAGTCAAATAGTTCCTTTTACCAGAGACTTCAAGAGAATGTGATTATGATCATCTCTTTTTTAAAAAAAAAAGTAGATTTTTTTTTTTTAATTTGCAAAAAAAATGGCAGTGAATAGAGAACAGGTCTAAAGTCAGGAAAATCTGTGTTCAAGTCCGCCCCCAATACATACTGGCTGTGTAACTCTGGATAAGTCTCTTAACCCCTCGACTCAGGAAGATCTTTAAGACTATAAATTACATAGAAGTGAATCTTCTTCAAAGCAGATTTGTCATCTCCCTTATTTTGCATATGAGGAAACTGAGGCAGAGAGAGCATAAGTGACTTACTCAAGTCACCTGGACAGCAAACAAAAGAGTTGGAATTCAAACTCAAGTCCTCTAAATCCTAATCTAGTTCTGTTTCCACTCTGCCAAGAATTCCAGACTTCTGACCTTTGGCCCTAGTGATCTTGCCATTATGTCATTTGATACTTTAGTAGTTGATTACAATACAAGAATTCTATAGACAAAACCTTGAGTAGAGCCAGTCTTGGGCAAAAGAAAAGTTGTCCTCTGTCTTGGTGACCTAGGTGGGAGATAGGGGCATTTACATGTTGCTCCCATGGTAAACTCTTAATGATTCAAGACACCATCTCACTTGTTTCAGTTTAATGTCTCTCCAAAGAAATATTAGATCTTCTGCATTTGCCAAATACAACATTCACCAATAGCATCAGTGCTGTGGTCACAGTCCTTCCCCATCATCATCATCATCATCAACAAATATATATGGAGCACTAACTAAATACCTGGTTCTGCACTACCAGAGCATCACATGATCCCTGTTCCCAAGGAGTTTGCAGTCTGATTGGGATACTAGACATGAAAAGATAATGGGTAATACAAGATAGAAGTCAAAGAAAAATTATAGACAACATACTCACTAATACAGGGGTTCCCAACCTGGGGTGCATATACTCCCAGAAAGTAGAAGAAGCTTCTTAAGAAGGTACAGAGAATACTTGGTAAATAACTATATTTTTCTACTGAAACATCCCCAGAGTAATACGGCTAAGTTGGAGAGGTTGATCACCAGGTTGAACACTAAGTGATAGAATTTTCTGGCCACAGTAACTCATGGAGATTTCTGAGGTTCAGAGGGACTGTGATCCATTTTGGTGATGTGTACCCACAGCGATGAGATCATGGATCTTAGCATTATTGTGAATATCACTAGGATGCAGTACTCTAGTGTTTGGTAAACACAAAGACCTTAACTAGCTGGGTAAGAGCTCACTATTTGACAAAAACTGCTGGTAAAATTGGAAAGCAGTATGGCAGAAACTAGGTAGAGATCAACATCTTACTACATGTAACAAGATAAGCATCAAACACATCCATGATTTAAAGTGTGACATCAATTTTTAAAATTTTGAGATAAAATGCATTCTATCCTTGCCATCTTTCTCTGTCCCTCGTTGAGAAAGCAAGAAAAATAAAGGCCATTGCAAACACAGAGTCAACAAAACAAATTCTTGAATTTGTCATATTAAAAGAAAGCTTTGATATGCTCTGAGTTCATCATTCCTCTGTCTGAAAACAGGTAGCTTACTTCATCATGAGTCTCTGTAGTTGTGGGTGATTCTAGGTGTTGATCAGAGTTCCTAAAGCTTTCAAAGCTGTTTGTCTCATAATACTGTTATTATTGTATACATTCTTCTCCTGGTTCTGCACACTTCACTCTGCATTCATTCATATAGGTCTTCCCAGTTTTCACTGAAACCATCCCCTTGAACATTTCTTATAGCACAATAGTATTCCATCATACTCAATACCATAATTTATTCAGCCATTCCCCAACTGATGAGTATCTCCTCAATTTCCAATTCTTTGCCACCACAAAAAGAGCTGCTATATACATTTTTCTACAATGTAGGTCCTTTTTTTAGGTTATAGACCTAGTAGCAATATTACAGGGGCAGTAGTAGTATTACAGTATTATAGCAGGTAGTGTGTCAGGCCTAAAGCCAGGAAGATTCATCTCTGTGAGGTCAAATCTGGCCTCAGACGCTTACTAGCTGTGTGACCCTGAGCAAGTCACTTAACCCTATTTGCCTCAATTTCCTCATCCGTACAATGGAAATGACAATCCAATCTAGTATCTTTGCCAAGAAAACCCTGAATGGGGTCACAAAGAGCTGGACACAACTGAACAATAACAACAAAGTGGTATTATGGGGTCAAAAAGTATGGTTAGTTTAATAGCTTTGGGGGCATAGATCCAAATTGCTTTCAGAATGACTAGGCTAGGTCACAGTTCCAGTAACTTTAACATATCTGTTTTCCCTCAGCCCCTCCAACTTTTGTCATTCCTTTTTCTGTCAACTTTATGAATTTGATGGAGGTGAAGTGGAAATTCAGAGTTGTATTAATTGATGTTTCTCTAATGATTTCTTCTGTAGAGCATTTTTTTTCACTTGTCTTTTGATAGTTTGGATTTCTTTCACTGAAAACTGACTGTTCATATCCTTTCATCATTAATCAATTGAAGAATGACTCCGTTTTATAAAATTTAATTAGTTCCCTATGATCTTAGAAATGAGATCTTTATCAGAGAAATTTTTTGCAAATATTTTTTTTCCATTTTCTAGCCTTCCTCCAAATGGTAGCTGACTTGGTTTTGTTTGTGCAAAAAGTATCTTAACTTTATGTAACCAAAATTGTCACTTTCACCTCCTATGAATCTCTCTATCCTTTTTTGGTCATGATATCACCATGACTTCAAAAACAAATTAAAGAAACATGGGAGAAATTACCTGTCGGACCATGGACTAGACAAGGGATAGAGAGGTTTACAAGACGATAAAATGAACAATTTAGATTACATAAAATTTTAAAGTTTTTATACGAACGAAACTAATGAAGCTAACGTTAGGAGGAAAATAGATAACTCAAGAGAAAAAAACCTTTGCAGTGTCAGCAAGTTTTACTGATAACAGTCTCATTTCTAGGATATATAAGGAACTGATTCAAATCCATAAGAATAAGACCCATTCCACAATTCGTAAGTGGTAAAAGGACATGAAAAGGTAATTTTCTAAGGAAGAGATCCAATTATCAAATATCTACATGAAGACATGCTTTAAATCACTAATAATTAAAGGAAGGCAAGTTTAAAGCAACTCTGAGACTCTACCTCACACCCATAAGATTGAAAAATTTGAGAAAAGAAAGAAAATGACAAATAATAAAGAAGCTCAAGGAAAATAGGCATATTGATGTCTTATTAGTAGATCTGTGAATTGGTATGACCATTCTGAAAAGCAATTTGGAAAAATGCTCCCAAAGCTATTGTACGTCTTTGACCAAGCCATAACGCTGTTAGGCCTATTCCCCAAAGAAAGGAGGAGGGGGAGGAGGAAAATGAAGAAGAAT
This sequence comes from Notamacropus eugenii, assembly GCF_028372415.1. Lineage (NCBI taxonomy): Eukaryota > Metazoa > Chordata > Mammalia > Diprotodontia > Macropodidae > Notamacropus > Notamacropus eugenii. The sequence continues at coordinate 311,642,527 of NC_092876.1, forward strand.
TTTTTTTTAATTTAGAGCAGCTATTTTTATAATAGCAAAAAACCAGGAAACTAAAAATACCTATCTATTGGGGAATAATTAAACAAATTATAGTACATGGATGTGATAGAAATTTATTACACTATAGGGCAAGATAAAAGGGACAGTTTCAGGGAAACCTAGGAAGACTTGTGTGAACTGAGGAAGAGTAAAATGAACAAAACAAGGAAAGAATTTTAAGCAATAGCAGTAACAGGGTAAAAATAAACAATTTTGAAACTCTTAAGACCTCTCTCTAATCAAGGTAGTTATCAGCCATGACTCCAGATGACCCATGCTATAGCATGCTTCCCAGCTCCTGACAAAAAGTTGATGGATTTCATTATATATATTGAATTATATTATAATTATAATACAACACAATATGGATAATATGACATTTTAAAGCTAAGTCAGTACATAGTCCACAGGGATCCCTATAAATTAACCAATTTCTGTTAGAGTTTGACACTACTGGTGTAAAAAATTGTTCATTTTATTATTAATTGTCCAAATAAATGACAAATAAAGTTGCAGAGGAGGCAAATTTTTTTGGATACAAACAATGCAGAAATCTGTTCTGTTTGAACATACATATTTCTCATAAGGGTTTTTCTTTTCTTTTTATTTTTCAATGGGGAGTGGGATGGAGAGAAAATTGATATTTGTTAAAAGAAAAAATAAACTTAATCGCTTATACATTATGTTCTCACAGAAACCTCCCCAATCGCTCCTTCCCATTCACATCATGTGGAACAGTTTTAATGTGTGTTCCAGAGAGAGTTCGAGAATCATTCTGAGCTAGGGGTGAGATACGGTAGGATTCCACTAAGGCATTCAAAAGGCTCCTTAAATATGCAACAGCTTCTCCTTACTCCAGAAAGGGACTAAAAGAGAAGAAAAGAATCCATCCAAGCATCCGACTGCATCGAAAATCTGTCCCTTTTCCCAGCAAAAACACAGAACCTTAGGAAAACATCAACAATCCCTAAAATTGATAGGTGAGCCTGGGTTAATTTCTGGCCTCCTCTTACAAGTCTCCTCCTCATTTCATATGGCTTCTAAGCAAGGCCTAACTAGAATAATCAGGGGACTAACATACTAATGTCATACAAGGTGGAATATATTCAGCCTTGGATTTCAATGGATTTTCTGGAGTTAGTGTTAAGATTCCAATTTTCCCTCCCCTGACCCCACTCCCAGGTTTTAGTTTCTTATTGCTTTAAAGAGAGAAGGGAGAGTTGGGCTTTTAATCTCAGCACTTGAGAGGTTTTACCATTATTTCCCCTGGTGGAAAATTAATAAAAAATTTCGCAGAATTTTGTTTTACTAGAGGATTTAAAAGTGATTATCCTACAGCTTTGGCCCATCCTCAATAAATTAATTAAGGCATTTATTCAACATTTATTCCAGAATTTATACAGCAGCTCTAGTTATTACTCACCAATCCCCACTGTGTTTGACAATAAGCTCCTTCGGAACACAGGAGTTACTATTGAGACAGAATAACTTGGTGGTTAGGCTACTGGGCTAATGAAATGAAGGTTACGGGTTCAACCCATAAGTGAACCAGTAAACTGGATGAAAGAGCTTGAAAGGGCATCTTAGTTCAATGCCCTTTTTTGTAACAAAGAGATAAGTAAAGTCACACATATAATAAGTAGCAGAACTAGGGATCTGAAACCCAGACCTCTTGATTCTAAATCCAGTACTCCTTCCACTTTGCCAAGATTTCAGAGACTCCATTTGCATTTCCCTTCATTGAGGTGGGTGGTAGTACAGCAGCTAGAGCACAGGGACTAGAGTTGACAAGACTGGCCCTGGATTTGTGTGACCTTGGGCAAATCATTTAACCATTGTCTGCCTCAGTTTCCTCACCTGTAAAATGGGGATAATAACAGTACCTCTCTCAGGGTTGTTGCTCAGATCAAATCAGATCTGTAAAGCACTTACCACAGTGTCTGGCACATGGTAAATGCAACATATGTATTTATTCCCTTTCCCTCTGCACTACCTTTCACATAAAATTAATAATTTTTTACACCAGTGGTGTCAAGCTCTAATAGAAATTGGTCAATGTATAAGCACCCTGTGAACTATATATTGACTTAGTTTTAAAATGTCCTATTATCCGTATTTTGCTACATTTCTATTTATTTTGTTCATTATCTCCCAATTACATTTTCATCTGGTTTGGCCAGCACTCAGGAGCATGGTGGGCCATGGATTTGACACCTCCGCTTTACAGTGATGGTCTCCAGCCTCCTACTAGAAATTTTTCTGTGAAAATTGGTAGTCTCCTTATTCTTTTGCCCTAGAATCTTTTTTCTAGCTTATATAATTCATTCTTTCAATATGTATTTCCTAAACAAAGGGGAAATATAAGAATTAGGGCCAAAAGGGAACTTAGATCTAATCTGGTCCCACCCTCTCACTTTAGAGTTGGGAAAACCAAGCTACTGAAAGGTTAAATGACCTTTATTATTATTTCAAAAGGTTAAATGATTCAGACATCATCTAGGGGAGAGAGCATCAGCTCCAGATTCAAATCCAGATTCTCTGATTCACCAATCAGGTAGCACTCTTCCCAATTCTCCACACTACATTGTGTATGCCTCACTGCTTTAAGCCCAAGACTGCATTAGATGGTATGGGAAATACAAAGAAAGCACAAAACATGATCCCAGATCTCAAAGAATGCCTGTTTTTGTCATGGACACAATATTCAGAATAATGTAATTTGCACATAATAAAACAAGGGAACATTGTGAGGTATAACCAAAAGCTTTCCAACAATTAGACTGGCAGTGGTGCATCGGACAATACGGTCAAGGATTTAGAGCTGGAAGGGACCTTATAAACTATTGAATCCAACACCTTTATTTTACAGATGAGGAAATTAAAGCCCAGAAAGTTAAATGATTTTCCAAGAGTCACAAAGGTAGATTTGAAACCTGGTCCTCTGTCTCTAAGTCCATCAATTTTAGGAAAGGGAAGAGATTAGAAGTAGGGAATTACTGCAGCAACCCAGGCAGGACCTAATGAGTCTCTGCATAAGGCAGAAGCAATGGAAGAGGTGGATGCTGGCCATAGAGCAAAGGAAAACTAGAGAGGACTTGGCCATTGTGGCCATTGATGACTACAGATGACAAGGGAGAGGGGGGAATCCAACTGCATCTGAGGGTGATTCCAAATGTGGGTGGCTACAAGAATGGTGGCTCAAGAATGGTGACATTCAGCAGATGTCCCAAGGGATAAGGATAGAGATGACAGGATTCCTACTCCCTTGGAAGAACTAGAGAGGCAGCCAGGTGGCCCAATGTCTAGAGTGCTGGGCCTGGAGTCAGGAAGACCTGAGTTCAAATTTGTTCTCAGACACTTCCTAGCTGTGTGACACTGGGCAAGTCACTTAACTTGCTGCCTGTCTCCATTTCCTCAACTGTAAAGTAAGGATAAATAAAAGCACTTATCTTTTGTGGTTGTTGTCAGTACCAAATAAGATAATATTTTTAAAGTGCTTTGAAAACTTAAAAGCACTATATAATCAATAAGCATTTATTTAAGTACCTACTATGTGCTGGGCATTACAAAAAGCACTGAGGATACAGATACAAAAAAGAAAGACATCCCTGCCTTCAAAGATCTTATAATCTAATGGAAAAGACAAGAGGAAGAGGGAGTTTAAAGGGATGGGGGTGGAGACGTACCCAGCATGGAAGAATGAGGAAAAAGTCAAAGAAGTCCAAAATGAATTAAGCCTGGTGGGAAAAAAAACGCTAGCTATTATTAACTATTAGCTGACAAGATGTACCCTGGGGATAATTAGATTTTAGACATCTAAAAAAATATTCCCAGGTAAATAGATACATATTCAATTACTTCCACATGTAATGAAAAGGAGAGAGTATCAGAACACGGGGAAGAGCGAGGTTCCAATTCTGATAGTGTGACTGACCTTAGCCAATCTCTTCCTCTTTCTTTTCCTCATCTGTAACATAAAGGGGATAGGCTAGGATAGATCAACAACTCTCTAACTTTTTGATGTCACAGTCCATTTACAATCTTAAAAATTGAGGATACCCCAAAGAATATATTTTTATGTGAGTTATATCTCTTAATATTTACTATATTAGAAATTAAAAGATCTTAGTATTATTATGAAAATGGCTTTGACCTCATCTCTTTGAAAGGGTCTCAAGGACTCTTAGAGATTTGCAGACCACATTTTGAGAACTCTTCAAGTTCTCTTCTAACTCTAATGACCCTATGATCCAATAATCCTGTGACCTAGATCTAATGATCTTATGCTTTTTACAAGGATGACTCAAGCTTGGGGTAGATCCTGAAGTTTATATTCTTACATAAACAAGAAAACCATAAACATACATTTATATCAACTTATCTCATCATCCCCCCTGTCCTACAGCCTCACCTTTGACAAAATTCCCTTCTCATCTTTAATCTTAATATCTTTTTTCTGAAGCTAATATCAGTTTATCTTTCCAATCAATTAATCAACATTTATTGAGCACCTACTATGTGTCAAGCATTGTGCTAAGTGTTTATTTTTACATAGTCATCTATGTGTAGTCTACCTCATTAGACTGTGAGCTCCTTGAGAGAAGGGAATATTTTTTGCCCTTCCTTGTATCCCCAGTGCTCAGCACAGTGTCTGGAATCAGGTAGAAATGTAATAAATGTGAGTTTATTGATATTTCCACCAATCAAACAGAGTCCACAGAATCTACTACGGTCAAAGAGAATCCACTATAATAGCCACATCAAAGTCTATGTCATTTCCAAAAGGAAAAAAAAGGAAGATGAGTGGATTGGGAGCCATCTTTGACTTCAGGATGATCTGGGTTCGAATACCCACTCTAGCACATACTGATACTGAGACCACAGGCAAATTATTTAACTTCTCTATGCTTTCTAGGCAACTCTCTGGAACTATAAATTAGGCATCTAGGTGGGGCAGTGGTTAGAGTGCCAGCCCTGGAGTCAGGAACACGCACCTCTCGCTAAGTTCAAATCCAGCCCCAGATACCTACTAGTTGTGTTACCCTGGGCAAGTCGCTTAACGCTGTTTGCCTCAGTTTCCTTATCTGTAAAATGAACTGGAGAAGGAAATGGCAAATAACTCCAACAGCTTTCCCAAGAAAACCCCAAACAGGGTCAGAAAGAGTCAGACACAACTAAAAAAAATGATTGAATTACAACAAAAAAGACTGTGCATTGTGGAGAAGCTGCTAACTAGAACTGGCAGAGGGAGTTTCCTTACTTTGGAATTTCCTATATCAATGAAATCATAGGTCCATTCTCTCTCTCTTTCAAAGGGAACTTCTGATAAGAGGACAAAATTTCCCTTTTATTGGAATGAGCCATGAATATAAAGTGCTAATGTTTATTTCTGCCACTAGCTTACAGGGGAACCATCCCGAAGTTACTTCATTCCTATGAACCTCAATTTTCCCTTCTTTAAACAAAAATTCCCCTTTGTCCCCTAGGATCTGTAAGGATATAATAACTTATATTTACATACTGTTTATTATTTAAAGTTTAAATTTTGCATAATAAAATTTATATTTTATATTTAAAATTTATAAAGCACTTTTCCCTAAAGTAGTAGATCAGATTAATGGGGGAAATAAAATGTGTGTCATCTCTGAAACCTAGCTCATCTTTCTTCTTTAATTTGTCCTTATTAAAAACTTTTGTCACTATTAGATCTGTATCCCAAAGAGATCAAGGATAAAGGAAAATATGTACAAAACCATCTACTGTAACTCTCTTTGTGGTGGCAAAGAATTGGAAGTTGAGGGAATGCTCATCAATTGGGGAATGACTGAACAAGTTTCAGTATGTGATTGTGATGGAATACTCCTGTGCTATGAGAAATGATGAGCAGGATGCTTTCAGAAAAACCTGGGAAGATTTATATGAACTGATGCAAAGCAAGTGAGCAGAACCAGGAGAACACTGTACACAGTAACAGCAATACTGTATGATGATCTACTGTGAATAACTTAGCTGCTCTGATCAAAACAATAATTCAAGACAAAACCAAAGGATTCATGATGAAGAATGCTATCCATCTCCAGAGAGAAAACTGATGAACTCCAAGTTTAGACAGAAATATGCTTTTTTCATTTTCTTTATGTTTCTTTATTTTTATTTTTGTAACATATTTAATATAAAAATATGTTTTGTATAACTTCACATTTATAAGTGATATATTGCTGGCCTTCTCAATAAATAGGGGAAAGTTTGGAGGGAGAGAATTTGGAACTCAATTTTTTAAAAATTAATGTTAAAAATAAAAATTATAAAGGAAAAACAAGAAAATCCTATTATACTTTTACTATCTGTTTTCCCTTCTAATCCATCTGTTTTCTTTACATATTTAGATGCTATGCCATTTGGTGCATATATTAAGCATTGATATTATTTCATTGTCTATATATCTTTCAGTGTAAAAATATATTTTCCCTGTTTTTCTCCTTTCACAAAGTCTATTTTTCTTTTTTAATAGTCTAACATACATTCAACCCAATCCACATTGCTTATAGTGGAATTTTACAATTTCAGTAACACATAAATATCACATTAAGAGATTACTACTTCCTAGAGGCATCCTCTTTGTATTTCCAGAACCTGATACTGTCTGGCATTTATTTTAATTAAATTATGGGGTAGTGGAAAGAGCACCGATCATGGGGCAGAAGATTTGGGTTTGACTCTTAGCTTCATCACTTACTAGATGTGTAGCCGAAGGCAAATCATTTTCAATGTGGACTGAGAGTTCCCTAAGTGTACCTCTCATATTCTTGACTTTTTGTCCTTCCAAATGAATTTTGTTATTGTTCTTTCTAATTCAGCCAAAAGAATTTTTGGTAATTTAATTTGGAATGGCATTGAATGTTTCAGTTAGTTTAGGTAAAATTGTAGTTTTTATTGGCCCTACCTACCCATGAATAATTAATACTTCTCCAATTCATGAAGTCTGGTTTTATTTGCTTATTCATTTGTTTAAAAAGTTTTTTCATAATTTTGTTCATACAGTTCCTGGTTTTGTTTTGCAGGTGCACTCCCAGGTATTTTATTCTGTCTAGAGTTATTTTAAATAGAGTATCTCTTCTTACAAGGTTTTGTTTGTGACCTATAGGAATGCTGATGATTTATGTGGATTTACTTTATATCCTGCTACTCTGCTAAAATAATTCATTATTTTGACTAACTTTTTAGTTGAGTCTTTGGGATTTTTCCAAGTATATCATCATATCATTTGCAAAAAGAAATAGTTTTATAACCTCATTCCCTATTCTGAGTCCTTCTATTTCTTTTTCTTCTCTTATTGCTCTTGCTAGAATTTCCAATACAATACTGAATAATACTGGTGACAGTATTATAGTAATATAATACTTGGGTAGTGATATAATAATTGGGCATCCTTTTTTCACACCTGATCTTACTGAGAAGGCTTCTAGTTTCTCCCCATTAAAATAATGCTTTCAGATAAATAGTTTTCATCAATTTAAGGAAAAATCCATTTATACACATACTTCCAAGTGTTTTTAATAGAAATAAGTATTATACTTTATCAAAAGCTTTTTCTGCATCTATTGTTATAATCATGATTTTTTTACTTTTATTACTGATATGACGATAATAGTTTTCCTTATGATAACACACCCTGCATTTCTGGTATTAATCCCATTTGATCACAACGTATAATCTTTGTAATATATGGTTGTAATCTTTTAGCCAGTATTTTATTTAGGATTTTTGCATCCATATTCATTAATGAAATTAATCTACAATTTTCTTTCTCTGTTTTTACTCTTCCTGGTTTAGGTATCAGTATCATATTTGTTTCATAAATAGAGTTTGTTAAGATCCCTTCTTTGTTTATTGTTCTAAATGATTTAATATTAGAAATAGTTGATCTTTAAGTGTTTGATAAAATTCACTTATAAATCCATCTGGTCCTGATGCTTTTTTCTTAGGAAGTTCATTTTTGGCCTATTCAATTTATTTTTTTAAAATAGGTCTGCTTAGATATTCTATTTCCTCTCCTGCCTAATCTAGGCAATTTATATTTTTGTAAATATTCTTCCATTTAACTTAAATTATTGAATTTATTGGCATATAATTGAGCAAAATAACTCCTTATAATTGCTTTAATTTCTTCTTTGTTAGTGGCACATTCTCTCATTTTTTCATTTCAGAGCCTTTCAGAGACTCCATTTCCATAAATGAATGAATTGAAAACACTATTATGCACTGACTCTGCTAAGTACTGGAGATTTAAGTAGAAAAAGTGAGCAGTTCCTGCTCATAAGGAACTTACCTTCTAATTGGAGGACACAATATACGTAAGGAATGTCAGGTGCAAAACAGATGGAAAGCCTGAAAGTGCTAATTTCACTCCCTACCTCATGGGATCATGATGAAGAAAGTGTTCTGGAAACCTTAAAGTGCCACACAAATACAAGCTATTACTGCTGTTTTGGGGAAGAGGCATCATCAGACAGACACGTTTATAAAAATCTGGTCACTGTGAAAGTGCTGACCTGGTATCTTTCATATAAAGTGCAGAGGGATGGTTCACAGTTCAGCCAAAAAGTTCAGTGGTTTTCATATCAAATTCACTCTTGCAAAGCAAAGGAGAGGACACTTCAGGAATTGCTTTAACTCCTTGGAACCCATACAGAAGTATGATGTCCTCTGGAGAACAAAGTTCCTTTAATAGGTGGACTACAGTTTGAAAATGCTCATTAATGCTTCTCTCAAAGAGTTATGATGATCAGTGCCAAACAAATGGCATAGTTAAATAACTTACACAATAAATGGCTTGAGACATAAAAGGATAGAATATCCTGGACCAAAGTGGAGGGGTCTAAGAAAGGAGCATTGATACAATGGGTCTTAGAATCATAGAAATTTATAACCAACATGCCCACCTCCCCAGCCCCATTCTAGAGATGAGGAAAGTGAAACTCAGAAATAGGAAATGGTTTGCCTGAGGTTTGCATAACTAGTTAGTGGTTAAATTAAGATTCCTATCCAAGGCTCTTCACATTGTCTTCCTAGTTCCATATTCTGTCCAATTCAAAGGAAAGAGAAATCACCATGAACTGGGATATAGTAGTTATGAAAGTAGAATTTGAAGAATGAGCAGAATTCATAAAAGGTATGGGAATGTGGAGGATACATTTCAGAAGTGGGAGCAATATAAATGTAGGCAGGAATATATAAAACATCTGTAGGGAGTAGGGAGTAGACTTGTCTGAATGAGGAGAATAGTTGGGTCGGTTAAAATGGAAGAAGATGAGGAAGGGCTCTGAATGCACCGCATTCTGAGGAGACACACAGTCAGCTCAGAGTCATGCCTGACTGGTGATGTAGCCTTTGTGCGCTCTGTGGATAAGCACTGTGCAAATATATCAAAAGATCCACCCACTTACCAAACTTCAAGATACAGAGCCTCGGACCACAGAGATTTCTTACAAATTCAATTTTATTTGCATTTTGACTGAAGCACAGATTCCAGATAGAGATTTCTCCTCTGCACAACAGTACAAGAAGCCAGTGCAAAATATGCTTTATTTCACGTACAAAAACAACGTGGCAGTATGATGACTGTTTACACTTCAGTCTCCATTTTCCACCTTTCACGTGCCTGCTCTTAGTCACATCTACCTAGCCAATAAAGCCACCTTGATGTAACGTTTGAATCTCCAGGGAAGAGATAGACTTCCATAGCCCTTTGGAAAAGAATCAGCCGAATGGAACAAACCAAAAAAAAGCTACTTACTAATAAGGGGACAGAAAAGCAAGGTAAACACCGCATAAAACAAAAGTAGGCATATAAAGAAACGCAATAATTTGAAATACATATATTAGATATTACTAATATTACAAATATTAGGTAACACTTTAACCAATGTTAAACTTAGGAAAGAATGGAAGGGAAAACTAATTTCCCTTCTTTCATTTGCCCTAAATTAAACATCCCTAAGAAATGTTTCCCCCAAACAGGGTGGTATCCAATGACCATTTGCAATCGCAATAACATCTAGGTAAGTAGTGCTTATAAAGAAATTGCAGCTTGAAAGTATTTTTAGTAACAGGGCTTCCCAGACACATTTTCAGCTTGACTCTGGAAACTCTGAAGATGCAGACAAGCTGGTGAGCATAAAGGGATGGCTGCCCACTGTCTGCCTGAAACAGGGAGTCTTCGCAGCCGGTTCAGACTGATTCTGGGCTTTTGGTTGGTTTGCCTGGACCTTTCCCAAATCCCTTTGCTTTCAAGTGGTACTGAACCGGAAATCCTTCACAACTAGCTTATGAAACCGTAGGAATTCTCTTAGAAACAAAGCTGCATTCATTGGTAAGGCATAACTGCTGAATAAGTTCTATTCAGAGACAATGAAGAAACAGTAAGATACCTCCTCAGTACCAAAGCAACAGCTAATTAAAAGGCAATAAATGGCACTAGCTAGAAGTTTAAGTGGATAGCATACACATATAGGGACATATGTTAATACACAGGTTAACACACTACATATCTCAAGTCCACAATCCTTCCCTCACTTAGGATAGGTTCTTTTAAAGCCTCATAAGGTTTAGGTTATATGGAAGGTAACATTTACAAAGAATCACCAGGCTAGAATCCTTATCAATTCACATAGAGAAAAGCATACAGGGGAAGAAGTAAAGGAATTTAAATTATACTAAGGGGCCACAATAACATTAAAAGGTAAAAATGGGCTGTTCCAAGTAGGTTCTCCAGCTAAATCTTAGCAAGATCTAGTCCTGTAATGTAAGGAAGGGGGAGGGACCACACCAAGATTGTCCTCTTGTAAGGCTCAAACCTAAAAGAGCCTCCAGACATATCTCTACTTTCTCTGAGGCACCCAGGGTCCAAAAATAAAAAATAAAAAGTCAGCTTTGGGCTGGGTTAAGACGACACATTCACTGATTGGGGCCTTCTTCCTTAGAACAACTGTGGCTTCCCACAGATAGCCAGGGACAGCCCTACGGAATGAAGGGAGCTGCCTAGGTTTTTGTCAGAAGGCAGACCAAAGAGACAGAGTTAAATTGCCAGCTCCTACAGACCAGGTACTATCATTTACAGGTTTTTGTCCCTGTAGTACTTAGCACAATACCTGACACACAGTAGGTGCTTAATAAAATTTTGATGAAAAAAGGTATACCCCTCAATGCTCTGCCCCAACCAATGGCACCATCTTATCTTCCTACCTGTGTTGAAATGTACACCATTAAAACCACAGAATAATATTAAACAGTAGAAGGAACCCTTGAAAGTCATTCAATCCAATCTCCTCCAAGTTCACCTACATTGAAGTTGAGACTCAGAGTGGGAAAGTAACCTTCCTGGATCATCCATTTGTTATGAAAACCTGTATTAGACTTGGCTGCAATCTGCACTCTTTACTCCTTTGAGTTGGGCAATAAATACAGGGAGACTTGTCCCTAAGTTGCATTTAAAATGCCCATTACTCAGGAGGGAGGTCATTCTGATTTTAGCCCCTCTCCCATTAACAGTTACATCAGTTTATCAGATGACCTGGCTTGTAGCCTAAGAGATAGCAGAGTCTAGAGGAAATAGGACACAGAATAGGTAGGTTTCTATGGTGGAAAGTCAGAAGGTTATCACACACACACTCAGGTAACCAAAGAACACCATGAGGGTGCATGTTATCTAATGAAAAAGTAGAAAGTGAGGTTAGAATAAGTGCCTAGACACATTTCATCAATCTAGCCATTGCTTCTACGCTATAGTTAAGAGTTTGGTTGAAATAACTTCATACACAGACCTTGGGTTTGCTAGTAGTTTCTACCAAGTCTCTTTGTTTTCTAATTGGTACCACACCAAGGTTCTGCTATGTACTATTATAAGAAGAATTTTCTTAGAAATAGGAGACAAAAGTAGAAATTGTCAGTTAGGTGAATTTTGCTTTGGAGTGGCTTAAGCAAGGAAGCGGTGACATCTGGGCAAAGGCTTATTCTCCTAGAATGTCTTCTAGGGGTCCTCTACTCTTGCAATTGAAAAAGTACAATTTGGACATTGCTAGTCCAAGTCTCAGTGTTCAGAAATTTCCACAACCTTCCATCAAATCCCTTGGATGGGAGGTTAAATTCCAGGAGGCCAGAACAGAAAGAGAAAAACAAAACAAAATGTTCAGGTCCAATTAATAGAGTACCCAAGCTTTTTCAGGAAATTTACAAACTGATCACACTACCCAAGGGTGTATTTTCACTTTCTATAATGGGATAAGAACAAATATAGAATCTAGGCATTTCATCAGAGAGGCAGCAGTAAGTACTTTGGGAAAATCACAACCTTTCTGTGTTGCTAAGTTTATTCATCTGGGACAAGATAGCAACAGGTCCTCTCTAGATTTTATCGGTATAGTAAGGAAAACTATTAGTATAGGTCTCCTCTGTACCTTATAGCGCTGGAGTTTCCTAGGGATGAAAGGTTAAGTGACTTGCCTAGGGCCTTACTATGTCGGGGGTGGGTCTTGAATACAAGTCTTTGTCCCAGGCAAGCTCTCTGTCCATTATACTAACTAGTTTGTGGCAGGGAAAGATCATGGGAGTACACAGGGCTTTCCCTGAACTCTGAGCAAAATACTAATATAGACATAGGATATGGAATTAGGAATATATCTGTATATAATATGTGTACATATACATATGTATGTATATACATGCATATACACATTTTGCTGCCTGACAAATTAAAATGCTATTGAGAAAGAACAGTAGTTGATTTGTTTTAATCTCATTTTTATTAAATAGATAAGCTCCTCCAAAAGGAAAAGGTCAAATGCAGGATAAACACCCCCCAAAGTCCTAAGTGTAATCCCTCATGCCCCCCCAAAAAACTAGAAATTTCAGATTCAGATAGCCTTAAGCAATCTTCAGCTCAAATAAAGGCATTAGTGTTCACACAGAATGGTTCTATGGGTCCCAGTCCTGTGACTGATCACCTCTAAGTCCTCTGGGAGTTTAATGACAGATATATCCAGTTGTATCTGTGTTTCAAAGGCTTGTCGAAATCCTGAAGAGCACGTCAAACTCTTTGAATTTACATCTTAAATCACTAGAAAGCATTTGACCTAACATCTCCCATTCATCCAAGATCAGTCACAGGTAGATTTGGTAATGTGCCCAGGTCAAAGCATTTAGAAACTTACAGTTCCAGTGGGAGCTAAGAACTGGAGTTGGGAGGGATGGGTGCTTTCTCACAAGATATTCTGCCCTGAGTAAACACAGATGTGTAGACTTTTACCATTTGCTAATCAAAGGCAGTCCAGTAGGATGGAAAACACTCTTAACAAACACCAAGGCAAGAAATACCTGGATGCACATGCTAGTTCTGGAATTTTCAGTGAGGTAATCTTGAGCCAGTCACTCAGCTTCTCCAAGAATTTGAATCTCCTCATACGTACAAAGGGCTTCCGTAATACCACAATATCAATAACAATATTATTGATAATAATATTCAATCATGTCAGGCTGTTGTGAGGACCAAATAAGAATACTTATAAAGCATTATACAAATGTCACTTAATACATAGACTGAGATTCCTAGAGCTAGGACACTTGTCCTAGCAAACAGCAAAAAAAGCCAACAAGTTTGAGCTCAGGGTCACAGGCTAGGGTCCTGGAGAAACGACTGGTTAATGAATCTCTGTCCCTCCCCCATCAACCCAAAGCAAAGAGTGATTTTAATCAGTGATTTTTCCTCCGCTGGGCAGAGATATAAAAATAACTAGCACTGACAGATCACAGATCCTAAGTGATCCCTGTAAGTAAGCAAGTACAGTGAGTTCTAGATTCTCCATGTTGAGTAAGAGTTTAAACCCAGAATGGTAATTCAGAGTACAAACCCATTCCCACACCTCTTTGAGGGAGGAAAGAGAGAGCAGACTGAGAAGAATTTTTACAGCCACTATAATCCATTTTAGTAATGTATATGTATATGTGTGTGTGTGTGTGTGTGTGTGTGTGTATCACGTATATACACCCTAAGAGAGTTATTGAATGAAGCAATCTCAAAAAAAAAATTTCTTTTCCCCACAAATCCAACTCGATTATTCATACTACCTTTGAAGGCTTGCCCTATGATAATAGTATTTGGGAATACAAAGAACTGGTTACCAGGTTACCTGGTTACCAATAACCCAGAGATCAGACTTCTTGGAAAAGTTAGGCCTGAGGTGTATAAACACTCTTCACTAGCTGTGCATATATACTAACACAATAATATCTAATGGCTACTAAAGTTCAAACCCCATCTAATGCCTAAATAATGTCAAGTTTGGTGACAAGCAAATAGAGGGCCTGCTAATTTTTTTTACCATGAGGTGTTTTATTCTGGTTTTTTAAAATTTATTTTAAGGCTGGTTCATATTAATTTAGAGATGACCAGGCAGCAAAAGTGGGTTGGTTTTTCCAAAACTTTCATATTAACCAAGTCTTAATGGCTGAAATTAAAATTAGCTGAATAATGGGTTTCAGTCCCATCATGTACGTTGATGCACATATCTGTAGACACATTATATATTTAACGAGGGAAAAAAGAGACATGATGTTACCTTGTAATTGCTGAAATATTCGTCTAAGTCTAACTCATCTCTTACTTTTTTACTCCCTGTACACTTTTCTTTCTTTTCTATAACCTGGGAGCTATTTCCCTCTGCACCACTGACTACGTCAATAGAAGGGGAAAAAAAAACTTTTTTACTTTTTTGGCAACTCTAACCTGTTAATGATTTTCTGACATTTAGTTTTTCAGGTCCTCCCCTGAAGCAACCCTTGACTTGGGCGATTTGTGAGCAGTATGGGTGAGAGCTCACAGCAGGTTAATAACTCTTCACCTGCACCCCAGAGGCAGAATAGGGAAAGGGTCAACAAGGGGAACAAGCTCTGGGCAGTGAGGGTGGGGGCTCCTGTTCCAGCCCACCCTCTTACTCCTGACCTCACTTAAGTTACAACTACCTTTACTCAAGGAGCCAGAAAGTGTGGGTGGGTGTAGGGAGACACTCAGCATGGACAAAGGCTTCCCACATGGACAACAGACTTTTATTTCTCCTCAAGAAAAGTGTCTTGGTAAGCCACTCAAGAGTAAAAATTGTTTCATTCTTTGCATTTGCATCCGTAGTGCCTAGCTAAGTCCCTTGTATAATATGTAGTTAATAAATGCTGATTGACTGATGGTCCACTGAAAAGAGCAATGGACCAGGAGTGAGAAGACTAGGGTTCTAATTCCAGCTCTGTCACTAGCTGCATAATCTTAGACAATTAATCTGTTTCTCAGTTTTCCTAGTGGTCAAATGGGAAAAATAATAGGTGCCTTCAGTCTTAGTGACAATCAAATTGTCTCACAATATGAAAATCCCCCTAAAATATTTTGAAAGCACCACAAGGCAATATAGACTACTCAGCTGGGCTAAGGAAGCAGAAATGGTACTGGGGACTACATAGGGCACAATTAATAGGTACCACTTGACTTTATAAGTCATGAGGTACGTGGAGCCAAAAGTAATCTCAATGAAAGAGAACAAACTCAAAATAAGGAGAAAACAAGAAACCTCTTAGGCCACCGGCACAGCATAGACTGGTTTCACATAAAGCATCCCAAGGGTATTTATTCCCTTTACAACCACAGATAGTTTAAGGACCTGAGACAATCTGGTTCACATGATCTTAAGAACCATTAACAAATAAGTCTAATCCAATTCCACTCAGCCAAACTCAAATTCCAATTGCCAACAACTGCAGATCTAAGAGCTAGGATTTTCATGAGGCAAACTTAGGCCTGGGCCTTAAAATGTCTTCTAGTACCTTCCACATCTTTAATCGAGATTGCTTTAAATTTTCCTCTACAAATGAGACAGGGCAGAATTATGACAGGTAGCATACAGCAAAAAAGATATCTTACCAAACCTAGTGGAGTCAATAATATTCACAAAGGTCAATCCCCCGTTAAATTTTATATGTAAACCTGAGAACTCTGGGACCATGACTATCAAAACCATTTCAGAGTTAACAAGAAATTCAAGGGCTTCTTCCTTTCCCCACCATCACCAATCTCACAAATGCTTAAAATAAAAGATAAAACTCCAAGCCCACCAAATCACAGGGTAGGCTGTGGTCCATGCTTTGAGCTCCATTTCAATTATCCTTTGTGAAAGTCAATATCCACTTTCTTTAGCTGTGGGATCCTTAGAAAGTGGTCCAATCTCACCTATGAGGCCCTGACTTCAGAAGGAGCATTTATCAATACAGTGGGTAATAAACACAAAGTGGGGCATTCCCAAATATCAGCATGAAGATACAACTGCAACAAAGCATGAATTGGGAAAGGCTGTACCATACTTTAAAAATGTACCAAATTATTTTGGAAAGGATGGAAGGAAAGAGGGACAGCAAACAGTGACAGGATGACAACACAAAATGAACCCACATCTGTTACATCATTAAATCCCAGAGGAAAAGAAAGGTAGAGGCATTCCCCAAAAGAAGTGAAAAGAGAAAGTATTTCTACGAGCCTCAAGTCCTTGAGGGCCAGTTACCAGTTCCAACAGTTTTGCCCACAGATCCACTGAGTCAATGAGAAGGCACTGATGTGAAAATAAGAGAACTGGGAGACAGGGAAATCAAGGAATCCAAAGGCGAAAAAATTCAAACCCAGGTTCCTCCTCAGAAGCAAATTTCAGAGAGAAAAAAATGAGTGCTGTTGTTTTTTTTTTTCTTTCTAGAATGACAAGGCTAGGGAACAAGGATGAGGAAACTGGAGAACTTAAGAAGGCTTGAGGACAAAAGAGTGAGGGAGGGGATAGGAGCACATTTTCTGGACAATGTCCTTTCTTCCATCTCTGTCAAGTTGTCGTCATCACGCTGTTGTCTGTAGTTGTGGTGGTCCCCTTTGAGCGTTTGCTTCTCTTTTTTCCCAAACAGGTCTCTGTATTTTGCAGCTGGGGTAATGTCTACGTTGAGCGGAGAAGGGAGAAGGAAAGGGGTGCCTTGGAGTCTGATGTGGTTAAGGATCCTGGCATTCAGAGTCCGCATTTCAAGATGATGTGGTAACCATCATTGCTTTCAGCTACAACAAAGAAACAATGGATTTTTTCAAGGAAGAGGGCCAAAGAATTATTAAACATGCTGAAAAGCCAAAGCTCCTTGCTATGGAATTATACCCATCAAGTCTGACCTCAAAGCAGAGACATAAGAAGTCACCTCTCTACCCTCTCCCTACCACCCACACTCCTTCTTTGAAGAAGCTCAGCCTTCTTCAATGTGCTGGGTAGTTTTACTAAACGTTTTTCTCTTTATTTATTACAAGGGATTGTTCTTTTATGGGAGAAATAGAGAGGAGGGGATGTACTGGGAAATGTGTCATAAAAACGAAAGATGTCAATAATTTTGAGAATCAAAGATTCTCAAATAAAAATCAATATTTTGAGAATCAAAGATCCTCGGTTGATTTATAAAAGCTAAATACCATAAACAAACCTTGTTTAAAAAAATGGCAGGCAAATCCCTCTGTTGTATAAAGAGTTGACGCACTGGTTGATACTTCATGCATTTCCTAATAACCAAGCAGCTTTCCCCTTTGGTCTCCTACAGTTCATCAATAACAAACCCCAAAACATATTCAACTTGAACACAAGCCCACAAGCCTAGACAGCATACAAAAATCAGAACGAGGGCAAGAAAAAATATTAATAACTAAAACTGTTTATTGGGTCATCACATTCCGGTAAGGTCCTGGGCAGGGGAATAAATATATTATGTAGACCCCCTGAGCAAAATTCTAAAAAGGCATTTCCTTTAAGCCCATACCTCCCAAGAAAACCCTTGTCATGAGCTCCTGATGTCAGCCCTAAAGGTATTATATATGACCCTGTTTGCATGTGGGGAAGTATAGGGTAGAATCTGCAAGTTGGCTGATATATATTTTAATTTACTGGAGACTTTTTGTTGTCTTTTTTTTTTAATTATTCTTGCCAGGCTGCAGGATTTGCAGGAATGTACCTCCAATCCAAGTTGTCTCACAGATCATCTCACAGAGGTTTGATGATGTCAGCACTGGAATGATTGGCCCTCCCTCACAGTCATTAAAGGCACGACAATATGACTTTACCAAACAGAGGACTGTTGGTTGCCTATGCTGAAAGCATAAGGCATTTATTTCCAGGCTATTTCAATTCACCTGTCCCTAAGGGAGGATCATGTAGACCAAAAAACAAAATGAAAAGATGGAGTATTCTTAGCACCCAAGAGCTTGATTCAGAAGGGTTCCACCAAACAAGCTGTGACTTTTCTCAGGCCAATGTTACCAGTTATGGAAATAAACGTGTGATAGAATGCTTCAAGTCACTTATGAATTCATCATTAGAGAGCCATATGTGCAAGCCAATATTCTGAAGATTGGCTTGTTTTCTGTTCTCTCAAAATTCATGTAAAAGAACTAGTTCATGTATTTCTACCTCTATCTACTATTTCCAAACTCGCAAAGATCATCTGATATCCAGGGAACAATGAAAAGTTCTTTTCATAGGTCCCCCCTTTCAAATTTGAGGTTACATTTGAGTCAACACAGTTTCACTTAGCTAAATTTCCGCATGAAGCTCTTTTCTTCCATGGTAGTACTTACCAGGACAAACCCACTGACACCACGTGTCTCTCCCGCCCCCACTACACACACACCAGATCTCTCAAGAGAGGGAATCTCAGATCTAGCTAGGTTGGCCTCATTCCTTGTTCCCAATTTCAGTCTGCCCTAGCAACTTCTTCTGACCATTATACTAAAATCAAAAGAACTTCATTTTTTTTAAAAGGCAAAAGAGATCCTACCTTTTAATGTGCTGATAACAAAACAAGATTCATCTTGGAAATTCTGCACCATCTGAAAGACAAAAAATGACATCTTCTATCAGCAACTCAGAATTGGGATGTAGGACAAAACCCAGAGAGATAGCTAACCTTCCATTTTGTAGTACTGACCACACACAGAAATCTTAGTTATCTTTATGTAGACATACAAATCAAGATTCTCAAGAGGGAACACATAAATGGTAACTGAAACCTCCATGATTATGTTTTGAAGGAGGTAGATGGTAGTAGTCAGAGTTCTGAACTTGGAATCAGAAAGACCTGAGTTCAAATCCTAGCACTGATACTAGTTTGTGTGACCCTAAGACTTAGACCTCTTTCAGCCTCAGTTTCCTCATCTGTAAAAGGGAATAGTAATAGCAACTACCTCCCAAAATTGTTATGAGAATTAAATGAGATAATAAATTGACAGTGTTTTGCAAACATTAAAGTGCTCTATGACACCACACACATACCACCACTACTACCACCACACACACAGTTACAGAAGATAATTCTAATGATTTTCTCCTCTGAGAAAAGCAGTAAAGAGTCCCAAGAAAGATGCTAATGGCAAACCTTCACCCGAGAGGAGAAAGTACTGCAACAATAAAGTTGTAGCCATTTGAAAAAAAGATTTTGTTCTCTGGTACTTCAGTTTAAGGGCTCAGGTGAACAAATATGATCTATTTACATCAGGGCCACCAATCTGTCCAATGAAAGAATTCAAACACTGCCATCAAAAACTCCCAAACATTCCCCTGCCTGCTTCTTGCTATCTGAGAGGCTTTAACTCATCAGCACCAACAACGGACATTAAGGGAATGCCCTGGAAGGTTCCAGTGGTGCCATTTAAATGCACCTGGACTAGAGGGAAACAAATGAGCTCAGTGCCTTGTCACAGACCTTCTTCCATCTCTAGGTTCTCCAAAGGTGGCATATGAAGAGTCAAGGTAAATGGCAGAATTAATTGCCCAGAGCCTCACCATGGAATAATAAACCAAGACACATAATATTCAAGCTTCCATAACCTGTCTTAGTAACAGTCACCCTCCACTCAACTCAGACTCTTTGGCATCTAGCTTTTCCTAAAATCCCATCTCTCATCCCCTCCTTCAGGTCATCCTCCAAAGCATAGCTGATGCTCTACTATGCAACTCCCAAGTTCACATTGGCAGACAGGTTCTGGCTTTGCTCAAGCACTATTTCTACACCAGATGGTCCCAGTTCCTTTCTTCCACACAACGTAATATTCATTCATTCACGCAACAAAATCTTGTGCACCAATTATATGCAAGGCACTTTGCCAAGTACTGTTACGTAAACAAAAATAATTTAAGATCCAATCCTGCTGTCAAGGAATTTACAATGTCATTTTTTTTTTTTGGTGGGGGAAGGAGGCTGCAATGATTTCAGTGGTATGGATAACTCTATGTGGGGACATATGTCCTTCTATCTATGTAGATTTGGTTTTAACAATATCCTAGGGAGGCACTAGACACTAAGACATCAAGTGACCTCAGTTATAGTGGCTATGTGACCTTGGACAAATCACCTAACCTCCTAATCCTCCAGACAATTCTTTAATAATATAAGCTACAGAGAAAACTCTAACCTTCACTGGTAAAGGGAATTTCCTAATCTAAGACTTCCCTATACCAATCAAGTAACAGGTCTAGTACCTATCCCTCAACAAGAGAAATATTAAAATTGCTATCTCAATGGAACAAGATGTAGAACTAGAGCTGATGTAAAAAGAGGTTAAGCCCTCAATAACAGGCCCTCTGTTAAGATGCATCGGGGTGTGGGGGAGGATTGTGATCATTTCTGGATTTAAATGCTCATCCAATTTATTATCTCTCATCTTGGGCCTTCTCTATTCCATCAGTCTTTTCTTACCCAGAAGGAAATCAAATAGTGAAATGGGTAACCAAGGAGCACAACTGGGAACAAAAATTATCCATAAACTCAAGGATCTTACAACGTAGGTGATAACTTTGTATATCTGCTAGCAAAAGGGGAGGGATATTCATGGTAGACATCAGTGCACAGGAAGGAGACAGCGTGTACCATTTATTCCTATGAACTGAGAATCTGAATAGTGAGTCCATGCTTGGTTACTATGCAAGTTTACTCTCTTTCCCCAAACCTCAACATCCTAATCTTTAAAATGGCAAAATGGCATTCTGCTTTAAATCTACAAACTAACTTTTTAAAAAGGTCACAAAACTCTCTGACTAAAAATGCAACAACCAAAGAATGTGAACCTGATCATTTGGGCTTGATCATTCCCCAGGATCCCCTCCCTCAGGCCCCGACACGCATACACCCACTTCAAGTGCCTAATGATGCATGAAGTATGCGTATTCTGTTTCTCTTGTTTGCTCCATCTATTCCTCTGGCTGTCCTGCTGCATGGCCGTGAAAGCCCCCAAATATAGCCATATACGTTGTTAATCAGTAACTTAAATATTTCATTTACTCCCCATGCTCCCAAAGGAGCCAAGGCAATTCGCCACCAGGGCTGTCTCAAAGCATTTCGAGAAGATTAGAATTGAAAGTTTCTCATTTAATCAGGGCAAAAAGGCAAGAAGCCTTTGCAGAATAAGCACTGCCTGCTTAAATCCAGGCCACATTTGAATTCTGCCTTGTTCCACTTGCTTTAACTAGCTGGGCCTAAGCTTTGAACAAGATGTTATTCAATTGGACTGTAGTTCACAAAATGGCAGGGGTCTGGGTGTTAGGTTTTTTGGTTTTGGTCTTAATAAATGGTGATTTGTTCTGACTCCTTGACTTGCTTCATCTCCACAACCTTGCAAACTTTCTTATTCTAAAGTTATCTGTGTTGCCAAGAGCCATGTCTCCTACCGTCCAACCTGCAGTCTTCCTTCTTTGTGCCCCATGTACTCAAAACCAAATATGGAATAAGTGGTTCAATAGAGAAAATGTTGGCTTTGGATTCAGGAAGACTTAACACTTGAATTCTAACCCAGACACTTACTAATCGTGTGACCTTCTAAACCTCTCTCAGCCTTAGTTTCCTCAACTGTAAAATAGGGGATAAAAGTAGCCTCTAACTGTGAGAATCAAATAATATAACATGTCAAGGGTTTTCCAAACTGTAAAACACTATATAAATGCCTGGCTATTAGCTTTCTCTGAAAAATACATAAGGACAAATTGATGTCATGGACATATGCTGACCAAAAGATCCTCTGTATTTAAATTTTCATGTGGGCAATAATAAAATACTATAATAAAATATTGGTTATAAAAGCACTTCCCTCAATAAAAAGCCACCTTGATGAAAACGGTGTAAATTTTATTATCCTCATGTTACAGATGAAGAGTCTAAGGTCAGAAAAGTTAAGTGATTAAACCAAGGTGACAGAGCCTAACAACTACTGGAGGCAGGAATCAAGCCCAATCTCCTGAGTCCAGGACGAGCATTTTTGTGACTACTACCATATCACCTCAATGCTGCACTACCTACCTTAATCTCCGAATTAAAACTGGGAACCCAGCTCCATTGTTTGCTTCTCAATGGCTCTATCTGTAGGTGTTGGTCTGCTAAAAGGACCATGTCATCTCTAGTGTCCTACCTTCTAGGCTGCACTATCTTCTCCACCCATAAAAATTCCGCTCACCCATCAAGGCCAAGTTTAAATGCAGTCTTCTCAATGAAACTTGTGCTGACCACCCCTGTAGTAAGAGAGTGATTCTTCTTTTTTAAAATTTGGGAAGATAGCACATTCATTTTCATACTTCATTTTACACTGCCTTTTATTGGAAATTGGATTTTTCCCATATGAGAGACAGTATGGTATAATGGAAAGAGAAGTGATCTGCCATTAAGGATCTCTGGCCTTTTTCTTGGTAGCAATATGGTCCCAGGCAAGTCATTTAAAGTTTCATGCCCTGCCTACCTCAAAAATCACTGGTTTGGGGGGAAAGGATTCTGAGTAGATGGGGTGCTGATAATTCCATGTGAAATAATGATAAATCTTCCATTTCTAAGTTTGGGAAGACAACCTTTCTCCCTAAACAAGCCTGTTAGGATTTCTAAAAGAAAAAAGTTGGCTATAGTCATGCCTACCCCCTACATTAACTCCCCTGCTTTTATTTCAGGCAACTTTGTCCAGGATCTCACCACAGTCCAAAAGGTCACCCCAACTGAAGAGGAATAAAGGTCAGGCAGCTGCTGAACTCTGATATCTGGTGTCAGATGGTTCTTACCTCATTGCTTACCACCACATGGATCCCCGTTGGTCCCTGCCTGTAGATTCTGTTAATATGCTGAGGGGAAATGCTGTAAAGGTTTGCAATCTTCTCAATTAGCTCCAGAGTGGTCAGCTCTTCCAAAAAGATAGCATGGTACACTGAAGAGAAAAGAAACAAGAAATACTTTTAGCTAGTTCTTCTGAAAAGATTCCTCTCTAAGGAACAAACTACTTCGAGTTAGTTACTTAAGTTAGCAGTTCACAGATCCATGGAAAAATAATACCTTGCCTTTCTGTTTTAAAGGGGCTAGACTTAAAGCTGCAGAAAGAGGTCTATATTTTCAGACATGGCAAATGGATGGGCCTGCTTTGTTTGCTCCTGTTTATTCAATAGAGGGAAGAGTGAAGAGGAAAACCAAGAATGTCAGAAAATAAAAAGTCAATGAAACATTAACAAGAAAATCCACAGAAGAGAACAGAAGCAGATTCAGACAGAAACACAACCAGGATGGATTTGAACTAAACAGGGTGAAACATATATACACACACATATATATATTTTATGTAATATATAATAATTATGTATTATATTTATATATTTTAAAGCTAGCTATATATAATGGAGATTTGTTTCGTATACAATCAATTTTTTTCTGTTCTACTTTGCTCATGGGGGAAGGTGATAGGTACAAAATAAAAAAAAATTTTAAAGAATGTTTACTACCAAAAACATAAACTACATTACCACATACCCAAAAAATGGTCCTCCAAATTATTTATTATAGTGGAATATGGTCATAATGTGTTTATTACTAGAAATAATATTCCTGGGCTGCAGGACATAATACCTGAAAGAGTCGCTATCCATCTTCTGTTGCAAACTAGCAAGAGAATTAATTGGAAGGGGAAAGGACAAGAATATACCATTTAGACTTTTTCCACCATGCTTCTAGATCATTTTATATTGTTTCACTTAATGGATACTTTGGAAGTCCGGGGGAGGAGAGTAGAAGAAATCCTAAGACAAATAATATTTGATGGCCAAACAAAAGTACTGGAAAGAGTTCAGCTTTCCTGTTCCCTTCTTATACTCCTCCCCTGTAATGCAAACAACACCCAGGCAGGTACTTTATGTTATGAAGGATAAGAATTGAATGGTTTATTACAGAAGCTGTAATCTAATTAAAAGAGCATTTACCCTGGGTCATTCAAGGGGACGTGAACGTTGCTTGGTTATACGGAATCCTTTTTCATGAATAAGACCTTTCATGCTCATGATAATTTTAGACTTCAAACCATTTTCCAAGGGAGGTGGACACAGTAGACTGAGGACTAACCTTGAGAGTCAGGAATATTCCAATTCAAATTCTCTACCATTTATTAGCTGTGTGCAAGTCATTTCGCCACTCTCAGTCAGAATTTCTCTCATTCATAAAATGGGATCAATGGTAGCCCCTGCCTTATAGGACTGATGTGACAATCAAATGAAATGATATGTATAAAGGGCTTTGCGAATTTTAAAGCCTTATAGAAATGTTAGCTAATATATAATGGTTGTCATGTCTGATACTGTCTCTCTCATCCCTTATTCTTTGTTACCAAAAAACAGTTAAAAAAGAAGCTTCTCAGAAGGAAGCAAAAAGTAGGTATGATACATATTTTGAAAATAGATAAAGTACATTCTAAAAAAAAGCAAGTTATCCCCCTGTTCCCCACTCAGATCAGAATTCATCTGTGGCCATTCATTAAACATGATAGTCAACTTGCTCTTTTTTTGGAGACTGGCTTTCCCTATTTCACCCAATCCTACTGGTAATTGGCAGGGAAGCTTTAAGCTTTAACCTGTTTTATTTCCAAAGTGGGCTGATTCACTTCTCCTTAGGTAGCCTGGCAGCCCCCTTCTCCCTAGGGCTCACCATATTGGCGCCAAAATTATTGCAGACATTCAGCTGACCTTTAGCCCCTCTGCTGTTCAAAACTTCCAGACTCCATGAATCCACCAGTCTTAAGCCTCCTCAGTAGCAAAGACAGCTACTGCACCACCCTACCCACATATGGTTACTTTTCTATCTTCTATTATGTATAGAAGATTCTTTCCAGCTCCATCTTTTAAGTTACAACAGATGAAATGAGAAGATTAAAAGGTTACTGAGGTTTTTAAAAAATACTTTTTGATGATAGAGTACCTGAAGTATTTTGATAATTTTAACACCAAACATTTCTGGTAGCTACTTTGCCACTCTGAAGGTACAGGGGTAAAAGGCCAGCTAACCTCTAGGACTCTAGAAATAGTTGTATTACATTAACTGGCTAACGGCTATAAGGTTACTTGAATGTCAACCACAAATTTCAACAAGGAAGGCACATAAGCTGGAGCAAACAACTGGCTTTCCAATATTTAACTGCTCTTTAAACTGTAGTCATCTAGGACTTCTGATCCACATGTGGTTTAGCTGCAAAGTCCCTGTATTTCTCAGGACTACCTGTCTTTATTCAGCTAGCCAGTGAGATTGGCAGAAGAAAAAGAAAACCTATTTTTTGGCACCATACTCAACACCAATGACTATAAGAGGTCAAAGAAGTCTATCAAACATAAACTTTGGGACAAAAACAGACAAGAACCTTAGAGCCTGACCTATATGATTGTCTTCTAGTTTAAGCCATGTGATAATATGTCCTTTGACACACTTCAGAAAGCCACCCTCCCTCCAACTTCATAAATGTGGTCCAAGAAAAACATGTTTTAATCTGAATTCCTCTTTACAATAAATGGAGATATGTAGAAGTTCTAGTGTACCTCTTTAAGGATTAACAAACACATTAAGGATTAACAAAAATTAACTTTTTCTTGCAGTTAATTGAAACTAGCCAGTTGTTATTTCCAAGTCAAAGAGAAATAATTCATCATTGATGGGGTGTAGAAACAAGGTCCCTAACTAGAAAAAGGCCACTTTGGGGATTCTACTGATCAGAAGAAAAGATCTGAGTGTTATAGTGGCTAACACTTCTTAGGAAGTTAAACCAGTATGGTTTGTGTTCCTAAGATCCCCTACAAACCTACAACTAACTTCCCTTTAGCCTTGCCACTGTTGTAGTGGAAGAAAAATGAAGCTCACTCAAAATGCACAATCAAAGAAAAGTCTACAGAGTTTTTTCAAATTCAAGGAATATAATTACAAATCTAAGGAACAACGAGGCAGTGTCCATGGTCTACTGCTTTGTTCCCAGGAACACAGCAATTAAGCATCATTTTTTTATTATCTTTTTACAAGCTTCTTCATTGACTAGAACATAATAATAGACCGCATGTTCTTCATATGTTACAATGAAATAAGCAATGGCTTGAGGCTCAAGAGACTCGAGGTTGATTTCCAAACTTTACCAGATATGGACCCTTGGCCAGGTCACAATGACATTTAAGGGGCTAGAGTTCCTTCACCTGTAAAATGGTTGAAGTCTCTTAGGGCCATTCTGGCTTTAACAACCTGAAGACTACATCAAACTACATTTAACAAGCCTTCCTATCACATAAAACTTTAAGTATTAAGGAAGGAGAACACACAAAATCCTCCTAGAGATGACTTTTTTGCCCCCAATACTAGATTTCCTTCTTTAGAACACCACACCAAGGAATAATTCTCTGCCTGTGCTTATTTATCTCCTTATTCCATCTACACTTGCCACACAGTTCACAAACTGCCCCTTGTCTAAAGAGATAAGGATGATGAATGAGAATCTCCAGTCAAACTGGTTAGCCCCTCCTGACCAACTTACCACACAAATTGCTGTCACCACCTTCTCTCTTCTGCTGAAGATGAGACCTGTTCTGCTCCAATTCCTGGCACACATAGATGGTCATCTTTGGCCTTACATTTCTAGCAGCAAAACAAAACAAAGAAAACCCAGTAACAAATGTAGATGGGATGATAGTCCCATTTAACGGGACAATTTAATTCTGTTAGCACAGAAGGCAGAACATGAATCAAAAGACTAAAAATGTCCTGGAGAGGATTGAGGGAGGAAAGAAAAAGGCGAGTGAATTTTAAGTTGCTAGGTAGAAGGAAACTGAACTTCTATCTGTGAAGAGAATTTGCAGTAGGAGGCAGATCCGCATCTCTCTGGGATGGCTTCAGAATGACCTTGCTTAGAAAACAAGGGGCCTAAACTATCTTGCTAGATATCCCATGGATGAGCCAACTGTTCAGATTTCGAATTGTCAAATACGTCTACATATGCACAAGTCCCAAACTGAAGCAGGACAACAGGGAGGAACCGAAGAGCTTCTAAAGAACTAGTAAGCTCGCCCTTTAGGTCACCAGTCCATAAACCTGCCCTAGAGTAGGAGAAGAGCCCAGAAGCAATGACACTCAACAAATAATGTGTGAGCAACTGGAGAAAAAACAATCTAGGGCAGCAAAATGGGTGACAAAGGCTGAAGTCAAATTTGGAGCAAAGAAATAGTCCATATAAATTATAAGCACCTGGAACTTCCTGGTGCCAGACCAATCAGGTTTCTCAGTTTGTATATGGACTAGGAATATATTTTCATTCACACCAATGATAAATGCTCCAGAAATCTTCAAAAGCTATTGCAATTTCTAATTGCTCTTGATGTGTTAGTTTGAAATAATCACATACCTGCCTTTGATGGCATTGAAGAGCCGGATGCCATCAGCGGGGCCACAGATTTGAACAAAGTCTTCCTTGGACATTTTTAGTAAGTCAGCACCTAGATGTTAAAGAGCAGGTACCCACAAGTTAAAGCAAACAAAAGCCAGGAAGGAGCCATGAGTCTTTATGGAGCCAACCTAATTTTTCTCTAATACCATGGAGGACAGAATACAATGGAAAAAGTTGGCTACAAATTTTGATCTTTAGGTTTGGAAATGGATTGCTTATAGTGAGGACAGAGAATCTTCTTCTCTGTAGATCTTTATTATTGACCCAAGCACCTGCTACACACAAGGGACCAAGATGGAAAGACATTTTGTGGAACACAAAGAACAACATGGCACAATTCTTTCTCTTCAAACTGCCTATGGTCTACTTGAGAAGACAATACCAAACATAAGACTATACACAAATGAGTCCTAAGGGGAAAAATTTATAAAAAGAGGGGGAGTTTTCCCCCAGGTGGAGAGCTACATAAAGTAGATGCCATTCATTAGCATTGAGAGAACTATAGAGAAAAAGGAAGACAGAGAAGGAACACAGAGGTGAAGCTTAAAATTCTCCAGACATACCAGAGAGAGGATTTATGCCCTTAAATAGAATTCATCTAATGCAAACTCCCTTTAACTGCAATGCAAATCTCTTTAATTCCTCAAGGATTTGCTGAGCAAGGCGTCTGGTCCAATCTGAGTGGACATAGATATACGTACAACACAATTAAGAAACTTTACATAGAAATTAACTACATTCTAAACATTGTCTTTACCACCGAGAATATTTACAATCTTTGGAACAGGAGGAAATAAAAAGACTTGAGGAGGGGAAAAGTCTAGAAGGTAATGAGGCAAAGAATAATTTTAGCATATGCAAAAGTAACAAGATAACACCTTAAGAAATATCCTCAGAGAGGGAGGAGGAGAGGAAAGGGCAAGAAAATTTGAAACTCAAAATCTTATGGTAGTGAATGTTGAAAACTAAAAATAAATTAATTTAAAAAAAAGAAATATCCTCTGGATTAGTCCTATGCTCCATTTAAAGCAGGATTCTGTTTTTGAAGGGTGGCGATGTGGAGTTCCAGTAGAGGTACCAAGAAACAGATTATTCCTCCCATATTCCCCCGTAATGTATCATTTACTCATGACTTTATGTAAACTTTCCTCAACCTCTTTATATTTTCAGTCACTATCATCCTCTTTCAAAGACCCTTGAAGCATTATGTGATTAGCAATTTGGAATGGAACCTTTATTTTATTACTTCTACTGCTTGTCTATATTATTGTGCCCTAAGAAACAAACTATGTAAATGAAGAGAAATATGGGTAACCTTTTATGATACCGAATGAAATAAGAAGAGCTAGGAAAATAATATACACAGGGGCTGCACCAGTATAAACTTAAAGAATAACAAATCAATGCCACCTAAGATATAATGAACAAAACTATCCAGAGAACAGAGGGCAGAAGTGCAGCTCCCTGCAGGAGGTCATATTTCTGGGTTATCCCTGCACCTTTTGTGTGCTTCTCTGGATGGGAGCAAGTTTTTCCTTCCCTGGAAGTCTTTAAAGAAAGACTGGATTAAGCACCTTCCAGATGTGGTGCCATAAGGGTTCTTATCAGGGAAGGGATGAGATATGGCACTAAGACCCCTTCCAATTCCGAAATGCTGTGACCGATACCATAGTATGTAATGGATTCGGTAAATATAGAAGTAATCTACATATACTGTGGAAGGTACATAGGGAACCATTTAACTCACCAGAGAAACTTGAGAAGAGTCTACAGAACGGAGAAAACCTATTGCGGTAAAGCCACTGCTGGGCATCTTGAATAGAAGCGGAAGGAAGGAGGTGCTACATTGCAAAAAGAATAAGAGGCCTTGAAATGAACTGTTCATCAGTGTCCTAAAAGAGAAAAGCAGCACATTAAAATGATCTCAAATACTTACATCATTGCTGATAGGCAGAGGCTCCACTTGGTGAGTTGGAGAACTGTTGCTAAAAAATTTGCATAAGATTAGGAGAAAAAAAGCATTAGGGCAAATCCTCACAGTAAAGCATACTACTTATCAAACTATTGTGCTTTTTAAAGAATTAACTTAGATCTGTCTTTCCTATCAGCCACATCAACCTTGATAACAGTATTGTTTTTAAGGAAGGTCTACTTTAAATGAAAGAAGACCAAAAGATTTTTTTCAGGCAGCAAGTAAATTCTTTTTTATCTTTTTCTTTTCTGGCTTTTCTTTTCTTTTTTTCTTTTTTTCTTTTCTTTTTTTTTTTTTTTGGTGCAGTCAGAGAGAACTCATTTTAAAATACAAATCATCAAAATTCTGAATTAACCCTTTGCTTTTGGTAGAAAGCGCTGATAAATGAAGTCCCATGGATAATCCCTCCCCAGTCCAGGTAATCAAATTTTAGATACTGAGGCACTGAGATTGTAGTTTTGTTTTTTGGGGTTTGAATTGAATTGAGCTATAAAATTTCTCTCATAAATGTCCTGTTTCTAACTCACTTCCACATGTGTACAGGAAAAATGACATGTAAATTGAATTTTAGACCATTGAATTCTGTGCTAACGTGACAAGGGAGGTCAAAGGACTTCCATCAATATGAAATTCTCTTACAATGCAAATAGCTATTCCCTAATTTATTCCTCTGCATGCAGAATTTTACGGATCAGGTTGCTTCTTCTTCTTGAATTCCCAGTCTCAGTGTCAACTGGTCAGTCTTCCTCTTAAAAAGACCAAATTTGTGGTCAAACCAGTTTCTCCAGCAGAAAACTACTGCCTGCCTTCTTAACACAACTTAACACAACCCAACAAAGATCAGACAGATTTTAAATTTTAACCCTCGATCTCCTGACACAAACAGCTATTTGAGCACATTTACTTCTTGCACTATAGTTTGCTCTACAAGCAGCCAACCTATCCCAACCCTGAAATGAATCCAGAGAGGCAGAGAAGTCATTCTCTAGGGCTTCACAGTCCCAGCAAGCTGGAAATCAGGACATCAGAAAACTTTACTTAAGGGTAGTATATCTCCAAAGGCCAGGAAAATGCATCCATGACTGGGAATGTTCAGTGAACTACCAGGCATTTTTAGAGATGAATGGAACTATAGAAATCACTCAGTAGGTGAGAAAAATAAAACACTGAAAGGTTGTTCAGCTTCTCCAGTAACACAGCTACAGTCACAGTAACACAGCATTAGATAGAGGACTAGAACTCAGGTCCCCTAACCTCTAGTCTACTGCTCTCTCTTACTATTATTTAATCACACCGTCTTCAATACCTGTCCTCAGGTATAGCAAAGTGTTAAGAATTCAAAGCCCATCACTAGTGACAGATGTAGCTATTGGGGTCCATTTTCCCATGGATTTTAATTACTGCTTTATAAATATGTAGCACAAATGATCCAAGTCTATTTGCCGTCCTAAAGTATACTGAGACTATGTGTTTCCTAAGGTTTCTGATCTCCCTCATCATGCTGAAAATAAGCTCTAAAAACTAAAAAGCAAGGTGCACTTTATTAGTAATTAAATAAGAGTGATACAATACTCAACAATTCTCAAACCCATCTCAATGCCCCCACACTTGGGCTACAAAAGAGATAAAGGAAAATGAAGAAATAAACCTACAATATCTTTCCACATAATCCAAAGGAAGAAATTTCCAGACGTACCCATCTCCCAGGCTGAAGCTGTTTGGAGAGCTGTTGTAACTCGGTGATGGGACATTGTTTACTTGGTAGGGAATATCTGGCCATGGAGAACACTGTCAGAACAGAGCAAAGAGTGGCAGTGACCCAAGTGCATTTTAGGGCTATTGAAAAAGTAGATTTGGTGCCAATGCTGTATTTTCTCCTTTTTTCAAAGGAACATTCAAAACCAAACACAAATAGTGTTCTCTGTCTTCTCTCTCCCGCTTCCCCCAAGTAATGGTAGGAGACAAGATGCTCAGTAGTTTACCTTTCAGATTAAGTAGAAGTCTCAGATTAAGTATAAAATCTAAAATAAAAACCAAATACAAAGGATATTTTATGCTGATTGGGTACCTTTCCCATCAGGTTGTTTCATGCCAGTCTTACTTCGCTATAAAAAAGGTGTCATTCCCATGTGCATAACTAAGAAAGTGACCTCAATGTAAACTGAACCAACCATTCTAGAGAACAATTTGGACCTATGCCTAAAGGGCCATAAAATTGTACATACCCTTTGATTCAGCAATACCACTACTAGTACCCCAAAGGGACATTGAAAAAGGGAGAAGGACCCACATGTACAAAAACATTTGTAGCAGCTCTTTTTGTGGTGGCCAAGAATTGGAAATTGAAGAGATGCCCATCAACTGGAAAATGGCTGAAAAAGTTGTGGTATATGAACGCAATGAAATACTATTGTGCTCTAAGAAATGGTGGATTTCAGAAAACCCTGGGAAGATTTACATGAACTGATGCTAAGTGAAACAAGCAAAATCAGAAGAACATTGTACACAGTAAAAGCTATATTGTGAGATGATCACCTTTGATAGACTCAGCTCTTCTCAGAAATACAATGATATTCCAAAAGACTCATGATGGAAAATGCTATCCACATCCAGAGAAAGAACCATGGAGTCTGAATACAGATGGAAGCAGACTATTTTGACTATTTTTGCTTTTTATATTTTCTTTCTCATAGTTTTTCCCCTTTTGTTCTAATTCTTCTTTCACAACATCACTAATGTGGAAATATGTTTTTAATATGATTGTACATGTATAGCCTACATCAGATTGCATGCCATCTTGGGGAGGGGGAGGGGAGGAAGAAAAAATTTGGAACTCAAAATCTTATAAAAGCGAATGTTGAAAGCTATCTTTACATGTAATTGAAAAAATTATTAAGCAGAGAAAATTAAAAAATGGGGGGAAAAATGTGAACTCAAGTTACATGGAGGCAGAGGAAGTGCACATTGTACTTTAATGAATAGTATGGAAATTGAGCCCAAGAGACAGCCACCCTCAATTCAAATCTAAAAATATTTAAGGAATTACTGAAAGCATATTGTACACAAGACACTGCGTGAGTGCTTAGCTCTCTCCTGAAAGAGCATACAATCTTATTGAGATAATATTAATTAACACAAGAGTCTGCTAAACCCATGAGAAAGCATACAGGTTTGGTCTATCAGGAGGATAAAAACACTGTGGTTCTGGTTATCTGTTCCTTTCCTTCCTTGTAACAGTGTTTCCTAGTAGAGAGTCAATCTGTAGCATTCCTTAAGATTTACTCTCACCCTCTAAACCAGAGACAGTAAATATTTAACTCCACAGCCAGTGCAGGTTGGAATTTAATGGCACCTAATTCTACAACTTGCAAAGGCAAGAGGAAGCCTAATGAATAGCTATAACTATGCCTCCCTTCAAGCTAGTGTTTTACAATGGGACTTCCTAGCTCAAACACTGTCAAGGTGGAAATTCCACACACAAAAAAATGAAAGTTGGGATTGGACTTATCCAAGACACAGAAATCACTTATTGTGAATGCTTATTGGCTGACCTGAATGACTAATAATACTTAATGACTATCACTCATTGGGCTCTTCGCATAGGCTACCTTTTATTGTTAGTTGCATGTATGTGTGTGTATATATATAATATATATGTACATATATATATGTATATGTATATATGTCTTGACCCTCCTCCAGTAGACGGTAAGTTCCCTGAAGATAGGAGTCATGTTTTTCATTGCCTGTGGCAGTGAGCACAGTCCTAGCCACAACATAGATGTGTTTGCTGTTCAGCTGTTTTACATGTCTGTCTCTTTGTGACCCCATTTGAGGTTTTCTTGGCAGAGATACTGAAGTGGTTTGCCATTTCCTGCTCCAGCTCATTTTACAGATGAGGAAACTGAAGCAAACAGGGTTAAGTGATTTGCCCAAGGTCACACAGCTAGTAAGTGTCTGAGACCAGATTTGAACTCATGAAGATGAGTCTTCTTGACTTCAGGCACAGCACTCCTATCCATTATGACACCTAACTACACAACATAGATAGCTGTGCAATAGAGGTATGTTGATCACACCATCACTGTGGCATTATATGTTCAAAAAAAAAAAAAACCCTGGGCTAAGCTCTGTCCTTCTGGTCATTATTTCTCTCTGGTCTTTATAATGGTCACCCCATTATTTCTCTCTGGGTCTTTAACTCATGCTGTTTCTAGTAGCTGGAATACTCTCCTCCTTCTTATCTACTTATTTTAAATTCCACCTATCCTAGTAAGAAGGCCAAGTTGAAGTCCCATCTCAACAATACCTGATGTTGATCTGCTTCTCTAATTCTAAATATTACATGGAAAATCCTAGAATCTTTAGGAATTAGAAGGGAATCTCAGAAATTATCTTGTCCAAACCATACTGATTTTGCTACACCAAACCACCAGCATTTCATATTCTCTAGTTTGCCAGTAGTTTTATATCTCCCAACTACAATTTGGGAAGGGATCCTGTGGGTAGGGACTCTCATGTAACCTCTACAACATTTAACACAGTGATAGGTACATGGTAATTACTCAAGAAATGCCTATTAATTGACCAGAAGTGGAGTCTAAGGTGGATGACAGAGAAAATCCAAAGGAAGAGAATAGCGGATCACTAGGATTCATGAAAGTAATAGCTAAGTAAATTTAAAAAACATTCCTGATTCAAGGGAGTGGCAGGGAGGATACATTTAAGATGCAAAGTGAATTCTAGTCACCAAACATTGGGAAATCACCTTCCTCCTAGGTTATTTGAGTTTAAGACCCCAAGGAGAACAAGCCATTATTTAACCTTAATGTGGTTTTTTGTTGATTTATTTCCTATTTGCCCTAATGCCAAAAGGGCATTTTCACAAGAATCTAAAACCAATTAAGACTCCACAGTTATGTCCTAAAGGCATTCTGGAAGGATTGATGGTTTCCTAACCTCTGTGAGAATTGTAGTTTCATAAGATGGCTGGTACTTCTCCTTCTCCTGTGCAGTTCTCTTCTCCATTTTCTCCCGATCTGTCTTCTGTTTCCGATCTGCTCCCTTTGGCTGTAAATATAGAGCAACAAGTCTTTGTTTAGCCAAGACAAGCCAAGCGTGGCTAACTGAAATTCAGACCCCTTGACATCTACTAACCAGGCTTCTCCCAATCTCCCCGGTTCACATGCATTGCCCACTTCAAGGATTCAGAAGATTCCAGTGTGGCCAATTAGAGAGAGAGACACTTGGAAAGCAACCCTACAAATGATCATCTTCGGAAGAATAATTCTAACCAGTAACATTCGTTATTTAGTTCCCCATGGAGAGTCAAGTCTGACAGAAGCGTGTCACTTTGTATTCTTGGTTTGCAAGGCTATAACAGGCAACAACCTCCTCCTCCCTTCCAAAAAAACTTGGGGAATAGGCATATTTATGAAGAAATTCTGTCCTTCTGTACTCCCATCAACACATATCATAGATACTATTCAGTTGGTACTGAAATCATTCACTGACTTGTGACAAACACCCATAGTGCTCACTTGCAGTATTACTGGAAGTCTTATGTGTTTACGTCTGCTTGTCTCTTTCCAAAAAGATTCTAAGTTCTTTGTGGGCTAGAACCATGTCTTCTACTTCTCTGTATTCCAATAGCACCCAATACAGAATTCAGTGGTCAACAGATACATGCTGAATGAGTAAATAAGTGAATAATGAAGCTATCCTAAGATAATTCATTTTGAACTCAATTTTCTTCCAGCTTAACATTATGGAGGTAGGTAAGAAAAAAAAGCTAAAAAGAGTTTCAGTATTGGAACTTTTGCTCTAGATGATGAGTTTTGCCTAAATCCCTGGGATCCCTCTGTGCCTTTGGAGAAGTATCATTGTTCATTGCAGATGAGACTATGCTTCTAATGATAATCTACCTAATTTATCTAATGATAAAAAGACACAGATAAATTTGGTTTTAGTTGTTTGCTACCCTCACACTGATCCAGAGATAGCTCAAAGGAGACCAACCTGAGTCCTCATACTCCTTCACTGCATGCCCTCTCTTAGGGCTAGCAAAAGGGAAATGGAAAAGAACTTAGAAGCCGAATGAAGAGAATTTTTGAACCAGTTTCAGTTGTAACAGATAAATCCAGTCTTACCTACAGACAGTCCTCCCGGATAAGCCAACATTCATCTCAAAGGAAGAGGACTTTCAAAGTGAAAACCACATCTGAACACAGGCTCCAGACACTTTGATCTCCTAGACTCCTGGGATCCTTTCCTAGCCTCCTCCCATTTATCACTCGTGCCCTTGGTTATTCTCAGTACTGCAAAAGGAAGAGTCCCCACCCATCCCATAATTCACAATATGTGCCAAGGCCACAGATACAAACTTCTCCACCACATCAACTACCTCATCTTAAATAACTCCTACTAATAGCTGGCCTCCTAAAAATCTGAGCATTCTTGTTCTTTCTAACCACACTCAGAAGAGCTTCCCTTACAGACTCCTCTGGCAATGGCCTCAAGCAAGACAGGAAGATTTGCAAAGAGAATAACTGATAATGTTGGTGAATCTTTCCTCCTCCTTATTCCACACTTATTTAGACTGCTTTGCTTGTGTAAAGGACAATTGGTAGATCAAGGTGAAAATATCTCCTTGGGCATTTTGTGAAACTAGTTTGGGAAATTTTAAGATCCTGCCTAATTCCAACAGAATAAGAACTTGACTAGGAGCCAGACTTGAGTTCTAGTTTTAGCTCCATTACTAGACATCTTTGTGGTTGGAAGCAGATCATTTAACCTCTTTAGACCTTGTTCCCTTTTCATAAAATGAGGGGCTTCTGAGGTACCATTTAACTATCACTGCATGGTGGTTTCATGAACCACTTTGCTTCATCTTGACTTTCTGACCTTCTTTCCTCACTCTCCTTTGCCATTTTCTAGCCCAAAGATAGAAGACAGAGTTCATTGTGATTGTGATGGAAAGAGAAGGGGAAAACAGCTGACATGTATATGTGCTTAGGTGCACATATAAGGTAATTAGGGTCAGAGATGGAGGTAGTTTGACATCTAGACAATTGGATGACTGGACCCAATCCTTCAAGACCCAATCCCTAAGATATCTATCCTGGTTTGTACTGGCAAGTTTACAGATGAAAAAAGGGTGGAAAACAGTACTTAGAAGCTTTCTTAATAAACTATTCCTGTCACAGAATACAAGAAGAACACAGAGAACCAGTAGTTGTAAAGTACTACAGTAATGGAAAATGGGCCACCTCCCTTGACAGCCTCTTTCAAATTTCTTATTATCTTAACCACAGGGAAGTTTGTCCTTTGGACCAATCAAAATATCTCATTGCAATTTAAACCTATTTACTCCATTTCTATCTGATAAACAAGCAGACATCTAGTTGAGACCTTCCTTCTAACATCCCTTTAAAAAAATTCCCGATTGCTCAAAGCCTCCTGTAGTTTTCTTAACTCCAAATCCTTTTCTTTCCCTTCTTATCATCAACAATAAACATTTACTATATCCTACTGAGTAAAGGCACCATGGGGCAAAGTGCCAGGAATGTAGAGCATAGTCCCTGTTCTCAACTTAATGGGAGATAGGAGATATATGTAAATCATTCCTTTTTCTTTTTAATGAAAAAAAAAATTTGTTGAATTCCTATTCCTACTAATTTCCAAGTGCCATGCTCAGTACTGGGGAGGGATGACAACCACAGAAAGATAGTCTATGGTCAAGTTCACACATGGTGGGGTGGGAGGGAGACAACATATTAGAGAGTTCAACTGCTGGGCAAATGAAAGACTTTTGAAAGTTCTAAGTCCTACATCTATTATTTTTGTTGTTTCTTTTCTATAAAAGATTTCCCCTCAACTTTTTCCATGTCCTTCCACATAGTACAGTGGATAACAATGTGGGCATCAAAACAAGGAAGGCCCAGGATTGAGGCAACTAGATAATAGAGTACTAGGGATGGAATAAGGAAAACCCAAGATCAAATCCAGCCTCAGACCCTAGCTGTGTGATGTCACTTAACCACTTTTTGCTTCAGTTTCTTCATTGGTAAAATGAGGATAACAACAAGGCCTACCTCCCAAGGAAGGGTACAAATGAGATACTATTTGTAAAGTGTTTTACAAACCTTAAAGCATTATCTAAACACTGCCTGTTATTATTATTACCTCTGATACGTACTAGCTGTGTGATCCTGGGCAAGTCATTTAACTTCCTGTTGTTCCAGGTAATTCTCTAAGACTAAAAGGTGCAAAGAAGTTGACAACCTTCGTTAGTAGGAGGCACTTTCTCATCTGAGAGTTCCCTATGCCAATGAAATCACAGGTTCAGTCTGTATCCATTGATAATATTAATGAGATAAAAATTGATCCAATAGTCTAATAAGACTGACCAAAAGGATTAACTCTGGAATCTTAAAATATAGTCGTATTTATCTCTTCAGAACCGTATGAATTTGGGACATTAGGACCAAGGAAAGAATTCAGTTCAATATCTCTAAGGTACTTTCTACTAACCAGGACTAACCCCTCTTCCTCTTTACCTAGGATATGCAGCTCACATTCCAGTAATGAAGGAGGAAGCGCCCTAAGACAAACATAATTAGTCTCCTGAACAGTTCTTAAAAATGCTTCACCTTTCCAAAAGACATTCCTTTTCTGAGTATCATAGTGAATGTATAGATTGTGTATTTCCTATTAGGAAATGTATGACCAGAAAAAGAAGTGACATATGCAAAGGAACAAAAGAAGGGAAAAGAGACTTCTTTTTCCAATGGTCAGCTGGGAAAAGAGTGTCAGATACATTCTTCTTGCTTGCCTCATCTTTCATCTTAGAACTAGAAACTGGGTTGGAAGGAAGTTCAAAGTTCACCTGGAGCAAGCTCCTGCTTAAAACATGAATTTACAACATTCAATTCAATTCAAAATCATTTATTAATGCCTACCATGTGAAAAACACTGTGATAGGTGCCCAGAATACTAAGACAAAAATGAAAAAGCCCTTGCCTTCAAGGAACTTGCATTCTATTGGAAAGACACAGTACATTCACAGAATATTAAACTACAAACTATGTCAAAGTCATTTCTGAGGTGGAAGACACAGAGCAGCTTGGGGGATTGGGACAGGATTCCTATAAGGGCTGAACTTGGAAGGAAGCTAGTGATCATCCAGATAGTCCATTACTATCTGGATGATAGCATATGATACAAGGAGACAGTCCATTTGGAGACAGCTCTGCCCCTCCTTGCTATTCATAGGATCATAGCATTGTAGGTATGTTGGAAGGGACCTTAGGAGTCGCTGAATCTAAATCCTCTCATTTTAC
Organism: Notamacropus eugenii; assembly: GCF_028372415.1. Classification (NCBI taxonomy): domain Eukaryota; kingdom Metazoa; phylum Chordata; class Mammalia; order Diprotodontia; family Macropodidae; genus Notamacropus; species Notamacropus eugenii. The sequence goes on from NC_092876.1 coordinate 311,681,672, forward strand.
CGATGAGGCTGCTACTGAGCAGAGAGGTTGGTTGCATGACTTGTGCAGTGTCAACAGCCATGAAGTATCTGAGGTGAGATTCACACCCAGGCCTTCCTTACTCCAAGGCTAGTACTACATGATACTTCTTCACTTTTGTCGTTCATTGTTACCGTCCCCCCACCCAGATCCCACTCTCAGATCTTTTTTTTTTTTATTCTAGCCTATAAATACCACCATTTACTCAGTGAATTTTCATTTTTAGAGGTCATCTAATTAAAAAACAACAGTGAACACAGACCCACTACAACTTCACATACTCCACAAACTGAAAATAAATTCAGGTGGACCTATTTTAATTCTACCAGTAAGACTAGAAGTCTTGAACTATGAAGTGCCTCTTTTGGTATTTGGATAGAAAATATTATAACTGAAAGATTCCTCAGTTCTTGTCAAGATAGGCCAGATATCTAGATGAAAATAAGAGGTTTGGCCTTTGTTCCTTTTTTTTTAAGACCACATTTCCCATCTTTCCCAGGCTGGAAGTCCAGGGGCTGCTCATGGCCTGACTCCAAGTCTGAGTGGCATAGGAGCTCTGTTTCCAACACAGCTTGTTCACCCCTCCTTAGTCAGCATAACAGCCCCTCAATCTGAAGGGTTCAACGGCACCGATAGTGAACTTTGTGCAGATACCTGGTAGGCACAACCCTTTGCAGCAAGATGTGGCATTCTCCCTGGCAGATGGGATTCCTGGCATGAACCACCATACCTGGCTAGGTTTCTGCTTCTGAAAATTATCAAAAATTCCAACTATTCCAGAGTGATTGGATCCTGCCCCAGCCAAAGGACTCCCTTCCCTCCAGTCACCAAAACCATCACCGCCGTAAGATACATATCCACACCCAACAGTAAAACATGAGTGGGGTGCACAGTCCTACAGACTTAACCACAGAACAGGAAAGAGAAAAAGAGACACAGTAATCCCCACCTTGAACACTTTGATCTGGCAACTGGCTGAATGCAGATGTTCTGTGTACTCCCCGTTCTCATTCTGTTTAAAGGTATCAATTTGTACTCGAAAAGGAACTCCTTTTTCTCCTCCATGCTTCCTGGGTGTGAATTCTGTGCTGATGCAATGTACCTGGAAGAAGAGCAATAAACGTATGGCAGCATGAGTGGAAAAGTCAGTTTGAACCACAGTACAAAAGCAAATTTCATTACATCATTCAAAAGAATAATCTATATAATGTTTCTTTATTGCCTATCAAATCTAATCTTCTCTGGATGAAATTCAAGACTCTTCCTCCCCTGGTTCCACCCCCTACCAATCCAATTTTATCTCTTACTACTTTCCAACACATACCCTTCTGCTCCAGGTTAGTTAGTTAGTTAGTTAGTCTCCTCATTGGCTGTATCCCTCCCTTCTAGAATCGTCCTCATCCTGTTCCCTCCAAATATATGCGCCTCTTGTTTATTCCCATTGCTGGGCATTTTTGCTCATATGATTTCCCCAAATGAAATTCCTCTCCCTTCTGCCCATATCTCCACATTTTCCACTCATTGGTCCTAGATTCGCAATAAAAACAGTCCAGTTCAGGTCCCATCCTGACTCCTTCCAGTTTACCCAGGTACTGAATCTGAATTCAATTCTCTGCCTTCTCTGAACTTCTATTGCACTGCAAGTCAGTATATCAGCTAACATTCAATTCTTATATACTGGCTGCATGTGGTTTAATCCTGCCTGTCTTACCTACAAACTTAACTACAAACCATACAGTGAGAAAAATACAGCATGGCAATTACCTGAATGAATGCGGAAGCTCTTTTTGAAGGATCCCACAGAAACTCAACTGCATTTAATTGTGTCGGACTGGCCCTGGGGTCCAAGATGCCAACAGAGAGAGGGATATCTGCGTAAAAAGAAAAAGTCTTTTAAATAGCCCAAGCAAACTCATTCAGATACTCAGGGAAGTCATGGCAAGACATCAACCATATGACCCTGAACCTGCTCATGCTGGTTCCCCCACCAAACACCCAGCAACCCTCTTCTATCTAAATCTTACCCATCCTTTAAAGTACCATTCAAATCCCACCTCTTCAGTGACATCTTCCTGTACCACACCAACCAAGGCATTTTTTCCTTTTCTGAATGTCAGTGACAGCATCTGCATTACTCATTGGACCCTAATCATATTTGGCTGTATTTCCAAATAAACTGCAAAATCTTTGAGGGAATATTTGCCAATAGTTCCTTACACAAGGCTGTTATTTAATATGTTGATTTGACTGATGTGCGTCCACAGATGTGGACATCAAATGATCATGTACAGGCATTTGGAGAGGATTCTAACACAGTTTAAACTTCAAGCAATGCACTGGGGCAAAAAGCCAAGCAGGAAAGACCCACCAATATCCAGGATTCGATCCCCAGGTCGGCTCCATCTCCAGCCTTCCAGCTGTTGATGCTCCGTGTACTGGAGCCGCCGGTCATGAAAAACCACACGGATGATACTCTATGATGAAGGAAGCCCCCAAAGAGAAATTTGTGTCAGGACCACCAAGAAGATTCATCTGTTGCCCTTGCCAGGAATGTACCTTCTCTTCACTCCCACTTTCTATCTAAATGCCAACAAACCTATAAGTTCTATTTCACATCTTACTTTCTCCATCAAGCTTTCTCTGACCACTCTACCCCAGAGTGATTTCTACCCCTTTCACCTCCTATAGCACCATTGTGCTATAGTGGGCGGTAACCCATTGTATATTTATTATTCAGTTTTTTTTGTATTGTTAGTTATGTTTTTATCTGTCAGTCTTTCCTGCTAGTTTCTCCTTAAAAGCAAAAGACTTGCTTAAATTTTTGTGTTGCCTCTCAGGACCCAGTCTAAGAGTATCTTGTATATTCCAGTCCCTCAGGAACTATCTCTTGAATGACTGTTGATTGTTGATCTGAAGGAAAAAAAAAAAGGTAAGGTCTATAGGATTAAGTTTTTCACTCTCTTCAACGACACGCTCAACTCAAATCCAGGCTTTCAGAGCCAAAGCCCAAAGGTCAAGGTTTCCAGGATACCAGGTACTAAGAAGTAGAAGGGATTCTAGTTCTACTTACCTTCACATATTTTGTGCTGAGATCCTGAAAATCTCCCAGTTTTCGATTCTCTAGAAGTCGGATTTCATAAGACTGACCTGTAGAAAGTTAATGGCATCTTTTAAGTTTGACTCTCCTCCCAATTTCAGGAGGACTTGGAGATATTTCCAGGATATTCATGTCAGAAAAGATTCAGACAGAACCTTTTCCACAGCACAAAGCAAATACACTCAATAAACAAACCTGAAGTTCACCTCACACTATATACACAAATTATTATCTAGTTTGGTGAGGGAATGGGGTGCCCTAATTATCTCAATGTTCTGATCAAAAGTTACCCAGCATGTCCAAATTTTAAAGAATAATATTTCAATAAATCACACCAAACATTATAATTCTACTGAACAGTGTTAATCTTTCTCTGTTGTTCTGGAATACTCTTTAGTTCTTGTAGAGCTACCAAAATCACACCAACAGCATTCCATCATTGCCAAGGACAAAACTTGGAAAATTATGAATCCAGCCAAGTTTGTCTTTACTCTTCCAGTTTCTCCTATTTCTTTCTCCTTTTCCCCTCATTAGGCACCCAGAGACTTCTCACATGCCCTAACCCAACTTCATTTACACCTTAGTGTAGAGCCCTCTCTCAAAGATTCCTGCATTGAGTCACTTTTCCATTTACGGGCTAAATACCTTTAACTAGGGATAAAGTATATTTTAGGGGGAATGATCCCAACTGGCATAGTACAAGTAGATAGAGCCCAATACCTGCAGTTAGGAGGAACTGAGTTCATACCCTGACTGACAACACCTGGTTGAGTGAGCCTGGGCAATCCTTAACTTTCCTGATTCTCAACATCCTTAAAATAATACCTACACCCTACTCAGTTGCTACAAGGTGCAAATGAGATAATGCGTGTAAGGTGCATTATAGATTTTACATCACTATTATCCAAAGATCACAGAGACATGAAGCTAGAAATAATGTTTAAAGGGGTTTTGTTATCTTGCCCATAACCCACTGATCATTGTGAACTATGAGATACTAAAAGATGTGAAATAATTAAGTACCAATGAAATGAAAAATATAATAACAGACATGTTTATTATTATTTCTTACATCATATACAAATAGCAAATGACGCTGCATTCTGCACTGCTTAATAATTAAGGCCCACTTCACTGTCTGAGGTGCTACACAGAAGGCAAGGGCTAGGGAATGACACTGTCGGATCCTAGGACACAGATGCCAACATCAAATACTCATCTATTACTCCGCCAAGAGAAATACGGTCACCAGAGACATCTGTCCCTTAAAGAAATGCTTTATTTCTTACACATGGTGAGCCAGATTTTAAACATACCAAATCAGTGCTTTAAAGGAGAATACAACACCCCCAATGCAATGAGAAAATAAAGGAGAACACCTACTAACTAGTTCTTCCAGTTTTCTTCCTCTTTATACCCCTCTTCCCTGTTCCCAACTCCCCATTTGAAGAAAGCAGAGCAAAGGATTCCATAAGCCAATAAGCAAATGGTCATTAGCTCAGGTTTACTAGCTCAGTCAGTGTCAGATGAGCCCTGACCCCAGGAACTGCTATACAAACAGAACTCTCTTCAAGCAGACACCTCCTGCCCTGAAGAAAATGTGGAATCTTTCCAGTTCTGAAGCTAGAAATGTCAGAGGTTATAATTTTACAAGAAATGAGTTACTGGATCAGGTAAGAGAGTTCAGTGTCGCGACTTTCTCTCAGGAAGCATATCATAAGCAGGTGGAATAACTTAGGGTCTTAAACTATTTAGGATTCCAAAGACTAGCTCCCACTTTTTCCTTATGAAATTTTCTTTTACAATGTCTCTCATAGGCATCATCTGTCAATCTTCTCCATTCCCACCTTTGCATAAATCCTTACTGACTTTCAGTGTAGTGGCATAGTAGAGCATTGGCTCTGGAGTCAGAAAGAGCTACTACCAAATTCAGCCTCAGATTTAATAGCTGTACAATCCCAGGTAAATCACTTTATCTCTGTCAGCCTCAGTTTCCTCAACTGTAAAATAGAGACACCTCACATGACTGTTATATGTAAACTGGTTAGCACAATCCCTAGCACTTAATAAATGCTTGTTCCTTTCTCCTTTTCAGTCCTCTTCCTTCCTTTTCCTGTCTCTAGTCTAATTTCTCCTCCCCAACCCTTACCTCCACCTGTATATACTTCTACCAAGTCTTATTTTCCAAAAATACTTTAAATTGTTTTATTCCTCTATGCAGAAATTTCCAAAATTTTCCCCTTGCCTAAAGGATAAAATCCAAATCTTCAGCCTAGTACGGAAGGTCCTCCCTTATCTCGGCCAATTTATATGCCTAACTTCAGTCCATGTTATTATACCACACAAATCCTTTCTTTGCTCCAGTCAAACCGGTTTACTCCCTGTTGCTCCTTCCCCACCCAATACACTATGTTCATTCCCACCACCATGTCTTTGTTCATGTTGCCCCCTTACATCTGCCCATCCAAATGCCCCAGGCCCCATTCCACCTTCAGGAAGACTTCTCAGGCTACTAGAGTTGACAAATCATTTCTCCTTCTGTCTTTATTGCTTGTTCTCCCACAGGAGAATTAATTATCTCATGCTTTATATAGGTATGTGTGTTTACCTAGTCTTACAAATTAGACTGCAATGCTTTTGAGGGCAGGGATTGTTTTACTTTTTTTGTATTTCCAGCCCTAGACCAATGCTTTGCATATAGAAGTCACTTAGTAAATGCTGAACTGAATGTAATCATATTTCTTTGTAACCCTTGCACAGCATTACGAATAAGCCAGGAATAAAAGAAATGTGTGCTAAATGAACGCATATTCAGTCTCTGACTTTCCCAAGGAGAAGTTCTTCCAGAAAATGAGCAAAGACAAGTTCAATACAAAAAAAGAAAGAGTTCTACACAATTTTTCCCTGAAGGAAATATAAAAATTCCCTAATGGTGTTTGTCATATGCTAGAATGGGCTACTGGGGAAGGTTGTAAAATAATCTTCCTTTAGTGACCTTTTGAAACAAGCTAAGTATTTTGGAATGAAAGAGGTTAACAGTGCTAAGGCACAGTAATAATTTTAAGATAGGAAGATTATGCAAATTAGTTTCCCAAAAGAATCAATAATAATGTCCTCCTCAAGACTCTGGTTAGTAAGATTGGTAGTTTAGTAGGTTGAACAAAATTACTTAATAAGAAAACATTCATTTCCCTTCCCGTGAAGCTAAAATTTCTCTAACTTTCCCCAAGATAAAATAAATATCTGTGCTATGATTAAAAGTATCCTATGAACAAAACACAACTGTTATCACGAGATGTGGGATTTGCAATCCTAGTTTTAAATGTCATATATTCATAAATCCTCAAGACCAGGCCTTCCAATCTGTCTAGGAAATCAGATCCAGGTTTAGAAGCATTCAATATGTCATGCGTGTAGGAATTCTTAGGAAGACAGTAAAACTAAAGAAAGAAATAACCCCTCTGTCAAATAAGATGTCACCATCCTCACCATTAACCATATCTTTCTGACCAGTAAAGGTTAGCAAGCGAACATATCAATCAGTGGACTGTTGTCTGCGAGTGGAAACTCTTAGCTACACTTCTCAAATCAGTTTCCCAGCTCTTCACTCTCAGGAGTACTGTCTCATCCTGCTCCCAAAGAAATTCATTGTCATTTCTAAGACCAATAGATTCATCTGTATTATTTTTCTGGTGTCTGCAAGGCTCAGTCATTCGAGCAGTCTCCACTGCTATTTTCTCATCTTCCTTTATCTAGCTTCAGTCTTACTATCAGGCACTTCCTTGAGCCCCTACCTCTAGAGAAATCATGCTAATCTGAGACCTCTTCCAGATTAAAAATCACAAATAGCAAACAAGAGGGCAAAGGCCATGACCCTTGGATCCCACCTATTCTTGGACATATATAAAAGCTAGTGTTGATTTAGATGAAGATCATGCCTCTCTAATTTAGATCCATATTAACAGAGAAACCCCAGACCAGACAAATGTGAGATCTACCCAATAAAGGAGAGAAAGAGATGGTCTAAAAGCTCAATGGCTCTCCCTAAGTTCCTCCCTCCCTAACATATTTTCGGTAACAAAATAGTTAACAATATGCTATCACTTCCTCCTAGCTAATGCCTCCTGACTCTTCCTAGCCTCCAAGATTTTGGATATAACTTCTTCTATCTGGAAAATGAAGACTTCATTTGACCCACAGACATTATGCTGGGATTTTTACATGTGCTTTCAGGAAAAGGTTTTATTTTTTTTAATCACTCTGATCCTGTATAGACAGTAGGAGAGTCTAACCAATAATGAAAAATTTTGTCCATTATCCTAATATTTCCACATGCCAGGACCTAGTGTCTTTTAGACCACATTTCTGGATGCCAGACCGAATTTTTTCCTTCTATTCCAATGTGCCATGTGGTCATAGAATGGTGAAATTTGAAAACTTTGCTAAGAGCTGTGGCACAAATGATCTCCTTTGGTCCTCCTCACAACCCTGTGGGGTAGGTATCCTTTAACCTTTTATTCCCTGTTCCACTGTTTTATTAGCTCTGTACAGACAGAGAAAAAAACAGACAGGGAATCCTTCTCCAGTGGGACAAGTGTTTTGGCTCCTCAGGGAAGTACTCTTGACACAGAAAGGGAATGCTGTAAAAGACTGTGTGGGTCAAATATCTGCAAACTGAATTTTATTCCCCTATTTACTTAACATCATTTCATGATGTTCCTTCCTCTCTCATCTTCTCTCTATCCAAATCCTATCCACCCAAACCCACCCAATCCCTACTACTAGACAACATTCATTCATTCGTTAGATTGTGACCTCCTTATCTTTTGCTTCCTGTATCCCCAGCACAGGGCACAGTGCCTGAGACATCTAGTTTTCTATATGTTTATTGATTGATTATCAATTCCAGAAATTATTATATATTTACTGAGTGGTAGGCACTATACTAGCCACTAGGAGATATAAAGTTTAAGTAAAATGTGTTCTCCTGACCTGGAGGAGTTTACCGTCTTAGTAGGGGAAGTAAAACATGCAACTGATTACTATCAAAAGATAAAATATAATAGGTGTATAAAAGGAATAAACAAGAAGATAAGTGAGAATTCTGGAAGGAAAGATTACTTATGTCTCAGGATATTTTATGGGACCCAAATGCCAAGTTGGGTCTTTAGGTTCCCATTCACTAAGCTCTAAATCACCTAAGATTATCTATTTGCTAATACGTTTGACTTATTTTATTTCCTAACTAGAATGGAAGCTCCTTGAAAGGAATATAGAATTTATTACTTCCTTTGAACTCCCACCACTAAGAACTCTACTCATTCATGTTAGATGTTTTCACAAGGAACTCCCAAAGCCTTAACGCTAAGTGTCTCAGGGCCCTCCTTCCTCCAACTTGAGTCAAGTCATTAAGGGTCTTTAAACAAACCTAAGGGGTTGGCTGAGTTCTAATTTAATAGAACCCTTAGGGTAATCTTTTGTAATGCCAATAGAGTAATTCATATAAAAGGTTATCTTAAACCAGATATAAGGGTAAGTGTTTTTCCCCAGGCCACAGCAAATAAACTGAATTGCCTAGGTCCAAACGTAGGAATTTATGGCTCTTGAAATGATGCTAAAACTTCAGTCCCACCTCTTCCCTCCATCTTCCACTCCCCCGGTCCCAAATCCTTCTGATGGAGAGAACTCAACAGATTTAGGTGGTAGAGGCTTTGAATGACAGAGGTATTCCCTTGAGAATTATCTCATTCAACTTCTATTTCTTAGAGATCTCTTTGTCTCTTTGGCACTTGTAAAATTCACTTTTGTATCAACTTTTGGATAAGTGTCAGAACCTCATGGTAGATTATAAGCTCTTTGATGGCAGACACAGAAGGTATTTTCCCCCATGCAGGTCACAATGTTTTGTATACAGTAGGTATTTAACAGAATCTTTTTTTTTTTTTTAGGATCTTTGTATCTCCAGTGCCTTGCATATAGTCAACCCTGGTTAACTGAATTGTTCAGTCTCCTCCCTTAGGCCTAGGGGGGCAGTTCATTAGATCCTTCTGGCTTGTCTAAAAAGATATTAGAAAGCTACCAGAAGGCCAATCTAACTTCTTAGAGATCTGCCCCCAACACTCCAGATAATGGGTTAGCCCAAACAGACTTAGACATGAGCCCCAGGGTTCCTGTACACAAGTGGCCCTCTTTCCACTAAATGAACCTTTTTCTTTCCTTTCTCCTTTTTCTTCTCCTTCATATTGAAATTACATGACCTTCAAGGTCTCTCCCAACTGGAAGAAAGCCTAGGAACCTACGATTCTTCCCTTTCTATTCACTTTCTTTTCCTTCTTTAAGTATTACTTCTGCTTACTGGGAATCCTGTTCAGGCATTTTTCTCCAAATGCTGATTCTTCTTTCTGACTGTGTCAGGCAAGAGACTTCAGGGGTCAGGAACAGAGTGGATGACTTCAGAAAGGTCAAATCCCCATAATTTGGACTTAATGATTAACTCTGAAAAGAGTCAACCATTAGAAACTATAGAAATGAGAGAAAAGGTATGAAAATTTTCATTTTTTCCTATGAGTCTCCATCTTTTTTTGCAGCTGAAACTTCAGAAACAGAAATAAATAAGGAATAAACCACATGTTTTGTTTTGTCTTGTTCTTAACACTAGAAAGACTAGGCATGCCAATTGTGTAAACTAATGTAAAAATTTTTAAAATAATTTTATTATAATTTCTCCTATCTATGCAAATGTGCTTTAAATACAAATAATTACAATATACTGTTAATTTCACTATGAAATAAATAATTTTTATTCTACTATCTCTAGCATGTGCAAAAGTGCTCTTTAAGAGAATAGTTCTAAACGCCTCTCTGGAATGGCTGGATCCCTTCACAATTCCACCAACAATACATCAGTGTTTTCCCACACCTCTCCAATATTTATCGTTTTCCTTTATATCAGATTGCTTGCTGACTCAGGGAGGGGGGAAGAAAAGGGAGGGAGGAAGAAATAGAATTTAGAGCTCAAAACTTTTTTTAAAAAGTTTCAAATTGTTTGAAACGTAATTGGGAAGAAAAATAAAATATTGTTTTAAAAAAACATAGCTTGGTCTTTTAAAGTACAGCAGTTTTAAAATTCAGTCCTTCCAATATGCAATATGAAAGCCGGGCTCTGGTAACACCTCTTCTGCTTTACTCTTGCTTCCAGCTAGGAGTGATTCCCTGTCCTCCTCAGACCCTCTCATGTATTTAATCACATCCTAATTTGTATTATCAACCCTCCTTCACTCAAAACAAAATCAATTGCAAGTCATATCATCATTTCTCTGATGGCACGGTCTTCTTTGGCAACGAAGGACAAACACAATTGTATTATAGTTATTTGTGTACATGTGTCATTTGGTTATTAGATTTTAAACTCTTTGATTGCTGGAACTATATATGAACTATAATAAATCAATCACTATGCTTTAAATTTTAGGTTCCCCACTTATTTATGTGGGCTGCCAATGCTAATTGATAAAGAAGTAGGTTCTTTAACCCCTAAGATACTTCAACTGACAGCCTGGTAGCCTTCTGATTCCAGATTTAATGTAGACACTCAGTGGCTTTAATCTACTGCAGGAAGCCAGGAATTGCGGAATTCAATTGATTCATCAGCCTTAGCAACAGAGATTACCTGTGTAAGCCACCCAACCTGTCCATTAAAAGCATCCAGAATTTTTTGTTTTTGTGGGTGAACGATTTTTTCAGTCTTGTTGACTCCCATTTTCTTGACAAGGATACTGGAATGGTTTGCCATTTCCTTCTCCAGCTGAGGAAACTGATGCAAAAAAGGCTAAGTGACTTCCCCAGGGTTGCACAGAAGCCAGATTTGACCTCCCCAAGAGGAGACTTCCTGACTCCAGGCCTACCCACTGTGATGTCTCATTTCATTAAGCATCTATTAAACACCTACTAGATATCTGAAACTCTGCCAGGTGCTAGGGATAGAGCACCTAGACAAAGGCAAAAATGAAACAGTCGTTAGCATCAAGGAGCTTATATTCTATCTCACAGGCATAAATATTTGCTGAATTTAGCAAATGAATTAGTAGATGGCAGCACTGCTACTTAGGAGACCTGTAGTCAAAAGAAAGAGGGAACCATTTGCAGGTTAAGGGATTTCTGTAAACATCTACAATACCCAGCACGTTGTTAGTCATATTATAGATACTCAAGTTAAGTATATACATATGTATTTGAAATTTTAAAAGTAAAATATGGTACATTAGTAAAAGTTTCTTATTTCACACTCAAGCTCTCTTCATGAAGACACCAGATTACTCAGTAACACTAACAGGCATCATGACAGATTGGACTGGTGTGAGACAAAACAAAGAGGAGGGTATTTGGTACTAGAAAATAGCTAGGCTAAGCCACATCTCAGCCCTACTCTAAGTTGACACCTGATTACCTACAGAGAGAGAAACTGGAGACGATCCAGTCTCAGAACAATCCATTTAACCCTTCTGGACTTTTGCACAGATCCTTCCCATCTCCAGAATATACCACAGCTAGCCAGGGGTGTACAAAATTTATACAAAGTAAAGGCATAGTGATTTTGAAGCAATGGGGAAGGGTGCATAGTATGTAAGATGATCAGGAAAAGCCTGATGTAGGTAACATTGATGCTGAGCTTTGAAAAAGTCAGAGATTCTACAGGCAGAGGTAAAGAAAGGGTGTGGTTTCAGGCATGGGAAATGCCAAGGGAAAAGGTCATTAGAGGTTCTGCCCATGAGAGGCTGGGACAAGGGATGACTAATCCCTCCAAACATGGAATAGTTTAACAGAAATAAAAGGCAGAGGGGAGGGTTGTATACCTTGTTAGTTTGATATATGGCATCCGAAGTCTGAAAACTACTGTTCTTTATTATAAGAAAGGGTACAATAATGGGGGAAGGAAGAAGAAGATGGAGGAGAGTATATTCAGAAATGATTTACAGGAAAAAGCTTTTCAAAAACAGAGGGGGAAAAAAGAGTTCAAAACGTCATCATCTAAAATCTAGAAGACAACTAGGCAAATTAACTAGAAAGGGGTGACTCTGGACTTTAGTCTAGGCCTAGCAGTGAGAAAGATGAATCTCCCTTAAAGAATCTTCAAAGTGGCAATTGCTAAAATACGCCCAACCGAGATATCCCTTATCACATATCCCCTTTTCTCACCTTCCAGTCCTTTAATACCCAGTTAGAAAGTCACCATCTTTAGTAGCCTTCTTCAAGTAGACATGTAATGTGTGTTGAATTAAATTAATCCTATCACACCCAAGGAAGTGACTTTGCCTTGGATTCTCCCTCCATGGAATTTAACTTTATTAATTGGCTCTCCTTTGTGTGAGATTGTGTAAACAAACATAGTTGAGTCTTAAAAAAAAAAAATCTCAGTTGGTCCCAAAAAGTAGACTAAAAGGCTCTTGAGGACAGGGGCCTCACGCTTCTCCTCTTAGACTGATACTGCTTAGGCACCTTAGGCAGGTAATAATACAAAATTAATGAAGTTCATGCATGCAGTGGGTGCTTAAAAGAAATGGTCCAGACTGCATTTCTGACAATTCTACCACTGTTAAAGGATGTCAGCAGGGATGAGGAGGGCATTCCAAATAAGGTAAAATAAGGTCATTCAAAGTGAAGGAGCTAGAAAAGTGGACTTTGGTAACTTGGGTTTCTTCTTAACCTGGGTGGTAAGGGTTCCTGCCTAGATTTCAAAGGGTCTGAGAATTTGGATGGGTAAAAGTTCATCTTTATTTCAATATAATTAGTATACTTTGAAAAGCTTGTGTATTTTATGCTTTTAAAAACATTATTCTGAGGCAGTCCATTATTCTAAAGGAGTCCATAGACTTCACCAGACTGCCAAAGAGGTGTCTACGTCATAAAAAGAGTTAAGACCTCCTGACTAAAAAGGAAGTGCTAACTTTTAAAATGAATAAGTATAGACTTAAACTAATGAAGAATGAAACAAGAACGAAAAGAACAATTTATGCCACAAAGACTATTAACTTTAAGGTTTTTAAGAACTATGATCAAGCAATGACCATTCTCAATTCCAGAAGACTGATGATGAAACATGCCATCCATTTACAGAGCTGATGAATTATGGGGGCAGAATGAGACATGTATTTTTGTATATACTCAACGAGGAAATTTGTTGCTTGACTATGCATCTGCAAACAAGAAATTTGCTTCGCCCCTCCCTTTTAATGGTGTGGGAGAGAAAACAGATTTGTTATTTTTTTTTAAATAGAGAAGTATGATGGGTTATTACCGATATTAAATATTTCATGAACTTTCAGATGAAGTCTCTGCACTAGTTTTAATTAATTTGCTTTTACTTTGCTACAAGAAACCTCTGGAAATATGAATAATCTATAAAATTTGATAATGTAAAAAATGAAATATATTAATAAAACTAAAAGTGTGAAAGTGAAAATTTATTTACGTATTATAGTTTGCAAAATCTCATGAGGTTCTCCCAGTAATTCCATGAGGTAATCAGGACAGATATAATTATATTATTTCCATTTTATAGAAGAAGAAATTATTTGTCCAAGATGACTTAGCAAATTAGTAAGGAGAGTTGGCCAGGGCTAGAACCCCAGAGGGGATTTATTTCTGGATATGGTTTGGACAAGGGAACTCCAGGCCTTCTACTTCTTTCCCCAACTGCACACTGCCTCCAAATACAGGGGGACTCTGAGGGGTAGAATCCTAATGCTCTGGTATGATGGAAGCTTTCTCTTCTAGCCAGCGACCATGTTCTGTGCCACCATCAGGCAGTAAACAAATAAGTGATCTGTCCAGCAATACCCAGGCCAGCAGCCAACCATTCAAGCGGCACTGCATAATATGGAGCATGAGTCAATGACACTCAGCTTAGACAAAATTTATAGGTTGTTTACCTTCCAACTTTTATTGATTCTAGTAACTAAGGCATGTAAAATGTAACTGAGGCCTCTATTACCACAGGAATAAAAGAGTTGGCTATAAACAATCTTATTATAAGGGCTGGCTTTCAAATTCATTATATACTAAGTATGTGTGTAAAAGAAGGAAGGAAGGAAGGAAGGAAGGAAGGAAGGAAGGAAGGAAGGAAGGAAGGAAGGAAGGAAGGAAGGAAGGAAGGAAGGAAGGAAGGAAGGAAGGAAGGAGGGAGGGAGGGAGGGAGGGAGGGAGGGAGGGAGGAAGAGAGAGAAGAAAGGAAATTAGAAAAAGAAGGATATGCCGGATAAGTAGAATTGAATAATGAGACTGAAAAACTAAATTTCCCTCATTTCAGAAACATTCAGATCTAATGTTATGATTCAGGGAAAGTAAGAGGTTTTATATCTAAGGGTGGGACAGGAAAAGCAAAAATCATTCTGTGTAGTTAGTCTAAGACTGCTCCCAGGCATGGCCACCATGTTTCCAAGACCACTGTGAGAGTAGATCCAAAGTCTGGAGAACCATGCAGAAAAGTTTTATATTATTACATTTATATGACAAAGGCCTTCCCCCCCTACCCCCGTGACAGAGGTTTCATAGGTATTAGTAGTTCATTTTGCAATGGACTACTAATTTACAGAAACTGAGAGTCAGAGAGTTATTAAGTGACTTGCCCATGGTCTCAATCTTAAGTTTCAGAAGCAGGTTTTGAATCCAGATCTTCATGAATCAAAATGCTAGCATTCTATCAACCACTGGATAACTAACATCTGAAAAGTACTTTGTAAACTGTATAAAATGATGGGGTTGCTGCTGATGGTACCCTTCTGTCTCTCATGGACAGTTCATCAGTAATTCTGCTGAACTATAGAGCTGGATATAGGACACTATGGTTACAATGTAGTACCTGAGATTTGTTTTATATTTGCCTCTTGCTAAAATTCATGCCTTACATCTGTTCCTTGTGAGGAGATTGGATTGCATGACTATTTATCACGTGTGGTAAAGTAGTGATCTCTTTATGGATATGGTTTGGACAAATTGAATCCGGGTACCACCCAACTTCGAAAATATGTAATTTTGTTATTTATGACATGGGGCAAAACACTAAACTTCCCAGATCTCAGTTACCTCCTATATTAAATGAGGAGAAGGATTTTCATTGCATGTGAAAGGAAATCAAAGAAAGAACATGGGAACCTAAAATTAGAACTGGAAGTTACCTTAGAGTTCACCTAGAACAACTCCCTCATTTTAGAGTTGAAGAAAATAAGAGCCTGACAGACTTAAGTGCTAGTCGGCTAGAGAAGGAAGATTTGCATCCAGGTTCTCTGCCTTCAAACGCAGTGGCCCTTCCACTCTATCACGGAAAATTCCTCTAAACCCTTTACTAAAATAAACATGCTGTACGCATTTTCATAGTAATAACTTTTCCCAATAATCACTCTTTATATGTTGTGAGGTCAACCTGATCTTGTCTAAATGAGGGAATCAGCAAGTATTTGTTCTTTCTTTTTATTAACAGGGACTTCTCTTGCCCTTATGTTAAGTGTAACTCCAGTTTACAAAGGACTGCTTCAGAAAAATGTGTCCTCTCCTCCCCTTATTATGATATTCTGATAACACAAATAGGGAATAGATGCAATCAGACTGGAAAGTATACAAAAAGGCTTTTTTCAAAAGCAAATAGAACAAGACCAACACACACACAAATGTTTGGAAAGTTACTAAGGGCATTCAAGGTGTAACTCTAATCAAGTGAGAAAAAGCCAAACCAGGAAGTCAGAGAGCCACATGATGGTCCACGGGAAGAGGGGAAGGGGAATAGAATGAAAAGACCTTTTATTGAATATAAGTCAATTTTAAAACCCCACCAACATTATATACATGTATATGTATGTGTATATGTGTGTATGCATATATATGTATACATACATGTATGTGCATATATGTATATGTATGTGCACAAAGGTTTATGATTTTTATTAGTATGAACACTGGAACTTCACAATGAAGCCAGCTGCTATGGCTCAGAATTCAGGATTAGACAGGTTCACCTTGACTACTATCCAAGCAGATTTATTCCTAAATGCTGCCCATATATCACTGACCTGCTGCAGAGCCAGTGCAGGAAGCAGGCTAGTGTAGTACTGTGACATCCAAACATATCCTAGAGAAAACAGAAGATCAAAGGAGAACACCTAATTTTAAATCTACACTGCCCAGCTTTGCTCGATCCTTTGGGGCAAGTTATGTGGGGAACACGATTGGGCACATAGTAGGTGCTCCATGATGGCTGACTAAAAGAACTAGAAGTGTTTAGTTATCAAAAAATGCAACCCAGAAAGTAACAGACCACCTCAAAAAGGTGATTCATTGAGTAGAAGATGATTTTCTATTTCATTCTCATACTCAGAGATTGCTTACAAAATAAAGAAGGGCCCACAGGTTTATCTATTCTTGTTCAAGGAAATTCCCTGCAACCAACCAAAGCAAATATCCTTCTCTTAAAACTTTCCAAAAGATATTCTTTCCATCTGTGGTTATATGCACAAATCTCATAACATAAATCCTCTGTTTTTCCTTTCCCTATCCCCATTACACAGACCTTGGGAAATGGAGTAAAGGAGAGGCAGTGAGTGGGAGGACAGAGATCTAGCCTTGGAGTCAGGAAGACTAGGGTTGAAAAGCCCTGCTTCTGACAGCATTGGATCTGGAGTCAAGAGGATCAATGTTCAAATTCCAGCATATGACCTTATGTCTCTTAACCTCCCAGGGCCTCAGTTTCCTTATCTGTAAAATGAAGGGGTTGGGCTAGATGAGCTCTAAGGTCCATTCTCCATTCCAGCTCCTCACTTCATAAATAGAGAATAGATATAGATATATATAGATATACAGATATGGAACTAAGAAAAAATAAGTATAAGAAGCAAAAATAAGCAAGAAACCCACTTGACTTACTTGGTTCTCGCTATGTAAAATTACATTCAAAGTCCAAGAATAATTGGAACGGAGATCGAGCCACTACTTCTCTAGGCAGTTTATCTTTGGAATAGCTCTAATTGCTACTCAATTTTCCATAAGTGAAATCAAAAGCTGCATTCTGTAACTTTCATTCAATGCCCATAGTTTTGTCTTTAGGGTCAGGTAGAACAAGTAATCCCTCTTTCACATTAGGTCTCTGAACCTATTTAGGGCTTTTCTGGACCCATTTACATTTTAAGTCTGTACCTTCTAGGGGCAGACAGTTTCCTAAGTTTATTAGCAGCTTTTAACAGAAGTAGACCTTCTTTTGTTTGTCTCAAAACCACTTCTTTCAGCCTTCAAGAGAGACGAGACTGCCCTCCCACCTTGATGGGAATACCACATGATGACTAGTAAGGTGAGGTGAAGAAATGAAGATTAGAGTCATAACTCAATGGAATAAAAGAGAGTACAGGGTCAGGGATGATTCTCAAGAAAAATTCATTCCTGAAGAACATAATTATGAAATTTTTGGTAGACAATAATGAGGTTTTCTTACATTTAACTGTTTTCTCCTTTCATGTAGCACTAAAGTCAATCAAATTGATTTCACAAGTAAAAGACATCTTTTCCCCAGTGGCTCCTCACATAAAGCACACACTGATAAGCTAATAGCGGAATCACAGAGTTAGAGGAGAACTCAATGGCCATCCAGGCAGATGCATATCTGAACAAGAATCACCTTTAATACATCTGTAAAATGAGGGAGAACTGGATCAGATGAATTGTCAGATTCCTTTAGTGAGAGGAAAACCCAAGACCTCCCAATGGATAACTAATGGTTAAAAAATATTTTCCTTATAATTTTCAACTCCTCATTCTGTTGTCTGGGGTTCTGAAGAACAATTCTAATCCTTCTTCCATATGACAGTTATCAAATATCTGAAGATAATTATGTCCCCTCTCTTCTCCAGGTTAAACAACTCCAATTCCTTCCAACAGTTCTTTATATGGTATGATCTCAAGGTCTCATCCTGGCTATCCTCCTCAGGACACTCCTGCTTATCAATGTCCTTTCCAAAATGGCACCCAAAACTGAATACCATATTCCAGACATGGCCTAGCCAGGGTAGAATACAAAAGGACTATTGCCTCCTGCGTTCTAGAAACTAAGCCTTTCTTCATGCAGCTTAAAATTGTGTTATCTTTTTTGGTCCAATATATAGCAATCAATCATTCCATCAACAAGTATTTATTAAACTCCCATGTCAGGTACTATGCTATGCACTGGGATACAAGGACACAAAAGAAACAATGAAGTAAACCCTGCCCTCAAGTAGCTCACATCAATGTGATTTATCTGCAACAAACCTATGAGTTAAATACTCTTATGTAGTAAGACTTCCCTTTTTCCAGATGAACCAACTGACTTTCAAAGAGGCTGAGCGATTAGCTTGTGATTGGTCATATGTCTAAGAAACGGCAGAGCTGACAGGTTTACGCCTCCAAGCCTAATGTGTTTCCATTCCATTTTCCTGATTCTTTCTCAATCTTGCACCGCAATTTACTTTTCTGGTTATGGTAACTGTAAAACTGTGCTGAAAAACATGGCCAAGTACAATGTGTTTTCAGTTATCTCAGGCAACATTTGGCACCACGTGAAGAAGAAAAAGGTGCCACATGGCTTTAAGTAGAAATTCCATTAAGTGGGTCTTGTGCTAAGGGGATGTCCACATTTCTAATAATAACGAGAGTACACACATGAAATACATTTCCATAATGAAGATAATGTGGAAGAGCCTCACAGATATGTTATAGAGCATAGGCAGTGGACACAAAAGTGCTTTTAAAGGTTTACTGTTAACTACTAAAAAGGCCTTCATGAATAGTGTGTCAAAACCACAAAGATTTTTTTCCCAAAGTCCCACAAGCTTTCTGTTAAATTCCATGACAAATGGAGTGTTAGGGAGAAGGTCTACTTAAGTCTGCTAAATATATGCATGTGTGTATGTATATGTATGTATGCACATAAGTATATATATATATATATATATATATATATATATATATATATATATATAATTAAAATTGAAAGTCTATTATTCAAAACTTTCCTAAATTTGTTAATCAATGGAAACTAAAAATCAAATTGATTGAAGGAGCAACTAAAATTTTCTCAAATACAAAAGGAAAGTAATTTTCAAAGGTCAATATCATAGACTCTTCATGGAAGCAAAGACCTGTTCGTAAAATGGGCGTCCGTAAGTTGGCCTATGGACCAATGATTACAAAATCGCAGTTTGTAAATTTAAGGGACTGCTATTGCAGAAACAACAAAAATTAGGAACTCCGAAAAATGTGAGATCTGTATAAAGTAACAAAGAGTACAGAAAATCAAACCAAGGGAGCAACACATACAACACGTTGACTACAATAATAGATGATAATTCCACCCAAAATGCTGCTTACCTCTGGGGAATTGTAATTAAAAATCTCAGTTCTGGAGAACTAGTAAAGAAACACACCCACTTCATGGCAGTAAGGTATGAACTATGGATGTATAAGTATACACTTATCAGGTAAGGTATACACAGTCAAGTATGTTTACTGTGTTGGTTGGCTTTGTTTAAATATTCTGTTTACAAGGAAGGGTACGATAGGGGTTGGGGGAAATAACTGGTATAAAAAAAAAGAAATAAAAGCAAAAAATTATAAACTAAACAAAAAAGTTTTAAATGTTGCGGAGACAATCATATGGTAAAGTTAATGAAAGTCTGTATGATCCTGCCGCTAAGTACAGAAATGGAAAGAACCGCAGAATTTTAGTAATTATCTAGACCAACATCTCATTTTGTAGAAGGGGAAAGAAAGGGCCATGTTTACAAGGCCATATAGCTAGTGGCACACCACCTTCAGAGTAAAAATAAAGAAGAGGGTACTAGATCAGCTACATTAAAAAATAGTTTTTATGCAAAAAATAAACCTCTCATTGATCCTAAGTTTTTAAAATTAAATGAAAATATATCTAGGTTAGACAGATGGTATTAGACTTTAACTTCAAACCAGGTCTGAGACATCTGAAGGCAGATGGAACACCTTTTTAAAGCTTGAAATGAATCTCTTCTGGGACATTTCAAAATCAGGGTTATTTTTAGATGGGTCACATTCCTAGACCTCTGATTTTTACAGTCTGCCATCCTGAGAAAGAAATGGACCCTCTTGGTAAAGTTGGAGTAAATTAAATTCTCCTTAGATTAAAGAGCTGGTGAGTTCAGCAGAAAAGAGAACGTGAAAAGGATCAAGTTGGACTTCTACCCCCAGTTATTTCCCAAACGGAGTCAAAGTTCTAGAAAGAGTCAGTGAGATAGGAAAGGGACCAAAAAACTTCAAGGATTCAGTTATGTTTCCAATTTTGCCAAGTGGAATAATAAATCATCTGCCTTTCTCCCCACCTCCCATACACACCATCTAGAGAAATTATTTTCACTGCTTTTTAACTCAGGAATATTACTTAATACTTACCTTTGAGGATGGCTAAACATTAGAATGCCTATAAAAGCAATCATTATTATAATGTAGCTCATAACATCAACATAGACAACAAGGTCAGAATCACATCCCTAAAATGTAAGAACTTCCTTACAATTAGAAGCTTTGAGAGAGAGAATTCCCTGCCACTTAAAGTATTTCAGTATAGGTGGAATGAACACTCATTGTGTTCGTTGGGGGATATTGTAGATAGAATTTGATACCACAGGGGTATGGGCTAGAGTCCTGGGCCACTAGACCATCTCTACCATCCATTCTAACTTGAAATTAGGAGTCTGTTTCTTAAGATTTTACCAAAATCTGACAGAGGATCATAGGGTTTAGAGTAAGATGGGATCCTACAATACTACTGAGTCCACTCCCTTCATTTTACATATGAAGAAACTGAGGCAGAGAGATTAAGTGATTTACCCAGGATAACATAATCAATACCTGGAGGAATTTGAACCTCGGCTTTTGTGACTCGGAATTGAGTGGTCTATCCTCTTCTCACGATATTGTTGATCTAGAAATGAATATTCATTCTGTCTCCTGCTATTAATTATAAAAAGTTACCACTATATTCAGAAACAAAAAGCCTTTTGGATTTTATAACATCTAAACCAGGTTTGAATTCAAAGGGACACATTTGAGGACCTAGAGGACCATATGTGGCCTTGAAGTTCCTCATCCCTGATCTAAACTATTTTATGAAAGACAATCAATTCATTACACAAATAATCTCTAAAAGAGCCAGGACATATGTGTGAATGTATGTACATGTACTTATATAAATATACACATATGCATATATATACAAATACATATACATATGTGTATATATATATATACACACATTTACACACACCAAATGTATTTGCCAGATATAATATGCAATAAGTGTTCAGTCTGCAACCAACAATGATAATGGTTTTTTTCCCCTCCTAATTCCCTATTCCTTCCCTCTCTTCCAACAATCTCTACCCTGTTCTTTCCCCTTCACAAGAAATCCAATGAAAACAGCATGCTAAAATGTGAACGCTTCCATCTGGGCCACTCAGGATCAAACCAATCCAGGTCCACAGAGGAGCTTTTCCCCTTTGGGGGGGTAAACGTACCTTGATTGAGATAGGTCAGAGTTTCTTCATGAAGTTTCACAGCTGGTGATGTGGCTGCACAGAGCACATACTGAAATGGGGGCAGTTTGGCTTCATTCTCGGGGGACAGCTGAGGTTCCTCCTGCTTAAAGATTGGCAGTGCAAGGACATCACTGAAACATATAGTTAACACATGTGTCAGCAAGATATCTAAAAGAAGAATCATTGTTTTTGAGAAGAAAAAAAAAGCCTAGATAGCTTACAGCATTCTTGTAGAAGGAACATGAGATAGTTTACCTGGATATTAATACATCAGATTCATCTGTCTCCCCATTCCCTCCACTACCCTTCCCCCCCAAAATCTTAAACCTTTGAAGAAACTACTACAGCAGGAGAAATTTCTGTAGAAATCTACTACAAACTGTATCATAAATATTACACACAGAGGTTAAAAAGTACAATAAAAGTAGAATAATGTATGACATCTTTTTCTTTTGATTGGACATCGCATATAGAATGATAAGATATTCTGTAAGTCTAGAGGACAAAAATTGGAATTTTTTTTAAGAAGAGCTAAAAAAATTCTCTCTCTAAGATTAATAACATATCAACATTGGAGGCAGTTTTATGAGATGTCACAAGTCCTGGTCAAGCACACAAACTATTGCAATGAATAGCTATTTATGTGCTACACGAATTATCTTTTTAAAAATGAAACATATTTCATCTCTTTATAACCTTTATTGGGCTGAATAGATCATTTACCCTGAGAGGATCTCTGGCTCTACACAAGTACTGAGATTAAGAATCCATTCCAGCAATGGAGAGCAACTGGATAATAGGTAATTTCTCTTCTTCCAGGACCATACTAATTTCCCCTGAATTTACATTCAAACAAGAAATTTGGATTTGATTTCTTTCCTTAACAAAATAGATTTCTCCTTTCCTTCTATTCAAAAGAAACCCCCACTCATAGGACCTCAAAAGATAAGAATGGGGTGGGTGGGGGAGGAAGAATGACTCCTAGCAAGCTGGACAGTACAATTAGTTGGACTTAGAACTGGCTGGGTGGCCAGACTCAAAGAGTACTCATTAAAGATTCACTGTAGAGTTGAAAACGTCTCCAGTGGAATACCCCAAGAATTTCTGCTCAGCTTGTCCCGTGAAACATTTGTATCAGTGACTTTGACATAGGCAGAGATTGCTATTCAATTTTCAGATGACAAAAACCTGGGAAGGCTAACACTGGAGCAGAATCAGACTTCAAAAAAGTCTTGACAGGCTAGAATGCTGGGCCAGATCTAATAAGAAATTACATAGGGATGAATGTGAAATTTTACACAGGTTTAAAAAAAGAAACTTCAAAAATTCAAGATTGGGGAGTGGTGACAAGATTATCCGCTCATGTAAAAAATTTCAGGGCTTCAGTGCACTATTAAGTTCAGTGAGTCAACAATGTGATATTGTAGCCAAGAAAATTACAGTCAAAGAAAGTGATAGTTCTGGTATATTCAATCCTAATTAGACCACATTAGCAAAATTATGTATAGCTCTTAGCACCACATTTTAAGGAAGTAAATTGATAAATCAGAGTGCGTCCAGAGTAGGGTACCCAGGGTGGACATGGCTCCTGAGTCCATGCCACTAAAATGGTCAAGTGAAGAAAGTAGAAAGCAAGGGTGCTTAATCTGGTACAAATTTAAACAGAATGGTGTCCTGATAGTGGCAGGTATCCAAATAGGTCAACAAGTATTTATTAAGCACCTACTATGTGCCAGGCCCTGTGCTAAGTGCTGGGGATACAAAGAAAGGTAAAAGATAGCCCCTGCTCCACTTGAAAGAGAGAGCAGCCTTTTTCTGCTTTGTCCCATGAGACAAAACTAGTGCCTAAAGGAAACTTCAAAGAGGGGAATTCAGATGTACCATAAACTTGCTAACCATGGTGTTCTCCCCAGTGTCTCCATGACTGCCAGAATTAGTGGGCTTCTCTCTCTGTCTCTCTCTGTCTCTGTCTCTGTCTCTTTCTTTCTCTCTCTCTCTCTCTCTCTCTCTCTCTCTCTCTCTCTCTCTCTCTCTCTCTCTCTCTCTCTTTCTCTGTCTTTAAGCAAAGGCTGATGACAGCTTGGTGTGTATAGTATTAGAGGAGAATATTGATCAAGTTCAGGTTGAGCTGGGTAAACCTGAACGCTCTTTTGATTCTGAGATTCTAGAATTAGTCTGGGTTATGACTGAGGCATGGAAAAACCCTGATAATATGAATGGCCTGCAAGAGAGAGACTTATTAAAGTCTAATAAATTATGAAGAGTAAAGGAAACAGGTGCCAAAAAAATGCCAGTGCCCTTATCTTGATAACCGCTCTCCCCCTCCCTCCCTTCTCTTAATATGCTTTACCTAATGAATCAGATTAGCTTATCCTGGATCACTATAAAAATTGAATAAATACCTAAGTCACCGGGACAATCTGTTCTCCGTCTAACACAATAAACTTGTGTCTCTAAAATACATAAACACTGTACACACCTCGCCAACATCTGACTAGTTCCCTGAAGGAAAACAGAGTTTTGGGTACACCTCAAAAATCCTTTTTACACCTGCCCTTCTGTTTTCCACTGGTCAGTGAAGCCAATATTCAGCTCAGCTTTCATTTTACTGAAAGAGCAAGGCTGACCTCTTTCCTTCTACTAAACCTCAGATGAACAAATACAAATGAAAAGAGCTATCTAGGAACACGGAAAGTGTGTACTGGCCCTTCTAACTTTAGGGTTTTTCATGTTTGTCCACATCATATTAAGTTAATATAATCCATGTGCTTTGGTGCTAAAAATAAAAAGGGGGGGGGGGGAGGCGAGGAGAAAGAAAAGAAAACAATTGACCTGTCACTCAACACTACAGTCACTCATGGAAGGGTATTTGTTTCAAGATAGTTATCCTTATTTGCAAAGAAATAAAAATTGCCTAGAACATCAAACATTAAATGAGGAAAGAGACTAAAGGCCCTGTTAAAGGCCAATTTGAGTAACTTCAACATTAAGGTCTGTCTGTGTTCGTCCTTCATTTTTGAAGAAGACCATAACATCAGAGAAATGATGACATGACTTGCCCTTGACTTTGTTTTGAGTGAGGGAGGACTGTAGTGGCTAGACACAGGACTGTTCCCTTGAATACAGGACTGTTCCCTAAATCTGGGTGAACCATGACCTTCTCTTGCCCCAATGTCTAGGAGGAGAATCATACAATCTCCTAAAGGAGGGTGCTATCAAATAAAAGACTGTCGACCACTTGCTTGATTATCCTTGGATCAAAAAGCACTACAGATAAACTTTTAGTCTTATAGTTTGCTCTCTTTCTGAAACTCCACATTATAGCTGAACTGAAATGTGTTTCTTGACTACCTCACAAGTGGATGAATCTCTAACCTCTGAAGTAAACATGAAAACTGCTGATTGGCATGCCTCACAAAAAGAATGCACAATTATTCCTTAATGAATTACTAGAATGTAAGTACCTTGTGAGTAGGAATAATTTTAGTTTGTTTTCCTTTTCTCCCTCTTCAACCAATACCCCAGTTTCCACTGAGTTCAGTGTCTTAAGTTTCTTATGTTTTAAGATTTAAAGTTTTAAATTCAAGTTTTATGCTCCCAAATTTAATAACTAAATTTAATAAATTTAACTCAGTTGAAATTTCTGGGATGTGAAATTTAAGTACATTTCAATCACATTTACACAAATCCACATTTTTAAATGTCCTAAAATATTTCATAACCATAGAATAGGTTTTAGAGAAAATGGGAAATTAAAGTCGTGTGGAATATTAAAAATTTTAGTTCCTGGGATAAATAGGAACTTAGTTTTCTCCAGAATATTTTTTTTTTAAATGAAACACATGCTAATGAACTGACACATTCTCATCAGAGTAGGATCTATATTTAAATTGCTCTGGGCTGTCATTGGCTCAATATCTTATCTTCACAGAATATTCTTGCAGAATTAATAAAGATCCACCATCATTTACCATCTTTCTAATAATTAAGTCTATTGAATGATGAACTGACAAATTAAAAAGCTTAACCCTTTCATTGCTCTCCCCTTCATTTCTAAAGGAAAGTGGAATAAAGGATATGGAATCGGAGTGGTGACATTTGACAGGTAGCACTTTGGGTATTTGGGGAAAGTCTGAATCGGAGAGGGGTACAAAAAGCCATCTAGTTCCAATAATGGTACAATCATTGCCTGGTAACCTTTCCACAAATTCTACTTTTCCCAAGCCAATGTTAACTGCCCCTTGGGTTAAATTAGGCACATTTAATAAACTGTGACTAGGGTGGAAATAAGACAGGCTAAAGCTGGTTCAAGCAAGTTCAGAGAGTGAAATTAGAATCCATTAATACCCAGCCTCCAATAGAAAAGGAGGAAAAAAAAATCCCACAGAACAGAGGAGAAGGGGGGTGTCCTACTTTCTAAAAGTCCAGTTTTGAGGTGTTTTTTTTAGAGAATTTTGCAAAACAGACAAGACTTACTTTTCCCTTTGAAGGGCGCTAGTCAAATCCCTGCAGAAAAATAAAGATTTCCATCAAGGGAATAGGCCTGAGCTCAGGCAAATACATACAAGATTATCTGAGGGGGCTATCTGTAAGCAGAAGAGATGCTTCCTGCAGTCCCAGCCCTTAGGTCAAACCCTCTCCCCCCACCCTTGCCCCACCCCCATCTGGAATTTGCACACTAGAGATAGAAAACCCAGAACCACAAAACCAGATGCCCTTCTCAAATTAAAAAGCAGAATTTGGAGGGCCAAGAGGAGGCAGAATGCAGAGACCCTATGGAATATCCTGCACACTTCCTCATTAGGTGAACTCTTTCCAAGGAAAACGAATTCTGCCCTTTTCCATCCCCAAACCGCCACCTTACCCTCCTCCCCAAAGCTGATTAATATCAAGATAAAGAATTAGTCCAAAAAGGCAGTTCTCTTCCTTCTCACACATATTAATCAGTCATCTAATAAATACTAACTTGTATCCCCTTAATCAACTCCATTGGTAATCATATATCAGCTTAATAAATATGAAGCGCTTGCTACGCGCCAGCATTTGCAGCAGAAGCACCCACAACCCAGAGATGGGGAGGATCCTATCTGTTGAGCTATTTATTGGGTATTTCAGAGGCTCTCCACGTATAATCCAAATGTCTTCATTTTGCAGAGGAGCAAATGGAAATCCAAGGTGGTTAAGCGACCTGTCCAAGGTCACCGAACATAGTCAGCATCACAGGAGGGACTGGGGAATGCACCTCCTGCCGGCAAGTGCCGGTGGCTGTCACTAAAGCTGCCCGGCTCTCTCCCTGGCGTGCCATCTATTTGTCTCGCTCCCTGTCTCTCCCCCATCCAGGGTGTCTCGGTTCCCTTTCTTTTCCTGAGTAAGGTCCGAGCAAACTCAAGTCAGTGGCACCCAAAGGTGGGGAGAAAGGAGGGGGGAGCTCCAGCCGCGGGAGCGGAGCGAGCGCACAAATTTTAGCCCCCTCTTCCCTCCTGTCAAGAGGGGAGGGGGTAGGGGAGGGACAATGAAAGCTCTTTTTCAAAAATGTATTATGTTTTCTGATATGCTTTCCTGAGAGAGTGTCTTTTATGAACTAAATCTTCTCCAAACTGAATGAAAAAGCTTTAAGAAAGAACTGAGGCCGTCTAGTCTAGGAGGAAAGTGAGGCCCAAGTGACCTGACCAAGGACACACAGGTAGGTAGGTAGTCAGTGTCCTAGGTAGGTACGGGCTTCCCCCTAGGGCGAGCACCAGCCTCTCCTCCAAGGCGGACTTCTCGGGCCAGGGCATCTTCCTGATGATCCTGCACCCCCCACCCCCCGCCTGGGAGGCCCCCCCAGGATTAAGTGTTATCGGAACCCTCCTGCCTACACCGCAGCAGGGCCGGCGCCAAGTCCCGGGCTGCAGGGTTACTGGGAGGCATCGGAGGGGGCGGCCGCGCCTCCGGGCACCGGAGCGCTGTCCGCTCGGGCTGGGGGCTGCGCCCAGGGCACCAGCGATCGGGGCTTACCGCAGGTAGCTGCCGGAGTTGTGCTGGTTGTAGTGCTCCGGCTGAGTATGCCAAAACAGCATGGTTCCTTTCCTTCTCGAAACTCGGGAGAGCGCAGAGAATACAGGGAGGGGAGAGTGACACACTGGTGGCCAGAGCCCCCCGCGACACAGCCGCTCCCACGAGGCAGCGGGGCACCGGGGCACCGGGGCTGAAGCACGCGCTTTTATTTACCACTGCCTCCGGACGAGGGTGGGGTTAGGGCGGGCATTGAGGTCACTGCCGATGCCCTCCCCGCACCCTGCTCCTCCCCAGGAGAGGGGTGGGAAGGAAGGAGGAGAAAGGGGTGGTTCCCAGGGTCCGCAACCTGGACTGACCCCGCCTGGCACACCCTGCGGCCGGCAGAGTGAGGTGCAAGGGAAGACAGGACAGGGAGGAGGGATCTTCTGCGGCCAGGCGGATCCCGAAATCTTTTCCTAAGGAAGGGAAAGGGACCAGGTAGAGTCCCTTCTTTCCCAGGGCTTTGGCTCTCTCTCCAAAGTCAGGCCCCTCTCTGGAATGCGGCCGGTTAGGAGCAGGGTGGGGTGACAGGTGTCTGTGTTGGCATAGGCAGTGGAACAAGTTGGCGGTCTTCCCCGGGGAGTAATCAAGAATTTGAGAGAGGGGACTGTCCAAGCCCCCAAATCTTTTGCAGATTAAAATCACTAAACTTTCATTAGGGGTTTATAATGATTGAAGGCACTGCGCCTGATGCTGCAGATGCCCAAATGAAAGGTAGTATCGTCTCTACCCTCAAAAAGTTTACATCCTACCAGAGGCATACCGCCTGTGTAGAAAAAGTATAATTCAAATTAGGTTGTGGGGTTTTAGGAGCAAAGAAATATACAGACAGTATATTCAAAAAAATTTAAAGAACCATGAGCTAAGTGAAAGGGAAGAATGCATGGCAAGGCTTTCAGGAATGCTTTGGTTAATTGGGGGAAAGTTTACTATTACTACCACCAACGATAACTGTCATTTATGTAGCACTTTAAGTTTTGCAGAGGAAGAAGGAAACAAGCATCTATTAAGCACCATGATCTTCAAAGATACCCCATGTGATCCTGACAGGGAGTCAGAAGTTAAATAACTTATACATGATCACATAGCTAATTAGTGTCTGAAACTGGGATTTGAACCCAGGTGAGGCCAGCATTCTAGCCACTGGGCCACCTAGCTACCTCTAGGCAATAGTCTCATTTTGAAAGGTACGGTGTTAAAGGGCAGCGATTTTGGAGAAGACAGGAAAAGATAGGTTGAAAACATTTTGTGAAGTATCTAAAATACCAGGCTAAGGAATTTGTATTTTATCCCAAAGGCAATGAGGAGCTATTGAAGGTCTTTGAGAAGAGGAGTGTGCTTAGTCGGACTTGTGCACTAGGAAGATCATTTTGGCAACTGTGTAAAAAATCCATTGGAGATTGGATGCAAGAAGTTAGTTGGGTTGTTGTAATCTTATATGCAAGAGGTAAGGGGGGCCTGAACTAGAGTGAAGAGAAAGAAGGGAGAGCAAGAAATGTTGTATAGATAGAACTAATGGGGGGGAAGGGGGAGAGAAAATGAAAAGTCAAATGTAATTCCAAGGTTTCCAGCCTAGGTACCTGGAAGGCTAATGGTGCCTTAAAGAAAAACAAGAAACTTGAAAAGGAAAGTAGGGAGTTGTTTTTTGTCTGTTTGGTTGGTTTGGGGTTGGATTTTTTTGGGGGGTGCTCAGTTCACTTTGGGACATATTAATTTTGGGGAGTGGACAAATATCCAGGTGGAGATGTCCCACAGGCTTCTGGAGATGAAGGCAGGAAAATAGTGAAGAGATGGGAGCTAGTTATATGAATTTGGGAGTCACCTGAAGAGAGGAGACAATTAAATCCATAGAAATGAGGTGGTAGAGAGAAGTGGAGAGAGAAGAAAAAAGCTTAAATAGAGCCTTGGATATCACTGAAAGGGGGGAGGGTGAGATGGGAGTAAACATTTATGTTTTTGTTGTTGTCAGTCATGTCTGACTCTGAGACCCCATTTGAGATTTTCTTGGCAAAGATACTGGAGAAGTTTTGCCATTTCCTCTCCAGATCGTTTTACAGATGAGGAAACTGAGGGAAACTGGGTTAAGTGACTTGCCTAGAGTTACAGAGCTAGTGATTGAGGCCAGATTTGAACTCCCAAAGATGAGTCTTCCTGACTTCAGGCCCAGTCCTCTATCCATTGCACCACCTACCTGCCTCCTAGCAGCTGCATCTGAAAAACAGCTGCTATTACTGCCCCCATTTTACAGTTGAGGAAACTGAGGCAGAGATCAAGTGACTTGCCCAAGGTCACATAGCTAGTAAGTGGTTGAGCCCTGAAAATGGGAGGATGAAGATGATCCAGTGAAGGAGGCCAAGAAAGAGGTCAAGCAGGTGGAAGGGGTGACAAAAAAAGCTGAGGAGAGCATCCAAGAGGATGATAACCTTGAAGAAAGCAGTTTCATTCAAGAGGTCGAGGGAAATGAGAATAATATGCTATCTGGAGGAGCATGCACGGTGTCATCATAAATCAGCTTTACTGGGCTAAGGAATTTGTCTTTGAGCCCAAAGGCAACGAGGAGCTATTGAAGGTTTTCTCTTTGGCCTCAGTCATTTCTGAGCCCTGACCTTCCCAAGTAGTAGCCCTTTCTGTTACTACTTTGTACTCAGGTCTGTGCACTGCACAAAAGTAGGTGGAGACAGTCCCTATCCTTGGGACTACCACTATAGCTAGCAATGTTTGCATCTGAGGTAACTGGCACTAACAGCAGCAGGCACGAGGAATGAAATATGTCCTCAGATCAGTTTAATACAAATTTGTGTGCTCGAGGTGGAGGGGGCTGGGGGTAGTGATTAGCTCTTGGGAATGGAGATCTCAGAACTTCTCCAAGGCCGCTGCTGGAAAGTCTGCTGGAGGGAGGAGAGAGAAGGAGGTCATTTCCTGTAGCTTCTCATTTTCTAGTCAAAGTGAATGTATTAATCAATACATTCAGTTAATTAAGTTGAATGTATTATCACATGCCTGGGGCTGTGATAAGGATTGAAGAAAGGCAAAACACAGTTCCTGGCCTCAAGGAGCTCCCAATCTAGTGGATCTTAACTAAATATGGCTAACTAGACACTCAGCTCCTTTTTTATTGTTTTATTTAACTGCTACAGATTAGAGTGCTCTCAGTGCCCTCTGAATTTCAATAGCCTGTGGCCTGCTGGGAACATCTTACTGTTTGGGGGGAATTGACTTCCACGTGGAACTGTAGAAGGTCAACGGAGATCAGTTAGTTAAACCCTCTCAGTTTATAGATGAGAAGATCAAAGTCCAGGTAGTTCAGAATAAGGATCAGAAGATTAAAAACTGACTCCTGGGAAGGGAATGTGGCAATCCTGCAGCCCAGTCCCCTCATGTAATCTATGGAACTGAAGCAGGGAGAAAGTCAAGACAAGAATAAGCCTTTGTATAGTGCTTTAAGGTTTATAAAGCACTTAACAAACATTATCTCATTTTGTATTCACAACAACCCTGTAGGTAAATACTGTTACTACTCTTATTTGATAGATGAGGAAACTGAGTCAGGCATGGTTTAAATTATAGCCTAGGATCATACCGCTGATAAGTGTCTGAGGCAGGAGTTGAACTCAGGTCTTCCTGGCTCCAGGTCCTGTACCTAATTACTGGGCCACTTAGCTGTGAGCAGTAGTTTACCACCAGCTCAAGATGTAATGACTCCTAGTGTCTTCACCGGTATAGCACACTGCACCCTATTGGAATTGTCTTAAGAAGAATCTAAAGATCACCCGCAAGATAATGTATCCGACACTGAAGTCTCCAGCAGAACAGCCAAGTACGAAACTCTACTTCAAAGAAAGCACAACTCCAATGGACTGGCAGTGTAGTCTGAATGTCAAATACAGAGAACTCACACAAGGCAAACAAGTACCCAGAAGAAGCAGAACAAGGAGATTCTCAAGGTCTCTCTGAAGAATTTTAGTATTGATTGTGAGACATGGGAGACACTGGCACAGGACCACCTGGCATAGGGTGCTCAGATCATAGAAGGCACTGTGTTCTGCGAGCAAAGCAGAATTGCAGTAGCACAAAGGAAATGTGAGATGCAAAAATCTAGAGACATCGCCATCCTAAAGGTTCAAACAGACTATTTGTGCCTGACCTATCATAGACTGATCAGCCACAGGGGAACACACTTTGACCCCAATATTGGGATGTCATTGGTCTCTTGTAGTACAAGTATGAAGGATGAACAACAAAAAGATGATAAACTTCCAGAGGTCAGGAACTTTGTCATGTACAACACTGCCTGTTTCCTTCACTGTATCTCTCACATTTCTGGGCTTAGACTAGATGTTTAATAAATACTTATTTACTTGAAACGAGTAAAGGAAATGTGCAACACAGTACATAACCGAATTTAAAGGTGCTTTGTATAAACACTGTTTCAGTAATCCATTTTCATCTATATCTGGGGGAAAGAATTAGAAAGGTTAAGTTCTTTCCAAGGTTACATTCAGAGGCAGAGCAGGAATCAAATCCCAGAGCTCTCATATCGCAGTATGGGATTGCTGTTCTCTGAAAACCTCATATGCTTGGGACTATTCTGTAATGAAACTTCTAATAAATGGATTTAAACCTTTGCATAGAAGAAACTCTATCCTCTTCCAGAGAGCCTCACACCACTTACTACTGTAAATGATGAGCAGGTACGTACCTTTCCTAAGCGTTCCATTTTATCTGTTCATTTGCCAACATAATCCCTGACTCATTCATGACAGTCACAGATTTTGAGAGTTGGGAGGTATCTTAGTGTCCACTGAGTCCAAAACATTCATGAAAGAAATCTTTATTATAATATACCTAAAAGATGGTTGTCCAGCCTCTACCTGAAGACCTCTGAGGAGGAAAAATCCACTCCTTGTCTAGGTAGACCATTCCACTTTGGGACAGCTTCAATTAGGAAGTTTTTCCTAACAACAAAACTAAATTTCCTCTTGATATCTTCTACCCATTGCTTCTGATTCTTCCTCTGAGATCAGATGAAAGTCTAAGCCTTCTTTTGCTTGACATCCCTTCAAATACTTGAAGTCAGTTATAATAGTCCCCTGATAGGAATGAGGTGAAAAATACTGTTTCCTTCAACTGAGACTCACAAAACATGGATTTAAGGCTTTTCACCTTCAGGGTTGTCCTCCTCTGGACATTCTTATTTATCACATACCTATAATTATTGTGGTGGATTTTTTAAAAAATTCTTTTAATTCTTTATCTCCATTGCATTTAAAAAAATTTTAACATTCATTTTTTAGAAATTTTGAATTCTAAATTCCCTCCCTCCTCTTTCCTCTGCTTGAGAAGGCAAGCAATCCAATAGAGCTTAAACATGTGCAGTCATGCAAAACATTTTCATATTAACTATGTTGCAAAAGAAAATGCAGAACAAAAATAATTAAGAAAGAAAAAGGTATGCTTCAATCTGCATTTAGACTCCATCTGTTCTTTTGCTGAAAACGGATAGCATTTTTCACCAGAAGTCCTTCAGAATAGTCTTAAATCACTATATTGCCAGGAATAGCTATATTATTCATAGTTGATCATCATACAATATTGCTGTTCTTGTATACAAAGTTTCCCTGGTTCTGCTTACTTTGCTTTGTATCAGTTCATATAAGTCTTCCCAGGTTTTTCTGAAACCCTCCTGCTTATCATTTCTTAAAGCAAACAGTATTCTATCACAATCATATACTTATCCAGTCATTCTGCAATTGATGGAAACTCCCTCAAGTTTCAAATTTTTGCCATGTGGCAGACTTTTAAAACTATATGTATTTCAAGTCTTTGTACTGTCTTGTCCCTCTTAGTAGGTTGTAAATTTCTGGAAGAAAGAATCCTGTCTATTCTTTAACCTACAGACCCCCCCCCCCCCAAAAAAAGTCTAGTACATTTTGGTATACCTTGTAGATAAATTCCATAAATATATACTAAAGAAAAAAGAATTCATTGGACTGCATAAACATATTCCATGAAGTTTAATACATAATTATGTTAACATGTTATAACATGATGGAGGAGAGCCCGAACTTTTCAAGACTTTTCCAGTTGAATGAAAGCTTTAATCAAGTCTTACCAAACAGACAAAGCTTGGAGTGTGGGCCCAGAGACAAACTACTCATCTTTTTTCTGAAGATAGACCTAGCTAAACTTTCTTTTTCAATTTTAAGTCTTTTAAATCTTAAGAAAAATTCAGCAAAACCAACTGACACCTCAACCATGCCTGAGAACATATGCAATATTCCACACCCCAAATCCACCTTACACGCAACACACACACACACACACACACACACACACACACACACACACACACACACACCTCTAAAAAGAAGGAGTATTTTCTTAACCTTGCCAAGACCTAGCTTCAACCAACTTCACCGAAGGGTTGGCCACTCAGAAATTAATTTTTTAGCCAAAGCAACTCATGAATTAAGAACTGGAAGAGTTATGTATATCAGCAAGAGTACTCACACCAATGAAACCATGGAAGCTAAAACACTGATTCTCAAATTGTGGTCTGTGAACCCCTTGGCATCTCTAAGACCCTTTCAGGGAGTCCAAGAGGTCAAAACTATTCTCATAATCATACTAAGAAGTTATTTGCCTATTAAAATACTCTTCCCTTTTCCAAGTACCTAGCTGTGCCAAGTCATATTTTCTTCACATACTTTAATCAAAACAACACACTGAAATTATTGAATGCAGAAGCAGATAGGAGGATCTCTTGTTGTTCAGTTATGTTCAACTTTTGTGACCCCATTTGGCAAAGGTACTGGAGTGGTTGCCATTTCCTTCTCCAGTTCATTTTTATAGATGAGAAAACTGAGGCAAACAGGGTTAAGTGACTAGTCTAGGGTCACACAGCTAATAAATGTCTAAGATTGGATTTGAACTCATGAAGATGAGTCTTCTTGATTCCTGGTCTGCTGCTCCACCATGGCACCTGCCCCTTTGAGAATCTAGTTGTCACCAACTGAACCAGACATTAAGGAGATTTTGCAAAAATGTATAAAACAATGTCACTTTTCTCCAAAGTTTGCTTTGGTTTTGAAAAAAGATTTTTTTTTTAATAAAAATGTTGTCTATATTAACAAGTAATGGATTTATTTTTGCTATTTTCATGAAGTATATATTTAAAAATTTTAGCAGTTTTAATTTTTAAGATGGCAAATGTTGATAAATACAATCCACATAAACAAAAGCTCTTTGGGGTCTGCTGGGGATGGAAGCTCAATTCCATGTGGACAGTCTCGGGCGGGTAAAGGTGGGAACTTCTAAATCTTAGAGTTCTCACGAGACCCCCCAGGAAATGACTGGGAATTGAGGTGAACCGAGCTATCTCGTGTATTTCCGCCTCTTCCCGTGAGAAATGTGATGGGAGAGAGCTCTCCCTGCCCTCGAGATTGTCCCGGATCTGGGCACACCTAACAGCACGGTATTCAGATGCAAACTATGCGGCTGGAGAGCTTAAGTAGGATCAGGAAAGCCTGAAAGTTCTCTTGGGCGGAGGGGCGCGGAGCGGACAGGACAGAAGGCTCCGCTTTTCCTCTCTCCCCTCTCCCCTCCCCCTCTCTCCCCACTTACACTTCTACTTCCAATCTCTTGTTGTAAGATCTTTGCCTCCTTGGGAGATCTTTCTCTCTCCCTCCTAAGGAAGAATTCCCCTGCACTTGTAACTAGACCCTGAAATAAAGCTCAACCCTTGTTCGACTCTGGAACGTCCTTTCTCTCATATGAGCATCCGGTTTGGCCAGCCGAAGACCTCCGATAGAGGTAAGGTAAGACTCGGGTAGCCCTCAGGCCTCTAGGCCTGGCAGGGGTCCTCAATAATTTTTAAGAGCTTAAAGAAATCCTACGACCAAGATGTTTGAAAAACTGCTAGTTTAGAATCAAGAAATCCAGTAATCAGTTCCTAGTCTCAGTTCTACCTCTAACTGGTTGTGTGACCTTAGGCAAATCACTTAATCTCTCCGAACCTCAGTTCCCTGAGCTGTACAAGAGGTAGCTGGGTCAGATGACCTCTAAGTTCCTCTCAGTTTTAATCTTCTACAATTCCATGATTCTCAAAAAAAGCTTGCTAAGTGTTCTTACTGCTTTATGTGAAATTAACACTGATAGGCAGACAGAAGTTATAAGGTCTACAAACTCTTGAGTGCTTCATGGTGTCTTCTAGAGATGTAGTATTCGTCTGCCACAATCCCAGCAGAAATCCTCTAGTGCATGATGCCTAAAGGAGGAATTAATAAGTGCTTAGCACTTTGAAAGGTAACTCCTGGGCTGATGTGGAAGAGAAGGGAACCAGGATAAACTGCTCTATGGAGAAGAGTCTGACTTGGGATAAAGAAAATTCACAACCGCCCTTTACTTATGATTTATTTGGTTATAAGTGTCAAAGTTAAAGCAAAAACAAATCAACATATTAATTAATTTTATATATGACCCATA
This sequence comes from Notamacropus eugenii, assembly GCF_028372415.1. Classification (NCBI taxonomy): domain Eukaryota; kingdom Metazoa; phylum Chordata; class Mammalia; order Diprotodontia; family Macropodidae; genus Notamacropus; species Notamacropus eugenii. Next base: position 311,717,888 of record NC_092876.1, read on the forward strand.
GTCCAGTTGCATACTCTACTCTCTGTGATGATGATCCCAAAAAGGATCTTTATCTCACTCCAGTTTGATAAGCCCCTTATAGATAATACATGCATTTTCCTACTGCTTGAAATTTTTCCACTCAGTGCCCAGTAAATTTTTATTGTGATTTAACAGAAATAGATTATAATTTCAACACTGAAGTCTGTCTTTGGGGAGTCAACTTTAGGTTCATTTTCAAATGGCAATTTCTATGCTGTCACAAGAGACTGCTGATATTTAACAACACTTATAAAGTCAACAGAAGGGACATTATCAGGCTAAACATCTTTTGAAAGAATTTTTTTCCCATAAGTCTCACTAATGTGCCTTAGAATCCTACAACCATAAGTCTAAATTTCAAGGTTTGACCTTCACAGAACTTTTCATAAAAGATCCCCTTGCTTTCCCAAGGTAAATCACAATATAGGCAAGTCTGCAGTAGAAAGGGGCCCCATCCTTTTGTGGGGCACCCTGTAAAGCACAAGGGATCAGTAGAAAGGGGCCCCATCCTTTTGTGGGGCACCCTGTACAGCACAAGGGATCAGTAGAAAGGGGCCCCATCCTTTTGTGGGGCACCCTGTACAGCACAAGGGATGATGCTTGGGCAATATTTACAATTAAACTTGTACCAGTGGCTACAGTACAGTCAAAGTTCACTAGCTTAAGGTAATGGATAAGGTATAATGAGGAGAAGAGGGGAAAAGAACAGGGATGATCAAAATTAATACACAGCTTACTTTCTTTCAAAATTCAGTTTATTTTTTGTATGTCTTTTTTGTTTTGTTCTATTTTCAAATTTATTTTATTTTCAACTACGAGAACAAGTATTTCTGTAACACAGTACAATAAAAAAAGATGATTGCACATGAAACTGCAAATCTACCATGTACAGCTTGTTGTTCCCTCCAAATATACAACAAAGTTATATAAATTTTTTCCCTTTTTTTCTTCCCTCCCTCCCTCCAACCCCCACCCAAGAGATGGCTACCATTAGACACAAAATGGTATACATGTGGATAGATAGATAGATAGATAAATAGACAGATAGATAAAGATATGCAAAATTATTCTATACATACTTCTATTTGTCATTTCTTTGTCTGAATACAGATAACATCTCTTTTCAGATTTCCTTTATTTTTAATAAGCATATTTATCATAGTCAACATGACTTAGTTGCCCGAAGTTGTTCTTTTTTTTCCTAGAAAATTTTTAATTGTGGGTGGAGTGGGATAGCTGGACACAGATTAGATGATTCCAGTTTGATTGGCAACATCTAAAAATCTGGAGCAAGTTGGACATAGACCTTCTTCTCTCCATCAGGTGCGATCAGTGTGTTGACCTTGGCCACTTCTATATCATACAGCTTCTTTACCACCTACTTGATCTGAAGACTAGGGTGCTGTTGTCCTCAGTCTTCTTCATAGCAGACTTAGTGGTCAAGGGAAACTTAATGATGGCACAGTGATCAAGCTTGTTTCTCTGAGGGGTACTTTTCCAAGAGTATTTGGGCAGCCTTCCAAGGCTTAGGGTCTTGGGTTGCCGGAAGGTGGGGGACGCTCCGATCTTTTTGTGGCTATGGACACCCTTCAACACCTCCTTCTTGGCCTTCAAGGCCTTGGACTTGGCTTCAGTCATGGGGGGAACAACAGTTTCCTTCTTTGCCTTCAGCACCATCTTGGGGGAAAAGGGCAAAGTGTTTCTTATAGCAGTATTGCTGCTACTGTATGCAATGCTCTCTTGGTTCTTCTTACTTTACTCTTCATCATTTTGTGTAAGTCTTTTCTGGCCTTTCTAAGATCATCAAGCTCATCATGTCTTATAGCACAGTAGTATTCCATCACAACCATATACCGTAATTTGTTCAGCCATTCCCCAATGATGGGGATCCCTGCAATTTCCATGTCTTTGCCACCACAGAGAGCTGCTGTAAACATCCCATTCATATTCAAAGTTATAATTTGTGTTTGTGAATTTCACTCCATCTAATTTTTACTCACTATTTCTTTCTCAGCCCCAGTTTTTATCTTCTCCCCTCACCCTCCCACTCCCTACTTTACCCACTCATTTTGTTCTTAGATCATGGTGACTCAAAGCCCTGACAACAAAATATTTCCACAAAGAAGCATGTTGTATAAATGGTTGCTTTTAAAGTGCTTGAAGATATTAAGTAGATAACATATTCTTGCAAACAGTCTTACTTAATATGATTTGCTTAATTTGCTTAGAAAACCCTGTTTATATATAGGACAATGGCAAAAGTCAGCCAAGCTCCTGTCCCATCGTGCTGTACTGGAAGTTTTCTAGGGCTTTTCCAACTTGAAATTATATGATTTTAATATCCTAAGATAACCAATTCCACAGTAGTTGGATCTGAACTAATGAGGGGGCTCGTTTTTTAAAACCTTGATAGTTTTATCCTGAAGCAGTAGAGAATTATTTTGAAAGGGAAATAAATGTTTTCAAAGCCATGTTTTGTCATTTTTCAGTCATGTCTGACTCTTTGTGACCTCATTTGGGGTTTTCTTGACAAAGATACTGGATTGGTTTGTCATTTTCTTCTCCAGGTTATTTTACCGATGAGGAAACTGAGGCAAACAGGGTTAAGTGACTTGCCCAGGATCACATAACTAGTAAGTATCTGAAGCCAAATTTGAACTCAAGTCTTCCTGACTCCAGGTCTCCAAGTATTGAAGTGATGAGAGTCTAGACCAAGGTGGTAGCAGTGTCAGAGGAGGAAAGGGGGCATGTAAGAGACATGTTGCAACAGACTGGGTAGAGTAGATGCGAGAGAGGAGGAGTCAAGGCTGATATGTAAGCCTTGACCAAGTTTAAGAAAAAGTTTGGAATTTCCTCTGCTCCAGTGTCTCTTCCAGGACTTTTCCTAGTTCCAATAATGCCTGGTGTGGAGGCGAGAAGATCCCCACCCTAGAACACATTCCCTCTTTACCCCTATCTTTTACAATCCCTGGCTTCCTTCAAGATTCTGCTTAGGTGCCACTTCCTACTAGTTGCCTTTCCTAATCTTCCCAGTAGCAAATACTAGGGACGAATGTATCACATGTTTACTTCTCTGAACACTGTGATGTCTCACCCCAATAGAACATAAGTTCCTTGAGCACAGATGATTTCCCCCCATTTTGTTTTTGGGTGCTCTAGATTTGGCAGAGCAGGTGTTCAATAGATGCTGTTGAATCAGATTGGATAGGATGAAATTGAATTGAATTAACACAGATAACTGTCTCCAAGAACAATTAAGTTGTAGCATATACTGTGATTTCTCAAGGTAAAGGGAATCAGAGTGAATGCACAAACAGGCATGATAGAGAATTACAGAGAGGAACTAAAAAAGCATTATGATACTTCATAAATTGAAATTAATGTATATGGAGTTATTGAGCAAATGTAGTTCTTCACATTAATATTTAATGTTGTTCCTAATTAAACATTTAAATGTTTTTCAAAGCGGCGATTGACGAGTACCAAGGTTTCGTTCACAATTTTCTCTATTGTCTACTTGCTCCAGTCTCATCTTTTCCTGTTTAAATGCTCTTTCTTTAAGATCATACTCCCAAGGAATTTATTTCTAATCTAGTGGGATAGGGGTGGGGATAAGGTAAGTATGTACATAAATGTCATTCAAAGTAGAACGTGAAAGTGGCAATGGAAAGACTTTTTTATGAAACTGTCAAAATTTGAGGAGGAAAAAAATCATTTTCAGTTGGGAGGATCAGGGAAAGCTTCATGGAAGAGACAACAGGAAACTAGGTCTTAAAGAAGGAGAATTTAAAAAGGAAAAGATGAGCATGGAATATATTTTCAGGATGGGGAATGACGTGCAGAAGCACATGGAGGAGGGAGAATTCAGGACAGGATTAGGGAACAACTAGCAGTCTAGTTTGGTTGGAATATGAAGCAGGTAATGAGAAAGTAATTTGAAATAAGACTGGGAAAGTAGATGAGAGCTAGATTGTGAAGGAATTTTAATTCCAGGCCAAAGGAAAGTTAGATTTTATTCAAGAAAAAAGAGAGAATTAGTTAAGTTTTTTAAGCAACATGTTCAACCTGGCCAAATCAGTATGTAGTGGTCTGGGAGCTCCATCAAGGATAATTGGAGGGGGAAGAGAGAGAAAACAGCGAGACCAGCTAGCAAACTATTGCTATTGACAAGTTCAGTTTGAGACATGCTGAATTTTAGGTGCCAGCTGGACATGTAAGTGGCATATCATAAGTTGAAGATAACGGAGAGGAACTCAAGAGAAAGATTGAGACTGGATATGTAGATTTGCATAGACATGTTAATTAAGACTGAGAGAAGAGAGCCCTGAGGAGCACCCAGACTGAGGGAACAGGAAGGGGAGAGGGATGAGTAAAGAACACTGAAAAGGATAAATGGAAAAACCAGGAGATAACAGTATTTCAGAAACCTAGAGAGGAAAGAGTATCTAGAAAGACTTGGTGGTCAATGATGGTCAATGAAGGAGAGTAAAGACTGAGAAAAGTTCATTGGAGAATGAGTGCTGATGTCTTCCGAAATCACCAACCCATCAAGTCCGATGGACTGGTCTGAGACAATAAATTTGCCAGATACTTGCTTGTGCTTTTTGCCATTTGAATTGCAATGCTATTAGGAATAATATTATTTTGCATTCATGTAGTGCTTTCTGACTATAGAAAGATTTACAGTTATTATCTCATCTGACCCTTACAACACTTCATGGTAGAAAGTTCAAGTATTATTATACCCATTTTACCAATGGGGAAACAAAGACTCAGAGAGAATCACAGCATCATAGGATGTCAGAGTTGGAAGGGACTTCAGAATTCATTTAGTTCAGCCCATACCTGAATGAATTTAACAATATCATCCAACAAGGAGTCAACTAAACTATGCTTGAGGCCTTCCAGCAAGTAGAACTTACTGGTGATTAAGGCAGTATGAGGTTAAGTGAGCTGCCCATGGTCCTAAAGCTAGGAAGAGCTAGAACTGAGAGTAACGAGGAGATAAAACCATCCGCATTTCTGATGACATATTGGTTTACTTGGAAAATCTTAGTGAATCAGCAAAGATACTAGAGGAGATAATAGCTTCAGCAAAGTCATGTTCAGTTGTTTCAGTCTTGTCCAGCTTTTCCTGACCCCATCTGTGGTTTTCTTGGCAAAAATACTGAATTGGTTTGCCATGTCCTTTTCCAGCTCATTTTATAAATGAGAAAACTGAAGCAAACAGGGTTAAGTGACTTGCCTAGGGTCACACAGCTAGGAAGTATCAGGGCAGATTTGAACTCAGGAAAATCCGTCCTCCTTACTTTAGACCAGGCACTCTATCCACTGGGCCACCTTACAAGTGATAAAATAAGTTCTCCAAAGTCAATAGCATTTTCATATAATAACAAAATCCAGGAGACAATAATAAGGGAAATCTCATTTCAAATAACTACAAAATGGTTAAAATATATGGGGATCAATTTACTAAAGAACATAAAATACCTGTAGAGATTCAATCACAAAGAATTTATAGAAAGCTTGACTGCGGCAATATGATAAAAATGAAAATACTACCAAAGTTAATTTACACCTTTAATGCTATACTAATTAAATTATTAAAGTGCTATTTTACAAAACGATGGGAAAAAAGCAAAATTCATTTGGAGAAATGAAAGATCTAGAATATCAAGGAAATATAAAATAGGAATGAAGGAACAGCACTTTCAGATTTCAAACTATATTTATTATAGAATAGCAGTCATCAAAACTAGATATTAGTATTGGTTCAAAATGGAGGTGGAACAAGGGAACAGACTAGATAAGAGAGAATCAGAAACAATAGAACTCAACAAGCTACAGTTCAACAAATTGAAACACATGCATTACCTAGGAAAGAATTCCCTATTAGATAAAAATGTCTGGAAAGCAAACTAGCAAAAATTAAGTTTATACTAAGACTAAGTCATTAAACTAATAAGACTAATTAAGCTTAGACATATTCTGCAATAAACTCTAAGTGGATATGTGAGCTTATTAAATAAATTAGAAGAGAAGTAGATCATATACCTCTCACAGCTATGGGTAGGAGATATATTCTTTTTTTTTTTAGATTTTTTTATTAATTTATTTGTTTTCAATTTTCAGCAATCACTTCCATAAGTTTTTAATTTCCCCTCCTCTTCTTCCCCCCTCCCTCCCTGAGACAGCATGTAATCTTATATGGGTTCTACACATATATTCTTATTAAACACATTCTCACATTAGTCATATTGCATAGAAGAATTAAAACGAATGAGAGAAACCATGAGAAAAAAACAAAACGAAACAAAATATAACAAAAGGGAAAATAATCTGCCTCATTCTGCATTCCAATTCCATAGTTCTTTCTCTGGATGTGGATGGCATTTTGCATCGAGTCCTTTGGGAATGTTTTAGGTCCTTGCATTGCTGTGAAGGGCTAAGTCTATTAGAAACAGTCCTTGCGCACTGTAGTTGTTACTGTGTATAATGTTTTTCGGGTTCTGCTCATTTCACTCAGCATCAGTTCATGTTAAGTCCAGATGTTTCTGAAATATGTCTGTTTGTCATTTCTTGTAGCAGAATAGTATTCCATTACATTCATATACCACAACTTCTTCAGCCATTTCCCAGTTGATGGGAATTCCCTTGATTTCCAGTTCTTCACCACAAAAAGAGCTGCTATAAATATTTTTGTACCTGTGAGACCTTTTCCCATTTTTATGATCTCTTCAGGACACAATCTTAGAAGCAATATTCCTGGGTCAAAGGATATGCACATTTTAGAGCCCCTTGGGCATAGTTCCAAATTACTCTCCAGAATGGCTGAATCAGTTCACAACTTCACCAACAATGAATTCAATGAATTCAGTGTTCCAAATCTCCCACATCTTCTAGGAGATATATTCTTAACCAAAGAACCAATAGAGGTGATTATAAAAGGATTAAGTAGATAACTTTGAGCACATGAAACTGTAAAGGTTTTCAAATTAGAAGGGGAGTGGTCAAATGAGGGAAAAATCTTTCTTTCAAATTCCGCTGATAAGGGTTTAGTATCCAAGGTGTGTAAGCAACTAAAAGATATAAATGTAAAACATATATCTATGTTACATGTAGATATATAAACAAAAAGCCATCCCTCAATAGATAAGGGGTCAAATAATTTTTTTAAAAACAGTCTCAAAAGAATTGAAATCTATTAACAACCATAAGAAAGAATGTTCCAGATCACTAATAATAAGAGAAATACAAATTAAAGTAGCCCAAGGTTTCACTTAATACTCTGCAAAATAGCAGAAATAATAGAAAATGGGAAGTCAATGTCAGATGGGTTATGGGAAGATAGGTATATTAGTGTGTTATTGATGGAATTGGGCATTGTACGCTCATTTTGGATGGCAATTTGAAATTATATGTATAAAGTAACCAAAATATCCATACCCTTTGACCCAGACATTCCATTGCTAGGCTTACCCTATTTGCAGTACCGCGTTTTGTGATAGCAAAGGACTAAAAATAAAGTAGATTCTCATGGACTGGAGAATGTCAAACAAACTGTGGTTATATGAATGTAAGAGAATATTATTGTGCTATCAGAAATGACCAATATGGTGAATATAGAGAAGCATGGAAAGATTTGCCTGATTTACTATAGGGTAAAGGAAGCAGAGATAAGAAAACTGTAATTACAACAATGAAGAATGACACAAAATAATCAAAAGTTATTGTTGTGAATTTCATAGAACAAGCATAGTTTGAAAAAAAAAAAAGGGATACAAGAAGACACCCCTACCCCATTCCTTTTTGAGGTGGAGGGGGTGGTCCATGTCTATGGTATATTACACATATTTTCAGACTTTTTGATGTATTGATTAATTTTACTGATTTCTCTCTCTCACTTTTTCTTTAAAAATATTATGCTATATGGGTTAGGTCTCCGGGAGAGGTCAGGAGAAATTTCAATGATGTAAAAAAATCAAAAGACAGTCGTAAAACGTTCTTTAAAATAGAAGTCAAGCACCAACAACTTGGTCTACTTCTTTAACCTGCAATACGTTAACTCAATTCAAATGAGATAATAATTATGTAATTATGTAAACTATATAGTATATCTAGATTCACTTCATAATTATATATTCTTATGAGGTTGGTAGGACAGGGATATCTCACTCCTTAACTGTAACTGGTCCCTCTTCTTCCCCAATACATTCTCCACCATTGACTCTATCATCAATCAACTCATATGGGTTTAATTATGCAAATGACTACATAGTCAGTTACAATTTCTCTCCTGAGCTCAGTTCTGCATCACCAAATGAATACTAGATATTTCCAACTGAAAATGTACCACAGACATCTCAAACTCAGCACTTCTTTGAAACACAACTTATTGCCTTCTTCCACCCACACCCCTTCCTCTGAATGTCTCTATTTCTGCTGCTGGAACCGCTATCCTTCTACACAGTCAGGTTTGTAACCTCAGTGTTACCCTCAGCTTCTCAGCCTCTTTCAGGCTGTTGCCAAATCTTACTTTGACCTCCAAAACATCTCTTGCATCCAAACTTGTCTCCCTACTCTCACTGCCACCATCTCAGTTCAGATCACCATCATTTCTTGCCTGGGCTGGATAGCTTCTCAGATACCATACCTGATTTCCATGCCTCTGCCCTGGCTATCCCCCATTCTTTCATTCCCATATCACCCCAACACTCTTCAAATGTCAGCTCCAATCCCACCTTCTGTAGGAAGCCCTTGCCAGTCTCTCGGCCATAAACGCCCTCCCCTCTCAGATTGCCTTCCATCTACTCTGTATATGTCCCATATGTACCTTCTTACTTACATGTAAGTTCCTTGAAGGCATGGAGTGTTTTCGCCTTTTTTTGCATCTCCAGTACTTAGAGCAGTGCCTGGCACATAGTCAGAGCTTAATTAATGTATATTTGTTTGTTTTATACCAACTAGAAAAACTGAAGCCCTACATGTTGATTAATCCAAGGTCACATGGCAAGACAGTGACAGAAACTGAGCTAAATGCAAACGCCTCTCCAAGGATTTAGGAGTTCTTTAGCCCATATGCCACTAGCAAGTGTGAGAGGGACAGATGCATGGCAGAGCAGAGTTGTCATGTTTAGTGAGGAAGGAGAGAGAAACAAGAGAAGGAGAAAGGGGAATGGAGTGGGGGAGCAAAGAATTAAAGAAGTGAGGAGGAGCTGGAAGGCCCCTCCTCTTCAAAGTGACCCCTGACAAAACACAGGTCCCATAGGTGTTCTATCTACGTATGATCGTTTACAAATCGTTCTCCCCATTGCACACTCTTTGGAGCCTGGGTCAGAAGAGGAAACTTTGAAAAGCATATTGGGGCCAATTTCTGACATCTGAACAGAGGAAGGTGAAGAAAGGGGAGAAAAACAGGGTGGGTGACAAGGGAGAGGGATGAAAAATTGGAGGAGACAGGAGGAGGGTAAGATGAGGACAAAAGAGAGGGGAGTAGAGGGAGAGTGGGAGAGGTGCAGTTCAGGGAGGGAAGAGAAAGGATCCAAAGGAACAGAAGGAAGGAAGGGGGAAAGAGGCAATGGAGGAGATTGAAAGGGAGAAAAAAAACCAGAGGAAGGTGGAAAGGTATAGGAGACAGATGGAAGAGCTAGGGAAGAAAAGGAGAAAAGGGACAAGAACTGCCTGGGAAGAGAGGGGTCACCTCTCATGAAGGGGAAAGTGATGCTCAGATGAGTCAATTCTTGGCCACTTGAAAGTCCTTTGCCCCTAGGGAAGATCCTTCCTCCCAGGGTCACCCCAGGATCAGGTGTCTACGTCTGCATTGTCCCAGCTGTCAAGGCAGGGCCCTAATTCCTCTGGAGAGCTCCTGCATGTTTCATTTCCTCCTAGTTAAAGCCTCTCCCTTTGAGTCCTGTTGTGCAAACAGGACAGGGTTTATGAGCTGAGCAGATGAACAATGGGTTGCCAAAATAAAGAGCTTTTCTTCGTTTAGTAATACAGCCATAGTGGTGCCCAGGCAGCCGGGCCTAACGCAAACCCAGCCTAGGACAACTGATGGCATGTTCACATCCAAGGTGGTGTTTATGTTTATGTTACCCCAGCAGGGAAAACAGAGCAGCCAGAGCTGACGTGACCAAGGGAGGAACAAGGATGGAATGAGGGCTTAGAAAGGAGGAAAGGGAGTACAATCTTGGCCTCTTTATCTTCTGGCCTGTTCCTTGTGCCATTATAAATCATGACAACCTATATGATGGCTCCGTTGACTCCAGACCAGGTGGCAGGCAGCCATAGAGGAAGCCCTACAAAAGGCTGGAGAGTGTTTCTCCAGCATTGGATTTAAACAGCTTTGTTTGTGGAGAAAAGGAATCCAACAGCTCTGCACTGGAACATTATCCTAATAACAAGTCATGTTTCTACAGCACTGCTGAGTCTAGGGGAACTGGATCACGCTCCTTCCCCCATGAAGGGGTCCCTCTCAACTTGGACTCAAGCACAAATGGACTAAGGGAACCTGGCTTCTCAATAAAGGTTTCTAAGTTCCTTCTCAAACTCTCTGAGTCTTTTTGCCATCCCACACCAGAGACTCAGAGAGAATGATCATTTAAATAATAATAATTATATTATGTAATGTGTTTATATTATAATTAAATAATCATTTGAAATTTAAGTTTGGTACATATTAAGGGTCCTTTCAAAAGTAAGAAATGCTAAGGTACTAAAAAGTAAATTATAAATCAGTTTATAGGCCAGTTATCTCTTTCCTGCTCAAAAAATCAATGATTGATACAAGAGACTTACAGGCACCCAAAGACAAAAGATTTAAAGCAGCATTGATTTTATGACTGCCATTTAATCAGGAACTAGAACATGTACAGAAAGGCATGTAAGCCACTTAAGACTTGCCTAAAAGATGTTCCTTAGCCAAAGTGAAACTATAATCATATCTGAAACCTGGTTATTGGAACTTGCCATTTTTAGATGCTATGGGACTATTAAGTGAATGTTCTTCTGAGTCTGACTCCAGGTATGGGAAGTAAGAAAGGTGATCTGAGCCTCCAATCCATGAAGCCAGTAAGCTAGTGAGATGCTGGTATGAACTGCATAGGTGATCTCAAGGGAAGGGTGGGAGAGTGGCTGTTCAGCATGGGCTGAAGTGGGATTCTCCTGACTCAGTTGCCCCACTGACACCTGGCAGACTTTAAGCCTGACTGAATGCAAGTGGACAATCTAATCCTGCCTGGAATTGACATGAAGTTGGGGAGATGTTGTATCCCTGCAATGTCCCTACTCTTAGTGGCAATTTCCTATAGTCAAAAGGTTCGTAAGCTTAATACCAGATCTATTCAATTAGAGATTATGGATAGGGGAACATCTGAGGTTGTCTAAAATTAAGCTATTAGGCATAGGACTTTAGACCAACAACATTAAATTAGGGTCCTTTAATTCTTAGTAATACTGTGGAGACAATTAGACCGAGAGCTTGTGAAGTTAGCAAACATAAATATTATTTGTGTTTCAGTTGGTTAATGTTTAAAAAAAATTTCTTTTGTGGTCCATATTGTAAATGCTTTAAAAAGAAGTATCACCTGACCAAAAGTTGGAATTGCTTTATCTGTTATAAACTGTGTTAAAATAAAAAAAATTTAAAAAATTAAAAAAAGATTTAAAGCAGCAGTAGAGGACATCAGAACATGAAGCAGTTTATGAGCGCCACATACATTTCACTTCCATCCTTCGTTGTCTAAACAATTTTCTCCAGGCAAACCAGTTCAAGACCTGAGGCTTTTGCTCCTGTCCTTCGTTGTCATCTCTAAGAAAAGAGACCTCTTCTGCTGCCTGAGTCAGTTCTCACTAAGAGAGATGTCTCAGACTCACAAGGTTGACTCTGAAGCTGGAAGTGTCCATCTCAGGATTGCTGCTTAGTCACTTATACACAGGAAAGAGACTAAGTGGAAGCAGCAGCACAAAATCCACACTTAGGCCTAGCAAGGACATGTTGCCATATGCCCACAGCCGCCATATTGCTGGGGTAGGAGAGAAGCATCAACTTCAGCTTCCTCCTCTGTCCTTCCTGAGAACGATCTAAAGTAGGAATGGTAAACCAGTGACCTCAAGACCACATGTGGCCCTCTAGGTCTTCAAGTGCATTCTTTTGACTGAATCCAAACTTCACAGAACAAATCCCTTTAACAAAAAGATTTGTCCTGTAAAACCTGGACTCAGTCAAAAGGATCTAGAAGGTCCCATGTGGTCTTGAGGCTGCAGGTTCCCCACCCCTGTGAACTACCCTAACTCACTCCTCAGGGAAAAAAAGAGAGACAGAAGTCAATTAGTATGACTCCCGTTTAAGGTCCCCTCTTCTTACTCAGTGGCTATTAAAAGGATTTATTTCTTCATGATCTTAAAGAGCCAATCCCTTTCAGTGTTGAGCTACATATGAACCCTGAAGTTGCCAAGGAGATCCAGCCCCCTCTCTGTGAGATGGCTTTTGTAAGCCTAACCCTATACATGTTCCGTGGGGTACAATCCCTCAATAGTGCCATAACATTTACAGACCTTTTTTTGAGATCATGACATAGATAGCCCAAGTATCTTTCTTTTATAAGTAAGGAAAATGAGGCTCAGAAAAGATAAGTGATTTGTCCTTTGTTCCAGAGCTAATTTGTCCAAATCCTTTGATTTGAAGTTCACCAAGATTTCCAGAATAGTACATCATCTCACTAAGTAATAACATCTTTCACTAATATAGTCCTTTACAAATATTCAATGCACAAGGGAGTCCTTTGATAGGAAACAAGTCCCCATAGACACCAAAATATCAAAAGACTGGAAACAAAGTAAATTCCCATTGATTTGAGAATGGTTAATCAAGTTGTGTTCATGAGTGTAATGGAACATTACTATGCTAGGAGAAATAACATCTGATAAATACAGAGAAACCTGGAGAGATCTACATGAACTGATGCAGAGTGAAATAACCAGAGCCAAGAAAATAATATACACAATTACTCCAACAATGTAAATGGGAAAAAAAATGCAAAACAATCACATGGGAATTATAAAAAATAAGCATAGCCCCAAAGAATAAGTATGAGAAAACACCTCCCGCCCATCCTTTGCAGAGGTAGGAGATCCACAACTGTGATATATCGCACATATTTTCAGATTTTTTTGATGTAGAGGACACAGTGGACAGGACGCTGGGCTTGGAATTCAACATTACGCCACATTCCTTCAGTCAATCAGTTCAATTAATTGGCATCATCTGAGCACCTCTGCATTGTTGCAGACCTTCAGGGTAGAGATACAAATTAAGAAAGGGTTGAATAAAAGAAATACGGTCAAAGCCTCACAGCTAGGAGCTTAAAGCCTTGTAACTTGATTACCAGACATGGAATGATTATAGAGCGATCATAAAGAATTTATTGCCAAAAGTGAAATGAGAAATCATTGTGCATAGTAACAGCAGTATTGTAAGGAGGATCAGCTGTGAAAGACTTGGCTACTCAGTTAAAACAATGATTCAAGACAATTCCAAAGAACCCATGATGAGAAAAAGCTAATGAACTCTAAGTGAAACTGAAGTGCAATTTTATCACATACTTTATTTTTCTTGCTTTTGGGGGGGAAATGGCTAACATGGAAATACATTTTGCATTATTTCATATGTATAATTGATATCACCTTGCTTGTCTCTTCAGTGTGTGTAGGAGGGGTGGGTCGGAGGAAGATAATTTGGAACTCAAAAATTTAAAAAGAAATACATTTTTTTAAATTTAAAAATAAATAAAATGTTAAAAGTAATTTACTGCTAATTTTTAAATGTCCATGACATAGCAATTCAGAAGAATTAAGGGATTAACATGGGCTGGAATATTCGTGGAAAGCTTCACAGTGGAGAGGGACTAGATATAGATCTTAAAAGATGTATGGGCAGGAAAGGAGAAGTCATTTGACAGAAAGGGGAACAGCACATGCTAAGGTATAGGAATAACATGGAATACAGTGGGATATGTACTAAATGGGGCATTTGGCTGGCACAGTGGATAGAGTGCCAGGTCTAAAGTCAGGTAGACCTGATTTCAAATCTGCCTTCAGACACTTTCTTTTTGTGTGACCCTGGGCTAGTCACTTAACCCTGTTGGACTCAGTTTCTTATCTGTAAAATGAGCTGGAGAAGAAAATGGCCAACCGCTCCAGCATCTTTCTCAAGTAAACCCCAAACTGGGTCACGAAGAGTCAGACATAACTGAAAAATGATTCAATAATAACATATACTAAGGAATATTAAAGAGAAAAGGAGTCTACATTTATTACTGCCTTGAGCTTTGTTGATAAAGCAGTATACTGTTGCCAAGTGTCAGATTTAGAGTCCAAGGAGCTGGATTTAAATTCTGATTTCAACACTTACATTGGGAAAATCATTTTATAACTGAGTCCCAGTTTTCTTATACGTAAAATGAGGATAAAAATTGTTTTACTGCCTACCTCACAGAGATGATCCAGGGAAAGTCCTCTGTAAAACCTGAAATCCCTAATATAAATGCAAGCTATTATTACTACTTGAAGCCCCTGTGGGCAGTTTCTAAGCTCAAAAGCAAGCATCAAAATCAAGCCTGTATCCTACAGGGCCAGGCTAGCTGGTAGATATAATATACCCATTAAAAAGTACCTAAAAGGTCAGACTTGGCAACTCGAACCTGGAGAAATGGTCACCAGTTTAACAAATATGAATTGGTTCATGACAAAACAGAAATCGGAAGAACTAAGTCTTCCATCTGGGTCCTGGCAGCTTGAGTGTCCTAGCAGTATTACTAGCACTGAAGTTAAAAGGGGAAGTATTTTGTGCTTTAATTGCTGGGGGTGAAGGGGAGAGGGAGCAATGGGAGTGTTCCCAACTTTTACCCACTTCCAATTTCCCTTTGGCATTCCTTTCTACTACATCCATCCAGTGTGGGATGGACAAGTTAATGCATAGCTAAGCCTGAGTAATTATTGTTTAAGGGCAGCTAGATGGCAAAGAGGATAGAGTGCCAGGCCTAGAGTCAGGAAGATGACTTCCTAAGTTCAAATCTGGTCTCACTTACTGGCTGTGTGACTTTTGGCAAATCAAATCCGGTTAGCCTCAGTTTCTTCACCTGTAAAATGAGTTGGAGAAGAAAATGTCAAACCACTCCAGTACCTTTGCCAAGAAAACCCCAAATGGAGTCATGAAGAATCAGACAAAACTGGACAAAAAAATTACTTGTTTTCCATACATTTAAAAATGGAAATGATCTCAGAGGTCATATTTTACCGGTGAGGAAGAAACAAAGCCCAGAGAGGTTGGACTTGCCCAAGATCATATATGTAGATGGTAAGTGATAGAGGAGGAATTTGAACTCATGTTCTCTGACTTCATATCCAGTGCTTTTTCCATTGTATGACACTGCTTATAAGTCAAAATATAAATTCTTTAGTTTCTATTTAAGGTCTTCTACAGTATGACTCACATACATTTCCAGATTAATTTCATTCTTTTCTCAAACTCAGCTTTCCAGCCAAACAGAACTATAAAGTATCTGCTGAGCACCAGCCCCTGTGCATTATGTATGTCATGAATTTTCTCCTCATTTCTGTCTTTCAGAACCCTTGTCTTTATTTAACGCTTAGATCAGATGCTGCTATGGAGACTTTTCTGGTTTTTCCTGCTTAATTGTACCTTCTTCTTCTTTCATTTTTCTTGTAATATATTTCTTTGGATATATATGCTTATGCCTCCAGCAGACTGTTAACTTGCTTGAATTTGTACCTTGTATTCCCAGGGCTTAGCATAGTACCTTGCACATAGTAGGTACTTAATAAATATTGGCTGAATAGAAATGAGTCAATAAATCTCTGACACAAGAGTATATAATCCTATGGTTTCGGTCAAAAAATCCTGCTGCAGTCATTATCATCATCATCATCTTCGTGGTTGTCACCATTTTTTTCAGTCGTGTCTGACTCATGGGTTTCATCCTTGGGGTTTTCTTGGCAAAGATTCTAGAGCGGTTTGTCATTCCTTCGCCAATGTGTCTTCATTCTACATCATGAGCAACTGAGGTTAATAGGGGTTAAGTGACTTACCCAGAGTCATACAGCTAGAGTGTCAGAGGCCAGATTTGAATTCAGGTCTTTCTGACTACTCTACCCAGGATACACCCTAGCTGTTCCCCCAAACTAGTTTACTCTCCAGTTATTTTCTGTCTTAAAGCAGGTGTGCTCTTTGCTCTGACTCTAGGAAAAAATGTCTTCCCCTGTCTTGTTTTCCTTGCCTGGTTCCCAAGCTCTGTTATTTTCCTTTCTCCTGTCCTGAATGTTCTCTTTTTTTCTGCTCTTGATTCACTTGAACTGCTTAAGTAGCCTCTGTCTTGTGCTCATGATTTGGATCAGTTATATTTTTACCCACAATCTCAGGAAAGCGCAACCTTAACAGTATTCTTTGTCAGCTTAAATGTCCTGATTTATGACTCAGAATATTGGTCACAGAAACTATAACAATCACTCTTTCTCTTCCTCTCCCACCTCCTTTTCTCTCTCTTTCCTTCTCCCTTTCTCTCTGACTCTCAACACTTTGAGGAATGACCAGCCACTCTATTGATCTAGTGTTCACCGGATTCCAGGGATTCTTGCCAGGAGCTTTCTCTATCTCAAGAGTCTCCTTACTTTCCAGGATTCTATTCCTCACCTTTTTGTTTTCAACCCTTTTTTTCTTTCTGAGTACTATACTGGTTTACTCTCTTGAACCTCTTTGTTTTATCCTTGGGAAAACCATGGGGGCTAGGTGGTATTATTATCCCCATTTTACAGATGAGGAAACAGAGTCAGATTAAGTGACTTGCTGATTATCTCATATCTTCTAAGTGTCTGAGGCTGGATTTGAACTCAGGTCTTCCTGCAAAATCCAGGACTCTAACCACTGTCTCTTCTATACTTGTAGTGTAGGTTTCTGTGGGCCTCTGGCCTTGCAGAAGTCCCCTACTCCTCCTCATCTTCAAGTGGTGACACCAGGCAGAGGCATGGTGACTCCAAAGTCTTATGTCTTCTTTAAAAAAAAAATTAAATTTTTTCAGTTAAAAACATTTTTATCTCTCTCCCTATTTCTCTCTCTCTTTCTCTCTCTCTCTCTCTTTCTCTTTGTGTCTCTGTCTCAACTTCCCTTCCCACTGAAAAAAAAAGAAAAAGAAAACCCCAGTAACAAATATGCACAATCAAGTAAAACAAATTTCTCCATTGGACATTTCCCTCAAATATATGTCTCATTCTGCATCTTCAGGGCATCAGCTCTCTGGTAGGAGATGGGGAACAGGCTTCATCATCGGAAGTCATTGAGTGTCATTGCAGTCATGGAGCATCATTGTGTTGACCAGAGTTCTTAAAGTCTTTCAAATAAGTTTGTCTCGACAATGTAGTTGTTATATAAAGTGTTACCCTACTTACGCTAATATCTATCTTCATCTCATCATTTTGTCTGGCTAGGCTTCTCTGTGCAATAGTTAGTACCATAATTTGTTCAGACATTCCTTAACTGATGGTACCCTCTTAAGTTCTGGTTCTTTGCCACTATGAAAATAGAGCTGCTATTGATGTTTTTTATACATATAAGAACTTTCCTCTTTCTTTAAACTCTAGGGCGCTTATATCCTCTTTTCCCCTGGCACTCCAGGAATAGTTCCTTGGGTTTAGAAGCTTAACAAAGTCTTAGTTTCTCCCCAGGGGTCTAACAAGTCTCAGTGTATCTCACTGGGAGGAAGGGAGGAGATAAGAAAATGGGGTTAGATATTGTTATTCAAAATCCATGAATCTAATATTCCCTTTCTAAACTCTACTCCAGCTCTGCTTGGTGCCAAGGCTGAATTGAATTCAACGAATATTTATTAAACACTTGCTATGCAAAACACTGTGCTCCCTGACCTCAGGGAACTCACATTCTACTAGGAGGAAATGACACTATCTGTAAAATGAGGCAGTTGGATTATATGACCTTTAAGGTACCTTCTAGCTCTAATGTCTATAATCTTAGATTGTTCACATATGAGTATGACTTCTTTTTTATTTTATTTTTTCTCAGTAACATATAAAAACAGCTTTTAACATTCATTTAAAAATTTTGAGTTTCATATTCTCTCTCTCTTTCTCCTCCCGCCTCCTTGAGAAGGCAAGCAATTTGATATAGATCAAACATGTGCAGTCATGCAAAACATTTCCATATTGGCCGTGTTGCAAAATAAAACAGGCAAAAAAACCCAAGATGAATAAGTATTAATAAGTATTCCGTGATCTGTATTCAGATTCCATCAGTTCTTTCTCTTGAACCCTTCAGAATTGTCCTGGATCACTGCATTTCTGAGAACAGCTAAGTCATTTAAGGTTGATTATCCTTACAATATTGCTGTTCCTGTATACAGTGGTTTCCTGGTTCTGCTCAGTTCACTTTCCATCAGTTCATGGAAGCCTTTTCAGGTATTTCTGAGAGCATCCTGCTCTTCATTTCTTTTAGCACAATAGTATTCCATTACAATAATATAACACAACTTGTTTAATCATTCCCCAAATGATGGATATCCTCAATTTCCAATTCTTTGCCACCACAAAAAGAGCTGCTATAAATATTTAAGTCCTTTTCATTTTTCTTTGATATCGTTAGGATAAAGAGGTAGTAGTAGCATTACTCGGTCAAAGGGTATGCACAGTTTTATAGCCCATTGGGCATAATTCCAAATTGCTCTCCAGAATGGTTGGATCAATTCACAACTGCACCAATGATGCACTAGCATCCATTTTCCCACATACCCCCATCATTTGTCATTTTTCTTTTCTGTCATATTAGCCAGAGGATAAGACTTTTCTTGGAGTTGTGATTCCATTCTATAGGATCTTCCCAAGGTGCTGACCCTTATGGGTTCACTCTAAGGTGATAATCACTGTATCCTATTGTACCTTCTCAATTTGTAGAATATAGTACATATCTGCCTATAAAAACCTCTACAAGAGGGGAGAGGAAAAAAGGGAAGGGGAAAGGAAAGAGGGAGATTGGACTATATATCTTAGATGAAGATAATAGATTTTTATAGCACTTTAGAGTTTACAAAGCACATTGTAAGATGAGTCATGCAAATACAATCATCTCCATAATAGAGATGAGGAAAGAAGCTCAAGGACTTAAGGTAGTATGGAACAATCAAGTCAGAGATCCTGAGTTCAAATCCCAGTTTTGCCACTTACTATATATTTGACCTAAGGCAGATTTCTTAACTTCACTGAGTCTCAGTTTCCATATCTATAAAATGAATTTGTTTAATTGGATGACTTCTAAGGTCTCTTCTAGTTTCAAATTCACGTTCCTATGATTTTCCCAAGATCTCAGAATGAATGTTTAGTAATCAAATTAGGACTAGATATCAAGTGTAATGATTCCCAAAAAAGTCCAAGACTTCTAACTACAACATACTGTTTGCTTTAATTTTGTTAGACTTAACTTTCAAGCTTCAGCTCCTGCTTATGACTCACCTTTGTGTTGATTCAAAGTATTTCAGTCCAAACCACGCTCCCCTCCCAAAAACACCTCCCCAGTCCTTTGGGCAGGCAGGTGCTGGTCTTGCAGATCACCTGTCTTTTTTTCCCCTACTCTCTCCATTCAAAAAATCAAAGTGATTTAGCTAGGTTGTTCCTCTGTGTTTCTTGGAACCAGCTGTGTATTGGTTGTGTTTAGCAGTCACCCCACAACAATCACAGTAACAGCAAAGGGTCTGATTCTTCCAAAGAGGTTGCTTTATTTCTTTATTTCTTGCAGAAGTAGTCCCACTTTCAAGTCACACAGGTTTCAGGTAATGACTAAGAGAAGTTATTTCCCTGTTGAATTTTTCTGGTCCAAAAGAATTAATGACCCTCTTCAAAACCAGAATAGACCTTGCTTGTGTATTAATTATAGTTTTATAAATAATAATAATCTCTAAATAATCATAATCTCTTATACTTATCTAACTCTTTCAGATTTTCCTAGCGCTTTGGGATTCCAAACTTTACTTAAGTTATACTGACACCCTCTACGTATAATATTCTTCCAATATGCATGTATGTATGTGTTCCTTTCACTTTGTTCAATATTCTATTTTTATAGATATCTCACTAAAGAGCTGATTTTTGTCCCTTTCTCATTAAAGAAGCTCTATTACAGAAAACAAAGGACCTCAGGGTCATACACTTTTACCAGTCTTGGCCAACATGGATAATTATTTTTTTCTTTTTAAAAAATTTCTCATCAATATCTTTTGTTTTTATATTTCCATTGTTTTCAAGTATTTCTCCTCCTGCTTTCCTACTTGTTGAGCAATACCCAAAACAAAGACTTTTTAAAAAGAGCAAAAAACCAGTGCAACCAAACGAACTGTTTGTAATGGTATGTGCAATATTCTATATCTACGATCTCTCAGTTCTGTAAAGAAGGGAGAGAGGCACACTTTATAAGATAATTTCCAAACAAACATCATTCCTTTGCTTCTTCCATTAGTTCCATGTAGAAGCTAGGTCTTATCTCCATTTATAGGATGACAAAATGAAGTACAGAAGGCTTATGTAAACTGCTCAGGGTCACACAGGGATTCAATGAAAGAGTTGAAACTGGAACCTTGATTTCCCAGCTCTAAGTTCTTCCTATTACAACAGGTAATTTTCTGATTGCGTATAAGTTGAATTTTGACATGTTGTTTGATTGTTTCAGTTGTGTCTGACTCTTCATAACCCCATTTGGGGGTTTTCTTGAGAAAGATACTGAAATGGTTTATCATTTTCTTCTCCAGTTCATTTTACAGATGAGAAACTGAGACAAATAGGGTTAAGTGACTTGTCCAGGGTCACACAGCTAGTAAGTGTCTGATTCTAAGTCCAGCACTCTATCCATTGCGCCACCTGATACCCCCTGAATTTTGGCAAACTGAATCCAATTTCCACTTCAAATCCATTATAGAGTATTAGAACCATCATCAGGACTCTAAAGGACCATACAGATTGTTTCATCCCACCCTTCCTTTTTGCCTGTGAAGTAAATGAACTCAGGAAGGTGTGGCAATTTGCCCAACGTCAAAGTTGCATCATCTTCACATCTGATTACTCTGCAGTGGAGACAAGGTAATGAAGTGGGGAAAAAGCATTGGCCTGGGAATCCGCGGGACTGAATGATGGGCAAATATCTGAGTCTCAGTTTTCTCATCTATCAAATGGGGATAATAGGGCAACAAAGACAAGCA
The DNA here is from genome assembly GCF_028372415.1 of Notamacropus eugenii. NCBI lineage: Eukaryota > Metazoa > Chordata > Mammalia > Diprotodontia > Macropodidae > Notamacropus > Notamacropus eugenii. The sequence continues at coordinate 311,739,175 of NC_092876.1, forward strand.
GGATAACTTTGAAAAGTACAAGTTTAAGGAATTACAAATTTTAAAGGAAAAACACACTGTACCTAGGAGACTTTCATGCCTTCATGCACAATATTCTGTCTCTGTTTTACTTTGTATATGCAAATGCTCATTTTATTTAGGTTTGTTAAGTTGAGATTTTTAAAAATTAAAATGTTTAAATGGGCTTAATAATAATTGTACTCTTGGTCTCACAAGGTTGTTGTGACAGAAGTGTTTTGTAAAACTTAGCACTACAGCAACAACAACATAGTGAACAGAGGAATCAAGAAACCTGGCCTGGGTTCAAACCCCATCGCTCCCACATGTTAGTCATGTGACCCTGGAGACACAGGTTACTTAGGCTCTCAGTGCTACCAAGTAATTCTCTAAAACTATAAACTAAGCATTTGTCAATTTTCTTTTCTCCCTGAAGCAGCTGCCCTGTGGAAATTTCCCAGGTCAATCAAGTAAAAATTCCCTGAATTTTCCCCCCTACCCAACCATACTCACCAAAAAAAAAAAAAAGTGTCACACAAATGTGATTAGTTACAGACATAGCACAAAATGACCTAGATATAAAAAGTCATATCATAAAGAAATTAGAGGAGAATGGAAGGAAATGCCTTTAGCAGCTCTGCATAGAATAAGACGTTAACCAAACAAGGAACAGAGATGATCATAGGAGATAAAAGGGACAATTTTGATCGCATAAAATAAAAAAAGATTTTTCACAAACGAACTCAATGGAGCTAAAATCAGAAGGGAAGTAGTTAACTGGGTTGGGGGGCTGGGGGAGAAGAAATCTTTGCAGTAAGTTTCTCTAATAAAGGTCTGATATCAAAGAATGATTCAAATATATAAGATCAAGAGCTATTTTCCAAAAGATGAGTAGTCAAAAGATATGCACAAGCAGTTCTTAAAAGAAGAAACAACCATTTGAAAAAGATGTTCCAAATCACTAATTTTTAAAATGCAAATTTTAAAGCCTCTGAGATCAATAGTCAATAAACCTTTATTAAGTACTTATTATGTGTCAAGTGCTATAATACTAAGCACTAGGGATACAAATATGAAAAAAGAAAAAGTCCATGCCCTCAAGGAACTTACAATCTAATAAGGGAAAAACACAGAAAAAGAAAAGGAGGAGAGAAAGTACCTGATGTGGGAATATGGCCACAGAAATCCCAAAGTAATGCAGCCAGATAGGAAATGAGGAAATGTGTGTCTTGTCTTTTTCTTAAATGGAGATTTCAGAGTTTGTGGCTCTGCTCTCCAATCAGAGAAACACTGAGTAGGAGTGAGGTTCTACCTCATCCATCAAATTGGCAAAAATAACAATAAAAGAAAATGACAATTGTTGAAAGAGATGTGTAAGAACAAGCACAGTAATAACCTTCTGTGAATTAATTGATCCAGTCATTATGGAAAGCAATCTGTAAGTTTGCCCCCAAAGTAACCAAACTGTGTACATATTTTGATGTAACAATATCACTTTTAGGCATGTACTCCAAAGAAATAAGAAAAAGAAATAGGAAAAGAACTCATATGTACAAAAATATTCAAAGCAACATGTTTTGTTGTAGCAAATAACCGGAGTCCAAAGGGGGTGTCATCCACTAGCAAAAGGCCAAACAAATTATGGCGTGTGAATGTAATGGGATATTATTGCTTTATAATTAAATCATGAAAGGAATAGTTTTGGGCAGACCTGGGAAAACTTGTATGAACTGATGCATAGTGAAGTGAGCAGAACCAGGAAAACATTATATGCGAAAACATTATATACTAGAAAGACAAACAACTTTGAAAGGTTTTATCAGTGCATTGACTAACCATGATTTTAGAGGACAGAGAATGAAGCATGCTTGACAGAAAAAGAATGGACTAGACTAGAGAGTAAGGAATGGGATGTACATTTTTTGGATGTGGCCAATATATTTTTTGCATTATTATTCTAACTTTTTACATGAAGGATTTTTTTATGGGATTAAGAGGTGTTAGTTACAATGATAAAAGAAGGATGGAAGATAGGAAGCAAGGAATAAAGGAAAAGAAGGAAAGAAGGAAGGAAGAACAAAATTTTAATTATTAGAAAAAAACAGACATAACACAAAATGGATGAGGTGGAAGTTTCTGCCTGCTGCCTCTGTCATTAGTGATGGAGGAAGACCTTAAAAGCAATAGAAGAATTTGCTTTTCAAAAATCCTTTTTGGAATTTCAAAAATCACTTTATATGTATGACAAATTTAAAATTTCATGTGTTATATTTTCATTAAGTAGGACTTTTTTGCATTCTTTTAAAAATTTAAGTTAATTTCTAATTAATGAGCATTTTTAAGCCTACTATCAACCTTCAAATGAGTAAAAGAAAAAAAGAAAAAAAAAGAAAAACTCGTAACAAATATGCATAGTCAAAAAAAGCAAATTTCCCTTTTTGATCACATCCAAAAATGTAGGTTTTAATCTTCATCTTGAGTCTATGGCCTCTCTGTGAGGAGCCTGGTAGAATATTTCATCTTCAGTCCTCTGACACCATGGTTTGACATTGCATTCATCAGAGTTCTAAAGTCTTTCAAAGTTTTCTTTCTTTGTAGTGTTACTGTATCAGTTATCCTGCTGGTTCTGCTCACTTCATTCTGCCTCGGTTCATGCAGGTCTTCCCAGTTTTCTCTGGAACCATCCACTTTGTCATTTCTTATGAAGCAATGATGTGCCACTATTTTAACATAATTTGTATAACATTGCCTAATAGATATTTTTGCTAATATAAAGAGAGCAATTACAAATATTTTTGTACACATAAGGCCTTTTCCTCTTTTTTTAATCTCTTTTGGCTTAGGCTTCATAGAGGTACACCCTTGTATTACTAAACATTTGATGAATTTATTAGGTACTATACAAAATGTTGAATGAAGCATACTCAAAGCATACATACTCACACATATATATGTATATGTGTGTGTATATATATACATATGCAAACACACATATGTATGTAATATATATATATATGTATGTATGTTTCCTAGGCTGTCAGACTTCAAATTCCAGTACATAGATGATTGACATGGGAGTAAGAAAAACCTGGATCCAAGACCTGCCTTAGACAAATAGTACCTACGTGACTACAAGCAAGTTATTTAACTTTTCATTGTCCTTTGACAACTCTAAAATTATTAAGTTACAGATGAGTCACTGATCTCAGCCTCATCAACGGTGAGAGCTCCCAACACTGATGAAATAGTAGGATCTGGACCAATTTAAAAAAACAAAAACGTCTCTTGGGTTTTAGATGTAACTTCACTCTCAACCAGCCATGAGGAAGTTCCCTGAAAGAGAGCCCTGTGATATTGCATGCTGGGTGGGTTGAGAGAGATATGACTCCTAATTAGCTAAAAAATCTCTTGGTCCTAGATACTATACAAGAGTGGAGAGACTGAAGGGAGAATTCAGAGTCTGAGAGAGATAAGTAAAAGTCAAGGTGTGAACTTTTGAATAGCTTACTGGAGCCCTGAGGTCAAAGCAGCATTTTTTATAAATGCTGGTTTCCTCCAAATTGTATCCTTAAACTATCAATATTTGAGATAGGCTACTAGATAGATATAGCTCTAGTCCAACACTTTTCATGGAGATAAAAGATTGAAGAGTGATCATCCAGGCATGGCTGTTCTGGATTTTGCCTGTTTCTCCTTAACTAAACTAGTGGCTAGACAGCAAAGGTCCTCCTCCTCCCCCTACAAAGGTGGAAATCTGTTTCCCTTTGGAGATGAGGAATTTCAGATCAGGCATCTCTCCATCTATGCCACACATGGACCAATAATTTTATATTAGACAGTTCACATATGCACATATGCACAAACAAGAAATAGAGAGGATTAGAGAAGATAAAATGAACAATTTTGATTACACTAAATTAAAAAGGGTTTGCACAAACAAAACCAGTGAATAGAAGGGAAGATTAAGATTAATCTAATTTAAGACTAGGAGGGAAATAGTTAACTGCAAAAAAAAAAATTAATCTCTGTATGCAACTTTCTCTGATAAGGTCTCATTTCCAATATACATAAAGAATTGATTCAAATTTATAACAATACAAAGCATTCTACAATTGATCTAAATAGGTCTAAGTATATGGACAGAAGTTTTCAAGGGGAGAAATCCAAGCTATCAGTATCCACATGAAAAATTTTCCAAGTTAATAATAATTAGAAAAATTCAAATTAAAACAAACCCCATATCTATCAGATTAGAACACCTGACAAAAAAAATAGTGACAAATTTTGGAGTGGCTACAGGAAAACAGGCATATTGATACATTATTAGAATTGTTGTTAGTACGGACATTCTGAAAAGCAACTTGAATCTATGTTCTGAAAATTAATAACTGCATATACCCTTTGATTGAGAAATATCATTACTAGGCTTATACCCCAAAAAAGATCAAAGAGAGAGGAAAAAGACTCACCTTTACAAAAATATTTACAAAGGGTTTTTTTTGGTGTGTGGTGGCAAAGAACTAGAAGCTAAGAGAGGTGTTCATCAATTGGGAAATGTCTGGACACAATATGGTATATGAATGTATCCATGCCATCAGAAATGATGAAAGGAATATTTGTGAATCCTAGAAATGCTTGTATGAACTGATGCAGAATGAAGTGAACAGGACCAGGAGAAAATTGTATACAATAACAACAACATAATTTAAAACCTTGAAGAACTTAAAAATTCTGATCATTGCACTGGTCATCCACAATTCTACATGACTGATGATAAAGCTACCCTCCTGATGTAGTAAAGATGAACTCTGCAGAAAGTGACATAGTTGTGGACATGGTCATGAGGGAATTTGTTTTCCTATACTATGCATTGTTATGATGGTTTTGTTTTTCCTTCTTTTTTTTAGTTGGAGGAGAAGAAAGAGAAAATAAATATTTATTAGTTGAAAAATATCATTTAATTATATGTATTTTGGGGGATTAAGTCTAGAGTCTAGCTATATAGTTTGTATGGTGAAGTGGAAGGGAAACTGGGCTAGAAAGCAGCAGATTTGGGTTCTAGTCCAGGATCCATCAATGACTTTCTATTACTTTATCCTTGTAGCTCTCACTTCCTCATTTTTCAAATGAGGGGGTGTGGGATGAGGTCCCTGCCAGCTGTAACATCATATGGTTCTATGGCTCTTTTTCTAACCTGGGTCCTTATTCCAATGACAAGATTCAGTTTTGCTGATGTGTTAGGTTAATATAATAAGGAGGAACTGCTTACTAAAGTCCCTAGATTCACAAATTCAGCAACTACAACTCAGGTGGTAACAGGGATCCCTAGGCAACTAGCCAAGACTAAACACTGCTGCTACACTTTGGCAAAGAGTCTTATTCAAGTGGTCAAACAAGGACTATTGTTATCTAGTATGAACCTCCTTTTCCAAACCTGACCTTCCATGGACATCATGTGTCTCTTGGGGAAGACCCAATTTACCTCCTACACTGTGAAGCTGCTCCAAGGAGAAATGGGTCAACATGATGACTGCCAATTACAAAACTGGCATTCTTCAGGATATACAAGGGCAGGACTTGAAGCAGATGGGAGGGAGGCAGATCAAGGGGTGAACTCATTTTCTTCATTTTGGCCCAAATAACTAACTAATCTTTAGTAAGCACTAACGAAAACCAGTTTCTGTGATTACCTGAAGAACTCCCTGCAAGTGCCATTGTATGTCAAAACCTGAGTTTTCCCCTCTAGTTCATTCATTCAACAGTCATTTATTAAACATCTGTATTAGCAACCACACCAGCACACCCAGGATGGGCTGCTAGCACAGGTTCTTTATCTGCTTTTCTAAAGGGAAGACAGCTTCAAAGGGGTCTACAATCTTATTTTAATTAAACAGTGCAGACAGATAAACAGAAAGAAGTGAGTATCCAAGAAAGAATTCAATAGACAGAACTCCAGCTGTCTAAACAAAGTGATATAACAATTTACATTACCAGACCAGGGAGCACCAACATCTGGGTTCAAAAAGTCAGAGGGTGTCTTAGCAATGGCTACTCAGAGTCTTGTCTGGCCAAATCATAAAGACAACGTTCTTGCAGTGAGTGGGCTCCAAAGTAAAATACCAGCCTTCCTGTGTATGTGTGTGTGTGTGTGTATGCATATATGCATGTATGTATGCACATGTGTGTGTATATATGTATATACGTATGTATATGTATATATGTATATAGCAACGATTCGGCCCCTGATTGGCAGAAAAGCTTGAAAGTCCATGAGCTTAGAGCATAATGGGCTCAGTACCTGCCAAGGCTCTCTGTGACTGAGAATGTATAACAGTTGTGAACTGAGCCACAATTTAAAGGAGCAAGACATCCGTGATTGAAATATTTGTGTACCTGGGAACACAGCTCTTGTTCCAAGGGAGAAAGAGACCCAGGTGGTCATATAGGCCTATTAATGGACAGGGAAGTTCTTATATTCCATTAACCCTACAACATCTTACGTGTGCTATGCAAGAGGTGGGATAGCATAGCGAACAGAGAACAGTCTATGGAGTCAGGAAGTCATAGGTTCAATTTCCAATTCTGCCACCATAATATTTGTGTGACTCTACGCAGATTACTTAGCCTTCAGTACCCCACCAAGACTAAATTACAGAGAAAGATAATAAGGTCACCTAGATAGGTGGTGAAGTGGATAGAATGCCAGGCCAGTAAGTCAAGAAGACCTGCTTTCAAATCTGGCCTCAGACACTTACCAACTGTGTGACCCTGAGCAAGTCACTTAACCCTGTTTGCCTCAGTTTTCTCAACTATAAAATGGGGACAATAACAGCATCTCCCTCAAAACATTGTTGTGAGGATCAAATGAGATAATATTTGTAAGCTGGGAAGAGGGGAGTGTTTGGGAGGAAAACTAGTGAACTTTGTTTTGGACATGATGAGTTTGAGATGAGGCAGTCAATTCAGGAAGTTCAGTAGACATTTGGAGATGTGAGACTGAAGCTCAGGAGAGAACTTAGAGTAGATATATAGATATGGAAATCATCTGCAGAGAGATAACAAGTGAACCCATGGGAGGTGAAGAGATCACCTGGTGAGTTTGTTTTTTTTGTTCATCCTTCTGTCCTTTGTTCTCCAAGAGGACCAATTTGGTCTGTGAGTGAATCCAGTTTAAGTGAGGCAGAGCTGTGCAAAGTCATCAGCCTCACTCTCTACTGCTTTGGCATAGAGGGAAAAGAGACAAGGGCTCAGGATAGAACCTTGAGGGAGCCTCAGCAAGAAGACTGAAGCATGGTCAGATGTGTAGGAGGAGGACCAGAAAAGGGCAGAATTAGGAAAACTACAGAGGAGAAAGTATATCGGAAAAGAGGGGGATCAACAGTTTCAAAGGTGGTAGAGAGGTCAAGAAGGACAGGACCGAGAAAAGGCAATGACCATTGAAAGATTAGTTTCAGTTGAATGATGGGATTGGAATCCAGACTACAAAAATTTTAGAAGCAAGTGAGAAGTGGGGGTGAGTAGTGTGAATGGTTTCTCAAGGAGTTTGGCAGAGAAGAGGAAGAGACGTGTAGGACAATAGCTTGTAGAGATCAAAGGAGGGTAATTTTAAAGGTGAAGGAGACATTGTGGTATTTGTAGGCAGCAGGGAAGGAGCCAACAGATAGTGAAAGATTAAGTTTGTGAGAGAGTGGGAGTGGCAGAGAAGACAATATGTTAGAGAACACAGAATGGAATGCAATTTGGGGTCCATGTAGAAGGAACTGCCTGAGCGAGGAAGAGATTCACCTCTTTATATAAAAGGAAGAGAGCGAGTAACGTGAAGTGAGGAGGAGAGAAAAAGAGCAGGAGACGCTTAGCATTGATTTGTTCTGTGAAGTATGAAGCAAGGCCTTTCCTCAGCTGAGGGGTGGGGATAGGGAGATTTGCAAGAGAATGAAAAGGTTTGGAAAAGCCTCTGCAGTAAGTGGGATAATGAACTGATTATGGAGATAGGAAGGGATTGCTTTGCCAATGTGAGGGCATAGTTGAGATTATGTGACCTATATCTGTAATGGATTACAGTTAGTTAGCAAGGTTTTGAGGAGCAGGGGATGTGGGATTTCATTAGCATTCTAGAGGGAATTCCTAGGGGAGAAAAATCTCTCTATTAATGCAAGTCAGCACTTCTGATCACATAGCCTTGGAGCAGGGTTTCTTTACCTATATTTTATCATGGGCCCCTTTGGCCATCTGAAGAAACCATGAAATGAAAACCATCTGTCTGTGAATCTCTTCTCAGGATTATGGTATTTTTTTTTTACATTTCCCATTTATTTAATATTTTCCCCCAATTACATGTAAAAACAATTTTAACTAGTTTTTTAATTGAGTTCCAGGATTATGTTTTTAATTGCATAAAATAAAATATTTAGGATTACAAAGAAAATCAAAGGTGAGAGAAAATAAAAATATAAATTTTTTTCTATACAAAATCATAGATCTCCCTCCCCAAAATGCATTTTATCGACCACAGGTTTAAGAATCCCTATCTTAGAGAGTGGCCTCAAGTAGAGAGTGACTTGTCCAGGGTCATATAATCAATTTGTCAGAGGCAGACCTCAGATTCTGGTCCTCCTGGTTTTGAAGTTCACTCTCTAGCTTGCTACACCTGATTGGCCTGAATTTTTAGGTATCATTGAGTTAGAACTGGAAAGGACTTTAAACTAAATCCCAGATCCTAGTTTTGAGGCAGAAAAATAGAGGCAGAGTAAGATGTAAAGATAAATAGGATAAAGGTTTTGCTCTCAAGGAGTTTATAATCTAATGGGAAGAGACATGCACAGTGATAAATAAAATACTATTTAATCTGATGGTATACCCAAGAAATCCTTATTATGAAATCCAATGGCCTTTTAATTTTGTTTTTCTCTTTCACTTTGACCTCGTTGGGGCACACTGTGCTTCACCCTTTTCCCCTCCCTTCCGACCTCTGACCTTCAGGACCTCACTTATTCATAGTTATTAACACCACCACTGTCCAATCTCTTTTCTTACCTAGTGTTTTGAATGAGAGCTGATTCTGCCTACTATTCACTGGACTCTTGGGGGAAGGATCCTCAGTCAAAAGTTACTATATTCCCCTCATATGACGGGCAGACTTCTATCTTCTCCTTTTCTAATCCCAATGATACAGAATCCTCAGTTCCCAAAGCAAGCCCCTTCCTTATCCCCACTATCACTGTTTCTGCTTATAACTCATTCACTCCAGCTATTCTCTCAAGTCTTCATCCAGACTCTGTTCTCACCTTACATCTTGCTCTCTGGAATTCTGCTCTGTTGTTAATGAACTTTCCTTTCTCTCGGACTTTTCCTCCTGCCCTTCTTCCATCTTCTTCATTCTTGGAGACCTGGCAATGTCCAGAAGACATTATATCTCTGGCCACCTATTCTGGCATTTGCATATAAGTGCTCACGTCCCAAGAAACACTTGCCCAGAAGGAGTAGGTACATTCTACTCCCATTACCACACTTTCAGACCATCTTTCTGTCACCATCACTTAGCAAACTTTCCTGCTTTGACTTTCACTCCATCCAGGTATATTGTCCAATTCTGATACTTGTGACAGTGACTTATTACTCGGGTCATTTACTATACCTCCTGTCCCAAGGAATTTGGTGCCTAGCTCACAGTCTTCTTCTTCACCCTAACCCCTGCCCTAATACTTGAAAATTTCAAAGAAGATATTGATGTCCCCTTGATGAGGGCTGGAAGGGTACCTCATGGTACCAGGGGCAGGTCATCTGGAGAAGAATTCACAGACTCAAGTATTGTTGAGGTCAAGGTAAAGATTTACTACACTTTTCAGCTGGCAAGCATTCTTAGGGAACCTGCAAACTTAGAGGGGTACAGGGAAAGTTTATATAAGATATTCTATAGAAAACATGTGCCATGGTATTAGGGAGTGGTCAGTTCTTAAAGAAACATGCACTTTTGGTAACTACTGTGCAGGTATTTTACCCAAAACTTATCAGGAATAGCCCAAGTCAGGGAGGCTACCTGGAGGTGTAGTTTTAGACTTGAAATGTCACTAAGCCAACTAATGGTCAGGGCTGGCTCAGAAATACCAGGCTGCTCTCATCAGTGTCTTGCTAGACAAGATAAATGTAAGGGAGTATATGTATGTCTAAGTATAGGATACATATGATTGGTCAGTGAGTAGTAAATGTCATTATGACCCAGTGCGCAGCCCATTCAGCTGGTACACAGCTGGTTAAGCCTAATTGAGTTCTATAGGTACAACTGGCTACTGGAGCAGGTTGTTGCTAGGGCAGACTGTGTCCTTGGGCTGGGGAGAAACTGCCTGGGATAGTGTTTTGAGGCTAGAGAGAAAAGTGATTTTAAAAAAGAAAAGTGATTTTAGAATTGAGGCCCAAGCACATGCACCCAAGCACCCCATGTGGCCTCCCAGTTCATCAATTTCTTCAAATTCTATGATCTATAGATTCAAGCCGCAGCTGCACATATGGATAGTAATAATGCTTGATCTCATCATCACTTACCTTTGTTCACCTTCCATGGTTAAATACTCTGAAATCTCTTTGTTGTTGTTGTACACTTGTTTCAGTCATATCTGTCTCTTCATGATCCCCTTTTTTGGTAGGGTTCTCTTGGCAAAGATCCTGAAGTGGTTTGCCATTTTCTTCTCCAGTTCATTTTACAGATGAGAAAACTGAAGCAAACAGGGTTAAGTGACTTGTCCAACGTCACACAGCTAGTACATCTGAGGCTGAATTTGATCTCAGGTGTTCCTGCCTCCAAGCCCAGCACTGTATCCATTATATCACCTAGATGCCCAAAATGTCTTTATTCGACCATGATCTCCTAACTGCCTACTTCTCCCTGTGGCTCCTTTTTCTTAAACCTATCCTTTCAGCCTCATTATGACCTCTAATCTCTCCAACTCCTAATATTCTCCCAAACTCCTGCTCTAGCTTGACTTTCTTGTATTTCCAAATGTGGAACCATAGTCAACCCTACATTGTCCTCTTCATTCAAATGCCCTACTTGTCCTATCACTCAGACCTGTCAAAGGTCCTGGACTCTGATTAACTGGCCCCTTCCCCCACCTGCCTTCTCCAGTCTTGCTGCTGAACAGTGCTAGAAGAAATCACATCTACTTGGAGACTGAGTCCACTACAAATTAATGTTATCTGACCTCAGTTGGGTCTCACCAAGCCAGGCAATCCTCTTACTCCTAATTGATTCTCTATTACATTCCCCACAATCTTTTCTTTGTTTGTTGACACTCCTTATACCATCCACTGCCCCCTCCCTCTCAACAGAGCACCAACTCATACTTTACTGAGAAAAAAAGAGGCCATTTAAGCATTTGAAATAAATCCTCTCTTCTTTTGGTCTGTCTCAAAACTCCTTGACATTATCCCACATTCTAGTGTGGAATCCATTCAGGATTCAGTCAAAGGGCCACACTTGAGGACCTAAAGGTTCCCTGCCTCTGCACTAGTGCTTTGGTGAAGTAGTGAACAGTCTTCTTGTCATGATCAATCCTCCATCCTATTCCTTCTATCTCCATTGGCAGGTTTCCACTCCAATCCTCTCTTCTCTTAATTTCAGCCTTTCCCTTTCTAATGTCCCTGTCTTTTATCCTTAAATTTTTTTTCACTTGACCCTTCTATCCCCTCAAGGGGTCATATGACTGTTTCATTCTTTGTATTTATATTCACAGAACCTAGTGGTGAGTGGGCTGCTAGGTGGTGACGGGGAAAGAGTGCCCGGCCTGGAGTCAGGAAGACTCACTTGCCTGAGTTCAAATCTGGTCTCAGACAGTTAATTGCTCTGTGACCCTGGCCAAATCACTTAACCTTCTTTGCCTCAGTTTCCTTATCTGTAAAATAAGCTGGAGAAGGAAATGGCAAACACTCCAGTATCTTTGCCAAGAAAACCCTAAATGGGCTCACACAGAATCAGAACTGAAAAATGACTCAACAACAGCGCTAAGTAGAAGCTTGATTAAATGTTGATTGATTGTTCTAAGCTCCTAGGAAAAGCTATCTAGACTAATTGCTTCCACTTCTTCTTTCACTTCCTTTTCAAATATTATTTTTAAATTTAATTTTTTATTCTGAATGCAACACCAAAAACTAGTATCTAGTTATATATAGAATATAGAATAGAAAAAGAAATCTATACATAAAACCTGAATCTCTTTTCATTATTGTTTGCTTTGAAAAATACATGATAAATTCAGCTCATTAGCTTAAAACCTCTCCTGCTGGCCTTTGTTTTCTTCTGATTTTCCTTCTGTTCTCTTCTGTGAACTCTTAAAACTTTGCAGTAGCACTCCTCTCTCTCTCTCTCTCTCTCTCTCTCTCTCTCTCTCTCTCTCTCTCTCTCTCTCTCTCTCCTCTCTCTCTCTCTCTTTCTCTCTCTCCCTCCCTCCCTCCCTCCCTCCCTCACCTCACCTCACCTCACCTCACCTCACCTCACTCTGAACCATCTCCTACCAATCAAAAACTGGAAAAAAAAAAACCCAAAACCTTGCAGCAAATAAGCAAAGTCAAGGAAAACAAATCTAGATGGCAGTCAAGTTCAGAGATCCATGCTTCCTGTACACTTCAGGTCAATTAGCTCTCTGTCAGGACGTAGGTAACACGCTGCATCGATGGTGCTCTGGGAACATGAATGGACTTTGTTTTGATAAGAGTTCTTAAATCTTTCAAAGTTTTTTTTCCTTTACGATATTATTGTCTTTTGTGTAAATTCATCTTCTGGTTCTGTTCACTTCACTCTTCATTGATTCACACTGGCCAGGATTCTCTGAAATTGTTTCTTTCATCACACTCACATGCTGGGATTTGTTCAGCCATCCCTCAATTGATGGGCACCCCTTAGTTTCTTTTCTTTCTCTCTTCTTTTTCTTTTCCTTCTTTCTTGCCTTCCTTCCTTCCTACCTTCTTTCGTTCCTTCCTTCCTTCCTTCCTTTCTGTCTTTCTTTTCCCCTTCCAAGATCAGGAGGCTTGTCTTCCTTGTGACTATTCCCTTCTAGTCTTACCCTCCCATTCACCCCGTTTCCCACACCTGTTGCTTCCCGATTGAGTTTAGCGCATCTCTGTCCTTCATTCCATGCAGGTGTTCAGTGTGTCCGTTCAACCTTCCTTTGTCCACCTTAGATCACAGCCTTCACTCACTTCTCAGCCTCTCAGTCTGGCTTCCTACTTCATTCCTCAAATGAAATGACTTTCTCCGAGGTTCCAGTGATTTCTTCTCCATCTTAACGTTTGTGACTGCCCTCTCCGTGTTCTCCTCCCGTGTATCCGACTGTTTCTTCATGGTCTTCTTTGCTAAATCATCATCCTGTCCTGTCGCGTAATTGCAGTACCCAGAGCCCTGTCCTGAATGTTCTTTTCTTCTGTCTCTACCTGTGCCTCTCTCTGGGTCTCTGTATATCTCTGCCTCTTTCTCTCTGTCTCTGACTGTCTTTCTCTGTCTCTCTCTCATCCGTTTCCACGGTTTCCACTCCTCCAGATTCCTCTCTACATCAGTTTCCCTCCTCCATTCCAGATTTTTCACTCAGGTAACAGATTTCCACTGGATGCCCTAGAGGCATCTGAAACTCAGTATGTTCCAAACAGAACTCATTATCCCCCCTCCCCCTCTGTACTCATCTTCCAAATAGCTCTATTTCCACTGAGGGCACCAGTACGCTCCCAATCACCTGGGTTTGTAACCTAAAAGTCACCCTTAACTCTTTCTTCGCCCTCACCTCCCTTCAACCTCATCGATTCAGTTGCCAAGTCTTGCCTAGTCTACCTCCCCAACATCGCTCCCATCATCACTTCTTTCCACTCACACAGCCTCCTGTCTAGTCCAGCTCTCTTCATCTCTCACCTGGACTACTGCAATTGCCTCCTGATTGGTTTTCCTACTTCCAGACTCTCTCCTCAACAGCCCATGCTCCACAGAGCTGCAGAACAGATCTGACCCAGTCACTCCATTGCTCAAGGGATCTCCAGTGGCTTTAATTATCTCTAGGATCAAATAGAAACTCTTTTTTTTTTTTTGGTATGTAAAGTCCTGCCTATAGGCTTATTATGTATATCCTAGCCATTTCCAAGGCTGACTTGCTATTACTATATTTGCTGTTTAATTTCTTGTTTCCCCATCTTTGATCAGGTTGCCCCTCCTACTTGTAATGCACCCCCTGATCACTTCTGTGTTAGAGAATCCTAAGATTCCTTCAGGCTCAGTTACCATCTCCTAATCAGGTCCTATCCTGATGCAACTGGTTGTTGGCATTCTTCTTTCCATCCCCCACCCCTATCTTTGCATCTGTGGTATCATGGGATCATAATTTAATGCTGGAAGGGAAGAGAAAGGCTATCTGCTCTAACCCTCTAATTTTTTCAGATAAAGAAACTGAGACCCAGAAAAGTGATAAGACTTGCCCAAGGTAACATAAGTAGTAAACAGCAGAATTAGTATTTGAAACGGGTCCTCAGACTCTAAATCCAGCACTTTTCCCTGACATTAAACAGTTAATCTATCCAGAGACTACCAGGTGATCAGAGAGGGATGGGCACCCAGGATCTGCTGAATGTGATTGACTGGGATCTTTAGGTTTCTTTTTTGTTGTGGAATGGCAAAGTTCTTCCAAGCTCCATGACTGTCACCATAATGACTGGCCAATGTGACCAGTGAGCCCAGCAGCCAAAGATTAAATTTAAATAGTTTTAGAGCAGAGATGAGACTATGGATACATTTTGTACTTATGTATTTATCTGCACCCTTCATCCTCCCCCAATGAAAATCTATATTCCCTAGAAAGCTGGCACTTTCATCTTTGTGTTTGTATCCCCTGTGTCTCAAAAGCAGAAGACCTTGGCCCTTAATCCATGCCGAAATTTCCCTGCTTCACCTGATGCCATGATTCTCCCTTCCTCTCTAATTGTTCCTTCTCATTTTCTTTTAACATTGTTCTCCCACCTCTGAAAGTCGGGTTTACCTTAAGCCTCTGTAAGGATCTCATCTTCCTCTAATTTTCCCTAGCATTTTGCCTGGATGTTTTCTTTATGCTTATTATCCGGTGCTTGCTGTCATATTTAAACTCATCCTTTCCATCAGACTATGAACCCCTTAAGAGCAGGGTACCTATTGTATTTTTGTTATTATCTAGCAGAACTTCTTTTGACTTAAGAGGAAAATAAAGTGAGATGGAGAAACAGCTTGACCTCAGTTTCCATCTTGTCTCTGACCTTCTTTCTTGGGAAAAGTCACTTAAATTTCAAGCACCCCAGGCAGCTTCTCTAAGACTTAAGTTATAGACAATTGCTTATCTTCATCTGTGAAGGGAGTTCCTGCCCTGAAAATCCCCCTACACTGATGAAAGCACAGATCTAGCCATATATACAAATATATATGTGTATGTATGCATGTATAAATAGATAGAGCAAATGAAGGTGAATTGACTTCCAGAATGATCCTTCTTTCTTTCCTACACTACAGAGATGAGAAAAAAGTGATTAGATATAGTTTGTAAAGTAATTTGAGCTCTTTGGAATAAGGTGTCATATGAAAGCCAAGCACTAATGAGACTTATTAAACCTTATTATCCTCTCAGACTAAGAAGATTTATTATCTCCACTTCAGTCAGGCTGGTATCCTCATCGTCCCATGGACATTCTGGCCCCCAGAGCCTTTGACCTTTCAATTCCTGCCCTCTCTTTTCCACCCCATCCCTACTCCCCATAGCCTCATCCCTCCTTCCCATTTATAAAAATATAACTATTCTTCAAGATGCAGCCCAGATTTCACCTCTTTGGTAAAGCATTTCATGATAGGCTTACACATGTCAGAGCTGGAAGGAATCTCTGAGATTTCATTCAAAAAGATCTCTTTTAGCTTCCCTGTTTTACATAGGAAGGCACTGTGTCCCAGAGAGGACCAAGGTTTCCCCAAGATCACAATTAGCCGTAGATTTAGAACCAGCACTTAGGTTTATCGCCTCTAGTTCAATGGGAAAGAAAAGAAAAGAGAAGAAGACTGAGTTAATATGCACATGTGGCATGTATGACTGAATAAGGGTGATTTGTGTGTTACTGAGACCATTAACAAGTCCTGTGGGCAAAGTCTGAATTCCGTTTCTCTGTGCCCCTACTTGTTTCACCTTTTTCTGTGCACAAGTATACCCATGCCCAAGGTCTGTTTCAGTGCCAGCTTTGATCATAAAGAACACAGCAATAGCAAATATAGCCTGACCTGGTGGTCCTGAAGGAAAAAGATAGCAATTGAAGGGACACCTCTTTCCTCTGTCAAAAGCTGAGAGTTCAAGGGAATTGAGTTGGTCTGCATGGACCATAATCTGATGGCGTGACCACCAGGATTTCTTCCAACCATACAATATTAAACCATACCACGACATGACTTGCACTTGACTTTGTTTTGAGTGAGGGAGGGCTGTGCAGGTCACCAGCCTCACTTCTCCTCCAGAGCCATCTGAATCCAGTGACCAGATATTCATCAGGATGACTAGAGATGACCCAGGATGAGGCAACTGGGGCTAAGTGACTTGCCCAAGGTCACACAGCTAGTGAGTGTCAAGAGTCTGAGGTGGGATTTGAACTCAGGTCCTCCTAACTCCTGCACTGGTGCTTTATCTACTGCACCACCTAGCTGCCCCAAACTGTACAATACCACACCTGGGATGGGTCTTGAAAATCAGCTTGTCTCACCTCCTCATTTTGCTGATAATGAATTAGGATTTCAAAGGGGGAAAGTGACTTGCCTCAAATAATACTGTGACAGTGCAAGAACTGGTTTAAAAGCCACTTCCCCTGACACCCTTTTTAGTGTCTTGTCCTCTACACTGTCTCAGCTGATCTGAGTGGGACATAGATGCCATAAGTTGAAATTCTGAGCTGCCAAGATTCACAGACTGTCAGAGGGATTGCAAAAAAGTCTGAGAATTTATAGTCCCTCCTCGCTTTATAGATAAAGGAACTGAGGCCCAGAGAGGGGAGTGACTTGTTTTTAGACACAGAGCTAAGAAGTGAAAGCACTGGAACTCCAGTCCAGGTCTCCCCACTTCTGACATGAGCACAATGTGCTCATTTTTCCTTTGTACTCTAAGAGAAGTAGCTTTTCACCTTGTTTTGAGGGGGAAAACCACACACCTTCCCTGCCCTCTCTTAAGCCACTGGCCCGCTCAGAGATGCTTTTAAGAGAGGAAGAGAGAGAAGTAAGGGCTGGGGACGTGACAAGGGTAACTGCCAGGGATGTGGCCCATTGCTGCGGCCCATCGGGGCTGCCAGGTGCTTTAGGATGGAGATGTCTCTTTGCTCAGAGCAGGAAAAAACTGGCAGAGATTAGAAAAACAAGCAGCGAGCTGATTAGAAACGCAACCCCCCCTATTTTTAGACTGTCGAACCAATTGTCCTAGTTACTGTCCCTGAGGTGCCCGGAGCTGTCCAGCCCTTTCCCTCCTGAGTGCTGAGATGCAGGGCAGTTAATTGAGAGTCAGCAAATGAACTGAAAGAAATGATCCTAAGCCGTAGAACCATCCGGAGTCATGGATGGAAGGCCCTTTAGACATGGCTTAATAACTCAGGGAAAGCACTTTGGAAACCTTTGAGTAACATGGAAATACTAGCTATTATTCTAATCTTCTTAACTTCTAAAGAAACTGAGGACAAGAGAAGGCAACTGTCTGTTTGTAAGTAAGTTGTCATTGCTATCTTTTGTTTTTATATTATTTAACATTTATATTTAATTTTTTCTTATATATTTAATTTCTTTATATCTTTTATTTTATCTTTCCATCCCCTAAATTTCTCCCTGTATCCCTCCACCTCCCTCTTCTCAGGGAGCCATCAATTATAACAATTTTTTTTTTCAGAAATAAAAGAAAAAGGAAAAAAAATCAGAAAAACTGATCAATCTATGGAAAATAAAGACAAAGTATGAAAGTTCCACTACTGCCTTAAGCAAAGCCCAGGATTTCCCTAATACAATCTCTATAAATCTCACTACAGATACCTCCCACACACTCTTGCAATAATTCAGAGAACCTTAAATCATTAGAGGTGACTAAAGGGACCCAACGGATCATTTAATTCAGCCTCGAGGCCATGCAGGTCTCCCACTCCTGTGCTAGAGGCATCAGAAGAAAGACAGGAAAGATGAAAGTGGCAGAACCTCAGAGTTGGAAGGGACTCCAGAGATCATTGAATTCAATCCGTACTTGAATAATAATTCTTTTCACAGCAGACTAGACAAGTGGTTATCTGCACCCTGCCCAAAGATTTATAATGAGGGAGCATCTGCCACTTACTGGAGAAGCCCCTCCAAACAGCTTCGTTTGCTTTGGGCTCAGGACATAGGCTCCAATCACAACCCAAAATCCAAAACAGGGCAGCTAGGTGGTGCAGTGGATAGAGCACCAGTGTAGGAGTCAGGAGGACCTGAGTTCAAATCTCACCTCAGACACTTGACACTCACTAGCTGTGTGACCTTGAGCAAGTCACTTAACCCCAATTTCCTCATCCTGGGTTATCTCCAGTCATCCTGAAGAATATTTGATCACTGGATTCAGATGGCCCTGGAGGAGAATTGAGGCTGGTGACCTGCACAGCCCTCCCTCACTCAAAACAAAGTCAAGTGCAAGCCATGTCATCATTTCTCTGATGGCATGGTCTTCTTCGGCAACAAAGGACAAACACATGCAGACTTGAGAAAATTCAAGGTACCTTTTTTCTTCTCTATGGTTTTCTTTCCCTTCTTAAAGCTAATTGAAGTTGCAGATACACTGTTTGGGGTTTTCTGGGCAAAGAGTGGTTTGCTATTTCCTTCTCCAACTTATTTCACAGAGGCAGATAGCATTAAGTGACTTGTCCAAGGTCACACAGCTAACAAGTGTCTAAGACCTGCTATGAGTCTTCCTGACCCCAGTCCTAGCACTCCATTCACTGTCCTGCCTGGCTGCCCTTCTTCTTGGATTGGTAAGGTGTACTTATTATATCTTGAAATTTGCTTTAAGTTATGGGCTGTGTCCTATTTCCTCCTCTACTTTATAGGACCTTGGCACATGGCCAGAAGCTGTCTTTTTAGCCTTGAAAAAGGATTTCTCCCAGGTCTCAGCCCATCTCTCAGCATAGTGGTTGTCTGGCCATGTTCCCACAGGCATAGGACTAGGGGGTAAGAGGTCAGAAGAGGTTCTAGGATCCAGGAGCTAGAAGAACCACAGGGAGAAGGGAAGCCTCCTGCCTGATGCCACCTGCCTGAAGAATCAATTAAAATCTCTCTCTTCTGAAGGTTAGTGGCAGAGCCCTGAAGAAAAGGGAATCATTCAAAGAGATCCTACTTTCAATCAACTGGTCAACAAGCATTTAGTAAGGTTATGTAACAAGCACTACTGTACTTGGTGCTGGAAATCCCAAGACAAAAAAGAACCAGTCCTTACAGTTAAGGAACTGGCATTCTTTTATATTACGGGAAACAGCATATATACACATGTATGTATGTACACACGTTTATGTATATATATACGTGTGTATATACGTATGTATATATGTATGTATGTATAAATATATATGTATAAATATAATTGTTAGATTTTTAGCATTAGTCTCAGAAATTGTCAAAGGCTACAAATCAGGGCTTTTGTATTATTTTGTTGATTGTCTAGACTCAAGAAAGTAATGGAAAAATATTCATTTTAAATGTGATCTAAAATTTTTTAGATTTAAAAAACATGTTATGAGCATATCTTTTTTTCTTCCCCTGGATACTGCATGTTAAACCAGCTGGGACACCGCTTGGTTCTAAGAGATCTTTATACGAAATCACAAAATGTCCCCATTCTTCTCCACATTTTCTTTTCTTCTTTGAAAAATAACATTTTTATTGATATCTTTTGTGTTGTACATCACCAAAATTTCTCTCATTATCCTTCTCCCTCCCATGATTTTGGCTTTATGTTCACAGGGAAGGGTGGGAGAACCTTCACACGTTATCACTCCTCCTGGGTTGAATGGTCTCCTCTGGAGTGGCCCAGATTAGACAGTGAATTGGGCCAGACTTTTAGCATGGATATAATCCTAACGTTGCCCCAGCACTGCTCTGAGATTACAGGATTCAGAACTCTCAGGAATCTTGAGCATCTGCTAGTCATTTTTTTTGTTTGTTTGTTTCTTAGGCCCCTTTGACAGTCAGGTCAAGCCTATGAAGCCTTTCTCAGAATACAATTTTTTTAATTCATAGAATGAAATAATTTGATTATAAAAGAAATGAATCATTAAAATTGAAAATTGGAAAAAAAGATATTCACCCCCCCCCCCCCCATACAAGTTCATAAATCTCCTGAAATCTATCTACAGGCCCAGGTTTAAAAACTCTGTTCTAGTACAAACGCTTCATTTTGCATAAAAGGAAACTGAGGCCAGGAGACCAGAAGTGACTTGCTGCTCCTTGCAGGTAGTAACAGGCAGCCAAGAGGTGTTATCAATAGAGTGCTAGACTTGGTATCAGAAAGACCTTCATTTAAATCCAGCCCCAGATACTGTGTGACCCCAGGCAAGTTCCTTCATCTTTGGACGCTTCAGTTTCTCCATGGGTAAAGTGGAGATAATAAGCCTGCTTTCCAGGGCTGTTGTGATGATCAAACGAGATAATGTTTAGGAAGTACTGTGGTCACCTTTAAATAAAATCCAAATCTGCTGATGACAAATTTAGGACTTCGCCACAGACAAGACAAGAAGTAAACAGTATGGATCAGGAAGAGAGCATTAAAGGAAGCAGTGCCAGTCGCAGGGCAGGCCAGCCATCTGAGGGAAGGACCATAGATAAGCAGGCACTCATTACCTCGACGCTCCTGAGGATCTGACCTGGGTGGGCTCAGAGGCTTGAGGCCTACCTCAGGAGCCAGGAGACTGCCTCCCTCGCTGTCAAAGGTGGGAAGAGGAGTCATTAAAACGTAATATGCTTATATGACTGGAGTTATTAAGTGTCCAGAGTTAAGCAGGAAAGCAAATACAGTTCAGTTCATTAGCTTTAATGAATCAACCATCCCTGGGCAGGATGAAAAGGAAAATTATTGCAGAATAAAAATCTCAGTGCATACAGTGGCTTTCTTCCTTTAGATGAAAACTCTTATGGATTGAAAATGAAATACAGTCATAGAACTCAACAGAAACCTTGAGAGAATAACCTCTTATCTGTCTCCAGTGATGTCACCTTGGGCAGGCCCCTTGGCTGTGTGTGACCTGGGGCCCCAGTTTTCTCAGTGAGGGGGTTGGGCTACATGGATGCTTCCCAGAGCAAATATTTGATGATTCTGATGCACAGAGAGAAAGAGGTGACTTCCCCTAAGGTTGAGGGCTTGTGAAGTAAAGGACAGAGCTGAGACCAGGATCCAGGAATCCTGATGACACCCAGAGCACAGAGTCTTGACCTTCTTGTGTTCCTGCCCTGGGCAGGTTAGAGAGGCTTCTGGACCCCTTCTCCGAAAAATATTTTTGAATATATAAAATAAAATACAGAAATAAATAAAATACAAAGGAAACCAATTATATTGAAAATTTTTTTACAAGTTGATAGACTCCAGATCAAGATTTCTGACAGAGCAAAAGATCTTACCACTGTCCCCGAATTTGAAGCCAATAGCTGTTTCCATACAAAGTTAAGAGGTGACATCACCTAATGGATGGTAGTGCTTTTAAATGGAACAAACTTTCGGCCAAAAGATTCAGCTCCACTGGGCTTAATTATCACCTTTATGCAAATAACCCCCAAGTCTCTGTATGCAGGCCTGGTTTCTTCCTTGAGCACCTGTCAGTTCTTCATCACTAACATTCTAGGAGACATTTTGAACTAGATATCTCAGAAGCATCTCAAACTCAACATGTCCAAGACAGGACTTGTTGTCCTGCCTCTTCAACCCACCTGTCCCCCCAAATCTTCCCTATTTCTGTCAAGGGACTCCATTAACTTCCCAGTCACCCAAGTTTGCAACCTTGGTGTAAATCTTCAAATCCTTATTCTCACTCACCCCATGTATTTTGAGGTCATTAGGTGGCACAGTGGATAGAGTTCTGGACTTGGAGTCAGGATAGACCTGAGTTTAAATCCTGCCTCAGATAAATATTAATTAATAATTTATAATAACCATACTCATCAATTTATTATTTATTTATCAGTCATTTACTAATTTATTGTATTTATTACATTAATTATTAATTTAATTAATATTAAATATTAATAATTATTACATAATTTTGGGCAAGTCACTCAAGGTCTTCCAGTCTCAGTTTTTTCATCTGTAAAATGGGGATAGTTAATAGCACTTACCTCATAGAATTGTTGTGAGGATGAAATAAGAGAATGTTTGTACAAACCTGTGATTATTTAGTCACTTGTCAATTCTACCTCCACAGCATCTCTCATATCCATCCCCTTCTTTCCATTCACACACAGCCACCTTCCTTGTACAGGACCTCATCACCATTCACCTGGGCTATGGCAATTGTTTCCTCAATGACTTCCCTGCCTTAAGTCTTTCTCCAGTCCATCCTACACATTGCTTCTTCTTCTGGTGAGAAGACCTCAGACCTCATGTGCTTTCTGATTCCCATCTCCTGCTGCATTGCTTTGAGGCTAGAGATGTGACACCCTCCACTCAATGATTGGTCATACCTTTCACATCCCAGGGCCTCTGAACTCCTGTGGATCATCATCCAAGACCCCTTTCTACACTCCCAACTACCTGATTCCTCATTCTCATTCCCTTCAACCTTCCCACCCCATAGTATCAATCCACCCATTCTTTCCACTGTGCCCTCTGGAATGCCTATTCCATAGGCAACAAACTTCCCTTCATCTTGAATCTTCTCCTCTCCCATTCCTTTTCTGTAGTAGCTCCCTGCTGATGGCACAGCTTTCCTGGCTACCCCTTTCAGTTCTGGCCGCACCTTCATTCATTCTTCTTAGTTCCTTGGCCAAGGTTGGGGAGCTGGGATATCCCTTTGGCACTTCTAGATTCTCTCCCTTCCCCTGTCCCTCAGTAACCTCTCTTCTTCTAAGTTTCATGCTTCTCCTCTATACACACATAATTAAAATCCTGGTCGCTGTTGTCTATGACCTCCTGATCATTCCTCTTCTTTCCTCAATGAATTTGGCACCTGGTCAGATAGTCAATAAGTATTTATTAGGTGCTTCCTATATGCCAGTCACTGTGCTAAGAACTAAGGATAAAAGGGAAAAAAAAGAGGCAGAAGACAGTCCTGTCCTCAAGAAGTTTACAATCCCACCTGAGATGTTGACATACAGATACTATCTCTATCACATGATACTTTTCACAAGTATGAGCTTCATTTATTCAGCTCTCATCTATTAAGTGCAAAGCTCTCTGTGAGACCCATAGAATTGGGGTGGGATGGCACCTTAGTGATACTTCACAGTACCTTTAAACCGTGAAGGAACTTTTCAGCCGCAAAATTGTAGGCTCTAAATAAAGAACATGCCCTATATTTACATAATGTTCTATGGTTCTCCAAGTCCTTTCACAGCCATGATTTTTACTAGAACCTTATGAAGTAGGCTGGGCAGGCGTCATTACACAGATGAGATCAAGGAGGTACTGAAAAATTAGAAGTGATGACCCCTAAATGAGCTGTGGAGGTAGAGCTAGACTATGGATCTGTAGTCTTGTCCTATTTTTCGTTGGATTTTGTTGCTGTTTACAGGGACGGTTTTTGCTTTATCCTCAGCACTTTTAGCCACAGTATCTGGTGCATAATAGATGCTAAAATAAAGGCTTGTTGACTGACTAAAACCTCAGGGACTGGCTTTCTCTTCTTCTCCATCTGTTTTACTTTAGGCTGCCATTCGAACTCTGTCCACTTCTTGCCTCTGGCATGCTTCTTAATTGTCATGCCTGTCCCCAGGCCTCCTCAAGAGTGAGTCATCACGTGAGGAGCATCTTTACAGTGTTAGAACCATCTTTTCCTCTTTTCCCTGAACATAGGAGGTGCTACTTGACTGGGTGAATAAAACGAATCAAAGAATTGTAATGTGAGGATACACTAGCATGGCTCCCCATCCCACCACTCCCAACCTTCTATGGTTAATCTTCCTTCTCAGTTGCAAAGTCCTCAGACCACTAAACAGAAAGCAACAGAAAAGCCTAGAGAAGGAACAGCTTCTAACATCTCACCCATTCATGAAATGGGGCAGTTCTGAGGACTGAAAGTCTTACAACTCCCCGTGGGGGGAATCTATTTCTACATTCCCAATCCTTCTCTCTGATAGATTCTCCAGGATCACCCTATCTGTCCAGGAAGACTTGGGTTTGAATTCCACTTCCCATGCTTGCTGTGTGACCCTGGACAAATCACCTCACTTTTGAGGGCCTCAGTTTCCATATCTGTAAAATGATGGGGTTGGACTCAATAACTGCTCAGAGTTTTCCAAGCTCTAAATCAATGATCCTATGATCCAAGTCTCATCTCTGTCCCACCCCACTTTTCTCATGAAGATTTGTGCTGGTTTCTTAGTGCTGCCTTCAAGGGAACATTAGCTCTATTTGGGGCTACTCATTAAGCCCACTTAGAATTAGTGATGGTATGATAGCTCCACTTTTGATGAGGTCCCAGATCCAAATCCTCTTTATTCTTTAAGGTGGAGCTACAATCTACCATCTCCGTGAGACCTTCCCAAACTCCTTTACTATACAGGCATCTTTCCCTCCCATGATCTCTTGCTGAATTGAGCCATTTGCACCAGAGTTCAGCTCAATTGCAATGTATTGATCTGTTTCATGCACATGCAGGTGCTCTCTCACCAGTTAGACTGTGAGATCCTGGAAGACAGGGATACCTTTCTGTGTACTATTCAATATGTATCACAAGGATGGGCCAATAGTAAATGCTCTGTAAATATTTAACTTGTATTAAGAGGCTAGGCAGCATGCCATGGTGATAGAGATCTGGCTTCACAGTCAGGAAAACCTGGCTTCCAGTCCCTTCTCTTATTCATTCTAGCTCTGCAATCCTGGATGAATTACTTAACTTTTCATTGCCATACTGAGATTCCAAGTCTGGTTTAAAAATAAAAAAGAGAGAGAGCACGCTAAGGAGCACTTGTCATCTGTAAAACAAGGGAATTGGAACAGATGGCCTCTGAGGTCCCTTCTTGGAGCAAAGAAAACCTTCTGTAGTCTTAAGTTCAAATATGGTTTGCTCTACGAACCCATTATGGGATAAACTATTTCTTGGTGCTGCCCCAGTAGCAGCCCTAGCTCAGACTTTCCTCACTGCCACTTTACCTCTACTGACCAGAAATCAAAGGAAAAGAATTCTATCTAGATGGAAGAAAGAATGGCGGGGAAGTCATAAACGTATGTAGGAAAAGCATGGTGAGTTCATGGGGCACCTAGGTGACTATTTTAGCACTTTTCCCCCTTAACGCTTAAGGTTTCTGTTAGTCACTCAGATTTAATCTAAAAAAGTACAAATGGCAATAATCTCCAGTGATTGCCTGCCCACCTCAGATGGAGGGCAGCCAATGATGCTGGGATAGTTTCAAAATGTCAAATCTCTAACCTGGGATTTAATGTCAGCTCAAATAACCTTTGTACTCTCCTGCCTGGAGCCACTAAGGGGTAAGTTAATTAATACAAGGAGGAAAAGGAAAAAAATAAACTAGGGTTTGTACTTAAGCTACAAGACAAGAGGAAGGAAGGAGCTCTAATTTTATCAGAATTTCAGAATGTTTTTGATGAAAAAGTTTCCTATTTGGTTCTAAAAGTTTTCTATCCTAGCAAGTATGTCCTAATAATAGATTAATGGCATTTCTGGTACCTATAATCTCAAAACTCCATGGAATAAAAATGATTTTTTTCCCCTTAAAACCAAAAAGTTGGTGTCCCATTGATAACACAGTTAGGAGAGGTTTGGATATACAAGATTGGGAGGCAACTTGAAATGGTGGAAAGTGCCTAAATCAGGTATCAGAGGTGAACTTTAGTCCCAACACCACCCTCAACTTTTTTTTTTAGGCAATCAGTGTTAGGTAACTTACCCAGGGTCACACAGCTACTAACTGTCTGAGGTCAAATTTGAACTCAGGTCCTTCTTTGTTCCTTGGTGTTCTATACACTGCCCTCTTCCCCTTAGCTTTTAAAAGTAATTTCCTCCCTTGGCTCACTGGCAAAATTGTCACCTACCATAAAGAAAAACAACATTTTTAAGTGCGTATTAGCGCAAGACATGGCGCCATATGTGAGGGAATATAAGGACCAAAATAAATAAATAAAAGGCCAATTTCTTCTTTTAAGGAGAACAGGTCTGGTTGATGACACAAATATATAGATAAGGACGCACAAAGTGCTTTGATGAGGGAGAAAAAACTTGCAGCTGTGGGGAGGGGAAAGTGAAGGAGTCAGGGAGATGTGTGGCACTGGAACGGAGTCCTGTTGGCTGAAGAGATGATGCATTCTGGGAATCTGGGGGACAAATTATGGGAGTACAAGAAGAACCCTAGTGTAAGCCGTGCACCCTTGCCGCGTCTGCTTCCTCTCCCCTCTCTCCCTCTGCAATCCTTTGTGATCTGGCTTCTGATCTCACTACTCAGCTGAAATTGTTCACTCCCCAATCTGATGGTCCTTTCTTCCTGACCTCTCTGCTGCATTTGACCAAGTCAGAGACCTCTCAAGCTCAGCATGTCCAAAGCTATCCTCATTCTTTCCCCCCCATGCTCTCCCCTTTTCCAAGTCTCCCTATTTCTGTTAAAGACATCACCATCCTTCTGGTTTCCTGGGTGTGTAACCTTAGCATTATCATTACCTCCCTCCTGTCTCATATCCAATCAGTTGCCCAATGTTGCTGTTTCTACCTTGATGACATCTCTTCCATCTGACCTTCTTTACCTGCTCCACATAGATAACATCTTAGTTCAGGCCCCCATAACTGCTTTTCTAGATGGTTTCATTAGCTGCTTGGTCTCCCTCCCTCAAATCCTTCCCCATTCCAGCCCAGCGTGAACACTGCTGCTGGAGTGATTTTCCCGAGGTGCACATCTGATCATGTCAGTCAGCTCCAAGGCTTCCCAGTTTCCTCTAGGATAAAATTGAAGTTCCTCTGTTTAGCTTTTCAGACCCTTCACTACCTGCCGCAATCTATCTCTTGAGCCTCTTGGGACATTAATTCCCCTCCTGTACTCTTAGATCCACCAGACAGACCTCTTTGTTCCTTACAGTCCAGCTCCTGTCTTGTGCCTTTGCACTGGCTGTATAGGCACACACACTATATACACCTATATATATATATGTGTATATATATATATATATATATATATATACACATATATACACAATATAAAATAACATCATTATATATATGTATATATACATATATATCTGCCTATATATAATAATTTCTACCAACCCCTAAAACACTCTTCCTTCTTTACTGAGTTCAGTCCTTGGCTCAGTCTTTCTCTTCATCTCAACCCCTGCCTTCATGCTATTTACACACACACACACACACACACACACACACAAGCACATATACATTCTCTCTATATACATATAGATATATCTATCTATACATTCACAAACATACATACACACATATACACCCACTGTATAAGATAGATATCTATCTGTAGATATCCTAGAGAGTGTATGTGTGTGTATAGATATACACACACATATATACATACATTATCTATAGATATCCATCTATAGATATCCCAGAGTATATGTATGTATGTATATCTATCTATACACACACACACACATATACACACACTACATATAGATAGGTATCTATCCAGATATCTAGAGAGTGTGTGTATATCTATCTATACATACATACACATACACCCACATGTGTGTATAGATAGATTTGAAGCCTTAGCTCCTATTCACATGCTGCTGAAGACAGCGAGAGGAAATCACAAAATTATGCTCACTGGGTCTACTACAAATTTATGTTACGTAATCTAACGGGGCCCTTACTGCAGCAAGGTAGTCCTTAGACATCACCCTGGCTGATTCACTATCCCATTCATCATGGGGACTGTTCCAAATCTTTTCACCTGTCTCAAGCCTCCCATGTTATCTCCTGTCCCACAATCTCAGCTGAAGCCCTTGCTTCATACTCCACAAAAGAACTGAGGCCACTTACCAAGAGTATCCTCTTCTCCTTCCTCCTCCTCCTCCTCCTCCTCCTCCTCCTCATCTCACATAACTCAGATTTCTTCCCCACTATTTCCTCCTTCATCACTGTGTCACATGAAGAGGTGTCTCTTCTCCTTGTCAAGTCAAACCCTTTAAATGTAATCCTGAACCCACTCCTTCTTGTCTTTAGCAGATTACCTCTTCTATCATCATATCTTTTATTAATATCTCCCTACCCAATGACCGCTACCCTGCTTTCTGCAAACATCCCCAAGTTTTCCCTCAAAACCCTCATTGGATGTTGCGACCATCCTCTCTAGACAATGCATTCTCTCTTCTTGTTTTTGTGGCAAAACTTGAAAAATCATGTACCCTAGCTGCCTCTACTTTTCTCCTCTTATTCTCCCTGTAAGGCCTCTGCAGTATGGCTTCCAATCTCATCATTCAACTGAAACTGCTTTCTCCAAAGCTACCCAAATAAGTAGCTTTTTTCCATCCTCATCCTCCAATATATCTCCTCAACTTTTGACACTCTCCATCACCCTCTCCTTCTACATACTCTCCCCTTCAGGTTTTGTGACACTACTACTTTCTCCTGGATCTCCTCCTCCCGTCTCCTTGGTCCACTTGGTTGGATCTTCCTAGAGGTCATGCCCACTGTCTCAGAGGGCTTTGTTCTTGGCCCTCTTCTTTCTCTATACTACCTCAGTTGGTGAGCTCATCAACTCCCATGAGTTCAATTATCATCTCTATGCCACACCTATTTCCAAACCTATACGACCAGTTTTAGTTTCTCTTCTTAGTTTGTCTCTTATCTCCACTTGCCTATTCAACATGTTGAACAGAATGTCTGGTGGATATTTACAACCCAACATGACCAAAGTGGAACTCCTTGTTCCTCCCGACCCTTCCCCTTTCTAGCTTTCCTTTTACCCTTGAAGTTACCACCATCCTCCCAAAGTAATCCATACTCACAACCTTGTCCTCCTCAACTCTTCACTTGTACTTAGCCCACACATACTCAGTCTGTTACTAAGTCCTGTTACCTCTACCTTCATGGGATCTCTAATAACTGTCCCCTTCTCACCACTCACACAGCCACCATCCTTGTGTAGGCCCTCTTACCCTATGATTCCTGCCATTGCCTTATGGCTGGCTTCTCAGCTTCCAGTTTCTTTCCACTTTAATCCATTCAGCTGTCACATTAATCTTCCTAAAATTCAGGTTCGACCATGTCACTCCCCTCCTTACTCCCCCCCATCTCCCGCCCCATTCAATAAATGCTACTGGTTCCCTACTCCTTCCAGAATCTAGTTCCTCTGTTGGGGAAGTGGTCCCTTCCCTGGCTCCTTCCTACCCTGCCAGTCTTCTTTAGACTTTACACCTCTCTCTACACTCTATGATTTAGTGTTCCTCACACACAACAGCCCATTTTCTCACATTGGCCACACTCCACACTTTTTTACCAGCTACTCCCATGCCCAGAGTATTTGTCTTTCTCACTACCTTCTGGCCTTATTTCAAATTCAGCTCAAACCCATCCCCATCCCTTTCCCCAGGATTGCTT
Organism: Notamacropus eugenii; assembly: GCF_028372415.1. NCBI lineage: Eukaryota > Metazoa > Chordata > Mammalia > Diprotodontia > Macropodidae > Notamacropus > Notamacropus eugenii. The sequence continues at coordinate 311,768,908 of NC_092876.1, forward strand.
TCCATGAACAGTTTAGCCGTCGTGTATGACTTTTGCATGCTGCTTCCTTCCTGAGAAACTCTTGGGGCCCAGTCTTGTCTGTGCTTTTCTTCGTATCCTCAGTGCTTAGTACAACACCTGGCACACTGGAGGTATTTAATAAATGCTCTTGATTCTACCTTTCCATTTAAAATGTTCATAGAAGGTCCTTTTGAGCAGGTATTGGCTCATTTTTTGTATTTGTGTCCCTAACACCTACTACGTGCTAGGCACTATGCTAAGCTACCATGGTGTCCAGAACACTTTTGTGGTTGTCCAGTCATTTCAGTCAGGTCCAACTCTTTGTGAACCCAATAAATGTTTGTTGATTGACTGAATGGAGGCAGAAGGTGAAATGTCAAATGAGGAATAGTTATTAACCAATCTCATTGGTTTGCTGGAGTAACTAGAAATAAAGCTAAATAGGGTGAGGTTGGATCATGAAGGTTGCTAAGTGCTCTAGCCTAACAAAATATCATCCTTTGAATCCATTGAAGGAGACAATCCATTTTAAGCAGATCAGTAACATGGAAACTTTGAAACACTTACACCTTAGGAAGATTATTTTGGTTGCTGTATGGAAAATGGGTTGTAAAAGGGAATGTTTTGTGGCAGGGAGATTAATTAGGAGGTTTTTACAAGGTCCAGGTGAAAGGTGGGAAGGGTTTGAATAATTAATGGAAAAATTAAAAGTTATTGTTGAAGAAGTAGAATCTTGGCAACTGATCAGATATGGAGGAAAAGAGAGGAATCAAAGATAACCCTGAATTGAAAAATCTGGGCAACTGAGGGGTTGGCAGTGTCCTCCACCAAGACAGAGAAATGTGGATGTTGGAGGAAGGGGCATAGAGAGCAGTGATTTGTTCAGTTTTGTACATTTTACATTTGAGAAGCCAGTGGGAGACCCATAGACAGGCACATAAGCAGGCAATCAGATATTCAGGACAAACATTCAGAAGAGAGAGATTTGGGATCTGGACCACAATGGAACAGAATGGTAGCGAATGAGATCAACAAAGGGACAGTGTGTGGAGAAAGAAGAGGGCTCATGTCAATCTATACCTACAGTTATGGGGAGGGAGGTTCATGATGATCCAGCCAAGGAGATTGAAATGGAACAGTAAGGCAGGCAGTAGAGCCAAGAGACAGCAATGTCATGGACGCTAATAATGAAAGGGCTATTAACAGTGTCAGAAGCTGGTTGAAAAAAGGCTATATATAGGACTGAACAATTAAGAGATTAATGATGAGCTTTGGAAAAGTAGTTTCTGTGGAATGGTGGGGCTGAAACCAGATTGCAGAATCATACTGCAAACTTTTAAAAGGTTATGGTAAAGATCAAATGGAGGAGTGTATATGAGAGTTGTTTTGAAAATATGTGACGTGCAACACAATAATATATCATATGGTATCTGGTTATATGCGCATATTTAATAACAATATTTCTGTTCTATAATAATGACATGATATAAATGCAAAGTATAAATCCCGGTCTCCTCTAAGAACCTTAGGAGTAGCTGGAACTAAGCTTTGTCTATATTTTAAAAATCCATAGTTTTTCCTTCTTTTATCTCTGAGTTTCCTGCAGTCCCTGAAAGCATTCAGTCTCTGTGAAAGAAAAAATACAAACCACTTGGAGGTAAAATGAAGAAATTTCAACCATCCACATGCATTGGTTTGGCACAATAGGGTGGTGCTAAAATTTTCTGAAATTGCTAATGAATAACTAACTTTTCTGAAGGATGGTAAAAAGGGTGCATTGCAAAAAAAAAAAAATTATTATAAGCAATTACTTTAGACCCTGTGGTTGACAACATGCCATTTTATTCTCGTTAGGGGAAGACATATAAGATAAATAGAAAAGACCTGTGTTCAAATCTGGTCACAGACACTTAATAGCTGTGTGACCCTGGGCAAATCACTTAATCCTGTATGCCTCATTTTCCTCCTTTATATCATGAGCTGGAGATGGAAATGGCAAGCTACTCCAGTATCTTTGCTAAGAAAACCCCAAGAGGGGTCACAAAGAGTGACATGACTGAAATGACCAAATACAGCAAAAAACAAAAATATACTACATGAAAAGATGACTGGATTTGGAGGTAGATTTGGACTCAACTACTGATGTTCAATTGTTTCAGTCATGTTGAACTCTTCATGACCCCATTTGGGGTTTTCTTGGCAAAGATACTGGAGGAGTTTGTTATTTCTTTCTCTAGCCCATTTTACAGATGAGGAAACTGAGGCAAACAGGTTAAGTGACTTGCCCAGGGCCACACAGCTGGTGTTTTGAGATTGATTTGAACGCAGGATGTTTTCCTTACTCCTGGCGCAGCACTCTATCCACTTCACCACCCAGATACCCATTTAAGTATGGCTCATATCGTTTGCTAGCAGTGTGATTTCCACACCTTCTCCAATTCGATGTCATCTGTAAAATGGAGATTCTACTTTTATTATCTTATCCACAGGACTATGATGGAAATGCTTTGTAAAGTATAAAATATGGAAACAGTGGCTACTGTTGATAATAGTATTGTTATTAAAGGGGCAGCTACTAGAGGTAGTGGTTAGAATGCTGGGTCCAGAGTCAGGCATTAGATACTTACTAGCTATATGACCCTGGGCAAGTCACTTAACCTGTGTTTGCCTCAGTTTCCTCATCTGTAAATGGGGATGGATAACAATAGCACCTATCTCCTAGGGCTGTTATGAAAATCAAATAAGATAACTGTGAAGTGCTTAGCACATAGTAAGCACTATGTAAATTTTGGCTATTATTTTTTAATGGCTAAATCTGCCCTCAAGGAGCTCAATATATGACTTAAAATGGTAAAATCAGACACATCAGGAATCACTTAGTCCAGTTATCCAATTTAACAAAATTAGAAACTGAAGTTCGAAGAGGATTAGGATTTTTCCCACAGCATACTTGGTGGCAAAGTTTGGACAAGAGCTTCAAGTGTGCTTACCAGACTGGTGTTCCTTCTAGCTCTCCACCACTTCTGAGTTGGGAAATTAGTTGTTGCTTCCACAAAGATCGAGCTTTTGTGAAGGTTTTCTTATTTTCATTTTAAGCAGCAAATCAAATGTCATTTATGCTTAAAATATTATCATAGACTAATCCTGAGTTAAAGAGGTAAAGCATTCTGTGGGTGCCAGGGGTGAGTAGATGGGTTAGGCTGAGAAGGGGGGATGACAGGGCAGTCTCCCTTTTCTCCAGTGTCTTGTTATGACATGGAAGAAAGTAACACTGAAGACTATGCCACAGCAGAACTCAAGTTCTAGCCAGTCCTACCAAGTTAGAAAGTCTTCATGTATGGGCCTAGCAATGGGTAGGACAGACAGCATATTCAGGACCACTCTAGCTAAGTTCTGAGAAGTTCATCACGTTTGACTGCAAGGTGACCAATTATTTGGCCTTGGCAACTCACAAATCTACTGGAGGTTATTTGCATTAGGGAGGGATATCCATGCTGATGAAATCATATTTTGGTATATAATTTTAGCATTATCTAAGAATGTAGCTCCATTTGGGGTTAGGGTGGCAATGACTAGCCTCAGATCACAGAGATTATTATTTAGTGGCAGTCAGAACTAGAAACTGGGGCTCCCGAACCCTGGGCTAGTGCTTGTTCCATCACTCTGTTTGTCTTCTTCACTGCTGTACTTTCATAAAGCTGAACACAGAAAGACTGGTTCATTTTATGGTTATGGTTTGAGGTTCTTATGTAATGGGGACATAGGATTTGGAGCTGGAAAGGCCTTTAGAAGTCAATTAGTTCAACCCTCCTATTTAACTGTAAAGGAAATGAACATTCAGAGAGGTGAGGTTCTTTGGAAACAGATCAGATTGGTTCATTTCCTAGCTGGCCATGCTTTTAGATTCTTAGCCAGAGGAATGTAGGGCTATATTCAGCTTGACTTGAGATTCAAATGACACAAAAGATACTCTCTCCATTAGGGTGAGTTTCATAAATTTCATCTGCTTTTATCCTTTTAAAAGAAAATCTCTCTTATAACCTAACCAAGCTCTAAGAGTCACATTTTGATTGCAGGGTGATATGGTGCAAAGTTTGAACAACTAGGGGAAAAAGACACACGATCACAAGAAATTAAATGTAAGCTTTATTTATTCTAGGGCAAACTCAAAAGGGTTTTTTTGTCTTTTGTTTTTTAGCAAATCCTATCACGTTAATGTTAACAAAAACATCTGTACATCTGCCATGGTACACTTAAAAGTGAAACAAATATTAAGATATAAATACAGATATGGATGTAACATGACAAAAGCAAAAAAAAAGTGTGTGTGTGTGTGTGTGTGTGTGTGTGTGTGTGTGTGTGTGTGTGCACGTGAGTGGGTGGGTGTCTTTGTGCCTGTGTGTATGTCTGTGTGGGTAACCACGCATGTGAACACACTGGAAACAAAACCATTCTGGTGGTTGACATTTTTCATAGCTTTTCCTTTTTATTTCCAAACATTATTCCAGCTGTAATTCTACAATGTTCTTTTTGCTGTCCTTTAATATGCAATATTATGCTTGATAAATAAAGGGTACTGGGGAAAGGAAAAGAAGTTTTATATGACAAAGATGCAAGTTGCATTACTTATACAGGTTATTGAGAAGCTAATAATAAGCAATAGAAAAGACAGTCTTGTATTGTTGTCATTTATCATCCAGCCAAGCACACATGGTGTACTTTGAGAAAGCCACATGCCTCAATACTTCTGCACTACATGAGAACTACAGTACTTAAAACCTGGGGTGGGGGAGTATGGATCAAGTGGTTTGCCCATGCCCTAGCTTAGTGGTGATGCCAATAGCACAATGGATAGCAACCCCGAGGTCCAGAGGGTGATGGGCTTTTACAGGGCACTGAAAAAGTTGGTAAGTTGGTAAGCTGGGGAGGCAAAGTTTCTGTTGAGTTACTTTCTTGTTCTTTCTTTCCTGTAAATTAGCAAGAGCCCTGAAGGACAGGAGAGGCAAGGAAAGGCAGCTAGAAGTGCTGAGATTTGGCTGGGGCAGCCAAGCTCTGTTCTCACCTTCAGGATGATGGGATGAGCTGCATGCAGATTTGCTCTCCTTGGTGGATATCAGAGTTTCCAGATCTGTAAGCCAAGAGACTTTGATGTCTGCTGACGAGTGATTATACATTCTCTCTCTCTTTTGGTAAGTTAAGAGATTGAAATTTATGCAAGTGATGTTCATGGCTAGCCCTTTGAGCACTACAAGGAAACTGGGCAACATTCAAGGTACTTCCCAACTAAATGATACAGGGATGCAGGACTCTTTAGGGGAATAAGGGAAGGGAGGGAGAGAGAAACTTACTATATACATTATATTTAAATGAATTGATAAATAATCTAACCAGAATGTTTCTTCTATGGTGCAACACATTTCTACAGCAGAGAATAAAGAATCTTTGACTGACCTGTATAGTGAAAGAAAAATCACATCAATGAATATCTGTCAACAAACAAAATGTTATTTGATCAAGAAAGTAAGGCCTGGTTCTGTATTTTGCAGCCCCAAATATGCCAATTACATTCAACCACACTTGTCTGCTATTAAAAAATTTTTACACAAGATAAAATTTAACACATTTAAGACAGCCATCATCTCTTATTTTCATTAAATATACTTTAGAGTGGACAGATATTGCAAAAGGATAAGAATTAACATTTTAAAATTTAAACATGATTGCAAAAAACTTTCTCAGAAAATTATGGTTTTCCCCTTGTGTTCTTTCCTATAATAAATTAGTATTCTAACCAAATGGCAAGTGTTGATGTATCAGGTGGAACATTTTCCACCACTGAATTCTAACAGGAGCAGCTATGTATTTCCTATATGTTTAAATTACACTTTAAATGTCCATCCTGTAGTGTGAGAACACTTGCTACATTAGTTTATGGACATTACAGTGCATTTATTCTCAGTGCATACTATATGTTTCTATAAAATATCTAAAATAATTTTAGAATAAGGAAAAGAGTTATGTATTTTCTCCTGTCTTCCATTCTATGGCTCTGAATTCTAAACCTGTCAGGTAAGCTGTGGAGAGGGCTAACAGGGAGAGCTATGAAGTTTTATATCCTGTAAGATTAATTTATTCACCATTTACTTGGAGTTAATTTTAGGATTCCCTCTTCTCACTATTGCCTACTGTAATGGGCATGAAATCTTCCTTGTCCATGAACTTAGGTTTTATTTCAACAAACTGGCAGAGAATAATTTTGGTTTACAGAATGAGAAATGACTCTAGTCATGATCTATTGGGTTTACACCTATAGTCTCTGATTCTACCTAAAAAGAAAAGTCAAATTCTAAAACTCTGTATCTGTTATAACTCAATAAGCTGAGAAAATTTTTACCTTGAAACTTCAGGGTAAACTAAAACCAAAAATAAAATATCAAATATCAATGGGCCACTAGAAAACAATAATTGCAATTCTTAGAATATAGCCCTAAACTTAATGTCTCTACATATATCTCATGGGTGGTATTTAAATCATGTTTCCACAAAGATCTCTAAGAGTAAGCACTCTCCTACAATTCTGGCAAGTGGAATTTCACTAAATGATTTTATGACTTACTTTGGCTTTTGTTTTTGGATTCAACTGAAATTTAAACCAGCTGTCAAGAAGTTTTAAGCCCTGAAACAGATATCACATAATTAAAGGAAGTGAGCCTCAACCTAAAGTCAATACTAAAGAGTCGTCAGTTTTCAGAATCTATTCTAAAAAAGTTAGGGCACTTTATATACAGCTCAAAGACTGAAAATGCAAACCTTGGGGGCATGTTTTCTAAGACATAATTCACATTTCGGTAGGTTTCAAACAACAACTTAAATACACACACCACTTTCATTGTTTCCTTTGTGAAAGGCGCAGAATCCAGCAAGGGTCACACCCATAATGAAACAAAATATTATGAAGAAACTGACACGATCCTAAAATCCCAAATCTGCATCAACTTAACTTAAAACAAGTTAATCACTTTAGTATAAACCAAGAAACTGCCAGAGGGGCTCACTTCTATAACACTGTGACCTAACCCCCCTTTTAAAGATTTCAGCAGGCTGCACAAACATGTTATGGCTGTTTTTTTTCTTTTCTTTTTTTTTTTTTTGTATGAAGACTGCAACACAGGCCTTGCTTCCTTTACATTCAATACCAGTAAGATTCTACACAAAAGCTTGAAAGGACCAAAATACTGATTGCAATAAATATCTGTGTGGCCTCCTTGTACTGATTGGGCGTGCCAATGAAGAAAACGGGAGAAGAAAGGTCTCAGAGAGGCACCACTGATTGCTTCTAAGTCTACACAAATAGGTCCAGATATTTCCATTAACTGTGCGTCGAAACATCTGAAGATGAACTGCTGTTGCTATTGGTGGTTTGGGCCCTCTTTATATACAAATTTAATAGCTTCATCTGAAAAGAAAAGATAAGAATGAATTATTGGAAGATAAGTCAGTTTTAAAAATTGGTTATTTTACTAAAATAAACTTCACATGCTCAAAGCAAATTTAAGATTATGAAGTTGAACTTCAAATAAAACTAAAAAATTCATGCTACTTAAATTTTGACGAAAACCAACATATTTTATCAAAGTAAGCATAGCAATTTAATAATCACCTGTGCATAAAAAATATTTTAAAAGACCCTGATATACAGAAAATTCTATGTTGAGCTGAAAAGGGTAAATAGGGATAGATGATGTAGGCAAATATCTGATCCAAACTGTAGAGGCCAGAGAATTTTGTAACCCTCAGTTCAATGGGACACACTAAAGCTAGGTAACAAAGCAATAGCTTTCTAAACTCAAGTTTTCCATTCATTCATTTTCTCTTTTCACCTAGGGTGACTACAACTATATGTCATTTTCTCCAACAGTGGTGGAACTATCCTACCAGGCTTTTTAATACAAAAGGCAAAAAAGTCAGAATCATAAATTAAAAAATCAGTATCAAAAATAAAATTAAAAAAGAATGAAACTGTTTCATGTACTACCTAGTTTTCATTCAAGTCTGGTGAAGCTGCAATTGCCTGCTGACATCCTTTTCCTTTTCTTACTATCTGTGCAAGACTTTTTAACTCATTGTGTGTTTGTCCTTCGTTGCTGAAAAAGACTATGCCATCAGAAAAATGATGACATGACTTGCACTTGACTTTGAGTAAGGGAGGGCTGTGCAGGTCAACAGCCTCACTTCTCCTCCAGAGCCATCAAGATGACTGGAGATGACCCAGAATAAGGCAATTGGGGTTAAGTGACTTGTCCAAGGTCACACAGCTAGTGAGTGTCAAGTGTCAACTGAATGGAAAGCCTTTCTTCCTTTTCTCAACTGACTAGGCTGTACTTCAGAAAATGAGTGACTGGCTGATTAGGTGACATGGATATGGATATCTGAGGACAATGGCAGCTAGGCTTTGGATAAATTCGCAGAAATTTTCATGCCACAATTTCAGAGGAGCAGGAAAGTAACAATATTAGCAGTCTATCCTATCCTAGAAAAAGCTGTCTGCCCCTCTTTGTCTCTCCTGCCTCTCCTCTCAGCTCTCTGCAACTTGCTTCTTACCTTGTCATTCATCTGAAGCTGCCCTCTCCCAAGTCACCAAAACTCTCCTTTTTGACCTCTCTCTAGTGCTGGACACTTCAGACACAACCTCCCTTCTGGGTGTTTCTGACACTTTTTGGATTGCCTATCTATTTGGCCACTTTGTAATTCCCTTCGAAGGTTCATCATCCATATCATGCCCACTAGCTGTGGGAGTAACCCAAATATTCTGCCCAAGACCCTATTCTTTTTTACCCCCTCTCTCTATTCTTTTGATGACTTCATCCTCACTATGCAGATGACTAAGATCCGTATATCTAACTCTTGTCTCTCTTAAGTTCCAGACCTGATTCATCAACTTGATTAGACAAAATTCAAATTGGATATTCCTCTCCCAACCTACCCCTCTCAAATATTCCTATTCCTGTAAAGCACATGACTATTAGTCACCCAAGTTTTCAATGTCAGTGTTATCCTAGATTTCTAACTTGTCTGCCTCAGTTTCCTCATCTGTAAAATGAGGATAACAACACCTATCTCAGGGTTGTTGTGTGGATCAAATGAGATATAAGTGCTACATAAATGTGACATTATTATTAATAGTAGAAGGAGGAAGAATGAAGGATAATATTATATTTCAGGTGGTGTGCAGGTATCCCTGGAATTTTAAAAGCAGCAGCAGAATGGAAGCCTGGTGGCCCTTCTATGGAAAATTTACAAAATGATAGGAATAAGAATTGTGCAGGATGACAAGGTACAGAGGGATTGTGATCTCTCCTAGTATAGGGAATTCTGACATCAATAAAATCATGGGTCTGCTAAATCATCTACATATATTTCAGCAGAACACTTTCCTTCCCCTAAAAGTTGAGCAAAGTTGTCGCATCAAATAATTTTGAGAGAAATGTGTTTATGACACATTTGTGTGTAACAGGGACAACTCCTTTGCAAGAAGCAGTGCTGCAGTCATCACAGGAGAAACCTGTGGGCATTTGCACTACACATTTAGCTTCTTGGTTTTATCTGTGATTACATCTTTACATGTTCAAATTTCTTTTATGTATGGAAGTGAATATCTGAAAGAATATCTGGTAATAATGAAGCACCAGTGTCAAAACCTTAAGGACAGTGCTATCATGTTGGGGTTAGTTTGGCTAATTACAAGTTTATATGTTTAAAAAACAAAAAAAAACCCCGGAATCAGAATAAATTAAATCTGCCCAAGCTGTACTAGTATATAACATCATCAGGGTCACCACACTGCCCACGTAGTGCTTGAGTGGCAACTGGAGCGAGTGAAATGAGCCCTGGACATAGAATTAGGCAACCTAGACGAGCAGCCTGATTCTTCTCCTCCTTTTTTTTTTTTTTGGAGGCAATGGGAGTTAAGTGTTTGAGGCCAAATTTGAACTCAGGTCCTCCTGACTCCAGGGCAGGTGTTCTATCCACTGCACCACCTAGCTGTCCCCTGATTCTCCTGTTTCTTAGCCATGTTGTTCTAAGCAAGTCCCTTCCCTCTGTACCTCAGTTTCCTTTATCTGTAAAAGAGGGACAATATTATGTATTTCTCCCTAATGGGATGGATACTGTGATCTTTATAAACAAAGTTCTTGCTACATAAATGTGGTGCAAAGGATCAAAAAAGGCAGCGTTTGACGAGTTTTCTTTGGATGTAGGACCTACAACCTTGTAGATAGGAGCCAGAGAAATTTAGAAGAAATAAAAGTATGTGTTCCCCACATGACAGTCTGATGCAAAAACAGTAAAACAAAGACTTTACAAAGAGGCCGTGCAGTCTAGTGGAAAAAGCACTAGCCTTGGAATCAGGAGAGAGCTGGGTTCAAATCCCACTTCTGCACAAGAAATTAACTACAGGGCCACGAGGCATTTTACATTGCAGATTTTGTTCCATTTATCTTTAGGTAATGGATTTTTTGAAACTATGGCTAAGCTAAACCTTACAAGGTGATAAAACCTGCCAGAAGGGTGGTGTCCAAGCTGGTTTGGGGAATCATGGAGAGCTGTATCTAAAAATATTACAGCAATTTGCAACTATGCCCAAAGGGTTACAAAAATGTGCATACCCTTTGACCCAACAACACCACTTCTAGGGCTATAGCCCAAAGAGATCAAAAAAATGGGAAAAGGACCTGCATGTACAAGAAAACAGCTCTTTTTGCGGTGACCAAGGCCTGGAAATTGAGGGGATACCCTTCAATTGGAGAACAGCTGAACAAGTTGTGGTATATGAATGTAAAGGAATACCGTGATGAACAGGTGGACTTCTAGAAAACCTGGAAAAATGTGTACGAACTGATGTTGAGTGAAGTGAGCAGGGCCAGGAGAACATTATACACAGTAATAGTCACAGTGTGTGAGGACTGTTTCTGATAGACTTCGCCCTTCACAAAAACACAGACCTAAAACATTTCCAGAGGACTCATGATGCAAAATGTCATCCACATCCAGAGAAAGAACTAGAGAGTTCAGAATACAGAATGAAGCGACTGTTTTCTTCTTTGTTATGTTTGGTTTGCCTTATGGTTTATCCCATTTGTTTTACTTCTTCTAACTAAGGTGAAACGTAACTAAGGTGAAAATGAGTTTAACAGGAATGTATGTGTAGAACTCAGATAAGATTGCATGTCATTTTAGGGAGGGAGGGGGGAGAAAATGTGGAATTTATGGAAGTGATTGTTGAAAACTGAAAACAAATAAATTAATAAATTTGGGGAAAGACTATGTAATACTATACATACCTTGCTCCCTGTGAGCTGTGCAAGGTGAGGCTTCAGTTCTTCTCCAATTACGGAATAAATTGCCACTAAGCAAAACACACTGGCCTTACGAACACTACTTTCAGTGTTGTCGTAGCCCTGCAGCACCAGAAACAAAGGGAGGATAAAATTAAAGATGACTTCAGACCAGTCTTTCAACATCTTCATCAATGTGCATGCTGATTATCCTCTTTTGTATTTGCAGCTAACAGGGAACCTAACCTAAGATGATGGCTTCTGAGTAAGTATTCCCAGAGTAAGAGAAAGAGAGGAAGAAGAGTCACATGGACATGAATGGCCCCATCCCTGTAGACCTAGATAGAGGAAGTTTTCATCTAAAGGCAGTTGGGACTCAGTTGGCCTGAGCTCCACATGATGCCTGGGTGGCCAAAGAAACAGAGTAAATAACACTGAATATAAAGTGGAAGCTGAGCACCAGAGTGAGAAAAAGAGGATAAAAAATAAGAAAAATGAAAAAACAAAAACTCCAGTGAATTATGGATTATTTTTCTTTTTCTCTTCCCCCAAACAGAGCAAGTTTCACTTATTAAAATGTTGATCTTTTTTTTAAAAAGGTATAGAACAAAGAGTCCCCCACTCCCTCATCAGGGTATGCTTCCCTGCCCTGACTGAGTCACCTTCAGACGCCTTCACTGGCTCCCCTTCCCCATGGACTGAAGCTGGAGATCTATGAATTCAAAGTTCTTCAATAATCCAGTCTTAACCTACCTTTTGAGCATCATTTACCATTACTCTTAAAGGGGTAACTGATGCCCTAGCCAAGCTGAAGTGTTTACTTAATTTTCCCTAAATATATCCCACATGTTCTGGGCCTCGTGACTGCCCCTCTTGGAAGGTTCTTCGGTGCACAGCCCTCTCCCTGCCCTGCTCCACATCCTACTCGTTGAAATCCCACTGATATTTCAAGGGCCAGCTCAGCCTTTAGATTTAGGCTTCTCATTTATAGACTGAGGTGCTAGAATGAGGTCTCCCAATTGTACAAGTTTTGTGATCAAGTCCATCAAACTTCTGCCTATCACTGCTGTTGGCAACATTATCTTGTTCTTCTGATTTGTAGTGCTTTGTTGAGACAACTCTTGTGACACTTAGGAGGTACTGTCCATAATCATTAAAGTTATCTATAGAAATATTTTATTTTCCTCACTCTACGCTAAATTCTTTGAAGGCATGATCACACTCAGGAGAAGGTCAAATTTAAGCAAATACAGAGAAAGATCATGAATCTCAATGACACCTCAGGTACTACTAACTGTATACTGGTTTTGAAATAACAGCACAGGCAGTACATTGCCAACTAGCACCTAACTCCCCTTCCCTGGGAATAAAGATGTACTTGCAAGCAAGATGAAAAAGTTCTAAGGTTACTTTTGGCTGAATAGTGTGGCCTGTAAATCACTAGCTTAGTTCAAATACCGGCCATAGCAGCAGCCATCAACTACAGTGAAGTACATACCCCAAAGGGGTTGACTGGCCTGAGCCTTACCTGTAGCAAGCCTGGGATGATGTCAGGGAGGAGCTGGTGCAAGGACTCCTTGGAAATCCTCTCAATAACTTTGGTCTGCATCTTAATGGCAGCTAAATTGATGGGGTAGTCAGCAGTCTGGATGATTGGGCAAAGCACTTTGATACACTGCTCAGGGTGTATAGAACTGGCCAATGTCGAAGCAGCCTCCTCTGCAGCTCTCACAACCTGAAAAAAACAACAATCCCAAGTCCCCAAATTGGAATGGTTAACATTTTACAAGAAAAGAAGTACCAAACACAAATGTTTGTTCCTGTAAGCTAAATGCCAGTGAACCAACCTAATGATAGATGTCATCAACTTATCTAGCTGTTAATGAATACAGAAAACACACTGTACTATTTTAACCAGTGAAATTTTAAATTACTTCCTCTTGCTCTTGAGGCATTGTTTAACGATGGCTTTTAACTAAGTGTATCAGGTGTGTGTGTGTGTGTGTGTGTGTGTGTGTGTGTAGACATTTTAGCATTAGTATGAGCTGTGTCTGACTCTTTGTGACTCCATATGGGATTTTCTTGGCAAAGATACTAGAGTGTTTTGCCATTTCCTTCTCCAGCTCATTTTACAAATGAGGAAACTAAAGCTAACAAGGGTTAAGTGATTTGTCCAAGGTCATACAGTCAGTAAATGTCTGAGGCCACATTTGAACTCAGGAAGATGAGTCTTTCTGACTCCAGGCCTGGCACTCTATTCACTATACTACCTAACTGCCCCTACAGTCTGTGTAGGGGAAGCATGTTCAGAGTGAATGAATGAAAAAGCATTTATGAAGGGCTTACTGTGTACCTGAAGCTCTGGGGATAGACAGAAAAGCAGACATGGTCGTTGCTCTCAAGAAATAGTGCATTCACTTTTCACATTCTAATAGGGGAGATGACACATACGCAAGGTTTCAGCTGTAAGTGAAATGGAAAGGTCCTATGGTCCTTCGGGTGCAGCATCAAAGGAGATGGCCATGTGTCTTCTCTGATGTCACTGCTCCCTAACAAATCCATGCGTTTCTGACTGTGAACCATCTGACAGCATCAGGGTGTATAGGTTAAGGTGTGTTGTTAAGGTTCCTCCAGAACAGTTGTAAAGGTGCATCTCCATAAGGTGGGGTTGGGGGTATGGCAGGATGCAGGCTAGAAGCAAGCAGGTCTGCAGGGAACTGGTATTCCTGGGGCTCTTGGGCTTGCCCCATCAAGATTACTCTAGCCCTCAATGATGGCTGTGAAGGCTAGGATGGAAGCAGGGCTAGTGATCTAGGGGACAATACTATCATTCTCAGGGAATTTGGGTCTAAGGTGATAGATGAAGTGGTGGTTTGACTTCCCTGAAGGTCGTGCTGCTTTAGTAAGGTGAGGCAAGCAGTTTTTGGCTTGATTTTTGTATTTTTATTAATAGCTCCTGTTTCTGTATCAACTACTACTTCTTGATATGACCTTCACTTACCCCCCTCATAACAAAAAGTTTCAAAAAAATAGTTCAATAAAAGCCAAATCTAACACTATAAGCAGTATCTACAGTGCTCTCCCTCTGCAAATAAGGGAGCAAAGAACATTTTCCTATCTCTGGCCAAGCTTGGTCACTATCACTTTACAGCACTTAAATTTCGATTGTTTTGTTGTTGTCTTGTCCATATAGTATTGTGGTCATTGTTTTTCTGGTTCTGTTTACATGTACTTCACTATGGATCAATCCATGTCAGTCTAATATCTGCTGAGAGCTGAATATACACCACTGTACCAAGTGCTGATAATACAAGTACAAAGAACGAAACAACTACTACTTATGATGAACTTACATTCCATCTGGGGTGGGGGCAAGAAGCACAAATAAAAATAAAGACATACACAAACAAAGCAAAGAACAGATAGTTTAGGAAGGAAGACACTAGGAATTGGGGCAGGGTGTCAGGAAGGGCTTAATGCAGAAAACAGTGCTTGAACTGCAGGAAGGAGAGGTACATTCCAGGTGTGGGATGGTCCTGGAAAGGCACAAAGATAGCAGACAGCATTTCCTAAGTAAGGATATAGAGAAAAAGCCATTTTGAGTGGATTAAAGACAGTAGGAGGGGGAGCCACGTCCAATGAGGTGGAAATAAAGGTTAGATCAGGTTGTTTAGGGTTTTAAAAACAGTTTATATTTGATCCTAGAGTCAAATAAAAAGCTAATGCTGTTGGTTCAGTTGAGGAGATGCATGTTCATACGTACACTTAACAAACTGGAACGGTGAGAGGCCTGAGAAAGGAAGAGGACTAAGGGAGTTGTGGCAGTAACCTAAGTGAGTCATGGGAGTGGAGAGAAGGTGTCTTTTTTAGAGTATATTAACATGTCTCGTTCTATAACCCCTCTAATACTTATTATTCTTATCTTCTGCCAATTTGCTTGGTATGAGATGAAACTCAGAGTTGTTTTGATTCACAATTCTTTTATTATTGGTGATTGAGAACAATCTTTTATATGATGACTAGTAGGTTCAATTCTTCTTTTAGGAACTATCAGTTCATATCCTTGTGACTATTTTATCAATGGAGGAATGACCATCAAGTGTACGTTAGTGTCCTATATCAGAGATATCTGATGACACTTTTTTTCCACACTGACTATATTTATTCTTATGCTAATTAGGTTAATCCTATTCACCCAAAAGCTTTTCAGCTTTCTGTAACTCAAATTACTTTATTTTAATGATCTCTTGTTTGGTTAAGAATTCTCCTCCAAGCCATAACTCTGAAAGGCACCTGATTTGATTCTCTTCTAATTTTTTTTTAATGTCATGACTTTTAATATTCAGGTCTTGGGTCAATTTTTAGCATACTATGGTAAATAGTGTAAGATGATAACATAAATTTTATTTCTGTCAAATATGCATATGAAGTCTAAACAGAACCTGAATAAATAGGAATCTGAGATTTTGAAGATGAGATGATCTGAGATGAGTAGTCAATTAAACTTTTGTTTAACTGATGATGATATAGAGACACCATTATTTGAAAACTGGGGTGGAAACAGACAAAAACCTAGTAGTGAGATGCAGTGAATTAAAAACAATTTTTAGACATGAAGAAATTAGAAGTATTTTCTACTGTGACTTAATGACTATTGACTGAAGAATCAGAAGACTTATGTTCCAGTACAAGGCATGTACTTGGTGTGAAACCTTGGGAAAATAATTTAATTTCCCTTAACTGTAAAATGTGGATAAGAACTGTTCCATTTCTAAGGGAAGCAACATGATATATTAAAGGAATGCTGGACCTGAGTCAGAGGATCTGGGCTCTAATACTCCCCACTATGATGATTTTAGATAAGTCACTTAACCTCTCTTGGCCTCAATTTCTCCATATATAAAAGGTGTGCACGTGGGAAAGAGGGACTGGCTTGGCTAATAACTAGCTAGTATAGCCCTGGGCAAGTCCTGTTACTTTTCTGGTCTCATATTCTTCACCTATAAAACTATTAAGTTGGATTAAATGAACTCTAAGATAATTTCTAGCTTCAACATTTTATGATTCCACAAAGGACTCTGGGATATCACCTCTGCTTTAGTCATAAAAATTTAGTGTTTAAAAAAAAAAACCAATCAAAAAGTAAGGCAATATATTCACTGAACAAAAAATAAAGGTATTTCTGCCTTAACAAGAAAGTTTGCTTTATCTAACATATTTTTTAAAAAACTACTAAATTCCATAAAAGCTTTGTCTAGGTGTACTCACACTGCTTACATACTTACAAACATAAAACAGCTTGCAAGGCTATTACACTCAAATGGGAGCAATTTAGAATCTACTTATTTTCCTAATCACTCATTTCCGTCACAGGCATGACAATTCTTCCAGTCATCATCGCAGTCATGCTCAATTCCTCAGTCTCCTTGACCCCATATATTCATTCAATTGCTAAGTTTTGTGGACTCTGCCTCTGACATGACCTCCAACTCATTCCAGACTCTTATCACCTCTCATCTTGAGGATGGCAATAGTTTTTAATTGTTCTGCCTCCAGTCTCACTTTCTTCTCCAATCCGCTCTCTGTACATCTGTCCAAGTGTTATTCCTAAAGTGAATCTGACTGTGCCACTCAGCAGCTCAATGAGCTCATGCAGTTCCCTGTTTCCTAGCGGATCACATACAAACTACTCTCTTTGCAATCTAAAATGATTTCAAACTTGGTATAATTTACATTTCTAGGCTTATTAATTGTCTCTTCCTTTTATGTACTTTATGGTCCAGTTAAAATGGTTTTCTTTCTGTACTTCACACGTGTGTGCGGTGAACATTAGGGGAAGTCAATAAAAATTTACTGACTTTCTTTTGTACTCTAAAGACTTCAGATAATGTTCCAAGTTTAAGGAAGTTTTAAGTTCTTTCTGATTAGGAATAATACTCTAAAGCACAGGTGTCAAACACAATCCACAATGTTCTGCTGGAAGCAGATTAAATGTAATTGGGAAGTATTTGACAAATGAAATGAAAATAACAGGATATAGGTAATATTACTATTTGATATTCTAAGTCAACATGTAGGCCACAAGGACCCTTACATAAGGTTAAGTGGCTCCCATTTCTACTTCAGTTTGACACCACTGTTGTGCAACACACTTTTTCCTACTTCCTGGCACACGAAATGATTATTACCGCTGTCATTACAAAGTCACCTAAATAAAGGAAACATTACAGATGCCTACGTGAACATACACTATAATCATGTGCTAATATCTTGAAAATGCAACATAAAGACACTACTCAGAGACACCAATGCAGATAGCTAGCTTTAGGAAACTTACAAGTAACCCTCTCAGGGTTTGCTTTAGCAATTAATATGACTGAGAGTGCATGTGTGCAAAACACAACTGAAGATGAGGCAGTCTAGGTAGGTTGTGTGATGACACTGTGTTACTGATACTGCCTAACAATAAGAATTCTTGCATATTTGGGGGTGGGGTGGTATGAGGGAAGATTAATTTAAAAAATACTTATTTGAAAAATATGGAAAATAAAGATGACAAAAATTATACTACTGCCTCAAGGAGCTTAAAATCTCCTTGATTTATAATCCTATGTTATGCTTTCCTCAATTCCCTTCCTACTCCTTAGATTTTATGTTTTCCCTTCCTCCCTTCTCCCAAACTCCAGGGACCCAGGTAGGATAAACAACATGGCTGTGCACAATGCCTGGACGAACTGAACTTGGATAACCAATTCCACTCTTCCCAAGCAGAGGACCGACAAGCCTATCTGACCTGTCACTGTATCCTAAGATTCTTTGGGAATTAATATCTGCCTTGCAACTCTAGCCCCTAGACACTGACAAATAATGGGCTGATGTGTCCTGGGAACTCTTGGGGCCATGCCACCTACCCTAGGACTTCTGGGCTTTTCTAATCATCTTCTAGGTGAACTTTCTTACATATTTTGACTACTGCAATTAAATATGAGCTCCTTGAGAGTAGGGACTGTATTTAAAAGAAGCTTTTCTTAAAATAACACTCCTTTATTATTGAAAAGTCATGCATATCCACTTACCACTTTTCAAAGTTGTTATTTTCCTATATTAAAGTTTTTATTTTTAAAGGAAGGCTTCCAGTATCAAACCAATACTCTTAGGGTTCTTAATTTTTATTATTTTTAATATAAACAAGTAAAAGAAAGTTAGTGAGGATGAATTTGTTCTTTTTTTCACCTGACAAAGTACCTGCTATTGATGGAGAAAGGACAGATTAGCAAGCATGGCCAGATAATGGAGGTAGAATTAGCGACAGGAAAACTGTGGGGGTCAGGAGGTCCCCAGGAAGGTACCATATGATACTGAGTTGGGTTCAAGGTCAGAAATGAAAAGTCCCTCAAGAATGCCCTAAATAGCAGCTCTGTCACATATGAATTTTATTATCTTTATCATCTTGCTTTACTCCTCCAATCCTCAGTTTCCTTATTCACAAAATGAAAGGACTGGAATACCTGACTTCTTAAAAGCCTCTTCCAGCTCTAAATCTAGAATTCTATCATCCTAGATATGCTTTCCCAAGTTTTCTGGGTACAGCGAAAAAACACTGCTCTCCAAGCTTATTGCCAAGCTAGCCCTGTCACTAATTGTGACCCCTGGCAAGTAAATCAAGCCTCATTCTGGGGCTCAATTCCTTCATTTGTAACATGAAGAGAGGCAGTAAGGTCTACCCTACATACTACATAGGGGATGTGATAAAGTTCAAGTGAATATAAGACAGTTTTTAAATACATAAAGCAGTACCCCAAAGCACATTATTTAGCTGTTGCTTTGGCAGTTATGTGAAAGGGGGAAAAAAGACCTCAGGGTACCCTCCACAAATTCATCTCCTCCATGGCATTTTTCCATGACTATTAGGATTGTTACCATTAGTTTTTTGCTGTCCCCAAATTACTTATCCCTGATACATACAAACATATATGTATATACATACATACATACTTACACACACATACACACATGTACACAATGTAGGAAAGACACTTCACTGTCCAGGTTTGCACAGGCTGTCAATTTTTATTTTGCTTTCTGTACGTCCATTTTGATCAGGATTTTTCAGGAGGAGCTATACTGAGCAGCTGAGAGACAGTTGGCCTTGAAAGTCATGAACAGTTGAATTCAAAACCTACTCTAGGCAAATGACCTAACCTCTACGTGGCCCCCTAAAACTCTTCTTGAGTCTTTAAGTCAAATAGAGCTTCTAGTCTTGCACTGGAAATAGTTTCTGCATTTATATCATGTGACACTAGTGAAATCCACAGGGTGGGTCAAAAAATATTCCTAAGGGTCCTAAAATGGGAAGGAGTCAAACTACACAGGACTCTCAACAAAGTACCCAGATTAGCTCATTAGGTGTTAAGCAAATGTTTTTTGATGATAAAACAAAAAACAAGTCCTTCCTTGAGGTTCAATGCCAGCATCGAGGCCTGATGATCTTTTTCTCCATCCCCATATATTACCAGTCAATTTAAAGAAGGTGTTCTTGATTGGTCATATGTCTTAATAACAGGACAACTGCTGGGTATAAGTCTAAGCAGTTCAGTGAGTCAATGTGGCTGCTAACCAGCTGTTAGCACAGATAGCCATAAATCTAAACAAAAATCAATTCGTACATCTTAGAAATTCAGAGTTGCTAGCCACATGGGTTTTATATGGCATAAAATTTATTTTTCAAATGGAAAAAAAGCTATCTGAAAAAGATACAAAAATATGACTCAAGACAGTAAGGCATGATAAATATTTTTGGTTAATTCTATCGAGTGATCATACACAGCAGTGTGACTATATTCTTTAGAAGATATCCACCATGTAATTAGTTGAAATACTCTCCAATAGCTCATATGTTTCTTTTAAACTACTCAAACAAACTGAACTAAGGGTAAACCAAGGATTTGGCTGTAAACCTGTGTAATTAATTTATAGTCTAAAACAAAGGTGGAAGACCAGTGAAATGACAGTCACCCTTTGTATTTTTTGTGCAGTGGGCCTGTATGTCCAAATTATTGTCTTATCTTTGCAGAAAATCAAGGGCTGAAGGTAGTACAGTACAGTGAAAAACTGGACTGAAAGTCAAGAGGCTTCAGGAGAGGGGAACCTGTGGTCTCAAGGCCACAAGTGACCCTGTAGGTCCTCAAGTGCAGCCCTCTGACTGAATCCAAACTTCACAGAACAATTCACTTAATAAAAGGATTTATTCTGTAAAACCTGGACTCAGTCAAAAGGCCACATCTAAGGACCTAGAAGGTCACAGGTAACCTTGAGGCCACAGGTTCCACACCCCTGGTTAAGTCTTGGCTCTGCCACTAACGTTCTCTCATTTTCTCTGGATATCAGTTTCTTTATCTGTAAAATGAACAGGTTGAGTAAGATGATTTGATAGGCTTGTTCTAACTGAGGAATTATAGTAAAAGGAATTTTAATGTAATTATCCTTTTATATAATGTTAACATTATAATATATAGTTAATGACAAGCTGATGACAAGTTAATCTATCCTGAATCAGTAAAAAAATGAAATATTTCAGAAAAAAATTTGTGTGCTTATGTGTATATGTATACATGTTTATATATGTACATACATATACACACATACCCACACCACTCTCACCTACTACCGCCTGGAATCCTAGGTATCTACTACAGGGAAAAATTCAGCTGACTGTAACAGTAAGGGAATTTATTGAAATTAGTAGGCACAGGTAAAAAGAGAAAGGCTTAAAATATCACAGATTTCATTTATCTGTACCTGATAAAAGCTAACTGAAAGCCAACTCTCTCTATGCTCCAGGGTGGGTAACTTGCTGCTACAGCACCAATTCTGGTACTAGGCATCTAGACAACACTTCCCCCTCCCTGGGGTTAGAACTATTGTGTGGTGACAGGACCCTGTTTTGGCAAGGAAAGGAGCTGTCCTTGATTTCACTCTATATGCCAATCCCCTGACTTTTGGCAGACTGCCTGAACCAGGGTGAACTTTGGGTTCTGCTTCTGTGTTCTATGTAACATAAGAACCAATGATTATAAGCAAACATGGCCAGCAAAATGAAATGAGGAAAATACCTTTTTAACAACCAGTTAGTCAAAAGTGGTGAAGAATTCAAAGAGAAATGGGATAGCAGGATCACATAAGGCTTTTGGTTACATATTCTGTTTTGGCATATACAAAAAATTATGCTGAATTCAAAACAAGCCTGAAACAAGAAAAAGGAAACCTCTACAACAGAGTTCTCAGTGACAATGATTGATAACCCTGATCCTGAGTCAGCTGTCTGGAAGAACATATGCTAAGAAAGACTCACTAATATAAATCGCTATTGATCCTTTGTTTGTAAAGAGGACCAATGACATCACAGAGTGAAGTCTTGACTCGTTTGTGAACTGAACTAAAGCAGAGTTGAACAAAGCTGTCAGCCTCACTCTCTTTTCCAGGGTCACTGAAGTCCAGTAGCAAGACAAAAGTCAAGAAAAACTGGTAATGGCCTAGGACACAGCAGGTGACCTTGGCGTCTCTGATGTCTGATCAAGCTCTAAGTGCTCCACAGAGCCTGCTTCAGTCACCTTCATGGTTTTTGGAACAAACTGTTTTCATTCACCCATTCCACTGGGGTCTTCACTTGCTTGAGGTAGACATCCCCCTAACTTCCACAGGTTGGAAGCCTATCAGTTACCCTCAACATGGTTCACCCTATCTGCTGAGATGGTTTTACCAGGGTGTGGGCACTGTGAATGTTACTGCTTCTTGGAGCCACAGGTGACAGCTGGGTGGCAGGCGGACACCAAAGCCTCCTGAAAAGGGCTCAGAAAGCTCTCATACACAGAGGAGCTAATACTGGTAGCTAGGAAAAGAAAGACCAGCATTATTATTTTTTTAGTTAGTTTCCAATAAGTGTGATCAATTAAAGTAGAACACTGGCAAATCCTCTTAGAGCTTATAGTTTGTTTTACAACACATAGATCCTCAAAAAAAAAAAATCTATCTGCATGTATTCAGACACATATATATACACATATATATTTCATGAGTATAATGGAATCAGGCTTTGTGATGATTTGGTATAATCTGCACTAGAGTTTGGGGCAGCTAGGTGGCTCAGTGGATTGAAGGCCAGACCTGGAGTCAGGAAGACCCTTTTTCCTGGGTTCAGATCTGGTCTCAGATATTTACTAGTTGTGTGACCCTTGGCAAGTCACTTAACCCCATTTGCCTCAGTTTTCTCTTCTGTAAAATAAGCTGGAGAAGGAAATAGCAAACCACTTCAGTATCTTTGCCAAGAAAACCCCAAATGGGGTCATGAAGAGCTGTACACAACTAAAATGACTAAATGATAACACTAGAGTTTACATCTGTCTCTATAACACACATCAGCACATCGAATTGGGGGGAAACAAAACAAATAAAAAAACTGAAACCTCAAAAGACTACTGGCTCACAATCAAAGTAATGTTTATGTCACAAAGGACATGAAATAACTCAGTGAAGATTACATATGACCAAAAATGGAGGCGGGCCAGTCTAGTGTTGATGAACTGAAGGATAAGAGATGGATAGACTATCCCAGTATTATTCACGAAATATTAAAAGAAAGAAAGGAAGGTCTCTAGTACACTGGGAACCTATTTGAAGGATTTTCTAGAAAAATACACAAAAGAACTGCACAGGATAAGAAGGTGTAGAAGGGTTGCAATTTGTATCAGTGGAGAAAGTAGCCATGCCAATGAGATGACTGGTCTGGTCAAGAAGTAGTTTAGGAAAAGGCATCCAAGATTTAAACATCCTGTTTAAATAATGGGCAGAGTCTAACAGTACCTTCTAGAAAACACTGGTAAGAACATACCTGTCATAAAAGATGTTGAATTTTAGCATCCCCTTGTAGCAGCTGTGCCAATGCAAAGACTGTAGAGAAGTCAGTCAGCCAATAAACATTTATGAAGCACCTACTATATGTCAGGAACTGTGCTAAGCACTGGGGATACAGTGCCTACCTTCAAGGAGCTTACTGTCTAATAGGAAAAGCCAGCACCCTGAAGCAGGGTGGGGAGGGAAGCCCAGAGCCAGGACACAATGAAGTCCAGAGGAGTGAAGTCAGATGGGAAATGAAGAGATGGATGTTCTGGTGGCCTGCTTCAATGGAGGACCACTCTAGGTTGCTCACTTCCTTAGGCTGACACATATAATTACTTAGGTGTAGATTTAGAGGGTGATGCACAGTTTCCCCTAAGGATAACACAGCTCATCACTGTACCAGAGAAGCAAGCATATAGTGGAAAGTGAGACAGGAGACTGGGGTTTGACTTCCAGTTCTACCACTGACTAGCAAAGAAAACAGGAAAACCAGAGAGAAACAAATAATGTCATCTCTTTGAGGCTCAGTTACTTCAACTATGAAAGGAGAGGGCTAGATAGAAGGTTCTCAAAGGTTCCTTTTAAAAAGCTCTGGCCTTTCCATGGGAACTCAGTGCAGATAGTGTCAACAATCCCAGACATGGATACAGTGAAGTTAATTGTTAATAAATAAAGCTACAGATTAAAAAGTAAGAAAACGTGACTATGCAACTATTTTTACTGAAAGACATCAAAAACTTGGAAAATATTATTCTGCTACATTTCCAGAATAAATTAAAAAGACAATACTAAGTTTTAAAACTATTTTAAATATGTATGAATCTATTCTTCTGAAATTAAGCATTTTTCTAACACTTCTTTTTACATGGGCATAACATGGTCAGGAAATTCCCATCCCCCTCAACTCAATCCCCTTACCCCTGCCCCCCCAATACTGCATTCTAAAGCTACTCACCCTTTCCACTGTGCTCTCTAGAACACATGGGTAAATCTTTTCCTTTCTCACTCCTTTTTGCCTTCTGGCTCCAAGATCTGAATCCCTTCAGATCTGAACCTTCCTGATCACCCTTTCCAGAACAGGTTGAAACTTTCATTCATTCCCCACCTCCCACCCTCCAATTACTGCTCAAGGTGGGGGAACTGGAGTACTCCTTGCTCCCCATTTTCACTTCCAGGCTCTCTAACAACATTACTCATTAATCTTTTCCTCTTTGAGGTTCACTTGAGCCATATCTACTGCCCAATCAAAATTCTAGTAGCTATTGTCTATCAATCTTCAGGACATTCTCCTTTCCTCCTCAATGAGTCTGGTGTCTGGTTCAAACTCTTGTGCCCAACTTTCCAGTCCAACCCCTGCCTTCATACTAGGTAACTTCACCATACATACTAATACTCCCTCCTCAAGCAGCCTTATCTCCCTGCTCCTCAACTTGCTTATTTACCACGATCACGCCTTCATATCAGTCCCCTCAGCTACACAGCCATACTGTTAATCTTTCTATTACTGACAAATACACCAGTTTATGAACTCCTAAAATTTCTTTGGCTGATCACAATATGTTGCTGTTTTATGTCACCTGTCTTGCAGTTCCAAACCTTGTTTTTCCTAACCTGACCCCTTAGCTTTTTTCCCAGGTCATCCTGCTCGCACTGTCTACACGTTACTCTCTTTTCCATCTTGACCTGTAAAAGTGAAACAGTTCAACTCTTTAACGTCTGCTTCTCCTCAATCCTTTTCCTTCGTTATCTTAACGATCTTGAACTCCAAATCCCGGCTGTGGATTACTATCATTATTTACTGGCTTGCTGCTAAACAAAGTTAGAGAGATCCATGAAACCATACTGAATAGGTCTATTACAAATTTATGTTACATAATCTCAACTAGGTCCTCATTGCAGTGTGACAATCCTTTCACACTTCCTTAATTAACTCATATCTCAATTGCCAAAGCAAGCTCTTTCAAAACCTTTTCAACAAACTTCATATCTCCCTTAGGTCCCTTTCCCCCCATCCGCTCAGCTGAGAACTTTGCCTCATAGTTCAATGAAAAAATTGAGGCCATTAGCTAAGAATTAAACTGGGAGAGACTGAAGATAAGGGAAGGAATGGGAATGACAGAGGGGATAATTTAATGGAGAAGATGGGATGGCAAGACGGGTAGGCAAGAAGAAGTCACTTTATTATGTGAGATGGGATGAAGGTAGAGATAGTGGCAGAAAGCATATGGATGACATGAGATGAGAAGAGAAGAACAGCGAGCTCTCAGCAAATGGCCTCATTTTTTTTCAGTGAAATTAGGCAATGGTTGTTTTTTTTTTTTTTGATAAATAAGTATTTTATTTTTTCTCATTACATGTAAAGTGAGTTTTCAACATTCACTTTTTATAAAATTTTGAGTTTCAAATTATTCTCCCTTCCATTCCCTGTCCCCGAGATGGCAAGCAATCTGATATAGGCTATACATGCACAATCATGTAAACATACTTCCACATTAGTCATGTTGTGAAAGAAGAAACAGAACAAAAGGGAAAAGCCACAAAAATACCACCAAAAAAGTGAAAACAGTATGCCTTGATGTGCACTCAAGAGTTCTTTCTTTGGATGTGGACAGCATTTTCCAATATGAGTCTTTTGGAACTGCCTTGGATCACTGCATTGCTAAGAACTAAGTCAGTCACAGTTGGTTATTGCACAATGTTGCTGTTACTGTGTGTAGTGTTCTCCTGATTTTGCTCAGTTCTCTCAGGTTAGGTTCATGTAAGTCTTTTCAGGTTTTTCTGAAATCAACCTGCTCACCATTTCTTATAGCACAATAGTATTCCAATACATTCATATACCATAGCTTGTTTAGCCATTCCCCAACTGATTGGCATCCCTTTGATTTCCAATTCTTAGCCACCACAAAAAGAGCTACTATATTTCTTCTGTACAAATAGGTCCTTTTCCCTTTTTTTTCTGGATATCTTTGGGATGTAGACCTAGCAGTGGTATTGCTGCATCAAAGTGCAAGCAGATTTTTATAGCCCTTTGGGCATAGTTCCAAATTGCTCTCCAGAGTGGTTGGATCAGTTCACAACTCCACCAACAGTGCATCAGTGTCCCAATTTACCCACATCTCCAACATTTATAATTTTTCTTTTCTGTCATATTAACCAATCTGCTAGGAGTGAGGTGGTACTCAGAGATGTTTTAATTTGAATTTCTCTAATCAATAGTGATTTAGAACTTTTTTTATGTAACTATAGATAACTTTAATTTCTTTATCTGAAAACAGAGGTAAGGTTCTCAGATGAAAGGGTGGGGGAGAGGGAGCCATGGGAAGTTTGAGGAGGGATGGAAAAGTTTTGAAGAACTCTTTTAGTAAGTGGGATAGTGAGTTAACTAGGGAAGTGTAAAAGGATTGCCTTGCTATGATGAAGGTACAGCTGAAGTTAAGTAATGTGCTTGACGATGTCTGAAAATAATGAAAAACTCCCTTATTGATCCCATTTCTCCTCTTAATTTACTCAATAAGTCCCTTTCTCCTCCTTTAGTGCAAGTGAATTTATATTAAGTTCCAATACAATTTTGAAAACTTTAGGGTTCAAATTATTGAAATTTCATCATAAAAAGGAAAATGTGCTCCAGAAATTACGTGTAGATGTCACCAAATATGATGACAAAAACATTTAAGCTGTTAGTCAAACCCTAAAATATAAAAAAACTGAAGTAAAGCTGTTGAAATTTGGCAGTTTTTATTTTTAAAAAGAGATGAATAGGTTAGTGAGATAGTTTTGTTAGGTGAGCTAATAAACTTTCATATGCCCATGCTGAATCTTACCAAAATTTTAATATAATTCTCAAATCTGGCTTTTCAAATCCTTTTCCACATTGTCTCTCAAAAAATGCTTATTTTAACAGAGAAGGGAAATTTAATCTTATGTTTTATTTGCTGCCAGGCATATTATACCTATGCAATAAAAACAGATTAATATTTCCTTTGGAATGTATCTGATAGCAGATCTTGGACTAGAAATAGCTACCTTTACCTTCCGCCATTATCTTGTAACCACTTTATCATAACAAACTCTCAAGTTCAAAAGGATTACATTTCAAAATGCTTTACCCAATTATTCTGGTCTCACAAAGGAAGTTATACAGAAACTCTAAGTGAAGAATTTTTTCTTTCTAACATGCCCAGATTCCCATCTTTACCTCTCTCACTCTCTTGCCAAAGGCTGAGTCTCATCCACAGATTCACATATAAAACAACCAACAAGGCATCAGTCACAGTATTCCTTAGTTACTGAACACAACTTTGCAGCTAGCACTGAAACAAAGACGACAAACTGTTTTCTTGTCTATGTGTGAAATGAATGTAGACATTTCTGAATTTCTTCAGGTGATGACGAATGCATGAGATCAAGAGTACTGAATGTACGCAAGTAAAAAAGTGTTACAAAAACTTAAGGACTAATATCACATAATCAAGTAAGATAACTGAAAGACAAAGACTGTATAAACATTTACACTCCAATCTAAAACGAAAAGTTAAAAAAATGAAAAAATGTTTTTTAATATATTACTTTTGGTATTTTAAAAGTATCTTTAAATTACACTAAGACTTCTGAAACAACCTCTACTTAACATTACATTATATACCTATTATATACCCAGCACTGTACTATATTAGGTGTAGAAAATTACAGGTACTTGACCTCAAGATAACGCTACTGGCGATTCTATGGCCTGACAAATGATCTGTTTTCTAGCAAGTAATAACTACAATGAGACTTTTTTTTCAAATCCAGATTTTTCTTGAAGCTATGCTGCTCCAATCAAAGTCCAATTAATCCAACTCCTAACTATAGTATAATATTTACCAGTTTGAGGAAATGTAATAAATAAGACTTAATGGAGTAATTGGCTTTATTCTCTGTTCTAAGATCACACCCAAGCATGTAATTTCAACTTGTTAAAGTTACTGAAAAAAATCTAGAAAAATAGGATTTGATTTTTTTTAGTACTTTCTGTTTCCAAAACTAAGATGAAATCTGTCTTAGTGAACAGTGTTATGCTTAGAATCAGGGACTTGGGCACAGTGAAAAGAGTACAGAACATGCAGGCTAAAGATCTGAGTTTGAATGCCGGTTCTGCCAGTGACTACTGGGGCTCTTTTATTCTCTGAGCTTCTGTTTTCTCATCTTTAAAATTAGAAGGTTGGAATAAATGTTAGGTCCCTTTCGGCTCTAAATCAGTAATCTCATACACACATCGCATACACAGGCACACCACCTACCCACACAGTACACAAAGACATACACATGTAGGTGCATAGACACCCACACAGACACAGGCACACCCCTCTTCCTAAATCTTGCACAAACACTTGTTCGCTTGAAATATTCATCAGCTACAGGGAGGAGGTACAGCCCATAGTGAAGTCTTCAGGTTAGAAAAGCGACTGGTCAGAGCAAGCTGCCTCCTCTCAGAGACTCATGGTCATTTTCTGTTGAAAGGCAAATTGCTTATAGAAGGAAGCCAAGTGAAAAGCCTGGTCCTCTTTCTTCCCTGTGATGGCCCACTAATATAAATGTAAGGGTTCCTGTTGTAGGAAATAAGGTGGTCAGTACCCCATGTTGTACAGAAAACAGCACAGGTTCCAGACATTTGGGATTAAATTCAGTGCCCCTAAAATTCCTTTTGGCTTAGCCACAGAACCTTTCCAGTTAATGGCATTCCAGTGGGATTTCTGCCCTGTATTAAAAGAAGAGTTGACTTCAAAAAAAATCTTGTCAGGATGTTTTAAATTTAAATTTTAAAATTCATGTTTTAGTTTTTTCTCCCTCCCTCTCATCCCCTATCACTTTCAGGATTTCATTTGACACCTGTTGGTCAGTGGGGATTTATTTGCCTTCAATCCCAGGGTCAAGCACAGTCTGCTTACCTCTTTGTGGGAATCTTTATGTGCCTCCAGTGTTTTCATGATTGTCAGTTCAGCATAGTTTTTAAATCTTGCTGGCTGGTTTCTCAAGATTTCCCGTAACACTCGCAATGCCAATGCCCGTATCGAATGCTGAGGTACAAGATGGAGGGAGAGGTGTTAAACTATGACTGGCTTTATTAAATAACACCCTCTGTTGCTTCTACTTCCACTGAGGTTTGACTCATTCAAGAGGAGAGGCAGTAAAAACTTAACATTTACAAAATGTGCTTACATATTTAATCAGTAAAGGAAACAGAGCAGATGAGGAACAAACTTTCAAGTCATTTCATCTCTTGGAATACCTTCACTATTATGGAAGAGAACACTAGGTTTTGCCTTAAAACAAACAAAAATAGGCTATTTGTCATTCTGCATTAAGTAATTCTCCTTGAAATGCTTCTAGACTCAATAATTACAGTCAAAGCCTAGTCTTACTTTCTGACCCTGTAAATGATGAGATCATTGGAGGAAAGGCTTGTAAAGCTCCTTCAGTTTACCATCCCCCTTCTCAGCAACCCCCTTCCCCCAACCCCCTACCCCCTGGCCATCCACCAATTCTGGATGGTAGCCATTCTAAACAAGACTCTTAATCTCAGCAAAAGAGGATGGAGTTTACACAAAA
This sequence comes from Notamacropus eugenii, assembly GCF_028372415.1. Taxonomy (NCBI): domain Eukaryota; kingdom Metazoa; phylum Chordata; class Mammalia; order Diprotodontia; family Macropodidae; genus Notamacropus; species Notamacropus eugenii. The sequence goes on from NC_092876.1 coordinate 311,798,724, forward strand.
CAGTACTAAAAGGTACATCCTGATTCTTTGCCATTCATCTGTACAATTCACACACTAACACAACATTTATTTGTCCTCTACATGACATCATTTTATCTTTGACTAAAAACAGCATCCCAAGCCTAATGACCACAGTAGATGGCATTTTGACTAAAGAAAAGTTTGTACATATCTTTTATCTTCTTTCTATTCCTACATCCCTCTAAATCAAACTAATAAGGCAGAATCTATTAACATTTTTAAGTCCTTGATTACTACATACTCAAATACTATTGTACTCCTAATGATATAAAATCTATGATCAACTGTCATTCACTTATTCTCAATTTTTATATCTTAGTTTTATATTTAATTTTCTAGGAATTTTCCCTGTCCCTTGTCTTTTATTTGATTTTTGATTCTTAGAATCTACACAAACTCTACTCACGGTAGTAAATTTTTTAACTTTTGGGAGAGAATTCAGCTGACTTTCAATATTCATTTACATGACTGCTTAACTTTTAGTTTTTTATAATTTGTAGCAATTAAACTGACAAAGGAATTGAAAAAGAACATAATTAACATATTTGGGTATAAGAATGAGGGCATATGATGAAAAGCAGTTCTCAGAATGCTATTTTAAATGAAATGCATTATCTATTGTCTACATGTCTTCTGTCATACAAAAGTAAAATGTTAACATAAAACTAAAAGGAAATAAAATTGACCTGAATTTGATCTGTCCTATGTAGACAGAGTTTAAAAGAAGCTATTCCATTTTATGATATAACTGAATGCCAAACCAAATTTTCATCAACTATGCACAGCACTGCGGAATTTATGACACAAGTCTCATAAAGTAAAAATAGCACCCCTACAACCTCTTACAGTAAAACTTTCCTATAATAAAGCACAGGAAGTAGTTTTAATTCTATCCTGACATCAAGATTCATTAAAAAAGGTTTCCATCAAAAAACTAAGAAAGTACAGGAAGCACAAAAATAACAAAGCCAAATCCAAAGAAAACTAGACAATGATTGTGCTGCCAAAAAAATAAAAAATTAAAGCCCAAAGTTAAATTTCTCACATCTTTATCTCCAAGTGTTTCCAGCAGCAAGAGTAAAATTGTTTTGAAGTGTTCTTCCCAAACTCCTAGGTTATCTTCTCGGGTGATCTTGAGTAATTCTAATAAGGCCCCTTTCCTTTCTTCCACCCGTTCATTGTGATTGGATAATTCTTTCAGGAGATCAGCTACCAAATCAGAGTGGTCAATAGGTACTGTGGGAGAGAAATGAAAATAAGAGGTTATCCCACAGAGAAAAGTCCAACCAGAGAATATTTTGCCTGCTGCCCTGCCCTATTTGGGGTCTGAACAAATGGAGGTGACTGATGGTGTCTGCCATATTGTGTGGCTTTGATTCACTCATCAAGATCCACAGGTCATTCTGTAACATCTCTAAAATTCATCACAAAGACAAGAAAATAGACACTAATGTTTCCCTAAAACCAATTTTCTCAGGAATAAATCTGACCATAACTGAATGAGCATTTTAGGTTCTAGTAAAATTGGAGCAACCTTGAGGTTAATATTGGAAAGCGTATTATTTCTTCCAGTTGTGGGGTAAAGGCCTAGAAGTAGCAAATCAATATTTAAATAACCACTTCCCTCCCACACAGCCACAACTCTGATAAGTCACACAGGAACTTTACTCTGAAAGGTTAAATGGGAGGAGTTGGAATTTCAGAACAATGTCAACTTTCAGCTTACTTACTGAGTACTACTGTTCTCATGAAGATAGGGAGCTTATCAGACTGAAACACTCTAAGTTTACTATGAATGAATAGGATGGTTCACCAGAGAAGCCCCCTGTTCTCTGAGTGAATTACAAGTAGGTTTCAAATGAAAAATTAAATACCGCAGACACCTAGCTTCATAGGCATAACTCCTGTCACTGGAGTATAACCATGTACAGAAATTTTTAAAAAGTAAATCACTTGTACTTTTTCTTTCCTAGAATCTCAGCCTTCCTTCCAAGAATAACTACTGGAACAAAATTAAGATACGGCTTATTCCAAAGGAAAAGTTCACAGCTAGCACCATGCCTGATGACCTGAACAATCAGAGGTGGTGACCAATGAAGGCAGCCATACTGAGTGGTCTTGATTCACTGATCAAGTTCTGTATTAACAGAAAAAAATAATCAACATTTTTCCATCCAACATTTTCCATATTACTGACCAAAGGAAAGTGGCTACGTGCAGGGTGACATTTTGGCTAATGATATACATCAGATCATGCAACCGATAAGAAGCTCATAGTCCATCTCTTCTCACTACAAAAGGCTCTCCTAATAATCAAATGAGATAATACATGTAAACCACTTTGCAAACCTTAAATGTTAGCTATCATCACAATAACAACAATGAAAAGCTTAATAAAAATAAACCAAAGTATATACTGAAAGTTATGTATGGCATTAAGAGGTTTAACCTATCCTATATAAAATTAATTAAAAAGAAGCCTTCCCATTTTATAATAGAAATTGCATTACAGAATAACCTAGGGAAATGATCAGTTAGCTTGGGGTCACAAAGCTAATATGTATCAGGTGGGACTTGAACCTAGATTTTTCTGACTCTGAGGCCAACTCTCTCTCAGAGGACACAGTACCTCTCAGAATCTGTGGCAGAGCAGGTGTTGATCTGCAATTGTAGAAGGAATTTCTTCCCTGGAAGTTCCCAATGCCAATGAAATCACAAGTCCAATTCCCTCAAAATACTGTTCCTAAAGTTTATTAAACAGTTCACTGATTTGATGATTGTTGTCATTTGGGGGATGGGGGCTGGTCTTAGACTTAAAGATTGTTTTGTCTTTCAAAAAAACCTCTGAGTAGAAAACAGTAAATATAATTGTATTTTCATTGCTGTCAATAGTCAATAAACCTAACTCAGCTAGCATTTACTAAGCATTCACTATATTCAAGGCATTGTCAGCATATCAGACTGCCTCAATGACCTAATCAACCAACAGGTGAAGGAATAAATGATCAGGTTTCATGCAGGAATATTCCCACAGAATAGTATACTAATGTCTTGAGCTCTAACGGACATTTGACACAAGATAAAATGAGGCTTCCGTCTAATACTATTTGTAATTGTACCTAAGGTAGAAGTCATACTATACAAGGGCTGTATAAATGAAAGAACGAAAAAGCCCTCTTTAAAACACTGTTGTAATAACATAGTAGAATAGGTTAGTACGTAGTGCTTTAGGAATGCTATTCCCAGTTGCCTACTAAACTAAGAAAGTTCAAGTTCATATAAAGGAATGAAAAGATGAGTTCAGAGCATAAAAGCTAAAATTCTACCCTGAATATGAAATTTGATCAGTATAGCCACAGCTTGGTCCACAGAAGATAAAGCAAAGACAACTGTTTGATGAGAATGGGTTGAGATTCAAGAAGAAGACTAACCATCACGAAGTTGATCCATGTCATCATCAAATACGGCTTCTTTCAAAGCTGTCTTGTCGTAGGTGTTGATCGTATCAGAGTAAGGATAGGGATTGTAGTCACGAGCTCGGGGCCCCGTGAAGGCTCGTGGAGGCTGGGTATTGAGGAGTGAGGTTTTGTTATCGAGAGCTGTCCTTCCTCCTTCTACCACATCACTTCCTCCTCGCAGATCAGTGGCAGGTGAAGCTATCCCACCATCTCGTGAAACCTGAAACAATTAGGAGACAGCACCCTGTTGACTCTAATCAATAAAATTTTAAGATTTCTTTTTCTTTCGCTGGTTTTTCCTAAGGAAATGGAGAAGGCCAAAGACCTCTGACTAGGACTTTGATTATAAGAGCCTAAATTTATAAGCATTGATGATAAGATGATAACTCATATACATATGAAATTAGCTTTATTCACAGTGAATAATAATTTCTCTTTATTGAAAAAATTGGTTTTGAAAGAATAACAGATAGCCTTTGTCAAGAAGACTGGTCACTACTGAAATATACACTGTGGAATTCTGTGTTACAGCATAGGAGGATATATGCAGGAAATTAGTATTTTCTATGATTGATTAAGAGAACACTATCAGAAAGATAAAGTGAATAAATGGCTGAAACTTTCAGAATGAATGAATTTACAGCATCACAGATTTAGAACTGGACATGACCCAAGAGATTATCTATTCCAACCATCTTCAGGTAAAGGAACTGAGGTCAAAAGAGCTCATGTGTCTTGACCAAGGTGACATTGGTGGCAGACCTGGGATTTGAACCAGGATTCTCTGATTTCAAACCTACTACTCTCCCTCTCCTGAACTACATTCTTTCCTGTCACTGTAGGAGAAAACATAAATAAAATCCTGCATCCAGCAATTCCCCATCAAGGTGGTGGTTGAGAATGACTCCTTATTTCATATGGCTATGAAACATGTGCTGAGATAAGATTCTTTAAGGAAAAGTACTCCAACTATGTAGAACAGGACAGTATAAAAGTGGTAAGGATAGCAGTCCATACTCAAAAATGCAGATGGATAGATCTTTTGAAATAATAATCTGGGAATACTTACAATATCACAATCTTTTTTGCCATCCCGCTTAATAGGCTCATTCAGATCCTCCTGGCTCCGGAAACTAAACTTTTCTATGGCTTCTGTTACTCCACGCAGAGAGCTGTAGATTTCATCTGAGTTCAAGTTCTCTGTGTCATAGTCCAGCATGCTAAAGATCAAAGGCATGACAGATTTTAAAATGGGGCATGGGCATTAAGGTTTTGTTTTGAATTGGTAGCACCACTAATTTACAGAGTGGGGTACACATTTAGAATTTTGTTTCTAATAATGACTTGCAATGAAATAGATTATCTTGGCAGCTATCTTTTTAAAGACCCCACTAATTGGAAGCTACTTTTCTTTCTTTCTCTCAGAAAATGTCTTCTCATTACAAAATTTGAACCCATAAACATGAGTACTCTAATAATCAGTGAGAAACATCAAGAACTACATGAATGTGAGAACTCAAAATAGTGACAACTGGTGACTTAATGTACAGAGTTAATGAAAAGTGAAAAGTTTGCTTTCATACCTCAAAAGGTGAAAAAAACTTTTTTGGTGTTACTGGTCTCAAATGTACAAACTTAAATCAAGAAGAATGGTCACCTCAAAATAAAGGCAGTTTTCTCATAAATTACACAGCAGCACAACTTTTTTGGTGTTACTGGTCTCAAATGTACAAACTTAAATCAAGAAGAATGGTCACCTCAAAATAAAGGCAGTTTTCTCATAAATTACACAGAAAACAATAAGAATGGGTTAGAAAAAGTGAAAGGTTATCGTTACTAGTAGCAGAAAATCATAAAATTTAAAAATCTGATGATTCAAAGTCAGATCCATCCTAACGATCGAGAAATTTAATTCTCATGCAGCCTACCTGAACTTAACTGAGAACTTTCAGGCAATTCTGAAAGGTTTTAGGTTTTAGTTTGTAGCCTTAAAAGAGATGTAGATACATAATGTGTAAAGCTTCCAAGCAAAGATGCTACAGAAAAGAACTAGAAGAGAAAGAAAACTGAAATCTGATAGCCTTGATCAATCTAAACCCTCCCCCTCCCCACAAACAAAAAATTTAAGCACGTGGCATCAAAGTAGGGCAAATAAACTCAAAGTTTTAAATCTTCTTAGACTCTTGAAAGAACTTCAAAACATAAATAATTTCTTACACGTCAAGTGCTTTCTTTTCAGACTTTTAAAAGAAAACTACAAAAGACAGAGAAAAGAAAAAGAAGGAAGGGCTTTGGGGCTTCTCAAAGCATGGCCTAACAGCCTAACAATTTATGAAAAGAAGACAAAAGATTGCAAGAGAGTTCCAAAGAAAGAGTCACTTTCCTAACACAGAATATCAAACGTAATGGATAGATGAATCAGCTAGGATAAAACAAAACAAAACCAAGCCATCAAGTGTCCCCTAGGAGACTTTGGGAATACTTCATGAATTAAACTTTATGAATTTTAGGAAAACAATGAAAAAGGAGGAGACGCCATCCTCTTGAGCATTAAAACTTGCAAAAAGATCTTCTGATATGATGGAAGAGGTCAGGTTATGTCTACAATATATCTAATTATATGCCAGTAAATACTGATGCTATTAAAGATCAGAGCAAAGCTATACCTGAATTTTGCAAAGGCTATCTGAAATGTAAGGAAACAAACGAGTGAAAAAAGAATGTATCTGTGTTGCAGTGTTTTAGGAAAAAATCAGCTTCCTTGAAGAGCACAGTCAACTCTGTCCAGTCTTAGAAAGTGTAATGATTTACACAACTCTGAAAGGATTTTGCTTTTTGTTCCTCCCCTAACTTTTTTTTAGAGTTTGCAAAGAGTGTCAAGGCAGACTATGGATAAGCTTCACTCACTAAGCATGGCCAGGATTCCAAGTGCTCAGGCTTACAGATAAGGTTTTGTGAGAATCAGGTTCTTATTCAAAGATGAGGGTACACATTCGGAGGTGGCTGAAAATAGAATCCTTCATCTAAGATCACAAAAATGGTGGCAGAACAGTTGGTGAAAAAGTCTAAATATCCTGTGGTAAGGGCAGTTATTAATCATTTTTCATCCATGGAAAAGAAAGCACAAACTGTGGAGAGCTCACAAAAACATCTGCCAACTTAGACACTTAGTCAAAAGGTTGGCTTTGACATCAAAGAAAAAGAAACCTGTACTCGAACACATTTGCAGCTGAAATCCAATGCATTCATTGATAGGAGGTATAACACAGAACTTGAATGAAGTTCAAGATTTCAGCCCCTTCTAAGTTCACAAGGCTATCTTGCTATGTAGCAATTTAAAAGACAGAGGTCTTCAAAAAAGTGGGCTTTTTCTCCCTTCTAAAAAAGGTTTACTTACTTGAAAAGAAAGGCATTTATACATCTGGCCAGTACATTTGTGTTTATGTATAAAGACTGGATGATAAACAAAAATATACACAAGATGGGAAAAAAATGCCTTAAAAAAGACTGCTAATCACGACAACCAAAAATAATAAAGTGGCCCATGCATAAAACAGTGACAGGATGAACAAGAGGAGGTTGTAGAGATATTCAGCTTTAAAAGGATGTCACAATATTATTTTTCATATGTTGCTTCAAAAAATACACTAGCCTTTGGACAATTCAACTTTTTTGAAATAGTTCATTTCAGGTTGCACAGCATATACTACTACAATTGTCATTAGAGTTTCTGAAACAGAAAAATTTACTACAGTGATTTTGCTGTTTGGGGATTTCTTGTTCTTATTTTTGATTAATCAACCAATTAAGAATTTGAATTTAGAGCACTCTGCACACAATAAAGGAAATTCTATGGCAATAAGGTTTAAACAAAACCAATGCTTGTAGTAGTTTTAAGATTCTAAGGTACCAGTGATATGAGGGTTGTTTTGTTTTTTTAATACAAGTTAACAAATTACTAAAGACTTTCTTATCAGTGTCAACAGGCAATGTGCTTTAATTGTTATTTCTATACTTCTTGGCTTGACTCCTCACTTGCTTGTCAAACTTTTAAATTATACTATTACCATATCAATGACATTATGTGGTGGGCCTATGCAATGCTAAACGTTAACTAAGGGACAGGAAGGACAAGTGAAGATCATCAACTTATGCTGGAAGGGACCTTGGAGACCATAGAATTCAACTGGTACAGAGAAAGGTGAAGTGACCTGCCCAAAGTCACATGGCTATAAAAGTGTATGAGGAAGGATTTGAACTCACTGAAGTCTTTCTGACTTCAAGTCTACTGTACCATCTAACTGCCTGGAGTGCGTTAAAATATCTACTTATTCTACTGCGCCCTCATATCTTCTGCACTACTCAATTTCAGTCTTGTTCTGAGGTTTCATATTACCCAACAGGTTAATATTTGCACAAGGGAAACAATGATTTGTGAGCATTTCATTTCATTCAGAATATGTGCTTCGTATTAAATTATATTTTTGTAGAAACCTACAGTTTACAAAGTGCTTTCCTCAAAACAACCTCCTAATATGGGTATTGCAAGAACTATTATTACCTGAAAGTGGCCAGACCAGAGGTAAGCAGCCTTACAAATAAAAATACAGATATTACATTTAATACTGAATTAGGCTTACGGAGTGAATGCTCATCAAAGAAACTGATTATCAAGCCTATGCATACACAATAGTACCCTATTTTCACAAAATTTGGGGTATAGAGAATTGGGAGTAGAAGCAAAGGATGGTCTCTGGGAGTCCAAATTCAGAAACTGGCTGCAGGGGGCACAAACCATCAGTTTCCCCTGCTTCGTGAATAAAGATAATGATAAGATAAAATGTCAATCAGTCACAATTTGAAATGCTCCTACTTAGGCTATTCTAATAAACAGAATGAGCCATTCTATAAAAATAGCATTAGCAAGTGCGAAATCAAATTTTAAAATGCAGAGGCAGTGTTCTGACCTTAAAGAAGGACAGAGACAACTGCCTACAAACAGAACAACTGGGTCTGGTTTGCCCGTTACTCCTAATTTGTGACACTGCTATACTTAGAAATAGGTACAGGATCATAGGATTTAGAGCTAGAAAGTGCTGCAGTGGGCCTCTACATTCAATCAGATAAGAAAACTGAGGCCTAAAGAAGAAATTATTTGCCTAAGGTCACACAGTCTACTAAATAGCAAAGTAAGTAAACTTAGGTTAGATTCCAGATCCAATGCTAATGAGGTTGATTGTAAAATTTTAATTACTTTGAAAATTCATTGGATACTCAAAAGACAAGTGCTATTAAAGTACATGTGTTTGTCTGTGTTTGTACACAAGCTCATATATACACATACATAGCTGATATTTGAGTAATGTATGGTCTTGTCCATTTTGTGGATATCAAGATGATACAACTGCCTAAGGTGCATTTCAAAATCAAACACTGGCTACATTGATGGTTGGTTGGATTCCCTGGAATTTTGAATGATTAAGTTACTATTCTTCTCTCTGGGTATGATTAAGAGATGCCTGTAAATGGATTCTCAGTTCTGTTATGTCTCTATCACACTGTCAAAATAAAAGAATCTTGCGATGCTTTATGTATTCTGCTCCTATGTACCACAGTACATTTCTGGTTCATATTTCTTTACTTCCAGCACAGGAAAATTCCAAATAGTGTATATATAGTATCAATTTTACAACAAGTGCATAGGTTTACTGAGGTTATTGGCAGTTTTTTACTCTGGGAGACAAGATATCTCTGGTACAATTCAATGAATTATGAACTGCTGCTCTTGAATTTTCCTTACATCTGTAGAATCTATCACTGTAATGTGATACGAAAGATCAGCAGATTATGAAATGATAATCCATATAATCATTAGTTAATTATTACTGATGTCTCTGCATAGGTCAAAAAGAAGCAATGACATATATTTAATCTCTAAAGGAGAATATCATATTCATTTTTGAGGAGGTAAAAACCTGTATCAGAAAAAAACTAAAAAACATGACACACTGTCCCTCTTCCTCTAAACCTTGTGTCAACTAACAAGCTTGAGTACTTTTAGGGCTAGTACTCATTACTGTATTTTGGATAATGTGTGCAAATGCAAGAGTAAAAAATGCTTTCAGTATTTCTCGCTAACAAAATAGCAAGGTATTTCACTGATAACAGTACTAGCTCTCCACATACCTTATCCACTCCAACTATTAGGTGTGGAGGCAAAGGCCCCCTTTGAAGCACTTGATCAACTTTTATAGAAAGAAATAAGCTGACTTTAGAAATGCAATAATATTGTGACACCACAGACAAGTTTTAACAGGTAGCTTGTTACCTGGGAGAGTAAGAGCGCCTGAAAGTCTTGTGGGAAGGAGCTGTGGGGATGGAGTTAGGCTGAGAAAGGGGAGGTGGGTGCTTCGACAGCCCATCGGCACTCCAACCCCAGAACCGACTGCAGTGGTCAGAAGAGGAAAATCAGAGAGAAAAAACAGAGAAACAGAATAGGGATAGGAAGGGGAAGGGGAAGAGAAACTATAATCTGAGTGGTTTCAAGTTTCGTGCTTCCTGGATAAAGTTATATAAAAATTAATAAAAACAAAATTAGACAGGCTACTTCATGGAGTATCTTATAACACCATAAAGAAATCAAACACAAATTCCCCTTTTCAGTCCACCCCTGAAACAGACAAACATTATTCTTTCCCATCCCACCCATGGGTATATATGTCTTATGTTTGTTTTTGTAAATTATGAGAGATCTCAATTATGCACGTAGACACTTGAGAAATTTTCAAATAAGGATTACAGTTTATAAACAGCTCATCAATTACTTTAAGGAAGAAGCAAAAAACATATGAAGAGGATTTAATTTACAGTTTTTAAAAATAGGTGGGTTTCCTGTAAATCTTATAAAACTGAAGATTATATACTAGCACTCAAGTATAACAGAAGCTGACTTTTGAGATGGTAAGAGCTTGGACTTACATCAGGTCTATCCCACAGGTTCTCAGCTTTGGATCTTTTATGAAAAGGCATGAGTAATATTATAATCCTCTATGAAATGAATCCTAAGTTAGCTATGGAGGAATTGGGGAACAACAGAAACAGTTTCTTAGCCCTAAACAACTCAAAACTGGAAACAAAATTGATGGAGTACACAGAGTCCCTAAAAATGCAGAAAAATGTTCATCTGTAAGACACAAATTCAATGGGAGCTGAATCTGGGAGTGATCCTGGGTTATCCTTTCTGATGATTCATGAGAAATCACAGCATCGTACATTTAGGAGGCACTCTAGAGGCCCTCAAAGCCAATACCCTCCTTTTACAGATGAGGAAACTGAGGCACAGAAAAGTAAACTGATTTGCTCGGCATCACAAAATTAGTATCTGAAATGGGATTTGAACCAGGTCTCTCTGACTCCAAGTCCAGTGCCCTAATCACTAATATCATATTATTCTTGATTGTGCTCTGACAGGTGGGAAAAGAGACATGAGAAGTTTATGACATGCTCATATCCAGAAGGGCAGATCTGTATACAAATTTATATCATGGGAATCACCTTTGTTCCTAGGAGCTCACGCTTGTTTTCTGGGTTTGATGGCACTGCTATAATTATGATTACAGAGGATGGCACCTATGAGTCCTGTTTTCTAAGGTGGGATAAAAAGGTACAAGAAAACGAAAGAGCTCTTTCTTGAATCCTAGGCAAAGAGAAGAATATACAGGAGTCACAGCTTCCAGGAGCTTCTGGTAATGTCTTGATAAGGTTATGCTACATGCGATGCTCTTCATGGTCCTTATCTCTATAGAATTATAAATAATTTCTTCACTTTAACAATCAGCTTAACAAATTTTTCCTATCTATTAAAACACTATCCAGGCTTAGAGAACTAAAGTAAGAAATCTCCCCAAAGATCTCTGAATACAGAGCCTGATATTGGCAGAATACTTGTATTCAAATAAATTAAAAGGAATGAGTGATAAAGTTGTTTGAAGATAATGGATCTTGGGGAAGAAACTTTTAAAAAGGAGGAATTGGCTATTAACCTGGATTGACAATCATATACAGAGGTAAAGTTCACCATGTCTGTGGGTAACCACCAAAATTACAGGGGACATTAACTTTTAAATCAATATAACTATCGAACAGTCAGACCTGTTCCCAGTTCATTCTTATCAGAAAGCAAAGGACTTGATAAGCAGTAATAAAAGAAGCTTTCTTCCAAATATTATATAATAAAAATAGTTCAGTTAGGGAAAATACACATGTACTATACTTCTTTTACAATACACTGGCCAGTGTTCTCCCTGGGATATGTTCATAGATAAATAGGCATCTGTCTCAGGTCTTAGACCATGAAACTGTAAGAAAGACCACACACATACTACAATGAGGTTGTTTTAGTATTTTGAATAATTCAACTCCTCTTGTATAGTCCAAGATTATTTATATCAAATTCTGTGGTTCATTCAGTAGAAGAGTTCCAATGTACTCTCTGGCAATTTCTCAGTCTGGCTTCCTGGAAAGCCAAGAAAGCATCTCATCCACCAGTAGATCCCTAGTGGATTCCAGGTACCCAATTTCTACTCCAGTTTTACTTCTTGTGTTCTTGTTGTTTGAAATGGGGAGGTTGTGAAAGGAAGGCAGAGACTGAAGGAAACTAGGTAACTTTTATTTTAAAACAACAATAGGTATAAAGAATGAGCCCATGATCATATCAAAGCCATCAGCCTCCTACTCCTCTGAAGTTTAAGATGTAAAGGAGGCTGTTTATTACCTCTCAGTCCATTTATAACTATTACAGAAGTACTTGTCTCATTTCAACTATCCAGATATATTTTCCCTTCAAAAAAATCAACAATGCAGTTAATTATGTTTTATCTACTTGAGCTCTGAGCAGGTTCATATTATTATTATCTCCTAAGAGTGCTTCATAAAAAAATTCATCATATAAAAAGAAAACATTTAAAGATGTTCTTTTTTTCTATGCCATGAATGCTTCTTTCCAATATTTCAAAGAAGGACATTCTTACTCAGCAGGAAAATCAGCTAAAAAAAAATATTTACTGTCCTAGAATTTGTTCAAAACTCAGAATAAGGAAAGGATAATTTCTGAGGCTTCACAGGCCTTAAATGTCCATATGTGAGGGGAGGGCTAAATCTATAGGCAAGTCCCACCTTCACCACCCAGCATTTCACTGAACTTCCTGGATTTTGCTCATTTTGTTTCAGTGAACAGTCTCAGGAAATTCAGGTAATAATTCTTCTCATAATATAGGAGCACCATCTAGCGGTAAAAAAGTAATTGCAGGTTATACAGTAAATAGGACAAAATGTTGTAGCTCGCTATGCCTTAAGAATCCCAAAAGGATAGAGTAAAAAGTAGGCACTGCTTATGGATGCCCTCTTTCATGTTTCCAGTTAGTTTGGTTTTAGAGGAACGGGTTCCCTTTGGATGGTTTCTGAGATCTCTTAAAAACCTATTTCACAGAATAAACTCATGTTAGATATAGTGAAATGTGAATCACTGTTAGAAAATTCTTGGTGAAACAAAATAATTATCCAAGTAGTGGTATTCTAAAATCCCAAGTGAGACTAATTAATTATGATCTCAGAACTCTCAACTTGATTACTGAAAAGACAAAGTAGAATTTCTGAACTTCTAGAAAATCTAGCCCAATATAATAGGTTTAACTCTACTCTGACTCTAAAAGATCTACTAATAATAACATGCAATAATTAGAATAAAAGTTAAAAATCTATAGAAGATGGCATGTTTAATAAAAATCACTAAAATAATCTTGGCATTATGAAATCCATAGGAGATAAAGCAATCAAGGTTAGAAGTCATATATCTCACATCTCATTTTTTAGGAAATGACCCTCAGTACTCAGAAACTTACAATCTCTCACTTGCCATAAAAAAAACCTTTTTATGATTTATCTGATAGGTATGCAGACTTGTCCTCTAATGATGAGGAACTCCCTACCTTGTGTGATATATGTTATAATTCCAGTTGATAAAAAGTTATTTCTCACATTGAGTCAAAATCGAAACCTACAACTTGGCTGCTGCTAAGGTCACATTTAAAAAAAAAGACAAAGTGTACAAATAAATTTCTTCTTAAAATGAGATGCTGCAAAAATGTTCTTCTGACATTAGTTCCTAATCTATCACTAACTGGAAACTTGATGTCATCGGTAGAATTTCTTTGTGAGAACATTCACAAAGTAGACTTGTTCTTGGTAGTATTTAGAGAAGACTGGTATTTTAACTGTTATCTTTCTGGGGCTTTTGTTCCAAACATCAAAAGAAGTGAAATGAAGTGATATCATTCTGGAACCATCAAGATTTAACTAACAGGAAAAAAATGTGTACAGGCAAATTTCCAATTTATGAGTTCAAGGTTGATAAGCTTCTACCACAACTTTTACCTGGTCTGAGCTCTGGCTCTTTTAATTCATTGTAGAACATCTGAAGAAGGTACTATTAGATAATGAAAAGGAATAAAAAATGGGTAGCCAGGAGGAATCAGAGAAGCAACAAAGAAGCCCAGATATTATCCACTAACCGGATTATGAAGTGGTGGCAAATGGTAAGTGTAACATTTGAGAAGCCACTTTCAGACAGAGGTATTTATAACCACCTGACTGAGAAGAACAGTGAGTAACAGTTCTGTGGCTGTTGTGGAAGATGATGAATTAAATCTTAATTAGGGATGCCAGCATATGAAAGTGCTAGCTGAGCCTGTAACGGGCTCACGGCAAATTCTGACAATTCCATTTGTTTTGGTTATAATAGTTTAAATCACTAACTTAAAGGCAGAATGAGTTTCGGGAAACAACTTCTAACTTTATTAAATCTAATAAAGGGGCATATTTCTGATTAAAAGAATCACAGCAAAAAATCTGTGCATAAGATTTCAGAATCGTTTTCTGAGACAGCAAAATAAATTTTTTTGGTCCAAAATGTTAATAGGAGAGTTCGTGATCCAAAGAGACCTGAGTGACAATAACAGCTTTGTAAGCATATTACTATTTTAAGAATTTTTTTAAAATTACAGTTGAAGCCATTACTATTTAACAATGGATCAAATGAGAAAGAAAAATGGTTGCCTTCTTTTAAAAAATAAGAAATTTTTTTAAAGTCAAAACTGACAATAAGCCCTGTCATCTCTCCTCTCAAAATATAGCTTTTTTGACTAGTTGTTATGGAGTTCCCAGTTGCTGCAAACCCATGTAGAAAGTGTGAACCTAGCAGATTTATATTTCAGTTGCTTCATAAAAGATCTTATTGGCACAGCAACACATTTCACACATAAACCAGTATACTTGAATCAATCATAATTTTTCTTCGTTGATTACTCCATTTTTTTCATCTCAAATTTGTTTTGGAATGGATCCTAGAAAACAAGTACATAGGGACTATAAGTTCTGGTTTATAAGATCACAGATTCTAAAATTAGAAGAGATCTTCGAGGCAATCAAGTCCTACAATCTCATTCTGTAGGTGAGGAATCTGAAGCCCACAAAGATGAAATGATTTGCCGGCATCATAGTGCTCATTGCGTGGCTAAAGCAGTACGTGACCTCGGATCTTCCTACCTCCTGGGTTAGTGCTCTCTCCGCTATTCCTTGATAGAGACAATATCTTCCAAAGATACAAGGGCATATTATGTTTTTGTTATCCAAGGATTCAGAATCCATAAGGCTAACATGGTATTTAAGCCAAGTTTGGTATTTTATGATACTAAAAGACTGCTGACAAACAGCAAAGAGAATAGTTTCCTTTTTAATAAAACACAAACATAAACAGTTCCAGTTATCTCAGGCTTCAGATTATGACTCTGCTGAATAAGTGCATCTTGTTTCAAGAGCAGACTTGACTTCACATTTTGTTTTTTGTTTTTTTTTTTAAGAAAAGAAGAGGGCTTTTTTAAAAAGACCCTTTACACATTTCAACAATTGACTTCAAAACAGCAATTTGATCAGAAAATGAATGACTTGTGCTTGGGCTACACAGTCTGCGAAAAGTTGACAAATATAACCTTAAACAACATATTATCTATGTAGGAGTAGGACTAAT
This sequence comes from Notamacropus eugenii, assembly GCF_028372415.1. Classification (NCBI taxonomy): domain Eukaryota; kingdom Metazoa; phylum Chordata; class Mammalia; order Diprotodontia; family Macropodidae; genus Notamacropus; species Notamacropus eugenii. Next base: position 311,814,285 of record NC_092876.1, read on the forward strand.
CCATGTATAAAATTGATGTGGAACAAGTTCAAGGCTCTGAGCTTGATTTATAAATTTCCATAGAGTTTTGGAGTTGGAGGCTTTAATGAGTAATTTTACAGATAAACAAAGTGGGGCCCAGAGAAGAAGTGATTTCATTCAAGTATACACAGTGAGAGGTGGTCACCAGGTTTAGAATCCAAGATGCCTGATTTCCCGCTCAGTTTTCTTTCTGCTCTAACAAACTCTAAAACTGAGTAGCAAGCTGAATGGTTATTGGGATAGTTTAGTGAAAATCTTATTACCTTGGTGACAAACCACCATGGGAACAGTTGGTAGGTGAAGTCAAGGGGCTGGTCCTGCTACTGGTGTGTCTGGAAGGAGTTCGACCAATGGTATTGCTTGGAGAGCCCTGAAGCAAAAAGAAGAAGAAAGATCAGACAAAGATGGGGAGCACCACATAACAAACAGTCTTGCCTTAAGTCTATCCACCCATGTTTGAAACCATGAGCAACTTAAGTAGTGCTATCTATGATCAAGAGTAAGGCTGATATCATAATGCACATAACTAAAAAATTTTTCTGCAACCAAACAGTCCCATTATTTTCCAGTCTAGAAACACCTGATGACTATTAAGGGCAAATATGTTGAATAAGCCAGTAAACATTTGTAACTGTAGCATTCATCAAAAGAAATGCCTGAATTAAACGTATCAGAAATTCAGTCTACTGTGCAAATTTACTCTTAATAAAAATAAAGTTATAGTTACACATCAGACTGTACAACATGGCTCTACTTTGTCCTTTGTAAGGGATATTTGTCTAGTCATAAAACTTCAGTTAAATTACAGATCCTCCATTGCCTTGGTTATCCACTAAGTCTGAGGCTATCTGCAATTTATCCTGTCTGTATCTTGTTTCTATATAGTTGTTTGCATGATGTCTGGCCCAAGAGACTGTGAGCTCCTTGAGAGCTGGGATATATATTTGTTCTTCCTTCCTTCCTTTCTTTAACATTCATCAAGATTTTTGAATTGCAAATTATTTTCCCTCCTTCCCCTTCCCTCTTCTGGAAATGGTAGGCAGTTTGATATAGTTTTGTACATGTGCCATTATGTAAAAATATTTCCACATGAGTCACAGTTGTATAAAAAGCAACAGATCAAAAGGAAAAAAAACCTACAAGAATGAAGTAAGTGAAAAATAGATGCTTCAATCTGCATTCAGAGTCCACCAGTTCTTTATCTGGATAGGGATAGCATTTTCCTTTATGAGTCTTGCGTACTTCTCTTGGATCATTGTGTCGCTCAGAAGAGCTGAGTCATTTACGGTTGATCATCACATTATGTTGTTGATACTGTGTACAATATTTTCCTGGTTCTGCTCATTCTGATGCTCTTGCATCGGTTTGTACAAGTCTTTCCATGTTCTTCTGAAATCTGTCTGTTCATCATTTCTTATTGCACACTAGTATTCCATTACATTCATGCATCGTAGCTTGTTCAGCCATTCTCCAATTGATAAATATCCCTCAATTTCCAATACTTTGCCACTACAAAAAGGGCTGCTATAAATATTTTTTGCACATGTAGGTCCCTTACCCTTTTTTATGACCTCTTTGGGATATAGACCTAGTAGTGGTATTGCTGGATCAAAGGGTATGTACAGTTTGGTTGCCCTTTGAGCAGTTCCAAATTACTCTCCAGAATGATTGGATCAGTTTGCAACTCCACCAACAACAGTGCATTAACTTTCCCACATCTTGTTATAACATTTATCATTTTCCTTTTCTGTATTATTAGCCAATCTGATAGGTGTGAGATGGTACCTCTGAGTTGTTTTAATTTGCATTTCTCTAATCAAAAATGATTTAGAGCACTTCTTCATATACCTATAGATAGTTTGATTTCTTCATCTGAAAACTGCCTGTCCATATTCTTTGACTGTTTGAGGAATGATTTGTCTTCTTGTAAATTTGACTCAGTTCTCTATATACTTGAGAAATGAGGCCTTTATCAGAGACACTTGCTGTAAAGATTGTTTCCCAGTTTTCTGTCTTCCTTCTAATCTTGACTGCACAGATTTTGTTTGTACAAAAGCCTTTTAATTTGATATAATCAAAATTATCTCTTCTACATTTTTGTAATGCTCTCTATCTCTTGTTTGGTCATGACTTTTTCCCCTCCTCATAGATCTGACAGGCAGACAAAACCTTGCTTTTCTAATTTGCTTATGGTGTCACCCTCTAAGTCATGCTTGTCACATCTAACTTTTCTAATATTCTATATACCTCCTTAATTTCTTCCTCATTTATTTTTTGGTTAGATTTATCAAGTTCTGAGAGGCGTCAGCTGGGTCTCCCACGAGTATAGCTATGCTGTCGATTTCTTCCTGTAACTCACTTATCTTCTCCTTATGAATCTGGATGCTATACCACTTGGTGCATTTATATTTAGTATTGATATTGCTTCATTGTCTATGGTACATTTTAGCAAGATGTAGTTTCCTTCTTTATCTCTTTAATCAGGCCTATTTTTTGCTTTTACTTTGAGGTCAGGATTGCTACTTTTGCTTTTTTAACTTCAGCTAAACCATAATAGATTCCGCTCCAATTCCTTACCTCTACTGTGTATGTGTCTCTCCACTTCAAGTGTGTTTTTTGCAAACAACATATTGGAGGATTCTGGTTTTTGATCATTCTGCTGTCTGCTTCTGTCTTATGAGAGATTTTTGTATTATATTTTTAGTGGCAGCTAGGTGGCACAATGGACAAAATGCTGGGGCTGGAGTCAGGAAGACTCATCTTCCTGAATACAAATCTGGCCTCAGATACTTCCCAGAGCTCTGTGACCCTGGGTAAGTCATTTAACTCTACCTGTCCGATTTACCACAGTCTAGTCATCCTATCAGAAAAGGAGATGAGATTATACTGGTCTGATTGATTCTTGATGAATCTAGGCTGGTTCTTATTGATGGACACTTTCCTTTGGAAACAATCAAACCATCTAGTTAACATCTTCCCAGAAATCAAAGTTAAGTCTTATGAGCTTACACTTTGCAAAGCTCACACTTTTGGGGGGGGAGGGGTTTTGAGGGGATAAACAAGGACATTTACTTTTTTCTATTCCTATAGCATCTTTTAAATTCATCATGACCTTATAATCAATCAGCTGATAAGAGCTCAGCAATTACATCTGCCAGTTCTTTCAGTACCTAGAAATGTAGTCCCTCTAGAACTGATGAACTGAATTCACTGGGGGGACACTTAGTCTCACAATTCACTTATTTGGGGTTCAAACTTCCTGTTAACTGTTTTTTCCTACTAAGCAGAAGGCCCATTCTTCTTGAAAGAAAAAGCAAAAGTTGAGTTGAGTAGTTTTGCTTTCTATCACTTGTTATCTCATAAACTCTGGGAGGTTCTATATCTTTTAAAAAAAATCTTCCTCTTGCCCACCAGATGGCTGAAAATCCTTTCTGTTGCCTTAGTCACAGTTCATTCTCAGAGAGGCAACACAGTATAACAGATACAAGTTATGAATCTGGGATCACAAACCCCATGAGTCAAATCAATTAATCTCCATTCACTTTTCATCTGTAAAGTGGAGATCACAAGACTGGCAATTACTATGTCATAGGATTGTTATGAGGTGTAGTTATAATGATGATGATAACTAGAATTTATGTAGCACCTACTGTGTGCCAGGTACTATGTGCTGAGCACTTTGCAAATATTATTTCATTTGATCTTTACAAGACTGGAAGCTAGGTCATATTATAAACTGAAACAGAGCTTAAGTGGCTTGCCCTAGGTCATACAGTTAAGTAAGTGTCCAAGGCTGGATTTGAAGTTAGGTATTCCCAACTCCAGCCCTAACACTCTATCATCCTAGCTGCCCTGGTTTTTACATTTTAAAGCCAGTTATTAGTATGACCTTTAGCCTTTCTGATATCAATATTACAGGACCATGTTTTCATTTCCTTTTGTTATCTAAGTTTTCTTCCATCTTTTACATAAGGTTTTAACAAAAATAAAAAATCTAAATTGGTCAGTGAGTCTTTCATGTGCCCATGGTGATCTCTCCGTAGATAGTTCTTCCTCATTTAAACTGTTTGAGTTTGCATTTTCAGAACTTAATTCTTGACAATTTTCAATCTCTCATGGATTGATTTCTCCCACAGAACTTATCTTCCATGACCATGAACCTATCTTCTAAATCCTTTAAAATCTCTCCTAAAATGTAGGGTAGTATGTCAGCCTATGCTAGATTTTCTTCTTCCTTTATCACAAGTTCAAATACCAGTGGTAGCTTCAAAGTTCTAATCATTCCTATTCTAAGAACAACATTTTTTTTTGATGATTAGAATGATCCAGAATAACAGTTCCCATATTATCTGTTCCACTATAATTAAATTGCCCTTAAAGCACACTCAGAATTTTTAGCTACTGTGCTTTTAGGAGAGAGAATGATCCAGATAAGGGAAGTCCTTTAACAAGAACTCTGTATCATGTCCTTGTGCCAGGCCTGAGATAATTTTTAAAAAATCCCTTATTTCCTTATTCCATCTCAGGGATTTGTAGCATATATCCATAACAATAACAATGCTCTTTTCGTCTTTGTTTACTTTTGCCCAAATACTCTTTACGTTAGCCCCAATCTATGCACTGGCAAGCTGAATTTCTGTACGTGATAACAATAATATACAATGAGATTCTCTCATACCCCTTTAGCTATTCTGCTTCTTTCTAGCAGCTAGGTGGCATAGTGGATCGACTGGGGAGGGTAGAGTAAGAAAGACCAATTTTCCCAAGTTCAAATCTGGCCTAAGACACTTAATAGCTGTGTGACTCTGGGTAAGTCATTTAGCCCTGTTTATCTCATTTTCCTCAACTGTAAAATAATCTGAAGAAGGAAATGGCAAACCACCTCAGTATCTTTGCCAAAAAAATTCCAAATGAAGTTAAGAAGAGTTGGATATGAGTGAAATAGTCAACAACAACAAAACCTTTCTGAAGCATGATCTAGTCATGATGCCTACTCTAGCTTCCATCAAATCTCAATGATACTTTTAACAATGTGGTCTCTTTACATTAGGAATTCGAGTTCACTCTGTTTATTCTAGTCTATTTATCCTGAATGTACTTAGGTCTCCTGAAATAAGGTAAGCTGCTGGAGAGTGGAGACTTCTTTGCATTTCTAGGGCTCACTGTAGAGCTTGGGACATGGAAAAGTTTGACTGATAGATTTATTTTAACTTTTATTGATGATTTTTGTCTTTACATCAGAGCCATCTCCATTTATACCATAACCCCCATCCATTGAACCGTGCCTTTCAACACAGAAAAAACAATTAAGCAAAATCAACCAGCATTAACAACATCTGACAGGCATCATTATTTCAAATCCACAGTCTCACTTTCTCCAGTGAAAGAAGGAAGGTACATTTCTTCAGTTTTTTTCTGAGACCAAGACTGGTCATCATAATTACAGTGTCAGCTTCTTTTTTGTTGACATTGTGTTAGCTATCTGAAATATTTTCGGTCTGGTTACTTCATTCTGTGTTACTTGAGATAAATCTATTCATGTTTTTGTGAATTTCCTAAAGCACAGTATTATTACAGTCATGTATATACATTCACATGACTTGTTCTTCCATTTTCAATCCAGAGGTGCCCACTCTAGTTTTCTGTTACTAAAAACTTGTTGTGATGAGTATTTTGGTACATATCTGACCCTTGTTTCTGTCTCTGATCTCCTTGGGGTATGCCTGACAGTGGAATCTTTCCATAAAAGTTGAATTCATTTCTTTCCCACGTAATTCCAAACTGTTTTCTAAAGTAAGTTTTACCGTGAACCATACACGAACAATGTAACATGTGCCTATCTCTTCTTTATACATCTACTTCTCTACTTAAACTTTTTCTATTCACAACCCCTTTTTGCCCAAGAAATTCTTACATGACCCTGGGTATACAGATATACAAAGTAGGTGTATAAATCTAATACTTACTGATAATAAATCATAAAGAAATGTATTTTAAAACAGTTCTTTGGTATACATATAATTTTACCCCTTATTAATGATGAAAACAAATGTGCATACTAATGAGATTAATATATTTATTTTTTACATAAAGAATAAAATCTTGGCAGAATATTTGATACTGCAGGATATAGAGCATCTTCAATGTTTTTCAGAGTTGATTAGTATTTTGATTTTATAATTGTCAATACTGAGAATGCATTTCACATAAACATAGTAAAAAATGGTAGAAATATGTGGGAAATTCTATCCTAATCCCAAGCTAAAATTAATTTTAACAGTTTTGTATGTGTAGTAAAAACACTGCAAGTCATAACATAAAATAGTCTCAAATCTGAGTTGAGGTGTTTCTAGCAGCACTTGTTGGTTTTGTGTGGCATGTGAAGAGCAAAGTGTGCATGTTGTGTATTCAAAACCAAGGCTGCTGTGAAGTTGTGTGATGCAATACAAGCAAGTGCTGCCACAAACGCCCTGGATTCATTATGTGTTGGGTTTCAAATTAGTTTTTGGTCACTGCACATTCAGAAACCTTTTACTGCTGCCAAGTTCTCTGAGACTTCCATATTCAGTTACTTTACCCCATATGGGATCACAACTTACAGTTTATGAGGGGCTGCCCTAGACAAGCAACATCAATTATTTCCATCTCCTGTTATTACTGCAAATTTGCAGAGTGTGAGGCAAAAAACCTTAGAGGTTTTCATATGCATTTCTACTATCAGTAATTTGGAATAGTCATTCATGTAGTTGTTACTGGTTTTTAAGTCTTCCTTTTGATAACTGTTTATAATATATATAATATTATATATATTATCTGACAACTTATCTATTGAAGATTATCTCATTTACTGTATATTTCTATATTAATTTCCTACACTCTAGATATCAAACTTTTACCAGAAATATTTGGTTCAAAGATTACTGCTCACTCCCAATCAGGAATTTCTATTTTTAATTCTAATTGTACTAATTTTGATTGGTAAAAAGCTTTTCAACTTCATTTACCTGAAATTGGATGTTTTATTAACCTTTATTATCATGGCTATCCCTTGCTTAGTTAAGAACTATCTTTCTGGAGGCAGAGCCAAGATGGCAATGTAATGGTAGGGACTTGCCTGAGTATTTCCAAATTCTCCTGCAAAGAACTTTAAAATAGCACCTCAAAATGAATTATGGAATGATAGAACAAACAAAAACCCAAGATATCTTTGGTTAGGGTTAGGGTTAGGGTTAGCCAAGACAACTTTAAAAACTGGCAGAAAGTCTGTCTCTCTGGGATAAGAGTGGAGTGTGGTCAAATGCAGGCTTCACACTGAAAGCCAGTAGCAGTCTGCTGAGGAACAACTGAAATGGCAATCCTAAGGTGAGGAGGAGTATTAGCAATTAGGAGCATTTACTAGCAATAATTAGTAGTAGGAGTATTAGTATTAGACCCTCATTACAGTACAAGGGTGGAAAAGTATACATGTGCGTATTCACAGATTAGAGCACAGGCCAGGAGGGAAATGACCCACACCTCTCCCTAGATCATACCACCTTAGAAGAATTAAAATTTACAGACCACAAAACTAGCTCTGAAAACAGCAACATAAAAAAACTTGTAGCTTAAGACAGTGCCTCCCTCTAGTCTCGGAACAAAGACCAACTTTAATGTGATGTTAAAAGTCAAGAAACAGGCTGGAAAATGAAGAGACAACAAAAAAGAACCTGACCATAGCAAGTTACTATTGAAGATCAAAACATAAACTCAGAAGACAATATCAAAACAGCTAAATGCCAAGCAGCAAAGAAAAATGTGAACTGGTTTCAGTCCCCAAAAAGAATTCCTGGAAGAGATCACAAAGACTGTGAAAATCAAAAAGAGTTAATGGAACAAACTGGGGGTGGAGGGAATGAGTGTGATGCAAGAAAATCATGAAAGAAGAGTCAAGAACTTGGTAAGGGAGGCAGGCACACATGCACACGCACACATATACACACACACACACACACACACACAAATACTGAAGAAAATAACATTTTAAAAAACAGAATATGCCAAATGATAAAAGAGACACAAAAATCCACTGAATAGAAAAACTCCTTAAAAAGCGGAATTGGCTAAATGGAAACATGTATAAAAATTCACTGAAGAAAAAAAATTCTTTAAAAATTAGAACTGGGGGGGGCGCAGCCAAGATGGCAGAGTAGAAAGACGCACATACGCTACCTCCGAACCCACTGCCCATAAAATATCTGTAAAAAAAGAACCATGGCGAATTCTGGAGCAGCAGAAGTTACAGAACAATGGAGCGGAGGAAATTTCTGCTCCAGAGAGCCTGAAAACCTCTCGCAAAAGGTCCCTCGCACCCCGGACCTGGAGCAGAGCCCAACCCTGCCTCGGCAGCGCGGCACGGAGCGGAAAGGAGCAGATCCGAGCAGGCTTCAGGGACAGAATTTCTAGCGGCCATGCGGGTCCCCCACCCACAGGTGACAAGGGTTGGTGAGAGGGTCTCTTCGGCAGGTCGAGAGGGGTGTGGAGTACCCCCATAACTCAGGCCCCCTCGGGAGGTAGTGGCAGAGGCGGGAGCAGACCTGGGCTCCCCAAGCAGGCAGGAGCCTGGATCCATTGTTGAAGGTCTCTGCATAAACCCCCTGAGGGCACTGAGCCTGAGAGGCGGGCCTGCCCTGACCTGAGCACCTGAACTTAATCTCACCCTGAATAGCAGCCCTGCCCCCGCCCAAAGCCCTGAGGCTGGGAAGCAACATTTGAATCTCAGACCCCAAGTGCTGGCTGGGCGGATCTGGAGGCGAGGTGGGGGTGGAGAGGACACTCAGAAGTCAAGTCACTGGCTGGGAAAATGCCTAGAAAAGGGAAAAAAATAAGACTATAGAAGGTTACTTTCTTGGTGAACAGGCATTTCCTCCCTTCCTTTCTGATGAGGAAGAACAATGCTTACCATCAGGGAAAGACACAGAAGTATCCCAGCCCACTCAGTGGGCTCAGGCCATGGAAGAGCTCAAAAAGGATTTTGAAAATCAAGTTAGACAGGTGAAGGAAAAACTGGGAAGAGAAATGAGTGACATGCAAGCAAAGCATGAAAAACAAGTAAACACCCTGCTAAAGGAGACCCAAAAAAATGCTGAAGAAAATAACACCTTGAAAAATAGGCTAACTCAATTGGCAAAAGAGGCTCAAAAAGCCAATGAGGAGAAGAATGCTTTCAAAAGCAGAATTAGCCAAATGGAAAAGGAGATTCAAAAACTCACTGAAGAAAATAGTTCTTTCAAAATTAGAATGGAACAGATGGAGGCTAATGACTTTATGAGAAACCAAGAAATCACTAAACAAAACCAAAAGAATGAAAAAATGGAAGATAATGTGAAATATCTCATTGGAAAAACAACTGACCTGGAAAATAGATCCAGGAGAGACAATTTAAAAATTATGGGACTACCTGAAAGCCTTCATCAAAAAAAGAGCCTAGACATCACCTTTCATGAAATTATCAAGGAAAACTTCCCTGAGATTCTAGAACCAGAGGGCAAAATAAGTATTCAAGGAATCCACAGATCACCTTCTGAAAAAGATCCAAAAAGAGAAACTCCTAGGAACACTGTGGCCAAATTCCAGAGTTCCCAGGTCAAGGAGAAAATATTTTTTTTTTTCTTCTCTTTTTTTTTTATTTTGTAATGTTTAACAATCACTGCCATACAATTGTGATTTTATCCCCCCCATCTAACCCCCACTCCCCCCCTCCCTCCCCACGACTGCATACGATTCTGTATAGATTCTACATATACTTTCCTATTGAGTATATTTTCACTATAGTCGTGCTATGTAGTCAGACTAAGATAAATGAAAGAAATCGTATAACAAATCAGAACATGATACACAAACACATACACATACACAAACATGATCTGCTACAATATGTGAGTGACTTCCATATTTCTCTCTCTGAGTGTGGCAGGCATTTTGCCTTGAGATCCTCCATTGGGATTTTTTTTTTTTTTTTTTTGGTAAGAAGTTCTTGTGTTATTACAAAAATCTAAGTCTACCAGAAAAAACTCTCACACACTGTGGTTGTTGCTGTGCATAAAGTTCTCCTGGTTCTGCTCCTTTCACTCAGCATCAGGTCATATAAGTCTCAAGGAGAAAATATTGCAAGCAGCTAGAAAGAAACAATTCAAGTATTGTGGAAATACAATCAGGATAACACAAGATCTAGCAGCTTCTACCTTAAGGGATCGAAGGGAGTGGAATAGGATATTCCAGAAGTCAAAGGAACTAGGACTAAAACCAAGAATCACCTACCCAGCAAAACTGAGTATAATACTTCAGGGGAAAAATTGGTCTTTCAATGAAATAGAGGACTTTAAGCATTCTTGATGAAAAGACCAGAGCTGAAAAGAAAATTTGACTTTCAAACACAAGAATGAAGAGAAGCATGAAAAAGTAAATAGCAAAGAGAAGTCATAAGGGACTTTACTAAAGTTGAACTGTTTACATTCCTACATAGAAAGACAATATTTGTAACTCTTGAAACTATTCAGTATCTGGGTACTGGGTGGGATTACACACACACATGCACACGCACACACACATAGAGACAGAGTGCACAGAGTGAATTGAAGTGGATGGGATCATATCTTAAAAAAATGAAATCAAGCAGTGAGAGAGAAATATATGGGAGGAGAAAGGGAGAAATGGAATGGGGCAAATTATCTCTCATAAAACAGGCAAGCAAAAGACTTATTAGTGGAGGGATAAAGAGGGGAGGTGAGAGAAAAACATGAAGTTTACTCTCATCACATTTCACTAAAGGAAGGAACAAAATGCACACTCATTTTGGTATGAAAACCTATCTTACAATACAGGAAAGTGGGGGATAAGGGGATAAGCAGGGTGGGGGGGGATGATGGAAGGGAGGGCATGGGGAGGAGGGAGCAATTTGAGGTCAACACTCATGGGGAGGGACAGGATCAAAAGAGAGAACAGAAGTAATGGGGGACAGGATAGGATGGAGGGAAATATAATTAGTTCTTATACAACACTACTATTATGGAAGTCATTTGCAAAACTACACAGATTTGGCCTATATTGAATTGCTTGCCTTCCAAAGGGAAGGGGTGGGGAGGGAGGGAGGAAGAGAAGTTGGAACTCAAAGTTTTAGGAACAACTGTCGAGTACTGTTCTTGCCACTAGGAAATAAGAAATACAGGTAAAGGGGTACAGGATGGAGACAAGGGCAGAGAGGGATGATAGAAGAGAGGGCAGATTGGCAGACAGGGGCAATTAGAATGCTGGGTGTTTTGGGGTGGGGGGAGGGGACATAAGGGGAGAAAATTTGGAACCCAAAATTTTGTGAAAATGAATGTTAAAAGTTAAATTAAAAAAAAAGAAATGCTAAAAAAAAAAATTAGAATTGGGCAAATTGAAGCTAATGACATCAAGAACTGATCTAACAAAATCAAAAGAATGAAAAAATATTAGAAAATGTGACATATGGCTTTGGAAAAATAACTGACTTGGGAAATAGATTGAGGAGAGAAAAATTTAAAAATTATTGCACTACTTGAAAGCCATGATTAGAAGAAAAACCTTAGATATCATTTTTTAAGAATTTATAAAGGAAAAATGCCTTGATATTCTAGAACTAGCAGGTAAAATAGAAATTGAAAGAATCCACCAATCACCTCCTGAAAGAGATTCCAAAATGAAAACTTCCAGGAATGCCACACAATGGCAGAGCTTTCAGGTCAAGGAGAAAATACTGCAAACAGTCAGAAAAAAGCAATTCCAGCATCATGGAGTCATAGTCAGGATAATACAAGATTTAGCAGCTTCTATATGAAAGATTTTTTTGAGGGGTTAGAATACGATGTTTTGGAGGGGTAAAGGCTCTGAGGATTACAACCAAGAAACACCTACTCAGAAAAACTGAGTAAAATCCTTCAGGGGAAAAAGAAGACATTCAATGAGACTGAGGGTTTTCAAGCATTCCTGATGAAAAGACCAGAGCTGAAGAGAAAATTTCACTTTCAAAATGCTAACCAGACCCAGAGAAAAAACCGTGGAAACTGAATGCAAAGACAAACATATCATTTTGATTTTGGTTGTTGTTTTCTTTCTCAGGGTTTTTCCCTTTTGTTCTGATTTTTTTTTTACAAAATGACTAATATGGAAATACGTTTAACATAATTGTACATGTATATCAGATTACTTGCTGTCTTGGTGAGGAGGTAGAGAGAAAAATTTGGAGCCCACAGTCTTACAAAGAGGAATGTTGAAAAAAACCCTTTGCATGTAACTGGAAAAAAATTAAAATACCATTAAAATACCATTACCAAAATAGGAAAGAGAAATCATAGGGGACTTGATACGGTTACACTATTTACATTCCTAGATGGGAAAAGGGTACTTATAACTCCCAAGAACTTTATCATTATTAAGGCAGTTAGAAGTCCTCTCTACACATAGGGAGCACGGGTGTGAATTAACTGTGGTAGGATAATATCCAAAAAAATAAAATTAAGGGGTGAGAAAAATGGAGGCACTGAGAAAAGAGAAAGAGAGAGGTAGAATGGGGGCAAATTATCTCACGTAGAGAGATACAAAAGAGCTTTTACAGTGGAGGGGGAAATGAAGTGGGAGTAAAGGTGACATAAAATGCTTGACCCTTACTCCCATTGGAATTGGATCAAAGAGGAAATAATATACACACTCAGTTGGGTACAGTAATGTATCTTACCGTATAGGGAAATAGGAGAGAAGGGTATGGGGGGTGGGAAGAAGAAAAAGTGGAAGGTGGACTGGGAAAAGTGGTGGTCAGAAATAAAACACTTTTGAGGAGGGACATGGTGAAAGGAGACAAAAGGATAAATGGGGAGAAAATTGGATGAGGGAAAAATACAAAGTAATCATAACTATGAATGGGAATGGGTTGAATTCACCCATAAAATGGAAGTGGATAGAAGAGTGGATTAAAAACCAGAATCCTACAAAAACTGCATGGGAAATTTTTTTTTAGTTTCGCTGATAAAGGCCTCATTTCTCAAAGTTTAGTCAAATTTATAAGAATAAGAGTTGTCCCCTAACTGATAAATGATCAAAGGATACAAACAGAAGTTTTCAGAGGAAATCAAAGCTATCTATAATCATATGAAAAAAATGCTCTGAATCACCATTGATTAGAGAAATGAGGTTATTACCTCACACTTACCAAAGTAGCTAATATGATGGAAAAGAAATATGACTAATGTTGGAAGGCATGTGGAAAAATTAGGACACTAAAGCACTGCTGGTGGAGCTGTGAACTGATCTAACCATTCTAGAGAGCAATTTGGAACTATGCTAAGGAGCTATAAAGCCGTGCATGCATGTTTTGACCCAGGAATACCACTACTAGGTCTATATTCCAAAGAGATGAGGTGTCAAAGAACTGGAAAATGAAGGGATTCTCATCAATTGGGAAATGGCTAAACAAGTCATTATATAAAACTGTGATGGAATACTACTGTGCTTTAAGAAATGATGAGCAAGATGTTTTCAGAAGAACCTGAACTTACATGAACTGAGCAAAACCAGGAGAACATTGCAGAGTAACAACAATACTGTATGATGAATAACTGTGAATGACTTAAGCTATTCTCAGCAATACAATGATTCAAGATAATTCCAAAGGATTTATGACAAAAAATGCTTTCAACTTTGAGAGAAAGAACTGATGGAGTCTGAATACTGATCAAAGCATACTTTCTTAAATTTTCCTTTTCTTTTTTAGGGTTTTCCTTCACACCATGACTAATATGGAAATATGTTTTGTGTGACTGCACATCTATGACCTATATTCAAGCTGTTCGCCTATGCAATGAGGGGAGAAAGTAAGGAGAGAATTTGGAACTTGAATTTTAAAAATGAATGCTAAAAAGTGTTTTAACATGCAATTGAAAAAAATAAAACATTTAAAAAGAAAAAGAATGGCCCTTCCAGGACCAAGTTCTGAAAAGTACCTTCAATTTTTTTAACATTTTATTTTATTTTTCTCAATTATCAAGCATTGGTTTTTTTTTCCTCCCCCTTATTTCCCTCTTCACTGACAGAAAAAAAGGAAAGATATGTCCTGTATCATACAAGCACAATCAAATGGTCACATCTAAAACTGTATTTCTCATTCTACTTATTAGTTCATTATCTCTCTATCATGAAGTGGACAGTACTGGGTTCTTTCCGGTTTTTAAAAAATAGATTTTATTGATATCCTTAGCTTTTATAAGATTTTCCCTTGTACCTCTTCTCCTCTCAGAGAGATACCCCTTAACATTAATTTTTTAAAAGAGGAAGAGAAAAAATGATTAACAAGATTAAATCAATACATCATAAAAAAATCTGATGTCATATGCATTGTTCCATACCTGTGGAACTCTTCTTTCTTTTCTCCCTTTAAAGGAGAGGTGTCTTTCCACTATCTCTTCTTTGGGGCTAAGTTTGTCCTTTATAAATTCACATCATACAGTTTTGATTGTTTCCTAGTGGTAATTCTTCCTATTTAAACTGCTTGTCCTAGTGCCTGGCACATCATTAGTACTTATTAAATATTAGCCGGGGGCAGCTAGGTAGTATAGTAGATACAGCACTCAGACATCTTCCTGAGTTGTGCGATCCCAGACAAGCCACTTATCCCTGTTTGCCTCGCTGCTCATTAATCCGGAATTTTTTAAGTCAAACATCATGTCTGCAAATCAGATTTTGTCTCCTTTTTGCTGATGTTTACATCTTTGAATGCTCTTTCTTTTCTTGCTGTCATCACTAATATTTCTAAAATCATACCAAATAATAGTGGGGAGAAGTCAATCTATTCTTTTACTCCTGTATTTATCAAGAATGTCCAACATTTCTCTCTGCCATTTTTGTTATACCCATATGTTGCACATTTGAGAACAGGGAATTCATGAAGTCTGAATGATCTACAGGTAGATTTCAGGGGTCCATGAACTGATTTTAACATAATTTGCCTTGGTAATATTAAGAAATTCATTTTGTGCACTTGAAAACATGTTTTAAGTAAGAGGTCCACAGCACAAAAAAAGGTTTATAGTCCCTGCTCTAGGGTAGCTAGCTTGCTTCTCATTTCCCTTGTCAGTTTAAAGACTGACTGCTGCCAAATATATGTTCATTAATATAAAGTTCATTACTCTTTTATTTTAAGTTATGGACCAGAAATCCAAATCTCCTTCCCAAGTACCATTTTCTTAACCAGGTTATCTACTTCCTAACCCAGTCTCTGTCGTATCTACTATTTGATGTAGTTGGTACCAAATACCGCTTCAAGTAAGTCTGCAGGAATGAAGAAAATATTGCTAGCACTCCTAGATGTTCAATTACTTGTCCAGGATTTTCTATGTCCTAGCAGTGCGCTATAGGGTCTTATTAGAAGTAATCTGTCCCTATATGAAATCATCCTGAGTATACAGTGGTTATAAAATTTGACAGTCTTGGGAGAGACTCTATTACAGTCCAGAAACATGCACCAGGAAGACAGCAGACTTTATTAGTATTGGGTTAACAAACAGCTGTCTTGGTACTCCTCAGAAGACTCATTAACCACTACCTGTCTTAATCTTCTTCTCACCCATGCTGGAAGGATTTCTCCTCTGATGCCACACGTGGATCTAAATCAACGTTTCTTAGAGGATAAGAAACTGTGTCTCTGACTGAGAGGGATCAGCTTCCACCATGAAGAGTCTCATAACCATTACTTAATTCCAAGTAAACAGGAGTCTTTCCTTCTCTCCCCGCCTCCCTACATCACTCTTTGATTGGCCTGACTTCTCATTTTATCTCTGGCTTAGTCACAACTAGGGCCACTATTCTGACTTCAGTAGGTGGGACTTGGGACTAGGGACCATGACCTGGGGATCACATCCACTGACCTTCTCCTACAGATACGCACATGTCTACAGATCAATAATAATAAGTCATAATTCTTTGAACTTGCAAATTGTTTTTCTCAAAACAACCCTGAGGTAGAGAATATATTATTATCATTCTATTATTTTATGAATAAGGAAACTGAAGCTCTACAAAGTTAAATGATTTGCCTTAACCAAGCAAGTAAATGAATTCAAAATCAGATCTCTTATCCCAGGTCTAACATTCTTTCCATTACACCATACCAATTCTCAATATTTCAAAAGATACTTCACTGATGGGTATGCATCTTCCAATGATCTACACTTCTGGATTTAGCCACAGAACGTCTTCATAAGTTCTTAGTTACAATGGCTGAAAAAATTCAGGACTTGGTAACCAACTTTCCTAGGATGAGGTTCTGAACTTAACAGTTGTTCACTTAATGGTGTGTGTGCATCAATGACTCAGAGATTTAGACTCCCCTGGGAGCTGTACTTCTCTTTCTCTTTGTGACTAGGGAATTACTTATGTATAAGTAACAGAAAAGCTGGGTGCAGTCATAATAATTGTACAAGACGCTCACCACACTTGTGTTACTGGAATTCTTCAGGTGGTTGTGTAGGAGTTTGGTGGCACCATCCTGGAATGTTTTTGGCAAGGCACCAAGTAACATGGTAAACTCTGGAGTGTTCAGTTCAAATAGAGAAATCAGAACAATCTGTGCTGCCTAGAAAAAGAAAATTAGACTAGTTATTACTTGGATTATAATTGTGATTTATTTTTAAATATTTTAAAATTGTTTTTTAAAAAACAGTCTGACCAAGTCTTTTAAAAGAGAAAACATTTCGTATCAGTAAGATATAATTACCCATAATGGGAATCCTATGAATTAAAAGAGGAGGAAAAACCAAAACCAAAAAACCTGTAGAAAATATCACCAACCATTCAACAATCTTCCTTCAGTCTAGACTAGATAAGATATGACAATCATTTTAGCATCCTGAATTTCTTCTCCTTTTAAGTATCATGAAAGAGAACTGGTAAATACAGAAAGCAAACCAAACAAACTTCAAGGACCCTTTCATATCAGAATTACAACCAGCCTTTCAGCAAGAAAATGTAAGATAGAGACAGGATGCAGGTTGGAAAAATTAATTCTTATTAACATATTCCTGCTTGGGTATAGTAGAGGCACTATCCTTTTAACTTCTCCTCAGTATGCACCATGAACAACTCCAGAAAATCAACCTGAAATATCAGGCACTGATGAAGAAACAAGAATGTTATCAAAAACATTTGGAATGTACATAGTATATACGAATCTCTGCTTATGTTAGAGAAAATGGCTGTTTTGAAAATGTTCTATTTTTCTTTATTAATTTGGGCCAAAAAAAAATTTTCAGGCTTCCCTAGAAAGACAGCAAAGTAGTAGCAAAAGTAGGTTGTAAAAGCAATGGCAGTAGCTCCAGAATTCAAGCTTCATCTAAACAGCAAAGATTTATTGCAGCAAGGGTTTGTAAAGCAGCATTACCAATGAGAATTTGGAAGCACGCAATTTGGAATATCAGACTTGGGCACCTCAGAGAACAGTTCTAATTACAAGAACTTGGAAAATCATACCAAAATAAAATTGTAACACATACTTTGGGGTTCCTTACAAAATTTCTAGAATTTTCCAAATAAATAAAAAGGTTGGGAGGAAGAAAGCCATGATTCAGAACAAAAACTGTAGCTTCTTAATGTGTAAATTGGAGTTTCCACAGTGATGAAATCAGATTCAGACCAAACGAAAAATTGCTCATTGGAACTTTACAATAAGTGTTTTGGTAAACAATTTCATGTATGGTATTGAATTTTTAGAGAAACTACCACATGGGGAGACGTTCTATCAAATCAAAGGCATAAAATACTGCAAAGCCATTATAATTCTCAAATGCTAGGTCCAAGACAAAATATTTATTTTGTTTCAGAGGAGAAGAAACAAAGTCAGGGCACCATGCAGTCAGTCCCCACTATAAATAGAATAACAAAACAAAAGCACAATGCTTCCTTTCCTGACAATCCAAATGCAATAAAGAAGCTTTTCCACACTGAAGTATCAGAAGGAGGCCTGTTTTTATGACATAGAACAAAAGCAATTTTTCTGATTATAGTGAAATATGAATCTTGACATCACATTAACATTTTAATTTAGTCATAATTACAAAGGAAAGCTTCCCTAACGTGCTATTTTTTTTTTAGAAACACTCATAGTATAATGCTTTATTAGTACAACAAACGGTCCAAAGAAAACCCGTGCAAGCCTTAGGGTACTTTGTTAGAAAAAATTTCATGCAGAAAAACTGCACAACTAAAGAAGGGTAAGGGAAGAAGCAGGCTGGAGCATTAACACTGAAAACATATCAATATAGCTAATTGAATGATACTTTTAAAAGCTAAAGTTTATAGTTTTACTTTGATTTAAAGTAACATTCAGAAGCAGAGATGTTAGCTTCAAATTCTTTGATGTTACATTTTCAATGACATGTGCTATTACATTTAACTTAAAAGATCATAAATTCTTCCTGGGAGAAGACCCACATAATACAAATGGGCTTTAGTTCTTCGTGTACTAACCTACGAAATCAATGCCATCATTCAGGAAATGAATGGCAGCAAGCCTGGTCCCAAATTTATAAGCTGGTCGGGAAAGTTTGCTGATGGTTGATACTGTAACTGTTTTCCTAATGTGAAAAGACTAGAAAATCCTATATATTTTAACACACGCCTACAAAGAATTCTTTCTTGATAATTCTAAAGTTTAATCTTAAATTAAAAGAAATTCAACTAGGAAAAAAGTGACATAAGAGACAAAACTAAGTGGAAAGACAAAAAATGGTCATGATTCAAGAAATCATATTCAAATATTTAGTAGTTTCGTTATATGCTTCTCATGATAAGCCATTTACAGTCTACAAGGACGACTCCTGATAGATAATAAAACTGGCACCAAGATACTAATGTGTTAAAAGAACCTCTCTTGGCTATCTGCTTGTTTGTAAGATTTCTTGTCCTATGGCCAAGGTCGTATACAACAACAACAAATCGTAATTATAATAAAATTTTTGTATAGTTGTAGACTTTTGTTTTTGTTTAGTAAGGAGAGGAATTAAATGGGTTCTTTTTTCCTCTTAAAAGCTTGTTTTTGCCATGATAAAAATTAGGAATGTATTATTCCAAGTGCCAATCGCAATATAAATAAGTATTTTTGTATTTTCTGGTTCCAAGGAAGGGTCAATTTGGGGGAGGCTGAGAAGACACAGAATCTAACAACCAACTTGGCTGATGCAGTTTTCCCAAGGCATAGTTCAGCTGAAAGCTCTTTCAAAAATCAAACTGTTCTTTTTCTAAGCCCTTGAAAGAAGTGAAAACTAGGGACACTGATCCAGTTTCACAGAGACAATCTCTGAGCATGTTAACTTGTGTAACGTTCTTATTTATCAAATACAGAATTTTAAGAGGAAAGCTCATACTTTAAAATCTAATGGATTTTCACTTAAGAGTCCACTGAGTAAATTTGGGGGGGAGGGGAGGTTTGGGAGAAGTGGCATAATGGAATTCAAAGAAGGAGAATAGTTGAGTGAGACTTTATTTATTTCCAAAGAGATAAACGCATGCATTTTTAAAAGGCTGATGTGACATTCTCATCCAATTATGCTGCCTCTCACTCTTCTATATGTAGTCTGATCTATACAGATTATTGACTTCTAAAAGGGATGCCACCAAACAATATAAGAAGCAAAAAACCCCAATTTAGTGTTGAATTTTCCTAAGGGTGATCTTTTGGGTGATTTCTTCTATATGATGATAATGAGATGCTAAGTTAGGCAGAGTTCCTACGGTCTTTGTCTACACAAGTTTTATATACTGGAAGCTTTTCTGATGTACTAGCCAATGTTACTACTTCATTCATTGGCTAAAAACCACCCAATCATCTTACCTGCTGTCTAAACTTTGTACTGGAAGGCATTTCTTTATAAAGGATGTGGAAGGCCACTATGAAGTGATACAGAAAACTATTCTGGTGATGGTACTAGTTTGGAAAGCAAGAGGGAAGAAAGAATTTTAAAATTTAATAACCTTTATGCTTTCACTTCAGAATACCCTGAGAGCTGCAGTCTATGAAAGGCCTGCCACTGGCAATCCTTTCTTAAAGAAATTATTTAAGAAATTCTCTCATATTTGAAGCAGAAAGGACCTATTATTGGTAAGGTTCTCACTAAACACTGATTCCTTATTAATAAAATGAATTTTAGGATGGGGGAAGTAAGGAATTTCTTCTATCTCTTGAGGTATTTCTTAAGACCTGCTTTTACCGATAATTATTTCACTGAGACAAGTTAATCATAAAACAATATACTGAGAGATGCAAACTCATATACACACAGACACACAAGGTATTTATATTAACATTTTAGATTTCATCATTTCATAATCTTTTCAGTTTCTTCACAAGCCTGATCTGTATTAGGAGTCTAAAACGCAAACGTAAAAGTATGTTTTTAAAAATTAGTGTACACAGCTTTTAGTCTACCTGTTTACATTTTTCTTCCAAGTTTCCTTCTCCAGGCCCAGAAGTTGAAGCTGACCTAGCTGGGAAATCCTCACCTACCCGACTATGCTGTAGCTGAGGCTGACAAACAGGAAAGGCAATATTGTTTAATCAAAGAGAAAAGACAAGTTCTTAAACTATGGTTATTGCTTAAACAGTTTTTTTTTTTACTTTTATATGAAAACATTACCTAAAAATACTAATTAGACATAACAAAATACATTAAATATTTAATGAATGTCCTTCAATAATAACGTTCTACCCTAAACCATTAATTGTTTTGAAAGTCCTAAAGTTTCTCTGTTATTCCCACTGTTGCATTATCAGCACTTCATAGACTTTTTAACTTTACCTATATGTTTTTAGATTTACAGTTTTTAAGGTTTATGGGCTAAAATCTGTTATTTTATCTATTAAATTCAAGGTTTTACTTAATAAATACTCTGAATCCACTCACCATTTATATTTTAGTTGGAAGAGTTCGGCAACAAAAACTTCCACCAACACTTTATCTCTTCACTTCACTGTATTGCCTTATTTTTCTGACTTTAAAGAAAATCTGAAAATTTACCCATGTCCTTACTGAGTTTTCTTGGAAACCTCTAGTTTAAGTATTTTGCATTTTTAAAATTGATATTTTATACTGTTGGTTTTTTTTAATGGGACTTGAGATTTGATCAGTGCAAGAAAGTTCATGGATCAAGAACCCTTTCTACCAATGTAGGTCGGATCTGGCACTTGCTAGAGGCTGCCTGGAATAGAGAAGAGAGAGCTGGTCTTGGAATCTGGAGAACTTGGGTTCAAGTCCTACCTCTGACAATAAATTACTGTGTGACCTTGAATAAGTTACTTAACCAACCTCTAAGTGCCCTGGGTAATTCTCTAAGACCAAAAGCTGCAGAAAAGGTGCTGACCTGCCGTGGAAAAGGGAGTTTCCTACAGAACAATGAGATCCTAGGTCTAGTTCCTTACCTTTTTATCTAATGGGAGGAAAAAAATAAAACACTGAGAGGTAAAGAGGGAAGCAAACTATTTCAATGCAACATCTCATTTAGTTATAATTCTAGTCAAAGAAACTTTGATCAGCTATGATCTAGCTGGCTGAAGCGCAGAATTAAAAGGCTTTTTTCATATCCTATCCTGTCACACCCGTGAGAGCACAAGAAGGCAGCCTAGATATTAACTGCACAAGGACAGACCTGTCTGACATATTCAAGAACAAGTCAATAAAGAGCAATGAAAACCTCCAACCAAAAAAATGCAACCATGTGAAGACTTGCTGGGGCTTTCACAGTACAGAAAAAGAAATGAGATTTCAGTATTTATCATGATTATCGTGTACGCTGCCCCACATAAGTCAAAAAATTGAGTATGTAATACAATATGAACATATTTTCCCACTAATTTCTTATACAGATAAAATGTTTTACAATTGCCAATTTTTTTTTTAACCTTAGCTCACAGGTACACAGCACAAATTGTTGTGCTTGCTCCAACATCCAAGTACCATTATCATTAAATAAACAGAAAGTAACCACAAGTACAATCAACATTTTAACTTTTTCTATGCGGAGAGCTCCCACAAATTCAATAGGAACTGGATTTTCCAAAAAAGAAAAAAGGGGAGGAAGAGACCATTATTAACATTAAATCCTTTTACTACAACAAAATTGTGATTTCCCATGTTAGTAGAAATGCTATACATATCTTATCCAAAATTCTTTTTATTCAGGAAATTCAAGATGAAGTGAAACTATTTAATTTCTGTATTTACATAAGTTTCTCTGAAACCTCAAATTATCTGAGTAAATCTACTTTTCACATTTCCCCAGTAAGAAGTTTGTGGTAATACTGAGGAATGGATAAAATGGGCAATGTTATATCTGTCAATACTCAAGTTTTATAGGTCCGTACTCTTTCAGAGACCATTCCCAACATATTTCTGGAATGAGACAATTTGCATCAAGTCATTTAAAACAAACAACAACTTTGGTTATGTTTTTTACCCTGACTTCCGTTAATATTCTACTGTGCTATAAGGTAATCCTAGGATTATTGAAAATAGTTCAAGCAAAGCAAAAATTCTAACAAGCTTAACCTAAACTGGAAAGATTTTGAATGAAAGCTGTGTAAGGAAGTAAACACCGACCTAGCCGAGCTTAGAGAAAGATACATAACCAGAAAGCTGGCAGTCATCAAAGAATGATATTTTTTGGGAGTGGGGAGGAATAGGGCAGGTAGGATATCATAGCAACTCATGAAAACAATCTCCCAAAGGGGACTGTGATATGAATAAGTGGATTACAAGGAGCTCAAGAAAAGGCTGGGAACAGAGAAAAAGATTTGGAAGCTATTCACAAAGAGGAGATAATAAATCAGTTAGATATTCTTTTACTGAGGATGTCACTTTCCCTGAACTACTGTTTTTTGTTTTTTATCTTGGAGAAAAATAAATTCTAATCATTTGTCAAAAGGTTACAAAAACCTCCAAATATATGATGAAACAGATCTTTAAAAATGATGTCTAGCACATAATTTCTGCTGCAAAAGGTGCTGATACTAAAAAATACTTAGAATAAGTTCATGCCATTCAGTGAGATCTCCGAACTTTCTCATTATACAATAAAGCACTACTAATTCACCTTAACTGGGGAGAATTAGGATTTCTTTGGAAAAGAGATACAAAAACTTTAAGATGTGCATTTTTATTATATGAAGTTACAAATAACACTTCTGATATAAAAAGATGGAATAGAGAATTTTGTAAGCTTCAATAAAACAAATAACAAATAATTAGCCCATTTGATATCTGAATCATTTACTTACAAAGTAGTTCTACAAGTATCTAATTTGCTAACTTTTCCTTCCCCATCCTACAACTCTTGTTTGATTTTTTTAAAATACTATTTTTGGTTTTTAAAGTACTACTTTTGTTTATCAAGTCAGTCATTTCCTGATATGAACTCTCCAACTAAACCCCTTCTTGTAACAAAGAAAAAGTTAGAACCAAATGATAGTAAGATCACACCTGATGGCTTTATGAAATATTCTGTTTTCAGGGCCAAGACTTAGCTTTTAATTCTAAGCAAACTAATTTTCTTGCTCATATTAGAAATCTGCTTAGTAAGTCAATTTTCTCTCATATATAGTAAACAAAGGTAAAAAAGGAAAGAGTAACCAAATGATCTATGTGATGGTCTTCTGTACCTACCCATATCCAAAAGCAGTAATTACTATTTTAAAAGGACCTTTTTCAGCCCATAAGGAATTCAGAGACTGAGGATTCTGGAATCTGAATGAAGCAGTTATTACTTAAAGTCTTTATTCTCAGTTAATTATTTCATTAGGTCAGTCAGGAATTACGAATGATTAAAAACGCTGGATCAGAAGAGCTAGAAGAGAGAATAGTGAGCGGGAAGATTCCAGGGCAGAAAGAGATCAATTACCTACCCATCAAAGACAGAAACTTATGCCAATGCTCACTGAAGAGAATCACATGCACACATTCTCTCTCTGTGTACTGGTACCAAGGGAAAAAGGTTTTAAACCAAACTTGCAAAGAGTAAATCCCTAAAACAGGTAACAGTTTATATTGAATGAATGGTAAAAATGTGGATTTGGTTATTTTATTTCTATATATGATTTTTAAAAGTTGGCTGAAAAAAAAATCAAATCACTGTGGGTTGAAACTTGTTATTTTTAATTTCTTTCCCCACTTGTTCCCCCAACCTAGCAACTGAAGTAAAATCCTTTATCTCCAAAAAATTTTAATAGAAGCAATGATTCGGATTGGGTAAAGGATGAACTTTTTTTATGAGCAGCCTCACAAAATATTCATAATTAAGAAAAGCATCCTATGAGTTAGCTTCATTTTCAATGGGTCTAGAAAATCTATGATTTTGATACATGTCTAATTTCTTTTAGGTATCAGAGGGTATGTGAAGAAAATGTGGAAATAGGTGGAGATGGCATGGGGAAGCCTGAATTTAAGAGGTGAGTTGCCTCGTCTAAAACATTAGAGGATTTTGTCTAAGGCTATAGAGATTTTAAAGGTGAAAAAGTAATTTTGAAAGCAAAGGATAGGGGCTTTATTAAACATACTATCATCAAGTTTTCTTTCCTCAGAAAAATCTGGGGTTCAAGGGGATTTCCCTTAAAGGCAGGTTCTATAATTCACAGACATGGAATAAGAGCTGAGAGGGACATTAGAGGTCATCTAGGTCAACCCTCTCCTCTTATACTTAGGGAAACTGAAGCAAAGGGTTCTGTGACTTTACCTACGTGACACACATAAGAAGCCAGAATTTAAACTTAGGTTCTCTGCTCTTTCCAGTGTACCAAGAAAAACAAAAAGGTCTTTTAGACATCAAAGTCATACAAATGGGATACCAGGAAAGCTATTGTGCAACAAAAGATATTGTGCAACAACAATACGTACCAAAAATGAACCAGTTAATCTTTTCAGATTTGACTTAAAACATTTGACCACTTTTGTTTTATCACTATCAATGTCCTTGAGACATCTGATAATTTGCCGGTCCAATTTCACGTGTTGTACATTCTTCCTGGTGGGTCAGTATTCCCCACAGAAAGTACAGCAATGACAGACAAGTACAAGGTGTTCCTTTCTATGATTTAGCTGATTCTTGATCACCCACAGAACAATTTGCCATTGTGATTCTTAAATTTCAAAATACCATCCTCACCTAGCCGTTTCCTCCTACCACTGAGTCAGTACATGTTCAAGGAAAGCAAATCAGATTTAATAATAACAAGAAGAACCATAACTTGCACGTTTTGTCAAAAAAAAAAAAAAAAAGAAAAATCACAATCTCCCAAATCCTAATCTAAAATGGCATTTACATTATTGACGCCACAGGCCACAAGTAATAAGAATGCAGAATAAATGCTATTTTGGAAAGAAGACTGAGGCAGCTCACTGATAAAATGAAAAATAGCTCAGACATAGTCTAATAAAATTGTAGTAAGGCATTTAACAAGCATTCCCAACATATTCTTTTGGACAGGACAGAAAAGTTTGTGACAGATAAGAGAGATCAACAAATAACTAGACAGACAATTATGCCCAAAGAACGTGAATTAATGAAAATATGTCAAGCTGGAGGAAAGGAAGGCAAAGATAACAGGCTTATCAAATTTGTATCTGACACAAAGTAGTAAGGATGGCTAAAATGATAAATGACAGGATTAATACACAAAGATATTTCTAACACACTAGGATGATGGACTCAAGGAAGTTAAATACAACAATAAAGTATAACACAAGAATAGATAAGATTCAGCTCAACACTATTAAGCACTAACTATGCATAAGGCAACACTCTAGACCTACAGAGGTGATTAAGAATGGATCTTGCCCTCAAGGAGTGAATAATTAAGGAGAAAAGATTAGTTAATAACTTCAGTATAGGCTGGTATAGTATGACTACTTTTTAAAAAATCTAACAGAAATTTGGTTCCATTAAAGAAAGTGAAGCAGGAAGATCAAAGGACATCAGAGGATCTAGAGAATTTTTTTTTTTAATCTATTAGATACTTGACTGAAGAGTTGAAAGAGACCTTAGAAAGTTATCTGTCCTAACTTTTTCACGTTATGGATGAGGAAAATGGACCAGAGAGGCTCCATCACTTACCCAAGATGATACAGAAACTAAGCAGCAGAGCCAAACCTCAAACCCACAACTTGCTGACTCACTAGCTAAGGCAGCACAGAATGTATGACTAATTTCAATCAACAAATGACTCAATAATCATTTATTAAGTGACCAGTATGTGTAAAGCATTGTGGTAGGCACTGAGAATACAAAGATAAAATGAAAAACAGTCCTTGCTATGAAAAACCTTACATTATCACCTTATCAGAGACATTGTAGAAAAGGTATCTGAATTGAGAAGGAAGTGAAATGAGGCAGCTGCTAAAGTTGCTCCCCTAAACATTAATAAGAGCCAAGGACTTGAACAGCATATCACATATGACAGGCAGTGTGGAGGAATGGTTAGAGAATCTTGTGGTAAGGAACATCTGGGTTCAAGTCTGACATCTGATACATACCAGCTGGCAATTCAGAGGCAAATCACTTAAATTCTTAGTATCTCAGACAATTTTCAGGGATTATTAATTAGAGATGAGCTGTTGCTTGGCAGTGGAGAGATTCTACCTACACAGTTCTTTATACAGATAAAATCACAGGCCTGGACCAAATAAATAAACAAAAATCCAAATGAAAAGAGCATACTGAATTAGAAACTGAGAAGATGAAGATACAAAGAAGCAGTCCAAGTCCTCAATGAAGTTTTAATTTACTATGGTCAATAAATGTGTATACATGATATTGTGCAGAATATGACAGGTGTAACAGAAAGGGCAAAAGCATTCAGAGAAATACAAAGTGGAAGAAAACACTTTTGGCTTCTATGACTACATGAGATCACACCAGGACGCTGCAATCTGGAGCCTCAGGTGATAGCTCTGAATGGAAGGCAGCACAGCAGAGTGGAAAGTTTGGGACTTGGAGTCCAGGGAGCTCATTCCTAATCCTGCCAGTGATCAGATGTGTGATTGTGGCCGATCTTGGCCTTTTTTCTAATCTGTAAAATAAGTCTCTGACTCTTCAAAGTTACCAATGATCAGATCTAACGGCCTTTCCTCAATCCTTAGCCTTCCTGACATCTCTCAGCTTTTGATGCTGCTGATCTCATCTCCCTGATATTTTCTTCTCTCTCAATTTTTGGGATACTACTCTCTCCTAGTTCTCCTTCTACTCAGGCTCCTTTGATGGTCTCTTTATTTAGGTCCTGACCTAATGTGGGTTATCACCCGAAGTTCTGCCCTGGGCCCTCTTTTTCTTCTCTAAACTTTTTCCTTGATGATCTCATCAACTCTTATGGATCTAATTATCAATCTCTATGAAGATGATGATCCAGCCCTAACCTCTCTCCTAACATCTCCAACTGCCTACTGGACACGTAGAAATGGAGAGACATTTTTCACACGTTCAAACATGAACTCATTATTGTTTTCCCCAAAGCACCTTTTCCTAATTTCCCATTGCTCTCAAGAATACCACTGTCCTCCCAGTCATACAGGCTCACAAGCTAGGTCTTATCTTTGACCCCACACTCCCTCGTTCCTTTACCCCCATATCCAATCAGTGGTTAAATCCTGGTGTTTCTACTTTCATAACATCTCTCATAGACATTCCCTCCTCTCTTCTGACAAGCCACTATCCTGGGGCAGGCCCTCATCATCTCACACCTAGACTACTACCATACTATTGTGGTTGGTCTCTGCCATAAGGCTCTCCCCCAGTCCAAGTCATTCTCCACTCTTCCAAAAGTGTAGGTTTAACCACGTCATACACCCTCTCCCCTTCAATAATAAACTGGAGCTTATTAACTCTAGTAACTTGATTACTTCTGTGATCAAATATAAAATCCCATTTGGCATTCAAAGCCTTCCATAACTTGGTCCCTTCCAACATTTCTGATCTTACTATACTTCTCCACATGCTCTAGAATCAAATGACACTGGCCTCTTTGTTGTTCCTTATACAAGATGGTCCCCTCCTGATCAGCCATCCTCTATGACTAGAATGCTCTTCCTCCTCTTCTCTGACTCCTGGTTTCCTTGAAATGTCAGTTAAAATTCATTTTCTACAAGAAGCCTTTCCAGATTCCACTTAATGTTAGTGTCATACTACTGAGATTATTTCTAATTTATCCTGTTTATATCTTGTTTATAGTTTCATGTATGTTGTTTCTTCCATTGACTGTGAGCTCCTTAAGAGCAGGAACTCTTTTTGCCTTTTCTTGTAGCCCTAGTATTTAATATAGTATATGGCATGTAACTGCCACTTATTAAATACTTGATGACTTAACTAGGTAGTCTCAAATTCTGTTATCTGAATTCTTTGATTTTGGGGTCCCAACTTCTCTATATATTTTTGATCCCACAATGAATGTGACTTCTCACTCATGTTTCTTATACTGTATATTGTCTAGACCAATGGTGTCAAACTCAAAATAGATCTCTGTAGCAGCATATTGACTTAGAAAAATAACGAATTAATATTATCTATGTCGTACTTTTACTTTGTTAAACATTTTCCCAATATATCTTAATCTGGTACTGGCCAATAGTGATCTTTGACACTTCTGGTCTAAAGCCCTACTTCCCCTTTATTCATGTCCTATAGCATATGATACTTGTTTGTGTAAGGCAGGGATTGTGCACCTTTGTATCCTCAGTTCCCTGTGTAAAACGAGTCACTTAATAAATGTTTGATAATTTGAACTGAATTTCACTATTTATTGCACCTAATGGTGTAATTAAAATTGATCAAAGTTTTTTTTTGAAACTTCTTATGGACACAAAGCAAAACATCCAAACAATGTATGTAGGCATTTAGTAGGATCAAATACACAAGTAGAATACTGCAGATAAGGCTGTAAGTAACCTTTAATTTTATATTTGAATGACTTTCAAACATCAATAGACTTTCTGTCCACTGAAGGTTTTTCTAATCACCTATTAGAAGGAAAGGAAAAGAAGAGGATTTCCTTCCTATCTGTCCTTGAAGGCCCACAACTGACTGTCTTCTAAAAACACCTGCAACACTTACAGCTAAGCCATAGGTTCTAACCTCTGACTTCAATGCTAGCTACCCTATATTGTTCTGTTTTATGTGCACTGGATCTCCCCTAGTTTTTGTGTCTACCCCAGTGCTAGGGGAGTTAGAGAACAGCTATTTTAAATAAATAGCTTAAGGTAACCACAGTTTATTAACCAATTCCAGATGACTCCCACTAACTGAATGATGGTATTGATTACATAAAATAGTAGAAAATTCAAAAGTTATTGGTATTTGGCTCTCAAAATGAATGTAATGACTGCATGGGATGCAAGCCAACCTAGTTATATTTCATCTATACTATTTTAAAAACTGGCTTAGTGAGAGGATTATGGGAGAATGGCAGAGTGGATCAAAAAATTCCAAGTTCGCCAAGACAAAACAAGACAAACAAGACAAAATTGTGCCTCAGGGTGAACAGAGAGCAGGCTAAAAATAAACAAGAATTGGGGCAGAATAGTGGGCCTCCAGGGACAATCACAGAAGATTAGAAGAGAAATTCCAGGACCAAGGTTTGATCTTTGTGAAGAGTAAACATCTCGAGGCCAGTTCAGTAGAAACAACAAGCAGTGAGCCCTCGGCTAGCAGGGTTGGGAGTTGACCTCAGCCCCCTCCACAGGAACTTTCACCTCCTAGACAAAGTGTGGAGCTAAGTATCTGAGCTGGGGAAGACTGAAGGAACATTTGCTGATAAACCCTAGCCCCAGGTGTGGTGTCCACATGCCACCTTGGGTAAGAAGGAACCAGCACACCAGGTGAGTGCAGAAGCAGTGGGGCAGGGACTCTGCTGGCTGTGGGTACTTACAGGAGGGCAGAATACTTGGTATCAATTTCAAGCTAGAGAGGAGAACTGAAGGTGAATTTGAGGCCAGAGGCACCCTCTCCTATACCCCAGGACTAGAAGTGATTACAAAAAAATAAACTGCTAAAAATTGGGAAAAAGAAAAAAAAAAAAAGAGCAGGCAAAGGACAAAGAATCCAACCATAGAAAATTACTATAAGAACAGAGAAGACCTGGGTTTATCATCAGAGGAGAATACTAAAGCAAAAAAAGCCTCTCCTACCTCAAAGGTCACTTGTCCAAAAAGAATTCATAGAAGAACTTTCAAAAGATTTTGGGCCATGATGGTGCAGTAGAAGCAGTAACCTGCTACAGCTCTCCCTGCAAATCCCTCAAAAATTCTGTAAAAGTGACTCTAAACAAATTCCAGAGGAGCAGAAGCCACTAAATGACAGATTGAAGCAAATTTCTAGCCCAAGACAATCTGGAAGATACATGGGAAGGATCTACTGCACCAGGCTGGGAATGGAGCACAGTTTGATGCAGGCCACGCCAACGGGGGATACAGTGAAAACACAGGCCTTACAGGACTAAATCTCTGGGCTGCTGTGCATTCCTGACTTCTCAAACCACAACCATCATAGTCAGCTTGCAAGGTCAGTGGGAAGGGTTTCTCACCTGGTTGAGAGGGGGGCATAGTCCTGTCCCTGCCCCTGCCCCAGCCCCAACGTGGCTGGAGCCACTGCTGAAGCAGAGGTTGCTTCTGGAGTCGTTCACTGAGTCAAAGCTCAAAAGTCAAGTAACTGGCTGGGAAGATGAGCAAAAGGGAAAACAGACTACAGATGAGCAAAAGGGAAAACAGACTACAGATTCTTACTTTCTCAGTGAAGAGGTATTGTCCTGTGTCATTGGTGACAAGGAAGATCAAAACATACAGCCAAAAGATAACAAAGTCAAAGCTCCTGCATTCAAAGCCTCTAAAAAAAATATGCAATGGTCTCAGGCCACGGAAGAGCTCAAAAAGGATTTTGAAAATCAAATCAAAGAAGTAGAGGAAAATTTGGGAAGAGAAATGAGAGTGATGCAAGAAAATCATGAAAAACAAGTCAACAGCTTGCTAAAGGAGACCCAAAAAATGCTGAAGAAAATAACACCTTTAAAGTTAGACTAACTCAAATGGCAAAAGAGATCCAAAAAGCCAACGAGGAGAAGAATGTCTTAAAAAGCAGAATGGGCCAAACAGAAAAGGAGGTCCAAAATCTCACTGAAGAAAATAATTCTTTAAAAATTGGAATGGAGCAAATGGAAGCTCATGACTTTATGAGAAATCAAAAAATTATAAAATTAAACCAAAAGAATGAAAAAATAGAAGACAATGTGAAGTATCTCACTGGAAAAACAACTGACCTGGAAAATGGATCCAGGAGAGATAATTTAGAAATTATGGATTACCTGAAAGTCATACTCAAAAAACAGTCTAGACATCATCTTTCAAGAAATTATCAAGGAAAACTGCCCTGATAATTCTAGAACCAGAGAGTAAAAAAAGAAATAGAAAGAATCCACCAATTCCAGAGTTCCCAGATCAAAGAGAAAATATGACAAGCAGCCAGAAAGAAACAATTCAAGTTTTATGGAAACACAATCAGGATTACACAGAACTTAGCTGCTTCTACTCTAAAGGATAGAAGGGCTTGGAATATTATATTTCAAAGATCAAAGAATCTAGGATTAAAACCAAGAATCACTTGCCCAGCAAAACTGACTATATAATACCTCAGGGGAAAAAATGGAACTTCAATGAAATAGAGGATTTCCAAGTATTCTTGTCAAAAAGACCACAGCTGAATAGAAAATATGACTTTCAAATACAAGAATCAAGAAAAGCATGAAAAGGTAAATAGCAAAGAGAAACCATAAAGAACTTATTAAAGGTGAAGTGTCCACATTCCTACATGGAAGGATTATATTTGTAACTCATGAGACCTTCTCAGTATTAGGACAGTTGGAGGGAATATATATAGGTACATATATGCATATGTATGTACGTGTGTTTATAAACATCTATGGGGGGAGTGAGCGGAATATGAATGGATAATATCTAAAAAGAAAATTAAGGTTGAGAGGAATGTACTAGGAGGAGAGGTAGAATGTAGTAAATTATCTCACATCAAAGAAGCAAGAAAAAGCTTCTATAATGGAGGAGAGGAAAGGGAGGATGAGAGGGAATAAGTGAACCTTCTTTTTATCAGATTTGGGTTCAGGAGGGAATAACATATACACACACAATTGGGTATGAAAATTTATCTTACCCTACAGGAAAGCAGGGGGGAAAGGGGATAAGAGAGGAAGGACAGCAGATTGGGGGAAGGGGTAATTGGAAGCAAACACTTTTATAGAGGAACAGGTCAAAAGAGAGAATAGAATACATGGAAGGTTGAACAGCATAGAAAGAAATATAGTTAGTCTTTCACATCATCACTGTTAAGGAGGTGTTTTGCATGACCACACATGTATGACCTTTATCGAACTGCTTACCTTCTCAATGAGAGTGAGTGGGGAGAGGGAAAGGGAGAGAATGTAGAACTCAAAGCTTTAAAAATGAACGTCAGAGGTTGTTGTAACATGCAACTAGAAAATAAAATATATAAACAATGGGGTATAGAAATCTATCTTACCCTACAAGAAAACAGAAGGCAAAGGGATAAAAGGGGAGGGGTGACAGAAGGGAGGGCAGATGGGAGGAAAGGGCAATCAGAATACATGCTGTCCTGGGTAGGGATAGAGGGGAGACAGGGAGAAAATCTGAAATTAAAAATTTTGTGGAAGTGAATGTTGAAAACTGAAAACAAATCTATATGAGGAAAAATTTTTTTTAAACTTTTAAAAAAGATTTTAAAAATCAAATGAGAGGGCTTGAGAAAAAATTTTAAAAAAATAAGAATTCAAGAAAAACAAGAAGATTATGAAAAGAAAGTCAACCAACCAGAAAAGGAGATCCAGAATCTTAAGAAAGAAAACAATTCCCTGAAAATCAGAACTGGACAAGGGGAAGCCAGTGCAGTAAAAAGAGACCAAGAAATAATAAGACAAAATATAAAGAATGAAAAAATAGAAGAGAATGTGAAATATACGGAAAACAACTGATCTGGAAAATGATCTCAAGAGCAGATCAAGAAGAGAAAACAAGAATAATTGGACTACCTGGAAGCTATGATCATAAAAACAATCTTGACACAATAATATAAGAAATAATTAAAGAAAACTATCCTGAAGCATTAGAAAAAGAAGGTAAAGTAGAAATAGAAAAAAAAAAATCTACCAATCACCACCTGAAAGATTCTATGAGGAAAACTAACAGGAATATAACAGACAAATTCTGAAACCCCCTGCTCTAGGATAAAGTATTGCAAGCAATAAGAAAAAAAAACAATTTAAATATAGTGGTGCCACAATTAGAATCATACAAGACCTAGCAGTGGCTACACTAAAAACCTGCAAGTCTTGGAAACTATGTATCAAAGA
The DNA here is from genome assembly GCF_028372415.1 of Notamacropus eugenii. Classification (NCBI taxonomy): domain Eukaryota; kingdom Metazoa; phylum Chordata; class Mammalia; order Diprotodontia; family Macropodidae; genus Notamacropus; species Notamacropus eugenii. Next base: position 311,847,748 of record NC_092876.1, read on the forward strand.
GCAAAAGAACTGGGTTTGTGGCTGAAAATACCATAGCCAGCAAAGATAAGCATAATCCTAAAGAAAATGGACATTTATTATCAAAACCATTTGATACTGGCTATGAAACAGAGGAGTAAATCAGTGGAATAGGCTAGGTACTCAAGACACAACAGTCAATGAATAGAGCAATCTACTGTTTGACAAACCCAAGGACCCCAGCTTCTGGGATAAGAACTAACTGTTTGACAAAAATTGCTGGGAAAACTAGATAACAGCGTGGCAGAAACTGGGCATAGACCAATGCCTGACACCTTACACAAGAATAAAGTCCAAATGGGTACACAATCTAGGTATAGAGACTGATACAATAAACAAATTAATGGAGCAAGGAATAGTGTTATTTAACAGATTTCTGGAAAATGGAGAAATTTTTGACTAAACAAGAGATAGAAACCATTATGAAGAGCAAAATGGATAATTCTAATTACATTAAATTGAAAAGTTTTTGCACAAACAAACCCAATGCAACCAAGATTAGGAGGGAAGCAGTAAACTGGGAAAGAATTTTTGCAAATAGTGCCTGTGATAAAGACTTCATTTCTAAAATATATAGAGAACTGAATCAAATGTACAAGAATACAAGTTATTCCCCAATTGATAAATGGTCAAAGGATATGAACAGGCAGTTTTTAGAGGAAGAAATTAAAGCTAGCTATAGTCATATGAAAAAATGTTCTAAATCACTACTGATTAGAGAGATGCAAATCAAAACAACTCTGAGGTTCCACATCACACCTATCAGATGGGCTAACATGACAAAACAGGAAGATGATAAATGTTGGAGAAGATGTGGAAGAATTGGAACACTAATTCATTGTTGGTGGAGCTGTGAGCTGATCCAATCATTCTGGAGAGCAATTTAGAAAAAATGTGCATGCCCTTTGACCCAGCAATATCACTTCTAGCACCGTATCCCAAAAAGATCATAAAAATGGGAAAGGGTCCCACATATACAAAAATATTTATAGCAGCTCTCTTTGTGGTGGCCAAAACCTGGAAATCAAGGGGATGCTCATCAATTGGGGAATGACTGAATAAACTGTGGCATACGAATGTAATGGAATACTGTTGTGCTATAAAAAATGATGAAAAGGAAGACTTCAGAGAGGCCTGGAAAGACTTATATGTACTGACACTGAGCAAAACGACCAGAACCAGGAATACTATGTACACAGCAACAACCACAGTATGTGAGGAATTTTTCTGGTAGACTCAGAACTTCATTGCAAGGCAAGGACTTCAAAAATTTTCAACGGACTCTTCAGGCAAAATGCCTTCCACACATCCAGAGAAAGAATTATGGAATTCAATCGCAGAATGAAGTGGACCATTTTCTTTTGTATTATGTTTTGTTTTATGATTTCTCCCATTCATTTTAATTCTTCTATGCCAGATGACTAAGGTGAAAATGTATTTAATAGGAATGTATTTGTAAAACCTATATAAAACTGTATGTTGTCTCAGGGAGGCAAGTGGGGAAGAAGGGGGAGGGAGGGAAAAAAACTGAGATATATGGAAGGGACTGTAGCACACTGAAAACAAATAAAATAATTTAATATAAAAAAGGGAAAAAAGAAAAAGAAAAAAGAAAATAAACATTTCATAAATTGTAATTTTGTTTTGGATTTTGTTTTAATTTTGTAGCTGAGTATTTTGTTTTAAAAAAACTTAATTTAATAGAAGAATTGACATATAAGTAGAGAGAAATGTAAGGTATATATCAAACACTAATTACAAGGGACTCAATAAAGACTGACTGCTTACCTTTTATACAAAGAAATATAAAACACATACCTAAGATTCTTATTAGTAATTGAATAGTTCGTAAGAAAGATTGGGGTAGATCTGAGTATAATATGATTTTAAAAAGTAAAACCATTTAGGAACAGATGAAAAGAGTAATTGTTTTATACAAATGAGGTCCAAGAGGAAGAACTGAACAGAGGAATTGGATGGGAGAAGAGGACTAGTAGTTCTCGAACCCTACTTTTATTGGGAATGGGTTTAAGTGGGTAGAAGGGTAGCAAAGTCTTCTAAATTCAGAAAGAAATAAAAAGCTAAGGGGATAGGGAGTGGGGGGAGATTAGTGGTACTACCATGATTAAAACTCAAGTTATCCTGATTTATTATTCACCAATGACTAGTTTCAAATTTCCTATCATGGTAATTTTTAATCACCATACAAGCCTGACAAATAAGGATTCCCTTGTAATGAAGGAATCTAAACAAATCCATCTGCTATGCCCAGAGTAAATTTAAAAATTGAAAGTTCTCACATAACAAATTGCATTATGTCTAAAATAGTATGACACTAACTTAAGAGTATTTTTTTAAAAAAATTCAGCCATAATTTGTATAATAATAAAATATGGATATGCAGGAAAAACCTCGGTTTGAATCCTACTTCTCAAACTTATGTTAAGTCATTTAAGCTTTAAACTTCTTCATTTGAACTACTATACAACATAAGGTTGTTTCAAGGGACAAATGGGAAAAATCTATGTCAAATGTTTTATAAACCGTAAACAGCTACATAAATGTCTACTGTGACTATTAATACATTTTTCTGGATAATACTAAATGAATCAAGGCACTGGAAAATAATACTTACATGATGGATATATAGTCCCTTCATCTAATTCAAATTATAATTCTGAGTTTGACTGGACAACACATTCAGATTAAAAAATAAGTCACAAAGCAGTTCTCCATTAAAGAGTGAGGCAATTTTGACTTATGCCACACCAAGCCTAGACTATCATGTTATCTTCAAATGTGGACAATCTACATGTAAATACAAGCCAAAATGAGATAAAGACAGAAACGTTTAAAATCTACACCCCATAAACAAGTAGTAGTAAGGTTCTGTGCAAAATTCTAGTATACCTACACACCTAGGAAAATGGGAACATCCCAAATAGGGGCAAACATAAAGGGGATGGGAGCACCTTCAACTACTTTGCCTTGAGTTAGTCCTGATCTTAAGTAAAATGGCTAATTCAGCCTTTGATGTGATCTTGGAGTCTAATGCTACAACATGGACTTTTTTTGAGGTTTTGTAGGACATTAAGCTCCTTAAACTCTGGCACTATCATTTATTGTCCAATTCTTCCATCTAGGAATGTGTGAGACGCTCTTTAACTTCTAAGGAGTCTTAGGACCAAAATACCCAAGTCCCAAAGCAAAACTCATCACTTCTGAAATGCAAATGAAAGCTTTCAATTTGTAAAGTGCTGTGCTATTTTGGAGCCCTTCACAAATCTAATCCTGAAATGACATATCTGTTCAGGTATGCATTCACAAGTCACAATTTAACCAGTTTTCTCTTTTTGTGGCAAATTCATTTGAAAGTTAAGTTACCTGGATGTGATGTCAACTGTACATACAGAGGATTAATGCAGAGAATTCTTGATTATGCTCAAAAACCTCTAAGCCAGTTCTATCAACATGAAGCTTGCAAAGCAGTGGAGTTCAACTGATCTTTGCCACAGGAAGCCCACTTTGATACAAAGCAAAAGACTTCAGGTTATATGTGAAAAGGCTACACTTAAATAGAGTGTCCAGATGAAAATTTTCCACTTGATAGGTAAAAAACCATTTCTCTTGACCTACAAAATAACCCCACAACCCAAACAAACAAATCTAATTTGTAACCACAGGGACTAAAGTACTCAGCTACAAAATTAAAACATTATCATAAGTTTTGATGTGTTTTAAGAATGAGAAATAATAAGAAATTTTCCTTCTTTGGATAATTTAAACATTCTACTATAAAACTAACCAGTATGTTTTACTGTCAGATACCGGAGACCAAATTATTAGAATACTACTTTCAAAAATATAGGAAACAAAACTGAAATAAAAAGACACACACACACACATACACACACACAAATTCTGTGTGTTAGGAAGCAATTGTTTGATTTCTTTCTTATACTGGCTGCAAGGTTCTTTGTTTCACTATACACTAACAATGAACAACCTTATGTGGCAAGAGTGGAAGTAGATATTTGAGAGAATAATAGACAGCTACTGAACAAAGATGGAAGTTCAACCAGTACTTTGGGCGTCAACAGATTTTTAAGAAACAGTAGTGCCCATTCACTGAATGATTATTTTTTAACACATCCCTGTGGAGAATCTGACATCTCCATATACAGACTTCAGCTTTTTAAACATACCTTTCTCACATCTGAACTCTTTGGTTCTGTTGTCCAGGTTATAATTCTTGAAACAGCAAGCCTTGTCTCACTAGAGTTTACAAAGTCTGTTGGATCCATCTGCCTGGCCAGAGACTCAATGTATTTCAGAATTGCAACCTTGACCTGCAAAATTAAATTGATGCAAACCCTAAGTGTACAATCTGGAACTCACAGTAAGATTTTTTGCTTGTCATATTTTGTGATAACATCTAAAGAGATTTTAAAAAGTATTGGTCAAACAAGGAATGATGAAAAGGGTCCTTTATTTCTAAACATAAGGTCATTTGGCTTTACTGATATTTTTGTTGATATATCCTACCCCAAAATACTGAACAATAAATTTATTAGTGTACAAACATACACGGTTCTTGTGTAGAACTTAGGTATAAAGGCCAAATACTTATGTATTTTATAACAAACACAGTAACTGACCTTAAGGTTTGGCGTTTGTGTCTGATCCACAATGAATCTCATCAAAATGTTAAACTGCTGATCAAATGGAAAGGAATCCCTAGACAGATACAAAAAAAAATAGTGTTTTATTTTTAAAATAAAGAATAAGAATTTCCTACCATGAAATATGCTTATACAGCGCAAACCTATCTAAACAAATATAGGGAAAACACAAATTATTTGAAGAATGTCCATGCACCATTTGGGCAAAACTTAGTTGGAGGTAGAGATAGGTGAGAAAATGTCCTAGAGGTGACTTAGCTCATCTCACACCCAGCTCAGGAGAGATGAGGGAAGAGCCTGAGCTATGGAGAGGTCAAAGTTATTCCACAATCACATTTTACTCAGTTTATCTTCTAGCCCCTGCTTATCTGACCCAACCTCTGATGTGGGAATCTCACCTTGTCTCCCAATTATACACCATTTCCTCTTGAACCAGTCTTTTCTTCTGATCCCATCTTATTGTGTGTTCCTGGGCTGACCCCTTGACACAGACCCTGGACTTAACCAATAGTTAAGTATTGGTTTTTATTTTGTGCAACCATTCCAGAAATGGACTGCTTGGCCAGCCTGACCACACTGAGTCAAGTCAGATTCTCTGCTTTGCTGCCAGATTCCGTCCCAGAAACCTAAACCTCCAGGGACAGAGACTTTCCTGTGCCTTCACTTCCTCTCTGATAAACCACTGTGCCTCTTGCCTAACTAACTGAATTACAGTCATCTTTCAATGCCTCATTTGGGGGTTGAGAGAAGCTCCTTAATTCCTGAATATTATTCCAGCAAAGCACAATGAAGGGGCTCAAAAGAACTCAGAACACATCTGTGAAGATCACAGCTCTCTAGTTAAAGCTAAAGAGGGCTTCAGAAGTCATGAAATTCAACCTCTTTGCTTCACAGACGAAGAAAGTGAGCCCTAGAGAGGTGCCATGACTCGCCCCAAGTCACCTAATCAGTTTCACCTGACTCTCCTGCCTAATTACTGTCAAAAGACCACTGTGGCCGAGTTCAAAGAAGCTCATCAATAGTAGGTTTGCTACAAGATAGGAAGTTTGGTAATTTACAACAACTGGCCCCTAACATAGTTAATAGGGATGTGGCTGGCGCTAATGGACAGCATATCAACACTGAGGAAATCACAGGAATTTGAAAAAAATAAATTAATTCTTCTCATTTGTATGACAGGGTTGGGACCTCCAATAAAACTTCAAAGGCAAGGCATTAAAAATAGGAATTTCTAGTCATTAACTGATACTAAATAATTGAATTTGTTAAAAATTCACTTAAAAACTAAAGCCCTCTCCAAAGCAGATGAAATAAAACAACTGCTACAAATAACACAATCTTTTTCCTCATCTATTTTGATCTTCAAAGCTCTGAAGACCATCTCTAAAAGAAAAAAGCGGTTAAATCACCATTGACTAAATCAATCCTTAGTTTCTCCACTGATGACCCAAGACAAGAAGGGGAGAATACTGCAGTCTACTTATAGTATGTATACTAGCTATGAGGAAGGAAGGAAATCAGTTTTCACAAGTCCCAAACAAAATTTAGTCTCACTACATCATAAAGTGTGTATGTCTGTGTGTGTGCACATACACACACATACACATACATATATATGGTCACGATTAACTTGCTAACAATTCTATTACATTCACAGAAGTTATAAACTAGCTATGGACCTATACTGCCAATTAATTTTACAGAAGATAACATAGTATAAAAAAACTGGTAACTCTGTTTTAGGTCAAACCAGTGGTATATCAAGCTCTGGCTTCTATTTCTGAAAGGTGCACACAGTGTCCATTGAAAGCAAAAGATTAAAAATGTCTTGAATATCCTTAAACTATACTCTTGGTAATCTTGTCAGCTCCTATAATTTCAAATATTTTGCTTTATCATTACAAGGTATTTTAACACACATTAATATCCATACAACAACCCTTGGAAGCAAGTTAAGACGATGATTGTAATTAGAGCAGAAGCTAATCGTTTAACCTAACCCCTCAGTTTGTCCTAGAGGAAAATGTGATTTAGAAGAGTTAAGTGACATTCTAGGTCAGCCTTTAAGTAAGTAGAAGGGTTCTGACTTGTCCTGAGGTCTTCTGACTCAAGTGGGATAGTTTTTGTGATTTTTCTTTTTCAAATACCATAATGTTTTATTTTCAACTGAAGAGAAACACATTTTTTAAGCTTTGGTGGACAAGAGATGGAAAAAGGAATTCCATCTCTCTCTCTGCAATCCTTGCCTCAGAAACTACTGCCCCCAATTCTGCAAAAGAAGAAACCAAATATTCAGTAATGATTCTACAAGCATGGAAAACATAAAAGCCTAATCAACGCTGAATATGGCATCACTTGCTTCAGGTTGACCAGTGAGCCATTCAGAGGTGCAACAACTGCAAGATTATTCTCCCCATAGTGTGTGGTGGTATTTTTAGTCCTCCTTATTTCCTCCAGCCCCACCTTGCTGAGAGTTGAATTAAACATCTGCAGCAAGCAACAAGTTCTGGAAGATAATGTATAAGCAGAATTTTTAAAATATTTCTGATCAGGCCCCCAAAAGAAGCAAGGTAGCATGGCACAGAAGAAAGCACAACAGATTTGGGAGTTAGGAGAACAAGGTTCAAGATCCAACTTGGCCACTTCCGGTGCAACAATGTCATACTTTGCTCCTCTGAACCTCTGCTTTCTCAACTATAAAATAGGGATAAAAATACCTACACCACCTACATTATAAGGTTGTTAGGAGAAAAAGGCTAAAACTGGTAACCATGTATAAATGTGAATTTGAGGAAGCAATGGTTAAAAGTACTCATTCACCCCAAGAAGAACAAAGAGGGTCATATTATAACATGGTTTGAAATTTTCACTGCCATTTACACATCTTGGAAAGATCAAGGCAGAACTAGGGTATGAATGTTTAAAGAAAAAAATTGTGGTAGAATCTACAAAGTAATATACATAACTAACATAAGCAATATCTCCCCCAAGAAACCAAACTGATTATATTTAATTCTTCTTTTCTGACCTGCAGCATATTGTTCATAATCTACTAGGCTGATTAGTATATTCCTCACGGCGCATAAGACATGCAAACAAGAGCACAGTAATTTGGCAGAGTACAGGATCTGACTCTAATCATTTATTTACTTGCCTCGGGTTTGAGGAACAGAAGACAAAACACCTAAATGGAATTTTTCTAATACTCAACACATTGCTTTCTTTTTCTTTCCTGGATTCTCACCCTTGCAACAAACACTATGTATATCTTCTATTCACATCCACAAAGATAAACATATACCACTAACAACAGTGGCAGTGAGACAATTAAAAAGAGAGGAATCGGATGGATACATAGTTATGTAGATGGAACAAGTTAGGATCTGAATGAAGGACAGACAAAAGTAGATGAGGGGTATAAACCATAATGAAGAGCTGAAAAAAGAGCTGTGAAATAACCACAGGATGCTCGTCAGCCAGTCAATAAAACATCATGCTAACTATCGGAGATACAAAAAAGAAGCAAGGAGAGATGAAATGGTTCCAGATGCTACATTTTTACCTTGTTACATCCAGAGCCTTTTGAACCTTTGCTTGTACAGATCCAAGTAAATCTGCTCCCATTTTCTTAAGTAATTGTGTCAGAAGAACAAAAAGCCAGTCTTGCAAGTCATCTTTATGGATTATTATAAAGTCCACTAGAGTCTCCAGGAACATACTGAAAACCTACAAAGGATACACAGTTGAAAATTTGTCATTTCACATTCTTAATACCGCTTCCAATTCACTGAAAGATCATCAAGAATTAAAATATTTAGAAAGAGTAGACAACAAATAAAAAAACTTCTAAGACGGTTTTATCAAAACAGAAATCAACTGGGTTAACATTCCCAATAAACACTAACATTACACACTATGACACAGAAAAAACAAAGGTAGAAAGGGGAAGGACTTACTCTCTTTTGTGAATTCCACCGCACAGCAGGCCATGCAACAAAACAAACCATTTGTTAGTCCACATTGTGAATTAATAGTACCACGATGCAGAGTTTTTCAAAAAACAAAAGTATGCTTACAATGTCTACAGTGTTACAATAAAAGTTTTCATACCTCACCACAAGACTTTAAAATACGGAGCATCTTGCTAGAAGACAGGGGGCTAGTATTAAAGATATACAGGTTTCTTTTCTGTTTTTTGTTTCTCATTTTAGTACTCAGTGAGTGCATTAATAATTTAGGATTTGATAAATGAGGCACAGGGAAATCCACTCTTGTGTATTTGCTGACATTTTTAGGCAGCTTTTAATATAGAACTTCTAAATATTTAACTTATCCCACTGACTTTGCGATTCTCTGATCAAGATTTACTCTACTTGTTATAAAATTTCTAACTTCATTCTCTCATTAGGTGGCAATGTAATTGTTATCAATATCTAATGTGAATGAAGGGCCCAAACTGGAATTTCACTGAACCAATTACACAGAGAAATGCAGCAATTTGTTTTCATATCCTGCTAATATGCAACTTGCTCTACAGGAAGCACCTTACTGATTAATTATATATGTATGTTTAATTTTATAACAACATCTATTCAATCCTGGGGATTTCTTACAAAACAGTTTTTAGGGAAAGAATTGAGTCTCAGCCATTTGGGTGGTTTTCCATCCCACAAAACCCCTAATATGTGGTAACTAAACTGAGAATCTTCCCCCCAACAAACTCACTGTACAAGAGTCATCTGATGGGAACAAATTTCTTTCATTAGCATCACATTCTGGTTCTGAATCAGCAATCTAGAGGCGAATAGGTGACAGAAATTTCATCAATCTCCAGAACCCTCTATAATCCCCTCTATTCTCTATGTTGTAAATCTTATTTTTTTTTTAATAAGGGCTCTTAAAGCTATTACCGATAATGTTCTTCTAAAATGGTTATGCTTTATTTGAAATCCTTTATTAACCTCCATTATCACAAGAGTCTTGGTGAGTCAAGATTTCATGATTAACCTATTATAGGCTAACTTACTCTCGAAGTGGTTGGATTTGAGTAGAGTTGAATGATGGTTAATAGAGAATTTCTCTCATCTAAACAGTCTAAAGGCCTTTAATAATCAAGAGAGTTCCCTGCAGGAAGAGCTCTGGTAATTTTCTCTGAAGGGAAAATAAGTACACAGCTGGTTAGGCTGTCAACAGAGAAGCAGACAAGCTTTCTGGTTACTTTGGGTTCCATTTTTTCAAGTACAGTCTAGTATTCAAGAATAAAGACTAGTGGCACCAAACATGATGACAAGTTCTTGTCACAGTTGGCTTCATATTAATCTAAAGGACACAGTATTTGCATTTAGCTTGAATAATCAGGGATACTTGATCTATTATTATCCCGATGAGACCATTAAGTAACAAGTGTATGAAATAACTGTTAGGAAGAGGCCAAAGAACTATATAAACAGCCTCTAATAAAGAGCTGTGGAACAACTAAAGTTAGCCAAGGAACCCAGGAAAGGCCAGATAATTAGGAGTTACATGGGAACTGAGGCCCCATTTTACTCTGTACAAGGTAGGCAATCCAGCAGACTTAAATATTCTTAATTGTTGCTACACATTTAAGATTGTGTGAATCTTAACATCAGGGAAGCTCCCTAGCTCAAGGGCAGCATACACTATTGGATAAGGTTAGTCTTACACTTCTAAGAGCTATCTTCCACATCCAGAAGTTAATCCATTGGACATCTAAATAAATTTTATCTTTTGAATTTTCTGTAAAAATAATCTTTTTGTTGAACTCACACCAGTGCCTGGCACATAGTAGGTGCTATATAAATACTAGCTATTATCATCATCATCATTACCATCCCTCTCTCCCCAATAATAATCTACAGTTCCCTGGCCTTTTCTCCTCAGACCAATAGCATAAATATAAATTAGAGACTCCAAATAAATTTTGTAAAGAGGACTCTCTTTCACCTCCTGAATTCAGAATTATCCTCATCATACCTGGGATGAGAAGGGGTCTCATTCTACACTCAGTTGGCATTCTAACCTCAGCTTTATGCTGTCTGTTCCAGCTTCAGGCTCCATGCCATGATAATTTGTGACTTTTTTAGTTCCTATTAGGGGCAGTCTTTGGATAGGTAAACTGACATATTAGACACAATTAGTTTTGGTGGACTCCACTTTCAGAAACATTTGCTTACTGTTTCAATAAATGTAAAATCACAGGCTTCAATTTTGTCTATATATTAACACATTACTATATATATACATTATTGGTCCAAATATTGGGTACACCCCAAAATGGTATTTTTTTGAAAGGAAAAAAAAAGAGTCCAGTCATGAACTTTAGATGCCTAAAATGGTATTTTTTTTCCTTTTCACAAAAATCGCATTTTACAGACTATATTTGAACCAATACAATGTATAGACACTGGAGTAAACATATTGGCTACATAAGATGCCTTCAAATTTTACGCGGTCAACATTTTAATAACACTGAAGTCTATGTTCAAACAAATACAGTACAAATAAATGCTTCATGATAATAATTACAAAACTAATTCTTACTACTGTAATTTTTGATTCACTCTTTACTCTATGAATTTTATACTGTTTTACTCTAAGCTAAAAAATGATCATTTCACTACCACATATACCCTTAAGAATATGTTTTATGGCACTTAAAAGAGTAAAGCTAACTAAAAATGCCAGATTTTTAGAAATGCTGTCATTAACATCAACTTCACATTTATAAAACTTAATGCAATCCCACCCAGTGGGTTTTTGCGATCTCAGGTGCCACGAACATGCAGGGAACAAACAGTGTGAGAGCTTTCAGGTTGTTATCTAGACTCACCTTGCTGTGAGGGTCAGCAAACATTCGAGTGAAGATTTCACATAGCCTTTTTAATTCCACTCGACTAGCAGGAAAACAATAAATAAAGATAAATGAGACTAGACTTGATTAAATATCCACTGAAGCTCATTGTATCTGTTTTCTGAATTGCTGGCAGATTGAAAGAAGTCTTTGACCTGGGGTCACTGATGACTTTCACTTTCAGACGGAAGTTTTTGTACAAAACTGACTTTTTAAAAGAGCAGATATTTAGCTAATTTGAAAACATTAAAATATTAAATATTTCAATGTAATACATTTGATATAAACAGGGTTAATAACATTATAATTATTTACACACAAGACATCCTGTCAGAAATGCTTCCAAAAGACATTACTAATTCCTGTGAAGAGGACATCCTTTGTGAGCAGACAATGGCCAGGCCCTTGAAGCAGTTGGTTGGCTGCTACCTATTTAGTCATCGAGAGCACCTCATCAGACAGCATGAAAACTGGATGGCCCCTTCCAGGTGAACTCATGGTTTGTATTGAACCAACTTTGATCATTAGCAGAGAGCTGAAGTCACTTCAAAAATTACTTACAAAACAATAGTACTAATTCTCCTGGCATACACCAATTTGACAGAAATTTCATTCTAGTTTACCTTGAAAGCTAGGTTTAAAAGAACCTAATAGATTCTCAGAGGTCATAAAAAGACCTCTAAATGACCACTAAAATGAGAGGGAGTCTGGGGTACAAGCAGAACACAGGAGACATTCATCATTCAAAGCCATGTGACTGCAAGTGTGAGCTTCCACAGATTCTGAACTTGTGGTTATCTTTGCTCTAACTATTAGAACTTTACAGAGCTAAAAGGACCTCAAGTCATTTAATTCAACCTCTTTATTTGAAAAATAAAGAAATGAACCAAGGCCCAGAAAGGTCAAGTGATGTTCCTAGAGCCACAGATACAGTCACTGAAATTTAAACAATCATGGAGGTCCACCTGCCCCCATCTCAGTTTAGTGCTTACTGTATATCTTTCAGCCTCCTAAATAGTTTACGTAGGTCTACTCTCTAATACAGTAGAATGGATCAGGAATAGTTGGTTCTGAAACACTTGGAAAGATAATGAAAATAAAACTACATCAATATCACTTCATGTTAATACTAGTTGAACACTATCAAAATTACAGAAAAGATTAAAACACTTGAGTAAGAAAGTAAGCCTCACTCGGAGTTGTCTATTATGGCTTTTAATAAACGTGTTTCCCATAGGCACACTAGTGCATTGTTGGTAGAGCTATGAATCAGTAAAAATCATTTTGTAAAAAAAGCTGAATATTAAGAAAACAGAGTGATTAAAATTTCCATACCCTGTGACCAAGAGATTTTATTACTAGGCTTTAACCTCCAAGGAGGCCATTCATAAAAAGAAATTCTCTTTGTACACCAAAATATTTATAGTAGCAGTTTTTGTGATAACAAAGAATTAAAAACAAAGTAGACTGAGGAACGATTAAACTAATTGTGGTATATGAATGCAATGGAAAATTACTGTGTAGTAAAAACTGATAAATATGATGAATACAGAAAAACATGGAAAGATCTACATCAGAGGTGTCAAATTTGAGTAGGCAAAACCATCAAGCATGGCAGACTACATGAAGTGAAGCACAAATTAAGAAGAGCCAAGAAAATCATATACACAATGACTAACACTACACTGTAAACAGAAAGAACCACACACACAAATCAAAAGTGAATGCTGCAAAATCACAATGAATAAACATCGCTTGAAAGATGATATGACATATATGTATACACGCGCGCACACACACACACACACACACACACACAGATGGGAAGTCCACAAGTGTTGCACATTGAACTTATTAGTAAATTTTTTAATGTATTTTTGCTGATTTTTTTTTAATCTCTTCTTTTTCTGTCTTAAAAACAAAACATAACAAAATGATGATTTGCTATATGGGATGGCTCCCATTCAGGCAAATAAGGTGAACCAGAATCTATGTCAACTAGAGCCAATTCAAAAAAACAAATGAACATAACTAAATCACATCTAAGTAAGGATGGCAGCTGCTTTCAACTCTTCGGGCTCCTTGCATCCTTTCCTCTTCCAATTAAGTTTTGGCCCTTGATTCACACTGCCCTCACAAAACAATCTCTGTTGGGTCAACCCATACAGATACACCTCTAGTCCATTTGAGGCTGTTTATTACAGACAAGATGGAGCTCTAACTCTGCCATTAGCCAGGTGGCTTTGGCCCCACCATGAGATGCTTCCACGGGTACTCTGAACTGCCAACCTACACAGAAAATCCTATGCAGGACCAAGGCCAGAAGTAACATTGGTTCATCAAGAAGTCAAATGAACTTATGTTCATTTCCCTATTTTGATTTGATTAATAGATTGGTAGATAGAATCTAATCTATGCAGCATATCTTGAATTCAGTATGGCATTTAATAAAGTGCTCTCTACAAAAGAATTATTTGTCCGTAATATATACTCACAGACAAGATGAGCAAAAATCTGGAGGTTACTACTTTCAGGTAGATTCACAGATGTTTGAATCACAGAGTTGAGATTAATACCAACCTGAAGTGAGGTATCTGGGCGTGTATCATAGGGTCTTATCAATATTTGTAATTAATTATTTGAATGAAGACACAGATGGCATACTTAGTATTAAGCCTATAGTTGAAACAAAGCTGCCAGGGATAATTAACTTCATGGATGATGATATCAATACCTGTGATCTCAATAGCCCAAGATCTGATTTACCAGTGGATAAAAATTCTAAGGCAACAGATCTTGGTTCAATATTTGCAAGAAGAAAAAAAGCATAATCAAAGCAATCTGAAAATAGATTGGTCACTCTATTATGCAGGGGTTTTTTTTCACTGTTTTGGGAGAGGAATGGATATTCTGGGCATCTAATTAGAAGTTGATTGGGAGGGAGATAGAACAGGGGAAATTTTCTTGTATAACAAGAGGTGCACAAGAAAGGGTTTTTACAGTGGAGGGGAAAATGAGAAAGGTATGGGCAGTGATCGAAACCTCACTCACACTGGAATTGGTTCAAAGAGGGAAGAACATACACACACACTCAGTTGTGTATAGAAATGTAACTTAACCAACAGGGAAGTAGTAAAAAAGTATAAGAGAAAGGAGTGGGGGGAAGATGATAAAAGGGAGGACAGATTAAGAGAGGCAGTAGTTAGAAGCAAAATAGACTTTTGTGGAGGGAAATGATAAAAAAAGAGAAAAAGAAACTGAAGAAAATGGGATGCAAGGAAAAACACAATAATTATAACTGTGAATGGGATAAGATCACCCACAAAACAGAAGCAGATAGCAGAATGCATTAGAAACCAGAATCAAACAATATGTTGTTTATAAGAGACACACTTGAAACAGAAAGACACATGTAGAATTAAAATAAAGCGCAAGAGTAAGATCTAATACACATCAGCTGAGATAAAAAATGATAGAAGTAGCAAGCATGAACTCTGAAAAAGCAAAAGCAAAAACAAACCTAATTTAAAAAGATAATCAGTGAATCTACATCTTACTAAAATGTACCACAGACAAAATTTTGAAGCAAGTTTCTCGGATAAAGTTCTTATTTTTCAAATGTATACTGAGTATGGAACTGAGTCAAATTTATAAAACTAAGAGCCATTTCACAATTGACAAATTGTCAAAGGATGCATACAGGCAAAGCAATTCGGAATTATGCCCAACGGGCAACCAAACTGTGCATACCCTTTGATCTAGTAATAACGCTACTAGGTCTGTATGCCAAAGAGGAAATAAAATAGGGGAAAAGAACTTACATATGCAAAAATATTTATGGCAGTCCTTTTTGTGGTGGCAAAATATTGGAAATTGAGGGAATATCCATCAGTTGAGCAATGGGTGATGGGACACTACCATGCAATAAGAAATGATGAAGAGGCAGGTTTGAGAAAAACCTCCTCCAAACCATGCTATCTCATGGGAACTATTATGAATTAAAATTAAATAATGACCTGTGAAAATAATTGTTTTACTACTGTTACTCGCTTTTAGATATTTATAGCTTCTTTAGACGAAGTAGAAATTTCTTCAGATGAAGAAATCAAAGTTATCCATAGTTAAATGAAATAAAATGACCTAAATCACTACTGATTAGTGAAAGGCAAATTAAAATAACACTTTTTCACAACAAAATTGTAAAACAACAAATTAGAACAAAATTAAAAAGGTACCATTTTACATCTGTCAGAAATGACAAACGCTAGAGGGGATAAAGTACACCAATGAAGTACACTACTGGTGGAGGAGTCAACTTGTCCAATCATTCTGAAGAATAATTTGGGGCTATAAAACTGCAATACCATTATGAGGTCTATATCCCACAAAGATCAAAGTAAAAGGGAAAGGACAAACAAAATATCAATAGCAGCTCTTTTCATGATGGAAAAGAACTAGAAACTGAGGAGTTTCTCATCAACTGGGGAATGACTGAACAAATTGTGGCATGTAATTGTGATGGAGTACAACTGTGCTGTGGAAAATGACAAGAAAAGTGATTTCAGAAAAACATGGCAAGACCTATATGAACTGATGCAAAGTGAAGTGAGAAGAACTGGGAGGTCATCATGAACAGTAACAGCAATGTAATTGTAATGATGGTCAACTGTGAAAAACGTGGCTACTCTGTTCAATGCAATGATCCAAGACAATTCCAAAGGACTCAAGATGAAAAAATACTATCCACCTAACATGACACTTGTTTCCAATTAATTTGGGCAACTTTCCAAAATGATGAACCCCAAACTAAGATGTAATATACTACCTGAATAAAATCTGAACAGTGTCAATGGTTTTCCCCTCTTGGATACAAACCAAAACAAGGTTTCATCAAAAGAAAGAAAAAAATCCAAACATTTAAGAGTACCATTTCAAACCAGAAATAAAGTTGCACATGTTTTAAAACTATCAAAGTGCAACATCTTCCACTAAAGTCCTACCCACAGTTATTGATGGTTATGTTACAGTTTATAAATTCTGCCAGGTCCCAACAAACGGGAAAGGGTCTGAGAGTACAGATTTGACATTTATATTATGTAAGGATCAGTTAAATTAAGTTTGGAGGAGATAGAAGAAACATGAGCAAGCAATGCCTATCTCCCAAATTATACCAAATCATGAAGACCTTCTACAAAGGTATACAACAATATGATGTATACAGATGCAGGAAACAGTCACACTAATAAAATGACCAATTCTTGAAAGCTAAACACCCCATTATTTAATTCGAGTCCCTATTTTTATTGTGGCACACCTCCCACACTCACCTTAGTGTTCTTTGGCTCTTCAGTAAATTCTGCAGTCCAAGAAGTCCTTCTTTTCTTTCAGACCAGTTTGAACTCGCACAGTGGTTTAGAACCTCTGCTACATCCTCAGTCTGTCGTAGGTAGTGAGGAATGCCACCATTTCGGGAGCCGTAAGAACGCTCAGAGCAAACACTTGATGCATCACTGTTAGCATCATCATCAGAATACATCCCATACGGTTCATATCTTCTCCTCACTGGCTTTTTCTGCCAAGATCCAGATGGGGTTGGTAGAGATTGAGAAAAGAGATGGGGGATTTTAAGTGGGAGTGAGAATGGCATATTAAGTTAAACAAAAGAAGAAAAGCAAGGAACATGTTAATATTTTCCTCTACTGCCAACAGGTTAGATGACAAAAGTAGTAAAGGTGTCCAGCAGTACAAGAGAAGAACAATATACATTCAGGCAGTAAGAGGTGAAATGTGATATATGACGGAAAAGTCTGTGGAAAAATATATTTAGCTGTTCTCTTTTCACAAGGATTCTTGGGATTACTATGGACATTTTAGCTGGATGCAGTCTCACAGATCACCTCAAAAGGTTTCTTAAATTATGTGGGCCTACTGTAGTATAAAGGGTATAATCAATTCAATTCTGCAAAAGTGGGGAAGATTTTTTAAAAAATTCTTTCTTTCCTGATTCTTACGGTACTTTCTTTAGTATTCTTCAGCTATATGTTATATAATATAGCATGTAACATACTCAGCCATGTTGTGATAAGCTGCAAGTTTTCTTTATACGGAAAGAAATGAGTGATTCTGACATGAAATTTCCAAATACTCATCCATCTGACAATACGATTTTTATATCAAGAAAAATGTTAAAATATGAAGAATACAAGATGATGTTCATGAGACAATGAAATAAGCATAAGCAAACAATAGGTTAATATACAAAAACTAATCACTAGTAGTTGCAAGAACAGAGTTCAATATCTTGGAATAAATGCTAAAACAAAACTACATGAAGTACAACTAAATCACTCAAATCATCACAAAATTACAAATTTATAACAAGTATGCTCATACTGAACTTTTTTCTTTCCTTCTAACAATTCCAAAATTATAAATCCTTGCAACTGAAAAACAACAGGCTAAGAAAAAAAAAACTCAAACAAACAGAAAAGTCAACAAAGCACTGGTACCTTGCTCCTGGAGTCTCCTAATAGCTGTAGGCAGGAAAATATTGAAGGATGGGGAAAAAGCATAGAGAATTATGTCAGAAGCTTATGTAGGGGTTCTTCTTGCAACAAAAATGTACAGC
Organism: Notamacropus eugenii; assembly: GCF_028372415.1. NCBI lineage: Eukaryota > Metazoa > Chordata > Mammalia > Diprotodontia > Macropodidae > Notamacropus > Notamacropus eugenii. The sequence continues at coordinate 311,865,947 of NC_092876.1, forward strand.
AAAATGTATCTTAGCAAATTAAAAAAACACAGGTCAGCAGGTGTTTTAAATCAAGCAAATAATAACAAAAATGGTTTCAAAATGGCATTCTCTACAACTCCTATGCCCTCTTCCTAGACCTCCCACTGCCAAAAAAACCCACTACCCACCCCCAAAATTAATTCTTAAAAATAATTTTATTTAATTTTTAACAATTTAACTTCCATGGTGTATGCTCTGTACCCATGGTAAGAAAATTATATTTGTGAGGAGACCTATACCATTCTTATGGCTCTTTCCTTCTCTGACACAGGATACGCTGAGACATCAATTGGTTTGGCCATCCCCACACCCTCTTCAGAAAAAAAGATACAGCTCAGAGAGCCATTACATTCAGGATCTGATTTACAGCTCTAGCCTGCTGGAAGATAGAGCTCTGTGGAAAACTCAAGTAAAATGAAGCTGTAGCTGCATCTCTTTAAGTCTGATTCAGGTTCTCAGAACTTTGCAGATAATCCCTTAGGAAACTCTTTAAAGGGAGTAAGGACACGCCTCCACCACAAGGAGTCCATTTAACTAAGTTTTTTTAAATGTCTTTTATTCTCTGTTCCTTCACCACCACCCTCCTCCCCCCATACCTCAACTTTCCCCTAGGATCTCTGAATAAATAAGGGATAGGGTCCAAAAGCTCCTGACTTGGATCAGGAACCAATTTCCTAGCATTCTGCTCCAGTTCTTGACTTCTGGCATAAAGTCATCTTTAAAGCAATCTCTCTCATTTCCAGCACTTGCCAGAAAACTGCTTTTCTACATGCAAGACTGCTAAATAAAAGCTGACCTTGCAATCCTCTCTACAAAGAAGGCATTAGCAGAGTTGCAAACTACTTGTTTGCAGAGAGGCAGGATCAAACAAGAATGAATGAAAAGGGAAAATATGAAGAGATAAATGCGGATTTCTAGCAGCAATGCATTCTGAAATTTGGATTGGATAACCATATGGCTGGATTAAAAATTATAGTTTTTAAAACAACATATATATTAAAAAGAAAAAAAAACAAGGTTTGAAATCAGATGGCTCTTAAAAAAAAATCTATTTCAAATGCTGAGCACATAAAATAGAATGTGCAAAAGTGTTACTCCTGGATGAAATAAGTCTCTTAAAACCAATCTGATAGCAAACAGATTCTACCAAGTATGTGTTCTATAAATAACAGATTAAAAGATCTCTAAAGTTTCTCTCTCTACTTTACCCTAAGATTTTTGAAAAAAATATTTTAAGCATTTCTTTTCTCTAACAAAAATATCTAGTTTAAATTGTTCCCACAGTACGTTAAAGTCCCTTTCATAATACCATTTTTGAAAAATAAAAATTATGTAGAAATAAGTGAGGGCATCAATGTAGTATTTCCCACACTCTAACAAGAGTGGGCAACAGGACTGCGTACCTATTAATGCACTATGTTTAGACCATGCCAAAAATTTTGCTCATGACTGAAAATGGAGCAATATAGCAGAGGCAAAGAAAAACTGAAGGTGTGTTAGGGATATAAAAAGTAAAGAAAAAACTAACAACCCTTCTCCTAGGAGCACGATGTCATCAAACCTCCACTGGCTGGGCAGGAAAGCAGCAAAGAATAACCCAATCTTATTAACTTCTAGCAGATCACTTTTTATCAATGCCTAAGTACAGAGATGTAAAGTAAGAGAAAAAGAAATCTACAATAAAGATTTGCATACTTGTTCAATAAGAGCAATTAAAAAAATGGTAAATACAAGTTTATATCTTTGAGCTACCAATTCACTTACTGGTATTATCTGCAATGAAAATAAAACACATAGCTAAACAATCAAAAGTGACTTTTGGTCATCTGGTATGGTGCCTATTGTCCCTCTTACCAGGGCATCAGCAACAGCTGCTTCCAGATCTGTGCTTGTACTTAGAACTCGCATTGCATTGACAGAACCAGGCATCCTTCCCGGCTGCCCTAGTCCAAACCGATCTAAGCAGAAAACAAAAGCAAAACAATTCTGTTCAGTTAATTCACATTTCCTCTGAATTCACAGGCAACCATGCCTTTCCCAGCAATCAGACAAGGGTCCTGAAGAGCCCTACTGTCAAATTTAACTAAATTATTTTTCTAACACTGTTCAAATTTAACTACTATGCTGCAACTGTCTCTTAAATGATGGCTAGAATAAATTGGTATCTAAATGTATATTTTGTTACTAGAAAATTTGGGGATAGTTTACTTTGACTGTGGAAGGAAGGGTTTAGATTTTACAAATCTTTTAAGCTATTTATCTTTACCTGAAGGATCAGGGAGTTCTGTTATTTGGTACTCCTATTCAATTTTAAGCTTTATAGATTGACAATTTCACTGTAGCAAGTACAAAGAAAACAAAGAGATGTACACTAACTTGATCTCTCTGTAGAGAGTTTCATTACAGTCCTTGTTGTTTAATGGGTATCAATCAAACTCATTAATATTGGACAAAGTCAGTGATGTTATATCCCTTGTGGTATGGATTCCCATCCCTTTTGACTCCTCTGGGACCGTATTTCACAGATTAATTCCCTACCTACCCCACTTTTATGTCTATCTACAATTTGTCCTTCTCTAATGTTCCTCCTCCTCTGCCTACAAGAACACTTAAGTTTCTCCTATCCTAAAAGCACCTTTCCTAGAATTTGCTAAACCTACTATCTCTTCACTTATACTTACTATCTCCACTTTTCACCACATACCCCTTCCCTCAGCCCATTTAAAATCTGTCCTCATCGTTCTATAGAAAGTGTTTTTTCCATTTTCTTAAAACAACTTAATTGTCAAAATACAAAAGAAATTTCTCAGTTCTAACCCTCTTTGTCTTTCTTCAACATTGCACACGAACACTTTCTTATTCTTGATATTCTCTCCCAAGCTGGTTTCTGTGAGTTTTCTTCTGCTTCCCCTATCTTCTCAATCTGCTGACTGTTCATCTTCTACCTCTTGACCCCTAATTATGGTTGTCCCCCAAGGTCCTGTCCTAGGCTTTCTTCTCTTCTCTCTCTCAACCCTGTCCTCCATGATCTCACATTTTAAAATACCTTCACTCATCACCTCTGTACAGATGACTCAAATCCAGTCCTAATCTCCAGTGCTCTACTGCCAAATGCCCACCAAATATTCTCACTATCACCCTCCAATTAAATGTCTTCAATTGAATTTATCACCTTCTTAAAACTGCCCTTCTCTTTATGTCTGTTAAAAACACCACCATCTTCCCAGTGACACAGATTCTAAAACCTTGAAGTCATCCTTCACTTAGCTCTCTCCCTCTCATCCTCTTTATCCAATTAATTGCCATACCCTGTTCATTCTACCTCTACAGCATTTCTTGAATCTCCTCCTGCTCACACTGCCTGCACCATGTGTCTATGTACAAACTGTGTCCCCTGGTCTACTTCCCCCACTCTGATGCCGAACAATTTTCTTAAAGTTTATTATATTAGAAGTGATCATGTGTCGTTCTCTGTTAATTCCCCATTTTCAGTTAATTCCCCATTCCCTATATGGGTGAAAAAAAAGAATTTTTTGTCATAATCTGGTATGAAACCACCTTTTAAATCTTATTTCATTGTGGAATGGTGAGAAGAGCACTGGTTAGGGGCCTGGATTTGAACCGAGACCTACAACTTTTTAAGTGGGTCTCTGTCCCAGTCATTTGACCTTGTTGCCAAGGTCTCAGTTTCTTCATCTGTAAAACCTTAGGTTGAGTGTAATGATCTCTCAGGTTTCTTCCAACTTTAAGCTACAATCCTATCATCCTTGTCAGGTACTTTATGCTTATGTCTATCAGCAGGCACCTGTTGAGTTATCTCACATGATCCTCACACCCACACTGTTCACCCACTTCAGCCATTCCCTAACGGTTAGACTGAATCATCTATACAGGTACTTGTTGCCTGTTGAAACTGTTTTCTCCATTCAGACTAGGTCCGGTGCCTTTTCCTCCAAAGCCTTCTCTGAAAGTGAACTCTCCTTTGTTCTTATTTTAGATGGTACTTAATTTGCGTCTGTATCTCATCCCTTATTAAAATGTTAGTTCCTCAGAGGCATGGGCTGTTTCCCTTCAGATCCAGCACTGTGCCTTTTGCACAGTAAATCCTCAAGTGATGTTTGCTGAATGGCTTATGGTCACACTATCTTCTCCAACAAGAAATCCAGCAATCTGACCAGAGATTTTCCCTTTGTGAATAATCATGTCAAAAATCATTAACTCCACTATAAAGAAAAAAAAAATTAAAAACAAACAAAAAAATCTCATTGTTCAGCTAACTTTCAATATTAATTTTACCTCAAGTATGGTATTATGGGTACTGCGTTTCATAGAGACAGGTATAATGCTAACTGAAACAGATCCAGGAATTTGATTTAAAAACATTGAAACTGAAGTCTCAACTATTCAAAATTCTTTTACTAATTATCATGGAAAATGAAGCCAACATTGTTGTTTTTTTTTTTTTTTAAGTGACTTTACCCCTGGAATCAGCTGAAAAGAATCCAGCAATAAAATAATGGAGCTTATGGCATTAGACATAGAAATTAACAATATAGCTGAATTTTATGCAATGGTGAAAATGTTTCAATTTAATTTTATTATAAAGAACTTGTGAAAAACAAGGCTAATACTTAAAGTGTTTTCACTATTTAAGAATTAATCTATATCAGCAATATCCTGAAAGATGAACATTTTTATGTCAAAGGGAAAATGATTTTTTATTACATCATCTGATCTTAATGGGAAATGTCATACTTTAAAATTCAAACTAAATATTGATAAATTGTCTAGTCATGTTAATTTTTAGGTGTTACTTAAAAGATTCATTTGTATATTTTATTTAAATGAAATTACAAAACATTTTAAACTGTTCCCAACTTAATTTGTGACATCACAAAGAAAAAAAATCTTAAACGCTACTAGAGAAAAGTTATACAACCATGAATTATTAAAAGGAAATAAAAAATTTATGTTACACTATCCCCTTTTTTAACACACTTTCTGATCACATATAAACTATATGTTATATTTAAAATGCAATTTAATGAGGGCAATCAAATAATTCTGCCCACTACCATATGGATCACAAGGACATAACAGCTTTAATTTGCGAGAACTTTTGAAGAAAGGTTAGACTATTTTCATATGTGATAGCAAAATCCCTTTTTAAATCAGTATCTTGCCACGTTAAAAAAGGGTAGATAGTGGGGGGTTTATGAATAACAGAATGAAACAAATTCAATTGTAAGCAATTTATAAAATACCTGCCACAGCAAACAAAACTTGGCTTTTAAAAAAAACCAAACCAGGAGGCTTTCATGCCAGCGTATCCCTGTTTCAGGACCGCTCCTTATTTTTGAAATACAAACAATTAATGAAAATACATGGTGCTTCCCAGCTGGATACAGCTCTGAAACACAAAATGATTCAGTATCATTTGGCATTTATTGTAGCCTATTTATATTTTAAATGAGGGAAGAGAGAAATGATTATGTGACATCTGAGAAAAAAAATAGGGTTTTTACTTTCCCTGACCTGGACTCACTATCTTCTGATATTGATATCCTATTATGTAATGCTATTTTCTTAGGAGGTAGATATGGAAAATTATGACCTCCACATGGCCCTCAGCATTCAAGTAATCACTGAACCTGATCAGAGTATGAAGGGACTGAAACAATGATAGAAACTGACAGATAAAAGGGTAGGCTTTACTTTCCAATTTTTCCATGGTCAAAGCCTGAAGAAACTTGCTTTCTGATTAAACATTATTTAAGATATAGGGCCATAAATGCTGCCTGCTTCATTACAAGTGGGGAGAAACAATCTTAGGTTTAATATCACAAAACATTTTACCTACTAATTCTATTACTAGCAACTAACAAAAGTCAGCAAATTAGTAGATTTTTGCCTGTGTTTGACATTTCTATTCTCAAATGATACAATTCTTTATTTAATGGATCAAATGTCTATAATAATGGCTATCAGTATATCATAATAATTTTTGAAGGAGGGCAAAGTGATACAAAAAATATTATACTTTTTCTTTCAGGCCCAATGCTAAGTGTTATAATAAGATGCACTAATGGATAGGTTTAAAAAACACACCTATAGACCAATGACTGAGGGAGAGCAGCAACATTCCCCATCTGTCTAAATCTGAATCTTATTGTTCAGACAACTCTCAAATGCAATCTATTTTTTTTAATAATTTAGGCATACATATGTATGGGTATAAGCAATGAATAGGGGAATCAAAGCAATCCAGTGGTCAGTGAAGATGCTTCTGAAGCTTTGAAAACAGCATTAACTAGTAATGACTAATTCACTACTTTATTTGGAATCAAGAAATAAGAGCTACAAAAACCTTTCCAGGTCACTTGTCTGTTGTCAGCCCTCCCTCTTGAAACTGCTGGTACAAGATCACTGAAGATAAGTGAATTCTGAGTTATTATCTTTGAGGGAGAGGAGTGGAGATTTTCCTAGTTTTTAAAATGAGGAAAAGTATTGCAGAACTGATGTTGTAAAACAGGATACAATGCATCTAAGGTCTACAAACAGAACTATAAACATTCGACAACTTAAAACAGAAAAGCACATTAAAAAAAATGAAGTACACACATGCCAAGTGCTAGCTGACACTGATGAAAGCAAATGTTAAAATGGGCATAAAACTAGAATGTATGAAGAAGCCACGTCATGCAGTTAGCACTTGTTCACCTGACTGCCCAACAGATTCAGCAGTGGAGAGAGCACTAGTGGACCTGGAATGACGTCGAGAGGCTGCAAGTAAAAGGAATGGCAACACCCACAGGATTAACACACAGCCCAAAGGGAATGCATACGACCACTACCAACACTGGCGTATCTTCTTGTGGAAAGAAATGGATGCTGGATATGAATGAACAACTCTCAGTCTCTCAAACCTCCATGTGGTTTCTTAAACACAGTTATCAAACATACAAGGCATGACAAAGGCATTCTTCAAGGAGTTCCAACCTGGATATGTTTCAGCCAAAATCAGAGACTCCAAGTTTATGTTTGTTCCACAAAGTTTACATCAGCCATTATGGAAATATGAAACACTGAACTGGAGAATAGTGGGATTCAGAAAGTCCATCTAAATCCCAAAGTGACAGAGCAAAAGAATGAATTTTAGACTCAGCTTGCAGATATATTTGATTGATCTACTAGGCATATGAAACCATGCACCAAACACAAAATCGTAATAATGCATGTTTATTCAAAAACGCAATGAAGGGAAAAAAAGCACAATCACATACTTGAATAAAATTTTCCCCATGTTTTTCATAACAATCACACCAAAGGCCCCTATCCAAATCCTTCTGTTTTCCTAGAATGGGGTAATAATGAATATTGTTTAAAAATAAAAGTGTCAGAGACTAAGGGTTAGAAATCTTATGGATCAACAAAAATTTTTGTTGTCAAAGTGTTTTCCTCTCCCCCAATATAGAAGGCTTGACTTGTTAACTCCAGTTTGATTTAGATGCAATAATAACTAATGGCCAAGTATCCATTAGCAATAAATTAATCTTTATTTGTCTGGAAAAAAGAACTTCCCTTTCATGTAAAAAAAGACCTCATCATATAATCATTTTAAATTTTAACTGGTAGTCAACATACATTTTGATCATGGTTTGCTAAGTCACTTTTCTTTTGGTGGAATGGACCTGAGTTTCTAATTGGTATACGGAATTCTCAGTATGGAACTACCTTCATCAGTGCTGACTTGGCAACTTGTCTGTCACTTAAGTTTCAGAGAACTACCTAGAGCATTGCAAGATGAACTGACTTGCCTGGGATCACTGAGCTAGTCATGTGTTAGAGACAAGACTTAAACCAGGCTTTTCTTGACCTCAAGGTCATTCTACCATTCATTGCACAATGCTGTCTCTTGAAAAGAATATAGTAATTAATAAACAGGAAGTCCATAATTTTAATAACTGCAAATAGTAGTGTACTCCATTTTCCTCTGCTTTTAATTGTTCTTTATTATATACACTAATTCCTTTAAGATTTGTCAATTTATTTTACAGCATCATATTGAACTCTTTGCTATGGATTATGTTTTAAATAACAAGTTACATTTTATGAAATATTTACACTGGTAAAATACATTATTAACTAATAAAGACAGTATGACCAAAAGTATGATTTACTTGTTGCATTTTCTTTTCAGAAAATCCTCTCTCGAGGAAATAGATAATAGTAAAGCAAATTAAATCTGCAATGCTGAGTACTAATCTTTTTAAAAGATGAATCTATATAACTGTGTTATAGACTTTCTAGTGATGCTTATGAATCAAAGATATAAACAGCATAACTTTTTAAACTGAATTAACATTTTAGACATAATCTCTCCATGGGACCACAACAGAAGTAAAATTTCCACATAAGATGTTCGACTCTTCAGCAAATAGTCACTGAGATAGACTGATAAACGGAGCTGCCTTATACCAGATCCCAACCTGTGCACATATTATTCTGAGTTTGCAATGTACATAAGTACATTAAATACATGTTTAATGTACTTAATTTCACTTAGTGAAGTGCCCAAATGCTGGAACCACACCCATGAAAATGTCCCAAATTACTCTTGAAATCAATCTGTCAACTGCAAAAAGCATTTTTAAGAAATATAAATAAGATTCACTGATTTATGCTTTATTTTTTTGTACTACTAATGTCAAGCTAATGTCAACAATCATGACATTAACCATTACTTTACATATGGCAGACTATAGCCAACGGGTAAGGATAATTTATGATCTTCATCCAAGTGAGTGAAAGGAGAAAAAAAGGACATTTGACAAGAAAAGTACAGCAAGGTCTAGCAAAGGGAACTCCTTTCACATGCTATTTCATGGAAATAACTCATTAGAAAATATGTAAAAATTAGCTCAGGAGAAAAACCTTGAATTGCCTGTGCAAGACAGAAATGCCACCCTGCACAGAGTCTTCTTGCTTTTATTTCATAGGTTGTTAGGAAAAAACAAAGAGGGAAAATGACTGGTTACATATCTTCTGCCACAGTCAGGACAACCCTAAATCAATAGTGGTTTAACTAGTTCATTCTGTGTTCTCACCATATCAAGATGATTAAATATCTCTATTTGGACAGAGCAAGTAAAACAAATCTAGAATGCCACCAAGAACTCAAGGTCCAATCCTGACCTCAAATGTTCAGTGTACCTGGCTGGTTCTATACACCACATGCTATATACCAAGGCTGTATCCACACAACCCTAACCCCCAAAGAATACTAGATTGTGAAAGGAAGGGGTTTTGGGGAAAGAAGATAAAATCAAACCTTTATCTCAACCAATCAAGTGCATTTTTTACATTTTAACAGGAAATTTTCTATTTGGCAAGGATAGGGGTGAGAAAAAGGGGGAAGTAAGGATACAGCCTCAATTTTAAAGAAAAAACCACCAGTTCATTCAGAAAATGTTAACACTGTTTCTGTTGGAATTGCAGAGAAAGATCCATTATCACAGGCATGCTGAAGAATCAGTCAGCTATTGTGAACCTGGTAAACAACAAAGAGTCAGCAAAGGGTGTTCACATCTCATAATGTTAATCTGACATGGCATTGCATACCACTTTCTACTAGGCTGTCTTATCATTGGAATAAAATGATCAATTTGACAATAGTAGGGGTTTTGTCATTTTACCTTTACAGACATACTATACAAAAGTTGAAATAAATGGTGTGGCTGCAAAGAGTGATGGAGACACTAAAATATGAATACCTGATTGGTGCACAACAATCCATCCTATCCCCCAACTAGTGCCCTAGAGAAATGGGGAAGGGCAGAAATTAGTTATTGGGGGGTGGGGGGGGAGAGAACTTTCAGCAGATATGTACATTATAAGCTTCTGAGGAAAAGGTAAACAATAAAATTACGTTTTTAGTCTAACAAATCATCTTATTTCATTTAATTACATATTACATAATGATAACATTACAAATTATAAAATATCTTTACTGTCCAGAACTCTTATTATTTAATTTCAAAGAAGGGCTTTGTTGCACCCTGGTAAGTATTGTCCCTCATATTTATAATGTTAATTCTTCATTTACATACTGCTTTTAACCTTTCAAAATACTAAATAATTCTAAACAGATATGAAATATTCTTGACTAAGACACTTTCAATCTCCCTACAAATGAAGCAAGGATAGCTCAGTTTTTAAACAATCAAAGATAAAATGGAGATGGCTTGCAAGCAAACTTGAAGAAAATCAAGAGGAACCTGAGATGTCTGTGTGCTCGCTTTCCTTTCTCCTAAAGTCAGAAAACGACTAAACCATGAAAGTCGACAGGAACTGGTAAAAAGAGAAACCCTCATGATCAACTATGCTCCTTATCTGAGTTGTTGGTCTAACAACATACCTCAGTACAGCCAGGGATTATAATCTTATAGATTCACAGCAAACTGTGGCATGAGATAGGATCTTACATTCACACTCAGGACCAAACTGTCTAAGCCCAGTAAACCATTAACAAGTTATATGTTCATGCTATATATTTAAAGTTGATGGGGGAATAAAAAGCTGATTTCAAATCTTTTACAAGGCCTCTAACTTGAAACAGCAAGACCTAAAGAAAACATTCTTTGAAATGGCACTGTGTTAAAACAGTGACTGACATCTCTGCTTTTTCATTACATTTAAGTTCTTTCTCCTTTAACCAAGATCAGCTTTAGTCTTCTAAGTGATAAAGTAGCTGCATTCTTTTTTTTGTCCTTTTTTCAAAACTAGTTTTAAGAAGTGGCAGTCCATATGAAATTCAAGTAAATTTACAAATTAACTCCCAGACTTTAGAGTTGTGAAATCTCAAGAAAGCTGAATATCAATGCTTTAAATGAATTTTGAAGTCAGCAAGTCATTTCTGCTGAATTTTATCACAGCCCAAACAAATGAGCTTAGCTGGTGGAATCTGGTAGTCAATGACAAAATATACTGAAGTGGTGTTTTTTCTTCTTGATACATGAAAATTAGAAGTTGTCAAAATTCATGCATGCAGAGGAGGACAAAGGGTAAACCAAGGAAGAGGAAAGAAGAGAAGAGAGGATCACAGGGAGAAGAAAGAGGGGAAGCAAGGTCATTCCACGCAGGAGCATCCTTACTAAGGCAATCAGAATCAGGAACAGGGACTTATGGGCCTTACAAGAGCTCCGTGCCTACATGTACTCACCCAGTGGAGGGAAGCCCCGAGCAGGGCTGGTATCACGGCTGCTCTCACGGCTGGTATCGCGGCTGCACCCCTGACTCATGCTGGGTCGAGGGATACGGCTGCTCCGTGCTAGCATGCAGCATGGAGAGTTTCAGAGAAGGTGAACAAGTTTAATGAGGACAGAAAAGCTCACACACACAAAAGTCACATTCTGTTAATGTAATTATGACATTGTTAATTATCACTCCCCAAAGCTCTTTCCTTTCAAATGAATTTTGCAGACCCATCTACATTTTTTGTTGTTTCCTATTTGTTGAACTGACTACATGGAGGCTTGAGTTTAAAATATATTCACAGGTCCTTAAATTGTGATTATTTTAAATCATAAGAATTAAATTCACATTTCAATTTATGAAATGAAAAGAGTTATTTTTAGAAGATGAACTGTGGTCGGGGAATAAAAGGTCCAAAAATGCAGTTTGTTTTTTTTGAGGAGCACCAATTTTGATGACTGTTGAATTCAGTGAAAGAACAAAGAAAGCTGATTTCATGTTTCTCACAAAAGAATTAGTTGTACTCAACTATTATTAAAGAAAAATAAAGTCCCTGGCTATTGAACTTCATGTACTTCTTGTCTCCTTTACAAGAATTAGGCTAGATTATCCAGCTACACGTCTTGGACTAATCACAAAAGGCACAAAGAGATATAACTGAGGAACTGTGCTCCATTTGAGAAAGTACGATGGACTTTGGAAAGAGAAAATATTCTACTTAGTTATTTAATTCAAGGTAGCAAAGAGCTGAGAAGGATATTCACCCTCCTATCCATATGGCTGAAGAAAAAAAATTTTTTTTTAAACTGGATATAATGTAAAAGAAAGATAAAGACTTGAGTCGACTTTTCACAAGTTTGATATATGTGAAGATTCACAGAATAGGGATTCATTGAGATTACAGCACGCACAGTGATTCGTGTTTAAAAGGTCCCTCTTTTGGTGTGAAAATACTCAACCACTATAAATACTGAATGATGAGATTCAGTAGGATCCTCATTTTCCATTTCAAAAGCAAGTAAGGATTAGTGCAGGGGGTTATGCAGAAATTAGTCCAGAGTCACCTAGTAAACTAGCAACACAGCTAGACAAAAGAATAGTGATGCTTGATATCAAGTTTAACTCAAAGAAAAGAGAAATATATTACATCAAAAACTTTGGAAAAGATATTCCACACGGAGTCATGTGTCATTCAACTACAGACTGAATAAGAGGGTCAATTCTACATGTAGGCAGAATAGGTAGTCTTCAACACAGGGCACTTTATCAACCACCCAGAATATTAATTCCTTCAGCAGTCTGCGCATTGGTTCCTTAAATTAAAATATTAGAGATTTGTTCCCTTAGATTATTCAAGAATGGTCTCACATTAACCTTACTAACTCTAAAATGAGTTTCAAAGACTGTTTCCAAGCAACAGCAACAAATACCCAACAGCAGCTACCTGAAGTATAAGAAACCCAACAGAAAGCTTTAACAGGAAGAAGATAGAAAGACAAACCCATGGGATTCTACCAAATGAGGTCTTCTCAGTCAATACCACAGTGAAAGGTCTAAGCAGTCAGAGGACAGTATGAAGTTGCTGAATGTTCAGGATTTGGGGATGGCCACTCTATAATTTTACCCTAGGTTTAGCCTGGCTACAGAACCTAAATTCCAATGTTTTGATAAAAGTATCTACTGTGATAAAATGGACAGCATGTCTGCCTCAGAGTTTCTGCAAATGGACACTACTTCATCAATGTAGAAAGAACCACATTTTCTCTATTAGCATCTTATCACAATACTTAAAAGAGCCAAGTAAACAAATTAGATGGCCCAAACCATAATGAGAAAGTTCTACAAACAAAAAGAATGGGGGTCCTTAACAAAGACAACCAAGAAATGAAAAGTAAAATCAGATTTGCAAAGCAGTCTAATTTGCCACTAATAAACAACTCTCAGGGCTGTGCTGGCAAAATACCTCCAAAATCCCATTTTCCTGTAACACACCCACTTTGAAATAAAACTCAGTTTTATGTTGGTATCCAAATTATTATGGAAAACTTAAGTAATTGCAGGTTAAGAAAAGTGAACAGTGAACAATAACAGGTGGAGATTTTAGTCAATAGCAGGTTTTTTGACCTAAAGTCTCCTGTTGTTTGATTCCTATTTTATTCTTCTACAAAAATGTGGTGGTAATGTTTTGTTCTGTTTTACAATTCCAACTAACATTCCAAAGAGCCTTTTGATTTGGAAAAGTAGTTACTATGAAATTAAATGTCTGAATAATTTTAAAGAGGTTTACCTAGGACACACACTATATAATAAGCTTCTTGGATGAAGAAATACTGTTTTCTTTCAGGGTCCTATATATTAATGGAATGACTACCAGTTCCATTCAGGCTCCTGACTAATTATATACAACTCATTTGTATCTTTCCATGACTCAAATTTCTCCTGAGTTTATTCTTGGAGAAATATTCTAAGAGTGAACAATATGTCAAAAGTATTAAGTTATCCACAGAAAGACCAGTAAAACAGGTCTTTGCGAAAAACCAAAAACATTTAACAGGATAGTATCATTGCTATAATGACAGTATCATTGCTACAGCTGACCTATTAACTTGATTAATTTTTCAAATAAATACATTCTTGGTAGAGCATTTTCTTGTATGGACTGTCCATTTATTTCCCATAAATGTTTGCATAGTCTGTCAGGCTATCACAGAAGCAGACAAATGGCACGTGCCATTCATAATATGATGATGGATATTCCTAGCCCCCTTTTTCTCCTGGGCCAATATTTGCATGAATAAAATATGAGTGATGTTGTGATCTTAAGGAAACAGTAGTAGAACAAATTTAAGAGAAAGCCTCAAATTTCAAGAGTTTACCAGATGGTTAAAGAGATTAATTCACACTGATTTGAGCTTCATAAAATGGCAGAGGTTAAAGACTAAACTCATTCACCACTTTTGAGACAGCAGTGTGTAAAATGTGGTCAGATTCTAAGTTTCAGGAAATTTTCCCTTAATATGCTAAAAGCACATACATGTGTGTATAATGTATACTAAATAATACATGTAGACATATAAATGTATGTGCGCACATATATATACACATGCATATACATATATCTGACATGAAATCACGTTTTAGATACTGAACAGTGTAAAATGAAGTATAATACTATCTCACAAAAACCACATCTAGAGACCAAGTACTTTAAAAAGAAATTTTTCTAAGAAGAATGGATATAAAGAAGGAGACAACATTGGGGACCAATAAATTATGGTTGCTATGTGTCTTTGTTAAATGATATGAACATTTCTGTATTATAATAAGTTTGGGCTCAGATAAAGAGAAAGCAGTAATAAAAAAATATTTATAATTTGAACTTCTGAAAGTATTTTTCAGACTTTAGTTACTTACATGAAAAATTTTGAAGAATAAGATTTCATTTTTCCCATAACTTTTCCTCAAGTTTTTTCTCTATTAAGTGCTTTAGCAGAAATTGTATTTTGTGTTTATCACATTATTTTAGGTTCAATGTCCTTCCCCTCATCAAGGGCTATGCCAAAAAACAAAAGCATGAAGGACCCTATGGTAGTCACAACATTATCGGAATTAAGTCTTCGAAACAAAACACTCTGCAGTTCAAAATAACTAATAAAGTAAATATTACTAAGGAATACTCAAGTGAAGAGATAAGAATTAAAATATGAATTGAAATTAAACCATTTAAAAACATTTTCCTTCCAGAAAATATAAAATTAAACATCATTTAAAATGAAGAACTATGGCTCTACAGAAACAACACAAGTATCAAGTAGGAAATTTGCAGTTTTATAATTAACAGAAACAACAAAGAATATTTTTAAAGATAGGGTGAAAGCATTACTCCACTATTAAAAAAAGAAATACATGTATGTGTGTTTGTGTTCTGTATTTGAGTTCAATAATTTAAATAAAGACCAATAGTCAAAGGCATTTTTTTCTTTTGTTGTATAACATCCTTATTAATGGGGTTTTGTTTTGTTTTTCGGTTGAAAAGAGCTCCAAAATAAATGACCTAACACAATATATTATCTTGCAAGTTTCCTAAGCACTCACAGTATATTACATCATAAAATTCTGTGTTTGTATCTTGTCCTATTAGATGTAGGCTTCATGAGAAAAAGGATAATGTTATTTAAACTTTCTATTTCCTTTGGTGACCAGAATAGTATTTTGTACACAGTAGGTATTTAATTAAATGTTATTTAATTAGTTAAATTTTATTTAATACATAGCCATACAGTTTCATTATATAAATAGAAATAATTCAAGGTACAAAATAAGATGATTCAATTATTTTGTCAATGTTAAGTTCCTCCTGGAACTTCTATCCTCAAAAATACTACAGTAAAAAAAGGTTTGGTAGTAGTAGGAAATTCTCATTTCATCCAATTGATAAGCACTTATTAAAGTGCCTATTTTGTACTATGCACAATGCTAAGTGTTTTATATAGGGAAAAAAACTCAAAATAGTCCCTGCCCTCAAGGAGGTTCCATTCTACTTAGAGGAAATGGCAGGTACATAAACAGATAAAAACAAAATACATAAAGGTAAATATAAAGCCACTTCCAGCAGGGACGGTTCTAGCAACTGAGGGGGATGACTTTGCTTTTACCTAATTGTCTTTTCACTTTCCTGTGTGATAATTCAAAATTGTGTACAACTTGAGTATTTTCTGTCACTATTACAAATGAAATGAAAGCAGTTGCTTTCTTTACTAGGATTCAGATGTTGACAGGAACTCAAAAAGTGGGATACCTATAATGATGTGGAATGTATCAGTGGTATAACATGGACAGAAAGTGATTGAATGATATGTTACCCACGATGCTTAGAAAGTTGGATGTATATTCTTCATAAAATGAGAGCTTAGCACAACAGCTCACTTAGCCTCTAAGTAAAGACAAAGAAACTCAAATTCTACCAAAAATGTTTTTAACATTCACACTTTGGACAGGTTGCTTTTGGAGAGGTCTTTTGAAATCAACAATTTATAAGCAGTTGGAATTTGTTACTATATTCAAGAACACTGGAGTTATTCAGTTAAAATAAGAAATGAGACCATATCAAAGGTTTAAATATCAAATTAAGTGAATTCAAATGACTGAAAGAAATTCTTAAAAAATTAGACAAGAAACTAACAAACTGCAAACTAATCTTTAAACTTCATGTCAGTTAACTGTAGAAAAGACCTTCAAGGCCCGAAAATATCATAAACACTCACTTTACCCTGATGAAAACAGATGCAGTTTCCAAAATCTGAATCACTTAAAAAAGACCAGATGCAAAGAGCTATACTGAATTTTAAAACAGCTTCAGATTTGAAATATAAATATATACAATTATATTCCAGCTATAGTTTCTCCCAAATTACATCTACAAAAACACCCAAACAACATATTAAAATCAGTTAGCAAAAATCAGTCAACACAGCTGATACTGTTTAGACGACAGAGCTGCTTGACAAACTACATTTTTTACTTGGTTTTCTTGATGCCTTGCAATTTTTAAAGTGCAGCTTAAATATTAATTCCAACTCTAACTTCTAATGGAGAAAGAAGAAAAAACCCAGCAGATTTATAAATGAAGTGTTCTGATTAAATGATAAGGTTTTGACCTTGGAAATATTTATGTATGTAAGGAAAAGCATGAGACCTGATAGAACAATTTCATAAGACATTCTATATAAAGTATCCAAGTTTTTTTGTGAAAGTAAATAATGTGACAAACTGTAAAAGTTCCAGTTTCTTAGGTAATTCTTAAAAGTCTATAAACAATGAAAAGAGACTACATAACCTCAAAGAAACATACATACAACAAAAAAGGTCCACACTCAATTTACAACTGAAGGAATATTCTGTGCTTTAGTAAAACACCTGATCAAAGATTTAAAATATAAAAATATTAGAGGTTTTAAAGAAAGATCAAAATCAAGCGTCTCTGCAACTTATAAAAAATGCTCTAAAGAATGCAAATTTTGTTTTGTGTAAAACAAACTGTAAAGAGAGAAAGTATGAAAAAAATTAAAAAATCAAATTCTTTGAAAAATAACAATAAAAATGATGTCAAATCACTAGATTGCTGCATTCTTTTCCCTTGTTCTATATACACTAATTAACCTATAAAAGAATGGAGATACTGAGATAACCTAAAAAGAAAGGAGCCATGCATCATGTAGCTCAGAATATAAGGGAAATATTCCATATTAAAACACAAAGTAAAAGTGAAGTAATCTTTTTGACAGTCAAAGTAAAGTATTTTGTCTTCAAATAAAGAGATCTTTTCCCAAGGTTGGCAACCTTACTTTGTGAAGAACAGTGCTCCAGGATCACTTCTGAGAATTCTTACCTTGCCCTCCCAAGCGGCTAGGACTTGTTTCTCTACTACATCCTTGACTCCTTGGGATCTTGCTTCGTTTATCTGAGGATGAGGGCACAGGTGTGCCTCTGGCAGATCCTCCTGTGAGTCCACCGTAAGAACTTCCCAACAATTTTCCTGGGGAGCTTGATCGGCTGCCAGCTAAAAAATGAGGCAACAAAGAAATACTCAGAGGAAATGAATAAACAGCAATGACTTATGAAGGCTGTTTGAACACCATTTGGGGGCCAAACCCCTGAATATGTAAGTTTCATTTTTCATCATGAGTAAGCCAACCCAGTGCCTAAAACAATTCTGCACAGTGTAAAATAACTCGCTGCAGTAAAACAAAAAATGAATAATTTGCCTCATTTACAACCCTATATTTTTCACAATATGTTGATAAAGGAAATGCGGGGGTGGGGGGGGGGAAGTCTTCAAGAGAAATAATAATATGGAAGTTTTCAAATCATTTTACCTTTACACCAATATATTCCTAGCTAATAGAGGCAAGAAACTTCTGGATTCATGGTTCTGGCATGGTAAGACAGAGTACAAAGCAAACCAAAATTAAAAAAGGAACCTCTCTGTACAAGCAACTACTACTATCATTCAAATAAATCATTTTTGGTGCTTGTTCTCAAAATGAATACTCAAAAACTGAAACATTCACAATTTAATTTCATTATGAAGAACAAGAGATGTTATGATAGCCTACTCCATTATCAAGTAGTTATCTTTTTAAGTTCCAAGGGTCACCACACACAACCCAAATATTTTTTCAAAACCCCAACATCTTATTGGGGGGAAAATAATTTTTCACCTCAAATTCAAATACATTGGAAAATTATAAGAAATGAGAGAGAGAAAGAGAGAGAAAGATCAAGATCTTAAGTAAGACACTGGGGATGGATGGCCACTATGCAGGGGTTTGGGATGGGGAAGGACACATCAAAGCAACAAGAGAAATGTCTTACCCCCAGCAGGATTAGCAGATCTGGATCCTTGATTATGAGAGCAGACCAAAGGACAGGCAAGAAGTGGATTAAAAGACAATAAGACGGTACAAAAGGTCACCATGCAGCATTTGTTAGGTACAACACCAAAGTCTTTTATTTACAAACACATTTAGCAAAGTGGACTTACTGAGGTCTTTTAATATTCATTGGTCTTCATGAATTTTCTACTATAACTCCCTCAATCTTCAAAGACTTAGAACTACTATAAAAACATGGTATCATGTTCAAATCCTACATCACTTTTAATGAGCAGGAACCCAGATTCTCTATTGAGTGCAGAGAACTCTCACTGACTTCTAAGGGGTAACTGCAGGGCTGGGGTGTACTGTGTTATGTCATTCTGATAAGGATTGAAGGACAAAGGCTCCCAGATCAAATGGCATGATGACTCAAATAAATAATAACTTTTCAGGTACATTGCCTGAAAATCCTTGCTCCTCAGGATTATCACATGGCATAACCACTAGCAGCCTCCCAAGTAACTTTACCTGTTTCCAAAGACATGGGAAAATCTTCAAGTTTATCTTATTCTGCCACCTATTTCAACTAGAATATCATCACTGTCATCATCAATTAACTCTAGTATTTACATATGGCACTTAAGGAATACAAAGCGCTTTAGCTATTATCTCATTTGATACAACAACCCTATGAGGTAGGTGCTATTATTATGCCTATTCTAAAGCTAAGGAAAGGGCAGCTAGGTGGCACAGTGGATAGAGTGCCAGGACTGGAGTTAGGAAGACTGGATCTCAAATCTAGCTTCAGAAACTTACTAGTTGTGTGACCCTGGGCAAGTCACTGTACCTGTTTGCCTCAGTTTCCTCATCTGTAAAGTAAACTGGAGAAGGAAAAGGCAAACTACTCTAGGATCTTTGCCAAGAAAATCCAAATCAGGTCTTGAAGAACTGGACACAACTGAGGTGACTCAACAACAACAACAACAACAACAAAGATAAGGAAACTGAGACCGAGAGAGGTACAATGATTTGCCTGGGTTCATACGGTTAGTTAAATGTCTATGGCAGGACTTAGAGCCAGGTCTTCCTCATTCCAAGTCTACTGTACCATGTAGATACCTCTAAAATAACCTACTCAGTCTACATACATAGAAAGAAACAAATGATTAGTTTTTACATCTATGACACATGTGCAACTTCATAGATAGATTCTACGTTTATCTAAAATTACTTCAGACCTCAGTTGCTTCCCAGGCTTGGAGGCTGACTTAAATCATCCATGCTGGACAAAAACAGAGAAGCAACAATGGAAACCAAGGAGGCTGATGCTAAGCAAAGCAGGAAGCCAGGCTAGCGAGAAAGGCAGGAACAGGGCACAAATGTGAGGAAAGGGATATATAGGAATACTTAATGCATTTACTTCTGACTAATACATACAGAATTAAGCAAAAAGGAGTAATTATTATAAGAGTATTTTAACCATATCATGTAGTATGCCTACAAAAATAGAAACCATTCCTTTTGAACTGTATTACAAATCATAAATAATTACTAATCCAGGAGGTCTGGGGTCAGGTCTAGAAACTGACAAGAAACAAAACAGAATTCTTAGGATAAGATTCCTCACAGAAATCTAAGGCTGCAATACTACAATTCTTTCTTTTAAACCAACTTATAGCCTTTATATTAATGACTATTTGGTTTTGCTTGATATATCTAATTATGGCTAAAGTGATATAAACCTGTCTCAATTTATATTACATGATCAAGACTGTGTTGAATAAAGAAACTATGAGCATGAGGAAAATTAAAAAAACATTTCTTACGCTGGGACTGTGAAACAACTTTAGCTCTGCTGCGGCCACGGTTATCAGGTGTGGTGGTAACACTGACTGCACTCCCGGAGCTCTGCCGTCGCGTGCGTATCCGGCCTGGAAGGTTGAACAGAAATGAAATTTCTACTTTATATTTAAAATAAATGCCCTATACAGGTTAAAGCAGGCTGAAACACAGGCACTAGTCACTACCTAAATAAATCATGGGGCAAAATATGACTGTATGTGGGGAATGGAATCTTCCATTGTATATAAGAAGAGAAATTCTGTAAACACGCAATCTTCTGGATTTAGCTACAAATGCATGATCTATACATAATTTGGAAAGTGATCTTTAGTAGAAAACATAGGCCTCTTATTAAAAACACAAACCTAAGGGTTATCCAGGATAGAGAAACATGCCAAATGTACACCTTCCAACCAATCTGGCCTGTTAGTCCAGTATCTCTCAGAGCAAAAGTTGATGAGATAATAATTAAAGAAATGTTTTCCATAGATTTTAAAATAATTTTTGTAAGTATCTTTCATCATGATTTCAGTTTCAAAGAAACCTAGCTATGTCAGATTCCTGAGAAAGGTGCAACAGGAAGAAAAGTAGAAAAAAGAACTCATTCTCATCTAGTCATCAACATACACGTCACCTTGAAAATAAAGATGTCATTGAATTCAGTATAAACCTATTTTTAGAATACCATAAGCTTTCAGGACAAAGAAGAAGAAAAATAAGATGTCAGCTGCCTAGAGAAACAATCGAAAAAATAATTTTGTGTATTCAACATTTATAGAAAAATTTTCCTACATAATGATTGCTATCACTACAAAAAGCAATCAGCTTCTTTAGGGAAATTAAAAAAAGTTGTTTCTGAATTAAATGATCAGAAATAAATGCTTGCAAGATGAGTTAATTATTTGAATGAGGCCAATTTTTTCTTTATACAAGACTTCCGCTAATTTCTAAAGTTTCCCACAAACTATACAATTAAAAATAAGTGCATTTTTAGAAAAATGTCAATAAAGTGTCTTCAAATCATTTTTTGCCATTAAAATACTAAAATTAAAAAAAATGCCCTTTTCAGAATACAGAAAATAAAGCCACAAGGGGAGAAAATGCCTAATGATGAAGATTCGAAGAAAATAAGTGTGAGAAAATAAGGAAAGCAGCAGCATTATGAGGAAACTGGAAAATAGCCACATTTTTCACACTTTTATCTTTTAAGGAAAAAGAATCACATGCTGGGATCTTTGAGGAAGGAAAACTTTTGAGGATGTTATAAATATAGAGCCAAAGAAATGGTAGACACTCAGAAAATCAATCAGTGGTTGAGGGGCACAAAGAGAAAAAAAAAGTTCTAATTATCCACTTTAAAGAATCAACAGAGAATACAAAATCTTATTCAATAAATATAGCAAGTAATTTTTTAGTTTTATATTATGATAAGGCTTGGGAGGCATAAAGGAGAAAAGGAGAATGATAAAGGGTAAGAAAAATGCAAAGAGGTAAGACTACTGGAAGAGACATAGACAGGTGTATTTAGCAGAAGAAAATCAACTCTCTGATACACTGAACCAGATATATAAACAAAAAAGACAGGCAAAGAGACTATGAACTTTTATAAAATAATTATCCCATCATATACTTTAAAGACATTGTTGCTACAATATTTCAGTCACCTTTGCCTTTTTACAATTGTAGGCATGTATAGAGGTAACACCTCTTGGTATTCTCCCCATGGATCAGATGGAATGAAGCCAAAGCCCCAATCCAGCATAAATATTAAGAGATCTATTAGCTTTGGTTTAGCCATCAGCATCTTAAGTCAAGACTATTGTAGCTTTTACCTTCACAAAGAAATGACAATATGATATAGGCTGTAACACGTATAGGACGTTTTCAATTTAATAGAAATGGGTAGTTCCCTTATTCTTGCTTTATGTTCCTCACATGTTCTAAATTTCAAATTCTGTAGATTAAGAATTTGAATAAGTACATCTAGCTAATGAAAAGTAAAGGGAATCAAGTAAATATGGAGTATCATGATACTGGACTGCTTTAACACATTTCTTTATCATGTTATTGAATTTTACGTATGCCTTAGCATGAGGTGGTTCATGACATCTGGAATACACACCCACTCATCACACGGGTCTTATAGAATTCTCAGTTTCCTTCAAAGCTCAGCTCAAACGCCATCTCCAACATGAGGACTTGTTTCATTTTCTCTGTTAAAGGCACTCTGCTCCCTCTTAAAATTTGCCTAAGCTTCTTGAGGGTAGAGATTTTCATCTTTATGTACCTAGCAGAGTACATTGCACATACAGAGTATATGTTTAGTCAGTGTTAATAGAATGAGTATTATTTAGTTATCTCAGAAACAGAACCCAAAACATGTATTTTGCATTCTCCTGCATTTTTTCTGATAATTCCAATATAATCTAAGAAGAATACCATTTATAAATTTAGTTCCAAAGATGCTGTTTGCCAACAGCTGTAGAGCTCTGAAACTCTCCAAAGAATCATATTTTCCTAAAGTATCCTGGTTTCTGTCTCTATAAAATCAACTTCTCTGCTTATTATCTAATTAAAAACTCACTAAACAGTACAGCTTATCATAATACTGTACTGTAATTTAGTTACTTCTTTGAATTTGCAGACATGGCCACCAACCATAAGTTTTGGTTACATGGCTTTGCCCAGAATAAAAAAACAGTATGATAAAGTATGGTGTTTTGGCTATGTCTTAATAAAACTAAAATGCTCCCATAGTAACAATTTTTGCTATGAGATAACTTCCATATTTTTCTTTTTGTTCAGTCTTCTGACTTTATATGTTTTCCTGGTGTTCATGAAGTCACTGGCTTCTTTTTAGACCACAGTAATTTTCAGGGAGCTTATTGTTCAGGCAAGGTTTAATTAACTCTGTGCCAAGCTGCTACTTCATTTTTCAATTTTTTTTATTTCTTTTCCATTTTTTTCCTCTAGTGCTCTCATTTCATTTATAAATACATTTTAAACCAAAAAGAAAAAAATTCTTGCTTCATCTCTTCCAGAAATTCCAGCTGAATTTGTATCCAGGCTGTGTCTTATTTTAGGCTTGTAGATGTTTTAGTCATTCTTTTCTTCTGAGTTTGTGTCTTGAGCATCCCTGCCTCTACAATAGCATTTTATGTCCAGATTAATTTTTTGTTTGATCTTCTTTCCAGTCCATTTCCTGACTTCAAACTTTAAGTTAGAGCTAGGCTCTGCCTACTTCCGAAAGCAAGGTCTGGGCTGGTCCTGCTGCAGCTTTCATGGGGTACTGAGTGTTAGATTATGCCTGGATCTTAGAAGACAAATCAGACTTGGGGACCTGCTAGGTTTTGGTGCTCCTAAATTGGTCTGATCTAGGCCAAAGTCTGAATCCTAGAGTCTGGACTCTGCTAGTTTCTGAGTTGGTTTTGGATCTAAGCAGCAAACTATGGATTTACCCTGTTTGGAGTTTCAGAAGACTGTTGTTGTACTCAGCCATTATAAACCAGTTGGAAAACCAGCTGTTTAGTGGAAGAATGGTAGATTTCCCTTTCTTTGATCTAGGATTCCTGCCCTCATTATTCTGCTGCAGGCTTCTGACTGGGCTAGAGGCTGAATCTAAGACTATATTCACTTCCTGGGGTCCAAGCCATACTATATATATTAAGAGAAAAGAGTCCTTCATACACAGTTAAAAGAAAGTCACTATTAGAGAATATACATGAACTTGCTCAAAGGAGCCCAAGTTTTTCACCTTAAACTGCATAATTATTATATCAAGATTTTCTTTAGAGAGAATATTCTAAGTAATTCCATACGTAAAATACTGTAAGCAATGTTGAAATTTACTAGCATGGAAACAGAACTAAAGGGACTTTAGATCTCCCTTTGAAATAAACATCCTAGAAGACCTTTATATATATATATATATATGCATATATATATATACACACACACATACATGTATATATATATGTATATATATATAATATTCTATAAAATATTTTTTTAACAATAATAACTGTGAACATTTATCACTTACTATGTGCCAGGTACTTTGCTAAACACTTTACACAACTATTTCACTGGATTCTCACAACAACTCTGGAAGGTTGTTACATGGTAAGTGTTTTTATTATTTCTGTTTTATAGATGAAGAAACTGCAGCAAACAGAGGTTAAGAGACTTTCCCAGGGTCACACAGCTAGTAAGTGTCTGAAGCTGAATTTAAACTTAGGTTTTGATTCCAGGCCCAGTTTTCAATCCATTGCACCACCTATTTAATTAATTAAGCATCTATTGAGTTCCAGGAACTGTTAGCTGCTGAGAACACAAATTCAAAAAACAAAATGATCTCTATTAATGATAAGTTTACATTTTAATGGAAGGGAAAAAAAGAAGCATATATAAAAATATGTACAGCTCAGATAGGAAGTTAACACATACACACAAACATACATGTAGAGTACTTAAAACCAAAATACCATGGGGGGAAGGGAACTATCAGTCAGGGCATCAAGAAAAATCTCATAGAGAAGATGGTATCTGAGCTGCACCTAAAGGGTGCAGAGGGAGTTTACGAGGTGGTGACAAGGTGGAAAGCCCATTCTCAGAATGGAGGAGGATCAGAACAAAGGGGCAGAGATGAGAGTGTCAGTGAGGAGAAGGGGACAGATGGAATGGAAGTTATGGAAGACACGGAGCTAGAGCAGAGCTGAGAGGAAGCTGGTCAGAGAGCAGTCACAGCTGGGAAGGATGGAGGGAAGCAGGCAGCTGGCTAGTGCAAGCGAAAGAGCTTGTTTGTGATTTTGTTTAATGGAGCTGGTTTGTGGGAAGCCTACCAGGGGGAAGGCTTGGGGCTGGGGTTGTCCTCTGCACGGTTATGATGCATTTAGCTTTCTGGTTTTGAATAAATGTTTTGGTTCTGTCTTCTACAGCGGAGAGTTTGTTGCATTTTGCAATTCAGAATTGCACTGGGATATTCATGACCGCCACAGGCGCTGTGAATATCACTTTGGTGCTACAAACAGTAAGGTGAATTTTGGCAATATTGAGTTTAAGATGTCTGCGGAACATCCAGTTCAAAATGTACAAAAGTCAACTAGTGATTCAGGAATGAAACTCCAGGGAGAAACTGAACCTGAAAATACAGATCTGGGAGTCATAAAAATGATAGTTAAATAATATGAGAACTAATAAGGTTACCCAGAGAAAATACAGAAGAAGAGAAGGGGGGCCCAGGAAAAAAGCATGGTAACAAAGTCAGGGTGTGGGATATGGATAATGAATCAGCAAAAAGGACTGAGAACAGGCAGTCCGACAAGTAAATTAGGAGAATAATGTCACAAAAACCCAGAGAAGATGGGTTAAACCCATCCAAGATGAAAGCATTGTCACCACCGATCAGTGCAGCAGGCAGGTCAAGAAGGGTAAGGGCTAAGAAACCATCAACCAACTGGGCAATTAGGAGATGACTTGTAACCGTGGAGAGCGTGAATTCGGTTAAATGATGAGGTTGAAAGTTAATATGCAAACGGCTGTCAGTGAGAGACAGCATCAGTCAACTTTTTCCAAGGAGTTTGTGGCTAAGAAAAGGAAAACATGGATCCTTGGCCCAGCAGCCCGTTGCCTGCTCCTACTACCTGGCCTGACCGCCACTGCCACCGCCCTGCTCCGCCACTGCAGCCCCCACCTGCTGCGCCAAGCCTGGATCCTGGATTCTCGCCCTTATAGCCCCTCCAGCCTGCATGTACACGGCCACTGCTGCTGCCATCCCTGACCAGATGTACTTCACTTTCACCTCTCTGACTCAGGTGTATTTCAACAAGGCCAATGGGAAGCAGGTGGATGTCGCAACCCAGAGTGGGGCCTTTGGGATCCTCACTGCCCACATTTCCACCCTGTAGGTGTTGAAACATTCCATGGTGACCATGCATTCCGAGGATACCACCACCACCAAGTATTTTGTGAGCAGTGGTTCTGTCAGAGTGAACGCCGATTCTTCAGCTGCAGGTAGAAGAAGCCCATGGCTCTAGACGTGCTGGACCTGGTGGCTACCAGATTCTACCTGGAAAAGGTGCATTCAGACCTGTCGGGGGCATCAGATGAGGCAGTCCAAGCCGAGGTTCAAATTCAGATAGAAGCCAATGAAGCTATTGTGAAAGTGGTGTAATCATGAGCTGGGGAGACAAATGCTTGGAGTCATCCAGAAATAGTTGTGACCATTCTGCTCCACGGCAATCACCCTGGCTGAGGAGACGAGAAAATGCCCAGGAAGGAAGAGGATGCCTACTCCCCCCATCCCCTTTCCTGCCTACCCCCCCAGCCCCTCCACTCCAGATTAAAAAACCAGAAGTGTTCTGGACTTTTTAAAATAAAAAAAAAAAGAAAGAAAAGGAAGAGACGGAGGAAATCTGACCATGCTTGAAAGCAGCAAGAAACGAATCAAGAGAGAGAGGTGACAGAGGTAAGTGAGAGGTGGAATGACTGAGACTATCATCTTCTCGAGAAGATAGGAGGAGATGGAATACAGTACACATATAAAGGAATTTGCCTTGGCAAAGAAAAAGCCTACCTCAAGTACCATAGATCAGAGGAAAGGAGGAGAGAGTGGGAAATGATGTCTAGGGGTTTTGAGATGAAGAGCATAGGAGAGGGAGAAGTCTGTGTCCAATGGTCTTTCAGTAAAGAAGAAGGCAAGACCCTTAGATGAGGTAAAGGAGGGAGCATGACCTGTGGGTGAGCTTAAAGAAAGTGAGACAGGGAATCAATTAGAGAAGAATAAAAAAAACCACTCTATTAGAGTGAGGGCTCAGTTTAGTTTGGATAAATGGTCACAGTCAGTACTGCTGTGGCTCCATTCAACTGCTTGTGAGTGGAAGCAAAGGAGAGGGGTGGTAGGAGTAACACAAGGCTGAGATTTGGCAAGAAAAGATTAGCCAACACGACATGGGAGCAAGAAGCCACTACAGAAGTGAAAGGGTTAACTCCTGGATGGGTGTTTGTAACACCAATGTGATACCTACAGCAGCCACTATGGATATGCACGCTTATTTCCAGGGTAAATTCACAAAATATAAAATTTGTCTTCCTCACAGACAAAACCAAAATATTTATTCAAATAGTAGAAAGTCAATTCCACCATGGTAACAAGGAATTTTTTACACATCATTAATACAGGGAGCATTCCCAAGCCTTCTCTCTCTCAGGTCTCCCCACAAACAAACTTCCCTAGACAAATTCTTCCCTCTTTCACTCATGCTAGCTGCTCTGCCTCAGCTCTGTCTCCCTCTCTCTCAACTCTGCTCTTGTTCCTCAAGTCTTTGACTAATGACTAAATACTATATCAAAAAGTATTATCCTGCCTTAAAAAGTATACTTCTTTAAGCAAAAATCCTAAAATTAATTTTCCAAAATAGCAGATGGGGGGGCGGGAAGTAGTATAAAGGACTTACTTGAACAACTACATAGCTTTGTACAACTAAGAAGCAACATACATCATTTTTATGGAGTGAAAATGATTTTGGTGCTCTGGAGAGGACTTTCTATATTTCCTTTTCTATAATCAAGATTCTAAATTCCAAATTCTAGATATTTTTTGCAGAAACTAACAGGAAAAGATGGGCTTCTTCCCCTGAAGTTCTTGCCCTAAAGTTGCTTTTTGTTTTTCAGTCGTATCCAACTCTTTGTGACCTCATTTGTGGTTTTCCTGGTAAAGATAATGGAATGTTTTTCCATTCCTTCTCCAGTTCATTTTATAGATGAGGAAACTGAGGCAAACAGGGTTAAATGACTTTTCCAGAGTCACATAGCTAATAAGTGTATGAAGCCAGATTTCAAACTCAAGAAGATGAGACTTTCTGACTCCAGGTCCAGCACTCTATCCACTGTGCCACCTAGCTGTTTAGGGCAGAGTAAATTACACAAGTAATAAAGCAAGAACACTACAGGGAAAGTTAGGAAGGGTAACTCCAATTTATAGAGAGGGGTGGATATTTGAAAAGATAACTAATTTCTATAGTACTTTCCATTCTCATTAACTCCACCTACATCCTCTTACTTTCTCTTCCCATCCTACCTGTTTACTTTTCTTTCCAATGAGTACAAACTATACTGTAAGAAATATAGAAGCCCATCTCCAGAGTAGACACTACATTAGCCTATAGCAGTTGAATGCAAATTTCAACTTCTAGCCTTAAAACTATATGTAATCTATGCCTTTAGTCAAAATGGATGAAGATATATGATATCCTTATGAAGGGTATGATCCACCTGTACCCTCAGGCTTGGACATTTTATAAGTCTTTTGCCTTTGATGTTATTTTGACTTAAAATATCTATAAATGGAAGCAGAAATATTCTGGTCATAGTGCTCCTTTTCTTTGAAAGGAGATAATAAGTCCTGAAGAGCACCTACAGATCATGAAAAGGCTAGAACCTGCAAGTAAACTGAATAAAACCATTTCCAATCATAAGCAGGTTGGAAGTTCACCTTGACTGGAAAAAAAAATGTGCAAATTTCTTTCTATTCCTCATCATTAAAAGCATCTTCTTGCAGTTCTATCAGGCACAAGGTACTGTCCCAAGCAACTAAGCCATATCTCAGTTCTAATAAAGTATTCAATATAGCTAGCACCAATCAATACTCCGCTCTATTATAAGGGATCACTCTTTCAAGTGCTAGCTTTTGAAAGAGCTAGGAATGCTAAATTTGAAACAAATGTCTAAAACAAAAAAGGAGATATACAACATAAGAAAGCTTCCTGAGAAGGAGAATATGAAACCAGATTTAGATATGTGTATATAGGAGAGATCATAACCAAAACAAATACCCATGATTCAGTATCATCTTTCTTTTTTGGAAGCCAAAAATAATTTTGCAGTATTTGCAAAAATTTAGCTCTTTGTTTCAGGGAATTTATTTTTGTCTTTTTACAGACAATTGATCTAACCTATAATGGATCTCTACGTTTCTGAACACTTGCAGCACATATTACTCATTTGGGCACTTAGGAATGGCTTTAAACTCTTACTTAACAGCTTTACGTTTACTATTTTGCTCATTTCCCTATCTATACTATAAGTTGCCAAAGGTATTCTGTATTCCATTAACACACTTCTATCTATATGGCAGGTACTTCTTCAATTAGTTTATAGATAATTCTTCTAATATTTAAACTGAAGAAAGTCAATAAAAACAAAATACGCTGAAAGATGGTTTACCTTATTGCTTTTCCTACTGAAAAACTTAAAAGAATAGCATAATTGGGCTTTTTTCCCTCCAAGAAAGAATTAGTGATGGTTCAATAAAAACAAGAAAAGTTGTTTTAAGTATTTACAGAAATCAGCCTGAGGTACTAGGGAACTTTAAAGAGATTGTAAAAAAGAATGCAACACAATGACACTTAATGATCATCAATTATATATAAATGTGCTCCTAAAAGCTTAAAGAGTCTACAGTACTTAAAAGTCAACTAGTTCCTCATTAGAAAAACAGAATCTACTTAGGAGATTACGTAAATTCTATTCTACAAATGACATGTAATTTAACACTAAAAAGAGACTACAAGTGCACAAAAGTCAAGAAAAGAAAGGGAAAGATAAAGTAATACTCTGGGAATAATAAAATCTCGGAGAGGCAGCCAAGAAGGATTAGCACATAATCCCCAAGTCAATAATCCCTCCCCTTTCACAACGCATTCTGCAGAAAAAAGCCTTTTGGACAGCCGGGTTTAAGACCCACAAAGGACAGCAGGATTCACACACCCTAGAGTCTAACACCAAAAGAGGACAATGCTTTCAAAAGAGAAGGGCAAAAAATCCAGCAGCAGCGGAATGAAGAAGACAGGAAGGAAAACATCCATGCAACATTTCATGCAGGGTACCAGTGAGTACAGATGAACACTAAGTAACACGTTGTGAGAGGAAGACCAGAGAGAAGTGATTGAAGTACACAGTTGTAAACACACCTCAGTCAGACACAAACTGCTTACCCTCAGATTTAGTGGTAGTACCATCTTTAAGCAAATCAAAAGGAAAAAAACAAAGGAAGGGATAACAGGGAACAGTTAGTAACATCAAAAAAGGGCAGAAATTAGCTACTCAAAAAAGGTGAAAAATTCCATTTTAATTTAAACTTAAAAGGAAACCAGCTTTGAACTGCAAAGCAAATTCTGAAGCACCTAAATCTGGTATGTAATTTAATTAATGGATTTGTCTACATTATAAGAACCAAGAAGCAACTCTGCGGACACTGCAAATCACCAGAGAGGAAATTGAGCTCAACTACTGCACTCTGAATTTCCTTCCCTCTTTGAAGGAAATTGCTAGCAAAGGGAGAAAAAGTTACACCTACAGGACAGAGAAGCAAGTAAGAAGCTTGCTTTAGCAATGCCTATTCCAATCTACATTATACAGCAGCAAAAGCTGTATAGCATGGTACCTGGTTCAAGGCCTATGTACTCCATGTCCTCCCTCATGTGTCTGGACTCTAGAAGTTTGGAAAAGGAGTATCAGATTTAACTCTTTTATTCTAAACAAACTTTGGTTATACACTAAAACAAATGTGCCAAGCCAAACAAAAACTGTTAACAAAAAACAAACACTATTATGTTAAGAAATCAATCCACATTTCATTTAACCATTTTTTCCTTAAGAGGAACAGGGGATGAGGTATGAGAATGAACATATTATAATAACATAAAAAAGAAAAAAGTTATTTGGTATAACTTCTGATATGGTGACATCAAGTAGTCATCCATTTACAACATTGTTAAGTCAGGGGAAAACAAGAAATAATTAGCCACTTTACAAATGGATTTTGAACTCATATCTCAAGGAACACATGAATGCCAAATTAACATGAACTGCAAAGAAATCAAAATGGAATTTACAAAAGTTCAGTTCTGAGTGTAAAGTCAAGACAATGTTGGGTTAACTAGATGATTTTCTTCCCTTTTTATGAATACAAAAATCTTTCTCTAGTAAAACGGCAAACCTTTTTTTAAAATTTTGGATGAAGTCTTTATCTTTAGCATAATCTAACAGTTTAATATTTGGGAAGAAAATACTACTTGCACTTCTTCCCAATGAAACTGACTTGCATTTGTGATATAACTATTTTTGGGGGTGTGTATGTGTTTTTAAAACAATTTTATCCCATATAGCTATTTCCTCCTTTAAAGCAGTCCCACTAAGATAAATCTAGACATTTATTTCAACAGTGCAGACATCATATATATCCTGAGAACCTCTTTTTGAGAATAGCCTCTATAGCCACCCAAGAAAAATGTCCCACTGTTTTATAATCAACATTTAGCTTCTACAAAATGGCATTTATCCACCTGTAACATCCACTTCCTTCACTGGGCTTAGTTTCAAATAACTTGTGGCCATTTCCAAAATTTAAATCTAATCTCAGAAGCTAAAGATATGCCTCTATAAATGATACTGTCTCTTTTAGAAATGTATCTAAAAACGATTCCAAAGAAATGTCAAAAATCTTCTCAGCAAAAAGTGAGGTGTTTAACAAGGTGTCTGCTCTGAAGAACCACTTTCATTTGGATGTATATGCTTTGATATGTTTATTCAGAGAAAAAGGCAAATTACGTTCAATACCCACATGTACGGAAACATAGTTCTGGTGATATTCTTCCCAAAATTTATCATCAATTACTTTTTATTATTTTATTGCTGCTTTTCCTTCTTACTGGAAACAATGGAGACAAGTAGCAAAAGATTGAGAAAGTATGCGTTGGACAGAATAATGGGTAGCAGCAAAATGTCTGAGGTGGTATTATTTCAAATACTGGTGACTGACACAAAAGGCTGAACATGTCTAAGGAACTGAGGGCAAAGCACTCCTCTTTAGTGTCCAACTACCCGTGAACTGATTTCTAAGAAGGGTAACACCTGTCACCTGCACATGTTCATTTCCTGTATATCCATTCAGAGGGTTTTGAAATATCGATTATGGCTTTCTTAAAGTCTGACTAAAATAGTCAACTTGATAAATTAATTACAATGTTGGGAAATTTTAACATAATTTGCAACAGTGGAGTTTTTAGGGCCTACCTAATGATGCATATGATCCTGGAGGCAAGGCAGCTGCCGAGCTGAAAGGGGTGGAGCCAGCAGTTGAGACTTTTGATTTGGCACTGGCTGCTGCATTCACATCAATGTCACTCCGGGACCGCTGCAGGGATCCAGTTGTTGAAACAGATTTAGTACTAACTGTAGAAGCTTAACATGGGAGAGAAC
Organism: Notamacropus eugenii; assembly: GCF_028372415.1. Taxonomy (NCBI): domain Eukaryota; kingdom Metazoa; phylum Chordata; class Mammalia; order Diprotodontia; family Macropodidae; genus Notamacropus; species Notamacropus eugenii. Next base: position 311,898,697 of record NC_092876.1, read on the forward strand.
AAAATAAACCCGTCAGTAAAGACTTTACTATAACCACACACAAACATTTTGAAAAAAAAAAATGTTTCTCCAAGGCCATTTCTTGACAATCACCTATGCACAGAAGCAGCACTAAGCAACTCAAACTGGCTAAAACGAGTTCATCCCATCCAGACCATGCCAGAATGGATTACACTTGAATACAAAGCACTGGTTAATAATGAATGGTACAAGAATGAAAGTATTTTCATATTAGGTTCCCCTCTTCATTATAGATATAGATTGTGTTTACTGCACCTTCAGCAGGAGGCCCTTCTCAGTCTCCTTTGTCCCTAGCTCTTCCCTCACACACTCCTCCCCCCACCTGCCAGCATGCATTCCCCTCTGAGATTACCTGCAATTTATACCTATATATTCTGCATGTTGCCTCCCCTTAGAACATAGGATCCTTGAGAAGGGTTAGTCTTGCTTTCCTTTATATTCTCAGCACTTAGACCAGGATCTGGCACATAGTATGTGGTAATGCTTGGTGACTGATTAATTGAATGGCTGCCTGCATACGTAAACACAGTGGCTTATTCTCCTTTTCCTATTTCTGAAGACAATGGAGAAGATTGTCTTGCCATCCTGAGTCTCACCCGTTTCTTGCCAACATCTCTGTGCCACATTTTCTGAGCTTGCTCCAATTTTTTTAGCTTCAATTTGCTTAACTTCAAATTTCTCTAGGGGACAATTATTCATAGGACTAACAAAAAGAAATTAGAGATAGGTGTTTAAGAAAAATTCTTCAGGTCCTAATTTTTTTCCTCCCTGTTAATTCCAAAATTCCTTCTCATCATCAGTGAGACAGCAACTGTAACTCTGTAGAAGAAAGGCAAGCCATACAACAGAGAGGCACAGATCTACGTAGCTGCCATGGAAGGAAATAAATAGATAATTTGTTTTCTAAAGTCATGACATCAGAAGTTGGTTATTTATCATAATCTAGTCTATACTTTGAACAATGGGGGAATTCTCTCATTTCAATTCAATGCAGGAAACATTTTTTAAACACCTATGGAATATACCAGGCACTGTGCTAAGTGCTGGGGATACAAACAAGGAAAAGACAGATCCAGCCCTCATGGAGCTTACAATCTAAAGGGCAAAACAATCCACAAAAAGACATTGGGGGGAGGGGCCACACCAGGCAGAGTTTCACTAAAAAGAAGGCTTCCAACTTAATGAAACTTATGTGAAAACTAGGCTTATTACAAGAAAAATGAACATCCATGTGCAACCCAAATAGTTCAAAATCCGTACAGAAGTTTAACATTTTATAACAGCAGGAGAAGGGGAGGAGAAGCCACCAGAATCTCCACCTAAAGGGACATGGCATAGGAGGGGGAAAAGTGTAGTGAAGGTGGGAAAAGGACAAAACCCCTCCCCCAAAGGGGAGGAGCAAGGCGATAGCAAAAGCCACATCCTTTTCCCTTGGGAACCACTAGGCCATGACCACAGAATGGTCTGCTTATCTACAAGATTCCCAGACTCACAAGCAATTTCTCAGCCTAGAGTAGACTGACTGGTGCCTGTCTTGACTCCCAAGGACATACAGGGGATTCAACTTGGGATGCAAACAACACATTATGTCAGCTGGCAGGAGCAGGGTGGGTTGTTACTTTGTCCTTAACACATTCAGGGCCTCCTGTATACTCTTCGTCCAATAGTTTTGGAATATATGGCAACTCAAAAACACAAGTTCAGGAGACCCCTTAAATTCCCTAACATTCCTCTTACCTCGAGATGTGGAACTTCCAGTTGGGCTTCTTTTGGCAGACAGTGGACGGCTGGCAATTAAGAAAGACCTCTGTTTAACATTTATATAACTCACAGGATCCCATATATTTCTTTGAACTTCCTCAGAAATCATGTATTTCTCATGTATATACAATCCACACTACACTTATTAACTTGTTTATATATTAGCTTAAAATTGTTCTTGATGTGTGCTACGTAAACAAACTATACTGCTAAATCCTTAATAACAAAGATATTTTTGCCTTTCTTAGTATCCTCAATCAGCTTTTCAAATAGGCCTCTGAACACAATAGATATTCAATAAATGCTTACTGAATTGTTGAGAGCCAAGATAACCTATAGCAACTTGTGTCTTTGCAAAGCAGTTTTCTACACACACACACAATCACATCCTAGACCCAAAAAAAATGAAACTAACAAAAAAACTGGAATTTGATCTCTTACTTTAGGCTTTCTTGAGAACTAGAAGAGGAACGATCTGACTGAGGCAAGGATACGATGCTGTCCGAGTTCTTCAGATGTGACTGTAGAGCTTTCTGATAAGATGACTCCAATGTATGGTATAAATGTTCTGCTTCTCTGCTGAAGTGATTGTGGAAACCCCAATAACATCTGGAAATAAAATCCAAGAAGCTTCAGTAAAGACATACAATCAATTCCCCCAAACCCTAGATTAGAATGTTGTCCCTAAAGTTGAGCCTTGGACCACTTACACACAAAATTCTGCTGTTGCCAGACAGTGATTATGAAATACAAAGGAAAACAAGGTCCAGACCAGAGGAAGACTTCAGCGTAACAGGACTGAACAGTCAAAATGGCTTGGAAATTTATGTGTTTTTTGTTTTATGTCTACACTGTGCTCTGCAAAATGTACTCCCCTGTTCCATGTATATTCCTTATCTGGCTAAGCCTTGAGTGTCTAATTCCTCAGCTGCTGAGGAGTTTGGTGTCATTAGAACTAAAGTGGCATTTAGTATGATACATGTCTGTGCCACAAGGTCAAGACAACTTGCATCCCTTGAGAGCATGTTCTGCTCCACTGCCTACACTGTAAGTACTAGTAATGTAAACTCACACAATACAATGCTCCTTTAAAAAAAAAACAAAAAACCAAACAACCCTGTAATCATATATAGCTAGGTTAATACTCAAACCAATAAAAAGTAAATATATTTAGGTAAAGATAAAAAGCAAACAATTATATTGTATGCAATTTTAGAGTTAAAAAAATCAAATAAAACAGCACCATGCTAGATATGTATAGAAAATGAAAAGTCATCTATATTGCTTTGCTAAAATAAATTACTCTGATGAATTTAAGGCTGATTGAGCTGTTATATACATTTATGAAGAATTAAAAGATATTAAGTGGTTCAATTTTTAAATTGATTTGCCTCTCAAATTTTATAAATGAAATGAAAAATTAAGTATTTACTTAATGTTACTGTGTATTTTGGGTAGCATTCTATGCTATGATGAAGACCCATGAATCCATTTGGGATGGGGTATGGGATAGGGAACAATTGCTAAGGGGAGATGAAGGGTTATTGAGTCAGTAGTCAGAAATGGACCAGTAGTGCAAAACTGTTCTTTAGAATATAAACTTAAGTCAAAATTTTGACTTAGGAAATAATTATCATAATGGAAATCTTTAAACAATTTTCATATTAAAGGACAAAAACCTACAAGTACCATGTGCAGCAAAAATCCTCAATGATTCAGAAATTATGCCAATAGAAACTTATTCTCAGAGTACTTTTATGAAAGACCATTCCCAGTTATTTGAGTAACAATTCAGCTTGGATGCTATTTAACACCTAAGTAGAACAAGAAAAGACTTTACTCATAAAACATATGCTTATATTATGGGCTTTGTTTTGAAGAAAATCTAATATCAGTACTATTAAAACTTCTTAAACTCTCACCAATAGCATACGACCAATAAAATATCCTGAAACTGTTTATTAGCTGTATAGCTTGATCTTTGAGAAAAGTCACATTAAATAGACTCTTAGCCAAAGGAAAGCAACATAACCAAGATCTAAAGGCATTTACTAGGAAGTAATTCAGTAAACACTTACTTTCTTGCTTCTATTCTTGCTTCAGAATCAGCATCATGTATTCCTTTCTTTATTGTTTCTGCTAATACTGATATGTGTCTGTTTACATAAAGAGATGCATTTATGAGCAAGTAAGCCTGGAGACAATTTCAAAATATTAATATCAAATTAAAAGATATTTCTATTGCTTGCATCTTGAGAAGTAAGAAAAACAAGCCTCAGGGCATTCAAACTTTAAATTCCCTTCCTTGCTGTAGCCGGCTTTCCAGGCCAATCACAGTTCTATAGCAGTAGAAAAACAAAGGTTACATTTTTCTGTGGTCAATGTAATGTCTCCTGGAAGTAACGATGGGATTAAAATAGTGTCAGTTCAACACAGCTGTGGGCAATCCTCTTAATAACAAAGGATACAGCTTTACCTAGTGAAGATAAAATTTATACTTAAGGATGTTTTCACCTGAATCTAAAAAAAATCACATAGCCATTTTATAAATGGATATTTCTTTTGTTACCTTTACTGGCTGAGAAGGAAGCCAAGTTTAATCCTTTTCAAAGTATTCAGAAAAAGAAAATGGTAAGGCTAGATTATTCCAACATGTTAAAAAAAAAAAAAACGAATAAATCTTTGCAAATAAGTACAGTTTTACCAAATCAAAGCATGCATCTACCCTGCCTGACCTTGCACCCAAGAATTAGTTATTTACCAACCATAAATCATCCTCTATTTTAAAACCATACATTTAAATGAAACATTAACTTCTCCACTAATATGCAAATATTATCACACTAAAGCACTCTGTGCAAGAAAGATCTTCCTAATCCTTGAACAGTCAACAGCAATGGGCTTTGTTGCTCTGTAGCCAATAAAATTATTGATTACTTGGTAAAATAGGTGATAATTCCTATAACAGTCACACTCTATCTGTAAAATTAAAGTACCTAATTCTTTGCTAAGATGAGAGGGTTTAAGTTTTCTCAAGGCCACGGGGAGGCTCTTTATTTTCCATTAAAAGCACTAACTGCCTCATTCTAGCTGAATGCAGTCATTTTGTGGAGAAAAAGTGCTTCATTATTGTCTGTATTTTAAAGCCTGGCTCATTTCCTTGCACAAAGTAGGCATTTAATATATATTTGTTCAAATGCACCCCAAATACCTGGCCAGATCTGTCTCTCAAAAGGAAAAAAATAAGCTACCTCACTGCCCAAGTTGCTCACCAATACAAAGTATTCAAAAATATCAAAGAACTCCACTAAAAATCTTCCTACCATCATCCCATCCTTTACCAGATTCAGAAAATTTTTCACTTAAAAATTACCTTAAAGAGGATGAGCATTTACTCTATTTCATAAATAATAGTGGAAATATGACTTGTCACTGAATACTACTTTAACAAAACTCGTTTACAACTGAAATCTTTGAGTGTTTCACTAACTGGAAAATAATAATACATGGAAGGGTCCTCAAAAGTCCATAGAATCAGTCATAGACTCAAAATCAGAGGGACGTTACAGATCATTTACGCTTTTCTAAATACAGTCTAGGTAGTTGGTGTCATTAGTGAAAGATATTCCCTAGATCTCAACATATTACTCTGGTTCTATGTAACAGATTTGGAAATTTATCATCAATTCTTATTAAATTTCACTTTATTAGTTTCAGCCCCCTACTATAGCCTGAGATTCTGTTATCCAAAGTACAGCTCTCCCTTTCAGCTCTAAATCTGACAAACAGGCCACCTAGGTCTTCATCCATTTCATGGGTCAACAACATAAGACTGAGGAACAAGTGACCCAAGGGTCACATTTACACTGATCTGCAGGCTCAAAGTGGACACAAAAGTAGCCTTCTGTGAGGGGAGGAAGAGAGAGAGAGACTTCAGGAGCTGTTCCTCTACAGTTACAGTTACCATCAATTTCATTTCTTGAAACCTACAATTCTTGACTTAAAATCCACAAACTATGAATATCAGGGACAGGTAGGTGGTACACTAAAGAAAGATCTCAGTTCAAATCTGGCCTCAGACACTTACTAGCGGTGTGACTGTAGACAAGTCACTTAACCCTGTTTGCCTCAATACCACTCCAGTATCTTTGCCAAGAAAACTCCAAAAGAAGTCCTGAAGAGTCAGACACAACTGAAAATGACTAAATGACAAAAAAAAATGCATATCAAGGTCTTCTGTCCTTTTTATTTTGAAACCCTAGATAAATAATGCAAAGAATTTTCTAATAGCTTAGATATTTGCTTGCCCTTTAAATACATTTTAAATATCTATTAGTGCACTGCTGGTGAAAAATCAGTATGTCTTAAGAGATTAGATTCCATAATACTTAATTTTGTCTTTATCGACACTGCTATAATATAGAATTTGTTACTATTTCTGGCAATAACAATACCATAATTAAACTGAATAAAAGTTCCATTTATGCCCCTAATCACCACATAGAACAATATAAATAACAAGTTTATCAGGAAATATCAAGTCAGTTGCTCACCTTTCTAGTGAATGTGTTTGCCATTCTTGTAAAAGCAAGTCTAAAAATTCAAAACAGCGCCTAAAAATTGTTTTTAAAAAGAGATTATAATTTGAAGAATTTTAGTGTGAGTGAATGTACACAAATACATATGCTATACTGATTCAAATTTAGGTTTCACAGACCCTTTCTTGTTTGATTTGTACAAAAACCAGATTATTACCAATAGCTGAGACTTTATTTGCAGCATATAGTTACATTTTTTCCTTTTGAAGTGATCTCATTAGAAGGGAGGTTTATGACATAATATTGTGCATATGTATGTATACACACACACCTATGCATATATACAAATGACAGCATTAATTTCTCAACTAGAAATTTTTTCTGATATTTGCTAACACCATAAACCAGAAGCATTGTAAAATGTATAAAAAACAAGAAAAACATAACTGTTTAAGCTATATAAATCAAAGTTAATGACTTTAGATTTTAATTCAAGCAAAACCAATGTGAGTAGCAACTTTATATTCAACCAAGCTAGGATCTTAGAAAAGGTCATGAAGCAGAAAGCTGGGAAGCTGCCTTAGGAAACAGAAACATACAAACCCAGGAGCTGTGTGTTCAAGAATATTTCTATAACAATCCTTTAACTAAAAAGCACTTATTTCAACATATTTAAGTTATTTCTATGCATTTTATAAACATTTCAAAAGTCATCAAGTTTGTGTTTTTATCCTGTTTCAAATTTCACCAGATAAAATAAGGGGAAAATCTCATTGGTGCTCACCTTCTAACTGCGACAGATTTGGAGGTACAGTTGCTAGTTATAACAGGTATTAGCCTAGGGATGTGTGTATGCTGTGAAGAAGAGAGAACAAATATAGACGCTTGAAAACACAAGTAGTCATCCAACTTTTTTTGCTTAGTCTACTTGTCACACATAATTCTATTCAGAAAGCCAAAAGCCATGACAAATTATATACTGATAACAAATAATGAGATAATAAATGTACACAGATAACATGAGGTAAAATGATTTTTATAAGGTTTTAATAGTTGAAATAGAACAGTGAGTTTGTGTGTAAAATATTTTAGATATTTTCATAAGAAAAATCAAATCTATATATCACCCATGTCACTTAAACTCTAGCTAAAGTAGTTTTAGTACTAAGAAACTTTAAGAGTTATATACGATACTTACTTCTTAGACACTGTGTAACTTACCTTTTCTGGCACTGTTAGAGCAAAAAGTACAAAACACTTCTGACATCAATCCAGATAAATGAGGGCAAATATAAAGGTATAATACAATGTCTTCCAGCACAAGGGTTACACAGATATGTATCATTTGGGCTAAGGGAAATCCTTAACTTATGGTGAAGTCAATGAGCATGATCTCAAAGTAGGTTACTCTGAAGCAGAGTTTCTTTAACCATTTTTGTGTTATGGACTCTGGAAGTATGGTAAAGCCCAAGGGTGAGGAACCTACAACCTCAAGGCCACACATGATTCTCTAGATCCTCAAGTGTGGCCCTTTGACTGAATCCAAACTTCAGAGAACAAATCCCCTTAATAAAAGGATTTGTTCTGTAAAATTTGCACTCAGTCAAAAGGCCACACCCAAGGACCTAGAAGGCCACATGTGGCCTCAAAGTCACAGGTTCCCCACCCCTGGTAAAGTCTATGGACACCTTCTCAGAATGATGTTTTTAAATGCATGAAGTAAAATGTATCAGGTTTCAAAGGAAACCAATTATATTAAACTTGTTATTGTTCAGATATTTTTCAATTATTTCTGACTCCTCATGTCCCATTTGGAGTTTTCTTGGCAGAGATACATTTTTGCCATTTCCTTCTCCAGTTCATTTTACAGATGAGGAATCTAAGGCAAACAGGGTTAAATGACTTGTCCAGGGTGACACAGCTAATAAGTGTCTATGGCCAGATTTGAACTCAAGAAGATAAGTCTTCTTGACTCTATACCTGACACTCTCTCTGCTGTGCTACCTGCTGCTCCATATTGAAACACAGATATCAAAATATTACGAAAACAAGTTCATGGAGCCTCAGTTAAGAATCCCTCTTTTAAAGGCTTGTGTGAGTTTAGGAAATATGATAACCCAAAATATACAGTAAATAATACTTATCTACTCATCACTTTTCATTATATTCCCTAGAAAAGTCTGTGTCTGTGGATGACAGTCTAATACACACAGAATTCTGATACTCAGTCTTCCTTGAGAAATGACTTGATTCCATGAAGATGGTAGTGTTGAAACAGGCTGTAGCACTCACTGCAAGCAAGTGGTAGTGTGAGAAAGTGAAAAGAGCCCTCGGCTCATGAGAAGCCTAGGTTTGAATTCCGCAGTCAACATTTATTAGCTGTTTGACCACAGGGAAGTCACGTAACTTCTAGAAGCATTGGTTTCCTTACCTGTTAGATGGAGATAAGAATACCTCATAGAGTTATTTCCAGGAGCAGAAATAGTATATGTAAAGTATTTTGTAAACTTTAAAAATGTCAGTTGTAGATATTTGTTGATGGCCACATAAACACCAGTTCTAAATTTTTTTTTAATCTAACTTTTGGCTGATTAAGATTTAAGAAATTATTTTGTCAGGTTTCCAGATTTGTATTATATGTGTGTGAATGTACATATGTATGTATGTATGTATACACACATATACTAGCACTAGCATATGTATGACTTATGAAAATATTTACGTTAGATCAATTAAGTGGCAAAGTAATAACAAAAACAACAGTTAAAACTTACAGTTTTAAGTTTTACAAAGCACTTTACATATTACCGCAATCTATCCTCACAACAACCCTGCAAGGTGAGTGCTATTTTTTCATTTTGCAAATGAGAAAACTTGTGCCAAGAAAAATTAAGTAACTTTGTCCAGGGTCACACAGAGCTAATTCAAAATAAGGTCTTCCTGACTCCAAGTCTAACAACTTTATCTAGTGACCCACCTGGATACCTCTGTACCACATAAACATACACTATTATTAATATCTATCAATATATGCTTAAAATTTAAGTTATGGTAGCTGTTTATTTACAGAACTTACACCTTTTTACTGTTTTGCCCCATATAAAGTTAATGATTTTTAATATGAATAAAAACAAAAAAAAAAAAGGTATTTACAACTACTTATATTTGAAAACACAAAAATATGCATCTAACAACATTTTATTGGCAACTACATGTATGATTCAGCTTTATCCACTTAATCTTATATGTTTGTATACATTTTTCCTTTTATGTAGTTTGTGTATAATTAATGTTAATTAATTATAATACTATATAATATTTAAAGACAACCATTTATTTAGTAATTCTCAATTCCCAAACACTTAAAGATATTTTTGGCATTTTTTTCAATGAAAAAATATTATTACACGTAATTATAAACAATTAAAAGTAATGCAATTAAATATGTTACCTCTAAACATGCGGTTTTACAAACTAATGATCTTTAGGTATATTATCAGTAAGGGGATTACTGAATCAAATGATATGACTCCTAGACACTTATGCCTACAGTTACACAAAAGAGAATAGGAAGTAGAAAGAAAAGTTTTCTAAACAAAGGTAATGAATTATTCCCCTTTTGAAATAAAAATATTCAAACCTTAAAATAAGCTAAAGAGAAAGTAAACTTAGAGAATGAGTTCTTTTAAGGTTGGAATTTTATAGTCAACCAAGCATGTATGCTGTTCAATTGAGCAGGGAAAACATAGTTGAGCAAAATAAGATATGTAAGTTAAACACTTCTTCTCTGAGTCAGGCCCTTCTAATATATCATCATCATCATTCGTTCGTTTGAACATTTGCTGTTTTCTTATATATGAGGCATGCTTGCATTTTTAAAATCACAAATAGCATCATGTCTTTTACTATTATCTGTAAGTTTCAATTACTATACTATTGCTCCTCTCCAGTGATACAGATAAATACAGAAAATATAAAGTACTTATAACGTTTATAGAGAGCTTACAACTCTCAGCCTAGTTACAGACCATTTTCATGACAGTTAAAAGTTTTAAAAGTATATATTACAACAATAAAAGGAGAGTGAAACTGAAGCACATTCAGATCACCAACTAGTTAAATGTGGGGGGGAAACATGACATATCATGTGAGAAAAAACTGGTGGGACTGGGGTTAATCTGAGAAGCCTTGAGGGGCCTGTGGGGGTGGAGCAAATGTTGCAGTAAGTATCCTTTAAGATCTAGCTCTAACACCAGGAGAAGGAAAGCTTTCTGCATTCCATTCTTTCTGCTTTTCATGGGGAATGAGAAAGGAAAATGAAGCCCTGAAGGAAAAGCCAATTGGGCTTAAACTGAACCAGCCAATGGAAGAAAACAATGCCAAGTGGCAGCAGAGCACAGTGAAGGCATCTCCTTCAAATCCACACATTACTATGCCACATATTACTTGTCATTCAACACCTGGATGCCTTAGTTTCCTCATTTATAAAACAAAGGAATTGAAAAAGTTGACCTCTAAGGTCCCTTCCAGGAGTCAAGAAAGTCAGAGTTACAATCCTACCTCAATCCCTTACTAGCTGGGTGATCTTGAGTAAGTCCCTTTACCTCTCACAGCGTCCTCATCTGTAAAATAGAGATCATAATAGCACCTACCTCATAGGGTTGTTGTAAGGATAAAATGACAGAATATACGTAAGAATCTCATGGACAGGTGACCAAAAAAGACAAAGGTGACAAGTGAGGTCTCTATTTCTATTAAATAAACCAAGTCCAGAGGCTATATCCCACTGATATCACAAACACCTCATTTTGTTACCATCATCAACTAACACAGACTGAGTCCTTAAAATATACATGACACTTAAACATACTTACTCGAATAATTAACCTGACAGCTACAACACCAGATGTGGCCATGATTTTGGCACTGTTTGGGATTAAATTAAAGATGGTTGGCATGATGGCTTCAGCTCCATGATCAAACTTGTTTCCAAGAACTGACGACAGATGCCTTCAAGAAAAAGTGAGGGGAGGGAAAAAAGGAGGGAGAGAGAGATCTATGCCTTTTATTTGGTATTTGTTGCAACTACTATATTGACAGAGGTAAAGAAACATCAGAAAACAAAAGCATTCTAAATTCAAATAAAATTTCTTGTCCTTGTCATTTTCAGCACATAACTTTTTCTGAATGACTGATTTCCATACCATCACACACCTTACCACTTTCAACGTATTCTCCCAGTTCAATGACATTTATTTTTGAATAATTAAAAAAGTAATTTTATTTTTACTGGTTAATTCAACAAGCATTTATTAAGCAACTGCTATGTCCCAGGTATTATGTTAAGTACAGGGAATATACAGGAAAAAGGAAAGCAGAAAGAAGAGAAAAAGAAAAGTCCCTGTCCTAAAGGAGGTTATATTGTATTTTGAAAACTGCATGAGTTGACATTCTTCAACAAAAATGGAAAACTACCAAGATGATATAGTATATTAAAGTTAGGAATCAGTACTCTACAAATAATTCTGATGTGTTGCTACATGAGTTTCATCACTATCACTAAATCAAAGACTGAATATCTGTCCTAAAATCTGAAAAATTAGCAGATTTCATCAAAGATTTTGGAAGGAAGAATAAAATCTTCACCCAAACTGTAAGATGAACACTTTACTGGAGTCAGGAAAAGAAAGTCAGGTCACAGAACAAGATGGGGAAAGTCAACACTTTAGAGCAATTCTGCAAGGTTTTAGGTTAAGGAATAAAGAGAACCTAGAGGACTGAGACATCAAAATGTTTCCAATAGAGAAAGAAATTGTATGACCAGTTAACACTAACATACATTAACAAAGCATTTTAAATATGGTTTCATCTGCCAACTTGTGGTTTTTTCCCCACCTTAGCTTAATAATATATGTACATGAGATTCCCTTTCCCTTATCTTCCCCCTGCAATGCACTATGCCCAAGGATGAGTTATTTTCTTCCCCTACCCAACATTTTTCACAGATAAAATTGGGTTCATATTATATAAACTAAAATACTACCTATAAAGGTAGTAAGGTTTAGTGGAAAAAAGTAATGACTACAAGACTCAGAAGACCTGAGTTCAAACCCCAACTTGAACATATAAGTCTGGGCCTCAGTCTCTTTATGTATAAAATCAGGGAGTTCACGGAAATGATTTACAAAGTACCTTCCAATTTTACTGGATGATACCCTACTATGATCTTATATGCTAAATTATGAGCATGTCATATGCAGTCATGACAATGAAATAAACAGTGGGAGCAGAGCACAGCAGAGATGGCCAGGCAGCCTTAAGAGTCGGTTAGTGCTGACTGGATGACCAGTCATTTAACCTTGCTGTCTCAGCCAACTCTTTAACACTGCACTCTAAGTTATGGAAGAGCTGCCCATTACAATAGTGGAAGAAATTTCACACGAAGTGTTCCTTATACCAATGGCAAAAAATAAACTAAAAGTGTATGTGTCATGAATGTGTGTATGTGTGTCACAGATCCAAGAAGTATTGATAGAAGGAATCTGCTTATCAGGAGTTCCTATACAAATGGCATCTCAGCAAAAATTATTCAATCAGTTATGACTAGCAGTCATGACATGTAAACAAACACATGTTCATTTTTGGCCTGAAACCTACACATAAATTTAGGGAATGCTGGTTATAGCTGGCTGAATGAGAGTAAATTTTTCTAAAGGGGCACTTGAGGTTTTAAGACACAGGTTACTCTGTAGAGACACAAGGAATCACAGGTTGAGAGCTGAAAATGATTGTAGAGGTCATCTAGTTCAAGCCTAGGAAAGTGACTCAACTAAGGTTACATAAGCAGACAGTGAATTGAACTCAGGTCCTCTAACTCTAAAACTCACTTATCTCACTGCCTCTCCTGAGATGCCTAAGGTTCAGAGACAACTCTAACATGAGGGACCATAGCCACATCAGCCCCCTTGTGATGGCAATCTCATGAAATTGATCTTTATTCATTTCCCTTCAATCAATTTCCCAGCCCTCTGCTGCAAAACACAGCTTGTTCCACAATGAGAAGGAACAATCAAACAAACAAAATTCATGGTGAGTACCAATCCACAAATAGGGATTCCACAGCTATACACCATTCCAATTGAAGACATTATTATATTCCCTTTTCACAAAATGTAGAGATCAATAATTATAAAATAGCATGGATTTGTAAGTGGATGAATTCAACATTACAGATTACAGTTATTTCTAAATGAACACTTTTTGAAACTATTAGCTAATTCATTAGTACTCTGGGCCATGGTTGAGATTTTAGGTTGACCATGGATGTGATAGACTATGTTTAACAGCTACGAGGCCGTTTATGGGTGTTTTAAAATTACCAAAATAATCCTTTCAGCCAGATAGATATTCTAATGAATGGTCTAAGAGTTAATTTTTTGCCATCTTTTGAAAATACTCTGCAATAAATAAGGGGCAGATGGGTATAATTAAAATTACCTCTACCACATATAAAAACAATTTAAAAACTATACATATCAAGTTGTTCTTGAGGACTTTTTTCTTTCAATAAATAATCCCAGTCTATAAACTTTGCCAAAATCAAATATCTAAATTTATCGCCTAATTCAGATCCTGGGGCAATTACTTACCAGCAACCACACTCCAACGGAGTATTTATCTATTTCTGTAATGTCCACCCCTCCCCTTCCCTACCAGTCCCTTCCCTACTGATAACATGTGCATTCTTAAAAAACACATCACCTTTAGTTATCATCCCATATCCCTCTTTCCTTTCTTCCTCAAATTCATAGAAAAAAGTCACCTTTCTTGCCTCAATTTCTTTTCCTCTCACCTCTCAAATCTCTACCACCTAATTTTCAATAATTATTAATGATTAATTATTAATGTATTGAAAATACTCTGTCAAAAAGCACCAATAAACTCATTTTCAACCTGATGGCCTTTTCTCAATTCTTATATTTCTCAGCCTCTCTGCAGTACTGACACTACTGACCATCTGGATACTCTCTCTTCTCTGGCTCTTCATTTCTCTGCTCTTTCTTAATTCTCCTAGCTGACTGCTACTCCTCAGTCTCCCTGGACCATTCAACACCCATATCATACCTACTAACTCTGATTCCGTCTCAGGTCTTATATATTCTCTTTAAGAGTTCTATAAACTCTTTTTATTTCAATTTTCATGTACATGTCCCCAAGACATGAATACTCAGCCACCATCTCTTAGCTCTAGTCCCTTATCTTTCAGTTCAAATAGGATGTCATGCTGGCATATCAAACTAACGTTCAAAACAGAATTCATTCTAATTTCCAGTAATCGTTGACCATTTTTGAGCTTCCTTATTTCAGCTGAGAACAGACGCAATCTTCTAGTCTCTAGGTTCACAACCTTAAGTGTTCTCAATTCCTTTATCTTCCTAATTCTAAACATTCAATGAGCTGCTACATTTTGTCACAATTCCATAGGACCTCTTGAACACATCTACTTTTCACTACTCCTAGAACAGCCTGCTAAGTTCAGACTATCATCTCTTCTTCCCTACTCCCCTATTATTAACCATTCTCTAACTGCTTCCCCCCAACACTGCAGTGTCTCAAAGACATTCTCTCCATATGGCTGTTGAGGGGATATCCCTAAAGGTCAGATCTGGCCATTCCATCCCCCTAGCCAATAAGTTCCAATGGCTCATTACTGCTTTTATATCAACACAAACTCCAGTTTTGCCTTGAAAATCCTTTCTAACCTGGCCCCAACCTATCTTTTCGATCTTTGTATATATTACACCCCTTCCCACCCTCTACCAACCAAACCAAGCAGATAAGTCTTGCTGGTGTTCACACAAGCTGCTCCATCTCCCATCTGCATGTCTTTGTAGTGGATGCCCCCAAGGCCTTTAATACACTCCCTTTTTACCACTCCCTCTTAGTATCCCTTATTTCCTATAAAACTCAATTAAAACACTATCTTCTTCATGAAGTATGATTCATCCAGCTTCTGGTGCTTCATTCCCCAAAATAACTTTCCAATTATTTTATATATGCCTACAGATAGACATATTCTCTCCTCTCCCAACTCTTGAACAAATATAAGGTTCTTGAGGGTACAGACAGTTTCATTTTCCCCCCTTACATCCCAGTACCTAGCCTAATGCCAACCATGTAATAAAAATGCATTATCTTAAAATGCTAGTCCTAAGGTTTAAAAGTAAATGTGACCAGGAAATAAAATACTAATGAATTTTCTGAGTCCTAAGATTAGTAAATTTCAAAGCAAGGAAGAGAGACTGTCCTGTCATTATCTCTAAAGTAAAACAACATATAAGTAAACCAGTAAGAAAAAGGGGTGTACACAGGAAAATGGACAATGATAAGAATGGGAAATCGTTTTTTGTAGACCTGGGTGGCAGCCCAATTATTTTAATAAAATGTAGGATTATTCATATCTCACCAAAGAAAATTATACAGTATAGTTGATAGAATCTCTTTTGGAAGGTAAGCAACTGGTTTGTACCATGTTTTAGCATTTCAGGTACAAACTGAGTGCAAAGGGCAGCCTTTAGCATAGTACCTGGGACCTAGTAGGTGCTTAATAAATGATTATCAATTGAAAGTTTTAACCAAGTTAAAAAACTCATTACAAGGTAACTATTGAAATGTCATTTATACACATGCTAAAATTATATTCCGTGGTCACATAAATTAATAGAAAGTAAAACTTGCTTACTATAATCAGTAAAGCTGTAACTTGAAGGTTTAAGGTTAAAGAGGACTTAACTACTGTAGTATATAATTTGGTTACAAAAGTGAAAGTGGAAACTACAATATATATGTGAAATAAAAAGAATATAATAATCACCTAAACTAGTAAGTGTAATTGTTAAGCAAAAAGTGACAAGGGAATTTTAGAATACTGCATATATCCCATTTTAATGAAAATCACAGAAAGTTCCTTCATCGTTAAAATAAATCTATCAGAGTCTAGCTCTTTCCATGAAATAACATTAAAGTAACTACTTACATAAATATAACTGAATTAAGAAATACTTCATAACAACAGCGAGACTAATGTGAGCCTTGGAGAGTAACCAAAGTTTAAGGTATGGCCTATTTATGAAATTCCAAAAATAACATCCTGTGGAATACTCTCACAAGACAAATTTATGAAACATTTAACAATCTGCAAGAATGCATTTCCTACCCCAGTGTGATACAAGCTTCCCGGACAACTTGAGAACGCAGGTCTTTAGCAGATAATTTAAATGCTCCATCCAACAGACGCAAATGTTGAAAGAAATTATCATATTCAGCAGCTCCAGCCAAAAGTAATGATCGAATCTTTTTCAACTGACAGAAGACACATGATTTAGGTAGATATAAAACATTTCTCAAAACTGAATATATTCAGCAATGAAAAAAATGGTAAGTAGACTTATACTAGAAAATGCTGAGAAAAAAATATTAGCATAAGAATTCAGGTAGTTAAATGTTAGTGGGTATTAAATGTTCCAAATATTAAATATATTTAGAAACAAGAGGATGCTAGAACTCCACAGATGGTCAGAGCCTACTATAACCCCAGAAAACTCTTCAAAACAGCTCAATGCTTTACAATATGACATGTAAAATGACTGGAATTGTTATATAGGGGCAAATTAAGTGTTTTGTTCCCCACTCCCCCAGCACTAAGTGAATTTAAAGAAAACAAATATCTACTGTCCTACAGCTTTCTAATTGAAAGGATAAGCTGACTCCAAATAATAGAGCGGGTAGCATTTATAACATCTTTGTGATCAATCATCTTTAAACAGCTTTGCTCAAGTAAAATATAGTCCTTCACCAATCCTGAGCTCCAAGTGGCCTTATTTTGTCACCTAATTGGCTCAATTTTTACAAATTCTTTAAATTACTTAATCTACTTTTCTCCACTATCAAAAATGGGGAAATGATCTATAATATAGAAGGGAGTGTGGTCAGAAATCAAAAAGTCACCTTGGTAGGAAATGATTCTCATTTTCAATCTATCTCTGTCTACTGGATTCTTTTTACTGCCTACAAACATGCCCACATCTCACTTACCCTTAAAAACTGTCACTTGATCTGACCATCGCTGCTGCTGTACTCCATTGCTCCTCCCTTTCATGGTTAAAGTTCTTGAAAAAGTCATCTACAATGGTAACTCCATTTCTCTCACTTTCTCTGAAAAACCACAGCAATCTGACCTCTATCCTTGTCATTCAACTGGAACTGTCCTCTTAATGGACAAACCTGACAACCTTTTCATAACCTTGATCTTCACTGACTTTCCTGCAGCTCCTGACACTGTCATTCATTTTTTTTCCTCCAGGATCTTCTATCTTCTCTAAGTTGTTATGCCTCTGCTCATCCCCCTCCTGTTCCATCCCCTTCTATTTGTTTGACTTCCTTCTCAGTTTTCTTTCCTGGCTCTTCACCTAACCACGGGACCCCTAAGCTTTATCCTAGGTTCTCCTCTTCAGTGACTCTACAGTATCTTACTTAAGTGATCTCATCAGCTATCATGAGGTTAAATCATCACCTATGCTAAGATGGCCATATAGATATAGTCAGAGATACACAGATCTATATCTATCTGTTAATTCCTACACCTAAATAATAATGATAGCTAACATTTATGTAGCAACTACTATGTGCCAGGTGCTGTGCTAAGCCCTTTCACAAGTATTATCCTGTTTGATCTTCACAATAACTCTGGGAGGTAGGTGCTATTATTATCCTCATTTTACAGATAAGGAAACTGAGGCAAATACAGGTTAAGTGACTTTCCCAAGGTCTCACACCTCATAAATTTCTGAGGCTGGATTTGAACTCAAATCTGCCTGATTCTAGATCCAGCACTCCATCTAGTGTGCCACCTAACTGCCTCAACTACATAGTATACCCATAAATATTCTATATATACTAAATATATTAAATAAACATTAATACTTAGATTTGTCTCTATAGCAATATCTAGTACATCTGGAATGTAAACATGTAAAGATAGGATGTGTACATATAAACATACAAGGTGTGTGTATGTATGTACACATATATATGTAGAATGTGTCTCTACACGTGTATATATGTATATGCATGTATAATACATAATGCTTTTTTATTACATACACATGTATAGGACTGTACATGTGCATGCATGTATGTATGCGTATATGTACATGTATAAAACTCCACCTTTAGTCTTCCTAACTGAGCGATAGTAACAGTTTTCTGATTTCCTCTTGTATCATCTTTAACTGGATGTTTGAAGGCAATTCAAACTCAACATGTCCAAAACAGAATTCGGTAATTCCACTCCCCTCAAAATACTCACTCTTCTTCCGAACTTTCTTATTACTGTTGAGGACAATTGCAGTGTCACCTCTGATTCCGCAATCTCACTTTGGTCACAATTTCACCTATTGGTTAACCTTCAATCTTGCCTGTATATCTAATTAGCTGCCAAATTATGTTGTTTCTAGCTTCACAGCAATCCTCTGTATATAACACTATAGACTTCTCTCCATTCAGATAGTCACAACCTAGTTCAGGTTCTCATCATCTCTCATCTGGACCACTATACTAGCCATGAGAACTGATCTACTTGCCTTGAAATTTATCCTACCTCTATACAGAATTGTGTGCAGTCGTGGGGAGGGAGGGGGGTAGTGGGGAGTAGCTGGGGAGGGATAAAATCACAATTGTATGGCAGTGATTGTTAAACATTACAAAATTAAAAAAAATAATAAAAAAAAAAAAGAAATTTATCCTACCCCAATCCATCCTTCACTCAGCTGCCAGAGGGCTTTTTCCACAGCATATAACTGAACATGTCAACTCCCCCTACTTAAGGAGCTGCAATGGCTCCCTATGATCCACAGGATCAAATATAAACTTTATTTGGCATATAAACCTTTTCATAACAAGGACCCTTCCTACCATTCCAGCCTACATATATCTTATTTCCTGCCATATACTCTAAGATTCAGCTACACTGGCCTACTAGGAGTTCCTTGACATGACATTGCATTTCATCTATGTGTCTTTATCCTGGCTGCCGCCCATGCCTAGAATGCTCTGCCCCTCATCTCCAACTCTGAGTTTCCCAGGATTCTTTCAAAACATTGTTTAAATACCGCTTTCTGGAGAAGGCTATCCCCCTGCCCAGTCAAGATGCTAATGCCTTCCATTTTCATACCCCCATCACATTTGTGTATATATCTTGTATGTGCCTACATATTTACATGTCTTACCCATTTGACTGTGAGCTTCTTGAGAGTAGGGACTGGTTTTTTGACCTTTCTTTGGATTACTAAACATAGCATCTTGCATGTTACTAAAACTTTGTTAGCTCATTGACTGAAAGAAGAAATTAAACTGGGGAATGGATACTAAAAGTTTTGAATTGTATTAAAGTTTACAGAAAAAAGATGACACTAAAAGCAGATATTGTAAAAAACTAGCAATCTTTTTAAAACTCACAGAACATTATAATGTAGTGGGCATAAGAGAGAAGAAACATTAATACACACACACACACATACACACACACGTAACAGAAACATCATTCCTAGCTTAACAGTAATTTATAGTGGAAAATAATATTGACCATCATTAGTTACTGTTTGTTTTTAATAATGGCAAAGTTTAATGAATGAGCATGATTAAAAAGCAATTATATCAAAATTAAAAGCTTACAGCTGTTACTCTCTGTTCCCAGTCATGTTTGTCATCAGATAAGATTTCTCTAATTTTATTTATAGATTCTTCAAGATCTCGACTGGAATAAATCTGTAAATTAAAAAAATGTAATCAGTCTATAAGACAATTCATATAACTAGACAAAGCTTATTTTTCATTGTATCAAGATGAGAATATGGAACACGCATGAATTATAAAACATTATAATTTTAAAAACATCCAAGTGCTAACGAGACCAGTTTGAGGTAGAATGATGTGATATGTGTCTTCAAACTGCATATATGCTTGCTAAGTTTTTTGACCCTGTCACGATCCTTGCTGGACAGCACTACTGAAAATTTAACAAATTCCTGGCCACGTAAGCAGAAAAAAGAATTCTGGTAAAAATGCTCCATGCTATTTGTGATAAGGAATTAAGTTTTTGTTTACTCCAATATTGTATGGATCTTTGATCCCATAAGTGTGGATAGTCTTTTTAATGATGCAGATCACAAACTGTAGAGGACTGCCCATGAGACTCTTAAGCCAAGTTTTCCTCTAAGTTCACCACAAATCTCCACCCAACATAATGGGGCTTTCCTGGAATTCTTTTGACACTGCAAAGATACCAATGAAGAACAATGGTCCTATTGGTTAACCTTCAATATTGCCACATTATCAGCTCAGCTTTTTTGATCATGTATTTCTTCCATAATATACTTTACCTCTCTTATCCTGCAGGGATTCCTTGTTCAAAATATGTTACTACACATTTATGTCTACCAGACACTTCACTATTGAAAGATCATGGTGATGTTGAACTTCAAATTTCTGGAAACTACTATTTCATTATTCAAAACCATACATCACTAGGAAAAATGTTGGGGAAGATGGCAGAGAAAAGTCAGGAAGATGCCTGAGCTCTCCTCAGTTTCCCTCAAAAAACAATGCCAAATCAAACCTCTAAACATATTCTGGAGTGACAGAACCTACAAAAAGACAGCATGAAATTATTTTCTGAGGCAAGATAATTAGTAGGGAAGGTCGGTCTCACTTGGGTAAAAAGGGAGTGCAACCCAACACAGGTGGTATTCAGACAAACCAGTGGGAGGCTCTTAGCTATAGCACAGATCAGCACCCAAGGCCAGCTGTCAGGTCTGCAGCCCCAGTGCATCAGAATAATTGTCAGCTCTGGAAGCCACAGCACAAGAGATGTAACTAAGTTAGCCCATCCCAGTGTAGTGGGCAAACTGCCAGCCCCAGAGGCCCTGGTACAGAAAGTCAGTGATCAGGACCCAGTGCAAAAATCTTGGGACAATGCCTCCTATACCCCAGGAGAAGGGCTCAAATCTGAAACTCACAAAATAGGCTGGAAATTAGCAAAAACCAAAAGAGAGTCCTGACCACAGAAAGCTATTGTAATTACAGAGAAGAAAGATCAAAACACAAACTCAGAATAGGACAACAAGGGCAAAATGCCTACATGCAAAATCTCAGAGATATGAATTGGTCTCTAACCCAAAAAGTTCACTTGGAAAAGCTTAAAAGGATTTTAAAAATCAAATAAGAGAGGTAGAAGAAAAATTGGGAAAAGAAATGAGACTTATGTAAGAGAATCATGAAAAAAAGAGTCAACAGCTTGGAAAAGGAAACATAAAAACTGGCTGAAGACAATAACTCCTTAAAAAACAGAATTGGGCAAATGGAAAAGAAGATACAAAAGCTAACAAGGGAAAAATTCCTTAAAAATTAGAATTGGGCAAGTAGAAGGTAATGAATAGAATCAGTCAAAGTCAAATCAGTCAAGAATCAGTCAAAGAATAGAAAAAATAGATGAAAGGTAAAATACCTCAACGGAAAAACAAATAACCAGGAAAAGACATCCAGAAAAGATTATTTAACAATTACTGGGCTGCCTGAAAGCCATGAACAAAAAAGAGCCTTGACAGAATCGTTCAAGAAATTATCAAGAAAAATTGCCCTGATATTCTAGAATGAGGGGTTAAAATAGTAATTAAAAGAATCCACTGATCACTTCCTGAAAGAGATTCCAAAATAAAAACTACAAGAAATATTATAGCCAAATTCCAGAACTATCAGGTCATGGAGAAAATACTATAAGTAGCCAGAAAGAAACAATTCAAATATCAAGGAGCCACAGTCAGTATTACACAAAACTCAGCAGCTACCACATTAAAGGATCAGAGAGCTTGGAATATGATAATTCTAGAAGGTAAAAGAGCTTGGATTACAACCAAGAATCAACTATCCAGCAAAAATGAACGTGATCCTTTGGGGGGAATAATGGACATCATTGAAGCAAATTTTTTCAACTTTCCTGATGAGCTTAATAGAAAATTTGCTCTTCAAATATAAGACTCAAGAGAAGTATAAAAGGGTAAACAGGTTAAAAAAACAACATGTTATTCAATAAGAAAAATGTTGGGGTTAGAAAGATGGGCCTTTTTATTTCAGGGAGAAGTCAAGAGTCATTAAAAAATTCTGCAGTTTCTCAAAAGCAATCCAACCGACTCTCTTCTTGCTGTCGAATTCTGGGACCAGATTATTGATCTGTTGTTTAGAAGGGGAGTTCAGCACCAGCTGAATGGCAATTTATTGATGAATTCTTTGGCCATGGCAACTCATGAAACAAAGGGTGCTGTTAACATAAACAATATTAACTTATGTCTCAACTTTTCAAAGATACTTTTTGGTCTCAATTTCATTTTGTTTTCATGGTAACACTACATGGTCAATCAACTAGTGTAGGGGGCCTTAGGACTTATAAGACAAAGTACCTTTCTTTAAGGAGTTCACAATCCACTTGAGAAAAAAAAGGTTTACAAATGGGTAAATATTTCACAAAATAAAGCAACATAAACTGCAAATAAGGACAACAGGCAATAGACAGTATGGAAGTTTCGAGGAGGAGAGCTAATTTGTGGGAGAGGTGATAAATAGCTAGACAGAAGAGATATATTTTCATTCAACTGATGGGGAAAAGTCAATGCCACACAAGCTAGTGTAAGATCTGGAATTTAAACTCAGCTTGAGTCAATAAACGTTTATTAAACTCAATGCTGGGAAAGAAACCAAGTTTATATAAGTCAGAGTCCTTGACTTCAGGTAGTTGGATAATCCACTAGACAGGTATGATACATAAGCAAATAAAAAAAAAAAAAGGGTAAAGGATATGTATTTAATAGAGGTGCAATTGTTACCCTGAAGGCTGGAGAGAGAAAAGGCTAATAATTATAGGAGCAGAAGGGCTGGGGATAACAACTTTGAAAGGCTCACTAAGCAAATGGCATTTAAGAGATTTCAAGGACAGACGGAAACTCAATAGGCAAAGAAGAGCACAAGTGTTCTACTTATTGGGAGTAGTATGAGCAATGGAATGGGCTTGAGGGAGCCCTGGGCATGGACAGGCAAGCAGAAAGAGTTAACTGTGACTGAAGGACAAACTCCATGTAGGGAAGCAGTATGTATGAAATGGTCTCAGAAAAGTAGAATGGGGCCAGATTGTGGTGAGTTGGTATCTTTGATGCAAACCTAAGTAGTATGAATTAAATAAGCAACAGGGAAATATGGAAGGGTTTTTAAGGAGTGATATTACCATATTTATGAATGAGAAAAATTAGTCGGCCAGCCATATGAAAGAAAACTGAACTGAGGGGAGATAGAAGGCAAAAGACCTGTTAAGAGCTAAATTTGTCAACAATTTCGATCTACTGCAGATCAGTGGCAGCAACCAAGTTGAACTTTCAACATTCCCCTCCAAATAACTTTAAAATGATGCTTCAAATAAAATTTTGGAGCAACACAGCCAACAAAAGGTCAAGGTGAGACACTCTTCTGCCTAAGAAAACTGCAGAAGTAGAGTGGAGGCCTGTGTGGAGCCTGTCTTTCTATAACAGCAGCAGCTTCCAGGTACTCCCAAGCCCAGGGGAGACGGGCAATTGGTCAGAAGGAGATTACAGGGGACCCTTTGCTGGCATCGAGTATGGCTGGCACTGACTAGGAATTCTATTGCCCATACGCAGTTCTGGGTCCTAGTTCCATGGTGGGAGTGAGTACTAGAAGTTATTCACAAGGAAGGCAGAGCCCTGAACTCAGGTGCAGGACAAGGAGGTGCATTAGCACTTATGGCTGAAGGGAACTAGGGACTCTTCCTGGGTAAAGACCAGAACACATACCACAAGAGCAGCAACTCACACCTCCCCTCTGATCACGCAACCAAAATTTGCAGGACACCCCCACCCAGATCTACCTCAGAACACAAGAGCATGAATAAGCCTAAAGCTTAAGACAATGCTTCCCCATGCCAAGGTGAACAGAATTCAACTTTAACATAACATTTAAAGTCAACAAATAGATAAGCAAAATGAACAAATATAAAAAGCTCCTATGATGACAGGGAAGACCAAGACATAAACTCAGAAGAAGGCAACAAAGTGAAGATAATGACAAACAATACCTCAAAGAAAAATGCTAAACAGACCCAAGCCCCCAACAAGAATTCCTGGAAGAGTTAAAGAAATACATGAAATTGGTAGAGAAAAAAAACTGGGAAAAGGAATGAGAGTGATATAATAAAATTATTAAAAAAGAACTGACAGCTTGGTAAAAGAGGCACAGAAGTACTGAAGAAAATAACACCTTAAAAAAACAGAATTGTCCTAAGGGTAAAAGAAGCATAAAAATTCACTGAAGAAGAGACCTTATTAAAAAGCAGGACTGGCCAAATAGAAAAAGAGATAGAAAATCTCACTGAAGAAAATAATTCCTTAAAAATTGGAATGGACAAGTGAAACAACTCCCCTGAGATATTAAGAAACAACAAAACAAAGTTAAAAGAACGAAAGAATTTCAGTCTCCTGAATTTTAGTCTCAAACTCTTTCCTCTACACTTCATTCATACATTACTATTCAGCCTGTTTATTAACCAGAAATCCAAAACTTTTCAGAATACTTCAAGTCAATATGCTACATACCCCAAAATACAGGTGTATAACACTACTAACACTAACTACTAACACTAACTATAACACACTAACACTATGTACTGGAGTTTAAGAATGTTCTTTCTTCACACGCTATTGAAAAATTAGGTTATTTAAAATTTTTTGCTATATGTGGTTTCTTGTGCTATGTATTTCCTGAAATCCTTTCTTCTGGTATAGAAGCACTCCCTTCTGAACATTTCATTGCTCCAAAAAGGTCCCATTTTCGCTTCTCCATCTTGTTCTAATTTTGAATTGCAAGAACTTTATTTTTTGGATCTACCTTTTTCCTTTTTTTGCAATATTCCTGATAGTCATTACTTGATTCTATAAAAAGTATGGGGTAAGGAAAAGAGGGTTCTAAATTAAATTTTTTAAGACTGTCAAAAAAGAAAAAAGAAATTAAGAGTTCTAAGAACAAATCCACTTTTCTCATGCTTTTCTTGCGCACCACACTCAAGCACCACTACTCACCTGTACTACCGGTACATCATCAAATGCTTTAATGAAGTCCTCTTCATCAACAGCACCAGCTCCTTCTTTTGTAGCTGACAGAAAGAAAAACTATTATAACAACCAAAAAACAAGCCAGTGTTTATAAAACAGTCAGGATTACAAAACAACACTGAAAAAGACATAACTGTAATACAAGTTAAAATTTTAAAACATACATAATGAATCAAAGACATAACACATGATATTGTCCTTTAATATTACGGCACAATTGAGCACACTAAGCTTGTTGCAATATAATTGGACAAGGATGTGCTTCTGCCTAAAAAAGAAAATTTGCTTAAGCAGTAAAGTTTTGGTTTCAACAGCCTCAATTCATCTATACTAATATTCAAACACTATGAAAAACACCTGTGTGCTCATCCTTCATTGCCTAAGAAGACCACGCCATCAGAGAAATAATAACATGACTTGCATTTGACTTTGTTTTGAGTGAGGGAGGGCTGTGCAGGTCACCAGCCTCACTTTTCCCCCAGAGTCATCTGAATCCAGTGACCAGATATTCATCAGGATGACTGGAAATGACCCAGGATGAGGCAACTGGGATTAAGTGACTTGCCCAAGGTCACACAACTAGTGAGTGTCAAGTGTCTGAGGTGAGATCTGAACTCAGGTCATCCTGACTCCTGCACTGGTGCTCTATCCACTGCACCACCTAGCTGCCCCATGAAAACGACCTTGAATAAATGTAAAGGATCATTTCAGCAATGACTATATCATTGGTATTGTCTTAGGTCAAAAAAATTCAGCCAACAAATCTGCCAATGCTAAAGAATCACATCAGTCTTCTCTCAAGTTTTAAATTATGACAGAGATGCTTAATTCTTAATGATCTTAAAATTTTCCATTTTCCAAGGATTCTTGCCTTAAAGTTTCATTTACAGAGAAGAGTTTCAAATGAGCATATCCTAGGTAAAGCAGCAAGTCTGCATTATTCCTCTCAGGGTTTCTTTTTGTTTGTTTGCATGTCAGATGCCTTCTTTGGGGACAAATTATTTCTTTTTGAAATTTAGAACTCTCTTATACTTTACAATCAAGAGAAATGCTTCCAAATTTTAATTCACTTTTAAGTATAGTTTTGTCCATGTTGTTGAAGGGCACAGAATCTTAGTGATAGTCTAATCCAAAATCTTTACGTTATGCCTTTCAGGACTAAGATTTATAGAAGTTATGTGATTTGCAAAACTGACACAACTAGTTAGTGAAAAAGGCAAAATTCAGATCTAAGTTTCTTGACCACCAGTGCTCTTTTCAGTATTCCACACTTCCAATCTTACCTATACTATCTACAATGAAAACTGAACCAACAAGTTAAAATAGAAAGGTTCTGTTCTAGCTGAGTCCCCAAAAAAGAAAGAGAATGAAATGATGAAATGATGAGGAGCATATAAATGAAGGTCAAATTGTGGTGGAGATGTAAACGAATTCAGATGATCTTTCAATGTATTACCAAAAGACTCATTTCCAAAGCTACTATTATATCACAAAAATACCAGTGGTTCAGTAGCATTTCACAGCTAAGTGGTGCAGCGGATAAAGCACCAGTGCAGGAGTCAGAAGGACCTTACTTCAAATCTCACCTCAGACACTTGATACTCACTAGCTGTGTGAACTTGGGCAAGTCAATTAACCCCAACTGCCTCATCCTGGGTCACCTCTAGTCATCCTGATGAATATCTGGTCACTGGATTCAGATGGCTCTGGAGGAGAAGTGAGGCTGGTGACCTGCACAGCCCTCCCTCACTCAAAACAAAGTCAAGTGAAAGTCATGTCATTATTTCTCTGATGGCATGGCCTTCTTCAACAATGGACGAACACACACACACACACACACACACACACACACACACACACACACACACATCCCAGTATAACTAGAACAATAAAAACATCTTAGTCTAAGCCTTTTAAAGTTAACAACGCCCTACAACTGGTGTCTTCTTATATACTAAATATAGTTGGAGCTGGTACCTTGTTGATGTTTTTCAGCAATGGGTATCAACACTTCCCTTGCCAACAGGTATTAACTGGCTACTGAGACTCAATTAGGGTTAAAGGAAGGTGGGCAGAAAAACAACACTGCTAAAGTAGTTGGCTAAATTTTGTTTCCAGAGAAAATATAATGAATTATACCTCTCACCTTTCAAGAGAGGCAGAGGACGCTGTGAAGGTCAAATGTCATATACATGATAAGTCAGGAATATTATATAGGTTGTTTTAGTTTATTTCTTTTTCTCTGTTATGAAGGAGGGTGAATGAAATCTAGAAATTGTTGTTTCCACATACAAAAGACATCAACAAAACTTATCTTTAAAATGAATGAATAAATAAAGCAATTTGCTAGGAGAAAACTCAAGATCTGCTGTTCTACTGGCCATCTGTAGAATAACAGGAGGATGGGGATTAACTACTGCAATAAATGAGGTTGGGACAGCTAGGTGGCACAGGGCATAGAGCACTGGCCCTGGAGTCAGGAGAACCTGAGTTCAAATCTGACCTGAGAGACTTGACACTTACTAGCTCTTTGTGACCCTGGGCAAGTCACTTAACCCTAATTGCTTTGCAAGAACAAAATATAATAAATGAGGTCAAAATCTGAAGCTTTTCACAGAATTCAGGTTGAATCTATAACTATCAATAAAGTTAAACCACAGAAAACATCATAGCAGTAGGTATAAAGTAAAGTCTAGATCTGTGGGTATTTATAAAACCCTAGCAGGCACAAAGTGTGTATTACCCAGGTTGCTCTGAAAAAGGTATTAAGAACCATGGTTTTTGCATTTTTATGTTATTACCCCTCAGAGGGCCCAGTACAGGTGTTTGCACATAGTAAGCATTTTATTTATTTGCTTTTAAAAAAATTATTCCAGGGACGGAGCCAAGATGGCAGAGTAGAAGGATGGACCTGTTCTAGCTCTAATGCCATAGCGCATAAAATACCTGTAAAAAATGACCCTAAACAAATTCTAGAGCACCAGAAGCTACAAGACAACATAGCGAAAGAGATTTCCAGTCCAAGACAGCCTGTAGGGCTGACAGGAAAGGTCTATTGCACAAGCTTGGATCAGAGCACAGCCCAGCCTTGGCTATGCTGTGGACAGAACTGGAGCAGGCTTCAGGGTACATAATCATGGGCAGCAGCTGTGATTCCCCATTTTTCTCAACCCACAAATGCCAGACAGCTTCAAAGGTCAGTGCAAAAGCTCTTTCACCTAGGTGAGAAGGGAGTGAGGTCTAGCTAGGCCCCAGGGAAGAAGCAGCCACTGCTGAAGCAGCATCCATTTTTGAAGCCCTTGGCCTAAAGACCTTGGGGGAATCGAACCGCTGATCTGAGTCTCAGTTCTTAATGGCAGCCCTGGGGTGAGGAGGAGCACTGGTATGGTGGAGCTGGTGATGACTTTGGAGAGGAAATCTTACTCGCAGATCCTGGGCACAAAAGTTTGTGGTTGCTTCCAGACCAGAGTGCAGGCCAGGAGAGGGGTAAATACCTCTCCCTTGCTTGTGCCCCCTTGGAGGACCTGAGAACTTACAAGGCCCCAGAGTATACCTTCCACTTCACAAAGGACTCAAAAGTCAAGTAACTGGCTGGGAAAATGCCCAAAAAAGGAAAAAAATATAAGACCAGAGAAAGTTACTTTCTTGGTGAAAAGGTATTTTCTTCTATCCTTTCAGATGAGGAAGAACCAAGCATACCGTCAGAGGAAGACCTAAAAGTCAAGGCTTCTACAACTAATACCTCCAAAACAATATGCAATGGCCTCAGGCTACAGAAGAGCTCAAAAAGAATTTTGAAAATCAAGTAGGAGAGGTGGAGGAAAAACTGGGAAGAGAAATGAGAGAGATGCAAGAAAACAACGAAAAAATGAGTCAACAGTTTGCTAAAGGAGACCCAAAAAAATGCTGAAGAAATAACAGCTTTAAAAACAGACTAACCTAAATGGCAAAAGAAGTCCAAAAAGCTAATGAGGAGAAGAATGTTTTAAAAAGCAGAATTAACAAAATGGAAAAGGAGGTTCAAAAAACTCACTGAAGAAAATAGTTCTTTAAACATTAGAATGGAACAGCCAGAAACTAATGACTTTATGAGAAACCAAGAAATTATAAAACAAAACCAAAACAATGAAAAAATAGAAGACAATGTGAAATACCTCACTGGAAAAACAACTGACCTGTAAAATGGATCCAGGAGAGACAATTTAAAAATTATGGGACTACCTAATCAAAAAAAGAACTTGGACATCATCTTTCATGAAATTATCAAGGAAAACTGCCCTGATATTCTAGAATCAGAGGTAAAATAAATATTGAAAGAATCTACCCATCACCTCCTGAAAGAAGGTTTCCCAAAAGGAAAACTCCTAGGAATATTGTAGCCAAATTCCTGAGTTCTCAGATCAAGGAGAAAATATTGCAAGCAGTCAGAGAGAAACAATTTGAGTATTGTGGAAATATAATCAGGATAACACAGGATCTGGCAGCTTTTACATTAAGGGATCAAAGGGCTTGGAATATGACATTCCACAAGTCAAAGGCACTAGGATTAAAACCAAGAATCACCTACCCAGAAAAACTGAGTATAATACTTCAGGGGAAAAAAACAGTCATTCAATGAAAGAGAGGACTTTCAAGCATTCATAATGAAAAGAACAGAGCTAAATAGAAAATATGACTTTCAAACACAAGAATCAAGAGAAGCATGAAAAGGTAAACAGGAAATAGAAATCATAAGGGACTTAATAAAGTGCACTGTCTACATTCCTACATGAAAAGATAATATTTGCAATTCCTGAAACTTTTCTCAGTATTTGAGTAGTTGGAGGAATTATATACACATATATAGACAGAGGGCAGAGGGTGAGTTGAATAGGAAGGGATGATATCTAAAAAAATAAAATTAAGGGGTAAAAGAGGAATATATTGGGAGGAGAAAGGGAGAAATGGAATGGGGCAAGTTATTTCTCATAAAAGAGGCAAGATAAAGCTTTTTCAATAGAGGAGAAAAGGGGAGAGGTGAGAGGGGGGAAAAGTGAAGTTTACTCTTATCACATTTGGCTTAAGGAGGGAATAACATGAACAGTCAATTTGGTATGAAAATCTATTTTACACTATAGGAAAGTAGGGGAGAAGGGCGTAAGTGGGGTGTGTGGGAGGATGATGGAAAGGAGGGCAAATGGGAGGAGGGAGTAATTAGAAGTAAACACTTTTCGGGAGGGATGAGATCAAAAGAGAGAATAGAATAAATGAGGGACAGGATAGGATGGAGGGAAATATAGTTAAGTCTTTCACAACATGGCTATTATGGAAGTCGTCTGCATAACTACACATGTATAGCCTATATTAAATTACTTGCTGTCTCAGTGGGAATGGGAAGGGCAGACTGGGCGAAGGGGTAATCAGAATGCACGGTGTCCTGGGATGGAGGGGAGGGGAGAGATGGGGAGAAAATTTGGAACTCAAAATCTTGTGGAAATGAATGTTGAAAATTAGAAGTAAATGAATTTTTAAAATTATTCAAATTTTTTTAAATTATCAAGGTTTTCAATTAATTTTTTTCTTCCTTTCCAGTCTACCAGGGGGAAAAAGAATGAAAAACAATCCCACTGCAACAAATATGAATAACCAAGCAAAAAAATAAATGTCCCATGTTGACCATGTCCAAAATGCATGTCTCAGTGAGCATATTAGTCCATTAACCTCTCTGTTAGAAGGTGGGTAACATTATTCATAATCAGTCCTCCGCAATTAGAGTTGATAATTACATTGGATTAAATTTCTTAAGTCTTCTAAAAACTTTTTTTTAAACAATGTGAGTGTGCTGAGGTAGGCCAGAATGGGAATGTGACCTATGACTCTCGCAGAGAATGTAAACTACTTTGAGTAAATGTAAACAGCCAAACTAACTAACCCATGGGAACACTTGCATGTGATCCTGAGCCATACCTGGACTATCCCTGTTTTGTTCTGTTTTTATATAATACTTGACCTGGCCTAGGGTTGGTACAGGGATCCATGATGTTACTTTGTCCTCTTGCTGCCCAGAAGACTGGTCTCTTGTGAGCATACTCCTCCAATTAACCTAACTAACTTTATTAAAACACATTAATATCCAAGATGGTATATGCCCCTCTTTGTTTTGTATCCCAGTATTCTTTTGGAGGGCATGCCACCCCACAATTGGCATAATTACGGCAGAACAGATCTGCTCCCTTACATTTGGTGTAGTGGGTAGAATAGTTTGCCTCCTTACAGTAAGTTGGTCTCAGGATTCTGCTCATGTCACTCTTTATCAGTTCATATAAGTCTTTCCAGGTTTCTCTGAAATGATCTTTCATTGTTTCTTATAGCACAATACTATCCCAATTCAAATATGCCACAATTTGTGCTATCATTTAATCATTTTATTTACTTTCAAATTTTAAAGATCTCTTGACTTCATCCATGTCAGTAGGCACTCTACCCCTTTGCACAACGCAACCCTGCACATTTCACCTCAGTACTGGCAGGTCAATGGTAAAGTTCTTGAGAGGGGTGTTGTGGAAAGATAACTGGAGGTAGTGTTAGAGCACTTGGGTTCAAATTCCAACTGTGAATTACTATTAAATTCATCTCTCTAACACTCTTCTGCTACTAATGTAGCTTTTTGCATAGAAGGGAATAGTGAGAATATTGAGTCTAGTTTAGACTTCATCAAATTCTCCTAAGAGAACAGTCTCATCCCAGACCTGCCTTTAAAGGCAGCCTAAGTCAGCCCAGTGCTGGCTTTATGAGGACTCTGGCCTCCAAATCTCTGGGTTCAAGGACAGCTTTTTGATAGTAGTAGTTTTAAAAGCTTGAACAAGAAGGGACAGAGGAAAGCTGGGTATAAGAATAGTTGGCTGGAAAACATGTAAATTAAATTAGATTCTCTTGGAACCAGACTCCATATATTCAAAAGCTTTTCCAGAAGAGGCAAATATGGGGAACTAAAAAAGTTTAAAATTGACTATCCCAAGACTGGAAAAGAAGGCCTTACCTTATTTCTGGCTATAAAACTAAAAACAAGTAGTATCGGTAGGAGTGGTGGCACAGCTAGGTGGTGTAGTGGATGGCAGAGTTCCAGTCTGGAGTCAGAAAGACTCCTTCCTCTCCTTCAAATCTAGCCTCAGAAACTAACTACCTATGTGACCCTGGGCAAATAAATTACTTAACCTTGTTTGTCTCAGTTTTCTCATCTGTAAAATGAGTCAGAGAAGGAAATGGCAAAACACTCTTGAATCTTTGTCAAGAAAACCCCAAATGGGGTCATGAAGAATTGGACATGACTGAAACAAGTGAACAACAAAAAGTATGTGAGGGGCCCTTTGACTACAAACAGATGCCCACGTTTTACCCTATAGCTATATTTAAGAACAATAAGTAAAATCTGGTCATAAATACCAGAAGAAGAATATACAGGCCAAAGCAATAACACTTAAAAGTGTTCCCTCCCCAAACTTAATTCATTAAACACAAGCTGCAATTTATTTTAGATGATCAATACAACTTCTGATGCATGGAAGGAGGAGTTATCAATTATTAACAACAGCTTTCACTACTGTAACCCAAACATAGTAGACATATACTCATACCAGACGACTTAGATCCTAGGGCAACAGGTCCAACGCGGCGAGTGGTTCCCATTGCAATGTTTCTTCGTGAGCTTGGGGGGGCCTTTGAAGATGTAGAAGAGCTGGCTGAAGGAGGCCTGTTCCCATCCACAGAGTCTTCATCATCAAAATTCTTATCTGAAGAGAATGGAGAAAAGAAAAAAACATAAAAACAAAATATTTTCTAACTGAAACTTGAAGCAATAAATAGCCTCTATGGATAGATGCCACCTTGCTGATATAGCAGACAGGATCTACAGTGGACAAGAGTTTGAGTCAGAAAAGCTGTGTTTACTTCCCAAATCTGCCACTTATTGAGGTGCTTGTCCCCACACAACCATTTCCTATCTGTCAAAGAGAGAAAATAATAGTTCTACTTCCTATCTCATGGGCTTGTGAGGGGGAAAGCCTTAAAGAAAGGTAAAAATGAGTGTGCTTAATTAGTTGAAAAGATTACAAATGCCAAGGAAGTTGAGGATGAAATAACACTAAATGTAGATGTAAGTTCACTAGTGACTTTAGAGCACTTAGCAGAGAATAAAAGAAACTCAGTTTCTTCATTCAAAAGTTTCATTCAAACTTTTTCTATCTTCTCAGATCCTAAGCTCAAAATTCATAAGTATCAAAGAGTCAATGACTAGATACAAGTTAAAGTATACAAACTATTTATGCATTGTGCACCCAGAAACACATAACCAAATCCAATCATGGCAACTGTCACAGTTTGAATGCAGATTCTGTCCCAGTGTAAGTGTGGCCAACTCACTTTAACCTCAGTGGATTGTAGTTCCCTTATCTGTAAAATGAGTAGGTTGGACAATCACACCTCCAAAATTCCTTCCAGATCTAAACCTACAATCCTACGTAAATAATCAACTCAGTAAAAATACATATGGAGATTCACTGACCAAATCAGCCACCTTGATAGTTAATGTACCAGCTTATTATACATAAACAGCCTAGGGTGAGCTGTCACAGGGTGTATGTTTCAGATGAAAAATTTCCTTAATATAATGGCTCAGTAAAATGCCCTGGAGAACTGTCCAATGGCAGATAATCAGTGAACTTGGGATTAATCATCTGATGATTATATGTTTAGAACATTACACTTTAAAAATAGGCTCCCTAAGGGTAAAGGCTCTCGTGTAGTTACAGGGGAAGCAATATAAGTCCAAACAGTTTTATTCTATCTTTTCTTTAACAACTGTTTCATCTATAGATTCTTTAAAGACCCCCTTTTCAGATAATATCTTAAGCAATCTATCAGCAGTAACAAGATGTTAGAAGTCAGCTTGGTGCAAAAGTGGAAAAGAAATAATATTAGTGACTGATAAAATCTTAATCAATTTTAATCTAATCTTACTTTCAAAGTTCTTTTAAAGAGGCTTCCTTTGTTATATTAGCTAAGTTATTTAAAAACCAGTTTTGTAGCTTAAAATATAGAGGCTATTAGGTGGTACTGTGGATAGACCTGAATTAAAATTCAACCTCGGATACTTAGCAGCTGTGTGACCCTGGAAAAGTCACTTTTGAAGTAGTCCAAATGTAAATGAGGGTCTGTACAAGAGTGGTGGCAGTGTCAGAGAAGGTAAGGGGGTGTATTTTACAGAGCTGTTGCAAGGTAAAATCTACAGATTTTGGCAACAGATTGGACCCATTTAGTTAAAGTCTGCTTCAGACATCAATCCCTTGATCTCTCCGCAGCCTTTGACACTATCTTTCCTTGATAACTCTTTCCTTCATAGACTAATAATTGGAAAGGGAAGGAGTAGGTTATAAATGGCTTTGAACACCAAACACAGGATTTGATATTTAATCCTGGAGGTGAAAGGGAACCAGTGGAGTTTATTAAGGGAGGGAGGGAGCCAGGTCAATCAATTAATCAACATTTATTAAGCAACTACTAGGTATAAGGCACTGTGCTAAAGCCTCAGTGAAAGTCAGAAGATGGAAAGAAAAGAAATGGAAAAGTTAGACATATAAGATAAAAACAAATTTGTTGTCTTTGGATCAAGCACTTCACATAGCAGGTGGGAAAGATGGGTAGCTTTACTGTGAAACACTGGGGATGGTGAGTTGAGGGAAATAATAAAAGATGTGTTCTTGCCCCACCTGCCCCCAACTGGTCTGAATGATAACAGCTACAGGTTCAGGATCACTGGGACATGAGGACAAGACCAGTACAGATTTAAACAATGAGGAGTGAGTTCTGGAAGATTTTCATTATCCATATGAATTGAACCTCAGGGTAGAGTTTTCTCAAGATTTTAGGCAGTTCACCCAAAGGGATAGATGCTAGGAGCTGAAAGAATGATGTTACTCCCTCTCCCCCAAGGCTGGAAACCAGGTAGGAGGCTACACGGAATGGCCAAGAAGTATTCATCCTGCAAGCCAGAACAAGAACTCAATCCACATGATTCCTTACTTGTGCTAAAATCAGATTTTTAAGCCAATGTGCAGTGGGTTTTTTTTTTTTAAAAGAAGGATCATTTTTGATTCACAGGATCTACTGTCACTTTCTGAAAGATGAAAACCCTGATGTGTTTCAGAGTCACACTATCCTCCAGTCACTTTACTTACACACTATCCTCCCTGCTAATTCTCTTCCAAGAGAATTCTGCCAAAGGTATGTAAAAATCTGTTTCAAAAGGATGATCTATTTTTGCAGCTAGTGTCTGTGGTAAAGGCCTCATTTCTAAAATATATAGAGAACTGAGTCAAATGCACAAAAATACAAATCATTCCCCAATTGATAAATGGTCAAAGGATATGAACAGGCAATTTTCTGAGGAAGAAATTAAAGATCTCTATAGTCATATGAAAAAAATGCTCTAAATCACTATTGATTAGAGAAAAGCAAATCAAAACAACTTTGAGGTACCACATCACACCTATCAGATTGGCAAACATGACAAAACAGGAAGATGATAAATGCTGGAGAGGATGTGGGAGAGTTGGAACACTAATTCATTGTTGGTGGAGCTGTGAGCTGATCCAACCATTCTGGAGAGGAATTTGGAACTATGCCCAAATGGCTACAAAAATATGCATACCCTTTGACTCAGCAATATTGCTTCTAGGACTGTATTCCAAAGAGATCATAAAAATGGGAAAGGGTCCCACATGTACAAAAATATTTATAGCAGCTCTCTTTGTGGTGGCTAAAAACTGGAAATCAAGGGGATGCCCATCAATTGGGGAATGGTTGAATAAATAATGGTGTATGAATGTAATGGAATACTATTGTGCTATCAGAAACAATGAACAGGAAGACTTCAGAGAGACCTGGAAAGACTTCTATGCTCTGATGCTGAGTGAAAGGAGCAGAACCAGGAGACCTTTGTGCACAGCAACAACCACAGTGTACAAGAGTTTTTTCTGGTAGACTTAGAACTTCATTGCAACACAAGGACTTAAAAAAAATCCCAATGGTCTTTTAAGGCAAAATGCCTTCCACATCCAGAGAAAGAACTATGGAATTCAATCCCAGGATGTAGCAGATCATTTTCTTTTATATTATGTTTTGGTCTGTTATTTGATTTCTCCCATTCATTTTAATTCTTCTACACAGCATGACTATAGTGAAAATGTATTTAATAGGAATATATATGTAGAACATATATAAAATTGTATGCCATCTCAGGGAGGGAAAGGGAAGGTGGGGGGAGGGAGGGGAAAAAATCTAAGTTATATGGTTGTAGAACACTGAAAAGAAATAAAATTAATAAAAAAATAATTTAAAAAAAAGGATGCTCTAACAAAGCATTGACAGTACAGAATACTTTAGGGATGTCTTTGTATGTATCCCGGTGATTCCTCTCCTTTCTTCTTCTTCAATACCTCCTTCTCCATTCCACCCAAGCCTAATTTATTAGGGAATATACCCCTAAAGAGTCCAACCAGTTCTGAGGAGATTTTGGGAACCCTTTGGTCCTTCCTTTTATCGTGTGGAGAATGAAAGAGAACCTGGAACGTACATAAAAATCTGGAAAAGGGGGATGATGGGAGAAGAGTATGTCAGGAACAAGGGTTTCCAAGTTATGGAAGGGGGAAAAAAAACAAGGGAAGTAGCAGTAATAAAGGCAGCAACTGACAGGCACTTGCTAAGGGTTCATAAAACAAACCAGGGACCTTGTTAGTCTCATTTATCTGGGGGATGGTATTTTGAATACTGCCACTGGACCAAAAGCCAAGAGAAAATCCAGACTGGGTACAGAGATGCCAGACAGAACGAAGAGATCAGAGCCAAAGAGTTAAAGGGAAAGATGCCTGCACTGTTTAATGAGGTTCTCATCACCACTCATTCTACTGGGATTTCACCTATTAATGTTGTAAATTTTGGAAAGAAATTGTGACTGTGAATCTCTGGGGAGCTGAGGGGGTGGGTATGGGGAGAGAAATGAACAGCATCACTGGAATGTGGATTACAACTATTCCCTTGCTAACCTGGACTAAGTGTTTCTCACCTGTTCCATGAATTTCAATAACATTTGCTCTATACTCTATGTCTTTCTTGCCTGGAGTATTTCAGGAGAATGAAATACCCCCTAGGTAGATGTCAAGAAATCAGTCAAATTCAACAATTTTCACAGTGACTTGTGGGTTATTACTAGGCCTTCAAAACTGAACTGGGTCTAATGTGAGGTCACAGTCCACAGTAATGAAGCAAAAGTGAGACATGTAACGTCAAACTGCTGGGGAATAGCAGTCACACATCCTATGTAGGAAGTACTTAATAAGTAAATACTAACCTGTCCTGTATATGTTAAACACTTAAATATAATAGACTTTGAGTGATACAGAAAGAAGCATACTTGACTTCCTGGAATTAACTTCTCTTCCCTGGTGTAACTCTTTCTAGAAAGCCATGCTGTGTCCCATGATGTTAAAAAGACTTTGGGATTTTAAGAGCTACTTCCAGGTGAGGCTGAGGACTAATCTAACCTAATATGAAGGTAGTTCTGAGAATAAACTACAGTTAACTAAAAACAAACAAGCTGTTTCCATGACTCAGTCACCTACAGCCAGGGAGTCAAATATATATGGAATTTGTGATCATGAAGGCCAGGGTGTTCTAAATTCCCTGAACTCTGCTACCTGGCTCTGAGACCAAGAGTCTCAAATATTTACCACTGCCAGTTTGCAAAAGAAAAGTACAGTTATAGTTTTCTCTTTTTTTTGAGCGGTCTGAGCAGTTCTAAACTTTACCTCTTTTATGTTTCATTGTCTTTCATTCTAATGAAAAAAACAGTCATGCATAGAATGACAGGATAGCATATTTAAAACTGGAAGGCCCTTTTGCAATCATTTTGTCTTACTTTAAAGATGAAGAGGACTAAAGTAATTGCCCAATGTCATACAAATGATAAATACTGGAGTTGAGATTTGAACCAGAGTCCTCCAACTTCAGATTAATTGTTCTTTTACACAACACTTCTAACCAGTAATCTGATCAAAATACTATTACAACTATAGATGAGATTAAAATCTCTGGGTCCTATTACATGACCATATTCTCACAAAACAAAGACTCAGAAGAGACGTTTTCTCAGCCTTGTTCTGCCACTAATTGGTTGTGTGTGATTGCTGACAAGTCATATGAACCACTATATGCTTCAACTTACTCATCTATTAAAAACTTTGCAGTCAGACTAAATACTCCCAGAGACTCTTCCAGCTCTAAACAGCCTCTGAGATTAATTGGCTCTAGACACATTAGTGCTGCCTTGAGGCTTACTCCCTGATATAATTACAGTAAACAAAAGAGCACTGAAAAAGGAAGAAAGAAACAAGTATTTATTAGGTCCTAATATGTGACAGGTGCTCTGCTAAAGCACTTTACAAATACGATCTCATTTGATCCCCACAACAACTCTTCAAGGGAGATGTTATTCTTATTCCCATTTTGCAGATGAGGAAACTAAGGTCAGATTAAGTGACTTTCCCGGGGGTCACATACATAGTAAGTGTCTGAAGTCACACCTGAACTCAGGTCTTCTTGACTACAAGCCCCACATCAAAAAAATCCTAGAAAATATGGACAATCACGTAGGCTATTTAGAAATTTGCAAAGAGGGACTTTTGTATGTGTTTCCTTTAAGTTACTGTGGAAAAGATAAGTGGACAAAAATGGTACCCAAAAAATTATGTGGGGGTCTCACAGAGAGAGATTTTTACTTTGTGAATGGCCAACTACAATGGAATTTTTTAATAGTGTTGATATTAGGGGTTTAAGTAATTCTACTTCATAAGGTAAATATGTCATATGTCAAGAACTTCTCCCAGACAGGTCTATTTCTCTTATTTTTTAAAGCACTGTGAATCTCTCCTTCACCCCCATCACTCCTTACCTTATAAAATATTTATTTGCATCTTTCTATCTCTATCTTCCCAGTAGAATATAAGTTCCTTGATGAACGCAAGGGCCATGACCTTTCTTGTCCTTATATCCTTAGAACACTGTCCTGATCTCTTTTGACAGCTATGTCCATTGATATTAGGACCTAAACAGATACTATTCTTTATTTTGTAGCACTCAAGATCATATGATATGAACAATGAGTATTATATTTGCTAACATTTTATCTGGGGATAGCAGGAGCACTTGATCCATGGCATAAAGACATCAGAAGGAGAAGGGGCAGCATGATCTAGTTGGAAGGTACTGGATTTAGACTCAGATGCCCCAGGATTGTATCCTGGCCCTGCCATTCATCAGCTGTGTGACCTGGGGCCAAGTCATTCTGGAAATGGAGGTATCAAATAGATAGTTGTTCACCCACCCTCCCTCCAGATCTAGCTGACTCTTTGGTAAACATTGTCTCTTTCAAATATATGTGCGTGTGTGTGTGTATATATATGTATATATATATATACACACACACACATACACACACATGTGTGTATGTATGTACATACCTGCCAACTTTTTGAGAAGTTTCGCTGTGGGCAGGTGTTGTTGTAGAAGGAGAGAGAATAGTTCTTTTTCTAAATGCACACGCACGCACACACACGCATGCACACACGCACCATGCTTTCCTTCAATCAAGAAAGGGGAGCAACATTTAGAAACAAACTCAATAGCAACAACATCAAGAGTATCAGCAGAAATAGTCTACACAAAAATACTCCTTACATACCAGATGAGGAAACCAATCTGATCTGCCAAAGACATTGTTTCTTTCCTGATTC
Source organism: Notamacropus eugenii (assembly GCF_028372415.1). Lineage (NCBI taxonomy): Eukaryota > Metazoa > Chordata > Mammalia > Diprotodontia > Macropodidae > Notamacropus > Notamacropus eugenii. Next base: position 311,939,062 of record NC_092876.1, read on the forward strand.
ATGAAATCAGAATAGGGTAGCCTTTTCCTACTAACCTAAATGACCAAATTCAATCACTATGTGTCTTCCCAAAGAAAAGTTGGTTAGAAAACATTAATCTAACAAGAATTAACTTTTAAAAAATAACACGAAGTCTTTACTGGAATGGAAAACAAGTTTCTTACATCTTCCTTACCTATATGTCAGCCAAGACACCATTTCTCATACCTTAAAAAGGCCTGTTACTTAAGTGTCTATGAGATTCCATCTGATTTAAGTCCTAACATGAAGCAACAAGGAGGAAAAAGAAATAGATAAAACATTAAACTCAAAAAAATATTCCAGGAAGCAAATATTTCATCTTTCAAAAGTGCCTGCGTACATGTGCATGGGCTCAGACATACACATGCATACAGCATTAAAACTGGTACCTGATCATATGGAACCATATCCTCCCTTTCTCCTTTCTTAGCACCACAGTGGATATCATATACACCACAGGGTAGGTGGAACTGAAAGTAAAGTGGAAAGGGATCACTTCTCATATACTCAACTGGAACTACAATGATGGGAAGTCCCAAATCATTTGGTCACAAAAATAGGGACGTTCATCATGGAAGTCCTTCTATGTAAGAAGTTACCAACTATTTTTTCAAGCTTACCATAATTACCAGTGAAAAGCTCAATACAAAGACTAAATTTTCAGATACAAAATGTTTTTTCCTCCTTAAGTAGGCCCTAGTTCTAAGAAGACTCAATGATAATCTTGGAAGTACAGGAGCTATGGAAAGTAACCCTCCACTAAAGAACTGTTCTTATTAAGAACAGCCTATCTCCTTAACAATCCATGTCAAGATCTACTACGCTATCTTTGGAGGAGGAGGCTACTTCCTTCTCGAAGGACAGCAGCTTAATTGTGCATTTTAAGATGAGTAGTAGTATGCTTCTGCTTCTAATGGCTTGGTCTGAAATATTCAGAAAAGTGGGAGTGCTTAAACAAGCACAGCAAAAGAAACATCACTCTTGCTGGAATTCCTATTTTTAAAAAAATGGAAATGATGTCCAACTCACAGTGGTACAGCAGCAGATTTTTCTTAGGGAAGTTATTATCAAAGTAATAAATCCTTAACAAAAGTCTGTTTAATTCAATTACTTAATAAAGAATAAAAGGCAGCACGGTGAGGTCCAAGGAGACATGCATTCAGGTCTTAACTGGGAGGCATACTATATGTGTAATACAGAGAAAATCATTTAACCTCTCAAAGCTGCGGCAGCTTTCTAAGATTACCAAGTGCACAAGTATCAACTTGCATTAATAGAGGAAATATTCTCATCGGGGAGGTCCTACCACCAGTGAAATCACCTTATCTATAAAAATAAGCTCCTCTAAAGTTCATGAACTAACACAATACTCATATAAACTAACCTACCATGACAGTATCTTAATTTAACTAATTTTTTTTGCAAATAACTAATATTTTCAAAAGTTACATATTTACTTTTTTGTAAACTGAAGTATTTAAATGCTCTAGCAAAGCTTGGATTTAAAAGAGATTCTAAAAGAAACACTTTTTATATAAGAAAAAGCTTTCTATAACCCATATTTGCACCCCTAAATGTAATCTTCTGATACAGCTGGATCATAATACACTAGATTTTGTTAACTGAAGTAAAGTTATATGATGATTCTCCTCTAAGAGACAGAGAAATTAAGAGTCAGATAGTTTGAACAATTTGTATTGACGTCAAAGTCAGGCAATAGCTGAACTAAGATTAGAATTCAGGATTTTTTATTCATTATCACCACAGAGTATCTATTTAAACACCCACACAGTTGCAGCTTCACTCTGATTCACAAGCCTATTTTAAAACCATTAAGTTGTATTGTGATATTGTGAATTTAAGATCTAAAACTGGTAATAGTTATCCCTAGCAATGACAGTGCAATGTCTTTCTGCCTAGGAAGATACTGGAATCTGGCTTCTCTGAAGGTCCGTGGAAACAGAAAAGATTCCAACCTGCTGAGAAAAGCAATGATAAATGCACAGGGATTTTGCAGCTCACCACTCAGTCAGAAATTATATTGTGTTTACATAGGTCTAACATGAAATGTTTTAATCACCTTTGAACCAGCAGTTTAAAGACCTTTCCACTAGTGGGAGAATCTTTTAAAATGCATCCAGTCCTAGGAACCACACCTAACAAGGAAGAAGACAGCATTTAGAGGGCTGGTGGAGGAGTAGACAACCATAAAGCAATGGGAATGGTAAAGTATACTTGTTAAGCAACATCTTCTATATAACTGATTACAGCTGCACCACAAAAATGATGTTGGACTAAAATAAACATATTGCTGTTATTTATCTATTTTCAAAGAGCACCAATGATATCACAGGGTGATATCTTAATTCACATGTGAATTGGATTTAAGTGAAAGACAGTTGCACAAAGTCATAAAGCCTCACTCTCTCTTCCAGAGTCATCAAAGTCCAATGACAAGACAAAAGTCAAGATGGCCCAGGATACAGTGGAAGACCTTGGTATCTTTAATGACTAAGAGCTAAGTATTCCACGGTATCTGTTTTCAGCCGTCTTCATAGCTACTGGAACAAAATGTTCTCATCTGCTCATTTTGCCCAGGAAAGTCTTCACATGCTCAGGGTAGACATCCCTCAACCTCACTGATGGGTTTGAAGCCTGTCAGTTACCATAATAGTCCATGAAAGTGATCTACAAGATCTTTTTCAGCTCTAACCATTTTATCCTAAAGGTAATGGATAACACTGGTCTGATTTGTGTTTAAGGAAAATTACTTTAGCAGCAGTTTATAGGAAAGACTGGAGTAGAAAAATACTTGAGGTAGGGAGGCTAATTAGGTTCTCAAATATTACCTTTGAAACACAGTAAAAAAAAACAACCCAGTAAACATGAATTTCTACTAAGTATTTTATTTCTTTTGGGCAGTTAGGTGTCACAGAGTAGACAAAACACTGAAATTGGAATCAAGAAGACTCATCTTCATGAGTTCAAATCTGAGCTCAGGCACTTACTTGCTGTGTGACCCTGGACAAGTCACTTATCCTATTTGCCTCAGTTTCCTCATCTATAAAATGAGCTAGATAAAGAAAAGGCAAACCACTCCAGCATCTTTGCCAAGAAAACTCTAAATGAAGTCATGAAAAGTCAGATACGACTAAACAACAACAATTATATTTGTCTATTTACACATAAAATAGGTATCATTTTGATATGTAAAAATATACGCATGAGTGTGTGTGTGTGCAGACACATAGCTATCCCATTAGAAAATAAATTGTCCTAACCAAAAACTTACTAGATTGGGAGGAAAGCTTTTAATACAATAATTTCTAGTTTACCAGTTTAACTTAAAGTGATTTAGGATAATAGGATTAAGAGCTGAAAGTTGTGGATCTTGGAGCCTATTTGGCTAGGTTATTTACATAAGTTTATAAAAGTAATAAGCAGTAGATCCAGGATAAGAATTCAAGGCCCTCTGACTCCAAATTCAGTGTTTTTTCCATTATACTAAATTCAGTCTCATTTCTCATTAATTCAGCCGCATCTACGCATCTGTCTTGACCTTAAACATTTGATAGTTTTGACCACCCTTTCCTGAATATGGTCTGTTTTCAAGATTTTGGGGATACTGCTCTTCTCCAACTTCTACCTTTCTGACCATCCCTTCTCACTCTCCTCTGCTAGATTTACATAATGTTGCTTAACCATGGGCATACCTTCAAGGCTCCAAATTGTGCTCTTTTTTCCTCAACTATACTCTCTCTCAAGATGAGCTCATCATCTCCCATGGGTTTAGTTATCAGAAGACAACTATGTCAATGATATTCAGGATCATGTTTCCAGCCCCAATTTCTATATTAGATTCTAATTTCACATTATAAATTGTCTACTGGACATTTCAAACTGGTGCCCCATAGATATTTTCTATAAACACCTTAAACTTAACTGTCAAACTAAACTTAAACTGTTCAAAACAGAACTCATGTGTTGTTATTCAGTCGTTTTCAGTCATGTGTGACTGTCTGTGACACCATTTGGGGTTTTCTTGGCAGAGATAATGGAATGGCTTGCCATTTCCTTGTCTATCTCATTTTACAGATGAGGAAAATGAGGCAAACAGAGTAAAGTGACATGTAACTAGTGTCTCAGGCCAGATTTGAATTCCCAAAGGTCTTCCTGACTCCAGGCTCAGCACATTATCCACTTTACTACTTTGCTGCATCACTGTTTTTCCTCAAACCAACTCCTCTGAATTTCTCTATTTCTTTAAAGGTCATGACCAAGTCTCTCAAGTTTATAATCTCTGCATTATTTTTCACTCCTCACTCTCTCTCATCTCAAAAATCCACTCAGTTACCAAATCTTGTCATTTCTACTTCTATAACACCTCTCACATCTGTCCCCTTCTCAGTACCTACAAAGCTGCTACTATAATTCAAGATCTCATCACTCCTCACACTAGACAGTCAAAATGACCTCTTTTTAAAGTCTTCCCTTCCTGAAGTCTCTTCTCATTCAGTCTATCATCCACATGGCTGCCAAAGTGATTTTACTTAAGGGCAGGTCTGACCACATCACCTTACTCAAAAAACTCCCATGGCTAGTTCCCTATTACTTCTAAGATAAAATATATCTTCTATTTAGCTTGTAAATCCCTCTGTCTAGTATCATTATACACTAGTTCCTTTACCTCACTATGCAGCATAGACAAACTTGACTTCTTTCTTCCTACCATCATACCTCCTTGCAGAATTCCTTACTTCCTTCATCAATTCAAACACCACCCTCTACGTGAACTCTTTCCTACCTGCTAGTGCCCTCCCAAGCTAAAATACCTTTTATTTGGTTTGTATTTACTCTGTATAAACTTATATGTGTATGAACTGTGTACTGTAAAAAAAAATAAGGCCCTTGAAATCATGGATGGTTTAATTATTCTATTTATACATATATCATGTAATAGTTTATAGGCAATTAACATGTGCTTGTTAACTGAGTAATCTGAGACTGGACATGTAGTACCATAAATCTTCAAATCAGTGTTTTCCTAATTGTTAAGAAACTGATGAGAAAATTTGACCTTTAGTCTCTGATTAATCTTTCGCATTTGTAAAACAACATGATGCTCAGCTTTTTCTCCAAGTAAACCAAAACGTAGATATCATCTTAACAAAGGTTTCTTCAGAATAACATTAAACATTTTACCTCATCCTATCTTAATCTTCATATTCCATAATAGAAACAAAGACATACAAAGGGGAAACTACTCCTTCAGAGAAAGAGATACAGAAAAGTCACAAAGTTCATAAACAACACAGACTTTTTTTTTCAACACTAAAATGACAAAATGGCCACTGGTTCATTTCTAATACAAGATGTTGCTTTCATTATCAGTTCCATAGTTTGATATCCCTGTGCAATTATAAACCAGCTATACTAGAATCTTAATTGCACTAAAAATAAGACTTGAACAAAAGCAGGCACTTATTATATATGGTTATAATACTTAGAAGACATGACTTGATCCACTTTAGATCAAAATCTATATTTAATAAACCATTTTATAATTGAGTCTTCCTGTATATTATTTAGAAACTACTTTCTTCTATTTTCATCTTTACTTGGCCAATATTCACCCTCCTAATCAAGAATAAAAACTCATATTAACGTGGAGCTTTATGTTGAGAAAGACATTCACATCTGATTCTAACAACAATCTGTGCATTTTACAGACGATGAAATTTAGGCCTGAAGACACTATTAAAACACTGTCCCAGCGGATTCCTGGGCAAAGGAGGTTTTCCATTCCTAGTTCCATTGCAAAAATGTGGCAAAGGCCTTTAGTCTCATTGCCATTGTTGCTCAATATAAAAACTACAAATAATCATATCTCCTACCACTTCTCTTCCTCTTTTGAATGTTCAGAGAATTCAAGAAAACATGTCTGGTAAAAAGTGCTTTGAAATACTAGGATGAAAGATACTGCATAAACAACAAAGTATTATTAACTCTACCTTACCAGAGCACGTTTTCTTTTGAAGTTCTGTCCTTAAGTTTATAAGATACCTAAGAGGGCAATATTCTGCTTTAAGAGGATAGGAAGGGATATTTAAAACACATTTGGTTAGGCTTACCCAAGTGGGGTGAATCAAGCATGAAGTGTGTATCTTTCTCACTGCTTTCAGTGTGCTGAATCTCCAAATTATTCAAGACCCTTCAAACACAGAGAAAAGACCTAAAAATCAAACTAAGTCTTTCTCTTGTTTGGGGGTTTAAGGAAGTGGAAACATTTAGGAAACAAATGGAAATAGAAGCACTTAACTCTCATCTGTAAAATCAAACTAGGCATCTATGGAGCTGGTAATAATCATTTGACTAGTTCTTTTTAGCCATCAAATATTAAATCTACTTTATTAACCAAGTGAATAGCTAGAATTAAACAAATTACACATATCTGGCATTTAATATTATCTTTAAAAAATATTAAGTGTTATATTTTTAAGGGTTTCTTATATAAAGTCTATCTTCTCCTGTAATCACAAATAAGGGCAAAACCTTGCCTCATTCTAAGGAACAGCACATATCTGTAAGCCATTATCCAATCAAATCAGGAAAATTAATTCAAGCCCAGGGTACATTCTATCTTGGAACCAGCAGTAGCATGCTACACAGACACATCTATCTAATATAGCTTTTATCCTGTTTCTCTGTCTGATCTCCAAGTCCCACCTGTTTCCTCATACTTATCTTGAATCCTGAATCCATACCTAGGTTTGTATACCTGAACTCTGTTTCTACCTGTGCTTTCCTATTCAGTTTGGTCCTATAGATATCGGTTCTCAGTTGAAATTGTTTGCTTGTGCTTTCCTTCTCAGAATGGACCACTGATACTGACCCTCATCATCCCAACTGCTATCCTCCCCATCTATAGAAACTGACCAAACATCTCTCTGTATGCCCCATGACTGACTGAAACACTAAACTCCAATCCTAGGCAAACTTTACCTATTCAGGCGCTAAAACTTGCTGATGTCTACCAACTTGTTCACATATTATGACCACAGCTTTTCCCGTAGGAGTAATAGGAACCACATGTTCCTTCTACACAGATTGGTCTCCCCACAACAATCTATGCAGTGGTCTAGTCATTCTTCAATTCCTCCTTGGCTCACTGTCATCCCAGCCCCTCCTATCCTGCCTTGATACTGGGAATGAGGAGTCAAGAAGGAAGAAAGAAAGACATGGTAAGAAAGAAGGGAGAAAAAGAGGTGAGTAGGGTGTATAGTAAGTGAAGTAAGAGGAGTATGAAGAGAAGGAACTCTACCCTCCTTTCTGAATTCTTTTCATTTTAAAGGTGACATTTAACGAGAAGGCACCACTTCTAAGTACGAATGCCTCACAATGTACATTTCATATGCATGCACCCATAATGCATCAAACTTCAAAAAACACTGTCCACAGTATGTATGAAGTGTGACCATACTTAAGGTGAGAGGGGCTGGTGAGGTCTCTCTGCACTTCCAGGAATAATCTCCTCAGGACAGAGTTCAAGGTGAAACTGCTTTTTCCTGTCATAGTCTTGAGAGATTTGGAGATATTACAGTTGGGCCACTAAATGTCAAAGAAGTTTAAGTGAGAGAAGCTTAAAAACACTTAGAATTTAAAATTCCCAAGAAGAAGAAAGTGAGCAATTCTGACACGTCAAAAATGTTTGCAATTTTATAAAGGAGATTGAAAAGCTCTGTCAAAGAGAACTGACACTGATATCAATCAGATGTCTGGGAGGAGCTGACAAGAGCCAGATGCTCTCAGTGCACCTCTGAAACTGAATTCATCACGTGTCATCTTTGATACATGTAATTATCTGGTCCTAGGTCAGTGATCCTCAGTCTATAAAATGGGACAACCAAGTATGGCATTTCCATTGTGTGAATAAGAATGCTACAAAAATGCACAAAGAAGATAATGCCATCCAAATTCTGAAAGATAGGAGTTTTTTTCAAATTTTTCTTTCTCTTCTTCATCAAAAGGAAGAGTCACAAAAATCCAGGCACATATTAACATAAAGATGAATATCCCCAATATGGGACACTTATTCAGTTTCATCTTAAAGTTTTTGTGAACAAAACTTTTCAATTTCTATAAATCTAAAACAATTTCACAGAATCCACAGAAAATTTCCCATAAAGATCCAAAATTAAATGTGATTTGTTTGTCTGGAGAGGCAAAAGAAAACTGGGGAGTGGGGGTGGGGAAGGGAGACAAAGTTACTTAAGAAAAATACCAGCATTCTAATATGAAAATAGTGTAACAAATGCTATTTAATATATAGTCCTACAGAGATGTTGGGAAGACTTAGAACCTATACCCTCAACAGCCATAACGAAAGGCTGTACTGCAAAGAAAAGAGGAACAAACAACCTTGAAATATGGTGTTTCATATAATCAGTATTTTTTCTGCTTCATGTTCAAAGTGCTGACACTTCCACAAGGTGTTACTGGCATTTATGCCTGCTTCTTTCCTGTAAGACATTCTGGGACACATCTTTAGTTCAAGTTGTTCTATCCAGTTCAATTTATCCATCCTTCAGAGCATAAATATCTCCAACTATTCTAACAGCTTCTGAAACCACCAACAGTTACTTACTAGAGCAAGAAATTACTGCAATTAAAAAGAAATAAATTTGAGTTTTACCAAATCATTGAAAAGGAAACTAGACAGCTGAAAGAATTAGGACAAAATTAAGAAAACAAGAGGGGAAAAAATGAGAAACAAGTCAGATTTGAGAAGGGTAGGAAACATAAGTAGACTGAAAAGAAAAAAATATCCAAGGATACCTGTTCCTTTGAGACATTGTCAAGGGCTAACAAATCAAGCTTAGGGAGAGCCGATGAATGCCTTCTATAGACAGTGATTTCAAGCTCATATCCTCCTTGAGTCTCATGTGAAAACTACTCTAGATGGTGTTCCACAGGATAATTAACCATCTCTAATAAAGAGTCTCAAGTGGAGCTTAAAATCAAGATGGAGTAGAAGGGGGAGGGATAATTGTGTGGGCAGGGGCCTGTATAGCTCCAACTGGCAATACGCCCAAACCTAAGGTTGTTATTAGTCATCAATTCACTTTTAATAGTGCCAAACATGATGAGATTTTAAAAACAAGAAAGGCAATAGATGGATACTTACTAGTATGAATGTCATGTTCAAAAGAATGACATAGCCAGCTAAAATCAGAAATCAGAAAATCCAATAATTAGGGTCCTATTTAAGCTTCTGTTTTCAAGGATAATCACTTTTTGTATAAAGAGGTTCTGCTCTTGTGAAAGCATCAGCCTATGAATATAAGCAACTTTGAATTTCACAGGTCAATTTCCACAAATGAAGAGACAACAAAGGAGAATTAGCTAAAAATCAGCTAAAAACCGTTTAACATTAAAATGGGAGGATCCCCTAAGATTTTTATATGACTGAAAACTAAGTTGAGAGTCTGAACCAACCGTGTAACATGACTTCCAACAAAGCAAATGCAATCTTAGTCTTTAAAAATATATAATATATTACAGTCCTACTGAACTGTATACTTATAAAATACAAACTATATATATATATACACATATATATATATGTAATGTTTTTCATTTCTGAATACTACATTATAAGAGAGCCATTGAAAATCTGAAGCATAGGCAGGGGAAGGTTATCAGGACAGTGAAGGTCCTGTCATTAAGAAATGTCTGGAGGAACTGAAAATAAGACTCTAAGGTCAGGGTCCTTAACCTGTTGCTATGGATGTGTTTAACTGTATTTGAAAATAATATGTTTCCTCTGTAATCCTATATATTTTATTTTATGCATTTAAAAACCTTATTCTGAGAAAGGGTCCATAGGCTTGACCAAAAGTGTCCATTATACACACCCAAATGGTTAAGAATCCTGCTTTGGTGGAAGTCATTAAGAGCTATCTTCAAATGTTTGAAAGAGTGCTGTATATAAGAGAAAGCACACTTGTTTGGTATAGGTCCAGAGGGCAGAATTAGGTCAAGTGGATGTTACAGGGAAGCAATCAATATAATGGAGACTGTTTTTTAAATTTTCTATAGATTAAACATTAATTTTTCATTATACATTTGATGTGATGTCTGGTATATCTAGTTAATCCACTAATCTCTCCTTTTTGCCTATTAGTGGTTAATTTTTCAAGCATTTTTATTCACAAAGTTTTGAGTTTCAAATTCTATCCCTCCCTGAGAAGGTAAGCATCTAATATAGGTTCTACATCTGCAATTATGTAAAACATTTCCATACTAGTCATTTTGTACAAGAAGATCTCTTGGAGGTATAGTATGCTTCATCATTACCCCATTGGGATTGTCTTGAATCACTGTATTGCTGAAAACAGTTAAGTCATTCAAACAATATTGCTGTTACTATGTACAATGCCTGGTTCTATTCACTTCACTATGCACCAGTTCATATAAGTCTTCCCAGGTTTTTCTGAAATCATCCTGCTGTCATTTCATATAGCACCATAATATTCCATTATAATCATATACCACAGCTTATTTAGCCATACCCCAAATGATGGACATCCTTTGATTTCCAATTCCTAGCCACCACAAAAAGAGCCACTATAAATATTTTTGTAAAAATAGATCCGCTTCCTTTTCTTGGATGCCTGGAGAAATTAATAATGTTTAGTCTGAAATAGAGACTCTAAAATCAGGGTCCTTAACCTGTGGCCATGGATGTGTTTTTAAAATATTTTGCTAACTGTATTTGAAAATAATTTGTTTCCTTTGTAATCCTACACATTTTATTTTATGCATTTAAAAACATTATTCTGAGAATGGGTCCGTAGGCTTGACCAAAAGTGTCCATTATACACACACAAAATGGTCAATAATCCTGCTTTAGTGGAAGTCATTAAGAGTTATCTTCAAATGTCTGAAAGAGTGCTGTATATAAGAGAAAGCACACTTGTTTGGTATAGGTCCAGAGGGCAGAATTAGGTCAAGGGGATGAAGACTAGTTGATCATCATCCTCAAAATGCTCCTTCACATTCTTGATGAAATTTAAGGGAGGCATCTTCAAAGGAAAGACCAAAAGCACAAATTAAAATACCTTTTAAAAAGCCTGAGATTACTTAAGGAAAGAAAAGCTCAGGTATAATTTCACAAATTTCATCAAGGATATAAAGGTGCTTATTGAGAATGATGATCTGCCATTCTCTGTCTCCAGACTAAGAAAAAAATTAGGGAAAAAAAACAAGCATAAAGGGTTAGAAAACAAGAGATTATGAGTCAAAATACTTCAAGTCTAATACTAACTCTGCCACCAACTAGCTATATGATATTGGACAAGTCTGTGTAAATTAATTTGGCCTCAATTTGCTCTGAAATCTAACCAAACAGTTGGATTATTCTCTAGGGAAAAGCAGCATAAGGCAGTGTATAGATACAGTTCAGATTCAGAGTTAAGAGAACCTGTATTCAGGCCTTGGCTCTAACACGTACTAGTTCTGTGACCTAGGTAAAATCATTCAACTTCTCAGTGGTCTCACACAACTGCTTAATTTAAAGATCAGTATCAGTGGAGGGAATTTCCACCCAAAGATTTCTTCAAATCAGAGAACTCACAGGTTGAGAGGAGGGGGGAATGCTTGTTCAGCTCTTAATTTCTACTCTAACTAGAAATTCACAGACAAGTTTGGAAACGTGGAAGAACTTCCAAGTACTGGAACATCTGACTTCGTTTGTGAAACCTTCCTTAGGTACACTTCAATAGATGGTATGGAGTACAATTCATTAGTGCTTTTTGATCCTCTGAAATCCCCATCCATGTCTGCCCATAAATCTTCCATTCAGAATGTACTCAATACTTAACGTGTCTTTCTCTGAGTCTTACAATTTCATAGATAATACCAGTGTAAAATTCAGGCTGTATGACCAACCAATATCTGTCTCTAGTCAGACATCTCTTCAGCCTTTTACATCACACTTTTTGTGCACAAGTCATCATCAACGCTATAACTTTACAAACTGTAATATAGGTTATAAGATATAAACATCCTCTGCTTGCAACACTTAGTTTAATTAAATAATTTAAGCCTACCTGAGCGAATGGAGAGGAGTAAAGGGTCTTCTTAGCAACCCTTTCAATCTAATCAAGCTGAAGATTCTAGAACTAGAAGGCAATCATTTTACGACCTATTCAATTCCAAAGAGATAATCTATAATATTCTGTGAGAATCTTAAATAAAGTTTCCCTTTTTGGTATGTTTTTAACCTTTAAGACTCTTTCCAGAAAGGTAAACAGTTCAAACCAGAAATATGCATTCTGGCAAATTTAGCTTTAAAAAAAAAAAAAAAGAGGTGTTCCTAAGTCCTTTCTGAGATCACATTGTAGGACTCTCAATAAAGGCTCAATACTACATACATGCAGCCAAGGATTACTCAGGCATGTGTGTCACGTATTGAGAATTTGAGAGGAGGAGCAAGAGAAAGAGTAGGAGGCAAGAAAATTTCCAATTGTCCTGAATAAACAATGCAGTGAAAGGCTACCAAGCAGCAGGTTAAGGATGATTCATCTTTCCAGCTGGGGGTTGGGAAGATGAGAAATACATTACACCAGGCATACTGACTCTACCAATATTATTTACAGGCATTATTTTTTGCTATACCAACCCATCACAACCCAACTAACTGTAAGTTTCACTTGTACACTGAAACAACCAGAATCCATAGACAAGCCTTCAAATGGAATATTCCAGCACTAATCTTTTATGTGTTTGAGAGTATATGTGTCTTGGGGTCGGTCAAATAAAAACATAACACTTAAACCTTGAACCTGATTTATAAATACAAGAACATGTGTTTGCTGTTGTTTTATAATGCTGTCTAAGCTTTACTTCACTTTTTTACTTATAATGGTGAGTATATTTGTTTACTGTAGTGTCAGCAACTAAAGAAAAAGGCTAGCAGTAGACAAATAAAAAACCTAAGAGCCAAGTGAGAAAAGCCATACAGAGATAGTTCTATTTCAGTGAAGCCAGTGAACTTTAAAGTAGCCAAGTTACGACACCTGAACCCCCACCTCCATGCCATGACCACAGGTAGCTTTTAATTGACAAGAATTTTAAATGGAGGGCAGCTGCTGAATATACAAAAGGATTAGGCTCTAAAAATTATCTTTGCTTCTATAATGCTAAAATCAGAACCTGCAACATCACATCTATATCAACTTTTAGCCTTCTAAGCACACTAAGCACAAAGAATATGTCATGTGAACGTAATAATAAACTTATATATAGCAGTGGGTGCATTAAGGTGTGAAGGCACTTTATGTACATTATTTCACTTGATCCTCACAACAATGCTGACGGACAAGTGCAGAGGACATTATTGTCCCATTTTATGGTTCAGAAAAATCCGAATGGCTAAGTGTTAATGCTCAAAATAATGAAGAACTGCATAAGACTGGATCTGAAACCAGATCTTCCCAGTTCCAAGTCCAGTACTTAATCTATTGTGCCATACCACTCTACTGAAATAGAATTCTAAGGTCAACTCAAATTGGTCAAAGGCATAACTGCTGATATTCCTTTCTTTCCCCACAAAACAAACATACGGTCAAAACAGAAGCACAATAACATTCTACCCACTGATCCCAAGCATGTAAGTATAATCTTAATTTGCATTCAAGAGTAAGGAAGAGATCAATTATACACTCAATAGACCAATTAATCTTCCTAAAACACTACTTTCATAATGTCATTGCCCTACTTACAAACATTCAACTGTTGTCTAATACCAAATGATAGCTAATGGATCTTACTTAGGACATTCCCCTATCTACAAATATTCAACTGTTCCCCATAAATTCCAAGATAAAATCCAAAGAATCTTAGTTCTATGGATTTCTTACTGGAAGGGACTGTGGAGTCCTTTATTTTTATGAGGAAATGGGTTCAAAGTGGTTAAATTATTTTCTCAACACAAGTCAGGAAATAACAGGGTATGGCTTGAAAGAGATGGCATTTGAGGTCCCATACAAACCTTTCCAACTTCATCCCTTACTAATCCACTCTATGATGTAGTCAGAGTGGTAAACTGACAAACCCAAACATATTATACACAGTCCCATCTTTGACTATTTGTTTCTATTAACACTCTGTTAGACTAATAGCACTCTATCCATATAAAATGTTCCACCCTATCCCTCTACCTATTCAAATTCTACCCACATTTTTAGAGATCAACTCAGGAGACACCTCCTTCAGAATGAGAAAAGTATTTTCTGATCATTCCAACCTATGATGAAATGATCTGTCCCTCTAGATTCATAATGTTTCTTGACTGCAATATGAATTTGGCATCCATCAGTAAAATCTGAATCAAGAAATAAATCACTCTGGATATAAAACCTTTTGGACAAATGAGGAGTTTCACTGTAAATAAACTTATTTTTTATAAAAATTCTTTTAAAGTACACCATGTAATTCCCTTACTTTTCAAACTATTTCTTGATGAATCAGGCTCATTAGTTATAATCAATTATTCTACTATATAACAGAACATAGAACTGAATGACTTACTCTCATAATTCTATGACTGAAATCAGTATGAGTGACCCCTAGGCAGATGAATCATACCAATGGGTATGCTGTGCCTAATGAGAATCAGAATGTCATGTGTACACACACACACACACACACACACACACACACACACACACACACACAGAGAGAAATATTCTATGGCTGTACCTTCCATCTAGATGATAAAGCTGCTCTATTTCCTGTCTCTTCATTGGCAGTATTTTTCTTTGCTATCAGAGTCTCCCGTTAGCTGTCCCTACTGCCATAAATGCATGTTCTACTCCGTGATTTTTCAGTTTCCTTTTTTCTTGTCTCTTTTGTCTACTATTCTCAGCTTTCACGAGGAATGAAGTCTGGAGGCTTTTTACATAGAATTAAGACAAAAAATGACATTTCTTCTAGACAATGGGGCATAGAGGGCATGAAAAAGCAATTAAAACATCTGCTTTTGCAACCTGTGCTTAAAAACTTCATAAAGTCCAAGTAGCCCATGCATTAGGAAAGTTGACACAGGCGGAGATACCCTTCAACCACAGAGTCTGCTCTGAGCACTGTGTCCAAACAGAAGAGGAGGAGAAAGAAGAAACAATGAATTACAAGTGTAATTTAACGCTGGACAGATGAAGGCTTGTTGGTAACAACGTGATAAATTTGTGCACCCTTTTCCACTCACTCTGGGGTAGTTGCAAAGATACAAGATGTAGTGGACTTCATGATACCAAGGTCACTTAGGGTCACAGAATTAGAGCTGGAAGGGGCCATAGAGTCCAAGTCCTTCATTTAACAGAGCAAGGATCTGAATAAAGATCTTCTATGTCTGTTTCTGTCTCTCAAGGAAAATCCTAATGTCAATGTAGATCAGCTAATGTTTTGCAATTTGAATTAGACTTTGAACAATTTTTAGGCCCAGAGACTGTCTTTTGTCTCTTTTTGTATCCCCAGTGTTCAGCACAGTGCCTGCCACATTGTAGGTACTTAATATATATTTGCTGACAACTTACCATCTTTTTTAAAAGTAAGTTTTTACTAATGTCTTTTATTACATCATCACACTTTCCCCCAGAGTATCTCCCTGAACCTCTCGCAGAGAACCATGCATACAATACTATTTTGAAGACAAAAAAAGGAAAGAAAAAGAAGAGGAAACTATCCCCACCACAGAGCAGTACATTAGGAAAAGTACAAAAACATCGACGTGCACCACCTGCGGATTTTCTAATTCTACAAAGGAATGGGTTTGGAATATCCTCTCATATCTCTTCATTTGAGTACTGCTTAATCTTTATAATGTTGCCACACTCACACTTTTGATTTTTCATATGGTTGTTCTTTCCAATTACATTGTTGTAGTCATAGTAGATAGTTTTGTAGACTCAACTTACTTCACTCTGCATCAGTTCAGGTAGATCGTTTCATGTTTCTCTATATTCAATCACATTAATAATTTCTTACAGCATAGTAACATTCCATTACATTTATGTACTACAATTTACTCAGCCATTCCCCAAATAATGAACATATATTTTGTTTCCAGTTCTTTTCTACAACAATAAGCACTGCTAAAAGTATTTTGGTGTACATAAGGGCTTTGTTTTTATCAATGGCTTTCTTAGGGTACATACAATTTACCATCTTAAGAGAGTTTCCTGGGGCACAAGAGGTTAAGTGATATGCTAAGACATGGCCAGTGTGATTCAAAGGTTGAACTTGAATCCAGGTCTTCCTATCTCCTAAGGTGACCATCTACATATCACACAGCATAACCCTTACATAATCCTTTATAGTTCGCCAAGTTCTTTACCCACAACCCTAAGCAGCCATTTAATTCATTTTCCATCTGACTGCTTTCCTGGACGTCATCATTGTCTCCAGAAACTCATTTTCCTGAAAAGTCTGGTCAAGTCTGAAACTAACTATTCCTCAGTACCCCCCACCTCTGGGACCCCATCTTCCCTAAGCCTGGAAGAGATGAAGGATAGACAGTGGACAGCTCCTTCCAAACCCTCCACTGAAGGGGATGGCGCATCAAGAAGCCACCTCATCATTTCCCATACAGCTGCAGGACTTCCTCATGCCCCTCTGGCAGGTACCATCCCCCTGCCCTCCTTTACTTGTCTGGGGTTTTTTAATGTACTGTCTTCCCCCATATGACTGTAAGCTCCTTAAGGATGGGGATTGTCTTTTGCCTTTCTTTATCAATCTAGTGCTTAGTATGGTGCCTGGCACATAGCAGATGCTCACTGACTACTTCAGACTCTTGTTCTTCTTCTCTTGTGTCACTGTTACTTGGTAACTGGATCAAAAACGTAAGAATGGGTTTTCACTTTTCTGGAAGAAAGGTTTCTCAGGTTTGAAACTGTTGTGGACTCTTGAGCATGTCAAATGGCTAGTCTCCAAATAATCAGTTTTCCTGTCCTGGCTTAGAACACCTCTTATGCTATCATCTTACGCCAACCTGGGGACTACAGAGAAATAAGAAGGACTTTTCTTGGATAACACTAAAAGCAGTTCTGTAAGAAGAGCTGCAAAATGTGTTAAGAAACCAGGATAAATACGTAGTGTCCCAAGGTCAATCTGAAGGACAGCATATCACAGGGGAGAGAATGCTGAACAGCCACAACACCTGAACTTCAAGTTCCATATCACTGACAGGTTATGGCCTTTAGCAAGTCATTTACTTGTCTGTGCCTCAGTTTTCTCGTCTATAAAGTGGGGATAATACCTGTACCATTTACTCTGTGGATCCATTGTGATAATTAAATATGTACATAAAGTATCATATAAACTCTAAAGAGCTACACAAACAAAAATCTCTATTATCTGCTTATAAATGCTGCATTTTGTCTTTAAAACTCAGAACTGTACAAGCAAGATCTGTATTTGTGTTGTGTAAGATTAATTATACATTTACTTATACTTTTCTGGGTTAGCTGGTATACAAGGATAACCGTGGCAGCTGCTGAAATATTAACAAGGATACCTATATTTTACTTCATATGACAGTCATTCAGAGTGAATCTTTCACATCTGAACTGAAATTGGAAAGCTCAATTAATTTTGAAACCTTACCTACTCCCTTAAAAAAGGAGGGGGGAAAGGTGGGAAGGAGAGAAAGTCTAGGGTTAAAACCAAATAGCCGGACCTAACACAAAATTCAATCAACTAAGAGAGGTCCAATTTGAGTGGTATCTCCTCCATAAAGTTGTACCTGATTTCCTAATCAAAAGTTACTTTCCTCCTTAGGTTCATTCTATTTGGAATTACAGCTACTATATTATTTTGGGATATATGTAGTTATATTCCTATTAGACATATAATTCTAAAAGGAAAGATACCGTGTGTCTTAATCATCTTTATATTTCCTCAGTGTGTACAACACAGAGCTTTGTAATCTCTATTACCTACAGTAAATGTTATTGCTATATGCTCAGAAATGTCAAATTTACACTTGGCCTTCTTGTATGGAATGTCATTTTAATGATCAGTATACCAATCCTGACTTTAATTGTTCTTGGCAACAACTGTGCAGGCATACAGCAAATCAGAAGAAAAAAATTGCGGGATCAACTCAGAACAAATTTTTGCCCAGAATATTTTATCCACGGATAAATGTTTCATACCATGAGCCATCTAAACCTCCAAAGATTTCACCTTCATCCTAACAAGGAATGCAAAAAAAAAAAAAAAAATCACCCTTTAAAAATACTTAATATAGAAGTCTATTCCTGAAGTACTTTTTGCATACTACTATCAGTAAATCAAAATTATGTAGCACTTTTTTTCCAAGAAATGCAAAGTACTTTATAGATTCATCTCATTCATTTGTAGGAACTCCACAAAAATAAAATGATGAGTCTCCTATCTTTGGGTGAAAAAATGAGGAAAAGACAAGCAATGTAACAAGCTCTAGGTGAAACAAGTCAGTGACAGCCTAAAACAAGAACATCTCAAGCTCTTCTTAAAAGGTCTATAAAACTGTCCATGGGGCTATACTGATTTTCTGTGGCATTCTTCTTCCTCAAAGAGCAGCACTTGTCCTAAATACTTAGAACCATCGAGCCTGAAAACATAAAAAGCTATCATTTGATCCATCTTTCAGTTTTATGAGAAGTAAAGATGAAGACAGATGTCAGGACCATGAATCCAAAACATTAATAATACGTGTACATATTAAAGCTGGCCCTCATAAATAATTCAGACCTTTCTACAACACTCCCTTCTTGGATCGTTATTGCTTTACCCATTCTAAAAACTATCTCAACTCCACTGATCCCTAACAATTCAGATCACATTTTCAAAGGTCTGCAGCATTTTCAAATATGGCAAAAACTCAATTCTAGAATTCTCACCATTTTAGCTGTCTTCCAAATACTTATCTAATTGCATGCACCTTAAGTGTATGAAGAGCAACACAATTATAAATTTTAAAATGTTAGAAATAGAATCACTTTAACAATAATGTAGTACTCCACATAACAAAGTTTTATCACATTTACTAGTGCTTATAACTCATTTTTTTCTCAGTGAGAGACTCACACAGGCCATTGCAATAGGCAGTTTTTCTTTAATTTTCTAGATTTTGCATTTTCTTGTTGTAAAATAGCTGCTATTACTCCTATGCATTTCAGATAGCAATAAATGAGAATCAGAAGTTCACCTCGGACAGGGTAGTACAGACTCTGAATTCCAACTCTATAAAATTGTGTTGTCTCAAATACAAAACAGCAGATTCTTTGGGTTCAGCTTTCTCAACTGATTAAACAAAAATCCAGCTTTTATGAGAATCTTCCCATGAAAAGCTGTGAAAAGGGCTACTTGATAATATGAATTATTTAATCCTGCTGCTCAGGTATTGATTTCCCTTAACCACTTTATACTGAAAATAGAGCATGGGATGAAATGTGACACCACAATAGTATAATTAAAATTCTCAATTTAAAATGATGAAGCAGTAAATCTGGATTATTCAACTATAAGTAAGTACATTTTCAGTATTCTAGGCAAATAGGCAAAGAATGAATTTGAAAAGAGAGATACAAGATATCTGAATAATAATTTATTCTGCCTATAAATAAAGCAGAAAAATGAGTTGGTACAATGCCAATACCTCACCCCCAATGATATGAGGATTTACTGCTAGTTATTATAGTCAATCTTATGATGCACAACACGTCTAATTCAAGGTTTTGTGACTGTCCATCAAAAATACCAAACTAAAGAGCCTGCCACTAAATATCCCAGGAAAAAGGAAAAACATCAATACAGAATTTCAGATTTATTAATTAAACTCTCCATCAAACTGAAACCTCACTGGTATTTAATTCTTTAACAAATAAAAATAATCTAACAACAATAGCTGTTGTTTGCATAATATTTTGAAGGTTTGCAAAACACTTTACATACATTACCTCATATACTAGTCATAATAGCCCTGGGGTTGTAGGTGCCATTATCATCCCCATTAAAATCAAGACGAAAACCTGGTCTTATCTGCTCTTTTCCCAAAACTTAAAAGACATACTCCGTTTTTACTAAAATCACTTATTTCCCCCCCACACACACACACATACATATATCCCATCACCTGCACCATCTTCCCTTCCCCTCACTGGAAGAACAAGGCAGTTCATCAAAAGAAGGCTAAATCACTCATATCTTTGATTCCTGAGTTCATCTATTAGCCATCCAAGATCTGCACTCCTTTTCCCCTTACTGCAGATCAACAGCCTAAAACAATCCAAATACTACAGGAAAACAAACATTTCTAGTCAGATGAAGCCTTTCATGACAGCTTATACTTAACAAATGTCTTATAAATGACAAAATAATAATTCTGTTATCTTAGCTGACAAAGTATGAGTAAACAAATGCTGCCAACTGGGCTAGGGCAAAAATAAAGAATGGGCAAAAGATAAAATAAAGAAAGGCTGATGAAAATACACCTTATATAATTTCCCTTAAGTAGATTTTAAAAATCTGCACCCCCTCCTTAGCTGCTTTGCCACTCTGGGCTCCCCACCCCCACCCCTTTTCTGGCTCCATTTTCCTACCTCAATAAGCTATTTTCTGCCTAAACAGAAAGCACACTCATAGCGTCTGAATTTCTTTCGCATCTCTTAATTATCAAAGTAAAAGAAACCATTTTGAAAGTCGCCCTCCCCCTGCTCCACACACACAATGCAACAAAAACACTGAAATACATAAGGCTTGGTTATAATTAACATTCTTCAGAAGCCAGAGAAGCAAACAGCCTACCTTTCCCAGTAGTCATGATCTTCAGCAATCTTGGTAGCAAATAAACAGTGTTCTGAAAGAGGCACTATGGTGTCTACCTCCTAGTAACTTAAGCACAAGTAAACTCTGCCCATCCCACGCACAACGTACTGCCTCTGAGTGACCTAGCAGCAAAGACATCTGCCACCCCCTTCCAAAATAAAAGCCCACTGTACCTCTATCCACCTGCACAACCATGGTCTAAGAAGAAACCTTCTTCACTCTGTTTCACTCCAATATTAGAACATTCATTAAAACTGGAACTAGAATTAATTTTTACCTCTCCTTCCCATTTTTTTCTCATCAGAACAGGTGCACTTACACCATAAACCTTAAGGGACAGCCAAACCAAGTTATAAAAAAGACCAAATATAATGTTAGTTACAGTTCAATCTGCTTAAGAACAATGACAGAAATAGTGTTCTTCAAATCTATTTTAGGTGATTTTCTCACATAGCAAGAAGCTGTGACTATGGAAACACTTTTCTCAAGCCGCTAACTATTTGAGGACCTTGCAATTCACACCTGACAGACAAGCCTGGAGAAAATAACCAGTTTTCTGCAATTAACGCACTTTTTCAAAACTGTTATAAACGAAAAGTTGGATTCTTCATATAGAAAATTGAACTTCCAATACACATCCTTAAAACACTTTTCCCAAAAACCAGCAAAAAAAAAAAAAAGGTATTGAGGTAGATCATTGATCATTTTGCTTCAAAAACATCAGTTCCTAAAATGTGAGAAGGAAATATTTAGCACCTATTATTCATTTTTTTTCTAAAAAAACACTGGTCAAAATTCATTTGGGGGCAAAAATAAGAATCTACAATCATTATGTAGAATAAATAAAGCATCTGCCTGCTAATTCTGTCAGAAAGAAATTTATTTTCCCATATTCAAATTTTTCCACTGGCTCAAATTTACTTTTAAAACATACTCATTCTATAGACATAACTATGTTCATCTACTTGAAGAAATGCCTAAGTATGTGTATTTTCTTGGCCAAATTAAATCGTTACTTAATGTACAAAAGTTTCATGCCAATTACATTCAATTAAAAATTATAAAGATAAAGGAAAATGGCTACTCTATAACTATCTCTTAAGAAAATATATTTCACCCATAAGCAAAAGCAATCTGCATAGTTAGAAAACTAAGTTCCATACACATACAAAAAATTTCTTTTTGAAATTTAAAGTAGGAAAATTACAATTTTGCTCAAGAGATCTGCTAATTATATGAGGGATGAAAAAACTGCATCTAAAAAAACTGTATCTAGAAAGCCATGTATATTTACATTCCCATGTTCTAGTCATTCAACACTGAATGTCCTTTGAAGTAATTTAGCAACAAGCAGGATACATACAAAGATGAAATTCTCTATTATAGACATGAAATTCATTTCAAATTGCTGTTCTCTTTCTCCTCTGTTTCACTCATCAATCTATTGTGTTCTAGGAAAAATTTTAAAACAAAATAAAATTTAAAAATCAAGATCTATATTTTTAAAGAAACCAAGTTCATAAATCTGGTAGCTTAGTACATCCTGATCTGTATCTTACCACTGGACCCAGATGGCCTGGGAGGAAAGACTGAGACTGGTGACTTTGCACAGCCCTGCCTTGCATAAATCCAACTTACTTGTATGTCATGACATCACCTTCCTGATGTCATGGTCCTCTTCCAGAATGAAGGACAAACAACAAAGCTTGGTACTTCGTTTGTATCAAAATAAACCCAACAATCTTTCAGTTTGGTATTTTGTCTTTCTCAAAATGTAAAGTAATACCTTTGTGACCTGGAATCCTCAGCAGCCCCTGTCTCTATGGTCCCTACCTCTCTCTGATTGGAAAGAGTAGGTGTGAACATCTGAGAACTCTTCCCTGATCTTCCACAGCACTTAAGGAGAACACCCAGGAATTCTCTTAATCATTTTCCTTCTCTGCTGGTTCCCAGAGTTCAGGATCTCCAGAAACTTAGATGAAATCAACTCGAAAACTCCTAACTTCTCAGATCATTTCCCACCAGGGTTACAGACTTCCTCATGTGCCCAGGTAACCTCCTCAACCACCTCTCTACCCATCTTATTCTTTTATGTGCCGTTTACCCCATTTGATGTGAGCTCCTATAGGGCAGGAAATATCTTATTCCTTTCTTTATATCCCTCAGGCTTAGAGCACAGTAGTAGGCGCTTAATAAATATTTAATGACTCTGACATAACTGCCTTATTTTGGACACTTTAAAAATAAAGAGAACTGCTCATTTTAGAGAAGATTATTTAACAATTTTGTTCTCTCTCTTGTCTCTCACGCACATGCATGCCAAAAGTTGTAATATGACATCTCTGCTGTTAATGCAATATGAAGAGACTGGGATCCTTCTGGTTTTAAAGTCCTAACAGTCTCTTCTATGTCCTTTAATTTTTTTAAAGCATGTAAAAAACACATTTAAAGCAAATCAGTAGAAGGGAGACAGGCTTGGCCAAGTCCTCTTCTAAATTCTGAAATTCAGATAGAACTACATTAATGTGTTCAAGAACCTCTCCTTAGATTCCCTAACAAGCTACCTCAATATAAAGTATCATCAGTACTGAGAATAATCTGGAAGAGGCCCCTTAAGATTTATGAGATCTAAATTATATTAAATGAAAGGATCTCACTTCCCAAAATCAGAAATAATTCTTAAGAATGTGACACAAAATAAATCTTTGACAGATACTGATGGCCCCATATATAAAAACTTGGAGGTAAAAACTGTTTCATGTTTTCACTGAAACTTTACTAGAGAAAAATGTTATGTCATGGCTCAAATGAACACCATGAATTTCAAATTTATTTTTCAAAAAAAAAGAAATATTATGTATATATCTACACATACATGTATACATGTGTATATACCTATAAATATATGTATGGACATATACACACACGCATATATAATAGAACATTCAAGAATTGAGCAATGCCAAGCAAGAGATTTATGCTACATCAGAGCCTAAAGTCTGATAAATCAAGAGATTCACACAGCTTACCCACATACTTGTCATTTTGAAAAGTGGTTTCCAATAAGGGCTCATCTACTAATATAAAAAATTACACACAGCAATACAGTCCTATAGCTTAAAAACAACAGCGTGGGGCCACTGCCATCAGAACACATACAGAAAGTTCACTCAGAGCTAAAGTGACAGAGACAGTATCCTTTGCATTCCTCGTGTAATACAAATGACAACCAAGACTGGGCAATGACACAGCAACAAAGAAAAGACTCAAAAGAAGATCTGAAGATTGAAAAGAAATGATAAAATTCCATTAACAGATGTGATCATAAGAGGGATATGAGAGGGATAACTTACTTGACAGAAAACGGGAGAGATTCAGGGAGACAGACAGCAAGAAAAGCCAGTCATGTTCTCTATTTTTTTAAACAGAAGGCTAAATACACGTTAGTTAATTGTTTAATAGTTTTTCAATAACTATCCTAATAACCAAGATGGCACATGGTTCCTTTTTATTCCTATTGGTAGGAATTCGTTTTCATCCCTCAAAATAAAAATATTACACTTTCCAAAGAATTCCATGTGACCCTGGAAATGTGCCTAGTCTTTTCTAGAATGGAACATCTATAGACACATGAATTCTGTTTCCAAAACATAAAGCTATCACTGCTATTATGTTCAGAACTGGTTGCAGAATTTTCTTGAGAGAGACTTACAGTCCTGGATTACTTCATGGTTTTATATCTCACTATATTGATCCAGCTAAGGAAACCCCTCAAATATTCCAATGTGAAAAAAAAACTGCTAAATCATTAATTAACTAAACCATCCAAACAAAAGGATGAATCAATATAAGCCAATGAAGTAGCACAAAATACTTATTAGAATTTATGTTAAAGCTGCTAGGTGGTATAGCTGATAGAAAGCCTAATGTGAAGTCAGAAAGACCTGGGTTCAAATCCTGCTTCATCTAATTATGTGACCATGGGCAAGTTACTTAACCTCTTTAAGTTTTCTCACTTGTAAAATAAGAATGATTAAAAAAAAGCACCTACCTCCTCCAAATGAGATAACAAATATAAACTGTTTTATGAACCTTAAGACATTATGTAATATTATTATTAAAAAGAAGAACCTGGTTGCTACTTCAGTTCATATCTTGGTGACTTCCACAAAAATCAGAATGCACATGGCATCATAACTTTCCTCCTACCACAAAATTTGAAGTAATCTTGAATGTGCCTTTATGTTAAAAAATCAGTTCTAAAAATATGGCTAGCCTATGGCCCAGTTTCTCTAACCAGAATCAGAAGAACTTAAACCAGTCCTTTTCCTGACTCTCAGCTCTAAAAGCTCTCTAAGCAGTATACAGAAATAACCACCCAACCTAATAACATTAATACTACTTACTATCTAACTAAAGTACCTTCACTGGTCTTCAGTAAATATGGAGGCCAGTTCAAATATGATCTTCTCTGGTTCTCCTACCTTAACTTAGCACAACTCCCTAAATAAAGGCATTCCCCAGAGAACTATTTTCCTCCTTACTCTTTATCAAGCTCATTCAATCCCATCAGTTCCCCACTTTCAACTATGAAAATGACAGTCTTTTTCTTGAGTTCCCCAGATCTCTCCTGAGTTTAGAATTCCTACATCCAATTGTCTATTACACATCTCCACCCAGATATCAGGCAAGTATTTCAAATTCAGCCTTTCTAAGACTGAAACCTTAACCTCCCAAAGCTTCACTTTTTCCTGAATTCCCTACTGGTCCTTCTTTTCAATCATAAGGTGGAGAGCTGGTGCAATGGACCGAGTGCTGGGCCTGAATTCAAGAAGACCTAAGTTCAAATCTGACCTCAAGATATTTACTAGCTGTGTGACCCTGGGCAAGTCACTTAAATCTCTGCATGTCTCAGTTTCCTTGTCACCTACTTCCCAGAGAAGTTATGAGGATCAAATGAGATAACTGTAAAATGTTTAGTACAATTTCTGGCACATGGTAAGCACTATATAAATGTTGGCTATTCTCATCATCATTATTACTATTATCTTCATAATTATTATTCAATCTACCTCCAAATCAGCTTTGGAAGACGTACAAAAGAACTGCAACAAACAGGGACAATACTAGAAGGCAATTCAAGCCAAAGGCAGCACAGTATTGAAACTACTGCATACCTTATAGGAGTAAAGAACAGCAGGTACTTCCAGGTCCATTGTGATTACACTACTAGGCAATTGTGATTGGTGATTTTCCAGAAAATTGTTTCGTGGAAAAGGGGGTTATCTGGTCATTGGCTGACGTTTCTTTTGTGTCCAAAGTATCCCCTGGATTAATTTTAATAGCAATCATTACAACAGCTACTAAGAACTACAGTGATCTCAGTGTGAGTTAGAAAGTGGCAGATGCAATATAATAAGTTCATAGATTTACAGACTAAACCTCAGAAATCATCTTATCCAACTCCCTTTTATTTTAAAGATAAGGAAACTAAGGTCCACAGGAGCTATGCTGCTTGCCCAAAGTCTTACAGATCATAAAATATCAGAGCAGAATCTACCAAGATCCTCTGGCTTCAAATTCTGGGCTCTTTCCATGCTGCCAAGGTAACTTCTTCAATGAGCCTTGGCAATCTGTCAGGTATGGGGGATAGGGGCGAGGGAAGAGTCAAAAATGATTTGGAAATTTTGAGCCTAGACTACTGCATATAAATATTTGTTGAAGGAATGGAGGGGGAAAAAAACTTAGGCTCCCAGGAGAAAGTAACAGAAGGATAGTCCAAAAATGTTTCCCATGTTACCCATGCAAGCTGGCATCCCAGCCTTAACACTCTCCCACACACTAACATAGGAAATCTGCATGTACTAACAGCAATGAGAAAACAAGGGGAGATATAAAGAATATGTAAGTCCCACATATGGTTTATGAGCAGGCAGGTATGCAATCTCTCAAAAGGCCATTCATCAAGTTTTGCTGCATTATTTGTGTACAAAGCAATCTCTGAAGTCACTGTATTTTTTTTAAAAAAGCACTGGACATAATTAGCCTTAGGAAGTTTTCTAAGCCAGTAGCTAGAGCTGGATATCTAGTAATTACTAACAACATGGCATCTATAATTTTTAAGTCCTAGTCTCCTAGACTAGCCTATTTATAAAGTCTTCAATTAGGGAGAGCGCATAGAACTCATCCACTTAAAAAAGAAGTTAACTTAGGATAAGGAAAAAATGGTTTAGAGCTACAGAAGAGTTTACAGAATACAACTATGATAACAGAATACAATAAAGGAATCACAAACAATAATCAACACAATCATTCATCACTATTTCATCTCTCTCACCAAGGCCCAGGGAGGCTAAGCAATTTGTTCCAGATCATACAGATCATAAAACATCAGGGCCAGAATTCCACTCAGATCCTCTGACTTCAAATCCAGGATGCCATTTTCCATATTCTCAAAAAACCCCACCCTCCCATAGTCTCTACTCCATTCTCTCACCTCTCTCGTCTTCTTAGAAAAAAAAACCAAATCAATCTTTTACTCTACAGTAGTTTCTATTCTCTTTCACTGCCAAGTTCTCCTCAGTTCTAATTTCTGATTTCCAATTTCCATAATCCAGTTACTTAAAGGAGAAAGAAACAAACACAACTAATATAAACATAGACTTACTGCAAACCCTCCTAACAAGATGTACTTTCACCCCAAAGAACACTACTACAAATGGTAATCCTTCTTAAGCAAGGGTTGAGTGAGGATAAAGGATCTCAACAACACCAAGGAATGGTGAACATGAAATGGAAAAAGCACTAAGAAGATCTAGGCTGCAGTCCTGAATGGCTCCACCACTTAACAATTGTTTGTCCTCCAACAGATTGTAAATTCCTTGTTGGTTTTGTGTTTGCAACCTCAATCTAGCAGAGTGCAGGGACACAAAGTAGGTGCTTCATAAATGCTAATGGACTGATGTGATCATAGCCAGTCACTTAAAGCTTCCCTCAGTCATTTCCTTATCTGTGTGCATGTGTTCATCCTTCATAGCTCAAGAAGACCATGCCATCAGAGAAATAATGGCATGACTTGCACTTGACTTTGTTTTGAGTGAGGGAGGTGCAGGTCACCAGCCTCACTTCTCCTCCACAGCCATCTGAATCCAGTGACCAGATATTCATCAGGATGACTGGAGATGATCCAGGATGAGGCAATTGGGGTTAAGTGACTTGCCCAACGTCACACAGCTAGTGAGTATCAAGTGTCTGAGGTGAGATTTGAACTCAGGTCCTTCTGACTCCTGCACTGGTGCTTTATCCACTGTACCACCCAGCTGCCCCTCCTCCTCTGTAAAATGATGATGAAATTACACTACATATTTCACAGGTGTTGCATATGATGCATTTTGTAGACTTTCAAGAACTATATAAATTTGAGTTCTCATTCTGATTTTCGTTAATTTCAGAATTCATTTAAACCCAATGATTGATGAAGTAAGATAATCATTATGACAAGATGGCAAAATCATCCTAGTTCTTGTATCCCTAAAACAATCTTATACATATTTCACTACTATGAATTCTTGTCTTGCTCCATCTTTCCCCCACCTAAATATCTTCTCTTTCTGTCTCTTGAGTTTCTTTATTTTACCCTGTCAATTATTCCTTTGCATCCATTCCCCAAAATTCCTATCACCTACTGTCTGAAGTGCTGAATATTGAGGGTAGATGTGCAAACCTCTTAATATATTCTCAAGTAGAAGATGACATTACCAAATAAGTATTACGACAGCTCTTGCATGACTGGTACAAGTGAGTTTTCTGCCTCCACCTTGTACTCAGGATCAATTATTTTATCAGAAAATGAAATGGGCTTGTTGGCATTGTTTACTTTTTGTCAAAAAGGTATTGAAATTCTAAAATCATAATTCCTAAATGGTTTCAAACTGATTTTAAAGTTAATGGTTCTGAAATCTTTTTAAGTACACCTTTTAGGAGTTAGAAACCTAGTCTCCAATTCTTTTCTTCACTCAACCTTTTTAAACAAAAGTTCAATATTTAAAAACCAAAGAGATAGCAATGATACATGGATACACATCTGAACCACCATTATAAGATCAAATTCTAGGTCTTCAAAGAAATATCAGTAGCCCTCTCACCTTCCACCTACACCTTCTTTATCATTTATAAAAATAAATGCCACTGGCGAAGAGAGACTGTTTTCTTTTTCTTGGGGGGAAAGGCAAGGCAATTGGGTTAGGGTGACTTGTCCAAGGTCACACAGCTAGTAAGCATGAAGTGTCTGAGGCCAGATTTGAACTCAAGTCCTCCTGACTCCAGGGCCAGTGCCCTATTCACTTTGCCACCTAGCTAACACCTCCCTTTTTTCCCCCATTGTTCTCTTTTTATGATCCCTATCCCCATCTACTTCCCCAATAACTTCCATTTCTAATGCAGGGCATGCTTGAGCATTTGTAAGGCAGCATGGTCTGATGGGCAGAGTACTAGACAAGGGGCTAGAAGGCTCTGGATTTAAATCCTACTTGATTGATCCTGCCCGTTGAGAAGTAAATAAGACAAAATACTAGATAAATTCTCTTCCCCCTCTTCTCCCTTTTCCTCTTCTTCCTATTATTATCATCTCTTTTATAAGCTAAGAATGTAGAATAAAGTGCTTTTTATATAGCACTTGCTATACCAAAGACTTGGCTATAGGTCAGTTTGAATTATGTTCTCCATAAATAACATATGCTGGGAGTGGTGGTGGTGGTGGAGGGTATAGATCAAGTCCAAGAAATATAAAGCCAGTATCATGTGCCTTGTCCTCCCCTCCCCTAACAACACCATTAAAATGAACCCCTATTGTATAACAACAAGTTAAAAAAGTCAAAAAAATTTTCTGTGAAAACTTTTACTGTCCTGCTCAGTACTTCCTTCTCTAGCAATGACAGGTTCCAAGAAGCATCAAACAAGGAAATTCTATAGTGAAAGATAGTGATCTCATATACCTACAAGGAGTACAAGCACAAGTAGATACATGAAAATATATAAACTTTATAGCAAAGAGATCATCAGAGTAGGAATCAAGGGGTCTCGATTCCAGGTCAAGCTCTTAACAATCACCACTTTAGGTTATCAGTGTCTGAATTTCTTCATCTTGTAAAACATGAATAATAATGGCCTCTACAGGGTTAAATAATACATCTGACAACACATCACTATACATTTTTAAAAAACCAAAAGCAAATAAAAGTAGCAGTCAATTTTGGTATTATGGTCAAAGTGCAGGAGATGGAAGAATGGAAAGGGCCCTTGTCTGCTGGACTCAGGTCACAGAGTACAAAATGACCATGTGACTCAATTTTGACTTCTACTCTTCTGAAATAATGAGTAATATCATTGCCAATAGTTGTTACTAACACAAAATGGGCACTCAATAAATGCTAATGGAATGGAATTGAATTCTGTGAGTGTTCCAAGATGGATTCTAACACACCTGACTTCAACCTTCTACATCAAATTTAGTCATATCTTAAGTCAACCTAATTTGTTAAACATTCTATCTCCATTTCTGTAACTTTTTTGTTACCATTTGTAAGTTTCTCATTATCTTTATGAAGAAGGTGGTAATTTTACATTCAACCTAAGTGAAAGCAAATTGCACCATGAAGTCCAAAGATATACTAGAACATCAGATTATTTGAGGGCACCAGCTGTTTTCCATTATATCAGGTGTTGCAGTGGACAGAATGCTGGGCTTAGAGTAAGGAAGACATAAGCTTGAATATGACCTCAGAAACTTACTAGCTTCGAGGTCCTGGGCAATTTCCTTCAACTGTTTGCTTCAGTTTCTAGAGGCCCTTAATGGTCCATCAGATTTACAACAGTGAAAGAACTGGGCCTGGCCTCAGCAAATTGGGGTTCCAAAATCAACTCCTACACTCCCTAGCTATGTCTGACTTCAAGCAAGTAGCATAATCTCTGTTTCAGTTTCTCCATCTATAAAGTGAGGCTAAGGTTTTTGTTAACATTTACCTCTTGTCAAATTAGCGTGAGGCATTATCATTCTGCTCTGACATGAACAAGCCATTCATTTACAAGAAGACTTTCCCTAACCCCCTTAATGCTAGTGCCTTCACTTTGCAATGATTTCAATTTATCTTGCTTACAAGCTTGTTTGCACGTGGTTGTTTAATCTATGGGCTCCTTGATAGGAAGGATTGTCTTCTGACTTTCTCTGTATCCTCAGTACTTAGCACAGTGCCTAGTAGGCACTTAATA
Organism: Notamacropus eugenii; assembly: GCF_028372415.1. NCBI lineage: Eukaryota > Metazoa > Chordata > Mammalia > Diprotodontia > Macropodidae > Notamacropus > Notamacropus eugenii. The sequence continues at coordinate 311,970,220 of NC_092876.1, forward strand.
AATGTTTAATGACTGACTCACTGAGCTACTTTGGGGATTATTTACCCAGGAGCTTGGTTCTAACAATTCACTACAATGACTCAAGTCCAGGTTCCTGTATTCACTTTCTTTTTGAAGTTCCCTCACAATTTAAAAGGCTTTTGGCTACCACTATCCTCCCAAGGGCAGCCTTGCTCTTATTACATTTTCAACAACTCCTTTCTCCTGCTGAGACAGCATGTGCAGTATCACAAACAGGGAAGTCTCCAACTAATTTAATTTTTAATTAATGACAAGGACATGAAATTATTCTTATAAATGCTATTGCAAAGCTATGCTTACTATTTACTAGTAACAAACTACATATCTGTTCAAATAGTCACTATACAAAAAAAAAAAGGCTTGAGAGTTGGCATGAGATTGCTTTTCACAAATGGTTCATTCCAAGGACTTAAATTCTGGATCGCCTTAATCAGCTAAAATATGACCTATCTATTACAGATAGAGCAAATATGATGTCATCATATAGATAACGCCTTAATGGTCATCACACTATCTTTTCTACTCACCACTTGCAGACTGTATCATGTTACCAGATCTTTGGACGTCATCAAATTTTGTAAAAATTACATTTAACCTGTTTGAAATTAAAAGATAAAAAAAAATAAAATGTAGGATCATTTATACTCAGCTATGTTAAAACAGAAATGAAGCATCAATAAATGCTGGTGAAAATACTAAACATGCAGTCTCAAACTAGCATAAACAAAATGTGTGAGGTATACCATTCTAACAACGAATACTTCCTTGAATGACTTCTGTCCTGAGGATAGATAATGCTAACGAAGTCTGATGAAGGTTTTCAAAATGTACTAATATTATATGCAAAGGATTTTCTCTGTCTTAATAATATTTACTAATTCTAACAGAAACAACTTGTGTAACTTGTAAAAGACTTCAGCTGGGAAAACAAAATTCTCCTGACATTTATTTTCACCTTAGTTTTTTTTTTTTTTAAATAAAAATCTCATCAGTTAGTCAAAGCATTCCATTTGAGAAACTCAACAATCAAATGTGGAGGAGGGGAGGGGGAATCACAGCACAATCAAAGAAAGAACCATAATAAAAAGCATTTTAACCAAGTAAAAAAGTCTAATGAACTGAAATACAGGCTACACTTGAGACTGAATAGCCAAGTACTCACATTCTATGACCACTCAATGCACTCAGACATGACACCCACTTTGATCACTTAATTTAACACTTTCATAATTTAACCTTTCTCTATTCTGTCTTATAATGGCCACAATTACTTCACTTCTTTTCTCCCCAACTCTGCTGGAAGAACTTTAGGGGTAAGGCCTATACTTGGATTTCATTTCTATGCCCCAAAATATTCCAATACCTCCTACAGAACAAGTGCTCAAGAGTTACTTATGAAATAAGAAATAGGAAAAGAGCAGTAAACTTTGGAATCAGATTGATTTGTAGCTCTGGGCAAGAGGGTCATTGAATCTCTCTGGTGTCAATTTTCATTAAATTTTAAAAATACAGATTAATAAGCCTCTACTGTGTGTAAGAGGGCTGGAGACATACACAGAATAAAAACAAGAACCTGGCTTCAAGGAGCTTACAATAGGGGGAGGGGGAGAGAAGAAATAAATAAAAAGTAGCACCGCAAAGCAGCAGTCTGGTTTTAAACACAGGGCCTGGCTTCCCTTCCCACCTCTGCCACTTACTACCTGAGTAACCTTGGACATGTCAGTCTCCTCATCTGCAAAACGAAAGCGTTACAACAGATGGACTCTGAGGTTGCTTTCAGTTCTAGATCTATGATCTATGTTAACTATGATAAGGTAATCTGAGAAGAAAATATTAACCAGGGGTTAGGGGGAGACGGGAAATAGAGAAATCAAGGATAACAACACAAAGGTTATAAAATCTCAGTGACTCAGTGATAGCGGTCCCATCGGTAAAAATAGGGAAATCTGGGGCAGGCACAGGTTTAGGGGAGATTACAAGCTTGAGGTACTGATTAAAGAGTTAGCTGGAGACAGCCATAGGACTGACAAGCAGAAGAGAGATCAGGATGACACAAATAGATTTAGGAACATTCTACATAGCTAAATCCATGGAAACAAGTGAAATCATCAGAGAATACAGAGAAGAAAGTGAGGAGGCTACAGAACATAGTCCTGAGGTACACTCCTTCTTGGGTGCTTCAGAGAAGGAAGGTGAACCATGAAAGGAGACTGAGAAAACAATCAGATAGGAGGAGAACCAAGAGACATGACTGTCACAGAAATCAATACAAAAGAGGGTGAAATAAGGGCAATGGATAAACTTAGGTAACTTCTACAGTACCCTCCACTATAAAATTCATTGATACTATTAATGACATGTAAGTTTCATTTCAAAGATGTATTCCATTGATTCTAAAATGTTTTTTTAACTAAATGTCTATGAATCTTTTTTCCCTCCTGGTTTCCCAGCACCTAATCTCTCAAAACACAAATTAACAGGCTTGAGCTGCAAAGCCCCAAAAGGGATTGTAAAGGAGTTGTATAACAATAACCTAGAACAACAATGAGCTGCCAGAAAACACCCTTTCAAAGTCGTAGGAGTAGCACCTCTGGTGTGAAGGCTTGCCAAGTCGTTATCAGGGTTGCACATCCCCTTCAGTATCCACCTTCACCTAACTCTCACCTGTAACTACAAGAAGTTTTAGCATGTGCAGCAACCACACCCCAGTAAACCATCTCAGCAGACGGGCTAAACCAGGTTGAAAGTAACCAAAAGGCCTCCAACCTGTCAGTTAATTAGAGAGATGGACCCAAAGCACATGAAGACTTTCCCCGATGGAATACACAAATGAGAACAATGTGTACAAACAGCCATGAAGAAGGCTGCTGATAGAAGTGCCGTGGAGTTTTTAGAACCTGGTCACCGCTGAAGATGCCAACGTCATCCACTGCATCCTAGCCTATCACCAGTCGTTTTCACTTTCGTCTTGCTACTGAACTTTCATGACTCAGGAAGGAAGAAAGTGACCGATGATTTTGTACAACTCAGCTTTATTGAAATCCAATTCACGCTCAAGTCAAGACATCACCTGTAAGGTTACTGGTCCTCTTCAAAAACAAAGAACAAACAATAACCTCCAAACCCAGTTATCATGGGAACCAAGACAGAGTCTTTCTCCCTCATATACACACTCAGGAGCACAAATAGCTTGTAGCTTCCTGCGAGGTGCAAAAGGTACAATACTGAATCTCTGTATTAACATCTACAGCACCTTGGGAAATCACTGCTTTACACAAGGCTCATTCTTTCAAGCTCACATGATTTGAAACTGTGCTTCTTTTCAAAAAATTAATCACTTGTATTAAGAGCCATGCACTGTTTGAATGATTGCACAGGATGCTCCTTGGACATGTGTGGTAATAGAAGACTTGTTCCTAGCTCAAGCTATGCTAGAGAAGGGCAACTACGGGTGTGTGTGTGTGTGTGTGTGTGTGTGTGTGTGTGTGTGTGTGTGTGTGTGTGTGTGTGTGTGTGTGTGTGTGTGTGTGTGTGTGTGTGTGTGTGTGTGTGTGTGTGTGTGTGTGTGTGTGTGTGTGTGTGTCAATCTATTTGGGTGAAAGGTAGTGATTTTATTCCCTTTGAGAATATTTTGTATTTTGTGCCTTTTGCATATGTAGAATGCAAGGATTTCAGAACAGTTTTACAGTACTAACATTCTATTAACAAAAACAAGTTAATCCCCAGATTTTCTTCATTTTAAGATGCATATGCTAACACCACTGCCAATTCTATTTCCCAAAGACAGAAAAAAAGAGAGAGAAAAGGACCTATTTTTGCAAAAAATATGTACAGCAGCTCTTTTTGTGGTAGTTAAGAACTGGGTAGCAAAGAATGCCTATCAATTGGGAAATGACTAAACAAGCTGTGGTATATGAATATAATGGAATATTAGGATGCTACAAGAAATGACAAGCTGCATGATGATTTCAGAAAAACCTGGAAGGACTTACATGAACTGATGCATAGTGAAGTAAACAGAACCAGGAGAATGTGGTACACAGTAACAGCAATATTGTTTGATGCACAACTGTGAATGACAGCTATTCTCAGCAATACAAGGATCCAAGACAATCCCAAAGGACTAATGATGAAGCATACTATCCACCTCCAAAGAAAGAACTAATATTGATTAAATACAGACTGATGCATGCTATTTTTTTCACTTTCTTTCATTTTCTTCTTTTTCTTGAGTCTTCTTGTACAAAATAACTAAAATGGAAATGCTTCACATAATTACACACATATAACCTATATCTGATTGCTTACCTTCTGGGAGGGGATAGAAATTAGAACTCAGAACTTTAACTTTAAAATGTTTTTTAAAAAATGAAAAAAGATGCATATGCTAATATTAAATGACAACTTCACACTTAAATATAAGACTTATACAATTAATTCTTTACTATCCATGAGCATATAAATGCATAACAAAATGTTTCTGCTCAGTCAGGAGGAAGTCAGTCAGATGAATAATGGAAGTAAGAGAAACAGACTGACTCACTGTCATCTGAAACCAAACAAATATTTTAATGACTACCTATAATTTTGGATTATCTGAAGCTTTTTCTCGAAAAGCACCAAGAAATTAACTGTTTTTTAAGTATACCTGTATGACAATTACCCCTGGAACAGCAAACTACATTTACCATGTTAAAACTATGACTATTAACTGGTCTATGCTATAGTGAAATGCTAACAGAAGGCTATTATGGACACAGCTCCTGTCTATTCCACGAAGACTGTCACCAGGCAAAAATAAGAGGAGCCTGATGGCATGTGGATATTACTATGCTAACAAGACACTAGGATGAAAGATAGAACTTATGAACCTTCTTCTACTATGAAAAGATTAAGATCCTCATAGTAACCTACGTTGTTGGCTTTAACTCTCAGCATTCCCTTTAACTTGCCTTATACTCTGACCAAACTAATAGAGTACTCAAATAGCCAGTGTTTTCTTACAGAGGACCTGTCTGGATTCAAATCCTACTTCTGTTAATACCTGCGTAACTTGAGCCTCAATTTCCCTATCTGTAATAGGAAAGTAGAAGACTAAATGATCTCTAAGTTCCTTGTGGCTACAGATCTATGTTCCTGTTATCTTATGATCCATGCCTTTACTCGGGGCGTTTTTTTCCCAAAAATGTCCTGCCTTCAACCTGACAATTATTCAAAACTTAGCTCAAATGTTACCTTTTCCAGAATGTGTTGGCTTATCTCCCCCTATGTGTAATTACCTCACCTTATTTGGACCAAACATAGCATAACTCTACTAGTCTTATCTATATGGTGTTTCAGAGTTAACGTGTGATATTTGTTTGAAGGTTTAAAATGAATGAAAAACCATTTACTGAATGATTACAAAGTGCAGGAAATACAAATAGAAAATCAAAACTGCTCCTATATTAAAGGAACTCACATCTGATTGGAAAGTGACACTCCCAGCAAATGCTTTGAGTCAGGATGGTATAAGGGCAAGGCCAATGGTAAAGCTCCATTGGGGGTTGGTGGGGCCTGGCTCATGACTTTTGGGAAGGGTTGGAGTGGAGCTAGGGCTCTAGATTCCTTTGTGTAGGGTACAAATTGGGAACAGAAGGTAAAGGGAGTCAGGGTCTACCCAAAAGAGAGAAAATGGAATTGACAAGAAAGTGGAGATCAAGGAAAGAGGACTGGACTCTGGACTACGGCAGTTGGAGAGAGGTAGAGTCATCTGTAGTACTTGCCCTTGCCAGGAAGAGTTTTGACAGTTATTATTATAGCATTATTGTGTAATTGTGTATGTGTCCTATGCGTTACTAGATCATAAACTCATCCTTCTGAAGGATAAGGACAGTTAACTAGAGATCTTGGCATTCTAACCAAAAACAGGACACTTAGATCCTTCATTCCAGCTCCTGCAAAGAAAAGTTGATTGATCTAGGAGTGAGTCACAAGTTCTTTAAAGCTAAATTTGTAAAATGGGATTATTATACCTGTCCCTGCATTTCACTGATATTATTACTGAAATTACTGACTGAATCCTATTATAGCCTTTAATACTACACACAAAGATCTCTGTATAAAAATATTCAAGTGCCATAAAATACCAAACAATAAAAGGTGTATAGTCTCCTGGATTTTCTTACAATGTATTCTGCTTGTCATAACAAAGCACTTCTGCCATATTTAGAATAATACCTTACTTTTCATCATAAGATGTCCTTAATTAAAATTAAACAGACCAAACTAAGAATTACTAAAATATTCCATTTCTAGTAATTAGTAAGTGCCCTGTCTCTCCACTCCAATTATTTTGTATGTGCTTTGTACTTATTTTGTTAACTTATCTTTACACATGCCTCCTCTCAGATAATCTAAGGGCAAGGGATTGTTTGTCTTTGTCTTTGTAACATGAATGCCTGACACATAGGATCATAATAGGCACTTAATAAATGATTGTGAAATCAATGAATGGTCAAAGAACAAACAGAAAATGGATTTTATAATAGTTGTGTCACCACAAGATTACAGAATAAGATTGGCAAGGGGCCTGAAAGACCTTTCATTTGATAAAGGAGAAAACTGAGGCCCAGTTGGGGGGGAAGTGATTTTCCCAAGGTCATGCTGGCAGTAAGTGGAAGGACCAGGATTCCCATTTCACCTTGCCAGCGGATGACCTCTTCACATAAATGTCAGACCAAAGTACTTAATTTAATAGGAATACACTTGGACATATACGTGAAACACAATTATAATGACATTACATGATAAACCATTTTTATTGTTTCTAGCAAATGTTGAACCAAGCCATTAACTGCATATGACCTAATTTAAGGGGCTGCATCAAAAGAATTGTGAAAACAGTCTGAGACAATCTGCACTTTTCTCCAGCAACTTCATTGCAGATGTGTTTACACCACTGACTCAGTGTTGTATTTGTAGTTCAGTTACAAACTCACTGTACATTCTTGGGGAGGAGCGGTAAAGGGAGACAAACAAATCAGCCAGGTCCCACAATAATGAAGAGGCTGCACTGATTGGTACCCACTAAGGGCTCACAGCACTGTGCTGGTGCTACAGAGAGAAGACTGCCCAAAGAAACTCACAGGTTGAGGAGACAAGCCAAAAACACATGAAAAGACAATACAAGAGTGTAAGGTACGAGTACCACAGGAATGATATAGACAATAAGTACTATGGAAGTTTTTTCAATAGGTACTTAACAATACTCAGATTTCAGATTTTCTAGTCAGAAGTTGCTAAACTGGCATATCCCCCACCATAAAATCTAGCATTTTCTTTCCCACCTCAGCAACAGAATTCTATCTTCAACAATCCATTAAATGAAGTTATCTGGCTCATTTACTACAGAAAAAAATTATTCCAGTGCTAACTCTTTGTAAATGCAACAGAATGACAAATGGTCATTATTTCACCGAGGATTAAATGATGCAAAGTAGCTATTTAACTTGTCCCCTAGAATTAATACCAGAATCAAACGCTCATATAGACAAAATATACCACATAGCTCTTTCAATGCTCACCTTAGAAACGTAAATTGTCTCCTCTTCTCTCATGAAGAGTTATAGGCTCACAAAAAATCTCCCTCTCTACTGATACAGATAAAAATAAGAGTGTACAAAGTGTACCAGTCCTTAGGCAGACTGGTGTTTCACAGACTTTTTAGTTCTTATATACCCTGCTGACATTTTTATACTGTTGACTTTTTCCCCACAAGATTGGAAAACTATGTTGTTTTCCCCATAAAGAAAGGTAGAAAGTGGCTAAAAAACCATGCAAAGACCTAAATACGGTCCTAAAGATATATGAGTTCATTCAAATCTAAGATTAAGGAGACTGTCTTTTCACTGATGCAAAATGATTTCACAGAAGAACAATACTCTCAAATACATTTTAGTGAATTATATATATACATAAGAAAATACTGCAAAAGAAAGAAATTGTGAAGTACAATAAAAGGAAGTAAAAGTAGCTGCTTACTAGTATCAGAAAAGATGAGGAGAAAGATGTAAAAGGGAAAGCACTGAGTTCTAACAAAGAAGGAAAATTAAAGCCTCCTCAAATTATTCCAAATCTGAGACTTTCTTCTTTGATGATCCATGAAAAACATCCTTCCCTACCTTCAAACTCACTTTGTTGTCTCATCCCTCATTATCCAGCAGGCCCAAATAAACAGTCTAGGAAATGTGAAAACTAAACTGAAAAATCTACTGTGCTCACACAACAACAAAAAATTCTAATATGATGCATCAGAATTCCAGAATATTCGAATACTCAAGTCAGCCACTCAGAGCCAAATATAACAGAAACTTAAATTTTAAAACAACGATATCAAAAATGAGGGGCCACATACTATTTGGGCCCATACTCAATGAAACAGAAAGTAAGCTGCCAGAATCTAAGGCATTGGGAAACCTCTCTCAAAAACAAGGAAAAAAAACAACAAAAACCACCAGGTTCTTCCACTGTCTTAAAAGCTTTCAAAGAAAGCGCAGCTCATTTCTCCAAGGGGAAATGGATCAGGAGTTAAAGGACTCAAGTTAGTCACCCTCAGCTCTGCTACCTACTACTTGTGTAAGCTCAGGTAAGTCCCTTAATCTCTCTGGGTCTGTTTCTTCATATCTTATATGGAAAGGTTAAGTTACAAAGCTCTACTCCAATGTCAATGAAATATGAAAATCAATCTACCTCACTCCTCAAAGATAATCCTCCATTTCTAGGAACTTAGGAAATAGACCATAGCTATTGATATGTCCATGTAATTTCTTGTACTTTTATTTGAAATAATATCATGAAGTTTGAAAATCATTCTGTAAGTTGGCCATTTTTAAAAAAGTCCTTGGGATTTAGGGCAACAGGCCACAATATAACTCAGAAAGTCAGTGGTGATAACAAACTAAGGAGCTGAGGAACTGGGTTTGAATGCTGGCTTTCTTACCTATTTGTGTGACCCAGGGTAAGTCTAATCTTTGGCCCTCAGCATCATGATCTGTAAAATGAAGGGACTAAAGAACTTGTATGGTTCATCTCAGCTCTCAGTAAGTGACCAGTGCTGCTAGAACAGAATGTCTCTATTAATGCCCTATTACTTTTGCCAAGTATGTAAGATGAAAGAAAGAGAGGAAATCCTCTCTTTCTGGATCCAGCAGAATGATGTAGAAAAGAATGTTGTGACCTATTCAGCAGGAGCACAGATTATCCTCAGCCCACTTCTGTTCCTGACTAGCCAAGTGAGGATTAGGAAGGTCACTGAGCCTCTCTGAGCCTTAGTATCCCAGAAAATGTGGAAGTTGAATAAGATCTTTAAAGTCTTTCCTAGCTCTAAGAGTCTTTCTCACTGTGCCTTGACTTCCCACACAGCAGCTTGTAGGTAAGCAAAATGGCTTGAGATTCTATAGATGTTATCATTTCCATCATAGTAAGAATTTGTACAAATATAATTCATTATTTTTATAACTGTCACATCCATAATCCAAAATATTTTTGTAAAAGGTCTGATAACATGGAAATTATCACTATTAAATCAATGAATCAATAAACATTTATTAAGTACCAATTACATTGCAGGCACTGTGCTAAGTAAGCTCTATGAATACAAAAAGAGACTTTTGTACCATAACAGCAATGGTGGGACTGAATGCCATCTCTCCCAGGATTCCAGAAGTCCCAATTTAATAAAAGTTTTCCAGAACTAAAAATGACTTTCAAACAATTAAGCATTTATTAAGCACTGATATGCTAGTCACTTTGCCAGGGGCTGAGGATAGAGATAAAATGAAAGAAATGTTCTTTGTCTTTTAAGGAATTAATATTCCTTTGAGGGAAACACTGTAAATAAATATACACAAAATAAAAACAAGTTTAATTAATAAGAGGAGGGCACTAGAAGCTAAGGGCAATCAGGGAAGACTTCATGTAGAAGGCAGCATCTGAGCAGAATTCTGAAGGAAGCAAGTGATTTTAAGAGTTGAGGAAGGAGGACATTCCAAGGCATGCATGAAAGCCAAAAGCTGTGGAGTATCACAAGTAAGAAATGAGAAGAAGGCCAGCTGGGCTTGGCCAAAGAGCATGAAGAAAGAGCCATGGGGGGCTGGGGTTGGGGGGTTAGAAATGTAAGCTGAGACTAGGTTGTAAAGGGTTTTAAAAATCAAGCAGAGAAGTTTATATTTTGATCCTAGAGGCAAAAGGGAATCATTGAAGTTTACTGAGTAGGAGAACAACATGGTCAGACATGCATGTTAGGGAAGAAAATCACTTTTGGCTGTTGTCTGTAGGATGGTTTGGAGAAAGCAGAAACTTAAGTTCAGATGGCCCATCAGGAGGCTGTTGTAATAAGTCCTGGTAAAAGGTAATAGGGGTTTCAACTAGGGCGATAGAGAAGCAGACTGGTGCAAGAAAGGTTATATAGATAGAAAAATAAAAGCTAGTTTTATCCTGAATTTACTTCTAAAAATACTATAAGAAGAAAAGTTAACTGGAAGAAAAGTAGGGGGCAAAAGCACTAAAAAATAAAGAGTATAAACTCACCGAGACTGTGGTAATCCTTTTTTACTGAGATCTGCCCTCACACGTTCTCCTACATGTCTGTAAATTTCCACTAAGCTGTTTATTGCTGAGTCTCGAACCTACACACAAAAGAAGATATCTTATAACATTTATTTGTAACTTTATAGCATTTCTTGTTGAAAAAACAATAGATCACAAACCATCCCACCTTTTCATATGTCATATTTACCCAGGAACAATTGCAGTCGCAAGCTCTTAACTATATTCACCTCAATAAAGAGAGTAATCTACTATTCACTGATATTTCAGGACATTAATATGACTAAAAAAATAATTCAGGTATCTATCATGGAGTTTTTCCATGTGAAGAGACATACTGCTTAGCATATATATGGCATTTCTGTTCTTTGAGGAGAGTTATGTCAGAATATTATTTACAATCACAAAAATTAAAAATCACAACTCTTCAATTTTAATTGTATGAAATAGTAAGGCAGCATAATGCTATACACAAAGGACCTGTGATTTTATTAACATAAAGAACTGCTACGTGGGAACTCTCTCCACTAACATAGATTGCAGCCTGCCCATGACTTGGTAGACAGTTCCTAGGAAGTGGCCATCTATACACAGAGTTTAAGTGACTTGTCCAGGGTTCAACTGGCAAGTAAACATCAAGAGGCTAATCTTCCAGACCCCGAGTCTTGTACTCTACTCCCTCACTAGCCAGGCAGCCTCTAAGCGTAATATACTAAGAACAATTAATAGAGGAGTCAGGAAACGTGTGGTCTAGTTCTAGTTCTGCATGCATCTAACTAGCACTGCCCACTCTGGGTCAGTTTCCTCAACTGAAAAATGAGAGAGGTCTGAAAACCATGGGGTCACTTGGAGTCAGACACAACAGAACAACTGAATTCGGTCTGAATAATCTCCAATTATCTCCAATAATCTTCAGTCTTCTAAAATTCTAAGTTGGTATCCATGTTCCAGGTTCTGGGTCACAGAATAAAAACAAAGCCTAATATCAGTCTATTTATGCACATGGTTATTAAAGGAAAGGCCACATACATAGCAAAACTTTAAACAAATAATAAATAAAGCAAGTTTGTAGGAAGAAAGTAGTTGACTGTGAGGGGACTGAGGGAAGAAGAGAAGAACCCTGAATAGTTTAGTAAGGGTTAGACAAAACATTTCAGTAGTTCTGGAGTTGTAGATCACTTATGTATTTAATGGTGTTGTTAAGAATGTAATGCATTATGTGATATACCTTTTCCATATGAATAAAGAATATAGTTCCTTAAATTATTAACATTCATTTTCACTGATGATCACACACTGTAATAAAGACTATATACTTCAGATAAATTTTTAGTTCACCACTAATTGAAAGAAATCATATCATTTAATTTTCTGTAACACTGAATAAAGTGTTTCAAAAAAAAAAAGGTCTAATCAATCTACAACAACTAAATCATTTAGATTTTAGAAGTTGGGAAAATACACACTTACACATCCATGCATGCGCGCGCATGCACGCACACGCACACGCACACACACTACCTCTCAAACCCATCAAAAATCCTGAAGTTAAAAATCTTGGCTTAAGAGAGGATTAAATACTTTTATCTTTTACTCTGCATTGAAATTCAAAAGAATTTCACATAAAATTTCACACACAAGTTCTTATGTACCTATTGCATAATTTTAAAATTACTAATGAAGAAAATGAAGGCTGTCATCTATAAACACAACTTGATGAGGTCAACAAAAATTCCGTGTATCTAGCGGCCTTTTGAAAGTCCAACTGTCAGCAACTGATGCAAAGGAAGAGGAAAAGCACCACATCAGTTAAACATACTAGTTATAACTACATAAAATGAGACACAAAGAGAGAGGCAAGGACAAAAAGAGGGACAGAAAGAAAGAGAGAGGCAAAGAGGGAAAGAGAAGGGAGAGACAGACTTAACTAGACACAGAGAGAGGTAGAAAGGTAGTCACAGCAGAACTTTAGACAAACCTATAAAAGTACAAAAAGAGTTTTTTAATTTAGTTCAATCTTAAATATTAACAGTTTATGTAAGATTATAGTTCTTGTTTTTTCTATGTATTAAACCAACAAGCATTTATAAGGCACTTCGAACGTATCAGTGACTATACTAAGGACTGAGGATACAAAGTCATAAAAAAGTAATCCCCTGTCCTCAAGTAATAGGCAAGACAATATGCAAACAAAGAAGATATAGTGAGGATAAATTAGGAGTTAATGTAAAGACAGAAAGCACTAGCATGTGGGAAGAGGGGTTTGATTGTGGAAGTGGAAGAGGGTCAGGCATAGACATCTTGGAAATGAATCACGGAAATTACTGACTTTAAAGATTGCAACCAGATCCACCAACTGTGCTTCAACAAAAAAAAAGCAAGCAAAGTACTAAAGCATAAGAAATAACTAATGGAGCATATCTCATTAAAAAAAAAAAAAACACTTTACAAGAACTGGCCTAAAATTAAATACTGGTGGGATGCACATATTCTAGTTCTAAAAGGAAGCAATACTATTGGAACATTAAAATCAGAGTTATCTTCAAGGTGGGCTCTATTACTTATTGTGTGTAATCTTAGGCAAGTTGCTTAATCTCCCTGGACTCAGTTTCTATAAAATGACAGGAATGGATTAGATGTTCTCTGAGGGTCCCTTCCTGGCTTAAAATCTAAAATCATATTTCCCAATAAAATGGAGGAAAAATGCTTCAAAAATGTTTACATTGATGGGACTCTTGGAGAACAAACATGATGACACTAGCTTGACCTAGGATTCATATGCTCAAAAGAGCTTTTTCTCCCTGAGGTTAAGTCTGGACACCAATAGCTTCATGCTCAGAATGGTGTGCAAAGCACTAAGGGGGTGTAATGGAAAAAAACTCTGATCTGGAAGTCAGGAAGGCTCAGCTCTATTCCAAGATCCTCCAGTAAATCCCTTGAACAAGTGACTTCTTCCTCTAGGCCTCAGTTTCCTTACTGGTAAGACAGAGAGTTAAATTAGATTTCTAAAGTTCCATTCAGCTCTTACAGTCTAGAGCCTGAATCACTTTTAATAAAAACAGAAAACCAAAAAAGCAGAGTAGAGAAAAAGTACCCTTACCAAATTTTAGCTTTTGCTTTCAACACTGAAAAGACTGAAGCTATCAGAGTTCCCAGACATTTTCCTCAGGTAGTCAAAAATGTGAAGAGGCCTTTGCAACTTAATACTACTCTGCTTTAGAGACACTATTTACATTCACCAGTATGCCACATCTGTGTAAAGACCAGACTGAAAACTTATAATAGAATTTTGTTAACGGCTACTTCAATTCTACTAATGAGTCAGAAAACAGGAAACTACCTTCTGACACCTCATCAACTCTCAACACTGAGAGATGAATTAATGACTTAATACTTTATCTGTGGCTAATTCTCAAAACAAAGATGACATTTTTCCAGTCATATACCAACAGATTCAATCGTTGTGAGTCATTCTGTGCTCAGAGAAAGTATTACACTAAATATTGGCTGAGCCAGATTCAAGGTCAGTTATAAAATATTTATTGAAGGCTTTTCCTTTAAGCCTCAAAGTTTGCCATACGCAAAAGAGCAATTCTGGCTCTTATTTCTTCATAGGATTTTTGCATGAAAAAATGAGATAACCTACAGAATAGCTACTATTAAAGAGCTCCTGTGCAATAAAATTTCAAGGCATTACTATTTTTAACATACTGCTACAAATATTTGTTTCAGATGTAGAGAAAATACAGCTATAAAATGTTTCAGTGTAGAGACTTTATTTCTTGATCATGAAAGGATAAATAACCTAAGGAAATAAAACTTATAATCATATATGAAGAGAAAAATTCAAAGCCAGTATTTTCATGTTTTAAAAAGGGAAGATAATCCTCATTAAGTTTAATATGAAGCATGAAAATCTTAATTACTTAAATTTCTTAAAAGCTGCTAAACATACTTGATCAAAAGAGGGTAAAACATAATCTTTTCTACACTATGAAGAAATTTAAAGTACAAAATTGGTAGTTACCTACTGGAAATTGATTTCATCAACTAAGCCATTTAAGACTTAATGACATAGAATCCCATTGACCTCTGGGTAATATAATAAAGAAAAGAATGGAAGCTAAAAATGAAATTTTCTACCTGATAGCTTCGAACTAATTTTAGAAAGCTAGAAAACAGAAAGATTACTTTCTGATATTCCTTCTAATTCTTAATAGTTAATTAAACTCAAATCACATTTTGAAAATTTTGTTTTGTACTGAACACTTAAAAAAGTATTCTGCCTTATTCCTAAATAAAGAAAAATGGATTAAAAGCAGCAAAAAAAAACCTTATGAACAATTCTCCACCCTAAGCCCTGGATGGAATCAGGCAGTGACTCTACCCTAAGATATATTAATGCCCACTTCTTGTTTCCATTACTTTTTTTTCTTGGCAGATCCATATCACTTGCTGGGAGATATACCACCAGATGCTGGAACTAATGAATATTTTCAGAGTAAACTCAAAAATATAATGGGTCTTTTTAAAAATCTTAATAGATTATGAGAAAAAATGCAAAAAGTTATTAAGTCTATGAAGGTCTCATTTCTTCACTTCTGCCCTAAACCCAATGCCCCTTTATTTCTCAGAATTTTCATTGGGAAAAATAATCTTGCAACTTGGAAAATATACTCTATCTTTCAAGGCTATTCCTAATCAAAAAGTTTCCTCTGCAATTCCTGCTAACCCTCAGCCAAAATGAATTCAGGCTCAAGAACAGAACTGAGTTAATAATAAAAGGGCCAAGATAAGTAAGCCATGGATTATCAAAATGTTGGCAATTAATAAAGCTTTCTTCATGTTAAGAGCTAATTGATTATTTCTGGAAACTGAATTTGAAAACAAGAACAAGATGCATTTGAATTTGTTGTAAACTCCACAAGTCAGAGCATATTGTTTCTTCATGAACTGTACTGTACAGCAGCTGGTAATAACATCAACCCAGATTTACAGTTTTTAAGGCACTTTAAATACAGTATCTCATTTGATCTTCACCACAACCCTATGAAATAGGTGCTATTATTATCTCCATCTACAGACAAAAGAAACTGAGACTCAGAGATTAAGTGATTTGCTCAGGGTCACCAAGCTAGTAACTATATGAAGCAGGATTCAAACCCAGATGTGATCATAAGTCTCACAGACTATTCCCTACATTGGGCTACCTCTTTCACACTTAACAATGTAGGAATTTAACAATTAAAAAAAAATTTTTTTAAGTGATCTGCTGCTCTCCTAACTGACAGCATTAGATTAGCCTTTTCAATAAAGTCAGAAGTCACCAGCAAGGAGGAGGTAAGAATCTTTTTGTTCCCTTGAACTACAGGAAAATGGAAGCAGTGAATAAAGTCACTAAACCTTAACTGTAAGGAACCTTGGTCCTATTTGTTCCAAACTCATCATTTTACATATGAAAATACTAAGACTCAAAAACATAAAGTAACTTGGCCTAAGGTAACACAGTGATTGATGGGGCATGTTTTTCTTTTAAGAAATTTTACTGGGCACCTTTAAAAAACCAGTTATTTCATAAATCTAGCTTTCTCCCCTATAAATCCCTTTCTTATAACAAAGAAAAAAATTTTAAATCCCAAATGATTTGTAAAATGTTAAAATACTAGACTTTAGAACCACTGATATCTGGAATACTGTAAATCAGCACAACATAAAAAATTGTACTGGATAAATAAAACAAATGCATCTTCAATTCCCTTTGTGATATGGTGAGGGAAAGGGAGAGTAGAGTGTAAAGACTGAAAGAACTTAAAAAGTCAACTTCCATTTTTTAGCCATTTTTATAATTATCACAGATATTTCTACTTACTCAATCATTAAGCTGCTGTCTTCCTTGCCTCTGCCCTGCCAATCTTCTCCCTTGTTACTACTCCCCGTCCTGATCCAGACCAGAGAACACCTTGGCCTAGTTCCTTTCCTAGGTGAAATGTTTGATTTAATCCACTGAACTTTGGCACTCTGCCCTGGCTCTGAGAGTGACTGGCAAGTGAAAGAGTGCAAACTAACCTGCTGGATCTAGCTGGACCCATGTTTCATATGCATCTAATCCAAATATCTTGAGATATTTTGCCATATGCTCCGCAAACCCCCTTCAACACACACACACACACACACACACACACACACACACACACACACACACACACACACACACACACACACACACACACACACCAACCTAATGCCTTAGTCACCATTCCTAGGACTTCTCCAATCAAAAATCCCGTCTCTTGACATCACCATCCTAAGTGTTGCTTCCCTCATTACAATGTAAGGTCTTTCAGCACAGAGATTGTCTTGCTATTATATGTGTATCTCCAGTGCCTAGCACAGTTCCTAGAATATAGTAAACACTTAATAATTACTTTTTCATTCATTCAAGGTCTGAGAGAATTAAGTGAAAGTAACATCATAGTAAGAGTGAGTACAGCACTTGAAATCCAGAAGATGAGCAAGTAAATCCTCCCACGGGGAAATGGAGAGAGAGAGAGAAAAAGGGGAATGAAAAATAAAGAAAGAAGAGAAGGAAAGGACTCTAAAGCTTGGGTGTTAAGCTCATCGTTGCAACTGTTAGGCATTTCTGTTTGGCTCCTTGTTAAACCCCTACAGTATCAAATGAAAGAAGTAGCCTTGTGTATGAGTGTGCTAACACTCAGGAAGACCTGGGTTTCAATGCCTTATTGAGAAGAGGTACTGGGGGAAAACGGAAGGCATAAGAGAAGACAGAAGTGAAAAAGGGACTTAGCAGGATCACAGATGCAGAACTGGAAAAGACCTTGGAGATCATATAGCCATCAGACCACAGGATTAAAGAGTCAAAACTAGCTGGCCTACTAGGCCAGCTAGTCTAGCCACCTTGTTTCATAGAGGATGATGCTGCAGCCCAAAAAGTTTGACTGACTCCACCAAAATGAGTGGAGAAAAAAAGGAAAGAGTGAGACAAGGGAAAGAGGAAGAGATAAAACAAGGCTAGCCAATGTCAGAGAAAGAAGAGACCACAAGAGAAATTATGCTGAGCTATTACTCTGGAAAAATTAAACCTCACACTGGTTTAACAAGGCTGCAGGTTTCATTCAGTTCAACAAACTTGTTGGGAGACGCAATTTATTCCTTTTGTTCTGAAGTGTTCAGAGTTAATAAGCTGACAGAAATAATCAGCCCAAGAAGGAAGCAATTTTTCTATGGGATAGAGAAACTGTGGGCAGAGCAGTATTACAATTCTGCAATCTGGATGAAATTCAGCCAAGGACTGAGATACCAGTCTGATACCACATAGAGCACAGCAACTACCCTGAGTACATCATAAATGCGACTGACAAATTGTCAGTACTGTGGACAAGCAAGAGAGTTCAAATAAAACCTATTGAATACAGTCAGGATATCAAAATTATGTAAACTTTCTAAGATAGGTAAGCTTTCCTCTAATGGTTCTTCATGTTAAACTTACCTGGCCATTTGGATCTCCAAGTAAATTACATATATGTGGCACAATCTTACTTAGAGTTAAAGTATGGGCTCCAGAGCTGAAAACAAAAGCAAACATTAGTGTAGGCAATAGGAAGGAGTGGAAAAATGCACCCATTCCCCCCCCTTTTCCTGTCAATCTACACTGACATCCATCCTTTAAGACAGAGCTCCATCCCCCATAGCTGTCCATAAAGTCTTTGTGATTCTCCCTGAAAGCACAAAGCTGCTCTCATTGGATTCAACACAGCACTAAATGTACTCATTGCTTAAGTGCTTCCCTTTTTATAAAGCCTCATCACCTACCAACTATTATTAATTTCAGGAAGGCAAGGGACTACATTTTATAAACTTTTTATGAGTTTATAAGGGATTCAGCACCAAGCACAGGGCTTTTGCACATATTTGTTGAATTAATGAATGAATGAATGCATTTCTTGAAAGCTCACCATGTTCTACAAAGAGAAGTATGAATCAGGCCCAAACTTACGCATTCAGTGTTGCAATAAGGCAGAGACAAACACCTTCCCTGGTGCGGAAATTCTTGTGTTTGAACCCTCCTAACATTCTGTCCCACACATACTGCAAAAGACATGGAAAGTTAGAAAGAACCAGAGAAAATTAGACATTTTTTTCCCTTTCATCGAGAGGTCAAAAGATACAATGAGCAAACAGCAGCTAACAGGATCACTCTGTTGACAACAATTTATTTTCTAGGCTCAGGTAAACTCATTTAATTCTCTTAATTTCCTCATAACACAGAGCCAAAACCCTTCTGCATTTTCCCATAGTTGTAGAGCTTAACTAAGAATTCTAAAACCGTCAAACAAAAAATAGTCAAGATTGATTTTAACTCCACTAACTATTCAAATTGTATACTTTATATTTCATTAATATTAAAATTTTAGATACCTTAACTGTAATGGGAAACAAAGAGGAGCAGGTAAAACAATAGTCTAACAAATGTATTTCTAATATTCTGGATTTTCAAAATGAATTATGCTTTTCCATGGTTCTACATGAGCTAGCTGGTGGGCAGTGAGAAAGCTCTACCTAATCATACCTGAGGGTTGGCAGCCTGTTCCATCATCTTCAGCAGCAGAGTCTGGTCTTGCTCTCTCACCGAATCTTTAGCATCACCCAACCTGTCAATTAGACTGGGTAGCACTAAAAGTAAAATGAAAATCAATCCAATCAGAAGAGGCTTTGTAGGGTATGGCCACCAATTAAACTCACTGAATTTCAAGCCTGCAGCGACACACACACACACACACACACACACACACACACACACACACACTTGTAAAACTTAAAAGTTCCAAAGAAATGCCAGCCATCACTAATATTAAATTTTAAAATGTTTATCAAGTTCTTTCCTTATAACAATGATGAGAGATGGGTAATACAGTTATTCTCCCCTGTGAGGCAAGGTGGAACAATGGGTAGGAGCTGTATTCTGAACCAAGAAGTCCCATCTTCAGCATACTATCTGTGTGGCCCTGGACAATTCACTTAACTTGTTAGGGAGACCCAGCAATTCTAACACTATATGTCAGAGAGAAGGCACTAATCTTTTTTGCATTAAGAGAAAGGAGCTCCTGACATCACTGACATCACAAGTTCACTCCCAGCCCCATTTTTACAGATGAGGAAATTGTGTTGCAGAGAAGTGAAGGGATAGGCCTACAAAAAATCTGGGTAAGAGGGAAGATTCAAAAGCAGATCTCCTGACTCCAGGGCTTTTTCATTGTCCATGCTGCCTCAGGATACAAAGATCATAACAAGACACATTAACAATCACATAATTGTTGGATTCCAAGTACAAAGATTTTACAGGAGGAAGAAGGAGGCCAATTATGAGTTGGAAACTCAGAAAGGACTTCCTCAAGTTGGCCTTTAAAGAATAAACAAGAAATTCAACAAGTGAAGAGGGTCATATATTACCCAGATAATAGGGTAAAAAAAGTTTTGTAAAGAAAGTAGTAAACCTCATTGGGCAACAAAGACAGTTCACTCTCCGGAGCTTAAAATACAAGACGGAAGGAGTGACATGGTATAAGTGCTATAAGGCATTAGATCTGAGGAGGGAAAGTAGGGAAGGGAAGATCTAAAATGACAAACAAAATCTGAATTTTATTTGACAGGCAATAGGGAACCACTAAAGATGTTTGGAAAAAGGACTGAAATGACCAGACAAATACAGGCATAAACAAGACTATTCTAGCAGTAGCAATGAATCAAATTCAACAAATGTCTAGTGAGCCTCTACTACAAACAAGGTTCTGAGGATGGCAAAATAAAAACATTACCTACCCTCAAAGAGTTTATATTCTTTAGAGAAGAAATACCATTTAAACAGACAAATACAACATAAAATTGTTCTCAACTGGGAGAATGGGGGTTCTAAAAACTAGGGGGATTAGGAAAAGTTTTGTAAAGTATGAAGGATGAATTGAAGATAGAAAGAGAAGGTAAAAAGACCTGTACCAGAAGCTACTGTAGTCACAGTCTATGGGTGGTAAGGAGGGTTTATCCTAGTGTAAGGTAAAGGGGGCACAGGTACATGAGATATTTTGGTAATAAACATAAGAGGTTCGGGAAAAGGGAAACAAAGATAATACAAAAATTTCAACCTACGGAGAATTTGTGAATTAGTGTGCCCTTAAGGAAACAGTTCAGGCAGAAGAATGACCAGGTATAATAAATTGTTTCGATTTCTATGAAGTTGAGATCATTTTACAAAAACGAATTCCAAGTTAAAATGAGAGCTTTAAAAAGTGGTCCAATCAGAACTGGAAAAAAGGTATTTTGGCCTTCTAAATGACCGGGAGAGGGGCGAGTGATTAGAAGAGTGTACACTGATATAATCAGTCTCAGCAGCCCAGAGGTCATGACATCCCAGGGGTGCTTCCCTCTTCCAGCACAGCAGGGGCGGTGGATCATAGGAGCACAGACTCAGAGGCCATCTAGTCAACCCCACCAGATTTTTTCAAAGATCAGAAAATGAAACCTAGGAGAAGTTAAGTGCTTGTCCATGGCCCACAGGGGTAGAAAAAAATTTGACCTCAGGTCTTTCTGACTAGAAGACCAGGATTCTAGCCATACTAACTGTCAATCAAATTTCCCTTGAATACGTGAGAAATAACCCTTTATGCCTGAATGGCACCTTGGTTGCCTCTAACTAAGATTTATCTAAAGATTCTTGGTGAAACAAAATGTATTTTACCTACCCTGAAATAAACTCGTCTAGGAAAATAAGCTATATTAAACATAAAAATTTATCACTTTGCAAACGCTTTCTAAAGTAGATCAAAGGCATCGCATACTAACCGTATAAGGAAAAACTATTCAAAACCTTGAGCAAAGGAATATGAAAGGTATCGGAACAACGTATGATGTAATCATTCCCTACCAGCCAAAACCCGGGTTGTGCTAAGGAGAATCCCCTTATCCCCCCAGGTGCGTGGAAAATGAGCTTTCAAAGGCCCCCCAAAACCGTGAGGCGGAGGGTCTGGATTCAAGCCCCAGGGCTGCAGTGACCAGGGGAAGGCTGGCCGGGGGTCGGGGAGCTGGCCCTGCCACGCGCGGTGGCTGCCCGCGGCCCGCCTTCCCTTCCGCAGGCCTCAGTCTGCAGCGCCCGCGCCTCTCCCGCACTAGGCGCCTCTCCCGCACTAGGCGCCTCTCCCGCACTAGGCGCCTCTCCCGCACTAGGCGCCTCTCCCGCACTAGGCGCCTCTCCCGCACTAGGCTCCTCTTCACCCTCGCCTTCGCTAAGGCGTCTCCATCGCGCCCCCCTGTCCACCCACTGGTCACTCCCGCGGCCTCCCCCCTTCCCGCCACTTCAGCCGCCCGAGGGCCGGACTCCCAGGAAGCCTTGCGAGGAGAAGATACTCGACAACTTGACAACCCGATCGGGAGCTTCGGTCTAAACAACCTTACTCCCGCCCAGGAGCTCAAAACAGATGGCCTTTCAAATCCCCTGAAAGGGAAAGGAACGCTACGAGGAGCTGCTTTTCCACTTGACTTTTCCCTTTAAACGCAGCGATGGGTGGCTTTTCTAGGCCTGGAGCTGTCGCTGCAGGGTCCCCCTGCCCCCACGCCAATACCCAGTGCTTAACCACGAAGCAGGTGAAATGGTAGCTGGCTGCCCGCGCTTCGCCTTTCCCGGCAGTTCGTCTGCGCTGCTCCGGGAGAAGGGCAGGAAGGCCGCTCGGCCAGGAGGGGGAGCTCGCACGCGCGCAGGGGGAGGGGGAGAGGGAGAGAGGCGGAGCGGAGGGGGCAGCGCGGGGGCGGGGGGAGGGGGCGGGGCGGGGCGGGGCGCTTAGGGCCGCGTGCTGGGAACGGGAAGAGGCGGGGCAGAGCGCGGGGGGCGGGGGCGGAGCCGGAGGAGCGGCGGACCCGCCTCACCTGTGCCGATTTGGGCTTTAAACCGATCCTGCAGCCGGGACACCAGAGCCGACAAGATGTCCATCCCCAGAAGTGCGACCTGCAAGACAAAAAACCAGGGGCGCATGAGGGTCCGGACCGAAGAGGAGCCGTTGGTTCGGCCTGTCTGCCGGTCCAGGCGAGAAGCATGAGCTACTCTCCCGGGACCGGCCGTTGCAGCGAACGTAGCGCGCGCCCCTCTCCCGTTAGGGCCGGACTGGGCTCAGCCTCAGTAGGAACGTCAAGCCGAGAAGAAGACGGGAGGGGCGGGACGAAGGAAGAGCGGGCGAAGCCGAGCTCCGAGACAAGGGAAAGAAAACTTGGGTTTTTCCAACGTGGTTCCTCGTTCGGAACTGAATAGGCCGCATATGCAAATAGAAACAACCAAGCGGCGCGCTGCCTTGTGGGTAAAAAGATCCTCGACACAGGTACAGTTCAGAGAAAGCCTTAAAAAACGACCCCTAAGGGGCCCCTGGTGTTTTCGATTTGTTGTTTGGTCAAGCAGAAGCTTCTTTCGTGACTTCCCCGCACGGACTCGCCCAGCGAGTTAGTCACCACAAGGTAACCTGGTGTTCGCTCCTCCTCACTTGAGGACAAGGACGCTTCTTCCCCAACCATCCTTTTCTTGGGGTTGCGTTACTGCCCAATGAACGTCTAGTGAGGACAGTACTGCTAACGCCTACACAACACACGAGCATCTCTTAAAGCTCCGCTTTAACATGGTGCAATTTTTGGAACCCCCCACAAATAGTCATATTAAAACAAGTGAAAAGTTTTTAAATTTCTACGGACGTATAAACTCTATTGCCACTAGATGGCGGAAAGACCTTCACACAAAGAACCGCCTCTTCAAGTAGCAATGAATTGTGTTTGCCATCCAGAATTTGGTTTTCAAAATGCCGTACTAACGTGGAGACAGTTTCTGCTGCTCTCCCGCATGTTTCTTGTTTACTGCTACAATTCTCCCAATGCAATATTTTCGAATTGCTCTTTTCATCTCATTTCCAGTACAGGCTGTATTTAGCCACTCAAATAACGATCCATCAAAAGGTGTTTCGCCTTATAAACAGTAACTACTGCACAAAAGCAATTAAGTCTCACACTGAGACGTCGCTCTTGGCAGTCAAGACAAATGAAAAAAATGATGTTATAATGATGAAGTCATAATCTGTGACTAACTGCAATTATAATTCTGCCTCACTGGTTCTGTGGCTATTTTAAAGCAAAAATTCCTCCACTTAATGTTAAATCACAAAGTAAATTTTCCTACTGAGTTCTGAAATAGGATTCTTTTTATTTTCAACCAATTAGCCCTGAACAATGGCTTAAAAGCAAGATTACAAGTTTTAAAAGGCTGCTCATATGTCCAGCAAAAATCACATGAAAATCAGACTGAGGTGTGTAAACGATTTTCAAGAGACCAACTGGTTTGATAACAAAGAAAAATAGTTTTTTTCTGTGAACACAAAGGGGATTGTATAACATGAAAGATCTTCTTAAACAAATCTATTTGGAGAAGTAAAACGGTGTTGGCTTTCTTCAAAAACACAGTCATCATCTAATAGTGTTTACTCTTCACAAATGGGAATCCTGACACCAACTCTACTTTTATGCCTCCTCTGCAGTATAGAATTTAAGTGTCATTTTTATGATGTTAATTCAATGGTCTATTAAATACAACCTTAACACTATACCTTGCCTTTGATTCTCACCACATCTTCTCATTTCAAGTACATGACTAGACAGGTACTATATAAGAAAGCTATTGTTTTCAGTTATGACAGCCTATAAAGGAATGCTCTTGATATATGATGATAGGAGAGTCCTCAAATGTCCTAGGATGAAGAACAGTTTTTCCTAACTATCTTCCAACACAAGCCAAGAGATGTTCAAAGAATTGGTTTTTTGTGGCCATAACACAGTGAAGATGAACAGGGGAAAAGTGTACAGTAATTCTCAAAATAATTGTTTGCTTTAACTTAAAGGTACTGGTTTATCCCCCAATAGGGTACTTTTATTTAAATTTTATCTTTAACTCTGTTAGTCTTTTTTTGTAGTTGGGAATGGGGCACAGTTTTCTTTCATGTTCTTTGTATAGACTTGTCCTTATAATTCCAAAGGACCAGATAATCCAACAATCAATATTTAATTTGGTAAGGACAAGGGTGAGCCAGCCAACACACTCATTTTGTTCTATAAGAAGGCTCAAATGATTGAACAACCTAGTTCTCAATATATATCCAGAAAAATGTTGAGTCTGACTACAAAAGATACAAGTAATTCCAGTATGACAACAAACCACCTATCTGGAGTAAACTACCCCACTATTTCTAGCACTGAATGTGCATTCCAGCACACAACACATGGAAATGTCAATTAAAAGGGGAGCCTAGGGGCCTAGAATTTAAACTAATCTTTGGTTACGTTGATCACAAGGAACAAGGCTGCAATTCTCGTATGTTACATTGAAACATTCATGCATACGCTTCACCCACCTGAAGAAACAAACAACCTTTTAGTATCTTTGGTCAGTATTTAATATTGACAGATTGCCCCAACCACTACCAAAGATGGAGGTGGTCATTTGGACAGTTCAATGGGGGAAGAGAGGTTGGGTTAAAAAGCTTGATTCCATCCTCCCCAGACCACCAAGAGAGCTGGAGTCATTCTGAAGGCTTTTTAAAATGAGCAAATCTTTAACATGGTCAAATGCAGAAGACAGCTGGGAGATGGTAAGGCTTAGGCTGGGGAAGGAGAAAGAGAATGGAAAGCAAGAGGGCTTCTCTAATGCAGGAAATGCTTTAGAAGCATATACGACAATACCAACACAGAAACAGAGCTCCTCTTATTACATGACTAGGCAATTCTCCTTAGGATGAAAGCAGAAGGCACTTGAGTTATAGGATCAGTTCTGGCCCAGCCCAGAGGAAAAGAACATACAGAGAAGGCCCAGAAAAAAAGGGTAGAGTATATCTGGACAGCACAGTAAAGGGGCTCTATGGCCTACAACCCTTATTACTTAGTGTTTCCTGGGCCAAGCATTTAACTTTCCTGCCTCATTTTTTTTTCATCTAAGAATGTGAGGAATGATCTAAATGGCCTCTGAGGCCACATCTATGAATGTAGTAGGCCAAGGAGGTACAGCATCCATAACCCAGGATAAGGAGTATAGAGACCAGGGAAACCAAGTCAGTTATGGGACTAATGGGCATGGAGTCCAGGGAAGATCTAGAATGAAGTAAGAGAAAAGTCAAGTCCAGAGCTGACTGCCAAGAGGTACCCAGACACAGCAAGGGAGGACAAAACAAATAGTTCCAGGTGTCTTCGTAAGAATGGGATAAATGGAAATTTCAAGAGTTTTCATTAAACTCACATGAATTTCACACCAGAGAAAGAAAACCTGGAAAAGTTCCTCCCTCAGATTCCCTTAAGGGAGGCGGGTGTGTGTGAAAGGAAGGACAGGTGTTGAGGCTTTAACAGTGAATACACCACTGCTATTAGGAAAATGTAAGTACCTGGGACACGTGTATGTCCTGCTTCATTCAATAGGTAGTGATGAAAAAGTACCCATTAAATTGTATTTGAAGTGCTCTAGGGAAATTTACTGTTTAAAAGGAGAGCTAAGTTGATGAACTCTAGGGTGAATTAAGAAATCTTTTGTATAAACAAGAATGCAACCCTAATTTACTTGTTTTAGAGATGGAAGGAATCTTAAAGATATCTAATCCAACTATCTTGTTTTTTACAAATGAACAGACAGGCGAAGGGAAACAAGGTCACACAGAATAGTTAAACTGAACTTAGGATCCAGAAGTAGAATAATGGTATATTCAGAATTCCAGACTAGTACTCTTTTGACACTATCTTAACTGCTGCTTTTTTTACAAGCTACTTTTCTGAACATGAGTTTTCTCTTCTATAAAACAGATAATGCAACTATATCTGGGTTTTTCTTCTTTTTGTTAAAAGGAAAGTTTCAAGGGGAAGAAGAGTGTCTGTTTCCCCAGTGATTATGATATAATGACAAAAGACTCAATGAAATGCAGTTTTTCAAAATAGGTAGTGGAAAAGTTAACAAAGTCTTTGATTGTTAAAAAACATCTCAGTGTGAGGTGTAACAATACCTATCTTCACAAGATTATAAAGAAAACATGTTATAAGCTCTAAAGTGGTATATAAATGTCAATGATGGTGATGATGATAATGATAAATGCCTTCAGATTTTCACCTCAATTTTTAACACAACCATATAATCTAACTATCAAGATCAACTTAAAACAAAGAACTCTACTTTTTTTTTAACCTCAAGGTTGGGAACAGGGGAGAAAAAGATGTCTTTAGTGCTTACAGCATAAAGGCATATTAGCCAACTGGAAAGAACACTAGGATTTACAATTAGAGAACTTACCTTCTGAGGCGTCAGTTCCTCATTTGTAAAATGGAGTAAGACTTGTTGAATTCTCAAGGTGACTTCCAGTTCTAAATTTATGATTTACAGTAGGACATGTTGAATTTTAGATGTCTATAAAACATCTAGTCTGATATGTTTTTGAGAGTCTGAAAGATTAGAGCTGGAAAAGTAGATCTGAGAGTGATCAGCATAGAGATAAACACAGAATCCATGACAGCCAATGAGATCACTAAGTGAAACAACAGTATAAGGGGGACAAGAGAAGAAAGCTTAGGACACAGCTTTTAAGAACACTCATGGTGCACCAAAGTGACCTGGATGAAGATCCACCAAGAGACTGAAAATAAACAGACAAGTAGGAGGAAAACTAGGACACTGCCTCAGATTGCTCAATCTTAATAAGCTGCTCAATCTTAAACAAGTCATGACTGCTTTGAGCTTCTATTTCCTCATTTATGAAACCAGGTAGACTTGAGCATCTCCAGGATCTAAGGAATGGTCCAGCTCATCAAGGGTAAGGAGCTTGACCAAGATAACATGGGTCACTTTTGAATCCAGGTCTTCCTGGACCCTATGCCCAGCACTCTATTCTACCACCTCACCCCCCTTCCTGGAAAGAACAAGTCAATCAATTTCCCTAAGTCCCTCCTCCTCACAGCCACTGCTCCCTGTTAGACATGGTCTTCCCCACTAGAATACCAACATCTTTGAGAATAAGGATGGGTTTGCTTTTTGTATGTATTCCCAAAGAATTTATCAAATTACCAGGGACAGAATTAATACTTAAAAATGCTTTTCCCTCGATTCATTCTTATATTACTAAATGGGCAATGATCTCAGGTGCTAGATTCCTAGTTAGCACACCGCAGAATGAACAATATTTTGTCATATAACAAAGTAGGATTCATTTAGTGGAAAGGTTTATAATAATAGCAATTCTCAGGTGTTCTCAGCAGATAATATTAAATCATGGTGTAAGAGAAAGACCAAGAGAAAGAGTTGACATCTGGGATCTCATGCAGGTTTTCTTGGTGATTTTTTTCAAGTCACTTGACCCTTTGAGGTTTCAGTTTTCTCATTTGTAAAGTGGTAGAGTGAAGAGTTCTTAACTTGAAATTAGGACGACCCAAGTTTGAATTCTGTCTCACAGACTAGTAAGTGTGACCCTGGAGTAAGTCACTTTACCTCTACAAAACTGTTTGCTTATCTATAAAATGAGGATGATAATAGCACCTTTTTCAAAGGATTGTCATGAGTACAGGTTAAAAAAGCATTCTGCATACCTTAAAGGACTATAAAAATACCAGCTATTATTCTGACACTTCACTCTTTGAATGCGTAATGGTATTCTAATGAATACCATTAATGAATAATGAATAGTCAAGTCTACAGTGACTGCATGTGCTTAGTGTTCCAATTTACCAACTCACTTTCAATCCTGAGAACTTTCCTGGCCATTCCCCATTTCAGTGTGACCCAAGCCCTTTGGGGTGATTTTACCATGGCATGCCTTCCCTGTATGGCATATGTAAATTAACTAGGGTAGGAATATTTTCAAATTCATCAAATGCATTCTCTTATGTTGTTTATAACATTCAAATATTCAATTTGGTCAATGGGAGATTCCACCCAGGGCTATCCCCAACAAATTTCTCTGGCTAGTACCTGTCACAAGGAGTTCAGTAAACTAAACTGTGTTACCCTAACAAGGTTATTCTACAAAGGCCCTTAGAACTGTGTCAGTAAACATCGCAAAGTTTGAAGAAGACAAGTGGGCATCTCAAGAACTCGACAACTCTGCTTCTTCCGTGAGGCGAAGAAGCCCTCTAGCCAGCAAGCATTAGCCTTGAATGCCAACCAACATAAAGCTGAATGGTACTATTCAGCTAAAGATTATGTGAAAGAAAGACACCATCAGGTTGAACAGAGAGCCAAGAAGACCTGGGATTGCTTCTTGTACAAAGGTGGGATTTTAGCTGGTCTTGAAGGAAGCTCTAGACTTGGTGCTGCTCTGCTTTGCTAGAGGAAGCTTCCACAGGCAGAGTTCCCTAAAGAAGTGAAATCACAGGTCTCGACAAAGATATTTCATATATATAATGTATGCATTTGTATAGACAATCACTTTGGTTTCAAATAAAATGCTCCAAGATTCAAAGGTGAACCTGCTCATGACTTTCAAAGTGAGAAATATAAATAACTCCACACATGGGTGAGGAGGTGAGATAGCATATCTCCAGACACAGATAACCAGAACACGGAGTTTGGAATCAGAAGACCTAGATTCAAGTCTGGCTCTCCTACTTACTGTGTAACCTTGGAAAAGACACAAAAACCTCTCTGGACCTCAGTTTCCACATCTATAATATGAACACATTACTCTTTCTAGCTCTAAATCTATGATCCTATGTGAGCCAAGATATCACCCAGGTTTTTCTCCTGTCCTGGCCGCAATAGTTGCCAGAGAAAGTTGGCTAAAGATGGTTGCCCTCATTCTAAAATGCTCCATGATTCTAAACCCCAGTTCCCATCGTGAACTCACCATCCCTCAAAAGACCCATCAATCCAGTTCAATAAACCAAAGTACCAGGCAGATGACAAGTTTCAGATTCCAGCACAAGTCAGGAGGCAGCCTGAGCTGCAAGCAGAGTTCTTAAAAATTATTTCCACAGTTGAGACTTACATTCCTGGAAGAACTTCAGAGAATTTAGATAAATTTGGATTTTTCACCCTCTATATTTTCAAGGGGTGAAACATTTAACTAGGTTGGTGATACCTCTAAAAATTAAATTGAGACTCCCACTTTCACTATCAAATGGCCTGATTCAAGAACCAGAGCAGGCTCGACTAGCCACTCAGATATGCAAGAGGTGTATAAATAATGATCATCACCATCATGAGGTTGAGACAATGGTCTCTGGGTACAGGAAACAAGGTTTTTCTCACCCCATCTTGGTATCCCAAGAGCCCAGCAGATGTCTACACGTTGTTATTAATTTGAACAGAATATAGTTAAGATTCTCTTGAGAAATTCATAAAAATTTAAACTCATTTTTTAAAATTACACTTAACTATAGCAAACATTTTAAAGTATATTTCAAAATTTATAATATAGTCTGTTAATGGGCGAGAGAAAATGAGAGAAGAGAAAAAAGAGAAAGACAAGGGAGAAAGGAAAAAAAGAAAAGGAAATGAATGGAAAGGAAAAAGGTGCTGAAGCCTGCCAGGGAAAGTAGAAAGTTCATTAGATTCTGAAGTTTTAGAGAAGATAACCATAGGACTGAGAGCTGGAAGAAATTTTGGCTGTGAACCTTCTCATTTTAGAAATGAGGAAAATTGAGATCCAAAGAGTTGGAAAGTGATTTCCCAAAGGCACAAAGCTGGTGAGTGGCCTAACTCTGCTCTGTCTTTAATTCCCACCAGGCTTTCAAAAGAGCCAATAAGTCTTATCATTACCCTTTGAAAAGAAAATTAGTTTTTAAGACCAGTCTTCTAGAGTTTTTTTTTTTTTTTCAACTCTACTTTCTCACTGAGTAATTCGCTCAGGAAATGTGATTCAAAATGGCCTACCAGGGAGAAAATTCATTTTGGACCACAGGACTAGTAACCAAAGTAATACCATCCACAAGTCTAATGAAATTAAGCCTTTGGGCAGATGCCTCTTAAAAGAATCTCACCTTTGCATCACTATGCAAGCTGGAAAGCTTAATGCCTATTGTACTTTAAGGTTGTTCAAAAAGCACTTCAACTGTACACTTGCTTGCAGCCATGAAATAAAGGTGACAATACTTATTCCCCTTGCCTGTACCCAAGGATGCTTCTGGGAAAAACCACGCAGATTTTCAATATCTGCCATTTTTATTTCGTTCAGTCATTTTTCATTCTTGTACAATTCTTTGTGATCCCATTTGGGATTTTCTTGACAGAGATACTTGAAGTGGTTTGCCATTCCTTCTCCAGCTTAATTTACAGATGAGGGAACTGAGGCAAACAGGGTTAATTGAGTTGGCCAGGGTCACATAGCTAGTGCCAGATTTGAACTCAGGAAAATGAGTCGTCTTGACCCCAGACCCAGTCTATCCACAGTGCCACCTAATTACCCTATTCTGACTTTAAGAAACCTTAAAAATGAACTGAAAATCATTATCTGGTAAATCAATAGCCTTAAGCCCTAGAAGAGCTACTGAAAGAGTAAGGAGTAAGGAGTTAACAGAATGAATTCTACCAGTAATTGCCAAGTGTGTCATTAAATACCTTTTTAATGTACTTAATACTCTTTTAAAGATATCTGTGGTACTGTGGTGGCTGAAGCAAAGCAGTGCCACAGAGGCAGTGGGATCTAGATTGTACCTTTGCCCACGCATAGCCAACTCTCCTTAAGAAATCATCAACAGAAACACTAAGAGTTATAACTGACTTAACTGGACAAACCTGTGGAAGCTATTGACATACCCAGCCCTTTCCTCTTCTCATGATCCCACCTTTTAAATTTTATACCCATGTTCAATGGTTCCTATTCTGGGCACTCTGGAAATCTTTTTTAAAATAATAACTATCAGATCCAACTCAACACATGCATACACCAAAGTCCCAACAAGTAGTGATCTAGGGATGGGTCATAAAGTCTTCACCGATATTCTTTTTTTTTTTTAAACTGAGGCAAACAGGCTCAAGTGATTTGCCCAGGGTCACACAGTTAGTCTGAGGCCACATTTGAATTCAGGTCCTCCTGACTTCAGGCCCAGGGCTTTTATTCACCGCACTACCTACCTGCCCCTTCACTGATACTCTAGGAGAAAGCTCATGGATCTGCCAGCAATGTTCATCATCTTGTGCAACCCAACTTCCTAACTAGAGTTCCCTCTATTTTCCATCTGTAACTTCTAC
This sequence comes from Notamacropus eugenii, assembly GCF_028372415.1. Classification (NCBI taxonomy): domain Eukaryota; kingdom Metazoa; phylum Chordata; class Mammalia; order Diprotodontia; family Macropodidae; genus Notamacropus; species Notamacropus eugenii. The sequence goes on from NC_092876.1 coordinate 312,002,072, forward strand.
TACAGCTAGGCTACTTTCCTGACTGTTCTGTGAACAGAATGAATACTCATTCCCAAAAACAAGCCTATGCAACCTGCCCCTCCTTAAATACATAACACTGTATCTCAATCCTTCATCAAATATTTGAGTGCCCACTATAAGCACAGGTTTTAGAAATGCAAAGAAGTATAAAATTAAGCACCTCCCATACCTATGTCTAGGGAGGGTATTCAAATATTTGATAAAGGAATGAGATATGGTGTTATACAAATAAAGAGTATTAACACTACCTACAAAGGAACTACAAATCAAGACTGTCACAAAAAAAACCTCAGGATCTAGCAGAAGGATGCTGTATTGAATCTTGCATCTAATGTTATTACCAGAAGTCCTTTAAGTTCTCAGAGCCCCAGTTTCTTCCTCTGTAAGGTAGAAGTAACATACATCGAGCCTACCTAGCAGGACTGTTGTCAGACTGAAATGAGACTGTGTGTACAAAGTGCTTTGCAAACTTCAGAGTGCCACAGAAATGTCAGCTATTATTAATACTGTTTCTGTATTGCTATTTACTGTCTGGCTCTCTCCTGGAGGGCAAAAAGTAGCCCTATGCCAGGCAAACTGCGCAGACATACTGAACAGAGCATTTAGACCTATCTGGAGTTTCTGACACTAACTGGTGAGAAACAGCCAGTAAAAACCTTATTTCTAAGTTCCCAATCATCCATGTGCTTATATGCTCATTATGTGCCTGACACTGAGAAAAGCAATAGCCTTTGCTCTCAGAGACTCACATTCTAATGAGCTAGCAGCTAGTTTGGCTAATCTAGAATCCAAATATACAACAGAAAAACATGGAGCTATGGGATCCAGTCCTATGGTCACAGAATGACTAAGGGTTCAATTACCTTCCTATACCAAAGCACATGATTCTTCTGCCCAGACACATCATTTATCACCTGGTGGCTCATATTCTAGGGTCTTTTCCCAGGCCACATCATCTGCTCACCAAACAGAGAAAGTGGAACAAAAAATAATGTTTTCCTACAAGCTCCAAAAGGTGGCGAGTAGGAAAGTGTTCCCATCAAGTAATTCTTTCAGTAAGATCTGGTTACAAAGAGCACTAAATATGAAGTCAGGAAACCTGGGTTCTATTAGCTGTGTGATCCTGAGTAAATTGAAATCTTTCTGGTCCTCAATTATTCCATCTATAAAGTTTAGGGGTTAGATTATGTTGATTTCTAAGGTGTCTTATAATTCTAAATTCTATGATCCAACTAATTCTTCTCCCTCTAACCCACCACACAAATGGAATGCTTGTTTCCCTCTCTCACTCTCTCTGAAATGTGTAATACATACCTGGCAGGACTATCATCAGACTGAAATGAGACGGTATGAAAACATTTTGTAGTGTTTCTTTTTAATAACAACAGTTCCCTGTGCCCTTCTCCCCCCTCCTCTTGGCCCAACTCAAGCACCAAATTCCAGTACTCCTCATAAAGCCAATGGCCCTAAAAGAAGGCTGACACAGGGTGAAGACTAGCCTGCTTTCCATTACAATGGGGCAAATAAAATTTATTGACCAAAAAAAAAGCACTGGACTGAGTACCTACCATGTGCTGGGCATTATGCTAAACTCTGGGAGTAGAAGTACAAAGAATGAAACAATCTTTACTCACAAAGAGCTTACATTTTAATGGGAAATACAAGTATATATAAAAATTTATTCAGTATAACTAATATAAAGTGAATACAGATATATTCAAAGTAGTTAAGTAAGAGGTAGTGTGGAAGGTAGACACTAGAAGTTTGGGATGAGGGGGAAATCAAGAAAGGCTTCATGAAGGAGATGGTATTTGAGCTTCATGTTAAAAGAAGAGAGAGACTCTATGAGGCTGAGGCAGAGATAGGGCATCCAAAAAACAAAAGTACTGGACTTAACTTCAGAAGACCTGGATCCAGGGCTTATCTCTACCAAAGGGACCATGGGCAAAAATCACTTAACCTAAGCCTCAGCCCCCTCACTTTTAAAATGAGGATACCTACCTCACAGGGTTGTTGTGAGAACACTTATAAACTATAGGTCATTTGTAATTGTTATTATTATGGATAGAAGACTGGAAGCAGGAGATTGGGTTTCCAGGTCCATCTTGGTCACTATGTAGCTCTGGTCAAGTAACCTTGGATGTGAAGGGAGCTAGACTCTATCTCCAATATATCTTCCAATTCTCAAGGGCTCTGATGTCAAAATGCTAGACCATCCTTAAAAAGAGACAAGCCAAAGCTAGAGCAAAAAAGATCAGATGAGGAAAAATGTGCCTTGACAATATTGTTACACACTGAAGTGATGGAGCCTGTGGAATTTCCTTGGCTCCATCTCTCTCAAAAGAAGATACATTCTCAGATAGAGTTTTTTGCTATAATATTAGTTGGAAGCAGGGAAATAGACAAGATGATTTCAAAGTCCCTTCTAACCCTGAGACCCTGAACTTTTATCACCTTCATTTTCCAATATTACATATATCACATCACTATAGTGCAGTCATCAAGATAAAAACTGACATATAAATGTAATGGAATTCTAACATATCAGAACTTTTTTTCTGTGTGATGACCAACCAGGATTCCAGAGGACTAGTGATGAAACATGCTATCCACCCTCATGGTGGAGAGGTAAAGGTCTCAAAGTACAGGATGAAACAAATATATATTTGGACATGGCCCAATCTGGGAAATTTGTGCTAACTGTAAATGTTTGTAATGATTGTTGTGCCTCCCCCTCAATTTCAGTGTACGGGAGATGGAAGGGAGGTGAAATTTGGTTGATTAAAACAAATTTTTTAAATAAAATAAAAACTGGCTGCCATTCCTAAGGCCTAAAAGAAATCAGAAAATAGTCTTGATGAAAATGAGTCAGTAAGCTTAAAACATATCCTTGTCTCTCTTTATTTTCTTTTTGTTGGCCTTTTACAACAGTCTTCATGGGAAAATTTTTTGAGTACAAATGATACAGGTATATATTTTGTCATTCAGAGACTGAACTGGCAGCTGTGGACAAAGAAGTCAAGGTACATGTGGGGTGAATTAGCCAAGCCAAACAGAACAATTACCAAAACTATCTGTAAGACCCGTGGTTTGTGTATTCATTCATTCATTATTAACATACAACTAAAAATATTTTCATAATCTGAATCAAAAACATGACATATGCTCAGTCAACTCATTCAAATACAAAGGCCGCTGTCTTCCAGTAGGTCAAGAAATAGAACAGCATGTTCCATTATCTTTTTTTCTTTGATTTTATAATCCTTTCATTTCAGAAAAAAAGTAATGTGTGTAATGTGAATTGCTCCTTTTTACTCACTCAGAAATAGGTAAAGCCCGAATTGCAATCTCTGCCACCAACAACCTCTTCCACTCCATGAAGTAAACTTTCTTAAATAATGATCCCAAAGTTAAAGGGTAGTGACATGGCAAAAGCATCATTAAAGGCAACATAGTATCAAGAAAAGGGTAGGTGAACTGGAAGAGCACTGGATCCAGATTTGTTTCTAACAGGCCTCAAACTTTTCTCATCTGGAAAATGGCAGGGGTACATCAAAGGGATACATCTAAGATTTTTGCCACTTCTGAGACACTATTCCTCCAGCTTTCCTGGATTCTCTAATCTGCTAATTTTGTTAGTCTGGGCTATATGAATCTCTATACCTGTTTTCTTTCAGTTTTGAATAAGGCAACCAAACAACATGCCTAGGTAGGAGAATATAAAGCAAGGCAGCATGGTGAGAACATTAATTTGGTTTTAGAAGATTCAATTCAAACTTTGGCTCTCCTAGGAGAAAGTCTGTGTGACACTGGGCAGGTCATTTCACCTATTATCCTAAAGTCAATAAGGCCTTCTTTACATAGTTAAGAATGCTATCATTTAGATTTAATGAAACACAAATTATTATTGTAAAGGGAACTGAAATAATATAAGGTTTTGTTCTGTTTTGTTTTGCTTTTGCAAAATCAATACATAACTCCACTCAAAAAATACTAACTCTAAGGTTACAGGAGTGGGGAACCAGAAATAAATCCTCTTAATAAAAGGATTGGTTCTGTGAAATCTGAATTCAGTCAAGAGGCCACACTTGAGGAGTTAGAGAGTCACATGTGGCCTTGAAGCCACAGGTTCCCCAGCCCTGCTAGGAAATTCTAAACTAGGGTATGTAATAGAAGGCATATGAATTTATGATGACCTTCCTCTAGATCTAAAGTAGATGACACTATATACTCAATCATCATTCCCTACCTCTGCATCAATATTTTTATAGGTAAAATCAAACACAGAATAGTATAGCACTAAGACATTGGATATCCCTTTCTGGTGATCTTTTTAAAAGAGTTTCCTTTCTTCCTCTCCTATCCCTAGTCCCTAACCTTGATAGATATCTTAAATTCAGCATGTCCAAAACTGAACCCCTAATCTTTTCCCTAAAATCCATCCCTCTTTCTAACTTCCTTATTACTGTATAGGGTATCATCATCTTCCCAAACATCCGGACTTGCAATCTGTGTCCTCAGCTCCCCACTAAACTCCCAAATCTAATTAATGGTCAGGTCTCATCATTTTCACCTTTGTACCATCTCTCATATACATCCCTTTCTCTCTACGGACACTGCCACCATCTTTGTGAAGGTTCTCAATACCACACCTCACACTTGGATTAGAAGAACTAGAAGTAGCCTGCTAATTGGTTTCCCTCAAGTCTAACCCATTCCAATTCATCTAAGCTGTCAAAATATCTATCCTAAAACATAGGTCTAACCATATCATTCCTTCCACTCCCTTGCAATACACTCCAGTATTTCCCTATTTCCTCCAGAATCAAATATAAAATTTACTACGTAGCTTTCAAAACTCTTCATAGTTTGGTCCCTTCCCACCTTTCCAGTCTTCTTACACCATACTCTCTTACATATATCCTACCATCCGGTGACAATGGCTTCCTTGAGGTTCCTTGTTTAAAACATCACAATTCCTTACTCTGATCATTTTCAACAGCTGTCCCAAATACCTGGTATACTCTCTCTCTTCATCTCCTCACTTCTGAGGTTTCCTTCAAGTGTCAGCTAAAGTCTCACACTCTGTAAGAAGCTTTTCAGACTCCTCCATCATCTCAGTGCCTTCCCTCTGAGATTATTCCTAGTTTATCCTGTCTATATCTTGTTTGAATGCAGTTGTCAGCATGTTGTCTCTACCATTAGCTCAGTGAAGACTGATTTTTTGCCTTCCTTTCTATTCCCAATGCTTAGCACAGTGCATGGTACACAGTAGGTGCCTAATAAATGTTAGCCGGCTAACTGGAAATCAGAAGACTTGGGTTGTTTCTAGTTTTGTCACTAAGTAGCTGAGTAATGCTGAGAGAGAGACAGAGAGAGAGAGAGAGATATGGGGGGGTGGGGGGAGGAGGGAGAGAGACAGACAGAGAATATGCTGGAAACAAGGTATGTTTCCCTCCCCAAATCTTTGTAAGGTTACATTATATAGAGTTTAGACAGGTACATTAGGACATTTGCTTAGCTGGTCTCACATAGATCAGGTAGTCTCCAAGAGAGCGGCAGTTTGAGATATATATCAGCGGGTAAAGTTACAAAAACACTCAATTTAGGTGAACCCAAAACAAGACTTGAGGGAACCTAAAACAAATAATGGGTGGAATCTTAGCATTCCTTAGAACCATCCAGTTTTCCTGGAGTGTCTCTGAGATCAGCCTGAACTCTACAATAAGCTTTCAAACAATACTAACAAATGATAAATAATAATCTATACTAACCACTGATATAACTCTCTCAGTGACTGTAATGCAAATTCTGAAACGAGTTAGAAAGGCTAGAAGTACTGACCCAGTGATAGGCCTCATTGGAAGATCATCCCAGCTAAGTTCTTACAGACTCATCACAAACTTGGCAAGCAAGGTAACAATTTTTTTGGCCAAAGCAACTTGATGACCATCTAGGAAGCCATAGCTATGATCTACTTCAGTAAAGGCAATATACAAACCAAGGAAATAACCAATCTCTGAAGTAATAAATAGTAAATAATAATAATTTAATCTAATTTATTTTTAATTAAATGTCATTAATATAATTATCATTTCATTTAATATATAATAAATATATATAAATATGAGTTAATTAAATTAAAATTTAAATATAATTTAACATAATAAATAAATAAAAGTATTGAAAGTATTAAATTCTCTTTAGTTTGTTGGCGATTTCTAATGCAAGTTCTTTACACATTCAGAAAAACATAGGAAGACTTGCATGAATTGATGCGAAAGAAGAAAAAAGGCAGAAGCCAATAGAACAATATGCGTAATGACAAAACTAATGTAATTTTTTAAAAATTAAAAGACATTATGATTCAGTGCCAACCTTGGTTCCAAAGGGCCCATGATGAAATATATTTCTTCTGATAAACTACAGGTGGCACACATTACATATGTAGCCAAGTACAGCTATTAGGACTTTGTTTTTCTTTGTTAAAAGGGAAAGCTGAATACAGAGTGGGAGGGAGGATTAATTGAGAAGATAATAGGGTAAAAGAGCTAGCAAGTCCCAAAAGTCTTCCAGAAATTTTAAGGCATTAAATCTTTTTGTCTTAGCGCTGCTTAAAACTGAACTAAGACTTCCGGGACACCCAAAAATGATTTAAGGTTTACAAAATGCTTTAACTATGTTATCTCATTTCATCCTCAATAATAACCCTATGAAATAGGTCCTATTTTTAACTCCATTTTTATAGATGAAGAAACTGAGTCTAGGATAACTACAAAGTGAACTCAGGTCTTCCTAATTCCAAGTCCAACACTCTATCCACCATGCCAAGCAAAACAAAACAAAAAAAAAGACAACAAGTATTGATAAAAGTTGTGGGGGTTTTTTTAAAGAAAAAGATTCTTAGATGATTTCCATGGCTTACAACTCTGTATGATTAGAATTTTAAATGACCATCGAGGGAGAAAAATAGCACTCATCTACTTACCTGGGTAACACTACTGAATTTTTACCAGAGTATATGAAAGCCTCGGATCTTTTTAAGCAGTAACTGAGCCACCTCCTTCCCAGTGATTGTTTTCCTGAGTCAATTCCCAGTATACCACATGACCAAGTAAAGTAATAAGATACATAAAAGATAAATCGAGCATGATCCTAGAGTGAAGGGACAAAGGGGGGGAAATCAGTAAACTTTCTAGAAAAAGGTGGATTTTACTTATGAGGTGAAGGAAGCAGGATATCAGGACACAGGGGTTTCCAGGCATGGAGGAGAACCAGTGAAAGGTGCCTGGTGTCAGAGATGGAGTGTCTTGTGAGAGGAACAGCAAGATCACCAAGTAGAATACAGAACTGTCCCCCTACAAAAGCAAAGAAACTGATTCCCCATTAGTCACCCAGAAAGGGATCTGTGCTCAAGCCTGGCAAAGTCCCTCAATCTCACCTTCCTCATCTATAAAATGAGAATAATACCTACTAACCTCCAGCACTCACCTCAAAGCGTTTTCAGGAGCATCAACTGAGATAACAGATATAAAGCACTTGGCAAACCATAAAGTGCTATCTCAGTGCCAATTACTATTCCTATTCCTGCTGTCAGGGCAGTCTACTTAGAAAGAAAAGATTCTATCAAGATTGGGGAGAGTTCTCCTATACAACCAATAGTCATGACCAATGTTAGAAACCCCTATTTGATGGATTAATAATCAATAATGGAGGATTAATAGTCAATAATACCGTGGAAGAAAAAAAATCAAGAAAAGGTTTTTCTTAAAAATAACTTGGGAGTCCAAGCCTCACAACCTCCCTCCCTCCTATTTCCACAATGCCCCACACCCCATAATTTTAAAAAAACCATAAATATGCCCCAAACATGGCAATCACCTGCAGTACCATTGTGGAGTGGGGGAGTGTTTCATGGATTTAACCAATCCTAGCAACATACTCCATAAAGATGAACTTTCCAACACACTTAAATGAAATGTAAACCAAGTTTTGCAACTGCTTCAACTTAAACCATCTTTCTACCTACCTCAGACTTTCAACTATTTGACAGAGAAGAGCGATAAGCAAGTAAGTGAAAGTCAAACAATGGACCCCACCTGATGACAACAGTCTTTTTGCTTTGAAGAGTTTTGGTACCATAGCAGTTTTGTGTTTAAAATGTTTTGTTTTTCCAATACAAAGGGAAGGTACACATAATCCCCTTCTGCTCTATGCCCGTTTGTATTGTTCTTTTACAAGTTCAAGATAATGTGGAGGAAAATGTTGTATAAGGAAAGTGGAAAACAGAATTGTAGCCCTGCAGGTGCCCAGAACTATATAACCCCAAGGAAACAAGTAACTGATGACAAGTGAATATAAACTTAAAACAGGTATAAGTAAGGAGAGACAATCTCTAAGAGCTCTTAAAATTTCTCCAGAGAGGTAGGTAGCACAGGTACCACAATGGAGCATGTATGTGTATAATATGTATAAAGTACTTTATAAACATATAAGGTGTGTATAAAATGTACTGCAGACATTAAAGTGTCACCGAGATACTAGCTATTATTATTATCCATTCTTATTACTCAACATTCCCCAATAAAATGACATCTATATTGTGCTTGAAGGTTGTATTATCTGGCACTAAACTTGCCTCCCTGACCTACATGTACAAAAATGTTTATAGCAGCTCTTTTTACGAAGGCAAAGAATTGAGAAGTGAGGAAATGTCCATCAATTGGAGAAAGGCTAAAGTGGTAATATTACTGTAATGGAATACTACCGTTCCATAACAAATGATGAGTAGGTGGATTTTAGAAAAACCTGGAAAAACTTCCACGAACTGATGCTGAGTGAATTGAGCAGAACCAGGAAAACACTGTACACAGGAACAGTAACATTGTGCGATGATCAGCTAGGGCTGACTCAGCTCTTCTCAGCAATGACATGATTCAAGACAGTTTCAAAAGAGCCATAACAGAAAACGCTCTCTACACCTAGTGTAGAGAACACTAGGGAGTCTGAATGCAGAACAAAGCACATTATTTTCCCTTTTCAGTTATTTTTTTTTTGTGACTTTTCTTTTTTGTTCTGTTTCCTCTTTCACAACATGACTAATGTAGAATTGTGTTTCCATGATCGCACATGTATACCCTACGTCATATTGTTATTAACCTCTTCAACTTCTAGGAGTTAACTATTAACTAGACCGATCTTTACCTTACCTACATTGTCACTGTAATTAGGAGTTGCCACGTGGTTTTAGATTTTAAGATTTAGTTCAATAATTGTTTAAGGAAATTAGTTTCAAAAGATAGGAACCATATTATATATTTACATGGCAATGAGACTCAGAGTAGGTTTTTAGTAAACAGTTATAATAACACAATACAAAAGATTGGATAGAAGAAGAAAACAGAATGTGGGAAACAGATCACAAGCCCAAAATGGAAGCATGATGGGAGAGACAGTATGAAGTAGAGAAAAGAGTGCCAGATTCAGACTTGTATCTCCACCCCTACCCTGTGGTAACCATGTGACTCTGGGAAGATCTCCTGACTTCTGTAGGCCTCAGTCTCCTCTCTTATAAAATGAGGGTGTTAGTCTACATGGCTCTAGGTCTATGATACTAATATTATTTGAAAAGGGCTCAAATTATGAAGCAAACAGAATTCAGATCAGACATCATAGCCTCCCTTACAATGATTTATTTGATTTTAAAGTTGTCATTCAGTCATCTTTCAGTCATGTTTGACTCTTCGTGACCTCATTTGGGGTTTTTTTGGCAGAGACAGACTAGAGTGGTTTGCCATTTCCTTCACCAGCTCATTTTACAGATAAAGAAACTGAGGCAAACAGGATTAAGTGACTTGCCCACGGTCACAACAGCTAGATTTGAAATCATTAAGATAAGTCTTCCTGACACCAGGTCCAGCATTCTATCCACTGAGCCACCTAGCTGCCCACCTAGATTGATTTTAAAGACCCAGCAACAATTTAATGGCAGAGTAACAGGAAAGGAAAACTGGAAACACTATTTCTCCTTTCATCCATAAAAGTTTGTTTATACTCTAAAAACACGAAATTTACAGTATCACCAAAAAACTAAACTTTGACCCATTCTTTTTGAGAGAGTGGGGCAGAAGATACAATTTTATATATTTTTTTGAACCAGAATACATTTGAACTCACCCAACTATTTGCAAAGATGATTTACAAGGTGAAAAATTAGATCACCTAATCTATTCTGGCTCTCTATCCTTCGGAAAACAAACAACCCTGGAAGGTTTAGGAACAAGATTGGCCTTTGTTTCTATACCAACCCTTGCTCCCACACAAAGTTCTGATTTCAGACTTAGGCAAGGAATGAAGATGGAAATTTAGCTGAGGCCTCAATGTCAAATTCTTTCAACTACACTGCCTGATTTAATGTGCCTGATTAAGGAAAACATGAAATATGAAACAATCTCGCAGTTATCCATTATTCCAACAATGTATGTTGTAAGTATGCCAGTGATTCTCTCTTCAGAGTCAATCTCTCATTTTCCACTGAAATTATGAGGAAGTTAACTGATCTTCCTTCAGACTCTGTTGAGCCACTGATTGCTGTGACAGCTTGCACAAGCTCTTGACCCTTATGGCCCTCTCAAATGGGAAAAAAATTGAAACATGTTCAGGACTTTTCCCTAATGCCATTCCATACAGCCCCACCCCCACCCCCGCCGGGGAGATCTACATATTTTTCACCATCTTAAGGTGTATTCTGCAGTAGATTTTAAAAATTACAAAAGTACCCTGACATATCCATCAGTCCTGGCCATATTGCATTCTTATTTTTTTCCTTTAAGCTATTTTCATAGTAGTAGTTAGATTCTCCAGTTCAATAGAGCACCTTCCCTGGGGGCTTGGAGAACAGCTGTCTTTCTTATCTTTGTAACCATTAACCTACAATCATATAATGTGTAATTGCCTCTAGATGACAACACATGTGCTTTTCAATATGTAATACTCTATTAAAGAGTCCCAGTATCATCACAGACAGCAAATCTTTCAAATAAGCCAAATCACCATAGTTTATCAAGAAACTACTCTATAAGGAGGATTATCCTAATGGACACCAAGAGCTATCAAATATGATTCCTGCCCTTAAGGAGATTCCCAAAACAAAATGGTAGAGAAGACAATATGTAAAAAATTAGGAAGCAAGTAAGGATTAAAAACCAATGAGATAACCATACAAGAGATGCTACACAGCTGTATGGGAAATGCTACATGAGTCTTAGAGACAGTAAGAATTCAAATAATAGTAACAGCACATATACAGTTCCTTAAGGTTTGCAAAAAGCTTGACAAATATTATTTCATGTTATTGTCACAACAACCCTGGGAGACAGATACTATTATTACCCCCATTTTATAGATAGGGACCCTGAGGTATTGAGAGGTTAAATGACTTGCCTAGACAGCTAGTAAATGTCTGAGGTGAGATCTGAAATCAGATCATCCTGACTCCGGGTCCAGTGCTCTATTCACTCCTTCTACCTCCTGGTTCCCTTATCCAGAACCAACTATAAATTTCCAGATTCTGCTTATGAATGCAGTCCCTCTAGACTGTAGGAGCTGAGCATTTGTAGGTCAGTTACACAATTTCTTTTGTACAACTGTGCCAAACCCATATTCCCAAAAAAGAGGCATGGAAATTCTCTTTATTAACACACTGAAAGGAAAATACCCATCAGAAAATTTGTCAGTGTGTATTTGCATTATTTATTCCTCTGGGCAGATGGAGGAGGAGAGAGGACTACCCTATCACCCTTTTTAACATCCCCTCAGCAGAATTACCCTGACTTTGATACTAAGAAAACATTCAGTTCAAATTTAAGGTCCCCAACTTGGAGTTAAATTCTCACATCTGAAGCAACTTAAAGTGGGGTAAAAGTAATTTCTCTAACTCATTCATTTGAACAAAAGCTTTCCTTAATTCATTTGATTAATGTGCTAAAAATCTATTTGTTAACTTTCTTAACACAAAGGAAAATTCCATTCTAAAAGATGCTGAAAATATATCAGGTGCTACATACAACACACTGGTAATCATCCCAGTTCTTTACATAAACTTGTTTCCCTTCTGAACTCTCTGTGACCTTACATATTTAGTCCCTTCCATTTATGGCTGTCAGGCTGCTCAGAGCTAAAGCAACAGCTGATGATATACCATGCTTTCGAGTCCCAGACCCCTTGAAAGGGGCCAGAAGCAGGCCCAGGGCCAGGGTCAGAACCTGGGTCTGTAAGGCACACATGCACACAACCACTAGATTTGTCAGAAAAAAAAAATCATCCAATCATGACCAGCTGATTTTAAGATTTTCTTCCCTAAATGTTCAAGAAAATGTAGTAACATGGTATCAAGAACATGTTCAATGTGGGTTGAGAAATCCTAAGTCTGCTCTTCTTTCATAATTCAGTTCTTGATAATCCATCCTCAGAAAAGGATTCAGCTTGATAGACCAGAGCCCCAATTTATTTTCTCATCAGAGACTGCCCACAAAACCTAAATGAAAATTTTGCAAGGACATGTTTCTTTCTAAGTAGATGTGATGCAGGCCTAAGGCAGAAACCTGATTTTGGCTCTTTGCCTTGTTCCATCCTTGACATCTCATGTGAAAGTGACAGCTGTTAAGAGCCATTAATGGATCCCCTCCCCTTCCTAGTTTCCATGGTTTATGCCACTGAAAAGCTAGACCATGACTGAACTTAATTAAGACTCTGTCTTGGAACATGACACATAACAGAATTTATTAAATGAAATATTGGCAGACCCCACTTTTTTAAAAACAGTTACAATATATTAGAATGCCAATCTAAGGAAGTATCATTTGCAGAATACCTGCTTGTCCATAAACAAGTGTTCTCTTATGCTAAGTGGTATCAGGAAAACACAGGCATCATAGTATGGTACCATAAAAAAGATGATAGATTTTTAGTCAAAGGACTTGGTAAACGAGGTCATTCTTTGCTTAACCACTGAATAGGCATGGGGCTTAACTGAAGAAATTTACTAAATTTTATATGCTGTTCGATCCAGCACTATTTTTCCTAATCCATTCTACATACACACACTTCCAACAAAGTCACAAGACAGAGAAAGGTGTCATATATGCCACTTCCTCCAAGAATGTTTCCTCATTGCCTTAGTCATGACTTTTTTCCACATTGGACCATTGTTTGTTTTTTCATTCTCGACAAAGACCATGATATCTGGAAGGTGATGTCATGTGCAAGTGAACTGTATTTAAGTGAGGCACGGCTGTGCAAAAGTTATCAACCTCACTCTCTCCTCCTGAGCCATCTAGGTCCAGTGATGAGATATAGATCAGGATGACTAGACATGGCCCACGATGCAGTGGAAGAACTTGACCTTTTTAAGCTGAGATCTTTCCCAGGTCTCAATTTGACTGAGGCAACACCTATTCGTTCTCTCTCAGGTAGATGACTGTCCCAGAGTCAAAAATGACCTCCCTGTCTCCAGTTCTTCTTTCCCTTCAACCCATCAAGCATACACATATCCAGGTCAGGTTAGTCTTCCTAACGTACAAGTCTGATCCATGTCATTTCTGTGTCAAACCTAGGAAGGTTTTGAATATCACACAAGATGAATAAGATGCGTATATGTGTGTATACACACACACACATATATAGTGCTTTGCAAACCTTAAACTATATTATCATCACCATCATCATTTTATTATTACATCCCTCCAATGGATTCCTGCTACCAATGAATTAATTCAAACTCCTTAGCCAGGAAGACATGGCCACAATCATGCTTGCTTTATTTCTCTCCTAAAATTAAGTGTATGTTATTCTCCCAACACAGTTTTCTCAGCATCTCCGCAAGAGGTAGCTGGATGGCCCAACAGATAGAACGGTGATCCTGAAGTCAGGAATACATGAGTTCAAATCCAGTCTCAGGCATTTACTAGTTATGTGACACTGGACAAGTCACTTAACCTATTTGCCTCAGTTTCCCCATATGCAAAATGGGAATAATAACAGCACCTGCCTTGCAAAGTTATGAGGATCAAATGAGATAACAACTGTAAAAGTGCTTAGTGCATTACCTAGTATATACTGGGTGCCATATAAATGCATATTCCCTAATACCACCTACCACCCCCCATCTTTGCTCATACACTTCATTCTCTGCCAAAATGCCTTCTCTTTTCTTGGCCCATCAAAATCCTACCCAAGGCCCAAATCAAAGACCATTTCTTCTATGAAGGCTTTCTCAATTAACCTCCAAGAAAAAGACTCTTCTCCCACCTTTAAACGCTTACTTGTATGTTGTATCTTTATTACTTATCACACACTGCTTTGCACAGCTATATATGATAGACTTTTTGCCTCCAATTAGCGGGTAAAGTGCATGTAGGGAGTAGGGTTAGCCTATATATTCAACACTAATTAAGCTATTACATGCAAGGAAATAACTGTGTCAGACTCTAAAGATACAAAGTTAGTAAATCATTGTCCCTGCCCTAAAGAAATTTTATTCTTCACATCCTTATCCCCTACATATTAGGCACACAAATAATATACTGAATGCATTAGCCAATGTGTGCCAGCTACTCACCTAGTCTAGATAAATAATGTAAAAAGAAATCTAGGCTATTAAGAATCATCACTTCAGTGAAAATAACAAAATCAAGCCAAAAACAAACTCTAGGAGGTTCCTGCTTGACTGCACAGTAACTAATCCTGATTTTGTCTCTGTGTCTCCTGAAAAAGGGAGGTTGGCAAATTTCAATGTATTGATAAATTTCTGGGGTTTCCAACACTTCTTTTCACCCTTGAAAAGGATAAAGGGAAAATGATAAAGGTGTTGCAGACATACAGCATACTGCAAAGAGATCAGATTTCTAGTATTTGTTGAACTGCTAACTGATCTTTTATTACCGTTAAATCTTCACTAAATGCCAACAGGAAAGAAGGACCCGTACAGAACAAAGGCACACGCAGTTTGTCAAAAGGACTTCAAACCTATCTGTAATGTGATCACAGGAGCATGGATTTTTTAAGTAATTGAGGAGAGTTTGTTTAGCTCCTGCTAAAAGACCTTAAAGGCCTTGATTTGAACACAATCCAGGTAGATTGACTTGAGCAGCAGACACAATGAAGAGAAAAATCATAGGCCACAGAGCCATAGCTGTCTTTCACCCTAAGAGTTCATCTCCATCCAGCACAACAAGCCATCAAGGGTACTCACTGCTGGCTCAGTTTATCAACCTGCGCAGATGACCTTGGTTATAAAAAGAAATATAACTCCTTTCCTCCCATGGAAGAAAAATCAAAAGAAATCAGCATGTTATACTGTGGCCAAGAGAGAAAGGTGCAGATCAAAGATTTTTTTTGAATTGTATACAATAAAACCTGGGCTATCCAAGACCCTCAACATTTGTTCTACATGGCTGCATTTTCCGCAGGGTTCACTGTTGACCCTTCAGTATATAAAACTTCTTAGGAGCTGTCTAAAATGTACCAATGTCCTGTTTTTTCAATAGCTGATTTGACTTAACTTAGGTACTTTTTCTGTATGGTTCAGTGTTATTATGAATACCAGTCGCTGCAGTAGATAAAAGGCCACATGGATGACTGGGGGCACCAGGCTGGGAGAACTCAGGTTCTGGCAATGGCACTAAACTTGCCTTCCAGAAAAAGTCCTTGGAGTTAGTTTTCTTCTTAGTCTCTTATCTCCCTCATAAAGATGTAGTGAAGCACCTGACACTGCCTGCCCACCTGAGCAACAGACATAGCCCCCCCTTCTGCAAAATTAATGAGTAAATCAAAGGTTGAAACAACCTTCATTCTCCCAAAGGGTTTTCCTATTCTCCAGAAAATCAACTTTACCCTGGCAGTTTCTTTTAACTTGTCAACTCCATTCAACACAAGGCTCACTGCATTAAGTGACAAAGAAAACATAGACAGCTTGTTGTCAGCTTCCATCCTCCACTCTACCTCAGCTGCGTGTAAGGTGTTTTATTTATCTGTCTTTGTGCAGAGCTCTTCTGCTGCTTGTTCTCCCCCTCATTTCCACTGCTCATCACTGTCATCATTCATCTCTGTCATCTCTTCCTCCTTTTCTACATTTCTTCCTTTCAGTCCCGTTTTCACATAGAAAGCTAGCCAATAAGGACTCCTTTTCTAGCAATGAAGCAACCTTAAGTAGAACTTTTTTGCCTTTTTAAAAAATATTTTATTAATGCATTTTTGTGGGGGGAAGGGAAGAAATCACTAATTTTTTCCAATGACTTTCGCCCTCACCGCCCACTCCAATAGAAACCTCCCATGGAATAAATAAAAATAAATAAACTGTAAAACAAAACATATTGGTCATACCTAAAAACATATGCCTCATTCTGCACCTCCAGTCTACCACCTCTCTGCCTAGAGGTAGAAGCCATGACTCACCATGAAGTCCTTTGAACCAGCATCAATCGAGTGTGACACCAAGAAAGACATAAGCTGAAGAACCCTGGGAACACCCATACCCATTATTACCCCAGGAAGCAACCTCTATGGAGATGCACCTGACAACAGCTTCTGCCTCCCCAGCAACCATGGCTACTTAAGACCCAGAATAGAAGGTTCTTGACCCCAAAATCCCTGGCATTGTCAAACTGCTCTAAATCAGAAACAAATATGATCTTGCCAACTGCAACTATGTTAAGAGGCATTTGCTTCTATAAGCTAAGGACCATGGCATCTTTCCATTAAACTCCTATATATTATTTCTCCTATTAGAATGTAAACTTCTTGTAAGGAGGAACTGTTTCTGCTTTTCTAATTATACTCCTAACCCTTATCACAATACTTTTGCAGACAGTAATGCATGACAATTCTTTTTCATTCATTGTTCTGTGCATTGACATTACCACTGACTACTGACTTTATTCAAATTCTTAAGTCTTTCAATGATGTTTTAATTCACATTATTGTGATCAACTGTGCAAACTATTATCTTGGTCCTGCTTACTGTGTTCGTATTGCTTCATACAAGTCTTCTCAAGTCTATGACTTCTTCACATTTGTCATGTCTTATAGTGCAACAACATTCCATTATATTAACATACCACAGTTTAACTATTTCCCCGGTCAATGGGTGCCCATCTTCTTTCCAGTTTTTAATTACTATAAAAAGAACTACTATAAATATTTTTGCATATATGACCCCTTTCTCTGTCTTGTGACCTCGTTGGAAGTGTGTGTATGTGGAATGGATTAGGGAAAATAGTGCTGGATCAAAGAGCATATAAAATTTAGTAAATTTCTTCAGTTAAGCTCCAAATTATTTTCAAGAACAGTTAAGACCAATAGTGTTTCACCATATCAAACAAGAGAGCTCTCCCAATAGTGCAAGAGTGTGCCAGTTTTCTTCCCACAGCCTCTCCACCATCCTTGACTTTATCTTTGCCATTCTGATGATACAAGGTTGTTTTAGTTCTCATTTTTATATTATTATTGACTTGAAGTATATGTTTATTCACAGCTTATATGTCCTTTGGCAAATAATATATCATGTTAATACTATAAGAAAAGGGTCTTATTCTTATATGTTAAATTGACACAACTATATATCTTGTAGATCAGGCTTTTATTGGAAATATTTGCTACAAATGGTGTTTCTTATCATTTCAATGTATACAACAGATAAAAGACCAAAATCTATTTTTAAATGTAAACAATCTTATTTTAAAGTTTCTCCCCTAATTCTAGATGCACTAATTTTGTTCTTGCAAAAGCTTCCATTTTATGCAATCAAAACTGTCCATTTTAACCACTGGTAACTGTCCATTACAATTCTTCCACGGCCACTCTTGTGAAAGGTTCTTCCTTCATTCTCTAAGTTCTCTGGGTCATGTATCCATTTGAACCTTATTATACCATATGGTGTAAGGTGCTCATATAAATCACATTTCTACCAAACAACTTGACAGTTTTTTAAGTATCCAGGTGTTTGGATCTTTGTTTCTTCCTGAGTACTTACCAGCTATTTCTTCACAAAAACCAAGACTAGATGTACAACAGCTATAATAACTGTACACACCAGACCAGAGATGGCCAGAACACAAAAATTAAACAAATCCTCTAAAGTAGGACAGGTAGCTAGAGTAGATCTCAGCAGCTCACAACATGAAGAAATCTCAACAAGGCAGCAATGTACATATAACAGTGAACAATTTAGTGGATGATCTGGCCAACAAAAGATGGGAACAGGAAGATCTGCTGGCAAATACTGGGATCCAGCCACAAGGGTGCGAGTTGACAGGTAAGAATCCATTCTCCAGTACAACCAGGAAGAAAGAAAGCATGACTCCATCCTGAGAGGAAATGGGCAGTGACTCAGGCACACTTATCAAGGAGCATATAAACAAGACAGATCATGTTAGAATGTGAGCATACTCTGCAGAAAGTCTGTCGTTAAAGACAAGCAAGAGTAGTTCAGTAATAATAAAGACCTGATGCTGAAGCTCTTCTCATCCTAATATGGATCCAAAGGTCCTTCCTCCTACCTACAAGGTAGATTCTGTGCCTGTGTGAGTGCCTGTGGAGAGTAAGGTAGGAGGAAGAAATAGTTATGAGCCTTTAAGGAGGAAGGGGTTAATTGACCCTAATAAGAAACAAGAAACATACAAGGGAGCAGGAAACTAGGCTGATCGTGATCAAAGCTGGAGAACTTCAGGCTTAGGAAAGCTGTTTGTTTTTCTGGGAGGTTTTGGGGGGGGGGGGGGAGTCCCAAATAGATGATTTTACTGTAATATGTACACATATGTATATATGCACAAATATATCCATACTCAGTTCTTATTTGACTTGGTGACTCAGCAAATAATTCTGGCTTTTAGCAGTTTAAATGACCCATATATGTTAACCTGAGAATTTTATAATCATTGGAAAAGTGTCTTACTCTTAAGGTTCGTCCTAAGAAAAATTACTAAAAAGGAAGGCTGTTTTCATGACCAAATAGACACAGAGGATCATGGGAGGTAAAACTGATCATTTTGACTAAATTCAAAGACTTTTTCACAAATAAAAACAATGCAGCCAAAATTAGAAGGAAAGCAAGAAAATGGGGAAAATTTCTTTGATAAAGGTCACATTTCTCAACTATATAGAGAATTCAGCCAAATTTATAAGAATAAGAGCCACTTCCCAATTGATAAATGATCAGAGATTAGGAATAGGCAGTTCTCAGAGCAAGAAATCAAAGCAATCAATAGTCATGCTTTTAAAATGCTCTAAAACACTAATAATTACAGAAATGCAAATTAAAACAACTCATATTCAGCAGATTGGCCAACATGACAAAAAAGGAAAATGGTAAATTCTGGAAAGAATATGAAAAAATGGATACATTAATGCACTGCTGATGGAGTTGTAAACTGTTTCATTTTGGAGAACCACTTGGAACTATGTCCAAAGAACTATAAAAATGTGCATACCCATTGACCCAGCAATATACCTCTACTAAATCTGTATCCCAAAGAGATCAAGATAAAAAGAAAAGGACCCATATGTACTCACATATTTATAGTAACTCTTTTTGTGATGGCAAAGAATTGGAAACTGAAAGTATGCCTATAAATGGGGAACGGCTAAATAACTGATATATGATTGATGAAATACCAATGTGTTGTAAGAAATGACAAAGTGGATGATTTCAGAAAAACCTGAAAAGACCTATATTAGCTACTTCAGAGTGAGGTGTACAGAACTAGAACACTGCACACAGTAATAGCAATGCTGTAACAAAGGCCAACTCTGAAAGACTTAGTTACTCTGATCACTAGGATGATACCCAAGACAACCTAAAGTACTTATGATGAAAAAATGCTATCTACCTCCAAAGAATTGAATGCAGATTGAAGCATACTTTTTAAAAATAACTTTATTATTCCTGGGGGTTTTGGGGGTCTGTATTTGCTTTTGCCACATGGCTAATATGACTGCACATGTATAATCTATATCAAATTGCTTGACTTCTCAAGGAAAGGGAAAGAGGGAGAAGAGAATATTGAACTAAAAAAAAAATTTTATGAGTGTTAAAATGGTTGTTTACATGTAACTGAAAAATTAAATAATGTAAAAATCACAGTGGACAATTTCAGAAAAATTTGAGATGACTTATATGAGCTGATGCATAGTGAGATGAACAGAAACAGAATGTTAGACACAGTAATAGTGATACCATAATAAACAACTAGGAAAAAGTTAGCTAGTCTAATCAATACAATAATCCATGACAATTCCAAAGTACTTATGATGAAAAATGCCATCCATCTCCACAGAGAGAACTGAGCAACTATGAGAGCAGACTAAAGTATATTTTATTTTTCTTACCTTTTTTCTTTTACAATATGGCTAATGTGAAAATGTTTTGCATAACTTCATATGGATAATGGGTACTGATATTTCTAGCTATCTCAATGGGGAGAAGCACAAGAGAGAATTCAGAACTGAAAATAAATTTTTATCAAAAAATTAAATTATAAAAGAAAAAATACGAAGTCTCTTCTTTCAAATTAATCTCATTAATTAGAATTTAGAGGTACTCTAATCCAAATCCTTCATTTTACAATTAAGTAAACTGAGGTGCATGGCAAGCTATCTGCCCAAAGTCACACTGGTAGCATAACTAGTTGCTAGGATTCAAAATTAGGTCTTCTGATTCCAGCCCAGTGTCCCTTTCTCAAAGTGACCATGCTTTTTCCAGAGTTTTCTGTATTTTAAGGGGGTGGGGGGAAAGCATCTCCCAAAAGAGGGTAATCCTTCTATAAGTATAGAATTTTAGGCCTCTCTGGAAGTAATGCTTTTTGGTAGGAAGGTCTCTTCCTTTTCATACCAAGAAGTTGTCCCCCAGGCACTTACTTAAGTAAGAAAGATGAATTTAGCAGTAAATCCCTACCATCATAGACTCTAACTTGGACTTAATTATTTATATTCCAGGAAACACCCCCACAACCAAGTCCGTGAAAAAACTCAAAAGCAGAGAGTTTTTACTTTGTACATGTCTTTACAACAGCCTGAGGAGGTGCTAATACCTGGGGGAAGGAAGAAAGACTAGTTGGAGTGGCTAGACCACAGCTAATGACTGAAGGTGTTTGCAATGACTTGACTATACTGAACTGATGTGTATTTCCAGATCATCCAAAGTACCTAAGTATTCATATGAAAATACAAAAAAAATTTCAATGCCAAATAAAAATTCTTTACAGTGACTCACTATTCTGAATAAAGAACATCAAATATGTCTCTAAGAGAGATGGTCAGTATACAAAGGCCTTTGGAAAATATGCTAAGGATTCCATCAATAAATCAGGCTTCTAAAACACATTTTTAAAAATCCAAAACTTTAGAGATACAAATAAATCCAATTTAAAAGAACTCCAAATGAATTTATTTTGCCCTTGTTCAACTCTCATCATGGCTACAACTCAGCTCCTCTAAAACATAGCCAACACTCAGGTGGGATATTTGGAGAGGGTACTGCATGTAATGATGACCGAAGCACAAAGTCACCAGAATTTGTGGAAGATGACAGAGCTAAAAACCAAGGTGAGGAGAGGAATGAAGAAACACCACCTCTCATTTCGCTTTGTGGCATCATTAGAGCCCAAATTTTGCTCTCTCCAGAATGGCTAAGTTGAAAGAAAAATCAAAGGTCCATCCTCAACTGAATAAACAAACTCTTTTATACTGTTACCCTTACCAAAGCAAAGTCCATCAGAAATTCAAACATCTCAAGCAGAGGTAAAGTAGTTGTTGACATTTCTTTTCAGTAGTCAGCAACCCTGGCCTGTTTCCAGTATGCTAATATTGAAGGTTCTAATATTGTGTACTAATATTGAAGGTTCACCTGGTAATTTCTGCAGCAAGAAATTTAATCAAAATTTATTTCTGAAACCCAAACATTCCTGTGTTTACAACATAAAAGTTTATTACGAAACATAACAAAATAAAGTCAAATTAAATCCAAAGACCTATGTTCTAGTTTAAAATCTATCACTAAGTCAACAAGTATTTATTAAACATCTACTGTGTCTTTGGCATTGTGCTAAGCACTGAGGATTTATAGAAAGGTAAAAAGAGTCTACAATGCCAAAGAGATCACCATGTAAGGAGGGGCTCAGGATCTAATGTCTGTGTGATCTCTGAGCAAGTCACAAGCTCTAGCTACCTCAGATTCTTCCTATTCAAAATAAGGATAAAAAAACCCACTTTACCAGCAAGGATCTACTTTAACCAGAGATGTGAAAACACTTTTGAAATGATTTAAAGAGCTATTCCAACGCCAGGTACCACCATATCCTTAAGTACTTCACAAGAAAGTGAGTACAATGTCATTAATTTTTTCATCACTTCTCATATGGACTGTTTTTAATAGTATAACATCTTTCTGATTTCCTCCAATTGCTCCCTTCCCTAATTCAAAGTAATCTTCATAAAGTGCAGGTCTTCTTCACAAGCCACTCATCCATTCAAAAACCTTCAGGGATTTTTTGTCAGTCAACAATCATTTAGTAAGTGCCTTCTATGTGGCAGGCATTGCGGTAAGTGCTGGGTATACAAAAAAAAAAAGCCCGAACAACAATCTCTGCTCTTAAGAAATTGCCAGTCTAATGGGGAAGATAATATGAAAGCAATTATGTACTAACAAGACAGTTAAAGGATAAATTGGAAATAATTAACAGAGGAAAGACACTAGCGTTAAGGGTACTGGGAAACGCTTCTTATGGAAAGTAGAATTTTAGCTGGGACTTGAAAGAAACCAGGAGAAAGAGATGAAGATGAGGAGGGAAAGTGTTCCAGGTAAGAAAGACAGCTAATGAAGAAGCATGAAGTGAGGAAAGTGAGGAAATAGAACGTCCTTTGCAAGAACCACCCAGGAAGATAGCATCCCTGGATTGTAGAGTATGTGTAAGGGAGTTAAATGTAAAAAGACTAGAAAGGCAGGAGGAGGCCAGATAGTGGAACACCAAGCAGGACTTTATACTGGATTCTGGAAGTGAGAGGGAGCTACCAGAGTTTATGGAACAGGAGGATGACATGGTCAGATCTGCACTTTAGAAAGATAATTCTGACATGTTAATGGAGGATGTACTGGAGAGGGGAGAGAACTGAAGTAGAAAAACCAACCAGAAGGCTTACTGCAACAGTCCAGCATCAGTTCATGCAGGCATGGACCAGGATTGTGGCAGTGTGAGAGGAGAGAAAGGAGAGAATATGAAAGATGTTATAATAGTACAATCAATGAAACTTGGCAACAGATTGGATATGGGAGATGAGAATGAGGAGTCCAAGAGAACACTTCTCAACCTGATACTGGCTCCAAATACAATCTAGCTTCAGCCTAACTCCACATTATCTCTTCATACACTCTACAGTCAAAGTACTATTACCTAAACCCTAAGATGTAACATTTCACCTTCATGAATTTGAACAAGCCACCAATTCATGCTTGGATGTCTTTCCTCATCTTTCTTCACTCTTTCAGAATCCTTATCTTCCTTCAAAAAGGCAGTTAGATGGTGGAGTAAAGTGCTGAACTAGGAGTCAGAAAGACTCCTCAAACACTTACTAGCTATGTGACTCTGGGCAAGCCACTTCACCTCTCTCAGCCTCAGTTTATTCTGTAAAATGAAGATAATAATAGCACCTAACTCAGAGAGTTGTTATAAAGACCAAATGAGATAACAACTATAAAGCGATTTGCAAACCTTAAGGTTCTATATAAATGCTTGCGAATGAATAACAAATAATAATAATAAGCTTTAGTTCCAAAGTTATATTCTCTATGAAACCCTACCTAATTCCCAAAGGATCTGGCCCTCCCCATAATTTCCTAGACAATTTTGTCTGATCTTGCCTCTCTGATCCCTTCACTCTCTATCTTGTATTATATTTATTCCCTGACCTATTTTATGCCCTATAGAAGAATAAGGGCTCTTTGAGGGAAAAATACTGTTTCAGTTTTGGTTTTGTATTCACCAGTTCCTACAGGAACATGAAGGCACATAATAGAATGTTTTTTGAATGAAACTGTAATTGAAATGTAGTGAAGCAAGGTAAAGAAGTAATTATTATTTAGTTAGTATAATTTCCTTTTACAGGTGAGGAAAAATAAGGTCCAAAAAGTGATTTCCCAAATGTAACTCATGTAATAAAAAGCGGAACCAGGACCAAATCCTGTGTTCTTTCCAATCAGTCAATAAGCATTTATTAAGCACCTTCTATGAATTAGGTAGTATGATAAGTGGTAAGAATACAAAGACAAAAGTGAAACGATTCCTGCCCTCAAGGAGCTTCTATTCTAACATTTCCATTACACCTTTCCATTTTAAAACAAAACTCAGTCTCACATACACTGAAGCACACAAATTATACACTGTTTCCCTGAATTTCTGTAAACATTATCTATTATTAGTTGTTTAAATGAGCATAGCTTTATATCTGAAGCTAGAGAGACTCAGGTATCTAGAGGTAGCTGCCTACCACAGTGGATAGAGCACTCAGCCTGGAGTCAGGAAGACCTGAGTTCAAATTTGACCTCAGACACTTACAAGCTGTGTGACTCTCGGCAAAATCACTTAACCTCTGTTTGCCTCAGTTTCCTCAACTATAAAATGGGAATTATAACCACACTTATCTCAAAAGGTTGTTGTGAAGATCATATAAGACATTTGCAAAGTACTTAGTACAACACCCTGGCATGTCTATTTCTGTTCTTCAGTTGTTTCAGTCATGTCTGACTCTCAGTAACCCCATCTGGGGTTTTATTGGCAGATATAATAGAATGGTTTGCCATTCTGCAGCTCGTTTTATAGATGAGGAAATTGAGGCAGATGGGTCAGGAAGTGTCTGAGGCCAGACCTGAACTCTGGAAGAGCATTCCTGACCCTGGCCTGGCACTCTATCCATAGTGCTACCTGGCTGCCTACAGGTACTATATAAATTCTTTCGCCTTCCGCCACCTGGAAGGGACCTTATATGCTGTCTAGTCATTTCCTCTAGTCAAATCCTCTCATTTTACAAGTAAGAAAATTGATTCCCATATTAAGAAGTTTCTGTGTATTTCAAAATACTCATGATTCTGGTGCTGTCTCTGAAGATAGGAGCTTCTCAGAAGGATTTTTATAGTACCTTCAAGACTCATTTTAGACATAATGTGTTTGTTACACACACACAACAGTTTAAAATCTCAAAACTGAGTCTCCACAACTATAGAGCGGGGCAAATATTATTCCTTTTTTGTTTTCCTTATTAAAATCCTCATAGTGAAGGGCACCAATAATAAAAACATATATCACATATGTACCTTTCTCTAAGAAGCCTTTAACCAATATTAGATAATTAACCTGTACAGTTTCTCACTGAGAGAAACAAAAGGGCAGCTAGTCAGTATTGCTTATCTAGCAAACAAAATAAGAGGAAGATCTCTCAGTTCCACTGTGATGGGTGCCACTAGCAAAGAAAAGAATTAGTAGAATTTGATTCTACTAAAAGGAGCACTTGGTCCCATAAAATAAAAGTAGTCCTTTTGCCTCAGAAAGGCTTTTCAATTCCACTATGTAAAGTATTCTGTGGTGAGAGGCAAGCATGACAAACACTTCAATAACATGGTAAGATCCCATGTGCCTGATTGCTCATTTTCTAAGAGGTACAGATATCCTTTAATGAACTCTTAAAGATTCATAAAAGTTTTTCATTCACCACATCTACTATCACCAACCACATATATCAAAGCCTGCAATCTGCAAGCCTAGGTCCTCTCACTCTCAAAGCTGTAAAATTATTTCTTCTATTTTTTTCCTCTTTCTTATCTGAACTTCAAATCCATGCCTTCTAAAATCCATATTTAGGCCGGAGACTTTATAAATGCCAATGCTTGCCCCCTTGTTATTTTCTAAGAATGAACTGCAATTTTAAATTAAATTTTAAAACTCAGTTACCCTTTTCTGTGGACAAAGGTTAGAGAAGAGTAGAGTACATGGCAACTTAAGCTCCATTTCCTAATTGAACAGGAAGTCTGGCAGAAAACTGTACTGGGAAGACTCCCATACCACCCCTTCCAGCTAAAGCAGCAGGATTGTATATATACACAGTAGTTTAAACTAGTAGTATTTCATGGCCTGTTTAGAATATTCCTAGTTTATTTTTAACTTTTTTTTCTTTAACAAATGAACCTACTCAAACAACTGTTATTCCCTTGTGGTAATGTGATAATCACATAATCAAATGACAGTTTGGCACACATTTACAATACCAAACTGTTGCAGACACTTGAAAAAGAGTAAAGGACAAAAAGGAGAGGTAGAAAAAAGGGAATCACAGATGCACATAAGCAGAAGATAAATTCTGTGCTGTGGAAGCTGATCCCCATCACAATAGCGTATGTATCACAGTAAGGTTTGTGAAGCCCTTGATAGAGATGACAGGGTTGGATGCAACAGATTCCAATCCATCCATCAACAAGCCTTTTTTAAGCATTTACTAT
The DNA here is from genome assembly GCF_028372415.1 of Notamacropus eugenii. Lineage (NCBI taxonomy): Eukaryota > Metazoa > Chordata > Mammalia > Diprotodontia > Macropodidae > Notamacropus > Notamacropus eugenii. The sequence goes on from NC_092876.1 coordinate 312,028,629, forward strand.
GTACCAGGCACTGTGCTAAGCATGGGCAATAAAAATACAAGCAGAAATAAAGTCGGTTCCTGGGACTCACCTTCTAATGGGGGAAAGACAGCACACAAAGGGGAGCTAAAAAGTGAAGTCAGAGAAGTCAAAAACAGTCAGAGATGAAATGAGAGAGGTCTGCCCTAGGCCCATCACAACACAGAGGTTCTAGAGGAACTCCTCAGAAGGAGAAGGAGCTGCAAGGGCAAAAGGCTTGGTGGCAAAGTACCAAGACTCAGTAGGAGAATTGGAAGAGCATTTCACAAAGTGTTTATTAAATGTCTCCAAAAACCTAACTTCACCAAGAGTCTCATTCATCATGGTTAATTTATAAGTTCAACATTAAGGTTATAAGATAATTCCATTTTTCCACCCTATGATATTCATTCACATATTTTAAAAAATAACTCTCAGCTCATCAATCATACTAAGACTTCACTTACTTGAATTTTGTCAATTCACAGATAGTCATTTGGATCAGCACTAAGCTAATTTTAATTTTTATTGCCAATGGGAAAGAAAAAGGCCTTCTAATAAAATTAATGATGTAAGTAAAACCATAGAAAGCGATGTTTTACTTATTTTCAAGGATCTTTTAAAAATTGTGTTCATCTATCTGCAATCCAAAAACATGCTAATTATAATTTTCTGATTCATTAAAAAACTGCACAAGAACTAAACTTGGCATAGGTAATATTCTTTATATATTGTAGGCATACCTCTCATTAAATAAACTATCTTGACCAAAGTCATTTTGCACTGGGAGACGGGGGAGGAGATTAGGGGAAAGAAAGGGGACATGGATCTGGGATTTCAATAGCATAAGCTCCTGCCACAAAGACAGAACATCCACTCCTGGGGAACTGTAGTTTTAGGGGGTTGTCTGGAACACTGAGATGCTGTGACTTGTCCAAGATCACAAAGCAATGAGTGTCAGCAATACTCGAACTCAAAGTCTATGTGACTGATGACCTCAACAATTTAAAGTTAGCAATCTTATACCATTTATTTTGTTAAGTCTGTCACCAAATAAGAGTCAAACAACAGAAGCCCTAATGAGCAGGTCTCTCCAATGGCTATAAAATTACGTGCCATTACTTATGACACTTTCACAGATTTAAAAAAAAAAAAATTTGTTCTCACTTTGGTCCTTTTGATGGGGTGCCTCGTTGCACATACTTGGGCCCCAATTCACATTTCTCTTTAAAAATCACATTTCTCTTTAAAAATCACATTTCTCCCTAGCCTCAAAATACGTATTTGTCAGATTTATGGAGAATGGAGAAAATTTTGACTAAACAAGAAATAGAAAACATTATGAAGTGCAAAATGGACAGTTTTGATTACATTAAAGTGAAAAGTTTTTGCACAAACAAACCCAATGCAACCAAGATTAGGAGTGAAACAGAAAATTGGGAAAGAAATTTTACAGTTAGCGTCTGTGTCTACACTTAGGCCTCATTTCTAAAATATATAGAGAACTGAGTCAAATGTACAAGAATACAAGTCATTCCCCAATTGATATAAAGGATATAAACAGGCAGTTTTTAGAGGAAGAAATTAAAGCTATCTATAGTCATATGAAAAAATGCTCTAAATCACTATTGATTAGAGAGATGCAAATCAAAACGACTCTGAGGTGCCACATCACACCTATTAGATTGGCTAACATGACAAAACAGGAAGATGATAAATGTTGGAGAACATGTGGGAGAGTTGGAACACTAATTCATTGATGGTGAAGCTGTGAGCTGATCCAACCACTCTGGAGAGCAATTTGGAACTATGCCCAAAGGGCTACAAAAACGTGCATACCCTCTGACCCAGCGATATCGTTTCTGGGACTCTATCCCAAAGAGATCATAGAAGTGGGAAAGGGTCCCACATGTACAAAAATATTTATAGCAGCTCTCTTTGTGGTAGCCAAAAACTGGAAATCAAGGGGATGCCCATCAACTGGGGAATGGCTGAACAAGTTGTGGTATATGAATGCAATGGAATACTATTGTGCTATAAGAAATGATGAGCAGGAAGACTTCAGAGAGGCCTGGAAAGACTTATATGAACTAATGCTGAGTGAAAGGACCAGAACCAGGAGAATTTTGTACACAGAATCAACCACAGTGTGCGAGGAATTTTTCTGGTAGACTTAGTACTTCATTGAAATGCAGGGACTTAAATTTCCAATGAACTCTTGAGGCAAAATGCCTTCCACATCCAGAGAAAGAACTATGGAACTGGATTGCAGATAAAAACAGACCATTTTCTTTCATATTATGTTTTGTTTTGTTTAATAATTTCTCCCATTCATTTTACTTCTTCTATGCAACATGACTAAGGTGAAAATATATTTAACAGGAATGTATGTAAAACTGTATGCCCTCTCAAGGAGGGAGTGGGGAGGAAGGGGAGAAGGAGGGGGAAAACATCTAAGATATATGGAAGTAACTGTAGAACACTGAAAACAAAATAATTTAATTAGAAAAAACAAAACAAAACACCATCCCAGACAGTTTCTCCCCAGCCCAAGGACACAGCATACCCCAGCAACAATAGTTATCTCCCTTCCTGCTACAGCAGTCAGCTGCACCTATAGAATTTACTAGTCTGAACCAGCTGTGTACTGGCTGAACAGGCTGTGCACTGGGTCATAATGACATTCACTACTCACTGGCCAATCATATGTATCCTAGACTTAGACATACGTATACTCCCTTACATTTATCTTGTCTAACAAGACATCAATGACAGCAGCTTCATATTGCTTAGTCAACCGTGACCGTTAATTGACTTAGTGATATTTCAGGCCTAAAACCATACCTCCATTTAGTGGCTCCCCCCACCCCCGCACTATTTTTCATTGAACTCTGAGTAAAATACCTGCACAGTAGTTATTAAAATAGCATGTTCTTTTAAGAACTTACCACTCGCTAATCCTACCCTGAATCACCTGGCTAGAATATCTGGCACATATTTTACTATAGAATATCCTATACAAACTTTACCTGTACCACATTCAAGTTGCAGTACCTTAAGAACTCTTACCCGCTGAAAAGTGTAATAAATCTTTACTTTGACCTCAAGAATGCTTGAGTTAAAAATTCATTCCAGGCAAACTGCCCCTTTATTCCAGTCTTTGCAGGGGTCTTACGCCTTCCCCCCTTCCAACCCTCATCACCCCCACCTTAAGTTTGAAATTTAACCGTTGATGTTATTATTAGTATTTGTCTACCATAAATAAGGCTTCCTTCCTTTTTGGTACACAGTGGTAAAAAAGCTTCTAAGTAGAAGGCCATGTACTAGGCAAGAGGGGAAAGAGGATATCCTTTTTCTCTGGATGAAGATGAAAGCGAATATCAAAGTAATACTTCTGAAATACAGCCTGGGCATTAATGTCCATGAAGGTCTTAACCACAAAGGTTATTCATATGATTCATATGAATTCATATGAAATATTCTTAGTGCAAACAGGCTGTGGACAAATATAATCATCCCCAGTTTATGATGGTAGAAACAAGCATCACCAGAACCATACTTCATAATAATAAGAAGTTCTAATTTTTTAGTTCAAAACACTTTAAGAAAGTCCCCAAATAAGAAGATGACACCAGAGGCCAAAAATTTCTACTGGAAAAAAGCAGACCCTACAAACTAGGAATCAGGAGACGTGGGTTTTCCTAGGTCTGGTACTCACCAGCTTTGTGACCTTGGATATACTACCTCTCCTCTGCAAAATGATGGTGTTGGACTAAAAGGCCACCAAGCCTCTTTGAACTCTCAAATTCTGTGACTATAATTTGATTAGATCTAAGATCTGTTCTAGCTCTGACCCTATAGATGAAAGAGGTCAAGACTAGAAACTGCTCAGCATACTCTCAGAGACTTATAATCAAGAGAATAGTGTGCAAATACTCTTAATGAGATGAAAGAAACCCTTCACCCCACCTCCACATTCCTTGATTATAATATAAAGGAAGAGACATCAAGGCCTATGAGGTTTCTGGGGCATAGAGTCCGGGAAGAACAGGTCTAAGAAAATCTTGCTCTGGATTGGTACCCTTTGACCCTATAATCTTTAAAGTTCCTTCCTAACTCTAAATGCTATAGCTCTTAGATGGATACTGATTTTATTAAAACACATGCACAATACTTCAGATTTCTTTTAATAATTCCTTGATTCAGGGTAGGTGGTGGCGTAGGGAATAGAGTACCATAATGACAAAAGATCGTTCTAAGAAGGAAATGGTTTCTCTGGAATTTGATTCTGAGAGATATAAAAATATTTTGCAGACTGTTTATACAGGCATTGTTATCTATTCCCAAAGTGTACCTTTGTTATCTATTATTTAGTCATTTCAGAACAATTTCTGACATTTTCAAGGGCTTCATTCCAGGATAACGGCATTTAAGAAACCATTGACTTATTTTACATTTTTAAATAAAGTTACTGGTAGTTTGGGATTCCTTTTTCAGTTTCTTTCACAGAAAGCACATCTTTGGTAATGTGTGTGCAGTGAGATTTCTGCCCTCCTAACTACATTCTTCACTGTTTGAGGTTTTCTGAATAGGATCAACACTCAAAAAACTTAGTATTAGTTCAAGTCCTTGCTAACAATAATAATATAAGTCAGCATTTATATATTGCCCTAAGGTTTGCAAAGTTCCTTATTACCAAAATAGCCTAACTAGTTTTTCTGCCTAATGTTTATCTCTTTTCCAATACATTTAGAATACCAATGCCAGTGTTGTTGAGGTCATAGACAGAGGAGTTACTTCTGGCTGGAGGTATCAGGGAGGGCAGCATCTGAATGGGGCCCTGAAGGATAACCTGAAATGTGGATAAAGATAAGAATTCATCAAGGAAAAGTAACAATATATATTATGCTCTTAATAAAGATAAGTAGCATCCCTTCTCTTTCCATCTTCTTCTCTGCAGGCTTCCTCTCCTGGATGCCTTAACCCTGACCAAATTCCATCCATGTTATAAAAGGCTTATTAGATGGAATCTGCAGTAGATAGCTCGTGGACTCAAAATGGAGACTGTTGTTCATCAATCACCTGTTCTCCACTCAAACTCCAAGACACATGCAAACTCAAAACTTTCAAATATGGTGAAACAGAAAAAGGGCAAGGAAAATTTGGATTCAGAATTGGAAAAAACCTAGAGGCAAATTAGTAGTAGTTGACTTCCCAGATACATGGTGTAGGCCATGCAAAATGATTAAGACTTTTTTTCATTCACTCTGTGAAAAATACCCAGGAGGGACCCATACAGAAGCATACATACAGCACGTGAAATAAAATGCTTGTGCCAACATTTCAGCTCTATAAAAAGTAAGTGAATTTTCTGGAACCAATAAGGAAAGGCTCAAAGCAACTTAATAAATTTAATTAATCGAATAAAAAATGATCAGTTGTCTAAATCATAGCTTTTTTTTCCATTTTCCCAAAAAGATCAAACATAACAAGAGTAGATACACAAATAACATTTGACTGTAAATGACAACAAAAAGTTAATATTTTAAAAAAGAAAGGATACATAAAAATCTCCTCAATTAAAATTATAAGATCATTTAATTCAAGAACACTGCTTTGCACATAGTAAAGGCATCTCTGGGAGATAATGCATGGTTCGTTCCAGGCTACCTCAATAAAACAAATATCACAATAAGGCGAGTTACATGAATATTTTTGTTTCCCAGTACATGTACAAGTTAGGTTTATGCTGCACTGTAGTCTATTAAGTGTGCAATAGCACTGTCTTTAAAAAAAAAGAAAGAAAAAAGCTATATGCTTTAATTAAAAAATATCTTATGCCTTCAGCGAGGTGAAATCTTTTTGCTGGTGGAAGGTCCTGCCTCAATGTTGAAAGCTGCTGACTAATCAGAATGGTGGCCTAGCTTTCAGCCTATCTCAAGTTTCCACATGCCTTCTCTCTAAGCTTAATCATTTCTAGCTTTTATTTAAAATGAGACTTGTGACTTTTCTTTCATTTGAATATTTAGAGGCCTTTGTAGGATTATTAACTGGCCTAATTTCAACATTATTGTGTCTGAGAGACTAAGGAGACCTGAGAAGAGGGAGAGAGATCAGGGAAGGGCAGGTCGGTGGAATAGTCAAAACCATTTATGATTAAATTCACTGTTATATGAGTTCGGTTCAAAGTGCCACCAGCCCCTCCCTCCCCACCACCACCATTACAATAGCAATATCCAAGATCACTGATCACAGATCACTATAAGAAATATAACAAAAAAGTCTGAAATACTTCACGAATTACCAAATGTAACATAGAGACATGATATGAACACATGCTGTTGGAAAAATGATGCTGATAGACATATTCAACACAAACGTTCAATTTATAAAAAACACAGTATCTGTGAAGCACAATAAAGCAACGCACAATAAAACAAGGTATACTTGTAGTATTATAATAAATGTTTGTTGAATTAAATTGTATTTGAACCCTCCATGGTACCTAACACCTACTATATATAGAAACATTATGCATAAACATTTTATACAGATATATATTACATGTAATATCACCTAAATATATCTAATATGCATTCCCACATAAACACCAATAATATCTGTAATTTAGTACAATATTTTATATAATTCAAAATGGACTATAGAATCTATTACATGTACATATATATATATATATATATATATATATATATATATATATATATATATATATATATATATATATATATATATATATACATACACCCATACATCATCTCTCTCTCTCTCTCTTTTACAAAAGTGGCAGTGTAATATGGTCTCAAAGCCAAGGGGACCTGGGTCCAAGTGCCACCTATGACACATACTGGCTCTGTGGCCCTGGGTACCATATAACCTCTCAGTATGCTAGGCAACTGTCTAAGACTATAAGTTGCAATGAAAGTGCCAACCTGCATTAATAGAGGGAGTTTGTGCATCTGGGAGTTCCCTATACAATGAAATCACAAGTCCTGGCCCTAGCCCTTCAACAGAAATGATAATACTTCCTTTGAGGTCAAAGAAGCCCCAGTATAGATGGTCAGTTTGAAGAAACAGCAGCTGATCACCAATTAAACAGAGAAGCAAAGTGTTCTATGAAGGCTTTTATGAAAGGGGGTGAGGGATTTATGGTTGCTATTTACTTTGCTATTCTGTCCTAATTAAAAGCTTTGTGTTTGATTTATGGTACCTGGTTAGCTGGTAGGGTAAATGATTTGGGGAGGGGATGCTAGGAGGCATATAATTGTTCCTAGAGGTTACCAAGGTTTTCCTCATACCTACATCATCTCATAACTTGGTAAGAGTGTAGCATGTTCATTAATGTATTTATTTTACAGATGAGGAAATTGTGAGCCTAAGGCTACACAACTAATCAGTCACAGGAGTGGAAAAAGTATTGTACATGGAGTCAAAAGACACAAATCAGAAGCCCAGCTCTGCTTACACCAGCGTGACCTTGGATGAGTCATCTCACCATTCTTGGCATTAGTTTCTTCACCTCTAAAATGAGGAGTTAAGACTAAACAAGTCAGCTGTGAATCTCTTAGCTGAGTGCTCTTTACACCAAATCACCTGAAATATTAATTTCTATAATCACAGAGTAGGATATAAGTTCCTTCAAGATATTTGTGATCATTTTCCTAACACCTGTAATGGTATGCTACATATAGTAGGAACTTAGTAAATGTTCACTGCAATGAATCAAAAAATTCTCATTATATTTGCTTTTAAAATAAAAAACAGCTTAACAGAAGAAAAAAATCACGTTTATGAAATATATATTGTTGATGAATGGGGGGGGGGGGGGGGCTGGACATCCTTTAATGTAGTTTAAAAAAAAAAAAGAAGAAGAGTGAAGGGCCCCCATCAAGGGCCTGCAGAGAAATAAAGAATAAATGTCACTGAGGTCACAAAAACACGCTTGGTTTTACTCCAGGGGCCTCATATCTAATTTTAACTTTTACTTCAGCAAACCTTCACATTTCAAAAACTTGACACATTTAGAGAGCTACTTCAATAATCTTATCTGAACACTTAAAGAAGAATAGTTTACAGATGACTGAATCAAAAGACCTTGAGTAACAAAAATCACCTTTCTGGATATACTCTGTGACTAGAGATATCCTAAATCTTAGCTTGGGGACAAGAGAAGCTAACAATCAGATATGATGACAAGGAGGGGGTGGTAAGGCTTTATTCTGATATTATGATCAGTACCCAAAATTCTTGCTCTTTATTGCCCTTGCTGGCTTCAACAGAGGGATAATGAAAAATAAATGAAGTAAAAGAAAATGGAGTCGAAAAGAAAGTCCCAGTTATCTGGAATCTTTGTTCAGTATTTATTTTGAATCACAGTTACTTTTTAAACTTGTTTTCATACATGTAAGATGATTTAATATAAAAAAACTGAAGCAGGAATTATTTTGGAGGGATAGGGAGAATAATAAAGAAAAAACAAGGATAAGATAAAAAAGGAAAATATGGTATTTAAATCGGACACATAAAAAATGATTATTTATTGGGAATCCAGGGGTCCATGGCTCAGGTAATGTGATGGATGACCTCAAAGATCTTAATAAATTTGGAGACAAAATGAACAAACATTTAGATAAATGTTAATTCACTTAAGAGTCTGTACCATATAGTTCAAATAAGACTTTCTGATCTGAAAAGAAGAACTCCAGGAAACACAGGAGAATGAACTTTAGAGTGTTTGAGAACCTAATTCATTTCTCAAAAGCAAGAGTAGAGAGAAAAGTACTACAATAATTAACAAATTTCCCTTCATTTTAGATCTTTTATTCTTATTTTCCTTCCATTTTCTGACACAATGACCCTCTCTACCCCAAATCTTATAACTCTAATGACTGGATCCACTAAATTTATGTTATCTGGGCCCTCATGGAAGCAAAACAATGTTTTGATTCCTCCCTAATCACTATCCAACTCTCCACAACAAATTTTAAACCTTCCTTTCTCTACTCAAGTCTTCAACTGAACTCCCTCAGAGCACCCTCTCAGCCAAGACCATCACTTAAAACTATTCACCAAAAACTCACTCTTCCAACCTCCTTACCTTACAATCCCCTTCACATCATCCCCAACATTTTCTCCTTTACTCTACTCTCTGATAAAGAGGCCTTTCTCTTTACAAAGACTTTTTACACAGATCCTTGAACCCATTCTCTCCCACAAAATAGTACCCCCATTATCATTCCTTCCTCTATACTTTAATCTCCCTATCCACTGGTTCCTTCTCTACAGTTTATAAAAAAACCTAAGTCTCTTCCACATCCTTTTCTCTTACTCTTATGAATTCCCTGCAATCTCTGCCCTCTTTAATCTATTTCAGTAAAAGGCTAAGGTGAATTTCCTAATACTCAGTACTCAAAAAAGGCTAATAATAAACTCACAGAATCACAGATTGTGTGAGACATCTAATACTAAAATACACAAGGAACAATTCCCAGTCTAACATCACTAACTGATGAACATCCACCTTCAAGTGACAGTGAATTCACTGTCAACCATCTCAGACTGCCCTATTTCTGTTAGGTCTAATTTTTAGGAAGATGTCTCCTTAAGACAGAATGAAAACTAGCTCCACAAAGCTTCCAAACTTTATAGGGTTCTCTCTCTTAGTCCCATAGTTTGTGTTCTCATGATCTCACTCACTTCTGTCTTCTTCCTAACCCTTCTCTTTCTTCTCTGTCTCTCTCTCACACACACATACACAAAGCTAAATCTAGAATTACATTTAAAACCTTAAAGCTAAATTTATATTATTAGATATGCTGTAAAACCATTTAAATATTAAAAAAGTAAAAGGTATATAGTAAAATAATTCTAATGCAAATGCAAAAATTGGTCTTCAGTGGACTTATTTGTAGGGGATTTGGATAAATTATTACAACATCAGCTTGCCTGAGTAGCATCCATTAAGGGGATCTAGATCCTTAAAAGTATGCAACTTCTGGCAAGCTCTCATTAATGACCCAGAAAAAAATTTACATGACTGTAACTATCTATGATTCTAAGCAGAAAAGCCAAGGAATGATTTTAAGAGTATATGACCATTCCATTTCAAAACTGGCTGCAACAGAATATACAGGAGAGAGACAGGATGACTGGCAATTCAATTTTTATTCAGCTATCAAAACACAAAGACTTTAACAGCATTACCATATTGAATCAAAGAGCATTTCCTAAAAGCTGTGATTTTCCTTATTATACGTATAAAAAAACCCTATCCATTTCTTTTGTGATGACATGACATGAACAAGACATGTATGACATGAACCACATATATTTTGGTTCTCAAATATTCCTTTTCATTTAAGTATTTCTACACATATTAAATCAAAATTTCATGATGTGAAGTCACTGATAGGAATCACATTCCTTCCTAAAAGAAAACCCAACACCTATATCATTTCTTGGAAAGAACAAAAAAATGGAATTCTCCTAAGACACTTAAAAATTAAAATCTATTGCCTTATGAGTTAAAAAAAACCTTTCTCCTCTGGATCAGCAGTCAGATTGCTATCTGATCTGCAACAACAGATATTTAAAGGTCTTTAGAGAAGGTAAAGGTACATTTTGTTTACCTTTGTATCACTTTGGCAAATGGATTACTTCCACTGATATTCATCAAAGCAGAACTTGAAATTCTAACTTAGATTGCTTCCTCTCCAGCTGATCAGGTTCCTCAGATGGGTATTTATATTGGGTCCAAGCTATTCTAGAAGCAAACACTTAAAAGAAAAGGTAGCTACAGCTCTGAGTTAAGAAGATTCAAACAGTCAAGTATTCTATTGTTGGATTTCAGTACTTAAAATTGCAAAAACACTTTAATTCTAAAGGTTCATTTTCAATTACTTACTAGTACCATTTATCCTACCACCCCCCATCAAAACCAAGAAATTTATATTTCCAGAAGTATATAATACTTTTATAAATCCAAAAGAAAATAATATTTAATTTATTAGTATAAATAGCATAATAAATGCTTAATAAATGTTTAATGACTGACTGAATTCCTTAGTGTTAGGCAACTAGTTGTTATTTTAGTGCCCATTGAACTTCCCTGTTCCTTCACCTGGAGGTCTGACTACTGTCAACATAGCAAACCGTTCCAAATTTGTTTTCTTTCCTAATAACTTTACTAATTTCACCTGAGAACATGATCCAAACATTCAAATAGCCCATTTTCATTCCCTGCAGTCTAACATTCATCATAGGTAGTTTTTTATACAACTGACTAGGCATATTAAAAGTTACACTTACCTGGAACTATCTTTCCCTTTCCATAAAATAATCAATCCCTGACTTACCTGGAATAATCTTTTTCCCTTCCACCTTTCTATTCCCATTCTCTCATATACATACATTATTTCTTCTACATTTCTTGATCAGACTCGGTTTTCAAAATTTTAGATAATCTTTCATTTCTTTGAATTCTTGGCAAACGTGGAATAGAATAGTAAAACTCTCTTACAAACTGCAACATTCAGTTATTCAATGATCTAAATCACAACCTCTATACACACCATGATAATACAGAAAACTCCCTATAACATAAGCATCATCCTCTCTGACACCCCCATATCAGCCTTATTATAAAGTCATTCAGTGTATTAGAAGGGCAAATAGAGCAAATTTTTAATAAGAAATTGACCATTATTTGCAGTTACAGAATTTTTTTTCCATCAAAGAGCTTAAAATTTCCCCCTCTAGTCCATAGGTAGCCTGTATAAGTTTTAAAGACTAAAATATCAATATTCATTTGGGAGTAGAAAGTGTGGAAGCTATGGAGGTATGAGATCTCACAACTACAGACTGGATTCAATATCACACTCCTCAAAGGTACCTGAACCTCCATGTTACCTGGCCATCCATTTTTTGTCCTTTAATAACTAAACAAATATAAACTAAAATATAGAACCAAGGACAAAAGTAAGCACATCTTTGTAGAAATCCACTCCCCAAATGGAGTCATGAAGAACTGCATATGAACAAAAACAACAAGGTCACCCACTGCATCCTGGGTCATCACCAATCATCTTGACTTTTGTCTTGCCTCCAGACTTCAAGGATTATGGAGAAGAGAGTGAGGCTGAAGACTCTGCACAGCTGTGCCTCACTCAAATCCAACTCACTCGGCAAGCAAAGACATCACCCTTGTGATGCATTTGGTCCTCTTTCAGAACGAAGGCCAAACAACAAAAACTCCATTTCCTTACTCCTTATATCTTGTCTGGCTGTCTCCCATGCCGGGAAGGCTCTCCCTCCTCATCTCTGCCTCCTAGTTTTCACGGCTACCTTCAAGTCTCAGTTAAAACCCCATCTTCTGCAAGAAGTCTTTCTAGATACCCCTGAATTCTAGTACCTTCCTCCTGGGATTATGTCCAGTTTATCTGGCTTGTTTGTACACAGTCGTCTTCATGATGTCCCCCCCACCCACTGGATTATGGGGGATGTCTCCCCCAAAGATTATCTTTGAGGGCAGGATTTCTTTCTGCCTTTCTCTGTATTCCCAGTTCTTAGCATGATGTCTGACACATGGTAAGTACTTACTTATTGACTTTTATCTTTTTTGACCAATACCAAATAGTTTTTGCCTATTACTATTTTATTATGTGATCTGAGGCTAGAAAATGCTAATAATTTATAATAATTCATCATTCTTATTTCTTTTTCTCTAATCCCTTATGATTAAATTTTTTTTATTCCTTCAAATGAATGAAATGTAATTATTTTGTCTCACTCCATAAATTAGCCCCTTGTTAGTCTCGATGACATAGAAATAAATCTGTAAATTAATGATTATTATTTTGGGATGTCCTAACCATGAACAGCAAATGTCCTTCCAATTATTTAAGTCTATTTTTATTTCTACAAAGAAGGTTATATAACTGTGGATAAATATATCCTGAGGGCCTTTTAACAGACTGCCAAATAGTTTATGTATTTATAGTTATTTTTTAATTATTATCACTCTTATTTCCTCCTCTTATTTATTATTGCTATACAGAAATGCTGATGATTCTTATGGATTTATTTTTCAGCTTTCTATTTCTTTAAGTTATAAACCGCCTCAATCAGTTTCCTTGCTGATTCTCTGGGGTTTTCTAAGTTCATGTTAACTTCAATTAGAGATAATTTCACCTCTCTGTTGATGTTCATGATTTCAATGCACTACTACACAGAGGCTTCTCAAAAAAAGGGGTACCCTAAAATATAACTTGTAACAGGAATTCATGTCAAGTAGTGGAAACAATACAGACTTCAGTTCCAACTTCCTAATTCTGTGACCCTGGGAAAGTCACTTAATTTCTCTATGCTTCCCTAGGGGCTGACTTTTCATATTTAAATGTTTCCTGATTTCAGTTTCCTCATCTGTAAAATGGATTTGGCCTCGTGGCCTTTGAGATCCAATCAAGCTCAAAATCTATAATGCCCTAATCCCATTTCTTGGTTTCAGCTACAGTTAAACCAGTCACAAAACAGGTTGTGTGGCAAGAAAAGAAAATAAAACACACAACTTATTCCACCAAGACAGCAACACAATCACATAAGAGCTGGAAAGGACCTCAATAACCATCTAGTCCAGAGGTCTGAAAATGACAGCATACAGGCAACAGTTGCCAACCCCTGATCTAGTACAACCCATACTCAAAAGTAATCCCCATCAGTGCACACCCAACAAGTGATGGTCTAGTCTCTGCTTTCCTTAATTGAACTGTCAGTTGCAACAAAGAGAAACAGTTAAGCAAAACTGACTAAAGTAACTAAGCCTGACAATCTATACAACATTCCACATCAGTGGTCTTGGAGCTTGCTACTAAGAGGAGAATGGATTTCATCAGTCCTTCTTCAAGACCAAAGTGGTCACTAAACTGAATGGTCTTTAGCTGTCTTTTAGTACTATCATTTTGAACACTATACTTCTGCTTCTGTTTTGTTGCTCTGCATCAGTTCATATAATTCTTCCCTTGTTTCTCTGAATTCCTTTTATTCATTGTTTCTTCTGGCACAATAACATTCAATCAATGGGTACCTATTTTCTTTCCCAGTTTTTTTTTTGGGGGGGGGGGGGGGCCTACCAAAATAAGGGCTATTACAAATTCTTTGGTACATATGCCCTGTAAGAACCAGAAAATTTATAGAAGACTTTTTATGGAAAGATAGGGTGATCAAAGAATTTCAATCTTTCTCTCTCTTTTTCTGTGTGTGTGTGTGTGTGTGTGTGTGTGTGTGTGTGTGTGTGTGTGTATCCTAGCCAGCAGAATTATATGCAATAAAATCCTTGCTCTGCCATGTAGTGAAGAACAGAACTTCCCTTTCTACTGCCAATCTGACCTATATGACCCTACAAATTGCACACAAAAGGATGGTCAGAATTAAAGGAACTATTTTAGTTGGTTGGTTGAAGCTTCCATTTTAAACCAGGTTCATAACTTGGAGTCTGTGAACTTGTTTTTCAATAAATTTTGATGGCTATATTTCAACATAATTGGTTCAGTTTGCAATCCCATATATTTTATTTTTATGCATTCAAAAATACTATTCTGACAGGGATCCACAGGTTTCACCAGACAGTCAAACACACATATTAAAAACCCCTGAACAAAAGGAAAGTTTTTATATAAACTGCCACCACTTCACAGGGTTTTTGCAAGGTTTCTACCAAGGCTTTTCCTACTGATAGAATAATATGCTCTCCAACTAATCTATTTTTCTATAATTTTCTTTAAAAGCTCTTTTTACTACCACTTTGTGGTTTTCATTAGTGTTCTTGCAATCTGAACCCAAGCAATATGTTCCATCTGTCCATGTTTTTGCACAGACTGTCCCATAATCCTAGAATACATTCCCTCCTAACCTACTCTCTAGCTTCCCCTCCAAAATGCAATTCAAGTGATAGCTCCCACAAATGCCTTTTCTGATCACCACCATTCCCACCACCTCTCCCCTTCCCCCCCACCCAGGTTGCCAGTGCATCCAACTTTCAGTTACTTTTTCTTTCCTTGGTATGGAACATACTTTCCATCTTCTTATATGTGTATATATCATTCCCCTCAATTGAATGTAAGCTCCTTGAGGACAGACTTCCTTTTCTGTTTTTGTACCCCAGGCATCTAACATAGAACTGGCAATATGGTTGCGATTTAATAAAAGACTAATTATATATGGGGCATTTCTTTCTGTTCAAAAATATTTCTGAGAATGTCAAATAAAGGATATCACAAAAAAAATAGGAGTAAAAAGTTCCTGTCTCTTCTACTATATGGCCAAAGAGAGGTAAGGCATTATGTTCCTTTCAAAGGCAACAAGGAAAGTCTTCAAGCCCCAAAGGAGGAGAATTAGGGACACCTGGGCACCCCCAGGTCAACCACTATTCTGCTCCCTGGCAAAACTGTTCAAATTCTGACTCAGACACTTAGTAGCTATGGGATTCAGGGAAAAAAAGAACCTCTCAGTTTCAGTTTCTTCATCTGCAAAATGGGGATAACAGCAATTACCTATTAGGGCTCTTTGAGAAATCAAATGAGATAATATATGTATGTTGAAGCACTCTCTTAATGCTGGCTATTATTAATAAATGTTTGTTAACAGATAAAAGACTGCTCAGCCTTAGTGAATGAATACCTTTTTCTCTGCATTATGTTAGCAACATCTGCACAATCAGAAGATTTTATTGTCTTTGTGAACTTTCCATTTGTAGTATCATCATAGAATCACATCTAGAGCTGACGTCATTCTGATGTTATCAAATACAACCTCTTCATATTACCAATGAGGAAGCTGAGACTTTAAGAAGTTAAGTCAGTCAGCCACTAAGTATTTATCAAGTAAGTGCCTGGTTCATGCCAAGTACTGTGTTAAGTGTGCTAGAGATTCAAACAAAGGAAAAAAACAAAAAAAATCAGTTCCTGCTCTTAAGAAGCTCACAGTCTAACGGAGGAGACAACATCCAAACAACTACATAAAAACAAGCTATATAAAAGATAAATTAAAAATAATCAAGAGAAGTAAGACACTAGAATTAAGGGGGATCGGAAAAGGCTTCTTGTAGAAGTTGGGATTTTTAGCTAGGACATTTCCAGAAAAATTCCAGAAGCTGGAATTTTTAGCTCAAGGAAGTCAATAAAGCCAGAATACAAAAATAAGAAAGGAGAGCATTCCAGGCATGGGGGGAGGGAAGGGGCAGCCAGTGAAAATACCCAGAGTCAGGAAATAGGATGTCTTGTCTGAGGAACAGCTAGGAAGGCAGTATCACTGGATCACAGAGCATGGGCATGGCAGCTGGGGGGAGGGTTGTAAAGATATAAAAATAATGGAAAGGTGGGAAGAGAGGGGAGGCTCTGAAGGGCTTTGAATGCCAGAGGATTTTATATCTAATATTGGAGGTTATAAGGAGCCAATGAAGTTAACTAAGTAGGTGGATAATATGATCAGACCTGTGTTTAGGAAGATCACCTTGAAAGCTGAATGAAGGATGAATTGCAGTGCAGACAGACTTGAGACAGGGAGAGCAACCATAAGGCTACTGCAATTGTCCAGGCATAAAGTGATACTACCATCAGGTCAGTGGCAGGGTCAGAGTAGAGAAGGTGGTGCATGGGAAAGGCATTTCAAAGGTAAAACTGAAAGGCCTTGGCAACATATTAGATATGGGGGTAAGAAACAGTAAGGGATTGAGATGCCATTTAAGTTACAAATCTAGCTAAGAGGATAGTGATATGATGGAAGTTAGGAAGAAGGAAGGATCTGGAGGGAAATACAATGAGTTCAGTTTTGGACATGCTGAGTTTAAGATGTCCATGGGACATCCAGGGTTACTGTAAGGCTCAAATGAGATAAGTACTTAGCAGAGTGCTTGGCACAGAACAGGTACTATACAAATGCTCATTCTCCTATTTCCCTCCCTCCCTTTTCTACCTGCCTCACTTTCCATGAACTCTAAGTATTCTAGACATAACTTCTTCCATAGGCTACAAATTGTGCTGAGAGTGAAACCTTTTTAAAGTAACCATCATTTGTTGTTAGCTCAGCAGATTTCACAGAATCATAAAATGTTAGATTTGAAAGAATCATATCCGAGATTATTTACTTCAAATCAAAACGCCCATTTTCCATATGAGAAAAAACCAAAAAACTAAAGCTACAGGAGGCTAAGTATCTTACCAAGGTCACAGTACTAGCTAAAGCAGCCTAGACTCCAGTACTAGGCTCTTTACACTATGCCACACAAACTGAAGCAAAGCTCAAATGACAATGCCATTTTGTCACCAGTCTTTAAATAGGTGACTTTTTTCCCCTTCCCTTTTAATTTATAAAGAACTCACAAGCACCATATGAGCCAGCCCTGATCCAGCTGTCTCCTCTCATACAGCACACATATCATACACACCTGAGACCACGCTGGTGATACACTTCAATGCCCTAACGAGATTAAATTACAAGGCAGAGGCAAATCTTTCAAACAGGATAGGGCAGGGCACAGGAGTGAAAATATTCATAACAGATCAAATGGGCTCAGTTTCAGACAGATATAAAATGATATTCAAGATTCTATGCACACATGTAGTTTGATCTTCACGATGAAGTATCTTATTTCTATGCAGATGGCTCCCAAATCCATAGAACCAGATATTAATCTATCTCCTTTCTGAGCTCCAAGCCCACTTCAAACTCCCTCTTGTACATCCCCACAACTTCTATCCATTCAATTGCTAAGTGTTACCTTCTCACTTCTGTCCACAAGAATTCTCAGAGCCACTGGACCAGTGAAAGAGCTTAATTAGAATTCATGCCTCTAATCTCTTTCCTTACCAATCTATACTTCACAGGAATGCTAAAAATAATCTTCCTCAAATCAACCTCAGTATGTCACTCCCCCTGCTCCAGTATCTCTAGTGATTCCCTTCTGCCTTTGGAATAACAGAAATTCCTTAGCTTAGCACTGAAAACTCATAAGCTGTCTCCAGGCTCTTCTATTTCTTTCTAGCCTGACTGGTATATACTTGCTGTTTCCTGAAAGTAGGCATGCCACCTCCAGCCTCCAGACCCTTTATCCAGGCTATCGTCACCCATTGTTGGGATGCACTCCACTTTACCCTTACCTCTTAGAATCCCTTGCTTCCTTCAAAGCTAAACTCAGAAATCTGAGGAGGCCTTCCCTGATCCTAGTTGTTAATTCTTTCTCTCCTTAAAGTTATTTTGCAATATTCAAATTCTTTGAGGCCAGGGACACATTTTTCATGGAATCAAAATCACAGTTTAAGAGACCTCAGTGACCATGTAGTCCAAATTATATACCTAAATAAAAATTCCTTGTTATAATAATACCCCCCGCAAAAAATGGTCACTCAACTTTGCTTGAAGATATCTAGTAAGAATAAACCCTATTAATCCAGACACAGCTCATTTTCCCCTACATTAAGCCTAAATTTGCCTGCGTACTCCCCTCTCTTTACAATGGTCCTTGTTCTGTTTTCTGGTGTCAAGCAGAACAAGCCTAATCCCTCGTCCCAGATGACTATCTAAAGCCAGTTATCACCTCCTCTTCTTCACAAAGTTGCCTCTTCTCCAGGGTTTGGTATTTTTTGGGGGAGGGGAGGGGGTTGTCATTCTAGCACTAGAGCCTGGCATAATGCCTTCCACATACTGGGTGCTTCATAACTTAACTAAATTGTTGGATTTCAAGTTACTGAACGAATTTTTTACTTGTTTTCCTGTATAATTTTAGTCTCAGCAAACTCAGATAAAGTCCCGATTTTTTTAAAAAGCACAACTAAGAAAAGTAATAATGAAGAAACAAAAATGCCACTATGGCCAATGAAATAAAACAAAGTTCAGGTTATGAATCACTAGGGCCCTGAGTATTTACAGAAACTCTTCACCTCTGGAAAGGGCAGCAGCAGTCCACACTATGTTTGAAAGAGCCTCACCACAATTCCCAGAGAAAGTCCATCTGAACTGTCATAGGATTACAGAAGGCCAGTTAGCAATTACTTTTTTTTCTTTAAAAGAGTTCTTTTCTAAAAAGTCATACAGCAATCAATCCTGTGAAGAAGTTTATAATATACTTTATAATAAGTGAGCTGATCGTAACCACCCTTATACTCTAGGAAAAAACTCTTCTTAATTAAGAGGCAGTGTGAGATGGTGGCAAAAGAACTGAGAACTAAGTAGAGCTTAAAACTGGAATGACTCTGAGCCTCAGTTTCCTTATCTACAAAATGGAGATAACAAACATCTGAATGATTTATCACACAGGGCTACTATGAGGAAAGTGATTTATAAACCTTAAAGGCAAAACCCTTAAAACACTGTAGAAATATTAATTATTTGGCACATCTTTCTATAGCTAAAGCACTTATAAATGATCATTATTCTTCATAACATCTTAAATCTCAAAACTGTAGATCATTAAAGTAGATTTATGGAAAGTCATAAGTCACAGACAAAAAGAGCACAGGATGAGAAGAGTTAGTGATCTACATCTGTAGAGTGTTCATGGCAACGAAAACTGTGGCTCCTCCAAAGTACAACAAAAGGTAAATCAGTACTATCAATTAAATAACAATAAATCAACAGGATACCAAATACCATCAAATCGCAAATGTTAGAAAAGGGGCCCCAAAAGACCATTCTGAGTTCCTCCTTCCCATAGGAACCTAAATGTCCTTCCAAAACTCAGTTACACCCAAAAGACTGAGAATAATCAAGTCAAAGAATTTAGTTTCCTTTTAAAAAATATTTGATCTCGAAATTGGAAAAGCCATCAATGAACTCCCCAGGAAAAAATCTCCAGGGCCAGATGGATTTACAAGTGAATTCCATCATACATTTAAAGAACAGTTAATTCCAATAGTATATAGATTATTTGGGAAAATTGGGGAAGGAGTCCTCCCAAATTCTTTTTATGATACAAATGTGGTTCTGATACCTAAACTAGGAAGAGCCAAAAACGAGAAAGAAAATTATAGACCAATTTCTCTAATAAATATAGATGCAAAAATTTTAAATGAGACATTAGCAAAAAGAATACAGCAACTTATCATGAGAATAATACATTATGATCAGGTAGGATTTATACCAGGAATGCAAGGCTGGTTCAATATTAGGAAAACTATTAGCATTTTCGATCATATCAACAACAAAACTAATAGGAACCACATGATTATCTCAATAGATGCAGAAAAAGCTTTTGACAAAATACAACACCCATTCCTACCAGAGAGCACAGGAATAAATGGAACTTTCCATAATAAGCAGTATCTACCTAAAACCGTCAGCAAGCAATGGGGATAAGCTAAATGCATTTCCAATAAGATCAGGGGTGAAATAAGGATGTCCATTATCAGCACTGTTATTCAATATGGTACTAGAAATGTTAGCTGTAGCAATAAGAAAAAAAAAGAAACCGAAGAAATTAGAATAGGGAAAGAATAAAATAAGTTATCACTGCAGATGATATGATGATATACTTAGAGAATCCCACAGAATCAAGTAAAAAACTACTTCAAGTAATAAACAACTTTGGCAAAGTTGCAGGTTACAAAATAAACCCACACAAGTCATCCACATTTCTATATATTACTAACAAAGCCTAATAGCTAGAGATAGAAAGAGAAATCTCATTTAAAGGTATGGCAAACACTATAAAATATCTAGGAGTCTACCTGCCAAAACAAACCCAGGGACTACATGAACACAATTACGAAACACTTCGCACAAGTAAAGTCAGATCTAAGTAAGTGGAAAAACATCAGTTGCTCACGGGTAGGCCAAGCTAATATAATAAAAATATAATAAAAATGACAATTCTACCTAAATTAATCTACTTATTCAGTGCCATACTAATCAAACTACCAGATAATTATTTTCTAGAGCTAGAAAAAACAATATCAAAATTCATCTGGAAGAACAAAAGTCCAAAATATCAAGGGAACTAATGAAAAGAAATGCTAGGGAAGGTGACCTAGCCCTATCAGATCTCAAACTGTATAATAAAGCAGCAATCATCAAAACCACTTGGTACTGGTTAAGAAACAGAGGGGTAGACCAGCAGAATAGGTTAGGTACTCAAGACACAATAGTCAATGAATATAGCAATCTACTATTTGACAAACCCAAGGACCCCAGCTTCTGGGATAAGAACTCACTATCTGACAAAAATTGCCGGGAAAACTGAATACCAGTGTAGTGGAAACTGGGCATATGCCTGACACTGTACACAAGAATAAAGTCCAAATGGTTAAGTGATCTAAGTATAAAGATTGATACTATAAACAAATTAGGGGAACAAGGAATAGTGTATTTGTCAGATTTGTTTAGAAATTTTTGGCCAAACAAGAAAGTGAACATTGTGAAGTGCAAGATGGATAATTTTGACTAAATTAAACTGAAAAGTTTTTGCACAAACAAACCCAATGCAACCAAGATTAGGAGTGAAACAGAAAATTGGGAAAGAAATTTTACAGTTAGCGTCTGTGTCTACACTTAGGCCTCATTTCTAAAATATATAGAGAACTGAGTCAAATGTACAAGAATACAAGTCATTCCCCAATTGATATAAAGGATATAAACAGGCAGTTTTTAGAGGAAGAAATTAAAGCTATCTATAGTCATATGAAAAAATGCTCTAAATCACTATTGATTAGAGAGATGCAAATCAAAACGACTCTGAGGTGCCACATCACACCTATTAGACTGGCTAACATGACAAAACAGGAAGATGATAAATGTTGGAGAACATGTGGGAGAGCTGGAACACTAATTCATTGATGGTGAAGCTGTGAGCTGATCCAACCATTCTGGAGAGCAATTTGGAACTATGCCCAAAGGGCTACAAAAATGTACATACCCTCTGACCCAGCAATATTGCTTCTAGGACTGTATCCCCAAGAAATTATAGAAATCGGAATGTACAAAAATGTACATGTACAAAAATATTTATAGCAGCTCTCTTGTGGTGGCCAAAAACTGGAAATCAAGGGGAAGCCCATTACTTAGGGAATGGCTGAACAAGTTGTGGTATATGAATGCAATGGAATATACTATTGTGCTATAAGAAATGATGAAGGAAGACTTCAGAGAGGCCTGGAAAGACTTATATGATCTGATGCTGAGTGAAAGGACCAGAACCAGAAGAACTTTGTACACAGTAACATTGCGAGGAATTTTTCTAGTAGACTTAGTACTTCATTGCAATGCAAGGACTTAAAAATTTCCCAATGGACTCTTGAGGCAAAACGCCTTCCACATCCAGAAAAACAGATCACAGAATGAAGCAGACCATTTTCTTTTGTACTATGTTTTGTTTCATTTTATGGTTTCTCCCATTCATTTTAATTCTTCTATGCAATGTGACTAAGGTGAAAATGTATTTAATAGGAATGTATGTGTAAAACCTATGTAAAATTGTATGCCATCTCAAGGAGGGAGTGGAGAGGGAGGGGAAAAAAATCTAAGATAGATGGAAGTGAATGCAGAACACTGAAAACAAATAAAATAATTTAATAAAAAAAAGTCTGATCTCAGAAAAGGCTGAAAAGGGAAAAATACCCTTTCTTTAGCATTTAATTGAATAGCCTTTTAGAGTTTATAGAAAAGATGCACCCTTTTTACAAACTATAAGAAGTACTACAAATAGGACATTCACCAGAAAATAAGACAAACTGAAAGAATCACTATAGTTATTGGTTCTTTTTCTAAAATGACTTCCTCTCCTCAAGAAGGGAAGAAAAAAAATTGCTTTTTTCTATCATATACACAATGGGAAAATATTTACTCTACTAAAAGTAGGTGGTAGTTCCAGTGGAAACAGGGCAAAACGAGTCAATTCACTACTCCAATAGTTATGTAACAGAATAGAGTCCTTGCTTCAAATCTCAATTCTACTTTGATCACTCTGCAACTTAACTAAATGAACAGCTCAATCATCTTCTAAGGCCTGTTTCTTCACCTATAAAGTGGAGGAAGAGATACAAGAAATTTATACTGAAGCAATTAGAGAGAACAAGAAATAAATTTACCTTAGAAAAGCATGCAAGCTAACCTCTTTATCTTAAAAGTTATGGAAACAGATTAAGTTAGACACAAGTGAAAGACCTCCCCCAACTCACACAAACTAGAGATACCAGAAGGGAATCTGGATCTTCTGGCTTTCCATCCAGGGTTCTTTTCCCACTTGGCCTTTTCTTTTTTAATTTTCTTTTTTAAAAGCCTATTAAGAACTTAAATATCTACCTCCACTGCCTAGCAGTTTCTGGCATGTCACTGAATGCTGAAAGATTAAACAACTAAGGACATCTCATGAACAAAGAGCATCAAATCAAGATCCAGAGATCTGTAAGATCCTTCCTCTCAGGTCATAGTGCCCACTCTTACCTATAAACTGCCCCCCATCCAAGAATGCAACATAAGATCCTCAAAAAATTTAATATTTAGTCTTGACACCAAGCTCTATTCACCTTGCACCTGTCTGTCTTGTTGAGAACTAACAAGTTTGAGTAGCTAACCATACTTTCCCTTCTCCCCTAATCCTCAACAGGGATATCTTACCAGGTTGAGTGGGCAGACAAATGCTTTGCTAGTATCAGGATAACATACAAAATTATCCTGTGGCTCTGAAGTGGGGTTACCAAGGGCTAAGAAGAAACCAAAATACTAAAAAACTGAATTGAACCATTCCTGGGGTCCCTATGCCAACTTCCTTTCCATAGAACACTATTTTAACACAATGGTGTATTCAAGTTTGATTTTAAAACGTAAATGAATACTTCAAATAAGGCTCCCTGAAAACACCAAGCATAATGTCCTTGAGTAGGAGGCCTCTGAGCATAAGCAAATTCATTCATGAATCCAGAAAAAAGCCCACCCAAACAAGTATGCAGACTTACATGCATATGAACAGAAAGCAAAAAGTATAACTACCTATACTGAAATATGACAAAAAAGCAATAACCACCAAAATCTTATTTTGATTGAGATATTCTCCAGGTAAAAATGGATCTTAACATATATTATTAGTACTATCAATATTTAGCTTTTACTACTACTGTTAGCTCCCACCCCTTTATCTCTTCCTATTTCCCCACCTCCTCTGCCTTCTTATGAAGATTTTAAATAACTGACATCCCATTCTTGCCTTAGAACATTTCCCCTAATTTCAACACAATTTAGCAGTTTCCTCCTCATTCACAATCCTACATACTCATTTTTAAATGAAATTCAAATCCTAATACAATTACATAACAAGCATTTCTAGATAACAAGTTAATTTTCTTGCTCCAGATTCTGACCTATTTCCCATTATAACGAATACAACAAAACTCCAACAACATTTCTAGTTCCAGTTCAGCTGGTCAAGAAATGTGTATGCTTGGGAGAAAATCACTTCCCCTCTCTGAAACACAGTTTCCTCATTTACAAAAAGGAAGGGAATGTATTAGGACAGTTACCCTTTCCTGTGGAATGGATCACTTTTGACAATCTGGTAAAGTCTACATACCACTTCTCAGAACAATGTTGGTCATCTATAGTTATAGTATTAAGAAATGTAAATTTTATTTAGAGATTAGTAAAAAATAAAGACACCATTTCTGTTCTCATCTAAGTTCACAAACACTCTAAAATCTATCCTGTGTCCAGTCCAGTAAGCCCCAGTTTAAGAACCACTAAACTAGATGATCTAAGATCCTTTCACACTTCAGAATTCTAGGATTCTAAGTCTAAACGAATTTGGAGAGCTCAGTTTGTCATGACAGGATTTTAGCTGCATGGTAAATATACTGTGTTTATGATTTATGTTGCCCATATAAGGAGGCAGCATAATAAAGCTGAAAAAGCACTAAATCAGGAACTGGGAACCTAGATTTGAATCCCAACTGTGCTACCCAACTACCAGTATGACCTTAGACAAGTCATTTAATTTCTCTAAGCCACAATGACCTCTCTAGTAAAATGAGGGGATAGGAAGAGATGAATAAAGTTGATCTCTTTCAACTTGAAATCCTATGGTCCTTACGTTTCACACTTTAAGTTGCCAGCTTGGGACTAGAAAGGAGGGAGTACTACAAAAGGGGGTAAAAGAGAAAAGGGAGTACTGCAAAAGAAAATGGGCTTATGTATACTACAAACTTACAGAAATGAAAAACAGGAGACCAAAATAAGAGGTCAGGAAAAAGGAGTCTAAATTCAGTGGGATGCTAAAAGAGTACTTTACATTACAAAAAAGCAAAAGACCCTAGAAATCCATGTTAACAGTGCATTTGAACAGAATGTAAAATATTTATGCTTTATTAAATAAGATCTCTAAGTTAATCAAGTACCTTGCTCTCCATAAAGGAATATTCATCAAGTTTAGGATACACTGAGCACCTAACTTAAAACAAAACTTCCACAAAGGAGTCTACCCAAAATTACTTAAACAAACCATAATGTATAATAAAGTCAACTGTAATCACAGTAAGTACATTTATTTAAAACAAGGGGGAAAAAATGTAGATCTTTAGAACCAAACTTGCCCATTAACATTAACATTCTATACAACTACAAATGACCACTTGTCTTTTATCCTAAGCAACTACCTTCTTTAGATATGATACTTAAAAGAAAATCATATTCTTTAATGTAAAGAAAAAATAACTCAATACACAGCTTCACAAAATGTCACAATAGGAGTTTGTTGTTATTTTGTCATGTTTGACTCTTTGTGACCCCATTTGGGGTTTTCTTGGCAAAGATACTGAAGTTAGTTTGTCATTTCATTCTCCAACTCATTTTACAATGAGGAAACTGAGGCAAACAGGGTTAAGTGACTTGCAGTGACTTAGTAACTGAAGCCAAATTTGAACTCAGGAAAAGTCTTCTTGACTGCAGGCCAGCACTCTATCAGTTACACCACCGAGGTACCTTAACCATTTCTGGAATGAGAAGGCTCAGGTAGGTTATGATCTAAATGTCTAGAGGGAACAGCCAAGGGTTTTTTTAAAGTATTTTTTAATTAATCTGTTCATCTTGCTATCCTTCTACCCCACTGAGCAATAAAAAAAAAAACACCCAACATAGCCTTCAAAACTACATTTCCCTTCTAATTTTTACTATATTAGATTTGCTTGCGTAAAAACTTTTTTTATATAATCAAAATCGCCCATTTTATCTTTTCTAATGCTCTCTTATTACTTAAGTCATAAACTCTTCCACTATCCATAGATCTTAAAAGTAATTTCTTCCTTAATCCTCTAATTTCTTTATGATGTGACCTTTTGGGTTGTAGTTCCATTTAGACTTTATCTTAGCGTATGTTAAGAAGTGTTGGTCTAAATCTACTTTCTGTGAATCTGCTGTCCAATTTTTCCAGCTGTTTTTGTTTATCATCTAATAATTTATCCTTCCCCAAGCTATGGTTTATTAAAATGGTCATAAAACAATATGATACTATGTGGTTGGGGTTTTTTTGTTGTTTTTGCTTTATTATGCTGCATACCTAATCTGTTCCACTGACTGACTTTTCTTTATTTGAACCAGTACCAAATTATTTTAATGATTACTGCTTTGTAGTGCAGTTTGAAATCTGGTACTAATAGACCTCTTTTTTCCTTCTTTTTTATCTCATTATTAGCCTGAAAATTCTTGACCTTTTGCTCATTTACATAATTTTTTTCCCTAGCTCAATAAAAGCCTTTGGCAGCACTGAATTAGTAAATTGATTTAGGTAGAATCATCATTTTTATTACATTAACTAGGCCTACCTAGGAGCAATTAATGTTTCTCCAATTATTTAGGGCTATCTTTTTTTTTGCAAAGAACTTTTTATAATTGGATTTATAAAATCCTTGAATGAATGCTGACAGATGTGCTCCAAAATATTTTATAGCTTCTATAGTTATTTCGAATAGAATTTATCTTTCCAGCTCTTGTTGAGTTCTGTCAGTTATATATAAGAATAATGACGATTTATATGAATTAATCTTTTATCCTGCAAGTTTGCTGGTTATTGATTTTTAATTGCCTTTAGGATTCTCTAAGTACACTACCATATCATCTGCAAAAAAGTGATAATTTTGTTTTCTCTTTGCCTAAACTAATTGCCACAACTGCTTTTTCTTGTCTTACTGATATAACTAGCTACCATTTCTAAGACAAGCAGCTAAAGGAGCTAGCAAAATACAACCCGGCCAGGGGCCAGGAGTCAGAAAGATCTTAGTTCAAATCAGATACTTATTAGCTGTGTGGCCCTGGGTAAATTAATTCATCACTGTCTGCCTCAG
Source organism: Notamacropus eugenii (assembly GCF_028372415.1). Lineage (NCBI taxonomy): Eukaryota > Metazoa > Chordata > Mammalia > Diprotodontia > Macropodidae > Notamacropus > Notamacropus eugenii. Next base: position 312,055,952 of record NC_092876.1, read on the forward strand.
TTTCCTCAACTGTTGAATGGGGATAATAATAGCACTTACCTCTTAAGAGTTATTATGAGGATCAAATGAGACATTTGCAAAGTGTTTGGCACAAAATAGGTACTTAATAAATGCTTGTTCCCACCCTCCCTTCCCTTTCTTCCTTTTTAGTACTACATTAAATAGAAGCAGTGATAATAGGCATACTTCCTTTACCCCTGGTTCTTATTGGAAATGTCTTTGACTTTTCTCCATTACATATAATGTTTGCCCTTGCATGTAAATAAATACTATTTATCATACTAAGGAAATATTCTCATGCGATTTCTAGAGTTTTTAATAGAAATAAGTGTTCAGTTTTAAGACCTTTTTCAGCATGCTGATATAATACTAAGGCATTTATTTACATTATTAACGGCTCATTTTCTTTATAGTCTTCCTTTATGTTGAATCAACACTGAATCTCTGGTATAAACCCCACTTGCTCATAGTGTATAATCATTCCAATGTGATATAGCATTTTCTAGTTTTTATTTAAACTCTGTGCAACAGTTTTTATTTGGTATATTGGTCTGTAGTTTTCTTTCTGCTACATTTTTCCCGATTTAGATATCAAGACCATATTTGTATAATAGGAAGAGATTAAAAGTATGACTTATTATTACAAAAAAAAATTTATATAGCACTGTAATTAATTGTTTTTTGAATATCTGAAAAATTTACTTGTGAATCCATTTGGTCCTGAGATTTTTTTTCTTTGGGAGTTCATTTATGGCTGGTTCAATTGCTTCCTTTTTTAAGACTAGATTATTTAAATAATCTATTTTTTTCTTTGTTAATATGGGTATTTTATATTTTTATAAGTATTTGCCAATTTGCTTTAAATTATCATTTTCAGTGGCATATAACTGGTCAAAATAATTTCCTTTACTTCCTCCTCAATTTTTATAAGTTCTCTTTTTTTATTTTTAAGACCAAATTTATAAAACATATTCATGAAAGTATGAAAATAGAACATTATAACTATGTCTGGGTTATGACTCTTAGAATGAAGTTTCGAACACAGAATAAGTCATTTTTATTTAACTCAGTTCCAAAACAATAAACAAACACATCTTCATTCTCTCCCCTTCCCTGTCCCTCAAAACAATACTTAGAAGTGAGTGCTGTATATACTTCTGTATTATTAAATCATGTCTTTACTTTGTTTAAATAGGTACAAAACCAAAATGAAGGGAAAAGCAATAATCAAGTACTTGTATGTGTCAAGCGCTGTACTAAGCACTAGGGATACAAATACAAAACGTTATGAGGGTGAAAATTCTGCAAGGAAAAGTGGGCGAAGTACTCTACCTATACCGAGTTTGTGTATTCTTTTATAGATTCATAGAAATGCTAAACCAAAACCCAACCAGTAAACAGATGTCAGTATATTTTGAAACCTTCATCACCCAGTAAAAGTTGCATCTCTGCTACTTGCTGTAACTTCCCTCCTCTTCCCTCTATCCTCTCATTCCACTTGAAAGCTTGATTCAACACTGACTACATTCCTTTCAGGGTTTCTCTCTCACTATTCCTCCCAAGAAACCCAAATCCTCCTATTCCACTTGAAGGACTCTGAAAATGAATGGTAGTTTCTCTTCACAAAAAGGTTAGAAATCCCTTCTGTATGTGATAGGAGAGCATCTATCATCTGGTAAACTAAGATCCTATCCTTCATAAAAAAATCACTTTAATAAAATAAAAAGTTAAATAAATGAATGGAATTTTGACTAATAACTAGAACTAAGCTCTACCCTTTATTACTAGGCCTTTGGCAACACATGCTGGTCATTACCATCAACTCCCCCTCACCCTTATTTCAATGTAATAGTGAATTTTACCATCTCACTGTGGTTATTCACATGCCTGCAAGATGAAAAAAGTTTAATAAAGATGTTGCTTCCTTCTACCCACTCCAAAATCAGAAATCTCTGCTTTGGTATGATTTATGATTGTTTACAAATTATATCAGAGCTCATACTACTGGAAATATTAGGACAACTCCCTCACATAGGAAACTTCATACGAACTCCAAAGTTGGGAAGTAATCTATACTTCTGAAAGACCTTAACCACCTTAATAACTCACTTTACAAAAGGACTAGAAACTACTGTAAGTACCCAGGAAAAAGGGTTGAGTGCCTTCTGAGTTCCATCATCTTTTCTGGCTTTCCTCTCAAAGTCACAAAGGAGGAAAGATCAATGAAAACCAAGTTTTAGGAGATAGAACAGGAAAAGTTCTTTCTTTTTAGCATCCTATCAGAAAACACTTTATCCTCTCGCACATTCTCCCTTCATAAATGTGTAGTTCAATGGTTACAGTGTTAACACCAGGAAGTTTGAAGACACTCTACTTTGAAAGAATCTCTTGCTAACATATTTGGCCAGTACTTCACTGAAGGAAAGAAAGATCTCCTAGAATCTGCCTTTTCCCTGGGAGGCCTAGAGCAAGTAATTCTCCTCCTCCTCTTCTTCATCACAGCATTTATATAGCACTTCAAGGTTTACAAACACTTTACAAAAATAATCTCATTTTATCCTCACAACAACCCTAGAAGGTAAATATCATTCCCATTTTGTAGATAAGGAAACTGAGGCAAAGGAAATTAATTAACTTATGTCAGGATCACACAGCTATTAAGTGTCTAAGGCAGGACTCACACTCAGGTTTTCCTGAGTCCTCCCTAACTGCCCGCCCAGCTGTCTCCATAGCCAGCTCAGTTTTATCTCTTTCACAAAGTCCTCATCTCTCTCCTCTGAATTCCTAGAGCACAGTCTATACCACACCATTTAGCTCCCCAATAATGACTGGCCTTCCAAGCATGCCAGTTTTGTTTCCTTCTAACTAGCTCCTAAGGGCATCACGAAACCCTCACACAGGAAAATCTAACTGATTAATAGAGCCTTGATTTTGATTATTTACACACAGTGGGCCATGTTGCCTGAACCTGATGACACTTGAGGTTAGAGGGAAGGAGGGAGGGGCTGCTGTGTGTGAAACATTCTTTTCTTGCCATGGAGCCTTCTTACAACTCTGAAGAAATCTAGAATCCTGCAAATTTTAGCCTCTCTCCAATTGGTTCAAGCATTCTAGTCTCCTATTTTGCCTGCTGTCCTTTCGATTCAAGGCTCACCCTCCTCCAACCAAGGTGAAGAACGATGCAACAGGGACGATGAGCTAGCAGCATGACAGTTTTTTCAGTGCTCTTCCCTCTCCCTTCTTTCACCCTGAAGCCTGGACACAAGATTAAAACTAAGGAGTGTCTACAAGAGATGCCTCCTAAAGATCAAGAAACCCCTGCACTATTTTAGAAGCCCAAAATGTCTAGCACATCAAACATAGAGGTGCCCATCAGATGTCTGCTAAATTGTTTTTCGCCTACTTTAGACTTGGTTTCCTCCTCTTGAAAATGAAATTCATTATATTAAAAAAAAATAAAGTCACTAAATAGCATAACTGCATAGACCCCACAATACTAGAAGTAAGCTTGTACCCTAAAGAGTCCAAAGATGAACGAAAAGTTCCTATGTAAACAAAAATATTTTATTTTTTGTGGTAATAAAGACCAGACAAAAAGTAGATATCCATCAACTGGGAAGAGCTAAACAATTTGTAGTATATGAATGTAATACAAATTAAAAATAATAATGTAATTGTGTCATAAGACATAATGAAAATGAAAAATTCAGAGAAACTTTTCTTCCTAAATTTCTTAATGCAGAGTGACACTAACAGAATCCAGAGAATAATTTACATAATGACTACAGCAGTGCAAAAGAAATGTAAGAACTCTGGTCAATGCAATGACATAAGAATCTGATTCCATAATAATAATAGCAAAATATATTTCCCATGGAGGCAGCATTATCCAATAGATTTAGAGGTGAAAGTAAATTCTAAGGCTCTCTAGATCAACCTCCTCATTTTACAGATGAGGAAACTGATAAGTCAGAGGTTCAAATTCTGCCTCAGTCACTTACTACCTCTGTGACCCTGGACAAGTGAAAATTTTCCTAGCTAACCAGATAGCAAAGTAGTTTTAACACCATCAGCCTAAGCAGAATAGTCAAGAAGGGGATATGTGGGAAAGAATACCAAGAAATCTATCCCCTACATCTACCAAAAATGCCTTCTGGATTATTGTAATGTTAATGAGAGTTAGATCTTCCTTAGTCATTAATAGGCCTCAGATGAGCCCACTAAGGGAAGCTTGATTAGGGAAGGTTTGCTTTGTACCTTTGGTTAACTGCTAATGAGGCAGTTACCGTGCTAAAAAAGCTAAAAAATATATACTCTGAGGTCAGGTTTTGCTTTGGGGGCTTGAAAGAAGGTTCATGTACCAGATGAGACTCTGGGTAGCCGTTAAAGAGCCTGCCCCTCACTGTCCACCTTTTGAACACCCAGATGTTGGTGCTTCTCTCTCTGGTAACCATGCATGTATGTAAAGTTTGGAAGCTGGATCCGTCTGTTGATCTGTGATATATGTATTTCTTATGGTTAGACAGAAGCCCTGTCTGTTGGTCATTATTTCTCTACTGTATTTTCTCTGTTGGTACATGTGATTTAAAAAGATTGACCCCCCTCAAAAGTTGCTTTCCTTTTGGAAAAGCAGATCTAAGAGCTTGTGCTAGCAGGCCATCCTGGATGTGTCTGAGTGCTTGCTGCTACAATTATCAAGGCCACTGCTGTCCTATGGGTGACTGTACAAAGCCTCATTCATCTTTTTTTAAAAATAATTTTCTGCTGTAATATAATGATCCAAGACAACTCCAAAAAACACATGATGGAAAATGCTATCCAATTCAGAAAAAGAACTGTGGAGTCTGAACACAGATTGAAGCATATTATTTTCACTTCTTTTGGTTTTTTGTGGCTTTTCTCTTTTGTTCTGTTTCTTTCACAATATGATTAATGAGGAAATATGTTTACTACATGATTACACATATATAATCTATATCAGATTGTGTGCCATCTTGGAGAAGGGGGATGGGAGGGAGAAAAAAATGAAACTTAAAATCTTACTTAAAAAATGTACGTTGAAAATCATCTTTACATGTAACTGGAAAAAATACTATATATAAAGAAAAATTTCCTGCTCTGTGCATTGAGTAGGAGGGAGTCTCCTCATAAACAACTACACAAAATACAATTAATACCAAATAGGAATTTGCCTAAGATATAAAACAGCATTTGTAGTCAATAAAAAATATTTTTCAGCCCTGGCCAAATGTATCATAAAATTGGTATTCATCTACATTCCGTTGTAAGAATACGAAGCATAGCACACAAGTGGTATTTTTTAAAGAACATAATTATTTTCCCCTTTTTCTTCCTCCTATAAAATATAATTACTTTCCCCTTTCTCTTCCTGCTATTAGCTTTTAGGCCTTAATAGAAAAACAAAACAAAAGAAGAAGCAGGGTTGTGGAAATTTTGCATTTTCAAAAGCTATTTGAAAAAAATAATCCAGTCTCTTCAAACCACAGTTGAAAAATATGTTGAAGGAGTAAATATTTATGTTAGAATTCTTTCTAACTTCAGAAAAACCCATTTCTTTTTATTTTAAATTTACAAAAGTAAGCCCTTTTATCTAAATAAGATCAGCTTTGAGGCCATAATAAACTAGTCAAGAAGTATCTGTTGAGCACCTACTATGTGTCAACTACTGTACAAGATCAGAAACATGATTTTGTCCCTCCCCCCAAAAATCTCATTGTGGAAGCAAGACCAACACATACAAAACTATGTCACAAGATATAGAATATCAAGTAATAAAGAGATCATATCTAAGCAATCTTCACAGAAGAGGCATGATTAGTTACAATAACAACAACAACATTTAAATAGCACCTCCTATGTGCAGGTACCATGCTACATACTTTATAAATATTATTTCATTTGATCCTTACAAACATTCTGGGAGGCAGGTGCTATTCTTATCTGTAATTTTACAGTTGAGGAAACTAAGGCAAAAGTTGAGTGATTTGCCCAAGGACACACAGTAAACGTCTGAGTCTGGATTTGAAATCAGGTCAGAAGTCCTGAATTCTGTTACTACATCATCTAACTGCCTCTAAGGTAGGCTTTGAAAGATCCAAATCTGACTTAGATTTCAAAAGCCAAGAGATAAAATTAGGAATCAGATGTCAAATTTAATGCAAAGACTCAAAGTCAAGATATGCTTGCGCTTGTTTCCTACAATGTGCGCAAATCAATTTGTGGACATGTTCATTTATAATATCCAAATGTCCAATTTCCATGACATTTAGAAGCACAATGAACTTGGAGGGGGGAAAAGAACAGAGAGTTGACTGAAGGAACCAAATGAATGATCAAGAACCATGAACGAGAGAATTACAACAAAGAGTACAAGAACTCTGACTTCAATTACTCTCACTTTTTTTCTTATTAAGAGCTCAGTATTTGGAATGGAGAAGCAGTTCACTTTCCCAACCTGCCCTACTATCATTGTCCCCAAGGACACCATGTGACATCTGTCTTTCCAGAACCTGCAATGTGTCAGCCAGTCCATTACACACAGGTCACAAAAGGGTTCTTAGCAATCAATGCTATTCCTGGCCAGGGACCTGGGCTGGCTTCTAACCAGAAACCTTAAGGTGAAAAGCTCAATATCCAATTACCAATTCCATCCCCCAGAGGCTATCAACAGAGACTATTTGTCATTCATGAAAGACCATTCACATATTCTCCCATGACCCCACATTCATCACTCCCAAGAAACAAATACTGTAACTTTAGGGTTGTAAATACTTATAAACTTTCCAATATATAACTTCTCTTTTCTATTTATTTGGCTTCCTTAAAAAGATATGCTGCACAAGGATTTCACATTACTTAACAAACCCAAAGAAAGTGAATTATCTATTTCCTCTGGTACCAAACATCCCAAAGTCACAAATCACTGGGTATACTTTACTGGTATCAAATAAACCACACTGTTTCTTGCATATAATGTTTTTAATGGAAAGTTTGCAGAAATGAAATAACCCAACCATTAGAGAAGAGTCTTCTTAAGCAAAGCTTACCTTATAATTACTAGAGTTCACCCAAGAAGTGGCAAGTCCATCCACAAGCTTATCTAACATGGTCTGATCATGTTCAAGATCGGCAGACTTCTGCTTGTCTGAGAAATAGTCTATTAATTCTTGGCCCACTTGTAGTCGTTTCCCCACATCTTTCTGTAACACTTGTGCCAAGCAAGACTCCATTCGGTACTCCATGATGGAATTCAAATACAGCCTGGGCCAGAGAAAGCTAGAGGGCAGTTAGGCTGAATCCCCCACTAGGAAGGCTTCCTGGAGGCTGCCTCTTTGTTTGACAAAGGTTACTGAGGGCCTTGGTTTCAAAGATGCAATCCGGGGAATGGCAACAATGCACCATGTGTGTCTCAAGAGCAGCTGGGAGGTTATTAAAAGTCCAATTTAAATAACTAGCAGGAGATAAAGTATTGAGTAGCGCAGCAATGCTATGCTATTAGCTCTAGAATACTTCATAATTCAACAGTCCATTCTGAAAAAGAAGAAAAAGAGGAAAAATCAGTAGAGAGTAAGCAGGCATAAATGTTATGAAACATAAAAATCAGGGACAGAGTACACCATATTAGAGAGTGAGTTATAATTATGTGTGGAGTGAGAAACATCAACATTTGGCAACCAGATCTGAAGAGCATAATTATTATTTTTATTGGGCTATACATTGATACCCAAAGAAGAGAAGTGATGAGCTCCATAGTAAATGCATGATTTTCAGAACTTTATAGTACATAAATGCAGTAGGCACAAGAGTAGTCTTTTCCCATAGTTTAGCTCACAGTCACAAGCTCAAACCTTAACCAGTCTATCTGAATCATTGCAAGTAATGCAGTTCACTAGTTGTAAGTTCATTCTTCCAAATAACCAAAGAACTGGAAACAGGGGCACCTCCCACAGAAATATTTGACACCATTTTTCCAGCCTGACCCCATTAACTTTAAGTTTGCTATGTGGGACCTGCCTTCTAATTGCAGTCTTCACAACGTTGGTGTATAAGCTGCCCAGACTCAAAGTAAGAAGAAATTTGGTCTCTGTCCGCTTAACTCTCTAGTGTTTTACAACCCCTGCCCATCGTGATACACAAAACTGAAAATAGCACTACTTTTGCTTGATGAATTATTTTGCTGTTAGGAGAACACTTTATGGGAGTAGGACAGAGGCGTCAAACAACTTGAATGTAGAACAAACCAGATTAAAATGTAATTGGGAAATATTTAACAAAATAAATTAAAAATAATATAAAACAAATATTACAATTTAAAACTAATTGAATATGCTCCCCACCGGGATCCTTACATACATACACTTTAATGGTACTGTTTCTATTTGATTGACACCACTGTGCATATAGCACTGGTTACCAACCTTTGGGCATGAGGAACTTTTTTTAAACATTAAAATATTTCATAAACACTCACAGTACAATAGTTATAATCTATGGCTGTTTGGGATGCAATAATTCCAATTCAGAACACAGGTTAGGAAACGCTCATTTAAGCATTAAAATTAAGGCTCTGGTGGGAAAATGTGGGAAAAAGAAGAAAAGTTCCAAAACTGGTTAGTTGAATTTTCCTTATAAACTGGATAGTTAATTAACTTGCTAACTGGTTGAACAATCTTTCACACTAACTTATAACTACTATTATCTCCTTACTCAGTTATTAATAGTTAATGATTCTTAATTCCCACTTCAGAAATACTAGTCTATTCAAGTCTTCCCACCATAATTTTGATTAAACCTAGCATTTAATAATACCTGCCCTTCTCCCTCCCAGTAACGGAGTGTTACTCATACTACAGATGTACCCACAGACACACTTTCTGAAATCTCTAGTATCTGTGGTGTGCATGTGTGTATAATATATATGTATAAGATGTTAATATATATCCATAAAAAAAGGGGAGCCTTGGATTCATGAAGACATGAGATCATGTTCAACTTCCAAGGTGAAGTCATTTAAATCATTTAACCCCATCAGTATTACAATAATTAAAAGAGCAGGTACTGATCTGTACCAGTGGAGGGAATTTTCTGATTAGGCATGCTCTATAGCAATGAGTATCACAGGCCCAGGCCAAAAATTAGAAAAAAAAATCTAAATTTAGGAAATAAAAGAAAAATGGAAGGATGATTATCTGAATTAGAAAGGATTCACTACAAAATTCCTTTGTAAAAAACTCCCCTAGTAAATAATAATCACAGAATTTCAGAATTGAAGAGGATGTAAAAGCTAATAGTCTAAACCAGACCCAAATACGAATTCCCTCTATGTTATACCCAACAAAACATGATCCACCCTTTGCCTGAAAACCACCAATGAGTGGGGAACCACTATTTCTCTCCCAAGCAATACATGCCACAACCGACTAGTTCTAATTGTTAGCAAATTTTTCTCTTATGCTGAACACTAAATTTTCTTCTTCACAACCTCTGCCTATAACTTCTAGCTCTGCCCTCTGGGGCAAAACAGAACACACCTAATCATTTAGACAATGAGTATTTATTAGTACCTCTTATGTGCCAGACAATGAGCTAGGGGTTAAGGAAACAAAGAAAAATAAGTGAAACAGTTCCTTCCCTGAAAGAGCTTATATTGAAGAAAAACATTAAGGGAGATAGGCAGTCAGCCAACCAGCCAGAAAGACACATATATGCAAAATAAATATACGCTAATTTGTAAAGAAAGGACCAACAGGTGGGGAAAGTGGAAGGCAGATAGACACCAGGAAGGGCCTTATATAGTAGGATGTGGTGCTTAAGCTGAGTTTGGGGGGAAACTGGGCATTCAAAGAGTTGAAAGGAATAAAGAAGGAATGCAATTCTTTCATAAGGGATATCAGCTGTCATGTCCTCTCCTAAGTCATCTCTTCCTTCTCCAGACCAAACATTCCTATTTCCCTCAACCAATCATCAGATGGCATAATTCTCAGGCTCATCAGCATTCTGGTTACCTTCCTCTGGATAGTCTTCAACGTAAAAGGTGATACTCTAGAACTGAACACAATACTAGATAGGGTCTGAGCAGGACAGCAGTAGTGCATACAGATGCCTCTCTTAATACTTAAGATTTTGTTCACCCTTTGGCTGCCATATCATGTAGCTGGTGGACATTCAACTTGTAGTCCACAAAAACCTCGAGTACTCTTTCATTTGACACCACCTCCCCTATTTTGAACCTGTGAACTTAATCTTTTTAAATGAATGAAAAAGCACTTGCAGACCCGTGAAAATTACCCAGTAACTGGTAAATATTGCTCAAGAGAAGTAGAGAGCGAGAGAAGCTAAAGGTCGAAAGATGTGTAAATCCCAGCTCCATCACCTATTTAAGTAATCTTGGCCTAATGAAGTATTTATTCCTTCTTAACCTTGGTTTCTTCACCTATAAACAGAGAAGATACCTGCCCTGACTATATTACAGGTCTGCTGCTAGGACTAAATAAAAATATATGTGAAAATGCTATATGAACGCAAAATTTTTTATTATTTATTATGGGGCAGACTTTATAAAATGCCTTAATGAACTCAAGAACTATTATTACCTATGGCATTTTCTTAATTGAGCAGTCTGGTGAACCTGACCAAAAAAAAAAAAGTAAGAACATGAAATAAAAGAATAGTAGTAAGATTAGTCTGACAATTCATAAACCACATATGGCCTCCATAGCTTACCTAACAACAAACACATTCTGCCTTTTATTATTAACTCTTTATGTGTATGTCATTCTGCTGAGAGCAGGCAGCTTCTAGTTCATGCTTAGGATCATTAATCACAGAATCTTAAAGTAGGAATGAGCCTCAACAATCATTTAGTCCAAACTCTTCATTTTACAGACAAGGTAACTGTATCTAGCCATAATTCCAAAAATAATGTGTGCTACAAACATTAGCACACATTCAGCTTTTGCTGAATAATTTAATTGTAAGTAGTCAGGCAACACAGTAAATGGCTATTCTGTCTAGCCCAATGGTTTTCAAAGGGTGGATCCCTAAAGATCCCTCAGACTCTTTCAGGGGTTCCATGAAGTCAAAATTATTTTCATAATAACATTAAGATGTTTTACTTTCTAATATAGTAAAAATCAATAGAAATAACCCATATAACAAACCTTTGGGGGGAAGTCAATAATTTTCAAGAGTGTAAAGAATCACTGGTCTAGTATTCAAGGAGGGGAAAACAAATAAGTCAGTCTGTAGAAATAGCTACCTACCAATATAACACTGAAATGCAGGATATAAAATTATTATTATAGAAAAGAAAATTAAAAATATAGATTCTTTTCTCTAAAATATGGATTCTTAATAGCTAAAATTTTCCATCATCTAGATTTTTATAATTGGATCAAGTTTTAAACAAGACCAAGATTTCAGAGAATATAAAACAAAGTGTCTTTCTTTTCCTCCTGAGAAAAATATGCTCTCATCTGGAATTGGAGAAAGATATTTTCTATCCGCCCCCTTCAAAAAAAAGCTTCTTAATTTTTCCATATGACAGAGTGGTGATGTCCTCAATCTGCTTCGTTTCAAAGATGAGACCTTATGAAAGTTATTTATGAAACCATCAAAAAACAAATGCTCAGAATGGATGAAGAAGATGTAAACATGAGCAACAAAATAAGGAGAATTAAGAAAGAAAATTAGATTCCCATGAAATAATTTCTCGGTGTCCAGATTTCAGTTGAGGATTGTGGGAAGACAACAGAGAACTAGAGTCCTGAAAGAGAATACAGATATTAATTCTCTTTTTAGGCAAAACTGAACAAATAAAAAACAAAACAAGAGGACTGAGCTTCCGAGTTGTAAAGTCTCAATATTTTGGAGTAATTTTCTAGAGCCAATGTCTGTCCTTTCATAACATATACCAAAAGAAGGCATTATATATTCTAAATCTAATCTGGGTCTTTTCTTCCTATACCTAACACTTGCTCAGAAAGCACTCAATAATTTTCTCCCCTCATAAACCATCATTCACCCCTAAAAAAAATAAACTCTCCTCCTCCAAAGCAATTCCACTAATTCAAGGGAATTAAGTCCTATATTATATCCTCAAAACTTCAATGTTAACAAGTAGCCAAGGGATAGCCTAAGGCTTTTCATGCTTGTTCATAAACGAAAAGAGAAACAGAATTTCCAGTCATTTCTCTTCCAGCTTTCAAACTTTTATTATTAGAAGTTTGTCCTACTTCTTACTCTGACACACTGAAAAGAGGTTAGACTGTACTAGCACCAGGAAATAGGCATCAAGGAAAATAAAGCCAAATTAAGTAAACAATGAGAAGATTCCTATCAGTATTTATCTATCCAACTCAATTAAGTGTAATTGTGTGTGTGTGTGTGATTGTCTGTTGATGGCAGTAACCCTTCCACTGGAGCCACGTGACTTTTCTCCCAGTAAATATTTGTCAGGAAACAAATTGTGCCATAGGAAGTCAAAGGAAACTTAGAATTAGCCAGCAATAAAAAATATGAAACTTTCCATATGAGATAGATTATTGGGCTCAGAAGACACAATACACAAAAGACTGATTTTCTTTACTGTTTTCCTTTAAGATAAGTAGGCATCTGTGTCTTCTAGTCATTAATGCTCATCCAAATCACTAGGTTCAATGAATGCTGCTTCTCATTCCCTTCAAAATCATCACCATCTCCACTATTTGGTTAACTTAGACACAAAACATTACAGGGAGCAATTTTTTAAATTGTTATGATTAAAACAAAAGCAAAAATGCAAAAATGTTTGAAAGTTTCTAAGAAAAAAATTTAAGCTAGATAGGGATAATTCCTACTTTGTACAGAAGGAGACTTGTTTAGGCTTACATAGGAAATCAGGGTCAATTTCACCAAATCCCTTCATTTCATAGACAAGGAAACTAATCATCAAAGAAATCTCCAACACCTAATAGCTGCGTGACCATGGCAAGTCATTGGAGAGGCATAAAATGATAGAGTAGCAAGAAATACAGTAAGCCCCACCACCCCCCAAAGAAAACCAGATCTAGAAAACACACAAGATTGAATCCTAATCAGAAATCCAAAAAAAAAAAAAAAATCACAATGATTCACTTTTCCGGCCCGTGTCTGTAGACATTGGGGACAGGATCTGGTCAGGAGCATGTTAGAGCAGTTTCTGCACCCAGGCAAGAAGAGGTACCAAGCACTAGAATCAAGGGTCCAAACTTGTGTAGGGCACAAGAATGGGTACAAACTGGCAGCGATGTCAGAGACTACACAGTTCCAGAGCACAGACTGAAGGTAGACTGAAAAGAGGACTTGTACATTGGGTTGGCCCTCAGGGTTAAATAGTAGTTGAGGGCCCTAGCAGGTGTGCCAAGCAAAGGGCAAATTCAGAAACAAGCAGTAGTTCTGTGGTTGGGACATTAGGAGTGAAGCATAGTCTCAGTTCTAGTTTCCAGGGCAGTCTGAAGATTGAAGCAGAATGACTAAGGTAGAAATCCCATTTCCTTCCCTATGAAACGTAGAGCTTTTCAGACAACAAATAGTAGGTGAGTCCATCAATACTCTACTGGAACTCCAAATATGCCAAGTAGCCCCTAAGTGTGTTGTTCAGCCAGAAACCCATATCAGGAACTTGCAGAGCTCAGATAAGGGGGACAACTATCAGACCTTGCCCTGCTTCAGACTTCCAGGTCCTAGCCTGAGCTGTTGTTCCTGAGATCCTAGAATAACATAATACTCAATACTATAAAAAAGTAGCAACAAGAGCAGCCCAAATCTTCCCTCTAGCAAAATGAGAGTCCAGAACTATCATAAGGCCGCAGTCAGGAAGTAAGCTGGCAGAGTTAGTAAATGAAAAAAAGAATCCCCATAAATTGCCAAAAAGAGTAATTATGTTGACAGAGACATTCGAGGTACAAATTCAAAAGAGAATGATTCCAAAATATGTACAATCAAAGCCACAAAGAAAACACATAACTTAAGCTCAAGTTCAACTAAAATTCCTAGAAAAGTTGTTTGTTTTAAAGAGTTAAATATTATTTCTAAAATGAGAATACTAGAGAGGGGGAAATGGGAAAAGAAATGAGAGCTAAGGAAGAAAAAAACTGAAAGGAAAATTAACAGCTTGGAACAAGAGGTACAAAAATTTTCCCATGAAACAAATGCCCTAAAAATTAGAATATATCAGGGCAGAGCCTAGGTGGCAGAGTAGAAGGATGGACCTGCTCTACCTCTCCCCCCATAACCCATAAAATACTTGTAAAAAAAATTACTCTAAACAAATTCTAGAGCAGCAGAAGCCACAAAATGACACAGTAAAAGACATTTCCAGCCCAAGACAGCCTGGAAGGTCGACAGGAAAGGTCTACCACACTGGGCTCAGGGCAGAGCACAGCCCAACCTTGGCCATGTTGCACAGCTAGGATGGGACTGGAGCAGGCATCAAGGCAAGGAATCACAGGTAGCAGCAGTGGTTCCCAGATTTCTCAACCCACAAACACCAAAGACAGCTACAAAGGTCAGTAAGAAAGCTCTTTCACCTGGGTGACAGGGGAACCTTCCACCTAAAGACTCCAGGGGAATCAAGTCCCTGATCTGGGTCTCAGTTCTGAGTGGCAGTCCTGGGGTGAGGAGTGCTGGCATGGTAGAGCTGGTGATGGCTGTGGAAAGGGAATCCTACTCACAGATCCTGGACAGAAAAGAGTGCTTGTGGTTGCCCACAGACCAGAGAGCAAAGGCCAGGAGAGGAGTAAACTCCTCTCCCTTGATTGTGCCACCTTGAAAGAACTGAGAACTTACAGGTTCCTAGTGTACATCCTCCACTTAACAAAGGACTCAAAAGTTAAGTAACTAGCTGAGAAAATGCCCAAAAAAGGAGAAAAAATAAGACTACAAAAGGTTACTTTCTTGGTGAAAAGGTATTTTCTCCCATCCTTTCAGATAAGAAAGAACAAAGCACACCATCAGAGGAAGATAAAAAGTCAAGGTTTCTATATCCAAAACCTCCACAAACAATATGCAATGGTCTCAGGCTATGGAAGAGCTCAAAAAGGATTTTGAACATCCAATAAGGGAGGTGGAGGAAAAATTGGGAAGAGAAATAAAAGAGATGCAAGAAAATCATGAAAAGTGAGTCAACAGCTTGCTAAAGGAGACCCCAAAAAAAAAATGCTGAAGAAAATAACACCTTTAAAAATAGATTAACCCAAATGGCAAAAGAGGTCCAAAAGCCAATGAGGAGAAGAATGATTTAAAAAGCAGAATTGACCAAATGGAAAAGGAGGTTCAAAAGCTCATTGAAGAAAATAGTTCTTTCAAAATCAGAATGGAACAGATGGAAACTAATGATTTTATTAGAAGCCAAGAAATTATAAAACAAAACTAAAAGAATGAAAAAATAGAAGACAATGTGAAATATCTCACTGGAAAAACAACTGACCTGGAAAATACATCCAGGAGGGATAATTTAAAAATTATTGGTCTACCTGAAAATCATGATCAAAAAAAGAGCCCAGACATCATCATCCAAGAAATTATCAAGGAAAACTGCCCTGATATTCTACAGAGGGTAAAATAGAGGGTAAAATACAAATGGAAAGAATTCACAGATCACCTCTTGAAAGAGATCCCAAAAGGAAAATTTCTAGGAATACTGTAGCCAAATTCCAGAGTTCCCAGGTCAAGGAGAAAATATTACAAGCAACCAGAAAGAAACAATTCAAGTATTGTGGAAATACAATCAGGATAACACAGAATTTAGCAGCTTCTAGGATCAAAGTGCTTGGAATATGATATTTCAGAAGTCAAAGGAGACAGGAGTAAAACCAAGTATCACCTACCCAGCAAAACTGATATTTCAGGGAAAAAGAGACCTTTTTCAGTATTAGGGTAGTTAGAGGGAATATGTACTTGTGTATGGGTATGTATGTATGTGCATATTATATGTGTGTAAGTATGTCTATGTACATGGGTGTGTGTATATATGTATATATATATATATATATATATATATATACGTATGTATACACACGCGCACATGGCACAGGGTAAGCTGAATATGAAAGAATACCTAAAAAATAAAATAAAATTTACTGTTGAATGGAATGTACTAGGAGTAAGACAAACGGAGAGGGAGAATGTAGCAAAATCACCTCACATAAAAGAGGCAAGAAACAGCTTTTATAAAGGAGGGGAAGAGGGAGGAGATGAAAGGACATAATTGAGTCTTACTCTCATGGGATTTGGCTTAAGTAGGGAATAACACACACTCAATTGGAAATGGAAATCTTTACCCTGCAGGAAGGCAAGGGGGAAGGGGATAGCAGAGGGAAGATAATAGAAGGGACAGCAAATTGGGGAAAGGGATAATCAGAAGCAAACACTATTGTGGGAGGACAGATCAAGAGAGAGAATGGAATAAATGAAGGGCAGAACAGGACAGAGGGAAATGTGGTTAGTCTTTTACATCATAACTATTATGGAAGTGCTTTGCATACACATGTATGACCTACATTGAATTGCTTGTTCTCTCAATGAGAGTGGGGGGGGGGGGGAAGGAGAGAATATGGAACTCAAAGCTTTAAGAATGAATGTTAAAAATTGTTTCAGCATGCAACTGGAAATTAAGCTATACAGGCAATGGAGTATAAAAATCTGTTTTCCCATACAGGAAAATAGAGGGGAAGTGGGATGGAAGAAAGGTGGGTAATAGGAGGACAGACTGGAGGAAGGAACAGATGGAGTGCATGTTGTCCTGGAATGGAGGGTGGGGATTGATGGGGAGAAAATTTTGAACTCAAATTCTTGTGGAAGTGAATGTTAAGAACTGAAAAATAAATAAATTATATTTTAAAAAAATAAAATAAAAATGAGAGTAAACCAAACTGAAGTTAATGAATTCGTGGAACAACAAGAAAAACTGAAAACAAAGTCAAAAGAGTGAAAAAACTGAAGACAATGAAAGGTATCTCAGAGCAACCTGGAAAAGAGATCAAGGAAAGATTATTTAATAATCACTGGATTACCTGAAAGCAATAACCAAAAAACAAAAACAAAACCCTAGACATCATATTTCAAGAAATCATAAAAGCTACCCAGATAGCTCAGAACCAGAAGACAAGGTAGAAATTAAAAGAACCTACCAGTCAATAATTAAAAGAAGATCCAAAATGAAAACTCTCAGAATTATAGACAAAATCCAGAGATTCCAATAAAAAAAAAATACTGAATACAGTCATAAAGAATTCAAGTATGAAGGAGTCACAGTCAGAGGATCACACACTATTTAGAAACCACCACTATAAAAGAGCAGAAGGTTTAGAATATGACATTTCAGAAAGCAAAAACATAGGCTTACAACTATAAAGAACTTATCCAGCAAAACTGGGTATAATGCTTCGGAGGAAAAAATGGGTCTTTAATAAAACAGAAGACTTCCAAGCATTCCTGATGAAAAGACGAGAGCTGCATAGAAACCCTGAAATACAAATATGCAAGTCAAGAGAACGATAAAAATATAAATACATGAATAAATACTAACCTTAAAGGTCAACTTCAATAAACTGTTTATATTTTAAGATGGGAAGATTATACATGTGACCCTACTAACTCCTATCATTGGGAAGGGAGTCAAAGAGAAAGCCTGATTAGAAAGAAGGCTTGGGACATACCGAGCCAAGATGGCGTAGTGGAAAGACGCACATACACATAGCTCCGAGCCCACAACCCATAGAACAACTACAAAGAAGTGGCTCACGGCGAGTTCTGCACCCAGAGGCCACAGAACATTGGAGCGAGGGAGACTTCTGTTCCGGAGAGACCTGCAAACCTCTCGTAAAGGGTCCTTCGTGCTGCGGACTGGGCGCCAGGACTGGGAGCTGAGTACAGCCCTGCCGTGGCCGCGGCACCGAGAGGAACAGATCCGAGCGGGCTTCAGGGACGGGATCTCCAGCGGCCGCACAAGTACCTCCACCCACAGGTGACGGGGGTCGGTGAGAGAGTCCCTTTGGCGGGTCGAGGGGGGAGTGGGGTGCCCCCATGGCTCGGGCCCCCTCGGGAGACAGAAGCTGAGGGGCAGCGGCAGACCAGGGCTCTCCAAGCACGCAGGAGCCTGGATCCATTGTTGAAGGTCTGTGCATAAACTCCCTGAGGGAACTGAGCCTGAGAGGCAGCCCTGCCCTCACCTGAGCATCTGAATTTAATCTCACACTGAATAGCAGCCCTGCCCCCGCCCAAAGCCCTGAGGCTGGAAGCAGCATTTGAATCTCAGACCCCAAACACTGGCTGGGAAGATTAGGAGGTGAGGTGGGTGTGAGGAAAATATTCAGAGGTCAAGTCACTGGCTGGGAAAATGCCCAGAAAAGGGAAAAGAAATAAGACTATAGAAGGTTACTTTCTTGGTGAACAGGCATTTCCTCCCTTCCTTTCTGATGAGGAAGAACAATGCTTACCATCAGGCAAAGACACAGAAATCAAGGCTTCTGTGTCCCAGCCCACTCAATGGGCACAGGCCATGGAAGAGCTCAAAAAGAATTTTGAAAATCAAGTTAGAGAGGTGGAGGAAAAGCTGGGAAGAGAAATGAGAGACATGAAGTCAAAGCATGAACAGCAAATCAGCTCCCTGCTAAAGGAGACCCAAAAAAATGTTGAAGAAAATAACACCTTGAAAACTAGCCTAACTCAACTGGCAAAAGAGGTTCAAAAAGCCCATGAGGAGAAGAATGCTTTCAAAAGCAGAATTAGCCAAATGGAAAAGGAGATTCAAAAGCTCACTGAAGAAAATAGTTCTTTCAAAATTAGAATGGAACAGATGGAGGCTAATGACTTTATGAGAAACCAAGAAATCACAAAACAAAACCAAAAGAATGAAAAAATGGAAGATAATGTGAAATATCTCATTGGAAAAACAACTGACCTGGAAAACAGAGCCAGGAGAGACAATTTAAAAATTATGGGCCTACCTGAAAGCCATGATCAGAAAAAGACCCTAGACATCATCTTTCATGAAATTATCAAGGAAAACTGCCCTGAGATTCTAGAACCAGAGGGCAAAATAAATATTTAAGGAATCCACAGAACACCGCCTGAAAGAGATCCAAAAAGAGAAACTCCTAGGAACATTGTGGCCAAATTCCAGAACTCCCAGGTGAAAGAGAAAATATTGCAAGCAGCTAGAAAGAAACAATTCAAGTATTGTGGAAATACAATCAGGATAACACAAGATCTAGCAGCTTCTACATTAAGGGATCGAAGGGCATGGAATAGGATATTCCAGAAGTCAAAGGAACTAGGACTAAAACCAAGAATCACCTACCCAGCAAAACTGAGTATAATACTTCAGGGGAAAAATTGGTCTTTCAATGAAATAGAGGATTTTCAAGCATTCTTGATGAAAAGACCAGAGCTGAAAAGAAAATTTGACTTCCAAACACAAGAATGAAGAGAACCATGAAAAGGTGAACAGCAAAGAGAAGTCATAAGGGACTTACTAAAGTTGAACTGTTTACATTCCTACATGGAAAGACAATATTTGTAACTCTTGAAACATTTCAGTATCTGGGTACTGGGTGGGATTACACACACACACATGCACACACGCACACACACATAGAGACAGAGTGCACAGAGTGAATTGAAGAGGATGGGATCATATCTTAAAAAAAAAATGAAATCAAGCAGTGAGAGAGAAAGATATTGGGAGGAGAAAGGGAGAATTGAATGGGGCAAATTATCTCTCATAAAAGAGGCAAGCAAAAGACTCATTAGTGGAGGGATAAAGAGGGGAGGTGAGAGAAAAACATGAAGTCTACTCTCATCACATTCCACTAAAGGAAAGAATAAAATGCCTACTCATCTTGGTATGAAAACCTATCTTACAATACAGGAAAGTGGAGGATAAGGGGATAAGCAGAGTGGGGGGGGGATGATAGAAGGGAGGGCATGGGGAGGAGAGTGCAATTTGAGGTCAACACTCATGGGGAGGGATAGGATCAAAAGAGAATAGAAGTAATGGGGGACAGGATAGGATGGAGGGAAATATAGTTAGTCCTATACAACACAACTATTATGGAAGTCATTTGCAAAACTACACAGATTTGGCCTATATTGAATTGCTTGCCTTCCAAAGGGAAGGGGTGGAGAGGGAGGGAGCTAAAGAAGTTGGAACTCAAAGTGTTAGGATCAACTGTAATGTTCTTACCACTAGGAAATAAGAAATACAGGTAAAGGGGTATAGAAAGCTATCTGGCCCTACAGGACAAAAGAGAAGACAGAGACAAGGGCAGAGAGGGATGATAGAAGAGAGAGCAGATTGGTCATAGGGGCAATTAGAATGCTTGGCGTTTGGGGGGGGAGGGGAGAAAAGGGGAAAAATTTGTAACCCAAAATTTTGTGAAAATGAATGTTAAAAGCTAAATAAAAAAAAAAAAAGAAGAAAAAAAAATCACATACCCTATAGGTAAGATATTTGTGGACTTGCACCCCAAGTATATGCATTTCTACTAATAAACTGTATTACAAACCCCTAAAAAAAAAAAAAAAAAAAAAAGAAGGCTTGGGAACAAGAAGGGAGAACACATTAGTTGGGAAAGGGAAAAGAAGGCTAGGGAAAATTATCTCATAATCAGAGGGCACAAGGAGATATTCATACAAATGAGGTAGAGAGAGCAGCTGACACATGAACTTCACTCTTATCTCAACTGGTCAAAGGAGGGATGAATACAGTATCTGTCTCTACACACAGGTGCACTCACACACTCAGAAGTGGGTACAGAACTACATTTTACTCCACAGAAAAACATCATGGAGAGGTGAAAAAGGGGAACTGGAGGGAGGGCAGATTAAAGGAGAAAAAGAGTAAAAAAACCAAACTAACTTAGAATGGAAAGAACATTTACAGCAGCTCCTTTTTGAGGTACCAAAGAAGTGGAAACTAAGGGAATAATTATCAACTGGAAAATATCTGAATGAAGTATGGTACAGAAATGTGATGGAATACTATTATGCTACAAGGGGTTGGTTTCAGAGCACTGATATCTGAACTGGTAAGTGAAGTTAAGCAGAACCAGGAGATACTTAAGTACTATGATCAATATAATAACCACAATTCCAAAAGCCTAATAACAAAACATGCTACCCACTTGCTGACAACAGAGGTGAAGAACTCAAGAGCGTAGAATGATAATTTTTTTTTTGACATGGCCAATGTAGAAATTTATTTTGCTTGGCTATGTAACAGATTTCATTCTTCTTTCTTTCTCAATGGTGAGGGGTTGGGAGAGAATGTGGGGGAAGGAGAGAAGGCAGATTTTTGTTAATTGAAAAAAAATTTAATCACTTCACCTCACAGGCTTCCGTTTCCTGACAAATGAGGATAATAATACTATCCACCTCGTACAGTTGTTGTGCAATACAATAAAACGTACAAAGTATTTAGCAAACTTGAAAGCACTACATAAATGATAGCTATTCGTACAATGACAATGGCTATGACTACTACTACTTCCAGAGTCTTACGTTATATCAGAAGTAACGTATGTCAGTGTTTGACTCTATTTCAAAAGGGAAAAGAAAGTCTCTCTGCAAAATATGACTCTTTCCAATGAAAAAATTCAAAAAGACTTTTAGAATTGCAATAAGCTGAATATCTTCTCTCTTCACTCACCAGAATACAGCATCAAGCATCAGACTTCAATAATGCCTCTTACAGAATTACATTGTTTCGCTACTTCAGTGAGCTCCAAAGAGTCAAATTCAAGGTGCTGTCAGTAAATCAAATAACTCAACTCCTGGGGAAGCAAGACTTCAATCCCTTCTTTCAAATGGAACCCCAGCAACAAAAGTTCTACCTCTTTGTTGATATGATTTCATTTCACATCTATTGTTTTCTTTCTGCTCTTTGTCATGGAATCAAAGAAAATCAGTGTTGGAAGGGACCTGAAAGGCCACCTTGTCCAAACAGTCCCTGAAGAATCCTATCTGTGACAATGGCAACAAATGGATATCCAACTTTTATTGGAAACTTCCAGTAAAGAGGAATCTACTACTTTGAGACAACCACTTTTACTCTCCAGTTACTATTTGTTAAATTAAGCCTAACTTTTTCCTCTTTATTCTATCTTCTACCCATAACTTCTAGTTATGGCCACCAAGACCAAGCATAACTAATCTAAATCCTCTTCCATGGTCTTTTAAATACTTGAAAGACATTGATTGTGATCCCCCAAATCCCTTTTCTTCCAAAGGCAAGTTTAACCTGGGAAGAAGACTAGGATTTCCTGAAGAGTAAAACTCCAATTGACTAGATTTATTCCCCTACTAGTTATTTGGGATCTTATGCTGAGAGAGTAGGTAGTCAAAAGATGTTTTAAGGGAAAAAGAACTCCAATGAACCAATCATATAGCCTCTTAAAAAATTCACACTCACTTTGTTGACCTGTATAATCTCTCCTTCTCTGATACCAACCTTAATATCTGACACAGATATTTATTTTATTTAGACGTTAGCATTTAAAGCCTGGCCCCCTTCTGGTTTTCTCAGACATTCTGCTCATTCACACTCTCTATAAGTTCAGCCATACTGGTCTTCATGCTGTTCAAGTAAACACTCCATCTCTTTTCTCTACACTTTTACATTGGCTGCACTCAATTCATGGAAGGCTCTTCCTTCTAATAGCTACCTTTTGGATGGTTCCCTGGTTCCCTCCAAAACCTAGTTCAAAGTCTCCCTGATTCTCTCCTTCCCCTAGCCCCTAGTTCCCTCTATCATAAATCTACTTTGTATTGATTTTGTATACTTCTCTATATATTTACATAAGCACGTTATCTCTCCAGAAAAATGTAAATTCCTTGAGACAATGAACGATTTCATTTGTGTCTCAGTATACTGTTTAACAAAATGCCTAGCATGCAGTAAGCACTTGCTGATTGATTGATGATCCCAAACTTACTCAGCTAATCACTCTGTAGAATACAAAGGTATGAATAATAATAATGATGATGATGATGATGATATATGATCTCAGTCCTTAAGGAGTTCAAAATCTTATTATAAAAGTGAGAGAAATTATATAAGTGCTAAACAGCAAATAAGACAATACAACTGCCAACCATTTGGCATGAAAGAGTAAGAATTCAGGAGAAAGAACTGCCCTAGAAGTCATGGAAGCTTCACCCAAAACACAGGACTTAAACTGACCTTTTAATAATTGGTAGGATTTCTTTAGAGTTGAGTTCAACATTCTAGTAGGAAGAAAAATCACAAAGAAAGTGCTAATCAAAAGCAGGAAGGTTAGAATAAGCATGATATGCTCAAGGAAAAATCACTAAGACCACTTTATTTAGCTCAGAAGATTCTTGTATGCAACATAAGGCTGAAAAGGTTAGAAACAGATAATAGAAGGTTTTGAATACCTTTAGCCAAGCTACTATTCTAACCACCTTCCTTCAGTTCTTATTTTTTATATGATATAGATCTAAATTAGGGTTTCCTACTGAAGATTCTGTTAGGAAAAAACTTTTGGGTTACAATTGAAAAATCAAAGAGCATTTATTAAGGCCTATAACATCACAAGTCACTATGCTAAGCACTTAATATTTGATATATAATGCAAGGAAAATGCCAGAATATGATAGACACTTAATTTAAAATAAATACCCCAGGGTTAAACTGGTTATGACCCAGGTTTAGAAAATAGAGAAGAATATAACAAGGGGTGAAACCAGAAATGAAGCACTTAGACCTGAAGCAAAGAACTGAAATACTTTCTCACTTAAGTATGAAGAAATATAAAGTAATTGCTGGCCCCAGTTAATCAACAACCACATCCCAGAACTCCCCTGAAAATATCATGCAGGAATTCGGGTAGGTAAAAAAGTCAGCTAAAGCCAGAAATGTAATATACGCTAATGCTAAGTCTTTCATTGGGGGGGAGGGGAGAAGGGTATTTATGGAAACCAATAAAACAGGTTGCATCCTTGTTTGTAGCAAATACACTTACAGCAGCAATTACCATGAACAAGGTATAAGCACTGTTGAAACACACAGACAGAGACACACACACACACACACACACACACACCCTTTACTAGTCCTATATGCTAGAAGTTTCATCTTCTCTTATCCTTCTTTCATTTCTCCTTTGTTTCTGTCCTTTCCCTTCCTTCTCTTCAATTATCCCTGGGCCTCTTATGCCAAAGCTAAAGGAGCCACGAAACCTAGAGAAAGTTCCACTCTCTTCAACCTCACAACATCCAGTCCCTTCCAGTTTCAATCAAACCACAGGGATGGCAGATGCACCTCAAACTATTCCATCAAGCCAACAACCCAAAGAGTAGATTGGAACTAATTTATCCTTACACTGTCCTATAATTAATAAATTCCCACTTACTCCTACACTAATTTGGAATTCAAAGTCCTTCAGAACTTGCCTCCTCTTCCTACCTTTCCAGTCTTCTTACACCTTACATCCCACCCCATGCAGCCTGTGATTCTGACAATGGCCTCTTTGCTGTTCCTTGAACAAGATATTCTGTTTCCCAGCTCTGAACATTTTCGCTGGCTATCCTCCATACATGGAATGTTTCCCTCTTTATTTTGATCTCCTAGATTCCCTGCTTCCTTCAAGTCCCAGCTCTGATAGCTCAGCATGAGTGTAAATAGCAATTGTTTCTGTTTTGGCCAGAAATCCTGATGTTCCCTCCCAGACCGAGGGTTTTGCTTTTGGTTTTTTTTGACTAGGTAAAAGAGGCCACTCTTTGACTCATTTTTTGCCTAGCTTTAATCACTAAATGGGCATTGCCTTAGTCAAACAGACTTGGGAAAGACTTCATCTTAAAAAGGTCAAGGTCTCCCACTGCATCCTGGATCATGTCCAGTCATCCTGATCTATATCTTACCACCGGACCCAGATGGCTCAGGAGGAGAGAGTGACACTGGTGACTTTGCACAGCCCTTCCTCACTTAAATACACCAAGTCATGACATCACCTTCCTGATGAACAAAAATCCCACCTTCTATAGGAAGTTTTTCTCCAAATCCCCTTAATTCTGGTGCCTTCCCTCAGAGTTTCTCCAACTTAACCTAAATATAGCTTGTTTTGTATTTAGTTGTTTGTGTGCTGTTTGCCCTATTAGATTGCAAGCCCCTTAAGAGCATGAACTGTCTTTCGCCTTTGTATTCTTAGCGCTTAGCATAGTACCTTCCACACAACAGGAGCTTAATAAATATTTACTGAATAACAGGTTCTGGCTCTTTAGTACCACTACCTAGGTAAAAATTCCTTTCCTTTGCTACCTCTTTCTCCATACTTTCAACCTTATCTGTGTCAACCCATCCCAATCCTTATTTTCCTCTCCTCACCCCCTTCTATAGTGTCTTTTTGAACATTCATTCTATTTTTAAATTCCAATCTGCAATGCTGGGAAGAAGGTGTGGAAAGAAGGGCACCCTGATACTCTGTGGATGAAACTGAACTGGTACCATTCTGCAAAGCAATTTGGAATTATGTAAATAAAAAGACAAAAATGTCCATATATCTTACACATACTTTGTAACTAACAATAAGCCTCACTGAGGTCATTAAAAAGAAACCCTCCATTATCAAAATATTTATAATAGGATTTGTTAGGGAAGCAAAGAACTAGAAACAAAGTAAATACCCAATGACTGGGAAATGGCTAAACAAGTGGTGATATATGTCTGTAATTGAATAGTACTGCTCTATAAGAAATAAGTATGATGAATACAAAGAACTGAAAGACTTACAAGAACTGATACAAAGTGACATAAGTAGAACTAAGAAAATAATATACATAAGAACTATAACAATGTAAATGGAAAGAACCACCACCACAAAATGATTAAATCAAAATGTTAAAAGAAACTTGACCCCTAAAAAATAAGGCACCTCCTTCTGCTCCTAGTCCACAGGTGTCAAATACTGTACATAATGTCGGACTTTTTCAAAGTGTTGGTCAGTCTTGCTGAATTTCTCTTCATTAAAAAAAAAACAACAGTTAGAAGGGACAGCTCTCTAGGAAGAAACAAGGGGAAGAAAATGGGGGAAACAAAGCAATGTAAAAACAAAAGACACCAAAAACCATCTATTTTTAAAACCTTTCCTTTGTTCTCTGTTGATTTCTGTGTCACTCCCATCTTCTAGCACTATATGAAATGTTGTGCCTACTGTGGCCCAAACTCTATGTCAGGTGCTGGGGTTACAAAGACAAAAATGAAACCATACTGTCCCTAAGTAAACATATTATTTCAGGAGAAAGGCATATATACAAATAAGTATATACAAAACATATTCAAAGTAATTTCTAAGGAAAGGCACTGGCAGCTGGGGAGAGATTAGAAAAAAGTCTCTTCTAAGTAGCATATCAGCTAAGTCTCTTCTAAGTAGCGTATCAACTAAGAAACCAAGGGCTCTAAGAAGCAAAGGTGCAGAGGAAGTCCATCTATATGACATGAGACAATAAGTGCAAAGGCAGGGGGACAAGAAATGGAGGGTCACACAGAAGGTAAAACAAAAAGCTAGAACTATGGAATGTGTGTGAAGAGAAGTAATGATTAATAAGACACGAAAACTAGGTTACAGCCAAGCTGTAAAGAGTTTTACATGCCAAAGTGAAGAATCCAAATTTGGTCCTAAGAAAATGGGAAGTCACTGAAGTTTACTGAAAAAAGGAGGATATGATTAGACCTGTATTTTAGGAATATCAGTTTGACAACAGAGGGAAAGACAGAACAGAAAAAAAGAGGCAGGAAGACCAATTAGGAAGTGTTAGGATAATACAGGTGAGAGGTGATGCGGTCTTAGAAGGAGAGTAGTAGCTCTATAAGTAAAAAGAACGGGACTAATGAGAGAGAGGAGTCAAGAAGACTTGGCAACTGACTGGATAAGGGAGGAGGGAGAACAAAGAGTTGAGAACAGCGTCAAGATTCCTGATCTGAGTGACTGGAAAGATGGTAATGCTCTTGACAAAAATAGGAAGGTTTGGAAGACAAAAGGTTTTGAGGAAAGATAATGAATTCTTTTTTATACAAGTTGAATCTGAGATGCCTATACTTACTGAAATATCCAACAGGCATCTGTAGATATACAACTAGAGCTCAGGAAAGACATTACCACTGGATATATAAATCTGGGAGTAATCTACCCAGACATGATAATTAAACCAATGGGAACTGATAAAGTCTTCAAGAGAATAGAGAGAAGAGCCAAGATCCCTTAAAAAGCCTTGGAATATGCTACATTTTAGAGATACAGATAATATTGCAATGGAATGACTACAGAAAGGAGAACCAAGAGAAAGCACTATCATGAAAACCCAGAAAAGGCAAAGAATCTGTTAAAACAGAGTGGACAACAGCAACAAATGCTGAAATGAGGTCAAGAAGGATGAGGACAAGTGAGTCATCAGACTGGGCACTGGTGACTTTGGAAGGAACATTTCATTTGGCTGATGGTCTACTGAAGGAGTGGATAAACTGAATGAGAGGAGAAAAAGTAGAGGCAACAAGAGTAGAGCACTTTTCTAGAAGTGTGGCTATGAAAGTGAAGAAAGAAAAGGATAATGGTTTAAGGAAATGACAGAGTGAGGTTTTGTTTGGGGGAGAGGGTAAGGTTAGGAGAGACCTATGCATGTTTGCAGAATACAAGGAAGGAAGCAGTAGAAAAATTAAGAGTGAAGATTGGAGTTGAGTGGGAATATTATGGGTATAATCTGTATTGTTAATAAAATGGGAAGATCTTTCCCATCCATTAATAGGCCTATGTGACCTGCTTAAATCACATGAAGCCTGAGTCACATGAGTCTAAGTCACATGGAGCAGGAAGTGGTGGAACAGGAAGGGCTGAGATCAAGTGGGACAGAGCAAGCAGAGCTGGGAAAGAGAGAAGAAGCAAGCAGCTCGTTGTGAGTGAGAGAGGGCGTGATTCTGCTTAAGGGAGTTGGTTTGTGGGAAGACCTCATAATATATACAAACTTCCTGATTACTATGATGGATTTGGCTTTTTGGTATATGAATAAATGTCTTGGTTCTGTCTTGAATGAAGAGAATCTGTTATATCGTGTGATTCAGACCTGGAAATATACTGGTATATTCGTAGCTGCCACTGTGGGTAGCACCTTGGTGATAATACAGTCTGACAGAGGAGATGAGAGAAGACAGAATCAAGGATACATGAAGAGCACTGAACCGTGGAGAAAAGAATCACCTCTTTGTCAGAGACTGGAATAAAGGAAGAGTTGAAGAACGAAGTGCTATGTGCTAAGATGCGTAGAAGGGAAGTAAATAGTCTCTCTTACCCCAAGAGAAGTATGAGGTGAGGTCCTCTACTAAGATAAAGGAAGAAGTCTGAAGAGAGAAAGGAAAGTTTGGAACAGCTATGGAGGTAAATGAGAATCAATTCAGGAGGAGTAAAAGAATCACTTTGCTGTAAGAGAGGGCCCAATTAAGACATGACTTGGATTTGAAAGGCATGAGCAGTGGTAGAACAAATGGGCAAGAGATTAAAAAGCAGAAAACAGTAGAATATGGAATTGGTTAACTATAAGATTGAGAGTAGGAAGAGAGGAAAGTGAAACCAAGGCTGGTGTGATGGCCTTGAGGTCTCAGTGAGGATGAAGGATAGATTTAAGAGAAGTGACACAAAAAGAGTTAGAATGAAAGAGGCTTATGTTCAGTCATATTAAAGAATTTCAGAACTCTTGATCATGGATACGTAACATTTGTGGCTGATGGTGAGATCAAAGGTGTGACCACCCCATGTGATGACATGTCTCCTAAAGATAACTATTTTTCATTACTCTCTTCAATACTTCCATAAATACTTCCAACAGATACTTTCATATATGCCCTTTTACATAGGACCTATATGAAAAACCAACCTATTATTTGTGGCCACACTGCCACTTCTGGAACTCTGGTGAACTACTCTTTCCTCCCCTTTGAAATTCCTACTATTTAATCCTGCTATCCTGTCTATAATTCTGACACTGCCATCCAGTGATCTGCAGAACATTCTTCCACCTCCTTTGATAACTCTGGCCCAAATTTAGATTACAACTCAAACTTGATTACTGTCCCTGATGATTTCAATATGAATATTGATGACACTTTCTAACAGCTTAATCTTTCAGTTCATCAACACTCACAACATTTCCACTGTATCCCAGTCATGCACAATAATGATTAGTGGTAAACTTGAGACCTGAAAATGTTCTACCACCAAGACGAAGAATTCTGACATTTACCTCTCTAATCACAATCACTTGTTTTCTACTCACCCGATGCCCACTGCACCTGAACCTATTCATCCCAATGCCTTAACCTTTCTTGTTCTACCAGTTCATCACTCCTGTTTATCCTGGTAATTCTTAACCCTGGATCACTCCAAATTCAACTCAACATTTAAAGAGCTGACCCATACACATAATATATACATATGTATAAACATACACATATATAGATGTATACATACATAAATATATTAAATTATATAGTTATTTAAGATAGTTTATACTTATACACACATACATTTACGTATAAAATGCTTTATATAGATTATAAATGGCTAAAGCACTAAGGTCTTCCCAACTAAATCCAATACCTGATCCATTTTGTCATCCTACCTACACCTAAAATGTGTTGAATACTGTGCTAGAGCTGTTGAGGAAGGCACAAGTTTACTATCTGCATTCCCTTCTTCTATTCTCAAACCACCTGGTACTACTACAGAAAGCTGTAACATTTGTTACATGGGTCCACTATAAATTCATGCTATTCAGCCTCAGCTAGACCTTAACCTATGCAAGGCAACTCTTCTACTCATCTTTAATAGACTTCCTAATATACAGCTGTTTGGGGAATAAGAGATTTGCAGGTCTCCAAACTATAATACCACCTCTCCTACACCCTGACCATGTCATGTCCTACTCTGAAGAAAAGATTCAGATAATCATGAATATCCTGCCTTTGTTCCTATCTTAAAATCTCTGTCTTCACCTTCTTTTCCCTTGGTCTCTAAGAGCAAGCTAGGTGGTGCAGTGGATAGAGCACCAGTGCAGGAGTCAGGAGGACCTGAGTTCAAATCTCACCTCAGACACTTGACACTCACTGTGTGACCTTGGGCAAGTTACTTAACCCCAATTGTGCCTCATCCTGGGTCATCTCCAGTCATCCTGATGAATATCTGGTCACTAGATTCAGATGGCTCTGGAGGAGAAGTGAGGCTGGTGACCTGCACAGCACTCCCTCACTCAAAACAAAGTCAAGTGCAAGTCATGTCATCATTTCTCTGATGGCATGGTCTTCTTCAGCAACAAAGGATGAACACACAAGAGCCAGCCCAGTTTTTTGCCATGGTTAATCCAGCCACCCTCCCCACACCCACACCCACGCCCATGCCCCAGGCTCTCCTTCAGGAACTTGTTTCAACAGTCATCCCTCTTGTTATCTTCAGTGTCTCCCACTCTACAGACTCCTTTTCCTCTACCTACAAACATCCTTGTGTCTCCCCATCCTATTAAAAAAAAACCTTTCCTCAACTGTACTACTCTAAAAATTTATTATTGTCCTGTGTCTTTTTTCCTCTTTATTACTAAACTTCTACCAAAAGTGCTTTACATTTGTTGCTTCCTCATCTCTCATTCAACTTTTGAAATCTGGTTCCTGTCCCTACCACTTTACTGAAGTGCTCTCTCTTCAGGGTCATCATTGACCTCAAATGTCAAGTTCATGTAATTTCTCTGTTCTTACATTCCCTGACCTTCCTGTACTATTTGACAGTGATGACCAGCCAGCTCCCACATCTTCAATGATCTTCCTTTTCTAGTTCTTCTACTAGAATCTGACCACTCCCTTTCTTGTTTTTCTTTCCCTGGATCATCATCTGACCCACCCCAATTGTGGTTTTCCATTCCAAAGTTCTGTGACCTCTTCTCAACAATCCCTTGCTAATACCAACTACTTTCACGGGTTCAGTTAACAACTCTATACAGATTGCACCCAGATCTACAACTCTGGCAATAATCTCTAGTCATGCATTTCCAATGAATGCCTGACATTTCTACATTAATATACCATAGCACCTCAGATTATATTCAAAATTGAAAGGAGCATCTTTCTCCCCCTACCTAAGTTTCTCACTCCTCTTTTTAATATTCAATCTCTATTCTATTTATTGGCTCTTTCTCTACTGTCTACAAACATATCCAGGGCTAAACACTGCAGATCAATAAATATTAGTTTAATTTATAATGGCACTCTGTAAGCAGAAGACGTGGACAAAAGGCTTTGCAACTATTTACCTTAAAAAATTAAGATTCTGAATGATGTATGAAACTCACTGCTCAACATCTTATAATGTACAGTGAGGAAAATAACCAACCCTCCTCCCTTCTACCTCTCCTGTTACCATCCTTTCAGTCCTTCAGGCTCCCAACCTAAAAGCAATCCGGGACTCCTCACTACCTTTCGTGCCCCATACCCAACATGATGCCAAGGCCTGTCAATTTCACCATTTTTAAACTAGGCCCCCCCTTTCCTCTGTCACTGCTACCACCACAACATAGGTCCTTATCATCTCATACCCTGCGGATGGGTCTGCCTGCCTGAAGTTTCTCCCTGCTAAATAAACAAAATAATTTAATCCTAAAGAACCAGTGGATCAAGGAACAAATCACAGAAATAAAATAATTCCATCCTTAAAATGATAACAATGAGACAACATACCAAAGCTTTTGAAATGCAGCCAGGGTAATCATTAGGGGAAATGTTTTCACCCTCAAAACTTTCATCAACAAGAGAAAAGAACAGATCAGAAAAGACACAGGCATGGAACTAAAATAACAGGAAAAGCTACAAATTTTAAAACACTCTAAAGTACCCATGAAAGAAGATGCTATCCCACCACCTCCAGGGAAAGAAGTGATAAATAAAAATAGGCATAGTATGTTTTTATGTGTACGTGTGTGTGTGTGTGTGTGTGTGTGTGAAAGAGAGAGAGAGAAGAGGGGGGAGGTATGGTGGACTTCTCTACTTTAGGGTGCAAACGGAGACAGTTCAGAGCTTAAAATGTAACCAAAAAAATAATAAAAAAAATTTTTTAAAAACCTTCTGATTAAATACCAAAGTAGGAATGCTGAAAAATCAAAGAAGAGATTAACAAAATGAAGGGAAAAAAAAACCCTACATATACAATGAATCAGTAAAATCAAGTATGGTTTGTTTTGGTTTTAAACACCAGAAGGACTGGAATATATACATACATACAAACGTGTATGGACAGGTATACATATGTATATATAGCACACTTATTTATTTCATTAAATATTTTCCAATTACATGTAAAAAATTTATAACATTCACTTTTTAAAATTTTGAGTTTCAAATTCTCAGCCTTGCATATATCACTGTGGATACGATGTATCCACGATGTAGCTTTTCATTTAATATGCTAAACTGTTTGATTAAAAGTCTTTTGCTTTGGAAAAAAAAAAACAAATTCTCTCCCTCTTCCTACCCCTTGCCCCTCCTTGAGAAGGCAAGCAGTCTGATATTAATTATACATGTGAAGTCATACAAAATATATTTCCATATTAGGCATTTTGCAAAAGAAAACACACACACAAGAAAAATAAAGTAAAATAAGTATGCTTCAGTCTGTATTCAGAGTTCATCACTTCTCTCTCTGGAGGTAGATGGCATTTTTCTTAGTGGGTAGAAAGGCCAGAATTTAAGAATACCTCAAGGAACCAACCTGAATCAATTGACAGTACATTTTTTTATCCATAAAGCAAAGAAAATAGAAATAAAAGAATAAAAATGTTTATTCCAAAATAAAATTACATGATTTTTGCATCAGTTGACATGCCTGGTCCCTTTATTGCTAAACTAATAACCCAGACAAACTATGAAACAATTTAATTCCTTTATATAGAAGTAAAACAAATTACCAGTATTTCAAAATGAAAAAGAAGTCAAAATAAAGGAAACCATAAAACTATTTTGTACTACTATGTGCCAATGAAACTAACAATGTCAAGAAATGAATATTTACAAAAATATAAAATGCCCAAATTAACAGAACAAGATATAGAGAATTTAAGGTACTCATACTTTGAACAAGAAAGTGAGCAAGACATAAATGAACTCCCAAAGAGAAAAAAAAAGGACCAGATGGACTTACAATCCAATTCAAATAACAGTAGTAGTAATAGCAGCAGCTACAGCAGCAGCAAAAGCTACCATATAGTATGTTAAAGTTTGCAAAGCATTTTCCATATGCTATCTCATTCAGTCTTCATAACAACCTTATAAGGTAAACATTATATCCCCAATGAACAGAGGAGGAAATTCAGGTGAGGAAAATGTAAGTGACTTGCCTAAGGTCACACAGCTAATGAGTGTCTAAGGCAGGAATACTACAGTATTATAAGAAGTGACAAAAAAAAAAAAAGATGGGAAAACTAGTACAAACTGATATAGTGTGAAGTAAGTATACCAGAAAAACTATTTATACAAACACTGTAAAGATAAACAACTTTCAAGACCTCTAATCTATGAAATGGCCAAACACAATTCCAGAATACTGATGAAAAAGAACACTACTCATCGCCTCCTAAAGAGGTGATAGTGGTCTCAAGATGTAGAATGAAATAGGCATTTTTGGTCATGGCCATTATGGGACCTTGTTTTTTCTTAACTGTGTTACAAGTATTCCTCACTCCCCAAACTGGACCAGTGGAGACAGAGAAGATAGGGATAAACACATACACACGCATGCACGCGCGCACACACACACACACACACACACACACACACACTGAAAAGAACAGAAGGAATCAAACAAGGACAGTTTTGAAAATTACACCTTAAATTTACATATTTAAAAAGAAATGTAACTTATACATAACAAATCGGCAGTCTCATGTAAAAACTTCTCCTAAAAGGTACATGAAAATGCTTATTTTGCTTCGTTTTTAAGTTCAAAATCTTTTAAAATGGGGGAAAAAATAAACATCTAATTTACATACTCACAAAATTTGTACATACAACCTAGAAAGGATGGCCAGCACAGTAGATGGCAGAGTCTGGATCCAAAAAGATCCCACATTGGGTTGAATTTAATAGACAAAATTTAACAGGGATAAATGTAGTCATGCACTTGGGTATTAAAAATACTCAACTTCACCAAGTATAAGATGGGGTAAAATAACTACACAATGTATAAAATACTTGAGTCTACTTACTAATACATACACAATACATTATATAAACATAACTACAAAACCTTCTTTTATGGAAATATAGATGAACATAAATAACTAGAGAAATGTTGCTCATGCTTAGGTTGTTTGGCCAGTATAATAAAAATGACAACACTAACCTAAATGATTTATTTATTCAATGTTATAACAATCAAATTATCAAAGGATTATTCTAAATTTAGAAAAAACAAAATTCACGTGGAGGAAAATTGTTCGTTGTTTGTCCTTCATTCTCAAAGAGGACCATGACATCAGGAAGGTGATGTCATGACTTGCAAGTGAACTGTATTTAAGTGAGGGAGGGCTGTGCAACATCACCAGCCTCACTCTCTCCACCTGAGCCATCTGGTACCAGTGGCAAGATACAGCTCAGGATGACTAGAAATGGCCCAGAATGTAGTGGGAGACCTTGGCCTTCTTAACCTAAGGTCTTTCCCAGATCTGAGTTTGACTAAGGCAACGCCCATTCAGTGATTAAGGCTAGTTAAGAAAGGAGGCAAAGAATGGTCTTTCAGAAGTAAAAAAAGAAAAAAGAAAAAAAAAGTCCCAAAAAAATTCAATCTGCAAGGGGAAGAATAATATGGTTTCTGGCCAAAACAGAAACAACTGCTATTTACACTCATGCTGAGCCAAGAGTGATTTGGGTCTAAGGCATGGTCCTTAAAAGAAATCTAGCCCATAAACCCCAAGATATCTTGCAAGGCTTCAGTAATCAAAATTTATGTTTCTTTGGGCAGAGCAGGTAAAAAGGTATGAGGAGGAACATACAATGACCTCAAGGAAAATATGAAAAAAAGTGGGAAGGAATAGGGCTTATAGTAATAGCAATCATGAAAATGATTTTATACTGGTTGAGAAACGGGAAAGTCAATCAGTAAAACATATTATGCACATGACATATGCAAACGAACATAGAAGTCCAGTATTCGAAAAATCTGAAGACACTTTATATTAGAGTAATAATTCTTTACTTGACAAACTGTTGGAAAAACTGGAAAGCAGGCAGGCAGAGACTAAGCACAGACCAATATCTCTCACGGTATAGTGTAGTCTCCAAATGACTACAGGACATAGAAATGAAGGGTGGTATCATAAACAAATTAGAGGAACAAGGAAGAATTTAGCTTCCTGACCTTTAGTTAGGGGAAGAATTCATGACCAATTGAGAAAAAAAGAGGATTGCGGCAGTAAGTTACTCTCCTCAAGGTCTCATTTCCATGATATATATGGAACCAATGCAAATTAAGAATAAAGGTCATTCTCCAACTGATAAGTTTTCAAAGAATGTAAACCGTTTTAAGAGAAAGTTAAGCTATCAATAGTCAAATAAAAAATATTCCAACTCACTAATAAATAACTAGCCACGTGTATTTAGTAAGAGCCTGTTAGGTGCCAGGAACTGTGCTAAGTGCTGAGGATACAGAGGCAAAAATCAGTTCCTGTTCTCAAGTTCACAATATAATTAATGGAGGAAACAACATGTAAAAACAATGTACAAAAAAGATGAAAACAGGATAAACTGAGTGCAGTCTCAGAAAGAGGGCATTAAGACTAAGGAGGACTGGAAAAGGCTTCTTACAGAAGGTCAGACTTCAGTTAAGATTTGAAGGAAATCAGGGAGGCCAGGAGGCAGAGATGAGGAGACAACATTCCAGGCAGTGAAAAAGCATGCAGTCAGGATATGGGGTATCTTTTGCAAGAAAGAGCAGCAAGGAGGTCAGTGTTATTGGAAAAATAGTTCATGGAAGGGAATAAGGTAGAAGACAGCTGGAAAGGTAGGAAAGAGCAAGGTTATGAAGAGCTGTAAAAGGCAAACAGAGGACTTCCTATTTACTGAATGGGGGAGAAGAAGAGTGACATAGTCAGACATGTGCTTTAGGAAGGTCACTTTGACAGGTGAGTAAAGCATGAGCTAGACTGGGTAAAGACTTGAGGCAGGGAGACCCATCAGAAGGTTTTTGCTATAGTTATGGCAAGAAGCAATAAAGACCCATGCTAGTGTGGTGGCAATGTTAGAGAAGGAAAGGGGACGTATATGAGAGATGTCACCAAGGTAGAAAAAAACAAGACTTGACAACTGAATGAATATGGAGGATTCAAGGGAGTGAAGAGTTGAAGATGACACCTATGCTTCAATTAAAGCAACTCTGAGGTTTTACCAAGAACATTTATGCACTTTTAGTGAAGCTGTGAATTCCTGACATTCTGAAAAGCAATTTGGAATTTTGCCCCCAAAATCATTAAAGTATGTTTACTCTCTAACCCAGCAATACCAATCCTAGGCCTATACCCCCAAAACATTAAAGGCAAGGCAAGACAACAAGTATTTATTAAGTACTTCTAATTTGCTAGACACTTTGATAAGCACTAGGGACACAAAAATACAAGCAAAAAAAGTAAGACAATTCCTGCCCTGATGGAGTTTACATCCTAATGGGGGAAGATAACACATATAAAAAAAAGCTAAAAGGCAGGGAGAAAAAGGAGAGAAGGTACCTATGTGGAGATAAAGTGGAGAAAGGAACTCAGAGAGTCCCAGAAAGAATAAAGTGATCTTCCTTAAATAGAGGTTCTAGAAAAAACTGACCTATCAGAGGAAGGGGCTGTAGGGCAAAGAGATCTTCCAGGGAGAGAAAACTGCTGGGACATGGTAGAGGATGATTTGAGGATAACATGTGAATTGTTTTAGCTTTCCAATATCCTAACAAAGCACAGCAGTCACACTTCATGTGGGAGACAGTAATACAGGTGACAGCTCAGCAAGCAAAGATCAAACAAGGATCTCATGCTGAAGTCTAAAATAGCTGCCAAGATAGAAGACTTCTAAAGACACACAGCTTGAATGAGTTTCAGTCAGGAGGAAGGGAATACAATGACTCCACTTCCTTTGTAAATGCCTTAGTTCTCTTATATTCTTTAAAGAATGGTGTGTTTATTATTCAATGAAATCTTGACCAGGTAGCATTTTTTAATTCAGTACAACAAATATTTACAGTGTAACAAAAAAAAACAAACACTGAATCTAAGGCCAGCAAACTAAGTTCAAAGTCAGCTCTGCCACTAAGCCATCATGAGACTTTGAAGCCACTGAACTGAACTACATGGCTTCTCAGGTCCCCCTAGCTCTAAATCTATGATCACATGAAGCTCAGAGATTGCCTCATCTAAACAGAAGCAATAATACTTGTTAATTCCCCGATCACTGAACTGTTATGAGGCTCAAATGAGATTAATATATGTAAAATATTTTTAAACTTTAAAATACTACATAGATGTAAGGTATTATTACTACATAAGACACTATTGCTTCCAGCTCACTGCTGTGGAAAGTGTTAGATCCGAAGTTAGAAGAGCTCAGTTCAAATCCTGGCTCTGCCCTTTACAAGCTCTGTGAACAAAGGCAAGTCACTTAACCTCTCTCAGTCTCAGCGGTTCATCTATAAAATGAAGGGTGACCTAGATAACCTCTGGGGGCCCCTGCAGCTTTAAGTCTGGGGTCCTCCAGGAGCTGATTATAGTTTACTAGAGGAATACAAAATGAAACCATGAATGAGAAAGTCCATTAAAGCAAACAAAGTGATATGTGAGTTAAGGAAGGGAATACTGGAAGGTGTTGACTGAGAATCAAGGGAGGATTAGTGGGAAAGGAAGATCCTGAATTGGGCTTTAAAAGATGACAAAAAAAACTAAATTTGAAAAAAAAATGATCTGAATTAGGAATTTACTTAACTCCTGCCTAGGCTTAAAATGTAGGATGTCTTACCCCGGCTTCAGAGACCTTTAAAAATGCTATTTTTAAATAACCCAAAAATGATTCCATAGGTCTCATGATGTTAACCACCTCCTGACAGGAAGGTGGATGGAGCCACTAAAGACAGAGACAGGGCCAATTCACACACACCACACACCACACACACACACACACACACACACACACACGTGAAAAAAAAGCACTGCTAATCCAAGGATAATTCCAAAGGACTTATAATGAAAAATGCTATCTACCGGAAGAGAAAGAATGGATAGAGTCTGAATACAGGTCAAAGCATACTTTTCTTTAACTTTATTTTTCTTTAGGTTGTGGGGTTTTTTGGGCAACATGGTGACTATGGAACTATGTTTTGCATGACTGCACAAGTATAATCTATAGCAAATTGCTTGCCTTCCCAAGGAGGGGGAGAAAGGGAGGGAGAGAATTGGGAACTCAAAATTTTTTTAAATGAATATTAAAAATTGTTTTCACATGTAATTAATAAAAAATTCAAAAATAAAAATAAAAACGTTACTGCCTTCAAAATCTGTTTCTGTCCTAAAGTAAGAGTTGGTTCCTTACAATGTCAGAGTAAGAAGCTAAACAAAAGGAATAAAGGGCAAACACAGGAGATTTTCTAAAAGGTTTCCAGAACACATAACTCCCTAGACCTAGGTAAACAGAAACAGAGGGGGAATAATGTCATATGATAGCATGACAGCTGATATGGCCATCCAACAAATCCCCAGGGAGCTAGTGGTTACACCCATTGAGGGAAAAAAACCCTCTCAAATATTGAGTTCTTAATGCAAGGACAGAAGGCGCACAAGGACTTAAGAAAAATAAGAGTCGAGTAATAAGTTATTGCTTATTTTATTGGGGGGCTCAATTTCTGCAGAGAAGCAAAGAAACAAGTGTTAAATTTTTATTCTCATTTCATAAACTTAAAATAAGCACAAACATGACTGCAGATTGGGGGTTATTGACATTTTTTTTTATGTCCTAGACCCTTATGGTAGTCTGGTGATGCCTATGGACCTCCTCCTCTAAATGTTTTTAAATGCAAAACAAAACCAAACTACATAGGATTACAAAGGAAACCAATTATATAACTGTTTTTCTATATTTCTACATAGAAATGTTACCAAAATATTTTTTTTAAAACAAGCTCAGAGACCCCAAAGAAACTCTGATCTAGATATTGAAAAGCTGAATAACGAATAGCTCAGAATAGCTTTCTCTACTACAAAGTTTTGTTGTTCAATCATTTAAGTCATATCTGATGCTTTGTGATCCCACTTGGGGTTTTCTTGAAAATGCTGGAGTGGTTTGCTATTTCCTTCTCCAGCTCATTTTACAGATAAGGAAATTGAGGCACACAGGATTAAGGGATTTGCCCAAGGTCACACAGTAGTAAGTATCTGAGGCCCAATTTGAACTCAGCAAGATGAATATTCCTGATTTTAGGACCAGCACACTAAATACTTTGCCCCCAAAGGGGAAGAGGAGACCTCCAGGTTTTTTTCCCTTGGCCGTGGGCCAATGTCAAGCTCCTACTTGCCAGGTTACTTAGCTGCTCACTCAACACTCTCCACGTGTATTGTCCTGTATTCCTTGCATAGGCAAGACTCACAACGAAGCCACAAAGGGCTGACTGAGACTGTAAAGAGTCAGAGATGTATCTGAAACCCTCCAGTCACAGCTGTCCTTACTAAGGATAAATCATTTTTTATATGGAGTCAGAGGAGAAATTAGAGGTAAAAGGAAGAAAGAGAAAAGGGGGAATCAGAGGTTCATTTGTTTTTCAATCAGCTTACTATTATATTTAACTTCTATATCTTTCTAATGTAATATGAGTCAAAATGGAAGAGAGAACTGAAGGTTCTGAGATGAGTTAAGCTCTGAGCAAAAACCTAAAAACAGAGTTGCATGTACTTCCACCTGACTCACCATGCCCCCTTCAAAAATTAATTCCTCAACAGTGTTACTAAGGAAAAACCTATTATGCTGCTATAGAGAAATTACAACATGAAACTGTTGTCAGTGAAACTGCATTTAGGGTTACATTTGGTGACTTCTCACAAAATTCCAGAGGGTGACCTAGATCAGAGCCTTAACTGTATAATAAGTTTCACAATATATGGAAACAAAGTTTAAAACTCACATTACTAAGTAGATTTTTCTAGAAATAGCACATTGGTGAAAAATCCAGATTTGTTACTACTTCAATAATGTTAAAATAATGACTCACATGAGTCCAATAGAGGCATTTTCTTCACTAGTGAAATGGCATCTCAAATTCTTTCAGTTTTTTTCCCATTTTCCCATTTAGCCTAGTAAAGTACATTAAACTATTAATTACAGCAAAAGAGAATCACAGAACATAAAATAGACAGTTTTGATTATAAATTTTAAAGATTTTAAAGATTTCAAATTTTAAAGATTTTAAAAAACTGCTGCCAAACTTATACGGCAAACAGATAACTGGGAAGAAATCTTTGCAGCAAGTTTCTCTGATAAAGGTCTAATTTCTAAGATATAAAAGAAACTGATTCAAATTTATAAAAATGGGAGTCACTGTCAAATTGATGGTTTCAAAGAAAGAAAAACAAGCTACTAAGCACCATATTAAAAAATGCTCTAACTTACTAATAATTAGAGAAATAGTGACAGAGGCAGGAGGTGAATCCAGGTCCTCTAACTCCAAATCCAGTGGGTTTTTTGGCTAGATTTGTGGTTCCTGAGAAGAACTGACATTCATACAGTACTTCTTAAGGTTTACAAATTGCTTGCCTCAGAACAACCATGTAAGGTAAGTAATGCTAGTATTATCCAATTTTTCTTCAACAGGTGAGGAAACTGAGGCTTCAAGATATTATTATATCTTTCCCACTGGCACAACTTTAAAATTTCAGGGTCAGGATTCAAATCCAGGTCTCCTGAATCCAAGTCCAAAACTCTTTTTCTTAAACCACAGTGCAAACACAGTTAGCTTTACTACTCTTTGAAGTACTAAGCTTTCATTCCTTGCCAGTAGACAAGTGGCAATATAAGAACTCTATAAGAAAACCTACACAGGCTTTTGAACACGATCAAGCAATGTAAAACGTTTCCCATTACAGACACTGGTGATGGGGAAACCAAAACTCCTGAAATGTCTGTTCCTACTTTGAGAATGATGCTTTGATTAAAAATGAATTCAAAAGCTAAGTTATTAAGATGTGTTGTTCTAATAACATTTTAGAAAGGTAAACCTTCCTCAGTTCAACACCTAGGTTGGAATAAATAGACCCCAAAAGCACTGACAGAACTTGGAAGTGACTGCTAAAATTTTGTTGGTGCCTACTAAACAGTCACACCAAAAAGAAGCAGCATCCTAGGCCTGAGGAAGAGCAAACAAGTATCTTGACGGTCAAAAAGGAGGAGACAGATGCCTGAGTTTAGATTTATGTCATCTGACAGTTATTCCTGGAAAAATTCGAAGACAGATTCTTAAAGGGATGAGGTTTATGAGTACTTAGAAAGGAAAGACTACAAGTAATCAGGGGTTAATTAAAGGGGTGGAAAGACAGGCCAGACCAATCCCATTTACTCTTCTGATCAAGTTATAGACTGTTTGGAATGACAGTGTACCCTAGTGGGGAAAGCACTAGTTCTACTCAGAAGTCATGGGTTTGAATTCTGTCTCTTGGACTTTAGTTTCCACACACCTGTAAAATGAGGGAGTGAGACAAGAACCCAGGAGCTTCTGTTTTTCCACAGTAACCCAATTACCTAAATCCTTTTGTTAGCAACCCCTGAGGCATCCTCCCCCAGAACTATAACCTGGGGAGGGGGAGAAGGTGCCTTCAACAGGTGTGAGTTCACACTTAAAACTACAACTTGAGAGCTCTTGACAGTGACTACCTAAATAGAGAGTAGATACAATTAGCTTGAATCAAAAGCATTACTAAAACAGCCCAGCACTTGTAAGCAAACATTCCTCTCATAAACCTTTCACAAATACCCAAAGTGCAAGTGGTCAGAGTAGGCATAAACACTTCCAACTGTAGTGAGACACATACAGGGAACACAGAGAGCTAAGACAACTGACACCTCTGAAACTCCCCTTAGCTACCATACCCGGGGTCTGATCCTCTCTGCAAGTTGAGTTAGTCCTCTGAATAGTTTGCTCAGTCCTGGTACCAGAGGTCACCCTCCTGGAAGCTGCTCCAGGCTGCATCCCTCTGCACAGAGAAATGTGTGCCTGCTCCCTCCTCAGGTGTCTCAACTGTGCTTCAAACTCTCCAGCTCTGAAGCCATCCAACTCCTCTGCCTGGCAAGCTTAGTTTTTTAAAGACTTCCGGGGTATGGCCAATTCTCACCCAACTAAGAGTTAGCTGACAGTTAAATTCAGAAAACTCCTGGGCAGCTTGTCTTCATTAGCATATTAATATCTCCTCTATTTGCCCCTTACTTTCAAGGATTATATTAAGGTGGGGGGAATAAAATCTGCCCTCTTTACTGCCAGCTCAATGATACAATTAGACAAGAAAATCAAAAAACTTTACGTGACATGAAGCTACATGAAGAGGCATATAGTATACACACCAAAGCAAGTGACAGCCCATTTCACTGCACCATGCCTAGTCAGGGCATCTGCAGGGGTTTGTCTAGATCTGGGTGCTACATCCTAGGAGACTAACAACAAGCGAGCGGGGTCCGGAGGGTAAGGGAACTAACTACTTACATCATACCACCAAGAAGATCTGTTAAAAGAAATAAAGTCGGTCAGCCTGGAGAAGGCTGGGGTGGGGAATAGGAGCACATTTACAACAGCTGTCTTCAAATATCTGAAATGATTACCATGTAGAGGAGGAACTGAACCAGCTCTATTTGGTCATGGAGGGCAAAACTAAGACCAGTGAGGCCAAGTTATAAGACAACAAATTTTAATACAAGAGAAAGCTTCCTTAAAACATATACACATAGAGAGAAATAAAAGTTACAATAAGTAGTGTATACTATGCTGTGTAATTATTACTATTCTGCAAGGAGCTGTTCCAA
Organism: Notamacropus eugenii; assembly: GCF_028372415.1. NCBI lineage: Eukaryota > Metazoa > Chordata > Mammalia > Diprotodontia > Macropodidae > Notamacropus > Notamacropus eugenii. The sequence goes on from NC_092876.1 coordinate 312,099,051, forward strand.
AAATAATATTGAAAGAAAAAATTAGAATGGCCTGGAATTAGGAAGTGCTACCTTAGGAGTTCCCTGTCACTAGAGATCCTGACTCAAAAGTACTCTGACCATTTGTCAAGAAAGAGAACTCACACTTTGGATGAGGACGAGACTTGATGACCTCTGAGGTTCTTTTCAACTCAGAGATTCTATTGTCTTACTTTTCATCCCTAGACAACTAACAATGAAAGGATAAAAGATTTAAACACAGTCTCAACATATTCAGGTTTAGTCACATGGGGGTGGGCATTTAGTCAAGATTTTTATAATTCAAGAACCTAGAATGGATGATACTCACTTTGAAAATGATTAAAATTAACATAATTCAAACATTATTACTACCCAGGGCTATTTTCAATGCTAAGCTTTTTTTTTTTTTTAGAAAAAAAAAAAAACATCTACTAAGAAAATTTCATGCTCACTAGCTTCCCCTCTACAATAAACTATTCTTCCTCCAAACTGCCTTATTTCTGTTCGGAGCACTACCACCTTCCCAGTCAGCCAGGCTGATAACCTAGCTACTATTCTTGGTTTCCTTCTCCTTTATCCCAAGAAATAATCAGTTGTCATGTCATAGTATTGTAGGATATAAAGCCAGAAGATGCCTTTGACAGAAGCTAATCCAATTCCCTCATTTTACATATGAGGAATTGAGTCCCAGAGAGGCTGGATGATTAGTCCAATGTCTCACAGGTAGTAAGTGACAGTTTGGAATGTGTCCATTCCACCTCAACTTTTCTCCAATCTGTCCCCTAACCTCCACTCACACTGCCACCACCACCTTCTTTCAGCTCTTACCTCTCCCCTCACTCTTCTTGCTTCCAGTCTCTCCTCTTTTCCCCAATGTTTCCAAAATTAGTGAGACCAACTCCTATATTCAAAAACCTTCCATGGGTGTCCTAACCATAGGACAACCTTTCCAACATAACTTCCTATCCGTCCCCCTTCATACATTCTACATTCTAGCCAAGGTGCCCCAAAATTAACATCTCATCTCTCTCGTTTCTGTGTGACTCACTGAATCAGACCTCTCTGGCTGGGATACACTCTCTCACCTCTGTCCCTCCCCTCAGAATCCTGGTCTTTCTTCAAGGACAGCTCAGGTGCTTCCACCTCCATGAAACCTTCCCTCATCCATACCACTTGGCTTCGGTTGTTAGTGAACTCCGGCTATTCCAATGACCTGGAGGCCTCCTCAACCCTACTCTACCAACAAGCATTTGAGAAGTGAATACTGTATGTCAGGCACTGCACTAGGTGTAGGGGTACAAAGTCAAAAATAACACAGAATAAGGAAATATAAACTCAGTGATAATTTTTTCTCTCCTCAGCACAGTGCTTTTCAAATAACAGGTAATTAAGATGTGTGGAACTGAATTTGGAATCTTAGTAAATGTCCAGAAGTCATTTAAGTGAAGACATGAAAGAGAGGATACAAAATAATTCCAATTCTAAAAGACCTAATTGTACGCAGCTTTCTCCAAGTTACCAGCTTGAGCTCTATTAATCAAGTCCTAGAAGACACCAAACATACACCAGGTCCCTACAGTAATATCTGCTTTGGGGTTTTTACCTGCAATCATCAATAACTTTAGGCCCCTAGTTTTACTCTGAGGCATCTAGGTGGCTCAGTAGATAGAGGGATAGGCCTGAAGTCAGGAAGACCTTAGCTCAAATCCAGCCTCAGGCACTTACTAGATGTGTGACCCTGGGCAAGATACTTAACTTTTGTTTGCTTTAATACACTGTAGAAGGAAATGGCAAACAACACCATTATCTTTGCCAAGAAACCTTCCTGGACAGTATTGTCCATGGAGGCATGAAGAGTCAGACACTAGTGAACAACCACAACAGATTCTTACCTAACTGTGGTCACTCTTTTGTCCTTTTCTCCTCTCAGGAACAGAATTATTTTATTTCAATTTAACCTTTGTTAAGTATTAACTGAGTGCAAGGCACACATTGGGGGAGGCAGAGAGAAAGAAGGAAAAAGGAGGGAAGGGAGAGAGGGAGATGGAGGGGAGAGAACAAACCTATTCTCAAAGAGCCTACTTCTACTACCATATTATAAAACATAACTTGATCTATAGGCACAGCAACAAACATGATGCATTCCCAATCTCCTAATCCTAAACAACAGCCTTGTGACACCATTATCAGGCAACTACAGACAAGGAACAATACAAGTGTTTCTATAGCAGCTTCAGAGCTCTATTTCAAATCTTGACAAAAGTCAGAAAATAGAAAGGTAATACATGATACAGGGAAAGGCTGCTGGGTTTTGATCAGAGGTCCTGGTTCAAATCCTGACTGGGACATTGTATGTCCTTGTGCAAATCATTGAGCTTCTTTGGACCTCAGTTTCTCAACAGATGACCTCAGAGTCCCTAATACGTCTGACTCTTATGATCCCATGTTCAGCTGATTTACTCCAGCACTGCAATTCAAACAACCAAGGAATTCTGCTCAATATTTGAGAGTCACTACCAATGTATTTAACAGCCTGAGGGATTCACAGTGCAATAGGTAGCATACTGGATTTGGAGACAGAAGACCAGGGCTTTTGAATCCTGGTTCTGACAATGACTAACTGCTTGTGTGATCTTCAGCAAATTATGTAATGTCCCTACACTTCAGTAATGCAAGGGTTAGACTAGGTGACCTCTAAAGTCCCCTGCAGCTGTAAATCTATGATCTTACAAACACAGAACACCTGACCTTCACATCCAAATCATCCTACTTAAAATAAGGACCACATATAGCAATGTGACACCTGTTTTAAGAAAACTGACCTCTACAGCATAGAGCCCCAAATATGGGGGAAAAATATTTCTATTCTAGCCTCAAGAAAAGAGGTAATAAAATAAAGTCAGCTTCTTCCCGTTCAGTCACTTTACTAGATAAACAATTATCTAAAGGTAGATGGATACACCATCACTCTGGAAGTCCAAAAATCTAATTTGCTCGAGAAGAAGTATATATCTACAATGCTTTATTTGAGTCTATTCCTTGGGAACAGAAAATGTGAAATTTTTTCAGTATTAAATTTAAAGCCCTTATAAAATAAAGATCCTCAAGGTGGGTGTGGAGAGGACACTCAGAAGTCAAGTACCGGCTGGGAAAATGCCCAGAAAAGGGGGGGAAAAAAATAAGACCACAGAAAGTTACTTTCTTGGTGAACAGATATCTCCTCCCTTCCTTTTTGGTGAGGAAAAACAATGCTTACCATCAGGGAAAGACATAGAAATCAAGGCTTCTGTATCCCAAACATCCAAAATTCAGTGGGCTCAGGCCATGGAAGAGCTCAAAAAGGATTTTGAAAATCAAGTTAGACAGGTGAAGGAAAAACTGGGAAGAGAAATGAGTGACATGCAAGCAAAGCATGAAAAACAAGTAAACACCCTGCTAAAGGAGACCCAAAAAAATGCTGAAGAAAATAACACCTTGAAAAATAGGCTAACTCAACTGGCAAAAGAGGTTCAAAAAGCCAATGAGGAGAAGAATGCTTTCAAAAGCAGAATTAGCCAAATGGAAAAGGAAGGTCAAAAGCTCACTGAAGAAAATAGTTCTTTCAAAATTAGAATGGAACAGATGGAGGCTAATGCCTTTATGAGAAACCAAGAAATCACAAAACAAAACCAAAATAATGAAAAAATGGAAGATAATGTGAAATATTTCACTGGACAAACACTGACCTGGAAAATAGATCCAGGAGAGACAATTTAAAAATTATGGGACTACCTGAAAGCCTTCATCAAAAAAAGAGCCTAGACATCACCTTTCATGAAATTATCAAGGAAAACTGCCCTGAGATTCTAGAACCAGAGGGCAAAATAAATATTCAAGGAATCCACAGAACACCGCCTGAAAGAGATCCAAAAAGAGAAACTCCTAGGAACACTGTGGCCAAATTCCAGAGTTCCCAGGTCAAGGAGAAAATATTGCAAGCAGCTAGAAAGAAATAATTCAAGTATTGTGGAAATACAATCAGGATAACACAAGATCTAGCAGCTTCTACATTAAGGGATCAAAGGGCATGGAATGTGATATTCCAGAAATCAAATGAACTAGGACTAAAACCAAGAATCACCTACCCAGCAAAACTGAGCATAATACTTCAGGGGAAAAAATTGTCTTTCAATGAAGTAGAGGACTTTCAAGCATTCTTGATGAAAAGACCAGAGCTGAAAAGAAAATTTGACTTTCAAACACAAGAATGAAGAGAAGCATGAAAAGGTAAACAGCAAAGGGAAGTCTTAAGGGACTTACTAAAGTTGAACTGTTTACATTCCTACATGGAAAGACAATATTTGTAACTCTTGAAACTTTTCAGTATCTGGATAGTGGGTAGGATTACACACACACACACACACACACACACACACACAGAAGACAGTGAATTGAATAGGGTGGGATCACATCTTTAAAAAATGAAATTAAGGGGTGAGAGAAATATATTGGGAGGAGAAAGGGAGAAATGGAATGGGGCAAATTATCTCTCATAAAAGAGGCAAGCAAAAGACTTTTTAGTGGAGGGAAAAAGAGGGGAGGTAAGAGAAAAACATGAAGTTCACTCTCATCACATTCCACTAAAGGAAGGAATAAAATGCACACTCACTTTGGTATGAAAACCTATCCCTCAATACAGGAAAGTGGGGGAGAAGGGGATAAGCAGGGTGGGGGGGATGATGGAAGGGAGGGCAATGGGAGGAGGGAGCAATTTGAAGTCAACACTCTTGCGGAGGGACAGGATCAAAAGAGAGAATAGAAGCAGTGGGGGGGAGGATAGGATGGAGGGAAATATAGTTAGTCTTACACAACATGACTATCATGGAAGTCATTTGCAAAACTACACAGATATGGCCTATATTGAATTGCTTGCCTTCCCAAAGGGAATGGGTGGGGAGGGAGGGATGAAGAGAAGTTGGAACTCAAAGTTTTAGGAACAACTGTCAAGTTCTGTTCTTGCTACTAGGAAATAAGAAATACAGATAAAGGGGTATAGAAAGTTATCTGGCCCTACAGGACAAAAGAGAAGATGGGGACAAGGGAAGGGAGGAATGATAGAAGACAGGGCAGATTGGTGATAGGGGCAATTAGAATGCTCGGTGTTTTGGGGTGGGGAGAGGGGACAAATGGGGAGAAAATTTGGAACCCAAAATTTTGTGAAAATGAATGTTAAAAGTTAAATAAATAAATTTAAAATGAAAAAAAATAAAAATCCGCTAAAAGGAAAAAATATAGCAATATTATCAATGGTGATGTGTACTGGTAACATTAACTAATATCCAGGCTGAACCACAACTACCTAAAAATGTTCTTATGAATTCAAACACAAAGGAATCCAACTGTGTTTTGACTGTCCATGGCCAAATAATGAAATGAGAAGACAACAAATAAAAAGAAATTTGGCCAACTTTCCTTGAACTCTGGTAGGCAATGAAATAGTTCCCGCAGGGAACTTACTGAAGTCTGGTCATTCAGATCACAAAACATTATGCCTTACTGAACTAGAAGAAGTTCTATATGGAAATATCCCAAAATATCTATAGTAATTAAATAAATGGCCATTTAGTACTTTCTGTATTTAAGTGATCAGATTCTCAATGGTAAGAATGACTACATCATTTGGAGATTTTGGACTTTCTGAGAGGCTGTATGGTTTGTTGATAAAGGGATGAAGAAGCAGAAAAACCTGAGTTTCAAAATACCACCTGACACAAGCTATGTGACATTGGGCAAACCACTTAACCCCTCTCCTTACCTGTAAAATGAGAATTGAACCTGATGACCTCTAAAGTTCCTCCCAGTTCTCTATTATCCTCTGAACCAGAGAAGCCAAAATTCAAGGACAACAAAACGCATACAAACTAAAGCTATCTGTAAAAAAACGATCAAAAAAGCTTCTTTTAAACTTAGAAACCCTATGAAACACAAACTCCGTAACGTATAACTGCAAATCACACATGCCAAGTTTTATCAAAATACCATGTGCCCATCAAAAAAAATTTCTAAAGGATGTAAGAGACCCAAATGATTACTCTTTAGTTCATATCAGTTAGGAGCATGGCATGGAAGGGTCAATACAATGAACTCTAAGAAATACTATGCTACACTGCTCGAGGTCTCTCATTTGTGATTGTTCCACAGACACTTCCAATACCACCAATATGGATTATATCCACGACTAATTTCTCATTCAGTTCTCATTCAAAAATAATTTCTCAAGCATGTTACAACATCATGTTAAATACTCTAAGGGATATAAAGAAATACAACACATCCCTAACTTCAATGAATTTACTATCTAGTCAGTTTAACCTTCTTTCCACATCACATAGAGTAAAAGTTAAACAACAATACAAGATAGTAATTAAGTACCAAATGCACTCATTAAAGAGTAGGAAAATTCAGAACAATAAACTGAAGTGGTAAAAGAAGACTTGGGGGAGGACCGATGGCTTGAACTGGGCTTAAAGAAAGGACAGGAAAAGAATAAAGATATATGTGTTCTCTGGACAGGGCAAACAGTAGAGGCACTACTGAAACAGGAGATGTTATACTGTATTTATATACTATGTATAATAATAGCAACTTTACCTGTTAGCTTGGGATAACTATGCGATAGTATGGGAGAACAAAATTAGAGATAGCTGTGCTCTGACATGGGGACTTCATCCCTTATTAACTTTCAGAAATGTCTATTTTACTAAATTAAGACAAAGCTTAACAGAGAGAACTTCAGAAAAGGAGCAGTTTTAATACAGGCAAACATCTTTAAAAGACTACATTATTGTTTATAGACTGAATTCAACTGTTCTTCGTCAGGAAGGGCACCAAACAATCCAAGCTCTGTCCACAATAGGACCTTGTTACCATGTCTGAGGGACAGTTTTCAACAACTGCTAAACACATTCATAACAGTTTGCCTCTATCCATAACAAAGACACAAACTACATAAAGACGCTCAATCAAAAGCTAGTCTAGTAGAGTGCTACAAATGTTGCAAAACTGTTGCAGTCTGGAAATTTAATGTACATTCTAGATGTACAGAATATGAAAGTAAGGTGGATGCCCAATTAACTCTACCTGAGTCTCTGACAAAATTTAAGGCCCTTTTCATTAATTACTGATGCTTAAAATATATACAGATTTGAATATTTAATTGTTCATGTAAAGTCAATTCAAACATTTGTTAAGCACAATTTATACATGCAAGGTCAACAACCCAAGCGGAAGAGCTAGTGAAGCATCACAGATAAATCAAGATCAGCTAACTTTACAGAGATAACTCAAAATACATGTCACTAAGAAAAATGGTGGGCTAAGCTCCCTCACAAATCTAAATCAAGATGATATTTCACAATAATAATACAAAGGCAGGCAACCTAAGTTTAAAACAAAAACAAATAACCCTATACATGCAATGCCAGGAACAAATCCTGAGAAGGTCAATGACAAAAAGCTTCCACATAATACCAAAATATTTACAGCGGTCCTTTTTATGACAGGAAAGAACTGGAAACAAAGTGAATGCCCATAAATCTGGCAACTGGCAAATTGTAGTATATGAATATAATGGAATATTACTATGCTTTAAGAAACAATGAATACAATGGATACAACAAGCATAGAAAGATTTAGAAGAGCACATGTAAAATGAATGTAAATCTAAGTAGCAAAGCCAAGAAAACTATACATTACTGCTACAACTTAAATTGAAACATCAACAATCACAAAACAATCAAAATTAAATGTTACCAAAGTAAAAAGAGACTGGGGGACGGAAGAGGGGAGACACAGATATGGAACACTTCAAGCATCATCAGATTTTTAACTGATAAATATGGTGGATTTTTTTTTCTTTTCTTAAAAAAAATTCTTTGTTGTAAGTGATGACTCGTGGAAAAAGGAATACAGGGGAATTCAGGTGACATAAAAATAAAATATATCAATTAAAATGTATTATTTTACAAAAATAAACTGTACAAGATGAAAGCTCTGGACTGGCAATAAATAGTTCACATGAGGAAAAATAAAGGTCAGTTTTAGCTCATTACAAGTTCACTGTGGAACTACACTGTGCCATAGTTTGGGAGGAAGAATTGTATAGAAGGTACAGTGGAAAAGTCAGAAAAGTTGTTTCTAGTATGAACTCTGGTACTTCCTGGCCATGTGTTCTTGAGCAAGTCATTTAACTGCTTGGGCCTTCAGTTTCCTCATCTGTGAAATGGGGATAACACATGCTACATCTACCTTATACAGAAAAGGATCATATTAGTAAAAACATGGCAAAGTACTTTGGAAACTGTAAAGCTCTACACAAATATAAGCTATTATTTCTAATCATAATGTTCACATTAATATCTTAATAGGTTTTATGTATCTCATCCCATCTTATATGACTAATAAGCACTCACAGTGCAATAGAGCCTTAAGTTTTACAAGGCACCTTCACCTTCAGTCCTCTGAAACAGGTAGCATATTATTATACCCATTTTACAGAAAAGAAAACAGGATCAAGGAGACTGACTTACCCATTATCCCAGAAAATATCTAAACCAAGTTATCCTAACTCTTAAGAGCAGAACTCTTTCCATTGCCAATACAGACTTTTTAATTGGAGTAATACAAGCATGGTGCCCAGATCACAGGAAATAATGGTCCTATCATACTTATACTCTAAAGTCATTTTAACTCTTGGTACCACTTTTTAAAGAAGGACATTTAAAAATAAAGAGTTTTCCAGAGAAAGATTATCAAGAAGGATCACAGATTTAAAGCTGGAAGGAACCTCAGAGGTTATCAAGTCTAATCCCTTTATTTGACAAATAAGGAAACTGAGGCCCAAGTGAGTTGACAAAGGTAACGATAAATGTCAAACGCAGAATTTGAGCTCAGGTCTTTGTACGCCAAAACCAATGCACTTTCCACTATATCATGCTTCTTCACTAAGGTGAGAATGGTTAATGTATCCAGGGAGTAGAGGTCACAGTAGGAAAGTGATGTAGTAAGAATATATTTGAAGGGCTATCATTTGGAAGCAGGAATATATGTTTTGTGTTACACCTTCAGAGAGAAACCAAAACCAATTGGCAAAAATTTCAGAGAAACACTATTTGGTTCAATGGAGTCTAACAATGAAGGTTGTTCAACAATGGAAATGCCTGAGGAAGTAGTGAACCCCTTCTCACTAGAAGTCCTCAAGCTGAGGTAAAATGATCATCTCTCAAGGGTGTGTACGTGACATGGTAGGTGGGTCTAAAATACCTTTAAGTTCCTTTCCAGCCCTAGGGACACTAAGAATGGTTCATTTTCACAAGTTACCTATAGATGAGGCAGACACACACGTGTGTATATATGTATGTGTATGAAATAATTTTATATATTTAATTCAACACTTAAAATCTGAGAAAAAAAGAATCTTAGATCCCATTCCCATTGTCTAGAAAATGTTTCAGCTATTTATTTTTCATTGTTTGTTTCTTCTATCAGCTTCCATGAGAAAGGATCTGTTCCAGTTTAACTTTACAATTGATCTCACAATTATCACAAGAGCTTTAATAAATAACTCTGAGTCCTATATTTGAATTGCCTTATATGGCTAAGCATTTTGCCATTAATGATATTAATGGCCTTTTTTATGTGCAATTATAAACTATGAATTTAAATAACAGTTGTTCACTACAATCTCTCTGAGACCTCATTAAATCAAATAACTAATGAAGGTGTTATTACTGAGAATCTATTTTTTTCCCCATTTTACCACACTGAATACTAGTGGATATGATAGTTAAGATCATTCTGTTAACTAACCTTAACTAAAAACCTAAATCTAAAACCAATGATCAAATCTAACCCTTTTCAATTATGTCTTATCAACTAAATATTCTTTGGAGAAATCATTTCCTTTTTACCTCCCTATGAAACCACATAGGAAAGGCATTAAAATTTGCATGAAAAAACTATCTGTGTACATTAGGTTTAATAATGGTTTCTTAGTTACTGAACTATATTTGGCCAGATCTACTGAATTACTAAAGCATCAAACATAAAGTTTTATGGCTTCAGAGTTTTACATACAACTAATCCAAAAAACTTTTATCCTGGTCCTTTATTTATATGAATAAGCTTGAGTTTAAAGGTTAGTGCCAAAGACTATAATGCTAGGAGACCTGGATTCTCAGTCTCAACTCTAAAATAAATTTACTGTGTAAATTTAGCCACCTACTACATCTGCCACTTCAGTTCTAACAGGCTGATGAAGTATTTGACACCTCCCAACTTCTAAAGAGGGTATTATTAGTTTATTATTAGTGAAGAAATGTAAAAGTTTGTGCTAAAAGTCTCTAAACAAGTTACTTTTACACAAACACACATACACATGACTTTTTAGTCTAGAATCTATTCCACTTAGATTAGTCAACAACAGAAAATAAACTGCAGGAGCTGAGGTTTGAGAAACAGCTGCTAAAGAGGCACAATCACATTCTTACAGGGATTATATGTAACAGCCTACCAAATTTAGATCCTTCTTTGGAAATGCTACACATGATCAATTTTCTGTAATTTATTCAATAAATTGTTATCAATCACTTTTCTTAGCTGTCACTGGGATAAACTGCTACGCCCCATTTTAATGATGAAAAAATTAAGGTACAGAACAATTAAGTATATTGTACAGGGTCTCTCTGCCAGCCTAGGCAAAAACCTGAATTGGAAATGGCCTGTGTGGCATCTGCACATGGTAGGCACTCAAAAATATTTCTTGGTGAATCCCACAGGATTAAAGCCTTTGCAGTTCACATCGTTACAATCCACAGAAAATAAAAAATAAAATAAAAATTAATTTTTGAAATGCTTTATGGGTTCAAAAGTCTAACAGAACAACTGCCATTTCAGTTCATGAACTGGCTCACTGGCAGAGCTATTATTACAGAAATCATATTTTACTTATCCTTCAAATTTTTATTTCAGGGTTAAAAAGATATCTGTAAAACTGCATCACTGAAAAAACAATCATCCATGTCACAGCAGCTCAGAAAAGAGAGAGCACAATCCAATTAGCCCCATTGTACCAAGCAAGACTAGCATCTATGATCACACTGATCTCAGACCTGTTCTGCAAATATGAAGGAATAACAAAGGCAAGTTGAGAAGGCAACAGAAGGCTTAACTCAGCAGTTCTCCAGTTTTCAGGATTTCATTAAGATCCTACGGGGGAGGAGGCTCATGAGGGGCTCCAAAGACGAAAGGGGCCCAGCCCATCCCGCCCGGCCAGGTCTGCTTTGTCTAGCCCGGTTTCACAGCAACCCAGGCTCCCCGACACTTCCCTCCGGGTCTTTCTTCACATCACTTCCACCGAGTTGTAGTCTCCCCTCCCCCCACCCCTCCTTGCGCTCATTTCAAACCGAGGATGATCCCGACTCTCCTCGGGGTGGGAGGGTCCGCTGGGGTTCTTGGACTCGGTGCTAAGAAGGGGGCAAACACAAAGCCACCAGGCAGATCCCACAAACCCTGCAGGCCCCCCCCGCCTCTCAGCATCCCTCCGCACGCCAGCTCCGCAATCTATCGAAGATCCAAACAATGCAACCTGTCTCCCCCTCGCCCCCCCCCATCACACACACACTCACTCGCTCCTCTTCCATCTTCCACCAGCAGGGCTGGGTTCCTCCCCTCCACCCCCAAGTGCATCCGACAGCTGAGGAGGGAGCGCTTCGCAAACACGCGCACACGTACCCCGGGGGTCCGCGGCTAGTCGCGGGGAGGGGGGAGGGGGGGCCACTTCCAATCTCATCAGCCCCGACGCGGCTCTTACTGCATTACTTGGCGGTGGCGACCGCGCTGCCGCTGCTAAGCTGGTTTCTTCTCTCCTCCTCCACCCCAATGAGGCTGAGGAGCTTGGTACAGGGCAAAAAATAAAAGGCTCAGAACGCATGCGCGGCGATGCCTGGGACCGGCGCGCCACCCGCCCCCCCTGCTGCTCCCCTTTTCCCCCTTTCCCTTACGGAAGGCCGCGTCTGACCATAGAGAGGAGCAAAAACGAGGACCGCTCCTGAGGTGCCGCGTTACGCATGCGCCAAGCTGGCGCCTAAATCGGTTATGTTAGTGGGTGTGGCTCCCGCCCCTTTTGCCTTCTCATCCGACTCAAACGATGACCCTCACGGGGACCCGTAGAGCAGATACTTTACCCCCCCAAAGAAACTGAGTGATGCAAAGCGCATAATAACGAGGAGAAAGCAAAGCCAATGCCAGGCTCGGGAGGGAAGGCAAGGGTGAGAGGACGGTGGTCTCCAAGCCTCCGAAAACAGAGGGCACAATCAGGGCAGAAAAAGAAAGGGGTGGAGGGAAGGTCCAAGGAAAACGAGTCCGACCGCTTACTTCCTTCCGGGCGTGGCCTAGGCTGGCGGAAGGCGCCTTTCACTTCCGCTTTTCAGAAGCGCCTTTTGTTTCCGGGTTGTAGGCGGGTGGCCTGGGTTGTGGGGCGGCAGGGAGGGGTGTGTCTTAAAGAGGCTAGTGGCCTTGTCGAGGTGAGGAAGGAATACGCGGTGCCCTGTCCCTGGGGGCTACCCCGCTTTCTGTACGTGATCAGCCACCAAGGGATAAAAGGCCGGATTCTTCCCTCCTCGCCAGTTTGCGTAAACAGTCCGAAAATCCCTGACGCCTTGTCGCGCGCCCTCCCACCCCCCGCGGCCAGCGGCCTGTCGCCCTCCGTCCCATCCTCCCTTTCTTCGAACGCCTCCCGGGAGCTGGACGAGCGACAGTCTGGGGCCGGCCGCCGGCATCGCGGTGACGCTTCCCGGGCATCCCAGCGTGGGAGCCCCGCAGCAGCCCCGTGAGGCCTCGCTCCTCCTGACCCTTGTTTCCCGGAGGAGCACGTGTCGGCCCGTCGGCGGTCACCCGCGCAGCGCCAGGAAGTCAGCCAGCCAGCTCTCATTATGGCCCTGTATTGCTGGGGATGGCACCCGAGAGAAACTACCGCTGTCCGGAGAGAGCTTGTCAGAGAGGCCAGTGCGAACAGAGCTCTGCGCAGAACTGGGAGCGAGGAGACGTCAAGTAGAGCTTGAGCTGAGCCTCGAAGGAAATCGGGGCTTGGGGCTTGGAAGACAGCCAGGGCAAAGGGCCGGAGAAGGAAGCTGAGGCCAGCTGGAGTGCCTGAAGCCGGGTGATAGATTGTGATTGGAGACTAGATATCAGGAGACATCCTGTTTTCCCGATCATGGCATAGCAACAATCTTTTGCTCTCACCTTCTGGTAGATGCTGTCGTGAGATGTACTGTTTTATGTGATATGTGTAATGATTTAGATTTGTCGGAGCTTCCCTGTTTCCCAGGAGATCCTGATCTGAGACTTGGGACTGCATTCACATGAATCAATGTGATCAGTCCCACCTCCTGACATTGAACAATCCCTGCGCTTGTAACTCCTAAATGAACTGTCCCAGGTGCCGCACTCTGGTTCCTGCCACGCTAACGCTGGTTCTGTACTCTGCTGAAGAATCACAAGGTTCAGCAACCCTTAAGATTTGAGACAGTCACAAAGCTCAGCGATTCTACGAACTTAGAGACTGTTCCCACAGGATCCAAGAATACCAAGAGCCACTGCTCAAGACCTGAGGATGGCTGTGTTGAGTCCTGCCTTTTTGTGGTTTTCATGCTTAAAAACTTTACCTTGCCACAAAAAGTAAGCCCTCCTTCTCAGAAAGGCAGACTTGGGTTTGCAAGCATTTTCCTCACTTTGAAATTAATCTTCTGTTTGATTCCTGACTCTCCTATCTCTGGCCTGCTGTATTTGGCTCCAGCCATCCACAGGTTAGAGACTGGTTCCAATCTGGTCTGGTCTGATTAACAGTTATAAATGCCAAACTGAAAAGTTTTGATTTGATCCTAGAAATAATAGACAGCCCTTGAAGTTTATTCGGCAGAGGGGTAACAATGGTCAGACCATTGTTACCAAAAGAAAAATCACTTTTATAGACAGCTATGTGGAAGATGAATTGGAGTGGGGAAAGGAGAGAGGTAATGAGAACCTGAAAAATGACAGTAGCCATGTTAGTAGAAAGGAACATATGGTAGAGATATTGTAGTGATAGAGATAATGAGATTTGGCAATTGATTGGATATTTGGTGATTTAAGAGTAAGGAAATAATGATGACTCCAAGATTTTGAATCTCAGTAACTTGAAGGATGTTGGCATGCTCCACAGAAATACCAAAGCAAAGCTTGATTTAGGGGGAAAGATAAGTTCTGTTTTGGACATGTTGAGTTTGAAATAGGACATACTGTTCAAAATGTCTTAACAGGCAGTTGTTGAAGTAGGACTGGAGTTCAAGAGCCTAGGGCCTAACCAAAAGTCATCTGCATAGGAATGATCATTAAATCCATGAGAGTTGATGAGGTCATGAAATGAGGGAGCAGAGAAAGGGCCCTTTGTAAAGCTTTGGATACACCCACAATTAGCAGGCTGGATATGAATAACAGTCCTGCAGAGGAGAGTGAGTAGGACTAGTCAGGCAAATAGGAAGAGAACCAGGACACAGCAAATTCATGAATACCCAGAAGGGAGAGAGTATTTAGGAGGAAAAAAGTCATCAACAGCAGTTGCTGGGTAGATCAAGAATGATGAGAATTGAGAAAAGTCTGTAAGACTTAGCAATAAGAGATCCTTGGTAACTTTGGAGAATTGAGTAATAAGGTTGAAAACCAGATTGCAAAGGGTTGAGAAATGGGTAAAAGCAGAGTAAATGAAGAGCTTCCAAATAGATAGCTTTCTGGAGGGGTTTATTTATGAAATGGAGGAATACTATGGCAGGATAGCTTGAGAGGATGGTAGGGTCAAGTCAAGGATTTTTAATGATGAGGGAGACCTGACTGTGTTTGTAGACAGCAAGGAATGAATCAGTTAATAGGACAAGAATATAAATTAATGAGAGAGAGTGAAATGATTCTAAGATTGCCTTTGATTGAAGAAGGGCCACTTGTGTCAAAGACACAAAAAAGGAGCAATTTGGAATGCTCCCAAGGAGTATTGAGATCTAGTGAAGGGGAGAAGGAACTTAGGGTAAATTGTCACTGTGTCGAGGACAGAGAACAAACAATATACCAAGATCCTTAACTGATAGTGTGACAGATGATGTGGAAGGCTTGAGAAAAGAGAAGGTTTGGAATAGTCTCATTGAGGGATGAGATAGAAAATCTATTAGAAAGCAGTAAAAATATGGCTTTGCTGCAATGAGTGCTGAGTTCAGCTTAGATAACATAAATTTGTAGTGGCCCAGTCAGCATGGTTATGTGACTTCTTCCACTTCTTTTCAGCAGCACTGAAGGGGGGGCATAGGAGGCAGATGGTGGGAATAATTCATAATTGGGCTTAGCAACACATGAGACAAGAGTGAAAATGATTTCAAAATTGAACTTGTTGACTATAAGTGGAAATTGAGGAGGGAGGAATATGAAGCCCAAGCAGAGATGATAGCCTAGAAAAGTATTGGACAGGGTGGAGGAATTGGAGGTCACAGTGAGGAAATAATAGATAGATTTAAGATGTGTAAGGTATAAGGAGAAATAGAATGATAATTTATGATAAGGTAAAGGAATTTCAGAACAATGCCTCTTAAGGAATAATGAGGTTTGGCATGACAGCCAAAGTAGGACAGTGAATAGAATGTTGGACCTAGAGTCAGGAAAACCTGAATTCAAATCTGGCCTCAGACACTTGCTAGGGAAGTTATTTAACCTTGACTTCCTCAGTTGTAAAATGAAGGTCATAGTAGTACCTACTTTGTAAGACTGTTGTGAGGATCAAATGATATATTTAAGTACCTGGCACATGGTTGATCCTTAATAAATGTTTGTCCTTACCTTCCCTTAGAAGTCATCTAGTCCCACCACCTTATTTTATATATTAAAAAACTGAGTCCTGATGAAGTTGTTATTTATTCAAAGTCACATAGGTAACAAGTAGCCCAGAAGTGATCTGAATTCAAGTTCTCTGATTCCAAATCCAGTGTCCACAGGGTTTACATAGGAAACAGTCTCTACCTTTAGGCTTAGTCATGGCATCATAGAATTTGGAACTGATAGAGATCTTAGAGGTCATCCTGTCTAGTTGGAAATAAAACATATAGTACAGAATAATATATGGTAAGTAGTATTGATAAAAGGAAGTCAATAAAAATAATTCATCACTAAGCATAATAAAAACATTGTACAAAACAAGGGAAGTTAGCATCATTTGCTATATTCTACACCAATAAGTCCCATTTCTGAAGTGTTATACTCAATTCTAGGAACTATGTTTTAGGAAACACATTGAAAAATATGAAGCATGTCCTGGAAAGAACAAGCAGAATGGTTTGAAGATTTGAAACCATGCCATACAAAAACTATAAGAAATTTGATGGAGACAAAAGGAAAAGATACCATGTGAAAAAATTGATCTTGTTCTGCTTGGTCCAAAGGACAAAATTAGAAACAACGGACAGACATTTCATAGAGGCAGATTTCAGATAAATATAAGTTAAGTCGGTAAGCATTTATTGAGTGACTACTACGTGCCAGACACCATTCTAAGCTGAGGATACAGAGAAAAAGAAAACAAAACAGTCCCTACTCTTCAGAAATTCACAGTCCTTTGGGGGAAACAACATACAAACAACTATGGACAAAAAAGATATTTAGGTGATAAATTGGAAATAATCTCAGTGGGAACGCACTAAAATTAAGGAAGCCTGCTCAAGTCACTTAACCCTGTTTGCCTCAATTTCTTCATCTATAAAATGAGCAGGAGAAGGAAATGGCAAACCACTCCAGTGTCTTTGCCAAGAAAACCCCAAATGGGGTCATGAAGAGTTGAACACCATCATAACACCAACAACAATAATACATTTGAAATAATTACCACAGTACCTGCCCTTTAGGAGTTCACAATCTAAGCAGTTCAGACAAGATAAAGGAGGATGAAAAGATTTTCAAGTGTTTTAAGTATTTAAGAAATTAAAGGGCAACAAAACTCTATTCACACAAGATAGTAAAATTTGACAAGTTTTGTTCCTTTTGTGTCCTGTCTGAATTTCTCCCATCAAAGAGAAAAATTGGAAATAAGTGATGAAAGGGTAAAGGCAAAGGGGAATCAGGACAGGCACTATATTTATCTCTGTTGTTTATGCTTCTGTATTCATTATTATTATGTTTTAGAATATAAGCTCTTATTGCATTGTTTCCCAGCCTTTTACAATCCATAAAACCAGTGAGCTTACTGAGACACATTAGAGAAGAATATTCCATCTAGTCATCCACAGCTCACCAGTCCACAACTCCCATTTCTGGTCATTATGTGTCTAGATACATACATATGTGCATTAATTACATACCAGTACCCTTCCTCTTAAATCCACCCCCCATTATAATCACTAAAATTGGTTAAGGGAATTAATGTACTCCAAACATACAGAAATTTCATCTGAGGTAAATCAAAATTTCCTGACACGTTTGAGAAAAAGTCCTCAAGATAGGGTGGGTGTCTGCATTGCCTTGTACCATGCCTAGCCTAGCAATGGGCATTTAATAAATACTTTTTTGATGATCATGAAGCAATAAATTTTTCTGGGCCCACCCTTCCTAAGCATTCACTACTCCTAATGCTCTCTCTACCCAGTACCCCAGAGTAAGCATTTATTACTCTGTTTGAATGTAATGGCAATATGTTAACATTTTTTTCCTTCTATTCCATTGCATTTCTCTTCCATATTTATCCTCTTCTTTGACATCCTTTAGGTCTACCTGCATCACTATTGTCTTTTTACTTTTCATGTACTCTGTTCCAGAAAATTGACCTAGTTTATATTTCTCATATGACATTCAATTTCCTATGTCCATGCCTTAAAACAGGTCATTCCCCACTCCTCTGTACTCCACATGCCTGGAATGCTCTCCCTCTTTACCTATGCTTCTTGGAATCGCTATCACTCTTCAAATTTCATTTTAAGTGCCAGTCTGTCCCTGAGTTGGTATCTTCCCAATTACCCCAACTTTTCATTTTGTATATTATCTTCCACTATTAGATAATAAGCTCCTTGAGGGCAGAGACTGGGTTTCTAGTGCTTAATAAGCATTTATCGTTTATTAACTTGAACTTCCACAAGAGACCTTTCTAATTTTCCCTGTTGTTGGTGCTCTCACTTATGCTCAAATTGCTTTGTGTTGTTATGTATTTTATATTTATTTGTCTTGTGTACATATTTCCTGCCATTAACTTGTTTCTTGACAGTAAGGACTTTTTTTGTCTTTGTATCTCTTAAGACAGCATAATCCTTGGAACTTGAAAGGCCCTTAATAAATGGTTATTGAATTGAATTAAATACCTGGTCTAAGTCAACGGTCTTTCCTATTTTTGTTTTACTTAGTGTCATTTTTACTTCCTCATGCAGCTCACCTAAGACTGTAATGTTAAAGTCCAAATGGGGAGATCCCCTGTTGTTAATGCAGAAAGGCATTTGTTATAGAAATATTTATATATTTTAGGAAATGATGAGAACATCCCTATTGAGAACTATTCTTTAATCATTTCCCGTTTTTTTGTGTGTGTCAACAGCTTGTGCTCAGAGGGGATGTGTTTTAACTGTATTCCATATCTTCTAATTTTTTCTCTTATTTTTATCTTTCCTCTTACAAGTCCATAAATAGCTAATTAAGTCTGGCTACATTTGCACAGAAGTCAATGAGTATTAAAATATGTATTGTGATTCCAGAGGACCAGTGACAGAGCATGGTACCTATACCCTGACAGAAAGGTAGTGGATTCAGTGTGCAGAAGGAGAAACAAATTTTTTGAATGTGACCAATACATGATTTTTTTTTTTTTGCTTGACTATGTGTGTTTGTCTTTTTTTTTTTTTCTGGCAGGGGAAGGGGAAAGTTAGAGGGAGAGAAAATAGATTTTTGTTACTTGAAAATTTTTAAATTAAAAAAAAATCAGTGATTCAGAAAGTAAACTGTTTTGTTCAAAAAATATGGTATGTGCTCATTTAATTTGGAACATCTTTTAAGTCCTTCACAAACTTTTTTATCCACCTTACCCTCTACAGTAGATAATTGACATGTGTTAAACTGAAGTTATCTAACCCTTGTTAAATTATCTTTTTTGCAAATACTTATTGTGAGTTCTGCAATACAAGATAACCAATGTCCCATGAAATTATGTTTCTTATTGCCCTTGGATAAAAGACCAGCCCCTCTACTTTCCCTTCCAAAGAGAACCTATGAGCTATTCTTCCCTTTGGCTACAACTTACTTTTATCTTCTGAATTCCTCTGTATTAAGAATTCAGTTCTTCAGTAGTATGATGATTCATTGTTCATTGGTTAAGGGATACAAATTTTAAGTATCAATTTAGCATTTCCTGAGACTTAATGTTTACAGATAGTTCAAAAATCATGTAAAAAAAATTTTTTTGTCTGTCCTGCCACTGTTACTGCATAAATGGAAGGAGGCTACACACTGCTCAGGGCCATTTTTGTATTTTCCTTTGTTTCTTGAGTTGCCATGGTCAGAGAATTTGTCACTAAAGCATCTCCATATGTAATTAGATGATGGGAATGGGTGAATTTAATTCAGGTGATTATAACATATATTCGACTAAAAAAGTGATAAGCCTCTCCATGTTTAACTAGATGATCTTCAGAAAGTTTTTCCAGTACTATAGAATGTAATAGAGCTTACAATCATCTGGCATGATCTTTGTAAATCCAGGGTCAACTCTGTCATAAAACAAATACTATAATGAATTATAAACAGAATAATGATCTAAATATAAAAATTCATACCATAAAAATTAGAGAGGGATGGAAGACTATTTTTCACAATAGAGATAGGGGAAATTTTATTAACAAGTTACAATCTAGAATAAATAATAAAAGAATTTTACTTACACAAATTAAAGAGCTTTTGTATAAATAAAAATAATGCATCCCAAATAAGAAAAGTCATAGACTGGGGAGAAAATATTTGCATTAGACACCTCTAGTAAAAGCAACATCCTAAGGCTATAGATAAATGACACAAATGTATAAATGTGATTCATAAATCAAGGAATATGAACAAGCAGTTCTTAAGAAACTTGTCAGCAAAAAAAAACAGTTCATAATCATACCTATGAAACTGATATAGTTTTTAAAAATGGCCAAGTTTAATAAGAAGTAGGCCTGAGGCCAGCACTCTTCTAGTTTGGGTTTGGTGTTAGGACAAAATGAAACATTGTAGATCGTTGAACAGTTACAGAAAGGACATTTACTTAGCCCTACCATAAAAAGGATGTGCTACAAGGTAGACTTAGCTTCGTAGATATAGCCCTACTTCATCACCATATGGAAATAGAACCTCATCTCTTGAGCAGGTTAGGGTGTGATGATTCCTGTTGTCTTCCAGCAACTACAAAGTCTGAAGGGCACTAATTTCACATGGGTGGGACTTTTTATGTCCATAGGTGACCAGAAAGCTGT
Organism: Notamacropus eugenii; assembly: GCF_028372415.1. Taxonomy (NCBI): domain Eukaryota; kingdom Metazoa; phylum Chordata; class Mammalia; order Diprotodontia; family Macropodidae; genus Notamacropus; species Notamacropus eugenii. The sequence continues at coordinate 312,119,579 of NC_092876.1, forward strand.
ATCAGTACAGCCAGAGACTACCAGAAAGTTTTATCAAGGGAAGCCTAACTTGAGCTTTGCACTACTCTTGGGCCAATCAAGTTCTAGCTTCACCTTTTAAAGAAAACCAGCCTAACCCATGTGTGTAGGGGAGGAGGGGAAGGAGATAAATGTAGAGAATCAGTAGATAATGGACCTAATATAATCTCACTATGGGAAAATAGCTATATACCACTGACAGAGCTATGATTTGATTGTACCATATTTGAAAGCAATATGGAATTATATAATATAAACATGGGAAAAATTGCCATGTTCTCTGACCCAGCAATCCCCCTTTTAGGGTTATATACTAAGAACAGGAAGAAAGGACCACTTTGGGCTGCAAAGTATATAATCAATCTAATTTCGGTATTGACCATCTGGAGACATCCCTGTGTACAGTCACATTTTGTGTTGTTGAAAAAGAATTTTTGTTATGACCAGCAAGTTATCTTGACAAAACTCTATTAGTCTCTGGCCTACTTCATTTTTTATTACAAAGCCAAACTTGCCTGTAATTCCAATTATCTTTTGATTGCCTACTTTAGCATTCCAATCCCCTATGTTGAATGTGACAATTTTGGGGGGTGTAATTTCTAGATCTTGTAGGTCTTTATAGAACTACTCAACCTTGGCCTCTTTGATATCAGTGGTTGGAACATAGACTTTTATCACTGTGTTATTGAATGGTTTGCCTTGGATTCGAACAAATATCATTCTGTCATTTTTGAGATTATACCCCCAGTACTGCTTTTCTCACCCTTTTATTGACTGTGAGGACTACTCAGTTTCTGCTAAGGGATCCTTGCCCACAGTAGCATATGTTAGGATCACCTGAATTAAATTCACCCATTCCCATCCTTTTGAACTCACTGACACCCACAGTGTAGATGTTTACTCTTTCCTTCTCCTGTTTGACCTCATCCAGCTTACCTTGGTTCATAGATCTTACATTCCAGGTTACTGAACAATATTGATCTTTTTAGCATCAGACTTTATTTTCATTACCAGACACATCTGCTACTGAACTTTCTTTCAGCTTTGAACCAGTTACTTCATTAGTACTGGAGCTACATGTAGCTCTTCCTCACTCTTCCCCAGGAGTGTGTTGGACATTTTCCAATCTGAGGGACTCATCTTCTGGTGTCATGTCTTTTATCATTCTGATACTATCCATGAGGTTTTATTGCAAAGATACAGGAGTGGTTTGCCATTTCCTTCTACAGCTTGTCAGAACTCTCCACTATGACCTGTCTGCTTTGGATAACCCTGCACAGCATAGCTTATAGTTTCATTGAGCTATGCAGGCCCCTCTGCCACAACAAGATCCAGGAAGGGCCATGGGGACAGTGGAGGGAGGGATTTTTGGGTAACTCTTAGCATAATTCCTACATGATACTGGTTCTACCAAATTCAGCCTTATTCCTGGACAAGTCCTCATACTGGCTACTGATAACTTGGGCCCTCAAAGCCGCACCCAAAGGTCACTCTTTGCTCGTTAGACATTGATGGATGCTGAATGGGTTGCAGAATCCCTGGATTCCTGTGGCTAGCTCTCCTGCCCTCCAAATTAATCTCTTTTACCAAAAAGGATAATAACAAACATAGAGGCCAAGTACTGAGGTCACAGTGCCTCAGAGGGGAGAAGGCCCTAAGGTCCCTTATAATATTGTCTTTCACAGGACACCATGACTGAAAGAGTCACAAAGATGGCCCAAAAATGCAACTGAAAAGAATGAACTAAAGGTAGAAGCCAGCTAAGTCCTTTTGAATGCTTTTGTAGCCAATCAACAAGCTTCTCATTCACTACCCAGTTAGTCAATCAGAGCCATTTACAGGTCAACAAATGTTCCATTGTCTCTCAAAGGCATTTATGCATAATCACTGCTTTCCCAGAAGCAGACCTCCCAGCATCTTTATGTGGGGAGTTATCATTAGAGCTGCTCGGCACATGCAGAGTCTCCATTACACTCCTACAGTTCCTGGTTTAATTATTTCCTTAAAAGCATTAAATGCCTACTGTCTTCTTGTGCCATCATCTCTATACCTTCCTCACACCTTGGACCATGATCATGGAACCACCCTGGGATCTGACAGGCCAATTTTGGATCTTGCTCAGATATAGACCTCTACCAAATTTCTGACCCTTTGTATTACATTCCCCCATGCTACATTTCTCTTTCCCATCCTACCCTGCTTCCAGTGTCCTTTTATGTGTTGTCTTCCCTGTTAGATTAGAAGTTTCTTGAAGGTGGGGGCTGTCTTGCTTGCTTGTATTTATACCCCCAGAACTTAGCATAGTGCTTGACACAGAGTAAATACTTAGTAGGTGCTTCATCCATCTGTCAAACACCATGCTAATCCCTATGGATACAAGTAAAAAAGTAAGACAGGCTCTGCCGTCAAGGTCCTTACAATCTAGTTGGCGGAGACAATGCACACAAGAAAGTTATGGCCTGGTAAAGATGTCTTGTTAGTGGAAGAGATGAATGAATGAAGCCCTAGTCAGTGGGCATGTCCTTTACAAGAAGAAGTTGATTTGATTACTATTGTTAGATGAAGAGATAAAAAATAGGATGGGGGAGGGGAATGGGTAGAGAAGGGTATGCACATACTGGTAGGGCAAATGGCAAAGGGTAGATATTTGTCTGGGATATGGTCTGGGACTGGCTAGATATAATGGGCCAAGTGCATTTGTGCTGGCCAACTCAAAACTCAATTCAGCATAGCCCCAGTGTGAAAGCTGAGCGCATTGTTACTGCAGGAGGTCCTGTGGTCCGTCCAGAAGGAGAAATGAATGGCAATGGCAGGGAGAATTTTAACTTCTCTTGCACACAAGATGCAGGAGTAGTCATCTGAATAAGTGTTGCTATCTTTTTTTAAGCTTTAAATAATTTATAAAAAAACCTCCATACATTTTGTTTTAACACAACACACATACACCTGTCAACAAATACCCAAACAACTCTTCCTCACAAAGCATATTCCCCTCCAAATAGTTTGTTTATCCATCATTAATAGAAAGGAGAGGTGCAGCGTTTACTTTTTACAGTACAGTACAAACTCTGACCATCACCATAACCTATTACACCCAAACCACCCTTTACTACTCCCCCCTGGATTCCTCTGATCCCTCTACCTGCTCAAGACAGTCTAACACTTGAATCATGATTTTTGACAGGAAATGTTGGTTTTGATTAATGGATCTTTCCCCTCACCTCTTTAGTTGTGGATTTATAGCAAAAACTACCCAATATTTGTAGCTCCCTTACAGAAACTTTATTTACTTTTTTGCAGTCATTATATATTTTTTTCTTTTTGGCTTGGTCTTTTGCATTCTGCATCCCTTTATATAATGCTGTAGGTGTGCAAATAATTTTTAAATGACTTCGAAGAAGAAAAAAAGAGATAAATTAATTCAAGGAAGCACTGATAGTCTCTTGTATCAGAGAGCAACTTGTAATCATTAAAAATGGTACAAGATTTCCCAGATATAGTCCAGGCTCTTCTTTTCCTCCTGTTGAGTTCTGGGCCCTGCTCATTTTCCTATTGTCAGTCAATAAACAATTATTAAACATCTGCCATGGGCCAGGTGCTGTGCTAAGCAGTGGTATTATAAAAAGAGGAAGATGAAAGAAAGTCCCTCCTGGTGATGAGCTCACAATCCAATGAGGAAGACAACAAGCAAATACATATGTACAAACAAGTGATACGTTGAATAAATAGGAAATAAAAGAAAGAAAATACTATCATTAAGAGGGGTTTGGAAAGGCTCCCTGGAGAAGATAGGATTTTAGTTGGTACTTAAAGGAAGGCATGGAATCTAGTAGGTGGAGATGAGCAGGGAGAGTTTTCTAGGCATGGAGGACAGCCAGAGAAAATGCCTGGACTAGAGAGATCAAGTGTCTAGTTCATGAGCAGCAAGGAGTCCTTGGTTACTGGACTGAAGAATATGTGGGAGGAGGAAGGTGTAAGAAGACTGGAAAGGCAGAGATGGGGAGAGGGCTTTAGGGCTACCTTGTAAAGGACTTTGAAAGCCAAAAAGAGGATTTTCTATTTGAGATAACAGAGTCACAGGAAGTTATTGAGTAAGAGAAATTGGTCAGATCTGTACTTTAGAAAAATCACTCTGGTGATTGATGGTGAATGATGAAGTGGAGAGAGACTTGAGGCAGGCAGACCTACCAGCATGCTATTGCAGTAGTCCAAGCAGGCCTACACCAAAGTGGTAACAGTGTTAGAGGAGAGAAGAGGGCAAATTTGAGAGAATATTGCAAAGGTGAAATCAACAGGCCTTGACAACAGATTGGATATGGTGAGTTAGGGCATGGGGAAAGAGGCAGGGTGGGGTTAAGGATGACACCCAGGTTGTGAATATGTATCCAAGATGCATGTGCAGACAAAACAGCTAGATGGGCTGTCCACACAAATGCATACCATACTCTAGACCAGCACTTTGGGAAAAATTAGGCAACAGGAAAAGGTTTCTGAATTTACAATGACCAAAAATGAATTAAAAATCAAATGCATAATGAATCCAAGGTGTTTCTGACAGCTCTTGTCCATGATGCATCTCACAGCTTCACTGTAGCCTTGGTTCTGAACACAAAGTATCTACCCTCAACATCAAGAAATGCTGCGGAAATCCAAAAGGGGTCTGGAGTGGGGAAAAAAGTTTAATAAGTCTTCATCTAGACAACAGGCACTCTGCAACCACTGGATTTTCCCTGTGTGAATTATTAGAATGGATCTTTTTCAGTCAATGTAACATTAATTCAAAAGAACCTTTACAAATATGGGGCTTGATGTGATCATCACTATTTTATCTGCCAAGCAAGGTAGGATTTCATCATTTGTTAGGATTTGCCTTCTGTTTAGACTCTTGAGTTGAATATTCTGGTAATACTATATGGTTGTGGATCGTTATACAGCATAGATGCTAAAGAATAAAAATTGCAGGTGTTGCAGAGGATAATGGAGTGGGTATAACTAGGCTGCACCATCTTACCAATGGATAATTGTAAGTATAAGAAAAGGGTATAAGTTAAGAATGTCATCTAGGAGTTGTATGATCAGAAAAGGAGGTCAACCAACCCCATAATGAGAGAAGAGGATAACAATTGAACATCTCAAGTGTCATGCTAGTAGCCACAAAAATGTTAAAAGACTAATTAAAGGACTCCATTCTTTTGGATCAACCCCCTATGGTAACTTTATGTAGGACAGGAAAAGAATTGCATAAGGTAAGTGTGAAAAGGTTGCAAGCTGTACTATTACATGTTGTGTTTGTCCTTCATTGCTGAAGAAGACCATGCCATCAGAGATATGATGACATGACTTGCACTTGACTTTGTTTTGAGTGAGGGAGGGCTGTGCAGGTCACCAGGCTCACTTCTTCTCCAGAGCCATCTGAATCCAGTGAGCAGATATTCATCAGGATGACTGGAGATGACCCAGGATGTACTGGGAGACCTTGGGCTCTTTAGGCCAACATCTTTGCAGGTACTCACTTAGGATGAGGCAATGCCCATTCATTGAATAGGCCTGTTTAAGAAGTAGCCTGGGCATGGCCCCTTTAATGAGGCCAAGAAAAAGAAAGACAAGAAAAAGGCTGGGTGAGAAACAGCAGCAGTTACTATTGATAATCACTGTAAAGCTAGCGGGGTCCAGAGGAGCCCTTAGGCAGGGGCCCAGTGGTGTCCCAGTTTCAGAGTGCAGTAGGTGTAAGTTTTGGGGAGAGAACAGGACAGGACACAACAGGAGAAAGGGAAGGGAAGGGGAGAGGAGAGGAGGGAAGGGAAGGGAAAGGACCAGTAAAACCCAAGTCAACTGGGCATCTTTTGGCCATCCAAATTTACTGTCCTTTGGAAAGGAGAAGGAAGGGGAGGGGGAGGCAGACAGGAGAAGAGGAGTTGAGTTACCCAGCTAGCTGGGTCCCCATTCAGCCAGCTGCATCTGCTTACAGGATTATGTTCGTCCTTCGTTGCCAAAGAAGACCATGCCATCAGAGAAATGATGACATGACTTGCACTTGCCTTTGTTTTGAGTGAGGGAGGACTGTGCAGGTCACCAGCCTCACTTCTCCTCACACTATTACACATAATACTCACATGAATACACTTCCTGTATCTGTTAAAGCACTGAAGTAAACTGATGGTCTGGATCATTGCCCTCTGGCTACTTATCATGAGTCTTCTGCTGCCCTAACTCACCAGATATAGAGCTAGAAGAGACCTTAGATGAGTAAACTGAGGCACAGAGGAGCTAAGTTAGTTGCCTGGGATCACACAACTAGTTAGTATCTGAGATTGAACTTAAACCCAGATAGTTCTGATTCAGATCCAGTTCTCTATTCAGTACACCATGCTATCTACATCTGGTTTAACAAATGACTTTTATCTTAGTACAGTGGATAGAGCATTAGATTTGTACTCAGGAAGACTTCCCTTCAAAACCAACCTTATATTCTTACTAGCTATGTGACCCCAGACAAGTCACTTAACCTCTGTCTGACTCAGTTTCCCAAACTACTAAAAGGGGATAATAATAGCATTTACCTCTCAAGGGTTGTTATGGAGATAAAATGAGTTGATATTTATAAAGTTCTTTGTAAACCTTAAACATTATGTAAATGCTAGTTATTATATTATTCTAGCTGACCCTTGTTAATATATCATCATCAAACAACACTGATTAGATATATAGCCCTATTAAGTGACCCCTCTGTCATCTCCACTCTTTCATTTATTTTCCATCTCTTCCTCTCTGCTGGCTCATTTCCTACTGCCTACAAATATGCCCATATCTCCTCCATCTGGGAAAAAAACCCTTCTCTTGATCCTTTCATTGCTGTTATAGGTCCTAAATCTTTTCTGTACTTTGTAGATAAACTCTTTCAAAATTCGATCTTCAATAGGTGCCTCCACTTTCTCTCCTCTTACTCTCTTCTTAACTTTTTACAATCTGACCTTATCTTTCCTCTGAAACTGCTCTCCCCAACGTTACTAATGAGCTCTTAGTTACCAAATCAAGTGGTCTTTTCTCAATCTCAATTCTCCTTGCCCTCTCTTCAGCCCTCGATGTTGTTGACCACCTTCTTCTCCTGAATATTCTCTTCTTTCTAGGTTTTTGGGAGCCACTCTCCCCTGATTCTCCTCCTACTTTTCTGACCACTCCTTTTCTGGATCCTCTTCCAGACTGTGCCCTGTAAATCACAGGTATCCTTCAGGGTTCTGTGCTGCATCCTCTTCTCCATTCCCTGTATATTACTTTACTTCATAACTTCATTGCTATTGTCAAAGAAGACCAATGACTTCATGAATGTGATGTCTTGCCTTGAAAGTGAATTGGACTTAAGTGAGGCAGAGCTGCACAAAGTCATTAGCCTCACTCTCTCCTCCGAAGTCTCTGGATTCCTGTGGCAAGACCTAAGTCAAGACAACTAGTGATGTCTCAACACTTTGAAATCTAGGGATACTGCTGAGGTCCTTAAACCTGTATACTTATTAGATCTCCTCTCCTCCTCCCCCCACTCCTGACTTAGAATATAAAATCCCAGAATGCAGAGACTATCTTGTCTTTGTATCCCTAGGACCTAATATTGTACCTTGCACATACATAGTAGATGCATAATAAATATTTGTTGAATATTTGTTGAAATACACATATGTCAACTGGACTGGAACCAGCCTCTCCCCTGTGAATGTCTACAGCCAAACAAATCAGGCCAGAGGCAGGTGTATCAGGGATCAAACAGAAGTTTAATTATTTTAGAGTGAGGAAAATGCTTGTAAGTGGAAGGCAGAGCTTAAAAACATGAAAGGGGCTGGATCACAACACAATCATTCTTAGGTCTTGAGTAAGTAGTTCCCATAGTTGATATTTCTTGGGCTTTCAAAGCCTACTATTTTCTCTCTTTTTTGTTTTGTTTTTTCTTTCTCACAGTTTTCCATTTTGTTCTGATTTTTCTTTTACAACATGCCTAATGTGGAAAAATGTTTAATATGATTATACATGTATAGCCTATATCAGATTGCTTACTATCTTGGGATGGGGGAGAGAAGGGAGGGAGGGAGAAAAAAAATTGCAACTCAAAATCTTTTAAAAGTGAATGTTAGAAATTATCTTTACATATAACTGAAAAAAATAAAATACTATTAAGTGGAGAGTGGGAGAAGGAGAGGAACATTTTTTGGCCTTGGGTCCCATGGATATGGTCTCTCAAATCTTGATGGTTGTTGAGCCTTGTGATTATTCATCAGGGTACAAAACTAGAGTTAGCATGGTGAGAACAGGAGTGCAGTACCTGGTTCAGTTCACTTGGCAGTTACATAAGCACAGGGATTCTGAGCATGTCAAGAGATATGATGGATAGCTTTAGGCTGCAGCACATTAGCTCTCAGGTTCCTGGGAAACAGGAGGAGCTCCAACAAATCTAAATAGTTATTGATTAATATGAAAATCATAAATCCCTCAGTGAACACCTTGTGCTGGTCACAGCAATGCAATTTGCCAGAGGGTGAGATCATCCAGAGCACAAAGGATTGTTGTTATGCCAAGCCTGCTTGCTGGGCTTTAGCTCTGGGAAACAGGGTACATTCGAATACCTTGACCCATGTAACCGAAAAATAATTTTACAAGAAAAGAATGTGCTAAAGTGGCAATGACACTGGTTTGAAGGGGCAGCTAGGTAGCTCAATGGATGGAGCAGCTGTCCTGGATGAGGAAGACTCATCTTCATGAGTTTAAATCTGACCTCAGAAACTTATTAGCTGTGTGACCCTGGACAAATCACTTACCCCTGTTTGCCTCAATTTCCTCATCTGTAAAAGGAGCTGGAGAAGGAAATGGCAAACCACTCCAATATCTTTGCCAAGAAAACCCCCAGTGGGGTCTAGTCTGGCACAACTGAAATGTATAAGCAACAAAAACAACAATGCCACGCTAGACTGAGTGACCTAAATTCGTGTCCCAGCTTAATGTTTTCCTATATGACCTCAGGCAATTCATCTTTCTATGGACCTTAGTTTCTTCACTATAAAACAAGATGATTTCTAAAGGCCCACCCAACTCTAATAATCTGTGACTCTAATTTAATTGAGCATTTGGTTCTTGGCTTTTTTCTTTGTGTCACAAAGGAAACTATCCCATGGCTTCTGACTCAAACCCTATTGTAAAGACAGGCAGGCTGATAGAGTATATAGAGCACTGCCCTTCAATTCAGGAAGATGCAGGCTCAAATGCCATATGTGAAATGTGCCAGCTGTGTAACTTCAACAAATCACTTAAAATCGTTGAGCCTTAGTTTCCTCACCTGGAAAAGGGATCTATAAAAGTACCTCTCTTCCCAGGATTATTATGAAGACCAATAAAATGACGTATGTAAAGCACTTTGCAAACCTAAAGAACTGTAATAATGAGCTATTCTCCATAACCTAGAATTCTTTGTAGAGTGTTTGTAAAAGTTGATAGATCCCTGCTTCAATAGCATTTGTTTGGGTGTCACTCTCAGTAAGAGAGACTGTCATTAGAAAGATTTTCTTTCTTAACTCTATCCACTTGATCTTTGATTGAGTCAGAACTGTAGCTTCTAGACTGCAGGAACCTAGATGCCTTGATAATAACCATCTTTTCCGAAGGAGATAGCTTCTGACACCTAATCTTTTTTATTAACCTGAAATAAGGCCATCGTACAGAAGAAAAGCTTTTAGTTTTTTTAAAAATGTCTATAAAAATTAAAGTTCAGAAGAGACAGCACTGAGTATTGTGAACTCATATGCCATAGTTTGACATATGGAATCTGGATATACTACGTGGCCATGTCTGGGAACAGATGATCATTTAAGGTAATGAAATGGTATGTACTACATGGGCAAAATGGGGCAAGAAGAAAGCAGAAGATTAGGAGCTAGCTCTATAAGAAGTTTTGGTAACCACTCTCTGGAATGCATTATTGTATTAATTGGCCAAGTGTCCCCCACCCAAAGGGACAATCTAGATTTTTAACCTAAGTGGGTTTCTTTGTAGAGCTTGAGAAAGAGCTGTACTTCCTGTGTGTAGTTGTTCCCTAAGTATTACAGCATGGTTAAACTTTGGCAGAAAACCCAGAACCAAATATGTGCCTTCAAGGACCCATTACAGCTTCATTCTATTTAATGTTTTATATATTTTCATAACTAGTCTTATAGTGCTTTAGTACATCAGGTAGGTGGTTACTTCTTCCACTGATATAAAGCACAACTGTCTAGCAGATGTTCTTTGTGAATTACAATGATCTGAAAATTTCATTATCCCATGGCCAACCTAATGATGAACCTTTCTAAACCTAACTAGCCTGGTCTCCATAGAGGAATACCATCAGACTACACTTGAAGCCTTTCCAAGGTGACAGAATGTGCTGGAGCTTATGATCTGTGAACTTCCCACAGCCTCCTCACTGTGGCTCTACTCTGACCATCTTTACCTCATTAGAAATTTGAAATTTTGAACTAAATCTCTTACTTCCCCAGCTTGGAAAAGTGAAATATGACTTATCCTTCCTGGATCCAGGCCTCCAAGCAATTTCTCTGTCATTTCAACATGATTCCTTCCAAATACCCTCCCACTCCTCAAGTCCTTAATATTTTGTCTTTGCCTATTAGAATGTAAGATTCTTGAAGTCAGAGACTGCCTCTCTTGTTTGCATATTTCTCCAATGTTTAGAACATATTAAGTACTTAAAAAATATTCTTTTTATCTAACTATCTTTCAGCAGTGTCTTTGAGAACCAATGGTCACCTCCATGTCACAGTGTGGCATTGGAGTTGGACTTCAGTAGAGATGTTTTATAATAGCTTAAATTTAAAAAAATACATTGTATTGGTGTCATTTGTCTTTACAGCACAGTTACTTTCAATATTCTGTGACACTACATGCCCCCCTTCAAATTAAACCCTCCCTTTGAAACAAAGAAAAACGTTAAGCAAAAATTTCTAAATACAGTAACCATGTCTAACATTCTTTCCCATATTCTACCTTCAAAATTCCCTGTGTCTCCACCATGATGAAGAAGGTATGTTTCATTATCTATTCTCAGGGACCTTCATTGCTTTTTGGTTATTCAGTTTGATTTCCTGTTAATGATCTTGCTATTTGCAAAATTGCAATATTATTCAGTTGGCCTATTAACTTTGCTTTGTATCAGTTACTGAAATTTTTTTACTTCTGTTTTCTATTTTTTGATAAAGTTCTTTCTTCATAAATAAACTTTATAGTGAAGTTCCAATGATGTAAGACTTTCTGCTTCCATTCTGAGAAATAGGAATCACAGTTTTAACAAATTTTGAGTTATCTTTTGTCTTGTCTTATTTATCACCTAGAGCCTTTTACTTATTTTTATGAGTGATAAAATAGATGAAGAAGACATATTGCCCAGACCATGACATGCAGTTTAAAAGGTGGGCAGTCCACTGAGTTCATCTATCAGTGCTTAGAAACTCTGACATTGCTACTACCTTAGTCCAGGCCCCCATGACCTCACCCCTGGACTATTGCAGTAGATTTCTAGTTGGTCTCCCTTCTTCAAGTCTATTCCCCCTCCAAACAACCTTTCAGTCATCTGTCAAAGAGACCTTCCTAAAGTCCAGTCTGACCATATCACACACACCCCTCCTTCATAACCCAACCTCACTCCCACCCCCACCTCCACCCCTATACCTTTCCAGTCCTCTTAGGCTTTCATCACTTCAGCTCACTCTGCAATCCATTAAAACTGGCTTCTTTGCTATTCCTCACATGGTACCCTCTAATCTCTCAACTCTAGGTGTTTTCCCTGGCTCTCTCCCATGCATAGAATGCTTTCTATCCCCATCTCCATCTCCTGACTTCCCTGGTTTCCTTTAAGTCCCAAATAAAATTCCACCTTCTACAGGAAGTCTTTACCAATATCCCTTAATACTAGCAATATCTTCCCTCAATTGATTATCTCCAACTTATCCTGTATACAGCCTATAAGTTCATAATTGTTCACATGTTGTTTCTCCATTAGACTGTGAGTGTGTAGAAAACAGGGACTGTCTTTTGCCTTTCTTTGTATCCCCAACTACTAAGTTCTTAGCACAGTGTCTGACTCATAGTAGGCACCTAATAAATACCTTTTGACTGACTGAAATAGCATTGCAGTTGATCAGTGATCTATGTCTAGAAGTGAAGAGGAAGAAGACAAGTCTTACTCAGTCTTTCAAGGATCCTGGATGCAAAAACTCACCTTTTTAATACTAGTATTCTCCTGTGATTCCATGTGACTATGAATAACAGAGCACAATCTCCAAAGAAACAAAATTGTGGGTGACATTTTTTTTTAATTAAGAAAGTGTTAAAAATTATGTACATATCATTGAAAAAAAACAAAATATTATTTAAAAGAAAAAGTTAAAGACTACATTTCTCTTTTCTGTTTATTATTTGAGTGAAATATACTCTGTAGTAGGATTTGGATGTTGGGAGGTATCTATTGTACAAAAACAAAATATATCAATACATTTTTTAAAATGTATACCAGGATTTTGCCCCAAAAGTTAAGAGCCAGAAGGTAAAAACTAATGATACTCTTACTGTAAGCTAAAAATAACTGGTTGAAATATGTTAAAGTCAAAGCAGTGACCGGCAAATGGGAAGAAAGTAATCATTCAGACTTATTTTTAAAAATTTGTATATATGTGTGTATGCCTTCCTAAAGATAAACAGACCTTTTTAATTCTTTTTTCAATTAACAAATATTTCTTTGCCCTCACTTCCATTTCTCTCTGCCCTCTGTTAGGAGGTGGGCTGCACTTAGCATCATTGGTCCCCTGGAATCTTGGTTAGTTATTTCATCGACTAGAGTTCTTTTTGTGATGTAAAGTGAAGTGAATAGAGCCAGAAGAACAAGGTACACAAAAACAATTTTTGCTATACAATAATATATATAATAACATTTTTAGACAGGAATCATGTGTAAATTTGTTTTGCTTGACAGTTGTTTATTACTGCTTGTCCTTCATTCTTGAAGAGGACCATGAACCAGGGAGGAGACCCAGGACTTGCAAGTGAATTGGATTTAAGTGAGGATTTAAATGCAAGGTCCCCAGCCTCACTTTCTCTGCCAGAGCAGAAGTGAGAGAGGGAAGGTTTGTTGTTGTTTATTCACTCCGTCGTATCTGATTCTGCGACCCCACTTAGGGTTTTTTTGGCAAAGATCCTGGAATGGCTTGCAATTTCCTTTTCCTTCTCATTTTACAGATGAGAAAACTGAGGCACAGAGGGTTAAGTGACTTGTTCAGGGTTACATAGCTAATAAGTGGCGGAAGCTGGATTTGAACTCAGGAAGATGAGTTTTTGTGACTCTAGGTCTGGCATTCTCCACTGTCTCCGTAGCTGCTCAAAATATGTGCTTGTTCCTTGAAAGAATTTAATTGAATTTAAAAGCACACTGTTGTTATTTTATAAATTGGTCTTCTGATAAAAGACCTTTCTTAATCCTAGGAGTATAATTAAAAATTAATACTATTACCTTCTTGAGACAAGGGCAAGAAATTTTATTTAGAACAGTAAACTAAAATCAAAACTGAAAAAGAAAGCACTGAAACAAAATTATGTATGGAACTAGTTACCTGTGGCATATTTTTGGAAGTTCATGAAAAAGTTAAAATTAAAACCTTTATAATTTAGATCTATTGCTAATGGAGTTTGTACTAGGACAAAAATTGCTACAAATGGTAGCCTAGACTTTGAGGGGGAAACATTCTTCGATGGATCCTCACAATACTGTTTCAAATTGGCTTGGCTTGGACAACATCCAAAAATTTTCTTTATTAATATAATGGGGGTCTGCTTAAACAGAGTACCTCTCATGGAGCTAGACATGTGTACTCTGGCCTTGTGGGAAGAGACATGTGCTCTGGCTTGGTGCTGAAGTGCTAGTACATTAGATAATACATCAACTCTTTATTGGTCCATACGGTCCCTGTCACTGGGAGCTGCATGAAAGGTGAATGGACACAGAGCAGGAAGAATTGCCCACTCAGCACACTTAAAAGGAAAAACAGCTTCTGCTCTCACTCTTTCTGCCAGTTTTTCCTCTGGCTTCTGGTGGTAATGGAGGAGAGGAAGACTTGTATTGGAAAGGGGCTCCCTCTTCTTCTTTCCAGAAACAGGTAAAGTGGCTACGGTTACACACACAGCAGTGAGTATTTGGGCTTTAAAATCTCAACTCCCTCGCTGTCTTTCCTGCTTTGTATTTTTCCCAACTACTGGTGACTTAAATGCAGTCCTGAGATCAAGGTTTCTAGACACAGGAGTTCGCTGTTAGTTCCCTCCCTCATTAGGGAGGTCCAGAGTTATTCAGGGGCAGCTAGGTGGTGCATTGGATAAGAGCTCCAGGTCTGGAGTCAGTTAGACCGGAGTCAAAATCTAGACTCAGACACTTACTAGCTGTGTGACCCTGGGCAAGTCACTTAACCCTGCTTGCCTCAGTTTTCTCATCTGTAAAATGAGCTGGAGAAGAAATGGCAAATTTGGGGTCTTCATGACCTCAAATTGGGTCATGAAGAGTCAGACATAACTGAAAAAATGACTGAACAATTGACTGAGTTATTCACAGATCTGAGTGATGGCAGCAAGACATACTTCCTGCAAATGCACGGGGTCTCAGAGGAGATAAGCAGTGATAAGCTGCGTCAGGCCTGCCTGGTTAGCTAGAAAGTATGACCTGTAAGTGAGTTTCTTTAACAGTACAAATCCAAAGGGAAAATGAAATACTTTTCCAATAGTTCCATAAGTCTTCTAGGAGTCTTTCCCTCTTGAAAGGGTATAAGAGAAATAATAAAGTGCTGGGCCTGAAATCAGGAAAACCTGAGTTCAAATCTGACCTCAGACACTTGCTGTGTGACCTCAGACAAGTCACTTTACTTCTAGTAGCCTGTTTTCTCATCTGTAAAATGGGGATCATAATAGCTTCTACTTCCCATGGTTGTGGTAAGGATCAAGTGAGGTAATAATTGTAAAGTGTTTAGCACAATGCCTGGCACATGGCAAGCATTTCATAAATGTTAGCTGCTATTATTATCATTACTGATAGATCTCTGAGTCCTTTGAACTTCTCATGTGTTTTTCATATATATGTATTTGCTCTTGTGAGACTGATGTAGGTTTCTGTTTTGGGTCTTAAGTGTTCATTAATATGTGTCTATAACTCTTTTGGGTTTTAAGAATTTCTTTGCTGGTAGAGGGAGTAAATAGCTGCCTTATACCTGACAAGTAGTACCTTTTACACTGCATAACTTTTCTAGCCAAAAATAAACTTTATTCCTGTGACTTTTCCCAAGGGCTCTAGGTTGGGGCTAAATGACAAAGATGTCCCTTATCACCATTACTATTCATTATTTTACTAGAAATGCTAGCTATAGCCATTAGAGCAGAAGAAATGGAAGGAATAAGCATAGGCAGAGAGGAAACAAAACTATCGCTTTTGCAGATGATATAATAGTTTACTTAGAAAACCCCAGAGACTCAACTAAAAAATTCATCAAAACACTCAATAACTTCAGCAAAGTAGCAGGATATAAATTAAATCTACATAAATCATTAGTATTTTTGTATGTTACTAACAAAATCCAGCAGAGAGAGAGAAATTCCTTTTAAAATATCCACAGATAATATAAAATACTTAGGTATCTACTGCCAAGGAATATGTAGGAACTCTATGAACACATTTAAAAACACTCCACACAAATAATGATAGATGTAAATATTGAAAGTTTATCCATCAGATCTATGGATAAGGGAAGAATTTATGACCAAATGAGATAGAGAGCATTACAGGATGTAAAATGGATAATTGTGATTATGTTAAATTAAAAAGGTTTTTCCCAAAGAAAACCACTGCTGCCAAAATTAGAAGAAAAGCAGAAAACTGGGGGTGGAGGGATGAGGAATTTTCTGTGATAAGGCCTCAAGTTTTCAAATATTTTTCAAATTTATAAAAATAAGAACCATTCCCCAAATTGATAGTCAAAGGTCATAAACATAATCAGCAGTTTTCAAAAGAAAAAAATCAAAATTGTGCATAGTCATATTAAAAAATGCTCTAAATACCATTGATTAGGGTAATTCAAATTAAAACAACTCTAAGGTACCACCTCACACCTATTGCATTGATTGATATGACAGAAAAGGAAAATGATAAATGTTAGAGAAGGTGTTGGAATATTGGGACACTAATGCTTTGTTGGTGGAGTTGTGAACTAATTTAACCTTTCTGGAGAGAAATTTTGGAAGTGCCCAAAGGGCAATCACACTCTGCATAACCTTTGATCTAGCAATACCACTACTAGATCTGTATCCCAAAGAAATCATAAAAAAGGGGGAAAGGACTTAAATGTACAAAAATATTTTTATAAGCTCTCTTTGTGGTGGCAAAAAATTGGAAATTGAGGGGATGTCCATCAATTGGAGAATGGCTGAACAAGTTATGATATATGATTGTGGTGGAGTACTGTTGTGCTATAAGAAAAAGTGATCAGGATGCCTTTAGAAAAACCTGGAAAGACTTGTATGAGCTGATGCAAAGTGAAATGTGCTGTGTACAATGTAAGAGCAATATTATAGGATGATCAGCTGTGAATGACTTAGCTATTCTTAGCAATAAAATGATCCAAGACAACTCTGAAAGACTTATGATGAAAAATGCTCTCCATCCCCAGAGAAAGAACTGATGGTGTCTGAATACAGCTTGAAACATATTTTTTTACTTAATTTTTCTTCAGTTTATTTTTGTCTATTTTCTTTCACAATATGACTATTATGGGTATGTTTTGCATGACTACACATGTATAACCTATATTAAATTGCTTGCCTTCTGAATGGTTGGGGGGGAAAGGAAGAGAGAGAATTTGGAACTCAAATTTTTAAAAATAAATGTTAAAAATTGTTTTTACATGTAACGGGAAAAATAAAATACTAAATAAATAAATAAGTAAGAAATGATGCTTTCAGAAAAACCTGGAAAGACTTATGTGAACTGACGCAATTAAGTGATCAGAATCAAGAGAACATTGAACATGGTACAGTAATGAACTGTGAATGACTAAGCTATTCTCATCAATATGATGATCCAAGACAATTCTGAGTTAAAATGAAAAATGCTATCCACCGCCAGGGAAAAAACATGGAGACTGAATTCAAATCAAAGCATTTTTTAACTTTGCTTCTTTTTCTGTCTTTCTTTTTGGTTTGTGCTTTCTTTCATAACATGAGTAATATTTTGCATGACTGCACACATGTAACCGCTATCAAATTGCTTGTCTTCTCAGAGAGGAGGGGAAGGCAAGAAAGGAGGGAGAGAATTTGGAACTCAATTTTTTTTAAATGTTAAAATAAATTTTATATGTAACTGGAAAAAACAAAATTTATTTTGAAAAATATTTGAAATTGGCCGAATAGCACATTATAATTGCTTTTATTTCTTCATTAGTTTTGAATTTGTCTTTTTGTTTATGATACTGGCAATTTGGTTTTCTTTCTTTTTTGGGTAATCAAATTAGGTAATGGCTTATTTATCCCCCCCCCCCCAAGTCACTCTTACTTTTTAATTAATTCATTTGGTTTTTAAATTAAATTTTTTAATTTTCTTAATCTCTCCTTGGATTTTACAAGGAATTAAAAAATTTTAAAAATGATTTAATTGTGGGTTTTTTAATTCCTTGTGTTTTTTTTTTTACTTTCATGTCCAATTCATTGACCTGCTCTATCTTTATTTTATTGGTGAAAGACTTTAGAGATATGAAATTTTCTCTAAATACTGCTTTGGTTGCAATTCACAAATTTTGGTATATTGTCTCATTGTCATTATATTTAATGATTTTTATTGATTGTTTCTATTATTTGTTCTTTGAGCCACATATTCTTTAGGATTAAGTTTAACACATGGTTAAATTATTATCAAGATGCCATATACAGCTGAAAAATTACTATACTCCTTTTTATTCTCATGTAATATTCTCCAGGGTGCTATTATATCTAACTTTTCCAAAATTCTATTCATGCTCTTATCTTCTTTCTTGTTTATTTTTTTGGTTAGATTCGTCGAAGTCTGAATGGGGTAAATTGGGGTTCCTCACCATTAAAGTTTTTCTTCATGTAGATCATTTAGCTTTCCCTTCAAGAATTTAGATGCTATGACATTTGGTGTTTATGTTGCTATTAATTCATAGTATGGCAGAGCCATTCAGCTCTCAGCCTGCAAAACTCTTGAGGGCAATCATAATCAAATTAAAATGTAATTAGGAAATATTTAACAAAATAAATAAAAATACGATAAAGCATAAATAATGTTAATGTTTGTGTTTCTAATTCAATATGTAGCTTGCGAGCAACAATTTGTTTAATTTTACACCATTAGTCTATTGTATCTTTTAGCAAAATGTAGTTTTTCTTTTAATTAAGTCTATTTTTCTTTTATTTTTATCTGGGATCATAATCACTATTCCTATCTTGTTTACTTCAGCTGAAGCATAACAGATACTCTTATGTCCCCTTATTTGAAACTCTTTGTGTTTTTTCTTGTTTCATTTCTGTTTCTTGTAAAGAAATATATTGTATTCTGGTTTCTGATCCATTCTGCTTTCTCTTTTATTTTATGACTGAGTTTATCTTATTCAAATGTATAGTTATGAATGCTAATTGCATTTTCCATCCATTCTGTTGATTTATACTTATCCCCTTTTTCCTTTGTCCCCTCTATAAGAGTCTGTTTTACTTCTGACTAATCTGTTAGATTAATCTTAGTTTATTCACATTTTTATTCCCTACTTCCCCTTTGCCCCTTTCCTTCCTATTTCCCTGCGGGGATAAAATATATTTCTTCACCCAACTGTGTTTGAATGTATCTTCTTCCCTCCTTTAACCAGTTCAGATGAGAGTGAAGTTTAAGTGGTGGCTGCTCCTCATCACTACTACCTATTCCTTATTGTGTACATTTTTTCTTGGCTGCACCATTTATGTGAGATAATTTTCCCCATTATTCTTCCCTTTCCACTTCCTGGGTCAAAGCTGTCCATTCTTCATACCTTTCTTCCCTTACATTACCTCTTTTCTCTTTCATCTACAGCTCTCATTTGGTTTTTGTTGTTGTTGTTTGGGGTTTTTAAAAAATGATTTTCTTTGAACTTCTTTCACACTTGCTTTAACTCTTCTGGGAATTTTTGTAAGTCTTATGTCCAAGCTGAATTTTTCTTTGAGGTTTTGCTTAGAGATGTTTTCAAATCATTCTCTTCTTCTTTGTATTTTGAGCTTCCCTGTCCCCATAATAGTTCTTTATGGTCGAATTCTTTTTTTTTTTTATTCCTCTACCTTATTTCTTGAATTTGGACTGTACATTAGTGCTGGCTGCTACACACTTCTGAAATGGATGTCTAGCCTGAGCTTCTGTCTTCTTGTGTTCTTCTTTTTCAGCTGTGTCTGGGAGTCTGCCAGCTTTCAGGGCTCCCAACGTGGAGCAGTACAGGGGGAAGTCAGTTCATTGCCCTTCTAGATCTAAGTTCTACAAGTTTCCTGATCCAGGTTTGAGTCAATTGTCATGTTCCAATTTGGAAGTTTCAGTTGACCGCTGCTTGATTCAGCCACTACTGGTCCCTGGGGGGATCTGCCAGTTCAGACTTACTAAACTACTGGCTTCCTTTCAGTCTGAAATCCTGCTCTCTTACTCCTATGATCAGAACCACCCATGCAGCTGCTATTTACTTCTGGAATTTGTTGCAAGGTCAATATATAGTTAGGGTCAGTACTCGTAAGTATTCTTTTCCACCTTGTATTTGTGATCTGAAATTGGTCAGCAAGTGTCAGAGCTGCCCCATGACCCCCATTCCTGCCCACCAGTGCTTACTCAGATATACCTGAGATCTCTTTCTGGTACAGTGCTTTCTGCCCCAATGTACTGCCTCAGGTCTTCTTCCCCATCACACTGCTCTCATTCCTAGCTAGATCCCATTCCCAGTTGTCCACAGACCTCTCTGTCCTTCTCCTTAAACTGGAAAAAATGATTCACTGTGACTTCTTCTTTGCTTTCCCAATTAGAATTCAGTTTGGCACATTTTCTAGATTTTTGTCAAGGAGATATGGGGGCAAGCTAGACTCTAATGTTTCCTCTCAGTCTTCCAATTTGACTCTGCCTCCACACCAATACACTCTTAGTAAAGCTAATAACTGTTCCAATCATTCAGAAAAACAATTTGGAATTTTGTTAAGTAACTAAAATGTCCATACTCCTTAATCCAGGGATTCTGTTGCTAATCATATACCCCGAGGAAGTCAGTGATAAAAAGAAAAATCTCATATGCCAAAAAATTTATAGCAAAACTTTTTTAGTAAACAAGAAAAAATTGAAAACAAAGTAAATATCCATTGATTAGAAAATGCTTAAACAAATTGGTACATGAAGGTAATAGAAGATTACTGCACTTTAAGAAATAATGAATATGAAAAATCTCAAGAATCATGGGAAGACATATAGACAGATGCAAAATGACATAAACAGAACCAGGAAAATAATGAGCACAATGACAATAACATAAAAGAAAAGAACGGTAACAAAGCTATCCAAATTAATGCTTTAAATTAAATGTTTTGGGATCAAGTTTGGATCCCAAAGAAGATAAATGAGAAAGCATCTTCCTCCCTGCTTTGAAGACATGAGAAATCATGGGTGTGAAACTGTCCATATAATGTTGGACTTAGTTGATGTGTTGGTTAGTTTTGCTGATCCTTTTTCTGCCTTTTTTTATTCTTTGTTATAAAGGATACAATTCTGCAAGGGGACAGGGATACATTAGGCAATGAAGGTGAAATAGAAATACCAAATACCTTTTTAAAAAAAATTTTTAAAGAAAAAGAATAGCAAAGAAAAAAAATGTTTGTTGGATTGGATCACCTCCTTTCTGGGTCTCAGTTTTCTCAACTGAAAAATGATTGGGTTAAATTATAAGGTCCCTTCTAGTTTGTTTGTTTTTTAAATCTATAATTCTAGGCAAAGAGAAGACCTAGACAGAAGAGAATCACAGGCTGAGAAGTCATCAGTGACAGGGGAGTACAAGCTGGGTGTTGGCTTTTCTTTTCCTTGGATCTCTCAGGAAAAGGACATTCTTTAGGAATGACCAGTTGGTGGAAGCTTTTCTCATGAATTTCTTCCCTCACCTTTGTATATGAAGGTTGTATTTTTGATTTGCAAATTACTTAATGATAAACCACCCAGACAAAGTATACAGTTCAGACAGAAAAATGACAGAAATGAAAAGGCAGGGTGTAAGGTAGATGTGAAATACAGGAAATAAGGTGAGTTTTGGCTAGATACAGTGTTGTAATAACCTCTATTATCAAAGCATGTACCTTAAAATTGAGTACCTATATAGGAGGAACTAAAACATCTTAAGAAAGCAGAAATATCTTCTCTTTTCTATGAAAACAAAACAGAAACAAAAAGTCTAGAATGCTTTCCTGGTAGAGAGGTAGAGTGAAGAATGTGGCATATAATGTCAAATTTAATTGCAGGTGGGGTTTGATGAACTTTTTCTTTATTATCAAGGAAGTATTGTTGCTGATGGGGAGGACTGTAGTGCAAGATATTCGGAGAAGGACTGATACTGTGCAAATTAAGACATTTAACTGGTAACGACACAAGTTAAAAAACATTGGACAATGTTGGTACTAACTTGGAAAGCACGTGCTTGTTCTTTTTTAACAGTGGAAAACTACTAAAATAATAACTAGCATTTATGTGGGGCTTTACAAATACTGTTTTATTTTGTCCTCACAACAGTGCTGGGAGGTAGGCACTATTATTATCCCGGTTTTACAGCTAAGGAAACTAAGGCAAACAGAGGTTAAGTGCTTACCTAGGAAGAACAGTTTTTAAGTGTCCGAGTTCAGATATGAATCTCTTTAGCATGGTGATTTACTAAACTTTTCAGAATTACACATTATGGGGGATTTAATTGGTAGGGCTCACCCCAATATATTATATAATGGTTTCAAACAATGTCGCAATAGCATTTTTTTTCAAAAAGAAAAAGACTGTGAAATAAATGTAACAAGGATTGAATTAGAACATTCCCATGGACTATGCAAAGAAAAAGGGGATGGGTGTGCTGGTAAATGATTAGCAACTGGTTCTCTAAGAGAAAATAAGCAAGGGACACATTTTAAGTTTAATTTCTATCATTAACATTTTCTTCAATGCTTTCTTAAATCTATAACAAATCAAGCCCTGATTCATGGCATTTGCTGATTTCTAAGTATAAATACTCACCCTAATAATTTAATAGTTAGCTCTCAAAAGCTGGTTCAAGCTGGCTTCAGTGTACCTATAGGATAGAGATTGTACCCAGGCCTATCTGGTGGGTTACATATGTTCTGGATAAAAAAACCAAGTATATCTTTGATCAATGCACTGACCAACCATGGTTCCAGAGGATTTATCATAATCTTTGCTATCCACCTATCAGCAGAGAAGTTATGTATTTAAGATGAAGAATGAGGCATATACTTGTATATGATCAGTGTGGGAATTTGTTTTGCTTGACTATACTTATTTGTTACAAGGGTCCTTGTTTTCCTTTAAAATCTGGGGAAGTGAAAATAAATATTTGTTATTGAAAATTAAAATAAAAAATAAAAGATGTGTAACCAGTGGTTTCTGGTTGGACCTTGAATTTTCATGATAGGCTTATGAGACAGGGATGATTTCAAAGATGATAAGCTATATAAAAGAATCAGAAGAAAAGTTTTTCTTTCAAGATAACTTTTTTAGTGGGACACAACCAACACTAGCTCTCCCTTGGATTTTCAGTGAAAGGTATTTTTCACTCTTTACCTTCTCAGATGCAACTATGATGTCTATATGAACATGATGGTGAATGTGTGTGTGTGTGTGTGTGTGTGTGTGTGTGTGTACACACACACACACACACACACACACACACACACACACATATATATATATGTGTATATATATATATATATATACTTGCCTAGGTGAGACTGAGACCGGATCTTGTTCCTGACTGTGTCTTCTGCTTTGTATTTCTTTTCCTAAGTATATGTGACAGACTAATGGTCCAGAGATGGATATTTCAAGCCTTAGAGGCTACCTTATAAACTCAAGGAATTCAGTCATTGAATCAGATGTCAGTAGAGGCCATCTCCTACTGACTACCACCACTAGGAGTTCATCCCCTACAAATATACCCTTCTTTTTTTATTTATTAATAATATTTTCCCAATTGTATGCAAAAACAATTTTAATATTCATTTAAAATTTTTTTTAAGTTCCAAATTCTCTCCCTCTTTCCCTTCCCTCCTCCTCCCTGAGACAGTAAGCAATTTGATATGTTATACATGTGCAATCATGCAAAATATATTTCCATATTAGTCATGTTGTGAAGGAAAACATAAACCAAAACCACAAAGACACACAAAATAAAGAAAGTAAAAAAATAGTATGCTTTGATCTGAATCCAGAATTCATTAGTTCTTTCTCTGAAGGTAGATAACATTTTTCATCAAAAGATCTTTGGAATTATCTTGAATCATTATATACTGAGTATAGGTTCTTTCCTCTTTTTAAAAAAAAGCTCTTTGGGATACAAACTTAGTAGTGGTATTGCTGGATTAAATGGCTATATTATATTACATTACATTTATTATATCATATATAATATACTAATATATTAATATTATATTGACCATGTAACCATATATGACCAATAATATAACATTATATATAACAATTTAATTTTATAAATCAATTATTAATATAATGTTATATTACATTTATACCCTTCTGGAAGGAGAAGATGAGCACTGCTTGGAGGATTATCCATGTATTCTTGACTCCCCAGAGGAAGATATGGATCTTTAGTGAATTGCTCAGTCATTGAATACTGAGGTAAAAATGAAATTTGTTCAGCAGTTCCACAAGTCTCCAAAGAGAGTCTGATGGGAGTGATGGGAGAGAGCCAGAGCCAAGATGACAGAATTGTAGAAAGCAGTATGGTGACCTCGCCTCCACAAAACTCCTCTGAACATACCTAGAAAATGGACCAGATTGAATCTTGCTGGAACTATCCAGAAAAAAATCACATGAATCATTTGTCCAGCCCAGTGCAGCATAGGTTGGCAAACAAGAAGGTCTGTAGACACTGAAGAAAGGCAGAAGCATGAAGAGAGGTTGTGTACCAGGGAAACAGGAGATTCCCAACTCAGGTGGGTGCTTTGGGAATAGGTGCTCCCAACGCAGCACCACCAGACTCATGCAGGGTACTGTGACAAAGACAAGTGTGAACTTACAGCTTTGTTACTCATTACTAAGATCCAGGTAACAGATCCAAGGCAAGACTGAGAAGGGAACCTGTGCATGGGAGAAGAGAAAGTGTCCTCAGGCAGGGAGGCTGTGGGCAGTGTAGTGAGAAGGGAGGAAAGTTCAGAAGCCAAAAGCAGCAGTGTGGTTCGGAGTAAAGGAGCAGAGGAGAGTCTCATTTCTAGCATCCAGCTGAGCCTGCAGAGAAATAACTAGGACAGAAAGCCCAGACTTAAGGGGAGCCTACAGTTCTGCCACTGAACCAAGAGAGTTTTCCAGATGAATGATGGGGCAGAGACCAGAAACAGTCTACTCTTGCTTAGATTCAAACCCAAGTTAGGAACTTCCAGAGCTCAGACCAGGGGAACAGTAATCAGGCTTTGCCCATATTCAGACCACCATTTTGGGAGCACTGAAAGTTTACAGGTCCCCAGCCTGTCTCCTAAATCCTGGAATAACACAACATCTGATACTCCAAAAAAGCAGCAAAAACTAGACCTCTCCAAAAATGTAGCAGAGCCCGGGTCTAACATCAAATCTGAAGTCAGAAAGCAAGGTGGAAGAATGAGTAAAAGAATGAATAAAAAGAATCTCACTATAGGCAATGTTTATGGTGACAGGGAAATTCAAGACCCAAACCTGGAAGAGAATGACTCCAAAACTTCTACAAGCAGTGCCTTAGAGAAAAAGGTAGCTGGAGCACAAACTCAGTTAGAATTCTTAGAAAATATGACACAAGAGAGTTAAATAGTATTTTATGAAATAAAAATGCTTGAGAAAAAATGGAAAAAGAAATGAAAGTTTTGGAAGAAAGAATTAGAAAGGGAATTGCAGCTCAGCCCATGAGGTACAAAACCTTGCCCAAGCAACAAACTCCCAGAAAATTAGAACGGGCCAAATAGAAGACAATGACTGCATGCAGCGACAAGAAATATTGAAACAAAGTGAAAAGACTGAAAATGTAGAGGGAAAATGTAAGTTATCATAAAAAAACTGACCTGAAAACAGATTGAGGAAAAAGCATTTAAGAACCATTGAACTCCCTGAATACCATGACCAAAAAAAGAGCCTAGAGCCCTAGATTACAAAAAAAAAAAAAAAAAAAAAAAAAGTTTTTAAAGAACACTGCCCAGATCTCTTGGAACCAGAAGGCAATGTAGGAATAAAAAGAATCTACCTTTTGGTAGATTCAAAAGAAACCCTTTGAAAGAGACTTCCAAATGAAAACTACCAGGAACATCATAGCCAATCCGTTTCTAGGTTAAAGAAAAAATGCTGCAAGCAGTCAAAAAGAAAGAATTTAAGTACTGAGAAGTCACAGTTAGGATCACACATGATTTAGCAGCCACTACCGTAAAGGAGCAGAGAACTTGAAATACAGTATTCTAGAAGGCAAAGGATAGGGGCTTACAGCCAAGAATAGCGTACCAGCAAAACTGAGTACAATGCCACAGGGGGAAAATGGACCATTAATGAAAAAAGAGGATTTTTCAAATATTCCTGACAAAAAGACCAGAGCTATAGAGAAATTTTGATTTTCAAACACAGTAATCAATAAAGTAAAAAAAGGTAAATATGAATGAACATCGATAGAATACTAAACAAGGATAAACTGCTTACACTCAAATATGGGGAGATGACACAAGTGTCCCCTCTGAACCCTATCCTCATCCAATTAGAGAAGCTCAATTAGACATGGCCTGCCTGGGAGTGGTTCTGTTATGTCTTAATGATCCTAAGAAGACAATGGAAAGAGAGAAGTAGAATGCACTGGGGGAAGAAGAAGGAAGATTAGGTAAAATTATATCACACAAATCAGTGCATTAGTAGACATATACAAAGAGGAGGGAATGGGGGGTGGTCAATAACTGACACCTGAGTCTCACTCTCACCTGAACTGGTCAAAAGAAGAAGAATACAGACTGTATAGTTTGGTACAGAAATACATTTTACTCAGCAGAGAAATAGGGAAAAGTGGAAGGGAATTAGAGAGAGGGAAGATTCAGGGATTAGTTCTAAGCAAAATAAACTATAAGGATATACAAAAATTTTATAGCTCTTTTTGAAGAATTGGAAAGAATGGGAATTAGAGGAAGTGCTCATAAATTGTGGAATGGATGAACAAGTTATGGTATCTAAATATGTTGGAATACTGTTGTGCTGGTCTCTTATCAGGATAATGACCAACCACAATTCCACCTCTTGGAGAGCTGAACAGCTCAGGATTCAGAATGAGACAAATTATTTGGGATATGATCAATATGGAAATTTGTTTTATTGACTATACATTATTGAAATGGGTTTTGTTTTTCTTGTAGTCTCCATGGGGAGTGGGGGATGAGGACAAGGTGTGAAGGCAGATTTTGGCTGAATTAAACAAATTAAAAAAAAATTAAAGAATGGGTGAGTAGTTGATGCGTTTGTCAGTGCTCACTTTGAATTCTTTCTTTTGAGTATTTTTTGTGGTAGAAGAAATAAAGATGTGGCCTCTACCTGATATCTACAACTTAGTACACTGAAAAACTTTTCTAGAAAGGACCCTGCTAATTCCTTCGGGGAAGAAATTAGATACGAGTTATATCTAAGTTTTGTTTGAGAGGTATCTCCCAGGAGAGGTCAAAATGAACTAGAGAGTCCAGAGAAAAGCCTGGCTCCTCCCTCCTTAGGGTCAGGCTCCCCCTGTGGTGAACTTAATCTAAGAGGGTCCAGAGCAAAAACCTCTTGCGAGAGGAGTATGCTCCTTAGGCTGCCAGGTCACAGAAACACAAAAGGAATAATTATAGCTTATTTTAAAACAAGAGAAACAATAACCAAACTTAGGCTATTATCACAGCACCTAGAAGGGGAAGGGACCTCAAAGATCTAGTACAACTCTTTCCTATTTGTAGATGAGAAAACTGAAATCCAAATAGCTTAAATGAGCACCCAAATTTAGACAGCAGTGACATAGTCAGTATTGGAACCTATTTCCTCAGATCCCAAAATACAGGTGCTTTCTACTATATCCCATTGTCATCTGAAGTACAGACTGAACTGAGAGTTCTCTGATTTGCATAGGAGGCCCCTTATAAAATCCATCCCTAGGCCAAATTGTAAAGGGAACAGCTCTTTTCTGAGTCCTTTCAGTGTGACACTATTCTCACCACTTATAGATCAAATGTTCTGTCATCCCAGGCCCCAGATCTGTAATATACTATCTGATAAACTCAGGTTCACTAAGGCATTAGGAATTTTACATATTATCCCTTTAGGGAAGAGGCGGTATTTTCATTTTTAAAGTGGATACAGGAGATAAGCCAATGCTTAATCCAGAGGAATGACTCATAAACGATGGAATTTCAGTTAAGTGGCAGAGATGTTTGGAGGGAGGAGAGTCCTTTTCAGTAACCCTCAAATCACATTGATGAAATCTGCTGTATGTTCAATACTCCTCTTGGAAGCATTTCAGTGCTACAGAAATTGAGACTAAGGTTAGATGAGTCAGCTGTTGAAAAAAGAACTCTTCTTGGTGAATGGCCTGGATTCATTTTCCTAAAGTCCAAACTAAAGCTTTGTTAGCACTAGCCCAGTGGCTGATTTTTACTGCTCTGATAGACAAAGCTAGGGAGAGAAGCAATCTTGAAGGCGACCTCATTCTAAATCAGGTCAGTCTCTACAGAGTCAAGTCAACACTGAGGTACACTTGGAACCAAATAGCATGCCAGGCAGGTGGCAGAGTACATTTTGGATCCAAGTGGAATGAAAGGCATTAGTCTAAACTATCAAGCAGAATGTCATTTAGGAGAGGATTCAACTTCAGAAAGATGAAAGTTTATTCAATTCTTTCTGAAGATTTTTTAGTAAATGTTTTCTTTGAAGAGGCTGGTAACAAAATGAGTTGTGGTCTAGTGGAAGACTTGTTACCCAGATTCATTCCTCAAGCCATGTAAAAAAACTGGTCTGAGTGGTGGTGGTGGTGAGTTTGTTCCCAGGCTCAAAGCAATAAAAGCATCCAGGAGGGAAAAAAACAGAGCCTCCTGCCAATTGATTTGGAGACTGGGAAAAAGTCCCAAAGTTATTAATAAACCTCTGTGTTCTGGGAACTGATTTCACTGAGTTGGACAAGGTATTTAAAGGCCACTGTTGAAAGCAAAGTGTTATTAGCAAAAACCCTACCCTTCATCCTTCAGATCAATATTTTTATCCAGTGGAAAGCCTAGAGATTCAGTCTCACTGTTCCCTACGTCCTTTAGACCTCTTTTAAAAAACATTTTGTGAACCAAGAAGTTGTGATTTACTTATTTTTATCATCCCTTGGTATTTGTAGTTCATATTCTATGGATAAACTGCTTTTCAATCAGGATGCTGCTCCTCATATGATGTGAGGTGAAAAGAGGTGGGGTTTGTATTTGTGCTTGTCTGTAATTTTAACAAGATAATAAAATCAACCTAAAACTTGTGGCTCCTTGAAAACAGATCAAAAGGGAGACAATTCAAAAGCCCATGGCCTTTAGGAAGAAGTCCTAAGAACTTGCAGGTTGGAAACAATTCTGAGTTATAAACTTAGGGGGGAAAACATCGTGTAAGCAATAAGGTCACATAACATTTACCTTTAGAATAGCTACTCTTTTCCGTCTCTTCCAGCAAAAATGTTTCCAGATCTGAGAATGTACATTCTCCAAAGATAAAATGCTATTTGTTTAAGCATACAAACCCATATGTGAATGACAATCTATCCTCACTTTCAGACAGTGATCCCTTATAGTGAAGTATATTGATGACTCCAGTATATAGATGACCCCATCAACATACTTCAATGGATTTCTGATCTCCTGGATGTGTGTATCTTTCCATTGACATAGACTACAACCTATTCTGTGTATATGGCTTATTATTCTGTATGATTATACCCATGTTCTTTCATTGCTACGCCACAAAGCATCTTCCCAATATTTTGTAGGGCTTTCTGTATTTTTATGTTTGGAGTCATCTCAGTTTCCATATTCAATCATATAACTGACCTACTTCTTTCCCCTACCACACATTTCCTTGATGGCATGCATTAACTCACTTCTATAATGTAGGTCATCACTGGAAAAATACTACCATCTACTTGTGCCCATTTTGCATCTCTGCGTTGCTCTTTGGGTAACCCATGACTTTGATTCCCAGGAGGTTGCAGTGTTCCAGCATCTGCAACCATATATCATCATCATATGGTAATACAGTTATGGAGATAAGTTGAGGCTGCTATTATGGCACCAGCCTAATTAATAAGGAAAACAATAAATTGTCCAGTAGGCAATGAATTATTTGGTCATGGCAATTTGTGAATCAAAGAAAAGTAAAAAATGGATCTCAGTCTTGTACAACCTTCATCTGTTTCCACAGTTACAGAGTACATGCATGATCATCAGTGGTGTATTTTTAAATGCAGTGACTGAAGGAAATTTCTCCAGTTCCTATAATAAGGATTCCAAGGAGAGTTTAATACAGTAACATATTATGTTAAATTAATATTGGTAAAAAACTTAGCTCTGAAATACTGTATATGAAAATTTCATTAAAAAGAAGATTTCATTTAGGTGTAGTAGTACACAAATATAATACCTTCCTGCTGGAGAGGCTGGGGCTAGTGGATCACTTGAGCTCAGGAGTTCTGAGCTACAATAAAGCTAAAACTATCAGGTATCTGCACAAAATATGGCACAAACATGGTGAGAGGCCTTGGGATTGGGGGGCCACCTGGCTGCAGAGGTGAGGGAAGAGGAGGTGAGGAAGGGAAGGGAAAGAAAAGAGGATGGGAAGGAGGGAAAGAGGAAGAGGAGGAGGAGAGGGGAGCAAAGGAAGGATAAAGGAAGGGGAAGGAAGGAAGACAACAGTAAACTTTGCTTCTCTTCCACATTGTAGTTACGAAATTATTGAATTTCGGAGACTTTCTGTCTCACAACATCTAATTTTATTTAGAAGTCTCAAGCACGACTTTCAGATCAAGTTTCCCATTCTTCCAGCTCGTATAACTAAGAAGCCATATGATGATACTGGATGATAGGTGGTAATAGGACAATTGTCCCCTTCTAAACAATCTGGTAGAGTTTACATTAAAAGTGAGTTAATGTTTACATAAACCAAAAAGACCAAGTGAAATAAGCAGAACCAGAAGAATAAAATGCATGATGGCGATGTAAAAAATAAAAACAACACTAAAGGGCAGTCAAATTCAGATTAAGTGCAGCATCCAATCTTGACCTCAGAGAACAGATGATGGAACAGTTTTTATCTCTTGGTAGATGGGGGCAGGGGGTGCTGCCCATTTTAAATGTTGAATACATTGTTAGATGGGGGCATTATGTTGGTCGGTTGTTTAACTGTTTTGCTTTGTTACAAGGGAGTGTTTGATAGACCCAGGTAGAGGACTGAAGGTGTATTGGGAAATGACTGTGTTATTAAAAAAGAGAAGACATCAAGAAGACATTTTTAAGTGAATCTGTATGGGTGTGGAATATTGTATATGCTGTCAGTTACAAAAGTATTGTAGCTGAAGTGGGAACTATTGGCTGTACATTTGACATCTCTGCTCTAGGGAATTACTTTATTATGGAGGAAAAAAAGACTACCACCAGTCTTCCAGTGGCTAATATGTTAAAGTCCATTAGTTTAGAAACTGAGAGGAGGCCCATCATTTGGAGAATGGTTGAGCAAGTGGAGGCATATAAATGTGATGGAATATTATTTTGCTGTAAGAAATGATGAAGAAGAAGGTTTCAGAGAAACCCAAGAAGACCTGTATGAGATTTGTACGAACACTTGTATGGAGAATGAAGTGAGAGGAACCAGGGGAACAGCAATATTGTAAGGATAAACATGTCTGGAATTTAGGACTAAACATGATTCCAGAGGACTCATACTACCCACCTCCTAATAGAGAGAGATGATGGACTCCGACTGAAGATTGAGATGTATTTTTTTTTTTCGGATATGGCCAATATGGGAATTTGTTTTGCTTGACAACATGCTTGTAATAGGAATTTTGCTTTCCTTTCTTTCTTTTTTCTCCTCAAATTTATTAATTTATTTGTTTTCAGTTTTCAACAATCACTTTCATAAGTTCCAAATTTTCTCCCCTTCCTTCTCTCCTCCCTCCCCAAGACGGCATGCAATCTTTTATGGGTTCTATGAATGCACTCCTATCAAACACATTTTCACATTAATCATGTTGCATGGAAGAATTCAAATGTACGGGAGAAATCATAAGAAAAAAAAAACATAACAAAGGAGAAAATAGTCTGCTTCACTTTGCATTCTGACTCCATAGTTCTTCATCTGGATGTGAGTGACATTCTGCACCATGAGTCCTCTGCAAATGTTTTAGATCCTTGCATTGCTGTGAAGGGCTAAGTCTATCAAAAACAGTCCTCAAACACTGTGGCTATTACTGTTCTCCTGACTATGCTTACTTCACTCAGCATCAGTTCATGTAAGTTTTTTTCAGGTTTTCCTGAAATCTGCCTGTCTATCTGCACAATAGTATTCCATTACGTTCATATACCACAACTTGTTCAGTCATTCAGGAACTGATGGGCATGCCCTCCATTTCCAGTTCTTGGCCACCACAAAAGAACTACTATAGATATTTTTGTACATGTGGGTCCTTTTCTCATTTTTATGATCACTTTGGGATACAGCCCTAGAAATGATATTGCTGGATCAAAGGGTAGGCACCTTTTTATAGCCCTTTGGGTGTAGTTCTAAATTGCTCTCCACAATTGCTAGCAGCTCCACCAACAAAATGAATTAGTATTCCAACTCTCCCACATCTTCTCCAACATTTATCATTTTCCTTTTTTGCCATGTTAGCCAATTTGATAGGTGTGATGTGGTACCTCAGAGTAGTGTTGATTTGCATCTTTCTAATTAATAATGATTTAGAGCATTTTTTCATAAGACTATAGATAGCTTTAATTGCTTCCTCTGAAAACTGCCTGTTCTTATCCTTTGACCATTTGCCAATTGGGGAATGACTTGTATTCTTGTAAATTTGACTCAGTTCTCTATATGTTTTAGAAATGACGCCTTTATCACAGATACTAGTTACAAAAATTCTTTCCCAGTTTTCCGCTTCCCTCCTAATCTTGGTTGCATTGGCTGTGTTCATACAAAAACTTTTCAAGTTAATGTAATCAAAGTTATCCATTTTATATTTCACAATGTTCTCTATCTCCTATTTGGTCATAAATTCCTCTATTCTCCATAAATCTGACAAATAATTTATTCCTTACTCCACTAGTTTGTTTATAGTATCAGCTTTTATACCTAGATCATGTAGCCATTTGGACTTTATTCAGGTATATGGTATCAGGCATTGGTTTATGCCCAGTTTCCTTCACACTATTTTCTAGTTTGCCTAGCAGTTTTCTTCAAACAGTAAGTTCTTGTCCCAGAAGCTGGGGTCCTTGGGTTTATCAAACAGTAGGCTGCTACAGACATTACTGTGTCTTGTGTACCTAACCTATCTTTTCTTGCTTTCTTAATGGGGAATAGTAAAAGGAGGGAGAGAAGGCAGATTTTCATTTGAAAAAAAAAAGTTTGAATCCACAAGGCATTTTCCACAGAAACAATATAATAAATGATGGTTAGGGTTCCAGACCTGTCCATAAAAGCCTTTTTGTTCCATAAAGTACCTGGAGCATCATATCTAACTTGCCCACAATCCATTATCTTGGTACTTTTATCAGGTGATGATTTCATCTATTTGGGTACTCATCAGACATAGGAGGATCCTACTCCCTCCCTCTTGCCTTTTTTTGTCATGTTCACTGTTATCCGATTCATCTTTCAATAAATCCTTTGTAAAGGATCCATCTCCTTAATACATTGGAAACCTTCGTTAGGTTCTCTTACTATCTTAATGTCATACTGAGGGTGCTCACCTATTAACTCATTCTCAGTCTCCCTTTTTAGTCATATATATTTTTTCTTTCATGAATTTCTTGAGTACAAGTCATCGTTGGTGATGTAACTACTATGTGTGTCTCTCTTGCCCTTAGGGTTACATATAAATTTGGTGGTTCCAAGATCATGATATCCTATGAGTCACAGTCATATAGCATTGCATGGAGAATATGTTAAAGAAATGATTTTGTGGCAGTGAACAGTTTGGGATCATCATCCAGGGAAATGGATTGATTTCTTTTTCTCTATGTGCAATATGCAGTAAGTTGACCACTGGATAGAGAGAGACACTATTGAAATTAGTGATCCTAATCTGACCTCTTATATTTGGGGAAAATACTTCTTTTACATATATGTAAGAATAGGAAGTGAATTAGGGAGAGATATATTGCTCTAAGTCCCCAGTATTCTCATGGATCAAAGAGAAAAGACTCACTTCCTGACATACCTTCATAATCTCGGTGTTGCTTTTCACAAGGAGTAGTGGAAAGGAATTGTTCATTGCCATGCTCAGGTACATATTATTTTACTCTTCCCCAAAGCTCATAATCAAAGAGAAGTTATAGCAGGCACAGCGAAACTCTTTTGGATGCTATGGTCACCATAAAGGGACACCTAGGAAGAGAGGAGAGGAGAATAAAACATACACCTATCGACAACAGGAAGAAACATTCCTGACAATAGAGTCAAGTTCCATAAAGATCATCCTCAATGAACAATTAAACAAAATTTAACTGAATAGTAATTAATGTAAAGTCCTTTACTTGGGTGGAAAAAAATCAAATGCATAAGTACCAAATGAGGGAGATAAGTAGTTCTCATGTGAAAGACCTGGGATTCTTTGAGAATCACAAGTTCAGTATGTCTAGCTAATGTCACCATAAGAAACTAATGACACATGAAACTGTAAGCTGTTTCTATCTCTGTCCATCTCCATTTTTTAAAGATCTCTCTTCCTCCTTCTTCCTCCCTCCTTCTCTTTCTCTCCCCTGCCCCCTCCACCCACAAGCTGGGTGACACAGTGGATAGAGCACCAGGAGGATCAGAATTTAAATCTGGCCTCAGACAGTTACTAGCTATGTGACCCTGAGCCAGTCACTTAACACTGTTTGCCTTCATTTCCTCATCTGTAAAATGAGCTGGAGAATCAAATGGCAAACCACTTTGCCAAGAAAACCCCATAAAAACTTGACATAACTGAGCAACTCTCTCTCTCTATAAGTCTGTCTGTCTCTGTCCCTGTCTCTCCTCCCTCTCTGCTTTTTCTCTCCCTCTTTACACCTCCATTTATATGTGTACGTGTGTGTGTGTGTGTGTGTATACTATACCTATTCATCCCTCCATCTACTAATCTATGTCAACTATTCACTAAGCTATGATTCTTCTCATGTATCTATAGTTGGATGAGAGTCAGCATGGAATAGTGGAGAGAGAAATGAACTCAGGAGGTTAAAGACCTAAATTCACCTCTAACAAACACTATGTGACCCTGGGCAAGTTGTACAATATCTTAGTGCTCCTGGAAGCTCTTTGAGAGAATGGCAGAGTACTTGTTGATTCTGCATTGACAGAGAAGGGCTAGATTAGATGATCTCCAAGGCTCCTTCTAGGTTATGATTCTATGAAACCAGGTCCTTATGATTCAGAATTTATTCTTTCTCCCATTATACCAGATTGCCACATCACTCCCTCCTCCACCTCCTCCACCCCTTGGTGTAAAACTGTAGGCTAAGGAATGGTGAGAGGGACTAATCCGTAGAACACGTAAGTAGTGGCAATCAGTCTCTTCTTTATTCATCCCCATACACACCCACTATACCCTGAAGCTCACAGATTCCAACTTTCTTTCATAGCACCTGAAGCCTATCCAGATATTTTCTACACCTCTCAGATATTTTTTCCCATCAGGTTCTTTACTGAAAAAAGTGTACACTCCATTCCTGGCCTAGGTCTTGTCAGGCAAATCTGAGGTTTATGGTTTATCAAAGGGGCAGTGAGGCTCCTGGGGTGAGCTGCTTAGAGTTAGGTCATTGTGGGCCAAGATGCCTCTTTGGTCCTCCTCCAAGGCTGGGAGTTAGTATAACTACAGAAACTCATGAAGGCACAGATCTCCTGTATCTCCTGTACCTCTTGGGGTATCTCCTGTACCTCTTGGGGTATCTCCAGAATCAATAGCATGACCAACAGCTAAAAGGTCTCTTGGTGGGAGAGGAGAGCTGGAAAGAGTAAAAGAATAGGGATGAAGTAACCTGGCATTGGCCACTGAGACATCAAAAGCTAAAATTTCCTGCCCTAATACACAGAAAAAAGAGTTTGTGGCTCCTGTTCCCTATCCCCACCATATCCCACCCCCAACCTCCCTACATCGTTCTACTCTCAATTCATATACTCTCCCTATAGAGATAATTCCTAAATCTCCCACTTACTATGCCATGGGTAAGTATTTATCCTTTTGGGGTCTACTCTCCTTGTTCATAAAATGAAAAAGTTAAATTAGATGTCTTTTACTGTCCCTTCTAGCTCCAAATCTGATTCTATAATTCTAACTTAAATAAAGTTCTTAGAAGACATAAAGCACAACATGTGGCTTTATTTTTGTTACTGTTGTTATTTCACCCACTTTACTTTTCAAGCATAAATAGTCAGAACAATATCTTTCCAATACCATTAACATGGAAAACATATTCAGAAATAAATTTTCAGTCATGGCCAATATGTGTGGATTTGTCAGGCTTGACTATTCGTTACAACGGTTTTTTTTTCTTTAAAACATGGCCTGGGAGTGTGGAATTAGAAGGGATAATGGATTAACCATAGTATTCTGAAAAAATGAAGAAATAAAATAAAGTTGTTGAAACATTTTTCAAATGCACAGAAGTGAATAGAAGGAAATTAAGAAGGAAACAGATGAGCAAGACTGATCTGAAAGTAATATTACATTCATTTAATAGGAAAGGCAGGCAGTTATGTGGTTCAATAAGAGCATTGGCCCTAGAGTCAAAAAGACTCATCTTTGTGAGTTCAAATCTGGCTTCACACACTTACTAGCTATGTGACCCTGAGCACATCACTTAACCCTGTTTGCCTCAGTTTCCTCAGCTGTAAAATGAGCTGGAGAAGGAAATGGTAAAGAATTCCAGTATCTTGCTGAGAAAATCCCAAATGGGGTCACAAAGAGTTGAACATAACTGAAAAATGACTGAACATAAAAGGAAAGGCAAAATTAGCATAATAAAACTATTAATTTTATGTGCAATCCTCATTTGCTCTACTTTGCATATGGAAATGCCAATTTTATTTGTTGTTTGCTAAGTTCAGAATTTAAAAAATTAAAATGCATTCTGAATTTCAATTTAGCATGGTAGGAAAACATCTCAGCTCCATCGAATATTGGTGCCAGGAGTTTCATTTAGATAGTTCCATGAGTCATTCCTCAATCTATTGTCCATATGTCTGAAGCTTCCTGTATATAATTAAGTGTCAAAATGAGTGGTGACTGAAAATAAGTGTTATAGGAATTTAGAGATGTGGAAAATCAGTTCACAGCTGTATTCTTCAGTTGGTTAGATAATACATCTGCTTATCACATAAATTCTACTGTTGCAATATTTGTAACATTCAAATACTGTATTTTTGTCTGATGATGGAAGAATTCCACCCAGACTCTCTTACCCCCATCTCTTAGTTATTAGCCAGTGTTTACAACTAGAAATCTGCTCAGCTATCTAACTTGAATTGTCCAACTAAAAATATTTCATGAGGGTCCACTGTGTCAATGAATGGATAAACTGTAATGGTCAAGAGGAAATGCTGGGTGTTGCTGCAGCTTCCAGGGGAATATAAAAACTCAGCAAAAACACAATGACCTGGTGAAGCCATCCAGTTGGTGAACCCCAGTCTGTTCGATGCCTATCCTTGAAGCTAAGCCACCTGGTGCTAAAGGTGAGTCTAGAGATAGACAAGCTATAGTGTGTGGGATGGCTGCGCAGATTCTGAAATGGAATGGTCAGAGAAAGACATAGAAAAGAGATAGACACACAGAGAGAATCAACCTGTGTGCAACAACACATAGCTTATAACGCTACATGAAAAGTGTGCTTTTGTCACATAAGCAGTAAACTTAAAACTGATCGTTGTTCTTAAAACTTTAAACATTAAACTTAAAACATGAGCATTGTACTTGTTTTACTGTAAGCCTCTCTGTCTCCGTCTCTCTGTCTCTGTCTCTCTCCCTGTCTCTGTCTGTGCTCTCTGTATTTTTCTCTTTGCCTCTCATTCTGTGTTTCTGTCTATATCTCTCTGTCACTGTCTCTCTATAGATGCATGAATATATGTATACACATTGCATAACTGTACATACGCATACATCAGTTGTGGTGTCAAAGCTACTAAATCAGTTCCCCTCTGTTCTTTTATGCCTCCCCCAACAGTTAATTCATTAGTAGTCAAATACGATCTTTTCCCTCAAAAAACATCTCTTTGCTGCTGACCTGGTTGAGACATTTCATTCCCCAAATTAGTGACCATTTTTGATAAATGTACAAACAATCTAAGAATGAGAAGATTCCTTTATACAGAGTTAGGACCAAAGGGAACCAGGGATCAATTTCCTCAGAAAATGTCAATCTGTAACTTGAAACTAAAGCATAAATTATAGGCTTTTGTATATCCTACAGTGCCTAGCTTGAGTTATGGGCACAGGTGCTCTAAACAATCACTTCTTAATCGATTATTTACAAATAGTGTCCCTAATTTCTTTGTCATTATACATTAGAATATGTCTAAATTTCTATTAAAATGAGAATTATTAAAATATGCTTTATCTTTAATTTAGACATAGGGTCAAAAGATTCATGACTGTAAAAATCATCTAGTCCTCATTTTATGGACAAGAAAACTGAGGCCCAAAGAGGTTAATTAAGTGACTTTTCAAAATCATACAGGTAGTAAATAGCAGACCCAGGATTTAATCTCAATTCTTCTCACTCAAAATACATTGGGTTTTTTTTTCTTTTACACTATACTATGTGCTCACTCACACCATTCCATTTGCACTTGTAGATTGGGTCCCAGAGGCAAGGCTGCTATTCAGACACCAGAGAGCCAAATCCCAACACCAGAAAGCCAAATCCATCATAGCAACAAAGAAATTTATACACAATAACAACGCAGAAGGCAACACCAGCCCCAAGCCTTCCCTCTGTTAGGCTTCTTACAAACCAGTTCCCTTAAACAAATCACAAACAAGCTCTCTCACTCATGCTAGCCAGCTGCCTGCTTTTCTCTCTCTCCCTCAATTCAGACTGCTCTGATCAATTTCCTCCCAGCTCTGCTCTAGCGCCACCTCTTCCTGTTTCATGTGACTTAGATTCATGGGACTCGGGCTTCCATGTGACTTAAGCAGGTCACATGGGCCTATTAATGAATGGGAAAGATCTTCCCATTTAAATTACCATTACATCAAGTTCTAGGACTTACCTCAATGGATGATTACTCTTGCCTGACGCTACAACTCATGACTGCTTACTTATTAACAATTATCAGTAGTCTCAAGTAACCCTTAGAAAAATCATTTGTACTCGAATTTTAAACAAGAACAACTCCCCTCCCAAAAATTGGGATGTACTCTCTCACAAATACAGTGAGTTCACGTGAGCACAAATTTAGTGAGGCACATACATAAGGAATATATGTGGCCAAGGCGAGTCACAACTCCAGAACTGCAGGGCTTCAGTGTCCTTTCTCTGTCCTAGGAAAATCCTCATTAAGCTCTTTGTAGGCCAAGGTGTCAAAGATGGATGAGCTCTGTTGTTCATCTAGGCTTGCTCATGGTGGACATAGCATCTCTGGTAGGTGTGTCAATCCACTTCCATACTAAACTAGATGGGACAGATCACCAGGCTAGATCCTCATAGTGCCTACTGTCCTTGGTATATGTGTCCTTTTGCTCAACTGCCTGGGCTTACTCTTCAGTAGGTTCTACCACCTCCAGCCTTATGCTCAGATGAGTATTAGAGTATGCTTTCATCAAGTGTGCTCTTCAGCCAAAAAAGGCAGACTCCTAGACAAGGATTAAAAGAAACTTGTCCAGTTCTGTTCCCTCAGGTTATTGGCTCTGAGATTTTTTACTTCCCAGGTAAGCATGGGACAGGAGAAGTGCTGACCTTCCTATTTGACAATTCATCTAGTTTCAAAATTGGGTTGCCTCAGTGAATGACCTCACCCTATCTTATGGTAACCACCCAGTACATTTCTCAGATTCTCTTGGCTATTAGGCAAATGAATACAAGGGGAAGAGAGGTATTGAGGCAGTCCTTATCCTAGGAGCAAGTTCATTGTCTCTCTTGCCTTCTTCATGTACAATTAAGTAATACAAAGCCTTAGAATTCATTCCAAGGTGCAGGGGGAAGGGAAGGGTGGAAGAAGGAAATAAGCATTAGTATATTAGTATTACTATAAATTAGTATTAATTTATTTATTATTTATTCATTAGTATAAATTATTATTTTATATTATATTATTATACACACACACACACATTTATTTAGCACCTACTATGAGCCAGGCACTGTGTTAAGCACTTTTTATGAATATTATCTAGGTGCTATTATTATCTCTATAGATAGATGAGGAAACTGAGGCTAAGTGACTTGCCCAGGGTCACACAGCCAGTGAGTGTCTGAGGATGCATTTGAATTCCGGTATTCCTGACTTTGGGCCCAGCACTCTATCCATTACACTACTTAGTTTGCAGCTGTGGAATACTTCTGATGTGGTTTGGGGAGCTAGGAACTCTGAAATGCAGGAGTACAGGGAAGGTCTGCCTTGAAAGAATTTGACCACTCAAACCTTCTTTCAATCAAGAGACAAAGTTTATTGCATGCCCAATAGAAGCAGGTGAGATTCTAAGAATCTGTACAATTTAATGAGGGTAAGATTTGTACTTTTATACAGAAACAGACTGTGGAAGATTTGGATGGGATCAAGGGGTGGCAAGTAACCTGTGGTGGGCAAGAGGCAACAGAGAAAGGATCTGGATGGGATTAAGGAGTGTCAAATAAGCTAATTAAATAATCAAGGTGGACTGGGGTGGGCCAAATGACTTAAATAGAGGTGCCAATGAGCTAGGCTACTCAAATGTATGGGAAAATTCAGGGGCTGGGTTGTTTCAAAGACATAGTCTTCCTTTCAGGGGTCCAGTGCAAATCCCATAACCCTATCATTTCCTTTATATTTGAAAGGGCCATCTTTACATTTCATAGTCTCTGTCTTTTCCCCTTATGGTCTTCAATCTTGATAAAGTCTAAACAAGCCACTTTATCAAAATTGAAGGTCATAAGGGACAAAGGTAGAGATCATGAAATGTAAAGATAAAAATGATATTTGTTTAAATCCAAGGCAAACCATTCAGTCTCACAGTAATGTACATCTATGTTCCAACCATTGATGATAAAGAGGTCAAAGTTGATCAGTTTATGAAGACCTATAACACTTTCTAGAAATAACATCAGAAAAGGTTGTCACGTTCATCATAGGGGATTGGAATGTTTAAGTAGGCAATCAAAAGATAATTGAAATAGCACGCAAGTTTGGCCTTGGAGTATAAAATGAAGCAGCGCAGAGGCTAATAGTTTTGTCCAAATAACTCACTGGCCATAATGATGGAATCCTAATAAAGCTACCCCTACCTCCAATATTCTAGCTTCCTTAGAGGCCCGACTGAATAGCAGGTCCACTGCCCCTACCTAGTCTTTCCCCACCACCTGCCCCCCACACTCTATATCCTGACTTCTTCATATATGCCTCACTGCTTACTAGAACAACAGGTATGTCCATGAACTCACATTTCTCAAAGAAACAGCAGGTGTGTCTGTGTGATGGGATCCCAGCCTCTGCCTCTACATAGCCATGGCCCCCAGACCCATTCCTCATATTTCCCACAGAAATAGTAGGTATATCCATGCGCTTAACCACAACCACATCCACCTAGTCTCAGACAGGATCACAATACTCAGCCAATCAGAAAGCAGCACTATCAGGATGCCCAAACAAGATGTGGACCCCAAAACAATGAAAGAGACTTTCCCTAAGTAGGTAACTGTGTAATAATACTAAAGAGCTGACCTAGAATAAACTTATGACATAGAGAGGTTTATTACAATATCATTATCATACATACATACCCCCTAAGTGGGTTTTTCTGTATGCATTGTGTGTAATCCCTTGTGCAGTTCCACTGTGACTGGTTCCTCTCCCCTATTACCCAATCCCTTAATAAACCCCTCCTGCCTTTTTAATATTCATAATTTCTATTATATAATTGCATCTTTACTCTATAAAAATCCATCTTGCCTTTTCTGAAGTTGTTGGTTCATCTTGGAACTTGGTCTACTTCATGAAAGGCATCAATTTCAATAAATGCTTATACTTTGATTAGAGGTGGTCTAATTCTGAATTCTCTGAGACAGCTCCACCACAACATACCATAAAACTGTAACAAAAACAAATATTCTTTTTCGACAACCCAAAAGGCATCTCTATACATGAATATTTCTATTGTTGTCCTCTGTTTCTAAGAGGACCAATGACATCATGGGGTGATGACTTGACTGGAGTGTGATTTGGATTTAAGTGAGCTAGTATGGTACAAAGTTGTCAGCCTAGCTCTCTGTTCTAGAGTCATTGAAATTCAGTTGCAAAATAAAAGTCAGGATGACTACTCTGACTGCCCAGGTTGTGAAGGATGACTTTGGTGTATCTGATGTCTGACCAAGCTCCATAGCATGTGCTTCAGCTGCCTTCATGGCCATTGGAACAAATTGTTCTCATTTGTTTATTCCACCAGCGGAAGTGTTTACATGCACTGCCCTAACTCACCAATGGGTTTGAGACTCCTTGGTTACTCTCAACCTGGTTTAGGCCATCTGGTTTATCATGGTGTGGTCTCTGTGCATGTTATAATTTCTTGGAGCCACGGATAAGAGTTGGATGAAGATGTACACCAAAGGTGGATGAGCAGCCTTGAAAAGTGCTTGGCAAGCCCTCACACCAGAGATGCTAGTACATGGATATTACCAGATGATCAATACCAAGATGAGATTGATTATATACTTTGCAGCCGAAGGTGAAGAAGCTCTGTACATTCAGTTAGAATAAAACCTGGACCTGACTGTGGCTCAGTGGAGCTTCTTATTGCAAAGTTTAGAAAGTGAAGAAAGTAGGGAAGAAAGTAGGAAAAAAAATCAGACCTAAATATGATTGACCTAAATAATATCCCCTATTAATATGTAGTGTAGGTGATGAAAAGATTTAAGGGATTAGATCTAGTAGATAGAACGCCTGAAGAACTATGGACAGAAATTCACACTATTGTACAGGAGGAAGCAACAAAAGTAAACTAAAGAAAAAGAATAACAAGAAAGCAAAATGGCTATGTGATGAGGTTTTATAAATAGTTGAAGAAAGAAAAGGAAAGATATGCTCAACTGAACGTAAAATTTCAGAGAAAAGCAAGGAGAGATAAGGGCTCCTTTAATGAACAATGCAAAGAAATAGAAGAAAACTATAGAATGGAAAAGATAAGAGATCTCATCAGAAAAATTGGAGTTATCAAAAATGGGCATGATAAAAGACAAATATGGTAGGGACTTAACAGAAGTAGAAGAGATTAAGAAGAGGTAGCAAGCATATATAGAAAAACTATACAAGAAAGATCATAACATCATTGATAACCACAAAGACATGGTTATAGGTCTGGTGCCATGTATCTTGGAGAGTGAAGTTAAGTGGACCTTAGGAAGCATTGCTAACAATAAGGCTGGTGAAGGTGACAGAAACTCAGTTGAACTATTTAAAAACTTCAGAGATGATGCTGTTAAAGTGTTGCATTCAATATTCCAGCAAATTTGGAAAACTCAACAGTGGCCACTGTATTAGAAAAGATCAGTTTATGTCCCAATTCTAAAGAAGGGCAATGCCAAAGAATGTTCAAATTACTGAATAATTGTGCTCATTTCACATACCAACAAGGTTATGCCTAAGATTTTGCAAGCTAGGCTTCAGCATTATGTAAATGGAGAATTAACAGAAGTGCAGGCTGATTTTCAAAAAGACAGAGGAACCTGAGAGCAAATTGTCAACATTCACTGGATTAAGGAGAAAGCAAGGTAATTCCAGAAAACATCTGCTTTTGCTTCATTTCCTAGATAAAAGCCTTTGTGTGGATCACAGAAAATTGTGGCAAGTCCTCAAAGATATGGTAATACCAGATCATCTTACTTGTCTTCTGAGGGACTTGTATGTGAGTGAAGAAGCAATGGTTAGGACTGAACATGGAACAACTGATTGGTTCAAGATTAGGAAAGGGGCACAACAAAGCAACATAATGTTGCCTTATTTGTTTGTCTTATATGTAAGTACATCATGAGAAATGCCAGACTGGACAAATCAAAAGCTATAATTAAGGTTGCCAGGAGAAGTATCAACAAACTCAAATATGCAGATGATAGCACTATGATGGAAGAAAGTGAAGAAGAATTAAGAAACCTCCTCTACCTCTCTAATTTGGCTTTCAAAATCCTTCTTGAGCTCTTCAAAGAATGCTGTTTGGGCTTGAGACTGGTTCATGTTCCCTTCTGAGGATTCAGATGAGAGTATAATCTCCATGCTGACCTTTTCAGTATTTATGTTGTGGTCCTTGTCCCCATAGTAAGATTCTATGTTCTTTTCTTTTCTGGTTTGTTTCCTGTTCATGATGATTGCCTTTTTCCTGGCTTTTAAAGTGGATCTCTGCTTCTGGGGCACAAGAGACTCTGTCCCATGGTTCTTGTGCTTAGAATTTGAGGCTTTGTGTATCATGGTCTCTGGTTCTTTCATCTAGAAGCTAGAATGCTGCAGTTTACCTGGTGCTGAGCTGGCTGATGTGCCAAAACAGAGGCCAGGTGAAGTCTTTCTGAATTTTCCTGGAGTTGCCACGGAGCTTGCTGCGTGAGGTGTGGGGGAGGGGTGGTCTGGTCACAGGAGGTCTCCTCTCCTGAGCTAGAGCATAGGTAGGCTCAGTGATTAGTGAATGCCTGTCTGTACTAGTGTCTTCCTGATTCCCCTGACTGTGCTAAGGCATGCGTGGGGTCCTGGTGTTGGCACTTACACACTCCAACCTCCCTAGGGCTCAGGATCTCCTCCTGTTTCACTGAGGTTGAGCTGTCTGGGACAGCTCTGGTCCTGCACTAGTCCCCTTCAGCCACAGCAAGAGGGTCTCTCCTTAACAATTTTCCTAGCCTCTCAAGCTAAGAGATTGTTTACCCCCTTCGGCTAATCCCACTATTCCAGGATTTTTCCTGGGGAAATACTCTCTGGGTTTTTCAAGGTCAACAAGGGGAGGATGAGAGCACTTACAGATCACTCTGCCATCTTGGCTCCCAAAAGTTCAAGTAGGTGATTTACAGACATTTAAT
The DNA here is from genome assembly GCF_028372415.1 of Notamacropus eugenii. Classification (NCBI taxonomy): domain Eukaryota; kingdom Metazoa; phylum Chordata; class Mammalia; order Diprotodontia; family Macropodidae; genus Notamacropus; species Notamacropus eugenii. The sequence goes on from NC_092876.1 coordinate 312,164,348, forward strand.
CTGTGGGCTGATAGTCTCAGGAGCAGCTGCTGCTATTACCAGGTGTCCTTCACTTCTCTCTCACTCAGTTCCACTGGACTCCTCTCTTGGGCTGATATATTTGAGAATCTACACTGCTGCTTCTGCTTCTGTCTGCTCTGCATTTCCTGCTTGGCTTTGCTATGGTGGGGTCCATGCTGGGACAGCCTGTGCACTCTGCATTCCTCCAGCCCCGTGCAACAGATCTTTCCCATCAACCTTCTAGGCTGTCCTGGGCTGGAAATCTGTCACACTCTGTCTCCTAGTGGATTCTGCCACTCTAAAATTTGTTCAGATTCTCTTTTTGGAGGTATCCAAAGGAGTTTGTCATAGAGCTTAGGTGAGTATATGCTCTCACTCCACCATCTTGACTCTGCCCCGGAAATATTTCTTGAAGCATCCTAATGAGGGTGAAAGAGGAAAGTGTAAAAACTGGCTTGAAACGATATTAAAAACAAAAAATTAAGATCATGGCGTCAGGTTCCTTTATTTCTTGGCAAATACAGGGAGAACAAATGGAAATAGTGTCAGATTTTATGTTCTTGGGCTCAAAGATCACTGCAAACAGTGACTACAGTCTAGAAATTAAAAGACACTTGCTCCTTAGAAGGAAAGGTATGGCAATTCTGGACATCATACTAAAAAGCAGAGACCACCTTGTTGATAGGCAGTTACAGTTTTTTTTTCTAGTAGCAATGTATGACTGCAAGAATTGGACTATGAGGAAAACTTTTGTTGTTCAATTGTTTCAGTTGTATTCATCTCTTCATGACCCCTTTTGTGGTTTTCTTGGCAAAGATACTGGAGAGGTTGTCATTTCCTTCTCTAGCTCATTCTATAGATGAGAAAACTGAGGCAAATAGGGTTAAGTGACTTGCCTGGGGTTTCACATCTAGTGTCTGAGGCTAGATTTGAACTTAGGAAGCTCTATTTGGTCATATACTGAGAAGACAGGATTCATTGGAAAAGACTGATGCTGAGAAAGACTGAAGGCAAAAGGAAAAGGCAGAGGATGAGATGGATGATAGTGTCATGGAAGCAATGAACATAGGCTTGGACAGACTCTGGGAGATGGAGAACGGAAAGGTCTGGTTGCTATTGTCCACGAGGTCATGAAGAGCTGGATGTAACAGAATGACTGAATAACAACAAATAGAGCACATCCTTTCACAAAATTAGCCATTCAGGCCAGAGATGGCAACCACTAAGGGCCAGTAGCAGAATAGCTAAGTAGTTATTTTTTGGAATGGGAATTATATGGGCCCATGAGAAGAAGAAATATTATTACATTAGAGACAGCAGCTGCTGAACACGGTAGTATAGTGGTAACATTTCCTGGATCAAGCCTCTTAGAGAAAAGAGAAGCAAACCCACAGCCCCAGAACCACAAGAACAGTACAGACATGTGCCATGATGTGGAAAAACTTAACAGTTCTTTGTCATTAATATCCCCAGATTTCGCCAAGACATCACAGGATGTCTTAGCAACATATAGAAAGAATACTAGACTTGTAACCAGAAGATTATGTTCAGGTTATGACCGATGCTTACTAGCTGTGTGACAGTGGGTGGGCAATCCTCTTACCCTCCCTTGCATTCGCTTTCCTCTTTGTAGAATGGGGATCATAAGATTATATTAGGATTTTTGGCTGTCATATGACACTGTTAACTCACATTACGCTTGAAGTCCACTTACACTCTCAAATCATCTTTAGCTGAATGGCAATTTAGTCACACTTGCCCATGTTGTACTTGCAAAAAAATTTTTTAAAACATTAAATTTCATCTTACTTTAATCATCCCAACTAGAAGTTTCTAGTTTGTCAAGATCTTTTTCAATCTTGACCCTTATCATCTAATGCACTTTTAAAGCCATGTTTCATATTGAGAGAGGGCTCATCAAAGCACAGTGACGTCAATCAGTCTGTTCACAAGCACTGACTAAGTACTTACTGTGGGCGAGACACAGTTCTAAGCACTGGCAATAGAAATACAAAGTAGAAAGAAAAGACAATTCCTGACCTGCAGGAGATTATACTCTACTGGAAAGACAACACAGAAAAGGAAACTGAAAAGTGGTGGTTGGGGGAGGGGAAGAAAAAGGTACCAAAGAAGGAGTCCAGAGGAATGAAGTCAGGATGAAATGCATACATAATATCTGATACTCAGAGGCACTGGTCTTACTCTACCTTCTTTTCTCTTCAGTCTTTCCCAGCCTCAGAGTCTTCTCCAATGAGTCCCATCTTCTCAACATGTGGCCAGAGAGAGCACTGGCCTTCAAATCAAGAAGACTCATCTTCATGAATTCATTCTTGCCTCCTAGTCCCAGATGTTATGTACTCACTGGAAAAGATTGATGCTGAGAAATGACCGATGGACAATAGCAACCAGACCCTTCCATCTGCCACCATCTCCCAAAGTCTGTCCAAGACTATGTTCATTGCTTCCATGACACTAACATCCATCTCATCCTCTGCCTTCTCTTTTTGCCTACAGTCTTTCTCATCATTTCACACAAGTGGTCCTGAGTTCTTACTCTGAACTTGTCCAAACACATCTGGAGTACAGTGGATTTTTGGTTTTGGTTTTTGTTGCATTGTACTTAAGGGAGGAAATGGATAAGGTGGAGAGCATCCCAGAAGAGGGAAGCCAGAGGGTAGAACTAGAAATAAAGAGCCTAAGTTTCAGACACACACATTTCAGGTTGATATAAAAACAACTTTCCAAAGAACTACAACTTTTCCAGAGTGAAACAATCTGCCTTGTCATGTAGTGGAGTCTCTCCCTGTGTAAAAGGAGTTAAAAATCTTCCCCACCCATTGATAGCTCTCAGGTGGGGCTATTGAGGGAGGCTTGATTAGGGGAGGCTTGTTTCCTATGAAGGCCCACGTCTTTTGTTGATTGCTAATGAGGCACTGGGTCAGGAGGGGTCCTGCCCTCTGGCTTTGAAAAGAGTATATGTACTGTGAGGGGAGATTTTGCTTTGGGGCTTAGTTTTGGAAGGTTTGTATGTTAGATGAGACTCTGGGAAGCCACTAAGCAGCACCCCAGCTTTGAAAACCCAGATGTTGATTCTTCCCTCTCTGCTAGCTATGTATGTATGTTGCATGTATGTATGTATGTAATAGTAAGCCTGTCTGTTGGTCCCTGTATGTTGAATGTAATTAAAGTGATTATTGACCCCTCAAAAGTTACCTTTCCTTTTATAAATGCAGATCTAAGAACCTGTGATAGCAGGCCCTCCCTATGTATGTCAGGGTGCTTACTGATACACCCCGACACAAGGACCTTCAGGATATAAAGCTAAATGCCCAACTGGTGAGTATTCCTTTTCAGCCACAGTTTGGATGAGATGACCTCTGGGGCTCCTCCCAACCCTGACATCCTGAGAACCTATAGTCAGAGAAGAGCAAGGATACAGCATCATGCAATTCTCTTCTGTCTGGTGTCACAACACCATGCCAATCACAATTGGCAAGAACCCTAAAATCATGCTGAACCAAGACCTGGTAATTCTGAGATATACAGAGAGACCTGTTAGACTTGAATGTGAAGTCACAGTCTTGTCCTAACAAATACCTGGACAATGATGCACTCTCCTGTGAGCCGTAGGCAAATGCTGAGGAATAAACCAGTTTCTGAAGCATAGCTTGTTAGTTACACCCTGACTGGGTAGGTCAGAGAGGCAGCAGGCAGTCGCAACTTAGAATTCATCTCATCTTGCTGTGGAAGAACATTTCTCCCATCAGAAAGGTATACCATAATTAACAGCTTTATTGTTTGCATTCAGTCCTGTGATCACATTCTACTCTCCCCAAACAGTGATCATGAAAACCTTTTCAAACTAAAATAAAAAGAACTCAGCAGCTTGTCTCCCAGGGGAGATGTTAGGCACCTGTTTTGCCAGGAAGCCCACATATGCTAATGATGCCATTCATGTGGCCTGGGTATTGTTATGGATTTCTTTTTCTCTCCTTTCACATTTTAAACATGTCTCACATAATTACACTTTCTTTACCGATAAGATATCTCATGTACAGCTGCCTGCATAAATGGAAAATTGTTCACAAATCACCAAGCAGGTATGCGTCAGGGAAGTATTTCCCACCAACATCAAGGATGTTAACACTCACCCATAATGGGAAGGGGGTGGAAGGTCAGGTCATAATATTTAACTGTGCAGGAAAGCTATGAGGTAGAAAGTATTTATTCCACCCATATGTAACATGTATCAGGATGTCTCTTGCATTGAGCTGTTACATAAATTCCTTAAATTCAAACAACAAGCAGTGGGGTGAGGCGGGGGGAGAGAAGGAGATTTTATTTTGATTTTGGTGCTGCATCCAAGAGCCCCGTTTTCAGATCAGATTAAAAGTCCCACCTTAATTTCCCTGACGTGGGGTATTTCCAACACATGGAAACTTTTTATTTGCATCACTGAAAAATAAACAGCTCTTAGGACTGTAGAATTTAGAAGTGGAAGGGACCTTAGGGATCATGTAAGCCAATACCCTCATTGTACAGATAAGGAAACTGAAACCCAGTGACTTGCCCAAGGTCAAAGAAGTGGTAAATAAAAAGTCAATCAGTAGTTCAATTGTTGTTTATTAAGTGCCTTCTATATGGCAGACACTGTGCTAAGTGTTGGGAACAAATCCACAAATAATAAAGTTTTTGTTCTCCGGAAACTTACGTTGTATCAGGAGAAATACAAATGGGCTCACATAAAAGTTACAAAATATATACAAGGGAAATGTAAAGTCACCGGGGGTTGGAGGTGGGAAGGACTAGTAGCTGAGAGGATACAGAAAGACCTGTAGGAGACAGCTTGGAAGGAAACTAGGGATTTGAACTCAGGTCTTCTGACTCCCAATCTAGTCCTCTTTCCACTCTAGCTCTCAACCTTGATGTCACACAATTCTTTCATTCTTTTAACAATAATTCTTTTATCAGTGATTTTTATTTTTTACATTAGTTATTTCTGGAAATATCCTCCTAAAAAATTAAACTATCCTTTCTAATAAAGCAAAAAAAACTAAGCAAAAGTATCTAAAAAATTTCACAAAATTCTTTGAGAGGAGGGATCTAAAATTTTTTTTAAACTAGATAACTGTCTGTTCACTAACTCTTCTTTAGATGTCTGATGTCTAAAGTAATGAGCAGACTGACCTTTGACTCCCCCCAAGTATTCATTATTATTATGTCCCCAATAATATATGTACTTGTATGTATTTAGCATATATATGTATATATACACACATGTATTTATATGTTTGATTTACACATTCCATACTGGAAAAAGAGATGGCCTCAGAATCAAGAAAATATGGGTTTAAGTCCCACTTCTGCTATGTACTGATTAAATGAATCTGTGCAAATCACTTAATTTCAACACCCCCAGGATACTCTCGGAGACTAAATTTCAGAGCAGGTGCCAGTCTTTACTGATAGAAGGAGCTTCATCTATCTACCAAAGAGAAAAAGATGTGATCATGATGATGATCTTTAAAAAATTACACCAGCAGTACACTTCTGTGCAGTGCTTATCGCTTCTGAACACACAAGCAGAATACTTGTTTTACTGGGAGCTTTTCTCTGTCTCTCTCACACAGTTTGTATGTATGTATATGTGTATACATGTGTATATATATGTGTGTGGATATAGACACATATATTGTAAACGTAGATACATACATGCATACATATATGTACTGATTTGCTTTAAAAACTATGAAAATAAATAAATATGGCTTTCGAGATGTTTTAAGGCAGCTAGGCCCGTAGTTGTCCCTTTACAAATGCTTGCTTATTGATTAAGGAAGGCAACACAATGTAGTAGAAAAAGCAATGGCTCTCGTCTCAGAAGCCCAGGATAGAGCGCCAGGCCTGGAGTCAGGAATTCACCTTCATGAATTTGAATCCTACCTCGGACACTTCTATGGATGTGACCCTGTGCAAGTCAATTAACCCTGTTTGCCTCAGGTTCCTCATCTGTAAAATAAGGTGGAGAAGAAAATGGCAAACCACTCCAGAATCTTTGCCAAGAAAATCCCAAATGGGATCATGATAGAACTGAATAAAACTGTCAAGATTTTGCTAATGCAAAGCTTTATTTAAAAATTTAATGTTGTCGCATCATTATCACAGACTTTATTGTCTCTTAAAAGGAAAGCCTATGCCAGAACTGAATTAATTTTACCTGGAAATAATGTTGAGAAAAGTGATTTTTGAAAACAGTATAATCCTTGTTCCTTCCTCCTTCTCTGTTTAACAATTCAAGGAGTTCCTTGGTGCCCTCTCTCTTTGTCTACCTCTGGCTCCCTACTTCATTCCAGATTTAGACCATGTATCACCTCCTCCAAGAAGTGTTTCCTGATGCCCTTGTTAGCATTTTCTTCTGGCTTAGCTCTTTGTTATCTACTTCTGTCTTTACATGTTTTAACCTTCAATTGAATGTAAACTCCTTAAGGGTGGCTTTTCTTTTCATTGTGTTTTTGTATCCCCAGAATGAAGAATGGTCCCTTGTACATAATAGTTGTGTAAAAAACAACTTTTGGACAGGATTAGATTTTGTTAATAGAATATCACATGACTGACTAAAGACAAATTCAGTTGATAATGGATGGTAAAATTGGCATCTGCTTCACTGTTGCTATGCATTTTTATTGTTCTAGACACAACTACCCATTCATCAGCCATCAAAGTAAGTTGACTTAAAGAGAAAATAAAAACACCTGATTGATCACATGGTTAAATATATAAATTTAAGTGGAAGTCAGGAGAAAATGAGCAATTCTGAACCTTACAGAAAAAAATAATTGGATGGCGTTAATGACATTCATGATAAAATATCTAAACAGTTCTGTGACAAGAGCATCTTTCATTGGATGGGTGATCTCATAGATGCAAGTGTATCCTCCACTGGTGCAGATCACAAGGCATTCTCTTGTTTTTTATCCTGTTGGCATCTTATACACACACTCTAGTATATCCAGTGTTTAGCACAGTTCCTGGCCCATAGTTTTTACTTTATAAATGTTTGCTTATTGATTAAGGGAGGCAACATAGTATAGTAGAAAAAGTATTGACTCTGGTCTCAGAAGCCCCTGTGTGACTTTCTGCAAATCAGTTAATCTTCGTGGGGAGATAATCCTCTGGGTTTTCATGACATTACTGTCTCCTGCTTTTCTTCCTGCCAGATAGACCGCTCCTCCTCAATCTCCTTTGCTGAGCTATCACCATATCACACTCCCTAACTGTAGGTATATCTCAAAGCTTTGCTTTGGGCCCTCTTCTCATCTCTACATTCCTGCTGTGTGACCTATTCCCAGTCCCTCACTCAGCAGACACTCTTCCACTGTATCCTTCTTCCAAACTTTACTATTTCTGTCACGAACACCACAGGATCCTTCCAGGCATCCAGGTTCAGAACCTCAACTTTATTCTTGACTCATAACTCTCTTTCCTCTTCTCCTTTAAAAAAGCTCACCATATTTTAAATAGAACTACTTGATTAGCCTTTAAACCCAAATCGTTCTGGCTTTCATTGGGTGGTAAATAATGGGCCCAACCCAAGCCTCTGTGGCTAATTATTTAGATTTTGATGGCTTCCTTAAAATAAGTGTAAATAGCAATTTTTTCTATTCTGGCCAGAAACTCTGAAGGTCTTACCCTTTCAGATTCATATCATTGGATGGCAAATTGGGCCATCTTTTGTCTCAATTCTTACCTAGTCCTTAGTCATTGAATGGGTGTGGCCTCAGACAAACTGAGACCTGGGAAAGATCCTAATTTTGAAAGGCAAAGTCACCCACTGCCTCCTGGGTCATTACCAGTAGTTTTGACCTTTTTCTTGCCACTGGACTCTGATGCCTGGAGAAGAGAGTGAGGCTGAGACTGCAAAGTTCTGCCTCACTCAAATCCAATCCACAGGCAAGTCAAGACTTCACCCTCTGATGTCATTGGTCCTCTCTGAGACGGATAAACAAGAGAAATAATCTTCGTGGTATTTGTTTCCTCATCTATAAAATGAGGGATCGAATTACATGGCTTCAGAGCTCCTTTGCAACTCTACATCTATGATGGCATTTGATTGATGGCCATTCTACTCAATCACTAAAGGTTTTCCTTCAAGGTTTAATGTTTTTTAATGTGTTGTGGATTCTCAGGCTGTCTGCTGGTTTGCCTTACAGTCTTGCTTTCTAAACATTTAGTTAGTCAGTCAGCAAATAAACTTTTATTAAGCTGGGGGTACAAAGAAAGGGAAAAGACATTCCTTGATCTCAAGGAGTTCACAATCCAATGGGGGAGACAATAAGCACACACAAACTATATGCAAGATAAATAGGAAATAATTAACAGAGTGAAGGCATTAAAGCTAAGAGGGTTTGGGCAATGCTTCCTGCACAAGGTGGGATTCTAATTTAGTTTATTTTATTTCAAATGAACATTTGTTGAGATGCTAAATTGCATTTGAAAACATTAGACTTTGTTCTCCCCAAAACTTGTGCCCCAAAGAATTAACAATATTTTTATATTATGAACTTTTTGATAGAATCATTCCTTTAATGAAACTGCTAAAATGAATGAATGAATGATTTTTTCCTCCACATAAAATGGTTGTAACGCCCAAAATACATTTGTTATGGAAACTATGTTTGACAGGTATGCATCTGAAATGCACTTTCTGCTCTTGATAGCCATTAATTGATAACACAGGAGACTAAAGATGGCAAGTATCATGCAGAAAGTCACTTCCATGATATTTCAGCAAGTTTTCTTCCATATTTCTGTTAGCATATACTATGTAGCACATACGATGCTATATAATTATAGTATGACATTCCAAGTAACAACATATAATTTGATTTAGAAATCTAGATCATCTGGTTACTGATAAGAGATAAATTAATTGATGTTTGAAATATACCCTAGTTGCTAATAAGGAAAAATTAACTTTGTGCTCAAAAGCAGAGAGATAAAGTTTGGTCTCAAAGACATAAAGACTTTGGTTCAAGTCCCACTTCTGATATACTCTGGCTGTGTTACCCTGGGCAAGTCACTTAACCTCTCAAATTCTATAGGTAACTCTAAGAGTTACCCTGTAAGTTATATAGTTGTAGAGAAGTTGTTGAGAAGGTGCCATGGATTGGGCTCTGAAAACAAATATGTCTACTCCATGTAATTTGAATACATCCTTAAATTTTAGAATATTTATATATGTTGTTGTATAGTAAAAAGTATATTAAATTTAGAATCAGGAAGGACCTTCTTTTTGATTCAGATGTCCAGAAGGTATCCTAAATTCAATATGGCCAAAACAAAATTCATATCTTTTCCCTTAAACCCTCCCCAGCTTCCGCCTTCCCTATGACTGCACTCTGAAACTGGGACGCCAATGGGCCCCTGCCTAAGGGCTCCTCTTGACCCTCCTAGCTTTAGAGTGATTATCAGTAGTAACTTTTGCTGTTTCCCACCCAGCCTGATGCCTCTTTAAGGGGCCATGCCCTGGCTACTTCTTAAACAGCCCTATTTAATGAATGGGCATTGCCTCACCCTAAATGAGTACCTGCAAAGACCTTGCCCTAAAGGACTCAAGGTCTCTCAGTGCATCCTGGGTCATCTCCAGTTATCCTGATGAATATCTGGTCACTGGATTCAGATGGCTCTGGAGGAGAATTGAGGCTGATGACCTGCACAGCCCTCCCTCACTCAAAACAAAGTCAAGTGCAAGTCAGGTCATCATTTCTCTGATGACATGGTCTTCTTTGGCAATGAATGACGAACACAAGAGGACCTTGTCCCAGTCCTTTAGCTTCACATCCTAGAAGTTATCCTGGATTCCTCACTGTCTCTCATTCTCCATATCCAAGTTGTTGGCAAGGTCTGTTGATTTCACTTTCATAACATCTCTCAAATAAGTCCCCTTCTCTCCTCTGACACTGCCACCACTTTAGTGAAGCTCCTCATCACCTCAATATAATGCTTGATTCATTCCAATAGCCTGCTGGTGGGTCTGCCTGCCTCAAATTTCTCCCCACTCTGATCCATTCTTCATTCAGCCACTAAAGTGATTTTCCTAAAACACGGGTCTGATCATGCCACCCCCCTATTAATCAAATCCAGTAACTTCTTATTACTTCCAGGATGAAATACAAAATGCTCTGTTTGCCATTCAAAGCCTAGCCCAGAGGTGAGGAATCTTTGGCCTTCAGGCCACATGTGGTCCTCTGGGTTCTTGGGTGTGGACTTTTTGTCTGCAAGTTTTACAGAATAAATTCTTTTATTAAGGAGATTTGTTCTGTGGAGTTTGGATTCTGTTTGCTAGGTCCTAACCACTTCCTGTCTTTTCAGTCTTCTTATACCTTATTTCGATGCAGTGACACTGGCCTCCTGGCTGTTGAAAAAACAAGACTCCATCTCTTGGTTCAGGTAACTCCACCTGGAACATTCTTCCTCCTCTGCTTCTTGCTACTGATCTTCCTGGCCTCTTGTAAGTTCCAACTAAAATCCCACCTTCTACAGGAAGCCTTCCCTAACCCCTCTTAATTCAAGTGCTTTCCCTTTTAAAATGATTTCCTATACAGCACATACAATACTATATAACTGTAGTATGCTATTCCAAGTGACTTAACATATAATTTGATTTTGAAATCTAAATCTTCTGGCACTGAGAAGAGATAAATTAACTGATGTTTGAAATATACCCTAGTTGCTAATAAGGAAAAATTAACTTGTGCTCAAAGACAGAGAGAAAAAGTCTGGTGTCAAAGACATGAAGACCTTGGTTCAAGTCCCACTTCAGGTTCTGGCTGCATGACCCTGGGCAAGTCACTTAACCTCTCAAGTTCTATAGGTGCCATGGATTGTGCTCTGGAAACAAATATATCTACTACATATAATTTGAATAATTTTGAATAATTCTTAAATTTTAGACTATTTATATATGTTGTATAGTAAAAAGAATACTAAATTTAGAATCACCTGGATATAGTCTGCTTTGTTTATATTTGCTTGCGTGTTGTCTTCCCCAGTAGATTATAAACTCCTTGAGGGCAGGGATTATCTTTTGCCTCTTTGTTCCCCTAGTACTTAGCATAGTGCCTGGCACATACTATATACTTAATAAATATTTATTGAATTGAATGGAATTTAGCTTCTGATATTTCATAGGATTATAGATTTAGGGCTAAAAGAGATAATATTAGAGGCCATTGAATTGAAATCTCACACTCACTCCCATTTTATAGATGAGAAAACTGAGGCCCAGAGATGTTAGGTAATTTGCCCAGAGTTTAAACACTCAGACTAATATAGGTTTTGAGGTCTATAGCATGACTTTTTGCTGGCTTATTATAATGCCCCGGAAACTCTGTAAACCTGATCCCTACCTCATGTGCTCATCATTTACCTCCCAAGTGAGAAAGTGAGACAACAGAACATAATAAAGCCAGACATGAAAGAATAGATAAAGGAAAAAGTCATCATAGATTAGCTGTTCTTGGAGATGACTATGGTACCTCAGGAAAGTCTCAGAACCACAGAACTGTAAAGGTAAAATGGGCCTTGGAGGACATCTCATCTAATTCGTAATTGAATAAGAATCTGTTTCCAACAACCCTAAAAAGTGATCATCTAGAATGGTTCTCAAAGTGGTAGACCCCTGGGAGTCCCTAGGACCCTTTCATGGGTTCCACAAATTCAAAACTACTACTGGATTGTTCCTTCAGACTCTTTGTGACCCATCTGGGGTTTTCTTGGCAGTGATACTAGAGTAGTGTTCCATTTCCTTCTCCAGTCCATTTTACAGATGAGGAGACTGAGGCTAACGTAGTTAAGTGATTTGCCCAGAGTCATGCAGATAGTAAATGTTTGAGGCCAGATTGAGCTCAAGATGAGTTTTCCTGACTTCAGGTCCAGTGTTCTATCCAATGGGCCACCTAGTTGCCCTACTACGAAAATACTCCTTCCTTTTCCAATTACATATTTATATGAAGCCAGATTTTTTCATAAGCTTCAGCTAAAACAATATGTAGCAACAGATTGAGTGACAAAGCATAAAATTCAGTTACCTTTTAGTAAGCCATAAGTTAAAGAGATTTGAAAAATATATAAACAATGTCATTTTTGTCACTTTTTTGTTTGGAAAATATATTTTTATAAAAATGTCATTTATGTCAACATATGATAGGTTTGTTATTGTTATTCTAAATTAATAAATAGGTATTTAAAATTTTATCAGTTTACATTTCTACATATCATAAATCTCAACAGGTATGACATAAACAAAAGTTCAAGAATTTTTAAGAGTCCAAAAGGGGTCCTGAGACCAGAAAGTTGGAGAACCACTGATTTAGCACTTTGTAAACTATAGTACAATGTGTTAGGTATTGGGTAATATTATCCCAATGTTTTACTTATTTATTTTTAGTTTTCAACATTCACTTTTATAAAATTTTGAGTTTAAAATTTTCTCCCTTTCCTTCCTCTCCCTCCTCCCCAAGGCAGTGTGCAATCTGAGATAGGCTCTATATACACATTCATATTAAACATATTTCCACATTAGTCATGTTGTAAAAAATAATTATAACCAAAGAGAAAAACCACAAGAAAGAAAAGAAAGGAAAAATAGTCTGTTTCAATCTGCATTCAGACTCCATAGTTCTTTCTCTGGATGTGGATAGCATTCTCCGTGATGAGTCTTTTGGAGTTGTCTTAGATCATGGCATTGCTGAGAAGAGCTAAGTCTATCAAAACTGGCCATTACCCGATGTTGTTACTGTGTACAATGTGTTTCTGGCTCTGCCGACTTGACTCAGCATCAGTTCATGTAAGTCTTTCCAGGTTTTCTGCAGTCTGCCTGCTCATCATTTCTTATGGAACAACAGCATTCCTTTACATTTATATACTGCAACTTGTTCAGCTATTCCACCATTGATGGGCATCCCCTCAATTTCCATTTCTTGGCCAACACAGAAAGAGCTGCCATAAATATATGTACATGTATATCCCAAGCTTTTGATGAAATACTTAACATGTGGCATCATAAAGAGCAACCTAATATGGGCAGTTCCTGCCCCCTAGTGGCAGGATTTTAAAAAATTAAATATATATTTTATAAAATAGTCTTTCTGAATTGGAATTTGGAATGATTTTTTTTAACGTTAAGTTAAAAAAAAATCCCTTTTATAATTTCCCTTTTCCCCCAAGAACAGGAAAGTCAACACTGAAGGTATCGGAATAATGAATAGGGAATGACTGGAGCCATTCTACACTCTGACACTTACTAACTGTCTATGTATGTATGTATGTATGATCATTATTGAGTCAGTTTACTTTGGTGACCTCGATGGTATCTTCCAGCTCTAAATCGATGATCCTGCAATGACTTTTAACCTCAACTTTCAAATCCATGAAATGGAAGTAATAAAATACTTGCAATGTCTATCTTGTAGGGTAATTGTGGAAAGAGTGCTTTCGATGAAATGTAATTTTGTTCTTTCACCTGATAGCCTCACGTGTCAGTCTGAACCTTCTGTTACCAGGATTGGTGCGAGGGTTGGGTTTTAGGCACCACAGTCTCTGGTATCAAAGCTAGGCTATCAATTTTTCCTTTCTTAGACTCTGTATCTTAGATGCTGTAACATAAACAATTTTTGTGTGCAGAAAAAACTTCATTATAGAGCTCAATGAGTTCTAAATGCAGTAAGAACTTACTGAGCTCTGTAAAGTTGAGTTTTAAATACAAAGCATTGAATGAAGTGCACTACATAAAGGGATCTACGTGTGACTTGTCTGAAGTCATCTTTCAGATACATTAATGAAGTTATGACCAAGTAGGTAATACTGTAATGTTTTTCAATGAACCCCCCCCAGCACGATATATCATATAACATTGACACATGCTCAGTCCATTTCACATTCATCTTAAAATCCTTGTATTGATTTCTAAGATTTTAAAATATTTATTTCTTTTGACTCCTATAAAACAATTGTCAGGACTATCATTTGAGTTACTTTCAAAATTTTGAAACTTTGAACTAAACATCTAATTTGGTTTTATTATAAAGTTAGCTTTACAACATGATGAAATGCAAAAATAAGTATTATAGGCGTTTAAGTGCTCTATAGATATGTGTATGCAACTTACATACTTTGTGATTAAAAACACAGAAATTGTGTTATATTTGTCTTTCTATCCCTTAGAACTTTACACATAACATGCATTTAATATTTTTGAGGTGGAGCTAAAAGAGGAAGCCCATTGTGGGTTGGTGTAACAAGGCTAGGCTTCAATGAAGAGGCAGCATTTAAACTCAACTTTGAAAAGTGACTAAAATTTGGGTAGACAAGAGGAGGGAGAGCAGAGATGAGCTACTTAGAAAGATCAATCTGGTAGGAAAGTGAAGGATAGATTAGAAACTGAAAGAGAAAAGAGGTAGGGAGACCATTTGAGATGCCACTGCAGTATTCTAGGATACATTATGGTGAAAAGGGCCTGAATTAGGGAATGGAAAAGAATGAAATAAAGAGAAAGAATTAATGAGACTTGGTGACCTATTTACTCCTATATCTATCACATTTTAAGAAGACTATGAGGATTTGAGATTGAGTAGCTGAACAAATACTGATGTATTTGTCTAGCTCTGGTTGGCAAGGGGAACAAATATATATGTTACCTTGCCCAATTACTGAAGAAACCACAAGCTAGAGGATATTTATGTTTGCTCTTTGTTTTTGAAGAGAACCATGACATCAGGGGACATCAGGGAAATGATGACATGTCTGTGCAGGTCACCAGCCTCACTTTCTCCTCCAGAGCCATCTGGGTGCAGTGACCAGATATTCATCAGAATGACTGGAGATGGCCCAGGATGCACTGGAAGACCCTGGCCCTCTAGGCTAAGGCCTTTTCAGGTACTAATTTAAAGTGAAGTAACACCTGTTTGGTGAATAGGCCTCTTTAAGAAATGAGTCAAGGGATGGCCCCTTTAATAGAAAAAAAAAATCAATCTGGGAAGGGAAGACTCTCAGGGTTGCTGTTCCAAAGAGAAACAGTTACCATTGACATTCACTTTAAGCCAGAAGGGTCCAAGATACAGCTATTAAATGAAGCTTGTACAGGGACCTGTTGTGGTCCAATCTATGAGCTTCAGAGTGAACTGGTTTTAAGGTTTTGTGAAAGAAGAAAGAAAAAGAAAGGAAGGAAGGAAGGAAGGAAGGAAGGAAGGAAGGAAGGAAGGAAGGAAGGAAGGAAGGAAGGAAAAAAGGAAGGAAGGAAGGGAGGGAGGGAGGGAGGGAGGAAAGAAAGAAATCTAGCCATTAAACTCCGAGTTAACTGGGCAGCTTCTGGCCATCAAAATTTACCTTCATTTGGAGAGGAAGAGGAGAGGGAGAGGGAGAGGACGAGTTGAGTCACCCAACTAGCTGGGTCCTCATTCAGGCAACTTGGTCTACTCACAGATTGTGTTGAGGTTTAGGGGTGCTCAGAGCCCCAAAATACCAACACACTGGGTCATGCCTGAATGACTCAAGCTTTCTTTCATCCAAAGAGAAAAATAAAGTTTATTAAAGATTTTCCATATTGGGTAGACTTAAGAAACCTCACAATTGGCTAGACTCTTAAGGAATCACAGCACCTGCATGGAAATGGGATGAGTCTCATTTACAGAAAGACTGTGGGAGGGATCTAGGGGTGGTCTAGTAGTCTGGGAGGAGGGCGAGTAAACATAAGACAGAGGATATTTATGAAAGTATATAAAACCTTGGTTCACTAGAGAACCACGATGGAATGTGTAGTCACCAGTGGAGAAGTGGTATTCTGGCCAGTCTGAGCCTTAGTTACATTCATACTATATCACAGATGTAAAAAAGTATTGTTCCTTCAGTGGTGGAGATGGGCTTGGGCAGTCATCCACCCTTAACTAATCTGTCTCAAGGCCAACTTAAAATGTTTTCGAGAAGGCCAACTAGAAATGGAGGTGTGTGTAGTCCATGATCATCTATACTTGAATCAATTATAGTTATTTTTATTTATCTATTATATTGTAAATTTCCTGAAAGGACTATATCTTGAACATCTTTGCATCCCTTCCAGTACCTTTCATGCAGTGTAAACACTCGATGACTTAGATCATAAGTACAGAAATCTTAGGTTGTCCGATTTTTCTGAGTAGCTGAACAGAGGGGAACATTTTCCGGGTCAGAAAAGATGATGCATTACAAGAAAAGCCATATCTGCACTGTCTTTCAAACAAAGCTAAGATTGTACAAGATGGGGGTGAGGAGGAGAGTGCATTGCCAGACATGTGGAAATACTTGTACAAAGGTATGTATTCTGGAAATGGAATGTTGTATATTGGGGGAAGAGCTGGCAAGCCATTTTTGACTGGAACAGAGTGAGTCAAGGGGAATGTTAACATTATTTGCAATACTGGTAACTGTATAGCTCTAAGTATACTGGAAAAGATCTTAGTTTCAATCTTAACCTGGTTCTGCTACTTACTAGCTGAGACCATAAGTAGCTAAGACCATGGAGGAGTCATTTATCTTCTCTGAGCTTCGCTAAAAACAAGAGCATGGACTAGATGAAATCTAAGCTCCCCACTAGCTCTTACAAATTTTAACTTTCTATAAAATTGGAGTAATTCCTATGCTACCATTTTCACAGGGCAGCTATGAGAAAGATAGCATAGGTGTGAGGTTGTTGTGCTTGTCTCCTGCTCGATTTCCAGCTTTCCTAGGGAAGAGGAGAATCATCTTTCATTTAATAATGAGCAACTTCACACCTGGTCCTACCTTACACATCTCAGTGATTCTGAACTCCTGTAGGTGATCATCCAAACCTCATTCCCCATCCCCCACTATCCCATTTCTTCTCTTTGTCCCCCTCAACTCACCCACCCCAAAGTTCCAACCAAATGCTGTCTACCTTTTCCTCTGTACCATTTTGGAATGTCTGCTCCATAGGTAGCAATTTGGCTCTATTTTAAATCTTTTTCTCTCCTACTCCTTTCATCTTCTGGCTTTCACTAAGACCTGACTCCTCACTGATGACCAGCCTCCCTGGCCACACTTTCCAATGCCCTCTGTACTTTCACTCATTCTCCTCAACTGATTGGCCAAGGTGGGGGAGTTAGAATTTCTTTGTTCCCCGTTGCTGCTTAAAGTTTATCCCCATACCGGTTTCACTCAGTAAGCTCTCTTCCTTTGAGGACTATACAAACTACATCTTCCACCCAATCAAATCTTGGTACCTATTGTCTACAGATCTCCAGTATACTCTTCTTTTTTTAATGAGCCCAGTACGTCTCACAATTTTTCTCTCCTTCCCAACACCTGCCATCATGCTAGGGAACTTCAACATACATACTGATGCTCCATAAAAGCCTCTAATCTCCCAGTTCCTCAACCTACCCATTTTCCATGTCCCACTCCATTTCACCTCAGTCACGTATAAAGATGATTATACACTTGATCCTGCCGTTAACCACAAATGCTCCAGCTCCATGTTCAAGAACTCTGAAATTCCCTTTCTGATCTCAATCTTTCTACATCTCTCTGAGGCCTTCCCAGTCTATTCTCCATCTACACCATGACCTCCAATTCCTTGAACCCTCATTTCTCTCCCAGGCCATCTCCCCTGCACTAACCACTCTCTCCTCTTTTCTCCATCTTGACCCCTTAGTGAACCATTTCATCTCTACATTGCCCTCTTCCCTTAAGTCCCTAGCCTCCTTGTCATATCATTAATTGTGCCTGGACAAACCTCAGCCTTGGGTCACTTCCATTATCTGCTACCTTCACTCCCATCATCCACTACAAATTTATGTTACATAACCTCATTGCTGCTAGGCAATTTTTCTGCTCCTCCTTATCAGCTCACTATCCCACTGTCCACAGTGGTTCTTCTAAACCTTTTTATCTCACCTCAAACCTCTCATGTACCCTCTCTCCTCACCCACTCAGCTGAGAGCCTAACCTTATATTTTACTTCTAAAAAACCACAAACAAATGAAGACATTCTTCATGCTTCCTCTTCTCCCCTCTTCCTTATCTCATCTTACTTAAATGCCTTCTGCCACTATCTACTCCTACCCCTTTGTCTCACACAAAGCCCTGGCCCTTTTTCTTGCTTAGGGACAAATTTGTCTACTTGGACAAATGATCCCATTCCATCCTGCTTCTTCCAGTAGATTGCCCACTGCCTACAAAAATGCCCACAACTCTTCCATCCTCAAAAAACCCTCACTTGATCCTTTCATCCCTGCTATCATCCCATATTTTTTCTCCTTGAAAAGATAGTCTAAAATAGGTGCCTCCACTTCCTCTCCTCTTATTCTCTTAGCTCTGGCTTCCAGCCTCATTATTCCACTGAAACTCCTCCCTCCAAAGTTACCAGTGACCTTTTTACTTTCCAGATTTGATGGCCTATTCTCAATCCTCATGGTTCTTGACTTCTCTGAAGCCTTTGGCACTATCAATCTCCCTCTTCTCCTTGATACTCTTTTTCCCAAGATTTTTGGGATGCTGCTCTCTCCTGGTTCTCTTCCTACCTGTCTAATCCCTTCTTAGTTCCCTTTGTGGGATTTTCATCCAGGTCACTAACAGGGCTCTATCCTGGGCCTCTTCTCTTCACCTTCACTTGGTGATAGATTCAATTATCATCTCTATGCTGATTCTGAAAGCAGTTTATCCAACCGTAACCTTTCTACCAACCTCCAGTTTCACATCTCTAACTGCCTTTTAGACATCTTGAACTGCATGTCCAGCAGACATCTTAAACTCAACATATCCAAAACCAGACTCATTATTCCTCCCCCCCAAAAAAACTTCCCTTTTTCCAAACTTCCCTAGTGCTAAGGACTTCACCGTCTTCCTAGTCTCTCAACCTAGGTGTCATCCTTGATTCCTCACTGTTTCTCACCCCACATATCCAAACTATAGCCAAGAACTGTTGATTTCACCTTTGCAGCAGCTCTTAGATAAGCCTCCTTCTCTGATATTGCCACAGTTGTGGTATAGGCCTTCATCTCCTGATGCCTGGATGATGGCTGTTTTTGTGTAAATTGTTCTCCTGGTTCTGTTTTCTTCACTTTGCCTTAGAACATGTAAGTCTTCCAAAACCTATGCCTTTCATTATTATAGGATAATAATATTCTTTCACATTCATAAAGCACAACTTGTTCAGCCAGTTGATGATGGGCATTCTCTCAGTTTCCATTTTTTTTTACATCAAAAAGAGGTGCTATAAGTATTTTTGCCTATGTGGGTCTTTTTCCTCTTTCTTTGATCTCTCTGGGGTATAGACCTAGTAGTGATATTGCTGGGTCAAAAAGTATGCAGTTTAATAGCTTTTGGGGCATGGTTCCAAATAACTTTTCAGAATTGTTGGACAAGTTCACAGCTCCACCAACCATGTATTAGTATGCCTGTTTTCCCACATACTCTCCAACACTTGCCATTTTCCTTTTCTGCCAATCTGATAAAATATGAGTTGGTTTTGAGCTTATCTTTGTATGTAATGAGCAGTGTTGGGTTATACTTAGTTTCTGCCAAACTGTTTTTGAGTTTTTGTTGAGTAATGAGCTCTTGCCCCAATAGTTGGGATTTTAGATTTATCAAACACTAGGTTGTGGTGTTCATTACCTTCTATATATTGTGTACCTAACCTCTTTCACTGATGAACTTCTTATCCAGTAGCAAATTGTTTTGATGGTTACAGTTTTGTATACTTTGAGATCTGATATTCTTTCTTCTAAGTCTTACTTATGTGAAATACTTTTCCCATGCTTCCTTTCTCAATACATTCTTCTTCCTTACCCTTCTAGTCTTCTTTTGAGATCATCTAAACATCTGAAGACAACAGAATCACACCACGACCATCTGTCTAATTGGAGTCTATGACACCTGCTGATAAAATTCTGAGGCACAATGTGTATCATCTCCCCACATAAGAATGTACATAGTTTATCTTTGTTTATTCCTTTATGATTTCTCCTTTATGTTTATCTTTTTATAAATCTTTTGATTCCTGTGTTTAAACACCAATTTTTCTATTCAGCTTTGGTTTTTTTATCAGAAATACTTGAAAATCCTCTATTTCATTAAATGTCCATTCTCCTCTCCCCACCATTCCCCATAGGATTATACTCAGTTTTGCTGGATAGGTTTTTCTTGGTTGTAATTCTAAGTCTTTTGTTTTCCAGAATATTATATTTCAAGCCCTCCATTCTTTTATAATGGTAGCTATTGAACCTCATATGATCTTAACTGTGGCTCCATGGTACTTGAATTATTTCTTTTTGGTTCCTTGAAGGATTTTCTCTTTGACCTGGGAGTACTGGATTTTAGCTATAGTATTCCAAAGGATTTTCATTTTGGGGTTTCTTTCAGGAGATGGCCAGTTGATTCTTTCAATTTCTACTTTGTCCTGTGGTCCTAAGATATCTGTTCAGTTTTTATTTATAATTTCTTCAAATATGATGCTTAATTTTGTTCAGGGCTTTTAGGAAGTGCAATTCTTAAATTATCTCCCCTTGATCTATTTTCCTGATCAGTTGTTTATTGGATATTTCACATTTTCTTCTATTTTTTCCAGTCTTTTAACTTTGTTTTATTATCCCTTAATGTCTCAGGAGTCATTAGCTTCCATTTGGCCATTTCTAATTTTTAAGAAGTTATTTTCTTCAGGGTTGGGTTTTGTTTTTTTTTTTTTTTTGCCTCTTTTACAAAGCTGTTAATTCTCTCTTCTTAACTTTCTTGAGTAGTTCTCACTTCTTTTCCCATTTTCCCCTCTACCATTTTCATTTGGTTTTTAGAATAAATTTTTGAGTTTTAAAAAATAGCTTTAACTCTTCTAAGAATTCTTATTGGACTTGTGTCCAATCTGCATTTTACTTTGAGGCTATGCTTGAAGTTGTTTTCAAGTCATTGTCTTCTGTGTTTGTGTCTTGAACTTTCCCATCACCATAGTGGGTGGGTGGGTTTCCTTTTTTGTTTGCACATTCTTCCAGATTATTTCTTAACTTTGGATTTTATGTTAGGTTTGGCCTCAGTTCACCTATGTAGGGGATATCTGACCTGAACTTCTATCTTTTTATTTCTTTCTATTGCTTTTACACCTCAGTCTGGGAGCCTGCAAGTTTTTGGGTATTTTTGTGTTTCCAAAGTGATATGATCCAGGGAGAAGTAGGTTCACTGTCATCCTGGTCTGAATTCTGCAAGTTCCTGACCCAGGTTAGGATCTGTTGGCTTTTGTGTGGTTGTTTCAGTAGACTGCTGTTAGATTGAGTTGTAGTTAGCATGCATTTTGGGAGGGTCTGCAGGTTCACAGCAACTGATTTGCTAGCTCCATTTTGGTCTTGGTCTCCTGCCCTGGTTATTCTACTGCAGGCTTTTGTGTGAGGATATAGATTAGAATTGACTCCCTGTTCTGTTCTTGGGGTCAAACCCACACAGCTACATTTCTGAAACTTGTTCCTTGATCCGTACATAGGTAGGAACCCTCTCGCTTGTGACTGCTCCTCTCTACACTGGAACTCTGACCCAGAACTGGGTAATGACACCAGAGTTGTCAGATGACATCTTTTCCTGTTCCCAGATCTAGGTCAGCTAGGTATCTCCTGGAATCTCTTTCTGCCTTGTAGCTTACTGCCCTGGTGTTCAATGTAAACACTCTTACCATGCTTAACATTGGAATTCCTTTCACAGCTACTATTGCGCTGCACTCCTAACCAGCCCAAGCCCCAGTGTGCATAGAACTCTCTTTCTATCTTCCTAAGTTGGAAAAAGGATTCCCTGTGACTTTTTCTTGACTTTCCCAACCAGAATTTGATCTAGAGAATTTTCTAGGTTGTTGTGGAGTGACCTGGGTAAAAATCCCGATCAGTCAGGAAGCCTATTATCTTATCTCTTTCGGGGCAAGTTTAGTTATAATTATGTGGCATTCACTTTCAGGGATTTTTTTTTTTTGGTTTATTATTCTTTCCATTTACATTGTTGCAGTTAAAGAAGCATATTTTAAAAAGGGGGCTGTATAGTATAGAGGTAAGAATGCTGGACTTCCTCCAAGAAGACCAGGGTTTGAACCTTGGCTCAAACATTTATTGGCTAAGTGACCATGGACCATCACGTACATCTCTTGAGTATATTATATATGGATTACTACATGTACAGGTACTCCCATTCTGATGAATTATTTTTTAAATAATTGTAATTGTTCCACTGAAATTCTTAAACAAATAAAAGCAATTTCTGGTGAGAAAATTAATAATAGAATCAAATATCCTCTAAACAAATCCCTGGGCATTCACTTTCTCTTCTAAGTCATCCCCATTCCTTCAACATGCCCCCTTTTACTGCTGAGCAACATACACATACAAACACACATAAGACCCTTTCAGGGATGGGCCTAGACTGCTTGCTTTGTCTTCCATTTCTCTTTCCCTCTTCCCACCCTGCCTCTATCTCTGCCACTTCCAGCACCACCCTAATGCTGACCAAATGGGTTTCCACCTCTGAGTCCAATGGTTAGGCTACGGCAGCAGCAGCTTGACACCAAAGCAGTGGTTGACCACAATAGCATAGGCCCCAGCATTCTAAATGCTGAGAGCAAAATGACTTGGTTAAATGACTCTAGATTAGTGTTCTTGCTGAATTATCCCTCCTTCAATTTACCTGCTTCCTCCAGAAACCTAAATGTCTATTAATTTCTATATGATGCTTGATTTAGAGAGTAAGAGCCAAAAGAAGCTCCTATGGTTGAAGAGGAAGCTAATGACAGTGATAAAGATATTGAACCAATTGTTGCATTCAGATTTGTACCAAGAGACAGTCAACAAGAACTTATTAAGCACTTATTTGTGTTAGGTAATGAGCTAAGTGTTAGTTACAAATACGGATATCCCTTCCACATTGATGTTCTCCGTTGCAGTTTTGATATATTGGAGGTCATCAAAAGAAATTAAATGAGAATTTTTTTTGGAGGTTTGTGGAAGATGCAGATGACACGTGAAGGCCAGCAACAACACAGAAAACATTTAGGAACTCAGAAATACATACAATATATGTATAGTATTGTACAATATCAACAAATTTTATCTTTTAATACCATAATTCAGACTTCTTCTCTGGTACGGAGTCAAAAATTTTTATGTAGATTTTCCTAATCCTCTTCAACTCCCATGTGGAAGGGATAACTGTAAAAGCAAAAGCAGTATCTGTTCTGAAAGAGCTCACATTCTAATGGGAGAGATAACATGAAAACAATGACGTATATTTAAGACATACATGCAGTGGATGAAAGGGCTTAGCACAGTGCTTGCCTGGCATGTAGAAGGTACTTAAATACTCATTACCTGACTTGGAAAGCAGTCTCAGAGGGAAAGTAGTAAGATCACTAATGGGGGACTGCATTAGAAGTATAGTTTTGCATCCAGACTAGTAAATTTGGACAGTTATGGTTGAGAATATTGTGATATGGAGGCACACTGTTAAGAACAGGGAGACACCCTTACATTTTACACCTATGAAATACTGTTTCATTTAAGGACATCACCCTGGAGAGATTAGAAGAAAAGGTTGCTCAGTTTGGCTACTGAATAGGTTTAAGTACAGACAGAAGACTCCGTAAGGCATTGTGAAGTTGGAGAGAGACCATACTGACTATCGTTCAGCAGTTTGAGAATGCAGTTGATCACACAAGAGAACTGAGGCTGATATAACATTCCACGTTACTGAAATAACTTTCTGATCTTTCCAGTGAAGAGGCAGAGTATCTTTTCAATTTTCCAAAAATGGTTCTTTTTGCAGATGTATGCCATGGGTTATCACCATGAGATATAAGCAGAAGTTTGCAATATTTATTAAAAAAAGTTTACCCAAGAGGGTATGTTTGCAGCTTATTTATTGACTCGTATTTCATGCCCAGTTTAGGTCTATAATCTTTTCCTCACAATATGTATCTTCTACGCTAAGGCTGCATGCCCACATGGGATAGAACTCAGAATCCAGAGGTATGGAAGAACTTGGAGCACAAAGTATGAGGGTGTGTATGCAGAGTATGCACTTTATAAATAAAATGAGGAACATTTCTTTGGGAAGAAATTAGGCCTCAAAGTCCTGTGTCTTTGTCTCTGTTGCTTTGTACTCAGGATCAATCAAGTTAATTATAGGGAATATTTAAATATTACTGTATCATGTCTCACTGACCTCCACTAACAAACTGGGAGTTTTGCTTTTATAATATTCACTTTAGCCTGAAAAATGAACTTTACAATTCCAGTCTGTTGTTACAAATCAGACTCAAAAGTTGTATCCTCTAAAGATTTAGAGAAATTGGGATGGAATACTTAATATACTGGAGAATCCTATTGTCTTCTTAACAGCTAAATAAACAAACAAGTCTTATGTTGCTATAAAAACAAACCAGCTAAGTAATGGCTTGCATAAAGTACTGGGCCTAGAATCAGTTAGACCCAAGTTCAAATTCAGCTTCACTTACTAGCTGGGTGACCCTGAGCAAGTCACTTAACCTGTTTACCTTGACTCACTGGAAAAGTAAATGGCCAAACATTGCAATATCTTTGCCAAGAAAAGTGAAATCACAAAGAATTGGACGCGACTGAACAATAAATATATATAACCAAAAACGTTTTAAGTTCTAGTTATCTAATGAAAACATAATAGGTGGACAGTTCTAATGGTACATTGATACTCTCAAGATAAAAACCATGGCAATACCTGTAACGTTTGCCTAATGTTCTCTGGAAAATTTATGATCTGAGCAAGAATTGCAGCATGATATAGTGGAAAAAACACCAATTTGGATTCAGAGAAACCTGGGTTTCCGTGTCAGGCGTTGTTAGTTGAAGTCATATTAAAAAGCAAAGTATTATAACTGCCTACCTGAGAATGTTGTGGGTAGCGTTCTTCATCCATTTCACTATCTGGGTGTCATTCTTGACTCTTTTCCCCATGCTGTTCCATCTACACTTTTTATTTATATCCTTTTTTCCCCCACTCACACAGCTACCATCATAGTGCAGGTCTTCATTGCCTCCTGCCTTGCTACTACTTTCTGACTGGTCTCTTTCCTTCAGGTCTCTCCCCACTTCACTTTTCCATTTGGCTGCCAGGGATTGTCTAAAGCACAAGCCTGATCATTTCACCTCCCTCACCCTGACATTCCAGTGTCTATTATTTCCAGGGTCATACATATGATCTTGTTTAGCATCTATAGCCCTTTAAAACCTGGGTCCAGGGGGGCAGAGCCAAGATGGCGGAGTAGAAAGACGCACATACGGTACCTCCGAACCCACTGCCCATAAAATATCTGTAAAAAAAGAACCACCAGCGAATTCTGGAGCAGCAGAAGCCACAGAACAACGAAGCGGACGAGATTTCTGTTCCAGAGAGCCTGCAAACCTCTTGCAAAAGGTCCCTCGCACCCCTGACCCGGAGCAGAGCCCAACCCTGCCTTGGCGGTGCGGTGGGGAAAGGAGTGGATCCGAGCAGGCTTCAGGGACAGAATTTCCAGCGGCCACGCGGGTCCCCCACCCACAGGTGACAAGGGTCGGTGAGAGGGTCTCTCTGGTGGGTCTAGAGAGGAGTGGGGTACCCCCATAACTCAGGCCCCCTCAGGAGGCAGCAGTGGAGGTGGCAGCAGACCTGGGCTCCCCAAGCAGGCAGAAGCTTGGGTCCATTGTTGAAGGTCTCTGCATAAACCCCCTGAGGGAACTGGGCCCTGTGAGGCAGCCCTGCCCTGACCTGAGCTCCTGAACTTATCTCACACTGAATAGCAGCCCTGACCCCACCCAAAGCCCTGAGGCTGGGAAGCAGCATTTGAATCTCAAACCCCAAGTGCTGGCTGGTCAGATCTGGAGGTGAGGTGGGGGTGGAGAGGACACTCAGAAGTCAAGTCACTGGCTGGGAAAATGCCTAGAAAAGGGAAAAAAAATGACTATAGAAGGTTACTTTCTTGGTGAACAAGCATTTTCTCCTGTCCTTTCTGATGAGGAAGAACAATGCTTACCATCAGGGAAAGACACAGAAGTCAAGGCTCCTGTATCCCAGCCCACTCAATGGGCTCAGGCCATGGAAGAGCTCAAAAAGGATTTTGAAAATCAAGTTAGACAGGTGAAGGAAAAACTGGGAAGAGAAATGAGTGACATGCAAGCAAAGCATGAAAAACAAGTAAACACCCTGCTAAAGGAGACCCAAAAAAATGCTGAAGAAAATAACACCTTGAAAAATAGGCTAACTCAACTGGCAAAAGAGGTTCAAAAAGCCAATGAGAAGAATGCTTTCAAAAGCAGAATTAGCCAAATGGAAAAGGAGATTCAAAAGCTCACTGAAGAAAATAGTTCTTTCAAAATTAGAATGGAACAGATGGAGGCTAATGACTTTATGAGAAACCAAGAAATCACTAAACAAAACCAAAAGAATGAAAAAATGGAAGATAATGTGAAATATCTCATTGGAAAAACAACTGACCTGGAAAATAGATCCAGGAGAGACAATTTAAAAATTATGGGACTACCTGAAAGCCATGATCAAAAAAAGAGCCTAGACATCATCTTTCATGAAATTATCAAGGAAAACTGCCCTGAGATTCTAGAACCAGAGGGCAAAATAAGTATTCAAGGAATCCACAGAACACCGCCTGAAAGAGATCCAAAAAGAGAAACTCCTAGGAACATTGTGGCCAAATTCCAGAGTTCCCAGGTCAAGGAGAAAATATTGTAAGCAGCTAGAAAGAAACAATTCAAGTATTGTGGAAATACAATCAGGATAACACAAGATCTAGCAGCTTCTACATTAAGGGATCAAAGGGCATGGAATAGGATATTCCAGAAGTCAAAGGAACTAGGACTAAAACCAAGAATCACCTACCCAGCAAAACTGAGTATAATACTTCAGGGGAAAAATTGGTCTTTCAATGAAATAGAGGACTTTAAGCATTCTTGATGAAAAGACCAGAGCTGAAAAGAAAATTTGACTTTCAAACACAAGAATGAAGAGAAGGATGAAAAAGTAAATAGCAAAGAGAAGTCATAAGGGACTTTACTGAAGTTGAACTGTTTACATTCCTACATGGAAAGACAATATTTGTAACTCTTGAAACTATTCAGTATCTGGGTACTGGGTGGAATTACACACACACACACACATGCACACGCACACACACATAGAGACAGTGCACAGAGTGAATTGAAGAGGATGGGATCATATCTTAAAAAAATGAAATCAAGCAGTGAGAGAGAAATATATTGGGAGGAGAAAGGGAGAAATGGAATGGGGCAAATTATCTCTCATAAAACAGGCAAGCAAAAGACTTATTAGTGGAGGGATAAAGAGGGGAGGTGAGAGAAAAACATGAAGTGTACTCTCATCACATTCCACTAAAGGAAGGAATAAAATGCACACTCATTTTGGTATGAAAACCTATCTTATAATACAGGAAAAGTGGGAGATAAGGGGATAAGCAGGGTGGGGGGGATGATGGAAGGGAGGGCATGGGGAGGAGGGAGCAATTTGAGGTCAACGCCCATGGGGAGGGACAGGATCAAAAGAGAGAACAGAAGTAATGGAGGACAGGATAGGATGGAGGGAAATATAATTAGTTCTTACACAACACTATTATTATGGAAGTCATTTGCAAAACTACACAGATCTAGCCTATACTGAATTGCTAGCCTTCCAAAGGGAAGGGGTGGGGAGGGAGGGAGGTAAAGAAGTTGGAACTCAAAGTTTTAGGAACAACTGTGGAGTACTGTTCTTGCCACTAGGAAATAAGAAATACAGGTAAAGGGGTATAGGATGGAGACAAGGGCAGAGAGGGATGATAGAAGAGAGGGCAGATTGGCAGACAGGGGCAATTAGAATGCTGGGTGTTTTGGGGTGGGGGGAGGGGACATAAGGGGAGAAAATTTGGAACCCAAAATTTTGTGAAATTGAATGTTAAAAGTTAAATAAATTAAAAAAAATATTTCTCTATTAAAAAACAAAACAAAAAAACCTGGGTCCATTTACCATTCTTCCTCTGTCAACAATTCACTAACAGCCTTCCAGATGTTCATTGAACACAACATGACCTAGCTGTCTGCTGACTTCAAGGAAATTCTTCCTGGTACCTTCCCACTTCTAGTGCCTTACCTCTGAGAATACTTCTCTTCTTCACACAGTATCTTGTATGTGCATGATGTGAATTCTTCATGGGGGGTAGGGATCATGTTTGTCTTTGCATCTTTAGTACTTCTTACACTGCCTGACACCTAATGCTTAACTGCTTGTTGGTTTTGCTACATTTCAGTATTTTACCACAGCAGATAATTTATGGCAAATGAAGTTGTATTAAAAGGATGGAGGGGAAGGGGGGAAGAAGTGCTCCTGGAGTGAAATATCTAACTTGGTTGCCTAGAACTTACAAAATGCTTTACATGGAATCAATAATCAAGTTTACTACCATAGTCTGTCCACGTCTACATAGCCATGTGAAAGGAGGCTCTGTGGTGTAGCCTGAGAACTTAACTATATCTGATATAGGCATTCAGGGGTAAGAACACCTGTGTCCTGCTGCTCACACCTAGCAAGAAGGGCAAATGGTGGAAAGGAGGAACACTGGCTCCCATAGCTATGACGAGCCATGTAATTAAGCAGGAGATGGTGATGCAAGGAACATTTCCCACTTATCAGATTTCTAGAAGAAATACTTATATACCTGCACTGCAGGCACATATATACAAATGTCTGCACATCTGATACTGAGAACTGTAGACTAGCTGAATTAGTACTCTTTTGTGGTTATTAACCAAGTTCTACTGTATTATCTTATAAATTCTCAAGTGACTGTTGTGAGCTAAATATGGTCTACAAAGCATTTTACATACAATTTCTCGAATTTTAATATAACAAAGGGGGCCTGCTAGAAAATGATTAGACATGTCTAATGAGGTAGCTAAGTATAGACATTAACTCCTACCTAATATAGGCTCCATAGAAATAAGCCATTAAGTAAACATGGGGACTGTTTGCTTCATAGGATAGGAGCATCATAAATGGACATTTTTTTTTTACAATGAAAAATATTATAGTGAAGTTTAGTTGTGTTAATATTACTGTAAAATAATACAGGCCCAGTATGCCTCTGACATGCATCCCTTTATGTAAGTATGTTGGGCAAAGATTAGGGTACAAGCTGATTCCAAAACCAACGTAGTTTACTAAAGTACTCTGTAACAAGTGTTTTTTCCAACCATAGGGTTCACCTATGAGACTGTGGGCAAAACAAAAGCAACAGAGGTGGAAAGTATTTGCATAACTAGCAAGCAGCACAAGTACAGCAAATGAAAAGGTAGCATGCATTAACATTTTTTGGCAATAGTAGGTTAAAATTTTCCCCTTATGTACTCATACTGGTGATACTGTTTCTTCCCCTAAATCTGAGTATTACCTTTCTACATTTAGCAAAGCTTGAAAAAGTTTGCCTAGTTTTATCATGCTAAAGAAATGAGTAAATACAAAAGTAATTTTACTTCCCCTTCATAAAAGTAAAATAATTTTTTCAGATATTATTAAAACAAAAGTAGTTAGTTAGCATCATCTATATTGGTAAATGGAAGAATTTTACAAAAGATTTCCCCCACAAAATTAACAATTAACATATGTTAAGAAGAACTACTTAAAACTGCCATCATATATAAGAATAGGTTGTTCCAGTAACAAAACCCAAGTTCCCGGAGCAGATGCCATATTCAGGATAATCCTTTATTGTTCTTTGCCTTTTTTCTTCTTGAACTTGGTGGAGTCTGAGTCAATGGTGTTACTTTCTTGTTAACAATTGGTGGTAGTTTAAGTATAATTTCATTATCTTCATCATCATTCATTTCAGCTGCTTGAGCTTTCCTCCTTTCTAAAAATGTTGGTGAACAAATGGGAGTGGGGCCCTAGACACAAGAAGCAAAAGACCAAAGTAAACATGCTGAATGTCATTTCTGGTTTGTATATATGAAGGCTCTCAATTCATAAAAGCTATAGAAATGTGAACTCTTTCTAAGATGAAATAAGGAAGCAAGAGATAATCTAGTCCAAATATTTTATTTTATAGATGAGAGAACTGATGGGTTAGGAAAGTCAAGTGATTTTCACAATTAGTGAAAGAGTGAGGTCATTAGACATAAATATCAGTCCATAAATATTGGCTGTAAATCTGGTTTTTATATTAATTTCAAGGCCATCTCATACTTCTTAATTCAATTTGCATTTCCAGGTAGGTAGTAGTTCAGATACTTGTCAAGAAAACAAGA
Source organism: Notamacropus eugenii (assembly GCF_028372415.1). NCBI lineage: Eukaryota > Metazoa > Chordata > Mammalia > Diprotodontia > Macropodidae > Notamacropus > Notamacropus eugenii. Next base: position 312,194,671 of record NC_092876.1, read on the forward strand.
GTGATCTCTTCCTCTCTAAATTAATTAGAACATTAATACTGAAGTCCATGGTGTAAGCTGCAAATACAACTTTTTCAAATTATCTATCTCAATATCACATACATATAGGTGAATCAAAATATATTGTACTAAGTCAACTTTAATAGCTTCTGCTAAACTTATCTCAAACTCTAATTCCTTATAAAGAATTTTATTATAAAACAAAGATTCCCCTGACCTCTGAATTTTAAAAAAAAAGCTAGTTTCATCTATTGAGTTTATTATAGTTACTGTATCTGAAATTCTATGCAGAGTAGTAATGTAATTTTTACCTGGCTATCCACAGAATCAAAGGCAGTATCTGAAACACTCATTTTTTCCCTCTTGGGTAAATCCTGAAATACATATTCAGCAAGTTATTTACATATATACACACACATCCCACACATCATATCTAAATATGCATTTTCATTCATTTTAATGGATTTTGAAACAATCTTAGTATCCATCTAACATTTGGTGTCCCAAATACTTTTACCTCATTATCAACAGACTTCTGAAGAGTAGTCCCTGCAACCTTCTTTTTTCTCCTGTTCCGTAAAACCTTAAATAAAATTTTAAGATGATAAAATTTCAATATGGCTTCATTATTACTTTTGTTATTGATAACAATTTAGACCAGCAATTTTAACATTTACATGGACACCCTACTTCCCCCATACACCAGCCTTGTAAAGCCTAGACACCTCTTCTCAGATTCATGTTTTAAAATGAATAAAAACACGTAATATTAAAAAGGAAACAAATTATTATTGAAATAGTTGTAAAAACATTACAAAAAAAGAAAGTTCAGACCCAAGGTTAAGTATCCATGCTTTAGACCTTCTATATAATAAACAGGTCAGTTGCTTCCTCTCAAAGGGTTTAGATGTTCCTAGACAAGATGGAAGGATTGGGAGGGAAAGAATAGAGAAGTGTGTACAAATAAACATACATATTACAATGTATAATGTGGTAAGGGTAAGGATGAAATCTAAAGTTCTCTGGACTGCAGGTTGAGATAGAATGGTGTTCCAATGTGGCTGGTCCACTGAGGATGTAAAGAGGAGTAATGGAAAATAAGGCTGGAAAGATAAGCTGGAAGATAAAGATCATGGAAAGGTTTGAATGTTAGGCCAAGAAATTTATATTTTATCTTAGAAGCCATTAAGAAGTCACTAAAAACTTTTTGGCATAGAAGTAAGTAACATGGTAGATTTATGCATTAGGAAAAAGAGATTGTACAACAGAGGGCCTAGAAGAGGGAGAACTAGTTAGATGACTACAAAAGCCTGTGCCTGATGCAGATGGGTATACTTGTAAGCTGAGAACAGGAATGATGAAAGAGAAATTACAGAGAGAAAAATGACAAGACTGAAACTGATGAGCTCTAAGGATAAGGAAGTGAAAAGATACATCCTCCCTAAATTTGCTGGGAAAATGGTGGTATTCTTAATAGAAAGAAGGAAAGTTGAGAGGAGGAAAGAGGAGGGGAGTTCTGGAAATATCTACCCGTTCCCCCTCCAACACCTCAAACACATATCTACATAGGTATGTGGAAATACAGGAGTTTCAGATATTGGAATTGAAAATTTAGATTTGAGGATTATCTAAATAGAGGTAAAAACTAAGCCATGGAAATAGATGAAATAATGAAGGGAAGTTCAGAAAAGCCTAAGATGAGATATAAGGGGGTATATTTAAGGAGTAATACTAAGTAGACAGTAAGAAGCAGCAACAACGAGTGATGTCATTGAAGACTGGGACAGAAAGAATGTAGAAGAGATTGGTAAGGGTCCAATACCAGGCTCAAAGACTTGAGCTGATCAGAAAGAAATGTGAATCAGGTCCAGGAAGCCTGTCAATCCGCAGTAAAGGAACAAGTTTCTATTTATATAGTACTTACTCCTCTAACTTCAGTAGTTAAGTAACAAAGCTGGCCTATAACAAAGGACCTACACTCCTTAAATCATAGTTAAAAGCCACACTTGAAAATTGCTCATCTCTTTAAAAATCAAGTATTCCAGCTCTGAAGTGGTCCAGAAAAAAAAAGGGGGGGCAAAGGGGGTGCCTTTGGTGACACACATGCCACTCCTTGGTCCTCTCTAAGCCCTTCTTAGAAAGAAGCTGAACAATTATCAGTGGGTGTTGTGCTAGCAGCATTGTGGAGGGTCTAAATCAGTTTTGTCACAGTAAGCATCAGGCTAAGGTAAGCCTGTCTTTTGTTATTGGGTTGATTGCTACCAGAAGTTTATCTACTTTCTAATGTCAGCCACGTTTAGCCCTTGTGCCATGGAAAAGACAACTCCTACTACTAGAATTTGAACTCTCTATCTTATGCTGGCATGGAGTACTAATGTAGGCCTGAGTTGCTTCTGCCCTCCTGTGCTAGACAAAAGCACTGTGGGTGCTGCTACTGCTGGAGTCTAATTCTTACCCTCCTATGCTGGAGGACAGATATAATACAATACAAAAGGCAACAAAGCCAGAGACTCCTCTAGGTCAGTACATGTGTTTTACTTCCCATGTGAAAGTAGCAGCCATTTCTGCTGGGACTGAGGAAATGTCCCTGGGATCTAAGTCTAAAGGGATCCCTCATTAGAAGTAACAGAGAATTACAGTTCAGTTAGAAGGGGAGAGGAAGAGGGAATAGAAACTTTTTAAACTAATGCAGCATCCCTGACTGTCCTCAGCTAATTAAATGGGAGGCAATGGGTACATCTGTCCATATCTCTAATTCCATAAATATCTCTAGGCCTCTGAGGAAGATTTTAGGATTGTCATTTCAAATGCCAGTCCTCCTCCATCCCCAATGCTTTGTATCAAAAGAATAAAAAAAGAAAAATTCATGTGGCAACTGAGGTTTGTCTCCCAAATTCTAAGTAAAAAAACAAAACTCTAATAGTTTCTTCAGCACAATTAAAACAATACTAAAATACAAGGGATCTGCTTTAGTTTGCATTTTCTCACTGTTGAACCTCATATCACTTTCAATGGCTACTTATTTCCATGTACAATTTTAGGACTGCTGGTTCAGCTGTGCAGTTGTTTCCAAAATGTCATTCAAAATCAGAGTGTTTTATATAAATATGACTTCCTAAAAGCTAGTTAGGACCTCTGAAGTTTCAGGAGGCTTCTCCTAAATTGGGTAATACCATCCATGGCATAGAAAGGTATCCAAGTCCCAACAAGCACAGAACACAACTAGTTATTTGGAATTAGTCCTCTCAAAGAGGGGAAATCTCTTTCTCCATTCCCTAAACTTCAACCTTTCCGGGCTGTTCTGAACGTAAGCCAAGTACTTTAGAGAATCCCTTAGTACAACATAAGGGTTTAAATTATCAGGCTGCAAGTCATAACGAAGCTAGAGGGCCGAAAACAAAGTTTGCCCAATTATCGTCAAACCTTAGTTCTTAAAGACAGGAATACTCAAATCAGTTTCTCCTTGCTGAATGGCCTCAAGGCAGTTTACTCTCTAATGTGAGTATGAGGTGACACTCACAACAAGCAACCATCATTCCAGAAGCATCAACAAAAACCTATGAAGGCCAGTCAGGGCTTACCTTCCTTTGCACTGCCAACTCACTGAGTTCATTATGTTCCAACCCCCAAAACTAGGACAAATATCCTAGTCTGGTCTTGATTCAATCATGTCCCTTAAGTACTTTAGGTTCAATATGAGTTATCTGCCACAGAAGAATATTTCAATGAAGACAAGCACAGAAGACACCTCAAGATGATTTGGCTGTACAAAGCTGCCTTTCCCAAATTACTCATCAAGACCCATCAGCCAAGCATTAGACTACCTCTGGAGCTCTTCAGGACTGCTTTGTGCTCAGGTAATCAGAATATGATGTCAACAGAATCAACCAAACCTGGAGGAAGGTCTTAATACCTTTTAAGGAAAAACTAGACTAACTAGTATGGGGGCAGGGATTAGGATACCACTCCTATCATAGAATTGTAGTGACATTCAACTCATCTTCAGATTTAAGGTGCCACACAGTAAATAAAGCTTTACTGAATACAATTCTCAAGATGAACTTTGGCAAAGACATATTCCTGACACTTGACCAAATACACAAAAGCCTTAAGACATGACTTGATAGATTTTAAAATGTAGTTCGTAGTAAACACTTACTAATTTAGGAAATGTATAATCTATTCCTTTTTCAGCTAATCTCTTTCGGAGCTTATTTTCTTTCTTTCTAAATCGCTTCTCCATTCTTATCTTTTCTTCATGTGTCCGTTCCTTGTTATAGCGTTTTACTGCTGGATAAGAGGGTTGTGAAAATGGAATGTCACAGCCTTTGAAAAGTTCTTCATGTACTTTTTCAGGTGGCACAAAACGACCTACAAAAAACACACAAAAGTTTTCCCCGTCAGAGAGAAAACTGAACATGGTTTTCCTAGTTACTACCACTTTTGAACCTTAATCAAATAAATTACAGTGTAACTGATTAACATGAGGAAAAAATGTAAATACTGATTTAAGAAATAATATGCTTAACTTCATATATAAAGATAACCAAAATCAGAACCTTTAACTTCTTTATGTACTTAATTCTGAAACTCTAACAGGAAATCTATCTTTATACATTAATTTTATTGCCATTTCCTTACCACCAATCCTTATATCCAGCATTTCTCCACCCCTTAACAATAAAATTCCAGAAATTACAAAAGTAGGCAAATTTCAGATTTCTATGGTTGGTGGAGGCAGAAAGTTTCCCAGAAACTTTTATCTGCCTGTGTGGTACAATACTTCACAAAATCTAGCCATGACAATAACAAATATTTATATATCAACTATCATATATGTCAGAACTGTGCTAAGGGCTTTATAAAATCTCATTTTGTCCTCACAGCATCCTTGGAAAGATACTGGAGTGGTTTGTAATTTCCTTCTCTAGCTCATTTTATAGATGAGGAAACTGAAGCAAAAAGGATTAAGTGACTTGCCCAGGGTCACGGAGCTAGTGTCTGAGGCCAGAATTGAACTCAGGAAGGTGAGTTTTTCTTACTCCAGGCCTAGAACTCTATCCACTGAGCCACCCAGCTACTCAAATGGGTGTGGGAGTGGGAGATGTCAAATGCAGCATCTCAAGTATGAGGACAGGTGGGTATCCAGTCCACCATAGGTACTCTGGTAGAGTAGTGAAATAAATACACCATAGCAGGTACAGAGAGTCTGTGATGTTTGGATCATTGCAGATTACTGCACCATAAGAGGACAAAATGAGAAAAATACCCCCAAAACCAGATTTTATTTTTAAGGTGATGGAGAACAAAGAAAGCAATATTTGTCAGTAATTTCCCACTCTACCTCAACTGGACCCAGCTTCTAAACTCAATTTACTTAATTTTCAGTTCTGAATTCTCGCTCTCTTCTACCTCCCTCTCCCCTACACATTGAGAAAACATGCAAAATGCCTGTTATAAACATGTACAAGTCAAGCAAATTCCTGAAATAGCTACATCACACACACACAAAAAGCTGCAACCTGCAGCCTGGGCCTCTCTGTCTCAAGATGGATACAGCATGTTTCATCATGAATTCTTTGATACTGTGGCTGGTACCATTGTATTGATGAGAGTTCCTAAGTCTTTCAAAGTTGTTTATCTTTACAACACTATTATTGTACAAACCATTATACTAGTTTTGTTCACTTCACATCAGTTCATGTAAGTCTTTTTTTCTAAAACCATCCCCTAATTTCTTAGAGCACAAGAGCATCTCCTCAAATACATACAGCTACCATAACTTGTTTGGCCATTCCTCAACTGATGGGCATCCTCTTCAATTTCCAATTCTTTCCCACCATGAAAACAGATGCTATAAATATTTTTGTACATAGGGTCCTTTTTCTCTTTCTTTAATGTCTTTGGGAGTATATAAACCTAGTAGGGTTCCTGCTGTAAGGGACCCAGTTTCTTTACCAAATCACTTTGGAAAATGTGTTAAAACAGCAGCAGCACCATCACCACCTGTTTGCAAACACAGAGGATGCTGAAGAAACATACACTTATGGAGATCACAATCCAGGTGGGCAAAGAAAACTATAAAATCAGAGAATAATTTTAAGGCAACATATATTAACATGCCACTTTTCTAGAGATCAGAGCACAGATTTATAGCTGCAAAGAACTCATGTCAAATCCAACCCTTTCATTTCAAAGATAATGAAAACTAGGGCCCAGAGATACTGACTTGCCCAAAGTCACAAAGATAGCAAATAGAAGAGCAGAGATTTGGACTCAGGTCTTCCAACTCCACATCTAGGGTTCTTTCTAGTACACAAAACTGCATCTTTTTTCAATGGAAAGAGCTGACCTACTGCTCACTTAGAAAAATTCTGCTTTCTAGACAACCACTGTTAATTATAGCAATATTTTAGTGAGACTTCTTTCAAATTCAATTATGAAAAAGTTTCTGTATGACGTAAGCTTGTTATATGGAATATTCATCTTGTAGAATGTTCTCCTATGCTGATGAAGAACTGAAGAATCACTGTATAATCAAGTAAAAGAAGGAAAATAGCTGTGCACTGGATAATAATTTGAATATATGCTTCTCGCTGGCTCATACTCTGTCCTCCCCTCCAAGGGACAGCCATCAAGTTAAGTGTTTTGCTTTAAAAATGAGGGCAGCTCAGTAAGTTTTTTATGAAATTATCTTAACAGTTCATTGCTCTTCTAGCATTACATAAACTATAAAATCTGACAGGTACTACTTTGAACTGGAAACTGAGAAATACACATAAATCTCACCAATTATGAGTTCTCTTAAGTGGTGAGTAGCTTGTTCCCCATACACATAAGTTCACCATATACATAAATGAGAGGACTCATTTGTAAGTTTAAATGTTAGATAAAAGGGAAGAAGAGAAGACTGCCCAACCGAAACAATATTATAATCATGTCACAAGTCTGACAGGAAAATATCTTCTAAACAGAGGTACTTACACTTCAATAGCCTTTCGCAAAAAAGGTAGTTGTTCATTGTATCAGCAACAATCTTAGCAACATCATCAGATTCAAACTCCAGAAATCCATAGCCCTTACTATTTCCAGTCTGCAAAAGAAAGTCCATCAATAGAAGGCACAGTGTGAAAATTTTAATAAACAAAAAAATTCAAAGATTTCACTAATTTAAGTCACCTAAATTACTCATTAAATGTGCCAGAATGAAATTATCTAACTTAATACTTCATTCACACAATCAAGAATGGCTAGTGATTTAAAAATTAAAAAAATTTTTTTTTAAAAAGGTTAATTTAGTTGTGATACAAATATGTAGCAGCCATTTACATATCTACTCTTTTCCCTCTAAGTTTTCAGGACACTGCTCTCCCTTGGTTCACCTTTCTGTATGACCAATATTCCTTTTCAGTTTCCTTTACTGGTACTTCATCTGGGTTGTATCCTTCCAACCAGGGGTGTCCCCCAAGATGCATTCCTGGACCCTCTTCTCTTATCCTTCTACTGTTTTCACTTGGTCATCTCATCACCTCCCAAAGATCCCTTATCATCTCTGCAGATGATTCTCAGATCTACTTATCCAGTCCTAACCTATCTCTAGATCTTTAATCTCATATTCCCAAATCTCCAAATATTAAGTACATCAAAATGGATGTTTCCTAGACATCTTAATTTCTCTTCCATTAGCTAATGGGCTCCTAGAGAGTCTTTCTTCTAATTCTTGGTGCTTACTTAGCATAGTGTCTGACACAGAGTAAGGCAGTTAATACTTACTGACTCGACTAGGTGATTTTTACTATCACTAGAATCCAGGACTTTGGTTGTAATGAACATGATATTTTCATTCAGAAAATGGCAGTATTATAGCTCACTAGTGGTGTCATAAATGGAGTATGTTACTGTATTTATATACTGTTATACTACCTAAATCAGGAGATTAGGGATTAATGGGCCTAGGAATTGGAAGTCAGAAGTGTAGTCATGTGCAATGTAAAAGAAGATACTTCTATAACTGCTTGGAAGAAGTGAAGAGGCACCGAAAATGATGGTGCGGAAACTGTCACTGAAATTTCTCCAGTTTCTGGAGAGTAGGATGGGTTCAGTTGTAAAAGCCACTGGCAGTAGGAAATCTACTTTAAAATCATATAAGAGGCAAATTGGCAAAAATGACAAAAAATTGACAATAGCCAATGTTGGAAGAGTGGTGGAAGGACAGACATACTAATACATTGTTGGTGGCACTGCGAAAAGGCATGACCCTTTTGGGAACAACATGGAATTATGTAAATAAAGTGATTAAAATGTCCATATCCTTTGAACCAGATTCCACTAGTGGGTTGCCGCAAGTCATCAATAAGAACAAAGTCCTGATTCACTCCAAGTATTTTATAGCAGCACTTTTTATGATAGCTAAGAACTAGAAACAAAGAAGATGTCAATCAGTTGGGAATAGCTAAACAATTTGTGGCACATTAATGTAACGGAGTATTAATGTACTGAAAGAAATGATGAGTGTAATGAATAAAAAGAAACATGGAATTATCTATACGAATGGTAAACAGAACCAAGAAAGCAACATATATATACTAACTACAACAACGTAAACAGACAGAACTACACACCAAAACCCAGAAAAATGTAACAAAATTATTATAAAACCAAGCAGAACTCAAATGCAGAGATTTGAGAAGACAGTCTCCAACCTACCCCTTTGTGGATGTAGGAGGTTCGAGAATGTTACATAGTACACATTTTTGGAGTTTTTTAAAAAAAAGTATCAATTAGTTGTGGGGATTTTTTTCCTCCCCAGCTATTTACATGAATTGGCTCTTGGAGGAAAAAGACAGATTACTGAGATTAATTATGACGTAAGAAATAGAAAATATCAATAAAAACTTATAAAAAATCAAATCAAATCATAGAAGAACTAGAAGAGACAAGTAGAGACAGGGAAGGAATGTGTATGCTTGATCTCAGCCCACTCTTGTGTCTGTGGGAGGATGTCTAGAAGATATCATTTGAGGTTAGAGAATCTTACATTTTAAGAGTTAGAAGATCTCTGTCGCTATGGAACCAAGTAAATTGGTTTTTCTGCCAACTTTTAACCATTACTTCTAGTTCTATACCCTTGGGGCATAATAGCCCTTCAAATACTGAAAGACAGGTAGTATTATCCTGGCCAACCTAACGCCATCAAAATTATGTTGTTTTGCTAGTGAGCCCACACAAAGCTAAGAAATGAGATTCAGTCTAGTGACTTTTTTCATCATCTTTAAGTGTGAGTTGGTAAATTTTTAAGTTGTGTGCCAAAATTCCTAACTCATTTCCTTGGCAGAAAGGCATTACTCTTACTAGTAGTAAGGGGGAAAAGTTTGGGGGCGGCAACTTCAACTGGTCTAAAATGTTAACAGTGATCAACCTGAATATTGTTGCTGTTCCTTCAGTCATGTCCAACTCTCTGCGACTCCATTTGGGGTTTTTTTTGGCAAAAGATACTCACTTTACAGATGAGGAAACTGAGGCAAACAGGATTAAGTGACTTGCCCAGGGACACACACAACTAACAAGTGTCTGAGGCCAGACTGAACCCAGGAAGTGGAGGATTCCTGACTTTAGGCATATCCACTGCACCACTTTGCTGCCCCCAAGCTGAATATAATCTTTGGCATAATAATACAGATCTAACCATGTCATTGCCCTGTTCAAGAACCTTCAGAGTTGCTCTACTGCTTCTAGGATAAACTACAAATGCCTTCACCTAGCACTTCAAACCCCACAATCTTGCTCCACCTCTATCACTCCAGATTTCACAGTATTCCCCTTAAAACTTCCACATTCTAATCCAAATGCTCTACTTGCTGTTCCCTGAACTTGCCCTTCATCATCTGTCTCCGAGCACCTGCACAAGAGCTTCTTTGAAGCCCAACTAAGGCATTACTTCAGTTAGTAAGCATTCTGGATTCCTTTAAAGGCAGAGCATTTTTCATCTTTGGTCTTTGTTAACCCATCACCAAGTATAACACTTACAATAGTGCCCCTCCCCCCCAATATACTTCCTTAATTTTTGTTGAATAGAAAGGGAACTGACTCCTTAACATGATAAAGATGTCTTTTGGGACTATTTAATTCCATTACCTAAAAACTACAGCAATGTCACAGATCCACACGCTGTACATAGTATATACTAAGAAATGACCTGCTTGGATGCTTTCTAAATGTTAATGAAAATTTAAAGGTATAACAATGACTGAGGGGTCTTTTTCTGACCCAACTTTTAATGAAGGGTGGAAAGGGAATAGTGGTAGTATAGAAGGTGTGCAGGGTCTGAAAAACAATTCAGATTCACCCTGTAGTAAAATTTCCAATGGTCATTTTTCATTCTCAAAGGAGAAGTTAAGTTTATGCATCATGGTTTTCCCCTTGTAATCATATTTTCTCTAGGAATATGATAGGTGAAATAATCCAACTTAGCTGGACTTAACTTTATGGAAGTTACTTAATACTACACAAGCAGATTACAGAAAGACAACATATTCAATACTCCTGACACCCCAAAACAAATAGATATGGAATCATAATGTACTAAATGAAATTTAGGATGATTATGCTTCCAATAAATTCCTGATTTCCAATTATTCTATATAAGTTTGGACAACGGAAAGTGGCTGGGAAAAGCATATAAAAAAGGAACAAGAAATAGGTGACAGTATTAAGTCTTATAGGAAAAAAAATAAAAAAATAAACTTCTTTTCCACAAAACAGGCTAAACTAAGAATAGAGTGCTAGACTTGGAATCAAATCCTGCCTTAGACAAGTATTACTAGTTGTGTGAAGCTGGGCAAGTAATTTAACCTCTTCAGGCCTCAGTCCCTTTCCCCTAAGGTCCCTTTCCAAGTTGAAACCTATGATCCTATGAACTACAATATCTTTACCTTTTTACTTCGAGAGAGCCTGAGTCTTTTGACAGTTCCAAACTGAGTGAAGTATTCCTTGAGTTGAGGTTCATAAAGTCCTCTGGGAAGGTGGCCCAAATACACCACTCCAGGAGTCAGTTTCTCTGGCTGAAAAATGGGGGGAAAAAAGTTCACATCATTTCTCATTCTCATTTAACCTAAGAAAAGTTTTCCCTAAATCTAACTAATCCAACTCTCATCTTTAAAATAGGGCTGAGATGCCCTTTTAGGCCACCTTCCAGTTCTAAGTCCATGATGCCATACCTGTAATTAATTCTAAAAATACCCCCAAAATCACTTACCATGTACATATATAACCTTTCCTTACAACAGCTAATCTCCATCTTTCACATATTTATTCTTCATTGTGATTAGAAGTCTTTGAAATATGACCATCCAAGGCAATGGAGTTGTTTCAGATAGAAAGAAGGTGGGCATGTCTTTCAGTACCCAAAAGTAACTCTTACAATTAAAAAACATGGCCCTGAAGTACTTCCAAAACTACTTGGGCAGGGGAGAGAGCAAGAATATCACAATTTCTGTACTGTTTCTCCCCTTTCCCCTCATATTTAATGCTCTTACCTCGGACGAAAAGGAAGAAGAGTATATATTGTCATGGGAGGTGGTGACAAGAAGAGAGTCTAGGACGGTGGGGAATCTGCCCAAGGTCCAAGGTCACATGTGGCCCTCTAGGTCCTCAAGTTCTGCCCTTTGACTGATTCCAAACTTCACAGAACAAATGCCCTTAATAAAAGGATCTGTTCTGTAAAACTTGGACTCAGTCAAAAGGCCTCACCCGAGGACCTAGAGAGTCACGTGTGGCCTCGAGTTCCCCACCCCTGGTCTAAGATGTATTTTTCCTTTCTTTACTATTCTCTCTTCCCAAGTATTCTTATTTTCTGTCTCTTCCCTATACTCCAAGCCTCTGAGGACCTGGTGCTTTTCTGACCTGACAACCCAAATCTCGGATTCGCTCCGAGGTCCCTTCCAGCTTTAATTCTACCGTGGCATTCCCCCTCCCTGACCCAGCTCGTCTGCCATGGCCTCCATGCAACGTGCCCTCCTACTACAACTTGTCTTCTCAGAGACGGGTCACAAACGGCGGGCCCCCTAAGGGCCAAGCCCCCCCACTTAGTCCCCTGGAAAGCTCCTAACAAACGTCACGTCGAGCCCCTCACCTACGGAGGCGCAGGAAACCTGAATGGTCATCAAGACGGCAGGGGGGACAGGAGTAGGAAAATAAAACGGCGCGCTCTCGGGCCGAGACTGGCAGGAACACCCGGCAGGAGGTTAGGGGTGGCACTCAGGTGGCAAAGGCGCGCGTGCCCGTCTCGTCATAAACCCCCCCGGGCACGCGCCGGACCCCGACGGACGCGCGCGGCTCGAGTCTCCCCCGCCCCCCCCACCCCGCTGCCGTTAACGCACGGCGCGCACGTGCAAGCGGCCGCAGCCACCGGTCCTCAACGGCCGCTCACCTTATTAGCCCCGCGTTTGCGGACACTCGCCACCCGCTTCTGAAACTCGTTCTGCAGCTTCGGGTCCAGCGACAGAAGCTCTTTGGGAACTGCGTTCGCCGTCTTCGAGCCCGAGGCTGTAACCGTCGGCGTCGCCTCAGCTACATCAGGGGACCAAGGCTCCGCCATCGCGTCCTCCCTCGGGGAACGCTACGCAGCAGGCGCACGAGCGGAAGTGCGTCACTCCTCGGAGTACGCGAGCGGAAGATTGGGCGGGGCGAGGGAGGGAGAGAGGCCTGGGGAAAGAGGACCGGTAGTGAGGGGGCGGGGCCTGTGCTGCAGAAGAGCGCATGCGCCATCTGCTGGTCTTCCGCGTGCTTGCCTTTCTTTCGCTCCGGAGGGAGCTTTCTCGGAGCTGGGGTGCTCGCGATCCTGGATCTAAGGGACCTCCGAGGGCATCCTAAGGCTCCCCTGCCTCGTTTCACAGTTGGGGAAACGACGGCCAAGCCTCAGAAACCGAGGTGCCCACGGTCGCAGCGGCAGAGTCACGTTGTCTGGGTGTGTAGATAAGCTGCCCGGTCCTATCCGACTTGGTGACCCCACGGGGGTTTTCGGGGTAGAGGACCTCAGACCTTTAGTTCGTATGGTTCTATCCATCAGCATTTACCATATTGGAAACTAAAACTTATACAGACTTATTAATTAAAATAGTGAAAAGCCAGGACACATTAACATACTTTTAAAATAAAACATGACTATTTTTCAGACAAAAGTAACGAGAAAAGTGACACTGTTGAGTGGGATAGGTTTAGTGAAGACTTCTCAGATTGTGATTCTCCTCCCAGGGGTGAGGTAAGACCGAGAGGCTCAAGGTTGCTATATTTTTAGAACAGAATAATTCCATATAAGGATGTAAAACTATGTAGTACATTAGGGTCTCAATGATTGGATAAAGTTTACCTAATTCTTCATTGTCTTCATTTCAAAAGGGATTGGTTAGATTTCGTGTCTAGAATGTAAGATCATATTCTCAGCTAATGAGGATAATGGTCAGTGGGGGGGGAGGGACTTGCGTTAGGGTCTATATAAATCACTGTCCTGTTCTTTGTCTTTGTCTTTCCTACTCCTACAGGTGAGTCCCGCTTCTCGAATAGATCTCTTTTCTGTCATCACTTTGAGAGGCCTCTGAGTAATTGATTTATGTAGGGACCTGAGCCATCCCACACACTGTTTACATATTTTTGTAAATCTCTTCAATCTCCTGGCTTAATAGAAGGCAGCTGGATTATCAGATTTGTTTCTGCATTCCATCTGTTGTTATGTGTTGTTTTGGTTAAAGTATATAAAGATAAGTCATCCTTATGACAATACGTGGTTGGTAAAGGGAGGAGTATTTTAATAGGCAAATTACCTCAACCTAGTATTATTACGAAAATGATTTTGACCTGGGGATCCCCTGAAAGAGTCTTCAGGCTGAGGGTGGTGCCCTCCACTGCGGGATGGGCATTCTCATCACCCTCTAGATCCCAGTGGTGCTGCCTCCTGTAGATTATCCTCAAACTCACCAATTCCTCATCCCCCCCAATCTTCCCACCCCTAGGTTTCATACTAATTCTGCCCAGCCCTTCCACTGTACCCTGTGGGGTGCCTGTTTATAAGCAACAACTTCCATTCATCCTTAAATGTTTTCCTGTCCCATTCCTCCTATCCTCCAGCTCTTCCTGAGAACTTGACTTCCCCCTCATGACCTAGGCTGCCTGGTCTCCAGCTTCAATGCTGGCTGCACCTTGGCTCAGCTCGGAGAGGGAGTTGGACCACTCCTTGGTCTCCCTTGCATCCTCCAGGCTCTCCTCCTCCTTTCAGCACCCAATAAGCTTTCCTTTCATGTTCATGTTTTTCATATCCATGATGAACATCCTGGTAGCTGTCCCAGTCACTCCTTTCTTCCTCAGGGTTCCATACCCATCTTACAATTTTTCTTTTTTCCCCAACTCCTGCCTTCTTACTTGGGGACTTGAACATAGGTATGGATTCTCCCTTAGATACCCTAAGCACTAAGTTCCTTAATGTCCTCTCTCCCTCTCCTCCCCCCTCATTAAGAAGGACAAGCAATGTGATATGTTATTCATGAGTAGTTATGTAAAACATTTTCATATGTCATTTTGTGAAAGGAAACACAAACCAAAAAAACCAGGAAAAATAAGGTTTAAAAAAGTATGCTTTAATTTGCATTCAGATTCCATTCTTTCTTTCCCTGAAGATGGCATTTCTTATCATCAGTGCTTTGGAATTGTCTTGGGTGATTGTATTGCTGAGAAGAGCTAAGCCATTTACAAGTGATCATTGTATAATACTGCTGTTACTGTGTGCAGAGTTCTCCTCGGGCTATTCATTTCACTTTGCATGAATCCATGTAAGTCTTTCCAGGCTTTTCATCATTTCTTATAGGACTATAGTATTCTGTCACAACCATACAGCACAACTTTTTCAGCCATTCCCCAACGGATGGATATTCCCTCAATTTTCAATTCTTTGCTGCCGCTAAAAGAGCTGCTATCAATATTTAAAGGACCTTCCCCCCTTTTTATGATCTTTTTGGGATATAGACCTGGTAGTGGTATTGCTGGGTCAAAGAATATTCATGGGTTTTATAGACCTTTGGACATAATTCCAAGTTGTTCTCTAGAACGATTGAATAAGTTCACAACTTCACCAGTAGTGCATCAGGAATGCTTAAAAGTCCTCCATTTCCTTGAATACCCATGTTTTCTTCAGAAGAATTATACTCAGTTTTTCTGGGTAGGTGATTCTTGGTTGTAATCCTAGTTCTTTTTTTCCTTTAATGTAGAACTTCTAAATCTTGTGTTATCCTGACTGTGGGGCCATGATATTTGAACTGTTTCTTTTTGTCTGCTTGCAATATTTTTTCTTTGACCTGGGAGTTCTGGAATTTGGCTGTAATCTTCCAGGGAGTTTGCTAGACAACCAGGGCAGTTTTCCTTGATAATTTCTTGAAAGATGATCTCTAGGCTCTTTTTTTGCTCATGGCTCTCAGGTAATCCAATAATTTTTTTTTTAAATAGCACTTTATTGTTTTTTCCCAATTACATGTAAAAATAATTTTTTAATATTTTAAAAAATTAATTGATTTGTTTTCAGTTTTCAGTAATCACTTCCATATGTCTTAAAGTTTCTCCCCCTCCTATCCTCTCCCTCCCCAAGATGGCATGCAATCTTATATGGGTTCTACACATAACATTTTTTTTTTTATAATTAGAATTCTGAATTCTCTCCTGTCCAATAATTCTCAAAGTGTCTCTCCTCAATCTATTTCTAGGTCACTTGTTTTTCCAATGAAAAATTTCACATTTTCCTCTGTTTTTGCATTCTTTTTATTTTGCTTGATTGCTTCTTGATGTCTCATGGAGTCATTAGCTTCCATTTGCCCAATTCTAATTTTTAAAGAATTATGTTCTTCAGTGAGCTGTTCTATCTCCTTTTCCATCTAGCCATTTTTTTATGATTTTCTTTTATCACTCTCATTTCCTTTTCCCATTTTTTCCTCTCTCTTATTTGATTTTGAAAATAATTTTCTGAGCTCTTTCATTTCTTTTTTGGGCCTTAGAACAATTCACTTTTTTATTTTTTTGAGGCTTTGGATATAGTAGTTTTGACTTTGTTATCCTTTTCTGGGTTTGTTTTGAGCTTCCTCATCACCATAGTAACTTTCTATGGATAGGTTCTTCCTTTGTTAGTTACTCATTTTCCTATTGTATTTCTTGGCTTTTAGTTCTATTTTAGAGTGGGGCTTTGCTCCTGGAGTGGAGGAAGCAGCACTGTCCCAAGCTTCAGGCCTTTCTTCTTGCTGTTCTCACAGCTAGTCTTCAGGGTCTGTAAGTTTTCAGTTCTTCCAAGGTAGTCGCTACTGCTCTCCTGGCCTGTGCTCTGGTCCATGAGTGAACACAAGCACTCTTCTTCCCTAGAACTGTGACCAATTTTCATGCTTCCCTGTGGCTGAAAATTGTGGTGGGCTAGTGCTCCTTTGTGCCTGGGAATGCCCTCAGGACTACAACCCAGATTCAAGGATGGTCAAAGCAACAGAGTACTGCTCCTAGTGAGAGCAAAGGACTTCTGAAATCTCCTTACCAGTTGTCTTACTTCCTTACTATCTGTATGCTGAGAGGCCCAGAAGCCACCACTGCTGCTACTGCTAACTGAGTCACCCCCAAGGCCTTCTGCTGGTTTGCTGGACCTTGGACTATGCTGGAGGAGGAGCCTGTGCTGGACTGTGCTTCACTCTTGCCCCAGTGCAACAGACCTTTCCTCCCAACCCTCTGGATAGTCCTGGGCTAGAAAATTGTTTCATCCCATCCTTTTGCATGTTCTGCCACTCCAGAATTTGTTTTGATATGTTAAAGTTTTTTGGACTGGAATTTGGGAGAACTCAGGTGAGTCCCTGCCTTTTCTCTTCCATCTTGACTCTGCCTCCTCTTTCCAGTCTTCTTATATATGACTCCCCAACTTGTAATCTTTGATTCAGTGACACTGACCATGGCTATTCCATGAATAACACATTTCATCCCTCCACTTAGGGCATTCTCTCTGGCCATCCAGCATACCTGGAACCCTATTCTGCTATGACTACTGATGTCCTTGGCTTCCTTTAAGTCCTAACTAAAATCCTACTTTCTATAAGAAGCCTTCCAACTCCTCTTCATTCTAAAGCCTTCCCTCTGTTAATTACTTCTATTTATCTTATATATAGCTTGCTTCATCTATATTTGTTTGCCTGTTGTCTTGTGAGGAATGATTTATTGTACCCCTATTTTATTCCAATGACTATTATTCAGTTTAGTGTGATTCCATAGGGATAGTGATTATTAGCATTATACTTATCTATTAATATACATTCACTCAGTCTGGTCAACTGATATTAGTATAAGAATTACATATATTAAAACATTTTATATATGTTTTTAGGGATAATTATATAACATAGATTATTTCTTATAATAAGCCTCAAAACTTTAAACTCCAGGCTATACATTAGTCTTTTCACTAGCCTGCTATAAAGTTCACTTGCCTAAATGCAATAATGCTGACTAGAGGACCTTCACCCTTTAGACTTGTGGGACCAAGGCCAATATATGAGAAGATGGCAGGACTCTGGACCTCCATCCTCTTTTGCTAAGTCACTGTGCCCAAGACCAGTGTGCGTGGAATATCCTAATGGGATATGGAAAGTCCTCCAACTTATTTTTGCATCTCTGGACTATTCTCTCTTGCCTAACATGAGAAAATGCCTATCTTATGACTACTTAGTGGAAATGCCCATCTTATGACTACTTGCCTTGCTCATCCTGTGAGCACCTACGCTGATGCATCATTTCTGACCCTCTTGGAGGGTCAAGATCAAGGTCTATCAACCAATGAGACCATGTATTTTATTTTGTCTCTTCTGTGTATGTGGGCATCACGTACTGTAAAAGTAAGGCTCTGGAAACAAGGGGGCATCTTAGGTCATGAGGAAGATATGAAGTCCTATTCATTAAAGTGGGCCATGACCCTTTAATAAATGGTTCTTAGTATTTATCATCCCTCTTCCTCAGTGGTTTTTATTGCAGATTGGCCATTTTTGAGGCCCACAGTTCCCCCCTTTAGACTGTAAGCTCCTTGAGGACAAGAAATGCCTTTTGTCTCTTTTTGTATCCCTAAATTTAGCACATTACCTAGTATGTAGTAGGTACTTAATAAATATTTATTGATGGATGGTTCGGATTGACCCCTAGACTCTGTAGACCCCACTTTGAGAACTGCTGCTCTAGAGAACATAATACTGGCTTTAGGTTCAGAAGACCTGGGTTCAAGTTGTTGCCTAAACTGAGTGATCTGGAGCAAATTCTTTATTCTCTTTGGTATTTGGTTTCCTATCAGTAAAGTAAATGCATTGGACTGAGTGACTTTTAGGATCCCCTATAACTTTTACTACATGATCCTATGATCTTGTACTGCAGTGGTGAAGACCTTCCAGTCTTTACTTAGTGATATTTCCATTTGTTTAATATCTTTGTAATTGTAATGAAATTCTATCTGTAATTAATAATGAAAATTATTTTGATTGAAGGACCCAATAGAGATTACTTATAGACGATGAGAATTTCCACATGCTCCCATTCATAGATGACATTACATTGCATCAAACCACTGAATACTACAAGGCCTTCTCATTGAAATGCATGACCACTCAAAATAGGTTGACCTAAAAATCCACACAGAAAATAACAACAAATGGATGAAGCATGCCTATTGTCTGGATCATGAGGAAGGCTGATGGGTAGCCCCTTGAGTTAGTCCAACTACATATATCTTTGAAAGACATTGTAGATGTGCAATGAGCTGACCTGAATTGAATAGAAAGAAGACAGAGGGCTGGATTGCATTTGCCAAATACTGCATATTTAATGTCAAGCCATTCTGCATTTCAAAAACCCATAATTTAAAATAATAATGTTCTTTTTGTGATGTCATATATATGGATCATCTTTGAAGAATCAAAATTGCAAGTGACACATGGTAATGGAAGTTCAGGGAGAAACTTGGTATGTTTAAACAGGCTGTAAAATATGACCAATGACAGATTATTAATAAGAAATGGTATAAAATACATTGTTCAGAAAATACATAATTGGAAACGGGGATGGGCCAGTCACATTGCAAGAGCAAGGAATACCAGATAGTCAACCTGACTGGTACACTGGTAGGTGGGCAATGTTAACATTCAATTTAACAAACATTTGTTAAGCTTCTACTTTATGTAAGTACTTTGCTAGGTGCAAGGAAATCAAGGATAAAAAAAAAAAACAATCCCTGCTCCCAAGATCTGCAGTGTAAATTCTGCCAGAGGATTCAACCTGCAAATATATTAGAATGGACAGATTAATCCATTCAAGAGTTTTGAGGAGAGGGAGGGTTCAGCAAAGGCTTTTCAATAGGAGGTGGCTCCTGACCTAAACCTTGAAGGTTCTCTCTTTTTTTTTTAAGATTCTTTAAATATTTTTTAATGTAAAGGGTGTGTTTAGGAGTCTTCATAAACAAGATGATAATAGATTATAAAGGGGAGTTATCGCAACAGCCTAAGGACTGTGAAAAAGTTCCCTAAAAAATTCTGATAACATATGGAATATGGCTCATTGTTAGTTGCTGATCATTTAATAAAGACAACTGATGGGACGATGGGAATTTCTGGATGAAAAATCAGCTACATCCCTGTTTATTTTTAGAAAGCAAAAGCACCCTCTGAAGACGGTATTGAATCTTCACCAATTCCTTTATGCTTTTGGGAGACAACAGCAAAGAAGATGATTTATTTATTCTTACCCCATTGGCAAGGGCCAGCAGAAATACATGGCTGTAACCTGTGCTTGTTCATAGCCTGAGAGGAGTTGGAGCAAGGTGAGCAAGAGTATTATGATTGGAGAGTCCAGTTGAGTCAAGTTGGTGAGAGAACTTGACAATCTGCTGTTTGGAGCTGGAATCCTATGTAGGAGATGTCAGGCCACAGAGCTGAGGATCCTGCTGGTCTTATGATATGTGGTTCTGTGTCTTTCTTAAAGCACATAATAGTACTCTAGGGTCAGCTGAACCCTTAGCTAGAGAGGGTAGACACCACAGTGTAACCAAGACCAAGTTCAAGAGGCCCAGTGGAGTTTCATACCAGAAATGTAAGTTGTGTTGGCCACACATCTCCTTCTTTTGTCAACTCTATGGATGTTCACTTTTCCTATTAATGCAGTGTGCCTCAGGTTTATAGGGGAGATATTTTGTTTCTTACTGTGCTATTTCAGTAAATGCCAAGATTTGAGCTAATTGTGTTCTCTGGCAGACTAGAGAAAAGGTGAGGAGTCATAATGGTATATATACATTTTAGTACTGTGGACCCATAGAGTGCTTGAACTTGGAATAGTTGTCTTCTGGGCACCAGATCTGTGTGTGGGGGCATCACAATTGTGAGCTACATTACCTTTATATATTGTTATGACATAGCAAACATACATTTTCAAATAAATACCCACATGAACCCTATTAATATAAAATAAGCCTGGAAATTCTTTTTTTCTTTTTTATTATTTATTTTTAGTTTTCAACATTCATTTCCACAAGATTTTGAGTTCCAAATTTTCTTCCCATCTCTCCCCTTCCCCCACCCCAAGACACCCTGCATTGTGATTACTGCTTCCCCTAAATTGTCTTCCCTCCTATCACACCCCTCTCTCCTTTTATCCCCATCTTCTCTCTTTTCTTGTAGGGCAAGATAGATTTGTATACCCCATTATCTGTATTTCTTATTTCCCAGTTGCATGCAAAAACAATTCTCAACATTCATTCCTAAAACTTTGAGTTCCAATTTCTCTCCCTTCCTCTCTCCCCACCCATCCCCACTGAGAAGGCAAGCAATTCAATATAGGCTATATATGTGTAGTTATGCAAAAGACTCCCATAATAGTCGTGTTGGGAAAGACAAATTACATTTCCCTCCATCCTATCTTGCCCCCCATTTATTCTATCTTTTGATCTTGTCCCTCCCCAAAGTGTTTACTTCTAATTACTTCCTCCTCCCATTTGCCCTCCCTTTTATCATCCCCTACCCTACTTATCCCCTTCTCCCCTACTTTCCTGTAGTGTAAGATAGATTTTCATATCAAATTAAGTGTGCATGTTATTCCTTCCTTAAGCCAAATGTGATGAGATTAAGCTTCACTTTTTCCCTCTCACCTCCCTCCCTTTCCCCTCCATTGAAAAAGCTTTTTCTTGCCTCTTTTATGAGAGATAATTTGCCCCATTTCATTTCTCCCTTTCTTCTCCCAATATATTCCTCTCTCACCCCTTAATTTTATTTTTTTAGATATCATCCCTTCCTATTCAACTCACTCTGTGCCATCTATCTATCTATCTATCTATCTATCTATCTAATCCCTCCAACTACCCAAATACTAAGAAAAGTTTCAAGAGTTACAAATATCTTTCCATGTAGGAATTTAAACAGCTCAACTTTAGTAAGTCCCTTATGATTTTCCTTTCCTGTTTACCTTTTCAAGCTTCTCTTGATTCTTGTATTTGAAAGTTAAATTTTCTATTCAGCTCTAGTCTTTTCATCAAGAATGCTTGAAAGTTCTCTATTTCATTGAATGACCATTTTTCCCTGAAGTATTATCCTCAGGTTTGCTGGGTAAGTGGTTCTTAATTTTAATCCTAGTTCCTTTGAGTTCTGGAATATCATATTCTAAGCCCTTCAATCCCTTAATGTAGAAGATGCTAGATCTTGTGTTATCCTGATTGTATTTCCACAATACTTGAATTATTTCTTTCTAGCTGCTTGCAATATTTTCTCCTTGACCTGGGAACTCTGGAATTTGGCTACAATATTCCTAGGAGTTTTTCTTTCCCTTTGCACTTTTTGGAGGTGATCAGTGGATTCTTTCAATATTTATTTTGCCCTCTAGTTCTAGAATATCAGGACAGTTTCCTTGATAATTTCATGAAAGATGATGTCTAGGCTCCTTTTTTGATCATGGCTTTTAGGTAGTCCCAGTTTAATCTGCCTCTTCTGGATCTATTTTCCAGGTGAGTTGTTTTTTCCAATGAGATATTTCTTATTGTCTTCTATTTTTTCATTCTTTTGGTTTTGTTTTATAATTTCTTGGTTTCTCGTAAAGTCATTAGCTTCCTTCTGCTCCATTCTAATTTTTAAAGAACTATTTTCTTCAATGAGCTTTTGAATCTCCTTTTCCATTTGGTTAATTCTGCTTTTTTAAAGCCTTCTTCTCCTCACTGGCCTTTTGTACTTCTTTTGCCATTTGGGTTAATCTATTTCTAAAGATGTGATTTTCTTCAGCATTTTTTGGGTCTCCTTTAGCAAGCTGTTGACTCACTTTTCATGATTTTCTTGACTCTCTTTTATTTCTCTTCCCAATTTTTCCTCCACCTCTCTTACTTGATTTTTCAAAATCCTTTTTGAGCTCTTCCATGCACTATTGCATACTTTTTTTTGGAGGTTTTGGATGCAGAACCCCTGACTATTATGTCTTCCTCTGATGGTATGCTTTGTTCCTTCTCATCTGAAAGGATGGAAGAAAATACCTTTTGACCAAGAAAGTAATCTTCTATAGTCTTATTCCCACCCCCACCCCTTTTGGGCATTTTCCTAGCCAGTTACTTGACTACTGAGTCCTTTGTCAAGTGGAGGCTATACTTTAGGGACCTCTAAGTTCTCAGTTCTCCCAAGGTGCCACAACCAAGAGAGAGGAGTTTCCTCCTCTCCTGGCCTGCACTCTGGTCTGGGAGCAACAGCAAGGTTTTTCTGCCCAGGATCTGCAAGTATAATTCCCTTTCCAGAGCCTCCACTAGCTCCACCACACCAGTGCTCCTCCTCACCCCAAGACCACCACTCATGCCTGAGATTCAAATCAGCTTCTCAATTCCCCCAGGGTCTTTATGGCAAGTGCTCGCTGCTGCAGTGGTTGATGCCACCTTGGGACCTGGGCTATGGTTGGACCCTGCTCCTTTCTCTCCCAGGTGGAAGAGTGTTCTCACTGACCTCTGAAACTGCCTTTGGAGTTTGTTGGTTTAGAAATCTGGGAACCACAGCTGCTGCCTGTGATTCTGTGCCCTGAAGCCTGCTCCAGTCCTGTCCACAGTGCAGCCAAGGCTGGGCTGTACTCTGCTCTAAGCCTAGTGTGATAGAACTTTCTTGTCGGCCTTCCTGGCTGCCTTGGGCTATAAATCTGTTTCATTCCTTCATTTTGTGGCTTCTGCTACTCTAAAATTTGTTTAGAGTAATTTTTTACAGGTATTTTATGGGCTATGGGAGTAGAGCTAGAGCAGGCCTATCCTTCTACTATACCATCTTCAAGCCTGGAAATTCTTAAAAGACCAAGAGGAAGCCTTCCAGTACTTGTGGGAGGACACAGAAGAGAAACACTGATTGAGGAATGATTATTTTTCTATTTTCTCTGTTGGGGGAATATTTGCCTCAATAAGATAATGAATCCACTAAATCACTCAAACATTTAAGCACTATTTGTCCTGACACTGGTGGAGATACTGGGGAGAATTCAAAGATAAAAAATAGATCTTGGGGAAAAATGAGTTCTCTTTCAGATATAGGATCATAGATTTTGTAATGGGAATTTATTTCCTTTTATTAATTTTTATTGTTTGCCACTCAATGCTATTCCTTTTGCAACTTCTGTTCAACTGAAAGCCCATCTTCTGTTAATGTTAGCCTCACCTGACCAAAACCTGTCCCATAAAATCTAGAAATTTACTTATAGCCTTAAACATTCCTTAGATAAGAAAACTATCCACTGTCCCTAATTCCTCAGCCATATATGAATCTCTCCCCTTTTGTGAACCCTCTAAATATAGTTTAATTTGTAGATTCCAAGCAGGTATATTAGTTATGAGAATATGACTCTTTAAGATTGTTCAACTTTTATAACATTGAAGGAAGCATGGGATCATAGATCTATCTTTTCTTTAACTTTTACGGTCTAAGAGAAATGTTCTAGATTATAGTATGTAAAAAAAATGTTTTGTCACTTTGACATAATTTTGTTGAGACTGTCTTAGAATCCTAATGGTTGTTGTGATTTTTTTTTTGTCTGAGATAATGAATTTATGCTTAAAAATAACATAAAAAAGTTTTTCTTACCTCTATTCTCCATTGGGGTAGATAAATTTTGGCAGCCATGATGCACCATATCTATTCAGAAAGAAGATATTTATACTATAACAGTTTAGAGCTGTAAGAGACCTGAGGTCAACAAAAAACCCTTCATTTTACAGTTATGAAAACTCAGACCCAGAAAGTTAAATGATGTACTCAGCATGTAGTTCCTATTTCAGGCAGGAGTCCAAATGATTGACTGATAGGACACAATGTGGTGTTTTTTTCTTTTGAGGGCATTAAAATTCAATCTGGGGCATAAAATTTGTCTATTACTGGCCTTTCATCTTTCCCCAATCATTTAAAAGACATGTAATAAAATCTCCAAATGCTCAAATAAAACAAAACCTCATTAATTTGGTTCCTCTTAATTCAGAGTTTGTGATAATTCTGACAGCTCAGTATCTATGATTCTTATTGACTAGAAACTTTGTCAGAACCTTAACCTAGAAATTTCATTGTGGGGATAGGAGACTTTTTGTGATTTAAAAATTTACTTTAGGGGTGGAGCCAAGATGGCGGAGTAGAAAGATGCATATACACATAGCTCCGAACCCACAACCCATAGAACATCGGTAAAAAGGAACTCACGGCAAATTCTGGAGTAGTAGAGGCCACAGCACAGTGGAGCAAAGGAGATTTCTGTTCCAGAGGGACCTGCAAACCTCTCGCAAAAGGTCTGTTGCGCTGTGGACGCGGAGCCCAGCCCAGCCCTGCCGCGGCTGCGGCACGGAGAGGAGCAGATCTGAGCGGGCTTCAGGGACGGGATCTCCAGCGGCCGCGCGGGTCCCTCCACCCACAGATGACGGGGGTCAGTGAGAGGGTCTTCTTGGCAGGTCGAGAGGGGAGTGGGGTGCCCCCATAACTCAGGCCCCCTCGGTAGGCAGTAGCTGACGCAGTGGCAGACCAGGGCTCCCCAAGCGGGCAGGAGCCTGGACCCATTGTCGAAAGTCTCTGCATAAACCCCCTGAGGGAACTGAGCCCGAGAGGCGGCCCTGCCCTGACCTGAGTACCTAAACTTAATCTCACACTGAATAGCAGCCCCGCCCCTGCGGAAACCATGAGGCTGGGAAGCAGCATTTGAATCTCAGACCCCCAAGCTCTGGCTGGGAGGATCAGGAGGCGAGGTGGGTGTGAGGAGTATATTCAGAGGTCAAGTCACTAGCTGGGAAAATGCCCAGAAAAGGGAAAAGAAATAAGACTATAGAAGGTTACTTTCTTGGTGAACAGGCATCTCCTCCCTTCCCTTCTGATGAGGAAGAACAATGCTTACCATCAGGCAAAGACATAGAAGTCAAGGCCTCTGTATCCCAAACATCCAGACTAAATATTCTGTGGGCTCAGGCCATGGAAGAGCTCAAAAAGGATTTTGAAAATCAACTTAGAGAGGTGGAGGAAAAGCTGGGAAGAGAAATGAGAGATATGCAGTCAAAGCATGAACAGCAGGTCAGCACCCTGCTAAAGGAGACCCAAAAAAATGCTGAAGAAAATAACACCTTGAAAAACAGGCTAACTCACTTGGCAAAAGAGGTTCAAAAAAGCCAATGAGGAGAAGAATGCTTTCAAAAGCAGAATTAGCCAAATGGAAAAGGAGATTCAAAAGCTCACTGAAGAAAATAGTTCTTTCAAAATTAGAATGGAACAGATGGAGGCTAATGACTTTATGAGAAACCAAGAAATCACAAAACAAAACCAAAAGAATGAAAAAATGGAAGATAATGTGAAATATCTCATTGGAAAAACAACTGACCTGGAAAATAGATCCAGGAGAGACAATTTAAAAATTATGGGACTACCTGAAAGCCATGATCAAAAAAAGAGCCTAGACATCATCTTTCATGAAATTATCAAGGAAAACTGCCCTGAGATTCTAGAACCAGAGGGCAAAATAAATATTCAAGGAATCCACAGAACACTGCCTGAAAGAGATCCAAAAAGAGAAACTCCTAGGAACATTGTGGCCAAATTCCAGAGTTCCCAGGTTAAGGAGAAAATATTGCAAGCAGCTAGAAAGAAACAATTCAAGTATTATGGAAATACAATCAGGATAACACAAGATCTAGCAGCTTCTACATTAAGGGATCAAAGGGCATGGAATACGATATTCCAGAAATCAAATGAACTAGGACTAAAACCAAGAATCACCTACCCAGCAAAACTGAGTATAGTACTTCAAGGGAAAAAATGGTCTTTCAATGAAATTGAGGACTTTCAAGCATTCTTGATGAAAAGACCAGAGCTGAAAAGAAAATTTGACTTTCAAACACAAGAATGAAGAGAAGCATGAAAAGGTGAGCAGCAAAGAGAAGTCATAAAGGACTTACCAAAGGTGAACTGTTTACATTCCTACATGGAAAGACAATATTTGTAACTCTTGAAACTTTTCAGTATCTGGGTACTGGGTGGGATTACACACACACACATGCACACACACATACACACACATAGAGACAGAGGGCACAGAGTGAATTGAAGAGGATGGGATCATATCTTAAAAAAATGAAATCAAGCAGTGAGAGAGAAATATATTGGGAGGAGAAAGGGAGAAATGGAATGGGGCAAATTATCTCTCATAAAAGAGGCAAGCAAAAGACTTATTAGTGGAGGGATAAAGAGGGGAGGTGAGAGAAAAATATGAAATTTACTCTCATCACATCCTACTAAAGGAAGGAATAAAATGCACACTCATTTTGGTATGAAAACCTATCTTACAATACAGGAAAGTGGGGGATAAGGGGATAAGCAGGGTGGGGGGGATGATGGAAGGGAGGGCATGGGGAGGAGGGAGCAATTTGAGGTCGACACTCATGGGGAGGGACAGGATCAAAAGAGAATAGAAGTAATGGGGGACAGGATAGGATGGGGGGAAATATAGTCAGTCTTATACAACACAACTATTATGGAAATCATTTGCAAAACTACACAGATTTGGCCTATATTGAATTGCTTGCCTTCCAAAGGGAAGGGGTGGGGAGGGAGGGAGGTAAAGAAGTTGGAACTCAAAGTGTTAGGAACAACTGTCGAGTAATGTTCTTGCCACTAGGAAATAAGAAATACAGGTAAAGGGGTATAGAAAGCTATCTGGCCCTACAGGACAAAAGAGAAGATGGAGACAAGGGCAGAGAGGGATGATAGAAGAGAGAGCAGATTGGTGATAGGGGCAATTAGAATGCTCGGTGTTTTGGGGGGAGGGGACAAAAGGGGAGAAAATTTGGAACCCAAAATTTTGTTTAAATGAATGTCAAATAAATTAAAAAAAAATTTACTTTATTTTTTACCCTATATTCCCATCTATGCTTTGGTTTAGAATATGCACTGGACATAATGTTACATTTATTCCTTTACTCTCCACTAATTTCCTTTACCATGCCTCAGAACCTTCCCTTACCCCAGACTTCTCACACTGGAAGAACACTTTATCTCAGGCAACCTCTTCTTTTGACTGGCTGGTTCCTGATAGAATTTTCATTTTAAGGAAATCTCTGAGGTCTGTCATGTCTTCCTTCCTCTCCAGAATGAACTCTTGTTTCTCCAGAGTTTACTGATGATGAGGGCTGGACAGGGGGATGGGATGGATGAAATTCTGAAATCCCCGAAAGAGTGGAGTACAGGACTAGGTCACTTGGAATGAATTCCAGGACTCAAGCATTCTTGGGTCAAGGTGGTAAAGATTTATTATGTTTTTCATTTGGTAGGAGTTCTTAGGGAACCTGCAACCTTAGAGAGATACAGATAAGGTTTATAGAGGATATTTATAGTAAAACATGAGCCTAATATGCTAATTAGGTGATTCAGGGAGGGATTAGGGAGTGGTTAGTGCACTTTTAGTATCTACTGTACACGCATTTTACCCAGAGTTCATCAGGAAATAGACCAAGGTGGGGCTACATGGAGGTGTGGTTTTAGACCTGAAATTCACTAACTAAAGGTCAGGACTGACTCAGGAATACCAGGCTGCTCTCATCAATGTCTTGTTAGACAAGATAACTGTAAGGGAGTATACATATGTCTAAGTCTAGATACATATGATAGGTCAGTGAGTAGCAAATGTTGTTGTGGCCCAGCGCACAGCCAGCTCAGCCAGTACACAGCTGGTTCAGACTACTAAATCCTGTAGGTGCTGCTGGCTACTGTGTCAGGTTCCTGCTGGGGCAGAATGTTCTTGAGCTGGAGGGAGACTGCCTGAGATAGTGTTTTGAGACTAGGGAGAAATTCAAATAAAAACACACGATTTTAGGATTGGGGTCCAAGCACATCCCCCAAGCACCCCCACCACCTGCTCCCTTGTATGTGTTTACCCCACTAGAGTGTAAGCTCTTGGGGCAGGCACCGTCTTTCTTCCTGCTTTATCTGTATTTCTAGTGCTTAGTACAGTGCCTGGCACACCCTAAACACTTATATATTCTTGTTAATTTGGATGTCGTTTTTTCCTTTAATCCTCCTCTTAACTAATGTTTTCATGACCATATTGTTAAAATGAGGAAATCAGAACTATAAAAAGAAACTAAGAATGTAGAATTCCATCAAAACACACTGCTACTTTGGATTCAGACAGAAGTTTCCCACTTCTTATGCTCCTAACATTCACTACCAGGAGAAACGACCATTCGGACTGCAGCCTAAAATAAGAGCTAGTACTGCGTCTTATTTTCTGAACCTGTTGTAATAATTACTAATTGGCCCGGAGTGCCCCATTTTTCACATCTTTCAATGTACTGGTTCCTCCTCCTCCCCCTTCCCTAACACAGGACCATGTGCTGGGGGTGGGGCGGTGCGTCCACACTCCAAGATGTCCGACGTCGCGCCTGCTCCAAATTCTTGGACAAGTCCGTCTCTGTTGAGGGTGAGCATCCCCACCGCCTCATTCAGGAAGAGGTCAAGAACGTGCTTAGACGCCTAGCGGCCGGCAAGGATCGCTTTCAGAGCCCGTGGAAGGAATGGAGGATCAGCCATTAATATCAGGCAGTGCGAAGGGCAGCTCCTCGCCGGCCCTGCGCGCCGAGGGGTCAGCGAGGACCCCTGCGACGGCTGCGACGACGGGACTCGTGGGTGTGAAAAGCGGGAGTCGGGGTGGCAGGTCTTTTGTAGTTGCCTTAGAAACTGGGCTTCTTTCTCTCCGCCCTTCGGCCCTCCCGAATCAGCGTTCCCTTCTGCCTCCAGCAGCATGTCTGTGAGCGAAATCTTCATCGAACTGCAGGGATTTCTGGCTGCTGAGCAGGACATCCGAGAGGCGAGGCTTCCCGCGGTCCACCACCCCGGCCTCCTCCCCCTCCTTCCCCGCCCGGCCTCCCCCCCATCCCCCGCCTTTCCTGTCACCCCCTGTCGTTAGACCCTCGTCCCCGGGCCTCGCCTGCGCCAGCTGCCCCCAGCGCTCCCTTAGTAACCTGGTCCTCAGGCTCCCGCGGCCCGGGCGTCTTCCCCGCCCCCCCCCCCCCCCCCCCCCCCCCCCCCCGCTCTCAAGTCCGGTTTGATCCCCAGTCATTTAAGTCGTCCAAAGCCCCTGGAGACTTAAATCTTTGCATCAGTGTCCTTGGAATTCGTTACAAAGACCCCAGTATCAGCGTCAAGGATTTACACGATATAGAAAGATGCGGTCCCCACCTCTGATCCGAGTCGCATCAGTAGATCCCGGTTTTCCTTCTCTACTGCTCTTCCCGCCACCCGATTTAATTTTATTTTCTTAATTTTGCTTGTTGACGGTAGTGGGATTGTTGCAGTTTTGGTTATTTTTTGTGGTTTTGATGGTGTTATGAATGAAAAAAATGCAGAAAAGTGGAATTTTTAAAAAAATTGTGAACTTTAGAGCTCTGAATGTCATTTTATTTGGTATATGTGAACAAGTGATAATAACTTCAGTTGCGGTTGTTCTCAGTTGAATATTAATCAGGTGGGTGGTATTTTTAGTGTAATTTTGAGTGGGAAGGGTGAAAAGCTAAAGCTTTATGAGTTCAAGGTTGTGGTGTTAGAGATTATATTGAATTTATCTTGCAATTTACTATTTTGTAATTTAATCTTTCATTCTCCTCCCCCAGGAAATCCGAAAAGTTGTCCAGAGTTTAGAGCAGACAGCCCGAGAAATTTTAACTCTGCTTCAAGGGGTTCATCAAGGTTCTGGATTTCAGGACAGTGAGTTCACATTTGTTTTGATATTAGGTCGTTATTTCTACAGTATGTGCATCTCCAGCCAATGATTGAAGTTCACACATTGTATACGTGGATGACCTTGTATTTTTCATTTTAAATGTCCACTTTGTTTTTAATACTGTTGTTTATGAACTGGAGGAGTGAGTTGCTATTTATTTTTTAGGTTCACTGAATCCTAAGATTGGTTTGTATCCTTAAATTACTGTCAATGTCTGCATTATATAATTTGTTATTTAAAGTAACGTGGTGAGATTCCACTAAAAGTATGACTGTGGCATTTGAATTTGAGGGTTACAATCTGGTTCTTGTATTTTTATAGTATCTCTAGTTGAGTGTCTTGTAGTTTGCCATTATAAATTAGAAGTAGTAAGTAATGCTTTTAATTCAAGGGTTTTCAGTCAGCTCCATGAATTAGATGCAGGTTTGTGTCAAAGTCAAACTGAAGATCCTGATGTATACGTAGCGTGAGCTCACATGATTAAAGTATGGTTTCATTAGATTCTGCTGTAATAGTTTTTCTTGCATTTGTCAATGACCTTGGTAACCACTGACTTATTGAAGGAAAGGGGTTGGCTAACCAGACCCAATATCATGTGGAAGAAAAGATGTCAGTATTCACATGGAACCAAAGGCAGTCTTGGTTACTAAGAGCTTCATTATGAAAAATAATATTAAAGGACAGTTTGCATCTTTCTGAGGAAAACTTGTCTTTTCATCAAATCTTTTTTTTTAAGCCTCATTTCCCATCATTTTTTAAAAAAATTTGGACTTACACTAGTTTGTTTTCCATGTATGTTTCTAAATTGGTTAGTCATTGCCACTTTGAAAGTCAAGGTTATCATTTGCAAACTCAGTTGAAGAAGCAGAAAAATATGTTACAATGGTTCTGAAGCAAAAAATATGTTGCTTTGTTTCCAGGTACTTTACATATGGAGACAATATTAGGCTAGAACCTTATGTGATATTCAGTCTTGCCTTCATTTCTTAATTTTGATCATCTTTTTATGATCAGTTCCAAAGAAATGTCTGAAAGCTCGAGAACATTTTGACACAGTAAAAACACAGCTAACATCTCTGAAGACCAAGTTCCCTGCTGAACAGTACTACAGGTTTGTGAGAAAATTAATGTGTCTCTTAGAAAGTCAAAGTAGAAGAGAATGTCTCATTGGCATTTTTAAGCTATATCAGAAATTCTGCAGATGCTGTGCTGAGAAGTCAGGTGAGAGTTAGTTGGGACCATGGAGCCTACTCTATTTGAAGATGAAAGTTTTTGAGAAATGAAATATTAAAGCCCTTATTTTGAAGACTTATTTTGTGCCAGAGCCTGGTGACATTTATCCAGAATTTTAGAATTAAGCTGTTTCAGTTTCCATTAACTTCTAAGGAAGACAAATATCACAGAATTTTAGAACAGTGAGGGACCTTTGGATAATCCAATCGAGACTCATTTTTCAGGTAAGGAAAGTTGAAAACCAGAGAAATTAGTTTACTTGTCAGAATTTGTAAGGCAGAGATATGATAGCTAGAGCGCAGTTCCTCAAACTCCCAGACATATATTAATTTAGCAATCATTTCTAATTTGGGTGCAGTAATGTTGAACAAGTAGATAGGTGGGAACTGAATTTTTCTAATCACCCAATTTAAATTTTAACTTAGGTGCTTATTTTGTTGCAGATTTCATGAGCATTGGCGGTTTGTGTTGCAACGCTTGGTCTTCCTGGCGGCATTTGTTGTGTATTTGGAAACAGAAACACTTGTGACCCGAGAAGCAGTTACAGAAATACTTGGCAGTAAGTTTGTTCTTAAATTAATTAATGATCCATGTAATTTGGGATGATAGTATCTTTTTTTAAAAAAAAATATATTCAAGGAAGGGCACCTTAGTAGTATTTAGTTTTGAGGAAGAAAAAAAAGTTGGGCATGACCAAACAGCTTGAAAAAAACCAGTAGTAAATAAAGTTGTAAAAAGTTTTGGGAAACGAAAGTAATTTGTCATGTCTATAGTTGACTTGAAGATCATTTTAAAAAATTAATATTTTTCAATTAACAAAAACCTATTATATCTCCCCACCTTCCTCTTTTGGTAAAAAAAGAAAAAAAAACTCTTATAATGAATTTTCATTGTCAAACAAAACAAATTCCTTCATTGGTTATGTCCAAAATGTTGTGTCTTATTCTGCACCCTGAGTCCATCATATCTTGGTCCATCATATCTTGGTCCATCACATGCTTCATCATGAATTTTCTAGCATTATGGTGGGTCATTGTGTTGATCAGAACTCTTAAGTGTTTCGAAGTTGTTTGTCTTTACAATATTGTTTCAGTTTAAAGTGTTCTGGTTCTGTTCACTTCACTCTGCATCAGTTCATACAAGTCTTCCCAGGTTTCTTTTAAACTATCTCTTTCATAATTTCTTATGCCACAATAATACTCCATTACATTCATGCATGATGATTTGCTCATGTATTCTCCAGTTAATGATTACCTAAGAGAGACAATTTGAATCTACTTTTATATTGTAACCAAATTACATTCAAAGCACAACTTTACTTTACTGTGACATTTTTAGTTGAACCAGATAGAGAAAGAGGATTTCATTTGGATATTGAAGACTATCTCTCTGGAGTGCTAATTCTTGCTAGTGAACTGGTAAGACACCATTAATTTGTCTTTTAAAAAAATTTCTTGTTCAACCATCAAAGTCAGTGAATAGTTAATGTTTGTCAGCATATTTGTTAAGCCTCCTGTCATCCAATAGATGATATGGAACACGTACATTTCCACAGCCATCAGTGAATAATTACTGAATGCTGATTATGTGCCAAGGACTATCCCATTTGTTTTCAGAGATACATGCAACCTATGCATGCCCTCAAATAGTATATATTCTATTGGATGAACGTGAAAAGTTAACTAACCACAGGCTAAGTGCCAAATGAGTGTATAGTGCAGAAGATACTCTAAGATGTGGTTTCCTTTCTTAAACTACAGCCTGATCACATGTTAAAGAGTAAATTCATGAAATATTATTGCAAGGTAGGATATCATCAAATGCGCCTTGTATGATAAAGTCTATAAAAGTAATAGGAGTTCAAAAAAGAGATTGGAGTTAAACTGGAGTTGTTGGGAAGGTTTCTTATAGAAGGAGGATTTTTAGTAAGATATAGTAATATGTGTTTGAAGAGGATTTGTTTTAAGACAGTATTATATTTTTGATGTTGAATTCCTAAAATCATCTTTCTATTGCTTTTGTGTGACTGGCATAGTAGTAATAACAATTCCTGTTTACATAGTGTTTTAATGTTCTTTTTGTTAGGTATTGAAACTATATTTATCCCCATTGTACTGGTGGGGAAACTGAAGCTTAAAGAAGTTATGACTAGCTCAGGGTCACATAGCTGGTAAATATTAAAAGTTGGACTTGTTAGTTTTCTATCATTTTGCCATACTAATATGTGTTTCATTATGAAATACTTAGAAGACTTTGTTAATGCTATGCATCTTTAACTACATTTGTGGAAATAGTTGAACCTCTTAAGTCTTTATTAATTTTCATTTGTCTTGTGTAATAGGGTAAATGAATTTTAATTAGTAATCCTGGTACACATATAATTTAGTGTACTTTATTACAAGACATTTTAGGTCTAATTGGAGAAGTCTTAGAAGGTGTTTAATTATAATAAACTTTAGCAAGTCTTAAGTAGGCTGAAATTATTTTATTTTCAAATGCTTTACTTGAATTGAAAATCTGTACTAACTATATTTACTTAGTATATAGAGGGAACTTGGAAAATTGATTAGAAATACCTAGGCACACCCCTCTCCTCCATTTTTTGTAGTTGTCTCTCAAATCAAGTAGTGCTAAAAGGTAGCATTATGATAATGTATTGCAATTTTTTTTCCCTTCTTCATATAGTCTCGTCTGTCAGTTAACAGTGTCACTGCTGGGGACTATGCCCGTCCTCTTCATATCTCCACTTTCATCAATGAGCTAGATTCCGGCTTCCGACTTCTCAACTTAAAAAATGATTCATTGAGAAAACGCTATGATGGCTTGAAGTATGATGTGAAAAAAGTAGAAGAAGTAGTCTACGACTTGTCAATCCGAGGTTTCAATAAGGAAGCAGCAGCTGCTTGTACAGAGAAATAGATTTCCTTGTTGTTGGCCTTGTTCACCTCTGATTGTTACCAGTGAGGGGTGGGAGTTTTAATATCCCTCTCCTGTGGTAGTTTAGAGGATGCAAATGCTAAAAACTTCTCTTTATTTTCTTACCAGTTGCATGGTGCAGGTATAAGAAATGAGACACTTTTTTTAAGAAAAAAAAGCCTTCAGGACAGAATTCCCTTTTGTTGTTTGCAGTGAACTTATTCTATAATTCAGTGTATTTCAGTTCTGCCAACAGTAGTAACTGCCATCTTCTTGGTAAAAATAGTTCTCATGTTAATCCTGACTTCCTTGCCATATTGTGTTGAGTGTTTGGTGTCTTGCTTGTATATTTTTCCTTCTGTGATAATTCCTATTCTTTACATATCCCAAAAGGCAGATCAATCATGCCTGGATCTGACATGACTTATAAATAAGCAATTAAAAAGAATTTTTGTAAAATGGAAAAAATACATAAAACATGCTTTCTGGTTCAATAATATCTTTGTTAATTCTAGTCCTGTTAATGAATTGAGTGTCAAAAGTTTTATATGGGAGGCATTTCTTAAGTATTCCTAATAATATTTGTAAAAATAAGAGTTGATTTGCATAATCAAGCTAAAAATCATTTTGGGAGGTGGAGTGTGTCTATTTGGACTTAAGTTTTTGGTGATTTTTTTTTGACCCTCTTTAAAGGATGCTGTTACCAGGCTCAGACAAAAGTTTAATGTTTAAAAACCTTTACTTTTTGATGTTGCCAGATTGATTTACTTCCATAAGTATTACTATAAAAACAGTCTACACTTAGGTTAAACCATATTTCCATAAGTCAGCTAAATAGTTTGGACTGTAGCACGCAACCATCAATATATTTTTTTTTCAAAAATATCCTGCATACTACATATTTATATTGCATAAATGAGAATTCAACAGTTTGTACCTTGTGTAAAAGAAAGGTATTACCTTTAAATATGAGGTATGACAAATCTCAAATTGAATGCCAGTGGTTTCCTAAGCACCAGTATCAACCTTTAATTTATGAATTTTGGTACATTACTTAATTTCAGCTTTCTCTTTTTCGTCTGTCAGAAAGAATTAAAAATACTCGCCATCTATTATTCATAGACGTAATGGATGTTATTAAGACTGTAGCTATACTGCTTAGAGCTAATTGAAGGAAAGTTGCCACTCTTTATACTTGTAATACAAAGTAGTTACTTTGACTAGTCATTCTTTTTGTATCATAGAATATACATGATCATAATTTAAGGATTTTGGCCTCTGTTAAGGAAAATAGAAACATTGACACAAGTTATTACAGAGATTAATTTATAAACTGTTAACAGCACATGTAAATTAATTTACAGACTATTGACAGCTGTGAATTTTAAGAGATAATCGATGAGAAACATTTTTTGAGAACTCCTTTTATAGAGTAGATTGTGGAAAGGTCTCTTTTTAAGATCTTAGCCACTGAAAGGTGCTCAGGCAGGTGAAGCAAAGCATTTAAAAATAATGTCACTGAACTGAAAAGAAAAGGCTTTCCACTTAGATGATCTAAAGAAGACAGGGACTTGATGTCAGGTATTTTTTTTGTTTTAAGTGTTGATTCTGCTTGAAAATGTCAAAAGTTCTGTGGGAAAGACATGGGTTATGATTCCAAGTGGAAAATACATTCAAATGGGAGAAGAGGGATGGGTTGATTTTTAAATGTGCGTTTTGTTTATTTGTTTTAGCTGTATTATTGCTGTCATATAAGAAATAAAATTTGTTTTTATTATTTGTAGTGGTAATCAGTAATATGAGAATACCTTATATAGATAGAAACTTGCTTTCTATATTTTGGGGCTATAGAAGGATAAGGTTTGAATTGTGTATATATCAGATATCCTATGCAAGATACAGTATTGGTTAATAGGACCATGCTGAAAGTAACATTCTCAAAGGGTCTTTAATGTAAAGGACAGATGATTCCTATATGTTATACTTTGGTCTGGGAATCAAAACTTTCATTATGAGATAAAGAGAAACTACAGTTATGATTTTAGCATGACAAAGATCTGTTCAACCTTTCAGAATTCAAGACAGTGAGGTGGGAAGAGGAAAGAGGAATTGCAGCTGGTAAGATTTTGAAGGGACCAAAACTCTGTTGTCTTGGTGTTCAAAAAAAATGAGGTATGAAAGGACCATTTTTTGTTTTATAGTGAACAGCTTCTATATATACTTCAGCTTCCATGGAAATGCAGTAAATGGTGGAGTAAAAACACTTTAGGTACAGACCTACCAGAAACAATTTTTCTGAATTTGTCATTCTGATGAAAGCATTGCTATCCTTGGAAAGATGTCTAAACTGGCCAAAGTTCCCTCATGCACTTGAACATGTCTCTAACACAAGATATTTTGAAGTAGCATTTGTAAGAATATTGAACAAAGAAATCTTTGACTTTGATTACACAGTCATTCTGTTTTATCTAATAGAACCTTAATAGTCAGTAACTATTTCAGAAATGCTCAGGGAGTCATTCTCAAAACCATCCAACCCATCTTGGACTACTCCCATCAAAGCTTCTCCAAGCTAATCACAGGTGTGACCTGAAGAAACCAAAAGATAAAACTCTTGATAATACCCTAATTCCTTCAGGAAATAGGAAAGTGGGGTACTGTTTTCAGGTGGGTCGTTCTGATTCCTTAAGGTAATGGGAAAGGCAGTGAATATGAAGTATTTCTTATCCAAGTATAGTTACCAGTGAGAATCTATTTTCCAGGGCCTTAACTTTTTACACACTTTTCTAAAAGAAAAGGGTTAGATCAGAAGTCTCTGATTTGTTTTGAAAAATATTTTGAAAACTAAGTATAACTAGTTTTGTTATCTTAAGTATATTATGCATTTGAAAGCTTTCTGAAACGGGTCTGTGGGCTTTACCAAACTGCCAGAATAGTCAATGACAAAAAGACTTGTTGTGGGTCTAAGATGAGGGAGAGAGGAGAATTTAGAAGAGGATGTTTCCTGAGGTGACTGATTAGATGCTGATAAAAGTTTTCTTCCTTCGGGTGAGTCTGGAGAATATTTTAAACTGTAGAAATATTTATTTCTTATTATTTTCTGTTGAACTGAAAAGGATGTTTAATGGAGCCTGGAGGAAACCAAGGCTTTCTTACTCCTCGCTCACTGGGATGTTACTAGAGGATCTGTTCCAGTTCGTTGCCTTTATTTCCATTTCTTTTCTGGACACAGTGTGGAATGGAAGAAACAGATATAAGAAATTTCAAAGAATCTACAGGGCTTGGAGAGTCCAGCGGACTTGAAGATTAAGATATAAGATGTTTAAGAGGAGTCCAAGGTGACTGGTGTGGGAATTACAAGAGTGGTACCATCATCAGCATAGGGAAGGCAGGAAGATGTTCCAGTTTTGGTGGTGTGGGCAGTGATTTTGATTTGGGACATCTTTGGTTTGGGAATGTTCTAGGAAATAAAGGATGGGAGTTTATGAAACAAGTTAAAGATGGAGAAATAAAGTGAAACGATAAAAATAATACCTCTAATTACTACTGTATGGATTTCTGTTGTAATCTAAAATGTTATTTCATACAGTATTGATTTTTTTTTTTTTAATAATTGAGTCTGCATCTACCTAAAGCCACCATTCTAGGTCCTTGAGTTGAACTCAGGAATTTAGCTTTTCCTTTGAGTTAGCTTAAAGTTAGTTTTAAAGAAAAGTTGTTATCTCTCATACCAGTACCCTTGGAATTCTAACTGGATATCTATTTGTTAAACCCAACAAGTCAACCTCTTATCATCCCCAAAAGATAAGTTGTCCATCCCTGCCTGTCACTGTGTAGTTAGGGGAGGTTTTTTTTTTTTTTTTAAATATTTTTTAAATAGTACTTCTTTCAATTATATGTAAAGAGAATTTTTAGCATTCATTTTCACCAATTTTGAGTTCCAAATTTTTCTCCCTCCCCTCTTCCTAAAATAGTAAGCAATTTGATATAGATTATACGTGTACAATCATGTAAATCATGTTTCCATATTCGTCATGTTGTGAAAGAAGAAACATCAAAATGGAAGAAAAAACCATGAAAAAAATAAAGTGAAAATAGTATGCTTTAATTTGCATTCAGATTACAGTTCTTTCTCTGGATGTGGATAACATTTTCCATGAGTCCTTTTTAACTGTCTTGGATTATTGTATTACTGAGAAGAGCTAAGTCATTCATAGTAGATCACACGATGTTGCTATTACTGTGAACAGTGCTGTAGTTTTGCTCATTTCACTTTGCATCAGTTCATGTAAGTCAAGGTTTTTCTGAAATCTGCCTGCTCATCAATTTCATATTACACAATATTCATATTACACAAAATTCATATAACACAACTTGTTCAGCCTTTCCCCAATTGATAGGCGTCCCCTCAATTTCCAATTTTTTGACACCGCAAAAAGCTGCTATAAATATTTTTATACATGTAGGTCCTTTTCCCTATTTAATGATCTTTTTGGGATATAGACCTAGTAGTGGTATTGCTGGTTCAAAGGGTATGCACATTTTGGTTGCCCTTTGGGCATAGTTCCAAATTACTCTCCCTAATGGTTGCATCAGTTCACAACTCTACCAACAGTGCATCAGTGTCCCAGTTTTCCTACAGAAGGGAATTTTTATCTCTTTCAAGGAGACAACACGTCTGGTAGTTGTGACCCCCGACAATGATGATGCAGATGGGCCCCATAAATCAATCAAGCATTCCTTAATAACAGATTGGGGCAATTACTAGCCCCACACATGCCTGCTTTTCTTGATGTAACCAGTTGTTTTTTCCACCTACCCAACTCCGTTCTTTGTTCTCTTGTACTTTCCAAAAGTATATGAAAGCTAGTTAATCTCTACCTCATGGTCTTTGGTTATTGAGAGTTATTTATTGGTTCCTGCTAGCCTAACTAACAAATTGATTGTGCTCGGACCATTGTCTCTGTTTACCTTAATTTGCAAACATAATGAAAGATAGGCTATTATCTTCATGGAGGTAATAGAACCTTGACAGTGGATGTGTTAACTAAGGGAGAGAAAACTAAGGGAGAAAAAAGAAAGTTGGGAGGCCATCAAGATAAACATGGTTGCATCATGAGGAGACAAAAGTGGGGAAGAAGCTTTAAGATGTTCTTTCAAAAGACCAATTCTATAACTAACTGTAGCTGATACTAATGAGGGTATATATGTAGGGGTGTTTGGTAGTGGTTTATGATAACATCACACTAGTCTGACTGGAATTAGCTCCCAAAACAGAGATCTTTACATTATTGAGTTTTTTGAGTTTTTGAGGTATTTGTTACCATTTTATTCTCAGGAAGAAAAATGGGCCCATGAAAATGCCTTGGAAGTAACACCTAGTTTTTTTTTCACATCAGTTCCCTGTGATAATTCACCTGGTGACAGTTCATATTAATGTTCATCCTTGGCCATCTGCTCTGGCTGGTATTCTGTATTCATGGGTTTCAAATGCTTTTCACTAACTGAATGCTGGCCTCACTTTCTGGACAGAGCAGCTGGCCATGCCAACAAGTCCAGTTTAGGAGACGTAAGAAATGTGCATTCTCTTCTCACTTTCACTTCCATGTCACCATTGCAATTAGCCTGTGCCCAGCTCAACAACTGTGTTGAAGGCAGAAGAGCAGTTTTCAAAGTTGAGAACTGCTCAGGAGCAGGGCTGATGTAGCTTTCTAGAGTTCTGTGTATCTATTTAAATGGTTCTGGGTAAGCTTCTGGCCATGAATCCTCATCCCATGTTAGGATAAAATGTATGATTTATAATTTACTTTAAAATTACTCATGATCTTTTGAATATTTCATTAGTGACTATGTAGTCATTCAATAAGCATTTACTAAGAGCTTACTAAAAGGCAAAGTCCTCATTGAACTTACATTCTTGTACAAATATAGTATAAAAGGAAGATAATTTCAGAAGGAGGACACTGTTGTGGGGGAGATAGGAGGAAACTAGAAAAGGTTTCTTGAAAATGGTAGTACTTGAGATGTCTTTAGGGAAGTTAGAAGGTAGAGATGACGGAGAGTGTTCCAGGTATTGGGGTGGCGGTGGGGCGGGATGTAGATCAGAGTTAGGACTGAAGTTTGCCTAGCTTAGTCCTTATTACAGTAAGATTTGTGAAACCCCTTTGGAGCAACATTTTGGTCATTTTTTTTCACCATTTGCTTAGCAATAAGGCAGCATGAAGGATAGCTTTGACATCACAATTACTAGATATAATACAAATACAGTTTCTTTGGCTACTTCATTTTCAAAAATGGTTATTCATCAGAGTATTTGTATGTGAGAAATCTTTCTGTGTTGGAAAAAAAGAACACTACGACTAATATGTTCATTGTTGTTGCTGACAGTTTGATATTGCCTTTGTTTTTTTTAAGCTGTTACTCAAAGGATCTGAGTTATGAACACCCTGCTAGGGAGGAATACAGAAGTGGAAGAGGTTAAGAGATTCTTCTTGTGAGATTTTTAAAAAATCCAAGCTAATGGGTTTATTAATTTCAGTTCATCATCAATATTTGTTGAACACCTTCAGTATGTGAATGCTAAATGCTGTGTCCCTGTATTTCAAAATCTAGAACATGCACACACATGAAACAGGCATATATTATTGCTTTTATTCATAGTGTGAATGAAATTAGTGGTAAATCTAATATGAACTATTGGAATTTAGAAAAGGAATTTCTCCTTATGGATGAGAATGACTGGGGAGAGTTTCTTAGTTTCTTTTTTTAAAAAAAATGTATAATTTATTTATTTTTCCATTCTTAACATTCACTTCAACAAGAATTTGAATTCAAAATTTTCTCCGCATCTCTCTCCACCCCCACCCCAGGACAGCATGTACCCCATGCACCCCTTCCTCCAGTCTGTCCTCCCTTCTATTACCCACCCTTTTTCCATCCCCCTTCCCCTCTGTTTTCCTGTAGGGCAAAATAGATTTCTATATTCCATTGCCTGTATAGCGTAATTTCCAGCTGCGTGCTAAAACAGTTTTTAACAATCATTCTTAAAGCTTTGAGTTTCATATTCCCTCCCTCCCTCCCCACCGATGCTCATTGAGAAAACAAGCAATTCAATATAGGTCATACATGTGTAACAATGCAAAGCACTTCCATAATAGTTATGTTGTAAAAGTCTAACCACATTTCCCTCTGTCCTATCCTGCCGTCCATTTATTCCATTCTCTTCCTTGACATGTCCTCTCACAATAGTGTTTGCTTCTGATTATCCGTTTTCCTCAATTTGCTGTCCTTTCTATTATTTCCCTTCTCCTATCCCCTTCCCTCTTGCCTTCCTGCAGGGTAAAATAGATTTCCATATCCAATTGAGTGTATGTTATTCTTTCCTTAAGCCAAATCCCATGAGAGTAAGGCTCAATTATTTCCTTTCATCTCCCGCCCTTCCCCTCCATTGTAGAAGCTCTTCCCTCTTGTGAGATGATTTGCTATATTCTACCTCTCCCTTTCTCTTACTTACATTCCATTCAATGGTAAATTTTATTTTTTTAAGGTATTCTCCTTTCATATTCAGCTCACCCTGTGCCCTCTGTCTATATGTATATATATATATGTATATATATGTATATATATACCCACACATATATATGTACACATATACACATATATACACGTACATATACATACCTACACATATATAATATACACATACATACCCATACACAACTACATATATATATATATATATATATATATATATATATATATATATATATATACATATTCTCTCTAACTGCCCTAATACTGAAAAAGGTCTTATGAGTTACAAATGACATCTTTCCATGTAGGAATGTAAACAGTTCAACTTTAATGAGTTCCTTAAGGCTTGTCTTTCCTGTTTACCTTTTCCTGTTTCTTTTGATTCTTGTATTTGAAAGTCAAACTTTCTATTCAGCTCTGGTCTTTTCAACAAGAATGCTTGGAAGTCCTGTATTTCATTGAAATTCCACTTTTTCCCCTGAAGTATTATACTCAGTTTTTCTGGGTAGGTGATTCTTGGTTTTACTCCTATCTCCTTTGACCTCTGGAATATCATATTCCAAGCCGTTCGATCCTAGAAGATGCTAAATCCTGTGTTATCCTGATTGTATTTCCACAATACTTGAATTGTTTCTTTCTGGCTGCTTGTAATATTTTCTCCTTGACTTGGGAACTCTAGAATTTGGCTACAATATTCCTAGGAGTTTTCCTTTTGGGATCTCTTTCCGGAGGTGATCTGTGAATTCTTTCCATTTCTATTTTACC
Organism: Notamacropus eugenii; assembly: GCF_028372415.1. Lineage (NCBI taxonomy): Eukaryota > Metazoa > Chordata > Mammalia > Diprotodontia > Macropodidae > Notamacropus > Notamacropus eugenii. The sequence continues at coordinate 312,237,391 of NC_092876.1, forward strand.
TTCTGATTTTAGAATATCAGAGCAGTTTTCTTTGATAATTTCTTGGAAGATGATGTCTAGGCTTCTTTTTGATCATACTTTTGAGGTAGACTAATAATTTTTAAAATATCTTTCTTGGATCTATTTTCCAGATCAGTTGTTTATGCAGTGAGATATTTCAAACTGTCTTATTTTTTCATTCTTTTGGTTTTGTTTTATAATTTCTTGGTTTCTCATAAAGTCATTAGCTTCCTTCTGCTCCATTCTAATTTTTAAAGAACTATTTTCTTCAGTGAGCTTTTGAACGTCCTTTTCCATTTGGCTAATTTTGCTTTTTAAAGCATTTTTCTCCTCACTGGCCTTTTGGATCTCTTTTGCCATTTGGGTTAGTCTGTTTTTAAAGGTGTTATTTTCTTCAGCATTTTTTTGGGTCTCCTTTAGCAAGCTGTTGACTCGCTTTTCATGATTTTCTTGCATCTCTCTCATTTCTTTTCCCAATTTTTGCTCTACTTCTCTTACTTGATTTTCAAAATCCTTTTTGAGCTCTTCCATGCCCTGACACCATTGCATATTTTTTTTGGAGGTTTTGGATGTAGAAGCCTTGACTTTTAGGTCTTCCTCTGATGGTAGGCTTTGTTCTTCCTCGTCCAAAAGGATGGAAGAAAATACCTTTTCACCAAGAAAGTAATCTTATTTTTTTTCCTTTTTGAGTATTTTCCCAGCCAGTTACTTGAATTTTGAGTCCTTTGTCAAATGGAGGATATACTCTAGGGACCTATAAGTTCTCAGTTCCTCCAAGGTGGCACAATGAAGGGAGAGGAGTTTCCACCTCTCCTGGCGCTGCACTCTGGTCTGGGAGCAATCACAAGCACTGTTTTCTGCCCAGGATCTATGAGTAGGTTTTCCCCACCAGAGCCTCCACAAGCTGCACGTTGCCAGTGTTCCTCCTCACCCCAGGACTCAGGACTGATACCCAGATCAGTTACTGAATTCCCCCAGGATCTTTAGGCAGAGAGCTCCAAAAGTGGACGCTGCTGCCACAGTGGCTGCTGCCACCCTGTGGCCATGGCTGGGGCTCGACCTCATTCCCCTCTTACCCAGGTGAAAGAGCTTTCCCACTGACCTTTGAAGCTGTCTTTCACATTTGTGGGTTGAGAAATCTAGGAATCGCTGCTGCTACCTATGATTCTGTGTCCTGAAGCCTTCTCCAGTCCTATCTGTTCTGTGCCATGTGGCCAAGGCTGGGCTGTGCCCTGCTCTTAGCCCAATGCGATAGATCTTTCCTGTCAGCCTTCCAGGTTGTCTTGGGCTGGAAATGTCTTTCACTCTGTCGTTTTGTGGCTTCTTGTGCTCTAGAATTTGTTTAGAGTAATTTTTTTTACAGGTATTTTATGAGCTGTGAGTGGACAGCTAGCGCAGGTCCATCTTTCTACTCCACCATCTTGGCTCTGCCCCTGACTGGGGAAAGTTCCATGGAACAAATGAGGCTTAAAGGTAGGAGGATCTTGGATGATGAGTAATATCTGAAGGGCCATAGGAAATGGGAAGGTATTTTAGATAGTTTATGCAAAACCTTAAAGTCAGTGATGTGTGTTTGTGGGATTGTGAGAAGACTGATTTCCCTTGAGTAGTGGGAGTTAAGAGCAGACCATAGAGGGCCTTGAAAGTCCCTTGAGGAGTTTGGATTTTGTTCCATGGGCACTGGAAAGTGCTTACATTGGGAGTTTCCATGATGAAAACAGCATTTTAAGTATAGTCTCATCTGGTATTATTGTATAGGTATTATTGCTGCCCCAGTTTCCTCCTCTGTAAAGTTGGAGATAAAACTAGCACCTAGTTCCCATTAGATAATTTTTGTAAAGCTATAAAAATGCTTTAATTAGCCATTGTTATTGAAAAGGCAGAAGACTGGAAGCAGGGGGACCAGCAAGCAGGTAAGGAAGTTTGTGGAAGTTGATTTGAAGTGAAATAGCCTCTTTATATTTGTCCTACTTAGTGACTGACAAACATGGCACCTCAGTTCTTCAGCAAACTCCATAGATAGGGGAAAACCCATATTTTTCTATGGTCAGAAGGACAATCTTCTTTTGCCCTTTTGTAGCTTCTCTCTTTCATTGACTTCTATATGAAAAGAACATTTTCTAAACCACAGTCCTAAGTTATCTGCCCTCATTTCCTTAGGTTATCACCATAACTCTGAGGTTAAGTGCAACAGGGTTGATTAAACCTATTTGGCAGATAAGACCTAGAGAAGTCAAGGAGTATGAAAGGAGGAAAATTTTGAGAATGGCATTATATTCACTGTTCCTATTTTTTTTCCCCTCTCCCTTCCCCAGGATAACACCTATCACAGTTGTCAAGTGCTTTTTTTTTTTTAACCTGCATTCCACAAATATCTGAAAAGTGCCTATACACTGTTTAATGCATGATTCTTCAGAAGAATGTTTGCATTTCAGCAGTATACAAAGTTTAATTCGAAGGAATGAATCTATAGTTATAGAATTTTAGGCATTAATGAGCTAGATGGAAGGGGGCACTTTTTGCATTGAGTCTCCTTCCTAATTCCTCTTCCTTCAAAGTTAGGGCCACCTCTTGTCTATACGTAAAGTATGCATTGAATGTGGATTTTACAGAACTAATTTAACAAAAAAACATTTATATCTATTTTTCTTTGTCTATCTGCTGTTACCCTTTAATTATGGAGAAAAGCCCCACCCAATACTTCTTCATGGCTTTAGAATTCCTGGCTTTGGCCCCCCTCCCTGGCGGAACCTTGTGATAGGGTAAGAAATGGTATCTTAAACTACTTTAACAAATTTGTTAAAACTTTGAAGCATCTAGTACCAAACTGAAGCATGTGAGAAAAAATTAAATTTGCCACACTAGCCTGATTATAAAGCTTGGTTTTTGCATGTGCTATGTAAGTCACTCAACCATTTAGTACCTCAAACAACTCTTTATAGCTGGGAAGGCAGAGGGTGCAAGCAGAAGAGCTTCACTGGTAGGCTTGCTTTTCTGGGTGCTCTCTACACTGAGGAAATAGTGGCTCAGTCCTCCCAAAACTAGAAAAATATAGTTAAAAAATACAAATTTCCCTATATTTATGGTCTGCATGCCCTTGAGGCAGTTAAATGGTTCAGTGGCTGTACTGCTGGACCTGGAGTCAAAAAGATCTGATTTCAAGTCCAGTCTCAGACACTCACTATTTATGTGACCCTGGGAAAGTCATTTAACCTCTGTTTTCCTTAATTCACTGGAGAAGGAAAGGGCAAACCACTCCAGTATCTTTGCCAACAAAACTCTATAAAGGGTCACAGAGTCAGATATGACTGAATTTGAGGGCTAGGGCAGATATGGAGAGGGCCTTGGAATTCTCATACTGCAAGAGGTGCATCCCCTCTGTAGCTATGACCACTTTGTCCCCCAGCAGTTGTTGCTGCTTCTTCTACTTACATTTTCCTAGCTCTTCATGATTGAAAACCACTTGTGAGCCACTCACTGTTTGGGAAACAGTGAAGCCCTGAAGACATTTTCATGATAAATCTCCCAAAACATTCCTCAGGGTAGGAAGGGCGTAGGGTGTCTATTGGTGTTGAATTTGTGGGAATGTTAGGGATAGAGCCGACAAGTAACTTCCATTCCCTTCCTGTAACTCCCTCTCTCCCCAAGAAACACACAAGTTCCCAGGATTCAAGAGCATTATTAGGTCAACAAATTGGAATATAAAGAAATTTTTAGTATTCAGGAAATTTAGAGGTGTCAAAAATGGGGGCCAAATGAGCTACCACACCCCCAAGTGTGGCCTGAACCTGAGTAAAATATAATTGGGAAATATTTAACAAAATAAATAAAAATACAAAAAAACATAGATAGCATTACAGTTTAAAACCAAATCAATATGTGTCCTGGAGGTCTCAAGTATAGATTAGTGGCTCCCATTTCTATTTGAGTTTGACATCGTTGTTCTATGTAATGCTCTAATACTTTGCTACTTTGATGGATCTGTGATGAATTCAGTATAGATATGTCCTTCACTGATGCAGATTATAACTTATCCATGCTTTCTCATTCTCTGCCATTCTTGTCTAGGTCCTTCTATAAATCCTCTATGGAAGATGTGTCTAATGTGCTGAAAGCCTTCTTCTAGGTCCTCTAATATTTCACGGATACCAAAATAACTCCTCCAGACTTTCCATCTCACTTTCAATACATGACTGATGCCTTCCTTCTTTTCTTATCAGACATACCCTGGATATGTCTTCTCCACAAATTGCTGCATCAGATGTTTCAGCATACTTGAATGCACCCTTTGTATTTCTGTTGCCCTTTGGGTCATTTTCACTTTTAATTCTTTAGAAATTGTAATGTTCTGTGATTTGTAGGCATTTAACATTACCCAGAGATTAGTGATGTCAAAAACACAGACCTTAGCAACCAGGAGCAGTTTGCAATGATTTAAAGCTTTGTAAAATTTCCCAAATGCAATTCAGCCTGTTTTCTGTCTTTTTAGCTCTGGGTTCCAGTTTATTCTGTATAATGGCATATATTTCATGTGATTTAAAGAAATCATTCTTCTGTGAAAAAAAATTACCATTAAACTCATGAATGCTTTCTTTGTGGGCCAGTCGAACTTTTCCAGTAACTACCTTCTCGCTTTAAATTGGGTGGGTCATTAACATTTTACCAACTTGGCCATTGTATCATTCAACGTCTGCTCAGTGACACCCAAGTGGTGACTATCCTGTCCTTTCCCTCTCCCTTGTACTCTGCCAGTGTCTACCACTCCAGAGTATATCTATAGAATTGTGGCTTCACAGAGAGATCTTCAGATTTGACATAGTCTAAACTTAGCTTTCTGAAGGTTACTGAAATTTGTGAAAAGAAAACTTTAGAAAATAAGGTCATTTGATTGAGCTCTATGAACTGTAGTTCAGAGACATTCTATAAAAAACATTCTCTGAGTATAGATTTGAGATCAAGTGACTTTAGGATTTTATACTGGTTATGTGAACGTATGCAGATCATATGGAGCAGATTTGTGAAAAAGGAGAAATCCTGGAGTCATAGATGAGATGATCTGGTCTAGCTCATTCAGGCAGGTAAGGTTTTTTGTAACTGAAGCACAGAGATACAGTTACCCAGCTAATCGTGGTTATAGTACTTAAAAGACAGTAAAATTGAAAATCATTGTAATTTTCACTTACCATAGTAGTCTATTGTTCGATATTGTTCTATAAATGCAAAGATCTGAGCTTTTGGGACAAGAATTTGGGAAAAGAATTCACTATTTGACAAAAACTGCTGGGAAAACTAAAAAGCAGAGTAGACCAACATCTTACACTATATAACAAGATAAGGTCAAAATGGGTACATGATTTAGACATGAAGACTGATAGAGTAGCATGGAATAGTTTACTTGTCACATCAATTGGATAAGGGAAGAATTTATGACCAAATGAGATAGAGAGAAAGAGAAAGGAAAAGGACTTGTAGATACAAAAATATTTATAGCAGCTCTTTTTGTGATGGTGAAGAATTGGCAATTGAGGGGATGCCCATCAATTGGGGAATCATCAAACAAGTTGTGATATATAGGATTGTATTCATTCTTTGTTGCTGAAGAAGACCATGCCATCAGAGAAATGATGACTGACTTGCACTTGACTTTGTTTTGAGTCAACAAGGTCTGTGCAGTCACCAGCCTCATTTCTCCTCCTCTTTTTCTTGACCTCATCAAAGGGGCCGTGCCGTGGCTACTTCTTAAACAGGCCTATTCAATGAATGGGCGTTGCCTCACCCTAAGTGAGTACCCGCAAAGACCTTTGCCTAAAGGATTCAAGGTCTTCCAGTGCATCCTGGGTCATCTCCAGTCATCCTGATGAATATCTGGTCACTGGATTCAGATAGCTCTGGAGGAGAAGTAAGGCTGGTGACCTTGCACAGCCCTCCCTCACTCAAAACAAAGTCAAGTATAAGTCATGTCATTATTTCTCTGATGGCATGGTCTTCTTCAGCAACGAAGGACAAGCACAACAATTTGATATATATGATGAGCAGGATGCCTTCAGAAAAACATGGGAAGACATGTGAACTGATGCAATGCTCAAATGTGAATGACTTAGATTTTCTCTTCAATACAATGATCCAAGACAGCCCCCAAAAATTTATGATGAAAAATACTATGCACCTCCAGAGAAAGAACTGATAGAATCTAAATGCAGATCAAAGCATATTTTTTAATTTTCTTTTTCTTATTTTTTAAAATTTTTTGCTCTGTTTTATTTTGTAACATGACTCATATGGAAATATATTTTAATTGCACATGTATAATCTATAGCAAATTGCTTTACCTTCTCAAGGAGTGAGGAGGGGAAGAATGGAGAGAATTTGAAACCCAAATTAAAAAAACAAATATTAAATAAAAATAGTTTTTACATACAATTGAGAAAAAAGTTCATTTAAAAAATCTGAATGCTTAACCCTATTTGTGTCTCTGGAAAAGAGACTATCTTTTTACCTGTGTGTGAAATAGATTACTATTCAAGGGATGAGATTTCAAGGGTAGGTCCACCACCCAAAAACATTCTTCTGCCTTTAGGAGTGATTGCCTTGATAACACAGAGAACTAAAACAGATTTCAACTATATCACAAATTCACCAAGGCATATTTTGATATGGTTCTAAGCCCTCAATAAATAAGTGTTCATTGAGTGAATTTATCAGTGAATTTCCCTTGATATTCTCAAAAGGGCAAGAGATCCCTATTCTGTGACTAGACTTCCCTAAGAGAAATCTTACTATGACTTCAGGGAAGTCAAGGAAGGGTTTAGTTTTTTTTTTTAATTTAAATTTATTTAAGTTTTCAACATTTGTTTCCACAAAATTTTGGGTTCCAAATTTTCTCCCCTCCCCCCACCCCTAAACACCAAGCATTCTGATTACTCCCATCACCAATCTGTCCTCCCTTCTAACATCCCTCCCTTTCCTTGTCCCCATCTTCTCTTTTGTCTTGTAGGGAAAATAAATTTCTATACCCCATTACCTGTATTTCTTATTTCCTAGTTACAAGAACAATACTCAACAGTTGTTCCTAAAACTTGTGAATTCCAACTTCTCTTCATCCCTCCCTCCGCACCCATTCCCTTTGGGAAGGCAAGCAATTCAACATAAGCCATATCTGTGTAGTTTTACAAATGACTTCCATAATAGTCCTGTTGTGTAAGACTAACTATATTTCCCTCCATCCTCTCCTGCCCCCTGCTACTTCTATTCTCTTTTTGATCCTATCCCTCCCCAAGAGTGCTCCCTCCTCCCACTGCCCTCCCTTCCATTATCCCCCCACCCTGCTTATTCCTTTCTCCCCCCATCCTGTATTGTAAGATAGGTTTTCATACCAAAATGAGTGTACATTTTATTCCTTCCTTTAGTTGAATGTGATGAGAGTAAGCTTCATGTTTTTTCCTCACCTCCCCCTTTTTCCCCCCACTGAAAAGTCTTTTGCTTGCCTCTTTTATGAGAGATAATTTGCCCCATTCCATTTCTCCCTTTCTCCTCCCAATATATTTCTCTCTCACTGCTTAATTTCATTATTTAAAGATGTGATCCCATCCTATTCAATTCACCCTGTGCTGTGTGTGTGTGTGTGTGTGTGTGTGTGTGTGTGTGTGTGTGTAGTCCCACCAACTACCCAGATACTGAAAAAAGTTTCAAGAGTTACAAATATTGTCTTTCCCTGTAGGAATGTAAATAGTTCAACTTTAGTAAGTCCCTTATGACTTCTCTTTGCTGTTTACCTTTTTGTGCTACTCTTGATTCTTGTGTTTGAAAGTCAAAATTTTCTTTTGTTCTGGTCTTTTCATCAAGAATGCTTGAAAGTCCTCTATTTCATTGAAAGACAACTTTTCGCCCTGAAGTATTATACTTAGTTTTGCTAGGTAGGTGATTCTTGGTTTTAGTCCTAGTTCCTTTGACTTCTGGAATATCCTATTCCACGCCCTTTGATCCCTTAATGTAGAGGGTGCTAGATCTTGTGTTATCCTGATTGTATTTCCACAATACTTGAGTTGTTTCTTTCTAGCTGCTTGCAATATTTTCTCCTTGGCCAGGGAACTCTGGAATTTAGCCATAATGTTCCTAGGAGTTTCTCTTTTTGGATCTCTTTCAGGAGGTGATCAATGGATTCTTTCAATATTTATTTTGCCCCCTGGTTCTAGAATATCAGGGCAGTTTTCCTTGATAATTTCATGAAAGATGATGTCTAGGCTCTATTTTTAATCAAGGCTTTCAGGTAGTCCCATAATTTTTAAATTGTCTCTCCTGAATCTATTTTCCAAGTCAGTTGTTTTTCCAATGAGATATTTCACATTATCTTCCATTTTTTCATTCTTTTGGTTTTGTTTTGTGATTTCTTGGTTTCTCATAAAGTCATTAGCCTCCATCTGTTCCATTCTAATTTTGAAAGAACTATTTTCTTCAGTGAGCTTTTGAATTTCCTTTTCCATTTGGCTAATTCTGCTTTTGAAAGCATTCTTCTCCTCATTGGCTTTTTGAACCTCTTTTGCCAATTGAGTTAGCCTATTTTTCAAGGTGTTATTTTCTTCAGCATTTTTTTGGGTCTCCTTTAGCAAGGTGTTGACCTGCTTTTCATGCTTTTCTTGCATCTCTCTCATTTCTCTTCCCAACTTTTCCTCCACCTCTCTTACTTGATTTTCAAAATCCTTTTTGAGCTCTTCCATGGCCTGAATCCACTGAATATTTATTTTGGATGTTTGGGATACAGAAGCCTTGATTTTTATGTCTTTCCCTGATGGTAAGCATTGTTCTTCCTCATCTGAAAGGATGGGAGAAGATATCTGTTCACCAAGAAAGTAACCTCCTATAGTTTTATTTTTTTCCCCTTTTTTTGGCATGTTTCCCAACCAGTTACTTGACTTTTGGGTCCTTTGTCAAGAGTAGGTTATACTCTGGGAATCTGTAAGATCTCAGTTCTTCCAAGGTGGCACAATCAAGCGTGTACTGGTCTGGGCACAGAGAGGAATTTTTGTGCCCAGAATCTTAGCAAAGTTTCCTCTCCACAGGCACCTGGCCTCCAGTTCCACCAGGTCAGCACTGGGGGCTGACTTTCAGATAAGCTGGATGGGCAGGGCCGCCATTCAGTGTGAGACAAAGACCAGCTCCCCCAGGGCCTCCACACAGGGTGGAGGCAAGAATCAGCTCCTCAGTGCCCCCAGGGTTTTTACTCTCCAACAATGGATCCAGTTGCTGTGCCTGCGATGTGGCCTCTGAGGTAGCTGCCTGCTGCCGGAGCTATGGAAGGCCCTTCTCCCTTCCCAGCCAACTGAAAAAACCCTGTCACTGACCTTTGGCACCTGTGGGTTGAGGGATCTGGGAACCCGCTGCTGCTGAGACTGGGGATTCCACAACTGGAGATTCTGCCCCCAAGGGCTGTTCGTGAGCAATGTGGCCAAGGCCGGGCTGGGCTCCACTCCATGTCCTGTGCAACAGTTGTTTCCCATGGGCCTTTCAGGTCACTCTGGGCTGGAAATCTCCTCCACTCTGTTGTTCTCCACTTCTGCTGCTCCAGAATTTGTTGAGAGTCCCTCTCTACAGGTTTTTTTATGGGATGTGTGGGGAGAGCCTCAGTATCCGTGTCTTTCTACTCTGCCATCTTGGTTCCGCCCCTAAGGGTTTAGTTTCTTAGGAAAGAGGCAAGGTTGGATAGTGGAAAGAACTCTGCAGGTTGTATGTTTTGTCCTTCATTCTCAAAGAGGATCGTGACATCAGGGAGATGATGACATGACTTGCAGTTGACTTTGATTTAAGTGAGGAAGCACTGTGCAAAGTCACCAGTCTTACTTTTTCCTCTAGTCATGATCAGGATGACTGAAGATGGTCCAGGATGTGGTGGGAGACCTTGGCCCTTTTAAGCTAAGGTATTTTTCAAGTTCTCACTTTGAGTGAGGTAATGCCCATTCAGTGAATAGGCCTCTTTAAGAAGTGAGTCAAGGGATGGCCCCTTTAATAATAAAAAAAATTAAACTGGGAGGGGAAGACCCTCAGGGTTGCTGGCCAAAAGAGAAATAGTCACTATTTGCATTCACTCTGAGCCAGGAGGGCCCAAAAAATTACCATTAAGTGATGCTTGGTCAGGGACCTATTGTCCAATCCATGAGCTCCATTAACTAGGTAGCTTTTGGCCATCAAAATTTCCCTTCCTTTGGGTAGAACACCCTCAAGGGAAATGAGGGGAGGAGAAGGGAGGAGAGGATGTAAGTTGCAAGTCACTCATCAGTGGAAAGACCTCTGCTTTAGGAAATGGGAAGAAGGCTGGGGTTCAAGTCTTTTCTTCTTGATGTGGGGTATTGTGTGCTACTGTGTGACTAGGTGAACAAATCACTTAAACTCTGTGATTCTCAGCTTCTTTATCCATAAAATCAAGAGAATGATGATTCCATTAATAACTTGTGAAGATCACATTCCCATCTGACTCTTGTCAATCCAAGCACAATGAATTAAAATTCATTTAATACTAGACTCAACTAACCTGTGCACCTTTTTTTTTATCTTTGTCCAAATAGCTAGGATGTTGATTTTATTTATCCAAATTTATCCAGATAGCTGGGCTATTGGCTCCCAGGGCTCAAAGTGGAATGGGGAAGCAGGGGCAGAGGGAGGAAGGGGGAATACTGCAAAGAGAATTTCCCTGTTCAAGCTTTTTTGATGATAACATGAGAAATTGTATATAAAGGGCTTTGTAGCTGCCCTTCCAGCCTAAGCAAGATTGGGAGATCGAGTTTGAAGTAAGCAGGCAAACAAACAGCAAAAAAGAGGTCTGGTGATTTTCATGTTGGGGATATGAGGATGGACTTTGGCATTACATCACCTGGCTCCTTCCTTTTTCATGGCTGAAGGAGTGGTTCAGAGGTATTTGACTTAGTGCTGACTTTAGGGATGCAGATACCTACCCCTGGGGATAGAAGATAAATGGCTAACATGTTGATTTACCTCTTTCCCCCCCATATTTTATGGGGCTGGCTTTAATGAGCAACCAAGCAGAAATGCCTTGGCGTCTCCTGGACTGTGAATAACACTGTTATTAATAGAGGGAAAAGCTGCTCACCATGGCTCCATTTCAGATTTCCATATTAATAACATCATAAAACTCTAAGAATGACATTTTGTCCCACTCAAAATGCAGACAAGACCCACTGATTTGGGGTTTAGGGTTGAGAGATTTGGATGGGCTAGCAGAAGGACACTCTCCTACTCAGGAGTACATTGTACTATCCATGTCTGTCATCCTCTGCTCTGTTACTACCCCCAAGCTCCTAATCTCCCTCTCCCCAAAAAGCACAGAGTCAATGTTCAACTCTATGATGTGATTTGAGGAGCCCTTTCCCTGTCTTTCCCTCTTCCAGTATGTATGTACCATTGGCAACCCATTCCTTTAAGTCTTGAAAACTTTTCATTTTCTAGTTTTCCTATGAAAATGCAAATTTCTTTTGATAGTAAGGTATTTCATTTATTTACTTAGTGTAAATGGCATTTTATTTTTCCAGTTACATGTAAAGATAGTTTTCAGCATTCATTTTTTATGAGATTTTGAGTCTCAAATTTTTCTCCCTCCCTGTTTCCTCTCTCCCCTCTTTAAGATGGCAAGCAATCTGATACAGCAGACAGACAGATACATGTGCAGTCGTGTTAAACATACTTCCACATTAGTCATGTTGTGAAAGAATAAATAGAACAAAAGGAAAAAACCACAAAAAAATGCCCAAACCAAAAAAAAAAAATGTGAAAATAGTAAGCTTTGATCTGTATTCAGACTGTAGGAGGGTACTTTAAGCTGTTGTTGTTACTAGTATCATAGCCAAACAATTTATTAGATCCTTTTTAGGAGAACTAGCTGAGAAGAAAGTTCTTACAGGGATGGGATGCTGGATAGGTGACAATAGTGGGAGGCGATGAGTAGTAGTGGAAGGAGAGTAGAGAGGGGGACGCTAAAGAGAAACTGCCCCCTGAGCCTTGTGTCTTCTTCTGAAGTATGCGTTGTATCCTTTTATCACTCTTGCTTCCTACTGCTTCCGTACCCATCTGCTCACTCCTACTTAACAGTGCCTGATAGTTGAGCTCAGGTCATGATAGGCCTGGAGTACAGGAGATAAATATGAGGAAGAACAGTCCTACTGCAGGCAAATGGGAAATGGGAACACAGTCTTCCGCTTTTCTTCAGCCATCAATGTCCCAGATTCAGGCCCAGTCACATGGGTGTGCGGATTTGTTTTTTATTATGCAGGCCTAGAGGGTACTCTTCTAGGATATAATGTTATTAAAAATAGAAGGAAAATATGCAATTAGAGTTCCAGATTATATTGGTTGCAGTAGCCCTGTGTCTCTCGTTGCATTAGCATTGTGTACTTAGGGGATCATGGTGTAGGTGACAGGGGGTGATTTTAGGGCTGAAGGAGGAGGAGGTAGGTGTTTTCTAACTATAGGATAGGGAAGTACCTAGTTACTGAGTCTCCTGCTCTTTAAATTTCTGTAATTTCTTCAAACACTGGGGAATATGGCGCTGAGCTAGCAGGGATATTGGGTTAGTAAGCACCTGGTAGTCATTTTTCCGGAGCTCTACTACTCAGACACTAATTCTTTGACCTAAGCCTCATTCATTCATTCATTTATTCATTCAATAAGCATGTATTAAGTGCCTACTGGGCAACAGGGATACAAAAATAGAAGTGATGCAGACCTTGACCTAAAAACTCATAGTCTATTGCACATGGATAAGTAAATACAAAAATCTGTACAAAATAATTTTGGGGGCAGAGGGAGGTGAGCATTAGAGACTGGGGGATCAGGGATGGTATTGTATAGGCAATGACAATTGATCTGAGTCTCAAAGAAAGCTCCATATCCTGAGATACAGAGGTGGAGAAAGAGTACATTCCAAGTGTGGGATATAGCCTGTGCAAAGGCATGGAGATGGGAGGTCGGAATAAATTGGGAGGAAGAGAGCAAGTATGTATGAGTATGAGAAAAAGAATAATGTATGAGAGGTTTTGAAAGGTAGGCTGAAATCAAGCGTCAAAAGGCCTAAAATGCCAGAGTTCATAGTTTATTATACAGCAGTGTTCTCCAAACTTTTTTTGTTCCCACATCACTATCAGTAAAACATTTTTGCATTCATACCTTCAACATATGTATTGATTTATAAATTATATGCATGCTCTTCTTTACTAGTAATTATTTATATAGATTAAACAAGGAGAAAACCCAACAGCTTTTAAGAACCTTCTATGTTCCAGGCACTGTGCTAAGTGTTTGGTAAATATTATATCATTTAATTCTCATGAAACCCTTAGGAGGTAGGTGTTATCATTATCCCCATTTTACAGTTGAGGGAATTGAGGCAGATAAAGATTAAGTGATTTGCCCAGGGTCACACAGCTAGTGAGTATCTGAGGCCAGATTTGAACTCAAGGTTTTCTGACTCTGGATGCCGTGCTTTATTTGCTTTACCACTGATCTGCCTCATTAAAAAACAGACAAGGATAGAAATTGAAACAGGAAATAATATCTAATTCTTGAGTCAATAAGGAGCCTCTGGACTTTGCTGAGGAGGAAGTAACGTTGTTCTACGTGCATTGTAGGAAAATCACTTTGTGAAGAACGGGTTGGAGTGAGGAGAGACTAAGAGCAGGGAGACCAACTAGGAGAGTTCATAAGAGAGGTGATGAGGTTCCTGTCTTAGAGTGGTGGCTGTGTGAATAGAGAAGAAATACATCTGAGAGATGTACTGGAGGCATAAATGACAAGATTTGGAAACTGCATAGGTGGGGTGAGGGATTAAGGACTCAACTGTCAAGGATGAAAACCTGCATGATGGTGGTGTACAGAACAGAAACAGGGATGTGCAGAAGTGGGATTGCATTTGGAAGAAACATATACTGTTATTTGGAGTTTGAGTTTGATATTTGAGATTCTTACAAGACATCTGGTTCAGCATGTCCAATTGTCTATTCATGGTCTGGGATTCAAGTTTAGGAGAGAGAATAGATCTGGATAGAAAGTGCTGGGAATCCTACTCAAAGACATAATAGTTAAGTTCAGGGGAGCTGACGTAATCACTAAGAGAACTTGCAGAGAGAAGAAGATACAACACTAAGAACCTTAGGGGACACCCACAGTTAGGGAGGTGATGTGGATGATGATTGAGGAGTGGCCAGACAAGTATGGGCACAACAAAAAGAGAGCAGCGTAAAGGCAACCAAACAGGAGATGGCATCTAGGAAAAGAGGGTGGTCAACTGTGTCAGATGCTGCAGAGAGATCAGGAAGAGTGATGATTGAGAAAAAGCCATCAGATTTGGCAGTTAGGAGGTCATCGATAATTTTGAAGAGACCATTTTCAACTGAGTGAGGAGTCAAGAATAAGAAGGAGGCTGAGAACCTGGGAGAGTAGAAGGAGAGAAATAGGAAAGTTCAGAAGAGCAATAAGGTAAGCGGAAAGATGATATAATCTCAACACATTTATTATTTTTCATCTTGATCTACTCATTCTTTCCTACTAAAATACAAGAAGCTGTGTGTGTGTGTGTGTGTGTGTGTGTGTGTGTGTGTGTGTGTGTGTGTGTGTGTGTGTGTGTGTGTGTGTGTGTGTGTGTGTGTGTGTGTAAGGTAGAGGGAAGCATTTTCTTACTGGCCATTGCCCTGGAAGGCAAAGATTATAATCGTGGCGATCAGGGACAGGGTGTGAGGTTACTGGGGTCAAGGTGGGGGACTGTGTGTGCTGCTGGTGGCTGAAATTTGCCTGCCTATAATAGTTTTCTGTATCTGGGTTGATTAGGTTATATCCCTCTTTCCCTGAGAGGCCTGTAGCCACCTAAGGGAAGTCCTGGGAGGAGCTTGAGTTGGGGAGTGTTAAAGGGGGGGGGCAGGGTAATTGTCCTGGAGATAAGCTTATGATGGCTTTGACTGGGAGGGTAGGATGCAACCTATCTTTCCACTGTCTGATTGGTTGATCATTCATCCCTTGGGATGAAGCAATGGTCCCCTTGGACTTATGCCATGACACCCCATTTTGGAGAGGGCTTTATGGGTGGGTAGCTTTTCAGTACAAAAAAAGTCAGTGCTTTTTGAGCTGGGGAGTGACGTCAGGCCTGTGCTTTTAGGAATATCATTTTGGCAGCTGTAGAGAGGATGAATTAGAGAGAGGAGAGACAGGAGGTAAGGTAACCCATTAGAAGGGTGTTATTGCAATGGTTCATTTGAGAGGCAGTAAAGGCTTAAATTCAAGAGTTATTAGTTTGAGTTGGAGAAAAGGAAACAGATTTAAGAGATATTGGGGATAAAGACTCCCTACCTAGAAGATATTCTATACATGGAGCATATATAATCATTGACTCCTTCTTAGGCCCAGGATTTGAGGCAATGGTTTTTCGCAGGATCTTGGCAATGAGAAGTTTGGTGTCTGAGGGTCCACTCAGCCCTTCTGGAGGACTGAGGTGTTTTTGTTTTTCTCAGACAGTTGAGCAAAGCAGGACAAATTGGGAGTGTCTTCACACAGTTGTGTGTGTGTGTGTGAGAGAGACCTGGGGTATCTTCCCTCTTAGGTCAAAATAGCAACACTTTTCTTTCAAGCTATCGTTGTGGACAAGATGGAGGGGTGTGGACTAGATCATTGTATAGTAAGGTTTTGGAGGTTCCTCTATCCCTCAGAACTTATTGCGGCTATCCCCTACCTCTAATGAAATATCCTGTCTTCTGCATACCCTCTTCCTGCCACTACCTATCTCCTAGGCTCCTCCAGAGCCTTGGGGGAATGAGGGTCAAACACTTCTCCCCACCCCCTCAATGAATTTTCACCAACCAACAGAATTCTTAGTTGTGTTTCTGAAGAGAAGGGTCATAGGGCAGCAGCTAGCACTTTAAAGGTAAGGCAGTTTGCCAAACCATGGCCTGGGGTTAACACCTTCAATGTGGAAATAACAGGGAAAAGGCATACAACCAAGGATATTTACCAGGGAGCCTTAGGTAAGATGGTTTTCAGGCCATGGAAGAAGGGTGTCTACATAGTCTTCTACTCCCCCCACCCCTTTAAATGTTTTATGGCTATGATTTATTTTTAAAATGCCAATTTTACTTCCCAGTGATTCTTCCCTGCACCTCTAAAAAAAACCTCTCTTTTGTAATAAATAAGTATAGTCATGCAAAACAAATATCTGAAATTGCATGCCTTATTCCTCATCAGTTGTTATAACCAAGGGGAAGGAGGCATTGATGCTTCACCATCAATCCTTCAAAGTCACCATTTGTCTCTTGAGAGAGGATATTCTCAGGAAGGACATATGCATATGGTTGCACTCATATTTTGCTGAGACTCTTGAGTGCATCTTCTCTCCTTGCATAAATGTTTTCCCTTGCCAGAGGGAATTGTGATACAATTCCTTCCTCCTCCCCTCCTCTGTTCCGCACCTTTGAGAGTTCTCCTAGAACACAAGCACTTTTGAGGGTCCCCAGCTTTGTTGTAGAGTACACCCTTCTTGGATGTAGAGCTTGGCGTAAACACACTTGTCTTGGAAGCTATAAGTGAAGACAAAGCTTAAAGAGATAGAACTATAGAACAGTTAGAAAATCAGCCACATTGAGTATGATTTTGTCATGTCCTGGGGGAAAACTGAGAGTGACTGAATGAACAGGGTTCTGGAAAAGACAGACCAGGATTAGGAGCATGCCATTCTGTTTAGGACCAGTAGAGGGAAGCAAAAAGTCTTAGTTGGGACTTTAGTCCCTTAAACTGACTGCCTTCTGTAGATTATGTATTCTGTAGAGTATGGGAGCCAACTGGAGAAAGTTAAACCCAGAGAAGTAGGAGTGGGGTGGGGAGGGTGTCTATCCAGAGTGGGGAATGAGAAATCAGTTTAAAAAAAGCCAAAGAGAGAATGTAGTCAATGGACTGGGGTCTGAAATGATGTTAAGTCAGCTAGCACTATTCTCATTCCTATTTCACAGTTGGGGAAACTGAGGCTCAGAGAAGTGGTCATATAACTAGGGAGTTATAGGATTGGGCCCCAGGTCTTCTGATTGTAAATACAGTGTGCTCTCTACAACACTATGCTGCCTGTCATCATGTTGTTAACATTATTTTTATTTCTCCCCTAAGTAGGATATAAACTCTTTGAAGGGAGGAATGATTTTGTCTTTGTGGAGGCAAGTAATGTAGCTGAGTGCTAGACCTGGAATCTGGAAGACCCAAGTTAGAATCCTGTCTCAGGCGCTTAGTAGCTCTCCGACTCTGGACAAATCACTTAACCTCTCCCTCAGCCTTGATTTCCTGACCTGTAAAATGGGATCCTACCTACTCATAGCACCCACCTCCCGGGATTGTTTTTAAGAGTCAAATGAGATATTATATGGAAACCTTAAAGAGCTTTAAATGTTAGCTATTGTTTCCAGCACTTTGCACATAGTAAATGACGATCTGTGATAAATTTAGGACTGTCTTTCCTCTGGGCAGAGAGGTTGGCTTAGCTTTCTTCAGGTGTAGTCAAGAGTGTTTTGATGGTATCCCATGGGACTGGTGCCCCAATCCCTTTGATTTTTAAAAGGTCGTTTCCTACCTTGGTTACTAATAAGCTGTTAGAGACTGGGGAGGCCCAGAGGTTCATTCCTGGATAGACAGATGGACAGGGGATATCTGGGTGTGACAGAGAAGAGGGACTTCCTGCCATTTTTCTTTCTGTACCTGTTATTCTTTTCCAGATGAAACTAAATTCTTCTGAGTCACCTGTAAGTGGTGTTCTATCTTACTAGCCAAAGGCCGCAAAGGTCTTGCTTTTCATGGAGGTAAAGTAGGTATTTACTCAAGTCATCTTTGTGTTATAATTTGAAAAACAGCAGGAAATCTCCTTAGATGATGTATGCAATTCCCCTTATCAGTGTTACACAGACGTCCAGGAAGCAGAGCAGATAGAGTGCCAGACTTGGAGTCAAGAAAGACCTGAATTAGACTCCTGTTTCAGGCACCTAAATAGCCCCGTGACCCTGGACAGATGACTTAATCTCTCTCAGCCTTAATTTCCCTTCTCTGTAAAATGGGGTAATAACGATAGCACCTACTTTGCAGGGTTGTTGTATATAAAAGCTAATTGTTATAATTATAATAGTGTAGTACTTTTAGTGGCCCCAAGCTTCTCCCTGAAACAAAGGCCTATCTTTTTAACACCAATATTCTTTTCTTGGTACTGCATGGCTTTGAGTCATGAAATAAAAGAGACTTTGAAGAACTAAAGTCAGAATATTGAGAGGTGCACTATGAGTGTGATTAGACTGTAGCATATTACCAATGAACACATTAGGAGGAAAGGAATAAGCATTTATTAAGCTCCAACAATGTGCCAGGAACTGTGTTAAGTGCTCTATGACTATCTCAGTTGATCCTCACTGCACTTCTCGAAGATAAGTGCTGTTATTATTCCCATTTTACAGTTGAGGAAATTGAAACAAACAGGTTAAGGTTAAGCCCAGAGTCACAGAGCTAGTAAATATCTGCAGCTAGAGTTTTCTTGACTTCAGGGCCCAGAGCTCAAGTCACTGTGCCACATAACTGCCTCATTTGGTGGAAGAAGCAGTGTATAGGATATTATCAGAAAGATAGATGCTCCGAAAAGAAGGTGGACCAATCACATAGTGAGAGTGAGGTATACCTGATAGCCCTTGCGCTCTTGTCAGTATCCATGCAATATCAGGCACCTAAAGGAAGATCCTCAGTAGAGTGGGTGGACCTTTTGTGGTGGAATTACTGAAGGACATCTACAACTTCCCCAGTTTGGGTAGGCATGGATAGTTTACCCTCTGAACCAATGGTAAAGAGTAGCAAATTTGATGAGATCACATATATTCTTGCTGAAGTAATAGTAGCTCCCATTTTATTGTGTGTTAAACTTCACAAAGCCTTTGACTTAGAACAACCCTGTGTAGTAGTCAGTGGAGGTATGATTATCCTCATTTTATGAATGGGGAAACTGATGCTCAGAGAAGTTTAGACTCTTCTATAGATTTCCCCAGTTCTAAGTCCAGTTCTCCTTCTGTGACACCATTCTTCTACTCTGATTTTGAACTCAGTACTTTAGTACTGAGTTCTCCAAGGTTATTCCAGTAGAATGAAAGGTCTGGTAGAAATCTGGAAAGATTTTGGGTATAGATTCCTACAGATATACATCTGTTCAAGGACCAGCTGAGGTAAATTTTGAAAAGAAAGTTGGATACTGGATGATTCAAAAGAAAATACTTTGGACCACAACAACCCCTGATGATTAGTTACCAGTGTGTGGAGGAGTTACAGTGTGCACTGGGGCGGGGAGGGTCCATTCCCACTAAATCACAGATCTTTTGAAGTACTCACTTTGGGTTAAACTTAGCTCTTTTCCTAGAATTATCTTTTAAGATACATATCCTCCTAGGAAGGATATTACAAATCCCTAACGCCAGTATGAATGAGTTTGTGATAATTGTTTTCATTTACATAGTATACTGATTCAACAATCCTGTGAGGTGAGTGGTATAAGTAGTAGTACACCAGTTTACAGTGGAAGACATTGATTTACCCAAGTTTATACAACCTAAACTCAAGTCTTCATACTCCAAGTCCAGCACTCTTTTGGGGAGATGGTGCTGCACAGCTGCTGCATTTTTAGGTGGCTAGCTTTTCAGTAGGGAAGAAACACAGAAAAATAATGGGGAGATCACACTCAGGACAAATTTTAAGAACTTCAAGTTTTCTCTTCCCCATGCCTGGTAGCTTATGACACTGACGTGAGTCACAGTCATAGGACATTGAGAAATCTCGAGAGAGATCTCAGGGATTTCATCAAATTTTAATTGTTGTCCTTTCTGGTCAGGAGTAGGATTAGCCTTCATATCTAGGCCAAGTACTGACATGCTTATAGAATATATTTAAATATTCTAATCCCTTTCCCTGACATTTGAACAAACTAAACTTTCATGTGAAATACTCCCCTGACTCTCTAGAAAACTATTTATTTTTCTCCTTAGGTGGTAAAAGTTCAAAACTCCTTTTCAAATAGGTGTAATTTCTTAAGAGCAAAAAATTTTATAGCCTTTTATGATATTTTCTTTCTGTTATGGGTAAATCCATTTTAATGCCGGCTATTTGGAAATGCTCTTTTTTTTCTTTTGGCAGAGAGAGGAGACTTTGGAAGACTTCTTAACCTGAAATATCCTCTTTAATTTCTTTAACAAAATTAGCCCTGGGTGGGACCTATGCAATTGATCAAAGAGAGGCTAATATATTGCATAAATTAGAAATAATGAGTGATTTCAAGATGGGGAATCTTCTAAGGAGGGAGGAAAATGGGAGGAGAAGAGGAATGTGAAATGATCTAAGCCATAGAAGAAGGAGTGAGAGGAGAGAGAGTAGGTGGCACAATAAATAGTACAGTGGCCCTGGAGTCAGGAGGACCTGAGTTCAAATCCAACCTCAGACACTTGACACTAGCTGTGTGACCTTGGGCAAGTCTCTTAATCCCAATTGCCTTGCCTTCCCCCCTCCAAAAAGAAAAAAGGGGTGCAAGAAGAATAAAAGTAGGAGGAGAAAGTTTTCAAATCATATGACATGAGTAAAAGTAAAACCTTTCCTAGGCTAACAATTCCATTATTTTCGGAATGTCCAAAGCATCAGAAACACAGAGAGATGAAATTGATGAAAATGAATCTGCCCTCTCCTCCATGGTAATTCAGTATAAATCCATCCTCTCTTGTTAGTCCTTGAAGTTGGGGGTCATCCTGCTTCCAGGAAATAAGTTAACTGGGATAAAAGTGTTAAGATAGTAATTTTCCCTCTACTTAAAAAATCGTATACACACATATATCTGTATGTATATATATCTATATGTATATGTATGCTTGTGTACATATGTGTATATACATACTTACATTTACACAATATAGCTTTTTCTTCTTTGGTTCAGTGCAATTCAATTTGACCAGTTAATACTGAAGTGGCTTCTCTTTGGTAAATTTCATGGGTGATAGGAGAGAGGCATTATAATTGATCCCTGCCCTCAAAGAGTTTATAATCTAGTTGAGTAAGCAAGATACTCTTGTGAAACAGAAAAATACAGGAATATTCCACCAGAGGGCATAGAATGGGGTAGAAAGAAAACTAGCAGCTATTCACTATTTTACAGGCGGGAGGCTCTGCTTGGTTGATACTGCGATCTTACCTTACTGTATTCGCTGAACTTGAAGACCCTACTCTGTTGTGAAACCTTCCTTGGTAAGTCAATTATGATCTCAGCACAATGTTGAATAAGCATAAATAGTTGTTATTCTTTGGCTGTTTTTTCAGTCATGTCTGACTCTTTGTGACGCCATTTGGGGTTTTCTTGGCAAAGATACTGGACTGGTTTGCCATTTCCTTCTCCAGCTTATTTTTTATTTTTACAGATGAGGAAATTGAGACAAATAGGGTTAAGTGATTTGTCCAAGTTCACACAGCTAGTAATTGTCTGAGGTCAGATTTGAACTCAGGAAGATAGAAGTCTTCCTGACTTCAGGCCTGATGTTCTATCCACTGTGCTACCATAGCTACCATATGTGTGTATACATACATACATACCTGTACATGTATGTACTTGTTTATGTAAGATTGTATGTAGTTTTCATGCATGCCTAGGTAGGTTGTCTGAATGTGCTTCAGGTAGGTGCTGATAAATATCTCTGTGTTCTTGCCCACCCCTCTCCAAGGGAGAGTTTGTCTCCTGCCTGGAGGGTAGTAGGAGAAGGTCCATGAGGCTGTCCTATTCTCTGATAAGAATTATGTTTATCTGCCTCCCTAAATATCTCTGCAATTTCTTTTTGCTGTTTGTTTAGGTAAATGGGTTAACTCAGTATTCAGCATTTGTGATAATCTTTTGTGTAACTTTTGGTGGAAAGGAGTCAAAACTGAGGAGTGTAAGTTTCCCCTTTAAATGATAATGCCCAGGGAAGTTAGTAGCATTGTTGCTTCCCAGTAGCCTCTTCATTCTAAGTCTTATGTCCAATATGCCTTAAATACAAATTTCTAACTTTGGGAAAATAATTTTTGTTTCTGGTTAGGAATTTCAGACATCTGAAGATTTATCTAGTAGGGAAAGCATCTTTTTGGGTAGCGTATCCCTCAGTTGGCATTGCATAAATAGCTGACTACCCCACATGTGTACAAGATTGACTTTGCTAAGGATGTGAGCACGTTTCTCCATAATTTTTACGTCTATTTCACATATAGTGTACCTGTGTCTAAGGGCATGTGAAAGTCTTTAAAGGAATATAATAGCATGCATTCTGAAGGTGTTTTCCCAAAGGCTATCACTGGATATCACTGGGCACATGGACTTGGAAGGTGAAGTTTGGAGAGAGATAGAGAGAGGCAGAGGGACTGGAGAGAGTCTTTGTGCCTTGCTCAGCACCAACTGATCATTGAAAGTCCTCTTGCAGAAGGTAGCTTAGCACAGAGCTGAGTTGGTCTTGAGTGTGCATAGAAGAGGAGTAAGCTGATGAGCCAGTCTCAAGGAGAGTCATTGGGAAGGTGAGCATTCTTTACAGCTCTTTGAGCCAAGGGGAAGAAATCTAGCGATAGCCTATACAGACAGTTGTGAGGGACTGACCTTCCCTGTCCTTATGTGCACTGGAAAGGAGCTTTGCATTAGCACCTGAATTTTACCTTTTGTCTCCTTCACCCAGAGGCTGGATCCTCTGGGAGGAAGGCTCTGCCCAGCATAGGCCCAGGAGCTAGTGCTGGTCATGTATATAATCCAGGCAAAAGAAATACTTGGTGATTAATCTTAACAACCAGTTTCTTGGTATAGTTTGGTCTGACCATTAGAAAGGGCTGAAAACAACCCATCAATTGTTTTTGACAGAATGTTTTGTTTTATATGGAGTATCACCTAAAACAGGCATCAGCTTGCAGCAAACATCCTCATTATTTCCCTTCTAAGCAAAGATACCCATGAAAACCTGATTTAAAAAGCAGCAAAAAGGAGCTGCTGCTTATTGAATTCATCTTGGTTTTTACCAAGTGACTTCTTTAGTGTTGGCCTAATTTCTCAGAAACTGTGTGCTTCTGTATCTACTTGCTCATTTGCTTGGTTAGGTCTGACTGAGAGTTTTCTTTAATAGGAAGCCTTCCTGATACAATATATGCAAAATAATATTTTAAATCCTTTTGATCTGTATCTATCCAACTATCTTGGTTTGAAAGTAGCTTTCTTTCCATAAAGGGTAAGGAGGGGAGGGAAGAAGGTTAAGCTAGGATGAATCAACAAATGTTTTTCCAGACTCTGTTATAATATGTACAGTCTTCTATTAGATGCTATTGAGAAAGCAGTATAAGACTTTGTCCCTACTCTCTCAGAGCTTAGGAGTTAGCTGTGGAAACAGGACTAACCCAGTGAGGCAATAGTGAATGCTACAAACAGTATATAGTCAAATGATAAATTAATTATATGGCACATAGAGGAAATACCGTTCTTTACTGAAGATTAATTCCAATACTTTAGTACAGCATGGAAGTGAGTTTGAGTCCTTAAAGGCTAGCCCATGGAATGCAAGCTGTGGCAGATCCTGTGATGCTGGAAAGGTTTTAAGCATGGGCTAAGTAGTAACTTGTTGAGAAGGGTGATGAATTTGTGTGACTGTAGCAGCTCTCAAATCTCTATTAGTAGAGGGAATGCCCACACTGATGAAACCATGGATCCTTGAAATATTATTGTTAGTATTATTGGAGGCCTGATGAGGCTTGGAATAGTTGGGGAAATCCACATGGAAGGGCTAAGACTTGACTTTTGGGACTTGACTTTGGGACTGAAGGATGTGAATATTTAGTCACATTAAGGGTGAAAACCAATAAGCTATTTTCATGGATGAAAGATTTTATCAGGATCATTTGCATAAAACTAGGATAGTGCTAATTAGAAATTATTCTTATCTATTCATTAAGTTGAGAGGGTATTACAACTATTCCACAGCACCATTAACTTTTAAAAAAAGTTTTATTGATGCTTCCTCCCCCCTCACATCACTGTCATTTCCCAATGACTTGCTTCTTTCCCACTTCTTTTAGAACAACTCTCCTGCAACAAATGCACATTGTGAAGCAAAACAAATCAATCCATTGGCTATAACTGAAAATATATGCCTCATTTCATGCTTATAGTTCACTGTGATGTGAGAGATGGGAGAGACTTGCTTCACGGTCAGTTTTCTAAAGTCATGATTGATCACTACATCAATCAGTGTTGAAGTCATTCAGTGTTGTTTTCTTTTAAGTTATCATCAATAACTCTTTTTAGTTTTATTGATATTATCTTTTTATTGCCTTCTTTAACAACACAAATAAAGAAAGAGAATCAGCAAAGCCAGTCAACACATCAGCTGTGTTTGATAGTTGCATATATAACATTCCACCTCTTCTAAGAGAGGAGGGAAGTATATGTTGTCAGCTCTTCTCTAGGGTCAAACTTGGGAATTATAATGATAAAATGTTGAGTTTCATTTTATTATTCAGTCAGTCAGTCAACAAACATTAAGTACTTACTATGTGCCAGGCACTGAGCTAAATAATTTAGTAAAGATGCAGAGAGAGGCAAAAGACTCTTTCTACTCTCAAGGAGCCCAGTCTAATGATTATTCTTTCCCTCTATGTTATAGTCACTGTATATTCTGTGTTCCTGTTCTTCTTACTTCACTTTGTATCGGTTCATCTAAGTCTTCCTGCGTTTTCCAAATTCTTTTTATTTGTTGTTTCTTACAATGTAGTAATATTCCGTTATATTCATACAGTGCTATTTAGCTATTCCCCAGTCAATGGGCACCCACTTTGTTGCCAGTTCTTTGCCACCACGAAAAGTACTTCTATGAATATTTTGATATATTTTTATCTTTGATTTCCTTGGAAGAATATGCTCAGTAGTGGGATCAGTCAGGCAATGAACCCACATTTATTAAGTGCTTAGTATCTAAGCTAGGGGCTAAGGAAACAAAGAACAAAGCATTCTATATTCTTAAGGAGCTGGCATTCTAACAGGACCTCTGGAATTCTATAATAATAGGATTGAGTTTAGGAATATTTTAGGAAATTTAGGAATACTTAGGAATGTTTTTCATGTAATTCCCAATTGCTTTCCATAATGGCTACCAGTGGTCCCCACCCCTGGAGGGAGACTAATTCACAGCTCCACCAACAGCATGCCTGTCTTCTTGCAGTCCTTCCAACATTTATCTTTCTGTATTTTAATTTGTTGGTTTGAAGTTTGTTGTTTCAGTATGCATTTCTCTTATTTGGTGATTTGCAGCAAGCTTTGATTTTCATAGAATTACGGTTTTGGAAGGGACCTCAGTTGTCATGTATGCGAGCTCCTACCTAAAAAAAGAACTCCACAATGTAAACACTTAACAAATGAAGAGACAACCTTTTAGTGAGCAGAAGGCACTATCTTCAGGACCACTTACTCAATTTTTGATTCCTAATTGTAAGGAAGGTTTTTCCCCTTACACGAAGCCTACATCACCCTCTTTGCAACTTCTATGCAATTCCCTTGTGGCCAAACAGAAAGATTCTGATCTTTCTTCCACTGACAGGACTTCAAGACCTTAAAGACAGCTGCCACTGCCATCTCTTCTCGTTTCCAGACTATTAAATATCCACAGTTGCATGAGCTGATCCTTCTACATCAGAAACTTGAGTGCCTTCACCATACTTGTTGACCTCCTCTGGGCTCTCTTCAGCTTATCAGTGTCCTTCCGTAATGTGATGTCCAGAATTGAACACAATAGTGCCTATGTGGTTTGACCAGAGCAGACCATTTCCTAATGGTTTCAGAGGTATGCCTCTTAGCTGTTAAGAGGTAGGTCCTTAAAATAGCTGAGCTCTGATCCTATCATTAACTCTTCCTCTCTATGCCTAATTCCCTAACTGGTGTTCAAGGTTTTCACCTCTTCTTTTGAGGATTATTTGTTCAACCTTTTGACCCTTTATACATGGAGTGGTGGCTTTTGTTCTGATATATTTGTATTTATAACTTATACATCTTGGATATTAGAAATATTTGGTGCAAAGTCATTTCCAACCCTACTACGTTACTAACTTTTACCAGCAGTTTATCCAGGCTCAGGATATTCTCACCTGTATAAGTAATGACATAAAAGATGTCTTAAGGAGATGAGCCTGTCATGTAGCAAGTGAGGGATAAAGAAATGGATAGTCCAAGTATCATGCTGGCATCCACAAATAGGAAAAGAGCCAAATGATGGCTTGTTGGGTTGATAATCATTTATAGAAGGCTTGTAGAAGGACCTGAATGAGAAATGAATAGGATGAAAAGGCAAAAGTTGGTTGATTTGCATGGGAGGAAATGGCACACTGATAAAATCATGTATCTTTTGTGTCATTAAAGAAGTATTTTCATTTGTTCCTTTATCTAAGACATATTTATTTAGCACTTCTTATTTACAGAAAAATGGGAATACAAAGATAAAAATGACATAATCTATGGCCTCAAGATGTTTACATTTTCCTTCTAGAGAATATGACATGTACCAAATAAGTATAATATAAAGTAGGGAGTGATGGGCAAAGGAGAATTCCAGACAAAGTGATGTAGGGATGTTTTAGAAAGGAGAAAAAAATTTTAACTGGGAGTGAATAGGGTGGGGATGAAGGGGATAGAAATAGCTACCTAAAGGAAGTAATACCTGTATTAATTCTTAAAGGAAGATAAAGATTCTAAAAGAAGATATAGGGAGTTAGTACTATTTAGTAAAAGGATACATAGCCTGTTCAAATGCATGGAGGTGGGAGATCTTGTGTTGAGTGTGGAGAATGGCTAGTATTCTAGTTTGGCTGAAATATAAAGTACTCGAAATAATGAGGAATGAGGCCAGGAAGGTAGTTTGGACTCAGAATACAGAGGGTTTTAAATGTCTACATAAGAAAGTTTTCATTTTGTCCTGTATGCAATGGAGATCCACAGAAGATTTTTGAGTAGGGGAATGGCATGATTAGAGATTTGTACCTCAGAAAGACAATTTTGGCTTTCTATGAAGAATCAATTAGAGAGGGAAGAGGCTGAAAGAAAGAAGGTCAGTTAGGTAGCTATTCTAATAGTCTAGATGATGGCTGATAAAAACCCAGAATTAGGTCGGCAATGACTGAATGCCTGAAAAGTGGGGGGGGGGGGGGGGGGGTAGGGGGGTGGGGAGGGGGGGGAGGGTGGGGGTGGTTCAAGAAATGCCTTGAAATAAATAGCACTTGGCAATGGATTACATGTGGGGGTTTTAGATTTTGCAGAGGGTATTAAAGATGGGCCAAGCTTCACAAAAGCAGAAGGGCAACGGAAGGGCACGTGGTAGGTATGGGAATTAGGCTGCAGCATACTACCAGCATTGACTTGAATGAAGGAATTGATGCAAGAGATATCATCATGGTTGTTTATGGGGTGGGTTCTCTTTAGTCCCCTGGACCAACATGAGAGACAATAAGCAGTCTCAGTACTACATTGATATACTCCAAATGTAGTACTTCCTGCCCCCAACAAAAACAAAAACAAAACAAGACCAAACTCACTCAAACAACCCAGTGTATCCTCTTCAGTATGTTAGGTGGATGAATGGAGAATTTTTAAGGGAAAGGATCTAGAACAAGAAAGACTATTATTCTCAGGAACTGGAGAGTGGGGGGAGGGTCTATATTTACACTGGTGAGATGACACATCTATTTAAGTATCTTGGTAAAGTATTTATTAAAGAACTTTAGACCCACAGGCTGATAGAATACTTGAGTAGAGATCATTTAAAGAATTTCAAAGTTAGATGGATTGGCTCTTGACTGCTCTATCTTTCAGAAATTATATTGTAGGTACTTATGAGTATCAAAACGCCATTTCTTTTTTTAAAAAATTTAAAATCCGTGACTTGGATTTGTCACTAAGTCAGACTGGTTTTGCCCTCAAGGCAAATAAATCAGGAAGATTTTTCTCAGGGTGAGGGAAAAAGGACATTTTTCCCCCCTGCTTTGAGGTTGAAGTTTTGCAGGAAGGTCACGAGATGGCACTATACCCAAACAATTCTACATAATCCAGACCAGCTCAGAGCATCTCAGAGAACTGGCCTTTCTATAAGTTCATGAAGTGCTTAGAAGAGTGTTAAGCTAATAAAGAAACTAAAAATGGGAAGACTAATAGATTGGAAAGAAAACAAAATGAAAAACGAAACAACAAACCAACACTAACAACCACAAAAACAAGGATGAGAGAGGGCAAAGTAGAAACCCTTGGTTACAGGATATGGTACAAACCCTGGATGAGTGGAGTAAGATGACTTTGTCCATAACTGAATTTATGAAGATATTATTTTGTGGAGGCAGGGGAGGGGTGCATGTTTTCATTTTGGGCTTCTCTGTCATTTCAGTTCTGTTTCATTAGTTCCTTATGGGTATGTTCTCTTCCAGCTGAACTGAGCTGTTCATTGTTTCCAGAAATATGCTCAGGACTTTCTCTGCTTTCCTACCTTGGCTCATGCTATATACTTTTCCTAAAAAGCCCTTTCCTTGACACTCTACTTGTGGAAAACCTACTTATCCTTAAGGCTTGGCCAATGTGCCAATTTTCTGATTTCCTCAGTTGTATCCGAGCTCTTTCTCCTATAACATCCCATAACATTTTATGCCTCTCTTATGGCTCTTAACATAGTCTAACTTGTAAGACGGTTACTTCTGTACTTCTCACATTTCCCTTGCTAGATTGTTAAGTTCCCCAAGGGGTAGGGATATCTTACTCATCTTTGAATCTCTCATGCCTTATAGAGTGGTACCTGACACATAGTAAGCACTCAGTAAGCTTTCAGTTATTGAATTTAAATTGGTTATTTTGGTTATTGAATTAATCAGTCTATTGGTGGCAAGAAGCATCATCAACCAATCTCTTTCTGTAGAGCCATTTCCCTTTGTGGTCATCCCATTAAATACACGGACTTATACCTAGGTTATAATGCTTTGTAAAACTGGTAAAGTATGTTTTTGCTTTTCTCTCTCTCTCTCCCTCACCTCAGTTGCTCATTGTCAACATATCAACATGATCTTAGTGAAGGGAATGAAATATGACTCTATTGGTGTCACTAAGATTCAGTGAGATGCTGCTCACGACTAGAATATGGCAATGGTTGATATAGAACTGTAATTAGGGTGGAGTGTCCGGGGTGTTGTCCCCAAGATGACAAAATTGAGGGCACTGATATCACATATTTTTTCAGCAGCTGAGTCAACCACCTAGTTAGTAAGAATTACTAGTTTTAACTTATTAGAATTACTAGTTAAAATAGGAAGAGATCATTTTCCATCTCCTTGAATATTCCTGGCTGGCCTCCACCTTGCTCCCACTTACCAGGAGCCAATTTGGAGTCTTGTGCCTATGGTGCTTTTTCCTGAGGGGTTCACTTTCCCTCTATCACTCAGGGTCTCTTCCTCCACAGGACTACCTTGCGTTCTGAGGCCAGATATCTTTACCTCCTCATCACACTCTTACAAATGCTTGCTGGTTATAGCTCCATACCTTGTTCAAAGAGAAGGATGATTTAGAAGGGGGAAACAGTAGTATTGTATATCAAAAAGTGAATTACTTATGTGTAAGCACATAAATCCGAATGATAAACATGTTGAAGAGAATTTGGCAGAGAATTAAAGGAGAGAGAAAAAGAGTCCATAGAGTGGCCTATAGGCTGTCAGGCCAGCTGGAAGAGCTGGATGGCATTTACTGATGCAGACCACAAGGCTGACATAGAGATAGATAGATAGAAAGGACATTTCTTAAGTACTTATGTGCCTGGCACTATGCCAAGTGCAGGAGATACAAACACAAGCAAACAAGTTAATCTACTCTCAAGGGGTCACAAGCTAGAAATGGGGGGTGGGGAGAGGGGAGGAAGAGGAAGGGTAAGGCAACTGGAGAGGAGGTGGAAAAAAAGTTTGGAGAATGAGCTGAGATGGGAAGGTGGGTGAGCATGGCTGGGGCACCTTCCTGAAGGAGCATTCAGGGAGAGGGGGTCACCAATAAGAAGAGTGGAGCCTCAGACTGGAGGTTTCTCTCTAGGCTGGCAAGAGAGAGAAGTTCAGAGAGTGGATCTACTGGGATATAATTGTGATGGGAGATTCAGTGATCTGAATATTGCCTGGAGGCCTCTTTATGCTATAAGCAGAGAAGTAGATCAATTCCTGACTTGATTTCCTATTAATGGCATCTATGGGAAGGACAGAAAAATCACTGGGGGAATCGCTATTTTTGGACCTGATTCTGCTAAAAAAGGAAGAATTGGTTTATATAGCAGAAATTATGGGGATCTTGAGAATCAGTGAGCATACAATCTTAGAGTTGGTGACAAATCAGGAGAGAAAATAAGGAGAAATGACACGGTTCAGTGGAAAGAGGGTTGGAGGAACTGGGTTGAAGCCACACCTCTACCACATACTGTCTGTGTGACCCTGGGTAAGTCACTTGACTTCTCAGTGCCCCAAGTCATTCTTTATAGGTTGTAAAATAGATCCAGATACGCAGTACTAGAGGGAGTTTCTTCACTGGGAGTTCCCTATATCAATGAAATTGTCCAGCTTCCTTCCACCCCCAGAAGGTGAAAAGCTGGAAGTAGTCTGCTTTGATGTGTATATTAATATACAACCAATATTCTAGCATTTAGTTAGAAGAGAGGGTTTTAAAGTGATGAAAAATAATATAGTTAGGATGACATAGCTTAAGACTCCAAAAGGTACATCTCAAGAGGGAAGGGGAGACACTTGCATCTCAGTGCCTCCCCAGGACAGCAAAAACATGACAATTTGCAAGTAGTAGTATGTGACAAAAAGCAGGTAATAAAAAAAGCTGCAGATTTAGTCTCCTTCCCCACCAGAGCCTCCTCCAAAACTGTTTGATAAGCAAGACTGGGAACAATGAGTAATCGACTCAACATAACTTTAAACAATAGAACAGAGTTTGAGTTTTAAAAATCTGCTGTACAGGATTGGGAGACATGGCTACAAGGGAGTTTATGTGGGAAAAGAGCTGTGGTTTGAGTGGAGCACAAGTTCCAGTATGAGTCTGAAGTGCAATCTTACGGTGCATTAAGAGGAGCAGTGTCTTGCACAAGGGAAATGATATCCCTACTGTACTTTTGACACATCTGGAGTGTTGGGTTCGATTCCGGGGACAACATTTTAGAAGGGACCTTGGCAGGCTAGACTGTATCTAAAGGGGAGATGACCAAGATGATGAGGAAACTGGGAACTGTGCCATGCAAGGATGAATGAAAGGAACTAGGGATCCTTAGGCTGGAGAAACTGAGAGGAGAGAGCATTGTAGTCTTTACACACTTGAAGAATTTTTAGAAGAGGGAATAGACTTCTTGAACTTGACCTCTGATGGCAGAGCTAGAAGCCGCAGAGAGACTGGTTTAGGCTTCACGTAAAGAAAAATTTCCAATAATTAGAGCAGCGGCCAGCAAACTGGGGTCAGAGGGCCAAATCTCACCTGTGGTCTACTTTTGTATTTAGAAATGTAAATACCATTCTTAGCTCATGGGGGTACAAAGGCAGGCAGTGTCTGCTGTATTTGGGTTTACAGGTGATAGGTTTCCTGACCCCTGAGTTAGAACTGTCCAAAAATTCATTAGACTGCCTTTGTGGGGATTGTTGAGAGAGGTTTTCAAGTAGAGGCTGGATGCAAAGGGTATCCTGGGGTGGATTTGTGATTAGTTCAATATGGTATTATTAGCAACACAGATCTAGATTTGGAAGGAAATTTAAAGTAAGAGGCATGTAGTCCAAGCTTCTTGTTTTAGAGATGAAGAAGCTGAAACCTCAAAAACTTCAGTGATTTGTCCAGTATCACTTAGGTAGTAAGCATTGGAGACAAGATTTGAACCCAGGATCTTTGACTTTAAAGCCAGTGCTGGCCATCTCTCCTCCAAGGTCCTTTCCAAATTTAAGGTTCTGTGATTCTAGCACATGGTTGTACAGGTTTACCTCTTTACCCTTTCCCTTCATTAAAAAAAATGTTTTTTATTGATGTCATTTTCTTGCATAATCATAGTTTTCCTCAGCATCTTCCTCTCAGAGAATCATCCAAGATTCAAATAGTATTTTTCCCCTTCTCAATTTTAGCAGTGTCCTGTGCCCTGGATCAGCTTCTGTCTTTCTCCCCCTCCTCCCCTCCTCCCTGTTCTATGCCAAAGTGGGAGTGAAGTACAGAGTGAATAATATTGTGTGCCCCTAGTCCCTGTTAATAGCATTTGCCTTCCCTGGATATATGAGACTGGCCCTGATTTAATCTATATTGCTTCGGCGGGTTTCTTTTCTGCCAGCCTAGTTTTAGTTCTGTGTTTCTCCAGCATCAAGCTTGGAGCTGATGTCAGCAGCCCTTAGAAGCTGTGTAAGAGAAGTTTGGTGCAGGGAGAAAGTTTGACTGACATTTAGGTTATGATATTCAGACACCCAGGCGCTCTGTGGTGAAGGTGAAGGGGCCAATGACGTTAATAAGACTGAAGTCTTTGCTTTAGCCCGACATGAAAATAGGATGGGAATATGAAATATGAAGTCAAGAGGCAAAGCAATAAAGAAAGCTGAAATCTTTAAATATTTGGAAAGACTGCTTTCCAGTAATGGATGATGCACTAAGGAAATAGATTAGAAAATCACATAAGAGAAATTTTCTTGGGGCAAAGAAAGGGCCAAAAAAGAGCAAATCTGCTTTATATAAAAGTCCATTTATTACCTCATCTACCAGAAATGGACTTAGTCTGTTCACGCAGAGATCCTCCAGCTGTTGGTAGCTACTGCTTCTTCAGACACCACTGACAGCAAAATTGTGAAGTAGCTAAAGTTTGTTTTTTGGTTTTCTTGGGTCTTCCTTCCAATCAGGAGCCTAGGACTCATTCTGTGGCAGGGTCCCATCCAGATCTGCCCTCCCTGCTGATATCTCATGCTTGGGGCCTCTGACTTCTTTTGGCCCTGTTCTTCTCTTCCCCCTGCCAAGTCCCTTCAGGGTTCAAATATAAAGGTCTCCTTTTGGCACTTCAAGCACTTCCCCTTCTTGCATTGTACAGTCCTGCATCATTTACTGTTTACTCTCTCTCACACACCATGATGCTTCATCTGCACCACTGCTCTTCTGCATGCTCGGAATCTTTTCCCTCTTTCCCTCTTAGCTTCTTTGGCTTTCTTCAAGACTGAGCTCAGATCCTACCTTCTGCAGGAGGCCTGTTCCTCCCCGAAGTTACTAGTATCTTCTCAGATTGTGCTTCCTCTCAAATAATCGCTTCTCAGATTACTTTTCATCTACTCTATAGAGCTGGAGAAGGAAATGGAAAACCACTCCAGTATCTTTGCCAACTAAACTCCAAAAGGGGTACCCAAGAGTCAGATACCATTGAAGCGACAGAACAATAACTACATAGATCTTATATGTATCTGGGTATTTATATATGGTCTCCACTCTTAGAACGTGAGCTCCTGAGGGTAGGCATGGCTCATCTTTCTTTGGATCCTCAGTGCTTGGCACATAGAAAGCACTTGTTTGTTAACTTGATTTGACTTGACTCATTTGCCCCTCCTGTGTTTCATGCCCCATTCCTCAAGGCTGAGATCTCAGCATTTTTAGTGATTTAGTGATATTTGTCTATCTGAAAATAGACAAATCCCTTGGAATATAGTAAGGAGTACCTATGAAAATAGTAGTATGTCCCTGTGTAATGATGTGAAACCAGAGTTCTAGCTCAGTCACTTATGATTTTCATGACTCTTAGTCTTTAGTCTGTTTATTCAACATTGAATCTGAATCTGCTCAATATTAGAGTGAATCCTGGGGCAGAACTAACCTGGCTGAGAATTGTAAAGTCCATCACCAGCCAGTCCCAGGCTCCACTGATTATTGACTGTCAGTTGACTAGGCTGTACTGGGGACTTACCATTTCGCATGGAACCAGATGTGTTCCCAAGCAAATTTCCACCCCCAATCAAAGACTGGTATTCAAATAAGTAATAATCACTTTGTTGTAGTGAAGGTTGTAACAGTCTGTTCTGTGGTTTTACTCAGAATCCTTGTGATTTTGAATTTTAAGCTGCATAGGCTAAAACTCCCTTCCCTGGATCCTGGTCCATGCATCCTCATACTCATTCATGTTAGCTCCAACCCTCATGTACCCTTATCCTACTCCACCCTATTCTTCCTTTATGCTTTCTGGACCTTATATTTTATTGTTTCAAAAAATATTTTTTAGGGATGTCTTTTGCTTCTATATCTCCTTCATTGCTGAAGATGTCCTTTCACCCTTTCCCTCCCAGCAAGCCACCCTTTTTATCTAAGAATAAAATGAGAAAAAAGAAGCAATTCAGCAAAATGAACACATGAACAGAGGCTAAAAAATAAGCAACAGTCAACACTCGTACTCTCCCACACTTGCAAAGAAGGAAGGGAGGCAAATTTTCTCATTTCTTCTCTAGGGCCAAGCCTTATCATCAGAATCACACAGTGTTCATTTTTGTTTTTTCTCTTACCATTTATATTGTCCTCCTGGTTTCAGTTATCTGTTCATATAAGTTTTCTCATGCTTCCTTGAATTCTTGGTATTTGTCATTTCTAATGATATGCTTACTTTCCATTATATCTATATGTTGCAATTTGTTTAGCCATTTCCAAATATATGGACATCTTTGCTATCATAAAACATGCTGCTATTTCTGTTTATTACCTCCTTGGGATATATGTATAAAAGTAATATTTCTGGGTCAAAAGACATGGATATTTTAGTCACTTTTAAAAAGCATAATTCCAAGTTACTTTCCAGAATGATTGGATCAACTCATAACTGTCCCCCCTGTCATTGTGTTCTTGCTCACATATTCCGTATTTGGAGTGGGCATTTGTATTTTTTGTCTTTTGGAGGCCTTTTGTTTATTGAAGGCTCATCTCAGATGACATCTTCTCCACAAAACCTTCTTTGAATGGCTCAATCAAGTCTAATTTCCCACACAATTTTTTTTCTGAACACTTTGACTGATCTCTTCTATGCACTTATTTTATACTTCATTGTGTAAGTTATTTGCCTACATGTTCCCATTCAATAGTAAACTCCTTGAAAATAGTCTGTGTCATATCTACCTTTGTAGTCCTAGGGTGTGGTATCATGCCCTATGCAGAGGCAGAGCTTCATAAATGTTTGTTGAATTGAATTAAATTGTTTAAGCTCCTGCTGCTACTTGCCATTACACGATTCATCATGCTGTGTCTATAAGGTGGGAGAGATGTAGGCAAAAGTGACAGGGGGATTTTGACATTTTAGAAACATTTTTCCTGATTTAAGAGATTTTTAGAACCCATCAAGCACTGGAAAGCTGAAATCAGTGGATGATACAGTGCCTTCCCTATTGGGTTAGCAACAATTAATTGAGAGGCTTGGTTTTAAATGGCTTTGCCCCTAAGGAGGATGGATAGAAGCTTTTAGAAAATAAAAGATAAGTAAATAGCCCTGCCTGAAGGGATTGTCTGAACTAGGCCAACATGTTGCCAATTTTGAGCCATGAGCTGTCCATAGTTAGAAGTAATGCCAAGGAATATATGTAGACATGCCAAGAAGACAGGAGTTAAGAAGGTGAAACAGTATGGTATTAAGTGAAAGAGTGTCAGAAGTCAGTTTCTCATATTGACACCAACATTTCTTGGGTGTGGAATCTTGATTAATTTATTTAAATGCTCTGAATTTCATTATACACATGTAGTAAAAATGGGAATAATAATACCTCTGCAGGGTTATTCTGTCTGAAGAAACAAATAAGTGCATTTTGAATGTCTACTATGTACAAGGCACTATACTAGGCTCTCTTGGTAGGTACAGAGAAGGCAGAGCCTCTGCCCTGAAAGAATTTACAAACTATTAGTCCCGGCTGTGGAGCTAAGACATCTGCATACACAAAAATATATTTTCTAATGCAAGGCAATAAGTAATTCCTTCCACAAAACTTTCTTGATGTGCTCTCCCTTACACATGCAGCTGAAAGAGATCTCTCGACTAGGTGATCAATGGATGTAGTTCTGGACCTGGAGCAGGAAGAAATGAGTTCAAATCCGACCTCAGACACTTACTGGCTATGTGAACTTGGGTAAATCACTCAACATCTTTCAGCCTCTGTCTCCTCATCTATAAAATGAAGATGAAAATAGCATCTACCTCCCAGGGTTGTTGTGAGGATCAAATGAGTTAATATGTGAAAAGAGCTCTGTAAACCTTCAAGCATTATAAAAATATCTACAATCATTACTATTGTTTTCCAGAATGGTTGGATCAATTCATAGCTCCACTTGAATTACATTAGTGTATCTATCCTTCCCCTACCCAACCGACAATTGCTATTTGTTTCTTTTGTCAACATTGCCAATATGATGGGTATGATGTTAGTAGTCTTGCAAATATCTGAAGACACACTGCATGTTCTTCCTAGGTTTTTCCTTTACATATGCTGAGTTCATTTAACACATAGCATGGTCTTGAATTTCTTTGCCACTCTGGCTGCCCTCCTATGGAGGTAGCATGGTGTGGTGGAATGGCAGCTGATTCTAAATTCAAAGGACTTGCATTCAAATTTTGCTTTTGACCCTTGTTACTTGTGTGACCTTGGACAAGTCCCTGAACCTGGACCTTAATTTCTTCCTCTAAAATTATACAGAGAACTAGCTGTTCTCTGAGGTCCCTTCAAGCTCTGAATCTGTATGTCTGCCATCCTATTGCTTCCTTTGTTCTGGGCAATGTGCTACTCAGTGCTGTACAGTAGAGCATCAGCTTTTTTTTTTGCCTAGTATGTCATATTGTTGACCCGTACTAAGCCTGCAGTCCATTAAAACTAAGGTAATTTCCCTCCTATCTGTCATTTAGCCACGCCTCCCCATTCTCTGCTTGTGAAACTTATTATTTAGATCCAAATGCAGAATTTTGTGTTTATTGAATTCCATCTTATTAGACTGGGTTCATTGTTTAGACTGTGGAGATCTTTTTGGATTCCAACCCTGTTATTCTACATGCTAACTCTCCTTCCCATTTTGTATTATCTGCAATTTTAATAAACATGCTGTCTCTGCTTTTATCCAAACTACTGGTAAAAATGTTGAGTTTCACAGAGCTGAGAACCAATCTCTGGGATATTCCATTAAAGACCTTATTCCAACTTGCTATTGACCGATTAATGACTATGTTTGGGTCAGGTCAGCTCAGTCCACCAGTTCTCAATCTACTGATCATGCAATTCAACAAATACAATTCAAGCAACCTTTATTAAGCATTACTATTTGCAAAGTACTGTCCTAGGTACTAGGAACAGAAAGACAGAAGTGAAAATGTTCTTCCATCAAGGAGATTTAAACACCTCTTATCTTTCTCACAGTGACAGCACATGAATCAAATAATCTGCTAAAAATCTAGGTATGTTAATATCTACATTGTTCCCTTGCCCATATTATCCTACCAGCCTAACTGCCTTGTCAAAAAAGGAAATAGGGTTAATCTGGCACAACTAACAATTTTTGAACTAATGAATTTTTTGGTCTGGATCTTAAACCAACTTCATTGGGACAGGGAATTCCCCAGTATGAAAGTCTGTCTACCAATGCAGATCAGCAACTTCTCAATTTATATTCTTAGAGAGTTGCTTGGAGACACTGAGAGGCTAAATTCTTGCCAAGTGTTTCACAGCCAGTATATGGTAGAGGCAGAATGAATCTAGGTCTCTTTGACTCTAAAGCTAGCTATTAAGTCATGCTGCCTTTTTGGCATGACCTCTCTTCGAGGAAGCTGTGATAGTTCTGTGAGATGACCTTTTTCTTCTCTAGATGTTCATTCATTTTCCCTTTTGTTGTGTGTTCTAGAATTTTGCCAGAAATCAAAGTTTAAACCCCATAGGTCCATATTCCAACTGTTTCCCATTTTTGAGAATCAGAAAATTTGCTTTTTTCCCTTTCTGACTCACTTCTCATGTTCTAAATTCTAAAGATCTCTGACAGCAGCTCAGCAATTACATGTCAGTTCTTTTAGAACCCTGGGATGACATTCATCCAAGCTTGTTGACTTGTGCTCATTGGACATTTAGGTGTTGTCACACCTTCTCTTCACTGGTTGATTTCAATTCCCTGTTAACTGTTGTTCTTTCATCCTTCTTAGTTAAAATTTTTTTTCTCCTTGGAAGAGAAAAGAAAAATAAGCTTTGCCTAACCCTGCTTTCTAAGTACACTTCCTTAGAAGCTCCTCTTTGATCTTCCTCTTGTCTCCAGCAAAGCTCCAAAAGCCCATTTTGTTGCCCTTAGCATCCATTGCCAAACTCAGCTCAGTCTGATCCTTAGTGTTCCTGACATCTTCTTACAGGTTAGGTTATTCTTCCCTGTCCTGGCTTCTGTCTTCTAATCAAATCTTTTTACAATCTGAATTGGTCAATGAGTTGCCAGTGGAGCCCCAGTGGTCTTTTTAGACAGCTCTCTCCTTTTTTCCTTCACATCAGAATCATTTCTGTTTGTGTCTTCACAGTTTTGTCTTTCAGAGTTTCCCATCCTTTCTACGCTGATTAGTTCACTGTGGAATTTTAAACAATGACATCTTTTCTCTTTGAAATTTACTCTCTCAAAATGTAGGATGTGCATAACATTGTTCCTGACTTTCTTTTCTTTGCTACCCTGAATTCTGAGTTGGAATAGTCCTTTCCACCTATGTATGCTCCCATCATTTTTATTTTGGCAACCAGTTCCTTCTCTTTGGTCAGAAAGAGGTCTAGGATAGCAGTTCCCCTTGTCAGTACCTCCACACTTTGAAGGATTATCGCTCAGTCAAGTCAACGAACGATTAGCTACTCTACTTTTGGCAGGAAGAGAGCTCCAGCAGATATATGGGTAACTAAAGCCCTCCATACTATATCATGTCTAAATTGTACATTGAGTACCTTTCTTCCTTCTTGGAAGACCTTAGAGCCAAACCCTGAATTGAATTAGTCCTCCCCAGGGCTCTGATATGGGGTTATAAAGAGCCTGATAATTTGAGAGCAAAAAAAAAAGAGCCTGATCATTCTCTTTAGAGGCCAGGATATCCT
This sequence comes from Notamacropus eugenii, assembly GCF_028372415.1. NCBI lineage: Eukaryota > Metazoa > Chordata > Mammalia > Diprotodontia > Macropodidae > Notamacropus > Notamacropus eugenii. The sequence goes on from NC_092876.1 coordinate 312,276,526, forward strand.
GGGACTTAATCAAGTCTGTGAATCTAGACCTAGAGTTCATGTAATTCAATAAATATTTATTAAGCACTTATTATGTGCCAGGCACTATGCCAAGTGCTGGAGATACAAATAAGAAAAAAAAAGATAATCTCTGCCCTCAAGGAGCTTATGATTTAACAGGGGAAGACACCATACGAAATGAAGCTAAGAGACATAGGGGGGGTACCTCCCATGTATGTGGAGTTCAAACCAAGTAGAGCTACAGATGGAAAGTGGAGAGTGAGCTAGAAAGTTCAAATGCCAGCCACCTGGAAAGGAAAGCTTTGGGAAGACTTTACAGCTCCATCCTCTAGCCCTCCAGTCAGAAGGGAGATAAGAAGGTGTTGAGTATCCAAAGCTGAGTTAATCAGCATGATGATGAGATTTCATGTGCTCCTGGGAAGGAGGATTGTATTCTGTGGAGCCCAAACCAAGCAAGAGATGCGTCAGGGGTCACTTCAGAGCAGCAGTTCTCTAACCTTTTTTTGTGTCAGACTCCTTTGGCAGTCTGATGGAGTCGATGCACCCCTTTTTTATAATAATGCTTTTAAATAAAATAAAATATATAGAGTTACAAAGGAAATTCATTATGCTGAATTCCAGTTATATGAAAAAGGTCACAGATTCTAAGTTAAAAACCCTGGCTATTGAGAGAGAAGACATTTACCCCAGGCCCTCTGAGCCCAGTGGTGGTTCTGTACACAGAGAGTAGAGGGGAAGAGGCTCCAAGCAGGCGAGGATTATTGCTCATTACTATCTTCTGGGTTAGAGAAGGAAAGAACTGAAGACCTTAAGGATGGTGTTGATGGTAGGAGCATCCAGAGAAAGGTAGATTTGGAAAGTAAACAGCTGATCAAGAAATCTGAGAATAGGATTTAAATGTGTAGACCATTCCTTAAAAATCTAGGAATGATGGACTTTGAGACAGGGATGGGACATGACTAATGAAGACTGGTAAACATCTTTTTGCCTGGAGTCTTGTGGATCTGATCAAGAGGGCTCTTAACTGAAAAGGAAGGGGGAAGGAGAGTCATTGAAGTATTTTTTTTTGAATGAACATAAAGGCCATAAAGAAATATGAACTTTGAAAGTTACATGCTGAATTTATTTTTTATTTAAAAAGAAAAGTCAGAGATTCAGTTTCATTTACAATCTTCTTTATCTGTTCCACTTTGAATATGAGAATGCTCATTTTATTGCTGTCAGAAATAATAATAATAGAAAATGGAGGGGGAGGTAGAGAATTGTTTGTATGTATTTTCCAAGCTAGAAATAAAGAAGACTTCACTAATCAGAACCTAACTACAGTTATACTCTCTCAGGAGTTTGATACTTAACAACATCAAAACATGAAACATTTCATAAGATTGTTGAATTGATGTTTTACTTTCAACTAGGCCTTGTACTATTTTCTTTTTGACAGGACTAACATTTCCCTGATGAAGCTTCTTTTCCCCCACCCACAACATGGGAAGAACCAGGCCTTTCCTCCTCCCCTAATCTTTAGGGATTAGTTTTCCCTAAAAGGAGACAAAGATGTCTTTGGGGCCCCATTGTCTTTGACTTCCTTGAAGTAGTTGCTTGATCACCTAAAAAATTCTGGCCCTGGGTTGTTGGGGTCCCTCAGACTTGGTAGATTTCTGAAGAACATGGGAGTCCCTCACTATATCCTCCTCTGATGACCAGATATCTTTCCATAAGGAGATGGGGGTGGGGTGGTACATTCAGAGAAGCTAAGTGCTGGTAGATATCCTTGCTGTGTTAGGGCAAAGTAAACCTCTTAACTATTCAAAGACTTGTAAGCTCCTCATTTCATCCCAACATCAAACCTGAACTAAGATGTGGTGTTAATGCTACCTCTAACATTCTTCAAGGCCCATTTTTCTGTCAAGTCAGGCCTGGGATTGGATGTCTCCCCCATTGGTGGCCATCTTCTCCTTCAAGAAGTGCTGAGGTAGCTTGGGTGGGGGGACACGCTTCCTGTAGTACAGTTGCCACTAACTAAAGGACCAGAAGTTCTCAGTCTATCTCACTCATAGGGTTGCCTCCCAGGCTGGAAATGTCCATCTCAGGATTGTCGTTTGGTTACCTATGTTTGGGAGAAGAAACATGAAGTAGAAGCATAGCCAGAGATCCAGGCTTAAGCTCATCCAAATGAGCCTGTGCTGTAGTTGTCATGTGTGAAAAATAGGGGGAGAGAGATGGTGAGGGAGAGAGAAACAGAGAGAGAGAGATAGAGAGAGACAGAGAGACAGAGACATACAGAGAGAGGGTGAGGGAGAGAGAGAGACAGAGAGAGAGAGAGAGAGAGAGAGAAGGTGAGGGAGAGAGAGACAGAGACAGAAAGAGAGAGAGGGTGAGGAGAGAGAGAGAGAGAGAGAGAGAGAGAGAGAGAGAGAGAGAGAGAGAGAGAGAGAGAGAGAGAAAGAGAGAGAGAAATATGAACCAGTTTACGGAAAGGAAAAGAAAGCCCAGACAATGGAGCCACTCCTTTTGAGATCTGAATGGGAACCATTCAGTGTTCAATCCTCTTTGACATACCATTGGCACAGCTCTCCCTTTTGCTACCTGGGGGTTGGTGGGGAAGGAGTCCTGCAGGAGTCAAGGAACCAGACAGTGTTTGTTGTATTATCCAAAAGCACCAGACCCTTGTATTCCTAGAAGTGGCCCAGGTCTGCTTTCCATAGGAAGTGCATTGGTCAGAACACACAACACCAGAAGGAACCAGAAGCCAGATTTGTCCCCATGTATACTCCATGACATAACCACTGTTATGGTAATATTACTTATCTTGTTGGGTCTAACTCAGATCTCCTGCTTTTCAGGAAGCCGACACCTTCCTATCCCTTTTCCCCTGCTTCCCCTGCTTATAAGAATAAGCATTCTTATTTATGTGCTGCCTTTAAGCCCAGTGATTGCAAGCAATTTAGAAATGTTGTCATTAATCCTCATGTGAGTAAATATTAAATCCCTATCATAGAAGGGGAAATCAAAGTAGTGGGAGGTTTTAAGTGGCTTACCTACAGTCACAGAGTTAAGTCAATGGCAGGGATGCTGATCACAATGATAAGAGCCTAGCTTTAGTGCTTTTGAGTTACAAGTTATTTATATATATATATTTTCACCTATCATTTACTAAGTACCTACTGTGTGTCAGGCACTGCACTAAGTGTTCTCTGGAAATGCAAAAAAAAGGAAAAAAAAATAACCCCTGCTCTCAAGGAACTCACAGTTTAAGGCATGGAGATAATTGCAAACTCCTGTGTACAAACAGGATTTGTACAGAGAGAATCAGAGATAATCTCAGGTGCTAAGATTAAGCAGTAGTGGGAAAGGCTTCTTGTAGAACACCAAACTTTAGCTGACACTTGAAGGAAGCCAGGGAGGTTGGGAGGCAGAGATGAGGAGGGAGAGCTGTCCAGGCAGGGATGGAGTGGGGTGGTGGGCAGAGAACCAGCCAGTGAAAATTCTATGAGTCAGGAGATGAGAATTGCGTGAGAAGCACTATAAGGAGGCCAATGCCACTGGGTCTTTTCCTATAGGGAAGACTGGAAAGGTAGCTAAGAAAAGGCTAGGTTATGAAAGACTTTAGAAGCCAAACAGATGATTTTATATTTGATCCTGGGAGCTATTAGGAGTCACTGGAGTTTACTGACAAGGAGGGTGGCATGGTCAGACTTGCGCTTCAGGAAGATGAACTTGACAGCTGAATGGAGGATAGAATTGAGTGTGAAGAGACTTGAGGCAGGGGGAAGGATCATTAGGCTTTTTCAATAGTGTAGGCTTGAAGTGATGAAAAACTGTGCCAGGGTGATGGCAATGTTAGAGGAGAGAAGAGGCATATACAAGAGCTATTATGACGGTGGAAATAACAGGATGTGGAAACTGATGGGGGGTGGTCTGTAAGAAAAAGGAGTCAAGGATGACAGTAGGTTGTAAGCCTGGGTGACTGGGAAGATAGTAGATCCCTCAACAGTAATAGGAAAGTCAGGAGGAGGGGAGGGTTTGGGGGGAATGATAACAAATTCCGTTTTGGACATGTTGAGTTTGAGATGTCTCTGGCAAGATGCCCAAAAGGCAGTTGGAGATGAGACTGAAGGTCAGGAGAGAGGTGAGGGCTGCACCAATAAATCTGACAATTATCTGCAAAGTAGTGATAATTGAAGCCATGGGAGCTGATGAGATCACCAAGTGAGATAATATAGAAGAAGAAGAGAAAAGGCCCAGAACAGAACCTTAGAGGACACTCACACCCTCAGTGAACGGGTATGAAGATACAGCAAAGGAGACTGAAAGGGAGGAGCACTGAGAGAGGGCAACGTCACAAAAACCCATAGTTTTATCTATGCCATAAATCTGAGGTTGTTTTAATTTGTATCTCTATTTTACAGACAAGGAAACTGAGTCTTAGAGAAACTTTATGATTTTTTCCAAGGTTGAAAAACTAGCAAGTGGTAGGGCTTTTAATTTCAGTGGTATTTTTGAGCCCTTATCTTATCTTGTGATTTTGTAGCACTTAGTCTCTTTATTTCTAAGGATGTTTAAAGGTAGTAACTATAGTGGAAGAGAAGAGGATAAATGCAACTCAACCTAACAGATGTTTATGAAGAGCCCACAGGGTGCAGAATATTATTTTAGGAACTAGGGAAGATACAAAGTGTAGGTAAAATATGAGTTTCTGCCCTCATGAATATTATTATCTAGTAAGAGATGAAAGATACAGATCATTGTAAGTTAATTAAAGTTAACGTATTATTAAGCGCCTTTTATATGCATGGAACTGTGCTTTACTGGGTACCCAAAAAGACACCTCCCTCCCAAATAAAACAGTAATCGCCCTGATAGAACTTATATGGGAGAGGAGATACAACAAATAAGCAAATATGTGTAATACTAAGTTATTTGAAGAATGAGAACAACTGAAAGTCAAAGAAGGCTTCACAAGGTGAAGGTAGCACTTGTGCTGAGTTTTAAAGGGGGACAGAGATTCTGAGTGGGGGGAATGAAGAAGTGCATTTCCAAAGTAAAGGATGGACTGTGTAAATGAATGGAGGTTGAAGATGGGGTACCAAGTTTGGGGAACGGTTGTCCAGTTTGGTTTGAATGTGGAGTTTGTGAAGGGGAATAGGATAATATAAGACTAGAAAGGTAGTTTAGAGCCAGATTGTGGATAGCCTTAAGTGGCAGACTGAGGAGATTCATCCCAGAGACAATGAGGAGCCATGGAATGTTTTTGAACAAGGCTGTGATGTGGTCAGACCTGTATCTGAGGAAGATAATTTTGGCAACTTCGTGGAGGATGTATTAGAGAGAAGACATTGGCAGCGGAGAGGTCACTGAGTGAACTAGAGCAGTGGCTTTATGATTGGAGAGGAAGGGACAGATGCTAGAGATGCTTTAGAAGAAGACTTGATAAGACTAGTCAACTGATTGGTTATAGGAATGGGAGAGAGTAACATCAAGGATGACTAAGTTTACAAACCTGGGTGGCTTGGAGGATGACATGCACTCAATAGAAATAGGGAAGTTTGGAGAAGGGGGTTGGTTTAGGGGAGATAATCATATCTAGGGCAGCTAGGTAGTACAGTGGATAGAACACAGGGCCTGGAGTCAGGAAGATTCGTCTTCCTGAGTTCAAATCCAGCCTGACACTTACTAACTATATGGCCCTGGGGAAGTCACTTAAACACTGTTTGTCTCAGTTTCCTCATCTGTAAAATAAGCTGGAGAAAGAAATGGCAAACTCTATCAGTGTCTCCGCCAAGAAGACCCCAAATTGAACCATTAAAGAGGTGGATGCAACTGACCAACAATAAATCAAATATCTACTTTGAACTTTGATTTTGAGATTTGTGACTCAGATTTTTGAGAAACTGATTGGGAAATCCAAGTGGAGATACCTACCGGACTACTACCATGTGCAAATGCAGCATAAAAGAGATATTAGGGCTGTATATATAGATTTGGATATAGATAATTGTGTAGAAACAAATGATCTTATAGGATCAGATAAAATAACCAAAGGTGAGTATGTGGAGAGAGAAAAGAAGATAGTCAAGGACAGAGCCACGGGAGACATTCCTGCCACGGGGAAAACAAATGAACAATGATCCAGGAAAGGATATTGAGGAACAAAAAGATGGGAAGAGAGACAGGAGAAAGCATTATCCCAGAGGCCAAGGAAGGAGGATGGTCAACAGTATCAAAAACTACAAAGAGATTCAAGCGAATAAAGATTGAAAAGGGGTGAGTATCTGAGACTAGTAAATTTGGAAAGAAATTTCAGTCCCAGTCAGGTCTCATGGAGTTGTGGAGGGAGGAGAGGAAGTGAAAGCAGATAATTGATTTCTTTTCTAGGAGTTTGGCAGTGAAAGTGGAAGTAGTTTGAGGGTATAGCAGGGTCATGTGAAATTTTCCTTAAGGAAAAGTAGATCTGAGAAAGGTGATAGGCATTAGGAGAGGAGTCAATAGGCTCGGAAACACTAGAAGATGAGACAGAGGAAAGCTGGGTTCAAGGGCACAAGTAGTGGAAGGGCTGACATTGGTAAGAAGACTGGAATAAAAGAGAAGAAAATGGGTGAAGACAATAAATAATAGCTCACATGGATATAATGCTTTAAGTCCTCATAAGTGGTACCAATGTAGCTTACAACTCTTACAAAAATTAGGATTGTAGGATCTTAGATTGAGAGCTGGAAGGTAACAAGAATTTGTTAAGCACCTACTATGTTGCAGGCACTGGGCTAAAGCACTTGAAGGGCCATTGAGTTCCACTTGCTCATTTTACAAATGAGGAAACTGAGGCCCAGAGATTTTTTTTTTTTTTAGCTTACTTATCAATGGTGACACAGAGAGAATTTGAACCCACATTTCCCTGCCTCCAAGACTAGTGTCCTCTCCACCATGCCATGCTGCTGCTCATGGATAAATCCTGAGTGGTTTTCTCAAGCGTGTAGAACTCAAATAATTTACCCACATTTGCACTGCTAATAAGAATCAGAGGTAGGACTTGAGTTCGTCTTCATTAATTCAAGCCTAGCACTATATGCAATATACCAGGTTGCCTTTGGTTCCAATATTGCTACCTCTGTTTTAATAATAAGAGTAATAAAAGGTGGCATTTATTTAGCTCTTTATGGTTTGCAAAGTACTTTACAAACATTATTTCATTTTATCCATACAAAGAAGTAGGTGCTATTATTATCCCCATTTTACAAATGAGGAAACTGAAGTCAAGATTGTTACACAAACAGGTAATCAGAAAGTAACTGAGGCTAAATTTGAACTCAAGTCTTTGTGACTCCAGGTCCATTGCTCTACCTATTGTACCATTTTAAAATACCTCCATTTTAAAATTAAATCCCTTCATTTTACAGATGAGAAGACTAAAGGCCTGAGAAGTTAATTGGCTTGCCCATGATCACATAGAAAATGTATGACGCTCGATTTCAACACCGGTCTCCTGATTCCAAGTCCAATGCTCTGTCCATTTAGCCATACTACTCTGTAGACAGAGAGGAATTATGGGGAGTGAAGTTGGGATGAAGATGGCAGATGGTCCCAATTATTTTTCAGTAATGAGTAGGGAAAAATACCTGCTAAAAGCAACAGGGTGGGGATGGTATTGGTTGTCTATAAGGAAGAAGAAGCTTCCTACAATGACATGATAAAATGTAGTATTATAGAGAGTCAATCAAAGAGAAATGGAAGGATTGTCATGTAGCAGTGAGGGCCCAGTTAAAATTAGATAACATCTCAGAAGCATGGTTGTGGGATATCTTCTGCATTTAGTGACATGTGAATAGGAGAGGAGAAGACAGATGCTAAGTGTGATTCAAGGTTGAAGACTGGAAGAACATGAATGGTTAGAAGTACAAGAAGGCAAGGGAATCAAGGGTGGAGGATAATATAATGGTTGAATTGGTTAAATATAGAATAGAACTAGGGCTAGAACAGGATTGATGCACTGTGAAAATGGAGTAATGAAGGGATTGAGAGCAGATTAGGTTTAGGGAGAGATAGAAGAGAGGGAGATTAATATCAGAGAAGTGGAATTTTGGTGTTCAAAATTATGGAGTATGCTAGATTTCAGTTTTTGGGTGGTGAAAATAAAGAGTACATTTTTCTCCATACAAGTTTATCATCTCCCTAAAATCTATCCCTATTCCCCCAAATTAAAAAGGTCTTCATTTTTAGACAAGAAAATTGGGTCCAAAGAGACAAAATGAGTTACCTATATGGTTATATAGGTAAGAAGTTGTTGTCAGAGGTTGAATTTGAACCTACCTCCTCTGATTGTATTTTACCATGTCCTGGTTCCTTGTTGATTTTGAAATTCTTTGCAATCTGTCATCTGATAGAGTCCCAAGTCTACCTCGAGGCTAGGAGAGACTTTGGCTTATTGCAGGGTAGGCTGAATGGGCTTCAAAAGCTTCTAATCTGTGTGACCTTGTGCAAGTCACTTAACCCAAAATACCTCCCCCCCAAAACAAAAATCTTCCAGTGAGTTTAATTTATTCAAGCGACTTACGTCTTTTTTATATGCTGTTAGCAGGTCAGAGGTCTGGTGAATGAAAAAAAATTGAAACAAGAAACACACCCCTGGGCTCCCTCTGCCATTGGGACCCATAAAATGGTCACTTCCACTCCCTCTTTCACTGCAAGTCCATCAAGTCTCTCCTTCCTCACTGCCTTCCATTTCCTTCTGAAGTTTTTGTTGTTCAGGCATTTTTTCAGTCATATTCAACTCTTTTTGGTGCCATTTGGGGTTTTCTTGGCAAAGATACTGGAGTGGTTTGCCATTTCCTTCTCCAGCTCATTTTACAGAGGAAGAAATTGAGGCCAACAGGGTTAAATAACTTGCCCAGAGTCATACAGCGAGTGTCTGAGGCCAGATTTGAACTCAGGAAGATGAGTGTTTCTAACTCCAGCCTCAGCGCTCTCTCCAATGCACTAACTGCCCTTTCGATTAAAAGCTTGTCACAGTTCAAAGGCAGCACCAGGGACCAGGGCTTTCTCTCCCAACACCAGCTTCCTCTAGCCACTTCAAGCTTTTGTTTCCCCTTGGCTTGCTGGGGAAGGGCATCCTGTTCCCCACCCTAGACACCCAATTAAACTGGAATAAGAGAACTGTTCACCTTAGGTCAGCCTTTTTGTTCCTCTGGGCAAAGAGTCTCACTGATAATGCAACGAAAGGATATGTTATGGGAGGGCATTGTCATCTCCTGAGTTCAGTCTCATACAGTGAGAAATGTTCCTTTAACAGCCTATTATGGATCAACCATGAATTTATCTAAACCTTTCTTGAACCTATTTATGTTTCATTAAACTCTTTTATTGATCATTTTAATTTCTTCTTCTCCAGTTTACTACAGACCTTGATTTTATACACCCTATAGCTGCTGACTCCCTGTTCCAACACTGCAGCGAGGTAGGTAAAATTGAAGTGAGGTTTGTCTCCAGCTGCCCTTGTCACCCCAGGAGCATCCCAGTTTCCTTTCTGTGTTCCATTGTCCTCCTAACCAGGCAGCTAGTCTTCTCCTGCTGCCTGGAGGAAAGGGATCAGAAAAACTCATTTGTTCTCTGAGGGTGAGAACTCTGGATATGGGAGCATAGCATTGGGGTCTGACTCTTAACTCTGTTAATTCTTGCCTGTGTGACCTTAGGCAAGTCACTTCACCTTCTCCTCGGTAAAATCAGGGCAGTGAATCAGAAGACTTTTAAGGTCTTTTCCAATTCTAAATTAGTGAGCTCATGGCTTTACCTCTAATTCTTTCTCAGAGGAATTTGCATTTCTTTGAGGGCCAAGCTTGGTTACTATTTACTTTCTTTACTAGGTTTGGCTTCAAATGGTTTTTGACTGTTTAAAAAAATTGAATCTATTCTTAATTAAAAGAAAATTTGCTTTTAAGTGGTAGCTACCATTGTTATTAGTAATAATAGTATCTATATAGTGCTTTAAGATTTGCAAAGCACTTTACAAGTATTATCTCCTTTTAAAAACAGTTCTGAGAGGTTCTGCCGTTATTATTCCCATTACACAGATGAAGAAACAGAACTCACAGGGTCACAGAGCTAGTAAGTATCTGAGGTTAAATTTGAACTCGTCTTTTTGACTCCAACTCCAGCACTCTCTCCTGCACTGTTTAGTTTTTGCTTTTTATTACTGAGGATAATAAAAAATGGACCATTGGCTCAAATTATCATTGGACTAATCAAAGCAAAACTACAGTAATAACAATAACTCACATAACAATAACAATCGTTAACATTTATTTGGTGCTTACAAAATGCCAGGCACTTTACACATACATTTCATTTGATTTTCACAACCACCCTGGGAGGTTGTTGTTGTGTTTGTCCTTCGTTCTGAAGAGAACCATGACATCAAGATGATGACATGACTTGCAGTTGACTTTGTTTTGAGTGAGGGAGGGCTGTGCAAGGTCACCAACCTCACTGCTCCTCCAGAGCTGTCTGGGTCCAGTGGCCTGATGAATATTCATCAGGCCAACTGGCGATGGCCCAGGATGCAATGGGAGGCCCTGACCCTTTCAGGCTAAGGTCTTATCACATTCTCACTTTGAGTGAGATACATCCATTCAATGAATAGGCTTCTTTAAGTAGTTCCTCAAGGGATGGCCCCTTTAATAAAAAAAAAAAAATCAAACTGGGCAGGGAAAACCCTCATGGTTCCTGGGTCAAAGAGAAACAATTACTATTTAGTAATTACAATTACTCTGTGCTACCAGTGGGGAGTTACTTCAGTCCCCACTTACCCCACCCACCCTCCACCCTGGGAGGTAGGTGCTTTTTTATCCCCATTTTACCGATGGGGAAACACAGGCAAGCAGAGTTTAAATGTCTTGCCCAAGGTCACACAGCTAATAAGTATCAGAGGCTGAATTTGAACTCAGGATTTCCTGACTCTGCACTCTTCTCCCCACTGGGCTTTTAAAGTTTACAAAGCACCATAGATATGTTAATGCAGTAAGTCCTTACTTACTTGGAGGTTTTTTAAAAGTAATTTCAGCTATGTTGAATACAGAAAAAAAAAAACCTAGGAAGCAAAAAACCCCCAGAAATCCTCTAAGCAGCCAAAAATAGATGTCCCAGAGCTCATGTACTTTATTTGGTGGTAAAGAAGTCCTCACTTAGAGTCCATTTGCTCTTCTTTTACATATAATTTTAACTAGTCAATTTATATAGATTCCTAGCATACAGAGGATTACAAACAGGAAACAGGAGACTGCCTTATTAGAGGAAGGAATGTTGCCAGCCTACCAACTGTGATCCTAAATGTAGGATGAAGAAGTTGGAGATGAATTTAGCTAGATATAGGAGCTTGCTTCCTTCATGAAGTCTTCTTTGAGGACACCAGCAGAGTTCAGCTCTCCTCATTGATGCCTTACAGGATTTTGTGCCTCCATCACATAGTTAAACACCATCACATGGTGTTTAACTGGTGCTTATTGGTAAGCTAGCCTGTATTCTCTTATCTCCATGGATGATGAGGAGCCACACATTTTTCTAAAGCCTTTTTCTTTGACTTCCCCCTCCTCTACTCAGTAAGAAATACTTAAGAAATAACATTTATTTCCAAGGAGTAGCTATGGGTACCATTCTGGCTTCTAACTCTGTGGGTGATATTTCCAAGGTTGCATTTCTATCTGCAGCTGAGAGAAGGCATGTAGCATGAATCTTTCAACACCTTTGCCTCTTACCCACTTCCCAAAAAAGAAAAGAAGAAAAAGAGAAAATAAAATCCAAATTCTAAAGTGCAAGTACCAAGTGACCTCAGCCCCAAATTTTCTTATTAACAGACATTAGGTAAAATGTCTCCTTATATAATAAACTAGTAGAAATATTCATTCCAGTTCAATCCCATTCAACTCAGTTCAATTGAATTCAACATTTGTTGAGTGTCTATTAAGTGTGAGGCATTTAGTAGTTAATAATGAGGAGATACAATGATAAACAAAAATGAAATACTGATAGATTTTAGAATTGGGTGGGACCTTAGAGGCCAGCAAATCTAACCCCTTCATTTTACAGCTAAGCCATTTTTGGGTTTTGATTTTTAACAATTTTTATTATTTGGGGCTCACAGCCATTCCTCCTGCAACTTTTGGTTAACTAAAAGTTGTGTTCCTTAAATAAGAAGTCAGAGGAAGAATCTCCACTGTCCCAGACTCTTTGTTCACATATAAATCTTCCTCTTCAGTCTATTTGTGAACCTTCTAAATGTAGTTTAATTTGTAACCTGTCTTACTTTACCTATAAAATCTGCTTGACTAGGTTAGTTTGTGTATGAGATTATGACTCAGTTTAACTAAGTTTATTTAACTTTTATGACATTGAAGAAAGCATAGGGTCATGGACCTATTTTTTCTTTAACTTTTATGGTTTAAGAGGAATGTACAATATGCAAAAGAATTATTTCTGTCATTCTGACATAATTTTGCCTGTAAGAGGCTTTGTTAGAATCCTTATGATTGTTCAGGTTTATGGCTTTTTCTTGAGACTTGAACCCATGCTTGAGCACATAAAACTTAGGTTTTTACCTCCACAATTTCTTTATTTTGGCAGCAGCTGATTACCACATGAACTCAGGACGTACTTCTCCCATAACAAAATCAAGGCCCAGAAAGGTTAAACGTCTTGCTCAGAGGCACACAGCTATTAAGTGTCTGAAAAGTTATTTGAAATTATGTCTGTGATTCTGAGGCTAGTACTCATTCACTATTTTTGAGCTTTGCATTCTTCTTGGTGAGATACAAAATATACACAAGTAAGTAATTACAAAGTCATTCTAGGAAGGTAGTGTGCTTACAAAAAGGAAGGTCAGCAAAGTCTCTGAGCTGATCCTTGATCAAAACTGGAGATTCTACGAGGCAAAGGTGAGAAAGAGTTGTGTTCTAGGCTATGAGGGAAAGTCATGGAGGCAGGAGATGGCATGTTGAGCTCCAGATTAGTTTGGCTGGAATGCAGAGAGCATGAAAGGGTTTAATAAGAAATGTTTATAAAGGTAGGTTGGGTCCAGGTGATGAAAGGCTTTAAATGCCTGGCTAAGGAGTTTGCATTTTATTCTAGAAACAAGAAGAAGCCACTAGAGATTTTTGAGTCACAAAGTGACCAAGTCACATTTGTATTTTAAGAGTGTTGATTTGACATCTTTAGAGATGGGAAAGACAGGGAAGCCAGGGAAGACAATATTGGGATTGCAACCGTCCAGATGAGAGGTAATTAAGGCCTAAACTGGGGTATTAGTGATGGTGTGAGAATAGGCAGAAGGGACATATGGAGGTAAAACTTGTATCCTGTTTGGATGTAAGCAGTGAGTGAGAGGGGAGAGTAAGGACGGTTTCTGGAGTAACTGGAAGGATGGTTGTGATCTCAATAGAAATAGGGAATTCTGGAAGAAGGGTGGGGTTTGAGGGAAAGAATTTTTATTTGCAACTTGTTGAGTTTGAGATGGGAGAGGTAGAGGGATGTAGTGAGGAGCCACACATGGAACAGAAAACTGCTAGTATTACTTTCAATGGAGATCTTCAAAGGAGCATCTTTCAGATTTGCTCCGTTCTAGGCCAGGTTCAGCGACTGAGGCTCAGAGTTAGCTTAATGGTTCATAGAAGTTGACTGAATCATAAAGATCTGAAGCCTAGTACAGAGGCTGAGAAAGGAAGCTGGGCTGCCGGAGAGCTAGGCCAAACCACAGTGGAGGTGTGGGCCACCACTCCCTCCCTTTTCCACTCCATCGATCTCCTTAGGAAACTGCCAACTGCTTCTGATTTCAGAAAGGCAGCAGCTGGAGGGGGGTGGTGGTGGTGGGCAAGGTGAGTGGCTAGAGCTGAAGGTCAGAAGCAGGAAGGAAACTGGGCAATAAAAATATAACCCCCTTCTCAGGTTCACTAAGTAGAACAATAATAATATTATATGGTGGCCTGCTCGGAGGGGCATGGATTTCAGAGAGATCACCATAAATGAGAACAACTTCATTATCTCAGTCTCTCTGGGGATAAGTAACAGCCTATTCACATTTCCCTTCAGGGGCTTGCTCCAGGCTGCCGGGAAATATTTATGGGTCTGAGAGCTCAGCTGGGTTTTTCTCTCTAAGTTAGCTGGGGGAAAGGGGGTGGGGCAGAGGAACCACTGAGATCATGCATTGTTAAAACTGGAAGGTATTTCAGGGAGTGCCTAGCATGGTGCTTGGACACAGCAGGTCCTTAATAATAGAAACCCCTTGGTCTAGCTTTTAAAACCCTTTACAACCTGGGCCCAACCTACCTTTCCAGCCTCATTGGACATGACACCCCCTCCAGAACTTTGATCCAGTCATACTTTCTCAGTATTCCTCCCTCAGGATATTCATCTCCTGGTCTTCTAGTGTTCTGTGCCTCTTAGGTGGCCATCAACAACCATGTCTGTGAAGGAGAAATAAAATAGAACAAATTATTTAAGGACACATTAAAGCAGATGGTCTCATCCATTGTTGGAAAAGCTATTTGTTATCCTTGGATGAGAGACATTGCAGCTTTGTCTACATGGTTACTGCTGTCATAGATCAACTGAACTTTAACAATTGCAAAAGTATTTGGTGGTACAATGGATAGAGTGCTTGACCTGGAGTGAGGAAAACTATATCTTCCTGTGTTCAAATCTGACCTCAGACACTTACTAGCTGTGTGACCCTGGGCAAGTCACTTAACCCTGATGGCCTTAGTTTCCTCATCTGTAAAATGAGCTGGAAAAAGAAATGGTAAACACTCCAGTATTTCTTAAGAAAGCCACAAATAGGGTCATATAGAGTCAGACATGACTGAAATGACACAACAATATCATGTCATCTCCTTTTCTTTCCTGCACTTGAACAGGGAATATTTTTTCATTCTGATAACAAACTGCTAGCTTGTATAGCAAATATTCCCCTTGGAACTCCCTGCCGCTTTCTTTTCTTTCCTTTTCTTTCAGGGACTTCTCCTTTCTCTACCTCTTTCTTGGTGAAAAAACATTACTTATCTGTTCTCTATTCCTATAGAATGCTGCTATAAGGTAAGTGAACCTGAAAAGTTATAAAAACCAAATCTGTACCCTGGGAAGCTGGAGCTGCATCATAGCAGTGAGCAGTCTTTCTTGGCATGCTAATAAATCATTTTCCTTTTAGCTTGGATCCTCAGATTATTTGACCCCCTGTCAGCAGATCTGGTAGGTATGGGAAATTCTCCATAGCTCTCCAGGAACCCACAAAGAAAAATGCCCAATATCAAAAATTCATTCCCTCCTTACTTTTGCCTCACAGTCCCTCTCTTCCTATAAGAGTCAGCTCAGGCCCCATCCCCTGCATGGACACTTTTCTGAAACTCCCAGCTTGTTTGTGCCTTCCTTCCCATACTGCCTGTATATATACACACATATTATTCATTAACTTTTTATTTAGCTGGTTCTTGTATCATAGTCTTTCCATCTCAATTCCTGTCCTCATATAAGGTGATTTCCACATATGTATTGACACTCAAACACTCTAATCTCTTTGTTCTTCAATTTACTCATTTCCTATGACTCACCCACAGCCCTACAGCTGCACATAGAGATGACCATATCCTGAATCTTGCCATCATGCCAAAAGTGTTCCGCTTCTCACGCATTCTGACATTCTCTTAACTCATTGCAATTGGTTGCTATTCTATCTATCCCTCTGCCTTATATCCCCTAACCATATTCTTTGTCCTTACTGTGACCTCCAATCCCTGCACAACCCCCTCAGTTATTTCCCAAGCCATTTTCCTCCATTCTCTATCATGACTCCTTGATGAACCAGTTCAGTTTTATATTGTCTGCTGCTCTTGAATCCCTTTGACCCTTATCTAATTACCATTTTTCCCTAGAAGCCTTAAATTTATAACACTCTTACCATCCAATGTTGTGTATATGGCCACTGAGGACAAAGTGAGGCTGGTGACTTTGCACAGCCCTGCCTCACTTAAATCCAATTCACTTGCATGTCATGGCATCACCTCCATGATGTCATGGTCCTCTTCAAGAATGAAGGACCAGCAACTGCAACAACAACATCCCTCATGTGCTGCTGAAAGAAGCTGAAACCATGTTGACTGTGCCTGCTGCACTTGTGCTATGCAGCATTGGGTCCTTGTGACAGTAAGGCAATCCTTTTATCCCTCCCTAATCAATTCACTATCCCATTCATTACGTAGACTTTTACTAAAGTTCCTGTGACTCCTTCTCCTCTCACTCTTCTCCTCCTTCCTTGCCTCATATTTCACTGAAAAAATCAAGGACATTTGTTGAGAACTCTGTCTTATCCCCATATCTTCATCTCATATGACTTAGGTGCCTTTCACCCCATCTCACATGAAAAGGTAGCCCTTCTTTTAGCCAAAGGTAATCTACCTATTTGCATTAGGTGATTCCATCCTATCCTATCTTCTCTAGCACATTGTCCCCTCTAGTATCCCCACTCTAAATTATCCTCACACCACAGGCTACTTCTTTACTATCTACAAGCACACTCATGTCTCTCCTATCCTCAAAAAACCCTCACTTGATCCGTCTTTGCCTGATAGCAATCATCTTATAACTGTCCTCCATTTCATGGCTAAACTCTTTGAGGAGGCCATCTACAATCAATGCCTCCATTTCCTTTCTTCTCCTTCTTTTTAACTCCCTATAACTTGACTTCCAGTCTCATCTTTCCACTGGAACTGCTCTTTCCAAAGTTACCAGGGATCTCTTAATTGCCAGATCTCAGGACCTTTTCTAAATGGTCATCCTTCTTGACCTCTTTGCAGTTTTGACACTGATGATTACCATCTTCTCTTTGATATTCTTTTCTCCCTAGGATTTTGTGCTTTTTCTCCCACATGACCGTCCATTTTCTGACTCTCAGATATCCCCTATTCCTAGAACTTGGGTTTCCTCGGCTTCCTTCAAGCTTCCACTAAAGTCCTACCTTCTATAGGAAACCTTTCCTGGTCCTCCTTAGTCTCAGTACTTTCCTTCTGAGATCATCTCCAATTTACCCTGTACATATGCTGTTTGTACATTGTCACCTTAGACAGTGAACTCCTTGAGGACTGGGATGTTTCACCTTTCTCTTATAGTCGCAGCACGTAAGTGCTCATTGACTAGATGTCAATGTGTATATTATAATATACTGGTTGTGTCCCCCAGTAAAATATAATTTTATCTCCAAAGTAGTGATAGTTATGTTGCTTATATATTCCCCAAGGACATAGGCTGGTGCCTCTTACTTGGTAGGTGATTAATAAATTCTTGTTTATAGAATGAATCACTTAAGTCTGACATTCTCTTTTTTAGAAAGGGGAAGGCACAGGCTCTGAGGGATTAATTGACTTGCCCAAGGTCACAGAGCCACCAGAACTAGTGTTTGAACTCCGCCCCTCTTGTAGGTGGTGAGATGTATAGAGCACTGGGCCTGGAGTCCTCTTCCTGAGTTCAAATCCAGCCTGAGACACTTAGTAGCTGTTTGACCTGGGTAAGTCATTTAACCCTGTTTGCCTCAGTTTCCTCATTGGTAAAAATGCGCTGCAAAAGGAAATGGCAAGTCACGCCAGTATTTTTGCCAAGAAAACCCTAAACAGGGTCATGGAGAATCAGACATGACTGAAAGCCAACAATAACAACATACTTCTGACTCTTAATTCAATCTTCTTCTCCTATGCCCAACACACTTGGGCCAGACTCTTAAATCAACATCACATTTGCCTGTGAGACTATTAGAATTCCACTCTTGATTTCTTTTCAGGCATGGATGACTTGTATAGGGGATCAGCTCCAGGATGCACCAAACTACTCCAACCTTGAAATTCTCTGAACCTGCAAAGGTAGAAAGGATAAAGCTGAGCAAGGTCTCTTGGGTTTGGATCTTAGACTCATGGAACTATAGTGAAACAGTGCACCTCACTGTCTCAGTGTCCCAGCAAGGAAAATAGAAATTGTGATACATGCCACCATGGCTAGTTTTAAATGCAGGTGGACAATGTACCATGTTCCGAACCTTCCTTCTCCCTTCACAACTTACCTGTTCTGTGTCCTATTTCTTTAGTCATCTCACTGCTAAGGTTAATCTGATTAAAGTTATATTTCTGAGTTGTTAGTAACCAACAGCAACTTAATGTGTTACCCCAGATAACAGTTGTATTATCTGGGGATATAGAGGGAGCTTTCTAAATTTCCTGAAATTAAACCCATGAATAGCTGGCTATCTACTCCACTTAGAAATAGGACCATCCCTTGGTAAAGAAAAGGGTAGGGAGGAGGATGGGATGTGAGGTAACTGGAAGGTGACTCATTTAAGAGACAATACTCTGTAGGATGCATGTCCATGGCATGATCCCTGGAAAGACTTGGGGGATTTAGTTGAGGGATTTTAAAAAAAACCTAATGCAGTCTTCAGTTGTATTAAAGTAGGGAATTTGGCCAACATTTCAGAAAAGGTCCTTTTCCTTAATCACAAAAAGAAATGGGTCTCTGAGTAGAGAGAGTCCAGCTCCCACTCTAAATACCCTCTTCTTGCTTGTCCAAATCTTACTCAGCCTTTAAGGCCCAGGGCTGTTATGAGAATCAAATAAAAGACATCTCAGTTCTACTAAGAATCAATCAACAAATATTTGTTAAAATTTAGGAGGGATCAATGTGAAATCTTGGATTTAAGTTTTAAAAAACCCCATACAAATATAGAATTAGGGGAGATCAGGCTTGACAACATTAATGTGAAAAATGATCCAGTGGTTATGGAAATTTAATGTGAGACAGAGAGGCAGCCTGGCAGAATGGGTAGAATGTTGGTCTTAGTGTCAGGAAGATCTGGATTCAAGTCTTTTCTCTGATACATATTGGTTATATGGTCCTAGGTAAGGGACTTAACCTCTCAATGATCTAGGCAACCCTCTAAGGCTCCAGGGAGCTGATTTGTGCTGGTAGGAGTTACTTCACCTGGAAGGTCCCCTATATCAGTGAAATCATGGGTCAACCTTCCCTCCTCTCACCCAAGGATTTTTTTTTTTTAGATAATCAGGGTTAAGTGACTAGCCCAGGGTCACACAGCTAGTCTGAAGTGGGATTTGAGCTCAGGTTCTCCTGATCCAGGGCTGGTGCTCTATCCACTATACCACCTAGCTACTCCTCTTCTGACAAATTAATATGAACCAACAGGGTAATACTGTTAAGAAAACAAGCTAACATAATCTTTTTTTTCTTATACTAGATTTTTTATTCCATTGATGAGAAAACTTCCAGTGAGAAAATATTTTCTACCTCTAGGTTAGCACCTATTTTGTAACTTCTAGCCTTAGAAAATTGCCTGAGACTGTGAGAGGTTAAAGGACTTGCCCAGAGTCGCATTGACAAGTATGTGAAAAAAGTGGATCTTGAGAGGTCCTTCAAGAACTGGTTCTCAGAAGTAGCCAGGTGACACAGCAGATGGAGGGCTGGGCCTGGAGTCAGGAAAAACTTAGTTCAGACGTTTACTAGCTGTGTGACCCTGGGCAAGTCACTTCACTTCTGCCTGCCTCATTTTATTTAACTATGAAATGGGGATAATAATAGCTTCTACCGCCCAGGGTTGTTATGAAGAACAGATGAGATAGTACTTGTAAAGCACTTAGCATAGTACATGGCACTTAATAAATTCTTGTTTCCTCCCTTCTATAAACTATATGCTACTTCTCAACACAGTCTCATACCAGATTAATAGTAAAAATAATAGATCCCATTTATATAGCACTATATAGGGAGAATAATAATAAAATAATAAAAAATATCTTTTTTTGATCCTCAAAACAATCCTATGAAGTAGGTGCTATGGGTGTTACTCCCAGGATTTTACAGACAAGGAAACTAAGGGTCAGTGAGGTCAAGTGACTTACTTAGGGTCACGCAATTAGAAAGTGTTAGAGTCAGAATTCAAACCCAGGACTTTGTGACTCCAAGTCCAGCAATTCTCCTATGCTTCTAGTCTACCAGTGCAATGTATCAGATTGCTGGGTAGTAAAGGATTAAAGCACCATTACCCAAAACATCTGGGCAGCTACCTAGGTGGAGTGCTGGACCTGAAGGCAGGAAGATTCACCTTCTTGAGTTCAAATCTGGCTTGACACTTACTAGCTGTATGACCCTGGGCAAGTCACTTAACCCTGTTTTCCTCAGTTTCCTTATCTGTAAAATGAGCTGGAGAAGGAAATGGCAAACCACTCCAGGATATTTGCCAAGAAAACCCCAAATGGGGTCATAGAGAGTTGGATACGACATAACAGCAACAAACCCATGGCACTACATTTCACTGAGATTTAGACAGTGTTCTTTAGTATTGAGGATGGAGAGGATTCTTAGAGATCACAAGGATTTAACAGAGGGAGACCCTGAAGCATAGAGAATTTAAATGCTTAGCTCAAATTCCCACAGTAGGTTACTGGCAGAAGTGAAACTAGAACCCAGGGCCCCTGATCCCAAATCAGCATAATACCACAGCTGTATAGCACACAGTAAAAGATGGACAATTTTTTAATTCTTCCAGAATGAAGCAGCTACTAAGATACATGTATGTCTTTCTTTTTTTGTATGAGTTCCCTGTTACTTTATTTTTACTTTTCATGTTTTCTTGTCATAATGACTCCCTCCACAACATGCCCCACTCACTCCCCACCCCACCCCCAAAAAAGAAAAAAGCTTCCTTTGTAATAGTTAGGCAAATCAAGTCTATACACTGTCCACACTTGAAAACGTATTTCCCATTCCATACTTCTAGTTTCCCATTAGAGGTGAGAGAAGCATATTTAATCTTTAGTCCTTTGAAGTCATGATTGGTTAGTGCACTGATCAGAGTTCTGAAATCTTTCAATGTTCTTTCCCTTTACATTGTTGTGTGCATGTAAGTTGTTCCCTCTGTTTCACATACATTATTTGTATCAGTTCATAGAAATCTTAAATTTCTCTGGTCTTCAGTTTTGTGATTTCTTAAGCCACAATCATAGTCCATCATATTTGTTGTGTACTGCAGTTTTTTCAGCAGTTCCCTTATTGATGGACACCCACTTTCCTTCCAGTTTTTTGCCATTACAAGAACTATTACTATAAATATTTTTGTATGTACTAGACTAATCCCTCTGTTTTTGACTACAATGGGGGTGGGGAGAAGTATACATCTGAAAGTGGCTTCTTAGGGCCAAAGGATATGCTCAGTTTAGTGTATGCATAGTTTCTAGCACAAGGGGCAGCTAGGTGGTACAGTGGATAGGACTCCTCCAGTGCAGGAGTCAGGAGGACCTGAGTTCAAATCTCACCTCAGACACTTGACACTCGGTAGCTGTGTGACCTTGGGCAAGTCACTTAACCCCAATTGCCTCATCTTGGGTCATCTCCAGGCATCCTGATGAATATCTGGTTACTGGACTCAGAGGGCTCTGGAGGAGAAGTGAGGCTGGTGACCTGCACAGCCCTCCCTCACTCAGAACAAAGTCAAGTGCAAGTTATGTCATCATTTTTCTGATGGCTTGGTCTTCTTCGGCAATGAAGGACGAACACACACACATAGTTTCTAGTACAGACAAATTTCTCCAGAAGAAAAGAGGTAAAAGTAATAAGGAACAGGTTATTTATCAGTCAGGGAAACAGGAAAATTAATAGGAAGACTTGGAGTCTATGGCAGGACAGGCATCTGGTACAATGGTATTGTAAGATGAACTTGGGCAAGCAAAAGTCCTGAGGTTCCTTGAATTTTCTTTCACATAAGGAATAGGATTAGCAGGCTGGTAGTGGTGAGAAGACCCTCATGTTCTCTTTGCTGTAATTAGAGGACAGAAAATGTAGAAATGACCCCGGTGTGATTTCAGCCCAATAAATACATTGCTGTTGCACTCAGCCTGGTGTCTGTCCCTGGTCCATCTGTAGTAGGGTAGATTACAACTATCCCCCCTGACATTGAGAGACTGTAATCTTGTCATGCAAGCACTGCCTTGACTAAAGTGTTAGAATAGCCTGGAAAGGAGAAGGCTGGAGAGTGGCTAAGTAGCAGTTTTCAAATCCATGAAAGGCGTTTCCAAGAGCTTAGATTTAGAGCTGGAAGGGACCTTTGAGATTATTCAGTTCAACTGTCAATTGACATATGAGGAAACTGAGACCCAGAGAGAGTAAATGACTTGTCCAAGGTCATACAACTGGTAAGTATCTGGGGCAGGATTCAAACTCAGGTCTTCTGGACACGAAGACCGGTGCTCCAACCGTACTCTACCTAGTTAGTTGCCTTTCCTAGAGCCCATGGGTAGTCCCCACCCTTTCATCCCTACTGCTTGTTCATTTATTACATAAGAAAAAGGAAATGGACTTTAATGAAACTAGGATTTAGGGTAGTCCTAGAGAAGGAATTCCTAATTTTGAAGGAAGTGACTAAATTCCTGCTTGAAGAGTCTATAAATGTAGGTGCAGCTCGGCTGGTTTAAGAGTGGTGGTTTTGTTAGAGGCGGGGATGGATTAAATGAGTTTTTGTGGCACTTTCTGTCCTAGGTGCCCTCTTACTCCTTTCCCCCCCTCCCCTTCCTCCTTCTCCTTTTCTTCTCTGTCATCAGTTCCCTCTTTTTCTATTACTCTTGTCCCTTTACCCTCCCTCCTTTTCTACCTCCCTCTTTCCAGGCCTTCTCTTCATCCTTCCCTCTCTCCCTCTCATGTGCCTTTTATGATTAATTGTCTAAACTTAGAGGCTCTCCCTTCCCCCTCTTCCTTTATTGGCTGACTTTAGCTGAAGAATAGGGTGACCTGTCTCTTCTAGGATGACCTGAGGTTGATAGAAACTGATTTATTCTTGGAATCCAATGTTTCAAGCTTGTTATCAAAGGCCTCAGGAACCAACATTAAATCATCCTTGAGCAGAACAGATGGTTGCTGGGCATTGGAGGAGAAGGGGGAAGGTGTTGTAAACTTGACTCCAATAAGGGAGATGTCTTTCACCCCAATTTCTTTGAAGTTCTGTATTTCTATTCTGCTAAGCGTGAGATTTGTCATATTAAATAAAGCTTTGTAGTCTAACTTCACTGCAACCTTTGACTTGACTTTATTCACTTGTCTGTAGGTATTCAAAGGAATCATCCCACCTGCTTGGGTACTGTCTATGTTAAGATTCAATGAAGCCAGAGGGATCTCCTTGTTCTTATGAAAATACTTGTTCAGTGGCTCCCAAAGGAAAAGTAGATGATATACTCCCTCTCCAAACTGCAGGGGAGCGTAGAGCTCTGAGGGTTCCTGGGGTGTTACTTCTGTGTGGCACTGGGGATTTAATGGTGGTACTGTTGGATGGGTAGAGTGACTGTGGCTCATCTGAGATCTGCGGGTGGCTGAGCTGAGAGCTCTGGAGAATCACATAAGGCTGTAGAGAAAGGACAAGTATCCCTTCTCTAGGCCTCTCTTCAGGCTCTGAACATTGAATGCCATTTCCAGGTCTGAGGATGACTTCCCTGGGAGTGACTAGACCAGTCAGGTATTCGCCTCTGAATTCCTTTAATGAGAAAGATGATTAGAGACGTGATTAATTCAGCACCCCATGCAGGAGAACAAACCACAGACTGCAGGAGAGATTTCTTCCCTCATTGAGCTTCTCATACCAGTGGCTTTGGGAGTGTTTTAATAGAGGTAGAAATGGGAACCATATCTACATGCAAGATGTAGCCCCCCTCAGCTGCTTTGCTGGGAAGCTTCTCTGAGAGTACAATCTTCTTTGAAGTTAATGGGTGCGTGGAATCAGATGTGTGGTGAGACTGTGGATTGCCAGCCAGGCTACTTCTTTGCATAGGGGAAGTTGGTGGTTTCCTTCATAGAATAATTGAGTTCAGCTGAATGTATCCCCCACTAGCCTGCTGCAGAACCAGGCTCCTCTTCTGAGTGGCTTAAAATTCCTGTGTTAGAATCACTAAAGGCTAGAGAGAAAAGGAAGATACATCATCTCCAGAAGGCTTAGGGAAAATGCTCATGTCCCCTGAGCATGGACCTTTAGTCCACTACCATTAGCACACTAATGTGTCAGGTCAGCTAATTGTCCTCTTAGAAGATGCAGAGAATCTGACTCTAAGGAGATGCTGCACAGCACTGAAAATTCTCAGTGAGAGGTGCCACACAGGCTGGCTCTGGATGCTTCAGGAAGATGGTGAACTAGGGAGCGCTTGAGAGTGGTGCCTGGGGGAGGGGGCCCAAGAGGAGGGAAATGTGCTGAGGAAGTGGAGAGATGCTAAAGATAACCTTATTTCTATAATTTTACTGGGCTTTGAAACAGGGAAACTTGACTTGAGTACCCTGGGCTACTGCTAGCTTTATGGAACATGTGACTTTACTTTAGAGACCATAGATTCAGAGAATCTCAGAACTGGAAGGGACCTTAAAGGTCATACAGCACTATCTATTTCTGAACATGACTCCCTTCTACATTTTCCCCAAAAAGGGTCATCCAGTCTCTGTTTGAAGATTGACAGTGATGTTATAATTGGAGAAATGCAAATTAAAGTAGCTCTGAGGTTCTACCTTATATCCATCAGATTGGCAAAGTTGACAAAAAGGGAAAATGACAAATTTTAGAGGGACTGTGGAAAAACATGCACATTAACGCTCTGTTGGTGGAATTGTGAATTAGTCCAGGTGCTCTGGAAAGCAATTTGAGATTATGCCTCTAAAGCTATTAAATTGTGCATACCCTTTGACTCAGTAATACCACTACTAGTACCTAAAGAGATCAGAGGAAGAGGAAAAGAATTCATATGTACAGAAATATCTACATCAGCCTTTTATGTGGTATCAAGAACTGGAAGCTAATGAGCTGCCAATCATTTGGGAAATCATTGAACAAAATACAGTAGATGAATGTAATGGAATACATTAAAGCTGGAGGCAGCTCGGTGGTACGGTGGATGGAGTACTGGACCCGGAGTCAAGAAAACCTCAGTTTAAATTTTGCCTCACACACTAACTGGTTCAGTGATCTTCACCTGTTTGCCTCAGTTTCCTCATGAGTAAAATCAAGAAACCAATAGCACCTGTCTCCCAGGGTTGTATTGAGAATAAAGTGAGATAATGTTTGTAAAATTGCTTTCTAAACCTTAAAGTGCTATACAAATGTTAGCCATTGTTCTTGTGGTTCCCAGAGCAACCTGGGAAGACATATATAATTGATGCAGAATGAAGTGGCCAAAACACTAACAATGTATGTAATAACACTCAAGTACAAAGAACTTTTAACCACCAACCACAATTACAGAGAAGCCATGATAAAGACATACTACCCACTTCCTGATGGAGAGGTGATAGCCTCAAGGTACAGACTAAAAAAAATACTTATATTTTTTGTAAATGGCTAATGAGGGAACTGATTTTGCTTAATTATTAATATTTATTACAAGGGTTTTGTTTTCCTTTTCCTTTTCCCCCTCCTAATTAGGAAGAGGTTGGAGAAAGAAATTTTATTAGTTGTAAAACATTAAATTAAAAAAAATCACCTGTGTTTGAGAACTTACTTTTTTCAGAAGTTGCCCATCTTAGCTGTATGATCCTGGATAAGTCACTTCCTCTAGGCCTCAGTTTCCTCATTTCTAAAATGAAAGGGTTGGACTAGATCACTAAAGTTCTTTCCATCTTTGGTCCTATGACTGTGCTCACTATCAAAAACTGGTGATGGGATCAGGGAAAGCCTCTGAAATGTGGGAGAGGAAACTATATGGTATAACTTACATGTTACATGAAGTCAATCCTTTATCTAGGATGAACAGTCCATCCTTTAGCTTTTATCGCAGCTCCTCTGTGAAGCCTAGCTTGATCATTCTAGCTCACAGTTCTCTCCTTCTTTCTTTTAAACTCCTCTAGTAATTCTTGCCTGAGCTACTCATAGAACACAGAGCATATACTGCCTTGCAAACTTAATTATCATTCCATTTGTTCTTTCAACATCCATTAAACACCTAATATATGGGTCATCTCCAGTCATTCTGATGAATACCTGGTCACTAGATTCAGATGGCTCTGGAGGAGAAGTGAGGCTGCTGACCTGCACAGCCCTCCCTCGCTCAAAACAAAATCAAGTGCAAGTCACGTCATTATTTCTCTGATGGCATGGTCTTCTTCAGCAACGAAGAATGAACACACACATACAATATGTGAAATATACTATTTTAGATGCGGGGAGAAAAATAGGAGTATGCATAACTCACACTGTTCTTAAAGCGGGGATAGTTTATTATACTTCTTTAAATACCCCATGGCACTTTGTGTATAGTAGCTGATCAAAAAATATTTGCTGGTTTACTGGTTATTCAGTCTTCAATCCAACTGGTGAAAATCTGGTAAAAGCAAACTGTGCTCTAGGGTATGATGAATATCATCGATTACCCTGAATACCATGCTTCTATTATCTTTCTTCCCCCATTCCTGGTGTAGGGGCAATCATTCAGGTAGGTAGTAGAGAGGGAGGAAAGGCAGAGAGAAAGGTTGAGCTCTACTAGCTAGTACTAAAAAAAGACCTGAGACATCTAGATATATCTAGCATTAAGGCACCACTCAGTTGGGCCCACAGGGACTGTAATATTGTACGCTTCCCTTCTCTGTATCCAGACATGACTCAGTCCTAGGGGAACTGATCTCTCACTGGCTCCTGTAGTCTTCTACCACAGTGCTCCAGGGAATTATTTTACTTATGGCTTATGTCCAGGGCTTCCCCAAAAAGGAGTGAGGAGTTTTTTAAAAATGTATTCAACGTATAAGATGAATAGGGTGTGGGATGGACAATTTATTTCTATGCATTCAAAAAAAGCTCAATGTGAAAACAAAAAACAAACTTCACAAATGTCTCTTAAGAGGAAAGAATTCAGTGACTTAACCTATAACTACTGGTCCAATCTGCTAAGAGAATAATACTTAAAACTTCATCAGTACCTATAGCAGGCTGCTAATTAGGCATTTCACATTCTATCTTGCTTCTGAACTCTTGACTCCACTCCAGCCTTGAATTTCCTCTGAACTTCATGCTCAGCTGCTTCCACAACCAACCTCTTCATTTCTAGTGGATGCTGCCACCAAAGTACTTATTGACCTTCGGAACTTCCAAAGACACAACCCCTGATATGTTTATCTTTGGGTGCTCATTCCTCTTATCTTAGAAAAGAATAAACACAAAGCAGAAAAGACAGCCAAGGGATCTCATATAAAGTCACCTAACTCCACATGGGGCCCATGGCAGAATGGGGGAAAGATCACTTTCCATCCATCCACCCCCTTGCACAGGAAAGTCAAAACACGTGGGAGAGTTGCAGTTTGAGAGGGCGTAGCCAGCTCTCTCCTCTTTTAAACCTACCATCAAGTGATTTTCTCTTCTGGCTTAGTTGCCAACAAGGAGATTCCTTGTCATCAAAGAGTTTGAGCCTTTATTCCTTTATTAAAACTTAATACATTAGTAGGTACTTAATGATTGTTAGGTGGCTGAGTCAAACTTGTCTATAAGGTTTCATGTGGTTGACTGGAACCAGGAAGGGCAGCTCTGAGTTCTTGTTAAACACACACACACACACACACACACACACACACACACACTTCATGTGTATATATACATATAAAATTTCTGTAGATGTGAAAAATACATAATATATACATTTATGCATGTATACATACATACGTACACAATTGATCATTACATCTCTCACCATCACTAAGACAAAGGGATAGGGCTTTTCCATTTCACTTTCACACATTCCACTCAGGCTGCTATTTTGTGATTTTTTTTGTTCCTTGTGTATAAAAATATTTCAGGACATGTCATGTGATTTATCCAGGACCTTTAGGGTCCTGCAGGGTGTCAACATGGTGCAGTAGAAAGAGCTCTGGATTAATAGTGCTAAGATCTAGGTTTGAATTCCCATGGTGTCACTTACTAGGTATATTTGTCCTTCATTGCTGAAGAAGACCATGCCATCAGAGAAATGATGACATGACTTGCACTTTGACTTTTTTTTGAGTGAGTGAGGGCTGTGCAGGTCAGCAGTCTCACTTCTCTTCCAAAGCCATCTGAATCCAGTGACCTGATATTCCTTAGGATGACTGGAGATGACCCAGGATGCACTGGGAGATCTTGGGCCCTTTAGGCCAAGGTCTTTGCAGGTACTCACTTAGGGTGAGGCAACACCCATTCATTGAGTAACCAGGGCCTGGCCCCTTTAATGAGGTCAAGGAAAAGAAAGACATCAGGCTGGGTGGGAAACAGCAATAGTTACTATTGATAATCACTCTAAAGCTAGGAGGGTCCAGAGGAGCCCTTAGGCAGGGGCCCATTGGAGTTCTAGTTTCAGAGTGCAGTAGGTGTAAGGTTTTAGGAGAGGACAGGATAGGAGAAAGGGAAAGGAAGGGGAGGGTAGAGGAGGGAAGAGACGAGTAAAACCCAAGTCAACTGGGCATCTTTTGGTCATCCAAATTTGCCTTTCTTTGGAGAGGAGAAGGAAGGGGAGGGGGAGGCAGACAGGAGAGGAGGACTTGAGTTACCCAGCTAGCTGGGTCCCCATTAGGCAGCTGCATCTACTCACAGGATTGTGTTCATCCTTTGTTGCCCAAGAAGACCATGCCATCAGAGAAATGATGACATGACTTGCACTTGCCTTTGTTTTGAGTGAGGGAGGACTGTGCAGGTCACCAGCCTCACTTCTCCTCCAGAGCCATCTGAATCCAGCGACCAGATATTCATCAGAATGACTGGATGCCCAGTAGACTTGGTTTTTACTGACTCATTTCTTCCCCTCCCCTCCCCTCCCCTCCCCTCTCCTCCCTTCCTGTCCTGTCCTCTCCCAAAACCTTACACCTACTGCACTCTGAAACTGGGATTCCAATGGGCTCCTGCCTAAGGGCTCCTCTGCACCCTCCTAGCTTTACAGTGTTTATCAATAATAATTGTTGCTGTTTCCCACCCAGCCTGATGTCATTCTTTTCCTTGACCTCATTAAAGGGGCCATGCCCTGGCTACTTCTTAAACAGACTAAGTGTGTATGACACTGGGCAAGTCACATCACCTCTCTGGGTCTCATTTTCTTTATTTGTAAAATGAGGTTGGATTCACTGTCTCTTACATCCTTTCTATCTTTAAATAATAGGTCCATAAGTTTAGAGCTAGAAGGTATCTTAGATGCCATTAATGCCAAGTCCTCATTTTAAAGATGAAGAAACAAGCCCAGAGAAGTTGTGACTTGCTGAACATTACCTAGGAAGTAGCAAAGCTAGGATTTGAAACCAGATCTTCTAACTACAAATCAAGAAATCTATCTATAATCCTATGCTCTCCACTTTCCTCCTCATACTCCCCTAGAGAAAGTGTCGAGTATGGATATATGTTATCAGGATGTAGCTCTAGTGTTTAATGACTGCCTAATAGATGGAGGATGCTGCAGAAAGAGAAGAAAATGGTGGAAGACAATTTTTTCAGCATTGGAAAGTGTAGGGGCAATAGGACAATGGAAATGGAATTTGTGCTGGATGGAGTTGTGCTTTTAGCATAAGTAGAGGAATTAAGAGGCAGCTGTTATACAAGCCATTTCTAGGAGTACAGACTGGAGAATGTCATGGGGGAGGAAGTCTTACGCTGTGCTCTGCCAAGATGAGCAGAAGAAGGGATGGAAGAGGTTGATGATGATAGTAATAGCACCTCTAATAAAAAAAATACCCGGAATGCTTATTTAGAAAGTGCTTTTGGCTGTTAAAGCGAGTTATAAATGGTGGTCTGCTTGATGAGTGGTTGAGATTTCTGGAGCTCTGGGCTGTGAGCAGGTTTACTCAGTAGAGATCTTTAATACCTTTCTCCCTGCCTCCCCCCAATGGAAAGAAGTAATTCAGATTTCCTAAGGCAGGAAAACCAAGAGAAAAGCTGGCTACCACCTTGCCTATTTTGAATATAGTAGCAGGTTAGGACTCCTAAGACCCTTAGGCATCAAAACCCTGGATGACTAACTTCCTCCTGCCTTGTGTTGCCCCCAGCCCCCATCCCCCATCCCCACAATGTACTTTAGTCAGTTATCTCTCATTGGTCCTCAAGGTGAGTGGGCTTTGGCTCAGGGCTGGGTGGGAAATGGAAGAAGGAGCTGTAACCTTAGTTCCCATATCTATTGCAGGGCTCCATATTTTAAAAAAAGGGAATTTTTCCAACGGTGAGGGGAATGATTGAGGTTAGTTTTCTTTTGTTACTTAGTGTGCCTAGTGGATAATCTGGCACTCTGTGAATGTATCAATAGAAATGAAGTTGAAAGGATAAATTTTTGAAGGGCTCAGATCCCTTATTAGATTATATGCTAAAGTTGGTACAGTGGATAGTATGCTGGGCCTGGAGTCAGGAAGACATCTTCCTGAGGTCTGAGGTGGACTCAGATACTTATTAGCTGTGTGACCATGAGTAAGTCCCTTTACCCTTGAACCCTGTTTATCTCAGCTTCTGTATCTGTAAAATGAACTGGAGAGGAAATGGCAAACCACTCCAGTTTCTTTGCTAAGAAAACCCCGTATGGAGTCCCAAAGAGTTGGACACTACTGAAACAACAATGAAAGTTCATGGAATGCTAGAGCTAGAAGGAAATGAAGATATCATTTAGTCCAATCCCCTCATTTTATAGAGGGGGAAACTGAGGCCAAGAGAGAAGAAGCAATTGGCCTAAGGTGGCAGAGCTAATATGACACGTAGGTTGATTTTCATTGTCATGTTAGAGCTGCCATCCCATGATCTCAGCTGCTTTCAGAAGTACCATTGATTCCATTATAGCCTTGGAAGAACCGACATACAAACCACACTGGACTTTGATATTACACATACATAGCATTCTATTTTCTGTCTTCAAGCTTTTGTGTATGTTTTGACTTCCTTATCCCTGGAGTACACTCCTTCCCTATCACCACCCCCTGGAATCCCTAGTTTCCTTCAAGGCTCAGCTCAAGTATTACCTTGTACCCAAGGCCTTACCTGTGTACTTACTTAGTACCTCCCTGATGCAGACCTTTTTTGTATTTATTTTCTTTGTTCTTGTATGTGTTCATCTTGTCTCCTCCAATAGAACAAGCTTCTTGCAGGCAGGATTGATTTAGTTTTTTGTCTTTTTGTCCTTAGCACCTAATAACAAAGCATGGCATATATTATAATGTAATTATTCTAGGAACTCTTGAAGAGCAAATTCATTCATTCAGTCAGTCAACTGCATTTATTTAGTGCTTACTGTGTGCCAGGTACTGTACTAAGGACTGCTATAGGAAAAGAGGCAAAACATAGTCCGTGTTCTCAAAGGGTTCACTGTCTAAGGGACAGAGACAACTTGTAAACAAGTTCGATATGGGATAAATTGTAGACGATCAAAGAGGGAAGGCACAAAGAGGACTGTGGAAAAAACTCTTGAAAAAGATAGGACTTTAATTAGGACTTAAAGGAAGTCAGGGAAGCCAGGAGGCAGAGATGATGGGGGAGTTAATCAATATTTATTAAGTTCCTACTCTGTGTCAAGCTCTGGGGGGACAAAGAAAGGAAAAGAATAGTTCTTGCTCTGTAATGGGGAATACAACATGCAAACAACTATGTATAAACAAGATAGATTAAGGATAAATTAGAGATAAACAATAGAGGGAAGGTACTATAAGGGAAACTGGGCAAGATCTCCTGTATTGAGTAGGATTTTAGCTGGCACTTGAAGGGGGACAGGGAAGCCAGGAGGCAGAGATGAGGAGGGGGAGCATTTCAATATGGAGGAGTCCAGGGAAAATGCCTGTAGTTGGGAGGAAGGTCTTATTTGAAAAACAGCAAGGAGGCTACTATCAAGGAATCATAGAGCACTGGTGTGTATGTGTGTGTGTATGTGTGTGCGTATGTATATGTATGTGTGTATGCATGCATGTGCATGTGTGTGCGTATATGCACACACGTGTGCATGTGCACACAGGTATGTGCATGTATACATGTGTGCATGTGCACGTGTGTGTGTGTGTGTGTGTGTGTGTGTGTAAGAAGAATGGAAAGGTATTGTGGTTTTGTGCCCTGTTTCCCTGCTATGAGAGTCCCTGGCAACCATTCCTGCCTCCATTCCAGCATTCTTCTTTCTTATCCCAGCAGGCTGCTGGATCAACAATAGCCAGAATGTTGGCACACAATTTTGGGCAGGTTACGGATCCCTCTTTTCTACCTTTTTCCATAGTTTTATGGATTCCATGATATTATGGTGGAAATCTTTCCACTAGCACAGATTGCAAACCACTTGAACTTTATTACTCTGTGAGATTCTCATCCATATCTTGAAAAATAAATTTCTCTGTGGAGGATCTATCCATCACACCCAAGGCTCTTCTCTAGCTGTTTAATATTTCATAGCTACCAGTGTATTGACTCTTGATTTCTGACTGGTCCGCTCCTTTTGGGAGCATATGTATCCTCAGTGATATCTTTTGTTTTCTCTTTAGATAATGAGTTTGCTTTTATTTTTAGAATTCTATTTTATTTTTTCAATTATCAAGCATTTTCTCCCATTCTTTGCCTGTCTCAGCTAGAAAAAGGGATAACAAAGCCCTTGTAACAAATAAATATAGTCAAGCAAAACCAATTCTCATATTGGCCATATCCAAAACTACGTGTCTTATTCTTTCAGTTGGTCCACCACTGCTCCGTTAGGAGGTAGGCAACATTCTGTATCACTGGTCCTCTGAAGCATGGTTGATCTTTGTGTTCATTAAAGTACCTAAGTATTTCAGAACTGTTTGTCTTTACAGTATTGATGTTACAGTTTAGACTGTTTTGTTTCTGCGTACTTCACGGTCATGTCTTTTCTATTCCTTTCCATAAAAAACCCCAAATATTTATTAAGAACCTACTACATGTAAGGACTTGCTAGTTCCGAAAACACAAAGACCGGAAGAAAAATATTTTCTCCTCCCAAGGAAGAAACTTAACTTCTGCTGGAGGAGTGCATCATTTATAGATTAGCAAATCCAGGCTAATTGAAGGAGAAAAAAATCACCAACTAGCAGAGAGAACAGGAAAGTCTTTTCCTAGTATGCAGCACCTGAAGCTTGAAGGAAACTAATGATACACCTGCAGCACTTGAAGGAAACTAATGATTCTAAGAAGTGAAGGGAAGGATGGGGTGTATTTCAGGTATGGACATGATAGATACCAGGTTGGTTGAAGGAATAGCTAGTAGCCAATTTCACGAAATAAGTTTACATAGAGTGTGTGAAGGGAAGTAATATGAAATATGTCTGAAAAGCTAAGTTAGAGCTTTGTGAAAAATTTTAAATGTCATAATTAGGAGTTTGTGTTTTATCCTAGAAGCAACAGGGAGTCACTTAACATTTTTGAGCAGTGGAGTGATTGTGTTACCACTCCTTGTGGACAAGTCATCATTATATTATGCAATAGCTTACTTAAATCCATCATGTGTCTTTCTACTACTCTTAGAATTATTTGCAACTGTGATTCTTCTGTGCTCTTAATGTTCTCTGGTTTGCAGTCATTGAACATTTCTAGGAGAATATTGATATAAAATAGACTTCTGTAACATGGAGGAACTTGGCATCATTGAAAGTAATGAATTGTTTCCCAGATATGACTTGGCTTGATCCCATTAAACTTTGGACTAAGGTCATCATCCATCTGTATGTAGTACTTAAGGTAAAAATCCTACTTCCCCCTCATCGTGTTGATAGTAGAGTACCACCACCACCACCACCACCAACACCACCACCACCACCACCACCACCACCACCACCACCACCACCATCAATTTGATGAACACTAGCAATATGTAAGTCATTGTGCCAGGAGCTGCGAAATAATATTTAAAAAGATACATATTTGCTTGTACTCTAATAAAAAAAGGAGAAAAGGTCATCAGTAAGTTTTGAAAATTTTGAAATTGTTTATTTTATACCAGGAGATGAGAGAGATTAGGAAAAAAGCATAATTTTACAGCCCCTAACATTTAACTATGGAATATCGGCTGAGATGTGAAAATGATGTACAAAGATACAATCTCCAAGGCTCAACACATCCCAGAATTTGAATTGACTACTGATTTACCTTGCTCACTGGTGGGTGAGGGTGAGACACAATTTGTTTTAGCCTCAAGTTTGAAACATACAGTGGTGTGGCCTGCATGTATACATCCCCTCTTCCCTGACCCCCCAAAGTATAGGACATTGTTCTGCTCCTCAAGGAACTTGTCATCTAGGTGGAGAGAAAGGACATGTACATGAAGAGATGTAGCATGGGATAACCACCTAATGAATGGTACAGTTAGAAACGCTATAGGACTTCAGAAGGAAGGTGTAGATTTTTCTAACAATTGCAATTAGAGCAGACGTTGATAGGGAGCTTTGGCTTTATATACCAGAATCCATTTGATCTTCACATCAGTTTCTGTGAGGCAGGGACTATTCTTACCTATGTTTTAAGGAAAGAGCTCAGAGAGTTTATGGGACTTGACCCTCGTCACAGAGCCAATAAATATTGAAGGTGAGATCTGAACCCAAGTCTTGACTTTGTGTTCAGTACTTTTTAACACTCCTACACTTTCTCAGCACTTAAAACTGTTAGTCTCCTTTTTGGTCAGTGAAAAACAATACTTGCATTATTTCTTTGATTTAAAAGTCAGGTGTGCTGCATAAAATGTACATAAACAATGTTGGCCTAAGATTGGTGGAAATTGATTTGCCACTTATCTCTAGTTAAATGTCAAACTCAAGGAATGGGGAATTCACACATCACATTGTGTGTGTGTGTCTGTGTGTGTGTGTGTGTGTGTGTGTGTGTGTGTGTATGGTGGGTTAGGATGGCTTGTACATAGTAGGCACTTAATAAAGCTTCATTGGATTGAGTTGAATTAAAAAAAAAGAACCTTACAAAGTGTTCACCTTAACTGGAAGAGAACAGGTTAGTAACATTAAAACAACACCACACTTTTTGGGGTGACTAATTTCATCTCTTCCCTTTCCAAGCACAGTCTCAGTTTATAATCTTTTGTTGGGGCCTCCCTTAGCTTAGGGGAAATTTCATCTCCTATCCTGCTCTTGTATCTCCCACCTCTTAATCTTGGTATTAATTTGTCAGTCCTCTCCCACCGGGCTTCCCTAGGGCTTCCCAATTTCCGTATCATTTGTGAATTTAATGAATGCACTGTTTGCTTTCCTCGAAGAGATCATTAATAAAGTCAATGAAGAAAACCTGACTAACCAGTGCCTTACCCTGACAGGATGTATTACTATCCATCTTCACCTTTCGTTTTCACTCTTCTAAGTTTTCAACCCACATTCCTCCGCAAGCCAGTTGAAATGATCATTTTTCAGCTTGCTTTCGGGAGGGCTCCTCATTGCATTCTCTAGACCTGATATCTCCATGTCCTTCCTCCCTTCCTCAGTTTGATTTCACTTTACTCTCCCCCAGTTTGATGCTATTTACCCTTCTCTCTCTAACCTTAAGGATTACTTTCCTTTTGAACTGGTTGGTTTGTAGAGGCTTTGCACTCTCTTGCTTTGGTACCCTACTGGGTCATCCTTTTTTACCTCTTTTTGGATAGAGCCCAGACTCTCCAAGCAAAAACAAAGCTCTCATTATTCCTTTGCTCTGCAAAGAGCTACAAAGGCCTTGAGGTGGCTCATGTGGAGACACATGTGGAAGGGATATAGCACTTTTTTGGGAAGGTATGTGATATTGTGTGATGAAAAAGCACTGTCTATGGAATTAGAATTAGAATAGCATGAACTTGGGTAAGTCACTTTTCTTGATCATAGTTTCCTCATCCATATAACGGAAACGAATGAGTTTGCATTATTGATTTCACAGGGTTTTTATGAGAATCAAATGAGATCATGAACATGAAATATCTGTAAACTGCAACCAAAAACCCACTATATAAATATGAGCTATATTCAAGTGGGAAGGATATAGAGAAGCCAGGTCTCTGTGCTCTGCTTACTTTCTGGAAGAGACCGGACAATATAAATCTTAAGACAAATTTCATATGTATGGGGTGTGTAAATATATATTCATTATGTATGCATATGTGAATTTCTGTAGATGTATATAGTTATATATCTGTATATAAGCATATTGTCTACATCATGTAGATAATATACAAATACACATAGATTTGTATTACTTTAGATAAATATTATAAGCATATTACTCACCTAAGATTTGTACTTAGGTCTTCCTGACTCTAGGTCCAGCACTAAATTCACTGTGCCATCTAGCTACTTAACCATTGTCTGTAAAGGAGAGAGACTATATGGAGAAAGACCAATTAGGAAGCTACTGAAATAGTTGATGGGAGACTTAATGAAACCCTACACTAGAATGGTGGTCAGGTGAATGGAGGGAAGTAAGAGGAAGGGATGCAGGAGATATTATGAAGATAGATCAAGAAAACTTGGCAGCTGATCAAAAAAATACACTCACAAGTACAGGATAGGAAAGCATGTGCCAACCAGCAATTTATAAGAACCTTTAGAAAGTTGTATTTTACCATAAACTTACTATGGGTCAACAGAATGTTGCACCAGTCTGAACTCAGACACTAACTGTGTGAGCCTGGACGAGTCATTTAACCTCTATCTGCCACAGTTTCCTCACTGGATTGTTGTAAGATCAAACACATAGGTCTGACAATGTTATTCTTCTGTTCAAGAAACTTTGGTGGCTCCCTTATTGCCTCTAGCTTAAAATATGAACTCCTTTTTTGACATTTAAAGTCCTTCATAACCTGCTTCCAACCCATCTTTCCAGGCTGATTAGACATTACTTCTCATCATGTACTCTGTGCTCCACTCAAACTAACCTACTTGCTTTTCCACTATGTAACATTCTGCTGCTGTTCCTGGAATGTTCATCTTTCTCCTCTCCTCATCTTGGAACCCCTACTTCCCTTCAAGACTCAGGTCAAGTGCTTTTTCTTTCAACAGGTCTTTTCTGATTTCCTGGAAAATAGGTCAAACCCTCTAAAATGACTGTGTATTTATTTTGCACATATCTTGTATTTACTTATCTGTATATTATTTGTATCCCATTTTTGCTCTAGAACATAAGCTTCTTGAGGGTAGAGACTATTCATTTTGATTTACCTCTCCACTTCTTAGCACAGTACCTAGCACGCAGTAGACACTTCATAAGTGCTCCATGCATTAAATAGAATTGAAATGAGAAGATCTTTAGGTTTATCTCAGTTACTGCAAAAATTCTCAGTGTTAGAATTTCACCTGTATTTGTAAACTACATACATCTCTCTTTTCTTAGTAGGGTCCCAATCTCACTCCTTTGTAGAAGATGACAGTCCTAGAGAAGATATAAGATCTGATAAGGTGAAAAGCTTGTAACTCACTCATAATAAAACTGCAAGGAAAACACTGGTGAATTGTTTAATAGCTTTTTCCTATTTTGGGATATTAGTCCCTGTTTGGTCTATAGCTCTGACATACAAACCCACACAAACAAATGTATGTATATATGTGTGTGTATATATGGATAGAAATACATATGTGTGTATGCATGAGTGTTTATTATATGTAAATATACATGCAGTTCTTAACTGATCAATCAGCAAGCATTTATTAATCATCTATTATGCCCTGGGCACTGTGCTAGGCATTGGGCATTCAAAGACAAAAATGAAACGGTCCTTGCCCTCAGAAACTTACATTTTATTAGAGGAATGACATATTCATATATAAGTAGATAATAAAATAAATATAAGGTCACTTTGGTGGAGGAAGGTGCCAGTGGATTGAGAGATCACAAAAAATTTCAGCTGCCACCATAAAGAGGTTGAATTTGAATAAGCTTTGAAGGAGACGTGAAATTCTAAAAAGTGAAGAGGAGGAAGGATGGCATATGAGGTATGGGAAGAGAGCCAGCTCGAAGGCATTAAAGTGGGAGACAGTGTCAAATGCACTGAAATAAGGTAACGAAAATCAGTAAGAAGGCCAAATCTTCGTTGGTCAAGTTGGGCAGGAATTTAAGTTCAATAACTTAAAGAAATATTTGTTTTAACCAACCTAAATTCTCCTCCTGCCCCCACTGAGAACACAAGAGAAACAAAATCCTTTACAAACATAAAGTCAATCAAAACATTTCCACATTGGCCATGTCCAAAGGAAGTATTTGTTTTGTCCTGCACTGTGAGTCCTTCATCTCTCCATGAAGAGGTGGGTACCATGTTTCGTCACTGTTTTTTTTCAGTCATGTCTGACTTTTCATGATCCAATGAAGTATATACTGTCCATGGAGTTTTCTTGGTAAAGGTGTTGGAATATTTTGTCATTTTCTTCTCCAGTGCATCAGGGTCATATATCTAGGAAGTGTCTGAAGCTGGATTTGAACTCAGGTCTTCCTAACTGCAGACCTAGTGCTCTATCAACTGAGCCACCAGCTCTGGAATCCAAATTAATCATTACACTGGTAAAAGCTCAGCCCAAATGTATTCCATCACTTTTATATACTACCATTACTCATTTATCCATTCCTCAATTTATGGGCAGCTCCTCAGATAACCACATTTTACCACATCAAAAAGCATTATAAATATGTTTGTTCATCCTTGGAATTTGTTTTGCTTAGGACAGATCCCTCCCTTAACCTACCTCCTCTTTGATCTCCCCTCCCCTTTCTCTTTCTCTTCTTTTTCCAAGTTGAGTAAAATGTCTTTCTGTATCCAACTATACGTGCATGTTTTCTTCCTTTTTTTTGACCAGTTCAGATAAGAATGAGGTTTAAGTGTCAGTCACTTCCCCCTCCATGTTTGTGTAGATGTCTACTAAGAACTCTGATTATGTAAGATAATTTTCTCTAACTTTCCTTTCCCTTTCCAGCCCCCACCCCACACTCAGTATATTCCTTTTCCCCTCCCTTTCCATTCTTTCCTTAATCTTGATCTTAAGATCAAGGCATCAGAGAACCATTC
The DNA here is from genome assembly GCF_028372415.1 of Notamacropus eugenii. Taxonomy (NCBI): domain Eukaryota; kingdom Metazoa; phylum Chordata; class Mammalia; order Diprotodontia; family Macropodidae; genus Notamacropus; species Notamacropus eugenii. The sequence goes on from NC_092876.1 coordinate 312,315,492, forward strand.
ATTCCCAGACCTTTCTAAGTAGACTCCCTTTACGACCCCCTAATAATGTTAGGATTCATACATGTGTCTTCTCCCTATATTTGAAAGTAAGCAATTATTCTTGTTTAGTCTTTTATCAACGTTCATTCATATTTACCTTTTTATTTTTCTCTTCACTCCTGTGTTTGAACTTCAAAGTTTCTTATGCCTAATTTGGGAAGGCTTCTAGGAAAAGTATTCATAATATTCTAGGTATTACATTCTCTCATTCACACTTTTTTTTGGGGTTCTTTTACATGTAGCATTAGCATTTTTATTATTTTTCGTTTTTATTTTTGCTACAGATTTCATTTTATTATTCAGACTAGAATCAGCTGTAAGATTTTTCTGAGATAGCAAAATCTCTCTTTTTTCTCTCATTTTTTTCTCTCTATGTTCAGTTCACAAGTTTGTGTCATTTTAAATACCAAATGTAGAAAGTTTCACCTCACTGGAAGGCTGCATGACCTCCCAGCCTCTGCCTACCTTAGAAACACACATACAAACCATCTTCTCTAGTTCCATCACTCTGCTCCTTTTTAATAAGGGACACTTTGAGAAATGGGCGTCTTCATGCTCTGTGGCCAAGTCTTCTGAATTAACTCTGATTTCGCTCATGACCTCAGCAACTAGACAAGAAGGGAAGGAAAGGCTAGGAGGAAACTGGCCAGAAGAAAAACCCAACACACATCCCTAGTTGAAAGGGGATATGTGCAAGGAGATCTAGTTTTACACATCTGCAGTAAAACAATTTTGTGGTTTTTAAAAATTTTTTTTATTTTAAATAACTTTTATTTTATTTTTAATTCTTAGAGGCAGTGTGGTATAGTGAACAGAGATCTAGGAAGGCCTAGACTCAAGACTGTTTCTGAGTTGCAGAGAAGTTCCCAAACCACATTAGTGGAAGGAATTTCTTTATCCATCAGCTCACTAGATCCAGGGACATTATTGGTCCAGTCTCTATCCAAAGTGACTAGTGATCTCTTAATTAACAAGTCTGATCTTTCTTGATCTCTCTGGAGCATTAAATACTACTGACAGCCATCTTCTTTTGAATCTTCTCTCTTCTCTAGGTCTTTATGATACTGATCTACTCTTACCTGTGTACATCTTCTCAATCTCCTTTGCTTTTTCTTCATCCACATTATACCCTCTAACCATGGCTTTTCCCCAAGGCTCTGTTCTAGGCCTTCTCCTTTCCCTCAAAACTATCTTATTAAGGAGAGCTCATTGGTTCTCATGAGTTCAGTTATTATCTCTATGTAGATAATTCCTGGATCTATATATCAAGCACTAATCTCTCTGCTAAGCTCTAGTCATATTATCTCCAAATGCCTCTTGGCTATATCTAACTAAATGCCCATGCCCAGCAAATGAATGCATTATCTTTCCTGTGCTCTTCCCCTTCTTGACAACTACAATGGAAGTTCTAACTGCCCATTCTAAACCACCTTCCTCTCGGCTGCCATGGTGATTTTTCTAGAGCTTAGTATTCATTAAGGTACTGACTGCCTTTCCTCCTCAAGGATATTCACTGGCTCCCTGTTATCTCTAGGATCAGACAAAAAATCCTCTGCTTAACATTTAAAGCTCTCATAATCTGCCCCTTCCTCTCTTTCCAGCCTTCTTATACTTTATTCCCTTCCACAGACTTGATAATCCAGCTACCTTGGTTCCTTTGTAGTTCCTCACACTTGGCACTCCATCTCGCATCTCTGTGCCTTCACCCTGGCTGACCCCATGCCTGAAATTTTCTCTCCCTTCACCTCTGCCTTATATTTTCCATGGCTTCCTTCAAAGCTCAATTCAAATTCTACCTTCCATAACAGGTCTTTGCCAGTCTCTCCAGCTGATGAAATACACTCTTTTCAGATTTCATTAATTTTTCTACACCCATCTTCTGTTTACTTAGTTATTTACATGTTATTTCTTTTACAGGTGTTTTTTTTTCTTTCTTTGTAACCTTAGCACTTAGCCCAGTGCCTGGCACATTCTTATGCTAATAAATGCTTGTTGATTGACTGACCAATGGACCAACTCTTATCCCTTTTAACCTTTGCCATGTGGAATAGGACTTATAGTTATCTGGTTTCCCAGGATTCTAGCCAGAGCAGCAGTGAGGTGACCAGCTGAATTCTTCTTCCTCCTAGAGATGGAAGACACCTAGAGGAAGGTCACCTTGCTGAGTGAAGAATGACCATTTTCCTTCAAAGGCAGGAGCTCCTCACCCAGCTCCTGGGTGAACTTAGGCTGCATTCAATAAGTAAGGTGAATAAAGCTGGCAAATGTCTAGATACATGATTTATACTGTCTGCATAGAAACCAAAAGAGCTATTTCTGGTCCTTCATCTGCAGTGAGAAAGGGAAAAAAACACCACCACCCACCTAATAAATAATTACAGGTTTCTCTTTAAATTGAATATTTCCTTCAGTTTTCTTCTGGAGTCATGGGAAATAATTTCACTCTGAAGTAAAGGCGGCTAATCCTTAGCTGCAAAAACTTTTCACCCTTATTTTTTTACTCAAAAGATAGTCCACTAATGTCTGTCAATGGGGATATCTGATTCAGTGGATTGTAGTGAGAAACATGAGTCTTTGACGCTCAGCACCAGAGAGGTGGCTGCAATAAATTTCGTTTTCATTGGCTCAGTCTCCAGTGAACTAATTATAGGGAGAAGAATTACTGAATGCTGGGCCAAAGGGGAGAAAAAAAGCAGGCATAGGTGCCAGTTTTATTGTCTTTGCCTCTGGGGTCTTTATTAATTTGTTGGAATTTACTCCAGACACTATTTCAAATTCTATACCCTTGTCATTCCAGTCATCTCAGCTCCTCCTTGGCTATGTGATCAGTTTATTGTGAATGCTAGTGGTCTCCTGGCTTTTACTCCCATCTGTTTTGTCTCCTTCATCTGAGTATCCTCACATGGATGCAGCCATTTCAATTCTCACATTGAAATGAAGATTGGGACAAGTCAAATGATTAGGGGCTTACCCTATTCTGGGAATGAAGGGAATGACTATTATACAAGGCTAGACTAAAAGGATTGAAGTTCTTTAGTCTGGAAAGAAAAATGTTGAGTGAGGACATGATCAAAGTCATGGAGACAGTTGAAAGAGGGCTGGATTTGAGGTTTGAAGATGGGTGGGAAACCTACGTCCTTGAGGTCACATGTGACCCTCTAGGTCCTCAAGTGCAGCCCTTTGACTGAATCCATTTGGAAAGCATTGGATGTGCCCTCGAGGCTGCAGGTTCTTCACCCCTGTAAATTTAAGATTTAGATTCAAATCCAGACTCTGTCGTTTACCTTGAGCAAGTCATTTAACCTGTATGGGCCTCAATTTCTTCATCTGTAAAATGAGGAGATTGGATTAGATTGCTTTTAACATCTCTTCTTGCCCTAAATCAATGATTTCTGCAAGTCAATGAACTCCTGAAGAGTATAATAGAAAGAGAGGTAACAGACTTGTTCATTCTACCCAATCTTATAAGAGCTGAATCAAGGGGCCCCTGCGAAACCTGAAAATTCCAATATTTTTGATGGTTAGCAAATATCTGGATTTGCCGCCCAGAAGATATGGTTGGATGGAATGATAAAGGTTTGAGAAGGATTTAGTTAAATTCACATTGCTGTACTTCTGTTTCCCAAACTGCTTGGCTGCACTGGAAGCAAAATGCAATTCTTTTCAGTACTAGTCAGTCATACCTACTGGAATCTGGGTTTTAAAAAATGCATTTACATGAGGTAAGAGGGGGGAGGGAAACCCTTGTCTGGGGGAGACTGCCCTGGGGGGTCCACAAATCCCTTATTGCATTTCAAACCCTCTCTCCATGAAGTGTTAATTGACAGTTTAAAGGGAGTGTTATAGCTCATGGAAGACTGGGAGGAATGCCAGCAGATCACTGTCTGGATTGTGCATATTGGAAAGTAAAGAGTGAAAAAAATAGTATATTAGAGAGATTGGCAGGGGGGGGTTGGGTTACACCCTTGATTAAGGATAACTGTCTACCTACCTTCTCTCTGTTCCTCCCTCCCTTCTCCCCACTACCCCCCACCCTGCCACTCCCAATATCCTATGGTATTTTTGTCAGAAACAGAATCTTATGTAGGATAAAAGTAGGAATCTGAATAAGATGGACCATTTTTAATAACCAATCATCTATCCTAGGAGTAATTTACAGGGACAGAGGTATCATAAAAGACAAGAAATCTGTTTTTTGTCTTTTCCAAATCTCTAGGGGTCAGACTCTCTTGATAGAGTCGTGCTTATCCATGCTAATGGAAGGGAACAGTGCCACTATAATCCCAAATCAGCTTTTACTTGTCTGTGGGATGTAATGTTTAATTTTACTTGTGATATATTGCTTTTCCTTTCTAACTTTTGTTTAGGTAGATATTAAAATGAATTTGTGTTTTTTCTTTCAGGAGATGATTGGTGAATTCTTTCAATTTCTATTTTACCCTCTGGTTCTAGAATATCAGAGCAGTTTTCCTTGTGTGTCTAGGCTATTTTTTTGATCATGGCTTTCAGATAGTTCAATAATTTTAAAATTATCTCTCTTAGATCTATTTTCCAGGTCACTTGTTTTTTCAATGAGATATTTCATGTTGTCTTCTTTTTTCTCCTTTCTTTTGGTTTTGTTTTATTGTTTTTTGATTTCTCTTAAAGTCATTAGCTTCCATTTGCTCCATTCTAATTTTTAAGGAATTATTTCCTTCAGTGAACTTTTGGACCTCCTTTTCCATCTGGCCAACTCTGTTTTTTAAGGCATTCTTCTCGTCGTTGACTTTTTGTGCCTCTTTTGCCATTTGGCCTAGTCTTTTTTTAAGGTGTTATTTTCTTCAGTATTTTTTTTGTGTCTCCTTTACCAAGCTGTTGACTTGTTTTTCATAATTTTCTTGCATCACTCTCATTTTTCTTCCCAAATTTTCCTCTACTTCTCTGACTTGATTTTCAAAATCCTTTTTGATCTCTTCCATGACCTGAGATCAATTCATATTTTTCTTGGAGGCTCTGGATGTAGGAGCCTTGACTTTTTTGTCTTCTTCTAAGAGTGTGTTTTGATCTTCCTTGTCTCCAAAATAACTTTCTGTAGTTACAGTTTTTTCCCCATTGTTTGCTCATTTTTCCAGCCTATTACTTAATGTTTTAACTCTTTGTTAAGGTAGGGATCTGCTTCCAGGCTGGAGGACACACTGTCCCAAGCTTTAAGCATTTTTGTACAGTTATTTTCTCAGATAATTCTAAGGACCTGTGAGTTTTCAGTTCTTCCAAGGTGGTATGAGCTAAGGGGAGGTGTTTACTCCTCTCCTGGTCTTTCCGCTGGTCTATGAGTGACCAAAAACATTCTTTTCTGCCATGGAACTGTGAGGAGGGTCCCCCCTCCACTGTGTTCACAAGTTCTGCTATTCCAGTGCTCCTCCTCACTCTGCAACTGCCACCCAGGATTGTGACCTGGATCTGAGTATGAGCAAGAGAGTGCTGCCCCAATGCCAGCAAAAAGACCTCTGTAATCTACTTCTGATCAATTGTTCAATCCCTTTACCATCTGTGGACCAAGAGCTCTGGAAGCAGCCACTGCTACTGCTGATTCAGTCACTCCCAAGGCCTGCTCCTTGCCGGGGCTGTGCTGGGGCAGCCTATATTGGACTGTGCTCCACTCTTACTCAGGTGCAACAGATCTTTCCTGCTGATCTTCCAAGTTGTCTTGGACTGGAAATTTATTTCACTGTCTCTTTGTTGATTCTGTTGCTCTAGAATTTGTTTAGAATCATTTTTTAAAGGTATTTGGAGGGTTTTGGGGTCCCTGCCTTTACTCTACCATCTAGAGTTTGTGTTTTTTGTGTTCAGTGATTGACAGAGTGAAGAGACTGCCCAGGAACCTACTGGGAAGCACAAGGATTGGCAGTTTGGGACATTCGAAATTGCATTTCCCATCTAGACAGTCAAGATTTGAACACAGCAGAGAGAAAGAGGGATGTGTAGTGGGAAAAGAGTTGAAGAAGGATTGCCCCTGAGGTCCAAGGATTTTTCCTTGTCTCATTATCAACTACTCTGCCCTTTTTGCTTGCTCAGTAATTTTCTCTTCTTGATGGTTGGACAAATTCCTTCCACTAAATGATTTGATACTTCTTTAAAATGTTCAAGAAGGGGAAGTTGGGTGGTATAGTGGATAGAGCTCTGGCCCTGAAATCAGGAAGACCTGAGTTCAAATCTGATCTCAGACACTTATTAGCTGTGTGACCTTGGGCAAGTCACTTAACTCTGCCTCAAAAAAAAAACAAAACCAAGAGTTCAACAAAGGCAGATTGTACAATTTCCCCATTCCTACCCCACCCTACTCTCTGACCATCTTCACGACAGTATTTTAGCCCTAGAGAAACTTTCCCCATGAGACTTCTGTCTGTCTGATTTGGGACTGCTTTTCCTTGATCACTATGTCAGGCAAGCCCTGGGCACGTTCCTTCCCTATTATCTGTCCATCTTGTCATCAGCCAAAGGGGATACCCTTTCCTCCCTTCCCCAATCTTCCTTTTGGAACTATAAACCATAAGCAAATCAGATCTGCCATTTGTTCCCAGATTAGGTGGGGCAGTCTATTCCTCTCTGGTTCCTTTTACTATCTATGCAATTTTTAGGACCATAGAACCCTTCCTTGTCATAAATCTCCTTTGTTGTATTCTGTATTAGAATTTAAGCTCCTGGTAGGGACTGTTTTTGCTCTTATGTTTGTATCTTCACCTCAGCACTCTGATTGGCACATAATAAATACTTAATAAATGCTTTTCCCCTTCATTCATTCACAACTGATCCCTGGATTAGCTCACCAGTATGAGTTCTTTACCTAGACTTCTGTCTATTTCACAAAAATTTTAGAATCATGAGACTAATCACCCATTTTCAGTTGAGTTCAACTCTTTGTGACCCCATTTGGGGTTTTCTTGGCAAAGATACTGAAGTGATTTGCCATTTCCTTCTCATTTTACAGATGAGGAACTGAGACAAACAGGGTTAAGTGACTTGGCCAGGGTCACACAGCTGGTAAGTGTTTGAGGCCAGATTTGAATTCAGGAAGATGAATCTTTCTGACTCCAGGCCAGGCACTCTACCTGCTATGCCACCTACCTGCCCTAATCACCTTGTGTCCTATTCCTCTTTGACTGTAGAACTTGACCTCTTCTACCCTGGTATTAATTACATTCTGAACTTCACTAATGCTCAATGATGGCTCTGGGGTTGGCATGTTTGGACTATATTCTGCACCGACTGATCTTGGATATCATTTAAGGCATTCTACAAAAGAGGAAATTTCTTTCAAGAGAAATGTGACTTGCTGAAGGTCACACAGCTAGTAAGTAGCAGAGTACAAACTTTAATTCCAATCCAGGCTGTTTCTACCATATCGTACTGATTTTCATATGTAATTCAGCCTGAGGCTATCAGACTTGGCAGGATAGAGACAGCAGTGCTTCTTGAGGCCATCCACTATAATCTCTAGCATTGTTATTTTTTTAAAATTTTTTTTATTATTTTTTAATGTTTAACAATCACTGCCATACAATTGAGATTTTATCCCCCCCACACCTACCCCCCACTACCCCCCTCCCTCCCCACGACTGCATAAAATTCTGTATAGGTTCTACATATACTTTCCTATTGAGTATATTTTCACTATAGTCATGCTATGTAGTCAGACTAAAATAAATGAAAGAAATCATATAACAAATCAAAACATGATACACAAACACATACACATACACAAACATGATCTAGCATTGTTATTTTTGCTTTATTTAACCCCATATACTCCAAATAGAATCCTACAAATTGCACCGTAGGGACCTGACACATTTTTTTACCTTTATCATTCCAGTTAGACTTTTATGATAATGAAAATACTTTGGGTTTAAGAGCCCTTTCTTCTTCAACATTCCTAGATTTTCCAAGGGATGATGATGCAGAAACAACATAATTACTTTTCCTCCTAACTTTTCTACGTCTACCTTCTACCATTTAGTCAGCTTCTTTAAGAGGGCCAGACATGACATGCATGACAAAACTAGCTCTCTGATTACTGCATAGGAATTGGAGATGAGTACACGTTTTGGCTGTATTCAATTTATTGACCTATGGCACACCACCTGTGTGTGGCATGGATTCCTTATATACAGTTTTTGACCAAGAGTAGATCTATACTACTTAAGGTTAAAGACCTTTGCTTGGAACTTCGATTGTACCTCTGTGGGAGGTGTGGACATGCTCATTAATATGGAATTAAAATGATTGATGAGGCCTTGCTGGAGCATGGGGCATACCCTTGGCCTGTGTACATGTTGACCCAGTCATTGAAGATGAATGATAAAGTCTTAGCATTCAGGGATGAGTTAACAAGGTCATGCCAATGATCTCAGCAGTATCCTTTGATTGTCTATGAAATGACCTTAGCTAAGAAGACAGCTGAGTATTGGCAGAAGCTGAGCTGAGAGAAGACTGGGGATAGGATGGGAAGCTATCTACATAACCTCTGCCACAAAGAATGGTAGTTACAGAGGAGTAGATGATGACCCCAGGAAAAAAGGAGCCACAGAAACTAAGTCATTATAGCAGCAGGGTGAAACAACTGGAAGTTTCTGGAAAAGGAGCTGTGTAGAACCATAGGGTGGAATTTTAGCAGAGCTAATCAAGAGTCTGGCCCAACCTTTTGGAGGAGGGCTGAGAATTCCTGGAGCCAGCTTCCTGGAGCTGGAGGAGATGCAAGGGATTATTCATGCTGTATGGGGACGGATCTGAACTTCCTCTACTACTGTGAATTATCAGAACTGTGCCAGATCCAAATGCTAGTGGCAGCTAGGTGGTGCAATGAATAAAACTCTGGGTCTGAAGTCAGGAAAGCCTGAGTTCAAATCCAGTCTCAGACACCTATTAGCTGTGTGACCCCAGGCAAGGCACTTAACCTCTGTCTTCCTCAATTTCTTCAACTGTAAAATGGGGGTCACATAGTAGTACCTACTTCATAGGATTTTGAGGATAAAATGGAATAATATTTGTAAAGCACTTAGCTCAGTGCCTAGTAGGCTTAATAGAAATGCTTGTTCCCTTTCCCCTGCTTTCTCCTCTTCCCCTCAGACCTATTATGTGAAGAGAGTTGTTCTTCTAGTAACACTAAGTTCAGAATTATTTTTCAGGATGGTGCCAAATATTTATAATAGTACTATAAGTCTGGAGGAATGAGTACATCTTTGGGGGGAGGAAGGGGTTTGCTAGAGAGTGCAGAGAACATAAAGAGACAATTGTTTTATAAGGGAAACCTTCTACACCTAGGACAATACCATCTTGGCTCTGTGCTTAGCTACTTCTTTAACCTGTTTCTTCATCTGCAAAATAAGAAGGTTGACCTAGATGTTCTCTAAGGTCCCTTTCAGTGATCCTTTGACTCAATGTCCATGTCATATGATCACTCCTTTTCTTTTTCTGGAGACTGAATACAGGAACTCTCACCAATGTTCCTGAAAGCTGGATCCAAGACGCTGATCGAAATTGTCCTAATTAAAGTCACACATTTGGAATCATTCAGTCTCAAAAGATGTGAAGGGTAAATACCAAGTCAAAGGTACTTCCCATGCTCCATCAAGGAGATGTCATCAATTATCTCAGTTCTGTCTTACTAGGTATATCTTTGCCTTTCATAGGGATATGCAATCAGAAAAAGAAGAGGAGTGATCACATGACACAAGACATGACATCAAGTCAAAAGATCATAGATTTAGAGCTGAAAGAAACCTTAGAGAACATCCAGGTCTACCCTCTTATTTTGCAGATGAGGAAACAGGTTAAAGAAGCATATACTGGGTATACCCTTGTTTTTAGTGATATGTAATCAGAGTTCTGAAAAAAAGACCTTTTAAAGTTTCTCAAACTTACTTCTGGTTACATTCTCTGTACTTAGTTTGCATAATACATGTGCTATTGAAAATGTTCTGTTAATTGATTTTTTGGGGTAGTTTGAATCCAACCTTTAGTGCATAGAGCATGCACCGTGGACTATATTTCTTATAATTCCTAAATATGAGAGAGCCTAGCTTTGGGGAAAATTATCGGATTTCATTTCCCAGAAGGCTGTGCATGAATCTGCCTTGGATGGTCAGGTGGTAGGAATACCTGCTACCACTGTGGGCAACCTGCCTTCTTTCCTCTCCCCTTTGATCTCTCTCTACATTTGGATCTCTCTCTACATTTGGATATCCAGAACCTACCTGGGATATTTGATTGCTTACATAGCTTGGGTGACATGGGGGTTACTAACTCTATTTCTTTTGGTGAGAGGGAATATCCCTAGGCTTTACCATTTGTCCTATAATTTCCTCATAAGGTCCTCTAATTCTTACTGCCTAACCTGCACCTATCCTCTATAGGCATCCTATGTTTATCCTACTGACGTAGCCTAAGGAACCTTGAGCTTTCCATCCAATTTTCTATTGTACCCTTATGATATTCAGTCTGTTTCACCTGCTCTGCAGCTGAATTTTCTTTTATGCATTGTCTTCTCTGACTAGATTGCGTGTGTGTTCGTCCTTCGTTGCTGAAGAAGACCATGCCATCAGAGAAGTAATGATATGACTTGCGCCTGACTTTGTTTTGAGTGAGTGAGGGCTGTGCAGGTCACCAGGCACATTTCTCCTCCAGAGCCATCTGAATCCAGTGACCAGATATTCATCAGGATGACTGGAGATGACCCAGGATGAGGCAATTGGGGTTATGTGACTTTGCCCAAGATCACACAGCTAGTGAGTGTCAGGTGTCTGAGGTGAGATTTGAACTCAGGTCCTCCTGACTCCTGCACTGGTGCTTTATCTAGTGCACTACCTAGCTGCCCTTCTGACTAGATTATAGGTCCCTGGAAGGCAGGGACTTTTTTTTGCCTTTTCTGCCTTTGCCTTTTCTGTGTGTAACTCTGGTGCTTAATATAGTTCTTGGCACATAGTAAGTGCTTAATAAATGTTTTTTTCATTCATTCATTCATTTATTCATCAAACTACAATATGAAAATATTACCCAGCATGCATCTCTGATTGGGTGAGGAGCTGTGAAAGTGGATCTAGGTGGAGACACAGAGGTGCAGGGAAAGTCACATAGAGAGATGGGTGCTGCTCGCACTTTGGACTTCTTTGACTTTTCTACTATGTCCTAGTAAACTCATTATCAGAAATTTCATTATCTTGCCAGATTCAATCTGCCTTGGTTCTCACATCTCATCAGTAGCTCTGTTCCTCTGACCTATGAACTCAACCTCCATTTAGGGACGGGATGTAGGACAGGCATCTTGCTTCCCACCTGACAGCAATCATTTTGGACTTGGACTTCCCCAACATTCCCTGCTCTAGGTACATTTCCATGCTTCCTCTACACCTTTCAGCTTTCTTGTGTGCCTTCCCTCATTATATTGTAAACTCCTTGAGATCAGGGACTGTCCTATTTGCATTCCCAGTGCTTAGCACAGTGTCTGACACACAGGTGGTACTTAATTATTGGCTATTGACTGTCTTGGACACGGTGCCCCAAAACTCCTGTGACAGTCTGGACACCAAGAAATCAGCATTTTATTTGTTTACTTCTGTGTTAAGAGAAACCAACTGTCTCAAGCTACTGTTCTGAAAGAAATCAGTGCTTGTTAGACTGCTGTAACAAGATAGAAAGGGAAGAAGGATGCTTTCAGACTCTGCTGTTCAACACTGGAACCATGAGTCCCTTTCTCCCAGTGTGTTGGGGGAAGCAGAGGGGATTAACGAGTAAGCTGACTAGTCCTCTCCCAAAGGAAATGAGAGTTACAGCATTGGGTATAGGTGCCAAAAATGTTTACTACTTCATTCAATTCCTTATATTTACTCTGTTATTCTGTTTCATTAAATGACTTTGGCTCTGATTTCATGTGTCATCTGGCATGCTTTTACAGAGATATGCTTGGTGGGGGCTTGGAGCTGTTGATTTGAATAAAAACACAATGAAACTGGGAGGTAGCAAAGGTTCTCAGAACAGTGGAGTCCAGGCTACAAAGGCAGTAGGAGAGGTAGTTATTTAAAAAACAATAACAACAACGACAACAAAACGAAAAAGCAGAAAACCAAAACCCATCTCTGTACTGAAATCCTTTGCCAAGCAAAGAATCTTTTTGTAATATTCATGCTTTGTCACTGTGACATGTAGGGTTTTCTCAAGCAGGTGCAACCACACATGAAATAGTAGTCTTTCTGCCTGACTGCTTTGAGACAGTAAAGCAGTTGAGTGGAACATTGATTCTTTTGTTAGAACTAAACCATGCCCTTTCTCAGTGTAGCAGAAGGAGTGCTGACCTTAGAGTCAGGTAACATGGGTTTGAATCCTGGATCTGAAGCTTGCCAGCTCTATGGCTTCCCCACCTAAACTCAGCATTAGTTTTCTCATCTGTGAAATGGGGAGTAATAAAGTTTGTGTTCATAGGTTTGTTATATAGCAAGTGATTAAGAAACCTAAAAATGCTGTATAAATGTGCTCACTGAGTTATGATTATAGATGGCAGCTCATTCACTTCAGAAAACAGGTATTAAGCACTTACTGTGTTGTAACCAGGGGTGTGCTGGTAAATGTTTACCAATTGGATTTCTGAGATGTAAATGCTGACGCTGAAGATTAAAAATTGACTTTGTGGTCTGGTTGTAAGACACTGTGCCTAGGATCATAGACACGAAACGTAATACACACAGACTTTTCCCTCAAGGAGTTTGTAATCTAATAGGGAGTCATTGCTGATAAGACATAAATAACTATGTCTGGTGTAAAGTGTGTGATAAGGAGAAAGAAAGTCCCAGACCAGTGTTATTCCAGGGCCATGAGAGATAGGAGGACATCGCTTTCAGCTCTCATACTGTGAGAATCATGGAGAAAGTGGCATTTAAGAAGGATCTCAAGGGAAGAGAGAGTCTGGATGTTAGGGAAGCCAGACCCCAGCCATTGATCTTTGAATGGGCAGAACAAATTCTGAAGACTCTTAATGGTCTTTAAATTCTTTTCTTCATAAATGTTAAATCCATCCATCACTTCTGAATAATCAAGAAAATTCAGGGCTGCCTCAATTGTTCTTTGGAAATTTTTACTGTGAGATTTAATCAAGGAATTAAATGTCATACCACCCATTAGTTTCATGGTAAGTTATTAAACCAGCAGCCAGTTGTATCAAAACATATATTAATCTGCAAAGCCAAAGGAGCGTCCTCACCAGAGTAAGTATTTTGATTTAATGAAGTATCTGCTCATCTATTATGAGGCTGTATGGCAGGAAGTGGGAAGAATGCTGGATTGCGTGAGATCAGGAGATTTGGGATTCGAATTCCAGCTCAGACATTCACTAGATATGAGACCTTAGGCAAATACTTTAGCCCTCTCAGTGTCTCCTATCTAAATATCTGTAAAAAGCAGGGCTTTAGAATATAGATGACCTCTAAGATCCCCTTAATTTCTCCATCCTATGATTCTATAAACTCAAGGTCAGCTTTTTGGGGGTTTGTGCGGTGGTAGTTGATGCCAAGGGAAGTTATAGGGATGATACGCTGATTGCAAGTGAGTAGAGAGAGTGTTGCTTCAGTTCTCTCTTCCATAGGGACCTCCAAACACAAAGCCTACTCATGAATAAATATAATCATGCTACATTTATCCAGAGGTGAGACTTTTGGCAACCTTAACCTCCTAGAACGCAACTGTGAACCCAGAAGTACATTAACAAAAAGTCTCTGATCCACTGAAACAGTCATCAAAAAGCTGGTGCACTTTACTCAGAGAAGAATCCCCCAGGAGCTTGTTGATTCTGAATTTAACAGATGATTCTAATAATCTTCATTATCTGTTTTTTTTGAGGTTACAACAGAACAGAAACAAGTGTGTGTGTGTGTGTATGAGTGTATGTGAGTGTGTGTGCATGTGTATATATGTAAAGGTTGTGGGGATAGGAAGGTACATTCTAGAGGTGGGTGAAATAATAGCCAATAGAAAACACAGACAAATGTGAGAGAAAACAGAAAAGAAACATTAAAAAGACAGATATAAGAATATATCTTATTTAGCAGAATGTTTAGGTTCCACTTTGTTCAATGTTTCACATCTCAGTAGCCTTTTGGCAAGTCCCTCTAGCTTAGATAAAGAAGTTTATATGATGACCTAGATATTAAGAACAGGATAAATTATGTTCAGTATTGACTATTTATAGGGACAGTGTGAAATAGTGGATAGGGCACTGGAATTGGAATCCGGAAGATCTGTGTTCAAGTCTTTACTATCTGTGTGATCCTGGGTGAGACAATCTTTTTGTGCCTCAAAAGAAATGGGAAGGGAAGAAAGAAGAAAAAGAGGAGAGAAAGAGAGAGGGAGAGAGAGAGAGACAGAGAGAGATAGAGAGAGAGAGAGAGAGAGAGAGAGAGAGACAGAGACAGAGACAGAGACAGAGACAGAGAGAAAGAAAGAGACAGAGAGACAGATGGGGAGGAGGGTAGAATGGTATAACAGATAGAAAGAAGCTAGGTTAATGTATCACCTCTGACACACACTGTATCAAGTCACTTAGCCTCAGTGATCTAGATCTCTAAGACACTAAGTTGTAGAGAAGAAGTCAACCTATAGTGGTAAAGGGAATTTCTTCATCAAGAAGTTTCCCTTCTAATGAATTAACCTTAAGTTCAGTCCCTATTCTCATCCCCTATACACTACTGAAGCAAGTAGGTATTTGTAGCAATCGATTTTAGAAAGATTTCCAGCAAAAATGGTTAAAATAAAAAAAATTCTCAGTATTTGAAGGAGTAAGTTTCTGTTATCTGGAAAACTGTGTAGAATGCCAAATAAACAAAATATTATTATAATTAAGTTATGAGGGACATAGAACCATTTCCCACTTATTGCTGATCAATATGGGTATGTACCAATGGTTTGATCTCAGTACTGTCTCTTGTGTTTAGGATTCATTTCCAGACAGCATTACCTGAGTTTTACCCAAGTCCATCCCTACCTCACCACCAGAAGGTGAGGACTAAGGTCTTTAGTCAATGGGAAACAAGAGGTAATAGTATTCAGAGCTGAAAGAGACCTTAGACATCATTTAGTGTAATTCTCTCAATTTACAAGTAAGGAAAGGGAGGTCCTGGGGCAGTTAGGTGGCACAGTAGATAGAGCACTGGGCTGGGAATCAGAAAGACTTATCTTCTTGAGTGCAAATCTGACCTCAGAAACATACTAACTGTGTGACTCTGGGCAAGTCACTTAACCCTGTTTGCCTCAGTTTCCTCATCTGTAAATTGATCTGAAGAAGGAAATGGCAAACCACTCCAGTATCTTTGTGAAGAAAATCCCAAATAGGGTTATGAAGAGTTGGACACAATGGAAAAAACTGAACAGCAACAACAAAAAGGGAGGCTCAGAGGTTAAGTGATGCTGGTAGTGAGTAGCAAGTTCAGGATCTGGTACTCTTTCCACTAGACAGGGAGGATGAGTTAAGGTCACTCTTCTAATCTCAACACCCACTTGTTCTTTGAAACTTAGCTGTAAACAGTCAAACACTGATGCATCCTTGTGCCATTGGTCTTTTCCAAATGATGCTAGTTTATTTAAATGACTTAAGAATGTTGATCATCATTATCATCATCATCATCATCATCATCATCATCATCATCAGTAAACATGTATTAAGAGCCTACTATGTGCCAGTCATTGTGCTAAGCACTAGGGGTACAAATATGAAAAAAAAATCAGTCCCTGCCTTCAAGGAGCTTACAATCTAATGGGGGAAGATGAAAAAGAAATGAAAGCTAACAACAGAGTGGAGGCAGGGAATGAGAAGGTACTGACATGAGGTCATGATGGAGAAGTCACTCAGAGGTCTAAAGCAATTCAGCCAGGTGAGAAATGAGGAAAAAACATCCAAGCAAAAGTCAACCGGGTCTCTGGATGAACAATGTTAAAAGCCTATTACCCACTTCCTTTAGAGAGGTGATGGGCACGAGTGGAGAAGGAGACATTTTTTGATGTGACCACTGTGTAGATATGTTTTATTTGACTATTTTTGTTATAAGTTTCTCCCCTCATTTCTTTCCCTTGAATAACGATGAATGGGTGAGGAGGAAAGCACTGGTGAAAAGAAGGGCTTAGCAATGGTGACACCAAGAAAAGAAAAGAGGGACATTATAATACTATTAAAAATTCACAGAGGAGAAGGAATTTTAGAAGGAAACACAAACAGGACAGTTTAGAAAGTAATGTGAAAAATATATAGTTAAACATAATCAAGCTACGTGAATAGAGATACCTGGTTATATGTAGACTGTATTTTGCTGTGTGTATGAAAATGTTCTTTTTCTAGACTTTATGCTCAGAACAAAATATTCAGTAAAATAATGATGCTAGCTGGCTATGGCTAGCTCCACAGATGCATCATATATATTATATATATATGTATATATATATATATATAATATATATATATATATATATATAAGTGTCAGGGACTCTGCACCACAGGGATATTCCACTGGCTTTGATCCCTTCTTCTAAGGCACTTAATTCCATTACTCTGCATTGTGAATGTGTTTCTGTCTCTCTGTTTTTTATATTCTAGCTGATGTGCTATTTATGGCAAGCATCTGTCCTGAGTTTGGGCCTTATGTGAAATATATGAACCTCTGCTCTAATCAATATGAGTACTTCTTCTATTGGTACAGGTTGTTATCCTGTGTGATTCTTTTCCATGTTCTATAAACCCTCCAAAGGGGTTCATTCAATAGGATGGGATATCTTGGCATTTCATGGAATCAGTGGAATCCATGGAATGTCTAATGATCATCCTGATTGATTGGATGTTCCACAAATGACTTATCTTCTTTTCCAATCGTGCACCTCTCTGATGACATTCATATGATGACATATCTGATGACATATCACATCTGCACAATTCTTCTAGTGCATCTTGAGTGTACTTAGGGAAAAACACACCCAACATGGACACCTTTATTACCCTTTGGGTGACTCATCTCTAATTTTTTGGAAGAGTTGTATTCCATGATTAAGATTAAAAAAATCACTGGAAGAATATTGATGTTAGAGATGGATCTTTGTTTAGGAAAAAGCTTGGTGCCATCAGAAGCACTTCCTAGTTCCCCAAAGACAGTAGAGACCACTCTTGTTTTCTCATCCAGTTCTGAGACACAAATGCTAAAGCCAATGCAAATGCTAATCTGAGTCAGAAGAGGTGTGTAATCCATTCACAACCAAAAAGAAGCAAAAATAAAAATCAGTTCTCTGGATTCTCAGTTGCCTCGTGAAAAACAAGGCAGGCTCTATTGTGATGGCCATGTCCTAGATCCTGAAATCCTCATATCACTTGTTCCTTTGAGTCAAAGCTTGATTGGCCCCTGTTATAATGTAAATGTGGCACCAGAGAGGAATGATATAAGTAGAGTAAGAGATGTGATTTGTATGTGGTATGATTTGAGGAGGCACCAGGCTGGGTCCTTGCCACAGAAATATTACTTACTTTGTCATGTCACCTTTAGAACTTAATTCCTTTGCATTTTCAAGGTTCAGAATTACCCATCAAAATGCCAACGACAGTAGATATTTCTTAAGCCTCATCAGCCTCCACCTTAACATTAGCTAACAATGTAGTTGATTGCTGACAGCCTCATTGACAGTTGTGGGACACAGAATAAGTGCTTGGGGCCGTGGTAAGATGAAAATAGGGAAGAGAGGACAAAAATGGAGAACATAAAAAAGAAACTTTGTTAACTTCATACTTTTACCTAGGAATGGTCCTATTGCTCAGGGCATGTACATTCACTGTTTAAACATTGTTTTTGAGTTCTGGAGCCCAGAGGGTAAGTTAAAAAGTTAAGTGAGGTCTGTTTGCTACATGTTTTTCCTCCAACCTGCTAGGAAGAGGAAGAAATTTTTCTATCGTGTTACCCCAGAAGGGAGCAAAAGCCCCCACATGGAAATTTCATCTCATAACAATGAAATATTGAAAGACCTGCTTGCGGGAGGGGAGCTCTTATGATGGAAAGCCAGAGATGCCTCCTGGAAGGAGCTATTTGCCCAAGCAGATGGTGAATGATTGATGAATGGGACATAAAAGATTGATGTCCTGAGATGCAGATCAAGCTTGTTCCCAACCAATGGGGCTTAAGCCTCAGATATTAAAGTTAAATAAAAAATTCAGGGAATGGATTATTTCTTCTCAGCTAGTGACCCAGGTAACTTTTGCCCTGCTGTAGAATAAGTGCCCTTAGAAAAAGTAGCCCAGGTTGTACAACTCATGAGAAATAATGATAACATTGAAAAATTGAGATTGATGATTGGTGCTACAATAGACTCCAGATGATTCAATTCAATGTAGCAAGCACTGATTCATTTCCTCCTATGTGCAGGTTTTACTCTAGGCACCAGGGACAAGAGGACAAAAATGAAAGTTCTTGAGTCTTCAAGGAGTTTACATTCTACTAGAAGAAAATAGTATGTGCACAGATTAAGTATAGGCAAAATATTTGCAGAATAAATATCAAGTAATTTCTCGATAGGGTGAGTTGAGAGAAGCCACTTCTCTCCTTTTGGTAGAGAAGTAGAGGACTGCAGGTGCAGAAGGGTAGTTTTGTTGAATGATTTTTCTTTGTTGCAAGGGGTTTACTTACTGGGTAGTGGGGAGGGAGTATATCTCGAAATAACTATAATACAAGAAACCAAAAGGCACCAGTAATCAAGGAATGAGTTGCCTTGAAATTTGAAAGAGATAGTCTTAGGATAAATAGAAGAAACCCTACATTATAACTTGGTATAATTATGGAACTCATTACAACCCCAAGTGGTAATGAAGACTAAAACATACTAAGGTTCAAAAAAGATTTAGATAAATCCATGCATGAAAGATACATAGTGACTTATGATGGGAAAATGGAATACTAAAAGCATATTTCTAAGCACTGAGGTCAGCATCAATGAGGACAACTGGTATTCTTGCACCATCCATGGCACTTCCATCAGAGATACAATCGTAGATTGGAGGAATTGTGGGGTACTGTAGAACCATAGACTGTTAGAGCTAGAGGGACCTTAGAAATCATATCACTCAACTTCTTCATTTCACGAATTGGATTAGATGGCTCCTCCCAGAACCTCTGTTTAAGGAGAGTGTCTCATTCCTCTCTAGCCTGCACTCCAGACTTCCTCTACCACGCTCTTTTCATCTCATACCTTTTCATTTTGGAAGCCCAATCAGTTCTAGAGTTCACACAGTGGAAGAACCCTCCACTCTTCTAACTTCTCCCTCTGAAAGGATGACTCTTTCTAGAACATCCATTTAAGGAAGATCCCCAAGCCACTATGTCTTCATTCTTTTCCAGATTGCACTCCTTCTGTGGTGCCTTTGTCACCACCCCTACTCCCCAAATATTTTTCAGATTATTTTTATATATTGTCTTCCTGTATTAAAATACAAATTCCTTAAGGGTAAGGACTTTCTCTTTATATTTAAATGCCCAGCACTCAGAGCAGTGTCTGGCACATTTGTTGTTCAGTCATTTTCAGTTGTATTTGATTCACTGTACCCCATTAGGGATTTTATTGGCCAAGATACTGGAGTGGTTCACCATTTCCTTTTTCAGCACATTTTACTGATGAGGATACTGAGGCAAACAGGGTTAGCTGACTTGCCCCAGGTCACACAACTAGTGTCTGAGGCCAGATTTGAACTCATGAAGATGAGTCTTCCTGACTCCAGTCCACTGTGTCACCTATCTGCCTACTTGGCACATGGTTAGTGCTTAATAAATGCTTATTGACTGACAGACTACAAAAAAGGAGTAGTGTCTTGCCTAAGGCACAGAGCTGAGTGGCAGAACCAGGATTAAAATTCAAGACTTCTGATTTTCAGCTGCTGATACAGAAGGTAGTTGTAATGTTCTCATGGAGGTTCCAGAAAAACTTCAAATGCATTTCTGAATGATGAATTCAGTAGCTCTGGCCTTATGAATATGCAGAGTAGGCTACCTTTGTGGGCAGCTAGGATTATTCAACACCATGGAACCACAGAGCTGGAAAATCCCTCCAACCATCTCTCCTATTCCAAGACCTGTTCCATCCTGACCAAGAATGTCTTCTACAATGACCCCAACAAGTGATCATTCAGACTTCGCTTGAAGACAGTAGTGAGGGTAACTCACTACTTCATTTTGTATACTGTTCCTTGATACCTTGCTGAGACAAAGAAGTGGGGTTGTATCATAGGGGTGTTACAGGATGACACTTCTGATGTCTTTAGGTGAAGCAATTGTCATTGGTTTCCTTATGATTTGGGAAAAGGCTGAGAGGTCTTCCAATTAGTATAAAGAAACTTCCACCCAAGACCTTGGATCTGCAAAGGAGTATGTTACTATTAGCACCTTCTTTAAGGCAACTGACTGATTTTTATTTGGTTTTTAACAGAGGTCAGGCAATGGGCTTGGGCTTTATTGATCTCATAAAGGCTTATGGTATTGCAGGCCACTCTTTCACAGAGTGAATTGCAGTAAATGGTTTTTGGGGGAGGCAGTAGGAGGCTGAGTGAACAGGAAGGGAGCTGATTCAGCAGGTGATGGATGCTGACTTGGGGAGGTAGCCATAAGTTTTGATGGGGACATGTGATGGGACTATCACAGCATGGCCCCTAGAGACAACCAGCTCAGCAAGAAGCAGAGATCCTGAGTCAGCAGATTGATCCCCAAGAGAATCATTTTGAGAATGAACCAAGTCTGCAATATCAATAGGCAGCCCAGTTTTTAAAAATACTAAAGGAAAAAGAAAATTTTCCAGCCTTTATTTTCTTATATACTTCGATATTATTCTTTTTTCTTGTTTAACTGCATCCCTTCATGAGAGACTTCTCAGATCATTCCAGCTTACAGTGGTCTGTCCTCTCCAGCACTTATTTTCTATGCTATTCATTTGGGAATTTATCATGAGTGACCACGTTACTCCCCTACTCAAAAGCCTTTAGTGACTCCCTATTACTTTCAGGTCAAATATAAAAGTATTACTTTTAGGTTAGGTGCAAATTGCTTTACCTACTCTTCAAGACCTTCTGCAATCTAACTTCAATTTATCTTTCCAGTCTTCTTTAATACCAATCCCCTTGAGGTACTCTGTGTCCTAGCCTCACTCTTCCCTGGTCTCATTCTGTTCTCTCCTGCTTCCATGTTGTTGTGTTTTCTTTCTCTTATCCCTGAAAAAGACTGTTTTCTCATTTCCACTTGTTGAAATTCCTTCCTTCCTTAAAGGGCCAGCTCAGGTGTTTCTACCTCTATGAAGCTTTCTCACAGCTGAAAGTAACCTCTCCTTTCATAAAATTTCTTAAAGTTCTTTGTCTCTCTTTTGTCCTAATTACATTCCATCTTGTACCATACTGATTTATGCATATCCTCTCTATTAGAGTGTATTTTTCCTTTAAAAATTTTTAAAATTTCTTTAAATCAAGAAAGACCCTGCCCATCCAACTGAGAACACACAAAAAACAAAACCCATTACAGACATGTGTAATAAATCTAAACAAATTTCTAC
Source organism: Notamacropus eugenii (assembly GCF_028372415.1). Classification (NCBI taxonomy): domain Eukaryota; kingdom Metazoa; phylum Chordata; class Mammalia; order Diprotodontia; family Macropodidae; genus Notamacropus; species Notamacropus eugenii. The sequence goes on from NC_092876.1 coordinate 312,337,101, forward strand.
ACTGGCCATGTCCAAAAAAATTTGTCTCTCTGCACTGTGAGTCCATCAATTTTTTATCAGTAGCATCATTATTCCTCTACAATCCTGGTGGGTCACTTTGCTGAGAAGACTTCAGCACAATAGTATTCCATCATATTTATATACCCTATCTTGTTTATTCATTTCCCTATTTATGAGAACCCCCTCAGATTCCCATTCTTTGCAATTTAAAAAAGAGCTAAAGATATTTTTGTGCATCCTTAGAATTTGTCTTCCTTAGGATTAATCCCTCCCTTAAACTACCTTCCCTCTAATTCCTCCTCCTCTCCTTTTCTTCCTATTTCCCTTTGAATAAAATATATTTCTGTACCCAGCTGTTTATGTATATGCATATCTTCTTTTTTGACCACTTTAGATGAAAATGAAGTTCAAATGTCAAACTTCTCCCTTTCCTCACCCCCTCCTCCTTGTTTGTATGGATGTCTACTTGTATACACACATTATGTGAGATAATTTCCCCTAACCTTCCTTCACCTTCCCTCCACCCCCAGGGTATTCTTCTTTTCTCTTTCTGTTCTTTTCTTAGGATCATCGAGATATTACAGAATCACTCTCAGGCCTTGTCTAGTTGGGCTCTCTCTACAAATCCCGATGATGATAGGGTTCAGAGGGCACACATGCATCACCTCTCTGAATATTTGAATATAAGCAGTTTACCCTTGTTTATTCCTCTATCACTGTTCATTCATGTTTACCTTTTTTGTTTTTCTTCACTGCATTTTGGAAGTCAAACTTTCTCTGCAGCTCTGATCTTTTCATCAAGAATACTAGAAAGTTCTCTATTGCATTAAAATCCTTTATTTCAATTTTCCTCTCCTACTGCATTATACTCAGTTTTGCTGGGTAACTTATCCTTGACTCTAACCCATATCCTTTGCCTTCTCCATATCATATTCCCAGTTCTCTGTTCCTTTATAGTGGTGGCTGCTAATTATGTGATCCTGAATGTGGCTCCTTGGGACATGAGTTTTCATTCTGAGGTTTCTTTCATGAGGTGACCACTCAATTTTTTCTGTTTTTACTTTTTTCTGTTGGTTCTAAGAGATCCAGGTATTTTTCTTTGGAACCCTCCCCCACATTTTCATGATATCTAGGTTCTCTTTTTGGGTTATAGCATTCAGATATGTATATGGTTCTTAAATTTTGATCCATTTTCCAAGTCTTTTTTCTGCTGTAATTTAAATTTTCTTTATTTTTTAGTGTTTTGATTTTATTTCAATATTTCTTGTTGCCTTATAAATTCATTGACTTCATTTGGTCTATTCCCATTTTTAGGGAGTTTGTTGCTTGGGCAAGGGTTTTGTTTATCTTGTGACAAGCTGGTAATTTCCTTTCCAGTTCTTTCTTCCATATCTCTCATCCCTTTTAAATTTTTTTCCTCAAGCCTTCTCATTCCATTTACAAAACAAAACATGAAACATTTTTTAGCTCTCTCTCTCCCTCTCTTTCTCTCTCTGTCTCTGGCTCTCTATGTGTCTCCCTTTGTGTGTCTCTCTCTGTGTCTGTCTCTTTCTCTGTGTCTCTGTGTCTCTCTCTCTCTTTCTGTGTTTCTCTGTCTCTGTATCTCTGTCTCTGTCTCTCTCTCTCTTTTATTTGTGTCTTGAATGTCTCTGCCACTCTAACAGCTCATTATGGTATTTTTCATTTGTTTGCCTATTTTTCCAGACTATTACCTGACTTCATGTACTTGATGCTATGTCCAGGCTTTGCAGGGGCAAGAGGGGGGCAGCTAGCTGGCGCGGTACATAGAGTGCCAGGTCTGAAGTCAGGAAGACTCATCTTTGTGGGTTCAAATCTAGCCTCAGACACTCATTAGCTGCGTGACCTTGGGCAAGTCACTCAGTTTCTTCATCTATAAAATGAGCTAAAGAAGGAAATGGCAAAACCTCTCTAGTATCCTTGCCAAGAAAACTCCAAATGGGTCATGAAGAGTAGAATATGACTGAAATGACTGAATAACTTCCAGGCTTTGCCACACTTCTGGAGGGAAGGCCTGAGCTCACCCTGTTGTTTCTTCTGAGGGATATTGGATGTTGTGTTATTACAGTACCTTAGGGAGAAGTTAGTAACCTGTAAACTTTCAGTATATCCAGAAGGGGCTGATTTGGGAAAGTTTGATTGCTGTCTTCTTGGTTTGAGCTCTACAAATTCCTGGTCTGGGTTTGGGTCTGTCCAAGAGTAGACTGCTACTGGATTCAGCCTCTATCAGCCAGTGGGAAAGCTCTTTGCCTCAGAGAGGCAGAACTATAGACTTCCCTTTGGTCTGGGGTTCCTGCCTTGGTTATTCCAGTACAGACTGGGCTAGATATTGGGCATGACACCCTACTCTGTGCTGAAGACAGGGTGATACCACTGTACTGATTTCTGACCTTCATCTTTTCTTGGTATAGCACCTAGGACTTCCCTAGCCAGGAACTCCACCCCTGTGCAGAAGTGCCCTTCTCATGCTGTCTGGACCTGTGACCTACAATTCAGTAGGAGGCAATAAAGCAGGTAGTTTGTACCTTTTCCATTGTAGTGCCCTGTATAGGTCTAGGGTGCTCCAGTTTGGGTTTGTAACTTTTTCTTTTCTTGGTATACCTCCTCTTCCTGGATGCTGGAGCATGTCTCAAGGTGTTCTCCTGTCCTGAGCCTGTCTACAGTGTCTGCAGACTTCCCTGTGATTTCCCCCTCAGGATTTGGTCTGGTGCCTTTTCTAGATTTGTCTGGAGGAGTTTGTGGGTGGAAACCAATCACATAGCTTCCTATTACTCTGCCATCTGGGCTCCACCTCCATTATATGCATCTTGAGGTCAGGAACTGTGAAATAGCGAACTGTGCATCCTCCACTACATAATGGAGTGCTTACATATAGGAGGCACTTAGTGTTTACTGAATGCATTGGATTATATACAGCTTTGTGACATAGCTTATATTGATGCCTCACACCTTTAGCATCTTTGATCACTATTTCACTTCTCTCAGACTATTTCTTATCTCTTCAAGTAAACTGTTAAGCTCCTAGAGGTAAGGGACTGTGTCTTTTAGCTTCTCAAATGTTTGCTGATCACAGAAAGAAGTATAAGGCAAAGATTCTTACACAGCTCATTTTTTACTGGAGAAAAAATAATATATAGATACACAAAGAAGTAGAATTTATTGTCTAAAGAATTTATTGTCTAAAGTAGTTCTCACATACTACCTAGTGGTTAGTTGTGTTTTTACGTATATATTTTTTCTTTCCAACTAGACTATGAACTCTATGAGGGTAGGGATGATTTCCAATACCTTTTTGTAACCCCCACAGTCTGTCACATATATTAGATGTTCAATAAAGATTTTTCTATTGATGGATGACTCTCCTTACTTTTGTCAAAAGTGGAATGAGCTGCCTCTAGAGGTTGAAGGTTCCCAGATCGCAGAGGTTTACAAGGGACTGGATGTTTACTTTTGGATTGTATTGTTGTGGCAGATTGTTTTGTTTAGGGACTAGATGGCAGACAACCTTCTTTTTCTCCTAATTCTGTGATTTAATGTTTCTATGAACTGTAACTTCTCCAGGGAGAGTTTTCCCTAAGTAATACCCCTGAATCACAAAATGTCAGAGCTGGAATTGGAATCTGGAATTTCAGATTTTGGAACTTAGTCAGTCTAACATTCATTTTAGACACGAGCAAGTCAGTGTAGGAAGGAGGAAAGAACACTGGACTTGGTGTTGGAATGCCTGGGTTTGAGTCCAGGTTCTGATTATTACTCATTGCGTCTTGGCTAAATCACTTAACTTTTTCTGTATCTTGATTTCCTCTATGGGAGTGCTGGAGCCAGCTCTAAGGGGCTGCTGAGAACCAAACAGATTATTTCTCGTAAACACATATATCTCAGAAATTGCTTCAAATCAAGGTTGCTTTATTATTTTGTTGATCATTTAGACTAGAGGTTCCCAAACTTTTCTTTCGCTTATTGCCCCCTTTTCAAAAAAAATTACTCGGTGCCCTCTCTGAAATTTACTTTCTTTTCTTTTTCTTTTGGAATTTGTATCATTTAAAAAAAATATAAAATATTTCTAAAAATGGCGTGTCTTAACTTTGATAATTTATTGTAAATTATTAGTTTTTTCCTGCATTGAACTTTTGGTAATGCAATATAGTATCATATTGCAAACAAGTCATTACGTGTTCATATTCCTGCCAATGCATGCGATTTCCTGACAATGTGCTGCAAACTCACCTGCTACCACTTGCATGTTAAGACTTTTCTGTGGACTTGACCACTGATGGGTTATAACTTGCATTTTGTTTGTTTAGTTGGAAAACAATGTAATCACTACGACTTTAACTGTTTTACACAACAGATGAAACATGTACGAATGGTTTTTCAAAATGTTCTTCTCTTCTCTTTTTTCCTTATGCTTCCACAACCCCCCACTGCACGTGAGGCTACTACCCTCACCCCATCATTCCAGCACCCCCTAGGGAGCAGTATCACCCTCTTTGGGAACTTATGTAGACTTAAGAAATTTTAATAATGCAGATTAAATTTAAAAGTGTGTGTACATCACCCCCCCTCTGCCCAAGAACCTTGTGGTTAAACATTCACCACCACACCCCTGTAATGCTGAGCAGGAGCAGTAGAAGACTCAGAGCAGACTGGAGGCCTGGTGAATGGAAGCTACCAGGTTTATATAGTGCATTAAGGCTTGTGCAGTATCCATGCTCTCATTTAAGCCTAATTGATTTCCTCATTAGTAAAACAAGGATAATAATACTTATGCTTCCTCTATCTTGGGGCTTTGGGGCTTTCAGGGAACAAATTTATTTAATGATACTCTAGGAAAAATGGCAGATATGAGAACTTATGTAGCCAGATGGTGCCCAATGTTGTAATGCACGTTTTGTATAGAACCACAACATATATCACTGTGTTGTGTATGACCTATATGCTTGCTATGCAATTTGCTTTTACTTATATATTCCTTTGCTTTATGTGCCGATATGTAATTTTATGCATTCTATTGCTATATGTGCATGCAGAATATATGTTTGTGCATGTGGTCTGCATATTTGGTAATATACAGATGTTATTATAGAATACTAATATATACATACATACACACACATATATATGTAAATATGTAATATGATACTATATAGATCACAGACTTAGTGCTGCAAGGGACTTCCAGGGCCATTTAGTTCAATACCTTAATTTTATAGACAAGAAAACTGAGGCCTAGAGTGGTAGGTCATTACCCAAGATCCCACAAGCAGAAGGAATGAGAGGCAGGATTTGAAATCAGTTTCACTGATTCCAAGGTCTATGCTCTTCCCATTGTATAACATGGCTTCTGTGTTACATGAAATTCATATCCTCTGTCTAAATATACACACAGTTGTCTTATATGTACAATGTGTTATAGTACCTGTGCAATTAGTTATTCAGTAGCTAATAACCAGTACATAGCACTTTAAGTCTTGCAAAGCACTCAAAAATATCCTCACAAAAACCTTGGGAGGTAGGTGCCATTATTTCCATTTTACAGATGAGGAAATTGAGTCAGGCAGAGATAAAATGACTTGCTCAGGATCACACGTCTTGTAAGTGTATGAGGTCTAATTTGAACTCAGATCTTCATGTCTTCAAGTCCAGACCTCTATCCATTGGGCCACCTCACTAACTCTTTGTATCCTTAGTACTTAGCCCAATAGGGCAGCTAGGTGGTGCAGCAGGAGTCAGGAGGACCTGAGTTCAAATCTCACCTCAGACACTTGATACTCACTAGCTGTGTGACCTTGGGCAAGTCACTTAACCCCAACTGCCTCATCCTGGGTCATTTCTAGACATCCTGATGAATATCTGGTCACTGGTTTCAGATGGCTCTGGAGGAGAAGTGAGGCTGGTGACCTGCACAGCCCTCCCTCACTCAAAACAAAGTCAAGTGCAAGTCATGTCATTATTTCTCTGATGGCATGGTCTTCTTCAGCAACGAAGGATGAACACACACACACACACACACACACACACACACAACCCAATGCTTGGCACATAGTAGGGACTTTATAGATTCTTATTGACTTGTAGAGGAGTCTTAAGGGCTTCATGATCACTGTCTTCAAATATCAGATCAGCTAGTGATGGCTTTGAATAATTTGCTTTTGTTGTCATTGTCCTTCCTTCCTTCCTTCCTTCCTTCCTTCCTTCCTTCCTTCCTTCCTTCCTTCCTTCCTTCCTTCCTTCCTTCCCTCACCACTTCAACTGACATAGCTTAAGAGGGACCATCTAAACAGTCAGGGAATGGAGAGTATCCAAACATATGGAGGCATCAGTAGGTGTCACTAAGCCTTAGACCACTGCTTTGCATTTTCTTCACCACCTTAAAAGCTACTGAAGGGAGATTTCCAGCTGGGTTCTGGCTCTTTCCAAGCAAAAGAAACAGTACCCCTAAATATTCCAGAATATTTGTGACCCTGAACACAATGATGCATTTATATTAAGGTATAAATGACTCCTAAAAAGTCCTTTGCTGAGTGAGAAGGAAGTGAGAAAAAAAGAGCAATATGGTGGATACGCCTGAAATTTAGGGGAGTAGGCAAAAAGGCTCGGAAAAGGGAGACTGGAAACATGGAGAACAGACTTGTCCTCTTCCATCATTATTCCAAAGTAGTCCGTGATGATACACTTCTGGATGACCTTTCAAGGTCATTCCTAGCCCTAGGATTTGAGGATTCTCTGAAAATCTAATTCTGGTTCCTGAATTCTGAGAAAGAGATAATCCTGTTAGAGCAACAAATGCCATCTGCCTATGATGATGAAATGTATTACCCTGGTGAATCTCAGTCAGAGCTTAGCTATAAATCATATTTATGGCTTCTTGCCCAATGACCCTATAAATAACAGAGCCATCTTTTCTGTTATAAACTCCTGGGTGTATGGATTTGTTCCTGGCCAAAAAAGCTTGCATTTGTGGGTAAAATGTTATGGCCTTCAAGATCAGATCTTGGGAATTTTTTTTGAAACCTGAGAATAACAATGACTTAGGCTTTCTCAGAACTCTCACCAGACTATTCTTCCGGTCATTTCATTTCCCACATGGCTATACTCCTCTGGACTTCTCCATGATGCTCTCAGAACTGTTTCATCCTGTAAGATCATATCCACCCTGGAGCTCATACCTCATCAGTGCCTTCTACCCTGGGAACCCCTCACTCCCTCTGATGGGAGAAGTGAGACTTCTTTCTGAAGAACTTCCCTTTAAGGAGGGAGCTCAGATCAACCACATTTCATTTTCCACAGTGTTGCACTCCTCTGGATATCCCCATCATACTTCCCTCTCCCACTGCTTTTCTGCTTCGTTTTTCATGTTTTCTTCCTAGATTGTAAGCTCCTTGAGGACAAGGAACGTCTTTTTCTCTTCTTTGTACCCCCAGCACTTAACACAATTCCTGGCACATAGCAGGAATTTAATAAATGTTTATTAACTGACTGGCTTCCTACAATGTTGAGTGAGTAGATCAGATTTGCACCAGAGGAAGGTATTTTGGTATGCAGATAGGGAGAGTTTGGGAGTAAAGAGAGACAGAAGTTTTGTCCCTGAACCTGGGCAAATTCATTCTAATATATTTGAGATAATAGGACCAAGAACTGGAATGAATTTAGAAATAATTTAGTCCATCTCTTTTATATGAAGAAACAGGTTCACAGAGTTTTTTAAAACTTCCCCATAATCATAAAGGCAGCCGTTAATAAAACTTGGATTTACACGAATCTTCTATCTAAGTCCACCACTTTTTTGACTAAACACATACATAGTGCCCCAAAGTGATGTGGTTCAGAAGTCAAAATGGAGATATATCTATTTTGTTGAGCAAGTTAGACCCTTTGCAGAATTACAAAGTAGGAAAGTTGTTCTTCACACTTCCTGTTTTGTATCCCTTTGTCCCATTTAGAACTCTGCTCCCTAACCCCATGCTAAATTTCTCCACCAGTTGCTGCTCAGTGCTCTCATTTTGTGTCCATCCTGTGTCCAGGAGAATGATATGATAAATACTTGCTTACATTAATGTGTGTCTTAAAGTATTTCCCATCTGCCAGGAGTCTGCTGCAGAGGTACTACGTGGGGCATACCCTCTCACACAGAGTTCTCCTAGGTTCAAGATAGTCTATAGGTTTATAGTCACTTAAAACCATTTCTCATAAGCCTCTATCATTGTGTTGACTTTCATTAGTCAGAAGACACTATTAATTCCAAGTAAAGGGATTTAATGAAATAGCATAGGAAAAAAATTGATAAAACATTCCTTCTCCTATCCACACTCTCCCCAACCCTGAGAAGCACACAAGTAGGGAACTCATATGACCTAGGTCTCATGCTTGGAAGGTGCACACAGGAATTCATGTGGCTAGGCTATACATTAATCAGTCATTCAAAAAAATTTATTAATTGCCTACTATGTGTCAAGCACTGTGCTAAGTGCTAGGTATACAGAGAAGAAAAAAGACAGTCCTTTCTCTCAAGATGCTCTCAATTTAATGGAAGAGATGAATACAAATAGCTTTGTACAAATAAGCTATTATAGGATAAATTGGAAGTAATGAACAGAGGAAAGGCAGAATTACGAGGGATCAGAAAAAGTTTCCGGTAGAGGCTGGGATTTTAGCTGGGACTTGAAGGAAGTCAGGGAAGTCAGGAGCTAGAGATGAGGAGGGAGAGCATTTCAGGCATGGTGGATAGTCTAGTGTCCTAACCAAATCTGACACTCTTACCAAGTAGATGATGACCTGTTCTTCTTATGTTCAGGTTGGCGCTTGATTTCAGATTTATAGTTGTTGATACGAGAAATGGTGGCAGAGAAAGTTTGTTGGGTATAGAAAATAGCTATAAAATCCAATTTCATTGAATCAGAATGTTAGAGTTGGAAGGGCCCTCAAAGATTATCTATTCCAACCTCCATACAAATCATGAGTCCCCTTTTCAATATCCAACTATCCAACTATTCAACTTTCATTTGAAGACCTCTAGCCACAGGGAGCTCACTCCTCTCTGTTCCATTTTTGTACAGCTCTACTTACAGAACCAGAGACACATAAGGCCTGGAGCCAGAGTTGAATAGGAGTCTCTTCTTACAACCTCTCTATCCAGTGGACATCAAGGTTCCACTTGTAAACCTCTAGTGAGGTGGGAGGGGATGACTCAACACCTTCCAAGGCAACTCAAATTGACTTTTTGATAGGGCCAATTCTTAGAAAATTTTTCCTTTCATTGAACCTGAATGAACTCTTTGGAATCTGCCTACTAATTTTAGCCCTGCCCTCTGGGACAAGCATAGCAAGTCTAATTTTTACCTAAAATCCTGAAGACTACAAATCATGTCCCTTCTCTTTTCTTTTCTCCAGGCTAAAATCCTCCAGTTCCTTCACCTTATACTTGTATGTCATAGTTTCACACCCCTTCTCAATCCCAGGTAGCCTCCTTTCGAGTATACAATGAAAATGGACAAATTATCTCATCTAGGACTGACACTGGTACTAGGGAGCTCAGTGGGTAGAATGTTGGGCCTGGAGCCATGGAGATCTGATTTCAGATCTGACCTCTGACACTTCTATCTTGTGACCCCAGGCAGGTCCCTTAACCTCTGTCTGCTTTCATTTTCTTAGCTAGAGAATGGGGACCATAACAACATCTACCTCACAGGGTTGTTGTGAAGATGAAATGGGATAATATTTATAACACACCTAGAACAGCTCGTGGCATGTAGTAGCTGCTTAAAATATTTGTTTCCTTCTTTCTTTCTCCTCCTGCACAGTTGCTTCTGTCCCATCTCCACTCTGGGTCTTCTTTCTAAAGTTCTACTTAGCAAAATCCAAAGGTGTTTTTTCCCCCTTTGCCTTTATTCTCAAATTTCTTTATATTCCTTGATATGACTGATTAGCCTGGTGTGGGGAACCTGTGACTTTAAGGTTTCTAAATCCTTAAGTGCTGCCTTTTAACTGAATCCAAATTTTTCCTAAGGATTTAGAAGATCACATGTGGCCTTAAGTCTGCAGGTTCCCCACCCCTGGATTAACCCCTCCTTTTTGAATCTGTTCTCCATTGGCTTCTGTGACATCAAATATCTTTTTTTGTAAGTTGCAGTTACTTTTCGTAAGCCTTGATTTTGTTATGTGACCAGAAGAGCTGTATGTAGGTACCTGAAGTAAGCACCACAAATGAGTCTTGGGCCAGGACACATGAAATATACCCTCACTTGGTGAGTGAGGAGTGGTGGAAGAGGGTGGAGATAGATACTGATGGACAACCATAAGACCTCTCTTACAGAGGCTTCTCACCTTATTCTTAACTCTCACCCAAAGAAGCCTTTTGGTAGCTCTCTATGCTAACTAATTATTCTTGGTGACTCCAATCATTGTTTCTTCATATTTGCTATCCAAGAAGCCTGATTGCTAAAGCTGGAATGGGATGGAGTGTTAATATTCGGTAAATAATGAGATGCTTTTGCAGTGAGGTCTAGATGGCCAGCTACCCCAAACCCTCAAAGTATCCTGTTAGAGCTGATACGTATCTTTGTTGTACAGAACAGGACACTGAAGCCTTACAGGAGGGAAGTGATTTGCTCAAGGTTACAGAGGAAGGCATATTCAATTCTCCCCCCAATATATTTTTATTTATTTGTTAAATATTTCTCAATTACATGTAGACATTATTTTAGCATTCATTTTTAAAAATTTGGAGTTCCAAATTCTTTCCTTCCCTCCTATACCCTGCCCTCTCCTAGAGAAGGCAAGCAATTTGATATAGATTATAATGTGGAACATGCAAAACATATTTCCATATCATCCATGTTGCAAAAGAAAATGAAGACAAAAAACCCTCAAGAAAATTAAAAAAAAAGTATTGTTTGCTCTGTATTCAGATTCCATCAGTTCTTTCCCTGGAGGTGGATCACATTTTTCATTACAAGTCTTTCAGAATTATCTTGGATTGCTATTTTGCTCAGACTAGCTAAGTTGTTCACGATTGATCGTCGTACAATATTACTGTTTACTTTGTACAATGTTCTGCTGGTTCTGCGTCCTTTACTTTTCCTCAGTTCATATACATCTTCCCAGGCTTTTCTGAAAGCATCTTGCTTGTCACTTCTTATAGTACAATGGTATTCCTTAATAATCATATACCACAACTTGTTCAGCCATTCCTTAATTGATAGACATCCCCTCTATTTCCAGTTTTTTGCTACTACAAAAATAGCTACTGTAAATATTTTTTGCACATAGAGGTTCTTTTCTTTTTTCTTTTATGTCTTTGGGAGACAGACTTACTATTGGTATTACTGGGTCAAAGGGTATGCAGTTTTATAGCTCTTTGGGTATGGCTCCAAATTGCTCTCTAGAATGGTTGGATCAGTTGACAATTCTATCAACAGTGCATGAGTGTTCCAATTTTTCCACATCTCCTACAACATTTGTCATTTTCCTTTTCTATCATATTAGCCAATCTGATAGGTGTGAGATGGTACCTCAGAGTTATTTTAATTTGCATTTCTATAGTCAATTCTTAATGGAAATGAGGCTGAGTTGAGTTGGAGACAAATGAAGTCCAGATCTCATTGGCTCACAATTTATTAGAGATAGATGGGATCTAAGAGATCACTTTGTTCAACCCCTTCAGTTTACAGAGGAGTCAACAGAAATTCAGAGTTAGTTTCAGAGTCAGGATTAGAACCTAGATCTCCTGACTCCCAGTTCATTACTGTTTCAGTCAAGTTGTTGAAATATGCATCATAGGGGGAGGGGCAGAGGAGGGAGATTTTGCATGATGGAAACAAAGTCCTTTCTAGATTAGTGACCCTTGTTTCATGATTCAGGACAAGAAGCAAAGCAGGGAGGTGGGGACCCTTGGTTCTTCTCTAATCGGGACTTAATTTCTGCCCTCTTCCTTTCCACCTCCCATTGCTTGGTGGGAGAAAATTTGAGTAGTTTGAGAGGGCAAGAAATAAAGAAAAGATTCCCAGGTAGAAGAGCAGATTAATCCATAGGAAGTCATAGGCCTCTAGCAGGGCTGGGTGGTATTCTGTGCCTTGCCTACAGTGCCCTTTCCCCACTGACTCATGGGACAATACTGAAATGGAAAAGTATTTTCTCTTTCCAAGGACAACCTTACTCCTGTGCCCTACATGGACTTGAGGTCCTGTAGTGCTCCAACCATTGATCATTCACCTCACAGGATCATTCATCTCACCTCACAGGATGGCCCATACTTTCAATTCAATTCTCTTGTTCAACCTCCATTAGAAAAATTTAGGAAGTTGGAGAGGGCACAACTCTGAGGGAATGGAAAGGTTCCCCTGAGTGGGGAGGCAGAGTGGTGCCCAGGAAGGCAGCACCTTCTAGTACCAGCCTCAGTAATGAGGTATTGTCTTCCTTATATTCCTTGCCCTGACTGAAGGACTCTTTTGTCTCTGAGATAAAGTAGATAGGGGAATCTTTTCCAGTCCCAGTCTGGTCTCTGAGTTGCCAAATACTTGTGCTATTTACCTTTCCCAGGCAGGGAGATAGACTGTACTTCTAGCCGGCATCCCAAAAGCATGGATTTTTCCCTCTCTTCTCCCTAACCTGAAAAACCCCTCTGTTCTGTCACCAGCTCCACCTTTGCCTCACCTCCCAGGCTCTTCCTCAACCTTCTTCCTTAGATACTACCAAATTATAAGTGGGCCTTTACATCTTGCCCTTAGGCACATCTAAACCCTAGCGTAAAGCTCCATTTTCCTTGCTCTAGTTACTAGCATGTATAGACTAAACGATAGCAACGCCTTACTGACTTTCCATCATGAAGATTGTGACATATCCCGGCCTTCTTCTCTTGTGTTATGTCTGTCCAATCAGCTGTAGACCTTCCTTTAGATTTCTTGGCAGTGGTAGCAGTCAGAAGGTAACTTCTTGCTGTTATCACAAGACCAGTCCATTTCCTTTTCTGGTCATACATCTGTCTGATGACATCTTCTATGTCACTTCTCCATAACCTCTTATTGGTAACATACATAAATACATACAAATATATTTTTAGAAAAATCAAGTTTTATTTTATTTTGTTCCAAATTCTCTCCCTCCTCTGTCCCTCCCCCTATTGAGAGAACAAGAAAAACAAAACCCGTTATATATGTATATGTGTATGTATAAATATATTCATTAAAACAAACATCTCCATTAGTTGTGTTCCAAAAAAACAGAAAAAAATACAAGAGAAAAAATATGCATTAATTTGCACTCTGAGTCTTTCAGTTCTCAATGTGGAGGCAGATTGAATGTTTCATCGTAAGCCAACTAGAATGACGGCTGGTCATTGTGTTGATCTAAGCTATTAAATCTTTCAAAGTTGATTATTTAGAATATCTAGAATATATAAATTTTTCTCCTGATTCACTTCACTCTGCATAAGTTAATAAAGTCTTCCCAGGTTTTTCTGAAATCATCCCTTTCATAATTTCTTTAAGCACAATTTTATTCGTTTGCATGCATGGGCAATATGTTGCAGACAAATCATGACTAATATACAACTCTCCATTGTCCTTTGGATCATGGTGACTTGAAGCTTTAATTCTTTAGACACTTTATTGTTTTAGTATCACTGGAAGAATATGCCTACTAAACAGACCTTTGCTTTAAAGAGAAGTGGGCCATTACAAGTACCATGTATGTAATTACCTCAGGGTAACCTACTCTTGTTTCTTCTTCCTGTTCAGTGCTGAGACTGGCTTATTATCATGATGCCCAAGAAAAGGAACAAATCTATATATCATAATCTGAACACTAGACATTCTGTATTCCCTCTTTTTTCCTGTATGGTTAGGCTGAAGTATTTTAAGTGATTATAGGTTGAGAGTCAGAAGGGACTTTTGAAAATATATAGTCTAACCCCCAGTTTTATAGATGAGGGAACTGAGGCCCAGAATGATTTGCCCAAGGTCAAAGAGGTAGTTAGTGGTAGAGTCAAAGCTTGAACCCTGGTCCTTTGAGTTCAAATCCAGAACTTTCCCCACTATGTAATACTTCCTTCTAAATGAATTTAATTTTAAATACTCTGTAATATTGCAATAATGTGACCATCACAATAGCATTTTTAAACATAAAGCTTGGTGAGAGCTCCAGGAAAACCAAACCATCCTGACAGCACTTAAAGGTGAAAGGAAAAGAACAATGATAAAATGAGAGATGGAAAAGATCTCTTAAGATTTCTAATTCAAACTTTCTTCCCTATCAGTGATAGTGGAGCTGTCACCTTTGGACTTCATAGTACCTTCATAATAATAATGATCTCTACAATATAATAAATAAGAGATGATCCCTAAGGCCCATTCTAGATCTATGATTATTTTTCTTCATAGTTCAGCCAGGCACTGGCCCAAGAGCTTTTCTGTAGTCTTTACCTTGTTAGTGGTTGTAAAGTATACACACAAAATTTTTTAATTGGATCTAGGATTTCACCAGAGTCTGGGAACTTGTGCTATGGAAAATCTCTTTCCTGAGGCAAGTAGGTGGCACATGGGATAGAGTACCAGCCCTGGAGTCAGGAGGACCTGAGTTCAAATTTGACCTCAGACATTTACTAGCCATGTGACCTGAGCAAGTAACTTAACCCCAAGTGCCTCAAAAGAAAAAGGAAACTCTCTTTCTTAATGCAAATCAGCAACTTCTTCACCTTGTAGTTTTAGAGAGACAGATAGGGCACTGAGAATTAAGTGACTTGACCATGGTCACACACGGTTTGTACATGTCAGAGAAAAGGCTTCAATTCAGTTCTTTCTAACTGTAAGGAAATAACAGCCTGCAGTCAAGCATGGCAGTGCTTTTCCTTCAGCATAAACCATAATAAAACATTTTTTTCTTAGCTAATTTTAAAGGCCAAGCCGTTTCAGAGAATGGTACCTGTTAGACATTTGAAATATGGAGTAGAGAGAGATGTCTTGATTGTATGACTGTAGTCAGTAATTTTCTTTTAAGCTTTTGATTAATTTCTTTCGACTACCCTTTGTCTATACGATTTCCTGTAACAACAACAAAACCAAACCAAAAATAAAAAAGCAACCAAACTAGCCTCTCCTTTACCCTCGCTGCCCTGAAGATAATGTGATTAAATAGAGCAGAACTGGCTGCTAGCTACACCAATAACATTTTGGAATTTTGCTCTTAACCGATTAGAAAACACAATGTCTCCGAAGAGAATGGACTCATTTATCACTGCTACCAAAGAACATTTGCTCTGGCCTTCCCCAGCATGCAAGGCCTGCTGCAAAGAAACGATACGATGAGGAAGAGGCAAGCATGATTTGGGGAGGCATGGATTTTGCTTTTCTATCCAGCATTTAGTATCCCTTTGTTTGGCTCACTATAGCAATCGCAGAATACATACCAAAATGGGAACCCAAAGGGAAAAAAGGAATTCTGTCTGGAAGACTGAATATAGACCAGTTATTCAATAACTATTTATTCAGCTCCTACTATGTACTCCGCGTTGGAGATACAAAGAAAGGCAGAAGGCAGTCTTTGCTCTCCACGAGTTCACAGTTTGATGGGGACCAACACTGAAACAGAGATGTGTAGACAAGCTATATACCGGACAAATGGGAAAAATCAACGGAAAGAAGGCATCAGAACTAAGGGGGATCAGGAAAGGCTTCCTGTAAGAGGTAGGATTGTAGTGGAGACTTGAAGGAAACTGAGGAAGTAGAGGCAGAGATGTCCAGTTTTGTAAGTAGATTTTGAAAATCTTAAGGGCCTAAAACTTCCATTGGCCTTGTCCATTTTGCTGAATGGTATAGTAGAGTATAAGGTACAGAGATACTCTATATGAAGGATGATGAGAAGGACTGATTTCTCCCTCTCAGTCATTGTGTCTCCTTCAGCAGCTCCTCATAACATCAGGTTAAGAGAATACAATCTGTCTGGAGCAAATGTAACCCAAGATCAAAGACATGGATTTGGAAGGGACACCATAAGTGATCTAGTTCAATCCTTATACAAACCATGGATTCTCTTTACAGTATCCTTTGTGAATCAGTTGTGAATAGGGAGCATTATCTAACAAGGAAACCTATTACATTTTGGAACTCCTATAATGATTAAATAATTAGCATAGATTGTACTGAAATCTTCCTCCTCCTTCCTGGCTAGGATGTTTATTGTTCATATGCTGCAAATTGCACCCCCCCCCCCAAGATCAGTGGAAGAAATAGTCCAGAATCCTAAAGTTATTTGCTTTTACTTTAGGTTTTGATTTTGATCCACATCATGCAATTCCATGTGGGTGAAGGACAAGTTATTCACTTTATATTATATACTGTATTCCTTATGATAATCTAGACAAGATTTTTTTTGAACTTTCCCAAATTAAAAAAAATGCATCTAAAAAAATCCATGACAAGTTTTGCACTGTGCCAATGACATTTGTGAGAACAAAACCCAAATTCTGAAATAGTTTTGGTAAGAAGTTTATTAGGTCATTTGGTAGAGAAAAGAGAATCAGAAAAGATGATGTGACTCCCTCTCATCCAGGCTCTGGAAGGTTTACATTATAGGAGTTAGTCAAGGGTACTTGCAAATAAGCCACATGTACTCAATTAAGCAATTTTGTGAAAAGAGCAATTTGAAATCAAGGTAAATTTAGATGGATGTCAGTATATGTAAACATATGATAACATTTGGGCAAAGCAAAAACAAAAGGAAACCCCAAACCCAAATTTGAGTGAACCCAAAACAAGACCTGGGTGAGTAGACCGAAAACATAGTGTTTTGGGTAGATCTAGGACTTGGGAGAATACCAAATTGTTCATAGCTACCTCCAGCTTTTCTGGAGAGTTACTGAGGTCAGGGTAATATTCTGAGTTCAAATAATCTGTAGTCATGTAAAGTTAGATTTAAACTGTATAATAACTCATAAGTTTTCTGAACAATATAATAAAGCATTTTTCAACACTAAACACTGGGGATATTAAGAAAGGCAAAAGACAGTCCCTGCTGTTAAGGAGCTCAGAGACAAACGGTGGGGATGACATGCAAATAATAATATACAAACAATATGTACATGGTATAAATTGGGGGTAGTCTCAGAAGGGAGGCACTAAATTTAAGGAGGATGGGGAAAAGCTTTCTTACAGAAAGTAGGGCTTTAGTGGATTCTTGAAGGAAGACAAGTAAGAGATAAAGGTGAGAGTTCCAGCATCCAGACGTTGTTCCTCTTCCCTGTAGCTCCTACACTCTGCTTAGCCACATCTTCTGTCTCCTTGCATGACATCTTGCCTGCTGGGAGTATGTGCTCCCTCAAAACTCAGTGGGGAAAAGAGAAGGGCATAGTGGTCACCAGCAATGCTTTTTTTGACTGTCTTCTCTCTGTCCTCAAATTGTCATCACCTCGGACCCTGAGGTAATAGTAATTTAGAAGACATAAGGCACAGTACAGGCATAGGTTACATGCAAATACATAGTCAATTTGAGGAGGAAAGGAGCTGGGGAGAACAGAAATAAAGGTTTCCTACAGGAGATGGCACTCGAGTTGAGCCTGGAGGGAAGTTGAGAATTCTAAGAGGCAGACATAGGAAGGAGTCTATTTCAGGTGTAGGGGACAGCCTGTGCAAATGCTCAGTGGTGGAAAATGGAATGCTGCGTGTGTAGAATATCAATTAGGTCAATTTGGCTGGGATGAAGAGCCAAAAGGGTACTGCAGGGTGAAATATGACTACAAAACCTCAGAGAGTAAAACCACTATTCATCCCTTCCTTCAACTACTGGAAGACTCTCTGTGACCTATTTCTTTTCTTTTTGAAAATTTTTAAATATTTATTTATTTTTAATTTTCAACATTCACTTCCATGAGATTATGAGCTCTAAAATTTTTCCTCATCTCTTCCCTCCCTGCACCTCAAGATGGCATGTAATATGTAAAGAAGAATTAGAAGGAATGGGAAAAACCTCCAGGGCCTATTTCATAAGAGGAAAGGATGGCTGAATATTATGAACAGGGATTTGCCCTGAGGACCCGAGCTAGGAATGAGACTCAAATAACATCAGAGGGGTAAGTTTCACTAGTGAGAGAGCCAGACCTCCAACAATATGAACTACTATTTTCTTTTCCTTGGTCCATTTGGCTTCAAACATTCCTATCATGTGAAGCCCTCCCAGAATGAAAAATGAGTTCGGTCAAAGCTAAAATGATACATAACACAGGCTTCAGTGAGTGACCTTCTGCTCACATACGGGACATGGCTTTTTAGGGGGTCCATGAGTAACATGTGGAGGGATTGCTAATTTAGGAAATTCTTTTTGAGGTGGGAGTCACATGGACCAGGTAACAGTAATTTTGGCTTATTTAAAAAATCCTGTCCTTATCTCTGAGCTGACATTTTTCTCTGGTGGCTCCACCAGCTCATTTTTGTTCTCAGTGTGGACATTGTGATAGAGGTTGACAAAATCTGAAGCATCAAGGGCACTGGTGTCAGTGAGGTGAGGAATTTCAGCAGTGCCACACTGGATATCAAATAGAGCAACCAAAGTTGGCCCTTGACAAAGTTATGAAGTGGGTGGAATTTGTCAGCCTTTGTGCCTCTGCCATGGCTTAGCATCCCCTCATCTTTGCTTAATGGAAGCCCCTTTCCTCAAACATGTACTGTCCTCCTACTTATATATAGATCAGAATATACATGACAGATACAGAATAGATGGAAGATGATCTTAAAAGAGATGGCACTGGAAGCTGGGAGAGGGGACCAGGAAAGGTCTCTTGGAAGAGGTTGTGCTTACTCTGAGTCTTCAAGAAAGGTAGGGGGGCAGCTGGGTGGTGCAGTAAATAGAGCACGGGGCATGGAGTCAGGAGGACCTGAGTTCAAATATGACCTCAGACACTTGACACTAGCTGTGTGACCTTGGGCAAGTCACTTAACCTCAATTGCCTTGCCTTTCCCCCTCCAAAAGAAAGGACAGTAGGGATTCTAAGAGTTTGAGTTTGGAAACCAGAGGATTGCTGGCACGGGGAATAATCAGTGTAAAGGTGTGAAGATCAGAGATGGACGATGTGTCTCAGGAACAGCATGTTGACCAATATGGCTGGATGACGTGCATAAAGGGGAGGGGAAAGACTGGAAAACTAGGAAGAGGACAGGTTCTGAAGAGCTTTAAATGTCAAATAAAGGACTTTATATTTGACCATGGAAGTAAAGGGCAAACAAAGGAGTTCATCGAGCAGGCAGGGTGGAATTGTCAGACCAACACTTTAGAAAAATCACTTTGGTAGCTAGGTTAAGGATGGCATTTTCCTGCTTTTTGAAGATAGAACATCTCTAGAACTCTAGGTTAAAATTAAAAAAAACTTTTTTTTTACATTCTCTGTCTGGTCAGTATTTTAAGCAGAGATGAGATTGCTGAACTTCCAAATAGAAAACTAAATAAAAATAGCTTTTGCTTCCAATCTACTCATGCACTTAAGCAGATCATAAGCTAAGTTAAATCACACACTTAAGTAGTCTCAGACTCAGAAAATTGGATAATTGATTAATTTATGCTCACTACAGTGCCTAAAACAATACTGGGTACATAGAATATGTTTAATAATTTTTAAAAATAAATTGAGTCATTGCTAGAACTCTCTCTAAGAATATGCAAGTGAGTTTGAACTTGACCTTACCAGTTAGGTGACCTTGGAAAAATCACTTAACTTTCCTGTGTCTCAAATTTTCACTGTAAAATATCTGGGCTATGGGTTTGATATTGAACTCAGCTCTAAATTCTGTGAAGTGGATACATGTTTAACACATATTCATCAATTTTACTGAAGACATAAGTAGGGAAAACAATAGGGATGAGCAAATAGCCAATAAACTTGACTTTTCCTCATGAGAAAATATTAGAATGAATCATTAAAGAGATGGTTGGTGAGTATCCAGAAAGGAAGTCGTGATTACAAAGAGCCAGTGTGACTTCATCAAGACTAGGTCATGCTCTAATAACTTTATTTCTGTTTTCAACAAGGTTGCTAAACTAATAGATGAAGGGAAGGGAATGGATATAGAATACCATTCTTTGGGCAAAGTTTTACCTAAAGTATTGCATGTTAATCTTGTGAAGAAGATGGAACGATGTGGACTAGATCACAACTCACTTGGATGGAGTCAGAATTGGTTGGGTGTCTGGACTCAAAAAGAAATTGTTGATAGCTCAAGTGGCAAGAGGTCTCTAGTGTGGTGCCTCAGGGATCTGTACCTGGTCTTGTGCTGTTTAACATTTTTATTAATGCCTTGGATAGAGGCATAACGATAGACTCATCAAACTTGCAGATGACACAAAGTTAAGAGGGATAGCTAACATACTTGATGACAGTCAGAAACCAACAAGATTTTGAAAATTGAGAGCAAGCTGAGAGAAAGTTGAATTAAACAAAACAAAATTAAATAGAATTAATCATCCAGGTTTACACTTGGGTACAAGAAGATCAGTTTCCAAATACAAGACAGACAAATATAAAACAATCATTTTTCTGAAATGATCCAGGTGTCTTAGTAGATGACAAGCTCAATATTCATCAATAGTGTGGTATGGCAGACAAAATGGCTAATGTGATCTTTAGTAGCATTAAGAGGGTTGGTTATAGCTTCCAGGATTAAGGATGTGATAATTTCCTGCCTTCCCTGCCTTCATTGGACCTCATTTGGAGTATTGTATGGAGTCCTGGTTACCACAGTTCAAGAAGAACATTGATAATCTGGACTGTGTCCAGATAAGGGCAACCAGGATGGAAAAGAGTCTGTGTCATAAGAGGATCAGCTGAACGAACTGAGCAAATTTAGCCTGGAGAAGAGGAGACTCTTGGGGGTGACAATTGTCTTTTAGTATGTGAAAGACTGTCACGTGGAAAAGGGTGTGCAGTACTGTTCTCTTTTGTATCAGAGAACAGAACCAGGAAAAATGGGTGGCAGGTGCAAAGATACAAGTTTAGATTTGATGTAAGGAAAAGTTTCCTAATAATTAGAGTTGTCCCAAAGTGGAACAGGTTGTCTTAGGAAGTACTAGGTTTCGCATCATTGGAGGTTTCCAAATGGAGCCTGGATGAGCATTTGGCAACAACAGGGGGGATTCTTTCTGGGTATAGGTTGGTCTAGATGTCCACTGAGGTCCTTTCAACTCTCAAGTTCTGTGATTCTATGAATATTGCACCTCTCCCTTAGCCAAATGTGGGGAGGGGAGAAAAGCATTTTTAGAAATCTCAGTGAATCCAACTACTGATTAGTAGCTGGTCAATTCAGTACAAATTGGTGAACTTTTTTCTATATTTTTACATAGTTCTTGGATATAGGTGTTTCCTATTCCATCCTTTTGTTGACGCCTACCATCTTGCCATCTCCCTATTCCCCACTGCCAATTTCCACCTCTTGCTCTGGACTTAGTAATCAAATCAATACTAGGTTAATATCATTGTTCCCTGAAAGGTTGTGTCCTTTGACAGCCTTAAAAATAAACTCACATCCCTGGACTCTTCTTACACTCCCTTTCCTGGACATCATTCTCCCATATGTATTGTTGATTTCCTCCTATTAGAATGTAAGTTTCTTGAGGTCAGAGACTATGTTGCTTTTGTATTTGTATCTTCAGAGCTGAGCACAGTGAGTGTTTACTTGGCACTTGGTGTTTAACAAATACATTTTCAATCATTCATTCATTATTTTACTCATTCATTCAACAAAGCATAGATTATTCAATAGAATATATACTATTATATATTGTGATCTATTGTGTACATGTGTATCAGAGTATATAGAGTATATGGTACTGTCTGTCATGGTACAGTGCAATGAGGGTTAATTTTGAAGTTTGAGGATTTGGTTTCAATTCCTAACTCTGCCACTTGTTTCCTGTGTAACTTTAGGCAATTCACTTAATGTTTGGTTTATTTGTTAGAAAAAATCCATAGATTTAGGCGCTTCATATCTCATATAGTTTTCCTCCCTGGCCATTTTGCCTCCCACCCCATTGATGCCCTAATTTTCCCCATCTGAAACAGCAGCTTTCGTCTGAACAATTAGAAAAAAATTCATCCATCCTTGAGGGAGTTAATTCATTCCAACTTTAGAAATTTCTTCTTGTGTCATGTTCTCTTGATTGGTAAGGTCCAGAGATTAGATGACCCCTGAGGTTCTTCCTGTTTAGAAATTTATGATACTATGATCCCGGATGCCATTTTCCCATGAAGATACCCAATGGGATATTGTAGTGGTTCTGATTGTTCCACTTGCATTTCCAAAAGGACACTTTCGGGGGTGCTCTAAATTGTTATTTCAGGATTCATCTCTCTCCCTAAGAGTAACTTGTATGTTCTGCATAATTGTTTACATTGGGAAAGATTTATTTGCGTTTTAAAACTACTGTATCTGTTTATGGGTAAATGCACGAGAGACTGTAATCACCAAATTCTTATTCAGTGTATGTTCTAGTCATTTAACAATTGTGGCATTTTTCATAATAATTAAATGGGCTGTGTGGATTGCTAATGTGTTCCTCCCTGCATGTGCCTCCTTTTTGAAGGTGTCTGGCAGATTTAGGTCATCCGTTTTCTTCCTTTTGCACTGAAGAAAGAAAAAGAGAAAGAGAAAGAGAGGGAGAATTCCCAGGGACAATCTTTCCTAATACTTTTACATTAGTTCAAACCAGCAGAGGTTTGCTGTGCCTGCAGCTAAAGAAAATCTATTAGTGTCTTTAAGGAAGAAAGTCAGGAAGGAGGCCTCTCAGAGCAGGTCAGCCAAAGATGTTCCCAACTGAGAATGACAGTGTTCAATATTATTAGTTGGACTGCCATGGAGCGATGGCCAGAGGCGTATCCAGCCTGGCTTGAACTTTATCTTTAACTCAAGTTCAACACTTCTTTTTTCCCTCCTTCCTTTGGCTTAAGAAAGTTCTCAGGAATGGATTCCACCCTCCTTTTCCTTCACTTTACCTCCTCCAGCAAAATCTAATTTAGAGTTAAAGAATACTTTGGGTGGAAAATCAACATAGGTAGGGAAGATGGTGAATATTCTTTTTCTGTGCTCCCTTTTGGAAATTTCTCTCTGAGAAGTCCTCTGTAATTTGAATAACCCAGCCCACTGCCCTGGGAAGTTTGGGGAAGGAGGGAGAGTCAGGTAGTAGGTTTATGGTTCTTTCTATAACAAAAAGACCAGTGTGGGTCTGGTGCCAATTAAAGCAAGAGATGTGCCATGTAGAACCTGAGGGAGAGAAGAAGCAAATAGTACTGATAGCACTCCATGGGGCTGGAATAAAGGCTTGTTTGAACAGTGGGGACGTTTCTATAACCCACTGTGAGACCTTGGACACCTGATGGCTTCTGAGAGAAGGGAAGTGACTGTGGGACCCATTTTTACAAATGAAAATTTTCAAAAGACCAGAGGTCAGAGGTTGGCTCTAAGCTCTGCTTTTTTGAGTTGTTGTGCAGTCCAAGGAAGGAAGGACCTCTAGAGAGGATGCTCCATATGTGTCCATGGTTTAAGTGATGGTCCTTCTGAGAAGAAAGCGAGTACATTTGCTGAAGGGTGCCAGAATCTGGGCATATTAGCAGAGTTAGAATCAGGATTTCAGAGTTGGATGGGACCTCCGAGGCCATCTAGTTTACCTGAACAAGAATGCCTCTATAATATCCCAGACAAGCACATATTTTGGCTGTTTCTTAAAGCCCTCTAGTGAAGAAGGAGCTCATTACCTTCCAAAGCATTCATCCCTCTTTTGAACAGTTCATACATTTTTCTTTATATCAAGTTGAAATACACCTCTCTGCAACTTCTACTTATTGTTCTTAGTTTTGCCTTTTGGGGGCATCCCTTTGCCACTTGATGGTCCTTCAATGTTATGTTGGCAGATCTGGAGTACATAACTACAGTGGCAAGAATGTTGAATTGGGTACAGCATGTGGGAAGTACTACAGAGTATGGAAGCTGATTACCATTGATGTAGGTGATTCTGATATCCTTAGAAGCATGCCAGAACAGACTAGTGAAAAGCAAACTGTACGAAAGTATTCTTTCATAAACTGGCCAAAACTTGTTCTTTTAAAAAATAAAATATTAATAGAATCAGACTTGCTTTGCAACTATTTACACTTAAATAAAAATTTAATGCATAAAACCTATTGACACAGGCCATTTATATTGTAGAGGGCTATGTGGTGTAGTTGAACAAACACTGGCCTTGGCTTTGGGAGAGAACTGAGTCTGAAACTTACCTCTGACACTTGCTGGATACGTGATCATGGACAAACCACCCAAACTCTCTGAGCCTCCTTTGCCTCAGTTGTAAAACGGGAATGATATTAGCTGTAGTACTTGCATCATGAAGTTGTTGTGAGGCTCAGGTGCTCTCGGATGCTATAACTGTAATAAAGTTCTGACTTCAACTGAAATGTGTCTCCTTTTAACGTCTGTTTATCGATCCTAGTTTTGCCCTCTGGAGCCACAAAGAAAAAAAATGGACTCTCTAGACTACATAACAGCCCTCCAAATACTTAAAGACTCCAGAGTGGGGATTCTTAAATTTTTTTGTGTCATGGTCCCCCTTGACAGTCTGGTGAAGGTTTATAGACCCTTAAAGAAGGCACATAAGATTACAGAAAAAAATCAATTATTTATCAAAGTATGTATAAGAAAAAAACAGCTCCCAGGTGAAAAGTTAAGAACCTTTGCTCTAGAATGTTCTCCTCAAATATTTTATTCCCCAAGCAAAACATCTCTGATTCTATAGGGAGTCAGCATTGTGAGGGCAGAGAATATTGCCTGGAGTAAAAAAAAACCTGGGATTCTGGCTCCATCTGTGCTATTTAATGACTTTATAACTTGGGGCAAGAATTTCATAGCTGTGGTCTTCAGTTTCTTCATCTGTAAAACAAGGGGGTTATTTCCTTTCCATCCTATTTATCTATTTATCCTCCTTTGGACACCATCCTTCTTGAAATGTGGTGTTCAGAATTGAACAATACTGTGATATGATCACCTCTTTGTACAGTGGGACCAATCCTTACCAGGTCCATATGGAGAGCTGCAGAAAGTTAATAACTCATATCTTCATTTAGAATGCCCGAGTTCATCATCTCTAGTGTGGCAGACACTTAAAACTTACCTTCAACTCCTTACTCCCCTTATTTCACAGTTTTCTTCCAGCATCTGCCTTGTCCTGTGGTAGCTTGTACAAGATAGGAGGCCTCATGAGGGCACTGGCAATATTTTTTCACTCAATTTTTTTTAGGGTATAAAAGCCTCTCTTTTGCAGGGTACTGGGCTCAGCTCTGGGCCAATACCTTGGATTACATCAGGTGGAGAGGGCTGACTGAGGCAATGACTGCCTCATGAACAGTAGAAATGCACTGCTGGGCTGCCGATTTCCACCTGTTCCTGTGTGTCCCTTGGTAAACATATCTAGCCTTGTATATCTCTCATATAAGTCACTTCTAGCACCTTGCAATTCAATCCTGAACACCAATCAGCTGGTGCATAAGGCTTACAAATCTGGATACTATACTTCTATTAATTCAGTTTAAGTTTGCATTAGTTTTTTAAGCAGTCAAATCACACTGCTAATTCATATTAAGCTTGTGGCCAATTAAAATTCCTCATTTATTTAATAATATGAATCACTATTAAGCCAAATCTCTGCTAGACTGTAATTGTGTAATCACTTTTCAACCAAAACACAGGATTTGACATTTATGTCTGTTAAATTTCATTGTGATGGTATCTTTTTCCTCTGTGTTCTAGCCTGTCACATTAGTTGTGATTTTTCACTTCTGTCATCCACAAAATTACTTTCCTTCCCAGGTTTGTATCTTCTGCAGATGTGATCCACATGCCTTCTATGAAATTATGTAAGTCATAGCTTGTTCATGACAAGTTCAAAGGAAGATCCATGTGGCCTTTCAATGGTCACCTCTACCCAACAAGTCACAGAGCCATTAATCACCTTTTGAGTGAGATTGTTCAATCAATTACTAATCTAACTTTAGAGTTCCACCATAGCCAGCCCAAACTTGACCATCTTGTCTATAAGCATGTTAAAAGAAACCAATCCTTTCTTGCTTATCTTTCCAGGCTGATCATATGCTATTCTCTGTAACAGTATTCTATATTTTTGGTCAAACTGGCCTCCTTGCTGTTCTAATACATAACCTTCCATCCCCTGTGGATGCTTTGAGTTTAGAATACTATCCCTCCTCAATCTAAACTCTTGAAGCCCCTGGTTCCCTTCAAGGTTCACCTCAAGGATCACCTCCTGCAGGTGATCTCTCTTGATTCCCCCAGTTGTAAGTTCTTTTCTCTCCTCTCCATAGTTTACTTTGTATGTATTTTCTATTAATTTCTTTCTGTTCATGTTTCCTCCTGGCAGGTTCTGTGGATGAATGAAAAAGCATTTATGAAACACCTCTGCTACATGCCACGTACTAAGGGCTAGGGCTACAAATACAAAGTTGAACACGGTTCCTATCTTCAAGGAGCTTATGTTCTAAAGGGGGAGACATTGCATGTCAGGGAATGGTGGCCAGGGATAGATATTTTGGTTCGGAAAGCTGTAAGAATGACAGAGGCATAGAGAACTAGATCGACCAACTCTTTCTGGGAGTAACAGAGTTGATTTGATTATAGTTCAAGAAATGGAAAATGGGGAGTGAGTTCACTAGGGGTGGCATGGCAGCTATTGGGGAGATTACAGAGGAGTTAAGTAAAGTGAGCCTGGAGCTGCCAGGAGTTCAAGGTTGAGGTAACCAACAATCTGGGCTCGGTTCTGAGGCAGGAGCTGCTTAATTTTTGTCTCTGTATACTCAGAGTATAGCAGATAGGGATTGAAATTGGAATATCCCCTCTCACCACCCCTCTTTCTCCCCTTCCCACACAATATTCTCTACTACTAATGCATGACACCTTATCTGCAATTTGTTGTTGTTATTTAGTTGTTTCAGTTGTGTCCAACGCTTTGTGACTCCGTATGGGGTTTTCTTGACAGACATTGGAATGATTTGCCATTTCCTTCTCCAGTTCATTTTACAGATGAGGAAACTGAGGCAAACAGGGTTAAGTCACGCAGATAATGTCTGAGACCAGATTTGAACTCAGGAAGATGAGTTTTCCTCACTCTAGGGCTGGCACTCCATCCACTGTGCCACCTAGATGCTCCGAAATGCCTAAGAGTTGCTTAATGAACTCTTGTGGAGTAGAATTGATTTGCCTTGAATTGATTCCCTTTTCCTTTTCCCATCCCATTCTTGTGGGTATTCCTCTAAGGCTTTCTCTCTCTCTTCATTCTCTCACCCTAGGAATCTCATCTAACCCTACAGCCTTAGCTGCCAACTCCCTGCCGATGACTCCTAAATCTCTATCTCCTGCTCTGACTTCTCTTCTAAGTTCTAGAGTAGAAGTTTGGGCTGTCTTCTAAACATCACTTAACATGTCCTGTTGGCTCTCTAAAGTCATAATATCTACAACTGACCTTGTTCTCTCAACCAAAAAACCTGTCTTTCTTCTTGACTTCCCTCTTTTTGTTAATGATACCACCATCTTGCCCGTTGTCCAAATGTGAAAGGTCTGCTCTGTCTTGAGTGTCTCTCTTTCTCTTCTCCCAACATGTAGCTGAGTCTGGACTTTCTACCCTCAAAATATCTTTTACCTGTCCTTCCCTTTCCATCTCTGTTGCTGCTGCCCTAATTCAGTGCCTCATTACCTCCTGTTTGCACTATTATAATAGCCTCTTAACTGATTTCCCTGCCTTTAGTCTCTACTCCGTTCAATTTATCTTGTGCAGTGCTACAGATTAATCTTCCTAATGCATAGAACAGCTCTGAGCACATCATTTCCCTATAAAAAACTTCCAGTGGCTCCCTATCGACTGCCAATTAAGATCCAAGGCACTTATCTTGGTGGTCAAGGCCATCTATAATCTGGCTCCCGTTTACCTTTGTAGCATTATCACACACTCCTCTCCAGCATGACCCTTATGCTTAACTCAAACTGGATTATTCACTGGTGTCAAAAGTATCCTTTTATTTTCAGTTTGCATGGCTTTGATTGTATTGTATACCATGCCTGGAAAATTTCCTCCTTTCTCTCTTTTCCCCATTGTCCTGTTTAAATCCTGGATGCTTGAAATTCCATCTACCCTTCAAGGACCAGCTAAAATGAAAATGCCACTTCCCAAATGGAGTGGAATTCCTTCATCTTTTGGGAAACACATATAGTGCAAAGGGTCCTGAGTATGGACAGCCTGGGTTAAATTTTTTTTTGTCTTAAAATCAGCACAACATTATTCTATTCCATTTTTGCACCATTAACAGAAAATTAGAGAAAGTAAAAAAAAAGCATTTTATATTTACAAAGATAAATGAGGCCTGTTCTCTCAGCGCAGCTCATAGCCTCCAAATAGGGTGGGGAAGATATGTAGTATAAGGTGTATCCCTTCTCCCCATAAGCTACCTTGGGCAGGTCCTTCCATCCCCTGGCCATTCCTTTCTCCGAGGATCTTAGTATAAGGAAAGAGACTGGGTTAGATTCTGTTTTTACTACTTACCATTGTCCCAAAAGTAACTTTGGTCAAGTCACTTAATTTCTGTGAGCTTCAACTTTTCCATCTGTAAAATGAATGAGTTTTCCTCTTTAGGTGGCCTCTGAGGTCCATTCCAGCTCTTAATCTAGTATTCTGTGACTTTGTACCTTAATTACCTCCAGGGGTTCCTTTATATTATAGTTCTTTCTAAAAGTGTCTTACATTAGAAAGTCTTTAAAGGCACAACCATGTCTTAACTATCTCTATAAGTTCTTCAGTATCTAGTAATGTTTTCCATAGAGTAGGTGGTTGGTTGGTTGTTGTCCTTTGTTTTCGGAGAGGACCAAAATGAAATCACTATGCTAGAGTATAGAGTAGGTACTTGATAAATGAACACTTCATACACCTCATATACACCTCTGGTGTGAACACTTGCTGAGCCCTTTTCAGGGATTGCTCATCTACCTTTAGTATCTGCTTGGCACTCAACTCTCACCCATGGCTTCAAGAAGCTGTAGCATGCACAGCAGCTAACCATTTCTGCAGATGGGCTAAACCAGGTTGAGGGTAACTGAGGAGCCTCAAACCTATCAGTGATTTAGGGGGGATGTCTACCCTAAGCATGTGAATATTTCTCTCAGTGGAATGGGTGGATGAGAACAATTTGTTTCAACGGCCACGGAGGTGGTTGAAGCAGGCACCGTGGAGAGCCTGTTGCTTGTTCAGACACTGAAGATGCTAAGGTCATCTTGGGTCATTGCCAGTCATCCTGACTTTTGTGTTGTTACTGGATTTCAATGACTCTGGAAGACAGAGGTTGACAACTTTGTGCAACTGTGCCTCACTTAATTCCAATTCATTCACGAGTCAAGACATCACCCTGTGGGTCCTCTTAGAAAATGAAGCACAAACAACAACTCAATAAATGTTTGTTGCATTGATAGGTATTGTGGGATCATGTGGTAGATAGCCTTGAATTTAACCTTGAAGATACTGGAGCAGGGGAATCATATGATGAAAGTGGCATTTTAGAAAGATTGATTTGATGGTGGTGTGCAAGATGAACAAGAGAATGGAGAAACTAGAGGTGGGGATATTTGTTACATGGCTATTTATTAATACCCTAACCCCATACATTTTTCACAAGTACTTTTCTGTTATGGGACCTCATTACCACACACATGGATTATTGCAATAACCTCCTATCAGGTCTTCCTAACTCTGCTGTCTTTCTGCTCAAATGTTCTTCCTATGGCTGCCAGGAAAATCTTCCTTATGCATTAATTTGGTTATGTCACTCTTTTGCTCAATAATTTTGGGATTGTAGTCTTAGTGGGTTGTACCTTAAAGTTGCCTAGTCCAACTCTCTCATTTTACAGATGAAGAAATTGAAACCCACAGAAATTAAGTGACTTGCCCAAGATCACACAGGTAGGAAGTGACAGAATGAGTCTTTAAGACCAGATTAATTTCTCCCTATTTCTTTCTGCGCACAAGTCAGACTCCTTTTCCTGATACTCAAAATTCCCCAATTTTGTCACTGCCCTGTAGTTTTATTTCATTTTACTCCCCTGTGCAACCTTTGAGTCCACCTAAAATCATCTACTTTCTGTTTCTGAAATTCATCATGGACTATCCTGCAATGGGCCTCTGTTTAGGACTGGACTGGACTAGAGGTCAGGAAGATTTGACCTTGAATCCTGCTTATAAAAACTTTTCAAACTTAATAGCTGTATGACACTGGGTAAGAAAGTTAACTTCTTTCAGCCTCTGGTTCCACATCCGTAAAATGGGAATAATAACATCACAGTCCTTACAATGTTGTTGTGAGGGTCAAATTAAATAGCATATGTAAGGCAAACTTTAAAGAGCTGTATAAATGGTAGTTATGATTATTATAAGTTTTAAGTTCTCTGGCTGCTGAATTTCTATCTATCCTTTAATGTCCAACTCCAATTGACCTTCTTTATAAAGTTTTCCCTAACCCTTCCAATCACTAATTACCTCCCTACTTCCCCCCTATAGTACTGTGTTTTACAATTTTCTAATGTGAGTATTATTCATCATTATGAATAATAATTTTTTTACTAATAATATTTCTAATAGTAAACCAATACTGGGCTCATGTCGCCGGGCCGCTTCACCATCACACTCTACTTAGGGGCTTTTTTCCTTTGCACTCACACTTGGGGTCCAGACTAAATATAGTTCTTGGAGGTGTTTGACAACCTAAAAGAAGGTTCAGACTTATTTTTTCAAACTAGTTAGCTTGTTATATCTCCACTTGGGTGCCCTAGGGAAAAATTACCTAAAGCTTAGGTTTACCTCATTTCTAGGATCTTTCTAAAGTGAGGTGTAGAGTAGCACAATTTGAATCAGACATGGGACAACTGTTTGTTTCTATCATACATAAGAAATGCTAAATATGAACAACCCTCACACAAACACAAATTGACTTAAATAAGCAGCAAATCACTACTGTTATAGCAGAGGAGTTAGGAAGACTCCTCTTGAGTTCAAATATGGCCTCAGACACTTACTATATGTGTGACCCAGGGCAAGTCACTTAACCTTGTCTGCCTCAGTTTCCTCACCTGTAAAATGAGCTGGAGAAGGAAATGGCAAACCACTTCCATATCTTTAGCCTCAAATGGGGTGATGAAGTGTCAGACATGACTGAACAACAATTTCTTTTATGTGAGGAAGTTGAGACTTAAATACCAGCTCATGAGATAATTTGTGGGACTGCTGAATAGGCATTTTACATTTCCCCTTAGTCTGCACTATCCAAACAACTTCCTTCACATAGGCATATTTTCTGGTAAGCCATACTGAGGAGCTGAGCTCCTTCCCCTGTCAGTGGTATCTTCTAATTAACACCTCCCCCTGCTGCCAGTCGGTTCCAACTAAGGATGCCAGATCTCCAAACTTGCAAGCTTGCTTTCAAGACTAGACTCATCCACCTCTGAATCACTGTTTGGTGACTTATACTCAGTATACAACTACTAAAGAAGTGGTAGCCTCAAACCTAGGTTCACCTGGGCAGGATGTGTGCTTTAGCTGCCATGTTCTTCAAGCTGGATATTTTTGCTGGGATTGGGGAAGCGGAATTTGGAGAGTTGAAGGAAAGAAACAGGAGCAGTCACACTCTTTTTAAATGTCTACTGAATTATTGGCTCTTTCTTCTCAATAGCTGGTAAAGAAATTGCTTCATCTTTCCTAGGAGCATCCAAATGTTGAGTTAGAACAAGTGGTCGGCTAGAAGCAGTCAGGGCAACTATGAGCATGCCCTATTACAAGTCATTGTAGTCTTTGTGTTTTAATCTCTACATCACAAGGTCTGTAGTATCACAGACTCTCAGAGCTAAGAGACAATCGGAGGTCATCTAGACCAGTGGTATCAAACTCAAATAGAGATAGTGGACACTAAACTGTACATAAGGATCACACATTGACTTAGAAAATCACATATTAATATATCTATATTTTATTGTATTTTATCTGTTAAATTTTTATTATTTATTAATTTCTGAGTTTAATTTGTTTATCAAATATTCCTAATTACATATCAATCTGGTTTGTACTGCCTGTAGGTGAGCTTTGAGCTACATATAGCTTGTAAGCTGCATTTGACACCTCTGAGACAGATAAACCCATGCTTGAACAAGCATCCCAAATAGCACACCAAAGTTTCATTTAGTTTCTTGAAAATCTCCGGTGACAAAGAACCCATTCCTACTCAAGAAAATACCCTTTTGGATGGATATAATTCATTGTTTAAACAGGGTCTCAATCTGTCACTGCAACATTTACCTATTGCTTCTAACTAAGCCAGTCAAGTCTAGTCTTTCTTTTATAAACAGCCCTTCAGATGCCTGAGATAGTTGTGTTTCTTGAAATTTTCTCTTCTCCAGGCTGAGCATCCCCAACTCCCTTTACAAATTCTTGTGTGGCATTATTTCTAGGCTCTCACCATTGTGATTGCCTCTTTCGGATTTGCTAGCTTATTTATGTCTTTCCTAAAATATCACATGTAGAACTGAAAATCTGTTACTGCAGATGTTTGGTCTGACCATGGCAAAGGACAGCAGGACTTTAATTTCCCTTGCATTAGATGCTTTGCCTGTTTTAGTGAAAATTAGGATAACCATGTTAGTTTTTTTGTGTGCTGTGTGACTTAGCTGATACTGACCCTGAAGTCCACAGAAACTTCTAGATCTTTTGAATTGTTTTTTTCAGAACAATTGTATTGATTCACAGCTCCATCAACAATTTATTAGTATACCTCTCTACCTCTCCATGTTATATCTGCCTTATCATCTTTGCCAGTTTGAGAAGTTTGAGATGAAGCTTCAGAGCTGTTTATTTTTTCTTTTTCTTATTATTAGTGATTTGCTTTTTTTTTCTCACATGGCTTTTGATAGTTCTACTTTCAAAAATGATTCTTATTCATTGGTCACTTGTGTACTGGAATGGCTTTTAGTCATATATTTGTGTCAATTCTCATATTGCTTGGATATCAGACTTTTATCAGATTTATTTGATTTTTTTTTGCTTCCTTTCTTTCCTCATTTGTTAGCCCCTTTCTTCTACCAAATGTATCATTTCTTAATGACCAATGGCAGTGAGTAGAGGGAGATAAAATTGTTGTTCAGTTGAATCTAACTCTTCATGACCCCATTTGGGGTTTTCTTTGCAAAGATACTAGAGTGGTTTGCCATTTTCTTCTCTGGCTCATTTTACAGATGAGGAAACTGAGACAAATAGGGTTAAGTGACTTGCCCAAGGTCACACAGTTAGTAAGTATCTGAGATCAGATTTGAACTCAGGAAGAGGAGTCTTCCTGACTTCAGATCCAACGCTCTATCCACTTCCCCACCTAGCTGCCCAAATAAGATAAAGTAGCGAACAACCATTTATGGATATTGTATGTGGAAATTCTATGGGAAGATAAAAAGTTCAAATAAGATACAGTCCCTGCCATCAGGTAGTTTATACCCTAGTAGAAGCATGGGATTTAGTACTGACAAGAAAGTAGAGCTCATGTAGTCCAAAATTCTTGTTTGCAGATGAAGAAGTCGAGACCCAGAATACTATGTTCACGTATGACACATGTTCCATGCTCTACTGGAAGTAAATTGCAAAACTAGGACTTGAACACAGGTCTCTGACTTCAAATCCATTGTTCTTTCCAGCACACCACACTCCTTGCCTCACAATGACCCTATGAAGTAGGCAATATGTGCTAGCTGAGGAAATGGTGGCATTTAAACCCAAGCCTTCCAGTTCACTGCTTTTTCCCTATGGACTTCTCTGCATCTCCACAGTGAAGAGAATTCCCAGTAAAAGGGACACACCTACGTCACTAAATACTCTCTTTTGTTCTTTTCCCTATTAGGACTCAACTTTTTCTAACAAGTGGAACTGTGTTTGAGGTAAGAGGAGAGTTAATGTGTGTGTGTGTGTGTGTGTGTGTGTGTGTATGTGTGTATGAGATTCAAGTTAATTAACCAGGGAGGGTCCCTGGGACCTGAGCTTCCTGATGGGAGATAGTTTGGGGTAGGTTTTTGGGATGAGGTGGCAAACAGGGTCTGCACCAAAACTCTGCCCTGACTTATGCAGCGTCTCCTTTCTGACCTTCCTCCAGGGTATAAAGTGCATCCTTTTTTCTTCCTTACCTTGCTAGTTATTTAGGTTCACAGGGTTCACAGGCTTAT
Source organism: Notamacropus eugenii (assembly GCF_028372415.1). Lineage (NCBI taxonomy): Eukaryota > Metazoa > Chordata > Mammalia > Diprotodontia > Macropodidae > Notamacropus > Notamacropus eugenii. The sequence goes on from NC_092876.1 coordinate 312,371,375, forward strand.
AGGATCACAGACTTCCAGCTGAAATAGACCTCAGAGACCATCAAGTAAACCTCTTCATTTTACAGATGAGGAAACTGAGGCCCAGAGTTGTTAAAATGACTTTACCAAGGTTAAACAAGTAGTGAGGGAGCTCATGACCATGTGTGACTCATTTTGTTTTCCTTGTTTATAAAGTGAGTGGAGTGGTACTTGATGGCCTCTAAGATCTCTTCCAGTTCTAATCTTTGATTGTATAAACAATGCATTATAATCTAGGTTGGGGGCAGGAGCAGTGGAATGTCTTCCCTACTTCTACCTCAGCCTCTTACCTGAGATATAATACCCAGAGGAGTTTGGCATTTCTGGTTATTTGAGTTGGCCACTTGACTCTCCACCTTTGCAAGTGCCTCAAGGTAGCTGTGGCCCTGGTGCTCTCTTTACCTTTCCCCCCTTGTCTCCATCTGAACCTGTTTCAAAGAAAAGCTCTGAGAAATCATTCTCACTGACAGATCAAGTTTAATGCAGTCAGAGACTTTTCATTTTCACTGGGTAATCAGCAGATGTAGGGAGTTCTACCAGATTTTGTACCATCCACCTACCTGGTAGGGAGGTTTATTTTCAGGAAGGGGGGCATCCCTAGAGCCCCTGAAATCACTCCCTATCTAGAGGCTCTCTCTGGCTAGGTGTAAGGCTGTCCTTTCCTGCAAACTTCCCCAAGTCAGTCATAGGAAGGTTAAACCGATTACACAGGAAGCATGTTACAAAACAGGGTATTTCTGCTCCTGATTAATGTCTCTGAAATTAGACTGTTGCAGGCACCTTAAAGCTGTTGTTTTCAGACTTCTGAATAATTCATTTTTTTATCCTAATACTGCATTAACACTTTTTTGCATTTCATTACTGTCCTTTTTTATTTCCAGGGGAAAAAAAAGAGCAAAATTACTTGAGCTGTGGCAGGGGCCTGTAATATCTTGCTTGGGATAAGGAAGCATTTCTTGGGAGGGACTGTGGTTCCACTGACCTTAATCAGTGAGGAAATTCTGAAGGTGGTGATGGGAAGGGGTAAGTGGTTAATTTTGATGATAGACAGAAGCACCTTAGTCATGGAGCTGAAAACACCTCTTTGGGTTGTATCCATTTTTGCCATTTCCCTATTGTTGATAAATCCAAGTAATTTTTAATTTTCTTTTGTTTTCTGAGTTTCTTCTTTCTTAAGAGGGTGGGCCACTTTGTTCAAGGTTTACTCTGGTTGTCAACAACTCTTTAGCCAAAAAAGAAGTTGAGGGTATGACTCTTGGGCCTTGGTAAAACAGTGAGTTGATGAAATTTGTCATTGGGAAGTCTCTGATTTCCTTTTTCACCTCTCCCCTTTATCAGCCAGCAAATTTTCAATTAGTCAGTGACCTTTTAAGTCCCAGGCACTTGGTATGGAAAAGAAGGCAAAAATATCGTTCCTCAAGGAGCTCATATTCTAATGGGGAAGATAACATACAAAAATATTTATGTGCAAGATATGTGAAGTCTAAGTGGAAGGTATGAATGTTATTTAAATGGCCCATGTCTCTTCTCTTAAGGTGTCTGGATTCCCTCTTGCTCTTTCCCCAGTCTCCTCTTTCAGAACCTGCCTGGAGATCATTGGCTCACACCAAAGGATCAGTGACTAAAATCCAGTTTAGAATGTGGTCTCCCAGGGGCCATTTTCCATTTAAAGATAAAATTTAAACTGAAGGGATAAATCCCTCCTAAGGAATTTTCAGATATCACTCAGCTGGAAGAAAAAAAATACATTTTGAGAGTAGTATAAGGGTGGCCCTTCTGAGTCTTGGGAATGAAGTGACTTAGTGAAATAGGGCAACCCAGGGCCCCAAATCCACTGTGTGATAGTCAAGCCTCTGCTTTACTTCTTGAGACTTGAGTAGCACAAAGGCAAGCACTGATTAATTTTCAAGAAGGACTCACTCAGACTCTTTTGAAAGTCCAAGAGGTCAAAGCCTCCATTATATCAGTTTAGTGGAGTGGCTTCATGAGGAAGGAGTATGGGAGGAACAGTGAGAACGACATGGGACTTGGATCCAGGAGATTTCTGGTCTAAGGCCAGACTCTGACACTATGTGACCTTTAGAAAATTGTGTTACTTCTCTGACCCTCAGTTTGTCCATCTGTGAAATGGGCATAGTGATACTTTAAAGGGAGTACAATGATACCCAATATTTTGAATACTTGCTTTTTGAGGTTGTTGTAAAGAAAGTGATTTGTAAACCTTCAGTACTACAAGGTGCTATTAATAGTGCATTAATCAGGTAGTATGTGAAAGAGCATTGAACTAGGAGCTAGGAGTCTAGAACTGCCACAAAACTATTCATTTGACTTTGTGATGTCACTTATCTCTTCTAGTTGTCTGTTTCCTCATCTTTAAAATAAGAGGATTGAATTAGATGATCTTTAAGGTCCCTTTAGTCAGCTGTAATGGTTTTAAGATTCTCCAAATAATTGCACGAGTGTGTGTGTATCTATAGTGAGATTATACATGTACCTATATATATGTATACATGTATATACATGCATGTATATATGTGTATATATATTTATGGAAAGAGAGAGAGAGGGAGAGATAGAGATAGATAGATAGATAGATAGATGAGAGAGAGAGAGAGAGAGAGAGAGAGAGAGAGAGAGAGAGAGAGAGAGAGAGATCTAAGGGAATCCTGGGTTAAGGCAGTGATGGAATTTGGTTTTTATTAGGGGAGCTCTTGCAACAGCCATTTCCAAAACTTTTGCTTTAAGTGAAGTAATTAATTTTACATTAGATTTAGATAATGCTTTTACAGCATGGATTTTTTTTTTTTAAGGACACAAAGCTATCCAATTAAAGAAAGCAATCATTTCATGGTAATCATTTCAGAAGGGATGTTTTGAAGCATGGATGATCTTTTTAGTTTTGTCTCAGAATTAGGGTAAAGTTACTAACATTTTAATTAAATGTCATTTTTCCTTTGGGGATTTATACCTTTATTTGGCATAATTACATCTTGTGTTTGACAGAACTGTAGTGATCCTTTGAGATAGGGCTTTGTCTTCCTTTACTAAGCCTTCTCTAAGTAGGGCAGCCCACGTTGACTTTTTTCTCTCCTAAACTCTTAATAATGTTGATTGTTTGAACTAGTGTTTTGGCAGTTATCACATAGTGTCATGTTACATATGCTATTTAATCAGCAAAAATTTGCTGATCACCTACTATGTGCAAGAAACTCTAGATGCTTTAGGGAACAGAGATTAAGTCACTTAACCTTAATTAAATTTAGTTTCCTCATTTGTAAAATCAGGAGAATAATATGTAATACATGTTCCTGTTGTGGGTATTTCAACTTTGTGAGATGAGATATTCTTAGGAAGTTCCTATGGGGAAATATACATGAGGTAAATTACTTTCCATTTATTGTGTGTTTATTTTGTGTATATCTAGCTATTTGCATATTGTCTTCTCCATTAGAATATAAGCTCCTTGAAGGCAAGGACACCCCTCTTCCTCCCCCCCCACTTTCTTTTTATCCCAGGATTTAGCACATTCTCTGGTACATAGTTACCACAATGATTGTTGACTGATTGACTGACTGAGACACTGGGAAGTGACTAGATCTGTGGTTGGGGGAATAAGTCTTAAGGTTCCCTATTTCCATCTGCTTTTGAGAAAGACTTTCTCTAGTCCATCTGGGGATGTAAGGAAAAACAAGCCACTGTAGTTGGACTGAGACTTCCTACCTGTTATGTGGGTGTGCAGAAGCTGACCTTGAGAATTAGATTTTTGTGTTGCTATGCAAGCTGTAGGAAGCAGACATATCCTTGATCGGGCTAGGATTTTGGGACTGGGAACTGATGGGTGGTGTTGGATACTAAAGCCTGAGTCTATCTGTAGTGACTTGGTTGTTTTGTTGTTGTTTTAGTCGTGTCTGACTCTTTGTGACCCCATCTGGGGTTTTCTTGGTAAAGATACTGGAGTGGTGTGCCATTTCCTTCTCCAGCCCATTTTATAGATGAGGAAACTGAGGCAAACAGGGTTAAGTGACTTGCCCATGGTCACAGAGCTAGTAAGTGTCTGAGGCTGGATTTGAATTCCGGTCCTCCTGACCCCAGGGCCGTTACTGTATCCTCTGAGCCAGTAAGATGCAGTAACTTGGACCAGAGGTTAAAGAATTGAGGCCAATCCAGACAGCACTGCTGTGGAAGCAAGCCAGACCTGGGACCTGAAACAAGAAATGGGGAAAGAGGAAGTCCTGAGATGGAGGCTGTCACCTGTCATGAATCTTCATAAACTGATGAGGAGGGTATAAGAAGACCATTCTCTCCTTATACTTCTCCTGTTCCCTCCTATTAATATTCTGTGGCTCAGACCTGGAGTCCTGTACCTACACCTGTTTATCTTCATTCCATTTCTATGTGGAGGCAAGTTCAGTTTAGAAATAACCCAGTCACATTTTAGGATTAATCAGAGGAGTTTCAGGAGACAATTGTGCAAAGTACAAAACAATATTTCCTTTTACTTTTTGCTGTGTTCAACAAGCCACACAGTTATAGTACCTTGAATGACTGTGTTTTGTGAATGTGGAGGGTGTTGTTTGGAAGGAAGAGATTCCAAATGCAGTGTGAGGGTCTCAGCCATTGGCTTCCAATTATTAAAATATTTTTGAGTGATAGATATTCAATATCATCCCCTAGCTAAATTTAGAGCTGGGCCATCATGATCTTTAAAAGTTGTTTAGGACTATGAGTTAGTTATGTGGCATGGCAGTATGTGAGGATTCCTTGCATATTCAGCAGAGAAACTCTGTGACCACTTGGCTACAGACTGAAGTAGAGTGCCACATGGTGGAAAATACATGTGTTTCATTCCTTGGCTGGATAATTAATATAGTGTGACACTGCTTTTCTATAGAATTAAGAAAGGCATCTTGTGAGACAATTTGGACAGTTACTGCCATTGTAATGCCTAAGGGTCATAGTCTATGCCCAGGTGTTATACATACTACTGGTATCATCTATACCTACATTACTGACCTCATAAGGTTGCTGTGAAAAATATACTTCATAAAGATTAATTATGATCTAAACATGAACTATGAATTTAGTTAGGAGAATGGAGACGTATAGACTTAGCTTGCGATCACTGTGTTTACATATGAAAAGTTTCCCACCAGTTACTCTTCCTTATCCTCTCCCTCTGTTGGGAGCTGATGCCCTTTATGAGTGATTGAGACATATGCCTTTAGGGATATTGGGAAATGCCTTTTCTTATTCTGTTATAGAGAGTTTATAAATTACCCATGTTCAGAAATATCTATACTTTCTATCCCCAATTGATCTCCTGTCCCTTAGAAGAAAGTTGAGCATTGTGGTCATATACTTGGAAGAGTATAATTTGTTCTAAATTTTAGATCCATTGTATGTTATATGTGTCAGAGGCAAAGCTGAGCCCAAGTTCCAGGGGGTAACCCTGAGGGGTTGAGGTTTTTCTCTTCTCTGTTGCCACTGACTTGAGCCCCCACCATCTCTGTTCCATCTGTGTTTCCCCCATTCTTTGATGTCAATGACTTGAACCTCAGTCTTTATTTATCTACCTAGCGTCAATTAGCTTTTACAAAGAGATGAACGCTTCAAAGATATAGCAAGAACAAATATACAAACATTTCCCCTCAACACCTGGCGTGAAGAATACACTAGGGAGACCCTATACCACACCTTGGTTTGCAGGGAGAGAAGGCTCAAATTTACCTTTGCATTGTTCCCAGCAGGTTCCTGGCCAGATGTGGCATGCCTGCCAGATGAGTCCTTGTCTCAGCGTCTGCTGGCCTGGGTCTCTAGTCTCTCTTGATTGTTGCTTCTTACTCTTCAGGATCTTGATGTTATGAACTCAGACTGTCTGTGAACTGAGACACTCTGGGATAAGGAGATGTCTTCTGTACCTTTTGAACTCACAGAGTCAAAGGTTCCATCCCTCTCACATTAAAATGTAAAAGAATAAATGGAGAGGTCAAGGACAGAGGTCTATTTCTCAAGGCTCTGTGGCCTCAGAGGAGAGAAGACCTCATGGCTTCTTCTTTTACATTGGGTCTCTCACCATTGGGTCTCTATGCCATGCAATAATAAAGAGAAAAACTGAGAAGAGAAAGACAAGGAGTCCTGGAAGAATCCAGATAAGACCCTAGTGAGTGCCTCCAAAGAGCATCAAGCAGCCTCCCAGTCACTAAGTGCTTAGTTAACCAGAATGAGTTTGCGGAATGTGTGCCCCATGATTTCTCCAAGGCACTGTTCATCTGTTGTCTTGAATCTCCTAGAAATAGGTCCCCAGTCTTTGAACATGGAAAGAAGCCATCCTAGGCCCCCTATTATATCAGTAAAACACTTTTGAGCACACACCTCTAACATATATACACATACCAAAATATAAATGTATATATACATGTGTTCATATATGTATATCTACATATAAAATATACAGATACTTATTTATAAATTATGTACACTATTATACTATTATATACATTGTGAAATGTACATTGTGAAATGTGCATTACGAAATATGCCCCCAAATAGACATCATAAGGATGAGATAGAGATAAAAAACATTTTATGAGTGATACAAAGCCTTTTTGCTCTCTCTAAGGTATAGCTAATAAGTGATGCCATTTTAGTAAGAATAAGACTGAATATACTTATTTAAGAACAATCTTGTCTTAACACTTTGTGATGCCACAATTCAAAAGCCTGGTTCTAGATTCAGTTTATTTTGACACTTGGCTTTAACAGTTGTCAGAGCTGAAAAATATTCCTCAGAAAGATACCTAGCTCCAAATGGAAGGAGTGCATTAGTGCCTGTCCTTACTACATCAGGATTCTGATTTTTAAAAGTCCCACCCACCAATTATATGAAGGCTTTTGTTGAAATTCAGTTAACAATTTTCCATTTTCGCTGATGTCAATCAATTGTTCCTGCAAGGAGAAAGTATTGCATTTTTATATTTTTAACAAAATGCATTAGGAACCTACTGAAAAGTTTCACTTGGAAGATTTAAAAAAAACGGGTTAGAAAATTCTTTTTTTTTTTCAAGGTATTAAAATGTTCACATATGAGGTTGGGTTTTTTGGATAGACATTATTTTTAGCAACCCGGAGAGAAGATAATAAGTATCCAGAAGGAAAGGATGGTCATCAGTGTCAAATGCTGCAGAGAGGACAAGAAGGATGAGGACTGAGAAAAGGACATCAGATTTGGCAACTAAGAGATCACTGGAAACTTTGAACAGAACAGTTTCAGCTGAATGAGGTATCAAGGATAAAGAGGACATTGAGCCTGGGAGAGTAGCAGGATGGTGATGCTGTTGAAAAAGAGGGAATTATGAAAGAGATGAGTTTGTAGAGAATGATAGCACAAAGATCTACAATGCAGACCACAGTCTACCCATGCCTGCTCTTCCTGTCTTCCTCCCCTTCTAACTTCCTCATCACTCTTAGGGTATCACCATCCTCCCAGTCACCCAGGCGTGCAACACTGATGTCGTCATCAACTCCACACTAGTGCTCAGTCATATCCAATCCAATGCCAAATCTCAATATGTCTGCCCTCAGAACATTTCTCGTATATGTTGCCTTCTCTCTTCTTACATAGTCACTATTCTATTTTAGACTTCTCTAATTTACCGTTCTCCCAGATTATTGTGATAGCCTTCTCATTTGTTGCTCTGCTTCATATCTCTTCTAACTCAAATGCATCCTCCATTTGGTTGCCAAAGTGATCTTTCTAAAGTATCGGGCAGGCAGTCAACAAGTATTTAATGAAGCTACTATGTGCCAGTCACTGGGTATAAAAAGAAAAAAGATAGTCCCTATTCTCGAGGGGTTCACATTGTAATGAAAGAGGTGGCATATAAATAACTACTTTACAAGCAAGATGTGTACAAGATAAATTGGGGCTAATCAACACAGAGAAGGCACAAGTATTAAGGGGGATTGGGAAAGGCTTCCTGGAGGAGGCAGGATTTTGTCTGAGACTTGACTGAAGTCAAGGAGAGATGGAAATGAGAGAGAGAGAGAGAGAGAGAGAGAGAGAGAGAGAGAGAGAGAGAGAGAGAGAGAGAGAGAGAGAGAGAGGAGAGGCACACAGAGAGAGACAGAGAGAGAGAGAGACAGAGACAGACAGAGGGAGACAGAGACACAGAGACAGAGACACAGAGAGACAGACAGAGATAGACAGAGGAAAAGAGACAGACAGACAGAGACAGAGAGAGGAGGATAGACAGACAGAGAAACAGACAGAGAGAAATAGAGACAGAGAGATAGAGATAGATAGATAGATAGATAGATAGATAGATAGGGGACAGCCCTTGCTTGGCATCAGTAGATGTCATGTCAGATGTGAGGGACAGGAAGAAGGCCAGTGCATAGAAGAATGAAGTGGAAGAAATCTTTCCATTTCATTTTCTACTTAATAAACCAAACTGGCTCACTATTACTTCATAACTACAGTGGTTCTCTAGAACCTCCAGGACCAAATAGAACATTCTCTGGCATTTAAAGCTCTTTGTAACCGGATTCCATTCTTCCCTTCCTAGTCATCAGTCACTGCCTCCTCTCTACACACTTTACAATCACAACATTGACCTGCTGTTCCTCATGACTGAGCCATCTTTCACCTTGGTGTTTTTGTACTAGCCATTCCCCGTGCCTATAATGCTCTCCCTAATCACATCTGCTTCTTAGAACCCCTGGATTCCTTTGGGATTCTGCTCAAATTCCACTCTGTAAGAGGCTCTTTTGGTCTCCAGGAGGCTGCAGTCACCATTTTGGAGACCACTGGTATAGACAATGAAATCTATAGGTATTCAGAGGAGGGAAAAATCCTTGTAGATTAGGGGCAGTCAGGGAAGGCTTCCTGGAGGGAGTGAGATTGGAGCTGGGTCTCATTATGGGGAGGCTTTGAAGAGTGAGATGAAGAAAAAAAGAGAATGTATGGGGGATTATGGGTATGGCTGGAACAGAGCCCAAGTCTTTCTCCTGAACTCCTGTACCACATCTTGAATTGCTTATTGGACATTTAGAACTGGACGTCCCAGAAACATCTCAAACATAGCATGTTTAAGACAGAACTCATTATTTTACCTTTCCTAAACCCACACCTTTTATGTATGCCTTCATTTTTGGCAAGGTCACCAACAGAATTTTCAGTCAGCCAGGTGTAGAAACTCTATGTAATCCTTGACTTTTGACTCTCACTCATCCCCCAGATTGAATCATTTATCAGAGCTTGTCTTTTCTTCCTCTTGTATATGTTCCCTTCTCTCTTTCTACCTTAGTTCAGACCCTCATCATCTGTAATTGGGACTATTCCAATAGCCTTCTGATTGATCTCCCTGCTTCATGCTTCTCCCTCCTTCAGTGTATCCTCCACACAATTGTCAGTAATTTTCCTAAAGCACAGGCTTGACCAAGTTACTTCCCCACTCAATATGTTCCAGTGAATCTCTGTTGCCTCTAGGATAAACTATAAATTTGACAGATAGTAGGTGCTCAATGAGTACACCTCACTGACTGATTCTGTTTTCCATTTAAAGTCTTCTACAAGTTGACTGCAACCTACCTTTCTAACCTTATTATATATTATGCCCTTTCAGACACTCTGCATATGTGGTCTTTTCTGTCTTCATAGTATACATGAACACTAACTCCATTCCCCATCTCCTAGTCTTTTCACTGGCTGTTGCCTATGCCTGGAGCATCTTTCTTCATCACCATTCTCTATAAAGTTCCTTTAAGGCTCCTTCAAGTGCTGCTTTCTACACAAAGCCTTTCTTCATGGATTTTTCTACTTACCAGTGCCCATTTCCTTCTCCCCAATTTTCTTGTATTTATTTTATATACAGGGTGTCCCAAGTTTAAAACTTCACTAAGGCTTTTGGGACACCTTGTATCTCTATGTAGGTAATGGCATCTTCCTTTTTGTTTTTATGTCCCATTGAGAGGTACAATGCTTGGCACATAGTAGGCATTTAGCAAAAATGCATGTTGATTGACTTATTGATTCATGGAAGATAGTTGGGAAATGAGATCATGAAGTCAGTTTGCGATGCCATTGTGGTTGAATGCTAGACTGAGAAATTTCTATTTTTTCATGTAGACAATTGGGTACCATTATGTTTTTTGATCAGGGGAGTATAAATGAAAGCAATGATTTGGAAAATTAATCTGGAGAGGGGACATATAGAGTGCATTAGGGGTGGAAAGGACCTTTGAAGAGATCCTATTAAAAAAGTGAAGAATAATTTTATTTTCATGAAATTGTAAAGGACCTTAGAGATCATGTAGTTGAGCCCCTTCATGAGGAAATTGTGACCCAGAGAGAGATTAAGTAATTTACTTAAAACCATTTAGTTTAAAGTGGTAATATTCTTCCTTTACACTGAACCCTCTTCCCCTACCATGTCAGCTCCTTGAGGGCTCCCTGCTTCATTTTCACTTTTGTATCTTCAGTGCCTTCCAAAGCAGCTGGCACCTAAGTGCTTAATAAATAATTACCGATTCATTGATTGTTCTAGCACAGAATGCTAGTTTTGGGGCACATTGGAGCAAGTCATCTCTACCTATTTCTCCTGTATATATTGAAACTTCTCAATAACATTCTCCACTTCTTGAGGCAAGTACCAGGAGAAGCAGCATGGTGTACAGGGGCAAGAATGGACCAAATCAGAAGACCTGGGTCCAACGCCAGGCTCTATCACTGATTCACCATGACACCTTGGTGCTTTATCTCCCTGGGCCTTGATTTGCTCACCTGTCAAATGAGAGGGTCGAGTTAGATGATCTCCAAGGTTTCTTTTGTTTACACTTTACCTCTGTAGAACTTGGTACAGAACTGGGTATCTACCAGATATTCTGTAAATAATTGTTAAAATTAATGGGATGCTAGGGTGTGAAGGAATCACATCTCTTATTTTATTCTCGTCTTTCACATGGAAATACATATGAGTCACCCTGGCTTGAAAAGACCCTACATTACAAACAAGAGTACACGTGACCTTGTTCCCCTTTCAGTAGGGAGTTCATTCATTTAAGACTCTCTCTCTCTCTCTCAACTGTACTTTTAATTTCTGATTATTGCTTTCTTTTAGTTCTCCTCCTGCCCCTTTGACTGCTCCTTCTGTTACACCTCAAAACTGTGGATAGGCTCTAAAGCTTTTCTCTGGGCCATCTTCTGTCTCTGTCTCTCTCTCTCTGTCTCTCTTTTTCTCTCTCTCTGTCTCTTTCTCTCTCTGTCTCTCTTTCTCTCTCTGTCTCTCTGTCTCGCTCTCTCTCTCTGTCTCTCTCTGTTTCTCTCTGTTTCTTTCTCTCTTTCTGTCTCTCTATCTCTCTCTGTCTCTGTCTCTCTCTGTCTCTCTGTCTCTCTCTTTCTCTGTCTCTCTCTCTCTCTCTCTCATTTGGTGATTTCATAAAATCCCATGAATTCAGTTATGAGCTATATAGACACCTCCAGATCTCTGTATCCACCCCTAGTCTCTTTCCTGAGCTCCTGACCCTTAACAAATGCTTGTTAATTCTCTTTTTATGTCTCTTTCTTTAGGTCTATTCATGAAGGTTGCTTTTAATGTGCTCATTTTAAACTGACCAAATTTGTATAACAATGTTGGGCAAGACAAGGAGGGACTTATCTAGTGTAATTTCCTCTGTTCCCTGCAGTCTAAGGGTTACCCCTGAAAATGGGAAGAGGACCCTGGAAAATCCTACCTTCCACATGTGTTTTTCTAATCCTTTCAGCAATTTGAGGGTTCTCTTTTAAAGTTCACACCATGTTGTATTTTGCTAAGAGCAAGGGAATAGTTTGGTCTCCTCAAAACCGCTTGGAGAGTTCCAACAGCCCTTCTGCCCTGACATAAGAATTCTGAAAGATGACTGTCATGCCAAGGAGACTTATCTGGGGGAAAATAGGAACCAAATGTATGGTTTCTAATAAAAAATATCTGCCCTGGGAGCAGGGAAATCAGTACCAATTGGCATGCTAGTCACATTCAAGATTTTGCAGAGTAGAAGCAAAGTCTCACATTTAATAGATCTAGCTACAGAGTTTACTGACAGAAGGCAAACTCCTGGTAGAATACTTGGTCATACAAGAAAGATACAAGGAAACATGTACTTTCGACCTCATTACCAGTCTTAGATTTCAGTATGGTATGGTTTTGGGAAATGAAACTGCACATATAACTACTCTCAGGAAGTTTGCCCTTTCTAGTCAGATAGCCTGCAGATGACCTGAGGCTATTAGAGGATACACAGTTTATATTAAATGATCTGGCACTTCTGAAAATATACCAGTCAAGGATAAGTCAGATACTTTTGAATACCTAAAACACTATGAGGTCAGATAAACAAAGGGGTTGGTAGAATATCTATGATGTCAGGGATGCACTCACAATTATTCATTATTTACTCTGACTTTATTAAGATGTTCTCTCTCTTCCAGTGAAAAGGACCCACTCTAACCACTGTGGAACAAGGGGAAATAGGACATGGAAGATGTTATGACTGACAGTCTAAATTTGCATGCTCAGAGTCCTTTGACCTACGTAAAAAATTTTCTTATAAGGCCCTTTCTATGTCTTAGCTCTTCCTTTCTATTGGTGCTGGTCATGGGGCCAGGCACCTCCATTTGTAACCCCTTCTATTTGCCACTTATCATCCTTTTTTATGCAAAACATTTCCATATTAGTCGTTTTGTACAAGACGACTTGAATAAAAAAAAAGAAAGTGAAAAATAGCATATTTCAATCTGCATTCAATTAATATCAGTTCTTTTTCTGGACGGGGATAATATGCTTCACCATTAGGCCTTTGGGATTGTCATGAATCGCTATATCGCTGAGAGTAGCTAAGTCTTTCACAGTTCTTCACTGAACTGTTATTGCTTTATTATATATAACGTTCTCCTGGTTCTGTTAACTACACTATATATGTTATACTATATATTACATAATAATTATATATATGATATGTAATAATTACATATATTATATAATAACTATATATTCATAAGTTTTTCCAGGCTTTTCTGAAATCGTCCTACTTGTCATTTCTTATAGCACAATAATTTTCCATTATAATCATATACCACAGCTTGTTTAGTCATTACCCAATTGATGGGCATCTTTTTGATTTCCAATTCTTAGCAACCGCAAAAAGAGTTGCTATAAATACTTTTGTACAAGTCAGTTCTTTCCCCTTTTTTTGAATGTCTTTAGGATATAGGCCTAGCAGTGGTATTGTTGGATCAAAGGTATACACAGTTTTATAGCTCTTTGGGCATAGTTCCAAATTGCTCTCCAGAATGGCTGGATCAGTTCACAGCTCCACCCACAATGCATTAGTGTCCCAGTTTTTCCACATCCTCTCCAACATCTAGCATTTTCCTTTTTTGTCATATTAACCAATCTGAAAGGTGAGAGATGGTTCCTAAGAGTTTAATTTTGCATTTCTCTGATCAATAGTGATTTAGAGCATTTTAAAAATATGACTGTAGATAACTTTGATTTCTCTGTTAGAAAACTGTCTGTTCATATCCTTTGACCATTTATCAATTGGGGGAAATCTTATATTTTTATAAATTAGACTTGTTCTCTATATATTTGAGAAATGAGGCCTTTATCAGAGATATTTGTTGCAAATTCCCTCCCTCTAGTTTTCTGTTTTCTTTATAATTTTGTTGCATTGGTTTTGTTTGTTCAAAAACTTTTAATTTGATATAATCAAAATTATCTATTTTATGCTTTGTATTGCTCTCTACATCTTGTTTAATCCTAAATTCTTCCCTTATCCATAGATCTGAGAGGTAAACCATTCCATACTTTTCTAATTTGCTTATAGTATCACACTTTATATGTAAATCATGTACCCATTTTGCCCTTATCTTGGTATACAGTGTGAAATGTTGGTCTATATCTAGTTTCTGCCATACTGTTTTCTAGTTTTTCCAGTAGCTTTTGTGAAATGAGTTTTTGTTCCAGAAGCTTAGATCTTTGGGTTTACCATATACTAGATTACTATGCTCATTTATTATAATGTAATTTGTACCTAATCTATTCCACTGATCTGCCTCTCTATTTCTTGGCAAGTACCAGATTGTTTTTATAATTATTGCTTTATAATATGGTTTGAAATCTTCTTATCCATTTTGGCAGCAAATTCAAAGTAAGTAGATTGTAAGAAGGCTTGCATACCTGAGCTGCCAGTCAGAGCCTCTGTTAAATAGATTTTCTAAACCAAAAATCAAAATACTTGGTCTGACAAAGACATCTTTCTCTGATTTTTAAATTAATTTCCATCTGAAGTCTTGTAAACCTAAAAACTGAATCACATTCAGCTACACACAACTCATTGTCTTTGCTGAGAAGAATGAAATTGAATGAAAAATACAAAATTCAGGGAAAATAAATCAATAAAAATTCGTTGTCTTTTTTTCATCCTTTGTCATCTGGAAATATTGACTATGTAATGTTCTACTTGTGCTTATTTAAACACTAGCATTTGTTTAAAGAACTCAGCTTGCTCAATAATGGTTTATTTTTAATTTTTCAAACACCTTTAAGTAATTAATTAACCATAAAGAGATTTATAGTTTCAAAGGTCTTTGATGAATTCTGATTGTCCAAAGTTGTTAATCAGTGAAAATGACCACTTAATCACAAAGTTCCTATGAAATGAAATGAAATCACAGGTCCCATCTCTATTCCTATCAGCCAGTTGGTTAGCAAGCATTTATTAAGAATCTGCTATGTGCCAAGCACTGTGCTAAGCAATGGGGATACAAAAAAGGGCAAAAAAATCAGTCCCTGCTCACAAGGAGCTCACAGTCTAACGTAGGAGACAACATGCAAACAACTATATACAAAGAGGATATATGAACGATAAATTGGAGAGAATCAACAGGTGAAGGTGCTAGCATTGATAATCAAAAAAGGTTTCTTGTAGGACTGCTATTAAAAGATTAATTTGCACATTTTATTCAGTTTTGAAATACTATTGTTCTCATGCCTATAAGCATATTTAATTGTACTTATGACTTTAGTGGGAAAAATGCATTGTGAGAATTGGGTTCAAGTCATTCCTTAATAATACTTATTAACTATGTGACTAAAGAAAATCACTCAGTCTTTTAAAACAAACCCAGTTTTTTGCATCCATAAAAATGAGGTTAACAATATTTGTTATACTTGTACTACCTACACTTAGGGTAATGAGAACAATACTTTGCAAGCCTTCATATTATATAATTGGGAACTGTTTTAAAAAAATCATAATTGTTCTCTAAATACTTTCTACTCACCCCATTTGGCTAGCAAGTTCTCTAAGATAAGTTAGAAACATAAAATTCTTTTGAAAGGCAATTCATTCAATAGATATTTATGAAGTATGTACTATGTGTCAGGCGCTGTGACAGTTGATGGAGACATGAAGGCAAAAAAATGAAATTGTCCCTGCCCTTAAGGAGCTTACATTCTATTGGAGAGAAAAAAGTAAACAAATGACTACATATAAAATACAGGGAGAGTAAACCTATAGTAATTTCCTGTTGGCCAGGGATCAGGAAAACAGTGACTAGGAAATCAGAGTAGACCTTATGTAGCAGAGTACCTGAACTGATCCTTCCAGGAAGCTCTGGAGATGAGGAGGGAGCACATCTCAGGCATGGGAGATAGCAAGTGTAAAGAATAGACATAGGAGATGGAATTCAAATACTGGAAACAGCAAGGAGGTCAATTTGGATGGAATATAGACTGGGTGAAGGGAAGTAATATTGAAGAAGCTTGGGAAGGTAGGCTGGAGTCAGATGATGAAAGGCTCAAAATGTCAAACTGAGGAAAATTGTACTTTAATCCTAGAGGTATTTGGAGCTCCTGGAGCTTTTATAGCATGGGAGTGACATGGTCTACCTTGTGCTTTATGAATATTAATTTGGTAGTTATATGGAAAGTATTTTTAAAAATTAAAAATAAAAAGTTTATTTATTTTTTAATATCCACTTAAATTTTTTTCAAGTTCTGAATTCTCTCTCTCCCTCCAGTCCCTCTCCAACCCATTGTGAAGGCAAGAAATATGTTATCAATAATACATGTAAAATCATGCAAAACATATTTCCATATTAGTCATGTTACAAAATAAAAGCAAGACAAAGTAAAAATTATGCTTCAGTCTTCATTCAGACTCCATCAGCTTTCTCTGAGGTGGATAGCATCTTTCATCATGAGGTCTTTGGAGTTGTCTTGGGTCAATGGTTTAATCAGAATAGCTAAGTTATTCACACTTGATCATCATAGAATATTGTTATTACTGTACATGATGTTCTCCTGGTTCTGCTAACTTCACTTTGCATCAGTTTCTTTAAGTCTTCTCAGATTTTTCTGAAATTATCCTGTTCATCATTTCTCTTAGCACAATAGTATTACATTATAATCATATACCATAACTTGTTCGTCTATTCCCCAATTGAGTGGCATCCCTTGAGTTTCCTTTGCCCCCATAAAAAAGAGCTGCTATAAAAATATTTTTTCATATATAGGTTTTTTTCCTTGATCTCTTTGGGATATAGTCCTACTAGGGGCATTATTTTTATTATTTTTATTTCTTTTTTAATATATGATTTATTTATTTTCAGTTTACAACATTCACTTCCAGAGGATTTTGAATTCCAAATTTTCTCCCCATATCTTCCCACCCCCACCCCAGGAAAACATACTCCCCATCCACCCTTTCCCCCAATCTGTCCTCCCTTTTATCAACCCCCTTATCCTACCCCCTCCCCTCTGTTTTCTGTAGTGCAAGATAGATTTCTATACCCCATTGCCTGTATATCTTATTTCCTAGTTGCATGCAAAATTAATTTTTAACATTGATAAAGCAAGCAATTTTATGTAGGTTATACTTGTGTAGCAATGCAAAAACATTTCAATAACAGTTATGTTGTGAAAGATTAACCACATTTACCTCTATCTTGTCCTGCCCTCCATTTATTCCATTCCCTTCCTTGACCTATCCCCCCACAGCAATGTTTGCTTCTGATTATCCCTCCCCCTAATTTTCTGCCCCTTCTACTATCCTCCCCCTATCCCCTTCCCCCTTACCTTCCTGCAGAGTAAAATAGATTTCCATATCCAATTGTGTATGTATTATTCCCTCCTTAAGCCAAATCTCATGAGAGTAAGGCTCACTTATTCTCTTTCATCTTTTCCCTCTTCCCCTCCATTGTGAAAGCTCTCTCTTGCCTCTTTTATGTGAGATGATTTGCTACATTCTACCTCTCCCTTTCTCTTACTCCTAGTACATTCCATTCAACAGTAAATTTTATTTTTTAGGTATTTTCCCTTCATATTCAGCTCATCCTGTGCCCTCTGTCTATGTGTGTGTATATGTATGTATATATGTACACATATATACATACACACATATATTCATGTATGTATGCATATAATATACACATTCATACATACCCATACACACCTCTCTCTCTCTCTCTCTCTCTCTCTCTCTCTCTCTGTCTCTCTCCCTATCTATCTATGTATCTATCTAATTTCCTCTAACTACCCTAATACTGAAAAAGGTCTCATGAGTTATAGATTACATCTTTCCATGTAGGAATGTAAACAGTTCAACTTTAATAACTCCCTTATGGCTTCTCTTTCCTATGTACCTTTTCATGTTTCTCTTGATTTTTGTATTTGAAAGTCAAATTTTCTATTCAGCTCTGGTCTTTTCAACAAGAATGCTTGGAAGCCCTCAATTTCATTGAAATTCCATTTTTTGTCTGAAGTATTATACTTAGTTGCTGGGTAGGTGATTCTTGGTTTTAATCCTAGCTCCTTTGACCTCTGGAATATCATATTCCAAGCCCTTTGATCCCTTAGTGTAGAAGCTGCTAAATCCTGTGTTATCCTGATTATATTTCCACAATACTACAATTGTTTCTTTCTGGCTGCTTGTAGTATTTTCTCCTTGATCTGGAAACTCTGGAATTTGGCTATTATATACCTAGGAGTTTTCTTTCTGGGATCTCTTTCAGGAGGTGATCAGTGGATTCTTTTCATTTCTATTATACCCTCTGGTTCTAGGATATCAGGGCAATTTTCCGTGATAATTTCTTAGAAGATGATATGTAGGTTCTTTTTTTATCATAGTTTCCAGGTAGACTAATAATTTTTAAATTACCTCTCCCGGATTTATTTTCCAGGCCAGTCATTTTTCCAATGAGATATTTTATATTGTTTTCTATTTTTTCATTCTTTTGGTTTTGTTTTATAATTTCTTTATTTCTCAGAAATCAAGAGGTTGTACACATGTAGGTTATATATGTGTAGCAATGTAAAAACACTTCCATAACAGTCATGTTGCTTCCACTTGCTCCATTCTAATTTTTAAGTTATTATTTTCTTCAGTGAGCTTTTGGGCCTCTTTTTCCCTTTGGCCAATTCTTCTTTTTAAGGCATTCTTCTCCTTATTGGCTTTTTGGACCTCTTTTGTCATTTGGATTAGTCTATTTTTAAAAGTGTTATTTTCTTCAGCATTTTTTTTGTGTCCCCTTTAGCAAGCTGTTCATTCATTTTTCATGATTTTCTTGCATCACTCTTATTTCTCTTCCCAATTTTTCCTCTACTTCTCTTACTTGATATTCAAAATCCTTTTGGAGTTCTTCCATGGCCTGAGACATTTCATATTTTTTTTGGAGGCTTTGGATGTAGGAACCTTGACCTTACTATCTGCCCCTGGTTGCATGCTTTGATCTTCCTCCACTTGTGTTCTTTGATCTTCCTCATCTGAAAGGATGAAAGAAAAAACTTTTCACCTAGAAAATAACCTTCTATAGACTTATTTACCCACCTTTTGGACATTTTCCCAGTCAATTACTTGACTTTTGAGCTCTTTGTTAAGTGGAGGGTATACTGCCCCAAGTTTCAAGGGTTTTGTGCACTTGTTTTTAGAGGTATCTCTAGGGACCTGTAAGTTCTCAGTTCCTCCAAAGTAGCATAATCAAGGGATACATGTTTACTCCTCTCCTGGCCTGTACTCTGGTCTGTGAACAACCACCAGTACTCTTTTCTGCCTAGAACTGGGAGTAGGATTCCCTCTCTCCAGCTGCTACCAGCTCCACTATACCAGTGCTCCTCCTGACCCCAGAACTGCTACTCAGGACTGAAACCCAGCTTGATTGATCAGTTGCTCAATTCCATCCCCATTTGTAGGCAATGAATCACAGAGGCAGCCACCACTGTGGCAGTGGTTGCTGACCCCTGAACCTGGGGCCGGATCACTCCCCTCTCACTCAGGTGAGAGAGATTTCTTATTGATCTTTGAAGTTGTCTTTGGTGTTTGTGGGTTGAGAAGTCTGGAAACCTTAGCAGCTGCTAGTGGTTCAGTGCCTTGAGGCCTGCTCCAGTCCCATCTGTGCCAGCACAATGTGGGCCAGGTTTTGCTCCGAGCCTGGTGCATTAGACCCTTCCTATCAGCCTTCCCGATTGTCTTGGGTTGGAAATCTGTTTCATTCTGTCATTTTGTGGCTTCTGCTGCTCTAGAATTTGTTTAGAGTCATTTATGGGTATTTTGAGGGATTTGGGGGGAGAGCTCAAGCAGGTCTCTGCTTCTACCCTGCCACCTTGGCTCTGTGCCCCTATGGAAAGTATTTTTTAAAAACAAAGATTCTATATATTTTCCAGATAACCTTGTTTAGGTTTTATTATTTCCACAGATGAATTGAATTTAACTGATATAAGACATCAAGATATGTCTTCCAAAAGTTTAGAGAAGTGTAGTAGTAAGTACCCTGGCATACACAGGAAGCTATCTGTTTTTCTAAAAGGAAAGCAACTTTAAGAGGGGTAAACAATTTTACTTTAATTACCTATGCCAACAGAGAAAATACCAACAGAGCCAACAGACTGGGTTTCCAACTGTATGACCATAGGCAACAGATACATCATTACCAGAGAGAGAGAAGCACCAACATCTGGGTTTTCAAAGCTGGGGGGCTTCTTAAAACAACAGCCCAGAGTCCCATCTGGCACACGAACCTTCTTCTAAAAAGCAGCCACCAAAGGAAAACCTCACCTCAGAGTATATATACTCCTTTCAGAGTTGGAGGGCATGACCTCTAGTGACCCAGGGCCTCAGCAGCAATCAGCAAAAGGTGTGGGCCCCCATACAAAACCAGCCTCTCCCAATCAAGCCTCCTTCAATAGCCCTTCCTGAGGTCTATCAATGTGTAGGGAAGATTTTGACTCATATTACAGTAAGTCAGACAATTAACAGAGAGCTCCCTAGCTCCACCAGATCTATATTCCAATGAGTTGTCATTCTCAACAGTTTTCTTCCAGGGTTTGAAGTGGCAAAAAGAGCAAAATGCTACAGCAGTTTTCTCACACCAAAAGTATACTTTGTCCCTGTGGCCCTTTGTCTGATTGGCAGATTCCTCCCAGAACCTCCGTTTTAAGGTAAGCCTGGAGGCCAACCACAGCTTCATTCCTTTACAGGCTCCACTTGTGACCTGCTGGACTTCCTCTACCATGCTCTGAACTGAGTACTTCTTTTTCTTTCTTCTCCCTCCTCCTCACTTCTCTCTTTTAGCTTTTATACTTATGTGTTATCTTCCCCCATCAAAATGTAAACTCGTTGAGGCAGGGCCTGTCTTTCTGATTGTATTTATATACCCAGGGCTTAGTACAGTGCACATACAGCAAGTGCTTAATAAATGCTTGTTGACTTCAAAATTTTTTTCTTGTTATTTATATACAAATATACATGAACCCTTTAGTGCTAATGTGTTTTGTTTGCCCCTCTGTTGGAAATTATATCAAGGTAATCAATAGCAATTCTGTGCAAGAATCAGAATCAAATTTCTCTTGGAGGATCATAGAAGAACAGAGGCCTTTTCAACAGAGAAAAAATAAGCTCATTGGTTCAGTTTTGAAACATTATTAATATTCTTTCAAGAAGAGGCATCATTCTCAGAAATCTTTTCAAATATGAAAAAAAATTGCCTGCGCTGCCCTTAGATAAAATCAGAAAATGATTTCAGCATCTCCATACTGTATAAAAATGGAAGAAAATATGATTTTTTTTTACAATAGCTTCCACACCAACTGGGAGAACATCACATATGCTATTCATGCACCTGTAGCAAATGTAACTAGGTAACTGAAACCCATCAATGTTCTGTTAACAGTTGCTGAGAGTTTTCTGTAAAAGAATCTCTGCATCTCTGTCTTTTATAGCACCAAAGTTAGTTATCAGCTAACATGCTTACAATCTTTTCTGTTGCTGCAGTTTAGAACAGAGAAGATAATATCACATTGATATTAATATAAATTGTCCTCAAAGATAGGCTACCTTCATAAAACGACCTGTCTTTGAAAGGGAAAAAATACAATCTCAGTTTTCTCACCTGTGAAGTGGGAGTAATAACACCAGTATTGTAAATTCAAAGGGTTGTTGTGAGGGTCAAATGAAAGAATGCATATAAACATGAATGTTATCTACTACAGAGGAAACTGAGGCAGATAGAGGTTAAGTGATTTGTTCAGGGTGACACAGTAAGTATCTGAGGCAGTATTTGAACTTAGGTCTTCCCAACTCCAAGTCTATTACTCTGTCCACTGTATGATCCAGATACATTCACATACCTGAAGGAATGTCATGTGGATGAGGTATCAAAAGACTGAAAAAATCTTAGAGGCTTTCAAATTTGAGTTCATGCCACTCTCCTCCCTCCCCAGTTTTGCTTTTAAGAAAATTGAGGTTAAGTGACTTGAAAGGCCTTATTTGTTAACATAGTTATATTCAAATGTGTATAGACATGAACATATTTTATAGCAGGAATTCTTAATCTTTTGTGCCATTGATACCTCTGGCAGTCTAGTGAAGCCTATGGACACTTTTCCAGAATAATGGTTTGAAATGAATAAAATACAATACACAGGATTATAAGGCAACCAATTATATTGAAATACATTAATAAAATATGAAAACAATTCATAGGCCCCTTCCACCCTTCTCCCCCCTCCCCTGAAATCTGACCATTGACTTGCTGGGGGTATGTGAGGTGCACATGGATCTCAGTTTAAGAACCCTTGTTTTATAAAAAGCAAAATCAATGCATTTACATTCCTCCAAATGAGGAATGATCACACTTGTAATTACAAAATTCTAAGAAGAAAACTTATGTCCTTATGGATATAATTAGAGGGGGGGTGTCATAGAAACCATAGCTACTAGATATCATGGGAAAGCATTGCAGTAGTTAAAAGTTTTATTGATTTGTCTAATGTGTGGATCTGATTCAAGTCAGTCTCCTGTTAGTCTAGGTTAGATGCTGGAATGAAATGAGAGGCTGGTCATTCAAGAGTTAATAAGTTATTGATCCCTAACGTAGAAAGGATATTCAACAAGGATGCTGCAAACTCACTTGCCTCCATGTGGAAAGGTATGGTCAGCAGGGCAGGGTATATTGGGATGTCTATCGAGTCTGAAAGGCCCCAATTCCGTGAAGGTGGGCTTTTTAAGCTTTTAGTTGACCCAGAAGCCATGTCAATATAACCAGAGACCACCAGAGAGATGCAGCTTGAGTCTCAGCCCTTTGGGCCAATCAGGGATTGAGGACAGCTTTGTCACTATTCAGGAAAAAAGCAAACAAACAAACAAATCAAGCTAGTTCAACCTATGAGGTGAGAGGCAAGGGTAACCTTGGTAGATAGTGGGCCCATCACATTCTGCAACACACAACTAGTAATGTAATTCACCTTGGCAGTTTTCCTCTTTCTATAAGTATGTGCTAAAAAAATAACACTGCATATAGACTGCCATTATCTTGGCTGTTGCTGTGTGGATTCCCTGGTTGCTATGCAAGCTAAAAACTACAGCAGCAGAGCTGAGAATTCATCAGATAAATGGAGTTTGGGGGAGGCCGGAAGACTGGTGGTAGAACACAGGTCTAGTTGTTCAACTTTACTAAACCTTTACTTCCTAAGCTTCCCAATTCCCCTTTGATGGCTTTTGATTTTGACCTGACCTAGGCCTTGAACTTGTGCTCCTGCCTCAGGACTCCTCCAGTCCTGGGACTGGTATCAGCATTTGCTCATCTTGCTTGGCCTGCCTCTGTCATCTCTACCACCTTGTTCTTTCAGTTCCAAAGCTTACATCTCTGATTACAGAAGGCTCCATATTAGTATCACGACTGGTACTGCCACTCTCACCCCCTTGGCTTATGTTGGAACATCCCACTTAAACTGTTCTTTGCTCCTAGCTTGGGGAGATTACTCATAGCACTATGGAACCTTTGGAACCAAATTTGGAGGAAAAATGTGGTCTGTATTAGAGAGGAAGCATGTTGTAGTAGAAAGGGAATTGGACATGGTGCTACAAGATCTGGCCTTCACTTTTGGCTCTAATACTAGGGGCAAATCACTTCATCTCCCTGAGCTTCAGTTTTCTCATCCATAAAGTGGATTTAATAGTATTTGCACTACTTACTCATAGACTTGTTAGGAAAAATACTTGATAGCACTAAAAACAACTAGGTGATGAAATGTGTACGGCTGCAGATCTGCAGTAAGGAAGAACTGAGTCTGAACTGTAGACTATAGACACTTACTGGCTGTGTGACCGTGGGCAAGTCACTTCATTGCCATTTGCCTCTCAGTTTTCTCATCTGCAAATCAGGAATAGTAATAGCACCTACCTCCCAGAGTTATTGTGAGGATTAAATGTAATAAGATTTGTAAAGTACTTAGTCCAGTGTCTGGCACACAGTAGTTAGATGTTAGCCAAATAACTAAGTATAACATGAATATAGCATAACTGTTAGTTATTATTATTCTCTGATCAATGGGTATGGATACAACCTCTATTCAAACAGAATCATTTTTGTAAGACTTTTCTTCATTGAAACACTGGAAACTGCAGAGCTGACAACTATTTGATGTCTTTTTGTGTATATGAGGTCATGTCAGATTTACTGCCCTGAGTACAGTAGTTTTATTTTTCTGCTACACTGGGTGAAAAATATTACATGTGGATTCTTTAAAAAGGGAGATTACTTTTGCAAAGTCTTATTAAAAGGGCATTTGCTTGCTCCTTGCCTTCATTTTGACACTAAAATAATAATTTATGTGTATGTTCAAACTGCAGATACTTTGGGTGTCAATAATTTTTGCCAGTGGCCCAAGTTGCATGAACTTCTATGTTAAGTCATGCACTGTGGTGTTTGTTGTTTCTTATGACTAGAAATGGAAGAGATTTACATACTATAAGGAGGTATACCTGCATTTTAGGGAATAATTGCGTTGCTTCTTCAGTCTATGCTCCTTTATCTTGGTGACTTCAACTCAACAAGACTTTTAAGTGTCTATTATGTGCAAGACAAGGTTCTAGGACTGCAAAGATTAAAAATCATCAAGATTCTTTTGAAAGTAGGTGACTTGCCATAGTGAATACGAAACTGGGCTTGGAGTTAGGAAGGCCTGTCTCTAATACTAAGCATATGATCATGGATGAGTCACACAAGCAGATTGAGAGCTGAAAGGGACCTAAGAGATTATTTAGGTTAATCTCTTTATTTTATAGATGAAGAAACTGAGACCAGAGAGGTTAAGTGACTTATCCAAAATCACACAGAAAATAAGCAGCAGAACCAGGATTTAATCCCAGGCCATCTTACTCCAAATTCAGAGCTCTTTCCATCATACCAAACTGCCTTTTCTTTTTTGAATTTCCTCATCTGTAAAATCCTGGTAATATCTACATTACCTATTTCTCATAGGATTTCTGTGGGACTCAAATGAAATTATGTTTATAAAGTGCTTTTGAACTTAAATGTGCTGTATAAATGTCAGTTTTATTATTACTAGGAAGGATATGACTTGCACACAGATAAATATAATACAAAGTAAAGTATGAGTGAGCTATATGGAGATTTAGCCAACCTGATCTAGGGAAATTTGAGGAGAGGTTACTTTTAGTTGTGGGGTATGTGTGTGAAAATCAGGCAAGGCTACATAAAGGATACTGGTACCTGGGCTGAGCTTTGAAGGAAGAGAAAGATTGCGTGCTGCTGTGTATTTTTAGGGCCCTTTGTGAATACATAGTGCGAGGAGATAGGTTGTCAAGTTAGGAGAACATCTAGCCGTAGATCAGCTTGGCTGGAATGTAGAATGTGCTGAGAAGTAGTATGAATAAAGCTGGAAAGGCAAGTTGGAGACAGATCATGGAGGGCTTAAATGTCAGCCTGGGGAATTTGTATTTTATCTTATATGGAGATACTGAAACTTTGTGAGGAGAGGCATGCCATGGTCAAATCTATGCCTTGGGAAGATTATTTTGACAGCTGTGTGAAGGATGGACAGGAGAGATTGGAGGAAAAAGACCGGTTAGGATGCTGTTAACAATAGTCCAGGCTGGATATGATGAGGGTCTGAACTACAATGGTTATATATAATTTTATAATCACTTGTGATTCACATATATGATCAAAGATTCAAAGCTATAAGGGACTCCTTAGATCATTTAGCACAATCTCCTCATTTTAGAGATGAAGAAAGTGAGACCCAGAGAGATGGGATGATTTTTTCAATGTCACACAGGTCTAATAAATATTGGTGGTCAGTGGTCGGGTGGTCTTTCCAATATGCCACGCTGCCTCCACATGCAATTTATAATTCATCCAGTTGCTTTATTCATTCAGTTATCATTTCCAAAGTATTGGAATTTCTGAGACATTTTCTTGGTTCTGAGACATTTTTCTTGGGAAAAAAATTAGAATATGTGGTTACTACATTGTTGAATCATACAATGGCAAAACTCTCACTGTCCAAATTTCTGGGTCATTGTATGACCTTTAAATGATCCTGGGAGATACGTGTTATTAATCTATAGTCAGGATTTATTAGTTGGAAACATTTCCAGGTAGATGAAGTTTGTCTTGGAAGTCTTCTCACCTCCCGTTCTGTATCTCCCTCCTACCTCTTAGTTTTCCTAATGTCCTCCTCTGCTAGCTACCCATGCTGGCCTTCCCTCTACTGTATCCCCTTATGATATGACAAATTTATTTATTTGAAAGAGTCAGCGATTCATAATGATTTAGTCAAATATCACCTTTTCTGTGAAGCTTTCGGGACTACCCCATCCTGAAGTGGTCTTGCTTTCCATTGAACTATTATTAAATTACTGTGCTGTCTGTATCATTCCTATGTCAGTCAGTCCATAATTTGTCCCATATTGTCATGAGATTTCCTATATTGTTCCCTTGAACTCTAAATTTTTTTCTACACATATAAAAATTCCAGTATTTTGGGGAACAGAACAGCAGAATTGGAAGAAACCTCAGAGATCATCAATTCCAGTCTGTACCTGAACAAAGGTCCTCTTTACATAAGTTTAATCTCACTTCCATTGGACAGTGGAACAAGTATCTAGAGACAGCTGACCATGAAGAATTCTTTTAATTATCCTCTCATGAGCCATGGGCTCAAGGTCTTTTAGGATCTGGAGTTCTCTCCTCTGGATGTTCTCCAACCTATCAGTAGAATCCTTCCTAAGATGGGCTGCTCAGTACTGAACACAATAGTACAGATTTGTTCTGATCAGGGCAAGAGACAAGCTGTGGTGGGCATTCTTTCCTTCCTAGTTCTGGACACAATTTATGCCTCTCTTAATATAGTCTCAAATAACATTAACTTTCTTGCCTGCCATATCAGACTCTTGACTATATATTCCATTAAATCTCTCAGATGTTTTTTTAGAAGCACTGCTAGCTACCCATACTTTTCTTGTCTTGTGCTTATTGAGTTTTTGAATCCAGTTATAGGACTTTACATTTATTTCTATTAAGTTCCATCTTCTTGAATTTGGCCTAGCATTCGAGTTTAATATCTTTTTAAAAATAATAGCATTTACATAGCACCTTAAGGTTTGCAAAGGGCTTTATAAATATCATCTCATTTTATCCTTATAACAAAACTGGGAGATAGGTGTTATTAACACCCCCATTTTACAGATGAGGAAACTGAAGCAGACAGGGGGTAAGGGACTTAGCCAGGGTCACACAACTAGAGTATTGGAAGCAGGATTTGAACTCAGACCGTCCTGGCTCCAGATCTAGTGCTCTAGCTACTGTGCCTTAGCTGCCTTGGGGTAGCGCTTAGCTTACGTCTTTGTGGCAGTCCAAAGGCTGTTGTTTTTGGCTGTGCCTTTTTTTTTAGGGAAAGGAATAGGGTATTCCTGCTCTAGACAGACTATTTCCTCTTTACTTGACCCTAAACTCTATCCTTGTCTTGGAACCTTCCACATTTGTAAATTTTCTTGGTTCAAAAGAGGCATCAATGGCCAATCCATAACATTTCCTTGCTTATGACATCAGACATGGGAAGCTAGTCAGTCATGCCCAAGTAAGAGCCTGTCCTTTCCTATGAATCATCTTCCCCTTCTTTGTCTGTTTCTAGACTTCCTTGTCATGTTAGAGATAGGACTCAGACATTCCTACTGAATGAGAAGAAGTGATGAGAGCCTGGTGTAACCAGGGTGCCAGGTCCAGTGAATGGCCTCCCTTAATTCATCAATCCCTTACTATTATCCTAAGATGATGAAAGCTCATGATAGGTGATGCCCATTTGCCAACACAGACATGGTTGTATTTCTGTCCTTCTGGTGAATGAAGTCCTGATGTACCTTTTGTCCTGAATCTCTTTTACTTCGCCCACTCCTACCCCTGGGTGTCAACTTAGGCCTTATGCTTTCCCTTGTACAAGCTAAAATGTGCTCACAATCCAGGACTATTGCTTTGTCATTACTGATTGACCAGCTCCTCCTGTGGAAGTCCCTAAATCCTTGAACTGGTTGGAATGAACTGGAACAATCTTCTTTAATTAAGGAAATCAGATAAGTGAACAGGACAGTTAGTAGGATAAGCATGAAGATCATGTTCGTGCTCTGCATTCTCACAGTGCTTTGAACGTGATGGCAGTACAATGAGGGCTTGCTGATTTGGTTTGGTTTTCATTAACGTAGGACCCCTCTTCAAGCAATTTGCATTTAAAAGTTTGCATTTTAACCTTACTCCATCAGGTTAAAGGGGTGAATTCTAGGCATCAATAACAGACCACTAGGAGAAGAGCTTTTCAACATCCCTCAGATCACATCAGGTAAGGTGGCTGCTTGCCATCAACAACGCTACCCTATTCACAAGGTAGAGAGAGTTCAGCGTTTGGGGCCACCTGGAATGGGGGAAGAAAGAGAAGCTTAGAGAAGGAGCAGTAGCAAATGTTACTGTGAACCCTGTACTCTTACCATGGGACAAGAAACACGAAAACACACCAGAGGTACCTGCAGTTTCTTGTAAAGGAACCAGGAGGTGAGGTTAGTCAGCCTGGGGCATAGTACAGTAGAAGTGCACTCAGCATCAGCCAATCACGGTGCTCAGGCCATCCCTCAACATTCGATTTAGCTTATAATAGCAGGTATGAAAATTTTATCAGCTTTTCTGCTTTACTCTTGTGAAATATTAAAGGTTAATAAATTATTAAGTCCAATGTAAAATGCTACAAATGTACGTACACACATTTCGTCAAGAGGTTCTTTAGTGGGAGATTTCAGAAGGGGACTATTTCTGTTGAAGCGTCTTTGCTCCAGTCAGGTTTTTCTCTGTCTCTCCTTTTTTCATTACCTGTGTGCTTTAATAGGAAAATATTTATTCTAAGACTGGAATGCAGATGCTAGAAATAAGCACAGAGGAAAAGAACACGAAGCCTTGTATATATGACTATTTTACATGTTCAAGAGATGCTGCTGCTGGCCAGAATCTTATTCTGTGTGTGTGGGGGGTGGGGCATGGGGGGAGGGGATTAAAGAGGCTGGGCTGGAGCAAAATTACCCTGTAGCCCGAGCTTGCCTCAGTCTTCTCTTTGTTCTTCACCCTGAGGGATGGATCCCAGCCATTCTATTGCCTTAGGCCTGTCCCCTCGTCAGGGAGCCTGTCTTCCTCCTGCTGGAAACCATTGACATTTACCCCTTCTGGGTCTCTGCTTCCAGGGTCTTGGCCTCCCTGCCTTAAGAGTTCGAATTAATTCAACTCAATAGATAATAATAGCTGTCACTTACTGTGTTCCAGTCCATTATATAATGATCTTGTTCGATCCTCACAACATCCCTGGGAGGTAGGTTGTCCTACCTTATTTATTATTATCATCCCCTTGCTATTTTAGTTCTGTCCTGTCTGACTTTTTGTGACCCCGTTTTTTTTTTTTTGAAAAAGATACTAGAGTGGTTTGCTATTTCATTCGCTAGCTCATTTTACAGATGAGGAAGTTGAGGCAAACAGAGTTGCATGACTTGCCCAGGGTCATACAGCTAAGTAAGTGTCTGAGATCAGATTTCAGCTCGGGAAGATGAGTTCCTGACTCCAGGCCCTGCGTTCTCTCTACTGTGCCATGTAGCTTCCCCATCACCTTAATAATGATGTGCTATTATTACCTCCATTTGACAGGTAAGGAAACTGAGGCAAACAGAGGTTAAGTGTTTAGAATCACACAGCTAAAATTGTCTGAGGTCAGATTTAAAATTAGGTTTTCCTAACTTCAAATCCAATGCTCTATCCATTGTGCTATGAAGTTTTTATTAAGGATTGACTATATGCCAGGCAGACAGAGACAATTAGAAGCTTAGTGGACAGAGTGCTAGGCTTGAAGTCAGGAAGACTTGAGTTCAGATTGGACTTCAGATGCTTACCAACTGTGTGACCCTGAGCAAGTTACTTAACCTCTGTTTGCCTTAATCTATTGGATAAAGAAATGGCAAACCACTCTAGCTTGTTTGCCAAGAAAACTCCATGAACAGTATGGTCCATGGGGTCATGAAGAGTTGGACATGACTGAATGACAATAAATGTGCCAGGTACTCTGCTAAATCCTGGGGGCGACAATCTCTGTCCTAAAGGAGCTTTCATTGTAGGTGTGGGTGCACATACAAGTTAATACAAAATATGTACTAAATAAATACTAAGAAATTTTGAGGAGTTAGGGTCGGGGAAAGCCTCTAGAGGAATTAGTAAAGACCTTGGGTAAGAGGGGCATTTGTGCTGAGCCTTGAAAGGAGCTAAGGGGTTCAAGAGGCAGAGGTGAGGAGGGAAGGCATTCCACATATGGAAGAGAGCTTTTCCAAGTCAGGGAGTCAAGAGATGAAAAGCTATGGAGTAGTAGGGAAGGATGGAGGGAGGAAACAAGTATTTATCAAGTGCCTACTATGTGCCAGGGCACCACAGCACTTTACAAGTATTATCTAATTTGATCCTCAGAACAACCCTGGGGGTAGGTCCTATTATTATTCCCATCTTACAGATGAGGAAACTGATACAAACAGTTCAGTGTCTAGCCCAGGGTTGCATAGTTAGTAAATGTCTGAATTTCCTGACTTCTCCAGATCTTGAGTCTATCCACTGTGCTACCTAGCTGACCCCAGGCCATGATACCTAGTGGCTGAGCCAAGGTTTGCACCCTGGCCCCTCGACTTTTAAGTCTGCTGCTCTTTTCATAACACCATGGTACTTCTCATCAGTATTCATAAGTCTTGACTAGTGAAGAGGCTCAGGTAGGAATGGATCTGGGGTATTGTTAGCAGAGGTTATATGACTCTGGGGGCCAATTCAAGTGTAACCATGTTTAAGGAAGGACTGACTTAAATTTTAATTCTGGCAGGGTGAGTAGGTGTGTAGGGACTGTCGACTGCCCACGTTCTCCTCACTTTGGGAGAATGGAAGAAATCGGTTTCCCAAGGCCCTCACCTCTGCTTACTCTAACCTGATGTCCCAGGTTTGCCCTGCACATCCTGGGCTTACATTTACGTTTTACTTCATGTACATGGGGAGAGCTGGAAATCTTCCACTGTTCCCCAGGGAGTGGATGCTAATGGATGCCTAATTCAATAGCTTTCACATTGTAAAGCGCTTGCTAATAAAAAGCTTTTATAGAAAATTCAGCAGAGAGCCTTAACGTCCTCATTCCCCCAATAAAAGCCTGCTTGTCTCCAAATGTTACACACTCATATGGGATGGGGAGACTGGCTGGGATCTGTTCCAAACTCATACCCAGTGCATTCAACCAGAGTCAAACATTGTTCCACATCTAACAGGCTTGTCTAATTTTCTCCCCCTCGCTATCCTTGACTTTTATTGCTCCGCACCTTGGTCTGTTCTGGAATTCAGACTACTGCCAATCAGTGGCACTTATTTGTCTTGTAAGTCATGTTCTTAACCTGTATATAAATGAATAATTCCTCACATTTGTTTAGTGCTTTATCCTTCTCAAAGGGCTTTCATAAGGCTCACCTTGACGCTCATTTTCACTTGATTCACATTTTGAGTGGATTTGCTTCAGGCTCTGAATTCCCCTAGGATGTCTTTGGGCCTCGCTCCATGTGGGAATGACTTGGAAAAGAAGGGGAGTAAGAAAATGCAGAATGTTTTAGCAACGCACCAAAGTTTCTAAGAACTTAGAAAAGTCAAGGACAAGGTCTGAGAACAATCATAACATCTGGCAGTCAAAGGAAAGTCATTTCCCTCTTTACCTTTGCCTCTCAGAATCTTGGTCTTCCTTCAAGGCTCAGCTTGGAAGCCATCTCCTCTGTGAAGCCTTTCCTAAGTTAGCCTTCAAGTCAGTTGGTAAGGCTTTCTTCCAATTCAGCTATCATCATACCACACTCTTTTATGACCTGTTGCATTATGCCTCCCTTTTGCTGGAGTCCACAGTCAACTCCTTGAAGGTAGGGGTTGTTTGATTTGTTGACTCTGCATCCTAAGTGCCTAGAACATTGACAATGACAGCTCAGTAAATACAAAATTGAACTGCACCGATGATTCCTTCTTATATCGCCCATAGACATTGCTCCCGTGGTCTTCAGAACATCATGTCCTTCCACTGCATCATTTCTGTTGCCTCATTGTACGTACTCTCTTATGTTCTGGTACGGTGGAAAGAGCAATGCATTTGGAGCCAAGAGGATCTGTGTTTAACCTCTGATTCTGCTCCTTGCCATGCGACTTTAAGGCAAATTATATCATCACTTTGGAGTTTATCTGTAAAAGGAAGAGATTGGAATAGATGGTCTACAGTCCTTTACAGTTCTGAACACTACGATCCCTCTTGGAAGATTTATAGGAGGAGTCCTATTCTCACTCTTAATCTGTATCTCTCTATCCAGGTTAGTTTTCCTGAAGTATAGTCACTAGTCGTTTGTTAAGATACTCATTACCCTTTTGTCAAAATTCAACATTGTAATCTATTATACTAGGGTAGCCACTTTACATCTAGGATAGGACACTCTCCCTTTAGTGGCCTGTGTCCTCAATGGCAGCCACCATTGTCCATGAAGCTTGATTGAATTATATCAGTTCTTTCCAATAGTCGGAATGATTGCCATTTTTTTTTCTATTTCAAAATGAGCAGGCTTTGTTAAACCTCCTGCTGTTTCTGGTCCAATCTGAGGAATATCTCTTTTTCTCATACTGACCAATGCCATATGAACTCTGATATTGTCATGGAGACCAACAAGGCCTGCACTGGTGGAAGCTCCTCATCTGAAGGAACTTTGGAAAAACTAGCACACATAGCCCACAAAAAAGAAGCTTGAACACACAGTTTCACTTGTCTTGCCTGGGCCTAGGACCCCCTCCCCTTTTCCCTTCATCCCCTACCCCCATTTCCCAGTCATGTCCATGCCATTCTAGCTTTATTTGAACCATCACCTCCACCTCCTCTCAACAAGTAACTAGGATGCTTCCCCCTGAGTCCCTTGTCTCTGATTGGCCAGTTTTTGCCTTCCATATCTTGATGGGTTCCAGGTCTCTATGCTGTAGAATCTATGCCACACTTCCCCCCTCTCCTCCAGTCCTTGTTCATGTATCTTGTTCTGTTAGAATGTAATTGAGGCATGGGGTAATCTTGCTTGCTCATATTTTCATCCCTATTACTTAGAAAAGTAAGGGTTTAATAGTAGCAAGTATTTAATAAATACTCTGCCCAATGCAATAAATTGAGATAACTTCTTGGGTCACTTTTTGTCCAACATTGAAAATTTTCAACCTGAATTTTGCCTCTAGATCAGTATTCTCCCAAATTTTTTTCATCCCACTATCAGTTAAAAAAAAGTCAAAATTCCATACTATACACTTGTAAGTTATATATGCATACATATACATATATTACTGTTTTCTTAAGGTACATTATACAACTTGCACAGCAAAAAGTAAAGAAGGATGAGCTAAAGCTAAAATAATTTTGATACTGGAAGTGATAGGAATACACTGGAGTTTATTGAGTCAAGGGTGTGATATGGTCTGACCTACTCTTTAGGAAAATCACTTCGGCTGCCATAAGGAAGATGGATTAGAAAGGCAAGAGTCTTGAGGTAGAGAAGTCAATTAGAAGGCTATTGCAATGGTCCAGCGAGAGGTGATAAGGGATTGCTTTAGGGCAGTGGAGATGTGGTAGAGATAGAAATGGCAAGATTTGGCATCTGACTGGATACATGGTGAGAGAGAATAAAGATCGTAGAATCATAGAGGTAGAACTGGAAGGGATAGGAGTTGTCTTGTCCAGCTCCCTCATTTCATAGATAAGGAAGCTAAGGCTCAGAGAGGTTATATTACTTGGCTCAGGTCATACATGATGTTAGTGGCCGAGCTGGGATTTGAACCAAATTTATCTGATTCAGATCCATCAATCTTTCTAATGCATCATGACATCAAGGATGGAAGAAACTTGAAAGTTGCTGAATAGTGCTCCTGTAAGTAACAGGGAAATTTTGAGCAGAGTGAGTTTGGGAATAAAGACTCATAACTGCAGATATAGGCAACTAGATGGTGCAGTGTTAAGGGCCAGACTTGGGAGTCAGGAAGACTGGAGTTCAAATCCTGCCTCAGACACTTGGTAGCTGTGTGACCTGAGTCACAACCTCTCTGACCCTCAGTTTCTTTATCTATAAAATGGGGATGGTAATAGCATCTGCCTCACAGGTTTGTTGCTAGGATCAAATTAGATGCAAAACACTTTGCATTACTATTATTGTTATGCAAATGACAATTCATCCATGCCTGCTCATACAGTGGTGTAACTCACTCAGTCCTATCAAAATGAAAAGTGTGGATATGGGGTTCCGTTCACCCATCAGTGTCCTCGAGTGCACAACCTGCCCTCCAGGGAATGTTTGCTGTAGCCAGGAGGTGATACATTTGGGGCTAGGGATATAATATTCCCAATAGTCTTCCGCAGCTGCTGCTGTAAGTACTTGGGTACCAGTTAGGTTATAACTTTTCTGAGGGACTGAGAAGGGGGGCAATCTGTAGTTTGCACAGTACTGGTTGGCAGAAGAGGAGGGTAGTGCTGGGGGATAAGGGTAGGAGGGGCTGTGTTGGAGACTAGCCTCACAATAGGCTATCACAATGAGGATGAAAAAAGACTCATTGTTCCACACTCTGGTTGGTTGATCACATACTCCTTGGTGTTAGGTCTTATCCTGTCTGGGGTAAGACCCTGGATCCTGGGACCCCTATTTTTGAGACTACTCCTTTAGATAGATTCCTCTTGGTTTTCCCAGCTCTTGACTTTGACTTTATTTCCTAAGACTTAGAGGTGGTTTGTGTTTCTGGCTTTTTTTTGGTGGTACCATAAACCTGACTTTCACCTGTGCAAGAATTCTTGGGCTATCACTTTTTTACTCTACCTGGAGCCCTTGATGGCCCTTGTCTCAGTCTTTCTAGGGTAGCCCTTGGAGTGGAGAAGAAATTAATCTTTACTTTTACTAAGTACCTACTATGTTGGTGGCACAAAGACAAAAGTGAAAGTTTCTAACCTTAAATTTACTTTCTACAGGAGACAAACATATACATAATTTACACACAGTGTGTATGTATGCATATATATGTACCCCCACATATGTGGTATATGTATGGTGATTTTACAGTAAATACAGTAAAGTGATGACCACATTCTGAATTCTATGATGGATTAAGCTCATCTTACCAGCTCTGCTTGTTTCCCTAGGTTTTTAAAAAAAATGTCTCACTCAGATGCTCCTCCACACCTGCCAATAATCCTCTTCCCTGAGGTACGATGACTTTTTCCAGAATCTGATCACAACAGGTTTACGATACAAAAATGCTTTACACATACGGTAATAACAAGAGACAATTTCCACTAACAGTGAGAGGGGGTTGTTCCTTCACAACTCCTTGTATATTTCCCTCTGTCAATATATTCAATGTGGTCCTGATCTTAGGTCTGTCCCCATATTGGTTTCATGAGGCTCAGAGCCCAGCTGGCGCCTATTTTGTGAAGTTGCTTGGCTAACGGTGCTGCTTAGCTTCATTTTAATGGGAGTGAAATTGATTGTAGCCCCATCCATTATCTGATCCTGCAAGATTCCCTGATTCACTCACTTGGGCTAGACATGCATCTCCTTCCAGGCAGTAAAAATGTCAATAACTGTTCTCTCTTTACTTTTCTTTCCAAACTGGAGACCAGCGTCCATTAAATCCTTACTGTGTGCTTTTTTGATTAAATGAAGCTTACAGTTACCTGAATAGGACCTGATTTTCAACTGTATTCAACCTTACCCTTGTTGGAATGCTCTAAATATGGGAATCTCTTGTGGTTTCTAAACACGCCTTGTCATTTCCCATCCTTTGTATCTATTAGTTCCCTATCTATGTTCACAAGTCTATGTTGTGAAGTAGATAAAGTTTGTTTCTTTACTCCTCTTTCTATGCTCTTTTGACATCATTCAGATAACTTGTGAATGAGGCAACGTGGTACAGTGGGAAGAGCCTGGCTTTAGAGGGAGAGGTTCTCCTTTCAGTTCTGCCTTCAATGCTTACTTCTGGTATAACCTTGGGCAAGTTGCTTAATCTTCTTGGGTCTCAGTTTCCTCATTTGCCAAGTGAAGGAGTTGGACTTGATGATCTCATATCCCTTTTAGCTCCAGATCTTAATGCTGGCTGGATCCCCTCTTTAGACCTATGATCTAGACCTATTGTTGCCACCTCACTCCTCTCAAGATTTGTTTGCTATCCCATCTGGTTCCTTTAGGGCTTTGTGCACAGCTAGCTGTTATGTTGACACTAGCTATGTGAAGGTGTGGTATGGAAAGAGAACATGATTTGTAGTGAGAAGACGAGTTTAAATGCCAGCTCTGCCACTTACTTACAATGTGACATTAGGCAAGTTATGCCACAACTGTGAATCTAACTTTGTATATCTGTAAAATGAGGATGGGCAGCTAGGTGGCCCAGTGGATAGGGTGCTGGGACCCATCTTCCTGAGCTCAATCTGGCCTCAGACACTTACTAGCTATGTGATCTTGGGAATGTCACTTAATCCTGCTTGCCTCAGTTGCTCATCTATAAAATGGACTGGAGAAGGAAATGACAAATCATTCCAGTAGCTCTGCCAAGAAAATCGCAAATGAGGTCACAAAGAGTTGGACATGATTGAATAAACTGAAGGACAACAGCAATAAAATGGGAATAGTAACAGTACCTACCTTCCAGGGCTATTGTTAGGATCAAATGAGAAATAGCCTTTAAGAGTTAGCATGGTCAAATGGAAAGCACTTAGACTTGGGTTCAGGAAGGGGTGTGTGTGTGTATGTGTATGTGTATGTGTGTGTGTGTGTGTGTGTGTGAGTGTGTGTGTGAGAGTGTCTGTGATGGTGTGTGTGTATGTGTATGTAAGTGTGTGTGCATGTGTATGTGTGTGAGTGCATGTGAGTGTCTGTGTGAGTGTGTGTATGTGTGTGTGTGCATGTATGTGAGTATCTGTGTGTGTATGTATATGAGTGCATGTGAATGTGTGAGTGTGTGTGAGTGTGTATGTGCATGTATATGAGTGTATGTGAGTGTGTGCATGCATGTGAGTGTATGTATGTAAATGTGCATTCACGTGTATGTGTGAGTACATGTGAGCATGTGTGAGTGTGTGCATGTGTGTGAGTGTGTGTATGTGTGTGTGAGTGTATGTATATGTGAATGTATGAGTGTGTGAATGTGAGTGAGTGAGTGTGTGAGTGTATGTGTGAGTGTGTGCGTGTGTGTGTGAGGGTGTGTATGAGTGTGTCTGTGAGTCAGTGTGTGTATGTGTGAGTGTGTGAGTGTATGTGTGAGTGTATGTTTGAGTGTATGTGTACATGAATGTGTGTGTGTGTATGTGTGTGAATATTTGTGAGACAGTGTGTGTATGTGTGAGTGTGTATATGAGTGCATGTTTGAGGTTGTGTGTAAGTGCGTCTGTGAGTGTGTGAATGTGAGTGTGTGTCTGTGAGTGTATATGAGTATGTGTGAGTGTGTGCGTATGTGTGTGTGTTTGTATGAGTGTGTGTGACTGTGTGTGAATGTGTATGTAAGTGTGTGTTTATGTATGTATTTGTGTGAGTTTGTATGTGCGTGAGTGTGTGTGTATGTGAGTGTGTATGAGTGTGTGTGAGTGTATGTGAGTGTGAGTGTATGTGAGTGTGTGTATGTGTGTGAGTATGTGTGAGAGTGTATATGTGTGTGTATGAGTGTGTGTATGAATGTGTGTGAGTGTGTGTGTGTAAGTGTGTAAGTGTGTGTGTGTGTCGAATCCCAACTCTGTATTGGCATGTGATGAATCACTTTTACCTCTCTGATTCCCAATTTCCTCATCTGTCCAATTGTGGTAAAAGTACTTGAACTTCCTACCTCCTAGGGTTGTTGTGAGGAAAGTGTTTTGCAAACTTTCAATCACTATTCACATGAGTTGTAAGTATCATGAGGCACAAGTACGTAATTATAGGTGGCATAGTGGATAGAGTGCTGGCACTGGACTCAGGAAGACCTGAGTGCAAACGTAGCCTCAGACATTTACCCGCTGTGTGACTCTGGGCAAGTCACTTCATCACTCTCTGCCTCAGTTTCCTCATCTATAACATGGAGGTAACAATAGTAATCATTGCACCTACCTCCCAGGGTGGTTGTGAGGATCAAACTAAATAATTTACAAACCTTAAAACATGATATAATACTAGCCATTATGAATACTGATCATACAATGCCCAAGCTGGAAG
Source organism: Notamacropus eugenii (assembly GCF_028372415.1). Classification (NCBI taxonomy): domain Eukaryota; kingdom Metazoa; phylum Chordata; class Mammalia; order Diprotodontia; family Macropodidae; genus Notamacropus; species Notamacropus eugenii. The sequence continues at coordinate 312,409,487 of NC_092876.1, forward strand.
AGACCTTTAGGCATTCACTTGTCTAATTTCCTTCCTAAAAGGTGACGCCCGAGGGAGTGCTATGTCTTCTGGCAGAACTGAAACCAAACTCTTCATCCACAGACTAGAGGTCTATGCTAACTTCTAATCGACAGGAAGGTATTAATGGCTCATATTAGCTTACTGTGTAAATTCGCTCCAGAGAACATGCAGTTTAACAAGGGACAGGACAAAAGTAAAAAAATTTGTAATAGTAGAATTTTAGACCTTGTGATGGGCCACTGGGAGAGAAATTTTGGATGGGCAGCTTTTTGGTTCCTCTTTAATCATGCCTATTTTGCTGGTAAATGACTATGTTACAGTGTCCCCTTCATCAGGTCAAAGAGATATATTTAATTTGTCCTGAAAACTTCACAGTAATGTAATAATGTATCTATTTCAGACATGCACACAGAAACATACATACATGTACATATATGTCTGCGCTCCCAGCTAGACTGTAAGATTCTTGCTTTACTTTCACCTTTGTGTCCTCAGTAAATGCCCGGGACACAGTAAGCACTTAATAAATGCTCATTGATCAGTTGACTGACTGGAAGTTTTTAGCTTGGAATAAAGCAATCTAGGTATGGGGGAAGGTGGTCCAGAAAAAGGGCAAGGTAGAAAATACCAGGTAGAAGGAAGGACATGGCTAGGGAATAGACAGCTTGTTTTATGGAGAAAAGGCCCAGATTTTTCTGGCCTGTAATATCTCTGAAGTTTTGTCTGAATTTCTAAATGAAGTTTTGTCTGCACTTCTAAATCTATGATCCTCAGCCTTCAGATTTCCATTAATCTTTTTTTTTTTCAGGGAGCTATCCAGGGTATTAGAAGCTGCTGCATGAAACTCTAACTTTCTCTACTTACTGTCCTTTTTCCTGCTTTCAACCTGGCTCTCCCGATTCCATTTATCCCCAAAGACAATGACTTGACTACTTTTTAAGCTGACTGCCTGCTTCATCTTGTGTGCTGATTGACTTCTATTTCTCCGTATGTCTGCTACCTTCCCCGATCATGTCTTCAAATTCCTGTCTCCCTTTTATCTACTTTTTAATATACGTCTTGGCAAGGTATATAGCCAGAGTATTAGATGGGAAGCCAGGTACTGGTATTCTAATGCTTACTCTCCTGTTATCAATATGTGGTCACTTGGTGTGCCTTATTTTATTCAGGTGGACAATTAGAAGGAGCATGCTTGTCCCTTACTGTATGATAGTTACAGAAGTTAATATGTGAAAACACTATGGAGAAGGATAGTTTTCAAATTGCCAAGGGCCTTTACACCCACACCATTCTCCAACTTGGGCACTGTACTTTGTCTGCTTGTATATTATGAGAATCACATAATTAGAGTTGGAAGGGACCTCTGAAGCCTTATAGTTTAACCTGTATCTTCCCTCTCAAAGAAGCCCTGAGGCTATATACCTTACAAATGGTTATCTAACCTTTGCTTGAATACCTCCAGTGAAAGAGAACCATTACCTCCTGAGGAAACTCATTTTGCTTTTGGACAGCTCTAATTGATAGGAAGTTTTCCCTGACATCAAGCCTACATTAGCTTCTTTACAGCTTTCACCCATTGCTCCTAGTTTTGCCCTCTGGGGCCAAGCAGAACAAGCCTACTTCCTCATTTTTCTTACCTGTGACAGCCATTCAATAACTCGAAGACAGCTATTATGTTCCCTCAAGCCTTTTCTTTTCTAAACTAAATATGTCTGGTTCTTTCAATATGCAGTAATATAAGTGTTTGCTTTTTAATTTTTTAATCTCTCTCAAGAGTTGCCTGAGACCATAAACATGTACTGCTTTGCATCTTGAACCCAGAACTGGTTCTACTATGTCCTTTAATATTCTAAAATGGCTTACCTCCTTTGGGGTAAGGGAGGGAAATGGATTCTACATTTGCCAACCAGTAAAATAATGAGTAGAATTTAGCAGCCCCAGAATGATGTTAGCCCCACAAAGGCAGGAACTATTTTGGTTTTGTCTCTGAATTCCCAGTGACTGAAACAATAAATATTTGCTGGATTGAATGATTTAATTGAATGCAATACAGTTTTTTAAAATGTCTGATTGATAAAAGCTGTTTTAAGTACTGACTAGGCTTGGCTTGAGAGTCAACTCCCACTAACTGCAGCCAGATCTCCAAAATGACCCATAAGAGCGTTTTTGCAAACCTGCCTGCCCTGGGAGAATTCATTGTGAAGAGCTCCTTATCAAGGGCAAAAGGTGCCACAAACCACCATGGGTTCAACCAGTGCCTTCAGAGTGAGCAACCAAGGTGCTTTAAATACTTATATTACTCTTTCAAATATTTATGTTGCTCTGGATTGATCACCTACCTTATCAAATTAACTTCCAGTATTGTGAGGGAAAGGTAACCTGGCAAGACCAAGGTGATGTTTAGCCACCCACTGTCAGAGGTTTGAGGGAGGAAATATGAACAGGCTCATGAGCTAATTATTAAAATTTCAGTGTAAGCATGTAAAACTTGGGAATTGGCAAATACCACAAATCAGAGCTTGATTTATTGCTTTTTCCATTTGTTTATTGTTTTTGCTGATTACCAAGACTTAGAAGGATGGGAAAAAATGTTGATGCTACAGAATATATTTTTTTTTTCCTGGAGAATCAGTTGATAAAACATTTTCTAGCACACTCCTGCTCTTCCTGTTTTTGATGCCATTATTTAAAACTATTGATTGGGGGTCATGGGAAGAAGGAAGGATTTGGTGAGCAGGGGACAGTACAGAGCCATGCAGAGATGAGAAATAAGAGACGCTGCTCTGGGATGTTGTGAGTCTAGGCACAAAGGCATGTCCCAAACCTGTGTGCAGATGTAGGTGTAGTAGCAAGCACCCTGACACATCCAGGATGGTCTGCTAGGACAGGTTCTTAGATTGGCTTTTCTAAAAGGAAAGCAACTTTTGAGGGGTCAACAATCTTCTTTAATTACATTCACCAACAGAGAAAATACAAGCAGAGAGATAAAGACCAACAGACGAGGCTTCTAATTGTCTGACGATAAGCAATACATGTCAGAGATTAACAGACAGATGCAACCGTACATAGTTACTAAAGAGAGAAGCACTGACATACGAGTTTTCAAAGCAGGAGGTGGGGTGCTCCTTAACGGCTACCCAGAGTTTCATCTGGCATGTGAACCTTCTTCCAAAGAGTAAACCCCAAAGTAAAACCTCACCTCAGAGTATACACACACACACACACACACACACACACACACACACATGTCAGGCCTAGAGGCCTAAGGGCTACCCGAGTCTTACCTTACCTATCGCAGGTCTTCGGCTGGCCAAACCGGATAAACGTATGAGAGAAGAGACTTTCCAGAGTTGAACAAGGGTTAGGCTTTATTCAGGGTCTTGGTTACATGTGCAGGGTGAATTCTTCCTTAGGAGAGGAATCTCCCAAGGAGGCAAAGATCTTACAGTAAGAGAATGGAAGCAGAAGTGGAAGTGGGGAGAGAGGAGAGGGAAGAAAGAAGAGAGGAGAGAGGGAAGAGGGGCCTTCTGTCCTCTAAGGGCCCCTCAGTGCTAAGAGTGCCTTCAGGCTTTCCTGACCCTACTTAAGCTCTCCTGCCACATAGTTTGCACCTGAATACCGTGCCTGTTAGACAACAATAGGTGTGCTCAGACCCCGGGCCAATCTCAAGGGCAGGGATGCTCTCTCCTAGCACGTTTCTGGAAATGCACGAGATAGCTTGGTCTCACACCTCAATTCCCTGCTGTTCCCTGGGGGGCCTCATGAGAACTCTAAGGTTTAGAAGTCCTCACCTTTACCCGCCCGAGACTGTCCACATGGAACTGAGCTTACACCCCCAACACACACACACACACACACACACACACACACACACACACACACACTTTTCAGAACCTGAGGGCATCACTACTCTCATGACCCAGTGCTTCTTTAACAATCAACAAAAGGTGTGTGCCTTCCTACAAAACAAGCATCCCCTAATCAAGCTTCCCTTAATGGGCTCCACCTGAGGCCTATTAATGGGTGGGGAAGATTTTTAACTCCCATTATTACAGTAGGCTACCATTACTGTTATCTCAGTTGTCAAAGGTATTAAAAGAACTGGACTTTGAGCCCACACCACCTCTAATGCTAGTGCATAGTATACAGTGGGGTGTAGGAGGTGTTTAAGAGGACTAGTACCACTGATGTGAGGGCTTGCTGAGCTCTTTTGAGAACTACTCATCCACCTTTGAGGTCTACCTGGCACTCAGCTCTTAGTTGTGGCTCAAAGAAGCTGTAGCATGTGCAGTGGCCACACCTCAGTAAACCATCTCAGAAGACAGGCTAAATGAGGTTGAGGGTAATCAATAGGTCTTGAATCTGTCGGTCAGTTAGGAGGATATCTACTCCAAGCATCTGAAGACTTCCCCCTGTGGAATGGATGGATGTGAACAATTTGTTTCCCAGGTCATGAAAGCAGCTGAAGCAGGTGCTGTGGAGTTCTTAGAGCTTGGTCAGGCATCAAGACACCAAGGTCACTCACTGCATCCCAGGTCACAGCCACTCATCTTGACTTTTTTCTTTGAGACTTCAGTGATTCAAGAAGAGAGAGTGAGGCTGACAACTTCATGTAACGCTGCCTCATTGATTCCAGTTCACATACCAGTCAGGACATCACCTGTATTGAGATGTCATTGGTCCTCTTTGAAAATGAAAGACAAGCCACTACAAACAATGTTCACTTCTTTCAAGTGATCCTTGTATGGCATGGCTGAAGGCCTCCAACATTCTGATTACCTTCCTCTAGATTATTTCTTCTTTAATAATATCCATCTTAAAATATGGTATCTAATAGATGTTGTCTCACTTACAAAATACCCCTCCCAGGATAAACTGACTACTTCAGATCTCATCACCATGAGGCAAATTTAACCTTGATCCCACCTCTTCTCCCCTGTGACTGGAAGGCTGAATGGCGGAATATTAAACTCCACCCAAAGTTTTCCTTTATAGCACATAGAACCTGAGCTTTTCACTTGTAGTCTTTTCATTTGTATTTCTGCCTGGTTTCAACCGCATGGAACAAGATGCTTCTGCACCAGGGATCTCTTGGTGTCCCTCCCCCATTTAGTTTCCTTTTGCGTGTTGTCTTTTCTTATTAAAATGAAAGCTCCTAGGGGGCAGGAGCTGTCATTTCCCCCTATTTGCACTCCCAGCACTTAGCACAATGCCTTGCACACAGTATATGCTTAATAAATGTTTATTGAATTGATAAGGACAAAGTACAGTGGGGCCATTACCTCCTTATTTTTGAAAGCCATGCTTCACTTAATGTGGTACAAGGTAATGTTAGTTTTCTTGGCTCCTATATCATATTCTTGACTCATACTGAGGTAGTAGTTCACTAAAACCCCCAAATCTTTTTCAGATAAACTGTTTTCTAACCATGTCCCCCCATATGGTGTTTGTGAATTTGATTTCTTGAATTGAAGTATAAGACTTTCCAGTTATTCCTATGGGATTCCAATTTATTAGATTCACCTCAATGTTTTACCTTACCAAAATCTTTTTGAATTCTTATTCTATTTTCCAGTGTGTTAGCTATCCCTCCTGGTTTCATGTCATTTACAAATTTGGTAATCAGACCCTCTGTGCCTTTATTCAAATAATTGATATAAATGTCAAATAGTTCAGGGCCAAACACTTCAGATCCCACTGAAAACCTCACGAATGATGAGGACAACAAACCATTAATAACTACTTGAGTCTAGTCCTTCAACCAGTTCTGAATATGTGCTATTATTGTACGAATTATACTATCACCTATACCACAGCTTCATCTTTTCCAGAAAAAACAACAGGAGATACCTTATCAAATGGTTTGCTAATATCTAGGTAATAGGTGACCTACTAGTTGAGGAAATCTATCAAAAAAAGAAATAAGGTTGGCTTAGCATGACCTGGTCTTGGTGAAGCCATGTTGATTCATTGTGACCACTGCTTCCATTTCTAAATTCTCATTAACCATCTCTTTAATAATTTATTCTAGAATTTTGCCCAGGACTGAAATCAAATTCACTGGCCCATAGTTTTTAAGTTCCAGTGTGGAGACTGGGGACTCTCTCTCTCTCTCTCTGAGATATATCACTCCCAGTACAAAAACTTAGTCACTCTTGTGTATTGTTTGGAATATTCTAATATATGTAAGTTCTCTGATTTCTGTTTCATAACTGTTGGAACAAATGGGTGTATTTATTATTCACTGTGTGTGGTGGTCTTTGTGTAGCTTATTAGGTACTTACTTTGATGCTATCTCTTGTTACTTGGAGAAGATAATTAGGCAGTTTTCTTCCTTCTTTCCTTTTAGTTTACCTTCTTGCTCCTGCATCTAGGATTTGGAAGAACCATGCTCTGACAATTGCTCTATCCCAGGCTTGTCACCAATCTATGGTCATAACTTTCTCTACATCTTAGATCAAAATAAATTTTCTCCAGGAAATTCTAGATGAAAGTTAATTTACTTGGATTATTTTTTAAATCTGCTCTCTCTCTGGCATTTGTAACATATAATTTTATTTTTGTCGATGTATTGCTTATGCTTGGTTATGAAGTTGTCATGTGTGTAGGATGTGCCTTCTTTAACTACACCATAAATTTCCTGAGGACAAGGATTGTGTTTTTTTTAAAAAAACTGATCTGCTTTCCTTTCACTCTTCCCAAAGTGTCTAGTACAAAGTTCTCTGCCAGGAGACACCAACTAACAAGTGTGTTAATTATCTACAGACTTGGGTTACTGGCACATAGGTAGGAGAAAGATGAGTATCTCTGAAAATAGTCCAGCTAGAACTACAAACTCACTACATTCCTCAAACAAGATTGTGGGCAGGGATGATGAAGGGAATGGCCTAAGTGTAGAAAAGGGTTAAGGCATCAGTAGGGAAAAGCACTCTAAATCCTGTCAATTCCCATTCCAATTTTACTTTGTTAAATAACATTATTTATTTAGTAACCTTTGGATTCTAGGCACTCTATATTTAATAAGTCCAGTTACATTCTTTATGGCATATCTGTGAACTGTGCCATTTCCCCCATTAGAATATATTTGTTCCACATGATCTCTAATGTTATATTATTTCCTAGGCTAAGAAATTCCAGAGGATTAGTTAAGCTGATGGTACAGTTTCCCTGGGACTTCTTCAATGTGCTTTCTACCAAAGTTACCAAGAGCGAAGCAGCAGGCCTTTCAAGCAGAGAAATACAATCTTTCTTTTGTTGTTGATGGTTTCATTATTTCTTGTATGTGTGTGTTTTATTTTGTTAAACAAATGAAATAGAGAACTATTGATTTAACATTTCCACTGTAGTTCAGTTTCCCTCTCTTGAATATATCCCCCTCCCCCAACTGTTTTTGGGCTGGCACTTTCCCTAAAATTATTTGAAAAGGTAAAATTAGCTGATTAATTTTTAATGATGACTATGGCATGAAAGAGTCTGGTTATTTGAGCAGCCTTTTTATTGAAGCTTGAAAGATATTTTCTAGTCTGTTTAAAATATTCATACCAGTAGAGAGTGGAAATATCCTTTTTCTCATGGGATAAAGAAGTTTGTTATCAAGGACAAAAGATAAAAAAAAGGCCCATTTCCCCTAAATTAGGCTAAAAATAGAAAAAATAAAGATGAATGGGAAAGTATCAAGGTGACTTATACTTGCTTCATGATTGCTTGGAGAGAGTTCTCAGTTTTCTCAGAAATGCATTGGCTTTGAAAGAAACAGTTCTGACCTCTGCTAATTCCCCCCAATCATGAGAACAATCATTATGCATTACCAAAATTTATAAATCAATGAACAGATAAATATAGGCTAGAAGGGTCTTTTTGTACTGAGTTTACTTATTTAGATTTTTCTTCCCTTCTCCCTTGACTCCCAGATGGCCAATGAATATCCTGAAGATGGAAAGAAGGAGGGATCTTCTAAGAAGAATTAGATTCCTTTCCCTTCCCTCCTGTCCAGGCTCCCTCCTCCTCCCCATCCCCCAAATGAGATGCGGCTTTTGGACTGGAAAGAAATACATGACCATATTTTGCTTTGTCTGATCATTTCTCATTTTTCACTTGAGCTGTTTGCTATTGCTTTTCTTTGATGAACTCAGTGTACTTTTGATTAAAGAGCTTTTCAACAGGACACAAAGCTGTCAAGAAAGTTGGGCAACCACTGCTGGAGTGTGACGGAGATCGGAGTAGCAAAGGGATATAGACTCATAGATTAGAAAGCTGAAGGGACTTTCAAGATCACTTAGCTAATGCCCTTTTTGCATAGATCAAGAAACTAGGGTCCAGAGAAGGGAGGTGATTTAACTCAAGTTCACCAACCTGGTGATGTGCCTGTGTGCAGCTGACGAGGCCTATTCCTGGTTGACAAACACAAAATTTATGAGTAGGTCTGAAATGAAAAATCTTTCTTCTTTGGTAGGACCTGCCCAAACTAATCTTCTGCTGGTATAGAACACCCTGGGTTAGCTCCATGACATTTTGAGGCTTTGGAATACACACACATATATAGACACACACAGAACATTGCTATCACCTGTACCAATAGGATGATTGTCTCAAGTGCTTATGGAAACCTGCATTTAAAAAAATTGAGACCTAGGATTATTAAGCTTTAGTAATGGATGAAATGAATGGTAGGAACAAAATACACATTTACAAGAAATAATGAAACCACCACCAACAAAAGAGTTTGCATTTCGCTGGATGAAAGGCCTGCTGCTCTGTTCTTGGTAACTGGTAGAAAACATATTGAAATGGTCTCAGGGAAAATACAGTATGGGCTTAACTAATCCTCTGGAGTTTCTTATCCTAAGAAATAACATAACATTAGAGATGGCAAGAACTCTTCCTCCTTTCCAACACCACTGACCATGAAATTCTCAGCCAAGCCTGTGCAATGTAATCTCCTTTCTGAAGCATTTGACTTTAAAAACATTTCTGGTAAATTTCTGGTAAAAAGTCAAAGGGTTTTCACTTCTTTGATAGGTTTCCAGGTCACTGTCTCATGCAGGCATTTTGAAGAATTGGGTATTTTTAGTTAACTTAAAACCAGTCTCATCCATGAAGCCTTAACTATATCAATCCAGAGAAATCTTTGAACTTTCTATCATAGAAGTGTGATAAGCTTTTGGTTAAGAAGATTCAAATTCAGGTCTCAGTTTTCTTAGCTATAGATTGGGGATTATAATACCTACCATATTGTTGCACCTATCTCACCTATCTCGTGGGATCCCAGGATATTATATGCCAAAGTGTTTTACAAACATTCAAATGCTAGACATGTAATTTATTATTATTACTATTAATAATGACTAATTACTATTACTGTATAATTATATAACTACATTACTGTTTAATTATTATCACTAGATAACAGTAATGACTAATACAAATAAACAATTCTTTCAAATGTGGAGTCCGCAGAATACAATTTAGCACTTCGCCATCCATTCTTGTATTATTTTCTAGTTGTTTTAATGTTTTCATTTTTTTCTCATTAGATTGGAAACTCTCCAAGGGTAGGGTCATATTATATACTTAGCTTGACTCCTTCTCCGCATTATCTGGCACAGAGATGAATATATGATAAACATTTACTGACTCACTGATGACCTCGTTAAAAAATATTAACACTTTATCTGTGCTGACAAAACCGAGCAACGTGTAAGTTTCACTCAACCAGTCATCTTAAGATGCTTCAGTGAAAGAAAGATTACTTTAAAGTAGTGGCCTTGCTCAAATAAATAAGGGCCCTGCATTTCCCCGGCTTCCTTTAATTTACAATCCATGCAATAGGGACAGTGGATGGGGAATGTGAAACCACTGAAAAATATGTCTTACTTCCCTGAGCCATCAAGGACTAAAATATGAAAGCCTTGATCTTTTGACTAGGATTCACACTGATGTGTCTGGAGTGGCCTGTACTTTCATATGATGGCCTTTGTGGCCAGGAGATAACTATACTTCTGCACATTTCTAGACAGATCTACAATTTTCAAAGCCTTTCAATCCAATTCCACAAATAATTGTTAAGCTCTAATTGTGTGCAGTGCATTGTGCTAGGCACTGGAGTAGATACAGTGTTTAGATAATAAGGTCCTTGTCTTCCTTGAAGCCTGGAGTCTAGAAGGGGGTGAGATACTTGAAAGTACAACTATAATACATATTCATAATACTAAATGTATTAGAGATACAAAATAAAGGGCTAGGTGAAACACTAGGGGAAGTCATCACCAACATGAGGGAATCAAGAAATCTTTATGAAGGAGGTGGGCTTTAAAGCAGAGATAGAAATCCAGCCTGTGAGGGGCAGGAGATAGGGACTCCAGAAATAGAGAATATCTGAGGAAAGATGGGATGGAGAGACAAAAGTCAAGCTTGGCTGGAACATCAGATACACGAAGGGAAGTGACATGAGGTAAGGTAGGAAAGGCAGGGTGGTGCTAGATTATGAAGGTTCTTGAATGCCAGGCAAAGAAAATTAGAATCTTATCTCATAGACAATAGGGAATCTGGAATATATTTGAGTAAATGAATGACATGACCAGATCAAGGGATAAAGAAGATAAAAATGGCAGGGATAGGAAGGATCCTTTGGAGGCAGAGAGAATAGAGGTGGGGAAACCTGAGAGGCTACTGTAAAAACTGAGAGACGTGGAAATGAGGGCCTGTGCTAGAGTATTAGAAAAAGAGAGGCATTGGAAGAAGAAAGAGATTATTGGGAGGCAAAGAAGAAGGCTCAGAGTTTTTAAATATGGGAGACTGGGTGAATGGTGATAATACTGACATTTGATTCTTACACCAACCTGGAGAGATTAGCAGTGTTGAATTATGACCCTCACTTTATAGATGAAGATGAGGCACAGATAGATTAAGTGACTTGCCCCAGGTTATTTATCAGTCAGTTAGAAGCAGCAAGGAGGCACAGTGGATAGGGTTCTGGGCCTGGAGTCAGGAAGAATGAGTTTAAATCTGAACTCAGACACTTACTAGCTGTGTGATCCTTGGTAAGTCCCTTTACCTCTGCCTGCTGCATTTTACTTATCTGTAACATAAGGATAATAGTAGCATCTATTTCCAAAGGTTGTTGTGAGGATCAAATGAGATATTTGTGAAACTCTCGCTACAGAGTAGCTGCTTAAAAAATGAATGCTTCCTTCCTTCCTTCCTCCCTCTTTCCCTTCCTTCCTTCCTTCCTTCTTTCCCTTCCTTCCTCCCTCTTTTCCTCCCTCTTTCCCTTCCTTCCTTCCTCTTTTCCTCCCTCTTTCCCTTCCTTCCTTCCTTCTTTCCTTCCTTCCTATTACAGTTTAAAGATGAGAATCCAAATCTTTTGACTCTCAGTTCACTACATAAGAAATAGCTTCCATATATCCCATGGTTTTAATAATTCAGAGGGTAGAAGTCGTAGATGAGTAGAAAGAATCTTTCCCTCCATACTTCTCTTTTTTTGCTGACAGACTCAAAATAATCCCTGTTTTTCTAGTAATTTAACTCAGCTGAGACCAGAAAGCCAGTCTCTTGTATTTTGAGCCTTTGGCCATTGCCTAGCAAACTAAGGCATCTTCCTTAGACAACAGGAAATTTGACATGCAAGGCAAGAAACTTTTTTCCCCTAAGGTGTCTTCTTTTTTTATTAATTTATTTTAAACTTAAAGACACAATAAAGAAGAAAAAGAAGCATATTATAAATTTAAATACTAAAACTTAAGTGGAAAATAACAAAAGAAAAAAAAGTTTTGCCTTGTGCACAGCAGAATGTAAGAGAAGATTCAAATTATACAACAATAGATATTTCCATGTCAAGAAAGTCTATATAATAAATACTATATATTGTGTTCTGAGCTATCCATCTTTTCTTTATTTCCTTGTAAGTTCTCTTGTGTTCTCTGCTGTGTGCTTTTTACTTTATTTTCACCCCCTTCCCCCAACACCTCCCCAAGAAGGCTACATGCTCATACATATGTATACATACACATATACATCTTGTATACAAACATGCATACATACACTTACATATACTTATTTATAATCATACTTATATATAGGTATATGCATCCATATACATCTATGTAAGACCATTCCATACCTGTTTGTCCTCTCTCTGAGGGTGGATGTCTTCCTTCAAAGGTCCAAGTCTTTCCATATTTTTCTAAGTCCAACAGTTCATCAATTCCAACACCACAGCAATGTTCCAACCTTATACTGTCTAGTTATTTTAAATAATTTACTACAATATTGATTAATATGGCTGATGTATAGTGTAGTTTTCCTGTTTTTCTCTTCTGATTAAATCTATTTTAGCTTTAACTCTGTCTGAGATCATGATTACTACGCCCACTTTTTTCTTTAATAAATTCTCTTCTTGATCTTTATGTTTGTGTGTATCTTATTTCTTATCCCTCCTGTCTCCTCTACTTTACTTTTACCTGCTACCTCGTCCTCCCATTATTTAACCTACCACCTCACCAAAGATCCCTCCCTCATCTTCTCCCCCTTCCCTAAAATCCCTCCCTTATCCTCTTCCCTTTCCTATCCCCTGTCTTTTGTTTCTTTTTGAATTTAGACTTTTATGCCCCTCTAGATATGTATGTATTGTTCCCTCTTAAACCAATTCCCAATGAGAGTAGGGTTCCAGAACTACCAACCCTCCTCCCTCATCTAATTCCTCTGCATTATTTTTTCCTCTCATGCTTCACTTGTATGAGATAATTACTCTTTTTATCTTTTCCTAGATGGTTTGGTTTTAAGTGTCACATCACATTCAACTCTACCCCGATCTTTCTTTTGAACTACCCAATTACTAATAGATTGCTATCTTAGACATGTAATTTATATTTCCTTCTATAAAGAGTGAACAGTCTGTCCTTCTTGAGTCCCTTATAATTAGTCTTTGATGTTTACCTTATATTTCTATTGGATCTTGTATGTCAAATTTTCTATTGATTTCAGGTCTTTTTGCAACAAAATCCTGTAAGTTTGACAATTCATCGAATGTCCATTTATTTCATTTGGGATTATGCTTAACTTTGCAGGGTATGATATTTTCAGTTACAACCCAGATTCCTTTATTCTTTGATATATAGTGGTCTAATACCTGCCATTTTTCAATGTAGTCACTGCTAGGTCTTATGTGATTCTAACTGTGGACTCACCACAACTACATTCAATTTGCTTCAAAGGTGGATCTGATCCCATTTTAACATGGTCAGGAGACCATTATCCCCATTTCATGTTGGCTCTGATGTCTCCTATTTGTATAGACGATAGCATAAAGTCAGAGGCTTTCTTACTTGGGAGTTCCAGGTCTGACTCCTGTTAGATATTAGAAATCATCCAATCCAAATTCCCCCCTCATGGTGAAATCTCTTCCACAACAGCTCTTCTAGGTATGGTCATGCAGCCTCTACCCAAGCACTTTTAGTGATGGTGAATGTGTTACATCAGAAGGCAGTCTACTTCACTCTGTCAGAGGTTTCTAATTGGGAGGGCAATGCTGTTGATATCAAGTGGGATCATACCTCTAAGTAACTACCACCTATTGGTCCTGGTTCCACCTCTACGGCAACCTATAAGTCTAATAACTTTCTCAATGGATACCCTGGTTATCCTCACCATCAAACCTTCTCTGATCCTCCTCCTGCTGCTGGACCTTGCTAGGGAAAGTTGTAAAACCATGCCAACTGCCCCCAATTATGAGATCTGTTCTTAACTGGGCCCTCACTTTTGTACAGCAGTCCTTTTTTATTATTTTTTTATTTCTTTATCATACTTCCCACTCCAACTATTCCAAATGTTTTCTTCTTTCCTCTCCTTACCTATACCAACTCTTCCTTCCTCCCTTCAACAGATTTTACATCCTACTTTACTGAAAGGATAGAGTCCAGCCACCATGATCTCCTTCAGTTCTACTAAACCTGACCTCAGAATCTTTCTAATCCTTTTTTTGGGACACAATTGGAGTTAAGTGACTTGCAGGGTCACACATCTAGTAAGTGTCTGAGGTCTAATTTGAATTCAGATCCTCCTAACTCCAGGACTGGTGCTCTGTCTACTGTGCCATCTTTTTCCGTTCTTTTTTCCTTTGCTCCATGCTCTAAGGAAGAGGCATCCATTCTTGCCAAGGTCAGATCCTCTCCTTGTGCCTTGGTTCTTCCCCTTTTTCTCTGATCTAGGTGCTCCCTCTTCCCCAAGCATTGCCTCCTTTTTTTCTTCTTATAACTAATCTCTGCTTATTTATTCTCTTGATAATCTGATTCTCTCCTAGCTTTCTTGACTTATTTGATGATGCTCTCCTTCATATGCCTTCTGTTCCAACTAAACCAGACTACTAACTATTGCTCAGATGTTACATTGGATCTCCCAGTCTCTCTCCTTGTCTTTGCATAGGCTGTCCCACATGCCTAGAGTAGTAGTAGCAATAGCAACATTTATATCTGTTGTTGTTATTCAGTTATGTCTGACTCTTTATGACCCTATTTGGGGTTTTCTTGGCAAAGATACTAGAGTGATTGCCATTTTCTTCTCCAGCTCATTTTACATATGAAGAAACTGAGGCAAGTAGGGTTAAGAGACTTGCCCAGAGTCATACAAGCTAATGTGTCTGATATCATATTTGAACTTAGGAAGATGAATCTTCCTGCCTCCAGGCCCAGCATTCTATCCACTGAGTCACCTAGTGTGTCTCAAAAGTCTTAGTGCAATTTTAACCTTTAATAGTTTTAATAAGCTATCATATGGATATACATATGATAGCTTATAATACATACACAAATATACATATATGTGTATGTATATTAAAACTGATCTAAGATTTTTGGGACACTGTATATTGCTTTAAGATTTGTAAAGCACTTTATACATATGATGTCATTTGATCCTTACAACAACCATGTGAGGAAAGTATTAGAGATATTATTATCCCTGTTTTATAAGTAAAGAAACTGAGGCAGAGCAAGGTCACATCACTTGTCCAGGGTCATCCAGCTAGTAAGTGTCTGAGGCAGGGTTTGAAGTCAAGTCTTTCTGACTCCAAGTCTAGGTCTCGATCGTCTACACATTTTTACCCCATTCTCTGAGACTCATCAGTTTTTTTTCAAGACTCAGTTTAGGTACTACCTTCTAAAGGAAGTTTCTCCTGACACCTGCCCCTCCTTCAATTGTTTGTATTTGTTCTCTCCTTAAATTATTTCCTATTTGCTTCTGTGTGTATTGTTATGCTTGGTGATGCAATCCTCCCCTTTCTCCTTTCCGTCCTCCCTAACTTCCACAACCCCCCATCCCTACCCTCACAGAACACAGTTAGAGACTATTCTTGAAGGCAGGAGTTGACTCTTTAGCTCAGCGCCTCTCTTAATGGCCTCAATTCAGTAGATATTGAATAAATGTTTGTTGAGTTCCTAACCTCTTGAATGCCTGGGGGCTACCGTCATGCCCTCCATCATCCCTCAAAATGTTCTCTTCTCTACTCTAACCTCCAGGAATTAATAATTTGTTCAACTATTCCTCACAGAGACCACTTTCTCTACCAAAAGTTAGTACTAAATTGTGTGGAAGAGATTATAAATATTGAAGGAGTTTAGGGGAGAGAAATCAACAAAGGCTAGAGGAGTTAAGAAGGATTTCATGAAGGAGGGAATGAGCTGGGCCTTGAAGGATGGGCAGGATTTGGGGAGGGGGAGAAGAATGAAGATCAATCCAGGCGGGGAGATTGGCAAGAGCAGGGGAAGGTTTGATGGGACAGAATCTGTTCCTTAGAGTGACAATTAGAATCTCCTTTCCATTTCTTGTTAAGCTTCTTCCTTTCTGTCTTATACATTAGGTGATTATATCCATTATTATTACAGGCAAGACAACAGCTCAACATAACGATAGCTGAGTTCAATTTAGTTCACTGTAATAATCGAATAGGAATAAGTCGTTCACTGTAATAGGCTAATAAGAATGACAAGGTATAGTAAGTACCAGTTAAGGCATATGCAATTCACATATGCCATTAAGGGGAGCATTAAAGAAATGAACGAATGTAAGTGTAAATAAAGAATGTGTGCTCAATAATTACAGTTGTACATCCTACTTTGTCATGTCTCCCCACCAGGATAGGGCTTAGCTAAAAGTGCCTTCCCCCCTCCTCCACCTGTGCCTTATCCCCTCCCTTCTTCTTGAGTTTATTATTTATCGAGCTGTTCAATGTGTCATGCTTATGGCGTGTGTGCACACTGGCTGTGGTGGGCATAATTTGCACAAAAGGTGGATGTGTGCTGAAGGGCCTGTGATGAATGACATATCATGCATCAGTAGAGTGGTTAAGAAAGGTTTCATGGAGGAGGTGGAATTTGGGCTGGGCCTTGCAGGATGGGCAGTGGAAAAAGAGGGGAAGAGTAATCCAGGAGGAGAGAATGGTCACAGCAGAGGATCCTGTGATTGACCAGTTATAGAGGCTCTCCTAGTCTTTTAGCAATTGACATTTGAACTGGAACTAGAATTCAGGCGCCTGCCTTCTACTCGAGATCTTCTCAATCTGCTTCTATCAGGGAATTCTCAGAATGGAATTATAATGGGGGGGGGGGGGGGTGTTCTGATTCCCTAGAGTAGGTCAAAGGTCTCTCTGGTCTTTATTTTCTCTACCTGTGAAGTGGGATGGCAAAGTATCTTATGCTCTTTGAAAAGCAAGTGCTAAAGTAAGCCTAGCTTCTTTCTGGAAGTATCCTTATTAATCAGTAGAATTCTACCATATTCTTGCTAGTTTCTGTGTGTATGTACACAGCTAGGTGGTGCTGGGACTGGGGTCAGGAAGACTCATCTTCCTGAGTTCAAATATGGCATCAGACCTTTATTAGCTATGTGACCCTTAACTTAAACTTGTTGGCCTCAGTTTCTTCATCTGTAAAATGAGCTGGAGAAGGAAATGGCAAATCATGTTAGTATCTTTGCCAAGAAAACCCCAAATGGGGTCATGAAGAGTTGGACACAATGGAAACACCAACAAGAAATGTCTTTCTCTGTGTGTAAGGGGCTGGGCTACTACCAGGGTTGGCAAAAATGGAACACCACCCACATGTTGTAATTTGATGGCTTCCTAGAGTCTCTTTCCTAGGTGTGTGCTGGTAAATATTTATCATCAGGCTCTCTGAAAAAATGCAAGAGCCAGATGGTTTTTCAAAAAATTTTTTAAAAAGCTCAGATGAGCTTTAATATCCCCAGCAGTGTTAGAAATATGATAATTGTGGAACCTGAGAACTCTAGTCCCTCAAAAGGAAACGGATAGCTACACTTTGGCAGTGGGACATTCTGTAATGTTCTTCTTAACATTCTCTTAAGAATAATTTCATTTTTGTTGATGCCTTTTCTCTATTTTTCATGTCACACTCTTTACTGATATACTCCCCTTCAGTCTCCTCTTATACAAAGGAAAATAGTTAAACAGACCTTTGTTGGCTGATCCAAAGTTCCTTAACCCTGTGAGAAGAGAGATGTGTGTTTTGTCTTCTTTTCTTTGGAAGCAAGATTGCGTATTATAATTAATCTGAGTTCAGCTGCCTCTTCGTGTTTTTCATTTATATTATTGCCATCACTGTATGCTTTATTCTATTGGTTTTGTTCTCTTTCCCCTGCAATACTACATATACATTTTCATGTCTCTATGAATTCCTCACATTTGTCATTTTTTTTTATAATACAATAACATTCCATTCCATTCATAAGTGGCAATTTGTTCAGCCATTCCTTGACTGCTCCACTCCCAACTTTATTTCCTTTTTTTTTTTTGCTACCACAGAGAATCTTGCTATAAACAATGTATGGCGTATGAGACCTTTCCTTCTATCTTGGGATACATGTCTCGTTGTGTGAATGACTGGGTTGAAGAATATGAATAATTTAATAACTTTTCCAAATTGTTTTCCAGAATGGTTGAGCTCCTTCACTGACTGACAAGGTATTAATGTTCCTGATTTCTTATAGCTCCTTGAGTATTGACTCTGGCTGCTTTTTGTCATTTTCACTAATTTGGCTAATAGGTATGAGGTGAAATCTCATAGTTTTAATTTAAATTGATCTTGTTATTAACAATTTGGAATATTTTTTCATATGGTTGTTAAAAATTGATTTTTTTTTGAAAATGGTTTGCTCACAACCTTTCGCATTTGTTTGCTCACAACCTATTGAGGAATGGTTGTCAGTGATACTCTATAGTCTACAAATATCCTAGAGCTTGGTTTCTTATAGGATGGGGAAGTGAATGTAAAGACCTTGGTTTTTTAAACTTTTTCATTTCATTTAGACATCATCTGCCTAGAGGAAACCTGGCTACTAGAAAATGACTTTCCTCAATTTAGCTATCCTTTCCAGTGACTTTGTCAGAGGAAGCAGTGGGTGGACTAGTCATTCTGATTTCAGTCAATATTATAGGGTTAGTCTCCAAGAAATCTGGTCCATATAACAAGAATCTACTTTTGCACTCTTGGTCCAAGAGTGATAAGATGATTTGGCATAACATTATATATATTCCACTGAGTCATTTGCATTTTGAACTTTCTAGTTAGGATATTCCAAAGGTTTCCATCAATTGGCATAAATGGATAACAAAATTGGCAATGGTTCTACCCTGGTTTCTTCTAGGCATATCTTAAATAACTTATGTTACAACTATATATAATTGAGTGGCAACCTTTGGATTAAGTTTATAAGTAATTATACATAGCTCTCAGACCAAGAAGCCTGAATTATTGACTCTTTAATAATCAGCCCTTGCCTGATTATCTGTATTTTAGAGATGAACATCTTAGATTATGCTAGAAGTGATAATTTCTAGCCTTAAACTTATTTTGACCCTCAATATTGCTGACTCTTAGCCTGGCCACAAAAACAGTTGGGATTGTCATTCAGATTTTGAGGATAAGGAGAACAGGTGGACCGAGGATCTTTATGGTTCCCTGATTGACCTCTTAAGGGATAAGGATCAGATAGTACTTTATTCAGACTGTCTTTTTTGGGGAAAAAATTCTTTTAAGTATGTATTAGCAGATAAAAAAATAGACTGAAATAAACCTTGACCATTCCTGGAATGAGCGCATGATGCACTGATTATCCTATCTCTTGGTTTGAGAAATACCGTCGGCAAATCTTAAATCTTGGCAAAGTTAAATCACAGAATATAAAAGTGTGGAAGCAGCATGATGGGATGAAAAGAATGGTGACTTTGGAATCAGGAGGTCTGGCTTTGACACAGACCAACAGTGTGACCATGCAAAAGTCATTTAACATGTCCATGCTTTTGATCATGGGCTTACATGATTTAGAACTAGAAGGAAGGTTACATGTACTTTATGTTCAGTCTCTAGATTTTATAAATGAGGAAGTGAACTCCTAGAGTGTGAAATGACTTATGCACAGATTCACAAGTAGCAGAGATAGGATTTGAATCCAGATCCTCTGACTCTGAATCCAATACCCTTTCTACATATGCTACATGAGGGAGAACAAAAATCAATTAATGGTCATATCACTGATAATGGTCTCATGTATCTCAGACTTGCTGGAACAGTTCTAAAATCAAGAAAAGGCATATTGAGTTTTTGTAAGAGGAAAATCCTCTTTAAGACCATATATCCTAATACTTGGTTTAGGAAATATTAGTCAGCCTAGAATTAGTGATTGTTGTGTTCGTCCTTTGTTGCCAAAGAAGACCATGCTGTCAGAGAAATGATGACATGACTTGCACTTGACTTTATTTTGATTGAGGGAGGGCTGTGCAGGTCACCAGCCTCACTTCTCCTCCAGAGCCATCTGGATCCAGTGACCAAATATTCATCAGAGTGACTGGAAATGGCCCAGGATGCAATGGGAGACTTTGTCCCTTTTAGGCCAAGACCTTTTTGGTACTCACTTAGGGTAAGGTAATGTTCATTCAGTGAATAGGCCTGTTTAAAAAGTAGTCAGGGGATGTCCCCTTTAATGAGGCAAAGAAAAATAACTAAATCAGACTGGGAGGGAAACAACAATAGTTACTATTGATAATCACTGTTATGCCAGGAGGGTCCAGAAAACAGCCCTTAAGTGGAGCTTGGGCAGAGGTCTAGTGTACAATCTATGGCCTTCAGAGTGCAGTAGGTTTAAGGTTTTGGAAAAGGAAGGGAAGAAAAAGGAATGGAAAGGAAAAGAAAGAAGCAAAGGAAAGGACAGGAAAGGAAAAGGATCTTGCCAGTAAACCCCAAATTAACTGGGTATCCTCTGGCCATCCAAACTTACTTTCCTTTGGATAGGGAAGGAAGAGGAGGGGGAGACAGACAAGAGAGGAGGAGAATTAATGATAAGTTTAATTTCTAGGATTTTAAAAAGGAAGGCAATGTGGATAGAGTGCTACCCACTTTTATACTGCTCCATGGAAGAATCTGGAAGGCCTAGGTTCAAATTCAGCCTCTAATACCTATTATTCATGTGACCAGAGGTAGGTCACTTAATCTTTCTGAGCTCCAGTTTCATCATCTGCAAAATGGGGATGATAACATTTATGTAAATATTTACTTAACAGTGTTGCTGTGAGGCTCAAATGAGGTCATGTAAAGTGTTTTGCAAACACTATAAATGTGAGTTATCATTAATATTGGATTAGTTTTTCAGTTCTAGGGTTATGCTGAACTTGATCCACCCTCCCTCCAAAGAATTTTCAAACACCCAGCAGAACATAAGAATATTCTATGTGAAACTTTCTGAAATTTCTCCATTTTATCCCACTTGCTTTTTTTAAAGTTATAAAAAATGGTTCATGTTGATTTCAAAACTATCCCATTTGAATGTGCTTCCTTCTGAACATATGCATTTGTAAAAATGCTACATTGGCAATCTTTCTTTCCCTCATCATTATTACTAATCTTGATCATCCCCCAATTCCCTCCTCTGATTAAAAACCAAGAGGAAGAAAGAAAGAAAAAAAACCCAAACCTTGTAATGTAGAGGGTGAACTCAAAAGTGCAGTGAGACCCCATAGAATGCATGGAGCTACCGTAGCATGGGTCAAAGGGAGATAGAGTAGATATCTGTGCTCTCCTTTCTCCTGACCCTTCTCCAAGGTAGGCTTTAATTCCTGTAAAGAGGGGAAGCTACTGGGGTAGAATTATATCTATCTGCTCCCTGAAATATTATTAGGCTAGAGAATATGATCAGATTCAATATGACATCTGATTACTGTTTCTTGTTATTTGGGGGAAGCAGAACTCCAAGCTCTATACCCAAGACTTGACTGCTTTCCCACCAAAAACACACATAGTGAGTGGCTAAGAAACCTATTTTCCAAATCATAGCAAAACTTATGGTTTGTATGTTCTTATTGCTTTGAGTCAGTTTTGTCTAACTCTCCATAACCCCATCTGGTGTTTTCTTGGTAGAGATACTGGAGTGATTTGCCATTTCCTTCTCCAGTTCATTTTACAGAAGAGGAAATGGAGGCAAACAGGGTTAAGTGACTTGCCCAGGGTCACACAACTAGTAAGTGTCTAAGGCCAGATTTGAACTCAGGTCTTCCTGACTCCAGGCCCAGCATTCTATTCACTGTGCCACCTAGCTATATGCAGAGAAAGTATACATAGGAGAATATATATTATACATATGTAGGAGAATATATATATCCATAGGAGAATATATAATAGACAATACAAACCCTTTGTGAGCAAGATAACTAAAAGAAGGAGTTCTAGATCTTACCCATGAGAAACTCCCTGAAATCTCTAGTTTAGCAAGCTGGGGATAGGATCATGATGGAGCCTTCTTATGTCTTTCCAGAGCCTTTTCCTTCAGTAACCTGAGCTGGAGTTGGCGTCTTCCACCCTCCCTCTCAAGCTGGCAGACAGAAGCTCCCAAAACAACTTCCTTCTCAAAGCTGGAAGCCAGAATTTCCTGAAGAGACTGGAAAGCTAGAGAATTCTGAAGAAAGATTGGATGAGACACTCTTGTTTTCACAAACTCCATCCTGCCTCTCACATAGGACAGGACACTCAACTCCACTGATAAGGAGACAGTCCCATACCCATGGTCTTTGGGACAGAGGTAATAGTAGCTAAATAAATTCACATGATAGTCATGCTCAAAAATGAATGCCTCCGTAGCCCAGGCCCATCATCTTTCTGGCAGAGAGTGGTTCCTTGATACTTAAATTATTTTTTTTTCTTTCTGAATTTTAGTGTTTTTTCTTTTATATGGGAGCTTGGTATTTTGGCTATGACATTTATGGAACTTTTCTTTTGGGAGTTCCTTTTAGAAGATGATTTGTAGATTCTTTTTATCTTCACTTTACCCTATGATTCTAATAGATCTAGACACTTAAAAAATTATTGAAATATATGTACAAGATTTAAAGAAAACTCATATTTAGGGAGGCCAGTAACTCTGTTTATATTTCCTTGAGCTGTTTTCCAGGTCAACTGTTTTTGATATATCTTATATTTTCTATTTTTTCAAACCTTTGGCTCTGTTCTAATTTCTTGCTGTCTCATGGAGACATTCATTTATGTTTCATCTATTTTAATTTTGAAGAATTCCACTTCTTGGGTAAGTTGAACATTTTCTCTTCTAAACTGTTATTTCTAACTCTTTTCTCAAGAGCTTTAATTTCACTTTGACTTCTTTTTTACCTCATTCCTTCCAGGTATTCATACAGTCCTTGTGGAAAGTCCGTTTGTTTTCTTTTGAATTTCTGCTTGATTATATTCACTTTATCTTTTTGGAACTCTAGATTTGCAATATTTTTTCCTACTTGTTTTCTTTCACCCACCTCTCTGATTTTAGGTTCTGATCTAGAGGTTTCTGCCAGATTGAGGCTTAGTCCCCTGTTTCACTTCTGGATGGGGTAATAAGCGCTGCTTGATTTTATTCAAGTTCTGCTGGGTTCCTGTGCTGACCCCCACCTTCTAGAGTTACAGTCCCCTTGGACATTGAGATAAAGAGGGCTGATCTTTGGACACAGAGCCTTCTAAGTTGCATATGTGTCCTTCTCTGGTTATGTTGATTCTGGTTTTGCAGAAAGGGTGCCTTTTGCTATTGCTCATGTGCTTCTGGATGACTTTTTGCTCAGTACTAGGCTGGAAGAAGTCACTTTTCTCATTGGATTATTTGATCATTATTCAGTTAGGGGGAAACTTTAGGGTTTTACTAGAGTGAATATGTGTGAGCTGGATGGCCTGCTCCCCATTAAGGAATCTGTATTGTCAGAAAGTCTACTATTGAGTTGTTGATGCTTTGACACTTAACATTGGCACTTAACATAGTCACTTAACAATGACTTTCCTCCCATCTTCTCTATTCAATAAAATCTTCCTTTAAAACTCTCTCTTCCCCCAAAATATAACAGAGAAAACCCCCAATATATTGGCCATAGTAACAACACATGTTTCATTCCACCCCTATAGTCCACCACCTCTCTGTATCTGTGCCCAACCTGTGGTAGAGTATTCTGAGCTTGTACTGGTCTGATCAGCCACAGTCAGCCACACTGAAACTTCACTTTGTCATGGTGATGTCATTTTGGTCCTCTTTGAAAATGAAGGACAACAACCGACCAGCTAGGAGGAAGGAGGCATGTTCACTGAGGTCATGATCAGTCATTCCATTGATCAAAGCTCTGATGTTTTGCATCATTGTTTCCTATTACAGTGATATGAGCATTGTGAGGGGCAGCTAGGTAGCACAGTGGATAGAGCTCTGGACTTGGAATCAGGAAGATTTATTTTTGGCCTCAGACTCTTTCTAACTGCATTAGTTCCTCATCTGCAAAATGAGCTGGAGGAGGAAATGGAAAACCATTGAGGAAAACCCTAAGTAAGGTTATGAAGAGTTGGACACAATTTAATAACAATGGGCATTGTGAAAAGTATTCTCATTCTGCTCACTTTGCTCTGTATCCATTCATATGTAGTAAGTCCATTTAAATTTCCTTGAATTCTTCATTTTGTTTCTTATGGTACAACAACAGGACATTACATTAATAAATTATTATTAATATTAGTACCTATAAATTACATACAGCTCTACTCAGGATGCTCAAGTGGCCTAGTAGAGATTATTAGAGGGTGTGTTTTACTGAATAGATAAGAATTATTTGTAAAGAATTCATTAACACACCAGGCTAAGTGGTCCTGGCTGAATAATGCTGGGCTTGAACTATAGCTATCTCTTCCATATTGTGACTTTCCTCATCTCAGTTTTGATATATCATGGGTTGGCATAAGAAATTAAATGGTTCCATTGGTGTTCTGTGCTGGAGGCTAGAAAATACCTTGCAGGAAGGGATTACTCTTTAAGGTGTTATTTTTTGCTTCTGTACAATGCCCCTGGCCACCCAGAACCCCATGAATTCCACATTAAAGGTGCTGAAGGTGTCCACATGCATACATCTCTCATTCAGCCTCTTGACTACAGGGTAATATGGATATTTAAGGCACCCTACACACACTACTCAATGTTTTTTAAAAAATATCTTTTGTTATACATGCAGTATGTTCAGTATTGTTCTCCTCAAATTTGTTTCTTTTTTAAAAAAATTCATATTTATTTTGTATTTTTAATTTCATACAGTATTTTTACTTAATATTCACCTACATATATCCTAGGACCAAATACTAATCTAAATATTCCAATAAGGTACTGTAAGCACTGTATAAAAGAAAAGTTTAGACTTCTTTGGTATGAAGGGAGGGGCAAAAAATTTTACACTGGTTTTCCAGATCACAGGGGTACCATGCCTTTTACCCCCGTGATGTGGAAGGGATAACTGTACTTCCCAAGAAGGAGATGTTAGCAGTGACTGGCAGCTTCCCCTAGTTGATTCGTTCAGAAGCACACAGAGTTCCCTAACTGCTACAACTCAAAAATATATCAAAATAGTCACTATGTTGAGTAATTCAAGTGAGAAAAATATGCGTCTTGTGTGAATTCAAACCTGTTAGGAAATCTTGTGGCTTGAACACATGCCTGATCTTAGATCATACTTGCCTGTTTTGCTCTCTGGATCTCAATGGTGCCCCATTGCTAATCTCTAATTCTGTGTCTTAGACCCTCAGTGGCCTCTGTCCCCTGCCTACTTGTTACCTTCTGGCAACTAAACCTATTGTCTTAATAGGGTCATTACTTATGCTTGTTACCAGCTGGCCCCTCACCACCAGAAATGTTACCACTTCAGGTGGTCTGTGCCCTGTCCACATAGTCGTACCCTGTATCATCCTGCTCCACAGAGGGCTGTCAGACACAGCTGTTGGCTTGACCTCTCCTTTTCGACACCCTGGAATAAAGCCAGTGGTAATAGTACCCTGGCCTTCCTTCAAACTACATTTAAGTGGCTTTATATAAATGATGCTTTTAAAGTGTTTGAAAATTAGTTTCTTCCCTTCAATAGGTAAATATTCTGCCCATTTGATTTATTCTGTTAACTTCCCCCCCTAAAAAACTCTTTCATAGATAGTGCAAAAATAAGTGCACTTCAGGCTTGTATGCCTAAATTACAAATTAGCTTGCAGTGTCTGAGTTAATGAAGTTGTAAAGCATTTTGTAAATGTTGGAAATCTTGAACATTCACACAGTAAAATTAACCTGTGTTACTGACTCGTCCAAGTAAAATAACACCAAGTAGCTGAAGCCTAGACCAGCTGGCTAATAACTGATGTGGTAATCTGAAATGCCAGCAGAATTAATGGTGAATAATGATTAGAATGCTAACTGGTGTTGTTTCTAAAATCATGAACCTTTTTCACCCCTAAGAATAAACTTAGTAATTAGAGAAATGGAGAAAAGGGAATATGTCAAAGTTTATGTTAACAGAAGTTCCCATATGGATCTGAGATGGTTGAAGTTATTATTTCTGCTACATGAGGGCCATCTGCTTTCTTATATTGGCATCATTTAACTTCCACATGATAGAGAAACATGACTTGAATTTTGAGCCAAGTCTGAGCTGCTAGGAGCTAATTCTGGTGATAGAATAAGAGATTCAGGGTTGGAAGGGACCTCAAAGGTCATTTAGTCCAACATGTATATGAATTAGATATGTAATATCCCTGATGAGTAGTTTACCCAGTCACTGATAAAAGATTTTCAACAGAGTAGAACCCATTACCCATGATGCATTTCATTCCATGTTTGGACAACTATGTGTCTCAGTGCAGACTAAGATAATATGAGACTGATAGGCTGCTATGAATCCAATTTCAGACAAATATTGATTATAGTTCACACAACAACCAGGGGTGTGCTGGTAGATTTTAACAATTGACTCTCAAGAAAAAAAATGTTTGTGCAACATACTTTAAAGCTCAATCTGCATTATTAACATTTTCCTCATTACCTTCTTAGTTCTAGACATTCAACAAAACAATAAATCATACCTGGTTTGTAATGTTTGCTGATTTCTGTGGTAGAAATGCTCGGACTGAAAATTTAACAATTGGCTCTCAAGAACAGCTTGGAGCTGACTCCAACACACCTCATATACAACCCTCAGTCCTTTTCCTTATCTAGCTGGACTCCCTCCAACCTGTACTTTAGGGGTTGCCTAAGTGAAGAACATACTTATTTCTATTACATTTGATCTTTATTAGATTGAATTTAATGTTTTAGCCTAACGAGATCTCTTTTGGATTCTGAGCCCATCATTTAACATGTTAATTCTTCCTACCAGCTTTGTGTTATCTAAAAATCTAAAAAGTAGGAGGGGAAAGTTTTTTTTTGGGGGAGGATAATACATATGCACTTTAATCCAGGTAAATGATAAAAGAACCCAGAGTCAAGAACAGATACCTGTGGCACAACACAAGAGAACTCCTTCCAAGCTGACATTGACTTAATAAAGATTATTCTTTGGGTCTGGCTCTGCAAACCAATTTCAAATGCTCCCTGCTCCCTCTCCCTTCTCTGCCAGGTACTTGTTTCCATTTAATTCATTGCCATCTTCTTTATGACAACAGCCTCATGTTAGTGGTGTGCTTAAGTGTTTAGCAATCAGTTCTCTGGAATTTTTTTTTTTTTTTGCATGACACATTAAATTGTTGAATTTTTCTGCACTTAAGTCTAGACATCAACAAAAACATTAAATTAAGGCTTGATTTGTAATGTTTGTCAATTTCTAAGGTGCAAATGCTCACGCCAAAAATTTAATAATCAGTTCCCAATTTAAGTTGGTTCCAGCACATCCCCAAATCTAACTTTTTTACTCTTTATGTGTTGGAATTGTCATTATCTGAACTTGAGAAGTGGGGTACAGAAGTGAATACTTTGCATGTGGGAGTTGCTGTAGGAGCAGCAGAGGGCAGTAGTGACCTGCCTGTGCATCTGGGGAGGTTGTTCATAGATGTGGGAAACCGTTAACCATCGATAGTACCATAACTCCTCTCACATATAAGAAATACAGAATTTTCTTTAACTGTTTGGAGGGAATGATGAAAGTGTAAAGATTACTAGGCCTGGAATGAGGGGTGACAGGTTCAAATCCTGCTGGAACTTGCCAGTTGTGTGACTGGGCAAACCATTTAATCTTGCCTCATTTCTAAAATGGGGATAATAACAGTAATATTTACCTCATAAGGATTTTTTAAGGATTAAATGTGTTAATGTACATAAATCTTAAATTCACCATTAAACCAACATTTATGAAGTGCCTATGAGGCACAAGGCATTGTGCTAGGCACTGGGAAATATAAAGACAAAAAAATAGCACAGTCTTACCTCAAGGATTTTAGAGTCTACTGGATGGTTACAAAACACATGCAGATAAATAAATACAAAATAATGAAAGGCAATTTCAAAAGGGAAAAAGTGCCAACAGTGAGGGAAGGGGGGAACCTCATGTGGAAGATGGTGCTTAAACTGTTTTGTGAAGAAAGCTAGGGACTCTAAGAGAAGAGGTCAGGAAGGAGAGCATTCTGGTCTTGGGGATTCCCTGTGCAAAAGTGTGGAGGTGGGAGACAAGATATGTATCACGATCATAGAATAATAGTTTTAGAGTTTGAAGGAACCTCAGAAACCTTCTAGTTCAACCCTCTAATTGTAATAGATGAGGAAACTGAGACCCAGAGAAGTTAAGGAACTTGGCCAAATCCATATAGGTAGTTGGATGCTAAGCTAGGATTTAAGATCCAGGTACTCAGTTAGAATGTGGAGTGCAAAGAAAAGTCAAAACAGGAACACAAGAAATTTAGGAAGTGAGGGTCCTCCTGAGGACATTAGGGAAAGCTTCTTTGGAGAGATATCATTCCAGCTGTGTCTTGAAGGAAGGGAACAATTACAACAGGTATAGACATAAAGAGCATGTATTCCAGACTTAGAGATGAGGGGTGCAAATGTACTCAAGTTGGAGGGGGCCAGGTGACACTGGCGAATGGTGAGTTTACCAGTTTGGCTAGAAAGTACAGGTTGTAGAAAAACAATGTTTGATAAATCTGAAAAATTGGAAATATTGAAGTGAAACTGTCTCATCAACAAGTACACACTAAGTACCAACTATGTGCCAGGTACTGTGCTAAGTGCTGGATCATGGAGGACTTTGAATGTTGGAATAATGAGTTTGTATTCTATCCTGTAGGCAGTGAGTTACTGATTATCTTAAGCAGGTGCTTGATAGGAAAATGACTGGTGGCTGTCTGAAGGAGGTGTTGGAGAGGAGGAGAGACTTAAGGTAGGGAGGTCAGTTAGGATGCTATTGCAATGGATGAGAGACAAGGAGGGTCTCACTCAGGGTAGTAGTAGTAGTAGTAGTAATTGAATGGAGGCGACCAATGTGAAAGATGCTGTGGAGATAGAATGGATGACTCCTTGGTAACTTGGCAAACAAGGTTATGAGACAAGGAGAGTGAAGAGCTAAAGACAACTTTGAAGTTTCTAGCTTGGGCAACTAGGTAGATGTTTTATCAAGAGAGATGGAAAACAGGAGGGGAAAGTTTTTTTGGGGGGAGAATCATACATTCAGTTTTGTACATGTTAAATGTGAGATGTTCATTAGGAAGTTTAAACAAGACTGAAGTTCAGGGGGATAGATCCATGATGATTCATATATAGAGTGTCCCACAAGTCTTAGTGTAGTTTAAAGCTTAGCTCAGAATTGCATTAAGACTTTTGGGAAGCCCTGTATAAGGCAGCTAGGTAGCACAATGAATATAGTGGGGATAGAGAGGAGTTAAAATCTATCTGCAGATACTTACTAGCTGTGTGATTCTTGACAAATCACATCCTCCCTGAGTCTTAGTTTTCTCATTTACAAAATGGTGATAATAACATACCTATCTCATTGGATTCTAAGGATCAAATGACACCACATGTGTAAGTTGAGTTGCAAACCTTAAGGTTTAAATGATAAATGCTAGCTATTATAATTATTATTGCACATAGATTTGGGAACCATGTTCATAGCAGTGATCATTGAAGCCTGAGGAAGTAAATGAGATTATGGAGAGAAGAGTACAGTAGAGGAGAGAAGACATTCTGTCATGTGCTGATAGGGAGGGGTCTCTTTAGGAACACAAGATCTATGGTGCCACAAAGCCCATGCAAAACTATCAAGAGTCCACATATTCCTTTCAGTCTTAAATTCCCCTCTAATAGACTAATTGAATGATCTTTTTTATGATTGCCTGTCTTCATTTCCATTCCTCCTTCCAATTCTGGGGTCCTTACCATATGCTCTTGTCAGTTGCATAGAAACTCCCTGCTTAACATGGTTTCAGATACCTTGCCTGTACCTTGGACTTGCCACCTGCTCTGTTCCCATTGTCTTCCTTGAATGAGGACTTTGCCATTGCCTCCTTCTTCTTCCCTATCCAGTGTTTTCATACACCAGCACACTTCCTCCTTTTCAACATCCTTTTCATTGTAGATTGTTCATTGTTGAGCTGTTCATTCAAGTCTATGATACCCTTTATTATCCCTAGAGATACTGGAAGGTCCCTAATCTACCTGCTCAGTACTTGCTCTGTTCTGCTGTTCCCACTTTTCCCCATGGATTACAATAGGAACACACAAAGACTTTTCAAGGACATAGGAAGGAGCCTGGCCCAGGTGGAATATTAACAACCCTCCCCTTCCCCCCAAAAGAAATAAAAGAAAAAAGAGGAAAAAAAGGAAAAAGAAAGAAAAGAAAAGGAAAAAAAGGAAGAAAGGAATGTTGAAGAGATAAAGTTGGGCAAACAAAAGTGGATCCAAAAGATGGATGGCTTGGAATGCTGAACAACAACAGGAATTGATTAGACAAAGGACAGAAATCATATGGTTGAATTGTGGTCTTCAGATAACCCAGGTTTCGCTGAGTTTGAGTATCTACTAGAATCACACTTTGAAGTCTGTGGCCAGCTGACCTTCTTAGGAATACATAATGTACCAAGACTTTTGAATTCTCTAAGTCATTTTGGTTTTCTCCGGCTCTGAACCATTAGTTGGTTCAGGGTAGCAGACAAACCTGATGCAAATTGCCTGATGAACAGTTATTTTGCACTTTTTGAGGCTTTGTACACTGTAGATTTCTGAAAACATGATTTGTTTCCCAAGATGTCTTCTTCAAAGGATGCTTGACTCCTCCAAGATTGTACAACACTGGTTTGTGTGGTATCGGAAGGAGCACAATTTCAGAAATATCTAAGGGGTGATACTAGACCCTAACAAAGGAACCCATCAAAAGGGAGAACTGTATCAGGTAGATTAAAAATTAATTCTGCAAGAATTCCAGTTGCTATAGTCATTCTGTGTAACATGGTGAAGGAATGCTGAGTTGAGAGTGACATCTTGACCAGTGTGATTTCTAGCACCAGGAAGCAGCTGATGGTGGATTTATCACACTATTACTGTCACATGCATCCTCTCTTAGACTAAGGGAGAAGATGCCACCAAGGTAAACACCATTTGGAAGATAATCATTTTAACCTGGTGTCTGTGGATGGCTTTAAGGAAGTACATGGCCTTGGGTAGGAAAAATGTTACACCATTATTTTCATTCACCTTTAACTGAAATTTAGCATTTCCTTAAATTATGGATAAAAACATTATTTTAAGACAAAGTCCATAGGTTTTACTGGATTCCCATAGCGGACCAGGACACAAAAAGGTTAAGAACCCCTGGACCAGAAGGACTAAAATTTTGACATTTGAAACTAATACAAGAGTCCATCTTCTTATCATCCAGATCGTGAATATCAGTGTTCTAAAAAGGATTTCATAACAAGTCAACACCACCCTTACCACCTGGAGATTGCTGTCAGATACTTTCTTTTTGGAAGTTTAGGTTCCCAACATTTCCCTATTAATAATTTCCAACTGGGCAAGCAGATTCACTGGATCCTAATTAACTAAGTTCCAAACCACTTGGGCCAACTGTACCTGGCTGACAATCTCTAAGCAGATGGTCAAATCTCTTGCTGGATATATGAAGCAAGGTGATCCAAATTACTGACCTCAGACAAGTGAAATTCTATTCCATACTATATGGGCATAGATTAGGGGGCATAAAACCTTTATCATGAGGGTCATCACTGCCTATAATGCTTTTACTTATTTTTCCTATTCTATCTTCACTAATTCTGCTTGTTCTGTCCTCCATCACTCTTCTACTTTCTTTCCAGTTTTTTCTTTCCTCTTTTCCCACTCATTTGCCTATCCTATCACGCTTTCCACTGATATTCATGGGAATTACTAAGTCTGAAGAGGATACTACTCTTGATATTGAAGGAATCAAGAATGACATACCTGGGGCATCTTAATTTAGATAAGACCTACTTTTAGATACCTCCTATGCTCTTCCTTTTCTATGCTTCCTACACTCCCTTTCCAGGCAAATAATGGCTATAAATTGAATTGAAAATGAGAGAGGAGTTGGTTGGCTGCAGAAGAGGTTAAACATGCCCCACTGATAAACTAGAGATCTGGTTTATTGTAGATGTTTGGTAAATATTCACTAATTAGATTGATGATATCATATATACATATATATATACACACATATACATATTGTCATATACATATATATACATATACATATTATGTATGTCTAGATATACATGTTTCAGCATTTCCTAACAACAAGGACTTTAGACTCAGCCAGCCCATGAGTATCTTAATAAGGACAGTGCCAATTTAGCTCTATGGAGTCATATGAGGAGAAGAGATGGGAGCAGGATTTTGGAACACCTGATTTATGAGGAACAGAAGAATGAGATCATTTAAGTGGGAAGGTATTATATAAGAACTATGGATGTCAGTGGATCATGGAGGCTGAATAGTAAGCCAAAGCCTGGAAGCCCAAGATAGACCTAGAATAAAAGACATAAATCAGGTATTGAGAGCTGTACTTAGAAGTTGGTGATCAAAATGGAACCAATAGAGTGAATGCTCAGAGAGAACACATAGATATGGAATGTGAAGGTGAAGTAGCCAGTCATAAATAAGGCAAGGAGTCAGAAACTAGGAAATATACATGTATCAGCGAATATCATCTGTATCATCAGTAGGTAAACAGATGTAAGACACCCAGTTACAACAAAACCTTGAAACTGAGACCACTTCTATCTCAGATCAAGAAGTTGTATATATTTCCTACCAGGAAAGAAGCCATTCCCAGGATGAGGACAGACTAGGGAGTGACCACATGGAGGGTGTAAGAAAGCTACTTTAGAGAGCTAGTAATAGGCTAATCTAGATGTAGTATGGGGTTTAAAATAATTAGGTAGAAGTAGCGGCATTGTCTATTACACATAACTGAGAAGAGATATTTACAGAAAGGCCAGCCTGGTGTGTTATACCCTGAGATGGGGAATTCATTTGGATCAAAGCCTAGGATATGAAGAGGATGAGTTGAAAACATCAAGAGTTTTGTAAACAGCTGATACTGACTCTACCCAGAGAGAGACTAGTCAATTCAGTTCAATTAAAAAAGAACTTATTAAATACCTACTATGTGCAAGGTTTTATGCTAGGCACCTAGGTTACAAAGGCAATATAAAATATTCTCTGACTCTGAGGAGCTTATATTCCACTGAGAGTTTGGGTGGGATATATTACACACAGACAGATTTATGTATATAGAAGGTAAATACAAAATAATTTTGGAGGAAGATGAAGATGTTAACTGGAGGAATCAGAAAACATCTTATGCAGGAAGCAACACTTAAATTTAACTTTGAGTTAGGAATTTTAAGAGGTGATTATGAGGAGGGAAGGTATTACAGGAATGGGGAACTATCTATGCAAAGGCAAAGAGGTGGGAAATTATATATTGTATGGGGAGAACAAGTAGGTCAGTTTAGCTAGGACACAGATTGCTTGAGGAGGGAGGTGTAATGTTAAAAACAAGATTGTGCATTGGATAGAAATGTAGGCTAGAGTCAAATTGTGAAGTGTTTGAAATCCCATATAAAAGAGTTGTTTTTTTCCCCCTCTAGGTAAGAGTTAAGTACTGGAAATACTTTTCTTTCTTTTTTTCTTTTTTTTTTTTTTGGTATCACAGTTATTTTCAGATATATCCCACCCACAAGTAATTATTTTCTTTTAACAAAAAACAACAGTTAAGCAAAACCAATAGACACAAAGATTATATGTGACAGCATATACCGTGTCCTGCTCCCATAGTCCTCCAACTGTTCAAAGAAAGGAAAGACATATATTTCTTTCTCTCTTCTCTGGGGCTATATTTTGTCATTAAAATCACAGTGTTTAGCAGTCACTGAAACTTTTTGAGCAAGGGAGTAACATGTTGGGACCCATTCACTTTGAAAGCTCAATGGAAAATAAGTTGGAAAGGGAAGAGACTGGAAATGCAGACACTAATCAGGAGTATAGAAGCTAACTTATTTAAAGTACTGCCATTTGGAAAAAAAGTACTCCTTTAGTCTTGAAGTGAGAGAGCATGCAATATAATTGCATTAATCTGAATATGAACCATATATGATAATATATGTATATATATACACACATGTATTTATAACTGATGCCCATTTATGAAGGGCACAGATAGGCAGAACATAGTCATTATCCACCAAACTAGAATGAAGAGATCCCCCCATGAAGGTTGAAAGATGTAAGTTAAGATGAATGCAAAGGAATCCTATTTTATAATGACTAGAAATAACTTTGGGAATTCATTGCTCTAAGGGCATATCATTGAATTAAAAAGTATTACTAATTTTTATGCTGTGCCAGGCTCTGTGCCAAATGCTGGAGATACAAATAAAGAGGAAAAACAATTCCTGCTTTCCTTCTAAGCAGGGAGCCAACATGTGCGTTGTTGTTCAGTCCTTTCAGTTGTGTTTGACTCTTCATGACCCCATTTGGGGTTTTCTTGGCAAAGATACTGCAGTGGTTTGCCATTTCCTTTTCTAGCTCATTTTACAGATGAGGAAATTGAGGCAAACAGGATCAAGTGACTTGCTCAGGGTCACACAGATAGTGTCTGAGGCCACTTTTGAACTCAGATCTTCCTGACCCGAGGTCCAATGCTCCATTCACTGGGCCACCTACCTGTCTCTAATATGTTTAAAATGGGTTTATAGTTAATCCTAGAGGTAATAGAGAAACACTGGAATTTATGGAGTAGAAGAGGAAGGGTGGCCTTGGTAAGACCTACTCTTTAGGAAAATCACTGTAGCATCTGTGTGTAGGATGTCAATGGCTGAAGTGGGTAGATACTTGAGGCCAGCAGGCCGTTAGAAGACTATTGCA
Source organism: Notamacropus eugenii (assembly GCF_028372415.1). Classification (NCBI taxonomy): domain Eukaryota; kingdom Metazoa; phylum Chordata; class Mammalia; order Diprotodontia; family Macropodidae; genus Notamacropus; species Notamacropus eugenii. Next base: position 312,444,209 of record NC_092876.1, read on the forward strand.
ATATCCCAGGCAAGAAGTGAAGAGGACTTTAACTATATGTATGAATGAAAACAACATATATAAGATATGCTGTGGAGACGTAAATAACAATATTTGGTAATTAAAGATTCAAACTGCTTTAAAAGACTTCTAAACATTTCTGTAGAGGATAGAGCCCTAATATATGATTAAGGGGAACCTAGTATTACAAATGGTCCCTGGTAAGACTGGCATCTGTTCCCTTCCTCTGACTTTCCATCCCTCTAGCTATTTCTAATCACCTTTTCTTCTAAGTCTCAGGGTGGCTCAAGGATTGGATTCTACCAGGATCAGAGGAAGATGCAGGCAGCTATCTATGAACAATTAACAGTTTTGGTCATCAAGTCTTATTTTGATTTTTCCCTTGATGTCCCTATTCTTGTCCCCATGTCTCCCCACTCTCTGATTTCTGTATTCTGCTGTCTTTGTGAAAGCTTTAGTACTAAAGCTGCCTGTTCTTTATCTGTCCTTCATGGCTATTTTAGTGAATCCTCCAGCAGAATGACCTGTGCTGACCTTGGATGTGGCCCTGGCCTCTCATTCCTTTTTGCCTTCTGATAACTTTGTTAAGGCTTCTCTAGCCTGGTTACCTGCCTAATATGTATTGCTTGTTTGCTGTCTAAAGCCCTGCCTTGATATTACAACTGTCTGGGCTATGTCATAAGATTTAGAGCTAGAGACCATTCTAGCCCAACCCCTTTATTTTTGTAGTTGATAAAACTAAGGTGGACTTGCCCAAGGTAATAAATGGCAGACTTAGAATTTCAACCCAGGTCTTTCTGACTCGAAACCTAGTGCCTTTTCCATTCTACCCATATCTTTCATTTTTAAGTACAGTATCAGGAAGAAAATTACACCATTCTATAAAATAGTCCCTGGTGCTCCTATCAGAGACAGTGGACAAGATGGACCATGAGTCAGATTTAATGTGGCACTTCTTATATCATTATGGTATAAAGAGGCAGCATGGTATAGTGGGTAAAATTTTGGACCTGGAGTCAAGAAGATTGGGGTCTGAATCCTACCTTAGACACTTACTAGCTGTGTGTCTTTGGCCAAATTACATAACTTCTGAGTCTTAGTTTCCTTATCTATACAATGGGGATAATAGTGGCACCTACCTCATATGGTTCTTTTGAGGCTCAAATAAGATAATGTGTGTTAAATGCTTTACATAATTTAAAGCACGGTGTAAATGTGAGCTCTTATTATTAAGACAATGGAAGAGAGAAAAATCCAACCCATGAAAATATACCAAATGTGAAAATTAGGCTGTTTGCCTTTGCTGCCCTTACCCAAGGACTAAGAGTCACTCAGATCCTTCCCCTATTTTCTTGCAGAGTTGTTCAAATGACCTCAGGCCTGTCTTCATGAGTATAACAAAAACTGCATTACTACAGACATGAGAGAGAATGTATGAAGACACGTACTATCTACAGGTAGACAATAATAAGTGTGCTAAGTATGTGAAGTGGATGAAGAACATAGCTTTCTTTCCTTTTATTTTTCTTCCAATGTAAGAGACTTCTTATTTTGATAGAGAATCAATGTAGCACAATGAAGAAAGTCCTGGATTTGGAGCCAGGAAACCAAGTTTCTAATTCAGGCTTTGCCAAATTCTACTTGTGGAACATCTGGCCAATCAGCTACCCTCTTTGGACCTCAGTTCCCCCTGTTAGGTAGTGTGCTAGGCCTATAATTCGGAAAGATCTGAATTCAAATGCGGTATCTGTTACTTTTCTGTTGTGTGACCGTGGGCAAGTCACTTAACCTCTGATTGCCTCAGTTTCTTCAACTGTAAAATGAGGACAATACTAGTTAGTACCTTCTTCCCAGGGTTGTTGTGAGGATCACTCAAGTTTAACATAGTACCTGGCCCAGAGTAGGTACTTAATAAATGCTTATTTGAAAAAATTAAATTCTGGGCCTCTGTTTCCTCATCTTTGAAATGAGGTAATTAGTTGATCTCTAAGATCTGTCTAAGTTCTTACTTTCTGCCATTTAATACCTACAGTTTATGCTGAAATGACCATGGAACTTCTCAATTCACAGGCACAAACAAAGATAGAGGGTAGAGTCATGTGGCCTAAAGTGTACTGGCCCTGAGTTTGTTGTTGTTTAGGTGTTTTTAAGTCACATTCAACTCTTTGTGACCCCATTTGGGGTTTTCTTGGCAAAGATATTAGAGTGGTTTTTCTCCTTCTCTAACCCATTTTACAGATGAGGAGACCAAGGCAAATAGAGTTCAGTGACTTGCAGGACTGCATAGCTATTGTGTCTGAATTCAAATTTGAACTCAGGTCTTCCTGATTCTAGGCCTGGTACTCTATCCACCGTGCCACCTAGCTGCACTGACTAAGCCTTGAGGTTAGCACTTGAGATAATCCTGTCACCTTTCACTGATAGACTCTATTAAGCACTAAGTTACCTGTGAGGGCCTGGATGAACTGAGGAGGACCAAGGGTTATTACTGAATTTTTATCATTTGTGGAATATTTAAAAATACTCCTTTAATGAATTTGTCGATTGATTTTCTGAAATCTGTCTTACAAAGATAAATGCAGTCAGAAGACCATGGTTCAAGTCCCAGATTTGTCTCGTTTGTGCACAGGACCCTTAAACTACTCTGAGCTTCAGTTTCCTAATCTGTAAAATGAGGATAATAACAGTTGAACCACTCACCTCTTGTGGTTGTTATATGGAAAATGCTTTGCAGATCTTGAAGTGTTATAGATGTGGAAATTATGAATTCTTTCTCTAGTTACATGACAATCTTTCTAGCTATTGTTTAAGAAAACAAATAATTATGATTTTATTTGTTTTATTGATGAGCATGATGTTCATTCTTCAGGAATTCTGTAAGTAAAACTTAAAAAAGATGAAAAAAGACGAGACATTAATTGATTTTGGGTGTTTTTAGTGCTAATCATATAATAATTAGAATAATACTCTAAAATTTTTAGCCTCTTTAAAAAAATCAGCTTCTTTTGTAGAGTTTCTGAAAAAAAAAACTGTTCCCATCAACAAAACAGACAAGATGAGAATAATTTCTTTTCTTAAAAAAGAAATAGAGAATTATGTAAGTAGAGCAGTGGTTCTCAAAGTGTGGTTCTAGGACCCTTGGGTGTCTTCACCTTGGGAAGGTCTAAAAGGATAAAATAATTTCCTTAATAATACTTAAGATATTTACCTATCAAAATACTTCTCCGTTTTCCAACTACATATCTGTGTGAGGCCAGATTCTCTTCATATACATGTCAGCTAAAGCAACATTTCACAATAGACTGAATTGTAGAAGCAGACATGAGAATACCTTTCTCATAGAATAGAAATAGAATAGAAAGCCTTCTATTAAGCCAGATGTTAAGAAGATTTGGAAAAACACATAAAACGATACCTCTCTTCTCACTATTTTTTGTTTTAAATTAATAAGCATTAAAATTATGTTTTAATTTGTAATACAAATAAATATCAATATCTCTAATCCACATAAGCAAAAGCTCTTTAGGGGTTTTTTAATAATTTTTAAGAATATAAAGGAGTCTGGATACCAAAAAGTTTGAGAATCACTGAATTAGAGTGATAGGGATCAGAATTTACATTTTCTTAGCACTTTAAGGTTTACAAGTCACTTACTATTCAATAACCTTGTAAGGTATATAGGGTATAATTCTTATTTTATAGGTGAGGAAACCATGGTGTGCATAGGAAGGACTAGCACCTCTGGTATGAAGGCTTGCCAAATCCTTTTCTGGGCTCCTCATCTACCTTGGTGTCCACCTTCATCCAGTTCTCACCTGTGACTCCAAGAAGCTGCAGCATGATCAGTGGACACATCCTGGTAAAACCATATTGGCAGATAGGTTAACCCAGGTTGAGGATAATGAACAGGCCTTAAACCTGCTGGTGAGTAATGGGGGATTTCTGCTCCAAGAATGTGATGACTTCCCTCTGTCGGAATGGCAGATGGTTACAATTTGTTCCAATGGCCATGAAAAAGGCTAAAGCAGGTGCTATGGAGTGCTTGGAGTTTGGTCAGACATCGACAGTGCAACCTGGGCCATCACCAGTCCGATGACTCAGGAAGAGAGTGAGACCAATGACATCATGCAACTCTCACTTGAATCCAATTCATGGATCAAGACATCAACCCATGATGTCATTGGCCCTCTGAAAATGAAAGATGATGGAGAATGGAGAAATTTATGACCAAACAAGAGATAGAGAACATTATGAAGTGCAGAATGGATAATTTTGATTACATTAAATTGAAAAATTTTTGCACAAAAAAAATCCAATGCAACCAAGATTAGGAGGGAAGCAGAAAACTGGGAAACAATTTTTACATCCAGTGTCTGATAAAGGCCTCATTTCTAATATATATATATATATATATATATATATATATATATATATATATATATATATATATATATATATATATATATATATATATATATATATATAGAGAGAGAGAGAGAGAGAGAGAGAGAGAGAGAGAGAGAGAGAGAGAGAGAGAGAGAACTCAGTCAAATTTAGAAGAATACAAGTCATTCCCCAACTGATAAATGGTCAAAGAATATGAACAGGCAGTTTTCAGAGGAAGAAATTAAAGCTGTCTATAGTCATGTGAAAAAAATGCTCCAAATCACTGTTGATTAGAGAGATGCAAATCAAAACAAATCTGAGGTGACACATCACACCTATTAGATAGGCTAACATGACAAGACAGGAAGATGATAAATTTTGGAGAAGATGTGGGAGAGTCAGAACACTAATTCATTATTGGTAGAGCTGTGAGCTGATCCAACCATTCTGGAGGGCAATTTAGAACTATGCCCAAAGGGCTGCAAAAATGTGCATACCCTTTGACCCAGCAATATTGCTTCTAGGGCTGTATCTCAAAGAGATCATAAAAATGGGAAAAGGACCTACATGGACAAAAATATCTATAGCAGTTTTTTTTGGGGTAGCCAAGAACTGGAAATGGAGGAGATGCCCATCAATTGGGGAATGGCTGAACAAGTTGTGGTATATGAATGTAATGGAATGCTATTGTGCTCTGAGAAACGATAACAAGGAGGACTTCAGAAAAACCTGGAAAAACTTATATGAACTGCTGCTGAGTAAAATGAGCAGAACCAGGAGAACATTATATGCAACAACAGCCACAGTGTGCGATGACTATTTCTGATAAACAGCCCATCACAGCCATGCAAGGACCTAAAACATTCCCAAAGGACTCTTGAGGCAAAATGCCATCCATATCCAGAGAAAGAACTATGGAATCAGAACACAGAATGGAGCAGACTATTTTCTCTTGTGTTATGTTTTGGTTTGGTTTTTCTTATGGTTTCTCCCATTTGTTTTAATTCTTCTATGCAACATGACTAATGTGAAAATGTGTTTAACAAGAATGTATGTGTAGAACCTACATAAGATTGCATGCCATCTTGGGAAGGGAGAGAAGGGGGGGGAACAGAGAAAATTTAAGACTTTTGGAAGTGATTGTTGAAAACTGAAAACAAATAAATTAATTTTAAATCAAAAAAAAGAAAATGAAGGACGAACAACAACTTGATCTCACATCTGGTAAATATCAGGGATGGGATTCAAACCCAGTTCTTCAGACTCTAACATCACAATTCCTCTGTGAATGATTATGGGAATGGAAGTATGGCATGGGTGACTTGAGAGAGGAACAAATCTGCTGAAGAGAAATCACCTTCTCTTTCTGAGAAAGTCCCCAAAATTGATCTAGGTGTTTAGATAGAATAAGGGTATAAAAACATCCATGCTTTCTGTGATGTATGTGTATGAAACAGTCAGGTGCCCAAATCCACACAGGTGCCCATTTTTTATACAATGCTCTGCTCAAGCTGACTGGTTCAATTATTGGTTGCACCATATGTTATTAAGCCAGGCACATAATAGGATCAGGCCATGGAATTCTTTGAAAAGAGCTTGTGTCAGTCTCAGAAGTGAGTCTGCCTACAATTTTATTTGACTAAGTAGAGTCTGAGGTTTCTATGAAACTGCCCAGCCAGGGCTTCTTGTGAACAGCATGGCCTATTATAGAGGATATTGGAAAGTCATTCTCTGTATCGCTCTCAGTGGTAATTCATAAAAGGCCTTGAAGCAGCAAAGGCAGAACAACTCCAGAAAACAAATGAAGAGTGGAGAGTGAAGCCAGAAGAGGAAAAATATGAAAGAATTTGGGTCAGAACTTGCCTCATTGGTGGAGGGGGAGAGGAAGGGGAATGAGAGTTCTTTGCTTAGTATGGGCTGGTCATGTTAGCAGATGTTCAATATAAACTTACTGGTCCCTGAAAAATGTCTAATTTCTCAGAGTTTATATCTTTGGCTTTCTCGGCTGGGGATGGAAAGCAAAGGGGAAGTTGTCTGTGACCTCACAAAACTTCTGACTGATTAGAATATGTACACAGAGAAGCAAAAGAAGGTAGGTGGAGGAGAGACAGAAAGCCAACAAGGGTAGCATGAAGAAGGCTTCATGGACTTAAGTCTTGAAGAAAAATGAGTATTCTGATGGACCATGGAAATCCTTTCCAGACATGATGGATGACTTTAGGTCGGGGGTGGGGAACCTGTGGCCTAGAGGTCACATATGGCTCTCTAGGTCCTCAAGCATGGCCCTTTGAATCCAAACAAATTTGTTCTGTGAAGTTTGGATTCAGTCAAAGAGTTGCCTTTGAGCAACTAAAGGGTCACATGTGACCTCAATGTTGCAGGTTTCCCACCCCTGCTCTAGGTAGTAGCCCGAGGCAGGAGATGAAATGCCCTTTTCAGAGAAAAGCAAGTAGTCAAATTTAGTTGAAACATAGGGTTCAATAAGGGAACTGATATAAAGAAAGCTGGAAAAGTTAAGTTGGAGGTAGACTGTGGAAGGCCTTAAATGCCAGACTGAGAAAACTATAGTTTACCTTTGAGGAAAAAGGGAGTTTTAGCAGGAGTATGACATGACCAGATCTCCACCAGAGGAAGATTATTTCTACAGTTTTATGAAAGAAGAGAATAGAAGCAGGGGTACCAAATGGGAGGCAGTTGTAATAGTTTTGGCAAGAGTTGTTGGGGTCTGAACTAGCGTGATTGGAGAGAAAAGGGCGAGTGTTAGAGATAGGGTGACAAGACATGGCAACTAATTAGATGGGGGTTGAGAGACAGGGAAGAACTAAGGATAGCACAGGAGTTGTAAAGCTTGGCGACTAGAAGAATGGTGGTTCCCTTAACAGAAATGTTGTGTTTGTCCTTCATTCTCAAAGAGGACCACGACATCAAGATGGTGACATGACTTGCTGTTGACTTTGATTTGAGTGAGGGAGGGCTGTGCAAGGTCATAAACCTCACTCTCTTCTCCTGTGTCATGTGGGTCCAGTGGCTTGATATTCATCAGGATGACTGGAGATGACCTAACAGAAATATGGATCCTTGAAGGAGGGTTGATTTTGGGGAGAGGGATGAGATGAGTTATGTACTAGAAATGTTGAATTTGAGATTCTGACATCTCATTGGGGTGGCAATCAGTTGTTGATTGGATAATGGAGTACAGCAGAGAAACTTTGGGCCCACACTCTGCCTTTACTAGCACTGGGAAGACCCTAAAATGGAGGACAGTGTTCTCTATAGGGCTGTGCTTCATGGAGTAGGAGGACTGCTGCAAGGTATATCAAAACTTAGGGTGCAGATCCAAGTGGAATGTGCACATCTTAGTGGTAGTAGCAGTGGAGACCTTTGAAGGCCGAAGTGGAGAAAATCTTCATGGGAATAGCAGTTGAACATGGGCTAGTCAGTTCTGAGAGATATGAGAGCACTATTGCAAAGAGTAGGTTATAGAATCATCTGTTTTCTGTTGTGTCTGACTTTCCATGACCCCATGGACCATACTGTCCATGGAGTTTTCTTGGTAAAGATACTCCAGTGGTTTGCCATTTCCTCCTCCAGAGGATTAAGGCAAACAGAAGTTAAATTATTTGCCCAGGGTCACACAGCTAGTAACTTTCTGAGAGGCTGGATTTGAATTCAGGTCTTCCTGACTCCAGGCCTACTGCTCTATCCATTGAGTCATAGGTTATAGATTTAGAATTGGAAAGGATCTTAGAGGTCATCTAGTCCAATTCTCTCATTTTACAGATCAGAAAATATAGGTTTTAAAAAATCTTCTATGTTCTCCTTAGTTTTCCTTGCCAGTCTCAGTTCATTCTGCATTTTTGATCTTCTGACATAGTTCTCACAGGACCATACATTTGCATTTATTCCATTTATGTGCCTTTGGGTTCATTTTTTAAAAAATTCTGAGACTCAGAGGTTAAGAGGCTTGCCTCTGGTCGCATATCTAATAAGCGTCAAAGGCAAGATATCTATCAAGATCTTTTTGACTTCAAATTCAACATTTTAATTGTGACACCATGCTGCCTTCTCTTAGGTGGTAAATAGACAATAGCTTCTATTGCATTTAACTGATCAAAAGCGAATTGGGTCCAGATACTTGAATTCAAGTGGCAGAAAAAGGAGCTGTCCAGTGTGCATTATAGTAATGAAAGTGATCTTGGGGAACCCCAGAGAAGGTTTTCTCTTATTTCCCAAAGGCAAGGGACCCTGAAATGGGTTTCTCTGGGAAAGGGGCCCAAACCTTAGAAAGCAATCTGGTTCCAATGGTACGTAGAACCTTGACCCAGAAAGTCCAAGGGAGAAAATATAAATGTTGTGCAGGGTAGTATCCACACCTGATGCCCAGGTAAAGAGCATTTGGGGTGTTGGATCAATGAATGTAAAAGAATTTAACAAAGTAGTCACCGTAAAAAAAACAAAACAAAACAAAAAAACCAAAACACTATCTAAACCTTAAAGTACTACGTGCATGTGAGTTATTAAAGTAACAATTATTGTTATTATTGTAATATCACAGATTTGGGAATCATTTTGAGATTATAGTAGGATCCATAATAACTAATGAGATCACTAAAGGAGAAAAGGGAGAGAGAGGAGAGAGGTGGTTCCAGGACAGACCCTTTGAGGACTGTCTTAGGTTTGTGGGGATGATTCTAAGAGTTAGGCAGGGAATCAGGCTCTGCTCTCCATTCCCTAACATTTAACATCAAATGGTCTCCAAACGAGTAATTACATAATACTAGCCTTGTACTTCTAAAACGTGAAAGCAATGCTCAATGAACAACTCATACATGTGACCCAGTGTATTTTATAGAAAGATATTAGTTATAGCAAAGACATATATACATGCATATGTGCATATATACATATATGTGTGTGAATACACATATACACAGACACACGTAGATATACAGATACACATGTGTATCTATGTATGTATATGTATGTGAATATGCATATATGTGTATATACATATATAAACACATACACAGATGCATACATACACACACATACGTATACAACCAGTCAGATTTCAGATGTAGAATAAGTGCAGGAAATATAGATGCTATGACCAGTGGTTCTCTCGGATATTTTCAGATGAAAGAAGTCATGCTCCTCCAAGGATGGTGAGTTTCTTCTGTCTCTTCATCATTCTTCTCCATACCAGACTCCATGTGAAGGTCACAGGATGCATCTTGAGTAGCAATGAAATTAGAGGCTGGACTCTATCTGCTTATATAGTGAAAAAGCTCTGCTTATAACATCAGTCCTTATTAGTGAGGGGACTCACTCTTTATGAATTCTTGATGATTTATGCATGTTAATTGTCCATGCAGTACAAGCCTGAACTCATGGACAGATTTTTTTAAATTTTAAATTTTTTTGAGAGAGAATTGGCCAAAGGACCATCCTTTCCATATTTATGCTAGGTCTCTGATCCCTGTCAGCCTCAGATGTAGGCACCTGTTGTCTGGGAGGAATCTATGATGGATTTGTTAACTATAAATAATTTGAGAATGATAGATGATCAGTGCCATTGGGAAGTAACCATTATTTTAGGATGAACAATTTACTCAGCTAGAATACTAGCAAATAACCTGAGAACAAATATGATAGAAGTTACAGCTGTCTTAGTATAGAAGCTCAAAACCTTTTGCAGGAATCATAAGAATAGAAAACAATACCTGCTGCACCTCTGACAAGTAAATTTAAGAGACTACCAGAGGCTATGCATCAAAGAAAACTATTAACTGTTGATATGCAAGCAAAAAGGATTACCATAAAGCATATTTAATACTAAAGTATCTTAGGACTCTTCCAAAATGGAGGCTGTGCTTTCAGTTTCAATATATAATATGCAATAATGATGATATCAGTAATAATACTTTTAATAGTACTAGCCTTGATCCATTGAGTATCACTTCTACAGGTGAAAGATACACACATGACTCGAACCTCAAATTATGAAGTAGGTAATAGCAATCAAAATAAGGCACTGAATAATGAAAAGAAAGGCCACCCTGGACATAGACACTCATAGTTAAGAAGCAGGAGGTGGATGCTGAAGAGAGTTCAAACAGATAACGGGAGAACCAGGAGAAAGAAGTATCATAGAAACTGAAGGAAAGAAAATCAAGAGGAGGGGATGCTAAACAGGAATTATATATGTAGCAGGGATTGACATGTGCAGAATATGTCTACAATGCTACACCTTACCTAGAAGAGGAAGAAGTGACTTTTGGGAAAGTTGTGATAATGTGTAATGGAAATACCTTGGACAGCTCTGGAGCATTTGTAAGCATTCTGTAACAGGTTGTGGCTGCTCACTGCACGGTGAAGAGGGCCCTTTGACTGTGAAGGCATTAAAAAAGGCGTCAGTTAGCTTCTCCCTCTCTCTCAGCTCTTGGTATGACTCCTTTGCTCTCAACCTAAATGTCATCCTCAGTTCCTTTTTGTCACCTTCTATGTTGCCAAGGCCTGTGGATTCTAGTCTACCTTCATAACATTTCTTATATACACCCCTTTCCATCTTTGGACACTGCTAACATCCTGGTGCAGGCTCTCATTACCTCACACCAGGACTATTGCAATAGCCTGCTGGTGTTTTCTCTCTGCCTCCTCCACTCAGCTGCCAAAGCACAGGTCTGAACACATCACCCCTTACTTAATAAACTTTAGTCATCTCAAGGATCAGATATAAAATCCTGTTTATCATTCAAAGGCCTTCATAATCTGCCTCCTCTAGGTTTCCAGTCTTCTTATATTCACATTCATTCCCTCTTTCTCCACAACTGCCCATCTAAAATACTACCTTCTCTGAGATGCCTTTCTTGATCTCTTTTTATCCTAGTGCTTACCTTGTATTGATTATTTCAAATTTATGCTGTATATAGCTTGGTCATGCATAGTTTTTTTGCATGTTTTCTCCCCCATTAGACTCTGAGCTCCTTGAGAGCAGGGATTTTTCATCTTTCTTTGTATCCCTAGTGCTAACCCTTTTTAGAAACATATGTAGTCAGTCAAAGGATGGCTAGGTGGTACAGTGGATAGAATATCAGTGGAGGAGTCAGGAGGACCTGAATTCAAATATCACCTCAGACACCTGACACTCACTAGCTGTGTGACCTTGGGCAAGTCACTTAACCCCAATTGCCTCATCCTGGGTCATCTCCAGTCATCCTGATGAATATCTGGTCACTGGATTCAGATGACTCTGAAGGAGAAGTGAGGCTGGTGACCTGTACAGCCCTCCCTCACTCAAAACAAAGTCAAGTGCAAATCATGTCATTATTTCTCTGATGGCATGGTCTTCTTCAGCAATGAAGGATGAACACACAGTGCTTAACATAGTGTCTTGCTTGTGGTAGGTCTAATAATAGCACCTACTTGCCAGGGTTGTTGTGAGAATTAAATTAGATAATATTTGCAAAGAATTTAGCACGGTGTTGGACAGATAGTAGGCATTATATAAATGCTAGCCATTTATTGTCTGACTGATTACCCAAAGTGGAATGGATTCCTCTTGTTATAAGTCTTCAAGCAAATGATGGATAATTTATTAATTCAACAAACATTTATTAAACGCTTACTATTTGTTAGATACTGCTAAGCACTAGGAATACAAACACAAGCAGGAAGGGAGCTCACCTCCTAAAGATACTAGAAGCATCTGAAAAGCAGGAGAGGGCAGGATGAAGGTGGAGAAAGTTAGGAAAGTCAAAAGTGCAGCCAGGAGAGGAATGAAGACTTGGCTAGAATGGCCAGCCTCCTTAGAACAAGATTCTGGTAGGAATCAGGCAAACAGATGGAGAAGCTGCAAAGGTGGAGGATACTTTTGGAGTGGGAACGGTGCTAGCAGCTGCTGTGGGGGTGTAAGATCAATAACACCGGCACACAGGGGGGTGCTAGCACAGGCTCTTCATCTGCTTTTCTAAAGGGAAGACAGCTTCAAAGGGCTTAGTAATCTTACTTTAATTAAACAATGAGAAAGATATATGACTAGAGAGAAGTGAGTATCCAAGAAAAAATCCAATAGACCGGGCTCCAACTGTCTAACAAAGTAATAGATACATAATCACCAGACCAGGGAGTCCCAACATCTGAGTTCACATAGCTGAGGGTGGTGTGGGGCTTAATAACAGCTACCCAGAGTCTCATCTGGCCAAATCACAAAGAAGCTTTCTTCCCATGAGTGAGCCCCAAATCCAAATACCAATCTCCCAGTATATATAGTTTTCAGCTAATAGGCTCAGAGGCAGTAGGCATCACAATCCACGTGACTCAGAGCCTAATTGGCTCAGGGCCAAAAGGTGTGAAAGTCTGTGTGACAGGGCGGAATGCATCACAGCTGTGAACTGGGCCAGAGATCAAAGCAGCAGGATGTCCATGATTGAAATACCTGTGTACCTGTAGACCTGGGGACATGGGCCATGTTCCAAGAGAAAAAAGGAACATGTGGTCACACAGGCCTATAAATGGACAAGGAAGATCTTGTATTCTTTTAACCCTCCAGCTTCCCATGTGTAAAGTCTTGAGGTACAGGGGCTTTCAGAGTGAAGAGGTTTCATATGCATTTGCCTTATATATAATTTAGGAATGAAATATTTTTCCTTTGTTAAAGTCATTAGAGATTGGTAGGCATGGAGGAGGTTTTATTTTTTTAGTGGGGGGGAGCAGTCTTAAAGATACCTCTAAAATTCCATTAAAATGGTATCTGCTTGCTTCACTCACTGTTGATAGTGTGAGCATATATATTGGTATATGGAAATATAACTGCAGTAAAATGAAAACCAAATTCTACATGCCTTTACTGAGTATATATGTCATTGGATTGGGTCCTACAGAAGACACAAAGAGCACTGTCCCGGCTTTGATTTTACAAAAATCAGTGGTAAGATTTGTACACACAAAAGGACTACACAGCAGGTCAACAAGTGATATGAGTCCAGAATATAGCTTTAGAGTTTACAAAACATTTTGTTTATAACAACTCTGTGAAGTTGGCAGAGGCAACGTGATACAATGGAGAATATCCTGAATTTAGAATCAAAAGACTTGGGTTCAAATTCTTCCATTGCCCCTTACTACCTATGCAACCTTGAACAATTCACTTAACCCTTTCTCATTTTTAGTTTTTGCCTTGGTAAAATGATGGAGTTGGACCAGGGGTTCTTTCCAGCTTGAATCTATGAATCTAATGTAATTATTATTCTATTGTACAATGTAGAGATGAGGAAACTGAGGACCAGAGAGAGGACGTGTGACTTGACTGTGACCACATTGTAAGCCCTGGAGCTGGGTCTGGAATGGAACCCTTGAATGTCACTCAAATCCTCTTTCTACTATATTAGGCTGTCTGGACAAACCAAAAAATGACTTTACGGTAAAAGCAGGACTTGAGTTGGGCTTTGAAACAGAGGGAAAATTTCTTAATTTAGACTTCACTACTCTGTCCTCATTCCAATGGGATTAAGTTGAGCAAAGCTGTTCTTTGTAGATAGAGGAAATTAATAGTGTAAAGAAGATCAAAGGGAGATCTTTAAAGTACTTAAGGGAATAAACTATTTTGAGTACTCTTACCTTTAGTGCCATAGCAACCCAAATTTACTTACAAAAAATTTATATACTAATTACAAATCCATCTTTTCAGTTTGGCAATCATTAAATCAGATCCCTTAATAAGCACTCCAAACTAATTTTGAATGAGTAAATGAATTTGGGTGGTCACAATATATATAGTCCTTGAAAGTACTGAAATTTTATTAACTATTCATTTAATATGTATTCTTTAATTCAGTTGGGGGTGGGGTAAGAAAGTGCAGCTGACAAACTTCAGCTGTCCTCCAAGAACCAGTTTGAGTTTCAGCTTTCTAATGTCGAATTAACAACACCTCCTTCCCCCACGTAAAGCCCACATGAAAGCAAATGAGGATCAACAGTTCTGAAAGAGCATAACCGACTCCATAAACAATTGAGACTTTGTTGTTCTAGCTGATTTCAGGAGGCTTATTTTTGTCTAAGTCTATTATTACAAAAGGTTTTCTGTCAGACTTTTCCATTACTACTATATTTGTGAAGCTCAGATTTAATATTTGAAGTCTGAATCCCCCTTTCATCCCCGACTTCACTGACAGTGTAATATAGACGTATTTGAGGGGAAAGAGGAAAATGAGATGAAGTAAACTTCAAAGTTAATGAAGAAAACACAAATCATATTGAATGATAGTCAAGTTCTATAATTTAGGGGAAAAAAAAGGATTGTGGCTGGTATCACTCTGAGCTCATTTCAATGCTGTTTTCATACTTTCCTGAGGTGCCGAGCTCTCTGGCATCATTAAAGCAATTGTTCAGGATCAGAACAGCCAAACTTCCACAGGTTTTTATGAAGCCCATCACATGCTGAGGGAGAGACAGCGTAATCTCAGAGAGCCAGTCTGGCTAATTCCAAGGCAGGTGGATGCCTGTCTTAAATACTTAGCCATAAAATTTATACTTCTCTCAAAGCTCTGAGACAACTGTAGGGGCAAAAACCATTTGATTGATGGGCTAATTCAACCCATTCACATTGCTTTCTGGAAGAGTTCAGATCCTACATTTGACAAATACTGATTGATGATTGATAATGAGGCTGAGGCATGTATTACGAGGGCTAGCTCAGTGTCTGGGAGGTTTTAAAGTAAAGTATGAGAAAGAAGTACTAAACTACTTACCAAACTGAAGGTCTATAGAGCCGTTGTGCTGACCTCATTGCTGTATGCCTGTGAAACCTGGATAGCATACCAATGCTATGCCAGGAAACTGAATTGCTTCTATTTGAATTGTCTTAGGAAGATTCTGAAGATCACCTGGCAGGTTAAGATACCAGACACTGAGGTCCTTTCTGGAGTTAAACTGCCAAGCATTCAAACTCTAGTAAGGAAAACACAACTCTGATGGGCTAACCATGTTGTTCAAATGCCAAATGTAAATTTACCAAAAAGCCTGTTTTGTGGAGAGCTCATGCAAGGAAAGCACTCACATGGTGGTCAGAAAAAGTGAAACAAAGACACTCAAGATCTCTCTGAAGAACTTTGGAATTAATTGTGTGACATGGGAAATCCTGGCAAAGAACTGTCCCGCATGGCAGACCTGCATCAGAGAAGGCGCCATGTTCTATAGGCTAAGCAGAATTTCAGCAGCTTAAAAGAAATGTGAGATGCACAAATTTAGAGACATCTCCAGCCCAGATGTTCATATGGAATATTTATACGTTGTTGTAGATCATTTCAAGCTCCAATTGGTCTGATCAGCCATAGTTGGACACACTGTAGCTTGACTCTAACATAGTGATGTCATTTTGGTCCTCTTTGAGAACAAAAGACAATAGCCATGAACCAACCAACCAACCAACTGGTTGTAGACTCCTGGTCAAGTCACACAGCCTCTTAGTGCCCCCCAAAATTCTCTAATATTAAAAATTGCAGACCAGTTAACAAAAGCTACTTCACATCAATAAGAAAGCCTAGTGTGGAGTTCCTCATAATTACTAGAACCATAGATCTAGTCTATCCTCTCTACCCCCCCACCCTCCCCAAAACATAAAGCTGGCAGTGGCAGACAATGCAATTGAATAGAATCTCCTTTTGTTATCAGAAAAACCAAGAGATCCAGAAAAACCCAAAGAGGGTCTTCAGAAGTATGTTGCAACAATAATGACACCCTCACATTGTCACATTTGTATAATGCAATTTAAATGTATATAATGTATACAATAGTTCACATTTATGTAATATGATTCACATTTGTATAATTTAAGATTTACTAAGGGGCAGTTGTGCTAGAGAACTGAATCCATCTTTCCTAGAGAGAAGGATGGAATTGATAGATCATCCATCTTCTTCCTCTCTCTTCTTTTAGCTCACCTCACACCTACTCTCTCTGTGCCCCTAGCACCTGGCCATACTGCTTAATAAATATTTGTTGAAGGAATGAATGAAGGGCATTGGACAAATGACTGGAGGTCCTCTGAGAGAAGTATAGATCGGCAAAGACCTTTTTCTCTGCGTATATTATACAATGGTACAATGGTAGCAATTTGCTGCCTGTATTGCATTGATTCAGCCTTAAAAAGAGTTTTCAAAAGTCTTTAGGCCACTCCTTATCTCATTAAGCTGAAAGTCCATAGACATCTGTGTGGGACAAAGTCAGAGATTTGAGCCCCGTTCTCTACATGCATGTGAAAGCCAGTTGTATAGGAAATACAAGGAACAAGCAGAAAGTTTTTTTGTTTTTGTTTTTTAAGAGTCATACCCTGATGTAGATTAGGCCTACTCCTTAGTTTGAAGGCTATTTGTTTGGCTTTGGGCAAGTCACTTTTCTAGCCCTCAGTTTCTCTATCTGTAAAATTTGGAGGTCTTGAAGGTGTGTTCCAGCTATAAGAAGTTGTGAACCTATAATGTGGCTCAGTGTAGTACAAAGCACTGATTAGGATTTAGCAGTCCTGTCTTAGTCATTAACTAGCTGTTTGACTTTGAACAAGTGGCTTAGCCTCTCAGTTTTTTCATCTGTAAAATGGGTACAATGATGTCTGTTTCACTTATCTCATGGAGCTACTGTGAAGATCAAATAAAATAATGTATGAGAATGTGGTATGAAAAAGTAAAAAGCACTGTATAAAGTGTTAGAAGTTGTTAATTTGCTTGAGTACGTTTCCTGATTTTGATTAAACTCATCCTCTGATTCTACATTCTGAATCCTTCATGGCCCTGGGCTTGGGGACCAGTGATTATTTTCCTCTTAATATGATGATGATGATGGTAAACAAGAGTGAAAATAGTTAGGGTGAGTAATTTTAAATCTTGGACTTCGTGAGCCTTAGAACAACAGAATATGCCCTCCTGAAATTTGAATGGGTTGTGCTTTTTATGCCTGAGAAACCCAGAAAATGTAAAACCACCAAATCCTTGTGTGCAGGACAGACCATTGGCAAATTTGTGAAATCAGTCAACTTTGCCTTTGGCAACCTTCTTGTCACTTCCCCACTCCCCCACATCGTCTCATTGTGTCCCTACAGTGTCCAGGTTGCCAGCTAGGCTTCAATCTTGCTCTCTGCCAGCGGACAACTAATCCCTAATGATATGTTAGTAGATAACAGCTTAAGGCATTAAACTTCCCAGAGGTATTTACATTTTAATAGGAGATTCTGGAAGTTGGAAAGGCCTTTAAACACTTGAGGGAGTGAATCCCTAATGGGGGAAACTGGAGGCACTGTGTGTGCCCAACGTTGAGGGAGATATTTTCAGGTTGTATGCAGGGACTGTTCAGCCACTCTCCAAAATCATTCCATGTGGGTGGTTAAATACTTGTAAAACTATCCTTGATCCTGGACAGCCTGACTTGCCAAGAATAACTTATGTGGGTGCAAAGCTGTTTATCAATTTGTTATCTATAGAGTAATGGGATTTTAGACTTGAATGCTTATCACTATATCCCTTTTAATTTGCTGCATAACACCCTTCCTTCTCTCTTTTGTAGGCATATCTCTTTCAGAGGCTCTGAGATCAATTCTTCCCCTAGACTGGGGAAATAGAATTCATTTCCACAAACATTTGTTGAACATCTACCCCATTTCAGAGGCAGTTAGGTAGGCCAGTGGATAGAGTGCAGGGCCTGGAGTCTGGAAGACTCATCTTCCTGAATTCAAATCTGGCCTCAGATATTTACTGTGTGACCCTGAGCAAGTCACTTAACCCTGTGTGCCTCATTTCCTCATCTGTCAGATGATCTAGAGAAGAAAATGACAAACCAGTCTAGAATCTTTGCCAAGAAAACCCCAAATGGGGTCATAGAGAATTGGACATAACTGAAATGCCTGAACGGCAACAAGAAAACTCTGTATCAGGCATTGTAGTAGGCAATGGAGACACACACACACAAATTCCAAGGTCCTAGCAGAGGTACCTTGGTATAGTGGACTTGAAATCAGAAAGACCTGGGTTCAAATCCTACCATAGATACTCAGATGTACAACTCTTGGAAAATCACTTAACTTCTCTGTGCCTCAGTTTCCTTATCTTTTAAAACAAGGAGATTGTTCTTAATGGTCTCAAGTTCAGATATATATATATGTGTGTGTGTGTATATATATGTATATATATACACACATACACAAACACATAAACACACACATATATATGAAAAAATATATCATATATATTTTATACATATAACATTTATCCAAGCTCCTATATATGTATACATATATATACATATATAAATATATGGACATAATGCAGATGCATACATATACATTATTTATCCAAGCTTCTATAAATATATATATTACACACATATATATTCACAAACACACATACCTACACATACACACACATATATGTATATGTATGTATGAATTTTCAAGGGGAGGGCATTAGTGACTGCAAAGATAAGTCTAGGCATTCTGTGGGAGGTGGCAACTGAGCTGAGCTTTGAAGAAAGCTAGGGATTCTATGAGGCATAGGAAGGCAAAGAAGGAGTGCATTTCAGACAAGTGAGACAACTTTTGCAAAGACATGGAGATGGAACGTACAAGGGATAGCAAATAGATCAGTTTGGCTGTGACAAAGTGCAACAAAGAGAAAGTAAATATTAAACTCTGAAAGGCAGCCTTGTATCTGATGGTGAAGGATTTTAAAAACCAAACAGAGGAACTTGTATTTTATCCTAGAGGCAAGAGGAAGTCACTCGAGTTTTTCAAGCATTGGATTAACATGGTCAGCTCTGTGTTGCAGGAACATCAATTTGGCAGCTGAGTGAAGGATGGAAAAGGGAGGCTGGGTACCCATTTAGGAGGCTAAGTGTAATAGTCCAGGTAGGAGGTGATAAAGACTTGATTCATGGTAATGACTGTATGATTGGAGAGAAAGGAACATATGTGAGTTATATTGATTGTAGAAATAGATTTAACAGGACTTGGGAACTGGTTGGAAATGAGGGGAGAAGGGGAGTAAAAGAGTCAAGGATGAAGCCCAGGTTTTGAACCTTCACTGGAAGCATTGTGATGCCCTCAAAAGAAATAAGGAAGTTAGAAGAAGATAAGAGTTTTGGAGGAAAGATTATTAGTTACATTTTGGATACACTGAATTGGATCCATAGCTGGGGGACCTAGTATCAATCCAGTCTTTACGCTACTCGTGTGATGATCTGTGACCGTGGTTCTAGAATCAAGGATCTTGTCTTGTTTCTTCTTCCCAAGCTCCTAGTTGGCTTCCCAGTTCTAGTAATGGTACCCTCATTTTGTTTTCCCATGTTCTCCTAACCAATGCTCTAGTTCTCCTGCCTTTCTCCCTCCAGACCACTGGAAATGGCAATTCTTCTGAATTTTAGTTCTTGTGTCTTTGTCCTCATTACTCTGCCAGACTCCACCCTTCCCTCCATTCCACATTTAATCTACCTGTTGGTATTCCCCCTCACCCTCTAGAATAGTAGTCACCTGCCTGGATATCCAATTCTTCACAGATCCACAGAATTTCAGAGTGGGGAAGGACCACACTACCCATTTAGTTGAGCTATACCTGAACAAGCATTTGCTCTATGACATTCCGAAGTTAACAAGTCAACAAGTCTTTAATAAACAACTACTGTGTTTCAGGCCCTGGGGGTCCAAAGAAAGGCAAAAACATTCCCTGTTTTCAAAGAGCTCACACTCTAATGGTGGAGACAACATACAAACAACCATGTACAAAACAAGACTCAGATTGGATAAATCAGTGATAACAGAGAGAAGGTGTTAGTATTAAGGGGGATTGGGAAAGGCTTTTTTGCAGAAGGTAAGATTTTATCTGACACTTGAAAGAAATCAGGGAATCCTGGAGACAGATATGAAGAACATTCCAAGTATGGGGGACAGCCATTGAAAAGGTGTGGACAGGAGATGGACAGTCTTTATTATAGTATTGTATTTTTCCCCCAGTTATATGTCAAGAACCATTTTAGCATTCATTTTTATGAGACTTTGAGTTCCAAATTTTTTCCCTCTCTCTTTGCCCTCCCCTCTTCTAAAAAATGGTAGGCAGTTTGATATAGTTTATACATGTGCTATCATGTAAAAAATATTTCCATAAAAGTCAAAATTGTGAAAGAAGAAACGAGAAAAAACCCATGAGAAAGAATAAAGTGAGTGAAAAAATATGCCTCGATCTGTATTCAGAGTCTATCAGTTCTTTATCTGGATATGGATAACATCGTCCTTCATGAGTCCTTTGTACTTGTCTTGGATCATTGTTGCTGAGAAGAGCTGAGTCATTCGCAGTTGATCATCACACAATGTCACTGATACAGTGTACAGTGTTTTTCTGGTTCTGCTCATTTCACTTTGAATCAGTTTGTACAAGTCTTTCCAGGATTTTCTGAAATATGTGTGCTCATATTTCTTATTGCACAATAGTATTCCATTACATTTATACATCACAGCTTGTTCAGTCATTTTTCAACTGATGGGCACCCCTACAATTTTCAATATTTTGTCACCATGAAAAGGGCTGCCATAAATGTTTTTGTACAAATAGGCCTTTTTCCCTTTTTATAATCTCTTTGGGATACAAACTTAGTAGTGGTATTGCTGGATCAAAGGGTATGCACAGTTTGGTTGCCCTTTGGACATAGGTCCAAATTGCTCTCCAGAATGGTTAGATCAGTTTGCAACTTCACCAACAGTGCATCAGTGTACCAATTTTCTCACATCCTTTCCAACATTTATCATTTTCTTTTTTTGTCATATTAGCCAATCTGATAGGTATGAGGTAACATCTCAAAGGAGATGGACAGTCTTTTTCAAGTAACAACAAAAGGGTCACTGTTACTGGATATCAGAGTAAGTGGAAGGGAGTAAAGTATAAGAAGGCAGGAAAGGGAGGAAAACTAAACAGACAATTTATTTAATCTTGGAGGTAATAGAGAGTAATCAGAGTTTATTGGATTGGACATAGTCAGGCCTGTGCTCCAGGAACATCAGTTTGACAGCTGAGTGAAGGAGGCTATTGCAATAGACCAGGGAGTGAGGTAGTGAGGGCCTGGATCAGTGGTGGCAGTATCAGAAGAGAGAAAGGGGTGCACAGGAAAGATGTTTCAAAGGTAGAATTTAGAATCAATAGAACTTGGCAACAGATTGGATAAGAAAGATAAGAGAATAATGAATGGAAGGTGACACCTAGGTTGAAAGCCCAGGTGACAGAGGATTGTGGTACCTTTCACAGCATAAAAGGAAATAAGAGAGAGAGGAGAGAGATTTGGAGAAAAGATACTGCATTCATTTTTGGATGTGTTGAATTTAAGATGTGCTTGGGATGTCCAGTTCACGAAGTCCAGCAGACAGTTGGAGACACAGTACTGGAGGTCAGGAGATCTCCATAGATGATGAAGAGATAGATCTGAGGATCATCTAAGTAGAGAAGGGAGCTGACAAGACCAACAATGAAATGGTATAGAGGGAAAAGAGGAGAGGGTCCAGGACAGAGCCTTGGGGACACCCATGCTGCAATCTGGATGAAGATCCAACAGAGGAGACTGAGAGTGAGTAGTCAGAGAAGTAGGAGTACAAGTGACAAATGATTCTCCAGTCTTCACTTGAAGATTTCAATGGAGGGTGGGGTGGGGGAGCAGAAAAGGGGGACAAAGTCATCTTCCTTCATTTTGGGATACTTCTAATTGTTAAGAAATTTCTTCTTATCTTTTGTTCTCTTTCATTCTCCCCTTGTGTCTAGGCATTCTCCTCTTACCCAAGGCAAAGGCATTTCCAGACTGAGCCCTCTTGGGATCTTTTTAGAGCGTGGTCACAAATACCTCTCAGTTCAGCCCATTTTGTTGTTTCCAGAGTTCTGACACTAGTATCAGCAATCACCTAACCCCCTCCCTATGGAAGTGGAGACCCAGAGTTTCTGAGTGATTTGTCCTAGGATACACAGCTGGTGGCAGAGCCTTGAACCAGAAACCAACATTTCCTCCCACTTTCCACTTTATAACATTGCTGTGTAAATTCTGCCTGATGATGGCTCTGCTTGTCTGATTTTCTTCCTTAAAAGAAAAAAAAATCCCACTCGGGCATATGCTTCAATCTAAAGACCTGTTTTATATAGTCAACAAATGACAAACCCCAGTGCTGTTGCTCGAATGTGTGCTAGGCAGAAATGGGGCAATATATTGCATTTTCTATTTATGGGCAGGGGTTAGCTGGGCTGGCCTCACCACCATTTAGAAAAGACATATAGTTTGGGCCATTAAAATCTGCGGTGCTTTGCCTTGACTCTTGGTGATTCATGGATGTTAATCCCCTTGAAAATACTTTTATTTTCTTCGATATATTGGACGAGCAGGTGGTGCATATTGGAGAGGGCTGTTGTTTATTGACATGAACGGAGTAAAGACTCTGATTAATCACAAAAATAAATAGAGGAAAAATGGAAGGTCAGGCCCAGGCTCTAGAGTTCCGATTATATTCCCCAATCTCTAGGTTATTTATTTCCACTCGGAAGGAATTCTCCCAGGGGTTGAGAGCTGAGATGGATGGAGATTAACAGATGAGGCATACTTTGCTCCCCCTTTGGTCTCTCTTAAAAACCATCTCCATCCCTTTTGACATAACTGTGCCTTCACTTGCTGGCCAACTTGGAAAGAAATAAGAGGTTTTCTGCTTTGCTTCTGCAATTCTGTTTTCTTACGGATTGTTGTTGGCAGCTTGCAGATTTCTTTCCTCTGGTGAGGTCCACCAGTATGGATTGCATTGTAAGTTTATATCAGATGGAAAAATAACATGCAGTCCAAAGGGAATGGATATGTTTTGTGAGGTTCTTTTGCCTAATTAGAGACACAGTGCACCACATCTGTCACAGCTGTTGCTGGACCCTCTTGTCCATGAAACTTATGGTAGCTTTTTTTGTTTTGGGTGGCAGTGGAAATTTTCCCCAAAGGATTGTCTTGAGGAAGGCACATAAAAAAAAAGGAGCTATAGAGAGAAGAATTATAAGTGTTATTGAGAAGCAGTGTGGGGTAGTAGATAGAGAATTGGTCTTGGAGCTGAAAAGACCAGAGTTCAAGTTTGTCACTGATACTTACAGGCTGTGTGGCCCTGGGCAAGTCACTTAAGTCCTTGATTCTCTATGAAGCAGCCTAAGACTGAAAGTTTCAGAGAAGGTGCCAATTTGCATTGATAGCAGTCATTTCTTCATTTCTATCCCTAGAATTGTTTTTATCATTATTTGAGGGGGAAACATGGGAAAGGATTGATTGGGAAGAGGTACACTTGGATCACTGGTCTGTTTTTTAGGATCTGGTGCTGTTAACTCTTTCTGTTCTGGTGTTCTACTTTAGTGCAGAACATTGGATTGGAAGTTAGAATATCTGAATTTTCAGCTCATTTCTGCCACCAATGTGTGACTTTAAGAAAATCATTTCATTTTTCTGGGCCTCAGTTTTCTAGGGTCTATCATAGGGTTATGAGCTGGAAAGGACCAAAGAGATCTAGTCCAACCCTTTCATTTAACAGATGAAGAAACTAAGTTCCCAGAGAGGTTAAATAACTCAATCAGATCATACAGGGAGTAAGTAAATAGAGCAAAGATTTGAAGATAGCTTGTTTGATTCAGTGCTCATTGATGCAGTACTTTTTAAAAATTCTCATCATCCTTCTGTTTCTCTATTCTCTCTCTCTCTCTCTCTCTCTCCCCCCCCCCATTCTCCATCTTTCTCTCACACATTCACTCAAATTCTACTATCCTGTGCTTTTCTGATACTTTATGAATGGGTAAACTGGGTTTTAAATATTATTGCCTTGGGTGCTAACCAAGAGAAGATGTTGTGTGCATCAATAAAAACTTTTTTTTTTCATTTAGTACTACGATTTTATTAGTATGGGAGGAATTCATGGTATGGAAACTCCCTCCACTGCTGCAAAACAGCAAAAGTCTTAGAGAGTTGCCTGGGGACTTTGGGGAGCTATGTGACTTGCACATGGTCACACAGCTAGCATGAGCCAGAATTAGGACTTGAATCCAAGTATTTTTGATCCCAAGGTTGGCCCTCTACTCATTATTCCTCCTGTCTCTCTTGTTATAATTAATAATAACAACACATTGATAATAGTTGGAGAGAGGACACACATTTTGTCCTTTAAGTAATAATTACTTCCACTTGAAGGAGGTGAAGATTTCAAGCTGCTTAAGGCAATTTGCTTACCTTACAATTTCCCGTGGAGGAAGAGATATGGAAAAAACCACTGGAGAGAGTTGGAATGTTCCTCAGATCCTCAGAACTCATCAAGAGGCACCTTTCACAGGTGGTGGGGAATTGGGGGTGAGTGGGAGGAGACAGAATCACCAACCAAACTAAACTGGAAAGCAGATTCCTTTGAGGACCCAAGGAGGCATTTCCATAGCTTCCAATAATGTCCAGGAGATACCCTTTGTATGGATGATAAGGATGCTGAGGGTCAGGTATGAAAAAGCAAATTTCAAAGAGTCTTGTCATGAAGGTATGACAGAATGTAATGCTGTCAGTTAATATTTCAAGGTAATCTCTCCATTGTCCAATTGCTCAAGGGCTGGTCCTCTGGAGAGGTGAATGAAGAATGTTTTCTTCTAGAGGTTATCTGGGATGTTAAGGAAAATCAAAGAAGAGCTGAGCAACCATTAGTAGAGTAGACCATCAGGGGCTTCAGAAGACAGTGACAGAGTGAAGGTGGGGGAACCAAAGACATTGATTTAGATCAAAGGGGTGCTATAGTAAAAAGGAAAAATTGCCATTTGGGATCAATGACTCATGGAAAGCTACTAGGGAAAGAACAGAAATACAAAGAGGTCTCTGAGAGGAACTAAACTCATGTTTTTCTCTTCAAGGGGCATCATCCAAGGTAGTGTTACATAGTCACAGAATCTGCATAGATATCTGGAGGAGAGGGACCTCTGAGAGGGTCTTGACTATGGGTTTGGAAGTAAGTCATCTATGTCCTTAAGTTTGTGTTTTGATGCACGTGGCTACCAGTGGGGAATTCCAGATCCTGAACTTTCTAGAGTCCACATGAATCAGCCAATAATCCAGAGAAGGTTATCTGGATCCTTTGTGTCAAGAGTGAGCCTCAAGGCTAACACAGAAGTTCACAGCTCATAAGGAGCTTTTCCATACAAATATATTATATCCATTTAGAATTTTTCAGTTGGTGTGTGTTGGTACACATACAGGCAAACTGTCAAGGCACCACATTTGCTGATGAATTGTATGTTTTGAGTCTGACACTAAAGTTGAGGGTGAAGCAAGAAGGAATGTGTGTCTCGGGTTTTCTTTTCTTCCCTTGACCTCATTATAAAATATTTCTCTTGCACCATTTTCCCACCATGGATTCCTTCCTTCTCTGCTTCTCTCAGCAGTGAGCAGGCACAGATCAACATTCAGCTTAATGATGCAATGGTGCACTATACCTGATACATTCTGACATTCAGCTTTGTTTTACACTTTGCAAAAGAATGTTAATCTTTTTGGGTCATAAAAATGGAAAGTTTTCTTGTCTTTTTTTCAGCTCTTAATGTAATTTCAGATAAATTATTTAAAAATTGTCAAAAATGTCTGTTGGTTCCTTTTCTTACCCTTTCTTTTAGTTTTAAAAATTAGAACATTGCCAAATGCATTTTAAGGCAACAAATCACTGATTTTATGAATCTTGTGGATCAGTGAGGAAAAAATACTGGCTCTGGTATAGAAAGACCTGAATTGTGATCCTGCTTCTGATTCTGCCAGCTGTGTGAACTTGGGCAAGTCACATGGGACACTCAAGGGCTCAGTTTCCTCATTTGTAAAATCAAAGGGTAAGATTATATGGCTTCTGAGGTCCCTTCTAGCTCTACGTAAGGAACCTTAAGTGAGGTATTTGTAAAGAACTTATTATAGTGCCTAGTATAGTCACTTAATAAATGCTTTTTTCCTCCCTCTTTCCCTTTCTTCCTCCCTCCCTTCCTCTCTTTTTCCCTTCCTTCTTTCCTCCTTCCCTCTCTCTTTCCCTCCTTCCTTCCTCTTCCTTCCTTCCTTCCTTCCTTCCTTTCTTCCTCCCTTCCTTCCTTCCTTCCTTCCCTCCTTCCTTCCTTTCTTCCTTCCTTCCTTCCTTCCTTCCCTCCTTCCCTCCTTCCTTCCTTTCTTCCTTCCTTCCTTCCTTCCTTCCTTCCTTCCTTCCTTCCTTCCTTCCTTCCTTCCTTCCTTCCTTTCATCCTTCCTTTCATCCTTCCTTCCTTTCTTCCTTCCATCCTTCCTTCCTTCCTTCCTTCCTTCCTTTCTTCCTTCCATCCTTCCTTCCTTCCTTCCTTCCTTCCTTCCTTCCTTCCTTCCTTCCTTCCTTTCATCCTTCCTTCCTTCCTTCCTTCCTTCCTTCCTTTCTTCCTTCCTTCCTTCCTTCCTTCCTTTCATCCTTCCTTCCTTCCTTCCTTCCTTCCTTCCTTCCTTCCTTCCTTCCTTCCTTCCTTCCTTCCTTTCTTCCTCCCTTCCTTCCTTCCTTCCTTCCCTCCTCCCTTCCTCCCTTCCTTCCTTCCTTCCTTCCTTTCATCCTTCCTTCCTTCCTTCCTTCCTTTCTTCCTTCCATCCTTCCTTCCTTCCTTCCCTCCTTCCTTCCTATCGCAGTTCTCACAATATCCCTTTGTTTTAGATATCACAAGCGTTTTTATTCTGATTTTTCAGATGGGAAACTGATTCTCAGAGAGGTCAAAATTACCCAAAGTCATACAGCATTGAAGCAGGGACCCAAACCTAGGTCTTCCCAATTTCAGTTTATAGAAAATTTGTGATGAAAAGGAGCTTAGAAATGACAAGAATAATAATGTTATTAACCATTTATATTTGTATAGCACTTTAAAGTTTTCAAAACATTTTCTTCACACTTTCTTCAACTCTACTTTTCTTTTGCTCTCCTCGAATGATCATCTATGTATTTATTTATTTTCATTTTATTTTTGTTTATCAAATGCTATCAAACACTATGCTGTGCACATACTAGATACTTTTTGAATTTTGGATTGGACTGGAATTGAAGGAGAGAGAATAGAGAAAAGACAGAAGTACTTTGGGTAGCCAGGTGTAGTGGGCTTAGAATCAGAAAGACTCATCTTTCTGAGTTCAAATCTGGCCTCAGACGCTAACTGTGTGACCCTGGGCAAGTCTATTATAGTGTGATTATTTTGATCCCCATGTTGTGAGAAATGAGCGCACCTAACAAGAGCCCAACAGTGAGAAATATGCTCACCTTAAACAAAGAACAATACCTGTTGTGAAATCAGGAAAGCCTTTATTAATCTTTACATCTGTTCCCCCTGAATAGATGGGTAGCTTCCCCAGTAGGTTATAGGACAATGACAGCACATTCAGAAAAATGGGAACTTCTTATAATATTTCCTGAGTTTTGGATCTTCCATGACACTCTCCCCTGGCCATGCGACTTTATGTTCTCCTCTCTGATAGGCTTTCCCTCAAACAGCTCATCGAACCTGCACAGGAGTTTCTGACCTTTACCTGACCTGACCATCCTAGGTCATGACTGTGGAAACGGAACTTCCTTGTTTCCCACAAACTCTATGTATGAGGATACTGAGACACAGAAGGGTGCAACAATTTACTTGACTTCATACAATGAATTGGGAAGCCAGTCAAACACTGGTGTTCAGAATTTCCTGATCTTTTTTTAAATGAATTTTTATATCTCCTATATTTTCTCTGTACCTCTTCCCTTTTCCCCTCTCTCCCAGAAAGCTATCCATTATTGCAAAGAATATTTTTAAGAGAAAAAGAAAAAGAGCAAAAAAAAAAAATTCAACAAAACCAATGAATACACGCAAAAATGTAAAAATATATGTAAGATTTCACAACTTGCAACCCCTCCCCCCAATTCTGCAAAAGGGTGGAGGGAGGTGTTTTCTCATATCTTTTCTTTGTGGCTCAAATTGGTTTTTTTGTTATTTTGCAGTATTTCTTTTAAAAATACATTTCAATTGATATCTTTTGTTTTTACATGGCTAAAAATTCTCTCAGTATGCCTCCCCGTTCCCTACGTAGAGAATCATCTCATATACTAAATAGTCTTTTTTAAAGAAAAAAAGAGAAATAGGATAAAGAGAAAAAAAACCCATCAAAACTGATCAAGATATCAAAAACCTCCTAACAATATATGTAATGTCTCATGCCCGTGAATGTCTCATCTCTGCAGGAGTTAGGGCAGAGGTGTCTTTTCATCTATCTTCTTTGGAGCAATACTTGATCTTTGTAATTCTATAATATTAACCTTTGATTATGAGTGCGTATATTATTTCCTTGACTCTGCTTACTTCATTTTGTATTAATTCAGGTATGTCTTTCCATACTTCCCTGTATTTATCATGTTCTTCATTTTGTGGTCTTCTTGTTGGTCAGTCATTTTTCCATTATGTCTACCTCTAAGACCATTTGGAGTTTTCTTGACAAAGATACTGGAGTAGTTTGCCATTTCCTTCTCTAGCTCATTTTACAGATGAGGAAACTGAGGCAAATGGGCTTAAGTGACTTGTCCAGGATCACACAGCTAGTAAATGTCTGAGGCCAGATTTCAACTCAGGAAGATGAGTCTTCCTGACTCCAGGCTCAGTACTCCGTGCGCTTCACCACCTGGCATTTTGTACAGCACAGTAAAATTCTATTACACGCAAGGACCATCATTTGTTTAGCTCTTTGTTCAGTCAATGGATAGACTGATATCTCCTTTGTTTCCAGTTCTTTGCCACCACAAAAAGTGCTGATATATGTGTGTGTGTGTGTGTGTGTGTGTGTGTGTGTGTGTGTGTGTGTGTACATATTTTGGTATCTATGGAGCCTTTCTTTTTATCATTTACCTCCTTGGGGTATATGCCTACCGGTGAAATCTGAGTCAAAGGACTCCCTTCCTCTTTCTATCATGCCACACTCTGTGCTACTTGCTGGCCATATGGTAGTTATTTAAGTTTCTCTTCCCTATAATTCATTTTCCTCAGAGCTTTCAGAATGACTTTCCTAAAGCACAAATAACTCTTAAAGCCTGTTGTTTACCTGCTTGGGAACCTTCAGTGCCTTTAATTGCCTCTAGGATAAAATTCAAATTCCTCAGCTTGGTATTTAAAGCCCTTCACAATCTGCTCCAATTTATCTTTCCAAGGATTATTTCACTTTACCCCACGTACAGGAAGGCCAAACTGGTTATTCTCCAACTCTATCACTTCATCTCTGATTTCCAAGTCTTTGCATGGGCTAAAATGCACTCCCACTTCATCTTTGCCTCTTAGAAGTCCTAGTTTTTTCCAAGGATCAGTATTCCATCTCCTTTTGGAAGTCTTTCACCATGCTTACTGGTCCTTTGGCTTTCCTCAAATAATCATCTATATGTTTATTTATTTTCATTTTATTTTTGTTTACCAGGTACCTATTACTATGCTATGGTATACTATACTACTGTACTATATGCTGTACTATACTATACTATACTAGACACTTTTTGAATTAGATTGGATTGGACTGGAATTGCAGGAGAGGGAATAGAGAAAAGATAGAAGTATTTTGGGTAGCCAGGTGCAATGCTGGGCTTAGAATCAGGAAGACTCATCTTCCTGAGTTCAAATCTGGCCTCAGACACTATCTGTGTGACGCTGGGCAAGTCATTTAACCCTGTTGGCCTTAGTTTTCTCATTTGTAAAATAATCTGGAGAAGGAAGTGGCAAAACTCTCTAATATCTCTGCCAAGAAAATCCAAATGGGGTCACGAAGACTTGGAAGTGACTGAAAAATGAATTAAGAACAACGGAGCCATATTTTGTGGGGTGGTAGGTAGACAAAAGGTCTGCCAGAGCAGCTGAGGGCTTGGTTTGCCCATTCTTGTGCCAGGAGGCTAAAGTGCTTTGTAGATACCTAGGGGTTAATGAGTCATAAAACAAAACCTATACTCCTCCTATTGAAAGAACAAAGGATGATAGAACTCCTTTTGAGCAATGATGATTTTCAATACATTTAGGAGTTCAGAGCTGATAAATTCTAATCATGAATGTATCCACATCATCCTGCAGCTTCTTAATTCGATCCAGTCCCTATAGACAGCTTTGGGAGTGATTACATTAGATAAATTGCTAATGCCGTGATTAGCGGCATAGCAACCATTATAGAACTCTGAGCTCTTGGATTCCCTAGCTGTCTGTCCCACGAGGGTTGGGAGGGGGAAGCAAGGTGAGAAACTTCTGAAAGAAGTGTAGAATAGTTGGGGGGGGGGGGGGAGGGCTGGGCTCTAATGCCCCCAGGGATTCTTCCTGTAGATGACAGAATCAAGGCCAAGGTCAAAAGAAAACACACTTGCTTTAATCATTTTAGATCACAATCTACTGGGACAGATAAGACCTATCTGTGAAATGATTAAAGAATAATAAATAGAGCTCTAATGAGGAACTTCTGGTGCAAGTTGACTCTCAATAGGGGGTGTGTGTGTGTGTGTGTGTGTGTGTGTGTGTGTGTGTGTGTGTGTGTGTGTGTGTTCATTGGTGGGAGATAGAGGGACATCAGGGCATTCCATCCTGATACTTCTTCGGAGGTCACTGAGATGGGGTAGGGGCTAACATGCTAGGGAATGGAAGGAAATTCACCCTGGTCAGTCATCTGCTATTTGTGTGCTATTTTAACCAGATTTATTTTGATAACTAGTTGCCATGTTGTTTGCCTGCTTTCAGTGATTTCCTTCAAATTTTGTACTCTGGGGCAAAGCCCTGGTTATCCTGGCCTAGTTGTGTGTTTGGCAATATCAGATAGGTAATTATATAAAATTGTTACAATAGAAGTTCAGAGAAGGGAGAGATAACTATGGGCTTTGGAAGCCAGGCAAAGCTTTGCAGACAAGTTAGTAATTTTGCAGATAAGTTAGAATCATACGTTAGTGGAAAGGACACAATTAAGAGTCAGAAGACTTGAAATGGAGTCCCAGTTTTGCCATTTAGCTTAATGACAGTTGGCAGCCTCAGTTTCCTTATCTATAAAATGAAGATGCTAATATGTATGTTACTTACCCTATAGGTTTCTTGTGAAGAGTTTGATCCAATTTAAATGTGGTTATTATTTGTCTTTGAGTTGGGTTTTAATGGGAAATATTATTGTCTAACATGAGGTATGAGGTATAATTCTGGGGGTTTTGTCATTTCATCAATTTGGGGTACTCTTTGTTTAGAAACTCTCCCCAACAATCAGATCAACAACTTGTCTATAAGGCAACTCCTTCTAATTTATAGTTTCAGAGGTTTACCCAGCGCAGGAGTGGTAAAGTGACTTTCTCATGATTGCATAGTATATATCAGAGGCAAGACTTGAACTCATGTCTTCTTGACTTTAAGGCTGGTCTTCTATTCACTTTAGCATGCTGCCTTTCACACTAACATGATATTTAGAATGAAAACATATGTAAAATATCAACCACACCATTGACCATTGGTGGAATTGGTTGCATTGTGTGCCCAAAGAAGCTTCCTCATTTCCCGCTGGGATACTTCATGCTCTCCAGAAACTCACCATTCTGCAAGATGAATTCAGTTCCAAAACTAACCTCCTCAGATCATTTCCCACTGTGGCTGTAAGACTTCATTATATCCCCTGGCTGAGAAACAATTTCTTTTTATGTGGTTATCTCCTCTGTTAGACTGAACTCCTTGAGGATGGGGACTGTCTTATACCTTTCTTTTTTATTTGCTGTATTTAGGATTGTGCTTAGAACTTAGCAGGTGCTTAACAAATATTTACTGACTCTGATTCTTAGTCAGATTAGGGTAATTGAACAGGTCTTGGAGAATGGAATGGATTGTGATTAGAACATAGTAGGTGCTTAACAAATGTTTATTGACTCTGATTCTGAGTCCAGATAGGGTAAATAGGGGTGGAAAGAAGTTAAGAAGGGTAATAAACAATGGAATGATGGCCAAATGAAGAAACATCACCCTAAAGTCCCTTGCCACTGTAAATGACCAACTTATTTTGGGAGAACTTGAGTACTATGTACACTTTGTTCGGTAAGATTTTGGAAATGGCTTGGACAGAACCAAAAACTGAGAGGCACTGCGTTGTTAATCATTGCTCGGTTTCTTGGTTACTAACTCTGAAAACTTCCTGGGACTACCCATGCTTTGTCTAGAAAATACAGCAACTTCATAGGTTGCACTTCTCAGGGATAGATTTGGCAGCAAGGCTTGAGGAGAGAAAGGAAGGAGAAAGGTTTATTATACATGCTGTTGTCAGCCAGAGGCTATCAGTGACTTGCTTTTCTCGCCCTGTTCCCTTTCATCACTACTGTCACCTTATCATAGCAGCATAGATTTAGAACCCATAGGTAGCTTAGATTCACTGAGTCCAACCCCCTTATTTTGCAAAAGAGGAAACTGAACCCCACATAGGATAGGCGACTTGCCCAGTATCACATAGCCAGCAAATGTCTGACTTAGGACAAATGCCTCAGACAAGAGGATACTGTCCTATCTTCTACTGTAGGCTGCCTCTCATTTATATCTCCTCCTTTAGTGTTTTGGTGTTACAGCCAAAATAAGGTAAATTGAGGCACAAGGTTTTGAGCATGATCAATTTATTAGTAAAGCATGAATTTACTAATAAATAGGGCCTCAACTTCCTCAGCAAAGCTAAGGCCCTGAATAAGGGGGAACATCTGTCTTTTATAGTTTTGGGGAGTACAGAACAAAGTGCAGGACTTTGTAGGTGGGGAACAAATTATGATTGGTTAAAAGAGATTGACATAATGAACAGCAAAATCAATCTGATTTATCAAAGAGCTGAGGCATGGGGAACAATATGATTGGTTAGAAACTGGGCGTGAGGGGCTAGCTGTGACTAAGAAATATTCATTGTTTGAGTCTACCTGCAGAGTTAGAGATGGTGGACCAGATTTCTTTGGAAAACAAACCAGACATCCTTGACTCAAGAACTGGACAGCGATTAACAAGAGAACTGAATTCCTATATTTATTACAGACCAGCTGAATTCTGAACTAAGACTTAGGCGTTACAGCACAAAATCAATTAATTGTAAATGGAATGAATCTTAAAATGATGTAGAATAGATCTGATTATTTCATTGGCCTAGGAATAGGAGTCCAAGTTATACATGAGACTCTGAGACCTTTCTTCCCTTCTCTTGGAATAGAAGTCAAACTTTTTGTTGTCTTTTGTTGTTCAGTCATTTTTACTGTGTCTGACTCTTCTTGACCCTATTTAGGGTTTTCTTGGCAAAGATACTGGAGTGGTTTGCCATTTCCTTCTCCAGCTCATTTTTTAGATGAGGAAACTGAGGCACCCAGGGTCATACAGCTAATTAAGTGTCTAAGATTGGATTTGAACTTGGGTCTTCCTGACTTCAGACCCTACGCTTTATCCACTATGATACCTAGCTGCCCTTTTACTGTCTAATCAACAGTAAATACTTATAATCATCCAGAATCATGATCTCAGAGTCATCTTTAGTTTTTACCTCTCCCTTTCCCTCCATATCCAATCAATGACCAATCTCTATTGAATTTTAGCTTAACTTTGTGGTATAGTAGAAAGAGCACTGGATTTGGACTTAGATGGCCTGGGGTTGTTTCTTGGCTGTGCTCCTTTTACTGCCTGTGTGACGTTGAGCAAATTGTTTAGTTTTTCTAGCCTTTAATTTACTCATCTCTAAAATAAGGGAATTGGGCTAGAGGACCTCTGAGGTCCTTGATACCTACAATCCAGGAACCTCAGAAGAGAGTAGACCAGGAGAGAGAGCAGAAATGGAGCCCCTGAGTGTAGTGCTTCAAATACGATTATTTTGACTTTCCAGCTGCAGAAACTGAGCTTGGAGAGGCCAGAGGACTGGTGCAAGTCAGCTGCAGAGAATGAACCCTATTCTTCTGACTCTGAGGCCAGTGCTCTGGCAGTTAGTGATGC
Source organism: Notamacropus eugenii (assembly GCF_028372415.1). Taxonomy (NCBI): domain Eukaryota; kingdom Metazoa; phylum Chordata; class Mammalia; order Diprotodontia; family Macropodidae; genus Notamacropus; species Notamacropus eugenii. The sequence continues at coordinate 312,478,579 of NC_092876.1, forward strand.
CACAGTCAATCAACAGCATTTAGAGTAAATGATTATGTGCCAGTCACTGTGTTAAACTCTGGGAGTACAAATAAAAGCAAGAGAAAGACAGACCCTGGCCTTGAGAAGTTTGTATTCTAATGAGGGAAGACAATTCAGAAGAGGAAGCTGAAAGATGCGTCTGTGGGGAAGCACATAGAAGGAAGGTACCTGGGAAGAGGCAGCTTAATGAAGACGTCTGGAGTGCAGCCTTAAGAAAAGAAGAGAGGACTGGTCTGAGTGGCCTCCTTAAATGGAAGTCCTGGGAGGACTCATCCAAACAGAGGGAAAGGCCTCAAGGATGGAGGTCACACTGGGAACAAATGTCTCTGTACCATACAGATTTTTAACATCTAAATTCTGCTTGGGCATCTGGGTGGCACAGTAGATAGTGTTCCTGGTCTGGAGTCAGGAAGACCTGAGTTCACATTTGACCTCAGACACTAAAACTGGCTGGGTGACCCTGGGCAAATCACTTAACTCTATTTGACATAGTTTCCTCATCTTTAAAAATGGGTGGGAAAAGAAAATGGCAAAACAGTTTACTATCTTTGCTAAGAAAACTCCAAATGGGATCATGAAGAGTCAGGTACTACTGAACAATAACAAAAATTTTGCTTTTCCTTAATTGATCTAGACATATGAGTTACTACCATACTTGTACATAATGTACAAGTTAGTTAAGATTAGCAGAGAAAATAAGGAGTTAGTAAGAATTTTAGAAGAGAAAGTGCTTTTTTAAGTTCAATAAAAAAAGCCCCACAAACCTCCTCTTCAAAAAATTATTCTATTTCCACTCCCCTTCTCTCCTTTTTTTTTTTATAGAAATTTGAAGCATTTCCCAAACTTTTTTTTCTTTTTTAAATGAGAAAAATCTTCCCCTATGGAGATCTACTGGGGGTAGCATCTGAGGTCTTTTCAATAATCACCTACAGAGAGTGTGCTCCTCATTGAACATCTCTTGCAATCCTATCTTACTCCAGGATCATGTACTCTGAGAAGCCTTCTTGAATCACCCCAGCAAGAAGTGTTTTCTTCCTTACTCATGCATTTGCTGTCTGTACTCTATATTGGATACTTATTATCTTTTACCTTGTCTTGTGATGACTTCTCTATATATCTTACCTTCCCTCCTAGACTTCAGTCTCCTTGAGGGCAAAGAGCCATGTTTTAGGTGGAAGGTACTTATATTTCAAGTCAACAACCACTTATTAAATGTTTATAATATGCCAAACACTGTGAATACAAATATAAGCAGAAAGACAGCTCTTGCCCTCAAAGAGATTTTATTCTAATGATGGAGAGAATACATGAAAGGATGCTGGTTTTAAAAAAAAGCATTTTTTTTCCTTTTGGTCTGTTTCTTCATTCACAATTATGAGAAATATGGAATATGCTTTACATGATCGCATCTATATAACCTATATCCAATTACTTACCATTTTAGGAAGAGGGAAGGGGAGAGAGGGAGAGAGAAAAATTTGGAATTCAAAACTTTATAAAAATGAATGCTAAAATTTGTCTTTATATGTAATTGAAAAAAATAAAATATATTAAAAATGCTGAAAAGGGAGTAGGAAAGGACTTACACATAGGCATGATAGAAGAAGTCCAAAGGTCTTGAGTCCTGGAGGCTCAGAGAGAAGGGACATAGGAATGGTCTGGGAGCTCGCCTTAGAATGGAGGTTCTGGGAAAAAACAGCCATTTAGAGGAGGTCGCTAGCTGCAGGGGTGGAGTATACTTCCAGTGGAAAAAGATGGGGTGAAGTGAACCTCTTGCGTAAGGAGGCAGTCCTTAAAGTCCAGAAAGTCACAAAGAAGAGCCCAGAGAGGAATGAAGACACACTTGGCCCGAGAACTTCCTTTAAAATAAAATAAAGATTTGTTGAATAAATGAATGAATTGTAGTATGAATGTTCTTGATTGTTTTATAGCCAAGACTAGTTAGTCATTTTGAAAAATGTCCCTAAGTGATAGGTAACCCCCTCAAAAAAATTTGACAAGTTTGTCAAGTTCTAATCTCATAAGACACTTTGGTTTGTAATACATTGAAATAGAAATGGTCATGGGGTGGGTAACTGTACTCCAACATTTCCTGATGTTCATTATCCCTACTTCAGTATTGTTATGATCTCATCAGGCATCATCTTTTTGGCATGAAAAGGAAACACTCAGATCTGGAGTTAACCCCTTTGCACTGACCTGTCAATTTATTCTTCAATGGCTCTGGCACCATTTGAGGGTTTTTTTGTGGTTTCCATCCCTCCATTAAAATCAGAAAAACTTTGTGTAGCTCCCATTATTCATTCTTCATGTAAAGGAATAGAATTCTAGACAGTTGGTGTTAGATCTGGGACCAGAATTCAGGCCTGCTGACTCCTAGCCAGGTACTATTTCTTCCATATCTCACAGTTGGAGGTGGGGAGGGGCATATCTCCTTGGTTTGATTTGATTTTGACTCAGCCTCTTAGTTCTGATCCCATCATCTATGCCCATGCCAAGACCTCTGATCTCTTTTGAATGTTTTTTTTAACCTTTGAACCTAGAATGATGATGATTCAGGGAGAAGGAGAACAGGGAGATTTATTTATTTAGTTATTCATAATACCTTACTACCTTACTCACTATGCTTCCTCTGCTTTTTCTTGATGTCACCTAAGAATTGGAATTAGAGTCCTAGGCATAAATGCCTGTCCTTTTCTTCAATTTCCATGACCTAGAACTGTGAGTTAGAGAATTTTCCCTTCTACTCTAAAGTACAGGAAGGACAATGATGGAGATTTTTGGAGATGATTGGATGGAGGTAGATGGCTTCTTGTAATAACACCTAACTTCCCATCATTTTCGCTTTGTACAATAAATTATGTTGCCACAGTATATTGAGTTCTTGTGTCCCGAGAATATGGGGTCATTGACAGAGAGATCAGCTTCCATATGTGGAACAGAGACTCTAAAGTCATAGATTTGATAGCTCTGATATTTTGAGCAATTTTTACCTGACTGCAGTCTGAACATCACCAACAAGAATGGAAAAAGATCAGTGCTTCCAATTAAAGTATGTGCCATGGTGATGATGGGCCAGCCTCTGTCTTTAGACTGAGTGCCCTCATTAAAGAGACTTCAGACTTTTGGAAGGCTCTACCAAGAATGTATCTGAAAGGTTAGGAGATGGCAACCAGGATTGTGGCTCAAGGAGAGTACCATTTGGTATTTAATTTAGATATCTCTCTCTTTTACTAGATGGTTAACAGTGATAGGCTGTTGTCCTGTAGGCTTAAGGAAGACAATACATAAGTGATTTAGACTGATGGAATCACTGTAGAGTCCTATATATTACATTTAATGCATGCAAAAAAAATCACACTAAGATGGGAGGAATTCCCAGGTTAAGTTTGGTAAAGAGGTGGCTCTGACATCAACATTGCAAAGACAATGGAAAGAGGTCTCCAAATGTAGTCACCTGGTGATTTGTAGTTGACCTTGTGTATTTAATCTTTTAGAAATTGCTTGGATAAAGGTGTGGATAATGTGGTTATCAGATTTTCCAGTTCCACAAAACTGAGAAGAAAACTAACACACTGGATTGTGAAGTCAGCATTCAAATGCATCTTGACAGGTTAAAACTTTGGAACAAATCTAATAAAATGAAATTTAATAAAGATAAAACATAATGTCTTATAGATGGGATAAAAAAGTCAACTTTGTAAGCCCAAGATGTGGGAAGCATGGCTAGACAGTAGTTTGTCTGAAAAAGATTGGAGGTTTTAGTGGATTTAAAGGTCAATATGAGTCAACAGTGTGATATGGAAACCAAGAAAGGATGGCAATCTAAATGAAGTGAGACTGAGCTACCAGGATTAATAAGATGGTAAGTCCTGCTGTTCTCTGCTTTGGCAAAACTACATCTGGAGTCTTAGTCCAACTCCTACATTTTAGGATGGGCATTAAAAAACCAGTCAGTGTTCAGGGGACATCCAAGATGATGAAGGACCTTGAGTTCATGGAATATGGCAAATGTGTTATGGGTCTGAGACATGCCTACTTATCTATGTGGGTATTGTGCATGGAGTTAAAGGGAGGATTGGTGGAAATGCTGAGGATGCTTTTTTGTTTTGGTGAGGAACCATCTACTAACTTTCAAATGGGAAGGACAGAGTGGTCCTACTATTAACTCTGGTCATCAGTAGTAGCTTGAGTTAGAAGCAGAGTGGAGGTAGTGGTGGCAATCAGTAAACAGACCCCTATGTTATGTCACTTAGAGCTTCTTTTCATAGGCATTGTTTGGATCTCCATCCCTAAGACCTGGAATCAAATAGATAGCTCTGTGCTTAGCACTCCTTATTCCATGGTCAATCTAAAGACAATATGATAGTTCAGCCTAGAATTAATTAGAGATACTTTAAACTGGCTTGTCAACCATGGTGTTATGACATTTGAGTAGAAAACTACGAGGGGAGTACAGACAGCTGAGCTATATCTAGGTAGTGAGTGAGGATTGCCCCAGTGTACCAAAATTTAGAGAGCGTAGACTTCAAGTTCAGTTGTTCAGAGTCCTAGAAACAGTTGCATTTGCCATTTTAAAGAATTATAAGAATAATTGAAACTGATAGCTAGCACTTCTTTGCATTCCTTCTCCCTTCTTAGCTCCCCAACCCCAAACAGCAACTGCCCCAGGTGGGCTGTTCCCTGGCCCTACCCTATTCTGCTGCTCTCTCCCTCTCTGACACTCAGCAGTGACTTTGTAGAACCTGGCATCTCCCTTCGTAAAACGAATGAAGACAAGGTTTGGGTCACTTGCTGTGGCTGCAAAACTTTCTGGTGACAGCTCTGAAGTAAAGAACTATACTGTTGGATCCTGATTAGTGTGAATAATGAATTCTGTGAAGGGTTGCATTATTTAAATTTGCATTGCATTAATTTCAGTGGTTGAAACCAATGACCATATTTCACATAATTATAATTTTGAATAGTGTAAATTCAAATACATGCAATCACTTTATGAGATTCATTATTCGCACTAATTGGGACTAACTGGGTAGTAGAAAGGATGGGAAATTAGGAAACTTTGGCTGTAGTTCTGTCTCTGCCATTGACAGGCTATGTGACGTTGGGAAAATGGCGCTTTCTCTCTGGGCCTTAGTTTTCCCAGCTGAAGAAGGAGGAGGTGGGGCTACATAATTTCAAAGACTTTTTCCAGCTCTAACATTCTCTGTTTCTATTCTCCTGGGATTCTATGTTGACAGCTTTGGCTGTAGAAATTGGAGTGTGATATACTCAGATATTGTGATGAGGGAAATAACTGTAATGATAAATGAGAATTCATCTTATTTACTGACTCCCCCCTCAGCCTAAGTTTTGCTTCTAGTCACAAGTCCAATCTAAAAAGTTTATGAGCTGTTTTGCCCAAATAGAATGTCATGATTATGGCAGACCAGCTCAATGCAGTCCTCAAAAGGAATCTCAGCTTAATTGGAGCTTAACTATTTCTGCTTTTTCATTACTGGAGGTTTGATGAGTTCTAGGACTAATATTGGCTCTGTAGAAGAAAATCATCTTTTAAGAATATCTTCTTTTTTAGATTTTATTTTTTGCCACCAAAAGAAAAAAATAGCATTTCCATATGTACAGCTGAATAAAAAATAGATGATTGTGTATCAATCTTAAATCTCTATTATATGCAGCCTACTTTTTCATAAAAGGCATGCACTTTATAATAAATTCATTCTTACTTTCAAAGTCATCCTGCTTGTCTGTGTTTCCTTCTGAACTTCCTCCTGTTTGTTGCCTTCTATATACTTTCTTTTAAGGGCAGTAATTTCTTTTTTTAGGGGGAGGGATGACATTACTGCTGTACCCTCACTTTCAACATCCCCAAATTCCCCATGAAAAAAGACAAAACCCTCATAACAAATATGCATATTCATTCAAAACCAGTTCCTACATTAACTATATCCAAAAATTTATGTCTCCCTCTGCATCTGGAGTCTGTCACTTCTGTGTTAGGAGGTGGTAGATTGCTTTATCCTCAGTCTTCTGTCTGGACATTGCATGGATCAAATTTGTTAAGTGGCTCAGGTCTTAAAGATAATGAATAAAAGGGCTTTTGGAGAACTGTCAGATGGATCTTTCAGTGATTTGTGAGCTAACAGATTTTTAGTACCACAGGAATAATGAAACACATTTTTAATTTTTTAAAAAATTTAATTAATTAATTTGTCTTCAGTTTTCAACAATCACTTCCATAAGTCTTAATTTTTCTCCCCCTCCATCTCCCCTCCCTTCCTGAGATGGCTTGCAATCTTATATGGGTTCTACACATACATTCTTATTAAACACATTTTCACATTAGCCATGTTGCATGGAAGAATTAAAATGAATGGGAGAAACCATGGGAAAAACCAAACCAAAACAAAATATAACACAAGAGAAAATAGTCTGCTTCATTCTGCATTCTGATCCCATAGTTCTTTCTCTGGATGTGAGGCATTTTTTCTTAAGAGTCCTTTGGGAATATTTTAGGTTCTTACATTGCTGTGAAGGGTTTAGTCTACCAGAAACAGTCCTTGTGCACAGTGGCTGTTACTGTGTACAATATTCTCCTGGTTCTGCTCATTTAACTCAGCATCAGTTCATGTAAATCCTTTCAGGCCTCTCTGAAGTCTTCCTGTTCATCATTTCTTATAACACAATAGTATTCCTTTACATTCATATACCACAACTTGTTCATCCATTCCCCAATTGATGGACATTCCCTTGATCTTGAACCACATTTTTTAGAATCTAAAAAAGAGAGCAGAAATAGCTTTAATGGTTGCTTGGATCCCTGAAGCTGTTTTCTGTGCATTGGTAGAAGCCACCTTATGTACAGATAATTTGTAAGCAGCTTGTAAGCCTCAAGGTTAGGTGCAAATCATGGGAGTCTTCCACAGCTCCTGCTTTAGGCACAGCTGCAAAATAGGAGATGTTTGGTTTTCATCTTCCACCTTTCTTTTCACAGTCCCCCTTTGTCTTTTGGAACCACATAGTGCTTTTGTTTTGCCTGAAGCCCTTCTATTGCTCCCTGCTTAGACCTCAGGGGACAATAGTAACAATGACGAAGAGACAGAGAGAGGACTCAAGGGTTCAGTCCTTAGGTGTCCCAATCTGCCTGTTCACTGTCTAGTTTGCACAGAGAAAATGCTATCGTGGGAATACACTGACAGCGAGAAAGCTTGGAAAGAAGAACCCTTTAAATTCATGAGGAATGACTAGGTAATAGCTGACAACCATAGAGCACAGTAAGATTTGTGAAGCACTTTACATACATTACCTCATGTTGACTGGACAGGTAGACCTGAGTTATTTTATCTTAAAAGGTAGCAGGAAGCCTTGGGTAGCTGTCAGAACAGCTGCTGCCAGAGACTTTCTAGCTGCTATGGCCACACTCTTTAGAGTTCTAAGCATTAACTATTCTTTTCTTTCTTTTTTTTGCATGAACCATTCTGCTCCAATCTTGGATACTGCTGTGTCAATTTCCTAGATGCTCTCTGGTACCTTTACATTAAGGACTACGTCTCTTTGACCTTGCCCTGCAGGCTGGCTTTATGGTAACCAGCCTACCCATCGAGATGTCAAAGTGGATAGAGTGGAAGGAAGGTTGGAGTCAGGAAGACCTGAGTTCAAATCTGGTCCCAGACACTTCTTAGCTGTGTGACTTTAGGCAAGTCATTTAATGTCTTTGCCTCAGTTTCTTCAACTGTAAAGTGGGGATAATAATGACACCTACTTCTCAGGATTGTTGTGAGGATGAAAGGAGATAATATGCGTAAAGTGCTTAGCACAATGCATGCAGTAGGCACTATATAAATGCTTACTCCCTTCCCCCTTCTCCCCTCTCCGCATTGGAATCTTGCCCTTAGTTTTAATTAACACTAATAGCTCTGAAACTATGCAACTCTGGTATTAAGAACAACGTAAAAGTCCTCATTCTTAATAAATTATTATCTCTTTCTGCCCTTCTCCTTTATACCCAGTTCTACTTAGCAGCAGGGATTCAGGGAGCTTTTTCCCGAGTAATGCTGAGAGAAAATATTTCTGTGTTATTTGTAAGCAGGGCCTTTCCTGACTGTTGCCATAGCTGTCTCTGCCTTTGGGTTTTACTCTCTGACCTTATTCCAGTAAATCAACTCACCAATGAAAATATTTTTTATTAAATACTGACTATGTGCTAAGCATTGGGAGGAATGTAATGAAGGATAAAGCATAGTTTCTGCCTTCAAAGAACCTGGACTCTATACATATACCTATGAAGAACTGAAATTACTCCCTAAGTTAGTAAATACTATTATGGCATTTGAATGGGTGTTGTTTCTTGTTTTCCAGTTGTTTTTTAGTTGTGTCTGACTCTTTGTGACCCCATTTGGGATTTTCTTGGCAAAGTTACTGGAGTGGTTTGCCATTTTCTTCTCCAGCTCAGTTTTATAGACAAAGGTCCTGAGGCAAACATGGGTAAGTGACAAACAGGGTCACACAGTTAGTAAGAGTCGGAGGCCACATTTGGGCTCAGGAAGATGGGTCTTTGACTCTGGGTCCAGCATGATATCCACTGTGCCACTAGCTGCCCACATACGAGTGATGCATACAGTAACTACTATAGGGTTTCAGAAGAGTAGTTAGGAAAGGCTTCATGGAAAAATTAGGACTTGAGTTTAGCCTTGAGTTTACATATATATATATATGTAAGTATGGTAATGGGGGTGGTGGATTCTATTCTCCAGGGCCTTTTTGCTTCTTCTCTCTCTTCTTCCTCATGTCCTATCATCTTCTGTATGCACTGAAGGACGTAGAATAAGGATATTGGAATAGATATCCTATTTTGCCATTTAGAACCTGTTTGATCTTGGGTGAGTCACCTTATCTCTTTGAACCTCAGTTTCCTTACCTGTAAAATGCGATAATGATGCTTAGTTCCTCATGAGCTAATTCACCAGATTATAGATAAATACTTTGCCCCTTGGACCAGAAGCAATGGCTCATTACTGGGACTTTTGCCCTTGAGTCCCAAGGTCCTTTATGGTTGAGTATCTCACAATGTATCTTGTTATATCTGAATGTCTGTTCTAACCATGTGTCATTTTACCTCCATGTCATCTTCTCAACTTGTACCCCTTTTTCCTTCTTTCTCTTTTCAGTTCTCAAACAATAATCAAATCGACATTGCTACTTGAGAGGATCTCCACTCATCTTTCCTGTAACTATCCCAACCAAAATACCTTCCTAACATTCCTGGTCATTTTTACATATATGTATTGTTTCCTGCTATTAGAATATAACCTCCTTAACATCAGAGACTTCAAGGTTCCTGTTTTTATTTTAATTTAATATCTCCAGTGTTTAGCCCACTGCTTGGTACAAAGTAGGGTGGTTAGGTGGTGCAATAAATAGAGCTTTGGGACTAAAGCCAGAAGACCTGAGTTCAAATTTGACTTCAGATACTAGGTGTGTGATCCTGTGCAAGTCACTTAATTGTTTGCCTCAGCTTACTCATCTGTAAAATGAATTGGAGAAGGGAATAGCAAACCACTATAGTATCTTTGCCAAGGAAACCCCAAAAGGGGTCACAAAGGACAGAACAGTAAAAAACAATGGCACAAAGTAAGCACTTAATAAATGCTTCTTCATTCATCCATTCTACTATCAAGTGTTATGTAAATGCAGTTTTTTAATCTGCATATTATTACTAGCTTAAAACTGCAATAAGATATTTGGGATACCTTACATGTAAAGGTCAAATACTATCATGATGTTTGTCCTTCTTTCTTGTATGGGACTGAAGACATCAGGAGGGTGATGACTTGACTTGTAGTTGAATTCATCATGGTTTTATTCCTTATCATCTATATGACTCTCAGAAAGTCTCTAAAGCCTCTGTAGGCTTTAGACATCTCATCTGTAAAATGATCCCCAGATCCCATACTGGCCCAAGATTCTAAAGCTGAATGATCTTTTTCCTGTTTTGACTTACCTCCTTTGGAGTCTGAGAGCCTGGGTACAAATCCTGCCCCGGATAACCTTACTGCCCATGTAACAGGGGCAGTAGCCTAACTTCCCTGGGTCTCTTTTTCCTTTTTTGTAAAATGAGGGCTCTGACTCTGTGAGGTCACTCCCAGCTCTAACACTATGATAATATACTGTCAGTCAGTGTAAGGGGACCTTCTTGTTCCATTTGAAACCAATTCCTGCATCCAACAGAAGAAGGTGTTGAAAAGCGAGGGGATATGGTCAAACTAAAGATAAACTTCTGCTGCTTCCTCAGTTTTTCTGAACTGAGGAACTTTTCATGAGAAGTCAAGCTGGAAAAGAAATAGGTGGGTCAAGAACTCTGGCTGATGCTTCTGCCTGGTTGGTCCCTCTCCTAGCCCTCACTTCCACTTCTTAGCCCTCTCCCCTCAAGCTTTGGCACATTCTATTTGAAATTTAGGGTAATGATCTCCCCCCCCCTCCCAACTCCTTAGCCTTTGGGATGTGTGACTTGTCAAAGGAAATAGCATCCTTTTAGCAGTGTGTAGCTCTGGGAGTGTTCCCTGTACACTTGATAAAACAAACACTTCAGGTTCCCTACACCTCTGGTGTCACATAAATTACAATAATCCCAGCTGCAAAAGTGAACAATGGGGGCAGCTGAGGGAAGCTCAAGGCTGTGTCTATGAGAAAGGGAATGGTGTGGACCTTGGATTATTAGGTCTCCTATTCCATTGCATCCAGAGACTTTTTTTTTTTGATCACAAGATAGTGAATTAACAATAGGACTATAGGCTCAGCACGATATGATGAGTGTGAGGGCTTTTTCCTGCTCACCTGACAACAATTGTACCTCAGTTTCCTTAAGTGCAAATCATAATTTGCTCTGCCTACATCACAGAGGTGGTGAGAGGGTCAAATGAGAGAATATATATGGAAATACTCTGAGAGACATGAACCATTGTATAAAGGTATGGGAAGGTTATCCGCTATCTTGTTCTAATGTTTTTCTCTAAGAAGAATGCTAAATGTAGACAATAGAAAGATTTCTGTTCCAAGGTTTGGGGGAGTTCTGGAGGAGTTGTCTTGTGCTTGTCTTTAAATGACTTGGAGGATACATGTTAAAACTACAAAACATTAATAATATTTACCATTTACATAGCACCTACTATGTGTCAGGCATGTGCTAAGTGCTTTAATATTACCTCATTTGGTCCTCACAACAATCCCAGGAGGTAGGTGCTATTATTATCCTCATTTTACAGTTGGGGAAACTGAGGCAAACAGGTTAAGTGGCTTGCTCAAAGTCACATAGTGAGTATCTGAAGTGGATTTGAACTCAGGTCTTCCTGACTGTAGGCTTGGAGCTCATCCACTTTACCACCTAGCTGTTTATAAAATGTTATGAAGTATCATACAAATATAAGGCAACGATTTTATGAATCATAGAGTCTTAGAGTAGCAAGGAACTTTAGATGTCATCTAAATGAACATCTATCCAAAGTAGCAATCCGTGCCAGGTGGTCCTACTGTGTAAGCTTCTAGAGTCCAGGTCCCTCCCTAGTCACAGTTCCCTGAAGGCAAGATCCTTGAAGATAGGGACTGTCTTCCCTTTTGTTTTTGTATTTCCAGTACTTAGCGCAGGGCTTGGTGTTTAGTAATCACTTAATAAAAGTCTTTTCATTCATTCACTTATTTTTAAACTGTCAGGTTTTATTTATTTTTGTATATCACCAAGGATAGCCTGGAACATTATACCATTTCACTTAATAAATGTACATTTAAAGAGTGACGCTCTGTGATGTTTCTGTTCTACTTCCAGCTCCTCAAGATCTAGGTCTGTTTTATTTCCCCTTTGTCTCTCCAGCACTTTGCTCAGTGCCTGGCATATAACTGGCACTTCAATTCTTGTTGCTTGTTTGATTAATTCATTTGAACTCAGGTTGCATTATTTATTTTTAGCAGTTACCTCACGGTGTGGGCTCATATTGGGCTTGTGATCAAATTACTGTTAAAATTTATTTCTAGTTCATCAAGTGACCCCATGAATGCCCCAGCAAGCAATTGGAATGTGACAGGATATTCCTTTACCTATTTATATTCTGATGCCACCTTTGATATGTCAACCCGTTATCTACCTCCCATCTTAACCTCCCTCAGTTATGCCAGATAGGGTTACACAAACCAACTCAAAACTAGACTCTTTATCTTCAAATAGTTTTAATCCAGAAATCCCCTTTCCCACATCCATGTCACTTACTGACATTTTGCCCTTATAGATTTTGTACTTCATCTCTTTCCCTAAATTTTGTGATTAATAGTTTATTTGTAAATCTTTTCTTTTGATGGGATAAGGCAATCAGGATTAAGTGACTTACCCAGGATCACACAACTAGTTAGTGTCAAAAGTCTGAGGCTGGTTTGGAACTCAGATCCTCCTGACTCCAGGACCAGTTCTCCATCCACTGAGCCACCTAGCTGCCCCTTAGCTGTAAATCTTGTATGCTGAGAGACAGCATACTGGAAAGAATATCCTGGGCTTAAAGACATGGGTTCTGATTTTGCCTATGACTCCCACAAATTCTGTGACCATCAGCTAGTCATTTAGTCTCTTAGTCTCCTCCCTTATAGACTGGGCATAATAATGTCTCTAATGTCAACTTCAGAGGGTTATTTTGAGGCTCAAATGAGATAATGACTATGAATCAGTTTATGTACTTGGAAGTGCTATAGATAGTTCAGTTATCATTAGCACGTTGATAGTCTGACAACAAAGGCTCACATTTATACCTGCTTTATAGTTTGCAGAACTTTCGTTAATAACAACCTTGTGAGGTTACGTAAGTATTACAACCCTCATTTTACAAGATGAGGAGAATGAAGCTTCATAACTATGTCTCTCTCCTCCCTAATCCCATGTCTTAGAATGATTTTATATTTCAAACTATGAGCTCATCTCTCATACTCTCGTAGCATGTAGAACTTGTAGGCATTTAAGAGATCAACTAGTACAGCATTTTTCTTTCTTTCTTCCTTCCTTCCTCCCTTCCTTCCTTCCATTTTTTTTTTGTTGGAGCAATGAGGGTTAAGTGACTTGCCCAGGGTCACACAGCTACTAAGTGTCAAGTATCTAAAGCTGGATTTGAATTCATGTCCTCCTGACTCCAGGGTTCAGGCTCTATTTATTGTGCCATCTAGCTGCCCCAACCCTTTCTTTTTACAGATGGAATCCAGAGGAAGAAAAATGACTTCTCCAAGGCCATTCAACTACTAAGCTTTATTGTGTGTGGCTCTTGTATTTCTGTCAGTTTCCATTTTCTTTTCATTTTTCTATATGTGTTCCTCCTCAGCTGAATTCCTAAGTTTTCTTAATTGTGTGTGACCTTGTTAATTACCCTAATGGCCTTCTCCACTTTGAACTCATTAGTCTTATAAACTGTCTGTCTTTCAGGAAGAGGTCACCCTCTTATTCCCATACTTGTCCCAGTACTGGCAGCTGGAGAATGCATCCCCAAAGTTCCCTGAACAGAAGCAGAGGTTATCCACTTTTCATAGATGAGAATGAGGCTCAAAGAAGTTAACTGGCTTCAACTTTCTCATCTATAAAAGGAAAAGATTGTACTAAATAATATTGAAAATCACTGCTAGTGCTAAAAATCCTAGAAGATTATGACTTGCCCAAACATTGCACAGTCAGCGGCAAAGAGACTAGATGCCAGGTGTCCTAACTCCCATCCCTGTGTTGTTTCTGTGAGACAACATGTTCCTGGGGAATAAATGGACATACACATGTGTGTGTATGTATATGTATGTAAATATACATATATATTTATATATTTCCATGGAGGGTTAAAGATGTTCATGATTCTTTAGCCATATGGCTGTGCCTGGGAGAGCCAGGTCTAGGAGTAAGGAAAGGCAGAAGACATAGCTCGGTGGCTTGGGGATTTATTGTTTATCATTAAGGGAACAGGAGCAGTAGGGAGCCCATCAGAAAGTCACAAACCCACCTCCGACTGGGAAAGCCTTACATAGAGTAATGATGAAGAGAGGTAGGAGGTAAAGCTTGGTATCCACAGGGTGTGTGTGATGTAAACAGAAGTCAAGAGTCTAGCAAAGCAGATGAAACACTGAGTCCACAAAGGTGGATGGGATCAAGGGAAAGCAGAACCCAGAGGGCTGGGTTCTCCATCACAAAACAAAATGAAGACTGAGAAAAGCAGACAGGCAACTAGACACAAGCCACAGGCTGGCAGGGATCATTGATATGAAAGGTTTTTGACCAGCTGGGGCAACACAACCTTCTCTGGGTTTTATAGGACCTCGGTGGATCTGTGACCTGATATATCATATTACTTGACCGATGGGATAATGCAATGAATTGTGATAATCAGTCAGACTTACAGAGTAGCAAGAAGGCTGGTTTGGGAATCAGAGGACCTTGGTACAAGTCCTAGCTCCCCTACCTGTGTTTGAAGTTGTCTGACCTTTCTGAGATCAGTTTCCACATCAACAAAAAAGAGGCAATGAGATTAGATGATCATCAAGGTCCTTGTTAGCTTTAAATTCAATCATTTAATCCACCAATCAACCAATCAACTAATACTTATTAAGTTCCAATTATGTAGTGTTCTAAGCCCTGGGGATACAAGTAGAAAGGTCAGAACACTCTAATAGGGGACAATCAGAGACATCTAAAATACATACAACATAAGTATATAACCACGTACACACAAAACAGTCATACGAGTTATGACTATCACATATACAAGATAGGCTGAGAGGCAGAACACTAATTAACAAATACTTATTGAACACCTTCCGAACATCTGAAGCTTTGCTATGGGAGGACACAGAGAAACATCACATATAGGCCTTATTCTCAAAGAATTCACCAGTGCCTTTAATGTGAAAGGTATAATTTTTCAAATTATGACTTAAGTCTAAAGAAATTTTCATCCGGCCACCAGTCCAGATGTCTAATGTGCATGACAGAACCTATCTCTTTGCTATTTTCCTTGTCCAGAAGAACCTTTCTGAGGGTTCAGCTTTCAAAGAGTTATGTCTGGAAATCTTATACCTATCTAGAGTCATAGATTCTTGCTGAAAATTTGTGTTCCTGAAAAGTCAAGGACAATTCATAGATGACTTCAGAGATTTCTTGGTAAAATGACAGAAAACCAAGAGCCTTAAAAAAATAACATATGGAAACATATGAATGAAACATGAATATGGAATAGATAAAACTGGTAGAAGGTAATTAACCAATTCTTAAATTAACAAGTGGAGTAAGAAGTGAGAAGCAATGGGATATAATTTACTTGGACACAAACTAAGGTTATTCTTGGATACATGTTTTAGAGTTGCAGTTAAGAAAAGTGGTTCACATCTGTAGGACTTTCTGCATGTCTTATTGCTTGGGTGCCATTTTTGGAACATTGATTGCTGTGTTCAAGCTTTAATGAAATTAGTGACTGAACACCTGACACAGGGCAAACAAATATAGTAGACAGCGAATATTCATTTATTCATGCATTTGATAATTAGCAAACACCTGTTGTATTTACAGTTGTATGCCTCAGTTTCTTCATTTGTCCAGTGGACCTTAAATGAGTACTTGTCTTTACAACGTTTCCAAGGCTGTTACAAGACTTAAGGAAGACAACAAACGAGAACATAGGTTTGACAACACTTTAAATTACTTAATAGAGCCATAAACATATGAAGCGCTATTGTTATATCTTTTGGAAATCTCCAAATGGTCTTAACAGTCTTGATTGAAGTGCTCACCAGAAAAAGAAAACAAGACAGTACTCAACACTTTCCTAGGCACTATGGGGGGATAGCTTCAAATGTATCTGTAATATCATTGATATAGTTATTCTATCTAATGATGCTGATGGCAACATCTCTCTACCCGTCCATCTTGTGTTTCTCTTGCTCATTTCATAGTCTCTTGAGATCATAGATTTTGAGCTGGAAGGGAACTTAGAGGCTTTCTTATTTTATAGGTGAGGAAACTGAGCTCTGAAGTGGTTAAAAAATTTCTCACCATCACAGGATGGCACTTGAAGCCTATCACAATCTGGTCCCAGCACACCTTTCCAACCTTATTCCCTACTCTTCCACCACACAAACCATCTTATAGTAGTAAACTCAATGGCTTCTGAACATACCACACACATTTCACTTATGACTTTTTGTTACTAGTACTTCTTCCATCTGACATACCCTGCCTCATCCCGCTACCTCTCCAAATTCAACCTACCTTTTAAGATCTGGCTCAAGTGACACTCTTCAATAAAATGTTTTATCATTCCAAGTTACAATAATCTCTTCTTTCTTTAAACTTAGAGCACTTCTTAACTATAGCATTAATTTTGCATTTATCAGTAAACCTTTCATTATATTGAATAATCAAAGAATGGGCCATTCTAGATATGAAATTTTGGATAACTGAAGGTTTACAACCTAAGCATTTTTTGTTTTTCTTTTATTTATTTAAAAATTTGTTTTTAATTTTGTACAATCACTTCCACAAGTCTTAGGTTTTCTCCCCCTCCTCAAGATGACATGAAAGTTTTTATGGGTTCTACACATATATTCTTATTAAACAAATTTTCACACTAGTCATGTGGCATGGAAGGATTAAAATGAATGGGAAAAACCATGAGAAAAACCCAAACAAAATAAAACATAACATAACACAAGAGAAAATATTCTGCTTCATTCTCCTTTCCAATTTCATAGTTCTTTCTCTGGATTTGAATGGCATTTTGCCTTGAGTCCTTTGGGAATGTTTTAGGTCCTTGCATTGCTGTGAAGGACGAAGTCTACCAGAAAAATCTGCCGCACACTGGGGTTGTTACTGTGTACAGTGATATCCTGGTTCTGCTCTTTTCACTCAGCATCAATTCATGTAAGTCCTTCCAGGCCTCTCTGAAGTCTTCCTGATCATTTCTTATAGCACAATAGTATTCCATTACATTCATATACAACAACTTGTTTAGCCATTCCCCAATTAATGGGCATTCCTTTGATTTCCAGTTCTTGACCACCACAAAGAAAGTTGCTATAAATATTTTTGTACACAAAGTACCCTTTCCCATTTTTATCATTTCTTTGGGATACAGTCCTAGAAGCAATATTGCTAAGTTTTGACTCAAATGTATGCACATTTTTGAAGCCCTTTGGACATAGTTCCAAATTGCTTTCCAGAATAGTTGGATCAGCTCACAGCTCCACCAACAATGAATTAGTGTTCCAATTCTCCCACATCTTCTCCAACATTTCTCATATTCCTGTTTTGTCATGTTAGCCCATCTGATAGGTGTGATGTGGAACCTCAGAGTTGTTTTGATTTACATCTCTCTAATTAATAGAGATTTAGAACATTTTTTTCATATTACTATAAATAGCTCTAATTTCTTCCTCTGAAAACTTCCTGCTCATATCTTTTGACCATTTATCAATTAGGGAATCACTTGTATCCTTATATATTTAACTCAGTTCTCTATATATTTTAGAAATGAGTACTTTATCACAGACACTAGTTGCAAAAATTCTTTCCCAGTTTTCTGCTTCCCTCCTAATCTTGATTGCATTGGATTTTTTTTGTGCAAAACTTTTCAATTTAATGTAATCACAATTATCCTTTTTTTACTTCATAATGTTCTCTATCTCATTTGATCTTATATTTCTCCATTCTCCATAAATCTGACAAATACACTATTCCTTTCTCCCCTAATTTGTTTATAGTATCAATCTTTATGTCTAGATCATGTATCCATTTGGACCTTATTCTTTATTAATATTTATTAATATTAATTTTAATTAATTTAATTTGATTTAAATTTAATTAATTAATTAAATTAATATTAATCTTTATTAATATTCTTTATTAGTCAATGCTTGACACCATACATAAGAAGAAAGTTTTTTTTAAACAAAAATCTTTTTAGAGTGGCCCATGTAATCACTTGATTTTTAAAATAGTATACTTTTTTTTTTTTTAACATTTTCTTGGTAACTCAGGGTTATCCATCATCATCAATTATGGTATTATGTGGTAGATGGTATGAAATATAAAGGCAAATGACTTATTATTCTTTAACTAGATCCAGTGAAAACCTCTGTGAACCACCTTGATATGTATACTTTCTTCTTTCTGTTAGTTCACCATAAGAGTTTCATCCAGTGTGTTGGGTCTCTTCCTTACTTTACCTTGAAGTCAGAGGGTCATATTAAGATACATTTATCTTGGTTGTTATAGATCAGTAGGGCACACAGTGTCTGCATTACTTTTTTCTCACTCTCACCAAGCAGCCTGTTCCTTTTTTTTATTTATTTACACATTTTTTGCCAGTGATACCCTTTAGGTTGCCTTTCTTTTATAATTTCACATTGGTAGTATATTGCAGTCTGCTCACACCTTTCTTTTTTCTTTTGTTGATTTTCAGTTTCAATTTTTAAGGAATTATAGTATTCCATGACTCATAGCTTTACAACAAAGCTGAAAGAATATTAGTATTGAAATTTTGGGCCATTGTTTCAGGAAGGACCCTGGGGGAGTAATTAAAATAATCTTGCAATTTCCCAAAGGCAATTCTGTCTCTTCCTTCTAGTCAATTCTGATCCTAAATAATTTGTATTATCTGTCCAAGATATGTACATACAGCACAATTCAATGGAAAGAGTATTGAATTTGGTGTAGGAGGAACTACAGATCCTGACTTTGCTTAATTTTGTTCACATATAAAATGAAGACATTAAATTAGATAGTGTCTGAGGTTCCTTTTATCTTCAACTCTCTAATGCTATGTGGCAAAATCAGATTTGTGAACGTCTCTTCATTTCTAATGTTCTCAAAAAGAATTCTCTTGATGAACATGTGGATTAATCTAACTTTTTAGATATGGGAAAGCATGAATAGGGGTCAGAAATTATTTATATTTTTTAATTATTTTTTTGATTACAATAATCTATGAGTTTTTTAACCATTATTTTGCTAACTTCCTCTCCTTTTAATAGTTCAGTGCTATCATAATTTTATTGCCTCTAGCAATGGACCTCCTCTGTGTAAATTTGTTCTAGTGTGGTTACTTTTTTTACTTTTGTTTGCTTTAGTGACATTGCCCCCCCTTTAAAACATAAATGGGACCATTATGTTACAATCCAAATGTGGTAGCTTTATTGTAATTGATGGCAAAGAGAGTTTCTTGTAAAAAAAACTGCAGATCTTTTCCATCTTTTGTTTCTCATCCTAGTTTCTTTCTTAGACATCTTAAGGATGACTTTTCTTAGCTTGGTGTTTTTAGCAGACATTTTTAAAAATGTTTTTCTCCTTTACTACTTCTTGTTTTATGAGACTACACTATTCACAATCTGCTACCACCTTTCTTTGTAAAATTTTATAATTGAGTTATAAGTAGTATGCTCTTACATCCTATATCTCTCTGTTTGGCAGTTAAAGACTTAAACTGATACATTCAAAGAAGTAATTAGAAGTCCCTGTGTTTAAGAAGGGGCAGCTAGGTGGCACAGTGGAGAGAGTGCTAGACTGGAGTCACCAGGACCTGAGTTCAAATTGGGCCTCTGACATTTACTAGCTGTAAGTTTATCTGGGCAAGTCATTTAACCTCGATTTCCTCATCTGTAAGATGAACTGGAGAAGGAAATGGCAAAGAACTCCAGTATTTTTGCCAAGAAAAAACAAATGAGGTCATGAAGAGTCAGACATGACTAAATAGTAAAAATCTTCAAGGAACTTTTAGGACTTTTATTGAGATTAATGAGATTATTAATAACAACAAAATTGTTATAATATCCATTTTCTCAAAGACAGAACTGAAATCCAGAAAAATGAAATGACTTGCCCCAAATCACAAGGTTAGTTAGTGAAACAACTAGAACCTGGTTCTCTTGACTAGTGAGGAGATGAAATAAATGTACAGAAACAACTAGGCAACAAAAGCAAGTTTCAGAGAATAAAGTCATTTACCTTCTATAATTTGGAGATAGTCTACGCTTTAGAACCTGAAACTTACTTATTTGAATTGAGCTGACTCAGGGAGAACTTTATGGAACAGATGAGTTCTGAACCAGGTCTTGTCTATCTCTTTTACAAAGGTAAAATTGCAGGAATGAAAAGCTCTATTCACATGGGAATGTCAGATGCATTTTGCTTAGTTCATACAGCACCTATGAAATCTTAAAATATGTTTTTCTAAACTACCTATTCTCTAAAGAACTGCTAACCTGACCTGACTCAGGAAGCCTGCTCTCCAGCTCTTTGGTTGCCTAGCAACACCTTCCCTTTCCATCTCTGTCATATCACATATTGTGTTGGGAAGTCCTCAGTTGTGTTCATCTGGGCTACATTTGTGTGGAGTTGGGGATGGCTACAAATCCCCAGAAGGCTGGGAATTCGGAGACTTCTTTTGAGACTGTGGTCCCACCTCAACAACTATGCATCACTTTTTTAATGGACACTCCAAGCTTACTGATTTACTGTCTGGTCAGAAGTCTTTCTAAGGTTAAATTTAGGAAAATACACCCCTCTTCTGAGTCCACATTGATTGCTGACAAGCTGGCCTCTTTACCTTTAGTTTTTCTGTTTTTTCACTCTATGTTAAACATGGCTACTACGGTACTCTCTTTTGAATATGCTCTTAATTAAGAGGTAGGTAAGTGGTTTAGTGGATAGAATGCCAGGCCTGGAGTCAGGAAGACCTAAGCTCAAATCCATCCCCAGACATTTATTTGGGCAAATCACTTACCTCTGCTTGCTTCAGTTTCCTCAACTGTAAAATGGGAATTATAATAACACCTGCTTCTGAGGGTAGTTGTGAGGATCAGTACCTGTCTCTTAGTAAATGCTTAATAACTGTTAGCTACTACTATTATTATCACATCACTCCTCTGCTCAAAGAACTGTAATGGCTCCCAATTGTCCACAGCACAAAATCTAAAAATCTCTGCCTTTCAGATCGCTATCATCTGGACTCACTAGATCCATTTAATATTAATATTGTCACTAATCCTCTCCTGACTTTCAAGACCCTCAATCATCTGACCTCATCCTTCTTATGTAAACTTATCTCCGACTCTGCTCCAACATATAAGCTCAATTGCAGTTACTTTATCTGTGCGTTTTTGCTCACATTGTTCCCCTGTCTAATACGAGTTTTTTCCTCCTTACTCTGCCCCAATCTTATTCATCCTTCAGATCATATCTTTGGGAAGCCTTCCGTGACTATTTCAAGCCCTCATTGATCCTTTTCTTTCATAAACTTCTATAACAATATGGTTTATATTACACAGTTTAGTACATAACTATATAGTCTTACTTGTTTATCATCTTTTCTCTCTGTGAATTCCTTGAAGACAGGAACCTGTCAGCCAATCAGTCAACTAGCATTAATTAAGCACCTACTATTTGCCAGACACTGTGATAAGTACAAAGAAAGGCAGTAAATAGTTCCTGTTCTCAAGGAGTTCACAGAATGATGGTGGAGGCAACATGCAAAGAGCTTGGTACAAATAGAACCTATACAGAATAAATTGAAGGAAATCAATAGAGGGATGCCACTAAGATTAAGCAGTACTAGGAAAGGCTTCTTGTAGAAGGTAGAATTTAGCTGAGACTTGGGGGAAGCTGGGAAAGCCAGGATGCAAAGATGAGGAGTCAGAGAGTTCCAGGAATGGGGACAATCTTTAAATAAGAAGTTGGGAAATGGAGCATCCTGGGCAAGGACAGCATGTCATCCTTTTGTATCCTCTTTGGCATTGTCCATAAGCCTGAGTATATGAGTTCTCAGTAAACACTTGTTGGTGAATTGTTTATTTGTTCTAACATTCATCACAATAAATTATTCCATTAGCTATCCACAGAGAGTACAAGACAAGGCTAAAGGAATACTAGTTTTATTTATTTTATAAACTGTATACCTCAAAGTGAAGATGGTAGATTACTAAGATAGTTCCTGGCTCAGCCACAACATGTGGAACCCAGAAACCTACTCCAGTTTTGAGATACTCTGAGAATTAGCACATACGCATAAGCCCCCACTGATGTGTTTACATTTGTCAGCCACCAGAGCACACAGTTCAAAGCAATTTAGTCAAAACACATAACAAAGTGACAATAGACGATCCTCCCATGAACACGTAGGGTATACTTCTCCACAGGTTACCATAACACCAATGAGAATAGGTGTGATAGGACATACACATGAAAGGCATTTATGTAGGGAAACTAGGCCAGGAGACCTCTGACACTAGAGAGCTATAAGTGTTCTCTGGTGCGATCAAGGGACCTTAGAAGTCATCTAGTCCAACCCTCTTATTTTGCAAATGACAGAAGTTGAGGACCAAAGGGTTTAAATAACCCTTTCCATATTACAGAGGGAGCAAATAGCAGAACTAGATTTCAGCCAAATTTGATTCTAAAGCCAGCCTTCTTCCTACTGTTACCTTAGGATGTTGTGCTGCTGTCTTCTGGGTGTGGCATTTCTGTTGAGCATCTAGGAGATTCTATTTATCTGTGACCTGTAGTTTCTGTGTTGTTTCCTGCTACTGTCTTTTCTGGCATAGCACCTAGAATGCACCTCTTGCCCAGGGAGAGCTAACGCTCTTTCAATGTTTAGAAGAAGGTGATGCATACTCAGAAAGAGAGGCAGCCAACAATATTCAGCAGAATACCCCAGGCTAAGACTAAGTCCATTCTCTTGACCAACCATGATCCTTTGTCTAACTCTTAAATGACTCATAGCTAGAAATCCCTTTTAGCACTTATTATACCTTTGGTACAGCAGTATACTCAGGCCTCTGCTTTTAACAGAGTACAGAGGAGTAAGGCGAAGCCATGATGGTCAGATTGCTTTCAATATGCTTTCCCTGGCTTTATCTTGCCTTTCATTCTAGTACACATCACAGGGGCTGGAGTACTGGAGAAAACAGAAGTGGAATGGTGTACTTTTCCTTACTTTTCTCAACATCAAAATCTGAAGATTAAGATTAATCTTAAGCCTAGGTGACTCAGGGGACAGAATGCCGGGTCTAGAGTCAAGAAGATGTTTGAGTATGGCCTCAGACATTAGCTGGATGACCCTGGGCAAGTTACTTAATCCTATTTGCTTCAGTTTCTTCATCTGTAAAATGATCTGGAGAAGGAAATGGCAAAGCACTCCAGTATCTTTGCCAAAGAAACCCCAAATGTAGCCATGAAGAGTTAGATATACCTGAACAACAACAACATTGACATGACTTTTCCAGGAAGAAAGGAAGCATATATTAAGTCAAACAAATTCCTTTGTTGGCCATGTCCCAAAACATACATCTCATTCTGAGTATTTAGTCCATCACTTCCCTGTCAGGAGGTGGGTAGCATCCTTTATTATTGTGCCTCTGGAATCAAGGAGGTCATTGTGTTGATCAAGGCTCTTACCTCTTTCAAAATTGTTTTTTTTTGTACTATTATTGTTGTAATGTTAATTATTTTCCTGGCTTTGCTCATTCCATCCTATGTCAATTCTATATAAGTTTTCTCATGTTTCTCTCATCCTTTCTTAGAGGATAAATAGTACTCAGTTACGTTAATGTATCAGCCATTCACCAATTGATTGGCAGTCCCTTAGTTTTCAGTTTTTTGATAATACAAAAAGAGCTGTCATAAAATTGTTTTTGTACATATAGAGTATTTTCCTCTATTTTGAGGGTATGGACTTAATGGTCACTTGATCAAAGGCTAGGTGCAATTAATAACTTTTTGGGCATAATTTCAGATCACTTTCCAGAATGACTGGACTGATTCATAGCTCTACTAGCGCATCTTTGTCCCTGTATTTTCACAGTCATTCTGACATTTGTCATTTTCCTTTTATTAGTCAGCTTTGACATTTGATGGGTGTGAGGTGGAACCTCAGAATTATTTCCATTTGTGTTTCACTAATTATTAGTGATTTGGAACTTTTTTTGCATGACTAGAGCTAGCTTAGATTTTTTCCTTTGAGAATTGCCTATTCATATTCTTTGACTATCAACTGGGAAAACAGCTCTGTAGCTGTAATGAATACTAGCCTATAAAGCATTTGCTCCCTTCCAAAGCTTATCAGATAAAATTGCAGAATCTTGATTTTGATAGAGACTGTGCTAGTGATACTTCTGTTTGAATCCATTCTTGCTTTGGACTTCTATTCTGTAGCACATGAGAACCCTATTTCCCTTACTTCTGAGTGTTTTCTTCTGGCTGGAGTCTTAGATCCTAGTCAAGAGAACATAGGTCTAGGCCTTTGTCTCCAAAAGAGCAGTGTTCCTTTGCATAGATTTGCTTTTTAAAAATTTTATTATAGGTATGAATGGATCCATAGCACAGTTCTAAGATAATATTTGACCAGGGATTAGTGGATTTTGAAAAAACATTGACATTAGCTTAGTGTCTCAGAGGTTGTTGAGAGACCCCACTCATGTGAGCAACTAGGAAAGATATATCACTCTCACAGAATGAATCTTTTTTTTTTTTTACAATATTCCTGAGATTTTACAATACAAAAAATGTGGCTCTACATGTTTTGTGCATATACAACATTTCCCTCTGTCTTTGATGTCTTTGGAATGTAGGCTTAATGGTGGTGTCACTTGATGACCCCTTTTTAAACAGGACATGGACAAGTTGAAGTATGGCCATAGTAATGCCAACTGGATAATGAGAGGTCATTAAACCATGCCACACTAGGACTGGTAAAAGGAACCATGGCCATTTATCCTGGAGAAAAAGAGACGTAAGCATGATGATAGGTTTTCTCACTTAATTGAAGGGATGGTTTATGAAAGAGGGATTAGATTTGTTCTGTTTGCCTCTATAGGGCAGAACTAGAGCAGTGGGTAGAAGTTCATAGAGGCCAGTTTAGGAATCTAAGGAAAAACTGTCACATAATTATATATACATATATATGTATATATACTTATACATACATATTTTATATACATTGATACATATATTTTTATATATAATATACAAAATATTATATGTAATAATTATATCATATATAATAGTAATCCAAAAAGTACAAGAGTTTTCTCAAGAAGGAGAGACTTCCACATCACTGGTGATCTGTCGTCCTTTGTTTTCGAAGAAGACCATGCCATCAGGGAAATGATGACATGACTTGCACTTGACTGTTTTGAGTGAGCGAGGGCTGTGCAAGGTCACCAGCCTCACTTCTCCTCCAGAGCCATCTGAATCCAGTGACCAGATATTCATCAGGATGGCTGGCGATGGCCTAGGATGCAATGGGAGACCTTAGTCTTTTTAGGCTAGGCCTTTTCACCTACTCACTTAGAGGGAGGTAATGCCCTTTAAGTGAATAAGCCTCACAGCCCTCCCTCACTCAAAACAAAATCAAGTGCAAGTCATGTCATCATTTCTCTGATGGCATGGTCTTCTTCAAAAATGAAGGAGGAACACAAACCTGGTGATCTTTAAGTAAAGGCTGGATGACCACTTGTTAGGGTGTGATATAGAAGGATTATGGTTCAGATATTATTGGACTGCATGGCCTCTGAGGTTCCTTTCGACTTGGATTTTGTAAAGTGACCAGACAGGACTTGAACCCAAGCATTACTGACTCTTAGATTTTTTAAAAATCAACTACTCTACACTCTCTCTTGCCACACATGAATGTGAATTATTGTGGTTAATTGCCTATATTTAGTTTTGACAGCATTCATCAACACAATAAGTCAAGAAAGGCCATGGGGTCATAGATTTGGAGTTAGAAATGACATTAGGAATCATCTAATCCAATGCCCCTGTTTTACAGATTAAAGGCAGTATGGTTGGCAAGCAAGTGTAGTGATGAGGTTTAGGGTGGGATAAGCCCATTGTTAAATTGTCATTGTGAGTATTTACACCTTGGAAATTGGCAAATGCTATAAATCAGGACTTGGGTTATAGCTTTGTTGATTATAACTTAAAAGTGATGAAGAAAATGTCCCAGTGCAGATTAAACTTTAAAATGAGTCATTGTTCATTTTTTTTCACAGAACCTGTTGAGAAACATTTATCAACATATCCTTGGCTATGGTGTTGCAGAAAGAGCCCTGAATTTTGAATGGGAAGAAATGAAGGACTATAGTAGGGTAGAGATATATACATATTGATGAATCAACAAATATTTATGAAGTGTTATTCTTTTCCTAGTCTTGGACCAGATGATAGTTGGGTATCTCTTTTTAGACATCTTAATTATTTTAGTGTAAACAAAATTTTGAAATTTCAGAAAAGGGAACAGTTTTAGAATGACAGATTATAGTGGGTCATTTTCACTACTGCTTTAAAAATGACAATCAAACACAAAAATACAGATATGAGAATGTCAGATGACATACTACTCAACTGAAGTTACACCCAGGTATACACTGGCATTCACAAACTCCGGGTCAACTTCTGAAGTCCTGTCTTAGTATTCAGATGAACAAGTTCATCATCAAACATCCCTAGATCTGTGCTAATTGGCTTCCATGATTCACCTTAAAGTTAAGCAGATCTTTCACTTACTTACCTTGGAGTTAAATGTTTCAAATTCAAAAGTTTTTGTACCATTCTACAAAAAGAAAAATTATAAAAACATATACATGCATTACCTTTCAGGCTTGGTAATCAATGCTTCCAGCAATTTTAAAGATGTCAATACACAGATACACTTCAGCCATTTAGCTTAGAAAGAAGACAACGCAGTTAATTGAACAGACTCTCTCAGAGTCACATTAAACAGCAAATGGAAGTGATTCAATTTTCACTCTATTGTACATGAACTAAAATATAAGTTCCCTAAGACATGTGGGAGTGGGTCATGCTCACCTTTAGAGCAGAAGCTTTCTAGTACATAAATGTACAATCTGCTTTGAGCCATTATGCAGTGGAAAACAAAAAGTCTTCAGAAAGGCAAAATGGTCGTTAATAATTTCAACAGACTCAGTTTCACCTTCCTTGATCACAAATGGTAGTGCCAACCTAATGATATCCTCATTCATAGATTTAGCCAGAAGTCCATTGTCATGAAGATATAGACACACTTTCCAAGGATAATTATCTTTAATTTCTCTAATAGTGATAGCATTTAATGATCTTCTTCCTCTTGAGGCACTTATAATGTCAAAAGGCAACTTCATTAGTCTATTTCTTGACATGTTACTCATTATAACTGCATTTTTAGCAAGACCTTCCTTCTCCAAAACCTCCAGGGCTCCCATTGCCACCAAGCAGGTCAATAGATTTTGCAATAAGTTGACTCATGCTCCTTTGGTTTAACGGTGAGATTTATTTCATCATAATATAACATGGCTAATATAGGGTATAAGCCACCAGAAAGGGCCTTTCCAAGGATATTGATGTTATACCTGATATTTTTCATGATCGATAGGCAGCTACATCCCAGTTCTGGCTAATTCCATCTGTATTTTATCAGCAATAAATAGAATCTGGAACTCAGTGGAGGGATCTCTCACTCTGGGAAGGTAGCCTGGATCAGGGAAAATGACTCCGGCTCCCCTCCTCCCTGCCCTGAATGGGCTCCACTATTGAAGGTCACCATGTTTGGATTCTGGAGGGTATATATAGCAGAAAGTTCTATTGGAATGCAAACTCATTAGAATGCAACTTATGTATTTTTGTTTGCAGTGCCTA
Organism: Notamacropus eugenii; assembly: GCF_028372415.1. Taxonomy (NCBI): domain Eukaryota; kingdom Metazoa; phylum Chordata; class Mammalia; order Diprotodontia; family Macropodidae; genus Notamacropus; species Notamacropus eugenii. The sequence goes on from NC_092876.1 coordinate 312,506,282, forward strand.
ACACAATAGCTGGTACAATGGTTGGTGATTAATAAATCTTTGTTGATTGCTGATTGATAAGATATGGTTCCTGATCTTGAGCAGTTACAATGTGGTTGGGAGTCAATATATGACTTTTCCATTTCCCAAATGGAAAAGAGTATAAATAGAAAATATATGTCCATGGTTGGTAACTTTTCCTTACTATTTTTCTCTTCTGAGTAGAAGAGAGGAAACCTGGAGTAGTGGATAGACAGCTGAACTTAGAGCCTCTGAGAAACCTTCATCATTCATCATTAACTCATGTTAGCTAATTCAACCAATGAGAAACTGCCCCAAGCTGATTTTCTAATCCTGGGGACATATAGATCTATGTGATATATTGGATAAGAACTGTGCTTTTCTTGGCAAAACAAATGGAAAACCATGAGCCAGGCCAATGAGTGAAGCCTCTGATACTGGCTAGGATTCACAAATAAGCAACTGCACTGATGGACCTAGTTGGATCTTGAAGTTCTATGAGAATGTCACTCAGATTGAAGTGGTCCAAGACTCAGAGTACTCTACAATGGAATGAAGAGAACTCAGAGGCTGGCACTGTATAGACAAAAGGCAGCAAGGAGAAAGGAATTCTTGTTGGTTTTTAATGTTGTCTGTTGCCAGGTGGGCAGAGCACAGGCTCTGCTTAGGAGCCCATGGGCATGGTGTATCTCTTGGCACAAAATCATCATTACTGAGTAGCTGGAGAGTTGACATCGATGAGCAGCACTGCATAGCAGTAACAATAAAAATGGACATTTATATTTGGCATTACATTTTCAAAGTTTTTTTAATCTATGTAATCTCAATTGATCATATAATAATCCTATTAGGTAAGTGCTACAACTATTATTTTCTCTGTTTGACAAAGGAAGAAACTTAGAGAGTCTTAAAGAGTAAAGTGACTTGCCCAGGGCTGTCTTACAATTAACAAGTGTCTGAGGCAGGATGTGAAGACAAGTCTTCCTGACTGCAAGTCCGCTAGTGGAAAGAACATTGGATTTGGAACTAGAAGACCTGGGTTTTAATTTTAGTTCTGATACTTACTACTTGTAGGTCCTGTGGCTTAGTCTCATAGGATCATGGATTCAGAGCTGGAAGAGCCACCAGAGAGCATCTAATTCAACATCCTCATTTCAGATTGAGACCCATGGAGATAAAGTGCTTTGATCAAAGTCACATAGAGGTAAGGTTTTAGCCTAGGTTCTGCAACTCTAAAACCAGTGCTCTTTCCCTTGTACCATACTACAAATCATTTCACCTCTCTGGGTCTTGGTTTCTTAATCTGTAAAAAGAAGAGGTTGGCATAGATGATCACTAAGATCCTTTCTGGCATTATTGATCCCATAGTGTGCTATGGCATACGTAGTAGGCAGTCGGTAAATACTCTTCATATCTTAGGGAATCAGTGCCTCCTACAAAGAAGTAAGCATTGATGTCCAAGCTGTCTCTTTGAAATAGTGGCTTAAGTGATGGCCGTGATACATTCTTAACAGCTGTTCTATGATACAAAAAGAGAATACAATGATGGTAAAAGTACTAGCTACGGGCATCTCAGTGATTCATGTTCCAGTGAACATTCCCAAACCCCAGGTCGAAGAGGAGCTGGCTGCTTATTTGTGATCATGATAACTAAGCTGGCAATCTATAGACATCATTTCTGTACAATATATCTGAGGCAAGTGATAAGGGCAGGAGAGAAATTGTTGATAAAGGGACATCAATCAGAGAAAAGCCTTTGGGGAGCGTGCACGCACGCGCGCGCGCACACACACACACACACACACACACACACACACACACACACACACACACACACACTTGGAACTAAAGGTCTTTAAATTCTACTCACTTCTCTAGTGATTGCCTTAAACCCAGGATCAAGACTTTCTGGTCACAAAAATGACCTGGCCAGCACTAGTATTTCCTGTGCGTGGGAATGCATTTATGAAGACTAAAGAGAATCAACCTACTGCCTGCCTATGTTTCCTAGAATATTCCTGGAACAGCTTTTCCAGTGATGCTCTGGGAATTGGGGGTGACCCCAGTCTTAGGCTCTGAGAGAGTGGCTGCATTGATGACTGTGTAGTCTGCAGAGGGTATTCAGCTACCTGGCACAACTTTCTCTAATTTAAGAGTCAGAGTGGCAATGTAGCTGCTAGGTAGGTGTAGTAGTGAGGTGTGGGGCAACAGAGAAAGTTCTGAATTTGGAAGCAGAGGCCTGGTGCTCATTTCCTCTGATATTACCTACGTGACCTGGAGAAGCCATTTCCCTTCTCTAGGTCTCAGTTTCCTTGTCTGTAAAATGAGGGTGTTAGATTGGGGATCTGAATGGCTTTACTTTTCTTTGTATCCCCAGCATTTAGGACAGTTTCCGGTACATGCTGTTGTTGTTTAGTCATTTCAGCGTGTCTGGCTCTTTGTGACCCCATTTTTTTTCTAGCAAAGATGGTTTGCCTTTTCATTCTCCAGCTCATTTTACAGATGAGGAACTGAGGCAAACAGAGTTATGTGACTTGCCCAGGGTCATATAGTGTCTAAGGCCATATTTGAATTCACAAAGATGAATCTTTCTGACTCCAGGTCCAGCGCTCTATCCTTGGCACCACCTAGTTGTCCCCTCCAGATATGTACAGCTTAATAAATGTTTGTGGACTGACTGACTGACTCTGAACTTCTAATTCCTCTGATTCTAAGATCTATAGCATGGCTTCCATGAAAAATGGTAACCTTGGAGTCAGAAAATATGAGTCTGATTATCAAGTCTGACACATTCTAATCATGTCATCTTTGTAACATATCTAAATCTTAGCTTCCCTAGATGAAAATGGAGAGATCTACGTTGTAGAATTATAAGGAAAGTGATATATAGCTTACAAGGTACTTTGCATGATTTTATTTGATTCTGAGAGTGTCATTTATTTATTTTTTTAAGACTATTTTTAAAGTTTAACGTCCAAATTTTACCTTCTGCTAGCCCCCCCAGTTGAGAATGGAAGGACTATGATAGATATTATATATGTGATGCAAAGCATATATATATATACATATGCACACACACACACACACAAAGTGATGCAAAGTATATTTCCATATTAGCCATGTTGCAAAAGGAAAAGAAAAGTATAGTGAAAAACAATAAGTTTCAATTTGCATTCAGAGTTCATCAGTTCTCTCTCCGGAGGTGGACAGCATTTTTTCTTTATGAGTCCTTTGGAATTCTCTTGGATCATTGTATTGATCCAAGTATCTAAGTCTTTCATAGTTGATCATCATTCCAGTGTTGCTGTTGGTGTGTACAGTGTCCTCCTAGTTCTGCTCTCTTTATATCAGTTCATATAAATCTTCCCAGATTTTTCTGAAATGAATCTTCTCATTTCTTATAGCACAATAATATTCCATTACAATCATATACCACAACTTGTTTAGTCATTCCCTAATTGATGGGCATCACCTCAATTTCCAATTCTTAGCCACCACTGCTATAAATATTTTTGTATACCTAGATCTTTTTCATTTTTCTTTATTCTCTTTGAGATAGAGATCTAGTAGTGGCATTACTAGATCAAAGGATATGCATAGATTTATAGTCCTTTGGTCATAGTTCCATATTATTCTCCAGAATGGTTAGATAAGTTCACAACTCCACCAACCTATTTTTCCACATCCCTTTTTAACATTTGTCATTTTCTTTTTCTGTCATGTTAGTCAAGCTGATAAATATCATTATTTACTTTAAAAAAAAAACAACTTAAACTACAATAACCTTGAACTAAAGGGATAAAACAAATTATGACTGTGATCTGTAGATCTTTTCTTCTTCTGTTCTTACTTGTTCAGTGCTGTTCCTTGCTGTAGTACTGATTCATTTTCCAGTTTCTCTGCCACTCCTGGCCATGGTGCTGATACCAGTCATATTCTACAGCCATATCTTGTAAAGAGGCAGGCTTACTGGTGAAGAAACTTCGCCTTGGTTTAGCAATGGATGAGATACTAAAGTATCACAGTGAGGCTGCACAACAGAGATGGATTTCAGAAACTCCATTAAATATGATTTAGGAAAAGAGCAATAATAATTTTCCATTACTTTCAGTGCTGTTGTATCATGGTTCAATTGGTTCTTCTTTGTGGAATTTACAGTGCAGTGTGTAGGATGGCAGGGAAGTTAATGGCAGGTAAAGCTCAGAGAGGCTTGCAATAACTTCTTTGGTGGTCAGGTTTTTCTCTTTCCTTCTCCCTTGATGTTACTATGGTGTGGTCCTGGTAGCTGTGGCTTGTCATAGGGTCATAGATTTAGAGCTGGAAGGTATCATAAAGGTCATTTATTCCAACTCCCCACAAAGGCAGCATGTCATAGTAGATAGAGTGCTAGAATTGGAATCAGAAAGCTGGGTTCAAATGCTACTTCAGATACTTAATAAAGTGTGACCTTAGGCAAATCAAAGATTTTTGCAAAAAAAAGATTTTTGCAAAAATAAAAAAGACCTTAGCCTTTCTGGGTCTTGGTTTCCTTACTAATAAAATAAAGGGGTTAGGTTATATAGCCTCTGGGTCCCTTCAAGCACTATGATCCTTAATTTTATAGATAGTGTCTGGCTTGGGTAAGAGATAACTTGGGGACATTATAACTGTCTTCAAATATTTGAAGGATTGTCATGTAAAAGAAGGATTGGATTTATTCTCATTTAACACAAATGGTGAGAACTAAGTGGAAGTTAACAGAGATACAGACATTTACTCAAAATGAAGAAAAACTTCCTAGCAATTGAGATAGCCAAAAATGGAATGACTCACATTGGAAAATACTGAATTGTGTTATTAGAATTCTTCAGAGACTATACGACTTCTTGCTAGGGTTGTTGTAGAGATGATTTAGGAAGAGACTAAAAGGCTCTGAGGTACATTCTAGTTCTAAGATTCTATGATCAAGACTGCCCCACTTCCCCTCCTTCCTTCTCATTTCTGAGGGAAAAAAATCACAATGGTTTTGCTGCAGTTTTATTTCCTCTTGCTTAGTACATGAAACGCCAAGTCCTTTGTCCTGGTTTTATTCCCTTGTGTCCACACACTGAGTCTCTTGCAATCTGTCCACAGTACTCCCATACCACAGCTGTTCTTCTGAGCTCACACCTGTCATTTGTTCTTATGGATTATATTTTTTTCTTTTTTGCATCAGGAGAGAAAAACAGAACCCCCTTGCCAATGTTCTTTGCTAATTTGACTTGTGTACTCTTCAGGTAAAGAGAGAAATCTCCCTTGGGACCCTATGTCATCCCTGATGTTGTGTTTTGCATGCAGTTAGTCTGGGAACAGACTGGTGATGCTGGCCACCAATGTCCCCTTGTTAATATTCCCTTTCATAACAGAGGCTGCTGCACCAGATTGTCTTTGGGCATGATATATCAAGCACCACTCCACTGAGAGTTGTAGAGAAGGAACAAACAGCTTGAGCCTTCTAAGGTGTGGGGTCTTCAAAGTCTACACCATGCAGTGGCACATGACAACACTTACTTCAGCTGATAAATAGGAGCTCAAAATGTTTTAGTGATCTTCCAATTTTGACCCACTTCTTCAAAAAAGCCTACATGATTTTGTCGACCGGAAATTTTCTATAGCCTTTAGGGAGAAAATTAATTTAAGCTAAGAATCACAAAATGCTAGGGTCCTTAGAATTCCAGGAATCACAGAAAGGGTCATTGGAAATTACCATGGGAAATCCCTTCATTGTACAAATGTAGAATGTTTTGCTCAGTGAGAATAAGATTCAATTCAACATACATGGAGATAATATGTTCTCAAATTCCTTAACACATGTTAATTTTGTGTTGCCAACAAGACTTTAAATTCTTCAAAGGGAGGGATTATATGTATATGATGTGTATTCTTCTGCTTTGAAGGAAGTTATGAAATAGTTGGGGAAGGAAGACATATACACATACAAATTAGACAACCATACATGAAAGTGTTTGGTTAAGTTGCAACATGCATAGCATAGACAGTTAGATCAAAGCAGGGAAATTACTGATGTCCAGTGTAGTGAGAGGAATCTTGTGGAAGAAATGGGTTTCAGCTAGGCATTGAAGGGTGAGTAGAATTTGGATAGATGGATAGACTGAAACAAGTCACGGAAATAGCATCAAGAGCTGGGATCAGGAAAATAGCATGGTTAGACACAAAAGTAGGCTGGATCTTCAACAAGGCTTGGAAACCAAGGTACGGCATAGAGCTGAGGTGCTGGTCTGGAGCAAGACAAGATAAATGGACAGATCATTGTTTTTCAAGTCTTACCCATGTATTCACTTCTCTTTAGTGTTTGGACAGCTTACTTTTTAAAGTCATGCTCACTATTCTATGTTTTGCCCTTTGAGACCAAGCAGAATGTATAGTCCTTCTTCCACATACTTGAAGACAACTACTATATCTCCTCCTTGCGCAGCCTCCTCCAGGTTGAGAATAATGGGCTAATGACATCCTTAATCCTGACTATGAGGCCTATTTTAACGATGCCTAGGTTTGCGTTATCTTTCTTGGATACTATATCATGTCACTGATGCATATTGAGCTTCCAAGGTCAAGTTTTTTCCCAGATAACTTGCTGTCTCTATATTCCTTCCTCATCTTATAATTATAAAATTCATTTCTAAACCCATGTAACACTTTACAGTTATCCCTATTAAATTTAATCTTATCAGATTTGCCCCAATATTCTAGCAACATTCTGTCAAGATGTTTTTGAAACTCATTTCTGTAATTCCAGTGTGTTAACTGTCCCTCCCAATGGGACAGGCACATCACCTAAGCTAGTGATCAAAGTATCAAATGGTCCAAGACCATACTTAGGCTCCTGGGGCACTCCCTGGGAGAGCTCCTTTCAAGTTGGGACCAAACCATGAATGATTACTCTGTGGAAGCAGCTATTGAACCACCTCCCAATATACTTAATCCAATCCAATCTTATTTTCCATAAGCATAATCGTATGGGAGATTTTATCAAATGGTTTGCATTCCCCTCAATAACCAACCTAGTATCCCTATTATTTTTTATTGCCTTAAAGACATTATTTCTCTTGAAACAGTCTGAGCTTCTTTGCTCTCAAACAATTCCTAGTTCTTTTTTTTTTTTTTTTGAAAGTCTCCTATCCAGCTTCTGACTAGGCCAAATTGTGGATTGAATGAGATTTGTCTTGAGTACTCTTTTCTGTTTTATCACCTCTTATTCATTTTGACTCCTACTTTCCTTTTCTGGCACTTCAAAGCTGGGCCCCATCTTCTCCCTGCCTCAGAGGAAGAAGCATCCTCTCCCTTATGTTGGTAGCTTGGCACAGTCATTTCTGTCTCTTGTTAGCTATAGCTTGGATCATTGACATCGTCTTTAGATACTCAAGAGAAAAAACTTGTCAGACTCCTGCTGGATCTGAATGGGAAGAGGCCCAGTGTCTTCACTGAATCCAGGACTTGGAAACAATAACAACAACCACACATTTCTGATGCTCCTTCCCTCTGCTCTCCTCTCAGTTGACTGGATAGTGCTGAAGATTTGTCAGAGCCTTCCCGTAATCCTCCTTTCTTTTCTTTTTTTCTGCTGGGGATCTCTTGACTGAATGTTATACTCAGTAATTACTGATCACAAAGATCTGAACGTAAAGATCTTGTTTGTTGATGTTTCCTCCCTCTTTGGAGATAAGTTCACTCTAATATCAAGCTGAATTTTTCCTTGCAGGAATGTTTGTTATTTGTAGTTTTGCTGCTATGGAACTCACTGCCCTCTGTAGCTTTTTTTATAAAACCTAAACTCGTGATTTTATGGAATTGAGTACTAACAATAGGCTGGATAATGCCTATGCATGTGATTTAAAATATATTTGATTGATGCTGTAGATTTTTGCATCATAGTCGTTTCTTGATATATTATCTCACTCCATTTAGAGGAAAACGGTTAATAAACAATGATACAATGACTGTGTCTGATGTTATATGTAATACTCTGCTCACAATGTCTCCCACTTCTTTGCTGAGAGGAGGGAGGCATTATATGTTCACTTCTGATCTTCTTTTAAAAAAAAAATCATTTATTTTTTTTCCAGAACTTAACAAACACCAAATAAAATTAAAATATCCTCACACATAATAGAGCAGGAAATGATTGTACCTGAAATTGTGACTATCTGTTATGTGGTACTTGCTTTGGTTTTTAATATTTTATTGGAAATCTATTTATTGTTATGTTTTGCTTTTACATTGCAAACCTTTATAGAGCACTCCCACTTTGTGCACAAGTCTTATGAAGCTCCCCCTGGAGACAATGGTTTCTGCCTAATTTCTTGATCCCAAGAAATTAAAGTTCTCCCTTCCACATTGCAGGGGTTAGGGGTGCAGTGCTTCTGAAATATGGAAAATCTGCATAAAAATTTTTGGCCCTCCTTGTATAGCAGAGAAGAAGTCTGAATTATTATGGTATTAAAAGATAAAATATGTTGATATTCTATAATACTACACATATAGTTTATGCATTTCTGAGTTTGTAAACTTTTTCTGTGTCATCTGCTGGCCTTCGAGTGTCATCTGCAGCTCCTGCCCAACTCCTCCAAACTACCTATTTAATATCTTATGCTGACCTGCAATATATTGAAACTGTGATGGGGAAAGTTGCAATATGTAAGGGATAACTGTACTTTAATGGTGGGAATTTAAGACCACATAGAAGAGGAGGGCAGTGTGTTAGTAGTCTTCTGGTAGAGACATTTTAAAAGGAAGTGGCCTTTTACTACTCTTCAAATCCTGTTTTATGAGATATTGCTACTCTTACCTGGAATTAGGTAAGGCCTGATAAAAGATTAGATGGAGCCATACTTAATTTAGGACTGGCAGATCCTATGGGAAAGGGAAAGGTATACCTACCTCAACGAAGGAGAAAAAAGATAAAAACCAGTCGAAAGGACCCAGATCTTATTTTTAGTCCAAATGAGAATGGCCAGACCAATGACCCCCAAATATGCTGTGTTTGAGGAACACACGGAGAAGGATAGGATGTAGAGGAGGCTTTTAGCAGCATTAACACTCCCTTTAGTAGTATTAGCAGAACAGCAGATGGTAGACTACCAGCTGAAGAGGAGGAAATCAAATAGCCTTCATAGCTCACTTAAGACTGTATCTGGGGGTAGTTTTATTATTTATAGGGTTGTGTAAACAAGCTCTATTATACCATAGTGTGTCGTTATGTAATCTCCTTCTCCTTCAGAGCACAGTGTTGGTAGACTCCATATGGTCATTGCAAGAAGATTTGTTTTACTACAGGTATACATTTATTTCGGAAATAACTTGCTTTTGGCAGCTCAACCCTAAAATTAATTTGAGGAACCAAAACTTTACAACCGAAGCAAAGATTCCATTTAGGGGGTGGAATTAATGATGACTATTTGTATAGTAAGTATAAGAGGCAACATGGCATAGTGGATAGAGAGCTGGCCTTGAAACCTAGAAGACTTGGGTTCCACTCTTGATTCTGATACATTCTGGCTATGTAGGCAAGCCCCTTAACTTCTCAGTGTTGTAGGCTGCTTTCTAAAACTATAAGACCTGTATTAGTAAAGAAGTTCCTTTCTGAAAACTTCCCTACACCAATGAGATCATGGACCAGGTCCCCATCCCTACTCCGTTAATATCTGAGAATCTTTCAATTATTTCCCATGTTCCCCATGACGTATCTCCTCCCATTACAGAAATCTGTTACTGACAACCTGAACCTATAGTACAGAAGCATCAGGGATGAGTGATTATTTGGATTACAAATGAATTCTTTGTTTATAAAAAATGACTCCTTTGAATAGTAGTATTCCTGAGTATTTAATTAATTTAAGCACTTATTTACAGATTATTTATAACTTTATATGAAAGGTGTAGGAGTAGGTTAAGGGTGAATTGAAAATCAATTCAACAAGTATTTATTGAGTGCCAGGAACTGTGCCAGGCTATTGGGATACAAAGACATAAAAAAACCCCAAACATATTTCTTACCTTTATGGACCTTATCTTCTATGGGGGTGGGTGGGTATAAATTTTATGTATTTTATTTTTTCTGTTATATTTATCCAGACTTCACTTTATCCCTGTTAGGAACTCCTGGGGAAGAAATTTACTCCACTAATGAAGAGTAGGAACTGCTCTCTGTTTTATGATCTTAGAGAGTTGCCTGGGGACACTTAGAAGGTCTAAATGAATTGCTCAGGGTCATAGAGAACTACATAGATGGATACAGAGTAGTGTAATAGAGAATTAAAAAAAAGCAGAAAACACAAAAAAGTAGGGAAATCACAAATTAATGGAAGATATGGATTCAAAGAGGTAGAACATTCTCAGCTTAGGGGACAGAGAGCCTGTACCAAGCCATTGAGGGGGAGATAGAAGGTTATGAATGGGGAATCGTTAAAATACGAGGCATATAGAATTTCAAAGAATCACAGAAACAAATATTAAAGCAGGTAGGACTTTTTGAGTCTGGTAATAGATATGTATCTGTTGTCCACAGAGCTAAGTTTTGAAAAGCTCATTCCCAGAATGACTGCCTCCATCCCCTACGCCACTTTTGAGAAAAGTAGCAATGAAAGCCCTAATGAATTTTCTGCCTATTGGCCTAATCTGTTGAGGAACTACATCTAGGGTCACTTAATCGCTACTTACAGATTTACACAGTCCTGAGACCAATATAGCCTTGAGACAGGCATAATATAAATGACATATTAACCACTAGTTTGGCAGGTTAGCATCAAATCAGGCTAACATCTGGCTCTCCTCTGATCTTGCACTTTAGTTCTACTAACTTTGTTCTTGCTTTTTATCCTGGATTATTTATCAGGCACACTGAGCATGTGCCTAGAGACTCTCCAACACCAGTGTGAATTAAATAGTAGTTTGGATCACTCCCCTTTGCAGACAGAAAACGTTTCCTGTTATGGTTTAGTAATTTAGAGTTATGAGATCTGATTCTTTGGGCAAGTTGTTTAACCTCTCTCTGCCTCAGTTTCCTCAACTGAAAAATGGAAATGATAATATTTTACTCCCTACCCCGTAGGGAGAAAAATACCTTGTTAACGTTAAAGTGCTTTGTAAATGTGAGATATTATCATTTTTAAATCATTATTGTTTGATTTTTTAAAATGATAACCAGATAGAAATGGTCTGAGGACAAGTTTCTAGCCTGTTGTTATTTTAATTTTATTGGTATGCTCTTCTATAGGCTATTGCAAGGTGGATAAAAAGAAATGCTTCTAGTATTTGAATTGAAATATTAGGACATGAGCTTATATTCTGCAGTCTTGCTGAAAGTATCCTTAGTACAACTCCAATAACAGATGGGATAACAGGGATGATAGGTACCTCATCCTATTCCCCTAGAATTTTGATTTCATTCAGGTCTCTATACTTTAGTTTTTTTTTTATTATTTTTAAAATCCTGAACTTAAGAAATGACAAAGAAAAGGGACAGTTCTCTGTCTCTATAATATTAGATGAAGAGGATTTTACATGAGTCTATGGACCTCTATTCTGTATAGCTTGCTATTGTTTTAAATATGTAATAAATTTAATATGTAACTTCCAAAATTACTACTCATCCTTGGTTTTCCTATGTAGGTTTTGTTTATTTTCATCTGTGCATTTTTTAAAAAAATGCTTTAATGACCCTATTTTCTATTTTTCCCCTCCTAACATATTCCTATCTTTCTTCTTCCTCCCTTTAATGGGAAAAAAGAAAAAAAAAACCAAAACCCTTGTAACAAATATGCACAGTTAAGCAAAACAAATTCCTGTAATGGCCATTTCTGGAAATGGATGTCTTATTCTGCATCTTGGATCCATCACCTCTCTGATCAGTAGCCGTGTATCATGGTTCACCGTCAGTCCTCTGGAATTGAGGTTGATCTTTGCATTGATCAGAGTTCCAAAGATTTTCCAAGCAGTGCTTCCTTATAATGTTATTTTATACATTATTCTCTTGGTTCTGCCCACTTCATTCTGCTGATTTGTACAAGTCTTCCCAGTTTTCTCTAAAGCTGTCCATTTTGTCATTCAGAGCACTATAAACTTTGAGAACTGAGTTTTGAGAATGGCAAAAGCTATTAAAATTGTTCCATGTAAGTTTTTACAATTCATTATTGTATCTAGGAATTGTGAGCAACACTTCATTCTGATAATGGTCCTATTCCAGGATAGTTTATTGCTTGTGTTTTTCAGTAAATTTTGAGTTCTGCAATTCTAGCATAGGGATTTGTCATGTCACTCCATGAAAAATAGCCTCTGAATATATTTTATCCACCAGATCATATCTTGCTCATATTCAGAAGAAGGTATTAAACTTTTATAGTCTATACGGATGTGCTGTACAGTCTCCACTATTACCTTGCATAATCTGCACTGACTTGTGAGTCTAAGCTGCTAAGGATTACCCTTCAATAGTTTCTGGAGGTAATGACTTGGTCCTGAGTTGTCATCATAAGCCTTATCCATCCCTCATTTTCATAAAGCCAAGACTCAGTCATTTGTTAAATTCATCTTTGTCAACTTTTATTGACTAAGTTCATGAGGATGATGCCCATGAACGTGAAGGGCCTTTTGATTCCACTTTAGGATTTTAATTATTTCATAGTTTCCATCTATAGGTAAGATATCTTTGGTTCCATTAGACAAAATAAATGATTTATACCAGTTACCAATGTTTACTATTGCTTTATGAAATGATGTCTATTTACTTGAAAAAGAATTTCTCTAGGCTTCTGACCTATTCATCATGTGTTCTGTGAATACCTATGCATCCTTTTCCTCCTTTTTGGCTAAGAAATGTTAATTTTTCTATAACTGCCTTAGAATGATGGGTCCTATTCTTTGTTAATATTGTATGGGTTTAGATAAGATGTTATATGTTATAGTCCATTTTATATTTCTGAAGGTGTACATTAAATATGAAATTGGCATATGTTAATTTCCTTAAATGTATTCTGTCTATTTAGTTTTGATTTCAAGATGCCAGTAAATCTCTTAACATTAAGTCTCAGTCTCCTGCTTAGTATTTTTATGCACAATAGGTCTTGTCAAGAGGAAACTAAAGTATATTTAGGTATTTTTTTTTATTGGTACAATGTGATCTTCAGATTCAAGTTTAGGGTCTTCAGTCTCTATCTTTCTTAAAAGTATGTTTAGAATTTTACACTATTAAGTCCAAATTACATTTTAATATCATTGGATAAAGATTGCATGAGAGGAAGAATACTTTTATTTTTTCTGTGATTCCATGTATGTGTCAAATGGCTAACAAGATGTTTTGGTTTGATACCTTCTTTAATTTGGAAGACATACCTACTTCTTTCTCAGAGATACATGATGAAATTGAGACTTAGAACCATAATACAGTTAAATTGTTTTCCTGAAAAATTCTACCTTTTAACTGAGTTTTAAAAAAACTTATATTAGTATCAAGTTTTGAGTACAGAATACTTTCCCATGCAAATGTCAAATACATTGGCATTCTAAATACACCTGCATCTATTTTGTATATTTGAAGTGTGTGAATAATCCTTGCATGTGAAACTGAGTCAAAGGCCTTGTGATACTCCACAACAGTAGTAAATTATAGTGCTTTCTGGAAGCTTGATCAATAATTACTGATTTGACAAGTTGCAACTTACATCCCTGAAGCCGTTTGCTTCTTAGTCAACATATTATTTTCTTGTAAGGGCTTATAGGTTTTCATTTTTATTTTTTAGTAATGCAAGTTGTGAATGCTTTATGTAATGTATATAAACATATAAATGGGTAATATATGAAGGAGGTCAATGATGTTCTTATCTTTGGATTTTTATATATATTTTAACATATTTTATATATATAAAATTTTTATATATATTAAATACATACACATCTATATATAATATATGTAATATGATCTAACATACCATGACAATATAACACATATAATACATATACATAATACACATGTATATATATACATACATGTGTGTATATGTGTGTATGCATATATATATATTTATCACCATCTGTTAAGAAAGGTAGGATCCAGCTTATGATTGAGAGGAAGCTGGTAAAGCACTTTTCTAGTAATGAATGAGACATGTGAAGTAATTAATGTTATAGGCTCTGAAAAAATCAAGTCAAGAATCACCCAAAAGCAATGGAGAGGTACATGATGAGTATGAACAGATTTGAACACATTATAATAATGAACACTTTACAAATAAAGAATTTTTAAGGAAGAGTAAAGAATGTTGGCAAAGAAATGTATGAATAGAAAAGAAGACGGGCTGATAACCTGGTTATATCGAGGGGCCACTGGATAACTGGTTTGTTCCATTAGTATCCTTATGTTGTCAAGACAAAGTGAGGAAGGCACTGAAAATGTTGAGTAGCTCTCCTACAGGAATATGGTTAAGTGTTACACAGAATGGATAGGCATGAATGCGTTGTCATCTACATTGCTTGAGGGAGGACTCACATTAGTGAGATCAAAAATTCAATTGAGTACACTTAGAAATTATTTGGTTTTGTAAATATGAATTTTTAGTGCCAATGTTTTTAAATGTGAGATCCATCTGCCTTATTGTCATAGGTTTTGATATGGATAACTCCACTTACTTGCTCCCCTCTGAAAACTATAGGATGGCCATGCCTTAGGAGTGACTCTGGCTCCAGTGAGCGTCTTAGAAAAGATTTCTGTTATCTCTTAGAAGGTATTAAGTTTCCCTGAATTTTTATTAAAATTTCCTCACTGAAACACTCATTTCTAGACACTGCAGTATTTACTAAAGGAATTTCTACTTCCCCCAATGAAAGCAAGTATGCGTTGAATGGAATCATCCATACTACCCTATTTAGATTATGATCACCTACTTTGGAAATTGGTAACTGGGCTCAGGGATGCAGTTTTTGACAATGAAACAGAGTAAAGGTAATGAACCTTCCCAGAGATGACAGTTGTGTCCCCGTCCACATTTACCACTGTTCCCTAATCACCTGATCTACCTGACTATAGGTCAAAGAGTGATGATTCAAATGCTTACACTAGCTGACCATGTCCTTTCCTGTTATTGCCTGGAACTCAGCCTCTCCAACTGTACAGTAAGATATGCACTCACTAAGCCACCTGGTGATGCTCTGCAAAGTGCCCACTAAATATTTGATACCCAGGCTGTTAATTTGACACCAGTTTTTGCTTCTGGCATGACACAAACATCCTTCTTTGTCACAGGTTTTTTTTCCCTGTTCAACATCAGCATCTTCATCAACTCTATCACTTTCTACCCACCTCAGGCTAGTTTTTCAATCAATCCATTTCCAAGACTTACAAGTCTAGGATGTTTTTTAAGAACTTCATCCTACATCTCTAATCTTTGAGCTCTGAAGAAAATTGAAAAGCACTTTGCCTTAAGTACTTTTCCTTCATTTTTACAGGGATAATTAAGAAAATTCAGTGAAATTTAATTCATGTTTCCCAATCTTTTGCACTGACATGATTCTTATTAATTTCCATACTGCAGTTGCAATAGTGAAAACACAGAATTTTCATGTGTAAGAAGATCTGCTAAATCCAAAAATTTTGCTTGGAATGAGATCTGATTTTACAAAGGGTCAGTCTTCAACTCAACAGAATTCCATAAATAGTATGGTACAATTTGGACCCTGAAGTCCTGAGTTCTAATACCAAATCTGCTATTTTACTTTGGACAAGTCACTTAAACTCTCTAGTTCTTATTTTCTTTTTATAAAATGAGGGGCCTCTAAGGCCCTCTCAAACTCTAAATCTATGTCCCTATGATCTATTCATTACCTATTGTTAGCAAGGCATAGAGATAGAAAGACAAAAATACTAGTTGTGAGCTCATTGAACTTAGTCTGTTGTTCAGTTGTTTCAGTTGTGTCTGACTCTTTATGAGCGCATTTGAGGTTTTATTGGCAAAGATACTGGAGTGTTTTGCCATTTCCTTCTCCAGCTCATTTTATAGATGAGGAACCTGAGGCAAACAGGGTTGAGTGACTTGCCCAGGGTGACACAACTAGTAAGTATCTGAGCCCTGATTTGAACTTAGTTCTTTCTGACTCCAGACGTGAGTGCTCTATCTGCTGTGTCACTTAGTTGCCCTTGAGATGGGATAATACTTGTATATAGATAAGGATACTATTCCTCTCCCAAGGTATGCAGCATAGATACACACATGTACAAATACATATGCACTTGCGCTTTTTGGCTGGGTATGAGCCAAAGTTTGTGCATGTAGATGGAAGATACTGGGATGGGGACAGGAGCAACTGTGCCTATTGTGAAGTAGCCTAGGATTGGGGCTGACTCAGAGAGGAAAGCATGTGAATGAAAAAATATTCATTAAGTGTTGATTTTATGCCAGGTACTGTGCTAATCATTGGGATACAAATACAAGACCTCAAGGAGGTTACACTCTATTGGAAGAGACAACATATATGGGGAAATCTAGTCAAATAAGGGTACTTTATCTGGGAAGTCACAGGGATGGTGAGTGTAAAAACAGGGCAGTTGATTGACATTCCCTTGCCAGAAGCAATGTTTATTTGGTTTAATTATAGTTCTCAGAGCAAGATGGAGAAAGTATATGTGGGTATAGTGAGGTGGAAGTGGGGAAGGAAGGTACATACATCAAAACAGGGCTAATGATGGGCCAGGTAAAGAAGCATGGTTGGACCTGCTACAGATTTCAATATTAGCAGTGGTAGAGCAGAAGATGGCAGGGTAGAATGGGTTAGGATGTGGGTAGTATGAACCCTGGGTAAGTCACTTAACCTTTCAATGCCTCAGCTTCTCCTACGTGAAATCATAGGAGTGGACTCATTGACTTATAGGCTTCCTTCCTGATGTAAAACTATGATCCTATGATGAAAACTTGAAAAGAAACAACCAGAATAGAGAAGGCATAGTATGCTTGTACATCAAGCCCTTGGACAGGATTGGACACTTACCGTTCATGTCCTATGGAGATGCTCCCATTTTCACTTTCTGGTGTAAAGAAGAGGAGCTAGTGGAAAAGCAGCAACATCAGGAACTGGTTAGGGGCTAAGGCATCCACATCACCATAAGTGAAGTTGAGGAGAAGCAATGAGGAAATGAAGAAACTTTGATGGTAGCCAAAAGTACCTAGAATACACTGAAAGGTAGGACCCAAGTTGAGTGACTAATGCTGGTCCCTATCTAGTCAATATCAAGAGCAGGGAGAGGGAGATGAGAAGTGAAATATTAAAGCTGAGTCTTGAATTCTTAGATTGTGGGTGGAGTTGTAGGTGCCCTGCCTACTTGACAGTTGTTTTTAATATATTTGGTTTTTCTTTCTTAGCTCCTATGGCTCTGGGCAAAGAGCTGTATGTAGTTAAGTCATGTTTATGTGACTGACTCCATCAAGTCATGCTGATCAACACCATTAACAGACAAGGAAGGAAAGAGGGTGGCACTCTCCCAGTGGATAAGGGCACAATGAGTTAGAAGTACTGGATAAATCCATATATACTATACCTCTACAATAATGGAAAGAGTCTTGGAAATCACCAAAGGGAAATAGAGCTAGGTAAAGAAGGTAATCAACCTTTTAAGAACTTCTGAGGGGAGCACCCTCAGCTGTAGAACAGAGTGAATAATGATTGGGGTAAATTTGAGACTGCCAGCACCTCACCCTCATCAACAAGCAGTGTTTATTAGGTACCTGGGCAGCAGTGGCACCTCACCATCAAAAGTCCATTCATTCATTTCGCTGAAGCCAATTTTTATTTTCCTCACAAAAATTTTATTAGCAACTCCTGATCAGAGTCCTCACTGATCATCATTCTTAAAGAAATACCAATACCTTTGGGATTAAAATTTCCTTTAAACTTAATGCTTAAATGGTTGATCACTTAGTTTTCCATAAGAGCTCATTTCACAAATGGCCTCATAAAGACTACTATGAGTGGAAGTCTCTTGACCAACCAAAAGATTTTTGGTTTTTAAAGTACCAGATTATATGTCTATTTTCTTTTTCCTTCTTGGATTGCCACAAAGTTTTTCAGAGGGCAAAAGATTTTCATTCCATAAGCATTTTCATGCATACTAAACACTAGCTCCTTTTTAGTTAATTGAACTTATGAAATGGGGAAGTGGATAAAAGTTCATTCCATAGGTATGGGCTGATGGGAACTCTGAATGGTAACTGAGATTTTATGTGGTAACAAAAGAGAAACAAATGGAGCTATGGTGTTATCCTAGTGTATGCCTCTCATACATGGCCCCAGTGGAGCAAAAAATGGGAGGAGGAAATTGGGTTGTAAAATCTCCCAGATAAAAACCTGATCTATGAAACATGATGCCCCATTGCTTGATTTTCTATTTTAAGAAGATTTAAAACAAAAAACCATCAGCCAACAGATGACAGAGCAACAACTGGAGGTGCATTTGAAGACTTTTGGCTGATGTCCTACTTGAAATGAGGCATTCAGAATTTACAGAATGGATACAACTTTATTAGAACAATGACTTTTTACAATGCAGCTGCCTAGCATGGTTTTACAAAGGAACTAGATCCCCAAATAACAAAATCTCCTTTATTTTCTTCAGTGACCAAATGGCTTCTCTCACTGCAGTAATTTGGAATTTTATGATCTCTGCTTGAAAAAGTGGGCTTCCCTTAAGCATCAGAAGAGGGTGGGCCTGGCATAGCCAGTTGGCTGAGACAGTCCTAGTTTCTCATGAATCAGACCTGATGGATGGGTCTTCTGGGGAAAGTACTGAACCATGATTCTAAGAATTCTCATTTTCTTGTTGGCCACTGTAAAAACAGAACTGCAATGTGGTATCATGTCCTTATTGTTGAGGAGTATCTATGCATGTCTAATATGTTTGTTTTATACTGCATGATCCAAAAGTTTCTTGTTTTATTGTAAAACCTGGAATCTCTAAAGTCACTTTCTAAGGAGCCTGAGCGTGAAAGTTACCTTCAGAGTCAGGGACGAGCATAGAAAGAAGGAAAGGCTAGTTGTCAGACTTTGTCTCTAGTTAAGACCCTACCAACAACCAGGTTGCAATGAGAGTCAAAAAAATGAAACTAGTGGGAGAAACAGCTGAGAGCACCGGTTTCATGTGGGAAGGGAAGAATGCTGAGTGTAGAAAGGGGACTATGCTTGTTTCCTCTTTTAATCTTGGAGAGCACCAGTCTTTGAAGTACTCAAATCATGAAGAGAGGCAAGGATCCAGAGAAGAAAGAAATGCTAACTTTAACCCAGGACCCTGTTGTTCAGAAATAGCCTTATTTTTATCATTGTTATTATCATGCAAGGGACATCTCAGGTAGTTTATGGAGTCAAGGAAAAATGGAAGGATCATGTTTTATTTTAAGTGGTCTCTACAATGACTGTACCCTCCCACTATGCTGCTGAATTAGAAGGATGAAAGAGAACTTAGATTGTAACTTGCCTGGGGGTTTAGGAGATTCACAGCCCTTTGGGCATGGGTACTGAGAATGTTTCACCTCTTGATTCAGTTCCTAATAGATTCATGTCTTAATTAAATGCAGTTATTATTTGACAGGTGTTTCTGATCTATATTAATAATCGCACATTGAATTGGATATCAGGACTTGATTTGAATAGTTTCACCAAGAAAACCCAGCCATACCATATTATGGTAGTCACTAATGAAGGCTGGGTGTGCATAGTGCAGAAGTGCTGGGCCTGAGTTCTAATCCAGCCTCAGATGCTTACTAGCTCTGTGATGCTGGGTAAATCACTTAATCTCTGTATGACTCAGTTTTTTCAATTGGAAAATGGGGACAATAATAATAACACCTACCTCCCAGGGCTATTGTGAAATTGAATGAAGTAATATTGTAAAGTGTTTAGCAAAGTGCTTGGCATGCAGTGGATGTTTAATAAGTGCTAGCTTAGGACTGATTTGTACAAAAATGTTTGTAGTAGCTCTTTTTGTAGTGGCAAAGAATTGGAAATTGGGAGGATGCCCATCAACTGGGGAATGACTGAACAAGTTGTGGTACTATGACTATGATGATATATTATTGTTCTAAAACAATAGAGTAGTGAATCAATGGAATAGATTAGATATATAATATATTGCAGTAAATGACCACAATAACCAAGATTATGAAAAACTCAAAGATCCAACCTTTGGGACAAAAAATCATTTGGGACAAAAACTGCTGGGAAAACTGGAAAACAATATGGCAGTATCTAAGTATAGACCAACATCTCATACCGTATACCAAGGTAAAGTCAAAATGGGTACATGATTTACACATAAAGGGTGATACCATAAACAGATTAAGAGAGCATGGAATAGTTTATTTGTCAGGATTACGAATAAGGGAAGACTTTAGGACCAAACAAGATGTAGAGAGCATTACAAAATGCTAAATAGATGATTTTGATTATATAAAATTGAAAAGGTTTTGCACAAAGTAAACTGTGACCAAAATTATAAGGAAAGCAGAAAACTAGGGAAAAATTTGTAGCAAGTATCTCTGATAAAGGTCTCATTTCTCAAATACACAGAGAACTGAGTCAAATTTATAAAAATATAAGTCATTCCCTAATTGATGAATAGTTAAAAGATAGGAACAGGCAGTTTTCAGACAAAGAAATCAAAGCTATCTATAGTCATATGAAAAAATGTTCTAACTCATTATTAATTAGAGAAATGCAAATTACAACAGCTCTGAAGTACCACCTCGCATGTATCAGATTGGCTAATATGACAAAGAGAAAAATGATAAATGTTGGAGGGGTTGTGGGAAAATTGAAACACTAATGCACTGTTGGTGGTATTGTGAACTGATCCAACCATTCTGGAGAACAATTTGAAACTATTCTCAAAGGACTATAAAACTGTTCACACTCTTTGACCCAGTAATACCACTGCTAGGTTTATATCCCAAAGAGATAAAAAAGGGAAAAGGACTGATTTGTACAAAAATGTTTGTAGTAGCTCTTCTTGTGGTGGCAAAGAATTGGAAATTGAGAGGATGCCCATCAAATGGGGAATGACTGAACAAGTTGTGGTACTATGACTATGATGATATATTATTGTTCTATAACAAGAAAGATGATTTCAGAAAAACCTGGACTTACATGAACTGGTGCAAAGTGAAGTAAATAGAACTAGGACAGCATTATACACAGTAACAACAATATTGTGAGATGAAGAACTATGAATAACTTAGCTATTCTCAGAAATACAATTATCCAAGACAATCTCAAAGGACTTATGATAAAACATGATCCAGAGAAAGACCTGATATTGTCTAAATACAGACTGTGACATACTGTTTTTCCTTTTCCCTCCCTCCCTCCCTCCCTCCCTCCCTTCCTCCCTCCCTTCCTTCCTTCCTCCCTTCCTTCCTTCCTTCCTTCCTTCCTTCCTTCCTTCCTTCCTTCCTTCCTTCCTTCCTTCCTTCCTTCCTCCCTCCCTCCCTCCCTTCCTTCCTTCCTTCCTTCCTTCCTTCCTTCCTTCCTTCCTTCCTTCCTTCCTTCCTTCCTTCCCTCCCTGCCTCCTTCCCTCCCTCCCTCCCTCCCTTCCTTCCTTCCTTCCTTCCTTCCTTCCTTCCTTCCTTCCTTCCTTCCTTCCTTCCTTCCTTCCTTCCTTTCTTCCTTCCTTCCTTCCCTCCTTCCCTCCTCCTTCCCTCTCTCCCTTCCTCTCCTTTCTCTCTCTCTGTCTCTCTCTCTCTCCAAGTTTTCTTGTACAAAATGACTACTATGGAAATGTTTTACATGATTGCACATGCATAATCTATATCAGATTGCTCACCATCTCAGGGAGGAGAAGGGTGGAAGGAATAAAATTTGGAACTGGAAGTTTAAAAAATGTCAAAACTTGTTTTGACATGTAATTGGAAAAAATAAAATATTACATATATTGAAGAGCCTTCTTGGAATACAAGGATGGCGATGTTTTGTCAATATTTGTTTGGAATTGAGCCTATAGGTAAAGGTAGCATTTATGGAGTCTTAAAATACTCTTTAAATAACATCTTTACTTAATATACTTAAAATTAGTACAAGTAGTACCAAGAAACAAGTACAAGATACTACAATACCTAAGGGTTATGGGTAACTAATTGAGTGAAAAATGTGAATATTCGTTAAGAAATAAGGACATTTGGTATGGTTTCTATTTTAGTCCTTACATAAAAAGTACCATGCTAGGAGGCAGGAGACCTGAATTCTCAACCTCAATTCACCTCAAAAAGCTGTGTAACCTTGGTCAAATTATTGGCATTGCAAGAAGGAAATGGCAAACCACTCCAGTATCTTTACATGAAAACCTCAAATGGGGTCATGAAGAATTGGACTATTTGCACTCACTCTGAACCATCAGGGCCCAAACAATGAACAAGTGAAGTTTGGGTTGGGAAATATTGTTGGCCAATCAATGAGTATCAAATCACTATACTAGCACTGGGTACTTGTATTGGAGAGGCAGCATGGCCTGGTATACAGAGAGTTAGTATGACCTGGGGTCAGTTGCCACCACTGACACTGTGACCCAAGACAAGTCACTTCACTTCTTAGTTTCCCAGACAACTTTCCAAAAGTAGATAGAAATTGCTAATATGCATTGACAGAAGGAATGTCTCCCTGGAGAGTGTCCTACATTGTTGGCATCACAGATCCAGGTGGCATGGTAATATTCCCTGCTGGCTGAGGGGTTCTTCCTTTTCCCGGCCTTCATATCACCTTAGGAGAATTTGTACGAGGATAGATACAACTTCTTTTGATCTGACTGCTTCCTCCTCTGATAGCTGTGCTCCTAAGAAGGGCACTGAGATGATTAACAAGATTTATCACACTTAAAAGACAAAAGAAAATAATAAGCAAACTTAAGATATGGAAATTGGAGAATAGGTGAACCTTTGAGGAAAGGATAGAAAAGGAGAGAGGTGTTTTTTTTTTTTTAAATCTGCAGCCATATCTCTATGATGCCCAACAAATGACAACAAAGAAAAAAAATTATGTCCAATTCCATTTGCATGTTACAGCAATCAAACTTATCTTGCCATCTGTGGGACTGTGCAACCTGAAACAGGCTTAGCACTAGCAGCTATGCTACAGAAATTATTGTAAGGATCAACTGAGACAAAACCTGGCAAATTTTAAAGATATTTGCCAATCAGGGAACTTTCTGGGTTCCCTCTACTTCTTGTGACAATTAATTTCTCCTGCTGTAATTATTATACCTATTTTACAGGAAGAAAAACAGAGACCGAGCCAGTTAAAATGACTCAGTCAAAACTTCACAGTGCTACAGAAGCGGAAATGGCTTTTTAATGGGATTGTTGCCACTGGGGATCTCGTCTATCTCTGGATCCCTATAGTTGCTGGTTGTAACAGTTTTTGACTGGTTTGAGTCACTTCCGTAATTTTAGAACCATATTTCCCCTCCACTGTCCCCAAAGGAATCAGTGTACACTTATTCTGTCCCTATTTCTCTTACCCTCCTTAGAATAGACCCTCCCCTCCAGATACTCCAAAAGGTATGAATCAAAATCTCTGGGGCCATTTTAAAAAGATCATCCGACTTCACCTTCTGGTATCATTTTAAACTCATTTAGGTGAAAAGATGGATGTACTCAAGACTGGCTACCCAGGGAAGCTCTGGTGACCTCTTACATAGTCACAGGTCAGTGGGGGAGGGCCTTAATTCATCATCAATGGGATGAGATCATAAATCTAGAGTAGGGAGGGATCTCTAATCCCCCCTCATTTAATAGAAGAGGAAATGGAGGCCAAAGGTAGTTAAATCCAAGGTTACTGAAGAGTTATGGCACTTTTTACCGCACCATGCTGCTTTCTCAAGGAGCGTGCCCTTCTTTCCCTTTGCCCTTCCCCTGAAATGAGACCATTCCTGTCAAAGATTTGCAGTTCCCCACCTGAGTGGGTGATTTTCAAGTCAAGCAGTTTTTCAAAATCATACATTTATGCAGATCATTTAAAACAGGAGCTTGTCATATGCTTTATATTCATGAAAACTTGAGAGAGCACATTTTAAAGTCACACTGTTTCGGTTTAATTTGCATTTTAATTAATATTTCACATGAATTACCTGGATTTTTCTTTCTTTGCTTTAAAAAAGTTTTTGGGAGTCTTTGAGAGCAAAGGCCTCATATCAAAGGCCCCAAATGTGCTAGCTTTTGACTGGTCTGCATAGGATTGTCTTTGGCCCCATCTTCAATACTTTTGGCCCATTTTGACATTAATGAGCAAGTTCATCACGATTTTTGTTTCTTTGTCATTTGCTGTGCTGAGAAGGGGTCTTGGGAGCATTCCTCACAAGCTGTGTTGTTGGGTGAACAATGCTTTAGGGGGTCAACTTGAATAAGGGCTGAAGGCAGATGGAAACTGTGGGCAATGAATTTCAGAACCTTTTGTTTTGGAGTCATCCCTAAGGGTTGCAGAAAATAGTGGTTTTAAATTCCTAGAGCCAGAAGGAAACTCTAAAAGTTAACTACCTTCAGTTCCTCAGCCCTTGGGACAGAAAGCAAGTGCCATTAGGTGTGTCAGGCCAGGGGACAGAAATTCCACAGATAAGCCTCAGGTTACAACAAATTTCAAATCTTTTTTCATGCTCTTTTCTCCTCTTGTTGCTTTTCCTCCATCTCTGCCTTCAACCTTTTGTGGAAGGACCAGAAAGGCTTGGTTTGGGTTTACAAATTTAGTTTTAAGCACTGGGTCTCTCTATATAACCTAGGTCAGAAGTGCAGGAGCCATTTCTAGGTCCCAATCCTATTATTAATCAGTTGAGGAGCTTTGACCTTCTCTACCTCTAATGGGGGCTGGTTCACCCCTCCTTTAGCAACCTGGTTGCCTCCCTGCTCCTGAGGGCTCACAATATTGAGACTAGACCTAGTGGACACTCAATCAACATAGCTCACAGCAACTCAGAACTCAAGAGACCTATCAACCTCAACCTCCATGGTATCAGAGATGAGAGATGTGTTCTATCATGATTGGAAAGTTTTATCCTTATATCTGACTGCATCTTCCTCTGCTAGCTGGACTCTTGAAAAGGGGGCAAGAGGATGAGGAGGTTGACACCTTCCAACTACCTGGATGATTGGTCTCCCAATTATAGACAATAGCTTGGTTAGGTAAAATTTAATTTTCTAAACTTTCTTAAATTGTCCTGAGCATTACCATCTTCCTAAAGTGGATGGCTTTTCTTGGTTACAGCAATAATTAGAAGCAACCCACCTGGCATGTTTGGCTCTGGCCCCCATGGACCACAATTTGTTCTAAGCCTGGTACTGTAATGCACGTTACCACTCACCTTCTGCCTAACAAGGAGGCAGCTTCAGAGATGCTCAGGGGGCCTTTGCAATTGTGGAGAAAATTGCCTCATTGTGTAAGTAGAATCTCCTTCAATTAGAGCTTTGGGCAAATGAGGGAATTGCTGCACAGTTGCTAAGGGACTTGTTCTCTTTTGTGAGACATTTTAGTGAAGTGCCTGCTTCTTGAAGCTGTTTCCTTAGAGCAAGTAAGTCCTGTTTCCTAGAGGAAAAAACCCACATCCCATCGTTAAGAGGTAGCGTGGTATAGTGGAACATTAGACAGGGACTGGGAGTCAGGAGGTACTGGTGTTCAGATCCTGCCTCTGTCTCCTTCTGACTGTGTGGTCATTGGTATATCATTTAACTTTTTTGAGATTTAGTTTCCTCATCTGTAAAATGGGAGGTAGAGGAAGGGAACACACATTTATTAAGTACTTAGTATGTGCCAGGCATAGGGCTAAGCACTCGAAAAATAACATCTCATTTTATCCTGACCACAACCTTGTCAAGCATGTATTATTATTATCTTAAATTCTAGTTGAGGAAACTGAGGCAGACAGAGGTTGAGTGACTTCTCAAGTCACCCAACCAAGCTGGATTTGAACTCATTCCTGGTCCAGGTCCAACTCTTTACCTACTGTGTCATCAAGCTGCGCCTGAGGACTCTGGAAATAATAGTATCTTCCTCACAGAAATGTTGTGCATATTGTATTTTATTTCCTTCCAACTCCATTCTAGCATGAACGCTCTGGGTGGAGTATTTTCATCTCATTTTTAAAAATCTTCCATACTTTACACATACAACACACAATTAAAGCTTTTGTTGTTGGACTTGACTCAGCCTCAGGTGTCAGAACCAAATTCCTTGATTCCAGTCACCAAACACTTGCTTGGAGGACCTTATTCTAGGCCTGAAGACTCAGATAGCAGACTTCACTATCAGAAATTCATCTGTGAGCAGTGAGTGGCCTGACACCAAGTTCAATCTCCCTACTTCTCTAGTGTATGAGAACTGACAGAGCCTTCTGCCTTCCATAGGACTCTTGAGGGTGAACACTCCAATCTTTACCCTGTGGCTAGCCAGCTCCAACTTCTTTCTTTCCTAATCCGGTGACATGGAAACATAGGCTGCCTCATTTAAAACCATTTTTATTACCATTCTTCTTTCTTTTATCTCCATTAACCTCAGATCCCTCCCCCCCCCCTTATTGTCTGCCTCTGCCTTCATTTTTCATTGTATCTTCTGGAATCCTCACTCTATTTTTACAAACTTCCTTTAGCCCAACTATCCCTCTCTACCTTCCTTCTGTCTTCTGATATTCCAAAGACACTATATTCCTGGCTGTCTTCTCCAGTATCAGATGTGTTTCCTTCCATCCGCCTCTCCCACCCCTGCTCATCCTGCCCACACCTGTCAAGCAGGAAGAGGAACAGGAATACTTTTTGGTTCCTCACTGCCATTTCCAAAACTTTTCCTCTGCTAATATAATTTTATAGCCTCCCCTCCTTTAAAGTTTTCTCTGTTGGCAGCAGTTATTTACTGGTCTCCAGGCCATTCTCTGTCTCTGTCTCTCTTTGCCTCTGCCTCTCTGTCTTTGTTTCTCTGCCTATTTCCATCTTTGTTTCTGTCTCTCTCTTTATCTTTAACCAAAATTGTATCTTCCTATATTACCCAGGCTGGAAGTAAGAGGGGCTACTTAGAGTCCTGGTTTCACTGTGCTCAGCGTAGGAGCTTTGACCTCCTTGTTTCTGACCTAGGCTAGTTCAATTCTCCTTAGGTAACCTAGTGTCTCCCTTCCTCCTGCTCCCTGTGAGCTCACCCTAAGCTCACAAAACTTAGTGCAGAGGCCTGGATGATTTACTAGGTTGCAGCTCAGAACT
This sequence comes from Notamacropus eugenii, assembly GCF_028372415.1. NCBI lineage: Eukaryota > Metazoa > Chordata > Mammalia > Diprotodontia > Macropodidae > Notamacropus > Notamacropus eugenii. The sequence goes on from NC_092876.1 coordinate 312,533,512, forward strand.
ACTTAAGTCAAGAGCTCCATCAACCTCAGCCTTCCTGACACCAAGGATAACAGATGTGCATTTCCATGCCCAGCAGGTCATCCTTTCTCTAGGAGTTCAACAATTGGCTCACGGTCTTCTTCTTCTCTACCTTCACTCCTCTCCTTATATTGGATGACTTCAATATACAGGTTGATATCGTCTCCCATGAGTCTTCTGGCTCATGACCCCCTTGATTCTCACAGCTTACTCCTTTCCATCTTTGCCACACTCAGGACTGCCCATATTCTTGATTTCATCATCACCCACAATTGTTTTAATTCTGTGGTCAAGAACTCTTAAATTTCTCTATTTGACCATAGTCTGCTATAATTGTAAAAGAGCAGGGCTGGGTTAAATCAATCAACCTATTACCACAATCCATTTAAAATAAGATGACAAGATAACTTGCCAAAACAAGATGACTAGAGGTAGCTATGTGTCTCAATGGATGGAGTGTTGGGTTTGGAATCAGGAAGACCAGAATTTAAATCCAGATCTCAGAATTTACTAATTGTATGACCCTTGACTTGTCATTTAACCTCTGCTTGCTTTAGTTTTTTCATCTGTAAAATGGGGATAATAATAGCACCTACTTTTCAGGGTTGTTGTTATGCATAGTACCCAGCATATAGTATGCAATATATAATTTTTAGCTATTATCATTATAACTTAGGGAAAATCAATCAGAGTTATTTAGGTGCAAACAAAGCTAGATTTCACCTGTCACTGGGTGAAAGAAAGCCTATTCAGACTTGATCATGACCTGTGGAGCTTTTTTATACCTGGAGAGCTAGTTTTGAATCAGGATTTGAAGATCTGCCTGTTTAAAGGAAGCCTCTACCCAAGTCACTGAGAAGGAATCACTTGGAGTGGGGAGGGAGGAGAATGCAGACCTTGGACTTGACATCAGTCTCCCTCCCTCCCCTTCTTGTCTAGAGGAGGATTCTGTGTGCTTTGAAGGGGGCAGAGGATTTGGACTTGATATAGGTGTCCCAGTAGAATCCCTAGGATAGTAGAGGCTGGTGGTAGTGTCTGCAAGGATGTGATGAAGAAGGAAGAGTTGAGGTTCTATGAGGAGGAAAACCATACAGTCCACTGAAGGGACTTCTAGAAGCTGTGAGTTACCCTTTTGCTCCATATGCCCCCTAAGCTCGAGTCCACTTTTCCTTTGACTATGTATATGCTGATGAGAGAGGGTAACACAGCTGAGGGAATATTTTGTATCAACTATGTCACCATGGTAAATACCCATTTTGAATAGTTTATTAAATCTGGTTCACTGATATCACTGATAATGAATTGGGGGGAAGGAAGAACATCAGAAGGTACTTGTAAGATATAACATTAGATCCATTCCCTTGCTCCCAACACTCTTAGGACTACCCCTATATCCTTGAGGGGAGATGTAGTTTCATTCTGAGGACCTGAACTGACAGTGCTATCAAGAATTGGGAGAATAGTTGCAGAGACTGGGCTTTTCTTTCATCTCTCCCTATTCTTCACCCTCATAGTTACATCAATCCTCTTCCAGGTCAACATCCCTGCAAGACAACCAGTCCCTTTGCTCTTCCCTAATTGGCTCTCTATTTCACTCTCCACAGTTACTGCACCAGAATCTTTTCTTCTATCTTTCCTCCCAGACCATCCCTTGCTCCTGTCCTCTCACCAGAGGACCTCATCTCATACTTTACTGAGAAAATAGAGGCCATTCATTGGATGCTCCCTCTTTTCTCCGATTCTACATCTCAATGTCCCTGACAACCTCCTCCTGCCCTTGCTCCATATTCTCTTTTTTAAATTCAATTTCTGATGAAGATATGGTAGTCCTTTTACTTGTGCCCCTGATCCCATTCTCCCCCATCCGGACTTGTTACTTACTCCTACAATCAATCATCCCTCTCTTATTCTAATTTCCAATATCTTCCTTCCTTCCTTCCTTCCTTCCTTCCTTCCTTCCTTCCTTCCTTCCTTCCTTCCTTCCTTCCTTCCTTCCTTCCTTCCTTCTTTCCTCCCTCTCCCCCCGCATTGTTTCCTTACTTATTGTCTATAAACTTGCTCAGGTCTCCCTTATCCATATGTGGATACACACACTGTATACACACACACACGTATATATATATATATATATATGTGTATACACACATAATATATGTGGAATTTTACATACATATGTGTATATCAAATTCCATCCCTCGACCTTGCTATTTTCTATTTCTCCCCTCTTTTTCATAGCTAAACTCTTAGCAAAAGCTGTCTCCATTTGTTGCTTCCCCTCCTCATTTCTCACTTCTATTTTTTCTTTTTAAATGTTTTATTGATGCTCTTTTCTTTTTTAACTTCACCATCACTTCCCAATGACTCTCCCTCCCTCCCTAGAAACCTTCCTTGTAACATAAGTCTATTGAAACAAAATTAAACAACAAATCACCATATTGACTGTGTCTGAAAGTGAATGCTTCATTTTGCACCTGTTGCCCACCACCTCTTTCTTGCAAGCATAGATGAGGTGTTACTTCCTATAGGAGGGCTTTGCCAGTGGTTACTATTCTCCACCAGTTCCAAATGCTTTGTATTTATTTGGTATACATGCTACATTTTATAATCTGTATAATAATTCATAAATGTCCTTCACTCCTCAATAGAACGTAAATTCCTTGAGGGTAGAGAATGTTTTTGTTTTTACCTTTGCACATTGCCTGGTACATAGTAGGAGCCAAGAAAATGCTTATTGAATTGAATTGAATGATCAAGGGAACAGTTTACATTTCCCTGATAGAAATGGAAGCATGCTACTGCTGAGTTCCCAATGGGCTAATTCCTAGCCTCAAAATGCAGCTCAAATTGAATGTGAAGATATAAATATTTACAATATATTGTTCATCTGCTAATTGAACTTTTCTTGAGGATGGCTTCTTAATCAGTAGCTTTTGAAAGTCTGTTTTTTTTTAATAAGTGGGATTAGAGTCACCCTGAGAAACACTCTACATATGAACATGTGGGTTTTGTCAGTAGGTTCATTTCTGAAATGTAATATATAAATCAACTGAGTAATGTGGGGGCACTGGTGGTGACATTTTAAACATCCACAAAAATGTAAAACCAAGGAAGAAGAACAGCTTTTATTAATTACTCGTGCCTCCCCCAACCTTTCAGCTGTTAAGCATTTGAGAAAATGGTAAATGAACATGATTAAAGGCAATTACCAGGAATTTTTCTTTTTGAAAGACAGATGGAATCAAGGTTTATATTAAAATTTTCTTTTTCCGGCTTAGGCAGTGTCTCTGCAATGCTATCTATTCCAAGGGATTCATGATTTTTGTCCTGGTAGGAGAAATCATACCAAGATAGAGCATGTTCCCAGCTTGGACTTTACACAGTGGACAATGGTGGCCATCAGAAACACAGAGTTGCTGAAGAATGCAAGCTCCTCATGATGAAGCAAAAGACCTAGAGGTAGATTCTGCCTGAGTTAATGAGTAGTCATAAGGGACAGGTCTGATGCTGGAGGTCAGAAATTCCCCAGTGCACTGGGAAGACATGGTAGAGGAAGTTTCATTGAAGGAAAATAACTTGTATGGGACTTGACATTCTAGAAAACTCTATTTTACTATGAATGATGCTTTAAAGGTCCAACATGTTCTGTCTAAGTGTTTACCTAGCACAGAGGAGGTGGGCTCTGACCTTTGTATTCTAAGAAGAAAAGGAACTCTTGGTGAGCCTTTGCCTGTCTGCAGATATTGGGATGCAGTTGGATGGATGTACTGGCCTGAGCTGGTGAGGTGGCCAGGGGCAGTGGTTACTGATGAGAATTGGTCAGAGTAGGATGATTAGACTCAGAGTGTGACCCTGAGGACCTTTCCTCTTACTTCTCTAAGGTCAAGGAAGAGTATCCAGAGGAGACTTCTCTTAGGCTGGAGTAAATGGACATTTACTCACTCTCATTAATTCCCTGAGAATCTCGAAGCTTTACTCAGACTTTTTTCTTCTTTCATGAAAATATATGTTGAGTTTCTATGACATGTGGAGCTCTCTGCTAGGTGAAATGAGTGAGGCATACAAAATCAGGAGATATGGATCCTGCCCTCAAGGACCTTATAATCTCATCAGGAAGCTAAAATACACATTTATGACTTAGCTAAATGACAATAGAAAGCACTATATTGCAAGTACCAAAGAAGGAATGTGGATAATACATTATATTCTGTGCATTTAGGGAAGAGATGGCTATTGTTATCCAGGAGGGAGAATTTAAGCTGAATTGAGAATGAGCTTTAGACAGAAGGGCAAAACTGTGACTGGGTGAGGAGAACAGCTTATGCCAAGACCAGGAGCCTGATGATCAAGCATTCCTTAGAAATTCATAGGCTTTCAAGCTGGAAGGGACCATAAAATCATCTCATCCAACCTCCCCATTTTATAGATTCACATGAGGTCTAGAAACTTGTGAGTTGTCCAGGGTTACACAATATCAGTTACTTGAGGGTAGGGACTATTTCTATTTTTGTTTTGTATCCCTCCTGCCTAGTATAGTGCTTTGGACACTAGAAAGATAGATAGATGGATAATTCATTAATGCTGGTTGCCTTTGAATTAAATCAAGTGGCATGGCCAGGATTTGAACCTAGGACTTTTGATGCCAATGATACTGCTTTCCTCACTATACCAGACTGTTTCTCTTACCTGTGAATATGCTTGGCCTTTATGATGGATTGGGAGAGTCATTGTTCTTTCTGGTCAATGAGTGGGAGGGCACCATGCCTCATTTTGGCTGCTAATTGTGCTGGTGGATTTTACTGGCAAGGGTGGGAGTGGTCTCTGGGCCACTCAGCAGGAGAGAAATGCCCATCCTACTCTGTGTTTTTCAATAAGTTAATAGAGAAGTGAAAATGGTCAATGTTATGAGCCTACAGCCTGTCGGGGCAGCTGAGTTTGAAGGAGACTCAGCAGACTCTGCCAGTGACCATGCCAGCACGTTATTACCAGCTGGCGATGGGGAACATGAACAGATGTAATAAAAAGATGGAACCTTTGAAAGGATAAGACTGAATCAGACAAACAGTTAAGTCAAGCCCTTCTCTGCATTTGGACTTCCTGGTCATGTACGTACTCCTCCATCTCTGTATCTTTGCCAGACAACTTGTTTTTCCACCTGTGTTAGCTATTGGATCTTAGTCTCCAGCCACCTTAGTTTAAGTTTGCTCAGGCTTTTTGGTTTGTACATGGTCTCCTTTTAATCAAACACTGTCTTCTGGGACCTTGGGGAAGATTTGGTTTTTACTCTGCTTGGGAGATGGGGTGAGGTGTGATAGCTCACTGGCTTTGGGTTGGGTATGATTATAATTGAATAATAGGGCAGTTTGCTAATTGATACGAGAAGGGGAGGGTTAAGTAATAATGGGTGCTTATCCTCAAGATTCTTCATAGTCAATATAAACTGTTGGTAGCAATTAGTAATCCTGCCAACTATGTTAGAGCAGCTTGGTGGCACAGTGGATAGAGTGCCAGGCCTGGGAGTCAGAAAGACTTAACTTTCTGAGTTCAAATCTGGCTACAGATACTTACTAGCAAGTCACCTAACCCTGTTTGCCTCAGTTTCATCATCTGTCAAATGAACTGGAGAAGGAAATGGCAAACCATTGCAGTATCTTTGCCAAGAAAACCCCAAATGGATTCACAAAGAGTTGGACACAACTGAAAAAAATAGTGAACAATAAGTAATTAGTAAATCACTCATTCTGGTCTTTAGCTTGGTTTCCATCTGATCTCTAGCTAAATTCCTTTGATGACAGAGTGAACAAATGGACTTTGGAGTTTTTAAGATTACCATAGAAGCCAGCTCCTATGTAGTGAAGTAGTACTATATGCTACATTCACTGTTAGGGGATATGAGGCATTAAGGGAAAAAAAAGGTCTGATTCTTACCATTAAGCACATTGTACTCTTACTGAGGGAGCTAAGACATAATATGTATGAAATAGCATAATGCCACATAAGTGGTACAGACTATGCATTACATTCTATACATATTCCTTGTATTGGGCTTGTACCAAGCAAGGTAAAGAGATTTGGTGCCTGATTTCTGGTGGTATCTCACCTGAGCCCCCTAGATGGAATTCTGCCTTCACCACATCTTTTTTATTTGTCCCTTTCTTTCCCATCCACAATCACTGTCTTAGTTCAGATTTCTTATTAATTCTCACCTGGACAACAATGTAATAACCTCCTGCTTGACCTTTCACAGAGCCACCAAAATAATCTTCCAAAATACAGATCTAACTGCAGACAAGTGTCACTTTACATAACTGAACCATTCCACTGACCTCAGTGAAAGTGATTTTTATGAAATGCAAATTTACCTGCGAATGTGGGGAAGGAAGGGAGGGCTAGAGGCAAGAAGAACTCAGCACTCCCACGCTGCGCTGGGAGTGAGCCAGCACATAGTTCTAGACTTGTCAGTGCTGGGGACTGAGAAGTAAGAGGGGGAGCACAAACATCCAGATGGGGGCAGCCATGTTGGGGCCTGGCCAGAAATGAGAGGAAAGACAGGACTGGGGCCAGACATATGCAGGCAGCTCAGGGTCACAGACTGGTGAGGACTGGTGACTCTCAGGTGGATGGGGAGAGTGGGGCAAAGGCTTTCTTTCTCAGGACCTGGGATCTCAATTCGACCCCGCCCCCATCAGGTGGTGGTGGCACTGGCAGTCTCTCTCCCTGTATCTGCTCTTCTGCTTTCACTTGGAGAGGTTTTTTAAGCTTTTTTTTTCTGGTGGAGGGTATTTGGGGTGGGGCGGGGGCGGGGGGAGGCGGGAGGCCTCGGAGCACCAAGCTGAGGGGCAGGAAATGAGAGAGAGAATGCACAGTACTGTACAACAAAGTTAACATAACTATTTTTTGGAATGTGGATTTCTTTCAGAATTCTTTACGTAAAGTCAAATTCGCATAATACAAACTGATGTAAAATGAGAACTGTCCATTTTATTCTTGTGCTTAAAAGCCTCCAATGGCTCCCCACAGCTTTTTGGAAAAGATACCTCCAAATCTTTGGCTTGGCATTTAAACCCTACACAATCTGACTCCAACCTATGTTTTTTTCATACGCCACAGTCCAGCCCAATTGGATTCCTGGCTGGTCCCTGACCTAGCTATTTCCTCCCTTTGCCTCTGGGCATTTGTACAGGTCACTTTTCCTGTGTTTGGAATGTACTTCTTCCTCATGGCCAACTTTGAGAATTCTCATATTTCTTTAAGTCTGAACTCAGGCATCACCTCTGTTAAGCCTTCCCTGATTTACTGAATCATCAATGTATTCTGTCTCCTCAGATATCCTTGAATAGTAGTACCATGCTCATCTGTGGGCATGTATCCCCTCACACACTTTCCCTCTCCCCCTACTAAGTAAAATGTACGTTTCTTGAGGGCGGGGACTCATCTTTGTTCTCGTCTTTGCACTCCCAGAGCCTTGCGATGTATGGTGAAATTTGGTCCTGTGATGGAATTTGAGTTTATTTCAATGCAACCTGGTACCTAGGAAGTTTTAATGGACCTGATAGTTGGTGTAGAGCAGTGGTGTCAAATTCAAACGGAAATAGATCAGTACTGATTTAGAAAACCACAAATTAACATCATCTGTTATATTGTGTTTTTATTTATTTTGCTGCACGTTCCTCATTTACATTTAATTTGGTTCAAGCTGCTTGAGAGTTTTTCAGGGCAGCAAATTTGACTTCTCTGGTCTAGTGGATAGAGCCCTGGATTTGGAGTTAGGAAGATGAGTTCAAATCCTGTCTCTGACACTTAATAGCTGTGTGACCCTGGGTAGATCACTTAACCACTTTCAAGCTCAGTTTTCCCATCTGTAAAGTAGAGCTAATAAGAGCATCTACTTTATAGGGCTGCTGGGAGGATCAAAAGAAAGGATTATGCAAAGCCCTTTACAAACTTTAAAACATACTATATCAATGTTGTCTATCATTATTATTATAAATATCTCTAACATATAAAAAATTGTTGATGGCCAGAAGTAAAAAAAAAAAAAGTCTATATACTGGTGGTTCAGTGTCTGGGCCTCTCTTCAGGGACTAGATGTCACCAAATAACATTTTCCCATCTCTTACCCTGACAGGTCAACAGGAGCGTACACTGGCTGCTAAAAGAGCTAAGACTCAGACTGCATAGGTAGTTTAGTATCCAGATCATGGAAAGAAACAGCTCCATTGAACTCTGTACTATGTGATCAGACCACATATGGAATACTGTGTCTTATTCTTGGTGCCACATTTTAAGAAGGACATCAACAAAGTAGAGAGTGTCTAGGAAAAGTGAGCAGGATATAATAAGGCATTTAGAAACAGCATGATATGAAAAATTCCTGAAAGAAGTAGGAATATTTATCACAGAGTAAAGAAGATTTGTAATCTAAAAATGCAGTGTGTCCCAAAAGTCTTTGTACAGCTTAAGTTTTAATAGCTTCAAACTTCATTAAGACTTTTTGTGACACCTGCCTATGAAGGTCCATCAGGGAAGTCATGATGTCACTGAGTGTTCAAGGAAAGATTGTCAGGAATGTTGGAGAGGGGATTTCTGCATGGGGTAGGAAGTTAGATTAGACCAATCTGTCAACCAGTAAGCATTCATTAAGCCCTTATCTATCTTGAGGACTAGCAGTCATCATTACATTAATCTCTTCCTCCTCTTATCACATTTCATTAGCTAACTGACATGACCACCACTTTATTGTTGTTACATCCCATCCAATACTAGTAAATTGTCCATTTCTGTGCTAAGTGTTGGGGCTACAAAGATAATAATGAGATTAGTTCCTGACCTCAAGAGGCTTCCATTTTCCTAGGGGAGATGACCTTTACAAACCCTGCCAATTCTAAGGTTCTAGGGTTTTCTGCATCCATGATAATGGGGGTAAGCTTCCTAGCAGCATTTCATTTTAATATGAAACTCCAGAAGATAAAAAAGACTTTGAAACCTAAAATGAATGAATCTTGAGTAGTGGACTTGGAGATTTATGGGGGAAATGATTTTGCACAGTGGATTCTATCATTCAAATTTTAGAACGTAGGCATCTTTCCCTTCCCTCCTCTACCCCTGCCTTTCTTTTTAGTAGATATTTTATCCTTAAATGTGAAGGGATATTGGTAGGAGTTATGTTGGTAGTGGTCTCTGGCTCTGTACCATATTGGCCATGTATCACTTAAATACCGTTATGTGTTCAAAAATATTTTTCTCTTTTTATGGGCTAGACCTTTGCCAAGAGTATAACCACAGATTATGGCATAGGGGTAAACAGACTGAGCCTCAAATTCACCTAATGCTGGTTTTTGGGAAAAAATACAGCATTTTTCTGATGGTCACCAAATAGGTTGAGTGACAGCTTAATGAACAGATGATGAGCATTTATTGAATGCTGGTTGTGTTCCCAGAATGGCACTTAAGAGAGACGATTCATCATGGAGAAAGAAGCCATGTCTGAAAGAAGCAACCTCATCAGTTAGTACGGCTGGTATTGCACCTCACTGTATGAGGTAGTTATCTATAGGTGGTGAAATTTGGGGGGGTTGTATTGGGAAGCCTCCCTACCCCCAATCATCTCTAGCACATATGCCATAGTGATAGAAATTCCACCATCAGATTCATTCCCATTACTCTTCAGGCTCTATTATAAAATGTGAAATCCTTTAAGAGGTATAGCACCTTAAGTCACAAAACCCTTATTGTCAGTGACTTTATGGAGACCATCTATCTTTATGACAAAAGGGGTCTGAATAAAGTGAGAAAACAACATTTGACTGAAAGGGGGAGGGTAGTGTAGATGTTGAAAGGGAGGAGGACACTGAAGATCAACTTTGCCAAGTTCACAATTTGCCTAGGTCTAGTTCTGCCAAATAATATTTTAATCTCAAACAGCTGAGCCTCAGTTGCATCTGTATAATGAGGGTACTGGGGCAGGTGATGGCAGCTTTAAAGTTCTTTCCAGCCCCAAATTCTACCTGAAGCTAGACAGTTCAAAGTGGTGTGACAAAGGAAGAAATAAACTTTGATTAGTGGAGGGGATTCAAAATTTGTGATTCAGGTAGGGTGGTTATTAATAGTTAACAGTAATTCACCTTTACTTAGAGCTTTACAAAGAACTTTCCTCACAAAAACGCAGGAAAGTTGTTTGTACAAGTGTTAACACTCTCTTTTTACAGAGGAATAATTAAATCTTAGAGAACTCAGTTGAAGGCTAGGAGTAAGGCTGCAAAACAGCTATGTATCAACCTGGATTCAAACCCAAGTCTCCTGATTTCAACCCTAGCCCTCTTCCCTCTGTCCCAAGCTGCCTCTGAATGACTTGAAGTCTTTTTCTAACTCTGAGATTCTAATGTTTAAAGATTCATTCTCATCTTTCCTTCATGAGAAGACCAGCTCAGGTCCAAGGCAACTAAATGGCAGGAGCGATGTGTTCAGAATCTTTCCTATGGAAAGGAAAAGATGACTTATTAATGCTGGACATATCCCAGTTAAAGTACATTTCTATGGAAATTGGCAAGCTCATTCTCATATAGGTCAGGAAAACATCAGTGATTTTTCTACATTGCATCCATTAAGGGTTCTTTCTAATAGCTTGGGGAGTTTGGTTGGTATGGAATGAGTGCAGGGGAGTCCACAGTAGCCCTTCTTTGAGTTCAAGGACTTATCCTGCTTTGGCTACGGTTCCTTTCAATTGGAAGCACCCTAAGCAGGCTGGATCTTTCTATAACACAGTTAATATATTGTGGTTGTCTATTTTTTTTTTTATTAGAACAACTATGGTTCCAACTCAGCAGATGCCTAATCTCTTCCAAATAAACTGAAATGAAATCTCCAGCAGGTGCCTCTAACAATTTTGACCCCAGGAAAAGACACATCCTAGCTGGACAGCGGGGATCTAAAAATGAGGCTAATTAAAAATATTACTGAGTTTCCTTCTCAATGCCATTTAGATCATGGCTGGTGCTAACTGCCATCCACCAACAGGCCCTGGCTGGGCTGGTGGTGTTTCACAGAGAATAGGCTGCAGCAGCGTAGTTCTGAGGGGCTTGTCTTTCCCCAATGGCTGTTTTGTGTTTCATTCTCAATCTGCTGCATGGCTGGGACAGTGAATGAAGCAGTTGCACAAAGGCCTGGCATGTGTAGATGTCACATTCTTCAACATGCTGTAGTCATGGTCAGCATGCAGATACAGGTTGCCTGCAGTCTTCCCTTCCCCTTCCCCTCCCTTTCCTCTTCTCCTCCTTTCCCTTCTTTTCCCCTTCCCTTTCCCTTCACTTCCCTTTTTCAGTTTCTTTTCTCTCTTCCTTCCTTCCTTTCATTCTTTCTTTCTTTCCTCCTTCCCTTCCTCCCTTTCATTCTCTCTTTCTTTTCTTCTTTCCTCCTTTCTTTCCTTCTTTCCTCCTTTCCTTCCTTCCTTTCATTCTTTCTTTCCTTCCTTCCTTCTTTTTATTCTTTCTTTCCTTCTTTCTTTCTTTCCTTTTTTCTTCCTTTCTTTCTTTCCTCTTTTCCTTCCTCCCTTTCTTCCTTCCTTCCTTTTATTCTTTCTTTCTTTCCTTCTTTCCTCCTTTCTTTCTTTCCTTCTTCCTTCCTTCCTTCCTAAAAAAATCCCTTCTTGTAATAAAAGCACAATGGTATTTTGAGATAATTAGTTTGCCCCTTAAAGCTTTCCTGTTCTGAATGATATTGATTCTTTTAATGAGGCATAGGCATGTAATGGCTCTTCTTAAAAGGTTTTTTTTTTAGGGGAGAAGGCACCTAGAGAGTTGATCCTATGAGCCTCTCCTCTGGGTAAGTGAGAGTTTACATCACTTACTTAAAGGTAAGTGGAAAAGATATGCTGAATCAGAAAGACTTGGTCCTGATTAGGAATCCAAGCTGACATTAAAGCTTTTAACCAGTTCCATGTAGGGCCAGCCTGCAGGGTGGGTGGTGTGGGTCCTAGTACACCCACATGCATGCCAATATCTTTGGCAAGGATGCCATTATTTCTATAACTCCTGAAAGGGAGTTTGCTATAGTGGGAAGAAACCTGGAAGCAGTCATGAAGACCTGTGTTTGAATCTCATCTACAATGCTTATTATGGCATGACTTTAGGCAAGTTACTTAATTTCCTGGAGTGTCAACATTCCTGTTGGTAAATGGCGATACTTACCTAAAGGATGTATATAAGACTCAAATAAGGTTAAGGTTTTTACATACACACACACACACATATTTATATAAATGTCAGTTATTTTTATGATAAGAAGTACATCAGTAGATCACTCAATCTGTTCATTTTCACATTTGTAAAAAAGGAATCATAAAACAAGTGGTACCTACCTTATAAGGCTGTTGTAAGGACAAAAGCAGATAATGTATGTAAAATGCTAAATTGATGTCAATTATTATTACAGTTAGAAACATAACCTAAGTACCAGTTTTCTCATTTCTAAAATGTGGACAATAATACTTGCAGTACCTGCCTCATAGAATTTTTATGAGGATGCAAGAAGGCAATGTAGGTAATCACTTTATAACTATAAAACACTATAATACATGGGCTATTGTCATCCAAAACAGCTAAGAATCTAAACCTTTTAAATTTCGTATTTGTCACAGGTTCAATGATTCCAGGTAATTTTTGTTAATTATTTTATCATAGGTCTGCCAAAAAGATTGTAAGTAGGTTGAAGACGGGGATCTAGGCATCTACTAGTGCTTTAAAATTTTTGAATTTCTTACAATAACTAGTATGGTATTTTGTCTATTTGTAGACATTACCCACATATCTATTGATTGACTAGATTGATTGTGAAGAAGCATGTGTATATTGCAAGTACTGGAGGGAGGTCAGTGGTAGAGGTGGGACAAGCATTAGATCTGTGGTTGGGTCATGTAGATGGAATGGCTAGGGCATCATTGCCTTTCTTAGTAAAGATAAAGGATGGAAAGAGAGAGTTACAGGAGGTAGTATGTGTGACAGTGGGTTCTGGGGTTGGGGTGTGGGAGGAAGAAAAAGCAATGCCAAAGAACAGTGCCATGTGCTCCTTTAAATCACAGAGGAGGCAAATGAGGTGTTAATGTTTTTCTTTGGAGCATCTGATCTTCCTCAAATTAAGAAATCTGTTGCATCCAGAACAAACAATCTAACTTGGCAGGACTAGTGCCAAGGGTGGAAAGTTAGAGGGAGCCAGATTTCTATGACATAAGGAAGCCTCTTCTAACAAAATTCTCAACACTAGAATAAGGTACCTGGGTGGGTAGAGAAGTAAGCTCTCTGTCACTAGAAGGGGTCAAACAGAGGCTGGCTATCTATCTGTCAGGATCCTAAAGGGCCTGCAGCATCTACAGTGTAGAAGACATTCCTACAAAGGATAGAACACTGGATCAGATGAGCCCTAAGGTTTCCTGTGGAACTCTAAAATTCTATGATTCCATGAACTTGATTTCATTCCATTCTTGTGGTGTCACAAGTTATCGGCTTCTGGAATATGTGCCTTTCAAAAAAAGGTTTTAAAAAATCATCTTCAGTCATCAACTAATATCCTAAATCATTTCATATTCTCATACCACTACAAGATGGCCACTGCTCTTGTACTCATAGTGTCAATCCTCTATTTATGAACCTGTTCTGTTCCTCAGAGGTCTGATACTTATTTACGCTCTAGTCTTGACATATGGCTTCCATGGCACTGAGGTGCATTATCTTAAATTTCCATTGGAGTAATAGCGGCAATAATAAATGTTATGTGGAGAGTACATTTTTCATCCATTGTGATAGATTTGGGATCTTGGGGGATTTGCATTTTCATTATTTCTTCTTCTGAGTGTTTAGTCTCCCTGCTCCCACACTACTTTTGTCTTCATGGTTTGCTTCTTTACAAGAATAGCCATTACTGGTCCCAAAGCTCTAACATCTTGCTTCTTTTCTACTTTATCTTGCATCTGTTGTCACCGGGATATTGGACAGAGCAAGAAAAATGGCTTTGTCTCACTTTTCTAATCTAAGTATTCTGAGTGTTACTTTTTTTCCCCAATCTATGTGACACCTTTCCTCAGAGTGCCATGCCAAATATTGCTGCAGCTTCAGTTAGCATTATTACATCTTTCTGATTAATCATGATTAAAGGTTCAGTGAGATCTTCTAGCCTGTATTGAGAAAATGAAACTAATAACATTGTCCTACAACCTGGTATTCAGTGGAGGCACAGCCTTCTCATCTGTGTAGTTTACTACAATTTGAAGAGGCGTGATTTGGCATCATTGATAAAGGTCTGCTGAGGGAATGTCTCTCTAAAACTAAATAGGCCAACTGGCTGATGTGAACACAATGCATGCTCACTTTGGGTACTTATTATAGAGCAGGAATTTGCATATGGATTCCATTTGGGATGGATGATAATCATTAGTGGTATGAGGAGCAAGGCTGAGGGGTCAAGGCATGAATATGGATAGATTTAGAGCTATCAGAGACCTTAGAGGTCATCTCTCATTTTATAGATAAGTGACACTGCTCTAGGTCACATAGTTAATTAGTGACTTGAATTTGAACTGTGGCCCTTTGATTTCAGATCTAGTAATTTTCTACTACATGAGGTAAAAGGTAAAATTTATCTTTGTTGTCTATCTGGCCAAGGACCTCTCCTCTATTTAATTTTTGTGCATCTCTCCTAAATGGGAGGCAGCATGGCATAGTAGATAGAAGACTAGACCTGGAGCCAAGAAACCGTGGGTTCAAATTCTACCTCGGACATATACTAACTGCATGACCTTTGGCAAGTTATTTAACCTCTCTCAGCCTCTGTTTCTCATCTGCAAAGTGGTGGTAATAACAGCATCTATAACAAGGTTGTTGTGAAAATCAAATGAGGTATTTGGAAAGTGCTTCCTAAACCTCAAAATGTTAAAAATACCATATGAAAGTGTGATGTTATATTTAAAGTATTTTGGATGTCCATGGTGTTTTAGTGCCTTTTTCATTTATGTTATTCTGTATTTGTTCTGGTTCTTCTTATTTCATTTTGTGTTAGTCTTTCTTTGTTTCTTTGATTTCTTCTAATTCTCATATGTACGTGATGCAATAATTTTACATTATATGCATGCCACAATTTTCTTTCAGTCATTCCCCAGTAGACAGGCACCCACTTTGTTTCCAGTTTTTTCTATCACAGATCATGCTTTTATGAATATTTGAATACGTTTGAGGGCCTTTTTTGGTTCCTTTACCTCCTTGGGATATATGCAAGTAGTGTGATGTGTGGGTTAAAGCCTTGTTGATATCAAATTGAGATCCTGGGTTATCGAGCCAGTTCACACAGCTCCCTTAACATTGTCTTAGTATGCTTATCTTCCTGTAGTTCTGACATTGACTGCTTCTTTCCTCATTGCCCATTTTTTGGGTAGGGATTATATCATAATTGTTTTAATTTGCATTTCTCTTATTGTTAGTGATTTGGAGCATGGAGTTGATGATCATCTGTAATTCTTTTCAGAACTGTTTGATCACTTATGAGACCATTTGAATAGCTCAGATTCCAGCTGAAAAGGCTTATGGAATGATCCTGTGCAAGGGTCTTCTGATTTAAATAATAGAAACAGCTTCTAATCTCCATTAGACCATTGGTCATGATTTTTTTTGGGAGGGGCATATCAACTCATGAAGTTCAAGGATTAAAAAAATAGTAAGTAATGATTCATTATCAACTTAGGATGAGTGAAGTAATGTGGTACAGTGGTCCATACTTGGCCTAGTATCATCTAAGATTTTTATCAATGACATGGAGAGATAGCATACTTATCAGATTTATAGAAAATTGGGAGAGATACTTAACATATTGGATAACAGAGTCAATGTTTAAAAAAGATCTAAGCTAGGATGATGAGCCAAATTTAGTGATTTAATGGGGATAAAGATAATGTCTGACATGAGTTCAAAAAGTCAGCTTCATGAACACAAAATGGAGGAGGCATGGGTAGACAATAGTTTGCTTGGGAAAAACCTCTGAGATTTTTAGTGGGCCATTAACTCAGTGTAAGACAATAGTCTTTAATGGCAGCCAAGAAAGCAAATTCAACCTTAGACTTTGTTAAAAGAGATGTAATGTTTGATAGGTGAGAGAGACAATAATGGGGCTGGATCAGCCATGGTCAGGCCACATTTGGAGTATAATATTCAGTTTTGTAGAGGCACCATATTTTAAAAAAAATAAGATGTAGAATGTTTAGAGAAGATGTTGAGGTGAAGGGCAGGCACTGTGAGGATTGGTTTTGGGGAATGGGCAATGCTAACCCAGAGAAGACTTAGGAGTTAGGTGACAACTGTTTTAAATATCTGAAGGGCACATAGAACAGGGATGACCTCTGTTTTTTTTTCTTTTTTGGCACCTAACGGCAGAATGAGGATCAATGGGTGAGGGTTGTAAATGAGCAGGATCAATCTAAACCAAAGACTAATTCCCTAATAATGAGAGTTGTTCCAAAGTAAAATGACTTACTTTGGGAAGTAGTAGTTTCCTCTTTGCTGGAGATCTTCAAGTAAAGTTTGGAAGAGTCATTGTTGGGACTGATATAGAGAGGCTTTGACTCAATGGGAAGGGCATTGGAATTTGAGTGAGAGAACTTGGTTTAAATTTTAGTTCTGTGTGGCTTTGGCCATGTTACTTAACCTTTCTGGGCCTAAAGTTTGTTGTCTCTAAAATGAAGACATTGAACTAAATGAACCCTAAGACTTCTTCCAGCTCTAAAAGCAGAAAAATGGTTTCTAAGTAGGTCTCATTCATTTAGAAGATTCTTAGATTCTAGGTAGTCCCTCCTCTCAAGGAGTTTATAAGTTAATTGGCAGGAATAAATGACTAAAAAGCATTTAATAAGCAGTTACTAAATGCCAAGCCTATGATAAACTTTAGAATTGCTAGAGCTGGTTCAGTTGTGAAAGAATTCACTTAAACCTTCTCTGTAGTCATTGGGAGCTTTATTGACACAAAAGCAGTAGGCCTGAGATTTAACAAGGAGCTAAACAAAGGCCCTGATATAGGAAAAGAACCAGACTTATATAGATAGAAAGCTACATAGCCTGTAGCATGATGATGTAATTTTTAGGGTTTCTGTTGGGGGTTGGAGATCTAGGGACAGGAGAAGTACAAACAAGGGGAGAAAGGTAGTTGCTTACACGATAAGGAAAAGTTGACATGACACAGGATGAAGATGATGAATGACAGGATAGGGAGCGCAGGATATGAGAGAGAAAAGCAGTTCTTTTGGCACAAGTTGCATGGTATTTCAATATAAGGGGAAAGGGCATGAAGATACCCTAAAGTTACAGGATAGACTATAGAATAAGCCTCAAACTCCCTCAGAGAGTCCAGGAAAGTGACCCTTACTGACCCTTAGAGCACCATTTGCATCCACATCATACACACACACACACACACACACATACACACACACACACACGTATACATATTGTTGACCTGAAAGTTTGGTTAAAGAGGCAAACAGGCTAGGTGATGTGTCAATCCGTATTGTTTATTCCCTTAAAGCTAGCAAAGCTAGCTTAGTATGTACATGCAAGGAGCCAAAACATAAGTTCTGACTGTCTGATGTGATACAAGAATGCCTAGGCTTGAATCTGTTTTAGGACAATCCTAGGATGTCTGTGGCCCTCAGATTTATGGTCCCCATATGTCTTTAATTATATGTACCATGTGAAAGGAATTTTCTTAGTTGAAAAAGTTGTAAATACAATAAGATAAGAGAGTTGATAGTGTCAGTTGGAATTATGACACAGGATACCTGTATCTTCTTTACCATTAACATGCTATAACATAATATATGTCCATAAAATATTAAGATATGGGAAAGTCCCATTATTCAAGATAGTGTCTCTGGTTAAGGGTCACATCTTTAAACAGAGGAAAAATGCACTTAAGTTGGACCCATAGCCCTGTCTGGCTTTATTGACATAGGAAGGGTATTCTCTCTGAGTTTATTCAGAGAACAGAGAGGCTGTTAGGTCCAGGCTTTTCTTCTGATTGATTAATTCAGGCTCTGGCCCTTATTAAGGTCCAATATATATATATATATGTATGTATGTATGTATGTATGTATGTATGTATGTATGTATGTATATCTAGATCTAGATCTAGATCTATCTGTCTATCTGTCTATCTGTCTATCTATCTATCTATCTATCTATCTATCTATCTATCTATCTATTTATCTATCTATCTATCCACACACATCTAAATGCTTAGAAATGCAAACCCAGCTATCATGGCAGCCTGGGAGTTTACTGATGGAGAAAAAAGTGAGTCTTGAGCCTACCCTTAAAAAAATGAATAGGAGGCAGAAGGTATATTCAGGTGAGTGGAATGGCATTCACAGAAGCACCAGGGTTGTGGCAAGCAAGATATGTGAGAGAGATGAACTGGCAACTAGTCAGGAAGCTTCTGAGGACAGCTGTCTCTGTAGAGAGTATGACTTTTCCATGTCCTCTTTCACACAAAGTTCACCGTAGAATTGACCAATCTGAGAATGACTGACTGAATGATGGATTAATGATAGTTTGGCTGATTCGTTAGCTTTAGCCTTATTGCCTTTGACTAAGGATCAACCTGCCTTTTTGTTTTCCTGGAATATTTTGCTGCAAATAGATCTATGTTTTCCTTGGTTACTGACGATGCTAATTTTAAAATTTGATGCCTGACGAGCTAAGAAGGCTAGAACCAAGGGAAGATGAAGAGAAAGGTAAATTAAGAGCTTTCCAGGTAACTCTTCCTTTCCATCTGTAGCTCTGCTTGGCCTTGCATGAAGTGCCCTGTGAGCCCCTCCCTCCCTTCCAGCTTCCTTTTGTGTGTGAATTTACCCCTTGAGACTGAGGGCAGAATCTGTCTTTATTTGTATTCCCTGCACTTAGCACATAGTTAGCACGCTTGTAACTGTGTATTGAATTGATGTGAGTTTCTCTGAACTTTGCCTCGCCCTTACTTATTCATCACACTTTTCCTTGTCTTGTTGCTTTTTTGTACATCTTTTCCACAAGGATTTTAAGCTCCTTGTGAATCGAATTTGCATCATAGCTCTCATTGTGTACCCAGCCTTTTACATATAGCAATGTTTATTATTCTGAGTTGCATTTATGGTGGTGGTTTTTGCTCCCCTTTACTCCCTTTACTCAGCCTGACCTTCTACAGTGGATCTGAGTTTGCACTAGCAACTTGTACTGGCATCCTCAATCTTTAACTTGCTGCCTACCATGCTTCCGTCAAGATCCAACTGTGAGGGTAAGTGAGGAGATAAATGTGGTTGGAGTGGAAACAAAGTAGGGGGAGAGAGGATTAGATAGGGAAAAGCAAGATGATGGGGAACTTGGAAAGCCAGGCTGAGGATTTGGGTTTGGATTTTATTGGCAGTGGTAAGCCTTTGACCTGTGAATATACTTTCATCAGTCAGTCAACAAATATTTAATAAGCACCTACTATGTGCTAGGCACTGTGCTAAGAGTTGAGGAAACAAAATGAGGTAAAAGATAGTCCTCGCCCCCAAGGAGCTCCCAGTCTAATAGGGGAGACAACATGTGAACACCTGTGTGCAAACAAATACAGGATTAATTGGAAACAATCTACAAAGGGAAGGCACTAGAATTAAGAAGGCTTGGGAAAGGCTTCCTGTAGAAAGTAGGATCTTAGCTGAGGCTTGAAGGAAGTCAGGGATGTTAGGAGGTGGAGATGAGGAGGGAAACTATTCCAGGCACTGGGGTGGGTGGATGGGAGAAGGTAGTCAATGAAAACATCCGGAATTGGGAGATGGAGTGTCTTGCTCAAGAAACAGCAAGGAAGCTGGGCTTATCAGTTGAAAAGAGGTCAAATGACAATCTTACTCTTTCTTTCCATTTTGAATGATGGATTTCTCAAGGACAATCTCTTGATTTCTATATAGTTTTTTATGGTTTCTTATGAAATAGAAACTCATGAGACTCAGTTCCTCCTATAACTTCACTCCTTTTGAAATCAAACAGTCCTTATTTGTCCTGGATGTACCCAAGAGGAGCAAACTTCTCTGCCCTTTTGGCAGAAATGGATTTTTCATATTCGAGAGGGTGCCTGTAGGCAATTGCTTTTCTAAATGGAAATTTCAGGTACCTTTTAATTTTTTACGTTAGAAGGTTTTTCCCCCTGAAAGTACTTTCCTGCTATTTTTTTCTAATAGGTTTCACACACTGAAGTCAAAGAGAGAACACTAATGGGTGAAAATAAAAATGTAATGAAAGGTGATTCTTCTAACTAAGCAACAAGATTTGGATGGGGGAGAAAATATGTTTGATGGGTTTTCATACTGATACATGAAATTTGGGTGACCTTTTACAACAATAATCAATCAACATGCTTTTGTTGAGGACTGATTTTATGTTTAGCCCTGTGCTAGATACAGAAGGGAATACAAGAAGCTTGAGGCACAGTCTCTGCCTTCAAGGAGATTATCACCTTACTAGAGAGATGTCTTACATATCCCATTAAACATGATCAGCATAGCATGAAAGATAATTGTAGGCTATAATAGGCCCAGCCTAACTCAGACCAGTCTGTTAACTCAGGTTTGAGATTGGAATAGAATGAGATACTTGTAAAACACCTGGAAATTAGCAAAAGGAAATTCATATTTAACCATAGCAGGGAAAGGAGAAAAGACATTCATCAAGGATAGCCGTAGCCTTGATTCATTTGAATGTGGCTCTCCTATGCAATGTTGGTCGTGTTAGTCAGTTACCTGAGGAAGGAGATGGGTAACCACTTGAGTCCTGATTTTTGCAATTAGTCTTCCAGGAAGTCATCAGATCCACTGCTGAACTTTTAGTCCCTTCAGTCAATTATGTCTCAAACACAGCTGCAACATGTTTTAAGAAAAAACTATCCTAACCTGCATGGGGCAGGACCTTAGAATATTACTAATACTATGTAGAAGGACCTTTGGAAATATTTCTCCTACCACATAGGAGTATATTTTTCACTAAAGTATATTTTTCAAAAAGTATATTTTTTACTGAAGATTTAAATATTATCTAGCATTTATAGATAGTGTTAAGATTTGCAAAGAACATGACATTTGTTATCTCATTTAATTCTTACAACAATCCTGTGAGGTATTATCATTTTACAGTAGTGTCAAACTACTAGTAAGATTCTGAGGAAGGATTCAAACTTAGGTCTTTCTGATTTCGTCTAGGACTCTATTTCTCTGCCTAAATAAATCTATATTAAAAATGCAGAAAAGGGCATTCAGAAAATTGTAGTTGTCTTCTACCCTTCTGAATCAGTGATCTATGGGCTGAGAGAGGACCAAGGCCTAGTGCGTGCAAAGGCAGGAATATTCTTTTAGTTATCCCCCCTCCTTCACCCACTGGTCTTTTTATCCCCATTTTCTCAGAGGCTATGATATCTCCATAGCAATATCTTTGGGTAATGAAAATAGTTCCTGAATTGTATACCTTCCCAACCTACAAATGAATCTGGATGCTAGGAGACTAACAGGCAAAAGAAACATTGTGGAAAGAATTAATGGAAGATCTTAGATTATTTCTTAAACCCCCAATTTCCTATTACTTTGTGATTTGAGAGCAATACATATCATGGGTTTGTTTTGGGACCTCTCACTTGAGGATGGGTTTTTTGTTTTTTGTTTTTTCTTTTTTGCCTTCTAAAGGACTGACAACTCAGTATGCTTCTGGAAAGCAGTTAGCTATTATTAGAGCTGTTGAGCCTTGTTTTGTTTTCATTTTCTATTGGCATTTCATAACAGCTATGGCATTTGATGTCCAGAATGTCTTTGTTCCACTGCAAGTCTAAATTCTCATTTTAAATATGTGGCAGGTGAAAGGCAAAGGCAGATAGATGATCCATGCTTCTGTGATCTTTGAGACGGCCCTTGTAGCAAACTTGGCTTCTCCCTGGTGTTCTTCTTCACAATGCAGCGTTGAGAAAGAACTCAGTCATTGATCTAGAAACTGAGTTAGCCACTGCAATTGACAAAGGCTTTTTACATCTCATTAACCCCCAGATTATGTGGCACAATTCATTAAAATTCTCTTTCACTGAAGGCATTTTTAATAGGTTGGGAAAAGTTTATCACTTTTCTTTACATATACAGTACTGGGTTTCCTTTCAATGGACATATTGCTCCTCTGCTTTTTCCTGATAGAAAAATTCTTGTTTAAGTCACCATGAAATGTGGTTTAGCTTAAATGTAAAGTAAAATAGATTATGGATTATGGATTATGAATATGAATTTAATTTAGTCTATTGACTGCTATTTGGTCATGTAGTATATTTTTATATATACATTTGCTTAAAGATCTTGTTACTCAGTTTGGTAAAACTGTCCAGTTTCCAGTGCTGCTTTATCTTATAATAGCTATCATTGAATACAAGCATAAAGAAAAGACAATTTTTAAAATTACAGTTATAGACCTAGAAGAAACCTCGGGGATCATATAGGGCAATAACAAAGAGAGGCCTGAAGAGCTGGAGAGATTTGCCCAAGGCCATCCAACTGGTGGCAGACTTGGGGCTGTCATTCATTCTTCCTGGCTCTTGCCAATGAGGTAATTTATCTTTCCTTTTTTTTCTCTATACATAAGGAACATTGTGAAATTAATGTCACTTAACTATTCTTCATAGAGCATGGGTTCTGATTCATTTGTTCATAAAACATTAAAGTGCTTACTTTGTGCAAGGTACTAAGGGAAATACCAAGAACTTACATTTTTCTAATGAATTAAAGTATTGAACTAGTAATTAGGAAACCTGAGTTTCAGTGTGGGCTCCACCATGGACATCTTGCATGATTAACTTACCCATTTTCTATTTCAGCTTGCCAATCTGTAAAATGAAGATAATAGTGTACATTTTACCTATATCGCAAGTTGTTGGGAGGATAGAATATGTCAAGGCATTTTGCAAACCATCAAGGCAAATACAAATGTAAGAAATTATTATTATTGCATATAATGATAAAAAAATCAAACCCATCATTTATCGTGTAGCTATGGCATGTAAAGTCCTATGATGTATACATAAAATATGTTGGATGTGGTCCTTAACTTTGAAGATGTTGCTCTCATGAAGGGGAGACAAGACATATATTTGCTGCTATTAAGAACAGAATTAAGCAATATCTTCCAAAGTCTTGCACCAATAACTGATCTTGGCAAACAGTCCAGGGCTCTTGAAAGACAGATATTT
The DNA here is from genome assembly GCF_028372415.1 of Notamacropus eugenii. Lineage (NCBI taxonomy): Eukaryota > Metazoa > Chordata > Mammalia > Diprotodontia > Macropodidae > Notamacropus > Notamacropus eugenii. The sequence continues at coordinate 312,556,777 of NC_092876.1, forward strand.
GCAAATACTACCTGTTAGTTTAATGAAAAAAAGCATTGGACTTAGCATCTGGAGCAACTTGGTTCAGTTTTCATCTTTGATACTTATTACCATGGGAAACACAATTTCTCTAGGAATCCGTTAAAAAGGGTAAAATGGGATACATAGTTTACTTTGATTCCCCTCCAAGAAAAAAAAAGGAAATTTCAGGAATAAGAAAAGTCTTTTTGGTTGTTTGTTTTTAAGTCTGATTATATATGTTTCTACCAATAGGATGTGACAGGCAAGTATGCTTCCTATCTATCTCCATTGAGGAAGGAGCAAATAGACTTAAGGTCCAGTGGGAAGGAACTAAATTAGACAGAAAGAAACAGCTCAGGGCTATTAGGGTTAGAAAAATCTAGAAAGTATTTGACAGTCAAAATACCATTGATCTAGTAGCCCATATCCTAGAGTTGAAATGATGCAGAGAAGATTAGCATTGCCCCCATCGCAAGGATTCTATTCAATTCCAAACATTTGTTGAGCCGCCAGTGGTGCTTATCCTAGACACTGGGAAAATAAAGATGAACAAACTAGCCTCTGCTCTTAAGGAGTTTACAATCCAACAAGGAGGAATGCCAAGCCTAGAGGCCTGTATTGGGCTACCCGAGTCTTTCTTACCTGTCCCAGGTCTTTGGTTGGCCAAACCGGATAAACGTATGAGAGAAAGGACGTTCCAGAGTCAAACAGGGGTTGAGCTTTATTTCAGGGTCCGGGTTACAAATGCAGGGGAGTCTTCCTTAGGAGGAAGAAGGGGAGATTTCCTAAGGAGGCTAAGCTTAAGGGATTGGAAGTAGAAGTACAAGCAGGGAGAGAGTGGGAGGGGAGAGAGGAAAGAAAAGAAGCGGAGCCCTACTTTTCTCTTTGGCTCCACACGTGCTAAGAGAGAGCTTTCTGGCTTCCTCAATCCTACTTAATCTTCAGCCACACAGTTTGCATCTCAATACCATGCTGTTAGGTAACTAGGTGTGCTCCAATCCGGGACGACCTCGAGGGCAGGGAGACTCCACCCATCACGTATCTCCCGGGGAGAGGTGGAAATACCCGAGCTAGCCGAGCTAGCTCAGTCTGACCTTCTCGAACCCCCACTGTTCATGGAGGGCCTCGTAAGACTCTCAGATTTAGAAGTCCCACTTTTACCCGCCCGAGACCGTCCACACGGAATTGAGCTTCCAGTCCCAACATATCCCCTTCTTTGTTATGCGCGGAGCGCACCTGGCTCTGGAGCAAACAGTGGCTGGAGGCTGAGTGGATTAGGAAGGCCTTTAGCATATGAGTACCCTACAACAAGACTTCATTCACACAGAAATCTGCAGCTAGCACAACTGACAAAGGGAGGCATCAAATAAAACAAAGATGAAACTAAATGGCTGAGTTACAACAGGGGAAGTGCAATCAACTAATCCCAAAGCATATTTTAAGAGGAGCAGCTGGTGTAGGCGCCTTACATCACCACTCCCTTAATCTTGCAAATGGATCTCAACGGCCAAGCCTGAATGGCCAAGCCTGTGGTATTCAGGTGAAAAGTTGGTCACCCCTTCCCCCCCCAATGTCCTGGGTTTGTGATATCAAAGTCCTCATTCAGCTGGCGAAAAAAGGATGCCTAGATTGAAGCTGTCAGCAGCAGTGTCTGCGGTTGTGTATGATCCTTCTCCGGGGTCTCCGCCTCCTGCGTCTCCGACATCGGTTCCCACTTATGGATCCTTCTAATGGGAATCCACGCATTCCCTTTTCCTGTGGAGACACAAACATACCCTCGACCCCCTATTAGTATCTTAAAATGTCTCATAGCTGGAGTAGTATGTGCGTTTTTTTGAGACAGCTGTATCAAGCTCTGATTGTGTTAGGCCTCTTGATCTTAGCTCTGATTGTATTAGGCCTCTTGATCTTAGCTCTGATTGTATTAGGCGATCTCTATCTCCCCTTCTTTGTTTAGCGAGGATCGCCTTTAAGGTAAAATTGATAAGAATGCATAGTGGCTGGTTACTTTGGTATAGCTGCTGCCAGGAGCTCACAAATGCTTCATTAACATCTGTAAGGAACCTGACTTTCCCAGATTTTTTCTTTTTAACAAACACAGGAGCATTCCAGGGTGCTAATTGCTCCTTAACCAGTATCTGTAGTGCCTGGAGTTTTTCTGGAGTCAGGGGCCACTGCTCCACCCAAATCGGGGTGTCTGACTTCCAATTCAAGGGTGGGGACTCCAGAGCAACAGCAATGGCCCTTACTAAAAATTTGATAACCTCATCCTGAGGCGGCTCATAATGTCCCTGCCCCAGATGTTAAAACTAAGTCCTGGAATTACCAACGGCCATACGGTCCCTTGGCGATCCTCTGCCTCCCACTTTACTGGGTGCATTGTCTCTAAGGTATTTTGGCACCCTCCTATTCCCCACACTGGTCTTTGGCTTTCTTTGAGCTTCCAGTGCCGGGGTACTGAGCGACCGCTAAGGCAGGTCCTATCTGCTTCAGTATGGAGCGTGCTATAAGGAGGCGCAGAGGGAAGACACGGCGTATTCTCCCCTGCCTCGCCTTTCCCATCCGCTAGGTGGAGCTCCGAACCTATTTTTTCTTTATGCTCCTTAACTTTCCGCTTAACTTTCTGCTTGCCTGGGTCCTCCCCTCCCCTCTCTCCACTTCCACTCTTATTCCAATCCCTCCCTGGCCTCTCCGGCCCTTCCTTACCAAATTCTCAGAAGTCGTTTAACTCTATTGTGACCCCCGCCTCCCTGCCTTCCCTGTGAAGTGTCTCAGCCCAGACCTCCTGTTCCTCTGGCTTTATTACTGGCAATTGATTCCTCATCCCTGCCCTTTTCCCAGGGGTTTGGGAAGCTTCTCTCCACTTTCTCTCCTTCCGAATCTAGGATTCGGGACTCGCTTCTTTCACAGCCCCTTCCGGGTGTACCCCAAAAGCACCCAGGATTATCTACGCTCCCAATCCCTGTTGGGGAGCCAACTGCCAAGCCTAGAGGCCTGTATTGGGCTACCCGAGTCTTTCTTACCTGTCCCAGGTCTTCGGTTGGCCAAACCGGATAAACGTATGAGAGAAAGGACGTTCCAGAGTCAAACAGGGGTTGAGCTTTATTTCAGGGTCCGGGTTACAAATGCAGGGGAGTCTTCCTTAGGAGGAAGAGGGGGAGATTTCCTAAGGAGGCTAAGCTTAAGGGATTGGAAGTAGAAGTACAAGCGGGGAGAGAGTGGGAGGGGAGAGAGGAAAGAAAAGAAGCGGAGCCCTACTTTTCTCTTTGGCTCCACACGTGCTAAGAGAGAGCTTTCTGGCTTCCTCAATCCTACTTAATCTTCAGCCACACAGTTTGCATCTCAATACCATGCTGTTAGGTAACTAGGTGTGCTCCAATCCGGGACGACCTCGAAGGCAGGGAGACTCCACCCATCACGTATCTCCCGGGGAGAGGTGGAAATACCCGAGCTAGCCGAGCTAGCTCAGTCTGACCTTCTCGAACCCCCACTGTTCATGGAGGGCCTCGTAAGACTCTAAGATTTAGAAGTCCCACTTTTACCCGCCAGAGACCGTCCACACGGAATTGAGCTTCCAGTCCCAACAGAGGAAAAAGCATTCTTCCAAATAATTATAGTACAAACTAGACTATCATAGGTGTCAGGTGGAGATCCAAAGAAAAGTCTAAGAGAGATTTGGGTAATAAAAGATTACTTTTAGCTGTGGTGGCGGTGAAAGAGATTAGGCAAGTCTTTGTGGAGGAGATGACACCTGAGCTTTGAATAAAAGGGCTAGATTTCAGCAGGTGGTTTTAGGGATGAAAGGAGAGGGAGTCAAGTTTCAGAGACAATGACATATGTAGTCATGGAAGCTGGAGGTGACAGGATAAGACCAGTGAACAATGAGTGGTCCAGGTTAGTTGGAACATGGAGTCAGTGAAAGGGAGTAACATGAAATAAGGTTGGAAACATATGTTGGAGAAGGATTTTGGAGAGTCTTGCATTCCAGTCTAAGAATTTTGTGCTTTATTCATTAGGGAATCTTCATTATCGCTGGAGGTTTTTGAGGAAAGAAGTGACAGGATCACAGCAGTGCTAGGTTACTAGATAATATCACAGCAGTGCTAGATTACTCTGATAATAATAGTGAAATTGATCAGGTTGAAATTGAAGCTAAGGAGATAATTTAGGAGGCTATTACTACAGTTCAAAGGAGATGGGAGGAGAGCTTGAAATTTTAAATGGTGGCATTGGGAGTGGCAGGAAGGTGATAGTTTAGAGAGGCATAGAATTTCACAAAGCATTCTTCATTTTTATCTTTCCCTCTTCAGAACTTGCATCACATGTATTCTGAACTTCTTTTAAAAAAATGAATCAAGTTCTATTTTGCATTTTATCCTAGAAGAGTGTTGGTAAATGTTGAACAACTTGCTCTCTGAAAAAAATGTACGTGATACACTTTTAAGTTCAATCTGCATTATTGACATTTTTTCAATCACTTTCTTAAGTTTAGATTATCAACAAAACAATAAATCTAGTCCGGATGTATAGCATTTGCTGATTTCTGAGGTATAAATGGTCCCACTGAAAATTTAACAATTGACTCTCAGAAGGTCTTTGAACTGACTCTAGCATACTGCTGATTATCAATTAAGCAAATAGGTAAGCAACAAGCTCTGGGTTAAGCCCCTACTTTATGCCATGAACTGCAGATGCAAAGGCAAAAATAAAATAATGCTTATTCTTAAGGAACTTAATTCTCTCTGAGAAGACAATATGTATGCATGTGTGTATGTCCAACATATACTTATATTAAATGCAAAATAAATGCAAGATACCTGGGAGAGGGGAGGGCACTAGCAGTTGGAAGGATAAGAAAAAAAACTTGTGGTAATTCAGTTGTGTCTTGAAGGAAGTGAGGAATCCTGTGAAATAGAGGTGAGGAGAAATGCCTAGAGCCAAGACCTTGAAAGGAGAGATGGAGTACCACATATGAGGAGCAGAGAGATGACCATATTGGTTAAACCATAAAGTGTGGGAGACAGAATAATCTCCAGTGAATTTGTATGGAGAGGTTGAGGCCAGATTGTGAAAAGCTCTAAAAGTTAAATAGAGGTGTTTATATTTTACTTTAAAAACAATAAAGGGTCACTGGAATTAATTGGATGGGGAAGTGAAATAGTCAGATCTTCTCTTAAGGAAAATCACCATGGCTGTTCTATAAATGATGGATTGGAGTGTGGAGAGACGAAGCAGAAAGACCAATTTGTAATCTATGGCAATGGTCTAGGTGAGATGTGATGAAGGCTTAGGGTAAGGTGGTAGCTGTATGAGTAGAGAGATGGGGTGGGGCATGAGATACATGAAGGCAGAAAAGGAAAGATTTGGCAGCTAATTAGAAAGGAGTGATGAGAAAGAGTGAGGAGTTAAGGTTAACACTGGAGATTCTGAATTTGGGAGAACAGAAGAATTCTGGCACTGTGGAAACAGAGAAGTCTCATTGAGAGGCATGTTTGAGGAGAAAGATAAAATGCTTTGTGAACTGTAGAATGCCATGCAAAGGTAAATTATTAATATTGATGAAAATGTTTTCCCTCTATCATGTATGCCAATATTCAGAGCAGTTTCATCTGTCCACTATTTCCTCAATTCTGACTTATTTCTATACTCTACCGATAGGAGGTATCTTTTTACCATGCCCAGTTGCTGGTGGCATTACCTCATGCTCACCTAAATTTTTTCTCACAAGCTATTGGCTAGCTAATCAGCAGAAGAGGATTATTCATAACTAGGTAGTCCACTGACCCCACTTGTTACTCATCACTTTTCTTATGAAGCTGGAGCAGGAGGTTCTGCTTTGTCTTATGGAATTAGTATTTGAACCCCTTGGGTTCAAATTGCAGAACATTAATAGCATTGCTTTACCATCCCAGTCTTTTCATCCCCTTCTGATTTGGACTTTAAACCTTACAGCTGACTCTTATAATACTATGTGTAGTCCCATCTAAGAATGATTGACTGCTTGTAGCATTTTTCATCATACCATTTTCCCTAAGTATGACTGAAATTGGAAAATTACATATGCAGAAAACAGGTTACATTTTTTTTCAGCTCCTCTGTAGGTCAAAGAGGTCATAATTGTACTGTATGATTGGATGGTATTTTTCCTTTAAAAAACCAAACTTGCTCGTGTTAGGGTTTATACCTAAAGTCTGAGGCCAGGCACTACCTCTGGAGATCATTTGACAGAAAATGGTTTCTTTTCTTCCTTATACAAGTACTGTAGTATAAAGAAGGAGAGAGAAACATGTAGTGTAAGAAAAGGTTACGTATGACACCTTGTTTTGTCCTTTACATCTGTGTGACCTTGGACAATTCATTTAGCTTTTCTGTTCCTCAAGTTCCTCATCAATATTATGAGACTAATAATGTTGACTTTACTTATATCACCTTCTCCAAATGACTCTATTTTCTCTTTTTATTTCTGACTCCCTCCTTCTCCACTCTTAGAACCTACTTACTGCTACTACCTCCATCACCGCTTCTAGTTTCTGACACTGTTTCTCTAGCTATTTTTTGTCTCAACTCCTTCTACTACTTCTAATCTCCAAGGCTCTGTTCCCTTTTCCTTCTTTATCCTCTATCTTGTCTTTCCTGCCTCTTGCTGCCTCTCTTGAGCATTTTAGATTTCATGGGAAAAGATTGTCTTTTTATAGACAGTGCCTACTAACCACAGTGCTCTTTTCCTTCTGGTTGTCAGAATCATCAATCCAAGCCTGTTGGGCATGATCTTTTAGTCTTTACTCTTCTCAGGTATTTTAATTTGCTGCTCAAAAGGTCTTTTTTCTTTTACTGATGCCAGTCTAGAGTTTTCTCCTCCTCTTTCTCTCAATATTGTCATCTCTCTGAATGCTTTTTGAAGTCGGAAAGCAAGTTCTTTGAATGTTGAAGGTTTTGCCATGATTCTTTTGTATCCTTCAACACTATGTGCTCCCACATAGGGAATGCTCTATAAATACTTCTCTCTTGATGGATAGGCTGCTGACTGGTTCTATTTTCCCCCCAGGCCTGCCAATATTCTGTATTTCCAAGTACAATCAACTCTCAATTGTTGACACTAGTATAGATTTAGAAAATCCCAAATGGCAAATTATCCCTGCCCATGTGAAGATTATAGCCCTAGAGTTGTGACAGGATACATGCTGGTGAAAAATACACACAATCACAGCCAATTAAAATGTACCATGTAGCACACACGACTGATTACTGTTAGTATGGAGGATGGGACGGATGATGAGGTGGGAGACATCACAAATGGGAAACATTTCATGCACTTGAAACTAATGACCCTTTTCATATCCCCATTTCTAAGGAGTTAAGGGTTGTTTCTTAGTATTCTTTAGAAATTAAATTCTTCACTAAGGATGTAGGGAAAGACCCTCAGGGAACAGTGATTATCTGATAATTAATTTTGTTGATAAATGGTAAATGGGTGCTTGGCTGTGTTTTGAGCTGCATTCTCATGGTAGTCGGATTTCTTCCCAGGGAAAGCTCCCTGTTTTTTTTACTTTTTGTTAATGCCTATCTGTGTTTCATAGCTCAATTTAAGATTTTGCCTTTTTTTTCCCCAAGAGGAAATAAGCCAGTAAGCAACATCATTATTACTAAGAACCTGAAAAATATTCCCATATGTAGAGTCTTTAGTTGAAACTCTTCAACTATTTTTGGGGAATGACACAGGATCCAAAATGGTTTTCTTCTCTCTCCCTTTTCCAGGCTTTCCAGCTTCCTAAATTCAAGATATTCTTAATTCTGCCCTCCCCTTAAAGTTCTGTTCAAGTCTCACTGTATCCTCGAAGCTTTCTCTGATTTGTGCAATACACAACCTATCTCTTCCTATTATGAATTTGATGTCTGAATTGCTGGGCATATACTCTCCTCAACTGGCTTTAAGTTCCTTGAGGGAAGGGACTATATTTTATACTTTAACAAGTATTTCTTAGATGAATGAATGGTTTTATAAATAACATGAACATACGGTAAAAACTGCACATTGAAGTGAGGGTATTATGGGCTGGAGAGGTAGTTACATCTGGTGAAACAGCCAAAGCTTCCTAGTGGAGATGGATTTAGATTGTGTTCTTAAGACTTAGAAAATTGAAGGAATATAAGAAATGATTGGTTGAGTCAGTCATGTGGTCTGTACAATCTGATATTCTGTCCCCGACATTGGCATTAAAAGACAGATTAAAAAACACTTTGTTTTTATCCATGATGCAAGAATCAAGGTTTAATATTAGATCCCAGAAGAGATAATAGCTCTAACTAAGGTGGCTTTAAAATAAAGGGAATAAAGGGAAAGATTCAATACATCATGATGTGGTTTATAGGGAAATTGAGAAGCAAGGTCTGCCATGAAAGGACATTCTTTCAAAGTATCAGATCTAGGTCTCTGAACGCAGTGCTGTGAGTTGTGACCTTGACCTATGTTCAACTCCCAACTAGGAACCTTTAATTTCCAATCATTTTTTTTGAAAGTCAGCATGATGATCTGGACTTGGTATTAGTAAGAGTTGGACAAAAATCTTGCCTGACTTACTACCTATAAGACCCTAGGCAAGATATTTATCTCTGTGGCTCAGTTTCCTCATTTATAAAATATGGACAATAATATCTGTAGCACTTACTTCACAGGATTATTGGGAGGATCAAATGTGAGAACATATTCAGTGTTCTGTCAACCTCAAAAAGCTATAGAAATCTCAATTGTGGCTATTTTTATTTACCTTTCTTAAGAATATCCTAGCATCAATCTGGTTATAGAAATGGCTCTATTGATTGAGTTCTTTAGCTTCTTAGCCTTCTTCCTCTTCTACTTTATCCTTTCCCAAACCCTTCTCACCAATATTCATTTTCAGGGATTCAGATGCATTTTCCAGATTTACCATACAACAAGGAAAATTATCTCAAGTCTTGTTTTCTCTGGTTTTCTCAAGAAATACAGGATGTTGGAGTTGGGAGGGACATTGGAGTATTCATATTTCCATCCATATTGGTCAGTTTATTAATTCATTCATTCATCCATTTATTTGTTTTTAAATTTAATTAAATTTTGTTTTTAGTTCAAAATTCTATCCCTCCTTCTAACTTTTCTTCCATCCATTGAGAACATAAGAATTATAAAACCCATTACAAATATAAAGTCATTTAAAACAAATTTCTATATTAGTCATGTTCCCTACCCCCAAAAAGAGAGAAAGAGAGAGGAATAAAGAAATAGAGATGTAAAGAAAAAAGAAAGAAAAGAAAAAAATTTAGTCTGTGTTCTGCATCTATTCGTTCTCTATCAGGAGATGGATAGCATTTTCTAGCAAGAATTATTTGGAAGTATGGTGGGTCATTGTTTGATCAGTTACTAAATTTTTCATAGTAGAATATATTTGCGGTATTGCTATTACTGTGCACATTGTTGTCACACTTCTGCTTACTTTACTTATATCAATTCATATACGTCTTTCTGAAACTATCACATTCATAACCTTTTTTTTTTTTTTTAGCACAATAGTGCTAGAAATCACATTCATATACTAAAACTTGTTCAGCCAGTCCCTAATCAATGGACATCCCCTCAGTTTCTAATTTTTTATGCCACCACAAAAAGAGCTACTACAAATATTTTTGTAGATTTGGTATTTTTCTTTTTTCTTTTATTTTCTTACAGTATAGACCTAGTAGTGGTATTGTTGGGTCAAAAAGTATGCACAATTCTATACCTCTTGGGATGTAGATCCAAATTATTCTCCATACTGGTTGGATCAGTTCCCAGCTCTACTGATAGTGCATTAGTGTACCTATTTTCCTACATCCCCTGAAGCATCTGTCATTTTCTTTTTCTTATCTGATGGGCATGAGGAGTTACCTCAGACTTGTTTTAATGTGCAGTTTAATTTTATGTGATTTAAAACATTTTAAAATGGCTATTGATAGATTAGATTTTTTCCCCTAAAATGTGCCTGTTCATATCCTTTGACCATTTATCAATTGGGGAATGACTCTTATTCTTATAAATTTTATTTAGTTCCCAATATGTTTGAAAAATGAGAACTTTATATACAAAGATTTCTTTTCTTAGTTTCCTGCTTTTCTTATGATTTTGGGTGCCTTGGTTTTGTTTTCACAAATCCTTTTAAATTTTGTAATTAAAATTATCCATTTTATCTTCAGGAAATGTCTCTGTAGTTCTTGTTTGGCTATGAATTTTTCTCTTATCCATAAGTTTGACAGGTAATTTATTTCATGCTCCAATAATTTGCTTATGACATTACCTTTTGTGTCTAAATTATGGACCCATTTGGAACTTATTTTAGTATACAGTGTAAGATGTTGTCTATGCTTAGTTTCTTCCAGACTACTTTCCAGTTTTCCTAACAGTTTTTGACAAATACTGAGTTCTTGCCCTAATAGTTGAGATCTTTGGGTTTATCAAACACTAAGTTATTGTGTTCATTTGCTTTTCTATATTGTGTACCTAATCTATTTCACTGATCAACTACTCTATTTATTACCCAGTACCAGATTGTTTTGATGATTATAGTTTAGTATCATAGTTGGAGATCTGATATTGCTAGGTTCCTTTCTTTTATATTGTTTTCTTTGATACCCTGGATATTCTTGACCTTTTCTTTCTCCAGATGAATTTTGATTTTGCTTTTTCTAGCTCTCTAAAGAAATTCTTTGGTAGTTTGGTAAGCATGGTACCAAATATGCAAATTAATTTAAGCTGTATTGTTATTTTTGTTATATTGACTCGGCATAACTATGGACAAATAAAATTTCTCCACTTATCCAGATCTGTCTTTATTTGTGTGAAGAGCACTTTGTAATTGTGATTATATAGTTTCCAGGTGTGTCTTTGCAGATAGACTGCTAAGTATTTGATGCTATCTGCAGTTATTTTAAATGAAACTTCTTTTTCTATATCTTCCTATTTCTTGGTAATACAAAGAAAGGCTAATGATTTGTGTTGGTTTATGTATTTTATTTCCTGCAACTTTATTGAAGACATTAATTGCTTCACCTAGTTTTTTAGGTGACTTTCTAGAGTTCTTTAAATAAACCATCATATCACCTGCAAAAAATAACAGATGTTTCCTTATTGCATATGCTTATTCTTTCAGTTTCTTGTTCTTATTGCTGTAGCAATTTCTAGTGTAATAATAATAATAATAATGGTGATAATGGACACTTTTGCTTTACCCATGTTCCTATTGGAAAGCTTCTATTTTATCCCCATTAGGGAAACATGAGTTGTTCAAGGAAGAACTACTACCTCCGATGAGCTGGCCACATTGTTTGAATACAAAACATATTTGTCAAAATGATTATTTAATGGAGAACTCACACAGGGCAAGTACTCACATGGTGGTCAGAAGAAATGATACAAGGACACTCTCAAGGTCTCTCAAGAACTTTGGAATTGATTGTGTGACTTGGGAGATACTGGCACAGCACTGCTCAGCATGGTGTGCCCTCATGAAAGAAGGTGCTATGCTCTATGAGCAAAGCAGAATTGAAGTAGCTCAAAAGAAACACAAAATGTTCAAATTTAGAGAATTCACCCCAAATGTTCATATGGACTCTTTGTGTCTGACCTGTGGTGGAACATTCCAAGCTTGTAATGGTCTGATCAGCCACAATTGGATACACTGTAACTTGACTCTAGCATAGTGATGTCATTTTTGAGAATGAAGGACAAAACCCAAGCAAATACCTCTGGTATGAGGACTACAGAGCCCTTTTCAGGGCAGCTCATCCACCTTTAGTGTTCACCTGTCACTCAGCTCTTACCTATGGCTCCAAGAAGCTATAGCATCTGTGGCAGTCACACCCTGGTAAACCACTTTGGCAGATAGGCTAAACCAGGTTGAAGGTACCAACATATCTCAAACCTGTTGGTGAGTTTGCACCCCAAGTATATAAATATTTTCCCAGTGGAGTAGGTGTATGTGAACATTTTGTTTCAATGTGCCATAAATGTGGCAGGAACAGGTTCTGTGGAGTGCTTAGAGCTGGGTCAGACACCAAGATGCCAATATCACCCATTGCATCCAGAGTTATTGCCAGTCATTTGCCACCAGGCTCTGATGATTCTGGAAGAGAGAGTGAAGCTGATGACTTCATGCAACTTTGCCTCATTTAAATCCAATTTACACATGAGTCAAAAGGCAATCACCCATGCCATTTTACTATTACATTATTTTGTAAGTTTAGAATTTTATTAGTTTGTTATTCAACTATCTTACTATTTTATTATTTATTATGCTGCTATGATGCCTTCTTATTATTTTACCTGTCTCACAGTCCTTTGGCGATGGTGTATGGACAAAGCAGCAGGTGCAGATACACTGGGAGCTATAGTCATTAGCTTGTACACAGGCAGCCTAGGCAATAGTTTGCTCACGAAGTGAAAGCAGCAGTGGGATTCATCAGCCCCTTGGCTGTCTGGACAGCCTTCTTAAGGACCATACTGCTCACCTCCTGGTAGGGGGAAGGGACTAGAAAAGGTACCCTAAAAATTATCTAATTCACCTAATCCTGGTTTGTTTTCCACAATAGGCAGCAAGCCCAATGGTCAGATGAAACATAAAAACATGTGCAAAACTTTTTGTGAAGAGGATTCCACTCATCATTGGTATGTGGAATTTGTGCATGCTTATGGACAACAAGAAATCCAGTAGACCTGACAGATGAACAACTCCTGTTGTGAGAGAGCTCAGCAGGCATAACATCCAAATAGCAGCCCTGATTGAAACAAGGCTGACAGATGAAAGTTAGCTTACTAAAGGCAAAAGAAGTGAATTTTAGACTCATGACAATTTGATTGCCACTTACAGGAAAATGCTTTACCACTATTATCAGTGTTTATGCTCCCACCATGATGAACACTGATGAGTTCAAAGGAAAATTTTATGAAAACTTGGAAACTCTCATCATCAATGTACCAAAAGAGGACAAGCTTTTAATTCTGGGTTATTTTAAATATCAGAGTAGGCAGAGACTATCAGATATGGCAGGGAGGCCTTGAGAGGGATAGAATTGGAAACAGCAACAGCAATAATCACTTACTGTTGAAGATTTGTGTATCTCATGACTTTCTCATAACCAACATTTCTTCCATTTACCTAAAAGCAAAAACAAACAAACAAAAAAACAAACCAAAAACAAAACCCCCACCAAATTTCATGGATTCACCTTGCTCTTATTCCCCTCCTCTTTTCTCTTTCCCTCCTACTTTCTTTTTGGGTAAGATGAATGTCTGTGCCTAACTTCATGTGTGTATATTCATCCCTTCTTGGACCAGTTCAGAGGAGTATAAGGTTCAAATATTGCCCACTGAATCCCACCTTCCTCTTTATTGTATAAACTCTCCTTTATGTAACTCATTTATAGGAGATGATTTTCCCTATTCTTCCTCTCCTTTCTCTCTTTACCTTGCCCCTTTCTCATTGCACTCCTTTTTCTCATCCTTTTATTCTTCTTTTGAGATCATCCAAATAATAGAATCATACCAGTGCCCTCTGTCCATGTAGATGCCATCTACATGCCCTAGTGATGATAATGTTCTGAAGAGTCACCTGTATCATCTTCCACATATGAATTTAGTTTAACCTTGTTTAGTCCCTTATGCTTTCTCACTTATGTTTACCTTTTTATGCTTGGATCTTGAGTTTGAATGTCACATTTCCTATTCATTAAGCGCTAGTCTCTTCATTAGCAATACTTGAAAGTCCTTTATTTAATTAAATATTCATTTTTTTCCTCTGTAGGATTATACTCAAGTTTTTTTTTGCATGTAATCCTAGCTCCTTTGCCTTCCAGAATATCACATTTTAAGTCCTCCACTCATTTAATGTGGTAGCTGCCAAATCTTTTGTGATCCTGACTGTGGCTTAATCTAGTTCTATCTAGTTCCTTACAGTACTTCCCCTTGACCTGGGATTCTAGATTTTGTCTATAATATTCCTCGAAGTTTTAATTTTGGGAAACTTTCAGAAAATGACTTAATGCATTCTTTCAATTTCTTCTTTGTGCTCTGATTCTAAAATATTTAGGCAGTTTTCCTTTATAATTTCATGAAATATGATGTCTACGTTCTTTTTTTTTATCACAGCTTTCAGGTAATCTAATGATTCTTAAATTGTCTTTCATTGATGTATTTTCCTAGTCAATAGCTTTTCCTATGAGATATTTCACATTTTCTTCTATTTTCAACCTTTTTTGACTTTGCTTTGTTGTTTCTTGGTTTTTCATGGAGTCATTAGCTTCTACTTGGTCAATTCTAATTTTTAAGAAGAAATTTTATTCATTATTTTTTGTATTTCTTTTGCAAAACTTTTAATTCTTTTATAATTTTCTCTCATTTATTTTCCTAATTCATTATCTACTGCTCTTATTTGATTTCTAAATTTTCTTTTGCTCTTTTTACCACCTTCTTTACCTCTTCTAGGAATTCTTATTGGTCTTTCCAATCTGCATTTTTCTTTGAAGCTTTGCTTAGGTATGTTTTCAAGTAGTTGTCTTCTGAGTTTGTATCCTCAGCTTGCCTGTCACCATAGTAGCTTTTGATGGTCAAATTCCATTTTTGTTTTAATTTGCTCATGTTACCAGCCCATTTCTTTGTGTTAGAGTTGGGCTCTGTCCATGCCTGGGAGTATGTGTATAGAAGTCTTTCTTGTTCTTCTGTCTTTTTATGTCCTCTTGCTGCTTTCATAATTTGTCCTGGAGGCCTGTAAGTTTTCAGTGCTTCCAAAGTGATGTGATCTGGGAAGAGATCTGTTCATTGCCCTCCTGGTCTGCTGTTCCTGATCTTTTTTGGGTCTTTTGCCTTGTGTGTGGTTGAATTTTCATAGACTGATGCTGGATTCAGTCACATTTAGCCTTCTGGGAGGGTCTACTGGTTCAGAATGACTGAACCTGCTAGCTGTTTTAGTTTCCTGCCCTGGTTTATCACATTACAGATTTATGTGTACCGTTAAAGTTTAGTAATTTGTTCCTAGTCTTTTGTTGGACTCAGAGCCCCACAGCTTTGTTTCTGGGGCTTGTTTCTTGCACTGTACACAGGGAGGGTCCCTACTCCCTTATATATGGAACCACTCCTATCTGCTCTGGAACTGTGATCTGGAAACTGGGTAATGAGCAACAGAATTGTCAGGTGGTACCTGTTCCTATTCCAAGTACTAGTACAGCAGTTTCTTGGTTCTCTTTTTTCCTGAGTGTTCAGTCCCTTTACTGTCCCTAGGCACTGGGCTGCTTTCCACCTACCATCATAGCCTGCTACTGCTCCTACATTTTATGCTGTTGCTGTGGCAGTGCTGTGCTCCTGGACACACCCAATATGTGTCCACAGACCTCTCTATCTTTCTAAGCTATCCTTGGCAGGAAAAATGATTCACTGTGTCTTTTTCTTGGCTTTTCTGATCAGAGTTTCGACTAGTAAGCTTTATAGGCCATTGTGGAGTAGGTTGTACGGGAGCTAAGGCAAAATGTTACCTCTCACTCTGCCGTCTTGACTTCATCTCTGGTCCATTCTTAAATAGAAATGCCCCTACAATATACTTGATAATGGTCATTCAGTCTCCCATTGAAGACCTCCACTGAGGCCTGCCGAGGGAGTGGGTTCCATGACTGAACCCCTCTAATTGTTAGGAAGTTTTTTCTTGTATCATGTTGAAATCTATCTCTCTGTCATTTCAGCCTATGCTGCTTATTTCTGTCTTCTTGAAACAAGCAGAACACATTTTACATGTTACAGCTCCTTAAAGGCTTGACGTTCGCCATCACTTTCCCTTTTTTCTTCTCCATGGTCTGTCATCCTCATATGGCCTGGTCTTGAGTCCTCTTATCATCTAAGTTACCCTCTTCTGTACAAAGTCTGGATTGTCAGTCAGACTTTAAGCGTTTATTATTTACTATGTTCTAGGCACTGTGCAAACGTGAGGGTGCAAGGAAAGGCAAAAACATGGTTCAAGCAGCTCACATTCTAGTGGATGAGACAAAATGCGAATAGCTACCTACACAGAAAGCACATGTAGGTTTATGTTGCATGTATATATATATATTCATAGCCATATAATATGAATGAAGGTAATCTATGAGGGAAGGCATGAGGCAGGGGTGGGGAAGGTGGTGGAGCAGTAGAAAGGCCTTCTGTAGAAGGTGGAATTTGAGCTGAATCTTGAGGAAAGCCAGGGGAACCAAGAAGTCAAGATGAGGAAGGGAAACATTTGAGCTATGGGGGAGTAAGCAGGGAAGAGTCACAGAGTCAAGAAATAGAGTATTGTGGGCAAGGAACAGCCAGAAGTAGTGGGAGTATGTGTGCGTGTGTGTGTGTGTGTTTGTGTGTGTGTATGTGTGTTTACATGTGTGCATGTGTGTGTGTGCACATATGTAGGGAAGTACAGTGTAAGAAGATTGGAAAAGTAGTGAGAGTCCAGGTTTGGGATGGTTTTAATGTTTGGTCCTGGAGATAATAGAAAGCCACTGGAGTTTATGGTCAGAGCTACAATTTAGGAAGGTTGCTTTGCTAACTGAGGAGAGGATGAATTGGGGTGGAGAGAGACTTAGAACGGGGAGAACAACTAGAAAGCTTTGGAAATGATCCAGGTATAAGGTGATGGGGGCCTGCACCAGGCTGTGTGAGTGGATAGAAGGGGACATATGTGAGAGATGTAAGGATAGAAACAGCAAAACCTACAAATAGTTGGATATGTGGAGTGAGCTTGTGAATATCTTTCTTAAAATATGATTCTCAGAACTGAACACCATATTCCAGGTTTGGATGCATTCTTCTTGGGCACTATATCTGTCTTCATGTATTTTCTTTCTTTCTCTTTGGCTGCTGTCTACTCATACTCATACTTTTGCTATCTTGGAGTTCACTATAACCCCCAGATATTTTTCATATACTTGTATAGCCATGCTGTCACTTCATCTTATAGATTTGATTTTTTAAGTAAGTATAGGATTTTATGTTTATTTTTATTCAATTTCATCTTATTAAATTTGCCCTCATAAATCTAGCACACTGAGATTATTTTGGATATTGAATGCCTTTTTTGTGTGCAAAAGGTTGGGGAGTCTTAGTGCAGTGCATGCTCACAGTGAACCACCTGTGTGGCATGACAAGCAAAAAATAATACTGTAGTAGGTAGCATTAAGAATAAATGAGTTAACAGTTCTTTTGTAGTTAGCCCAGGAATAATGCTTTAGTTTTTCCCTTTGTTGATTCTCACCTCAATGTTTTCCCCATGTCTTCCCTTTAATGTTCACGGATTTCCTTCCACAAAACAGAGAATCTAACAAATGCAGAAGTCTTCAGTGGTCATCAAGTTCAAATTGGACAAGACCAACAAGCTCTATTCCTTAGGAATATACTACTTTCCAATAGAATCCTGCTCCCCATCTATGAGAAGAATCTCAAAATTAATGCATAGTTCTACATTTTCAATGGCCTATCTTTTCCTTCCCTTTATCACCCTCTTCAATGCTCGAATCTCCTTACAGGCATTTAGGTTGTTTTTCTTCTTTCATGCACTCCTTCAGAATCAATTCATACTCTGATAACCTGGAGAGTTGAAGGACAATTCTGACATTAACTCCTCTTTTCCTGGAGATCATGCTCCTTGTAACAGCTGTTCAGAGTATATTGTCCCAACCTAACTTTAATAGAGAGTCTTAGAGTCATTATCCATGAGGTTATCTAAATCCACCTCAAACCTGTTAATAGGTTGGGATTGGGTTGGCTGTTTGGGTCCCCCTCAGAGGTCAGATTTTTGGCATGCCCCCCACCTGTATGGCAGCTTCAACCGTTTGCTTGAGAGAGATGGTTGAGAAAATTTAAAAGATTGTACATATACGCTAGTTAAGGCCCTTATTACCTACCCCCTCAGCTTCTGCAATAGCCTCTTAAATGGTCTTCTGAACCTTGCTGCCAGATTAATCTTCCTCAAGTTCAGCTACGATCCTACCTTTACCTGCTCAGAGCCTTCCCCAATGGCCTACTGAATTCGGTCTGGATTCCATAGCCTGACATTTAGGGCCCTTTGTTCTCTGGCTCCATCCTGCATTTATCGTCTTCTCTCTCTCTCTAATACCGGGTAGCAAACCTGAGCCAAAGTGGGACTCCCCATTTCCTGAACGTACCTTGCCTTTTCCTGTACCTTTCCTGCTTCTATTCCTTCTACCTGCCCATGTTCTTCCTCCTATTTTTACTAATTGAAATTTTTCTCTTATTGAAAACCCTGCTCACATTTTACCCCCTTGAGAAAACCTTCCTTGACTGGGGTGAGGGGGAGGGGGCAGGAGAGCTCCCACTTTCTCCAACTAGATATATTTTCTCTAGGGCTTTAACTATAGTGGGGCATGACCCTGTTTGGTGCTTCAGTTTAATTAAAAAATTATGAGGTGCTTACCCTGTGCAAAACTGGATGTTGGATCCTGCGTATCATGATAAAATGGACATGGTTTCTGACTTCAAAAAGCTTACATTCTACTGGGGTGGTGGTGGGAGGAGAAAAATATCTATCTATCTCTATATCTAGTGAGATAATGTGGGACAATGGAACAAAGGATGTATTTGTAGTTAAAGAACCTTGGTTCAAATCTTAGTACCTTTACTTTCTACCTATATAATTTAGAGGAAATTACTTGAACTCTTCATTCTTCTTTCTTTCTTTATCTGTGAACTGAGGGATTTGAACAAGATAACCTTTCTCTCCTTCTAGCAAAGAGAACATCATATGGACATTATATATCTGTAGAAGCTTTGGAGTATTCTTATCTCAATTCTTACCAACACAGATGAATTTTGGGTCCCAGATCAAGGGTCTATCCCCCCCCTCCCCGGTGGGTTCTAGAGATACCTATGAAGAATTAGCAAGGAGTTCTCCAAAAGGGGCTCACTCAAGGACTAAGAGACCTGAGAAAGATTTTACATTTTTAAAAAAATAAGCTTTATTTAATGCACATTATTGAGAAAGTAGCTTAGTTTGTAGGGATAGGTTTTGGTTCTGGGACAGAAGAATTTATGACTGAGCTGAGCCAGAAGGAAGATAAACATTGTATGAGGCAGAAATGAGAGAGAGAGAGAGAGAGAGAGAGAGAGAGAGAGAGAGAGAGAGAGAGAGAGAGAGAGAGAGAGAGAGAGAGAGAGAGAGCCCAAATTGCAGGTCTAATCATAAACTTCCAATTAACTTTTTATGTGACTTCCTATTAACTTCAGGATCTTCCTAGTGACATAAACTTCCTAGTGACTTGCAATTAGTTCCAGGATCTTGCCAGCCTGAGAGACTAGTTATACAGAGGCAAGAAGTTGGACCATACAGTGTTGAGTGTGGGCAACAGCTAATAGTCCAGTTTGGTTAGTGTGCGTGAAGGGATCAGTATAGGAAGGATGTCAGAGCCCAGTTCTCTTCCTTTCACTTACTTACTAATACTTTTATGTGCTCCATAACTATTTTGGGGACTCACTGCAAAATTGTTGGACACCTTTCTCTTCAGTTCTAGTGGTATGTCTTTCATGGTGTATGTGTTCTGTCTTCTTATTATTTGTGTAGATGTTTTATATTTCCTTCTGGTCCTTAAACTCTTTGAGGCAGGAACCATGTTTCTTAGCTACCTCTGTCTTCTACAGAACCTGGCAAATGGGCTTATACATAGTAGCTAATCAATACATATTTGATGAATGAATGAATGAATGAATGGAGTAGGATGCAGAGACTCTTTTTTAGCACCTTTGCTTACATATATATTTTAAACTTTATTTCTTTAAAATCTGAAAGTTTACATGAATAGCTACTTTTGTGCCCATTTAAAGGTGATGCAGTGGATTAGAGTGCAGGGCCTCAAGTCAGGAAGATTACTTTTCCTGAGTTCAGATCTGGCCTCAGACACTGTGTGACCCAAGGCAAGTCACTTAACCCTGTTTGCCTCAGTTTTCTCATCTGTAAAATGAGCTGCAGAAGGAGATAGCAAACCGCTCCAATATCTTTTCCAAGAAAATGCCAAACGGGGTCACAAAGAATTGAACACTACTGAAACAACTGAACGACAATTACGACAAAGGTGACTTTTATCTCAACAGTAAGTGGGAAGAAAACACTAAGAGAGTATTTTATTCATACTGAATAGTATAAATTTACATTCTGGGGTTATAAAGCCTGGATTTTGCAGAGTTGTCTCGTGCAAACCTCTCCCACCCAACCTCACCTCCTCCTCCTGTGTCCGTTCACGTCCTGGCCAGTATAACTCTCTCTGTGAATGCTAATTGTAGAGGTAGCTAGGTAGTCCAGTGGATAGAGTGCTGTGCTTAGAGTCAAGAAGATGAGTTTAAATGCTGTCTCAAACCCTTATTAGCTGTGTGATCCTGGGCAAGGAGGTTAACCATTCTGCCTCAGTTTTCTCATCTATAAAATGGGAATAATAAAATCATCTCCCTCTCAGGATTGTGAGGATCAAAAGAGATGATGTTTATAAAGTGCTTTGCAAATCTATCAGTGCTTTGTAAAGGCTAGCGATTATTATATTGTTATTAATAATCATACTTGCTTTATAGATTTAGAGCTAAGAGTAACTAGAGATCATCTAGTACAACATTTCATCTTACAGATAAAGAAATCAAGGGCTGGAGAGGTTCAACAATTTGTCCAAGATCATGTAGGTGGTTTGTGTTCGAACTATGATTTGAACTCCAGGCCTCTGGCTACAAATCCAGTGTTTTTCCCGCATCTCTACAATTTGAGTATAGCATCATATGCCATTGACACTTGGTTCTAGGA
The DNA here is from genome assembly GCF_028372415.1 of Notamacropus eugenii. Lineage (NCBI taxonomy): Eukaryota > Metazoa > Chordata > Mammalia > Diprotodontia > Macropodidae > Notamacropus > Notamacropus eugenii. The sequence continues at coordinate 312,577,590 of NC_092876.1, forward strand.
GACTTGGCTTCTGGTTCCAAGTCAACCACTAGTTAGCTTAGTGACCTTGGGTAAGTCACTCAGTACCTCTGGACCCCAGCGTTCCAGTCTATAAAATGAAGAAGTTTGACTAAATGATTTTAAAAATCCCTTCCATCTTCAATAGTCCACAATTTTATCATTTTAGAGATGATCTTTAAAGGTCCATTTCAGCTCTAAAATGCTATGATTATTTTTTAACCTTCTTCTTTCCAAGGGTGCCTTTCCTCTCTGTTTATTCTCTAAATATGCCAAACTTCTGACATTTCTGTCCTCCTGGTTTTAAAAATTCAAATTAGTCCCTTTATACTGCTGGACGTGCCAGAATTATGGAAAGTATAATCCCAATCACTGTTGTTTCTTCTTGCTCTTGGTGTGCGTGACACATGTTGCATCCTATTATGGAAACAAAAGACAGGCTTTCTCTTTTATATGGAGCATAGAGCTGGGACACTGATGCCCATTGTGACCGGCACAGTCATGGCAGCATGTTGACAATTGTTTTCCTTCTTCCAAATTCCAGCTTACATTCATTTTGTTCTGTCTAATTAAAGACAACCTGCACAGAAAAGGCTCAGGGCTGTCTTAATGGGAAACTTTGCTGCTTGTCACCTGATAGAGTGTGTTTTGTTTGAACCACTTAGGGATGAGCCAGGAAGAGGCTTACTGTGTCAGACAGCTTTTGTCTCTTGGTTGCCATTCCTGACACACTGGGCCACTTAAACAGAGAGATACCTCACTCGTAATGACCACTTGCTAAAAGATTATGGACTGCTTAATTAATTGATCAGATGCTGAGGAGGGAAACTCTTAGCTCCCATCTTTTCTGAAGGTTTCTTGAATGTGAGCTGTTCACTCTAGCTTCTTTCTTCAGGCACTCATAATCTGGTCTCACCCTAACTAATTTTCCACTGCACCCTCATAGAGTATAGTATCATCCCTGTTACCTGACCTGTCCATTTCCATCAACATGCCTTTATTCATGTTGCTTCCCTCACTTGGTATGCCCTTTATTGCCTTTTCTACCCATCCAAATCATACCTATTTTTCAAGACTTAGATTAAGTTCTATTTCCATCAATCCATTGATCCATCCATCCATCCATCCATCTATTGATCGATTCAACCATCTATCTATTCACAAGCATTTACTAAGTGCTTACTATGCCAGACACTGAGAAATAGCGAAGGCCTCATTATTCTTCCTCTTTTCAGAGCTCAAGGCCCTTTTTGTCGTTCTGCCCTGAGAGGGACTGCGTCAGGGTGTCCTAATTGGAATGTAAGCTCCCTGAAATGTGTTCTCTTTAGATTTTTTTTGACCACACCTTGGATTTTATCCTTCTGGTATGACACTTCATTTACTAATGAAAATCAGTATCTCCTGGGCATAGTCTCAGAGAGTTGCTTAAGCATATAATTTAGCAATCCAGTTTGAAAAAATCCAAACATTTATTAAGCACCTAGATTGTTTTGTAATTGTTCAGTCATTTCAGTCATGTTTAATTCTTTTTGACGCCATTGTCTTTGCAAAGATACTGTAGTGGTTTCCCATTTCCTTCTCCAGTTCATTTTATAGATGAGGAAACTGAGGCCAACAGGGCTAAGTGAATGACTTGCCCAGGGTCACACAACAAGTAATGTTATATCAAGTAAACTTCTGAGGCTGGATTTGAACTCATGAAGCTGAATCTTTCTGACCTTTAGGTCCAGTACTCTATCCCCTGTGCCACCTTGCTGCCCCATATAATTTAGGGAAATGCAATAAATCCTGCTATTTACAAAAATGAATAAAGCAATATCTTTGCTATTATTGGTCTGTAATCAGTATTTCTAGGGGTCTTCAAGTACGTTTTCTCTAGGTAGAAGTTATCATTTTTTGTAAGGCAGATGGCACAAGGGCCTGTAGTCAGGAAGATCTGAGTTCAGATTTGATCTCAGACCCGAGCTGTGTGACCCTGGACAAGTCTACCCCAGTATCCTCGACTATAAAATGTGGAGAATTATAGTATGCACCGCTCAGGGTTGTCCTGAGGCTCAAATGAGATAATACTTGTAAATCGCTTAGATAGTTAGTAAATGCTTGTTTCTTTCCTTCCTTCCTTTCTGAGAGCAGCTCTTGGAAGGAGGATTATATGAGGTGGATGCTGTTATTATTCCCATTTTACACGTGAGGAAACTGAGGCTGAGAGAGGTTAAATAACGTGCCCATATTCACACACCTAGAGATTGTTTCAAGTCCACTTGGAATTCAAGTCTTGACTCCACGTCAAGCATTCCATTCACCATTCCATGCTGCCTCACTATCTTTGAGATGGTCGCATTAAGTGACAACTATGTGGCAGCACCAGGGATCCAAAAAGGGTGAAAGACTGTCCTTGCTCTCAAGGGGCTTTTAGTCTAAAAGGAAAAACCACCTGCAAGAGCTTGGAGGCAGGGACTGTTTTGTGTTTTTGTCTTTGTTTCCCCAGAGCATATAACAATGTCTGGCATTGAGTAAGCCCTTGATAAATGGTTGTTTAATTGAATCAGATTAGATTCTTCATCTGCCTTGATCTGCCATAAATTCACTGTGTGAAGTTGGGCTATTTGCTTCAAGACTTTGGGTCTCATTTTCCTCATCAGTTACAAAAAATCACGTTACATGATGGGGCTGAACTAGATTACCTCTAAGGTCTCTTCCAGCATTAACATTCTATGATTCTATGAATGAAATCTGAAAAAAAGAATAATTAGAATAACCTTTTAGATATGTGGAACACTCCATACTTGTTAAAGTGCTTTCATATACATTATCCCAGTAAGTCTTCATACCATCACTGTAATGGAGGGTAAAAGTGACATGCCCCAGGTCATTAAGTATGCTAACAACACAGCTGGGACAGAAATCCAGGGCTAGGAGTCACAGTGGTTAGAGTTTTGGACCTGATGTTAGGAAGATGAGTTCAAATTCAGTCTCAGTTACTCACTAGCTCTGTGACCCTGGGTAAGTCACTTTACTGCTATCTGCCTCAGTTTCCTCAACTGTAAAATGGGAATAATAATAGCACCTACTTTTCAGGGCTGTTGTAAAGACCACATGAGATATTAGAATGGTGGTTGGTACATAATAGGCTTTTACTAAATGTTTGTTCCCTTCCACCAATCAAAAATACGAATTAGAAGCTCCTTAGTAAAATTGATACCGTTTGAGGCAAAGTCTTTTATGTTCACCAATGTTCCAAGTTGTTTTGAGGTGTTTGAGTTAATTGTGTTCTGAGAGTTAGCAAATTGTTAATGCCAAGAATTTCTGTCCTTGACATTGACATCTTTCTTCCATCCTATTAGTGATCATCTGTATCATTCCCTCTCTGGGACCTTCTAATAGGCAGTATTTCATTCTCTTGTTCAAATATCCCTAGACCACAGTCACCTTTTAATTAAACTCTTTTTGGCTCCACACTTTATTGTCTCTAGTATTTCCAAAAGAAGGGAAATAAAACCTAGAAAAAGCACCCCATTTTTATCAGATGGCTTTTCCTCCTGAGTTCTCAGAGACAAAAAAAAGCAAAAATAAAACCAGAAAACAATGGAAAGATCAGGTTCTTTGGATGAGGATGAATTTAAATTAATTTGTTTCTGATTCTGGAATTTATTCCCCTCCTCACCAAAGAATTGCAGACTCTTACTTTCAAGGAGTCTCATTTCCAGGATTCCCACAACATGGTTTAGCAAAATCCTTAGTAAGGGGCATCTGTCAAGTAGCTAAAGCAGAAATCTCAGTCAGGTTGGTTTAGTCAGGTTGGATAAGTTGACTACTAAAGTCTTCTTAAACTTTGAAATTCTATAGTTCTATTTAATTTGGTAATTTGTGGAGGGCTCTATCTTTGGGATGGCATGATTGCTGAAGTTATCTGGTCTCATTAACTTTGGGTGGCTTATTCTATAGGAAGCAGTGTCTGGGATCTTTAGAATATGTCATTGACTGTTATTACTATGGCTTGGATGCTGGTGGTCTAGGCCATAGCAGAGATATTCTATCTGTAGACATTATTTAGTTTCACAGAGACAGAGTAGACAATTGGAGGAATTCTAAGTGGCAGATATTAGAAAGATTTTCTGGCATGAAGTTGATATAAACAGGTGGGGGTGGATCCTGCAATAAAACAGTAGATATCTAGTCTTAGGTCTTGGGGTTTAGGGGCAGGAATCTAGCTCATGAAAGAACGAGGGAAGCAAGGTATAACCTTAGTCAAAAAACAATACAAGACAGCAGTGTATGAGAGAGAAGTGATAAATCAGAATAACAATTCTTATTTATATAGCACTTCATATAGTGCATATACGTAGAGAGGTAATGTAGTGCAGTGGATATTGAATCAACTTTGAGTCTAGGAAGACTTGAGTTCAAATCCTGCCTTTAAGATCTGTTGGTAAGGCAGCTAGGTGGCACAGTGAATAGAAGACCAGCCCTGGAGTCAGCCTTGATTCTGGCCTCGGCCACTTACTTGCTGTGTGAGCCTGGACAAGTCACTTAACTCTGACATACTGGCCATATGAATTTGGGAAAGTCACTAAACCTTTCAAAATCTAAGCAAGTCCATAAGACTATTGAGTATGTTCGTCCTTTTTTGCCAAAGAAGACCATGTCATCAGAGAAATAATGGCATGACTTGCACTTGACTTTGTTTTGAGTGAGGGAGGGCTGTGCAGGTCACCAGCCTCACTTCTCCTCCAGAGCCATCTGCATCCAGTGACCAGATATTCATCAGGGTGACTGGAGATGACCCAGGATGAGGCAACTGGGGTTAAGTGACTTGCCCTAGGTCACACAGCTAGTGAGTGTCAAGTGTCTGAGGTAAGATTTGAACTTAGGTCCTCCTGACTCCTGCACTGGTGCTCTATCCACGGCACCACCCAGCTGCCCCTCCCTAAGGCTATAAATCACAAATGAAGGAGAGATTGACCTCCTTGGGCAGATGGAATTTGCTCATTTAAAAATTTGTTCAAAAAAAAAAAAAAAGTCAGTCCCTATCCCTATCCTATGATTCAGAAGATAGAAACAGTAAATGCTACATCTAGAATAACAGCTAATATAACACTTTGTTAAGTCGCTTTATGTATGTTATTTCATTTAATCGTTGCAACAACTCTGTGAGGTATTTGTTTTTATTATCACCATTTTACAAATGAGGAAACTGGGGCTGAGAGAGATTAAGTGACTTATCCAGGGTCTCACAGCTGGTAAATGAGGCCAGATTGGAGCTCAAGTGTTCCTGACTCCAAGGTGTTTCTGACGTCTACTCTGTTCACTGCTTTCAGAGCTGGCTACAGCATTCTGGAGATAGTAGGGTTTACTGTGGACTGCAATAGTCAGGGGAAGCTTCATGAAATTGGTGGGACTGGAAGTGGTCCTTGCAGAATGAACTTGGTTTTAAAAGGAAGGGAGAAAGATGAAGAAGTAGGAGACATTTTTTGAAAGGAAAACATCATGAGTAAAGGAGCAGAATGCTTGAAGGGGTGATTGTGGCACGCTTAGGAAACTGGCTTTATCGTGGCAGCGTCTGTGAGGGACTAGTGAAACATAAGGTTGCCTAGAGAAGATGGGGCCTTGTAGAGATGCCCGTCCATTCTTCCGATCATTTTGGTTGCCCTTTTCTGAGGCATCTGCCCTTTCATGAGGTTTGAGGATCACCATGACATGTGGTATTCCAGGTGCAAATTGTCTTCATTTTATATGAAGGGAGGATGATGTTTTCCGTTTTGCTTCCAAGGTACCCTTTCCAATGATGCCAAGTATTTGGTTAGCCTATTTGGCTGCAATAGCACATTGGACTAATGTTTTTAGGTAATAATCTACGATGGCTCCCAGATTCCTTTTTATTTTGTTTGTAACTGATAGCTTAGAGCGCAATGCTTTGCAGGTCTAGCTCAGATTATTTCCCCCAAATGCATTTATATTTGCCCACAGTGAAGCTCAGCTGCACTTTACTGACCAGTTGCATAGTTTTATGAGATTTTGCTATAATGTATCCCCATGAGCTCAACATTTTGTTCTCTGGAAGAGTTTCATGTCATCTGAAAATTTGGAGATTGCCACTGTGTCCTCCTTCTTCTAGATTACTCATGAAAACATTAAATAAGTCCAGTTCCAGCTCTTATGTCTGGTGGATTTCACTGTTAAGACAGGCATTCATAGAAGGGGATAATTTATCTTCATTCTTTCTTTTCTATCTTTGAGTTCATTTGTGACCCAGATGGCTCTGGAAGAGAAAATGAGGCTGGTGACTTTGCACCGCTCTCTCTTACTTAAATCTAATTCACTTGCAGGTCATGGCATCACCTCCCTGATGTCATGGTCCTCTTCGAGAACAGCAAAATCTGCTATGATAAAATTTTCCCCAGGTCCATGGTAATTCAGTGTATTTATTCTTCTTAATGAGTTTTGATGAATTCTTATATGAGAAATCATGTCAATTATGAAACTCCCATTGTCCACAGCCTTACTTTTCCCATAAAATTCTAAAAACCTTAAGCATGTGTAATCAGTTAATGAATCAACAAGCATTTGTTAAGAGCCTACTATGCAAACAATGCTGCCTAAATGAGTAACCAATTATGCTCAGGGATGTTTGAGATCCTACCATTTAGCTAAATGTAGAAGCAAGACTGATCTCTCTGTAGTTCCCAGAGATGACGCTAGGGTCCCCTTTGTGGGTGGGAGTTACAGTGAGCATTTAGCTGGTGCAGTGGATAGAGCACCAGTGCAGGAGTCAGGAGGACCTGAGTTCAAATCTCACCTCAGACACTTGACACTGACTAGCTGTGTGATCTTGGGCAAGTCACTTAACCCCAATTGCCTCATCCTGGGTCATCTCCAGTCATCCTGGTGAATATCAGGTCACTGGATTCAAATGACTCTGAAGGAGAAGTGAGGCTGGTGACCTGCACAGCCCTCCCTCACTCAAAACAAAGTCAAGTGCAAGTCATGTCATTTTTCTGATGGCATGGTCTTCTTTGGCAATGAAGGACTAACACACTAACACACTAACACACACACACACACATACAGTAACAGTCTGGCAGTCTGGGATAAATGAAGAAGGACTGGTATTGGAGTCAGTTTAAGAGAAATTTCCTGCTATTGTCAGAGATTAGTGAAATCTACTCCATCCACCTCTGGGATCCCCTCAGTGTTTGAGGTGAAATTCAAACCCAAGTTTCATCTTACTCGAAGTCTAGTGCCTTTCCTGTATACCACATGGTTTCTCCAGCATCTCTAGTAAGCAACAGAACCAGAAGTCAAGCCCAGACAATATTGTTTTTGTGACTAAGTATTTGGATATTCAGTGGTGCATTGTAAGGAAGATCTGCTCCCATGGGAGACTGAATGGCTTCGTCCTCTGCAGAGGTATCTTTGGTCATTATCTGGGCTGGTAGAGGGAGTTTCTCACCTGGGAGTGTCCTATGCCAATGAGATCATAGTCACTGTCCCTATCCTACGGTCCTGAATATTTCATCAGGATCATGTTTGGAGTTTTACGAATTTACCTGATATTGTGGCTCTCCCTTATGCAATGCCATTACTTAGTATTTGTTTTCTTTGTATTTGTTTCCTAATATACTAGGTATTTGTTTCCTTTTTCTTTCCTCTCCTCAGCAGCTAAACCACTTGGAGAGGTGTGTCAAAGACCATAACCTCTCCCTGGCTCACAATTCTCTCTTGTGAATCTGCCTAACCCAGTGAGACGTATAGGGGAAGATAATAGCTAGTGTCCTTGGACTAATGGTTGTACTTGGGTGGCTCATTTATATTGAACCTTGGGGCAAGGCAGCATGGTCAACTGGAAGAAGATTGGACCTAGGAGACAGATGACCTGGTTTTGAACACTGGGTCTGCTCTTTATTGGAGCTATGAACCCATTGAATGTCAGAGAGACAGCGAAGAAACAGAAGACATAAAGTCAAGAAAAACCTGAATTTGAATCTCATCTCTGTATCAGCAAGGACTCTACATACAGAGGAGGGCCTGCTGTACAGGTTCTTAGATCTGCTTTTCTAAAAGGAAAGCAACTTTTGAGGGGTCAACGATCTTCTTTAATCAAGCACATATATCATTCACTTAGTTCAGGGGGAAAAGTCAGCATCCTGAACTTCATAGAAAATACCAACAGAAATTACAAGCAGAAATTACAAACAGAAAGACCAACAGACAGGGCTTCCAGCTGTCTGACCACAGACAACACATACATCATCACCAGAGAAAGAAGCACCAACATGTGAGTTTGGAGGAGGCACTCCTTAGTGGCTACCCAGAATCTCATCTGGCACACAAACCTTCTTCCAAAAAATAAACCCCAAAGCAAAAACCTTACCTCAGAGTATATATACTATTTTCCGGGTTGGAGGGCAGGATTAGTGCCTCATTAGAAATTAACAAAAGGTATCTGAGGTCTATTAACGGGCTAGGAAGATCTTTAACTCTTCCCCTCACCCACCATTAACCTTACATTAACCTTACAACCTCTGGTCACAGAACTAGATTTAAAGCTAAAAAGGACTTTTAAGATCAGTCAATACAACGGTATTATCTTGTAGATTAGGCACTTGACCTCAGCCTTGATAATAGCTAAGACACTTCTTGGAATCTCAGTTTCTTCATCTGTAAAGTAAGGTTAAGAATAATACCCACCCACTTCACAGGGTTATTGTGAGAATCAAATGCAATAATGCATTTGATCACACCAGCATTTTAAAGTGTTATATAAATGCTAGCTTTTGTGATTAGACTTTATCTAGTCTAATTTCATTTTATAGAGAAGACAAAATAAATCCAGAGAAATGAATAACTTGTCCTAAATCAAAATGTGCATTTAGAAGAGAAGTCTTCTGCCTCCTAGTCATAGTGCTCTTTCCACAGAGCCCTCAGGGTCTAGCATGGTGGGGTGGAAATAATCCCTTCCTGGTTATGGAGTCAGAAGACTTGCATTGGAATCTCAGCTATATTACTTCTAATTGTATGACCTTGGGTAAGCCAATCACTCTGTGCCTCTCTTTCTATATTAATAAAATGGGAATAGTAATTCTTAACTCCTTGTAAGGTTGCCATGAGGAGAACATGTACTCGTGTCTATGAGGTATTTTGTGACCTTTAAGTACTATTGAAATTTGGAGGGGCGGGGAGAAAGGACTGGACCTGTGACTTTTCACCAATGTATTTGCCTGGGGTCTTGAGAAAGGTAATCAGCTTTCCCAGGATCACCAAGTCAGATTGTATCAGAAGCAAGATAGGTTGACCTCTCACCTCAGCCCTTCAGTCCTTCTGCCTCTTGGTTTACAAATCCAGGGGGTCCCAAAAGTCTCTGGGATTTCAAGATTTAAGAGCCAAAACAAGTGTTAAGAAATGTGGAAATATGGGCATGACGCTTCCATCTCAAAGGGGTGAGACTAGATTCAGAGGACTGAGGAGCCTGATAGCATCTGAAAGTTGATTGATCTGGTATGCTTCTCAAGCTTTGATAGCTCAAAACTGTACTGAGACATTGCTGCACTGGCTATTTTCCAATCATGGAAAAGGACAGCTAAGTGATAGAGATAAAGCACCAGCGTGTTCAAATCCAGCCTCAGACACTTATTAGCTGTGTGAAGTCACTAGGCAAGTCACTTAATACTGTTTGCCTCAGTTTCCTCATTCATATAATGAACTGGAGAGGGAAATGGCAAACCACTTCAGTATCTTTGCCAAGAAAAACACAAATAGAATCACAAAGAGTCAGATGTGACTGACCAGCAACAATTATGGAACGTTATCATTTGTCATCTAAGTCTAAACAACTTTTTCAGAGGTAGTGTGGTATAATGGAAAGCACCAGGATTGGTAGTCAGAAGGGCCATCCTTCTATCATCCATGAAAGAGGATCAGGGTTTGTAGTAGATGTTCTTTGTGGTCCTTGCCAGTTCTAGATCTGACAATGACTGCCTACATGCCTCCCTGCCTCCTTTCCTCCTCTCTTCCTACCCTCAAACCCTGAAAGACAGCCATGACTTGACTTTGTGAAGGGTCCTGCGCAACTTGATATTCAGTGATAGCATTTGGCTTAAGCTTCCTTTAGGACCATTAGCAATCTGTATCATATTAAGTTTCACTGTGAAACTATACGAAGTGAAGACTTTCTCAGTGAGTCCTGGCAGGTGGTCAGCCATGCATTTGGCACAAGGCTACCATAGTGCTCTACACTGGAGAGACACTGGCAGCAATAAGGCTCCCATCCAACCTTCAGAGCTGCTTCCTGTTGGCCTACAATCATTGCTCTGTTTTCAGAAACAGGTTTGGCTCAGGATAATGACAAACTCTTAATTAATTTTCAAGGACCATGAAGCATGAAGAGCCTGTATCAGCTTAGAGATTTTGTGTTGGCCCTGCCCACATAACTCAGTCCACCTCAAACTTTTCCTAATGATCCTGCCCTTCCTTTGGGGTTGTTTTTCAAGTGAAGCTTACCAGGGCTGCCTTCAACAAAAGCATTCAGATTTCCCCCCATGGACACAGATGGTGTCCCTACAATGCCAAGCATTGTGCGTCTATAGGTAAACCTCCCACTGAGCTGCTCTTTCCTTCCCCAAATCCAATGCCAGAAACCTCATTGCATAATCAAGAGTCAGCAGACCACCTGGGGCTGAGACTTATGCAGATGCTCCAGCATACCAGCAGCCCAAATTCTATTAGAAACTTTGGAGGTGGATTAGCTCTGTGAGAAGTCCCTCATCTTTAAGTTTTGCTGATTGAGCATGCCATATCCATCTGCTTTCAGTCATACAGCCTCCTGAGGGCTAGTCATCCACTCTCACCACCTGATATACAAGCTTCATGCCCAAGTGGCCTCCTTTGTGGCCTTTTCTAAAACCAAACTCCTTCCCAGGCCAACTGTACTCTGATTCTCCTATCTTCTAACTTATTCTATTGCAAACTTTGAAACCACTTTTTTAAAGTCATGGGTTGATCTAGAAGGCAGCTCATGTCCTTTCCAACTCAGAAATTCTGTTACTTTGAGCCTCTGGGAGTAAATTTAAAAGAGGAAAGGTAGTCAATAAGTGATGGTAGCAGAAGCAGAGTCTGAAAGTGGCAGTGGGGAGGAAGGTTCTTGTTAAGATCTCTTCCTAGCTCTGTGTGTTAGACAGTGTGTGAGAAGCACGAAAGATTCAAAGAGATGGTAGTATGTACAGGAGAAAGCTAGGTGTCACCAGAAGATTGAAGGAACGGCAAAGGAGAAGTCTAGGGTAAAAGGGGGTTGGTGTTAACAAGAGTTTTGGAAGGCATAGTAAAAAAGAGAGTGGAGAAGGATAAAAGGCTATTTAGTCCTGAGGGGAGGCAGTGACTTTACCACTGATCCCACTGCTGATCCTGCCTGATGTGTGTTTCCAGGCCTAGTGGCATGTTAGGGTGTAGTCTGCCCTAGTTGGAAGGTGGGCCCCAAGAGGGCCCACCCAAGAGCATGGTTTGATGAACTTTTGGGGACTGATAGCCTAAGGATTGAGTGAGAGAATGGCTAGTCTGGTGGTAGGCACTCTGCTAGAATGGAAGGGGGAGGAACTATATCTTACTTGGATATCTTTATCTGAGGCAATTCTGGCTGCTTCCCTTTTAGTGTGGGAGCATTAAGGATACTTAGTGTCTGCCTTCTGGGGCTAAACAGGACCAATTCAGTCCCTCCTTCACATGACAGCCTTTCAGATACTTTAAAACTATTATCACTCTCAAATCTTCTCTTCTCCAGGCTAGTTCTTTCAACTGACGCTTTTGTGGTATGGTTTCTAGCCCTCTTGCAATATCCTATGATCTTCCCCAGTAAGATTGTAAACTTCTCTAGGGCAATTTTCCCTTCAGGTTCTAGATCAAGGATGTTTGTCTATGTTGTTCAGTCATTTTCAATTGTGTCTGACTCTCTGTGACCCCATTTGGTGTTTTCATGGCAAAGTAACTAGAGTGGTTTGCCATTTCCTTCTCCAGCTCATTTTACAGATGAAGAAACTGAGGCAAACAGGGTTAAGTGACATGTCCAGTGTCATACAGTTAGTAAGAGTCTTCCTGACTTCAGGCCCAGCCCTCTGTGCACTATCCCATCTAGCTGCCCCAGGCCAAGGACACTGTGGATACTAAGTAATAAATGAATGGTCCTTAACTACACAGATTCTTTCAATATGGCAACCTTCCCAACAGGTGCCCTAGGCTTTAGATCTTTCATCTGTTCTCCAGTCTCTACCAAAATCTACCAAACCTCCTATATCTTCTGGTGCGATGTTATGTGCTGATGGAAATGGATGCTTCCATGGGGCTCCTGCAAAATGGGAATGAGCATATGTGTCAGACAAATTTGCTAGCTGTGAGATGCTGGGCAAAATCGCTTAGCCTCTGTTTGCCTCAATGTCCTCCTCTGTAAAATAGCACTTTATCTCCCAGGGTTGTTATGAGGATCAAATTAGATTATATTTGTAAAGCTCTGAGCCCAGCATCTGGCATATAGTAAGTGCTACATAAATGCTGTTTATTATAACTATTATAAAAAGAACATAAAGCAGCTGGAAGTTCCAATGAACTTGGAAGACATTAGGTTTGAATACAGTTACTATTGGTGGTAAGTCACTAACTTTTCTGAACCACAGTGTTCTCATCTGAAAAAAGAGGACTAATGATATTCATCCCAGATACTCACAGGATACTTGTGGGAAAAGTTGCTTGTAAATGGAAAGCACGATTCAAATGTGAGCATTTGTTATGACTTCAATACTTTACTGAGGGCACCTCCCTCATCCCAGCACCTTCACCCTCAGTTCCATAGTTTCCCTACATGCTACCACATCAAGCTCCTCTGTTATATGGAAGGTAATAAACTAGAAACATGAAAGAGAGGGAGGAGGAACCATGAAGAATAGGCAGTCTTATAAAATGCTGTCAAACCTGAGAGAGATTTCAAATAGGATTACCTCATCGGGACTTTGGATTGCATATCTTAATTTTGAAAATCATTGCATTACATAAACACGTTAGGATTTTCAAATGGGGTAGTCCATGCCTAAGATTCTGTCTTTTTTAAAGTGGGAATAAGACATACATAGGTCTGGTAGGCCTCTTGCTATAATGGATAAAACACTGTACTTTGAATCGAGAATACCTGATTGGAATCCCACCTCAGACACTAGCTGTGTGACCATTGGAGTCTCATTTTCCTCACTTGTAAAAGGGGCAATAACAACTTATCTCATGGAGTTAATGTGAGGCTCAAGTAGGATAATAAAACCAGGTAGCATTTATATAGTGCTTCAAGGATTACAACGTGCTTTTAAACATAGTAGCTTGTTTGACTTTCTCTATGGGTGAAGCACAACTGCAATAACTCAAGAGAAACACGAGATGTGCAAATTTAGAGAATTCACCCCAAATGTTCACATGGGCTATTTGTGGCCAACCTGTGGTAGAGCCTTCCAAGCTAGTATGGATCTGATTAGTGATGCTCAGCTACACTATACCTTAACCCCAACATAGTCAAGTCATTTAGTCCTCTTTGAGAAGAAGGCTAACAGCCAACAACCCTGTGAGGTAGGTTCATTATTAACCACATTCTGAAGTTCAAGAAAGAGGTTGAAGGAGGTTAAGTGACTTGCCCAGGGAGAGGAATCCAAAGCCAGTAAATGTTTGAGGCAGGATTCAAATTCAAGTCTTCCTGACTCAAAATGCAGGAATCTATCTACTGGGTCCACTTAGCCACATTGACATATACAAAAGTCTTTAAAAGCTTCAGTAGCTTAAAACTGCAATGGGACTTTTGGGACATCCTATATTACAACAACAACAACAAATCATTTTATAAATCTTAAAGTGCTATTATTTACTATCATATATAATTAGTTACATAATTATAATACATTGTAAATCTTAAAGGGCCATGTATTATTAACAACAATATAAAAATCATTTTGTAAATCTTAATGTGCTATATATAGTTGAATTATTATTAATAACAATATATAACTTTGTAAATCTTAAAGCGATATATAAAGTTGAACTATTAAGAACAATATGTAAATCACTTTGTACATCTTAAGGTCCTATATAAAGTTAAACTTATTGTTATTATTATTTTTAAATTATAACTGGGTCATAATCATTTTTTTGATATCAGTATCAAAGGTTGAGGATATACCCCCTTATACTCATTTCCTAATTTCTTTTAGTAGCTTGTTAACTGTCTTTCTGCCAGGAATTTAGCAAAACTTTTCCCAAAGTGATTTAAATTTTAATAGAACACAAACTGATGTTCCCCCTAACATTTACCAGTTGCTAAAAAAAAAAAAATTCACCTGATTTTTTAGAAACATAAGCCAAGGGTGTGCTCTTTGAGGCTCCTGGTGCTGGGCCCACTGCTGCACTGGCAGCTGCATTTCTGGTATTTCTCTCTCTGGCCTTTTACCTTCTCTGACAATCTCGAGTTGGTGTTTGACAGCTGAGGGACACAGGTGCCAGGCTGGGTTATATGTGTTTCAGTGGTGACATTGGAGTCGGCAGCTCTTTGACAAGTTCGGCAACTGACCTATTTTAATACCTTTTAGCTGTCTCTACTGCTACTGATTCAAGAACTAGAGAGCTGTCACTCTGGAGGAAGGACCAGAACTTGTTTCCCTTGTAACCTGGTGAACAGGGAATCATCAGCGGCTGTCACAAAGGACGGAGCTGGCAGAAGGGATGCTTCCTAGGGAGAGCTGGAGATTTTAAAAGTGAACCCACTCCACTAAAATAAACAAAGAAACTAATTCCACTAACCCCTTTCCCCCCACCCTGTTGTTTCATTGATGCATCAAACAATGAAAGAAGGACAAGAAATTTTCTGAAATCTAGCTGAAAGATTGGTAACTTGGCCTAGTGCAAAGAGAGGTGCCCATGAGTCAGGAACACAAGGGCTCAAGACCTGCCTTTGACACACACTGGCTTTTGACCCTGGCAAATCATTGAATCTTACACTCCTGTAGGCAACTCTCTTAGATTTAAAGTTGCAGAACAGGTGCCAATGTGGATTGATAGAAGGAGTTTCCTACACCAATAAAATCACAGTTCCAGAACTCATCCTATCTAAAATTTCAATGCTCACTGTATCTTTGTACAGAAAAATCTTTCAGATGTTTCAGTCATGACTGACTCTTGGTGACCCCATTTGGGGTTTTCCTGGCAGAGATACTGGAGTGCCATTTCCCTCTCCAGCTCATTTTACAAATGAGGACACTGAAGCAAATGGGGTGAAGTGACTTGCCCAGGGTTATGTAGCTAGGAAGTATCTGAGCCAGATTTGAATTAATCAAGAGGAATATTCCTGACTCCAGGCCCAGTGCTTTATCCTCTGCCCCACCTAGCTACCCTACAAAGAAGTCACTAAAGCCCATTTTTTGATTGATTGTTGGTTGTCAGTGCCCTTTCTTCTATTCAAGTTCTACCCAGGCTTTCAGCTCAAATTTCACTTCCCCTGTGCAGTCTTCCGGGACTCTTGTAGCCCTTATTGATTCCTTTTTCCCCCACCACTGCCACCAGTGGTACCACCACTCCCTGGAGTAGTATAACTTCTGTTTTCTGCATATAAGAAAAAATACAGACTTCTTACCTTGGCATTTAAGGTCTTCCACAGACAGGAGATGAGATGTGTGATCCTGGGAAAATCACTTAATCTTTGTCTGCCTCAGTTTCCTCAGCTATAAAATAAGGGTAATAATAACAGCTATCTCTCAGAGTTGTTGCAGGGTTCAAATGAGATAAAATTTATTAAACACTTAGCACAATACCTGGCACATAGTGGGTAATTAACAAACACTTATTTACTTACTCCTCATGTTTCATTTTTACTTTTTATTATGCTATATACATTTCATTATACATTTTAACATATATACATTTCTATTAGTTGTTCCCCAAACTGGACTTTCTAGCTGCAGTTTTAATGCATGTAGACATCTTGTCCTCCATGCCTGGAAAACGTTCCCTGCTCACCGCAGCCTTCCCTCAGCATCATTTCCACTGTTGCCTCCTCTGTGAGCCTTCCCTGAAAGAAGTCCCCCTGGTCCTTAGTGATCTTTTCGTCCTCAAATCTTTCCCCACAATAACCCATCTCATCTCTCCCTTGTTCTCTTTACTTCTTACCTTTTTTCATACTCATCTGTGTATATGTTCTCTCTCCTTTGTTTGTAAGCTTCTTGAGGTCTTTGTTTTGTGCTGTGTCTCCAGTGGCTACATTTTGTCTTTGTGTTTCCAAGGCCTGGAACAGAGGGAGTATTTAATAACTGCTTATTGAATTGATTGGAATTAAACTTGTGTGACCTTGGGAAAGTAATCCACTTTGGGCCTCAGTTTTCTGATCTGTAAAATCTGAGGCGGAAGGGTTAGAAATAGTTACTTCTAAGATCCTTTTTAGCTCTAAATAGTTTTCCTCTATCCCTTTTCATAGACCTGATGCCTGGAAATTCTCCTATCTCTTCTTGGTCTCTGGGAATCCCTTATTTTCTTTAAAACTCTACTCAAAGGATGCCTTCTACAGGAAGCCTTTCCTAATCCATTGACCTTCCAGTGCACTTCCTCCCCCATTTTCTTTTGGGCAGTCTTGCATGCAGTTATTCATGTACAAATTATGTCACTGGATTAAATATAAGGTCCTTGAGGACAAGGACTGTTTCAGTTTGGTCTTTGTATTCCTACTGCCTAGCACAGTGACAGGCAGTAGTAAGGACTTAATACTTACTGATTGTTTTTAGTTTTGTATATTCTGTTTTTATATGTACCTGTCTCCAGTGATCAAATGTAAACTCCTTGAGAGAAAGGACTGTTTCATATGTTTTGTCTTTGCATCATATGTGCCTAAAACAATATCTGACTATTACAAGGTGCCTAATACGTGCCTAGAAAATATCCCTTATTCATCCTAGAATTCTCTTTTTTCATGGGTCAATTCAGTTGCCATTTCCTCTGTGAGGCCTTCTTCATTTCCTTCAGTCATCATGTCCTTTTCTTCTTCAAAGGAAGCACCCAGTGCTGGGCCTGGAGTCGGGACTGTGTTCAAATGTAACAGTGGGTACTTAATAGCTGTGTGATCCTGGGCAAGTCACTTAGCTGCTGTTTGCCTCAGTCCACTGGAGAAATAAATGACAAGCCACTCCAGTATCTTTGCAAGACAAGATGGTTCATGGGGGTGTATCGCCCAGGCAATATTCACAGCACCAGTGGTGACTATGAACATGCTGGTGTACTTCTGAATCGCAAATATAACAGACTATTCATATAGAAGGCAGAAGAAAAACGTTTATTCAGACACCAGAAAGCCAAATCCCAACACCAGCAAGCCAAATCCATCATAGTGACTAAGAAGTCAGTACATATTAGCACTGCAGAGGACAATACCATTTCTCAAGCCTTCCTCCTATTCCCAAGCCTTCCCTTGCTATCAGGGCCTTCCCACAAGCAGACATTCACAACACTAGCAGTGCCTACCTGTTTTTTCTTTCCTCCACCCAAACTGCTCTTACCAACTTTCTCTCAACTTTGCTCCACCTTTCCTGTTCCATCCATTCAGCAAGCTCCTTCCACCACATATGACTTGGGTTTCTATGTGATTTAAGCAGGTCACATGGGACTATTAATGGGTGGGAAAGATCTTCAAATTAAGCAAAAATTACATTAACCATACAGGGGTCATGAGGAATTGGATGTGACTGATTAAACAATAGCAGTTGACTGATAGACATCATGATCCAGGAAGCCATTGAAGTTTCTGAAGAAGGTGGTATCGAGTGTAAGGAGGGATTCTATGAACATTGATGTGACATTTTAGAGAAGCACATGGATCCTGCCTTCCCAGTCAGGAAGGCAAGGCTTAGAGCTGTACCTTAGTATCTGATACACACACTGGCTGAGTTTCTGCCAGCAACTTATATAACCTCTCAGTCCTCTTGGGAACTTTCTAAGATGATAAATTATAGAAAAGACACTGACTTGTTTTGGTAAAGAGAGTTCCTCACTGGAGAGGGAGTACCCTAGACCAATGAAATCACGGGTCCAGTCTCTATCCTCTTCTCCCCTACTGTGATGTTTGTGAACTGAGGATAGGGGTGTCAGGGGATAACTGGCCTCTGTCCATTTCTTTCCTTTTCCATATAATCACAAAATGTTGAGGTATTAAAACAGCAGGATAATAACAACAACAACAGAAATAATAGCTAACATTTGTATAGTGCCTACTATGTGCCAGGCGACCTGCTAAGCGCTTTACAGTCATCTCATTTGATCTTCACAGTAACTCTGGGAGGCAGATGCTCTTATTATCCCCATTTTACAGATGAAGAAAATGAGGCAACCAGAAGTTGTCCAGGGTCACAAGCTGGTGTCAGGCCTTCCTGCTTCCAGGGCCACTGGACTATTCACTGAGCTATCTAGCTGCTCATGTGACCACAATCTGGGGTATGAATAGTCATTTTATTATAAGGGAGAGTTGGAAAGAACTGATTAAAGGCCAGCTACTTCTCTACACTGTGACTGGGCACCTTCCTGCTTTTGTATCTACTTTTCTGTGTGACTTGGCATATGCCCTAACCTTAGGTTTCTTCTCTGTAATACCAGGTTGCCTTTTCAGTGCTGAGGGGAAGAATGGCTTCAGAGATAAATTATTTGCAGTTGTGGAAAAAAAAAAAGGTCCCATATCTCCAGCAATTAGTACCTGCTGTATTATATTTATCGTTTGCTACCCAGGTCTCCATTTCCTTCACTGGCTGAAAAGCAGTCACCTTCCCTGCTCGCTGCCTGCTAATAATCCATCACCATATGACCCCATAGCCAGGTGTAACAAGGGAACAATGTTCTGCCTGATTGCAACGGGGCCTTCTAGAAAATTCTCCTATTGTGTGCATTACAGCTATTAAGAGGGCTAAGTCACACAAAAGGGGGTCATACTCAGAGTCTGGCCTTCCCCCCGCCTTTTTCCCAAATTTCTACAGCCCTATATGGGTCAGGGGGCCTCCAGAAAAACTCACAAAGGGGAAGAAATAAGAATGAGGCATTTCTTCCGCTCAGGAGGAAGGTCTTTGTTCATCTCAAAACAAGAAAGTCAGACATATCCCCTCTCCTCCCCCCTCCCCAAATGTCTTGTCTTGTGGCTCAAGTTTGTAAGAGGAACACATTTTTTCTTATTTCTTCCTTTTGCACTTGACCTGTTTTTTCTTCCATTACTAAAAAAGAAAGAAAAAAGAGTAGTTTTTGATTTGTAAAAACCTCTTTTAAATCGATCATTGAAATTCTTGCACCATGGGTCATATGAATTTCCATAATTTCAGTGGCAGAAGAAATATGATGGACTGCTTTGCCCCATTTTCCCAGTATTCTTGTGCACCCCCTCTTTCCTCCCCACAAAAGACTAGAATTCAGAACAAAGGACAGTCCCTCCATCCCTCACAAACTTTTATGACCCTCACAGAACACAATATCAATAACAATTAATTAATAAAGCCACTAACCTACTCTAGACAATCCATTGATCAAGAATTATAACCTTGTAAGATACAGGTTCTTATTTAACTACAAATCCTCTAGAGATAGAATGTAATTTCATGCTACGTCTCCTTGGGTTGCTTATTGCTTCAAAGCGACTGTATCACTGAAAGTATTTAAAAGAGAAATTGCTCCAGGGGATATAAAAATCCTTAGATGTTTGCATCTAAATAAACTGGCAGTGCCATTAGAAGAAAGATAAAGGCATATTATTAAACAGGCTGTAATTAAAGTATTGATTCTTTCTGCATGAATGGAAAGCAAAGAAGTATTAATTAGTAATTAATATAATCTAAGATTCGAGTAGGAAGATACTAAACTGAGGTGCTCAATCCAGTATTGAGCTGTATATTGTTTTCCAATTAGATGACTTAAACTTGGGGGAGAATTATGGGAAGAGGAGTTAATGTTTTTATTCGGCTCAAAGCTAGAGTTTTTCCTCCTCAATTGCTCCATTCCTGGGCAGTTCCTTAGTTTAAAACAGGGGAAGAGAATGCCAGGACTGTTTTGAGTTGGAGCAGCCACAGTGAATCCCAGATTTCCTAAACCAGTCTTTATATGGTATCCACAAAGGTGAAGGAATCAGCTGCCATCTTTGCGGTGGGATTTTTTTTTTGGGAGGAGGGGAAATGGCACTCCATTCATCCCTCTAAAACTGTTTACTTTCAATCAACAGGCATTTATTAATTACCAACTGTGTTCAAGGGCACTATCATAGTATGCTAAGTGATGGGCATACAAAATGGGGGCAAAAATCCCTGCCCTCAATGAGGTTACATTGTTTTGGGGCAGAAGGAGGTGGGGTGGGAATACAACATTTACATAGACAAGGAAATATAAAATATATGCCAAATAAGTACCATGACATTTCAAGGTGAGGAGGAAAATATTAATAGTTGAAGGGATTAGGAAAGGCCTTGTTGGAGGTGGCACCTGAGTTAAATCTTGAAGGGAGTTCTCTTTAAGAGACATGGAGGTGAGGTGGAAAAGAATTCCAGGAATGAAAAGGTCTGTGTAAAAGCACAGTTTCAAGGGAAGTAAAGCAAAAATGAATGGCTGGTCCAGTCCCATCTTTTCATCTTACAGTGAGAGATGAGGCTTAGGAGAAGGTGATATAATGACTTGCAGTCAGACATGAGTAGATGGCTGATGTCTGAGTGATGGCTGAAAGTATTTAATAGTGAGTGGGGCACTGCTGTGCTTTATAGCAGTCAAAGAGAAGGGGAAAAGGCAAAGGAAGGAAAGGCTGATAGCCTCCAGTACAAGTTTAACGGATTTGCCAGGAACCTGTCCCATCTCATCACGTGCATTGTCTGCATGAACACTATTCCCTACCTTGGGAGATTTCACTGACATCTTTCTCTGTTACTCATGACAGTTGTCTCTCCACATGCAAACTGGTCTAACTAAATTCAGAGAGGTGAACAATAAAATGAACCAACCCCAAAACACAGCCTGCTTTAATTCATGCAATTTTGTTTCATCTGTAGTTTGCTAAATAACTGATTTCATTACATTTTTCACTTTCCTCATATTTGTGTTGGTAAAAAGTAAGCCTCTTATTTACCTCCAACTTTGCCCTTTAATGTGGATGACTGATCCCCTAAAACATCAGAAGGAATGCAGAGGTGATTGGTTAAGTGATTTACTTGCAAAAAGTTAAGAACAGAGCCAAGATGTTTTCTTCAGAAAAAAATCCATGTGCTCATGCATCATTATACACCAACGATGAAAAAAACAAAGCAAAACTGTGAGCATTCCTCTCTTTTTTACCTCTCCCTTCTTTCTGCTTCCTCTCTTGATCCATTTTTCCTTTCTTTTACACTTTGTTATTTGAGGAGAAATGGCCAGGAATGCTTGGCTTCCCCAAAGGTGGAAGCAACCCTAGGTAATTTGAAAAACCCATCTTTTTGCCCCTAAAGAGACTCCGGGGAAGAAATCCATGTATTTTTTCAGCATCTACGTAAATGCTGAAATAGGTAAAGAAAAGAGGACAGCAAATCGTGGAACTACTATGTCAGTTATAGAGACCTGTTCAGGGATGAAATGAAAAAGGTGAGATTTTTACTAATTCCTGGATGAATTTTTGTCTTTGATGCCTGAACAACAGCAAGAAGGAGTAATTATAGAGTTGTGATACCCTGATCTGACTTTGTATTTAAGCTGTAATGTACTTTTCCTCTTTAAGGGAATTTCTAAACTCTCAGGCAGTTAGATGATACAGTGCATAGAGTACTGGACCTCAAGTCAGAAAGATCTGAACTCAAATCCCACCTCAGATACTTACTAAATACGTGACCCTGTGCATCGCCAAGGCAATATTCACAGCATAGTTCTCAATTGTCAAGTATAAAAGACTCTTCATATAGAAGGCAGAAGAAAAACATATATTTAGACACCAGAAAGCCAAATTCCAGAACCAGAAAGCAAAATCTGTCATGGTGACCAAGAAGTTAATAATCATGATCACAGCAGGGGGCAAAGGCATTCCCAACCCCTCCCCCCACCCAGGGCCTTCTCACTATCAACTGTTACAAGCCTGAGCCTTGCTGTGTGTGCTCAGTTGGCCTGAGTTCTTTCCCCTCTGATCTGATCTGCTCACTCACTTCCTCCCTGTTCCACTCCACCCTTCCTATTCCACCTCTTCAGCAAGTTCCTCCCACCACATGTGACCCAGGCTTCCAGGTGATTTAAGCAGCTCATATGAGCTTAAACTTAAACTCTGCCTCAGTTTCCTCATCTGTAAAATGGGGGATAATAATAGAATTTACCTCTCAAGAATTCTTGTTAAAATTGGGGGTACTACCTCTCAGGGTTGTTGTGAAGATCAAACGAGAAAACATTTGTAAAGTGCTTTCCAAACCTTAAAGCAATAAAACTGTTAGTTATTTAAACCCTCCTTTCTGCAGTATTCTGATAGAGTCCATGCCAAAGAAGCCTCTACTACTTGATAAAGAGCTACAGAGAACTGAAAGAGGAACGACTGCTGGGAGCTATGAAGAGTAACAATGAGAGAGATGAGTATCCATTGCTGTGAAGTGCAGAGTGAGTGGTAGAGTAGGAATTACTTATGAAGGACCTGGGAGCTCCACCAAATGCATGGTTGTGGGTAACTGAGGGTATTGAGAAAAGGTTATCCATTATTGAGGTTTTTAAATTTATCTGAGCTCTTATTCCAGAAGATTGAGGAAGCCATCCTAGCTTCAGATATGGAGAAGCTGAAAATGATTGAGTCAACAAAAACTGGGGGTATGTCTATGCCTTGGTCTGTATCTCTATGTCTGTATCTCTATATCTCTATCTTGTCATGTCAAGTCAAATCAAGACCAATCAAGAAGGATTTATTAAGCCCCTACTATGTTCCAGACATTGTGCTTAATGTTGGGGAGGCAAAGGAAGGCAAGAACAGTCCCTACCATCAAAGAACTAACAATCTAATGAGGAAAGAATATGAAATCTACTATTTACAAAGGATATATACAGGATAAATAGAAGATAATCAACAAACAAATAATATGAAGGAGGATCTGAAAATATATCCATTTGTCCTTCTTTCTATCTATCTCACTATAAATTTTTATTTATAAACAGATGTGTATAGATATATAAAAGGAGTTTACTTAACTGGGAAGGATACAGTTATTAGACATAGTTCAAGGATTCATGATAAAAGATGAGATCCAATAACAGTTGCAATCAGTGGACAGATTCCTTGTGTACATATTCTCTGTTCCCCCATAGCGAAGCTTGGTCCTGGTCAATGTCAAAGCAACCAGAGCAAAGTGAGAGCTTTTAAGTAAGAGGAGCAACGAACCCAACCCCAAGATTGTTTAATACGTTCAGTGCTGGATATTTTGGGTGTTGCATCAGCCCGGAGCTGTTCAGCCAATAGGAAAGGCAGGATCTACGGATCTGGGTCATGTTTTTGTCTGTTTTACATTTTACAACATGGTTTTTTTTTTTTTCTGATTTTTCTCTTTAATTTTACTATATTTTTTTCTCTTGCTTCCCCCTAGTTAAATTCTTACTCTATCCATTGCCTTCAGAGTACATATCTCAGTGGGAGTTGCAGCAGGGTCTGGAGAAAATCTACTGCAGCTCTGAAAGAAGTTCTATTTTTTTTTCCTTTGACCTTTTTGCACTACAAGCTTAAAAGGGAAGCTGACGACAACCCAATGGCCAATGTCGCTGAGGGAAGTTATCAGATTTCCTTAGTGGGTAAGAAATCTCCCCAGGGGTAAATGGGTCCTTATGTCACACAAGAGACTGGCACAAGGGTTATATTCAAATATGCATGTACACACACTTATATACACAAATACAAATATGTGAAGTTTCTATAGATGTATACTTGCCTTTATACAATATATTTATGCATATCATATGTTGTCCATTAATATCTTTTCATGGTGACATGGAGGTGACCCTGGGTTCTTGAAATTCATTCCAATGGAGCACAAGTTCTGACAACCCATTATGTTGGAAGGACTTCAAGAATGGTATGTCCATTGTCTGACAACTTGATAAATTTGGTGATAACTACTGAAAAGGGGGTAAATAATCTCGTGGGATTAAAACTTTTCATTCTCTTTCCTCTTGCTCATAGGATCTGATTGCTCAACGGTGGTAGTAGTAGTAGTAGTAATAGTAGTAGTAGTAGTAATAGTAGTAGTAGTAGTAGTAGTAGTAGTCCAACAGACTACTACCTTGTGGCTTTACAAATAGCTGTGCTTTTTTTTCAGAAACTAATTGATTTGTATATTGTTGCTGATCAGGTATCATGTGCGAGGCTTTGTGCTAGGGGCCTTATAGACCAAATCTTAGGTTCATAGCTCATAGATTTAGAGCTGAAAGGGACTTTATAGATCATCTAGTCCAGACAGATGAGGAGACTGAGGCACAGAAAGGCTAAAGGAATTGACAAATTTGTGCTAATAATCAATTACAGAGCCAGGATTGAGAATCCAAATTCTCTTTAGCCAAATGCAGTGCTCTTTCCACTATACTATATTACACGGAACATAGCTATGACTCAATGAATGTATACACACCTATATAAATACACATGGATTTATATAATACACAGAATACCTGTATATGCTATACGTATGTTTATACTTTATGTATATTGAACATGTTTATACAGCATGCATACTCATTTTAAACCAACATATTCTGTAGACATTTGTAATGGTAAGCACCCCAACATAACCTAGCAGGGCCTGCTATCACAGGTTTTTAGATTAGACATCTGGGTTTTCAAAACTGGGGGGCTCTTTAGCGGCTTCCCAGAGCCCTCATCTGGACGGACAAACACTTCAGGCTTGGACCTTCCTACAAATCTTCCCAGGCCCGACAACGGGGGGGAAAGATCCTTTTTAACCACTTTATTCAGAGGCACTTTTAGTAAAACAAAAGCTGCAAAAGATTCTACTTTACTTAGCCTTACAACATTATGTGTATTAGAATGTGTGTTTTTTGGAACTGGAGTACCAAGTTCATGAAAACCTATGTTCTTTGCTACATGAGACATTCTGTAAACCTAAAACCACCTCCAAACCTCCTCTATTTGTTCGTCTTTTTTGTAAATTGCATGATATTTTAGCAAGCTGAGTGTTCTCTTTTCTGTGAGGCTTGCTTGGAAACCTGGCCCACAGGAGCAATCTGCCTGCGTTGCAGGCAGGGGCAGGATTGTCTGCCTCTTTGGGTTATATCCCTTCTTAATTGGCATGGATGAATTGCTGAAGCTTCTCTCCTACATTATGTGAGGGCATTTTGCCACCCGGACAGATGGGCACAGGGGAGAGATGTGCCAGGGAATGACTGTGTGAGCATGAAGATTGAGGATCAGGGGCTGGATACCTGTCCTGGAATGTCAGTGCAGCAATTTGGATTGAGTCCCTGCATGTGTGCTGAAGGGGGTTGGGCTATTTTATTGATTCAGCACCACTGAGACTTTTTGTGGGGGATTGAAGGTGAAACATTGGAGGGATGCTTAGAGTTGGCTTTTCTTTAGAATACAGGACAAGTGGGATGTGACAGCCTCAACTCTGGAGGTGCTGCCAGGCCTGAGATCCAGCCAAGCTGCTTTCTCTACCCCAGGGGTAAGGAAACCCTGAGCCAATTTTGCCATTATCCAACCTCCCATTTTCATTCACTCACCCGCAAGAAAATTTGCCTGGTCCAACACACCATCATTTCTGTTTTCTGTGTTCCCTCCCTCTTCATTTTGATTTGATTTTTACTCAATAATTCAATTCAATTAAAAAAAAATATTGAGTACTCATTATGCATTCAACCCAAGTTGAAGTGGGAAAAAAATAATTTACTCAGACTAGCTACATTATTGCTGCATTATTCATTTGAATATTTTATTAGCATTCATTTGAGTTATTGACATAATATTTAACATATATAACATTAATTAATAGATATAATAATGTTATTAACATAATACCCATAGTAAGTATGCACTTATATAATCTTACTGTGTGTCTTGAAAATTCTTTGTAAATATCTTAGGCACTATGTGAATCAGCCAGGACTAGGGTCTAGGTAAAACTGGGAAGTCAGTGAAATTTTGTATTTGGTGCCTTCCCAACTATACTATAGACATGCTCTGTATTGACTTTTCTCTGTTTCCTCATGGACTCTACGTCTTATCGTGGTAACATTTCTGTGTTCAATTATAATCATTTGTTTGTGGAGTTGATGAGGTTCAGGGTGCTGGGGACCCCAAAATACCAACATGCCAGGTCCTGCTGAATGAATTCGATTCAAGTCTTCCATAAGCTAAAGAAGAACAAAGTTTATTAAAGATTCACCATATTGGGTTGACTCTTAAGAAGCCTAACCATTTGTGATGCTCATATTAACAAGCAGGCCAGACACAATCTGAGCTAGATTGAATCTGAGCATCCTCATGGAGGTGAGATGAATCTTATATACAGAAAGATTGTGGGAAGGATCTGGGGGTGGTCTAGTAGCCTGGGGGTTCCGAAGATGGTCTTAATGGGAGAGGTCATTAGTCTGGGGTGTCTAGAGATCTTGATAGGAATGACCAGTACCCTGGGATAAATAAAGATAGAATCTAGAGAGGATCTTGGTGGGAGTGGCCATAGCCTGGAGAATGGGATTTTGATAGGTTCTAGGGTGGGAAGTATAATAGAAATTTAGGTGTAGTGATAATGCAAAGATTATGGGCCTTAAGAGACTGCTAGATCAAGTGGGAAGATTCAAGGAGAGTTCAAGGAGATTCCCAGAGTTTGTACCCCATCATTGTCACTTTTGGACATATCTTCAGTCAGAGCAAATCTCCAGGGACTAGTTGCATGCAAATTGGGAGAGGTAGTCCAGTAGGCTGGATGCCATAAGTTTGGGCATCATAAGACTTGGATTGTAATAGGGGTGGAAGGGGATCGACTTTTGACTGCTTTATGGCAAGCTCAAACTGGTCTGAAAGAGGAGGGAGAACAGAGTTGGACATCATGAGACTTGGATTAAAAAGAGGGGGATGGCGTTGGATTTTTTGACTTCCCCAGGGAAGCTTATTTTGGTCTAGAAGAGGAGCAGGAGAAGCTTTCTGAGCAGCAATCATTGTGTCTTTTTCTTCTGGGCACTACAGAGAAAGGAAGGCCAGAATTATGGGGAGAAAGATTTAGAGAATTCAATGATGGAAGAGACTTTCCCTTTCTGACTTGAAATTCTGATCATGATGAAAATATCTTTTCAGGCAAGAGGGCTGAACTGTGTTGTCCTTTTATGAGATGATGCTGAAGATCAACAAAGTTTATCTTTCTCCAACTCTTTTCCACTTACATGTTATTAATGATTTGTATATGACATTTCCTTGTTATGTTCTAAGCTCTTCCTTGACATTGACGTCATTCTTTTTATGCATAAATTTAGAGTGGATCAGGAAAGGTGCATTTCCCAGGTGTGATATGTGTTGGTTGCCTCCATTGAGTACCAATGGGGAAACCTTTGGCTTTTTGGTTCCTCAGAATTTAACTGACAGGGAAGTTTGCTTTCCAGCTAGGACACTGGGGTTATGATGAGCTATTTTGTTATTTTAGGAATAATTCTAGAAACCTTCCCTAGGCAAAACTTTAAGTTGAATCAAGTTCTTCACTTCTATTATAATGTTGTTTTATAATGTCTATAATATTTATATTGTCTCTATATATCTCTATATGTCTATAATATTTATAATATATTATATATAACATATATTATACTATTATAATCATTATTATAATATATATGACATATAATATATAACATTTTATATATATAACATTTATAATGTCTATTATAATATTGTTTTAATAATAAGATGTGCTGGATAAAAATCTCTAAACCCTCCTCGTGTGTGTGTGTGTGTGTGTGTGTGTGTGTGGTGGGGTGGGGGGATTGGGATTAGGGGAGGTTTGAGAGTACAGTAGGAGCCTCTTGGCAAATCTTTGCCTTTTATCTGAAGGGGTATGGGAAGAGAGAGAGGAAGTCTGATACCAGAAGAGAAAATTCTGCTTCTGATTCAGACTTCGGGTAAAGACAGGTGTTATCTGACAGGATTCAATTCCTCCTCCCAGAAAGGAGGGTAGAGGAAAACACTTCTTTGCCAGCTAACCTTGTTAGTCATCACAACACCTGCACATTATACTGGAATTGAGGTTTATTACAGTCATCACTAGTTATGAGTAAGAGGTGGGCTTTTTTTTGGGAGGGGGATGGTCCAGACCTGTGATTTCATGGGTATATAAAACTCCTTAGAAACTCCAAATCCTACATTTGTTGTTCATTTGTTCAGTTGTGTTTGACTCTTCATGACCCTATGGATCATTTCATGCCAATAACGTCCATGGGGTTTTCTTGGCAAAAGTACTGGAGTGGCTTGACATTTCCTTCTCCGGTGGATTAAGGCAAATAGAGGTTAAGTGACTTGCCCAGAGTCATACAATTAGAAAGTGACTGAAGTCAAGTTTGAACTCAGGACTTCCTCACTCCAGTCTCAGCATTCTTTCCATTGTGCCATTCAGCTGCCACCAACTCCTACCTTATGGCCTTGCAAATACTTGTGCTTTGTTTGCAAACAGCCAATTAACTCACAAACACTGGGCTCCTACCGGGTGCAGATTGGCTACTGTTCTGCAGTTTGTAATCTGAGAACTACCAGAGGTGCTGAGGGGTAAAAGATAATTTTCTTTAGTCCCATAATTATATATGACTTGCAAGAGCTGGAATTTCTTGGGAAGACCAAGTTTCATTCAATCTTTTTATAAGATAGTTATTAATATTTACGTGTTGCTTCACAATTTACTTAGCTTTTCCTATGACAAGCCCTAAAAAGTAGAGAACACAGGTATTATAGTCATTTTACAGATGAGGAAACTGAAACTCAAAGAGATTAAGTGGTGTGTTTATAGTTACATAGTGAGAATGGTGTCAAAACAAGGACTTGAATCTAAGTCATGTGATTCTAAGTTCAGCACTTTTTATACCTTCCCCCAGGGACCCTCTAAAATAATCCTGAGCATTTTGTCTAATATATTTTTCTTTTCCTACTTTTACTAAGTAAGGTCTTAGTCAATGACAAAGTAGTTAGTGGATAAGGGCTTAAGTATATTTTCCCCTGCTAGAGGGATTTATATTTTCATAGGGAAATCCCGAAGCCTTAAAATAATGAAATTGTCATGGGAGAATCATAGGAGATGGAGCTGACATTTTTCAGCAGGACCATATTCTTACAGTAGCTAGGTGGTGAAGTGAATAGAGTGCTGGGCTTGGAGTCAGGAAGACTTGAGTTCAAATCTGGCCTCAGACGCTTACTAGTTGTGTGACCCTGGGCAAGTCACTTAACCCTGTTTGCCTCAGTTTCCGTATCTGTCAAGTGGGCTGAAGAAGAAAATGGCAAACTACTCCAGTATCTTTGCCAAGAAAACCCCAGACGGGGTTATGAAGAGTCAGCTATGATGAAACAGTAATATATTCTTATAACTGAAAAGCAGGTCAGAGGCAATAGAAGATTCAATAGTGAATGCCCTGTTTTTATTTCCGTACATTTTTGAAGTACTTGTTGATGTTTGCACTTTAGCTACAGAGATGCAGAGTTGATCTGAAGCCAAGACAACAACGATTTATAGGGTCTTAGATCTAGAGCTGGAAAAGACCTTAGCTGTGATCTATCTAATCTAACCTCACTCATTCGACAAATGAGGAATTGAGAGCTGGGGAAGTGAAGTGAAGTGAAGTGAAGTCCAATATCACACAGCATTAAGTGACAGAGTTGGGCTTTAAACCAGTCAATCAACAATTCAATGTTTATTAGCTGCCTACTATGTCCCAGGCACTATGCTAAGTGCTGGCGATACAAAAAGAGGCAAAAGACAGTCCTTGTGTGCTAAGAGCTTATAGTTCAATGGGAGAAACAGCAAGGAAACAAACACATTCAAAGCAAGCTATATTTAAGATACATAGGAAATAATTAACAAAGGGAAGGCAATGGAATTAAGTGGAGTTGGGGAAAGCTTCCTCTGGAAGAGGGGATTTTAGTAGTGATTTAAAGGAAACCAGGGAGGTCAGTAGTTGGAGCAGAGAAGGGAAAGCATTCCAGGCACAGGAAGAGACATGGAGTATCTTGTTTTTGGAACAGCCAGGGGACCAGTGTCACTGGATAAAGGTAGGAGGGGACTAGGTTATGAAGGGCTTTGAATATCAAAGCAATTTATATTTGCCTCTGGAGTCAATAATCTTTAAACCCAAATATTCTAACTCCAATCCCATTTTATTTCCAAAATAATTCCATCCTACCATGTGCAGACATCTTTAGCTAAGCTGCATTTCTTTGGGTTATGCTTCAGAATTTGATTTAAAAGTCACCAAAAAACCTCCTGTTCTCTTGCATTGGCCTTTTACTAGCCCAAATTCCTCAGACTGTCTTCCTCTGGCCTTTGCTCTTTCCAGATCAGGACCAGGCTCAGGCACCCTGCAGGAGAGGCCCAATTCCTTTGAAGGTCATTCTATTAAAATGTTTCATCCTGTAAAGTATATGGTGGTTGTTTACCCTGGTTATCTTTATACTTTCTCAAGGAATGCAGTACTTTACTTTCCTCAAAATAAAATTCTTGCTTTTATTCTAGGGCAGAGTTGTCTAACACAGGTGCGCTGTAGCCTGCAATATTCCAGAAATATTTGACAAAAATAAATAAAAATACAATAGAATATAGATAATATAAATATATAGTTTTCTAAGTCAATATTTGTACAGCTTAGTGGCTCCAGTTTTTATTTGTGTTTGATACCACTATATTAGGGGACTTGTTGATGCTCCCACAAACACTTTACCCTCTCAGCTCCTCAGTCTTTTCAAACTGTACCACTACTTCTCTTCCCTGCTTCAGCCCCACACAGGAATATTGCATCCTGGGCTTCATGAACTATTCCCCATAAGTATCCTACTTTCATGATAAAACTCTGGCATTGCTTCATCTGACCAAAACCTTCCTACCATTCCATCTCTCCTTCCCCCTCACCCTGTTAAGCTTATGTATTACTTCCAGTAGGACTGTAAAGGCAACCACGCTGGCATATCCAGGAAGGCTGCTAGCACAGCAGCTCTACTAGGAAAGATAGCTGTTTAAGGGGTCAAGAATCTTTTTTAATTACATTCACTAGGTCAGGGGACAAGTCAGCACCTGAACTTCAGAGAAAATATAAGCAGAGAAGTAAAGACCAACAGAAAGAGCTCTACTGCCTGAATCAAAGCAATACTGCCATACACTTTATATACAGCCCTGGATGGAGAGAGCCTTTATACCTGATCAGTGGAGAGGGTGGGGGGTGCAGGAGAGGTCCTGAACTTACAGCTACTCAGAGTCTCAACCAGGGAATCACAAGGTCTTTCTCAAAAGCAAACCCTCAAAATAAAACCTCACCTCTCAGAATATATATATACTCTTTCAGTTAATAGGCTCAGAGCCAGAAGGCATCACAACCCTCCTGACTCAGTGCCTAATTAGAAATTGGCAAAAGATGTGAAAGCCTTCGTACAAGCAAGCCTCCCTTAATCAAATTTCCCTTAAAGGACTCCATGTGAGGTCAGTTAATGGGTGGGGAAAATCTTAAATCCTATTAACATTACAGGGACTTCCAACCCCACTAGCTAATTTCAGTATTTTCTCAGGCTGTTATCCCTGCTCTAACTTTACTTTCATTCCCTACAGATCTCAGCTGTATAGTTAACTTATTTAACTCCATGTTTGTTTTGATTCTTTTATCCCCTTCTCCTCTTGCAGTTCATCCCTTGACAACCTTAAACCTGAATTACTCCCCTCATCTATTTCTTCTGCTCCCACTCAACTGGACCTTACTAGAGTAAGGCAATCTTTTATTTCTCCTTAATTGTTTACCTTTCCCCTCCCCATAGATGCCACTGTCAGTATCCTAGGACTCAGCCCCTGTAGAAATGCTGCCTGGTGATTTCCTCTGCCTGTGCATCAACCCCCACATCCTCAGCAGCCACAGCTACCAATCACCTAGAAAGAAAGTTCTCACCACCAGAGTCCTTAGCACCATCCAATGGTTCAACATCAGAAATCAATAAACATTTATAAAGTGTCTACTATGTGCCAGGAACTGCGCTAGTGTTGAGGATACCAAAAATCCAAACAAACAAAGATAACCCCTGTACCTCAACAAACTTGCAATTTAAGGGAAATGGATATGATTTTATGAGAGGAAATGACATTAAAGAAGGTGCAAGACCATCTGCTTCTTCA
Organism: Notamacropus eugenii; assembly: GCF_028372415.1. NCBI lineage: Eukaryota > Metazoa > Chordata > Mammalia > Diprotodontia > Macropodidae > Notamacropus > Notamacropus eugenii. The sequence continues at coordinate 312,609,926 of NC_092876.1, forward strand.
CTGCATGCTAAGTACCATGTGATCTTTTCACTGACTTGCAGCTGAAACCTTCTGTCAGTTTGTCTCCCCAGTTAGAACATGCGCTCCTTGAGAGCAGGGACTTACTTGCTTTTTATTTGCATCCCTCAACATTTTATCCTGCATCTCTTCTTACTTCCTCATTCATAATTCTAGAAAAGGCTCTTTATAATCCTTGCCTCCTCCTCCTCCTCTCCTCTTGTATTCATCCCTTGGCAGTCTGACTTCCAGCCTCATCACTCAACTGCAATTGCTTTTTCCAAAATTGCTTTTGATCTCATCTTTTTTCACCTCTGTGCTGCATTTGATGCTGTTGGTTGTACATGACACTGCCCTCTCTTAGTTATCTAATCTATCTGACTGGGGTGTATGGAGTGTTCAGGAAGGACTAACAGCTCTTGTGTGAAGGCTGATGACAATTTTTCAGAGCTTCTCATTCACCTTTGGTATCCACCTTCACCCAACTCTCATCTGTGATGCTGAGAAGCTGTAGCATGTATAGTGGTCTCAGTAAAGTTTCTTGACAAATAGGCTAAACTAGAAAAGGGGTCAAACCTGTTGGTGAGTTAGGGGGATGCCTGCCCCAAGGATGTAAAGACTGTCCCTGGGACAGAATGGGCAGATGAGAGCAATCTGTTCCAAGGGCTGAAGTGGGCACTGTGGAGCACTTAGAGCTTGGCCAGAGATGAAAGATCCCAAGGTCATCCACTGTGTCTGGGCCAAGCCAGTCGTCCTGACTTTTGTACTGCCACTGGCCTCTGATGACTCATAAACAGAGAGTGAGACTGATGACTTTGCACAACTCTGCCCCATTTAAATCCAATTCAAGGCATCACCCCATGATGTCACTGGTCCTCTTCAAAGATGAAAGACAAAGAACAACAAAAGCCACCTGACTCTGCTCTGTTTCCTTTGTTGGACTATCATCCATATCTTGTCCCTTAACTGTGGACATACCAACTAAAGCTCTGTTTTGAATTCTCTTAACTTCATATACATAGTGGCGCTGGGAATGCACCACTTCATTGCCTCTGTCACAGTCTCCACATAGTCACAATCTCCTCTGGGCTTCAGTCTTACATCACTGAATGTTTTTTGGACATTTCAAACTGAATTATCAGAAGATATCTCAGACTCAATATATCTAAAACAGAATTCATTGTATTTTCCCTGCAAGTCCTCCTCTCTATTATATTAATCTATTTCACCACTATTCTTCTAGTCTTATTGGCAGATAACCTTGGCATTATCCTTTAACCCCCTCACTCTTCCTCACCACAAACAAATCCATTTAGTTGCCACATCTTTCCATTTCTACCTCTACAACAGCCTTCATTTCTGAACTCTTCTCTTTATTCATGCAACCCCTACCCGAGTTCAGACCCATATCACCTGTTTCAATTATTATACTAACTTCCTTAATTTGTCTCCCTGTTTCCATCTCCAATCCATCCTCCACACAGCTGCCAAAATGATGTTCCTTAGATCGAGTCTGATCATGTCACTTCCCTATTAAAAAAATTTGATTGACTCATTGTTTCTAAGTTAAAATATAACCCCTTAGTTGGGCTTTTAAGATCCTTCACAACTTGGCCCAAACTTCTCCAGAATTCTTGTACATTGCTACCCTTCTTGCACTCTGTGATCTAATTAAATAGACTTTGCCTCTGTTCCTCCCACAGGGCACTCCATCTTGCCTTCCTGTGCTGGGAATGCACTACCTCATTGCCTCTGTCTCAGAGAATCCATAGCTTCTGGCAGGACACAGCTTAAGGACCACCCTCTACCCTAAGCTTTTCCTCATCACTCCTAAACTCTCAATACCTTGCATTTACATTTCTTAATTTATTATGCATTTATGTGGAATATATTTATTCTGTACATATGTGTATATGTATATATGTGTATATATCTTATATATGTATATGTAGATAGGTGTATGTATAAAATTTTTTTCTCCTCACAATAGAATGTAAGCTCCTTGAGAGGAGAAATTATTTTATTTTTGTCTTGTTTTCCCAGCACAAAGCACAGGAACACAGTAGATGTTTAATAAATGCTTGTTGAGTTAGGAACTTGAGGAACTATATATTTAAAATAAAAGTTTATTGATGCGTGTTACTCTTACATCAAAGCATTTTCCCTATTGTATTTTCCCATCGTAACAATGAAAAACAGTTAAGTTTTCAACAATAAAATGACCATATCTGCCAGGCTATATACAGCATTCTGGCTATAATCCACTGTCTCTCTACTGAGTGGAAATACCTTTTCCTCTCTCTGTTCTGTGAGACCATATTATTATAGACACTGTAGTCAGCTGCCTCAGGCACATTAGTGGTATGACCCAGGGCAAATCACCTAACTTCTTTTAGTCTCAATTTCCCTTTCTGTAACATGGGGTTAATAATAGCCTCAATGTCACAGGGTTGCTGTGAGTATCAAATGAAATTATTTACAAAGTGTCCCAAAAGTCTAAGTGTATTTTAAACTTTAATAAGCTTATTAATGTTAAATGGTAAAATGGTAAAATGCACTGACTTTTTAAAGCTTAAAACTGCACTAAGTTTAAGCTTTTAATTAAGCTTTAAAATGCACAAAGACTTTTGGGACACAGTGTTGATTTGTATATACACACATATATGCATATATATATGTATACATATGTATATACATATATATATATATATATGTACACACACACACATTTATCTAATATCTATTATTAGGTATTAGACTGACTACCAAACTGAAGGTATACAGAGTTGTTGTGCTGACCTCATTGTTGTATGCTTGCGAAACACAGACAGTCTACCAGCGCCGTGTCCAGAAACTGAATCATTTCCATTTGAACTGTCTTAGGAAGATTCTGAGGATCACTTGGCAGGATAAGGTACCAGACACTGAAGTCCTTGCTTGAATTGAACTGCCAAGTATTCAAGCTATGCTTCAGAGAGTGCAATTCCAATGGGCTGGACATGTTCAAATGCAAAATGTACGCTTGCCAAAAAGACTTTTTTTGGAGAACTCACGTGAGGCAGGTGATCACATGGAGGTCAGAAGAAGCAATACAGGGACACTCCCAAGATCTCTCTCAAGAACTTTGGATTTGGCTGTGCAACATGGGAGACACTGGCACAGGACTGCTCAGCATGGCGTACCCACATCAGAAAGGGTACTGTGCTCTTTGAGCAAAGCAGAATTAAAACAGCACAAAGTAAACGTTGGATGCGCAAATTTGAGACCAAATATTCACAAATATTCACACAGACTATCTGTGCCCAACCAGTGGCAGAGCATTCCGAGCTTGTATTGATCTGATCAGCCATAGTCGGACACACTGAAATTTCACTTTATAATGGTGATGTCATTTTGGTCCTCTTTGAAGACAAAGGACAACAGCCAACCATCTCTATCCATCTCTCCCTCTCTCTCTCTCTCTGTCTCTGTCTGTCTATTTTCTATCCATCCACAGGTATTGGACTACTATATAAATGATAGCTATTCTTACTATCATGTGTTTTTCTTGGCTCTGTTTATTTGCCTTGGATCCATTCATTACAAGTCTTTTCATGTTTCTGAATTCCTTACATTTATAGTTTCTTACAGGCCCAATAATGTATTACATGATGTTAATATACAGAGTGAACAACATGGCCCAGGGGAATAGGTCCTGTCCTTGGGTTCAGATCTAGCCTCTGACACATACTAGCTATATGACCACAGGCAAATCACTTGATTTTTTAGTGGCTGAGGTAGCTCGCTAAGATTATGTTAGAAGAGTTGCTGATTTTGCTTCATTGGAGTGAGTCCTCACACCAAGGATCATTTCCCTTACTATGAAACCAAAGGACAGAAACATTCCATACAAAATAAAAACATTCCTATATCTCAGTTTGTTCATCCATTCCCCAACTGATGGGCAATCACTCAGTTTACAGTTTTTTCTGCTATAAAAATGATTGCAATGACTATTTTGTTATGAGTAGTGCCCTCTTGGGGATGTGTGTTGGAGAATCTTTCCTTCCCCTCCCCCCAACATGCACTTGTTTGCTTGCACCTACACACACACAGACACACGTACAGACACACACACACAGAGCAGGGGCAGGCATCTTGTGGTTGCATCTTGTCTACCACAAGGACATTTTCAATGGACTGCTTAATCAAGATTCTTCAAATACAGTAAAGGAGAAATCTTCATTCCTCAGGTTTCTCATGCCTATGACCTTGAGGTTCTAGTGAGCTCTAGTGAGCTCCAAAACTTAAAGAGATGCTATTATACCTGAGTCAGGCAGGAAGGTGAGACCTGAGAGAGAGTTTCCCTTTAGTATATCTGCGGAGTTCAGACTTAGTAGTCAATTGAACATGTCCTCCTGGCAGAGAAGATGCAAACACAAGATATTGCCCCTGCTCTGAAGGAGCTGAGTAGGGAGAGGCCTTTTTATCATGCACCCTCAAACTGGTTCTACATACATATGGAAGCTTTCTTTTTCTTAGACTTCCTATGAGTATATGTCCAGTAGTGCAATAAATAAGTCAAATGTAGAAATAGGTTAGTCCAGGGGTGGGGAACCTGTGACCTTGAGGCCACATATGGCCTTCTAGGTCCTTGGCTGTGGCCTTTTGACTGAGTTCAAGTTTTACAGAACAAATTCTTTTATTAAGGTGATTTGTTCTGTGGAATTTAGATTCAAAGGGCCTCACCTGAGGACCTAGAGGGCCACATGTGGCCTTGAGACCACAGGTGCCCAACCCCTGGTTTAGAGACTTTTCTCATTACTTTCCAGAATAGCTGGACCAATTCACAGCAAGGACAACAGGTTATTAGTATGCATGAATTCCTATAGACCCTATCGACTATGCCATCTTTACTGACTTGGTGGGTATTATAGAAAACCTCAGAGTTGTTTAAATGTACATTTCTCTTGTTATTGATTTGGAATATCTTTTTATATGGCAGATGATATTTTGCATTTCTTCATTTAAAAACTATTCATATCCTTTGTGGAATTAATTATACCTTCTCCTCTCTCTTCCCCCACTCAGTGAGAGGGAAAAGGACACTTGCATTCTGAAGTATTACCTAGAGGGCTAACCATCCCTTACCACATTATCAAGGATTAGTTTGTGTTACTAACCCATTAGAACTTGTTTTTATATTTAGAGAGAAATGCTCAAAAGAAATAGAAGATAGGATCAGTAGGTTTTGACAGATGAGAAGATGGTGAAGTAGGGATTCTTTGACCGGGAAAGAAGAGAACTTGGAGTGGATGGTTCTGTGGATGAGTCCTCATCCCAGGAAAGACAAACCTCTACTTCACAAGTTTGACAAGCTTTTTTTCCCAGTAAATCTTCGAAGTGTTTCTTCCTTTTTTTTTTTTTTTTTTTTTACTAACTCATCTTCTTCAGTTCTTACTACAATAGTTACTTGATTGTCATGTTAGCTTTCATTATCCACAGGCCTCCAGCCTGGCCTAACCCAGTAGAGCTATGTTCTGTTGAAGCTTGCTTCAATCAATCCAATCCAATAAACACTTATTAAGTACCTACTATGTGCTAAGGACTGGAGATACAGTTAGTAAAAAGAAACACAGTCCCTGCCCTAAAAAACTTATAATCTAAAAGAGGAGGCAACATACAAAAGGAGTCAGGATGGATGGCAGTGAGATACCAGCAAATACCTGGCTGGGAGGTATCTTGTTCCATGGAGCTGAAACCAGGAAGGGTAGCATATGTAAAGTGGAGTGAGCTGAGAGTAGTTTGGTATTCTGCCCTCCAATCAGGAGGGAAAGGTTGTTCAGGAAAATGGTGTCAATCAAGGCTTGAGTTAGCAGCATGGTGGTAAGTTTAGAAGTGATGAACTTATACTGGAAGGGGTATCTTGCTCCGTGGAGTTGAAGCCAGATAGCGCAGCAGATGCAATCAGAACTATGGACGATCGTTAAAGGTACATGGGGTATTGGAATGGGCAATATGAAGAGGATACACAGAAGACTTTTATCTGACCTGTTGAAATGAGTTGAACAGGAACTTAAGCTTCTAAGGTCACAGGGCTCACAGACAGCCCCAATGCAAAATTGTGAACGGTAAAAGTTATCCTTTTATTCCCTGTCTCTTCTTTCTTCCCTTTTAAGTTTCTCTTCTATTCCTAGGCACAGAGAGCTCTCATATGTTCTCAGTCCTGTCTGTCAGTGAGGAAAGTGATGTGCAGAAAAGGATATCCCTTGATTGGGGCATTTGCATTTTATGAAGAATCCAAAGGTAGGACATTTCCCTTAAAAGTGAACTCAAGTACCACACAATCCTTTTCCAATTACCTTCACTTTTTAGTGCTTTTCCTGTCCCTCATCAAATTATATATACTTGATATATATTTTAGGCAGTTAGATGGCTCAGTGGATGTAGAACACGGGACCTAGAGTCTGGAAGATCTGCATTCAAATTTGGCCTTGGACACTTATTAATTGCGTGACCCCGGGTAAGTCACTTAGCCTCTTTTTGCCTTAATGCACCAGAGAAGGAAATGGCAAACCACTCCAAGATCTTTGCCAAGAAAACCCCATGGACAGTATTAGGTCACAAAGTTGGACATGGCTGAAAAACAACATGAAATATGTATTTTACATTTACTTATATCTTGTCTATCAATAGAATATTAACTCTTTGACAGTATTTTATTGTCATTATATCTTCAGTCTGGCATATAGTAGATACTTGACAAATGCTTATTTAACTAATCAAACCAAAAGAATAGATTTCAAATAGTGGCATTCTTTGGCTAGTGTGTGTGGTATAATTTTTGGAAAAAGCTCTCTTGGCTCCAAACACATTGCAATATATATGCAACCATGAACCAGGGTCACTCATGATCTGAATTCACATAGGCCAAGTCAAAACTTGGGGACTAATCCAAAAAAGTCATATCTTTTTTTTGTCTTATTATTGCTCCCACCTAGAGTTTACACTAGGAACAACTCCAAAGGTAGGTCGTGTCTAAAGTTTCCATGAATGTGGGTAATAGGGTGCTTCCATGAATTCATTTAGGCACATCAGGTCTAGGATAGCCTTTATTTCATCCCATATTCCACAGACATGATGCTCAAGACTGTCTAAGAAAATTTCTCCATTCTTCCTATCTTGAAGACTAGTTTTTGGGATCATACGTTGTAGGAAATAAAAAAGAAAATCCCTTTTCTTCCACATAGGATGCTGGATTAGGAACTTTATTCTTGAACTCCATTCTTGAGATATGTGAATGAACACATAACTGTTATGGGATCCTCCAATTTATTCCATCATTCCTCTGCCTACTGATATATTCCAGAATGTTTTTGGACAGAGAAGGAGATTCTCGAATATTTTTCTCACGCTGAATTATGAAAGTTTTGGGCAAGCACAGATTCCTTGCACTACTGCTCTAAGGATGGTTCCTGGTGAGGTTGGAGGGAGAATATCTGTCCCCATGCTCCAGAAGAAGGGTACAGGGGAAAGGTTAAGAATAAACCATAAAGAGGTCTGAGTAGGTCATAGGACCTCAGATTTAGAGCTGAAAAGAACCTTAGAGGATATCCTATCCTTCTTCCTCAGTTTTAAAGATGAAGAATCGAGGTCCAAAAAATATAAATAATTTATCCAAAGTTTCAGATGTAGTAAATAGCAAAACTGTGATTTGAACCTGACTCCAAATCTAGTGCCCTTTACACTATTCTAACTTTTATAGATCAGCCCAAGAGATAGGTTCTTCCACAAGTCTATTTTTCCAAGCATCTGAGTCAACCAGTTCATGTTGGGGTGATGTCCTGTCACACAACTTAGTCAAAAGTTGTTTTTTTTCTTCTTCCTCTTAATAAGGTAATAATAGATACATCCACAGAATATAGGGTAAGGGACATGGACAAGCAAAGGTTCCAAACACCCTTCTATGTGGAAGAGTATTTACTCATTTTATGTGTAAGGCTGGCCCTAAGCACCATTCTAATATGTGAGGACAGCAAATTAAACATTTGAACACATACATAAATGCAGACATACACATACACATATTCATGCATATATAAATACACACATATGTATATGTAGATATACAGTATTTTTTCACATTGGTAGATTGATGACTTTGGAGTCCATATCTCCAAAGAAACACATATTTATCTACAGCATGTCAGTCACCAAGAGAAGGAAATTTAGATGGGCAAAAGACTTGGGGATTCAGATTTACTGTAATCTGGAGGGATGCAGTTAGGTGGTGCAGTGGGTAGAGTACCAGTGCAGGAGTCAGGAGGACCTGAGTTCAAATCTTACCTCAGAAACTTGATATGAGCTGTGTGACCTTGGGCAAGTCATTTAACCTCAATTGCCTCATCCTGGGTGATCTCCGGTCATCCTGATGAATATCAGGTCACTGGATTCAGATAGCTCTGGAGGAGAAGTAGGCTGGTGATCTTGTGCAGCCTTCCCTCACTCAAAACAAAGTCAAGTACAAGTCATGTCATTATTTCTCTGATGGCATGGTCTTCTTTGGCAATGAAGGATGAACATACAATCTGGAGGAAGAACATATACAGAGGCAGGATAATCTATTATATTGGGAATTAATCATCTAATCAATCAACAAGTATTTATTAAGTGTTTACTACCTGCCAAGAACTGAGCATACAGAGATTAAAAAAAAAATCTCTGCTGTCAAGGAATTTGTGTTTTATCAGAAGAAAAAGCAATTACATATATAAACAGGTCATAACTAAAAACAGGTCAAATAACAACAAAATACAAATTTTTATACCACCTAGAAGCTAGGTGGTAGAAAGAGATTGATATAGATAAATAGAGATGGAGACAAAGCATTTATTAAACATATACCATGTTCCAGGCACTATGCTTTTTATAGTTATTTTTGTTTGTTTTTGTTTAGTTGTTTTCTGTTGTATCTGACCCTTTGTCAGATTCCCTTGGAGATTTTCTTGTCAAAGATGCGGGGGTGGTTTGCTGTTTCCTTCTATCCCTCATTTTATTTTATTTTATTTTATTTTTTATTAATTTTTAACATTTATTTTCACACATTTTTGGGTTACAAATTTTCTCCCCTTTTATCCCCTCCCCCCCCAAACCCGAGCTTTCTAATTGCCCCTGTGACCTATCTGCTCTCTCCTCTATCCTCCCTTCCTGCCCTTGTCTCCATCTTCTCTTTTGTCCTGTAGGGCCAGATAGCTTTCTTGACCCCTTAACCTGTATTTCTTGTTACCCAGTGGTAAGAACATTACATTTGGTCCTAACACTTTGAGTTCCAACTTCTTTAGCTCCCTCCCTCTCTACCCCTTCCCCTTGGAAGACAGGCAGTTCAATATAGGCCATATCTGTTTAGTTTTGCAAATGATTTCCATACTAGTTGTGTTGTATAGGACTAACTATATTTCCCTCCATCCTATCCTGTCCCCCTTTACTTCTATTTTCTTATGGTCCTTTCCCTCCCCATGAGTGTCGACCTCGTATTGCATTCTCCTCCCCATGCCCTCCCCTCCATCCTCCCCCCCACCCTGCTTGTGCCCCTGTCCCCCACTCTCCTGTATTATGAGATAGGTTTTCCTATCAAGATGAGTGTGCATTATATTCTTTCCTTTAGTGGAATGTGATGAGAGTAGACCTCATGTTTTTCTCTTGCCTCCCCTCTTTATCCCACCACTAATAAGTCTTTTGCTTTCCTCTTTTATGAGAGATAATTTGCCCCATATAACTTCTCCCTTTCTCCTCCCAATATTTCTCTCTCACTGCTTGATTTCAATTTTTTTTTAATATATGATCCCATCCTCTTCAATTCACTCTGTGCACTCTGTCTCTATGTATGTGTGTGTGTGTGCATGTGTGTGTGTGTGTACTCCCACCCAGTGCCCAGATACTGAAATGTTTCAAGAGTTATAAATATTGTCTTTCCATGTAGGAATGTAAACAGTTCAACTTTAGTAAGTCCCTTATGATTTCTCTTTGCTGTTCACCTTTTCATGGTTCTCTTCATTCTTGTGTTAGAAAGTCAAATTTTCTTTCCAGCTCTGGTCTTTTCATCAGGAAAATTTGAAAGTCTTCTATTTCATTGAAAGACCATTTTTTCTCCTGAAGTATTATACTCAGTTTTGCTGGGTAGGTGATTCTTGGCTTCAGTCCTAGTTCCTTTGACTTCTGGAATATCCTATTCCATTCCCTTCTATCCCTCAATGTAGAGGGTGCCAGATCTTGTGCTATCCTGATTGTATTTCCACAATACTTGAATTGTTTCTTTCTAGCTGCTTGCAATATTTTCTCTTTCACCTGGGAATTCTGGAATTTGGCCACAATGCTCCTAGGAGTTTCTCTTTTTGGATCTCTTTCATGCGGTGTTCTGCGGATTCCTTGAATATTTATTTTGCCTTCTGGTTCTAGAATCTCAGGGCAGTTTTCCTTGATAATTTCATGGAAGATGATGTCTAGGCTCTTCTTTTGATCATGGTTTTCAGGTAGTCCCAGAATTTTTACATTGTCTCTCCTGATTCTATTTTCCAGGTCAGTTGTTTTTCCAATAAGATATTTCACATTATCTTCCATTTTTCGAATCTGCGCGGTATGTTCTGAGATGTCTGTCTTTCTCAAAAAGTCCTTAGCGTCCATCCGTACCATTCCAGTTTTGAAAGATCTATTTTCTTCAGTGAGCTTTTGAATCTCCTTTTCCATTTGGTTAATTCTGCTTTTGAAAGCATTCTTCTCCTCATTGGCCCCTTGCACCTCCCTTGCCAGCTGAGTTAGGCTAGTTCTCAAGGTGCCAATTTCTTCAAGATTTTTTTGGTTCTCCTTTAGCAGGGAGCTGATCTGCTTTTCATGCTTCTCCCTCATCCCTCTCATTTCCCTTCCCAGTCTTTCCTCCACCTCTCTAACTTGATTTTCAAAATTCCTCTTGAGCTCTTCCATGGCCCGAGCCCATTGGGTGGGCTGGGACACAGAATCCTCGATTTCTGTGTCTTTGCCTGATGGCAAGCATTGTTCCTCCCCATCAGAAATGAAGGGAGGAAGTGTCTTTTCTCTGGTAAAGTACCCTTCAATAGTTTTATTTCTTTTCCCTTTTCTTGGCATTTTCTCCAACCAGTGGCCTGACCTCTGAATGTTCTCCTCACACCCACCTTGCCTTCTGGTCCTCCCAGCCAGCGTTTGGGGACTGAGATTCAAATGCTGCTTCCCGCCTTAGGATTTTTGGCGGGGGCAGGGCTGCTATTCAGTGTGAGAATTAAGTTCAGGTGGTCAGGGGCAGGGCCGCCTCTCAGGCATAGTTCCCTCTGGGGGTTTATGCACAGACCTTCCACAATGGATCCAGGCTCCTGCCCGTTTGGGGAGCCCCCGTCAGCAGCCGCCTCTCAGCCCCTACCTCCCGGGGGGGGGCCCGAGCCATGGGGGCACCCCACTCCCCTCTCAACCTGCCAAAGAGATTCTCTCACCCACCCCCGTCAGTCACCTGTTGGTGGGGGAGCCCATGCCGCCACTGAAGATCCCGCCTCCGGAGCCCTCTCAGATCTGTGCCTCTCGGATCAGCGGCGCCGCCGGGCTGGGCTCCGCATCTGCAGCGCGACGGACCTTTTGAGAGAGGTTTGCAGGTCCCTCTGTGGGTGGGGGGACCCGCGTGGCTGCTGGAGATCCCATCCCTGTAGCCCTCTCGGATCTCCTCACTGAGCAGGGCCACACTCCGCTCCCCGTCCCGGCGCGAAGGACCCCCGTGAGAGGTCCGCAGGTCTCTCCGGAGCAGAAATCTCCCTCGCTCCAATATTCCGTGGTCTCTGGGTGCAGAATTCGCCCTGGCTTGGTCCCCTCTAGCCGTTCTGTGGTTTGTGTGTTTGGAGCTATGTGTATGTGTGTCTTTCTATTTCGCCATCTTGGCTCCGCCCCCATCCCTCATTTTAGAGATGAGGAAACTGAGGCAAACAAGATGAAGTGACTTGCCCAGTGTCACTTAACATAATGTGTACAGAATAAACACATAATGGAACTTTGCTTTCAGTGGAAGGGAACAGTCTGATAGGTGTGCATTGAGAGAAAGCATTTTCCTGCTCTGAGCATAGGGAAAAGGTAAAACATGCCAACATAGTCCAGCACAGGAAGCAATACTGGATTGCCCTGTTATTGAAATGAAAGTACATTGGGACTGAGAGGGATATAACAGGGTACAGGTGTGATAGCAGCTGGCTAGTTGGCCATTAGAAGCAACTGATTTCAATTATCTCTGAGTGTTAGCCATTAGGAGGGTTATTCGAGTTAGAGTAGATGCCAGGGATGGTGTTTGTGATCATTATGCTGCTGAACCATGTAGTTCCTTGTAGTATCTCACATTGGTAAGTTCATGGCTGTGGAATTCAGCTCATGATTGTGGACCTCAGGGAGCTCTTATATTTGTATGCTGGTCTTGGGATTTCATGTTTTTTCTGTCCCTGTGTGGAAGTTGTAAGTCTTCAAATTTCTTCCTCTCACATTTAGAGCCCAGGGTGTTTGTTCACTTATCTTCTAGATATTTTCGGAGGGAAAGAAGGATTTTAAGGGTAAGAGCCTCTATATTCTGTCTATCCATGAGATGTAGAACCAAAGCTGAGTGGGATGTGACTCAGTCTCCTCAGGTCACAAAAGAGGCCAGACTGTCATGTGAAAAGGCCCCAGGTTCTTCTAAATACCTGGTCCTTAGAAGTATCAGGCTATTGTCCCTCCCTCTTACCATAAGACACAGTGTTGATTTGGTAAGGCATTCTATTCTATGACATTTTAGATGAAATATTGTCCATCTCATCATAGAATTTGTAAAGGGAAAAAACGTATTTTGGAAGAATGAGAGGGTAATTCACTTTCCATTTTGTTCATATGTCACTAGTGATAAAAATCACTTAGAAAAAAAAAGATGGAGTAAAAGTTTTTGGTAGGACTGCTAAATGAGTCTTAGGAAACTGGGGGGAGGGGGGAACTCTTTCAGAAATGCAGCATCAAGTCTTCCAATCATTCTGAAATTGCAGAAGTGACTCCAGTGGATTAATTGAAGGAGTTTCATGGTTTTGTCCAAACCATGAATCATATATTAATCTCATATTTAAAGAATGAACCACTCTTCTGTTTTGTGAAATGATTTTCCATTTGGGGCCTGAAATATATATATGTTGGGAGAGGTGAAATTTAGAGCTCCCTGATCTGATAGAAAATGACCAAAGTTACACATAACTCATGTCTGGTGAGCAGTTGCTGCTGTACCTCAAGGAGAAATGAAGTGTGTATTGATTAGTTCTCTCTAATAGAGCTTCTGTGAGTTCCTAATGTTTGAAACAGGCATGCTGCTTAAAGGATTATGGACGGTATGACTGTTGCTTAATTTTAGATTGGAATTTTGGCCACCCTGGCATTCAAAACCAAGGCAATGCTGGAATGCTAGAGAGTCACATATCAAACAGCAGGAAATAACAGCTAATGTGTTTCAAAAATATTCTTATTTTTAACAGTAGCAGCCATCAATTTAATTTTTTTTGATGAATTGGGAGTGATATATAGCATGGTTAGAGTAGAAAAATAATCTGGACTGAGAGAGTCAGGAAAGACCTTAGTTTAAATCATGTCTGAAACATTTAACTCACTGTGTGATCCTGGGTAAGTCACTCAACCTCTCAGATTCAGTTTCCTTATGTGTAAAATGGGGAATGTGCTACTTGTACTACCTATCTCATTTGCTGTTGTAAGGAAACCGTAAGTACTATAAATATTGGAATTATTTATTATCTAATATCTTTTGCTTGGTGTTATGACACTTTTCTATTTTTCTTATTTTATAATCATTATCTCATACTTCTCACATATTTTTTGATGGAATTCTGACCGAATGGTCCTAGTATAAGTAATTATCCTGCCAGTATTCTTTTATATTTAACCGTCTGTAGAGTATCATGTAGGTGGTTGAAGTTACTACTCTTTGTATTTAAATAAGAACGTTGGGATATTCCAACTTCCATTTGCCTCTTGCAGAAGGGCTTCCAGTTAGTTACCATCTTGTCTGCCAAGGCTATATATTCCGGGTATCTCTGGGGAGTGAATTTCTATTTGGTGACCACATTTTTCCAGTGGTCAGAATATTATCCAGTCCATATGGACTTTAGCAAATGTCTTCATAAAGTATGGATATACCATACAGCAGGTGTCCATAGTGGTCAGGAGGTTTACTAAAATTTCCAGGTTCTGTATTACATTCCATACACACATTTCAAGCAAACCTATCAGTAAGGTGTCATCCTTAACCCTATCCTTGACTCCTTACTATCTCTCACTCCCCATATTCAATTTGTTCTCAATGTCTGTCAATTTCTCTTGCACCATCTTTTGACTCTGCCTCTCTTCTCTGACACCAGCACTCTGGTGGAAGTCATTATCCCTTCATACCTGGACAATTATTACAGTCTGCTGGTGTGACTGCCTTCCTCAAGTCTCTCTCATTAACATGTAATCTGGAGGTAAAGCCTAGTACATTTGTCCTGCTCACCCATTGAGGAGTGTGGCTGTGAACAAATTTAGTCTCCATCTGGGTGCTGTGCTTTATGCTTAGTCTCAGTTTGCATGCTGTGGTTTATGCCTAAAAAAGGGGATTATAAAGGTTCCCTGGTTGGGTCAGGATGAACAATAGTGTCTTTAGATACTAGCCAGAAAAGATTATATTGGCAGCATGCAGGGAGTGATGTATCAATCACACCTTAATAAGGCACAGAGAGTACAGAGGTAGGTGGCTTAGGGAATGCAGTGAGAGAGGGAGGCAGACAGGATTTTGGGGTCTCATTCTTTTATATTTAATTAATTAATTTGTTTTCAGTTTTTCAACAATCACTTCCATAAGTTTTAAATTTTCTCCCCTTCCCTCCCTACTCTCTCCCCAAGATGGCAAGCAGTCTTATATGGGTCCTAAACATACATTCTTATTAAACACATTTTCACATTAGTCATGTTGCACAGAAGAATTAAAATGATTGGGACAAACCATGAGAAAAACCAAACCAAAACAAAACATAACACAGCAGAAAATAGTCTGCTTCATTCTGTGTTCTGATTCCATAGTTATTTCTCTGGATGTGGATGGCGTTTTGCCTCAGCGATTGTTTTGGTTCCTTTCATTGCTGTGAAGGGCTGTCTATCAGAAACAGTTCTTGCACACTGTGGCTCTTACTGTGCATAATGTTCTCCTGGTTCTGCTCATTTCACTCAGAAGCAGTTCATATAAGTCTTTTCAGGTTTTTCTGAAGTCCTCCTGTTCATCATTTCTTTATAGCACAATAGTATTCTGTTACATTCATATACCACAACTTGTTCAGTCATTCCCCAATTAATGGGCATTCCCTCGATTTCCAGTTCTTGGCCACCATAGAAAGAACTGCTATAAATATTTTTGTACATGTGAAACCATTTCCAGTTTTTACAGTCTCTTTGGGATACAACCCTAGAAGTGATATTGCTATGTCAAATGGTATGCACATTTTTATAGCCTCTTGGGCATAGTTCTAAATTGTTGTTCAGGAAGGTTGGATCAGCTCACAGTTCCACCAAAAATGAATTAGTGTTCCATCTCTCTCGGGGTCCCATTCTTTTAGAGTTCTGGTGGGGGTGAGGAATGGTCTAGCTCTTATCTGTACCAACTTGGAATTCATTCATTAATATATCAATATCATCTCAAAGTTATTAGTGTCAGATTTTTATTGTCATTGTTTAATCATTTTGTTAGTTGTGTCCAACTCTTTGTGACCCCTTCTGGTGTTTTCTTGGCAAAGATACTGGAGTTGTTTGCTGTTTCCTTCTCCAGTTTATTTGACAGATGAAGAACTAAGGCAAACAGGGTTAAGTGATTTGCCTATGGTCACACAGCTAGTAAATATTTGAGGCTGGATTTGAACTTATCCACTGTGCCACCTAGCTGCCTTAGTGTCAAATTAGGGTTCCTTAATTAGCATAATGTTCTCTCTTTTACTGTGCATATCTTGCACATTTTATGCATACATTTTACTTGCATATCTGTGGTTTACAGACTAAGGGGCCATTTTTTTGAGGCATAGCTTATTTCTCCTAATTTAGCATATCGTATCTAGATAAATCAATTAATTTAGGAGGC
Source organism: Notamacropus eugenii (assembly GCF_028372415.1). Classification (NCBI taxonomy): domain Eukaryota; kingdom Metazoa; phylum Chordata; class Mammalia; order Diprotodontia; family Macropodidae; genus Notamacropus; species Notamacropus eugenii. The sequence goes on from NC_092876.1 coordinate 312,626,070, forward strand.
AGTTTGGGGCAAGTGGCTACTGTGTTCCCTTTTATACTCTTAATTCTTATTTTCTATTTATTGTTAACTTACACTGGCTACTTATATGTGTACTTACCATATTAACTGATGGGGTGGTGGTGGTGGTAGAAGGATCATAACAGGATACAATTTCAGCACAGCTTTAATTCTCTTGTTGTTTGTGCAGCATAGAATTTGAATGAAAAGGGATTTCCTCTGGGGATTTTTAACTTGGAGTCTGTGAACTCTTTCTTTTTTGAGACTTAATATTTTGATAACTATTTCGATATGATAGGTTACCTTTATAGCCTTATGTGTTCTATTTTAGTATTCAAAAGCCTTATTCTGAGAAGCGGTCCTTAGGATTCACCAGACTGGTAAAAGATACCATGAGATAAAACAGATTAAGAGTCTGTGTCATAGAAGTAAAGCTCTTCTAGATGCTCCTGTTAGAAGATGACATTGTGCTAATTATATCAAACCCTGGAACATTGCTAAGCCACCTAAAGATGAGTTTTATTGAACTATCCAACAGGAAAAACCAAGTGGATGAAAATCATCTAGACTAGCTATTCAGTTAGATTCATATGTCTGGGTTAGAAACTGTATATGAACAATAGGATGAACTTGGAATTAGTAGGAGTAGGAGGATGAAAGCAGGCTGAATAAGCTTTGGAAAATATTGCACTTTTAATCCCTGATGCCTTGCACAAAGCTCATTACTAATGCAAAGAATTCAATTGTCTGTCCTCATAAGGATATATATTTTAGCAGGGGAAACAACATTTACATATTAAGCTATATATGTAGAGAATAAATACAAATGGTTAAATATAAAATAGTTAGCCACAGTGGCACTAATCATTGCAGGAAGCAGATGAGGCCTCATAGAGGATGGTGCTTGAGGCATCTTGAAGGCAGAGAGAGATTCTATGAGGCAGAGGGAAGGAAGAAGTGCATTTTGAGCATGAGGGATGTCCAATGCAAAGACAGGGAGATGGAAGATGGACTGATGGATGTGTGTAAGGAGCACAGAGAAAGCCAGTTGGGTTGGAACTCTGAGTGAAGGAGGAGAAGTGACATTCAGAAAGGTTGAAAAAACAAATTGAGCTCAGGTTGTGAAGAGATTTAAGAACTTAACAGCAGAGTTTGTATTTTATCCTAGAACCAACAGGGAGCCACAGGAATTTATTGATTATTGCCTGATCATATCTGCACTTTGGCAAATGACTTTGGTTGTGGTTAGGTTAGACTAGGCTAGTGAGACACTTGAGACAACCATTAGAAGGTTCTTGAAATAATCTACATAAAAGTTAAGGAGGATTGAATTAAGGTGGTGGTGGTGTGAGCAAAAAGCAGTTGGATAGGAGGAATAGGGAGGTAGAAACTCCTAGGAGTTGTTTGAGATCAACAAGTGAGAGTATGGACAGAAGAGATGAGAGCCTTGGATAGAACTTAGTCATGTACCCATGGTTAGAGGGCTTGCTATATGCCCGATGAGCCAACAAAGGGGTTTTAGGAATGACCAGATGGATAGGAGGAGAATTAGGAGAGAGAAGTGTCATGAAAACCCAAAGAAGAGAGAGTATCTGGGGGACAAGGTGGTCAGCAGTGTCAAATGCAGCAGATAGGTCGACGTAATGCTCTAAGCTTCTCCTTGGAGCAAAAACTTACCTCTTAACATTAATACTCTTTCACTGATGGTCTTTGACTATGAGTCATGCAATACCATAGTCTCCAAGTAATTTACTATTAATAACCATTAAGATGAATAATTCATATAATATTATTTCCTGTATATCAATTTTAGTCACAGAAGTAATACTTCACTTTATATAGCATCTAAAAGTTTGCAAATTGCTTTAAGCACAAAAATCTTGTGACGTAGTTAATACAAGCATTAGAAGTCCTATTTTATAGATAGGAAAACTGAGTTTAGGTTCTTTGCTTATGGTCACACAGTTAGAGACTCACTCAGATACAGATCTTCTGACTGTTAACCCAGTTTTCTTCCCACTATACCATGCTGCTATACATATTCCTGGAACGTTCTGGCCATTAAAAGTATCAGGTAAGAAACATGAGCCCATTTAAAATTGGTCACATTTTATGGGCAGTCTGTCTTTTCGCGAAGATATGGAGAGCATTATAGCTCAGTGAAAAGAGCATTTGGAATCAGAGGAGTTAGGTTTAGATCCTTTTTTGTCTATTCACTATCTGTATGACCTGGGAAAATCATTTATCTCCCTGCCTTCAGTTTCTTCATTTGGAAAATGAGGGGTTAGACTATATGACCTTGGAGTCCCTTCCATCCCTGAATCTATGATTCTGCTGTGACACTTCACTTAATTCCTTTTAGAAGCTATGGATGAAGGGGGAAACACACCCTCCCCCCCAAACAAAAATATGACACATTGGTGGAGGCAGCCTGATGTAGTGAGTAGAGACACTGGCCTTCGAGGTTATGAGACTTAGATTGAAGGCTTGCCCCCTGACAGATACTGGCTATGTGATCTTGGACAGGACACTTCATTTTTTTGTTCCCCAGGTTTTTCTGAGCCTTGGATTTGCTGAACAGATGCTGATCTGCATTTGTAGAAGTATTTCCTCATTGGTAGCTTCCTACATTCTGATTCTGATTCTCCCTTCCCCTGCTGCACCCTACCCCCCACTTCATGATACATTAACACCTATTTTCCTTGATCATATTTCTTCATCATTAGCATTTAGCTAGCTCTTTACCCAGATTCCTCCTCCTTTGTTTCCTTACTTTGAGTACTGCTGAATTTCAGGTTCTCTTTCTGGTCTGCTTTCTCTGCTTTTTGGATCAGCTGTGGGTGCTGGTTGAAGTCTATCTAGTCCACATGGGTTATCTGTCTGAACTGTGCCCCTGAAAACTGAAAGCAGATGGAGGGAATTTGACAAGGAGTCTGAAGGTCCAAAGAGGCTACTGTCATCAGTCTGTCTGATGGCTTTTTGATGTGACCATTCTTCAGTTCCAGAATTTTGCCTTACAAATTCACTTTGTGATTCTTAGTTTTGGAACTGACATTTGATTCTATTTGGTCTTTTTTAGTTTCTGAGAAGGGGATCTTATAGACCATGAATTGGAAATTTATGGCATATCTAAGGAATATGCTATGAGGTCATAATTTCTTTGACATGAAGAGTTGTTTTCTCTGCTAAACTCCCTCCCTCTGCTTTCTGGTAGAATCATTCACTCTATGAGTTATTAGACAGTGTGCATTATTCTCTCCCTAGTCCTGAGAATTAAGGATCAGCCAATGCATTCATGCCTGTCCCCTATCCCTTCTCCTTTCGTATGAACTGGCAATTGGTATGTATTCACATCCTTCTGCTCTCAGCAGAAAAGGGTCGGAACCTGGGCACATATATTTTGAAAGGTTGCTGATTACTTCCCATGTATAATTGATATCAACTTGTTTACTTTCTCAAGGAGTGAGGAGGAGCATGAGGGAGAGAGAGGATTTGGAACTCAAAATTTCAAAAAAGATTGTTAATTTTTTAAACATATAACTGGGAAATATTTAATGAAATAAAATAATTTAAAAAGGAAAGGTTGCCGATCCTTGTCATAATTTCCCTTGGAAACCTGTTCAGATCAATCATGGGGATCAGATGTGACATTCATAGTGTGCATAGGACCAGAAAATTAAACACAATTATTTTTGTTGTTATGATATAATTACAATCATTCATTCTTTGGCAAAATTTTGGCATCTCAGAGGTGGAGGAGGGAGGAAATCACTTTCAGGTGGGGAATGCCTTCTATTCCCCACATGTCCATGGAGCTTTCAGCCTCTTCCCAAGGCTATCATTCATGGTGTTAGCAAGGAACAATGACCCTATTTTTTTCTCCCAGAAGGACCATAGTGATGATCATGATGACAACTGACATTTATATAGAACTTATAGGTTTATATACATCTCATTTGATCATCACAATAACTCTTCTGAAGTAATTGTCATAATTAGTATTATCTTCACTTAACAGATGAGGAAACTGAGGCTGTGAGAGATTGTGAGTTCCTCAGCTAGCAAGTGTCTGAAGTAGACTGTGGCTTGTCCTTTAGCAAGAGCAAGTATCTAAGACTTGGTTTTTATGTCCTACTTCACATAGCACATGACATTACAAGAATTTGAACTGTTAATTAAAATTTTATTGCAGCAACACAAATCCACAGCCCTTAAGTGCCTTCTATATAAATATGGGGAAGTTTATTTTAAGCTTATTTATGTTAGCCTTGAAGCTACCCCCACTTGACATCCCAAGATACTTTGATCGTTTGGCAGGTTGAATGCTTTCCCTTGAAGCGATGATTGGACGAGTTGCATCCTGACATTTGAATGACAGGCATTCTTTTGGGGGAAGAGATCACGGTAGGGTAAAATAAGGATAGATTGATTTTGTTTGCTTGTTATGAATGCACATTTTCCTGACTAAAATAGCTACAGATTTTCATACAGGTTGGGAAAGAAAGTTACTGTTACCCTAAGCTTTGTCATGGCACATAATAGAGTTCTCCTGGGCTATCGCAAGGTCTTAGGATCCTCACTGGGAGGAGGCTGGTGCCTTCAGCTTCTAGGAGCCATGGAATAGTTCCCAAATTTGATAAATGGGAATTATCAGTATGTTGTGATCTTTCTACAGTATCTGTCTGAATTGCTATGGTTGAATGTTTCAAAAACTGTTCAGAAGTCATGGTGCCTGCTAGTGCTAGCAGAAACTATTTTTGCCTTTAGGGTTACAAGAAAATAGCCATCCCTAGGAATCTCTATTTATAAAATTCTGTTCTTGAAGCAGGAAATGTGCTGAAGGCACTTCATATGAAACTGAGCCAGGTATAGCCTACATGTTCCATCCATTCCTGAGTCATGTGAACACCTTAGAAGCTTTTCCTATAGGGAAGGACTTGGCACACAAGCCCCTCCTGAACTCTATTTAAAGGGAGTGAGTGAAGCATTAAAGAGTGCTGTGCTGTAAGTCAAAGGATTCAGGTTCCAGTTAATTGGGAGACAGTTAAAAAGAGCTATGGAAATAGAAGTAGAGAACCTGGATTTGACTCCTTGCTTTGCCACTTACTACCTGAGAGGTCTCAGACAATTACCTTGGATCATAGATTTAGAGCTGCTAAGGACCTTAGAGATCATTCTAGATGAGAAAACTGATTCCCCGGGGCTTACTGACTAGAAGTGTTTTGTTTGGCCAAATGAGACTCTAGGAAGCTAATAAGGAGCCCCCTGCCTTTGAAAACCCAGATGTTGGTGCTTCCCCCTCTGGTAACTATGTATGGATGTAATGGTCAGACAGTTGGATCTGTCTGCTGATCTGTCAGACATTTGGAAGCATGTCTGTTGACCTTAGATTTCTCTGTACTTTCTCTGAAGTTCAGGGTGCTTTTTCCCCTGAACTAAGTGAATGATATATGTACTTGATTAAAGTAGATTGTTGACCCCTCAAAAGACAAACAAACTGAGTCATATAAAACGGAGGTAACTTCCTTAAGGTCACATAAAAGGAAAAGAAGTCATGACAGTATACTTAACCAATCTGAGCCTCAGTTTTCTGATGGGTAAAATGACAAAGGTAAATTAGATTAAAAATGGATTAGATCAGAGATGTCCGCCAAAGAATCAGGCCTGCAAAGAAGCAAGCGGGGTCAGAACCAGATTAAAATGCAATCAGGAAATGTTTAATAAAAATGTAACATAGATTATGTTACTTTGTTGTTCTTTAAGTTAATAAACAGCCAGATCTATTTCAATTTGCTGGACTTAATGATCTCCTAGGTCCTTTCCAGATCTTGATTCTTGATCCAATTTAATAACAATATCTTAAGCTCCTAAGGGAAACAATACTTAGATCAGAAGCAATCTCTGCCTTCATGGGACTTTTATTCTATCACTGGTGGATGACATAAACAATGAGAGAAATTATTATTAATAACCAATGATTTGAGGTGATCCAAAGTTCTTCCCTTTTTCAAAAGTCCTGATTTCAGAAGTTCAGCCTTTTGAAGAACATTACTGATAATAATATTGGATTAACTTTTTAAGCCTCATTGTAACATAGCCTAAGCTTGGTGTAATTGTATTTTGTTTTTTTGTAATTAATTTTGTAATTTTTTTGTAATCAGAGTTGGTTCCTACCTTTGGGAACACCATTCTTCCAATGGGCACATAAGCTATGAGTCCACCACCATATCTTCCTTCTAAGAGAGAGATGGCCAAATGATCATCTTTTTATTAATAAACATGCTGGCTTTGTTAATTAAATGATTAAATTACCGAGAATTTATTGTCTCTTGAACCTTTTAAATATCACAACAAATAACTAATCAAAGTAACATGATCAAGAGTTACAAATAAAGTCATATATGAGATCTGAGAAGAGAAATGTTATTGCCACCTGAAGTCAGGATCAGAGTAGGTCATGCGGAAGAGCTTGAAGGAAAGAGAAGTACAAAAGAGATGGAGAAGTGGGAAATTCCAGGTTCAATCTACAGTCATAGGACCATGAGAACATAGATCCAACACAAGAAAAGACCCAAGACAACTTCTAGTTCAACCCCTTCCTTTTACAGATGAGGAAACTGAGGCCCAGGGAAGTTAAATATCTTGCCTGAGGTGGTATTGGAACCAGGTATGCTGACTCCAGAGTCAACGTTCTTTCCGTTGTATCCCATGACTCCCTCCCTAATCCTCCCCATTGGTTATGATCTTTCCCCAACACCTTACATAGTGCTTTTCTTGTACCTCTTTAATAATGTATTATTTATTGTATTATATTATATTGCATTTGTATTTAATGTATTGTATTGTATTTAATGTATTATTATTGTAATGTATTATTTTATAGTAACCTATGTTTATGTTACCCCCCTTCCTAGACTGTAATTTCCATTACGGATCAGGTATTATATCTTGTCTAAACTTTGCATTGTCTAAACTGTGTCTTATCTGAACTTTGGGTAGTGCCTAGCATGGTGTTTTGCATTTCAAAAAGCCTTTAATAAAGGCTTTGTTGAATGAATGAATAGATGGATGAATGATACAGGCAAAGATTTTATCTGGGGAAGTTAGCAGAATGTCTGGGGTGGGTGAATTGTATAGCTAGGAGTTATACTGTTGTTACTTGTATTTGTTAGCTCAAAGGGTCAGAATCATGGACAACATAGCACACACATATACACTCTTACACTAGCATTCAAGAGTGATATTTGCTGGTATACTTAAGAAAGAGGAGGGATTATTATTGCTGGTAGGTTATAATACTACCCTCAAACCCATTACTTTTGGAATGATTTAACTGTCAGCAGAAAGTTGATTGGACCCAAGTAAGCCTCCAGTGTTTAGGAAAGGTATAGTTATGATGTGTGAATCTTCTGGGGAGTTTTGACTTATAATGCTGTGTGTGTGTGTGTGTGTGTGTGTGTATGTGTGTATGAGTGTTGTGCTCTGCTGACGTGCTGATATCAGCACAGAAACCAGTGGCACATCTTTTTCTGCCTTCCCTGGTTGTCTCATGTCCTTTAGCCATGTTGATACTCCAAAATTTGCGGCTCAGTTTACCCAAAGGACAAATCTGATAATAAGACAATTCAGATAATGTCCTGAGTTCATATCTAATATATCAGTTGTTCTGAGAAACCAGGATTTTATTCCCGTAGGGAGTTTTTCAAATAATAGGATCATAGATCTAGAGAAAGGAAACTCAGAAATCATTTAGTCTAACTCCTCATTTGAAAGATGAGGAAACTGAGGCCCAGAAAACATGAATAATTCTCCTAAGATCCAACAGGTAGCAGTCATCAGAAACAGGATCTGACTCTAGAACCAGGGTTCTTTTTACTGTATCATGCTGAGAGTCTCAGACATAATTAAATTCCACATTTAAGTGCCTACAACATGAAAGGCGCTGCCCTAGGAACTACCATACAAGGACACAAAGAGAACACTGTCCTCAAGGACATCCTACATTGTATTCTACAATTAGGTTCATTTGGAACTGGTTAAGGGCAGCTAGGTGGTACAGTGGAGAGAGTGCTAGGCCCAGAGTCAGGAAGACTTGAGTTCAAATCTGACCTCAGACACTCACTAGCTGTGTGACCCTGGCCAAGTCACTTTAACTCTGCTTAACCTTCCTTTCTTCATCTGTAAAATGATCTGGAGAAGGAAATAGTAAACCAATCCAATATCTTTGCTAAGAAAACCCCAAATGGGATCACAAAGAGTCAGACACAACTGAAAGCAACTGAACAGCAAAACAGCAAAGGCCTAATCACGAGTGGGCCAATTTCAGCTTGGAATCTGAAGAATCTGTCTTTAGCCTTATTTGCTGGCCGTCATTTTAATAAATCATTAGGATAACAATATAAGTGACATGTCCACAGAATTTTCAAAAGTCACAAACTTGGGAGGAATAGCTGGCATGGTGGCCAATAGTCAGGATACAAAAATTATTTTGGCAGGAAGAATTTGGGTCAAGGTTTAAATATAATGGGATAAATGTAAAGTTCTACATGTGGGTTCAAAAAAATTAGTTTGACGAGATGGGGAGATATGACTAAACAATACTCTGTGGGAAATAATGTAACATAAGCAGACAAAAAAACTACCTGTTGGGCTGCAGTAAGAGCCAAAATATTGAACAAGAGGGAGATAATATTCCTTCTGTGTTCTACCCTGAACTGGCTGTATCTGGAATATTGTGCTCATTTCTTGGCAACACATTTTAGAAAATGCATTAACAGGTTGGAAAATGTCTAGAGAAGGAGAACCAATATGTTAAATGTCCTTGAGACTGCGTCACATGAGAACAATTTAAACCATGTTGTTCAGTTGCGTCTGACTCTTTGTGATCCCATGGACCGTTTTCTTGGCACAGATACTGGAGTGCTTTGCTATTGTCTTCTCTAGTGGATTAAGGCAAACAGAGGTGAAGTGACTTGCTCAAGGTCACACAGCTAGTTAAGTGTCTCAGGCCAGATTTGAATTTGAGTCTTCATGACTATAGATAAGTGCTCTCCTAGGTAAGCAGAGGTGAAGTGATTTGCTCAAGGTCACACAACTAGTGTCTGAGGGCAGATTTGAACTCAGGTTTTCCTGACTCCGGACCTGGTGTTCTATCCACTGAGCCACCTAGCTGCCCATATAGGGATATTTAAACTGATGAAAAGATTTATGAGCTACCTTTAAATCTCATCTTCTGGGACTTTTTTGGTTCAGAGATTTCATGATAATCTTCTTCCAGACAGCCCCTCTTCTCACTCTGACCTTTGTAATTTGAGTCTCTGTACCTTTCTGGTCTTTTATCCCTTATTTACCTCCACATTTATTTTATCCAGTGACACTAGACTCCTCGCAGTTTTTTGTACAAGATACTTCATGCCCTGACTGTGGGCATCTTCATTGGCTCTCCCTCTTTCCCAGAATTCTCTCTTGTACGCCACCACAGTCCCAGAAAAAAATTTCGCCTTCTAAGGATGTCCTTTGCTCACCCACTTTTATGTTAGTGCCTTTCTTTTTTTGATTGTCTCCACCTTGTCTTGCCTATATCTCATTTGCACATAGATGTTTTGCCGGCTCTCTCACTCATTAGACTATGAGCTCATTGAGAGCAAGGGCTGTCTTTTGTCTTTCTTTGTATCCCCAGTGTTTAGCATGGTGCCTGGCACATAGAAGTTATTTACTGAGTGACTGATCTCAGCCTCAGTATTGCCTTTTCTGTCTCTTCCTGACCCCAGTGTGTGGGTAGATTTGATTTTTCAGTCTTACCACTAAGAAAGTTCACCACTAATTAGAATCTTTACTTTATGATGTAAGTTTGGCACTTATGCAGCCTTAAGAGCTATTGAGCCCTAAATCTCTCCCCAATAAACAATGCTCTCTGTGCTTTAACTTTATACAGAAAGTGGTTGGAAGCACACATAGCCCATTCTTTCAAACATGTCTTATTACATGTGGATAAGAAAAGTGCCTGGCAGAGATATAAAAGATGGCTCAGAGAAGGGGAAAGAATGGAGGCAGGAGGACTTGATAGAAGTCTACAGTAGTAATCAAGGGGGTATGTAATGGGAATTAGTGCTACTTTGGTGGCAATGGAAATAGTGAGGAAGGGATGGATGTGAGTGAGAATGCAAAGCTAGAATTCATAGAACTTAAAAAAATGGACCTGTGAACTTTTTCTAACAATACAGGTAGGTAGCTGCTCTCAAACAGTTTTAGACACATTTGATAGTCTGTTGAAGGGTATAGATCCCTTCTCAGATTGTTTTTAAATGTACAAGATCAAATACAGAAGAGTATAACAGAAACCAGTTTTATTGAAACAAAGATACAATTCTTTTCCTATCCAAGTTTATAGATTCTCTAGTTAAGAACTCCTTTTTCAGAGAGTTGTCTGACTCATAGAGAGGTTAAGGGACTTTCCTAGGGCTACACAGCTAGTAGTTTTCAGAGGTGGAGCTTGAACTCAGATCATCTGGACTCTGTCATCAGTTCTCTGTTCATTCTATATTCCATATTTCCTTTCAGTTGGTACCTGACTGTTTATGAGAGAAGAAGGGGAAAAAGTAAAAAATAATGCTAAGATTTCAAATGTAGGAGACCAGGAAAATGGTGCTATCACTGACAGAAATAGTGAAGCTAGTAGAAGGAGGAGGTTTTGGGGAAAAGGTGAGCAACATAGTTTTCTAGAGTCCTGGCTGTCAAAATAGTTGTATAACCTTGGGTTACTTACTTAGACCTCTCTGGTCCTCAGTTTCTTTATCTGTAAAAAGGAAGGGATTGGACAGGCTAATCTGTAGGCTCCCTTCCAACTCTAATATTCTGTGATTTGAGGACTTCTGAGTCCTCCTATTATTGCAGTCTCTCCCTTCTAATGCTATTTAGTATCACACAGGTTGTGAGGTTTGTCCTTCATTCTGGAAGAGTATCATGAGATCAAGGAGGTGATGGCATGACTTGTAGTTGACTTTGATTTGAGTGAGGGAGGGCTGTGCAAGGTCACCAGCCTCACTTCTCCTCCCGAGTCATCTGGGTCCAGTGGCCGGATATCAATCAGGATGACTGGAGATGGCCCAGGATGATCACCTTGGTCTAATTGGTGTATTGTCTTTAGAAGTACACTTAGAAACTTTTCTGTAGCATCCTCTTATAAGCTCCTCAAAGGCTAGCTTTGGCACTCCTTTCTCACCCATAGCAGGCCCTCAGGAGCGTTGTTGCCTATCTGCTTTCTCCTTCAAGTTTTAGACTTTTTTCTGTCTGAGGGCCAAGGACAATTAGTGAAGTTGTTGAGGATCCCAGCCAGGGAGTGAGTTAGGAGTTTTGGCAAACAGTTCCTGTGTGGTTCTTGACAAGGCCTGAGGCAGTTGGCTTAATGGAGGCTAAAAAAGGATTAGACCGAACAGTTCAGTCCCATTATGATCCTCAGGTCAGTTAAAAGGTTCATCAGCCTCAGGAAAGCAGGTCTAAGTGCTGTACCTGCTCTGCTAGGTAAAAGTACTCTGGGGTAGGCGAATAATATGAGATCTGAATCTTTACCTTTTACTGAAGGAAGTTTCCGATTCAAAGGGATTTTGCTTAAATCTAGAGTGTTTTAGAACTGGAGGCACTCCCCTGGTGCTAACTAACCTGCCAGAAAGGGTGGAATGATCTGGAAGCACTAGTTTAATTAATATCTATGTAGTTTTTTTTCTCAATGTGGACAGTTGTGAACTTCACGTATTAAAATGTACATGTATAATAATTCACATTTATATGGCACTTTAAGGTTTATAAAGCATTCCCTACAACAGCTCTGTGAGGCAAGTAGAGCATGTATTCCTATGACTGTTTTATAGATGAGGAAGCTGAGCATCAAAGGATGCTCATAATTGCCTTGCCATTTCTTCTGATGACAAGTTGGGTTTACTTTCCACTATACCGTAGCAGAAGCTATATATTTTTAACCTATACATTCCCAGTACTTTTTATTTGGAGTAATTGAATAGGTAGGGCATGATTTCTTATCCTCTAGATTTTGGGGGGTCTTTGAAGTTAGAGGAGAAAAAAATCCATATTTATTTCAAAATAATTGATTTCCATTATAATCTTAAGTACTTTATTTTGTACACTTAAAAGTCTTATTCTGAGAAGGGGCTTTACCAGACTTCCAAAAGGCCCTATGGCACACACAAAAGACTTTAAGAGTCCTTGAAGGTTTCAGGTGAAATAAACCACTCTTTTCCTTACTAATAGTTCTTTCTGGATGTCCTTTGGGGTGCTAAACTCCTTACTTGCTGTCACCATCAAGCATTTCCTGTTCTTTAAATGGTGACACTGCCTACTGGGGCAATCATTCATATGGCTGGTCAAAGTGACTGAGAACATTTGATGGACTGTCAGTTAGAAGCAGGTCCCCCATCTCAGAGAAGGGACTTGAATCTTAGAATAAGGAGAACAGGGCTGAGGAGTGTGTGAAGAATGAAAAGGATGATTTCTTTAGCTAGATAACTTGGCTTTTATCTGCTCTTAAACTAATTAACTCAGAGTAAGGGGGAAAAACACCCCTCAGTAGACTGGTATTTAAATTCTAATTTTTAATGCACTGTTTGAAAGCTTAGATGGCATTATTTTTAGTATTTAATGATTTTAGAGAGTAGCTTGAGCATCTTTGGAGTATAAATGTAGTTTGTGATTTCAGAGTTATGATGTTCAGACTGGTGGTAGGGAATGGGTGCTCTTTGCCACTGAGAAAAGACTACCTGAAAATGGGAAAGAAAACTGAAAGGTTGTTGTTTAAAGTCCAGATGAATGGGGAGGAGAGAAAAGATTGAGCACAGCTTTGCTCCCTCTGCCTTATCTGAGATAACAGAGCTTGGCAAGCTGGGCTCTTGTCTGTCAGTTCCTGGAGGCAATTGCCTTTTGGAAACAGTACCAGGCAAAGGAGGGAGGGATCAGTGACCTCCAGTCTCCAAGGACCATTACCCATAGAATACCTCTGACACATCCAATGACTTTATATTTTACCTTCCTGTTTAGAAAATTTCTGAATTCTCCAAAGACAGAATGGCTGTGAACTTGGGCCTTTGAGACTAGGTTTATATTCAGGTAGTGGCCTTAGAGAAATCAGACTGAAGACAGGCAGGAAAGATTTAGCAAAATCTCATGAATTCATACTTAGGGCAGGTCTTTGATACAATATAGAAGCTTTATTTTTCTTTCTGTATCTTACCTCCTTTTTTGTATCATTTTTCTTTTTTTAATTTCATTCATTCGTTATTCAACAAACATTTATTAAATGCCTATTATGTGCAATGAGAGGGGAAAATATAAAGATAAAATGTTTTCTGTACTTTTTAGGAGCTCTTACATTAGGTTCTCTGTCCTCAGGACCAACGGCTCTCAGCCAAATGAATCTAATACGTTACTAACACCTTGGTGTTGAGATTTTGTTCAGTGTGTTTTCTTTCCAAAAAATTTGACTAAATTGGAAGAGGAAGACCAAAAGGGATGACTAAGAATTTCAGGCCCTTGAGCAGGGGTGATATTTTTGAAGAGGCTCATAACCTTCTTTATTCTCCTCAAATTTACATGGACTACCAGTTTGGTCCATGTAAAGCCAACCCTGTTTAAACCGATTGAGGGCAGCTAGGTGATGCTGTGGATAGAGTGCCAGGGCTGGAATCAGGAAGACTCGTCTTTCTGAGTTCAACTCTGGCCTCTGGCGCTAACTAGCTGTAGCCAGTTACTTACCCCTGTTTGTCTCAGTTTCCTTATCTGTAAAATGAGCTGGAGAAGAAAGTGGCAAACCACTCCAGTATCTTTGCCAAGAAAACTGAATGGGGCCATGAAGAGTTGGACACAACTGAAAATGACTGAATAACAACGTAAAAAAGCCAACTCTGTTCAAACCAATTGAAATAGGGGAAGTTAGTCTGAGTGAAAAAAAAAGAATCCATTTATAGAATTTTTAAAAGTAATATAGTTTTAGTGTGTTTACCTTATCTCCTCAATTCCACTGTAATTTCTAGGAGGATAGGGTCAGTATCTTATAATTCTTTTTTACATCTGCTTAGCATCCAAAAGAGTGTGGCATATATAGTATCACAAAATTATTGAATATTATGGTTGGCAGAGACCTATATCAGAAGGAGGATTTAAAACCATATTATTCTGATTCCAAATCTAACTTAGTATTCACAATACCATATCTCTTCTAATAGCATACAGAAACACCTTTTCATGTACAATCAGAGGGCCATATGGGTTAATTTTGTATGGCCAACGAGGACCTATATTTGTCTGGATTTTGCAAATTGAAAATAACAGTCAATCAATCAGCAAGGAGTGAAAAGATCACTGGACTTGGAGTCTGAAGACCTGAATTGAAGGGTCATTTCTTCTTCTTCCTAGCTGAGTGACTATGGACAATCACTTCCCTTGTTTCTCCATGCATGGAATGAATGAAGAGGTTGGATAGGAGGATCTCTGGTTTCAAGTCTAAGTTCTACTACTGTGTGGCCAAGGGTAACATTTAACCTCTCAGAATCCCAGTACTGTCTCTTGAATAATGAGGATAATGATACCTATGAGCTCTCAGGATGTTTATGGGGAATGCACTCTATGAATCCTAAATGCTATATAAAGCCAGTTGTGATACAATCTTTAAAAAAAAAGTCAAATGCCCCAGGGGTATGTGTTAGTGTGTAGTCTTCTACACCTTAGTGGAGATGAGTTTATGAGCTTGCTTTTCTGGAGAGAGGAGGTAGAGAGTAGCAGGAAAGCACTGAGAGGCTGAGGATGAGCTGAGTATTAGGGAAACGGAGGTCATAGGATTGTTTTAGAGCTAGAAAACACCATAAAGGTCATCTGGTCCAACTCACATTTTACAGATGAAGAAAATGGGGCCCAGTGGGGTAAGTGATTTGCCCAAGGTAACACAGGAAATAGTCAGGTCTTCTGACCCCAAATCCAAAGCTCTTTGCACAGTGTCACTTTGGGTATGAATGAAGCAGCTGTAGTAAGTCTTGGTTACTTGACAACTGTCAGAAACCAGCCCTGTGATATGTAGCAGCAGATATGGTCCAGATGTTGGAAAACGATTGCATTCAATGAGCTTTGTTTCTCCCTCAGCTTGCTTTCTGAATGGCAACCCCGGAGAATCATCCCCTAATGCACTGAAACCAGAGGAGTGTACACACACACACACACACACACACACACACACACACACACAGAAATGGCTTTTCAGTCAGCCTTCTGAGCTAGAAAATTGTTTCATCTGTCTGTTTGCTACATTAACCTGTTAGAACTCAAGATAAGGTACGGTGGCAGTAGGTTTTGAAACCTCGATTCTTGGGAATAATGAAGGTATTTATTTAGCCCTTCAGAGCCTTCCCCTTAGTACATTACAGGGGATATTATCCACTTCATGCCCTTTCATCAGATAGCTCAGGTAAAGCTCATTTCTCCCCAGACGTTGAGAGAAAATTCACTGAAGGAGATAGGGAGATTTCCCTAATTTGTTTTTAAACAAGTGATTTAAATCCCAGGTGCTGGGAACAGGCTGGCTGTGCTTAGCACAAAGCTGAAGAGACATCTCCAGTGAGGGAGGGGAATGAAACTGCATCACTTGCAATTTGGGGTGGAATTTGTCATCTGCAAAGTTTAAAGGAAAAGAAGCCTAGCTTTTAAGTGGTCAGGACTGAAAAGAATAGAGCCTGTCTGCTTCTTAACAAAGAGAGAATCCAAGCAGGTTTGCCAGACCCTGGCCAGGGGGATGAGCAAATGAGATCATGGAATCATAAATTTAGAACTGGAGGGGACCTTTGAGGTCGTTTTCCAGAGGAGTTTGGAAAGGTCATGACACATTTAAGGTCAAACAGGTAGTAAGCAGCCAACCTGCAATCTGGATCCTGGTCCCCTGCCTCCAAATCTAGCATCCTTTCCATTGTATCATGGTATCAGAGTGAATAATGTTGGTCCTATGATATGTACTTTGTTCTTTTTAGTAGCTGATAAGGGCAAAGACAGAGAAATGGGTACTTTGGGGACTATATTTGAGCCCTGAGTAAAAATGAATGACCTTGAAATTGAATTGGGAGAGTAGCTATCAGGAGGAAGCATATTTCCTTCTGGGGAGATAGGGAAGTGATAGAAGGAATATATTTCTCATAGAATTGGGGACCATTAGAGGATAGAATCTGGAATCTTTCTTTATCCCAGAATATAGATTCCTGTTATAAGGGACAAAGATGGAATCACATAATTTCATGGCAAAGTAAAAGAAAGAGAAAATAAACAGAAAAGTTGCCAGACTCAGAGAGGCACCATTTTGTTTCATGTAAGTGACTGGTCATCATATTTATGCCATGAGTCAGGCTTCTTCGCTCATGTTCTGATTAGCCATGGGAGAGGACTCTAAGGGTGCAAAGATCTGAGATTAAGAAGGAGGAGCAGAGATGAGCATTTCTCCACTATATTTTGTGTCTTTTCCAGCTTCCAATAGAATGTAAGTTTCATGAGGTTGGGGACTTTGTTTCTTTTGTCTCTGTATCCCCATCAGCATGGTATATCCAGCATCATGGCTGCATTGTAGACACTTAGTAAACTCTTGAGTTGAATTGGGCATTAATCACTGTTCTAGTATGTGGAGTTGAAGAGCAATATCAGAGCACGGAATCTCTCCTCTACTCTAAATTCCTGAGGTCACTCTCTTTATGATCCATGACTTATGTATCATAGATTACACTTAATGAACTTTCGCTTAGGAAATGAGCCACAAGGAAAGTAAAAGAAGGACACAAAGGTCCAGTAGAGAGAAGAAAACTCTAGATTAGAAATCAGAGGACTTAATTCAAATATTGGTTTTGCTACTATCTCCCCATGTGACCCTGGCTTAGTCATTTAATCCCTTAGGGACTCAGCTTCCTCATCTGTGAAAGAAGGAGGTTGAGTTAGATGAGCTCTAAGGTTCTTTCCAGTCCTGCATCTTGTGACTTGCCTCACTGACACACAGCTAGCTGAGGCAGAGCCTAGACTCTGGTATCTACTGATATTGGGTATCAGGTATCAATTTGTCCACTGCTCTTTCCAGAATGCTCTCCTTGGAGCCTCTGCCCTCCTTTTATTCCTTACTACCTGCTGTTCCTACCTCTCCTGCCTGGTAAAGCAATCTGACAAATATCCCCACTAAGGTGTTGGGGACTATCTGTGCAGCTCTTCCTGGAACATTTCATTTTAAAACATATTGTCAACATAATAACTCATTTTATAGAGAGCTTTTTTTTTCTGCTTTAGACAGCTAAGTGGAATAATGGAGAGAGTGTTAGACTTGAAATCAGTCACACCTGAGTTTTGATCTTGCCTCAGAAGCTTGCTGTGTGACTGTAGGCAAAGTTACTTTCATTTATTAAAAGTTTTAATCTTTCAGAAAAGGAAACAATCTTTTAGCTTCTTGTCTTCCAGGAATTCTAGTTGAATTTGTGCCCAAACTGTGTTTTTCCTTGATGTTCAGCTTATAGATGTTTTGGAGTAATTCTCTTTTGGATTTGTGTCAGTCGCCATAATAGCTATGTATGGTGGGATTAATTTTTTGTTTGCTCATTCTTCTAGCTTCCTGATTTAAGACTTTATGTTTAGACTGGGCTCTGCATACTTTTGGAGGAAATGTCTGGCCTGAAATTGTGCCTCCTTAGGTTCTTCTGTTGCTTTCTTGGATAATGAGTATTGAGTTATTCCAGGATCTCAGGAACAGCTCAGGCTGGGGATCTGCAAGTCTGGCACAGGACAAAGTCTGACTCTGAGCTTTGCAAGTTCTTGACCTATGTATGGGTCTGAGCAATACATTTGTGGGCTGGGGATCCAGTAGACTGCTGCTGGACTTGGAACTCAGCTAGTTGAAAAGATCTGTGGCTTTAGAGTGACAAGAGTACAGGCTCCCTTTTGGTATGCAATTCCTGGGCTGGTTATTCCTCTGATGGCTTCAGACTAGGCTAGAAGCTGGAGCTGAGACCCTGCTGCTCTTGGCATCAGCCACACAACTACTCCTTGCTTATGACCTTGCTCCTTACTCAATACTCAACCCTAGGACCCACCATCACTCCTCTCCATGGAATGTTACCCTTTGGCTCCTCTGTCCAGAATTGGACCTATGATCTGCACCTGGGTAGTGGATGAAGCATCTGCCAGGTGGTACCTGTTCTTGTACAATGCACAAGGTTAGGCTTCTCTATGCTTTATCTGGAACCTCTTCTTGCCCTGGAAAAGAAGAGGGCTCCTTGTCCTGGAATGCTGATCAGCAGAGCTGTTCCTGGTTAGACCCTGGCCCCAGTAGACTTTTCTGTCATCTCTCTTTGTCAACTTGGGCTGGAAAAATAACTCACTAGGATTTTTTCTTGGTTTTCCTGATCAGGACTTTGGTCTATTTTTCAGTTCTATGTGGAGTGTTGTGGGGTAGGTCTCCGCTGTACTTTTTTTTCCTTCTCTGCCATGGTGGCCTACATTTCTCCCTCTAAAGTCCAATTTATATATCATCACAACGTGTGGGTTACTCTGGGTTCTTGAAGGTTATTCCAGGGGAATATAAGCTTGGTAGATCTTCCTTCTTGGCAAGGTTTTGAATCTGGGCCTAGTGATGGCATATATGTCTGTTTTCCATGTACCAGTGGAGCTAAGTTCAGAAAGGTTCATTAATAAGCTGTCTATGGGATGATGATTTGTTATTTGGACATAACAACCCTCAAAGACTTTTTATCTCTATAACGGCGTATGAAGTGCATTGGTGGAGGGATGACTCAGCTCAACGGAATTATAGATCCTGAAGGGACTGAAGTCAATGCTTTGTGAATATGAAACATTAGAATGCGACTGAAGAATCTTAATGATTGGGGGAAATTATTGCACATTGTTTTGGGCAATGTTTACTGCTATCTAAACTGAGAAGTGCTTTTTCTCTTTAATAGTGGCAGAGGGAGGACAGAGCAATTGCTTAATAGTAACACCTTAAATTTCTACTTATTTGTTAACTCAACAAATATTTGTTTATTGCCGTCTGTGTTCCCATCCCTGGGCCAAGCTCTGTGGGAATACAAAAGAAGACATTCCCTTGAGGGACTTAAAAATCTATTTATGGAAATAAGCAAAGGCATGAGGAAAAGTGTGGTAATATGATGCAGTATATAAATAAATGCCCTAATGCAGTGCTTCCCCATCTCCTTCTTTCTCATCTCAAGAATCTGGAACTCTCACAATCTCTTCCCTTTCCCCATCTGGATCTGCTTTCAGACCTAGAAAAAGGCCTGATCTTCCAAGGAGTAGACCCAGGTCTGAGTCTTGTCTCTGTTACTTATTGCCTAGGAGGTTGTATGCAAGTCACTGAACCTTAATTTTCTCATCAGTTAAAGGGGATAATTAAACTTGTATTATTAAGCTCACTAGGCTGTTATGTCAAATACTGTTGTAAACTGTAACTGTGTAAATATGAGCTATTGATTGTGGTAGAAAGAACACTGGTTTAAGCCTAGAGAAAGGAAAATTAGGAGATACAGTAGCTTGTCTGCAAGTATCTAAAGGGCTGTGATGTGGGAGAGGACTTCTACTTGTACTGTGGGGTCCTACAGGGAAGAATCAGGAACAATATTTAAAACTTGCAAGGAGACAAATTCAAGCTTGATTTCAGGAAAACCTGTCTAACAATTAGTCCTCCAGTGAAATGGGCTGCCTCTGGGTAGTGGGTTCTCCTTCTTTTGAGGTCTTTAAGCAAGGGCTAAATGACTATTTGTTGGTTATATCAGAGTGGAGATTCTTTTTTTGAGGGGGGGTATAGTTTGGTCTAGATGACTACTGAGGTCCCATCCAACCCTAGAATTATGTGAATTTGTGATTTCGATTTGGAATCAGAGGACTTGGGTTCAGATCTGACTTTGCCACATATTCTCTGTGTAGGTAGCCTTAGGTAAGACACTTCTTCTATCTGGGCTTCAATCGTCCCCGTATCTAAAATGAGGTGGTTGGATTAGTTGAACTCTGAGTCTAATGCTTATCCAATTCTGATGAATAAATGATCCCCAAGGCCTATTCCAGCTCGAAATCAATGTTCCCATTATTAGCCTTCATACTCAAATGAAAGCAGTTTATAGTGTAACCCTTTTAGGGGATTTACACTTCAGCAGAGATAAAGCCTTAAACCAAAGATATGAAGCTTTAGTAGGCAGAATTTAAGATTTGGAGGAACTTGGATACTTCTCTGACTTGCAAATCAAATCACTTAATTTCTTTCCTTCTCTGCCTATGTTATGACTAGCTCTGTCTCTGTCTCCAGGTGGGAATATCACTTATGGCCCAGGGGATCCCATGCAAGAAAAGAGACTCTAACTCTACACTCACATGGACTGTGTTGGGTCCTTGGGGAGCCTGATTTCCAAGAGAAGAACCAGTATATTCTGTGGAATGTTTTCTTCACCCTGGATCCAGGATAAATCTCTTCAACAAAGTTTTTATATGGCTCATGTCTAGGGTCTTTCTTAAAAGAAATGAACAGAGTTACTCCTAGAAAAGGTATTTAAATGCACAAAGCAGATATAAGAAATAGGACAGCATTTATTTTCTCTGCTTCAAAAAGAAATGCTTAAAATGCAGAGGACTTATAGGCATGCATTAAGAAATATGAAATTATAAAACAATAACCCATCACTCCCGTTATGCTCTCCCCCAAGATAAAGGCCCTTTGTGAGTCTCCTGAACAGACATTTCACTTTCATCTCTGACCTGTGTTAAATGTTTAATTCACGAGTTCAGGTTTCCTGACAAACCTCCATGGGTTTAGTCCTCTCTACTCCTCTCTCCTAGCAATTTCTTAGGGTGATATAGCATTATTTTGTTCTGAAAAGCTGTATAGTTGTGGGAAGCCTCTCTTCCCAGGCAACTGGCACCAACTCATGGACTCCTAACCTCTCCAATTCACTGTACCATGTTTGAAAACTTCTGTTTCTCAGGATTACTCTTCATGACCTAGGTTCAATGAAAAAAAAATCAAAGTAGAAGAGGTGGCCAGGGTTTTGAGGTCCAGGTTCAGGCTAATAAAGGCAAGCACATATTCTTGCAGCCATTTATATGTAGCTACTCTATTTTCTGGGTAGCAAGTTTTTTTTCCTCTTTTTTCTTTTTCTTTTTGCTGGACATCCAAGAGAAAACTGTGTTCCAAACCAGTCAGGATATCAAATAGAGAGGGGTGGAATTTTTCTATAACTCACATAGCCTGCTGAGGGGACAACTCTTCTTGGCTCAGCTACCAATCATTTTCTATATGATGCTGAGTATGGGGGTGGGGTTGGGGTAGGGGTAGAGGAGTAGGGAACAAGGATCAACCAGAAGCTGCTGTGTTTACTGATCTTTAGCAAAAAGCTCTAGCACATGGCTCATCAGAAAGGACCAGAGTGCATGTTCAGTTCCATAAGAAGTCCCCCAGTCTAACAGACCAGGGGTGCTCTTTTGATTACCATTTCAGGAATAAAATGAGGGTATAAAAAAGTCATAACATTGAAATATGCAAAGAAATGGCAGGATTGAAAATTCAAGGCTCCTCATCCTTTTTGGTGCCTTGAGGATTTTTCAGCTCATTTTCTTCTAAAGCAACCTTCCCATCTCCCCTCCTGCCTTCCCCTTTTGCTCTTTCTTTCTAAGTTTTCTTTGCTTTAAGTCCTGATCACTACAAGGAGAATTCACAGTTAGGTCAAATGATTCAACTCACTGAATCCCATCTCCCCCCTTTGCCCTTGACACTGGTACAGGCTATTTCCAGTGGCCAGGCTGGCAATGGCCATATTCTCTGAGTGTGAAGGTCAACAAATAGTACTAAGTCACTAAGTCACAAGAGAATAGGGTTTGGGTTTTTTTCTTCTTTCCTTCTTTCCTCCCTGGCAAATTTGCAGACAAATTCTTCACAGAGATTTAGTTTTAAATGGAAGCAGGGACCTTGACACAAGGAGCAAATTAGAATCGTGTCTTCATGTGCCAAGGCCTGCCAACTTATGGGAATTGATATTTCTGTTTGGACTTCCAGTATTATGTATTCCTCTGCCAGGCTTTAAGGAGATGTGAAGAGAAGGTCAGAGTCATTCCTGGGGGGTGTGCAGAGTTTAGGGAAAACGTACTGTTTTCTTGTCTTCTCAACATTTTTATATGAATAAAATCTGGTTAAAAGTTTGATATAAATTTTATATCCTCTTCCTAGGGATCAAGGATATCTGAATTATTCCTCCTGGCTTGGCTGTGTGTCCTTGAGCAAGTCATTACATCTGTTGGGGGGCAGGCAATTACTTTGCGTATCTTTTATGTTTAATTTTTGGTGTACTTGTTGTTCTACCCCAATAGAATGCAAACAACTTGGGGGTGGGACCTGTTTAATTTTTGTGTTTGTGTTCCCAGGGCATAGCTCAGTGTCTGGCAGGTAGTTACTTAATAAATAGTAGGTACTTAATAAATTCTCATCAAATGAATGAGTCAGTTTCCTCATTTATAAAGTGAGAAGAGGTTGCTAGGTTCTACTGGATGATATCTAATATTCCAACTCTGGTATTTTTTCTAGTTTTGTAGGCAGAAGTGTTTGTTTAACTTAATTTATTTAATATAATATTATTTATTTGAATTATTAATATTACTTCTATTATTATATAATATACAAATATAGAAGGTATATATTTGTAACATATAATATATATTATATAAATACATTGATATTAGTATTAAATTAGTAATTTGATATTAACAATAAATTATTTAATGAAATAGACATTTACTATGCATGTACTTTACTACAAAGCTCTGTGTTAGGGCTATGGGAGATACTCAAATGAATAAACCCTCAAGGATCTTATAATCATAGGATTAGAGAGTTAAGAGCTAAAGACTAGAAGCCATCTAGATCAGCACCTTCAATTTATAGATGAAGAAACTAAGGCTAGGGAGGCTTTCAAATAGATATTACATGGAAAAAGTGGCAGCTAATAGAGGAAAAATACCAAAAAAGGGGCAAAATGCAATATGAGGGGTGAATAGGACCATAGGATCATAGATTTAGAGCTGGAATGGACTCAGAGGTCATGAAATTCAGAGCCTCAGAGAGGCTGTGGCTTGTCCCAGTCATACAGACACGGAGTCATAGGTGGAAAATGAACTCTGGGAAGAGAAGAAGAGATATCCGTACCAGGTTGATTTGGTGACAATGCTCTCAGTTGATTAGTTGGTTTAAATGTTGACTGTTTGCGTATAAGCACCTTTAAAAAAATTAAGTTCTAAGTCCCATCTTATCCCTCTTGTGCTTTCCTAAAAGGCTTACCTCTGTCTGCATGATTGCTATCATATCAAGGCTCAGAATGCTCTCTCTGATTTGCTGTGCCCTATGTATTTGGAAGAGGGAGGGAGATAAGATGAGGTTGGCAAGCAAGGTATCTAAGCTTATAAGTGTCTCTCCAATATTGTCAACTTTTAGTCATGAAAATATTCAGAATGTTTAGGAAGGTTTCCCCACAGATGGATGACAGACCTCATTCAATTTGGAGATAAGAAGGCCTTGGAGGTTCCAGGCCATGAAGACAAGGGCTCCTTGGGGCTTCCTGGGAAGGGCAAGCAGAGGTGTGTGGGAGGATTTGTCTCTAGAAGGGTGCCCAGCCCAGGGCCACCCTCAAAGGGTAAATATTGGAGACAAATTAGTCTGTTTGCTCCACTTCTCCCTAGTGTTTCTGATCAGGTGAATTCAGGGTAAAATGATTGCTGGGGGTAGAGGGTGGCAGCTGTATGTGAAAGGGAAGAAAAACAAATCTGTTTTTTTTGCCTTGATTCCACTTAAGGAGGACTGTGGTCCACTAACAAGGAAGTTATTAGTGGAAAAAAGTTATAGGTTAGACAAAGCCAGCTTTCCTACTAACTAGCTGTGTGACTTTGAACAAGTCATGTTATCTGGAAAATGAGGATGATGCTGGAACTACTTTACGCTATGACATCTGGGTTGTTCTGAATATGAAATATGGTAATACTTGCACAGTACTTTGTAACGGTCAACCACTATACAAAGTTATTATTGTATGTATATATATACATACCTACGCGTATATGTATGTATATCTATTATATACGTGTATAATATATATGTATATGTTTGTGCGTATCAGATGCTTTATTATTTCTTTGATTTATCAACAGCAGAAGCAATCTCTTTTTCTTTCAGACTGTGACTCTGAATCAGGTACTGGCACTTGTTATGGTACCACGGTAGTAGGATCTCCTAGGTAGGTCCTAAGCTCAGAGCATGGGACAATTATCCCAATTTACCATACTCTAAGTAGAACATGCATTGGGTTTCTGGCCCTGGGATGTGTGTGGAGGGATGATGAGGATAATGACAGTAATAATAGTAGTTTACATTTTTACAGTGTTTTGTGCATTTATCTTTTGCAAATTGCTTTGCAGATATCTCATTTTAGTCTTGCAAAAACTGAGTGAAGTAGTAGTGTATCAGCCTCATTTTACAAATAGGGAAACTCAGGCTTTAAAAAATTGTGACTTACCGAAGGTCATATGGTAAGAGTGCAAGGGAGGATCCGAATCAAAGTCTTCTTGACTCCAGCACTAGCACTCTATGCACTAGGACTTCCTGCCTCTCAGGGATGATCCTTGAATGGTCATTCTTTGCATCTCCAAATTTCTGGTCACACAACTGACTGAAGGCAGCAGTTGAGACCATCTTCTTTGAGAAGTCTTTCTTGATCCCCCTTAAATCTTCTGCCTTGCTTTTATTATCTCCAATTCGTCATGTATATATTTTTATGTATAGAATTGTTTTCATTTTGTCTCCCTCCTTGACTATGAGTTCCTTGAGAGCAGGTACTGTTTATTGCCTTTTTTTTTTGATATCCTTTAGGACAATGCCTGGCACACAGCAGGTGCTTATTCTATGTTGGGAATTAATAGCAAGTTCATGACTTCTTTTCCAAGAAGTTTAGGAAAGTTGTTGAGTCTGTCTCTGAATGAATGGCTCAGCACTCCAATAGTCTGCACAGATGTTGCCTATTGCTAGTTTCCTGCATGATCATCTCTCAAACAATAATGTTTGAATAGATAGCAGCAAATCCTTCTCTCTGTTTTCCTTTCTTGAGATCATTCTCGTTTATTTTTTGTACCTTGATGCATCCTGTTCATGCTAGAGGGCTTTAATGGCCCACTTGACATTTTCCATTTTTGGATGGTTGTTCTTATTAAATTGTAATGAAACAAATGAACATTATAGTATTTCTTTCCTCTCTTGTTTTAATCTCTTCTAAATGGACTGCGTACAAAGTTTTCAACAACAGTAGATATTGTTTTTTGGACTGCTACAGCTGATGTTTTGAAAGCAATAAGACCACAGGATGTTAAAGATAGAAGAGATTGAAAAGACAATTTCGTCCACACCCTTTGTTTTACTAAAGTGAGACTGGTGACCTTGCACAGCCCTCCTCCACTCAAAGCAAAGTCAGGTACAAGTCATCTCATCATTTCTCTGATGTCATGGTCCTCTTTGAAAATGAAGGACAAACACAACAATAACCACAACAGATGAGGACGCTGGGACTTGAGGAGATCCGGGGACTTGTCTAAGGTTGCACAACCTTGTCAGGGTTGGGTTAGCACTCAAATCTCCTGCCCCCTAGTTCACTGCTCTTTCCATTAACTATACCAGGGGTGGTGAACCTGTAGCCTTAAGGCCACATGTACTGTGAAGTTTAGATTTAGTCAAAGGGACACACTTGAAGACCTAGAGGGTCATATGTGTCCTCAAGGCTGCATCTCGACTACACAGTGCTGTCTCACTTTAAAACATTAAAATCTTTGTGCAGTAATTCAGATTGAGGGATTAAGTAAGAATCAGTGAGGAAATAGCTAAGGTTGTTTAAACCCAGTTCATGGCCAACTAAGAAACAAGAGACTGATGAATAGAAAATGTGGAATTGTTTATTTGTTTGCTTTTAGATTTCAACAGTTCTTTCTATTCTGAATCTCTTATTTGAGAGGCATTGTAATAGAATGGATAGAGTGCTGGATCTGGAGTTAGGAAGAGCTGTGTTCAAATCAGACGTCTAACACAGCCTATGTGACCAAGGACAACATTTTTTTTTACTTAAAAGAAAAAGTTAAAAATTAAGTTTCTTTTAAGTTATAAAAAATAAAGACATTTAGTCAGATAGCACAATGGATTTAAAACAAATGTTAAGATGCCCCCATGAACACATGCTCCTGCACATTACCAACCTGCCAATGGAGGACGACACACATGCAGGGAATATACCCAGTCAGGATTCATGCGTGGAGGACACAAAGAGGGAACATGTGTGACCAGGGATCATGCTTTATAAAAGGGCACATGACAGGAGTCTGTGTGGCCAGTTCACATGTGCAGCCAGAATAATTTCCACCACTAAGGCTACAGGACTGCCAATGTCCTCTTCACCATGTGCTTTTATATCCTATTAGAATGTAAGATCCATGTAAACAGGACTTATTTCATCCTTTGAATCTGTATACCCAGCTCCTAGCCCAATGCCTACCAAATACAGTTAATAAATGCTTATCATTTGATTGAGGCCCACCATAACATCGTGTGACCCAACCATACTTGTCCTAAACATCGTATGTTCTTTTAGCCTACAGTTAAGGAGTTAAAAAGAGAGGCTGCCTCATAGAGTCTTTTAAGCTTCGCAAAATCAATTTCACAAGTACAAGATGGGAGAGGAGTAGATAGATAATAGTCTGAAAAAAAGATCTGCTGGTTTTAGTGGACTGCAAAGTCCTTATGAGTCAACAGAAAGATATGGCAACCAGGAAAACTAATGAAATCTCATGTTACATTAAGAGAGGAAGAATGTCTAGGGAGATTAAGGAGGTGATGGGACTGCTTTATTCAGCTCTGTTCAGACCAACATAACTGGAGCATTGTGCTTAGTTCTGGACATCATATTTTAGGAAAGACATTGATAATCTAGAGAGTGTCTAGAGGAAGACAACTAGGATGATGAAGATCCCTTGAGATTGTGCCATATGTGCATTAAATGTTTAGCTTGGAGAACAGAAAACTTGGAGGGCTTGGGAGTGATACAGATATTATAGCTGTTTTCAGATTTGAGAAGATTTGCTTTTGTTTTATAGTGCAGGACCAGGAGAAATGAGTGGAAGCTACAATGAGGCAAATTCAGGCTTGACTTAAGGAAAACCTTTCTTATGGTAGAACTATCCTAGTTTGAAAATAGTCTATTTTGACAGGTAATGGGTTTCTAATCACTTGAGGTGTCCAAGCAAGGGCGGAATGAACACATGCCAGGTATTTATAGGAGAGAGTATTCTTGAAGTAGGTATTGGACTGAATGGCCCTTGAGTTCCCTTCCAACTCTGATATTTTGTGATGCTCTATGCTGGTGAAGTCACCTTGGATCAGGGTTTAACACTCAAGTTTGCAGATTCAGGAAAGAGATTTTATCAGTCCATCTATGAGAGTAAAACGTGCCAAAGATGGCTTGATAAACCAGAATGCTAATGTATTAATTCTGACTGCTTAATTTACTTTCTTCCCTATAGGAAAGTCTGCCTGGGATGTTAAATTAGTACCAGAAGATGGTTTGATGACCACAGAGATTTGGACGATGTCAATGAATAATATCATCAAGCCTTGACAGCTTTTTTGTGCCCACCTCCATTAATGGGGTAGGCCTGCCAATGACACTACCATATTTGAAGTGGTCAGAACATCCTTTCTCTTGGCTAGTTCCATGAAAAACAAATTCTGGCTCTTTGATTCTTTTATCTCAACCTCAACCTCCTGCCATGGCGACATAAGCTTAGACAAGTGACAATTAATTGGTTCACAGCTCATTTTTACACTAGATACATTTTAGTCTCCTTGATGAGATTTGAGAGTCATCTTTAATGAGATCAGGGAGGCAGTCTGGTCTCCTGAAGGGAGACTTAGGCACTAGACACCCTAGTTTCATTAGCAGTTCACAAACTGTCTCTCAGGTTGTGTGCTTTCTGTGATTTCCTACTCTTACCTAGCATATGTTGCTTCTTTTTCTTGCTTCAGTTTCAGAGAGTCAAGTTCTCTGACCTTGTTCCCCAGTTTGGGGGGTGGTGGTGGTGAGTATTTGAACTCTGCCTTTTGTTTTTCTTGCCCTGTATATATATATGTGTGTGTGTGTGTGTGTGTGTGTGTGTGTGTGTGTGTGTGTGTGTGTGTGTGTGTGTGTGTATAGGATGCCCAGTCTGTGCTCAGCAGTAGTATTTGTTGTTTCATAACTTGCATGCTTCAGTGACTGAGGCAGTGGCATTTATGAAATGCTTAGAAGCAGCTTGGTGGGATGGAAAGGAGACCCTGACCAAGTGCTTAGATTTGTTGTATTATTGTTTGCTGCTTTGGCGTGTTCCTTAGAAATAGTGTCTGAACCACAAGATTATTCTTCTGGAAATGATTCTTTCTCATCCTTGGAGAGCTTTAAATAATTTTAAGTTCATTTAATCATTTATTGTGGCTTAAACTTAGTCAACCTGATGTAATGATTGTTTGCTGAGGCTTCCCTCCAGTATTCTTCAAACCCTCTTTCTCTTTTGGAGAATGATGAGTGGGACTTTATGCTTCATAGGAGCACTGGGTTAGGGGTCAGATTTACAAAATTCTCCAGAGAGGCACCTTTCAAGATGAAGAATACACTTGTCTTCCACATTCATGCTTTGTCCCAGTGTACTTTTGTTGTAAAAGACATAAATATTCTACTTATGTGCTATCTAATAACTAATAAAAATCTAATTTCCTCTTCCTAAGTGAGTGGTAAGGCCACTTGGTTAACTATGGGTTCTTTTCTCATTCAGTTACATTTTCTAGAATTGTTTGTTACTAAAGAGAAAAAAAGTGGTAAGTACATTTTTAGTGGAAAGAAGAAAGAAGAAAGCTGAGTTCTAGTAAGTGCTTTAGCCTGTTGATGAATCAAAAATCAATTATTAAGTGCCTACTATTTGTAGTTTCAGGGAACAAAAACCAAAAATGAAATAGTTTTTGCCCTCAAAGAGATTACATTCTTTAGATGGACTTATTAGCTTTGTTTCTTTGAAGAATTTATTTAATCTCCCTAGACCTTAATTGTTCAATTTGTCAAATGTATATAGGAACTCCTGATCTACTTAAGGAGATGAGCCTGGATTCTATGATTATTTGATCTATGAGAGAAAGCATTAGGTGGTGGATAAAACAATCGATATAGAATTAGAGACTTAAGATCAATTACTGGCTCTGCCACCTGAATGACAGGGTCCCAGTCTCTTAACTTTTCTGGACCTTAGTTTCCTCAGTTATAAAAACAGGGAGATAAGTATCTAGGATCTGTCACAGGGTTCTTAACTATTTTGGTATCAAAGACTCCTTTAGCAGTCTGGTTAGAACTAACGATCTATTCTTGGGATACTGTTCTTAAATGCATAAAATAAAGTGGAAGAAAATAAGCAATATTAAGCACTTATCATATACCAAGTACTATGAAAAGTGCTTTACAAATATTATCTCACTTGATCCTCACAGCAACCTCATCTGAGAGAGAGGTGCTACTATTATTCCCATTTTGAAGTTGAGGAAACCGAGGCAAACAGAAATTAAGTGAGGCCATATTTGAATGAGGGTCTTTCTGACTCGAGACCCAGTGCTCTGTCTACTACTTCATCTACAAAGGAAAACAATTATACCAAAAAATAGTCTGCCAATAAATAAACATTTATTAAGTGCCTACTATGTGCCAGGCACTGTGCTTCACACTGGAAGTACAAAAAGAGGCAAAAGACAGCCTCTGCCCTCAAGGAGCTTATAATCTGATGGGGGAACTAGCATGCAAACAAATGTTTGCATTTTGATTTGCAAAATTTGTTTGCAAAATGATTTGCAAACAAATCAAGCTATATACAGGACAAATAGGAAATAATTAAGAGAGGAAAGGTGCTAGAATTAAAAGGGGTTGCGAAAGGCTTCCTGTAAAAAGATGGGATGTTAGTTGGAACTTGAAGTCAGGGAAGTCAGTAGGTAGAGTTGAGGGGACAGGAAGTTCCAGGCATAGAGGGACAGCCAGAGAAAGTACTCAGAACTGAGAGATGGAATGTTTTGTTTGCAGAATGGCCAGGAGACCAGTGTCACTGGATCAGGGAGTATGTGTCTGGGAGTAAAGTGTAAGAAGACTGGAATGGTAGGAAGGTGCTAGGTTATGAGGAGGAACTGAGATCTTATAGATCCCCAGAATACACCCTACTCTTGACAAAGGACCCAAAAGTCAAGTAACTGGTTAGGAAAATGGCCAAAAAAGGGATAAAACTAAGAATATAGAAGGTTACTTTCTTGGTGAACAGATATCTTCTCCCATCCTTTCAGATGAGGATGAACAATGTTTACCATCAGAGAAAGACATAAAAATCAAGACTTTTGCATCCAAAACATCCAAAATAAATATTCAATGGTCTCAGGCCATGGAAGAACTCGAAAAGGATTTTGAAAATTAAGTAGGAGAGGTGGAGGAAAAATTGGGAACAGAAATGAGAGAGATGCAAGAAATCATGAAAAGTGGATCAACAACTTGTTAAAAGAGACCCAAAAAAATGCTGAAGAAAATAACACCTTTAAAAATAGGCTAATTCAACTGGCAAAAGAGGTTCAAAAAGCCAATGAAGAGAAGAATGCTTTAAAAAGCAGAATTAGCCAAATGGAAAAGGCGCTTCAAAAGCTCACTGAAGAAAATAGTTTTTTCAAAATTAGAATGGAACAGATGGAGGCTAATGACTTTGTGAGAAACCAAGAAATCACAAAACAAAACCAAAAGAATGAAAAAATGGAAGATAATGTGAAATATCTCATTGGAAAAAACAACTGATCTGGAAAATAGATCCAGGAGAGACAGTTTAAAAATTATTGGACTCCCTGAAAGCCATGATCAAAAAAAAAAAAAAGCCTAGACATCATCTTTCATGAACTTATCGAGGAAAATTGCCGTGATATTCTAGAAGCAGAGGGTAAAATAAATACTGAAGGAATCCACTGATCACCTCTTGAAAGAAATCTAAAAAGAGAAACTCCTAGGAACATTGTAGCCAAATTCTAGAGTTCCCAGGTCAAGGAGAAAATATTGCAAGCAGCTTGAAAGAAACAATTTGAGTATTGTCGAAATACAATCAGAATAACAAAAGATCTAGCAGCTTCTACATTAAAGGATCGAAGAGTGTGGAATATGTTATTCCAGAAGTCAAAGGAACTGGAATTAAAATCAAGGATCACCTACCCAGCAAAACTGAGTATAATACCTCAGGGGAAAAAATGGTCTTTCAATGAAATCAAGGACTTTCAAGCATTCTTTTTTTTTAAAATTAATTCATTTAACTTTTAACATTCATTTTCACAAACTTTTGGGTCCCCTCCCCACCCCAAAACACCGAGCATTCTAATTGACCCTATCACCAATCTGCCCTCTCTTCTATCATCCCTCCTTTCCCTTGTCCCCATCTTCTCTTTTGTCCTCTAGGGCCAGATAACTTTCTGTACCCCTTTACTTGTATTTCTTATTTCCTAGTAGTGAGAACAGTACTTGACAGTTGTTCCTAAAACTTTGACTTCCAACTTCTCTTCATCCCTCCCTCCCCACCCCATTCCCTTTGGAAAGCAAGCAATTCAGTATAGGCCATATCTGTGTAGTTTTACAAATGACTTCGGTAATAGTCATGTTGCGTAAGACTAACTATATTTCCCTCCATCCTATCCTGCCCCCCATTGCTTCTATTCTCTCTTTTGATCCTGTCCCTCCCCAAGAGTGTTGACTTCACATTGCTCCCTCCTCCCCATGCCCTCCCTTCCATCATCTCCCCTCACCCTGCTTATCCCCTTCACTCCCACTTTCCTGTATTGTAAGATAGGTTTTCATACCAAAATGAGTGTGCATTTTATTCCTTCCTTTAGTGGAATGTGATGAGAGTAAACTTCATGTTTTTCTCTCACCTCCCTTCTTCTTCCCTCCACTAAAAAGTCTTTTGCTTGCCTCTTTTATGAAAAATAATTTGCCCCATTCCATTTCTCCCTTTCTCCTCCCAATATATTTCTTTCTCACCCTTTAATTTCATTTTTTAAAGATATGATCCCATCCTATTCAGTTCACTCTGTGCTGTGCTGTGTGTGTGTGTGTGTGTGTGTGTGTGTGTGTGTAATCCCACCAACTACCTAGATACTGAAAAGTTTCAAGAGTTACAAGTGTTGTCTTTCCATGTAGGAATGTAAACAGTTCAACTTTAGTAAGTCCCTTGTGACTTCTCTTTGCTGTTTACCTTTTCATGCTTCTCTTCATTCTTGTGTTTGAAAGTCAAATTTTCTTTTCAGCTCTGGTCTTTTCCTCAAGAATGCTTGAAAGTCCCCAATTTCATCGAAAGACAATATTTTCCCCTGAAGGATTATACTCAGTTTTGCTGGGTAGGTGATTCTTGGTTTTAGTCCTAGTTCCTTTGACTTCTGGAATATCCTATTCCATGCCCTTCGATCCCTTAATGTAGAAGCTCCTAGATCTTGTGTTATCCTGATTGTATTTCCACAATACTTGAATTGTTTCTTTCTAGCTGCTTGCAATATTTTCTCTTTGACCTGGGAACTCTGGAATTTGGCCACAATGTTCCTAGACGTTTCTCTTTTTGGATCGCTTTCAGGTGGTGATCAGTGGATTCCTTGAATACTTATTTTGCCCTCTGGTTCTAAAATATCAGGGCAGTTTTCCTTGATAATTTCATGAAAGATGATGTCTAGGCCCTTTTTCTGATCGTGGCTTTCAGGTAGTCCCATAATTTTTAAATTGTCTCTCCTGGATCTATTTTCCAGGTCAGTTGTTTTTCCAATGAGATATTTCACATTATCTTCCATTTTGTCATTCTTTTGGTTTTGTTTTGTGATTTCTTGGTTTTTCATAAAGTCATTAGCCTCCATCTGTTCCATTCTAATTTTGAAAGAACTATTTTCTTCAGTGAGCTTTTGAATTTCCTTTTCCATTTGGCTAATTCTGCTTTTGAAAGCATTCTTCTCCTCATTGGCTTTTTGACCCTCTTTTGCCAACTGAGTTAGCCTATTTTTCAAGGTGTTATTTTCTTCAGCATATTTTTGGGTCTCCTTTATCAAGGTGCTGACCTGCTTTTCATGCTTTTCTTGCATCTCTCTCATTTCTCTTCCCAGTTTTTCCTCCACCTCTCTAACTTGATTTTCAAAATCCTTTTTGAGCTCTTCCATGGCCTGAGCCCATTGTATATTTATTTTGGATGTGTGGGATATAGAAGTCTTGTCTTTCCCTGATGGTAAGCCTTGTTCTTCCTCATCTGAAAGGAAGGGAGGAATTATCTGTTTACCAAGAAAGTAACCTTCTATGGTCTTATTTTTTTCCCCTTTTTTGGGCATTTTCCCAGCCAGTGACTTGACTTCTCAGTGTTCTCTCCCCACCCACCTGGCCTCTATATCTGCCCAGCCATTGCTTGGGGTCTGAGATTCAAATGCTGCTTCCCAGCCTCAGGGCTTTGGGCGGGGGTGGGGCTGCTGTTCAGTGTGAGATCAAGTTCAGCTGCTCAGGTGGGGGCAGGGCTGCCCCAGGGGGCTCAGTTCCCTTAGGGGGTTTATGCAGAGACCTTCAACAATGGATCCAGGATCCTGCTTGCTTGAGGAGCCCTGGTCTGCTGCCACCTCCCGAGGGGGCCTGAGTTATGGAGACACCCCACTCCCCTCTCGAGCAGCCAAAGAGACCCTCTCACTGACCCTTGTCACCTGTGGGTGGAGGGACCTGTGCGACAGCTGGAGATTCCATCCCTGAAGCATGCTTGGATCTGCTCCTCTCGGTTCCTTGCAGCCAAGGCAGGGCTGGGCTTTGCTCTGGTCCGGTGCATGATGGACCTTTGACGTCAGGTTTTCAGGTCCCTCTGGAACAGAAATCTCCTCCACTCCATTGTTCTGTGGCTTCTGCTGCTCCAAAATTTGTTGGGAGTTCTTTACAGATATTTTATGGTCTGTGGGTTTGGAGCTAGCATATGTGTGTCTTTCTACTCCACCATCTTGGCTCCTCCCACTTTCAAACATTCTTGATGAAAAGACCAGAGCTGAAAAGAAAATTTGACTTTCAAACACAAGAATGAAGAGAAGCATGACAAGGTAAACAGCAAAGAGAAGTCATAAGGGACTTACTAAAGTTGAACTGTTTACATTCCTACATGGAAAGACAACACTTGTAGCTCTTGAAACTTTTCAGTATCTGGGTAGTTGGTGGGATTGTATACATACACACATGCATGTGCACGGGCATGCACACACAGAGACAGAGAGCACAGAGTGAATGGAATAGGACGGGATCATATCTTAAAAAAATGAAATTAAGGGGTGAGAGAGAAATATATTGGAAGGAGAAAGGGAGAAATTAAATTGGGCAAATTATCTCTCATAAAAGAGTCAGAAAAAAGACTATTTAGTGGAGGGAAAAAGAGGAGAGGTGAGAGAAAAACATGAAGTTTACTCTCATCACACTTGACTCAAGGAAGGAACAAAATACACACTCATTTTGGTATGAAAACCTATCTTACAATACAGGAAAGTGGGGGAGAAGGGGACAAGCAGGGTGGGGGGGAGATGATGGATGGGTGGGCAATGGGAGGAGGGAGCAATGTGAAGTCAACACTCTTGGGGAGGGACAGGATCAAAAGAGAGAATAGAAGCAATGGGGGGCAGGATAGGATGGAGGGAAATATAGGTAGTCTTACACAACATGACTATTATGGAAGTCATTTGCAAAACTACATAGATATAGCCTATATTGAATTGCTTGCCTTCCCAAAGAGAATGGGTGGGGAGGGAGGGATGAAGAGAAGTTGGAAATCAAAGTTTTAGGAACAACTGTCGAGTACTGTTCTCACTACTAGGAAATACGAAATACAGGTAAAGGGGTACAGAAAGTTATCTGGCCCTAGAGGACAAAAGAGAAGATGGGGACAAGGAAAAGGAGGGATGATAGAAGAGAGGGCAGATTGGTGATAGGGTCAATTAGAATGCTTGGTGTTTTGGGGTGGGGAGAGAGGACAAATGGGGAGAAAATTTGGAACCCAAAATTTTGTGAAAATGAATGTTAGAAGTTAAATAAATGAATTAAAATTAAAAAAAAATCAGAAGGGACTTACTAGAGTTGAACTGTTTACATTCCTACAGGGAAAGACATTTGTAGCTCTTGCAACTTTTTTTAATATCTGGGTAGTTGCTGGGATTATACACACACACACACACACACACACACACACACAGAGACAGAGAGCACAGGGTGAGTTGAATAGGAAGGGATTGTATTGAAAAAAATAAAATAATAAAAAATAAAATTAAGGGGTGAGAGAGGAATATATTGGGAGGAGAAAGGGAGAAATGGAATGGGGCAAATTATCTCTCATAAAAGAGGCAAGCAAAAGACTTTTCAATGGAGGAAAAAAGGGGAGAGGTGAAAGGGAAAACATGAAGCTTACTCTCATCACATTTGGCTCAAGGAGGGAATAAAATGCACACTCATTTTGATATGAAAATCTGTCTTACAATATAGGAAAGTGGGGGAGAAGGGAATAAGCAGTGTAGGGGGGATGATGGAAGGGAGGGCAATGGGAGGAGGGAGCAATTAGAAGTCAACACTCTTGGGGAGGGACAAGGTCAAAAGAGAGAACAGAAAAAATGGGAGGCAGAATAGGACAGAGGGAAATATAGTCAGTCTTACACAACATGACTATTATGGAAGTCATTTGCAAAACTACACATATATAGCCTACATTGAATTGTTCGCCTTCTCAGTGAGGATGGGTGGGGAGGGAGGAAGGAAGAGAAGTTGGAACTCAAAGTTTTAGGAACAACTGTTGAGTATTGTTCTTGCATACAACTGGGAAATAAGAAGTATAGGCAATGGGGTATAGAAATTTATCTTGCCCTACAGAACAAAAGAGAAGATGGGGATAAGGGAAAGGAGGGATGTTAGAAGGGAGGGCAGATTGGTAGTAGGGTTAATTAGAATGCTTGGTGTTTTGGGGCAGGGGGAGGTTAGAGATGGCGAGAAAATTTGGAAATTGAAATTTTGTGGAAATGAATGTTGAAAACTTAAAATAAATAAATAAATTTAAAAATGAAAAAAAAAATTAAAACGCTATTGTAGAAAGGAAGAGAGAAAGGAAAACTCAAAGCATAAATGGGCAGAAAGGAGGTGGAGGGAAAGACACAGATAGTAATCATAACTGTGAATGTGAATGGGATGAACTCTCCCATAAAACAGACACAGATAGAAGAATGGATTAAAAACCATAATCCAACAATATGTGGTTTGCAAGAAACACATTTGAAACAGGGGCATACACACAGGGTAAAGATAAAACGTTGGAGCAGAATATATTGTGCTTCAATTGATGTAAAAAAAGCAGTGGTAGCAATCCTAATGTCAGACAAAGCAAAAGCAGAAATAGATCTAATAAAAAGAGATAAGGAAGGAAACTATAACCTGTTAAAAGGCACCATAGACAATGAAGCAATTTCAGTACTAAACATATATGCTCCAAGTGGTATAGCATCCAAATTCTTTGAGAAGTTGAGGGAGTTACAGGAAGAAATAGACAGCAAAACTATACTGGTGGGGGACATCAACCTCCCTCTCTCTGAACTTGAGAAGTCTAACCTCAAAATAAACAAGAAAGAAGTTAAGGAGGTGAATAAAACTTTAGATAAGGTAGATATGATAGATCTCTGGAGAAAATTTAGTGGGGATAGAAAGGAATATACCTTTTTCTCAGCAGTACATGACACATATACAAAAATTGATCATGTACTATGGTACATGCGCACTCTAGTGCAGAAGGGCACAGATAGTTAATGCATCCTTCTCAGATCATAATGCAATAAAAATTATATGTAATCAAAGTTCATGGATGGATAAATAAAAATTAATTGGAAAGTAAATAATCTAATCCTAAAGAATGAGTGGTTAAACAGCAAATCATAGAAACCATCCACAACTTCATTCAAGAGAATGATAATAATGAGATAACCTACCAAATCTTATGGGAGACTGCAAAAGCAGGTCTTAGGGGAAGTTTTATATCTTTGAATGCCTACATGAATAAAATATAGAAAGAGGAGATCAATGAATTGGGCATGCAACTTAAAAAGCTAGAAAAAAGAACAAATTGAAAATTTGTTGAATTGAAAATCCCCAAGATTAGAAATTAGAAATACTGAAAGCCCAAGAAGAGATTAATAAAATTGAGATTAAGAAAACTATTGAACTAATAAATAAAACTAAGAGTTGGTTTTATGAAAAAGCCAATAAAATTGATAAACATTTGATCAATTTGATTAAAAAGAAAGAAGACAAAGTATTTAATAATTATGTTCATATGGTTCCTGGGTTTGTAATGGAAGGTGTACTCCTAGGTATTTTATATTATCTACAATTATTTTAAATGGGGTATCTCTAAATGGGGTATCTATCTTCTTGCAGGACTTTGTTGATAATATATGGAAATGCTGATGAATTATGTGGGTTTGTTTTATATCCTACTACTTTGCTAAAATTCTTAATTGTTTCAAGCAACTTTTAAGTTGAAACTCTAGGATTTTTCAAGTATATTGTCTACAAAATTACCTCATTGTCCATTTTGATTCCTTCAACTTCTTTTTCTTCTTTTGCTGCTATTGATAACATTTTTAGTAGAGTATTGAATAATATTGGTGATAATGGGCGTCCTTGTTTCACTTTTTATCTTATTGGGAAGGCTTCTAGCTCATTTCCAATATAGATAATGCTTGCTATGATTTAAGTAGATGCTTCTTATTATTTAAAAAATCTATACATATGTTTTCGAGTGTTTTTATTAAGAATGAATATATTTTGTCAAAAGCCTTTTCTGGCTATTGATATAATATTGATTGATATCTACTGATATAATCATATGATACTTGTTCATTTTTTGTTGATATAATCAATTATATTAATAGTTTTCCTTATATTGAACCAGCCCCATATTCCTGGATAAATCCCACTTGGTCATAATATATAATCTTTGTGATATATTTTTGCAGTCTCCTAACTAGTATTTTATTTAAGATTTGTACATCAATACTCATCAGTGAAATTGATTTATAATTTCCTTCCTCTGTTTTTGCTCTTCCTGGTTTAGGTATCAGCAACATATTTGTTTCATGAAAGGAGCTTGATAGAACTCCTTATTTGTATTTAATTCTGAATAATTTATTTAATATTAGAATTAGCTGATCTTTAAATGTTTGGTAGAATTCATTTGCACATCCATCTGCTCCTGATGTCTTTTTCCTTAGGAATCTCATTTCTGATCTGTTCAATGTCTTTTTCTAAAATAGATTTATTTATTCTATTTTCTCTTCTGCTAATCTGTGCAGTTTATATTTTTGGACATATTCTTCCATTTCACTTAAATTGTTAAATTTATTGGCATCTAATTGGGCAAAGAAGACTCCTACTAATTGCTTTAATTTCATCTTTATTAGTGGTGGATTCACTCTTTTCATTTTTGATATGTGATTTGGTTCTTGTCTCTATTTCTAAAAATCATATTGACCAATGATTTATCTATTTTATTAGTTTTTTCATAAAAACAGCTCTCAGTTCTACTTAGTCATTCAATGAATTTCTTTTTTTTCTTATGACACACATTTATTGAATAATCAGACAATAAAAGACATTCTTTCTGTTTATCAAATAAACTAGAAGAACTAAAACTAAACCACATTTCAGAATTAACAAGAAAATTGTAAGAATGCAATCTTAAAAACTGAGATGAGTATGTCAATTTTTTGGAGGCCCAGTGTACCTGGCTCATTCGGCACAGACTGTATGTATGTTGACAGATTTGCTATATTTTCTTTTTCTTTCATAGAAATGGGGCTTCTTTTCATGCCAGAGGAGGGGTAGTCCTTATTTATCAAGGAACCACATTTTTTTTTTTTTAACAATCTAACCATATCTTCATTTATTTATTTATTTATTCTGCTTTTGTTTTTTTTAAATTTATTTATTTAACTTTTAACATTCATTTTCATAAAATTTTGGGGTCCAAATTTTCTCCCCATTTGTACCCTCCCCCACCCCCAAACACCAAACATTCTAATTTCCTCTTTCACCAATCTGCCCTCTCTTCTATCATCCCTCCCTTCCCTTGTCCCTATCTTCTCTTTTGTCCTGTAGGACCAGATAACTTTCTATACCCCATTACCTGTATTTCTTATTTCCTAGTAGCAAGAACAGTACTCGACAGTTGTTCCTAAAACTTTGACTTCCAAATTCATCCCTCCCTCCCCACCCATTCCCTTTGGGAAGGCAAGCAATTCAATATAGGCCATATCTGTGTAGTTTTGCAAATGACTTCCATAATAGTCATGTTGTGTAAGACTACCTATATTTCCCTCCATCCTATCCTGCCCCCCATTGCTTCTATTCTCTCTTTTGATCCTGTCCCTCCCCAAGAGTGTTGACTTCACATTGCTCCCTCCTCCCATTGCCCTCCCTTCCATCATCCCCCCCACCCTGCTTATCCCCTTCTCCCCCACTTTCCTGTATTGTAAGATAGGTTTTCATACCAAAATGAGTGTGTATTTTGTTCCTTCCTTGAGTCAAGTGTGATGAGAGTAAACTTCATGTTTTTCTCTCACCTCCCCTCTTTTTCCCTCCACTAAAAAGTCTTTTGCCTGTCTCTTTTATGAGAAATAATTTACCCCATTCCATTTCTCCCTTTCTCCTCCCAATATATTTCTCTCTCACCCCTTAATTTCATTTTTTAAGATATGATCCCATCCCATTCAATTCACTCTGTGCTCTGTCTCTGTGTATGCATGTGCGTGTGTGTGTGTGTGTGTGTGTGTGTGTGTGTGTGTGTGTGTGTAATCCCACCAACTACCTAGATACTGAAAAGTTTCAAGAGTTACAAGTGTTGTCTTTCCATGTAGGAATGTAAACAGTTCAACTTTAGTCAGTCCCTTGTGACTTCTCTTTGCTGTTTACCTTTTCATGCTTCTCTTCATTCTTGTGTTTGAAAGTCAAATTTTCTTTTCAGCTCTGGTCTTTTCCTCAAGAATGCTTGAAAGTCCTCTATTTCATTGAAAGACCAATTTTTCCCCTGAAGTATTATACTCAGTTTTGCTGGGTAGGTGATTCTTCGTTTTAGTCCTAGTTCCTTGACTTCTGGAATGTCATATTCCACGCCCTTCGATCCCTTAATGTAGAAGCTCCTAGATCTTGTGTTATCCTGATTGTATTTCCACAATACTTGAATTGTTTCTTTCTAGCTGCTTGCAATATTTTCTCCTTGACCTGGGAATTCTGGAATTTGGCCACAATGTTCCTAGACGTTTCTCTTTTTGGATCTCTTTCAGGTGGTGATTGGTGGATTCTTTCAATATTTATTTTGCCCTCTGGTTCTAGAATATCAGGGCAGTTTTCCTTGATAATTTCATGAAAGATGATGTCTAGGCCCTTTTTTTGATCATGGCTTTCAGGTAGTCCCATAATTTTTAAATTGTCTCTCCTGGATCTATTTTCCAGGTCAGTTGTTTTTCCAATGAGATATTTCACATTATCTTCCATTTTGTCATTCTTTTGGTTTTGTTTTGTGATTTCTTGGTTTTTCATAAAGTCATTAGCCTCCATCTGTTCCATTCTAATTTTGAAAGAACTATTTTCTTCAGTGAGCTTTTGAATTTCCTTTTCCATTTGGCTAATTCTGCTTTTGAAAGCATTCTTCTCCTCATTGGCTTTTTGACCCTCTTTTGCCAACTGAGTTAGCCTATTTTTCAAGGTGTTATTTTCTTCAGCATATTTTTGGGTCTCCTTTATCAAGGTGCTGACCTGCTTTTCATGCTTTTCTTGCATCTCTCTCATTTCTCTTCCCAGTTTTTCCTCCACCTCTCTAACTTGATTTTCAGAATCTTTTATGAGCTCTTCCATGGCCTGAGCCCATTGAATATTTACTCTGGATGTGTGGGATATAGAAGCCTTGACTTCTGTGTCTTTCCCTGATGGTAAGCCTTGTTCTTCCTCATCTGAAAGGAAGGGAGGAAATACCTGTTCACCAAGAAAGTAACCTTCTATGGTCTTATTTTTTCCCCTTTTTTGGGCATTTTCCCAGCCAGTGACTTGACTTCTCAGTGTTCTTTCCACACCTACATGGCCTCTATATCTGCCCAGCCATTGCTTGGGGTCTGAAATTCAAATGCTGCTTCCCAGCCTCAGGGCTTTGGGCGGGGGTGGGGCTGCTATTCAGTGTGAGATTAAATTTAGGTGCTCAGGTGGGGGCAGGGCAGCCACATGGGACTCAGTTCCCTCAGAGGGTTTTTGTGGAGACCTTCAACGATGGATCCGAGCTCCTGCCTGCTTTGGGAGCCCCTGTCTGCTGCTGCCTCTGCTGCTGCCTCCCAAGGGGGCCTGAGTTATGGAGACACCCTGCTCCCCTCTCGGCGAGCCAAAAAGACTCTCTCACTGACCTTTAGCGCCTGTGGGTGGAGGGACTTGCCTGGCTGCTGGAGAGGCCAAGGCAGGGCTGGGCTCTGCTCTGGGTCCAGTGCATGACAGACCTTTGATGGTGGTTTTTCAGGTCCCTCTGGAACAGAAATCTCCTCCACTCATTGTTCTGTGGCTTCTGCTGCTCCAGAATTTGTTGGGAGTTCTTTACAGGTATTTTATGAGTTGTGGGTTTGGAGCTAGCATATGTGTACCTTTCTACTCTGCCATCTTGGCTCCTCCCACCTCAATGAATTTCTTACATTAAATTTTATTAATC
Source organism: Notamacropus eugenii (assembly GCF_028372415.1). Taxonomy (NCBI): domain Eukaryota; kingdom Metazoa; phylum Chordata; class Mammalia; order Diprotodontia; family Macropodidae; genus Notamacropus; species Notamacropus eugenii. The sequence continues at coordinate 312,667,947 of NC_092876.1, forward strand.
ACGCCTTTAATTTTCAGGATTTTCAATTTGATGATTCATTGGGGATTTTTGATTTGTTCTTTCCAAGATTTTTTTAAATTGCATATCCGATTTTTTGATCTACTCCTCTGTTCTTTTGATGCAAACATTTGGAGATATAAATTTTCCCCAGATTACTGCTTTTGCTGCACCCCAAAATTTTCGATGTGTTATCACATTACTATAATTCTCTTTAGTAAAATTATTTATTGTTTTATGACTTGTTCTTTAATCCACTCATTCTTTAAGATTAGATTATTTAGTCTCCAATTATTTTTATTCTGTGTTTCCATGGTTCTTTATTAAATGTAATTTTTATTTCATTATGATCTGAAGAGGATACATTTAATATTTCTGCTTTTCTGCATTTAAGTATAAAGTTTATGGCCTAATATATGGTCAGTTTTTGTACAAGTGCCACATAATGCTGTGTAAAAGATATATTCCTTTCCATTCCCATTCAATTCTTACGTCTATCATATCTAGCTTATCTAAGATTCTGTTAATCTCTGACTCTTTTCTGATTCTCTTTTTTATGTTAGATTTATTTACTTCTGAGATGGGAAGAGTGAAATCCCTCACTATTATAATTTTACCATTTATTTCCATCTGTAATTCATTTACCTTTTCCTTTAAAAATTTGAATGCTAAAGTATTTGATGCACGTTTTCAGAACTAATACTACTTGATTATCTAGGGTATCTTTCAACATAATGTAGTTTCTCTGATTATCTATTTTACTTAAATCTACTTAAGCTTTAACTTTGTCCAAGATCATGATTACTTATCCTGTTTTTTTTTCCCACATCAGCTGAAACATATTAAATTCTACTCTAGCCCCTTATTTTTACTCTATGTATGTCTCTGATTTTTGAATGTGTTTCTTGTAAACAACATATTGTTGGGATCTAGTCTTTGAACCATTCTGAAATCTGTTTCTCTTTTGTGGGTGAGTTCATCCTATTCACATTCCAAGTTATAATAGTTGTGTATTTCTCCTTTTCCAGTTTTCCTCACTGTTTATCCTTCTCTCCCTTTTTTACCCCATTCCTCCACAGAAATCTAATTAACTTCTGACCATGGCCTCCCTAATTCGCACTCTTCTAAAATTCCTCTCTTATACTTCTCCTTGCTCTCCTTTTTCTTAATCTGCACATGCTTCTAAGAGTCCCTTCCATTATCCTATCCTCTTGTCCTCCTATTTCTCTGTAAGTTAAGACTTTTATATTCTGCTAAATATATATGTCATATACTCTTTAATTTCCCATACTACTTGCCCTCCACACTGTCCTCAACTTCACGGCAACATTTCTTCCATTCATGCCTCTTTTATATGATATAATTTGCTCTCTTTTATCTCTCTCTATCAAATTTCATTTTTAAGAATCATACCATCATACTCAACTCAATCCCAAACCTTCTCTCTACATAAACCTTTTTGAACCACCCTAATAATGATAATCTTCAGAGCCACAAATATTTTTCCATATAAAAAACAAATCATTTAATTTATTGAATCCCTTATAGTATTTTATGTTTGCCTTTTTATGTTTTTTCTGATTATTCTCTACATTTTTGTTTTTGTTTTTTTTGTTCGGTTCTGATCTTTCCTCCAAGAATATCTGAAAGTCCTTTAATCAATAAAATATTCATTTTTTTCCCTTGGAAGATTATACTCAGCCTTGCAAACTCAGCTCCTTTGATCTTCAGAATATTATATTCCACACATTGTGGTCTTTTAATGTGGAAGCTACTAAATCTTGTGTCATTGTGACTTTCTAGTTGCTTGTAATATTTTCTCCTTGATCTTGGAGTTTTGAAACTTAGTTATAATGTTGCTGTGATTTTTTTTCCAGATTCTATTTTATCTCTAGTCTTAGAACTTGAGAACAATTTTCCTTAATAATTTCTTGCAATATGGTGTTCTAAGCTGTTTTTGAAAAAATCATAACTTTCAGGTAGTCTGACAATTTTTATATTGTCTTTCCTCAATCTGTTTTCCAGGTCAATTGCTTTTTCTAATGAGATGTTCCACATTTTTTCTTTTGATTTTATTATTTCTTGATGTCTCATGAAATCATTAGCTTCTTCTTGCCCAATTCTATTTTTTTAAGGAGTTATTTCCTCCTGTAAGTTTTTGGATTTCTTTTTCTAATTGCTTGATTTTCTTTTCATAATTTTCTTGCATTACTCTTATTTCTTTTCCATTTTTTTCCTCATCCTTTCTTATTTGATTTTTTAAAGTCCTTTCTAAGCACTTCCAAGAACTCTTTTTGGGCTTGTAACCATTTTATATTTTGAAGCTTTACAGGAAAATGTTTTGTCTCCTTCTGAGTTTGAACCCTTATTTTCTCTATTAGCATGGTACCTATCTATGGTCAGATTCTTTCTCTGTGTTTTTTTTTTTAACTCATTTTAGAATGTATTATTTCTTGGTAATTTACTTTATATTAAGGACAGGCTCTGCTCCTAGTCAGCATAGTGTCTCAGGCTTCAGATTTTTCTTGCTGTTGTTTTCTGAGCTCTCTATATGAGTCTTTGACTTCTTGGTTTTTCCACTGTTTTATGGCCAGGTATGATCTTATGGCTCATGCCTTGCTCTAAAAGTTACTTAAGGTACTTCTCTCCTTCCACTGAGTCACTGCTGTCATTTCAAATGCTCTTATTCCTTGCAATTCTTCAGGTGTCTACAAATATCATCTCGTGACTCTGCACTGGAACCAAAACGAGAGACCGCTCTTCAATAAGTGACCACAGCCACAAGACACCAAACCCTCTGTGGTGTGTGCTCTTTCTATCTAGACCTCAGCCACAGCCTGGGACCACATCTCACTGGCACAGCTGAGCCTCTCATTCAGCACCAGGAGAGGGCCCCCTCAATCTTCCTGTGATCAGCCATCCAACCCCCTGTAATATCTGTGGGGCAAAAACTCCCCAAACTAAGTCTGCTGGCTACACAGCTGTCCCTAGGGCTTTTTCTTTGTTGATTCATTGGTCTGCCCAGAGGTGTCTATACTTCAGTCAAGCCAGACCAGCACCCTAAGAGGTCAGATCTTTTTTTTTTTTAAATATCCTCCCAAGTTGTCTGAGGCTGGACATTGCTTTACCCAGATTTTAATTATTTCTGTCACTGTAAAATTTACTTTGAAACATTATTTTAAGTTACTTGTGGGGGAATTTGGAAGAGCCAGGTAGTTTCCTGACTTATTTCACCATCTTCCCACAACCCCAGTTTTCTTCTTGTTGTTGTTTTTTTTAAACAAGCATTGATTTAATGACTATCATGTTCCACTGTGTCAAGTCCTTTACAAATATATTCTCATTTTATCCTCACAGTATTCCTGGGAGTCAGGTTCTATTTTTCTCCCCATTTTAGAGATGAGGAAATGTAGGCTGAGAAAGGTGATGTATCTTAGCCAGTGTCTGACAACTAGTGAATGTCTGAGGACATATTTGAACTCAGGTCTTTCTGACTCCAAGTCTAAGGTTCTATCTAGTGGGTTACCTAGCTGCCTCTAGTTACCTTCATTCTCAATACTCAGTAATCAATAAACATTTATTAATTGCCTATTATATTCTAGGCACAAAACACTGAAGATTCCAAGAAAGCAAAAGATATTTCCTGCCTTCAAGGAGGTCACAAACTAATAGGAAAAAGAAACACATAGAAAGAAGCTAAAACGGTTCAGTATGTCATGGGAGAAGCCGCAAGGGCAGGGTACCTGGCACTGGCACATGGTGAAGTCTAGGGAAATGCAACTCAGAGGAAAATTATGAGATGGTGCCCTAGGTGCCCTCCTTAAATGGAAGATTTGGGAGGAGTTCTCTGATAACTACTCTCTGCCCTCTCCAATCAGAGGTCTCTTTTTCCTCTAATAATTTAGGGTAATAATAAGGGTCATTTTGTTCCTGAAGCCTGAGTTTCCTTATTCCTTTTTATTATTTGTAATATAATTATTATTGCTCTGCTTCCTAGTAATGTTTGTCTGCTATAAAAGAATGGTGGTTCTAATAACAGTTCACACATATATAGCTCTTTATGGTTTACAAAGCGCTTCCCATACGTTATCTAGGAATCTTCGTTGTCAAGATAATCATTGTTAATTCTGTAAAGGTTTGGCAGAATCTAGGGGATGGAATTCCAAGACTGGGCCTGGAGTCAAGAAGACTTATCTTCCTGAGTTCAGATCTGGCTTCACCCACTTCCTATCTGTGTGACCCTGAGCAAGTCACTCAACTCTGTTTAGATTAGTTTCTTAATCTAAAATGAGCTGGAGAAGGAAATGACAAACCACTCCAGTATCTTTGCCAAGAAAACCCCAAATGGAGTCATGAAGAGTTGAACATGACTGAAATGACTCCACCTCAACCACCACAATCACCACCACTACAACAATATGCCAGACAAAAACAGACTTTCCTTTGGGATGGGACAGTAAATGGGTTGCATTTTCATGTTCTCCCCTGCTGAATAGTTTGCCTTCTACTTGGTAGAGAGGTGAAGAAATTCATTAAAGGTAAAGTATTCAGCTAGTTCCCTATGGAGCCATTCTTGGAATGATACAATCTCACACTTAGGAAACCCTTGATGGTTATTCAGGCTTTTTTTCCCATACATTTTTGTTCTAGCCCCTGTTCTGCTACCTACTAACTTTAAGTCTCTTTGAACTTTATTTTCCTTAGTTATAAAATATTTCTAATAATTCTTATACAGTAGACCTCCAAGAAAAACTCTTTATCATTTGCAAAGCCCTATGGGAAACAAACTCTGAGACAATTTCCCTTGATCTTAATAAGATCTAAAATGTATGGTGTGCTTTAATTTGCGCAGAAAGCTTTTACATATATTATTTTATTTAATCCTCACAACCATTTTGCAGAGAGGGGAAATGAGTAGTTGAAGTTATTGTATCATACCTTGTAATAATAATAATATCTAGCTCTAACAAACCTTAGCATTTGCAAAGTGCTTTACAAATATTTCATTTTATCCTCATAACAACTTTGAGAAATATTTTATTTTCTTTTATCCCAGAAGTTGAGATTAAGAGTTACATAGCTAAAAGCTGTTTGAGGGAAGATTTCAGTTCAGGTCTTCCTGCCTATAGGTCAAGTTCTCTATGTACTCCCCCACCTAGTTGCCAATGTAGTTGAGTCAGGATTTTAACTTAGGTGTTCCTGACTTTAAATCTAATACTCTGTTGTTGTTGTTCAGTTGTTTCAGTCCTGACTGACTCTTTGTGACTCCCTTTGGGGTTTTCTTGGCAAAGATGCTAGAAGGGTTTGCCATTTCCTTCTCTAGCTCATTTTTGACTCACTTTTTATGATTTTCTTGCATTGATCTCATTTCTCTTTCTAATTTTTCCTCCAGCTCTCTTACTTGATTTTCAAAATCCTTCTTGAGCTCTTCCATGGCCTGAGACCATTGTATATTTATTTAGGATGTTTGGGATGCAGAAGCCTTGACTTTTATGTCTTCCCCTGATGGTAAGCATCCTTCTTCCTCATCTAAAAGGATGGGAGAAAATACCTGTTCACCAAGAAAGTAACCTTCCATAGTCTCATTTTTTCCCCTTTTTTGGGCATTTTCCCAACCAGTTACTTGACTTTTGGGTCCTTTGTCAAGAGTAGGGTATACTCTGGGGACCTATAAGATCTCAGAGGTTCCTCCAAGGTGGCACAATCAAGCCTTCACACTGGTCTGGGAGCAACCAGAAACTTTTCTTCTAGCTCATTTTTTACAGATGAGGAAATTGAAGCAAACAGGGTTAAGTGACTTGTCCAGGGTCACACAGCAAATAAATGTCTGAGATCAGATTTAACTGGGGAAGATGAGTCTTCTTGACCCTAGGCCCAGCCCTTTATCTACTGTGCCATCTAACTGCTCCCAAGTAAGCTGTCTGTGAGGTAGGTAGTCTAGATATTATCTCTTCTTTTTACAGATATGGAAACTAAGGTTCAGAAAATTTAGGTGATTTATTTAAAAAGACACAGGTAATAAATGGTAGTGCTAGAACTCAGTGCTTTCTTCTGGTTATAAAGTCTAGTGCTCTTTCTATTAATTTTTCCTCTTTACATACTATTGAGCCTTGAATAAGAGAGAAAATTTTAAGTAATAAAATAATCTCAAAGATGCAAATAGTGATTTTTCAAAATTAAAATAAAAAATTCATTTGAAATGTAGGCCCCTTCTCAGGAAGGGAAATTCCTTCTGTTCCTTTTCTATGATGCATAACTCTACCTTTGATCAAATAGTTTTGCTTTGTGGGATAATAACATTAAGTTGAGATATTTTTTTGGCTAAACTGTTGAGTTTCCTTTGTTGGCTTTGCAAGAACTGCAAGAATGTAATACAAAGGTGAAAAGTAGAGATTCCGGTTCTGAACCTGACAGACATTCCCTAGTATATTACTTTGGGCATAGTTTCCTCACTTGGAAATGAAAATATATGGAAAAAAAGAAAAATATATCACCTATGTGGGCCAACTTAGGCAGGTAGGTGGCGCAGTGGATGGAACCTGGAGGAAAGATTCATCTTCCTGAGTTCAAATCCAACCTCAGACACTTACTAGTTGTATGATGCTGGGCAAACCCTGTTTTCTTCAGTTTCCTCACCTGTAAAATAAACTGGAGGAAGAAATGGCAAAGCATTCTAGTATCTTTGCCAAGAAAACCCAAAATGGGATCACAAAAAGTCAGACATGACAAACAACTGAACAACAGCATGACTCATTTCAGAGCTAAATGACTTGGCTTCTATGGAACGGTTAACTCCTCAGTCCTCTCTGCACACTTCACTTTTTTTTTTTTTTTTTTTGGTATATGCAATGTCTAGCAACAGGTCCAGCATAGACACATAGAGATAGAGACTTGACCTGTATGGAGTGCCTGGGCAAGGAATTTCCTTTATCATGAAGGTTGAAGCCTCTTAGATAATTGACTAGAGTGCTGAAAAGATTATATGATCTAGCCTTGTCAGCTTGGACTACTGACCTCTTGGGCTCCCATTAAGTCCCAACTAAAATCCCAACTTCTACAGGAAGCCTGTAAATATCAGTGCTTTCCCTCCGTTAATTATTTCCCATTTATCCTGTACATAATTTGTTTTGTATATATTTGTTTGCATATTTTCTCACCCCATTAGGTTGTAAGCTCCTTGAAGGCAGGGACTATTTTTTGTCCCCCCCCTCCCTTTTTTTAGATCTCCAGTACATTACAGTGCCTGATACATATGATTTTAATAGAGAGATTCATTGATTGATAGAATTCCATAGCTAGTCTATGTCAGGGGCAGGTCCATGTTATCTTGGCTCGGAGTCACCCTTCTAATCCACTTTGCTACACTGCTCATGTTGGTTGTTGTCCTTCATCTTTGAAGAGGCCCAAAATGACATCACCATGATAAGGTGAAGTTTCAGTGGGTCCAACTGTGACTGATCAGACCAATATGAGCTCAGAATGCTCTACCACAGGTTAGGCACAGATAGTCTGTATGCATATTTGGGGTGGTTATTCCAAATTTGGGCATCCTACTTTTCCTTTGTGCTGTCTCAATTCCGCTTTGCTCAAAGAGCATAGCACCCTTTCTGATGCAGGCACACCATGCTGAGTGATCCTGTGCCAGTGTCTCCCATATTGCACAGTCAAATCTAAAGTTTTTGAGAGAGACCTTGAGAGTGTCCTTGTATCACTTCTTCTGGCCACCATGTGATCACCTGCCTCACATGAATTCTCCATAAAATTGTCTTTTTGGCAAGCATACATTTTGCATTTTTACAACATGGCCAACCCATTGGAGCTGCGCTATCTGAAGCATAGTTTGAATGCTTGGCAGTTCAGCTCCAGCAAGAATTTCAGTGTCTCAGACCTTATCCTGCCAGGTGATCCTCAGAATCTTCCTAAGACAATTCAAATGGTAACGATTCAGTTTCCTGGCATGGTACTGGTAGACTGTCCATGTTTCACAGGCATACAACAATGAAGTCAGTACAATGGCTCTGTAGACTTTCAGTTTAGTAGTCAGTCTAATACCTCTTCTCTCTCAAACTTTTCTTTGGAGCCTCCCAAACACTGAGCTATCTCTGGCAGTGCGCGCATCAACCTCACTGTCAATGTGTACATCCCTGGGAAGTACACTACCAAGGTAAGTAAACTTATCCACAGCATTCAAAACTTCTCCATTTGTTGTAACCAATGGTTGCATGTGTGGATGGTGTGGTGGTGGCTGATGGAGCACCTGTGTTTTTTTGGTGTTAATTATTAGGCCAAAATTAGCACAAGCAGCAAAGAATTGATCCATATTTTGTTGCATCTCAGCCTCAGAGGCTGCATTGAGTGCACAATCATCTGCAAACAGAAAATCATGCACCAACACTTCTTCCTTTTTTAACTTGGCTTGTAGCCTTTTCAAATTGAAGAACTTACCATCAGTGTGGTAGTTGACCTTGATGCCTTGTTCATCCTCATTAAAAGCATTTGACAACATGGCTGAAAGCATCATGCTAAAAAGCATGGGAGCAAGCACACAGCCCTGTTTCGCTCCATTGGTGACTGGGAAGGCACGAGAGCTTTGTCCACTATCTAGAACCCAGGCAAATATGCCATCATGAAATTAACATACAATATTGATAAACTTCTCCAGGCAACCAAATTTTGACAATTTTCCATAAGTCCTCACGACTAACAGTGTCAAAGGCTTTAGTCAGATCTACAAATGTTGTGTACAGACCTCTGTTCTGCTTCTATCATCCCAAGCCCAATTTAAATCCTACATCATCTATTAAACTTTCCAGAGCTACATAAATCTACACTGACTTTTCCTTTCTTGGAGTTCCTATGACATGAATGTCTGCCCTTAAATGTCTTCTAATTGTTTCTTTCCTTTCCCAATAAAACACAGCATTTGAATGAAAACTCTAACTCAATTGACCATTTCCCAAGGCTACGCTCTACAAAGGGCTCCCCAAATGTCACCAATAATTCAGTAGCACAGATGAAAAAAGGGATGATATCTATCCACCTTCCCACCCTCCCCTTTGTTATTGTGAGTGGGGAAAAAAGCTGACCTTAAATTTCTACTCTCTAATTGTCCCTACTCACATGACTAAATGCTTTCCCCCATCAAAGGAAGGTTGCCACATTATCTCTTCAAACCAGATGGGAGACATTCAAAATGATATTTATGATTCATATGTTTATCAGTATCTTTCATTACATAAAATACCCTTAGGCTTGTCTTTTTTTCTTCTTTTTTTCCCTCTTTTGCCTTTTTAACCTGTGTTGGCAAAACAGCAAAAGGCTAAAATCAAAGCACATCATCTTTTCATTCTCCCAACATGCCTGCTTGCCCCATAGATCAATCCTTTGGAAGAAAATAAAAGCAGAAAATGGCATTTCCCTTGCTGGCCTTCCCCAAAGAATACATCATGCCCTATCTCAACTGTACAATGCAAAAGACAAAGTCATCAATCCCCTGACAAGGTAAATAAGCCAGAGGGGATTTTATTTTAACAGCAGATAAATGAATCCTTTCCTGCTTTTCTGGACTTTTGGTCCTAAGAATTTGGATCAATGGAATTCACAAATCCATCCACAATTATTTATGTGGTTGGAATGGTGCCTCTGACACTTAACTAGCTATGTGACTGTGAAAAATATCTCTAAGCCTCAGTCTCCTTATCTATATAGTACGAATAACAAGCAACACAGTCTAGAACCTACCTTATAGGACTATTTGTGAGGTTAAAATGGGATAACTATCTAAAGCATTTTTACAAAACTTAATAAACATTTACTAAGTGCTGGCAATATACAGTAACAACCAACATGTATAGCAAGTACTATGTGCCAGGCATTGTGCTAAATAAGCACTTTATAATAATTATCTCCTCTGATTTTCATAAAGACCCTGGACAGTAGATACCATTACTATTCTTATTTTAAAGATGGGGAAAATGAGGCAAATAGAGATTAAGTGATTTGCCTAGGATTATATAACCAGTAGTTGCCTGAGGCCAGATTTGAACTCAGGTATTTGAACTACAGTCCTGGTGCTCTATTTACTGTGCCATCTAGCTGCCTCTATGTATAAATATGTATAATACATTATATATAAATATATATAAATATCAACTGTTCCTATTAATAATAATAATTATTATTATATCAGGCATTTTCTCCGTCTAGTCCTTTGTACCCTAGGGGAATACAAAGACATATTTGATCCCTTCTCAAATATACATGAAGCAGGATAATTACATGTAAGAACTTCCCTCCCCTTTTGCATGGGCATGGAACATTACACATATTACAAGTATAAGTTGATGCATTGATACTATTTAAAATTTTCTTATTAGGGTTGGCTTAGTAAGGCACGAAAGAGGGACATATTTAGTAATGTAACAGCAAAAGATAAAAAACAAAATTAAGTGCCTGGCCGATACATGAAATTCATGCCACAGGAACTCTCAGAAGGGAGAGGTTAGTGTTGGGTGCCCCCAAGGTCCTAGATCAGTAGTCAGGTAGCCTTGTGATGAATGGGTTAGAATAGGGAGAGATGTGAGGAAGGGAGACCAAATATGAAGCTGTTACAAACACTTCTTCATCAAGCTTTCTCTCACCCTGCCTTCTCTAATGCTAATCTCTCTGTTTCATCCTTCTGAAAATGACATCCTTGTTTATTTCTGACTAGCTAGCTATACTAGTTCTCTAAAGTCCAATTCAGATATAACGTGATTCATGACATTTTTCCAAAACATGGCTAGTCATGTGACCCTGGGCACTGAGTGTTGTTGTGACGATCGAATGAGATAATATTTCTAAGGTGCTTGTTAGCCCCATGCGTGGCGCACTGTAGGTGCTATATAACTGCTTATTTCCTTTTCTTCTCACCCCCCTCCCAATTCCCCACCCCACAACTTTCAGAGACTACAAGTTACAGAATAGTGACCCATCTGCATGGGTAGAGAAAGCTTCCACATTGAGAGCTTCTAGTCTGATGGGAATTATAAGTTCAATCAGTCAGTGTTGATAAATAAATAGAAATTTAGTCAATAGACATTTATTGTCTACCAGGTGCTATCCTAAGTACTAGGGTTACGAAGAAAGATAAAAGTCAGCCCCTGCTCTCAAGAATTTCAGTCTAAGTGGGAGACAGCATGTAAACAACAATTTACAAATAAGCTGGGGAGAGAATCAATTGAATGTAATTGACAAGAAGGAAGGCATTAGTATTAAGGGGGATCAGGAAAGGCTTCCTGTGCATACTGGGATTTTGACTGGGACCTGAAGGAAGCCAAGGAAGCCAGGAGGTAGAGATAAGAAGGGAGAGAGTTCCAAACAAGGTAGATAGCCAAATAAAATGCCCAGAGTTGGGAGACAGAATTTCTTGTTCTAGCAACAGCTAGGAGGATGCCATTGTTACTGGAAAGGTGGGAGGGAGAGACGGACCAGAAAAATTCTATCTTAAACTAAAGCTTCCCACTCTGTGGAGAGTCTGCATCCATGTAGAATAATCCTAGGATATCAGTGGAATGCATTTTAGATATTATTAATTGCTAGCATTTATACAACACTTGAAAGTTTGCGAAGTGCTTTCCACATTATCTCATTTGGTCTTCTCGGTAACTGCCCATGGGAGATAGGTACTATTATTATTCCTATGTTTTGTTGTTGTTGTTAAGTCATTTTTCAGTTATGTCTAACTCTCTGTGATCCCATTTGGGGTTTTCTTGGCAAAGATACTGGAGTGGTTTGCCATTTCCTTTTCTATCTTGTTGTACGCATAAGGAAACTAAGATAAAGAGAGGTTATATGAATTGCCCAGGATCACACAGCTAATAAGTGTCTGAAACTGGATTTGAACTCAAGTTTTCCTCACTCCAGTCCCATGCTTTTATCCTTTGATGGTTTTCAAATGATGGAGAAACTTAATGTTTCATAAAAATGTGGAATCTTAACATTTAAAAAAAATTATTGATGCATTTTGTTTTGACTCAACAGATACTTCCTAATAAATTACCTGGGCAACTTTCCTCTACAAAGCATATTCCCTCTAAACAGTAATTTTCATTACTTTTAGCAGAAAGGCTGGTTCTGTCCTTTAATAGTGTGCTACTAACATCAGTTGTAGTATTTAACTGGAGTTCTGTTTAGAATGGGCACTTTACTGTCATAGTAGGCCTGTGGGATCTTATCTTTTAAGTTCCTCCCAGGATTAAAATTCAATGTCTCCCATTTCAGAGACATTAAACAGCAGCTGTCTATTGGCCACCTGGTCATTAACTGCATGTTCTATTGTCTCAGGAGAACATGATGTATGGGCTGCTGGTGGTAAAGAATCTAGTCCTGTAAGCTCAGGTGGTGAGACTGGGGTAAATGAGAATAGTCCTAGGTGAAGGACCACATAGCCAGTACATCAGTTTCAAACCTATTGCACCAGAGAATTCTCTTCTACTCTCCCTCCCACCAACCACCATGACAATCCATCCTCTTGTTTTCAAGGGAGGCCAGAATCTGCAGATAGATACTTTTTTTTCTGAACAGTTTCTCATTATAAACTTGATAGTCACCTCAACAAAAATAATCACATAAACAAACAAAAAACAGAATAAGATCATACATAAACCCTAAATTCTAAACTATTTATAAATGTCTAGCAGGAAACATATCATTTGCTCTGCAGCACCTTCCAGTTCTTTACTCAGAGAACTTCGAGTCCAAACCCCTCATTTTACAGATGAGGAAACTGAGGCCCAAACAGCATATGACTTAGCAAAACTCAAGTGACTTGACTAGATTTAAATATTTATTTATTTATTTTGTTTTAGCGCATATTTTATTTTGGCCCCAATTACATGTTAAAATTTTTAAACATTCTATTAAAAGTTTTGAGCTCCAAATTCTATCCCTTCCTTCTTCTCTCCTCTTCCCCTCCCTGAGACTACAAGCAATAAGATATAGTTTATATATGTGCAATCTCAAGAAATATTTATCCTTTTTTCTTTCTTTCTTTATTTAACTTTTAACATTCATTTTCACAAAATTTTGGGTTCCAAATTTCCTCCCCTTTTGTCCCCTCCCCCACCCCCAAACACCAAGCATTCTAATTGCCCCTATCACCAATCTGCCCTCTCTTCTATCATCCCCCTCTGCCCTTGTCTCCGTCTTCTCTTTTGTCCTGTAGGGCCAAATAGCTTTCTATACCCCTTTACCTGTATTTCTTGTTTCCTAGTAGCAAGAACAGTACTCGACAGTTGTTCCTAAAACTTTGAGTTCCAACTTCTCTTCCTCGCTCCCTCCCCACACCTTCCCTTTGGAAGGTAATCAATTCAATATAGGCCAAATCTGTGTAGTTTTGCAGATGACTTCCATAATAGTCGTGTTGTATAAGACTAACTATATTTCCCTCCATCCTATCCTGGTCCCCCATTACTTCTATTCTGTCTTTTGATCCTGTCCCTCCCCATGAGTGTCGACCTCAAATTGCTCCCTCCTCCCCATGCCCTCCCTTCCATCATCCCCCCCACCCTGCTTATCCCCTTCACCCCCACTTTCCTGTATTGTAAGATAGGTTTTCATACCAAAATGAGTGTGCATTTTATTCCTTCTTTTAGTCGAATGTGATGAGAGTAAACTTCATGTTTTTCTCTCACCTCCCCTCTTTTTCCCTCCACTAAAAAGTCTTTTGCCTGTCTCTTTTATGAGAAATAATTTGCCCCATTCCATTCCTCCCTTTCTCCTCCCAATATATTTCTCTCTCACCCCTTAATATCATTTTTTAAGATATGATCCCATCCTATTCAATTCACTCTGGGCTCTATCTCTGTGTGTGCGTATATGTGTGTGTGTGTGTGTGTGCGTGTGTGCGTGTGTGTGTGTGTGTGTGTGTGTGTGCGTAATCCCACCCAGTACCCAGATACTGAAAAGTTTCAAGAGTTACAAATATTGTCTTTCCGTGTAGGAATGTAAACAGTTCAACTTTAGTAAGTCCCTTATGACTTCTCTTTGCTGTTTACCTTTTCATGCTTCTATCCTATTCCACGCCCTTTGATCCCTTAATGTAGAAGCTGCTAGATCTTGTGTTATCCTGATTGTATTTCCACAATACTTGAATTGTTTCTTTCTTGCTGCTTGCAATATTTTCTCCTTGACCTAGGAACTCTGAAATTTGGCCACAATGTTCCTAGGAGTTTCTCTTTTTGGATCTTTTTCAGGTGGTGATCTGTGGATTCCTCGAATACTTATTTTGCCTTCTGGTTCTAAAATCTCAAGGCAGTTTTCCTGGATAATTTCATGAAAGATGATGTCTAGGCTCTTTTTTTGATCATGGCTTTGGTCTCCGTCTGTTCCATTCTAATTTTGAAAGAACTATTTTCTTCAGTGAGCTTTTGAACCTCCTTTTCCATTTGGCTAATTCTGCTTTTTAAAGCATTCTTCTGCTCATTGGCTTTTTGACCCTCTTTTGCCAATTGAGTTAGCCTATTTTTCAAGGTGTTATTTTCTTCAGCATTTTTTTGGGTCTTCTTTAGCAGGGTGTTTATCTGCTTTTCATGCTTTTCTTGCATGTCTCTCATTTGTCTTCCCAGTTTTTCCTCCACCTCTCTAACTTGATTTTCAAAATCCTTTTTGAGCTCTTCCATGGCCTGAGCCCATTGGGTGGGCTGGGATACAGAAGCCTTGACTTCTGTGTCTTTCCCTGATGGTAAGCATTGTTCTTCCTCATCAGAAAGGAAGGGAGGAAATACCTGTTCACCAAGAAAGTAACCTTTTATAGTCTTATTTTTTTCCCTTTTCTGGGCATTTTCCCAGACAGTGACTTGACTTCTGAATTTTCTTTCCACCCCCACCTTGCCTCCAGATCTGCCCAGCCATTGCTTGGGGTCTGAGATTCAAATGCTGCTTCCCAGCCTCAGGGCTTTTGGCGGGGGCAGGGCTGCTATTCAGTGTGAGATTAAGTTCAGGTGCTTCAACAATGGATCTGAGCTCCTGCCTGCTTGGGGAGCCCTGGTCTGTTCCTGCCTCTGCTGCTGCCTCCTGAGGGGGCCTGAGTTATGGGGGCACCCCACTCCTCTCTCGGCAAGCCGAGAAGACCCTCTCACCAACCTTTGGGACCCATGGGTGGAGGGACCCACGCGACTACTGGAGATTCTGTCCCTGAAGCCCACTCAGATCCGCTCCTCTTGGTGCCGTGCGGCCAAGGCAGGGCTGGGCTTGGCTCCAGGTCCAGGGCACGATGGACCTTTTGCAAGAGGTTTTCAGGGCTCTCTGGAACAGAAATCTCCTCTACTCTGCTGTTCTGTGGCTTCTGCTGCTCCAGAATTTGTTGGGAGTTCTTCTTTACAGATATTTTATGGGCTGTGGGTTTGAAGCTAGCATATGTGTGTCTTTCTACTCCGCCATCTTGGCTCCACCCCTTCAAGAAATATTTATTAAGTACAAGAAGAAGTGAAGGGGAATTACATACAAAACTTGACCCTGGAGTTCATAACATAATTGGGGATCAATAGTAAGCATGAAAAATTAAGTCAAAATACTAATCAAGGAAGCATGTGATAACTGCTAGAAGAGAGTCTGGATAGTTCAGCAGAAACCATTCTCATTGATAGAAAAATAGCTTAAGTCACAGTGAATTTAGTTTACTCTGGGAGAGAGAGTTCAAAAATAACATAAGACAACAAATTTACTTTCAGAAATTCTCCCCTTCCCTTGTTCCCCAAGTCCTGTTTCTGAGTATGTTCTGGGTATGTTAGAAGGACTATAACATATCAGTGAGGCCAACGTCTTGCCCTTTAATCTCCTCAGTTGCTAAATGGGTACCTAGTCCTTTAATTTGGTTGATTTGCCACTTGGTATATGTATTTACTCTCCCCTTTGAGCAAATAAGCAGGAATGTTCCTTAATGCTCTGCAGAAGGAGGTATAGACCCCTGTGGTTGCATCTGGAGTTACATCCTGAGGGTACCTGGCCTCTAGAGTTGAAGAATCCTCTGTGTTCAAACAGCCTCTGATGGACTGGTTGAAGATGTAAGAGAAATTTTGAAGGGGTAATCCTGCCAGAGAGAGAATTTCTGGGAAGATGGTGGAGTAGGTCAGAAAATTCCAGGCTCTCACAAAGGAGTTAAAATAGCACCTTAGGTGCGGATGGAGATAAATAAGAACAGGGGCATGTGAAGTCTTCCTGGGACAATTTGAGAAGATTGAAAGAAAAATCCCAGGATGAGGTTTTGTCCCAGTGAAGAGTAAACACATCCAGGCTAAGGTCTGTTTTAACAACAAGCAGCAAGTCCTGGGATTAGTTGGTTTGAGAGGCTGCCCCACTCCCAGCCACAGGAACTTCTCCCCTCAGTTCTAGCTGTGCTGAGAAGAGTCATGGGGGAGAGAAGGATCCAGCACAGGCAGAGTGAGTGCAGCAGCAGTGGGGCAGAAAGCCCCCGGCTTTGGGCACTTAGAGGGGTTTGGAGGTTTGGCCTTGGTTCCAGGCAGGAGGGGAGAGCTGAAGATCTGTGGCAAGAGGTATCATTTCCCATACCCCAGGAGCAGACGTGATTATAAAAATTAAGCTAAAAATTACCACACACACGTAAAAATGTACTGACAACGGAGAAAGAATCCAACCATAGAAAGGTATTATAGGAATTGAGATGATCAGGGTTCATCCTCAGAGGTGGATTGGTTGTTGTTGCTGTGTTTATCCTTTGTTCTGGAAGAGGACGCTGACATCAAGATGATGACATGACTTGTACTTGACTTTGATTTGAGTGACGGAGGGCTGTGCAAGGTCACCAACCTCACTTTCTTCTCCTGAGCCATCTGAGTCCAGTGACCTGATATTCATCAAGATTACTGGAGATGGCCCAGGATGCAATAGGAGACCCTAGCCCTTTCAGGCTAAGGTCTTATCACTTTCTCACTTTGAGTGAGATACACCCACTCAATGTATAGGTTTCTCTAAGTAGTTACTCAAGGTATAGCTCCTTTAATTAAAAAAAAAAATACTGGGAGGGGAGGACCCTTAGGGTTCCTGGGTAAAAGAGAAAGTTACTATTTAGTAATTACATTCACTCTGTGCTAGGTGGGTGGGGACTTGTTGTCCAGTCTATGAGCTCCAGAGTGAATTGAGTTTAAGGCTTTCAGCAAGAAATGTAGCCAGTAAACCCAATGGGAAAAAGGTAGCTTTTGGTTATGGAATGTACTTTTCCCTGGCTAGAACACCAGAGGAGAGAGAGGAGGATATTGAAGCAGAGAAATCAAAGAGTGATATTAAATGGTCACTTGCCCAAAAAGAATTCAAAGAAGACATTAAAAAAGACTTTAAAAATCAAATAACAGAGATGGAGGAAAAACTAAAAAAAAAAAAAAAAAAAGAATAATCCAAGAAAAACAAGAAGGGTATGAAAAGAAAGTCAACCAATTAGAAAAGGAGATCCAGAATCTTAAGGAAGAAAATGACACCTTGAAAATTAGAATTGGGCAAAGTGATGTCAGTGAAATTATAAGAGATCAAGAAATAATTAAGCAAAATATGAATAATGAAAAAATAGAAGAGAAAGTGAAACATAAAATTTGAAGAGTGTAAAAGTCTTCTAAATTCAGAAGAAATAAAATGGTAGGAGCATGGGAGGGGGGAGAATGAGGGAATAGGTAAAAGTGGAATATAGAAGGGTGTTTTGATTTATGAGAATGGGAAGACAGGGGAGGCATCCTTGGAGAGGGGTAGGAAAGTAATAGGAGGGTAAGGTAGTGTATACAAGTAAAGTAGAGGAGGCAGGAGGGATAGGAAACAAGAGACAGGAGTAGAATATGTTTGGGAAAGTATATGTCTAATATGTATGTATATATGTATGTATGTATGCATATATTTATAGCTATAGAGAAACATTTCTAAACTTTATTGTAGCCTTCTGGGGGGTGGGGAGAGGGAAAAAAAGAACAAAGGAATAAAGTGCACATAGAGACCAAAAGAAAACTCACAAAGAAGAAAAGATGGAAAATTCTCAACACAACACGTATTATTTATCACACATACTTTCTTGACATGAAAATTTATTGTTACATAAAAAAAAAATCCTGTCAGAGACTTTCTGTAGGACAATTACTGGGCATTATTAAGTCTGGTTGAAAACTTACAATAATTCAATCCTTTGACGTAATAATGATCTCATTGACATGAGTATATGTTTACTCCACCAGTGGAGATCAGAACCCACTCACACAGACAATCTCCAATTCTGAATAATTCTTGACTTTTCCTGAGAGTATTCACTCAATGTACTGGAGGCCTTTTTATTCTTATTTTTTTATGTTTTTGAATTTAGAATTCTTATATCAATCAATAGACATTTGTTAAGTACCTATTGTCCTCAAGGAAATTCTGCCTTGGGACCTCTCTATCCTGATTGATGTGACTGTCTCCCACAGTCTCTATCTACTGAGGTTCCAACCATGCTTTAATTTACTCCTGAACAATCTTCTCACTAACTCCCTTGCCATTGTGCACAGACACATGCTTCCCTTTTCTCTCCTCACCTCTGTAAGCTTTCTAGTTCTGGTAACATAATCGAATTAATATTGCCATTGCTACTGGAAAGGAGTGTATCATTCTGCTCCTCCATGACTCCATTTATCACATTTGTAATTTCCCAAATCAAAATGCCTGTCCCTGCCCACCGTTCTCTTGCATGTGTTGTCTACTTCTATTACACTATACATTACTTGAGAGCAGTACCTATCTTCATTTCTATATTTGTATCCCTAGCCCTTAGCACAGTGCCTGGCATGTAGGAAGTGCTTAATAAATGCATTTTCATTCATCTGACAGCTCAGGTGAAAGATGAGGAGAGACTGAACTAGAGTGGTAGCTGGATGAACAATGAGAAGGGGACAAATATAAGACTTAGTAATTGATTTGACATGGGGGTGGTGGTTAGTGAGAATGATGAGTTAAGGGTGATTCGAAGGTTATGAATCTGGTAACTAGAAAAATAGTGATGTTCTCACTGGTAAAAGAGAAATTAGGAAGATGAGCAGTTTTTTTTACTACTTAAGTGGCTACTTAAGTGGGAAAAAAAAAACAAGAGAGAGCTGTGTCTTGAAAATCTAGAGAGGAGAGAGTCTACAGGAACAGAGTGGTCAACCATGTCACATGCTATAAAGCAGAAAAGTCAAGAAGGATAAGCACCTAGAAAAAGCCAATGGATTGGGCAATCAAGGCATGATGGGTCATTTCAAGAGAGCAGATTCAAGTGAATTGTAATTTCACAAGTCACATTGCAACAGGTTGAGGAGTGAGCAAGAAGACAAAAAGTAGAGGCAAGGAGAGGACATAACTTTTTCTATGAATTTGGCTAATAAAGGGAGGAGAGATACACAGTAATAGCTTGAGGGGATGGTAAGGTCCAGTGAAGTATTTTAGGGTTGGGGCAGACTTGGGTGTGTTTATAGGCAGTTAGGAAGGAGCCAGTAGATAGAGAAAAAAACCAGCAAGATAAAGGGAAGAAGGGGCAACTGGGGGGAAAAACCTCAGCAGGAATGGAGCCAAGAATATAAGTAAAGCTTATGGTCCTAGTGAGAAGGATTACCTCTTCATCATAAACTTGAGTAAAGGAAGACAGAATGGGGGAAAGATATCAAAGTGTTTTTCACTGTAGAGGAGAAGAGTCAGTTCAGTGTGAATTTCATTTTTTCCTTAAAGTAGGAGGGGAGGCTTTTTGCTCAGACAGAGGAAAAGAGAGGGTTGCGGACAATTATTATGAGGAATGTGATGGACAAGGGAAAGATGAAAGGATTGCCCTATAGTAGTGATAGTTCAGTTGAGATTAGACAGCATAAACTTGTAGTGGACCCTGTTGTATGACTTTGTTTAGCACTATTTAATAACACTTGAATAGGAGAAGAGGAGGCAAATAGTTTGAGTAATCCAGGATTGGGATTTGGTGAGGCATGAGTGCTGATAGGAAAAAGGGAAGGGATTTGAGAGTAGAAGAGAGTGTAACAATGAATAATTTATAATAGGGCCAAGATTGGGAAAGGAGGAAAGAGAAGCCAGAGCAGAGGTTAATGCTTAATGCTTGGACTAGGAATCATTCTAAAAAGGACTGGGACTGAAGGAAGTTGGAGGAGTGCTCCCATAGGTCAATGGAAGGGAAAGTTCTCTAAGAGGGGTGTTGAAGTCAAACTTTGCTGACTTAGCTATTTTGACATTTGCTGGAAAACAGTGCATTGTCTATCATAATTCCTTTGAAAAGCAGAACAAGGATCATTGGGTTTAATTTCTATATTTGGACATCACTGCCTTTGTATTCACTTTTCTCAGGCTCTTCTGATAGTCAGTGGTTTAGGCAATGCTGCTGCATTTCAGAGCAAAGCAGAAAGCAGATGAATACTGCATATATAATGGGAATCTCTTCAAAGGGAAATAGGTTACTACTGGCTTTCAGTGCTGACTGAGGAAGTCAAATATTAACATTATTGGATGCAAATTTGAGAAGTTGCTTCCATCCTAAGTTATTTTTCTTTGAGAGACTGTAATGGAAAATGATGGCCATGGAGTTGTCCAGCACTAAAGCGATAAGGCCCTCAAAGGTACCAAATTCATATGTGGAGCAGTTTGTTTCTTTTCTTTTTTTTTTTTTTAAGCAGAAGAGGCAAGGGAAAAAAAGGATGAGCCCGAGTCCTTTCAGAATTCTATTTGACTTCTCAAATGGGATCATCTATCTTTTCTGTATCTGGTTTTGCCAGTTAAATGCTAATGATGCACATTCTAAGACATGATCTGAAGGTGCAATTTATTTCCAAACTCAAGCCTTTCTTCTTAAAAGTATTTGCTATAATGGATATATAGGAATAATATCAAGGGTTGAAGGAAAGAGTCTCTCAGAGAAAACAAATAAACCATAGGAACTTAACTGGAAAAACAATTTTTACTTGTCTTCTCTCTCTCCAAATACAGCACATAGTTTCTTTCCTAGTCGATGGATTTTAATATTCTAAAATTAAAGAATCTGATGAAAGACTGGTAGTCAGCCTCCAAATGGCCACACCCATTGGCTGCAGATCTTTGCCTGGAAACTCAGGTGTATTCCATATAAAATACTCTTGTGAGGCTGGTACCTGAGTGCAGCCATGCAAATTCAAATCTTTTTTCCTTCATGAAAACCTCCCTGTCTCCATTCAATAGTGACCTTTCTGTCACTTTGAATCCATCTAAACTATATATGTGTATATATATATATATATATATATATGTATATGTATATACATATATATGTATATTCATTTTGTCTGTATCATGCTCTCATATCCATATTAGAATCGTATTAGAATTGCTCTTTGGCCATAGCACATATGTCTTCTCTTCCTAACCAGGTTTTGACATCCTCTAAGATAGGAACTTAAATTTTTTTCTTTTTCTTGTTTTCCCCTCCAGTGCCTAACTCAGGGGAGGGCACACAGTAGTATACACCTTGTAGAATTACAAAATATCAGAGTTGAAGGGGATCTCAGAGGACAATTATCTCAATTCATACCTGATCAAGAATCTCATCTACCACATTCCTTTACAAGACAGTTCTCTAGCTTCCACTTGAAGACCTCTAGTGATGGGGAACTCACTACTTATTGAAGTGTCATACAATTTCAGGGATTGCAGTGGCCATTTAATCCAACATATACCCCAAAAGAATTTCCACCATAACTTATCAACAAGTGATCATCCAATCTGTACTTGTAGACCTCTGTGAAAGAGAATCTACTACCGCCTAAAACAACCCATTATATTTTTGGCTTGCTTTAATTGTTAGGAAGTTTTCCTTGAAATCAAGCCTAAATTTGCCTCTTTGCAATTTCCACATTTTATTTTGCCCTCAGGGTCCAAGCAGAACAAGTCTGATCCTTCTTTGACATGATAGATTTCCATGAACTTGAACACAGTTATCATGTCTCCCCTGACTCTTCTTCAGGTTCTTTATCCCATTTTTGGATAGCTCTAATTATTGACATTTTAACACAGTATGACCTATGCTTTAGGGAGATGACTTTGGTAACTATCCTGAGAATGGATTGAAGAGAAGAAAAATTGGAAGCTGGGAGACTTGTGAAGCTATTATTACAAGACTTAAATGCAGAATGAGGCATATATTTTTGGACAAGTTCAACATAGGAATTTGTTTTGCTTGATTATAATATATTGATTATAATAAGGGTTTTGTTATTTTTTTGATTTTTTGGAGGAGGTGGAGTGATAAGGTTACCAAAAAGAAAAATAAATGAAAGAAAAAGGGTCATTAAACGTTTAAAAACATACACAAGAGAACATGAAGAAGGATCGAAAGAAACATAATGAAGTAGGACATGTTTGAAAGCTACATGTTAGATTTACTGTACACTTAACAACAGAGATGTGCTGAAGTAAACTCTAACTGGCTTTCTAGAGAATTGTTAAATTTTCAATGTGAGCATTTACAACTTAGAAATTGACAAATGCTACCAATTAGGGCTTGATTTATTGTTTTGTTAATTGTCTAAACTTAAAAATGCATTAATAAAGCAGATTACATTTAAAAATGTGTGTATACATTCTTCCCCTGACAGCCCCACTGTTACACATTTACTATCGTTGTATACAATGTTAGCAATATTGTTTTAAGAATAACTTTGAGTGAATAAGTCATTTTGACTATTATAAATACTCAAATTAAGTATAAGGACATACAAAGAAAGATACTATCTGCATCCAGAGAAAGAACTGATAAATAGAGGTGTATATATTGAATAATTTTACCTGCATATAACTATTTGTGTCTAGTGGTAGCCACATTTAGGGTGGAGTTGGGAGGGGGAAAAAGAAAAAAAGAAATTTACGTGATAACTTTATTATATATTTAAAAGGACATAACAGATTTGAAGGTTCTTGTGCAATCATCTTTTCATTATACTATGTTATGGAAATGCTTGGTTTATTTAATAATTTAAAATAAAATAATAAAAAAGTGTTACATAATAGGTCCTAGCTGATATTTGTATAATTCACTTTTTTCTGTTCTGTTGTGTTCGTCCTTCCTTGCCAAAGAAGACCATGCCCTCAGAGAAATGATGACATGACTTGCACTTGATTTTGTTTTGAGTGAGGGAGGTCTGTGCAAGGTCACCAGCCTCACTTCTCCGCCAGGGCCATCTGAATTCAGTGACCTGATATTCATCAGGATGACTGGAGATGACCCAGGATGCACTGGGAGACCTTGGTCCCTTTAGGCCAAGGTCTATGCATGTACTGTCTTAGGGTGAGGCAATGCCCATTCATTGAATAGGCCTGTTTATAAGAAGTAGTTACGGCATGGTCCTTTTAATGAGACAAAGAAAAGACCATCAGGCTGGGAGGAAAACAGCAACAGTTACTATTGATAATCACTCTGAATCCAGAAAGGTCCAGAAGAGAGCCTTTAGGCAGGGGATAGGGGACCCATGGTGTCTGAGATACAGAGTACAATAGGCTCAAGGCTCTACTTTGTACACTGAAGTGTTAATTTTATTTGCTGTTTGTTGAGTTCAAAATTGAAAAAAAAATATTTTAAAACATCTGTTGTAATAGCTCAGAAGACAAGATGAGGCAGGGCGTGGATTAGAGTGGTGTGAGTGGAAAGAAGGGAACAGGCATGAAAAATGTTCTGGAAGTAGAATGGACAAGATTTTGGCATCTTATTGGATATGGGAGAGGGATGAGGGAGAGAGGCTGTCTGTCAAAGATACAAACGATAAGAGGCCAGTGCTGTGGGCTATCTATGCTACTGCTTATCATAGTCGAGACAATAGGTATTCTTCATGTAATTGATTTTTTCCTTTGTGAATAGTTAGGATGAATTCTTAAGTGATTGTGGACTTTGTTTAGGAGGTTCTGCATTATTTTGGGGCTTGATGTAATCAGCACCATATCAAACACTGACAGGAGCACTTGGAGGACCTTGCTTCATATGGGCAATCCCTTTTTCCTTGGGATGCTGCACTGGATAGCCTCCAAGACAGCAGCAAATGCCTTTTGCCATAGCTTAGTTATCCACATTTTTGTGTCTTGCTTGATATTTACAATTTGAGGGTTATCAAACAAGGTAATTTCTGGTGTTCCACTTTTCTAGGAATCATGTGATTTTGGCATATGCATGGAAGAATACATTATTAGGCTAATTAATTTGTTATGTTTAATAAACAACCCTGGAATTACAAGTATGGGGAAAGGTCAAAATCAAGGGGATCTAATGGAAGGATCAATGAAAGAGAGATTGTCAGCTGTATGACCGTGCTGATCTACTCTACTGTCCTGAGAGCACTTTGTAGAATATATTGTCTTCACTCACATGGAGATGAATATCTTCAGATAGAGAATATATGGTAGATGCAGAAATTATTTCATCCAATCTTCCTTGGTTTTTGACTTAACATATCCAGGATATTTTCCATCAGTCATTTTTCTTTTGGGGATATGTTTTGCTTATTTTCTTCTTTACTTCCATCCTTCTTTCCTTTCTTCCCTTCCTTCCTTCCTTCTTTCCTTCCTTCCTTCTTTCACTTCTTTCTTCCTTTCTTCCTTTCCAATTAGTCTTTGGAACTCCCAGTGTGGAAACTCCTTTCATTGATGAATGTCAGTAACTAGTCTGTGAATTATAGTCTGTGAATTATCAGGGACAATAAGAGGTTAAGTGATTTGGCTATTGTCACATAGCTAGTAGGTGTCAGAGACAAGACTTGAATCCAGGTCTCCCTGGATCTAAGTCAGTCCTTTCATTGACTATGCCATGCTAACTACTTATATTTCATACTACAAAGAATCCTATTAACATCTGATTCCAAGTGATATTATCTACCCATTAATTTGGAATTTTTTGGAGGGGAATGAAAGGAGGGAAGTTAGTGGCTTATGGCATCATGGAAGAAGGACCATTCATAGAGTCACTGACAATTTTAGAGTGGTCTGAAGTAGTGGCCAAAACTCTGTGCTAGACTTATAGAAGTGTTGGAGATAGGAGAATGGACTATATTTCTTCTCCACTCACCCTTGGCCTTCAGAAAAGCAAAGTAAACTTATCAAAGTTTGTACTTTATAGCAAAGATGGGCAGCCACATTATTCCCACCCATTTGTTTTTCTCAGCTATGGTGTTTTTTTTTTTAATGGAGATGACCATTTCCCTACATTTGTGAGTATTTAGTTTACCACCATGGCTTATTATCATTGCCATCTGCATCTGAGAAGTGTGATAGCTTTGGAAATAAGTTTATAAAAGTAATTAGGAAAGGGGAGGTGGAACTGAGAGCTGAACTGGAAACATTTACAATCAACAGTATAAAAATCACTCCATTCACCTCTCCACTTCTACTCCTAAGTTAAAAAACCCCCCAAAACTTCATGCCTCCATTAGCAGCATCATGGAGGTGTGATGAATTGTCTCCTCTCATCTCATCACCTCAAATGCCTTGAAGAGCAGATCTAATGACTTACTCTCAGAGCAGGAATTAACAATTGCCAACCAGGATATAGCAAGTGAAGGTAAAATTACCATTTAGGAAATATTGAACAATTTGACAGCATATTTTCAACTTCTACCTTATGTATTGATTAGGTAGTAAACTGAACAATTTCATACTTAACAGCAACAGTTTCCTTCACCCCTCCCCCCAAAAAAACCCTCGTTTGTTGTTAAAGAAAATGGTCTGCAAATCCATGCAAGTGCATGGGTGCCTTATGGGGAATTGGGCCAAGGGAAAGGAAAGGACTTGTGGTTTCTGAAATTCCTCAAGATATGGTCTGAGCAGTATTAAGCTCTTAATGATAAGAATTATTTACTGCTCCTGTTGACCCATTATTGTATTGATAATACATTTTTGTTTATTGTTAATATAATTTTGCTTCTTAATAGGAAGATCTTTCCCATTCATTAACAGGCTTGTGTGACCTACGTAAGTCACATGGAAGCCTGAGTCACATGAGTCAAGTCACATGAAACAGGAAGGGATGGAGCTAGAGCAGAGCTGAGAGAAAGAGAGCAATCAGAGTTGGGAAAGGCAGCAACTAGTGTGAGTGAGAGAGCTTGTTTGTAATTTAGTTTAAGGGAGCTGGTTTGTGGGAAGCCTAACAAAGGCAAGGCTTGGGGATGGTGTTGTCCTCTGCATTGTTATTGTATATAGATTTCTTTGTCACTGTGATGGATTTGGCTTTCTGGTATTTGAATAAATGTCTTGATTCTGTCTTCCATGTGGAGAGTCTGTTGTATTTTGTGATTCAGAATTATGCTGGCATATTCATAGCTGCCATAGGTGCTGTGAATATGGATTGAATTGGCGCTACAATTATTTACTGTGATCAACTCAAAATGACATTGAGTTTGTTAGGTAGACCTCTCTCTTCCCTGCCCTGTAAGGTAGTCTGTTCCAGTTTCTGAGATATTTCCATGTTAGAAGTGCTCCTCTATGAAAATAATCTTGTCTTATCTTAACTTTTAAGGAACTAGTAGATATTTAGCAGAACGAAGGGGACATCTTGAGTTGTCTTGATCTATATCTTGCCACTAGACCCAGATGGTTCCAGAGGAGAAAGTAAGTCTGATGACCTGCACAGTCCTCCCTCACTTAAACCCAGTTCACTTCCAAGTCATGGCATTATCTTCCTGATGTCATGATCCTCTGTGAGAATGAAGGAAAAACACCTACAACAATTTCTGCTGAAGATGTGATTTATCAAAGAACTGACAAGGTAGGTGTGGTCCAAGCATAGTTGCATGTTTTGGGGATGAAGGTTAAATCCAGAAATCATTGTACAACTAGACAATCGATTCAGAAGCCAAGCAGAAATTTAGGTCTGTGCTTGGGAGTAGAGAGTTAGCAGTCAATGGGATCCTGTAATTTGAGTTAAAGATCTTCCCCTGGCCATTAATAGGCCTCAGATGGAGCCTATTATGGAAAACTTGATTAGGGGAGGGTTGTTTGGTAGGAAGGCCCACACCTTTTGTTAATCGCTAATGAGGCACTGGGTCATGAAGGTTGTGATCTCCAGCTCTGAAAAGTATATATGTACTCTGAGGTGAGGTTTTGCTTTGGGCACTTAGAAGAAGGTTCATATGCCAGATGAGACATTAAGGTAGTTATTAAGGACACCTCCACCCTGCTTTGAAAACCCAAATGCTGGTGCTTCTCTCTCTGGTAACTGTGTATATATGCAATGATCAGACAGTTCTGTCTGTTGATCTGTGATCTATGTGTTGCTTATGGTCAGACAGTTGGAAGCCCTGACTGTTGGTCTTTATTTTTCTGCTTATAGTTTCTCTTTTGGTATATGTATAAAGACAATAAATATTAAATAAATATTTATTAATTGGCTTCTGTGTATAGAGAAACTTCAAGCTGCTAGGAGGAAAGATATTTTAGATGAGTCTTAGTCTCTGTCCTCTCAGTGATTATAGTCCTCTTGGGGTGATAAAGAACCAACCTCGTTAGTAATTGTAATATACAATATTATATCATAAGCATATTAGAGGGTTACTGAACAAGATTTTACATGAGATTCAAAGGGGAAGGTCATTACCCAAATTGGAGCATGTGTGTGTGCTATCTGTGTATGTATCTATGTATGTATTTGTGAGTCAGAGAAGCTTTCATGGAATGGGTGGCATTTAAGTTAGATTTTGAAAGATTGTATAAAGACTCAAAAAGTAAAAAAGAGGAGGTAGAATTCTTTTGCAGCGGAAGCTTGTTAGAGTAGGGAACGATCATTTATTAAGCACTTACTATATGTCAGGCTAAGCATTTTACAAAGATTGTCTCATTTAATCCTCACAACAACCCTAGGTAGATCCCATTTCACAGTTAGAGAAATTGAGGCAGACAGGGTCTTGGCTAGGATCTCACAGCTTGTGTTTAGGGTTGAATTTGAACTCAGCAATTCTTTTTTTTCCAATTTTTAAAACAAATTTAAACAAATACTAAAACTTAAATGCATAATGAGAACAGAAACATAAACTTAAATATCAAAGAAAAAAGAAAAAAATGTCATGTGCACAGCAGGAGAGGATTCAGAATATATATTAAATACTGTGCATTATGTTGAAAGTTGTCCATTTTTTCTTTGCTCTCTTGTAGGTCTGCTGTACACTTCTTCTTTGTTCTTCTCCTCCCTCTCCCCCACGCCTCCCCTCTATCCACTACCCCAAGGCTACAATTGAGCATGAATATATTTATTTATAGGTGTTGATATATACATACACGTACACACACACACACACACACACACACACACACACACACACACGCATTTTTTTTAAAGAGATTCTACTCCTAATCTTGTTTTTATGTTTGTATCTCTTTTTCCCTATCTCTCCTTACTCCTCTTTTTACTTCTACCTTCTACCTTGCCCTCCTATTACTTAACCTACCTCCACTCCAGCAATCCCTGTCTTATCCTTCCAGTCCCCTAAATCTAGACACCCTTTTGTACACCCCTTTGACCTATTCTGTCCCCTTCCCCTCTAAAACTCCCTCTCTTATCCTCCCATTCCCCTAAATCTAAAGACCCTTCTATATCCTCCTTTTAACCTATTCCCTCACCCTTCTAAAATCCCTCTTTTCTCTTTTCCCCCCTCCCTATCCCCTTAGTTTTGTTTATTTCTAAATTTAGAAGACTTTTATACTCTTCTAAATGTATAGTATTTACCCCTCAAATCCATTCCCACTGAAAGTATGTTTCCAGTACTAATAGCCCCCTTCCCCCATCTAATCCCTCTGTATTGGTTCTTCCTGTTGTACCTCATTTGCATATGATAATTACTCTTTTAGGTTTTACTTTTTGAAGTCATATTATACTCAGGTCTACCCCAATCTTTCTTATAAGCTACTTAATTACTAGTAATAATCTTAGACATAGGCATTACATTTGCCATACATAACAGGTAAACATTCTGTCCTTATCTCATTCCTTGTATTTCTCTTGGCTCTTGTATGTCAAATCTTCTTTTTAAAAAAGAGAGTCCTGGAAGTCTGACAGTTGATCAAATGGCCATTTTCTTCATTCAGAATTATGCTTAGCTTTTACTGGGTAAGATATTTTCAGCCGGAGGCCCAGTTTTTTTGCTCTTGGATGTAGAGTATTCCAAGATCTGAGATCTTTTAGTATTGCTAAGGTTAGGTCTTGTGTAATTCTAATTGTGGTACCATCATATACAAATTGTTTTTTCCTTGTTGCTTGTAATATTTTGTGCTTGATCTGGGGTTTTTGGAATTTAATATTCCAATTTAATATTCCTGTGAGTTTTCCTTGTAGGATCTCTTTCAGGTGGTGATCAGTGGATTTTTCTTACTTCTACTTTCCTCTTTTGTTCTAACGCTTCAGGACAATTTTCTTTAATTATTTCTTGTATTATTGTATCAAGATTCTTTTTTTGATCAGAACTTCTAGGTAGTCCAATTTTTCTTGTTTTCTCTTTTTGATTTGTTTCTTTAGATCCATTGTTTTTCTTATGAAATGTTTCACATTCTCTTCTATTTTTTCATTCTTTATATATATTTTAAATTTGCCTAATTCTGATTTTCAAGGAGTCATTTTCTTCTTAAGATTCTGAATCTCCTTTTCTAATTCATTGACTTTCAATTGTCATAATCTTCTTGTTTTTCTTGTATTATTCTTATTTTCTTTGTAATTTTTCCTTCATTTCTCTCATTTTATTTTGAAAGTCTTTTTAAAGTTCTTCAATGAATTATTTTTGGGCAAGTGACCACTTGACATTACTCTTTGGAGTAAAAGAGGGTTTCTTTGCTTAGGTATCTTCCTCTGGAAATCAACCCCAGTCTTCTCTATTCCCATAGTAAGTCTCTATGGTTGGATTTTTTCTCCTTTGCCTGTACATTTTTTGTTTTTGTAATACTTTAGTTTTTATAATCACTTCTAGTCTTAGGGCATGAGGGACGGTGTCTCTGGCATCTGTTCTTCTTCATATCTCCCCTCTGACCTTGAACTGGAACTAAGACCTCCAGCCTAGTGTAAATGCCCACAGCCATCAGAGTCCCTGCTTCACTGCTCTGCACTCACTGGGCATGCCCTGCTTCCTTCTCACCCCTACTGCTCTCCACAGCACAGCTGGGTCTGGCATTCTTGTCAGCACAGGTTCCCTCCACCTTCCCAGGCTCAAACTTCCAACTCCCCTCCCTGTCCAGAGGGTAAAAGTTCCTGTGTCTACAGCTGAGGCAGCCTCTCAAACCAACTCACCCCAGGGCTTACCACTTGTCTAACAGGCTTGCAGCTAGCTGTTAAAGCAGACCCTAACCTGGAGGTGTTTACTCTTTGCTGGGAGGAAATCTGGTTCTGGGATTTTTCTTAGGTCTTCTCTGATTTTCTAGTCCCTAGAGAACCCCTGTTCTGCCCCTACTTTTTTTTTGTTTTCACAGCTCTCTGTTTGCCCAGAGGCATTATTTTGTCTCTTTTGTGGAGGAAAATCTTGAGAACTGGAAATTTCCTGAACTACTTGGCCATCTTCCTAGAATCCTCTCGACTCAGCTCTTCTTGACTCTAGGTCCCGCACTCTATCCGTATCATCACACAAGTGCTAGTGATGACTCTTCTCAGCTGCTTGAGGGCAGCACAACTGATATGCTCCTGATCCAAGTTACCTCCCCCTCCCTAGAATTCTTGAAGCACTAGTCAGTGATACCCATTTAGAATTTAGCATGTTAGCTCATTTTCTTACTTGTTTTTTTATGTCTGAAATGTCTTGTCTGTATAACTAACTATACATCCCTTGGAGGCAGTGTAGTGTAATGGATAGAGTGTTGGCCTTAAGCCAGAAAGATCTGAGTTTGAATCTCACCTTATACACTTGTTAGCTGTGATTCTGGGCCAGTCACTTAACTTTTCTTGGTCTCAGTTTCTTCTTCTCTAAAATGAGGGCAGCTAGGTAGGACAGTGGATAGAGCACTGGGCCTGGAGTCAGGAAGATGAGTTCAAATCTGGCCTCAGACACTTACTAACTATGTGACCCTGGGCAAGTCACTGAACCCAGTTTACCTCAATTTCCTCATCTGTATAATAAGCTGGAGAAAGAAACGATAAAGCACTCCAGTATCTTTGCCAAGAAAGCCCCAAATGGGGTCATGAAGAGTTGGATGTGACTAAAATGACTGAACAACAACAAAAATGATTGGATTGAATTTAGTGATTCGGTTCCTTTTCTGAGGTCCCTCAGGACCTACGAGCTTATGACTATGTCTTATACCTATGACCTGAGGCTAGCTAGATGTGACTTCCTCCCTGCGTTATACCTAAGTTCATAGTATGTTAGGCTAACTCCCTATCCAAAACTATGGTTTCTAGCTTCTACTGATGCATCTTCTTATATTGGACCAGGGCAGATGACATATCAGTCCAAGGCATGAAATTTAATTGAAACAGAATACCAATGTAAATAATCAAAAATCTCCCATACATTAAGGACCAAATCTCCCACAACTTCCCATGCTGTCAGTGGAAGAGGGACTTCTTCCTAGACAACTGAGGTGACTAGGATTTTTTCCTGGGAATTTACTAGATGTCACTGAAGCTAGAGCTGCCTCTGAAGCTGTTAACTTGCTGCTGCCCTGCAGGGCTACTGAGTCGGCTGGAGCTGTCCAAAGCTACTGGCGATTTATTTGTGAAAATGTCTGTGCCTAGGGACTGTATTAGCTCCTTTATTAGTCAGACCCACAGCTACACTTAGATGATAGGAGACCAGCATTTCAGTCACTCCTTTGCTACTTACTAGTCATGTGATGTTGAGCAAATAATTTAACATCTCCAGGCCTGTGCTTCTGTTGAAAAATGGCAATAACAAAACAGTCCAGTGGCTAGCATGCTGGGCCTGGAGTCATTAAGACTCTTAATTATTTCATATCTGACCTCAAATACTTACTGTGTGACCCTGGGCAAATCACTTAATCCTGTTAGCCTCAGTTTCCTCATCTGCAAAATCAGCCAGAGAAGGAAATGACAGACCACTCCAGTATCTCTGCCAAGAAAATCCCAAATGAGGTCTCAAAGAGTCAGACATAATTGAAAACCACTGAACAATAATGAATGCAAGGAGCTGGACCAAATGATCTTTTGAAATTCCTTTTTAGCTTTAAAATGTGTGATCTTGCAATCTTGGTCACTCCTAGATATTTCCAACTCAGGTGAATTTTGAGATAACTCTATGTGTTCCATAGGTGTCATTCAATCCTTGCCAGTTATTCTGGGATTAACTTTCCTATAGCTCCCAGTTTCTTTATAAACCTCCTTTTAACCTGTGATAGATCTTATTTGATATCAATATGTGTTAAAGACATACCTTAGGAAATGGAACCAGACCAGAAGGCAAAAATAAAAGAATAGGAGCTCCTTTAGGGAAAGGACTATATTTCATTTCATTTATTTATTTATTTTGTCTTTGTGGCCCCAGAACTTAGCATAGTCACTAGCACATAATAGTCACTTAAAAAATTCCTGTTCAGTAGTTGAATGAAATGGACTGAGGATGGGTTGCTTCTTGATAGTAGACTAAAGATGTTAGAACTGCTCATTTTGAAGATGCAAAAACTGAAGAAGGGGATGAATGTGAAGTCAATAAAATCATGAGGGGTGTGGATAGGGTAAATGTAGACTTACTTGACCACCAAATCTAAGAATGCCAACACTTGGGAGTCCATCTTGGAACTTGAGAGAGATAAGATTGGGATCAATCTCCTCCTCCCCCCTTTACTCCCAGCCCCCCATATAGCAGGAAGTAAACTAATGCAACTCATAAATTGATCAGGGGTGTAAGCTAAGAATATTAATAACTTCAATAATGTTTAGATAAATTCATAAAGGAAAAGTTATATAATAAGTTATTGAGGGAAACTGGGATGTTTAGTGACATAAGTTCTTTTGAAGCTGACATTAAAAAAGTCAACGATGATTTTCCACAATATACCCCTTGATGAGAAATAGAACACTAGGCTAAATGGACCTCAGGTCTGACCAAATGTGATATTTCTTGGGTAATTCCAATGATATGATGATGGATATAGTTCATGCAGAAGGTTATCTTATTATTGAGAGGCTTGTCATTAGGCTGACTGCACAACGATGAGTTTTGTGGTTACAACTACTATTGGGCACCATTCTTTTGAGTGGAGGGTTTGTTCATACCAATCAAATTATAATACCTTGATTACTGAAATATTAGAGAAAGTGTGGAGGATTAGAAAGCTGGACTTGGAGTCAGAAAGACCTGAGTTCAAATTTTGGCTCGGATATTAAATTTGTGGATTTAGACAAGTCATCTGTGAAATAAGAGAGCTGAATTTGATGGATGGAAGATCCCTTCCAATTCTAAGTCTATAAGTCTATGATTATACTCATTCTTTTAAATCTGAGACAGAAGACTTTTTAGCAAGGGATCTATGAGACCATTGAGTCCAACCCATTTATTTTATCAACGAAGAAAATGAGATCCAGAAAAATCAATGATTTGGGGAAGGTCATATAGCTAATAAGGTGCAGAACAACTGTCCCTTAGAAATTTACCTGCCAAGCATAGGCATATTTGACTTAAGAGACAAGTTGATAGAGCTGCTAACCTACTGAGATTCTTTTCCAGACGAATACTTCTATATTCTATCATAGATGAAAATTAGATCAGTCTGATGTGACTTGCTCTTCAAAAAGTCCATTAATTTTTACCCAGAACCCTGTGGTTTTATAAGGAGTTGCAAATTAGTGGGTCATTTGTTTATATCTAGCAACACAATGTGAATAGTTTCAATTATGGTTCAAAACAATGAAGACTATTATTAAGGTTTTATATGAGTGTTTATATTTCTAGATATACTTTACAATTATCCATTTCCATGGTAACCCAAGCAGACAATTCAATAAAGAATAAAGGTGAACCTTTCTTTGAGAAAACTGGATATGTAGAAATCTGAATTTAAGAGACATATATAAATAATACATACATATATAAAATGTGTGTATGTACATATATGTATGTATATATGTTTACACACATGTGTATATGTGTATTTATGCACATGTATACACATATATGTGTATATATGTATTCAAGTCTAATTATACATGTAGCATGTCCCCAAAGTCAGAGTACAGTTTTAAGCCTTTAAAGCTAATTAAACTCTGTGTTACCAAAAATTTAAAAAAGTCATTTTACAATGCAGCTAATAGTAAGGCAAGCTCCTGTAATATAACCAGTGTAAACACATGTTTTCTTTATGGATCCAAAGTGACTCTCACAAAATTACATGGACTCCTAGAGGTCAGCTGGTCCCATTATGAATTCCCCTTGTAGGTGCTCAATCAATATTTATCGGTGGTCTAACTAAATGGGAGAGAGAGAGGCTAAAATCAGGGCATTTAGAAGCCACTGTTTTGTGGCTGTAAATGAGAAATTAAAGGAAGGTGCCTCTGGCGAGATAATGTCATTCAGTGGGGAAATAGGGATTAAACTTACAAAAATTTGATTCTTACCCAATTGCTCAAAATATACTTTGTATGTAAAGCAAGGTGCACCAGTAGTTTTTGTGTACTATGGAGCTGAAACTTTCAGAATCTTAGGGTCACAAAAATAGACTGAGGAAAAGGGGTGATTAGAACTCAGAGTGGCTAGGTTTCTACTACAAGAACCTAATCTTGGAAAAAACAAGCTTTATTGATGATTTTATATCTTTGGATTATTTTTGGATTCCTACTCTCTTCCATCCCCTCCATCTTCTTTTTTTTTTTTTTTACAATGAAAAGCAAATAACCCAAACCAGCTGGCATAGTAACTACATTTGATTGTGTATGCAGCATTCTATATCTGTAACCTGTCCTCTTTTCTAAAGAAATGGAAGATGCAAATTTCACCCTTTGTTTTACTGAAAAACAATTGACTTGCCATTACAATTAGTCAAGTTAACATTCATTAAGTGCTAACTATTTTCTAGGTACTGTTTTAAGCATTATAGATGCAAAAAAGGCAAAAATTCCTTCCCTTCAGGAGTATGCATTCTAATGGGAGAGACAATATGTAAAATATTAGGTGCATATATGCAGATTAGTTGAAGTTAATCTGAAAATGAAAAACATTAGTAACTATGGGGATAAGAAAGTCTTCTTGCAAAAGTGTGACCTGGTCTGAGTATCAAAGGAAATAAGAGAGATTAGGAGGAGAAAGGAGAGTACAGAATATTAATGGAAGCAACGAGGTTATGAAAAGCTTGAAATGCCTAACAGAGGACTGGAGCTCACTGAGTAGGAGGACATGCTCAGACCTACACTTTAGAAAAATCACGTTGGTAGCCAAGTGGAGGATGGATCAGAGTGCAGAGAAAGTTGAGGTAGGGGAAAAGTTAGAATGCTATTGTAGTAATTCAGAAAAGAGATTATGAAGGTCTGAAGTGAGCTGTGGCTGAATGGTAGAGAGTTGGTGACTATATGTGAGAAATACTGTGAAGGGAGAATTAGATTTGATGACTGATTGGATATGTGGGGTGAATGAGACTGAGGGATCAAGGATGACACCAACATTGTGCACCTGGGTGACTAGAAGGATAGTGGTGCCTTGAAGCTCTGTGGTGGTGAAAGTAAGAGGGCTCTTCTGAAGCAGTTGGAGATTTGGGAGTAAATATTAAGTTGAGTTTGAGATGTCTATGGAATATCCAGTTAAAGATATCCAATAGGCAGCTGGAAATGCTAACTATTGTTCAACAGAGAGATAGAGTTGGATTTATGGATTTTGGAATCATATGTATAGAAATGACAAACCCCATGGGAGCTGATGAAATTACTAAGTAAGGGTGTTTAGGGTGAAAAGAGAAGGGAACCTAGGGCAGAGCCTTAGGGGGACCCCCACTGTGGGCACAGTGTGGATGAAGAACCAGCAAAGTAGACTGAGAAAGAGTGATCAGAGAGATAGTAGAAGAACCAGGAGAGAGCAGTGCCTTGAAAACCCAGAGAGGAAAAAGGAAACAGGAGAAAGTGAAAAACAGTCAAGTGATACAGAGGCCAAAGAGGAGAAGGACTGAGAAAAACCCATTGGGTTTGTCAATTGAGAGACCATTCTTTGGACTGGGAAGTTGCAGTTGAGTGATGAAGTTGGAGGCTAGATTGCAGAGGGTTTGGTTTCCTATTATTTCCTCTTCGTTTGTACTATTGTTGTCATTGGGTATAGAATTCTTTTGGTCCTACTTACTTAACTCTTGATCAGTACTTACTTTTCTCATATGCCCCTTAATTCTTTTTTGTTTGTCATCCATTGGAGGGCCACAATATTACTTTATAATCATATATCACCTTTAGTTTAGATGTTCCTCACTCAATATGTGCCCATTCCATTTTTTAGATTTTTGTTATCACACGTAGTCCTGATACAATATTTCCTCCTTGTGGAAATATGCTGAGGAGTGGGATTCCTGGGCCAATGAAACAGTTTAGTGACTTTTCATCCAATCTTTTTTTTTTTTTCCGGAGAAGTCATTTCCCCTAAAACTTTGGGATTACTAGGGATGGGATGTATGAAGATAGTAAAGTCTCTAAATGAAATTGTAAGTGAAATTGCATGTTTTTTCTTGGTGGGAGTCCAGTAAAATCCTTCAGGATATGGAAGAGAGAGAGGAGATACGTTCACTGAAAGCCATCTTAGAGATTTGCTGTGAGAACCCTGTTCATTAGTTGGGGATTCTTGAGGGTCACTCTTTTTTTACATAGATTTCTAATCCATTTTTTCTCCCACTTCTTTGAGACAGTATGCCACAGACAGCCTGATTTTTTGAGATCTCTATATACCTGGTATCTTACTGGCAGATTATGAAATAGCATCTGAATATGCAAAGCACAAACAGTGCCTATCAAACACAGAATCTGAGAAGTGTGTGAACTGGAAATAGCAACTGGAAAGCTTGTAGGTCCTGAGACTGCTGGATGGATGACTTTGTAATCAACCTCAAAGAAGAGCCACTTCAGTAGTGATAATTATGTGCCCAGGGATGGGAAATATCATATGCCTCTTTGGAAAGAACACTTAACTTGGAAAGCAGGTCTACCTAAGGGAAGTGAGTTGCTGGATTTGAGTTTCCTTTTTTTCTGTATAAGTTTGAATGTCATTTCTGACATAAGTTATGTTAGCATTTGGGCTTGTTCAATTTGGCTAAACTCAATTCAACAAACATTTACTAAGAATCTCCTTGATTCAAGGCACTCCTTCAGGCACTAGGGTTTGAGAAACAAAAATGAAATAATCCCTGACCTCAAGAAGCTTAGAGTCTATGGATTAT
Organism: Notamacropus eugenii; assembly: GCF_028372415.1. Classification (NCBI taxonomy): domain Eukaryota; kingdom Metazoa; phylum Chordata; class Mammalia; order Diprotodontia; family Macropodidae; genus Notamacropus; species Notamacropus eugenii. The sequence goes on from NC_092876.1 coordinate 312,705,258, forward strand.
GTGAATAAAAATCCATTTATTAAGCACTTTTTAATAATATTAGGTATTCAGAGCCTGATACTAAGAATCAAAACATATCAGAGGTTTCAGGGGCAGGTCAGATGGAAAGTTCCAGTATACTTTAGGGAGATGGTGGTTGTTCTTCGTGCTTAAAAAAGACCAAAATGACATCACTCTGTTGGGGTCAAGGTAAAAACCACAGCTAATTAGATCAATATGAGCTCAGAAACTCTACCACAGCTTGGGCACAAATAGTCCCTATGAACATTTGAAGTGGCTCTGTCTATAAATTTGCACATCTCTCATTTCTTTTGAACTATTGCCATTCTGCTTTGCACATACAGAACAGTACCTTCCTTGATGTAGGCATGCCGAGCTGAGTGGTCCTGTGCCAATGTCTCCCATGTCTCACAACTGATTCTGAAGTTCTTCAGAGAGACCTTGAGAGTGTCCTTGTATCACTTTTGTCCTTCATATAAGAGTTTGCTTTGTGTGAGTTCTGCATAAAATAACAGCCTTTTATGCAAATGTATGTTTGGCATTGGAACAGGGTCACCAGTCCATTGGATCTGTGTTCTCTGCAATAGAGTCTGAATGCTTGCAGTTCAGCTAGAGAAAGGACCTCAGTGTCTGGTACTTTATTTTGTCAGATGATCATCAGAATACTCCCAAGGCAATTCAGATGGAAGCAATATAGCAGGGTATTGCAGGAAAGTGGATGATAATCTTGAGTGTCTTTTCAATAGATAAAACCATATTTATTTCGAATGTTGAATCATTTAATTGTGCCAAGGACTTTGGTTTGGAGAATTTCATTTTCTGTGTCTCTGGTAGCTATGGCTTCTGAGGAGGGGGTAGCTGTGCCACATATAAAGGCAGTTGCCTGGTTGCATAGCTACAGAGGTTGCTTCCCTCATTAATACCTGGGGAAGCCAGTTTGAAGAAGGTTTGAGGTGGAATGCTCTACTTCTGGATTCTCGGGTTCATCTCATGCTCATTGGCAGATGGCTTCTTTTCTACAAGGGATAAAATATGATACTGAAATCTGGTATTAATGGGGTTGAGGCCAAAAGATGGGCTTTCTTTTGTACCATTTAGCTTAATGTGGAAACTCAGGCACTCAATCAACTAACAAGCCTTTATGAAATACCTATTATGTGCCATTTACCTAACTACATTCTGGGGAAGCAAAGAAATGAAACATTCTCTCCCCTGAAGGAGTTTACATTCTACTAGGGGAGACATCATATGTAAACCTAAGTGCAAAACATACAGGATAAGGACTAAATCATTGGTATAGGGAATTCCCAGGTGAGCAAACTCCCTTTACTAGTACAGGCTGTCACCTTCTCTGCAACTTAGAATCACTGAGAGAATTTCTTTTGCTCTACTCACATAATTGTTTTCTTTTTTCTTTTTCCTATAGAGTATGGGGTAGAAAGGAGAGAAAATAAATTTCTTTTAATTAAAAAAAAATGGAGGTATGGATAGGGTGCTACAGATGTGGAATGTTGCATGCATTTTCAAATGAGATCACTATACTATTAGTTGTATTTAACCGGTATTATGTTACAACTGACCTCTTATGAATCAGAGTAATCTGACTTTATAATATAAAACCAAAACACATCAATACAACTTTAAAAAAGAGCTACCTGACCAGTGCCTTAGTCATTCTCTTTAGTTGTTGCTTTGGTGGATCTTTGCTCTTGGTTTTACTTCTTTGCCGAGGGTACTTCTAAAGTGCTTGGGAGAAATGTTTATACTTTTGTTTCTCTTACATTTTCAACATAAAAATCCTTTTGTAGAAATCTTTCTCCCTTGGTTGGTCATGTTCTCTTCCTTTATCCATACCTGTGAAAGGCACTTCCTTCCTTGGTTTTCTGATTTGTTTGTAATGTATCTATTTCAACATTTCATGGCTTATGGTATGTGTTGCTCTAAACCCAATTTCTGTCAGACTAATTTCTAGTTTTTCCAACTGTTTTTGTCAAATAATGAGTTAAATTGGTTGACTAATGAGTCAAATAACGAGTAAACAGGATCTTTGGGTTTATCAAATGCTGTGCTGCTAAGTTTGCTTGCTTTTGTATTTTGTACACTTAGTCTGTTCCATTTATTGACTTTTCTGTTTCTTAATCAGTACTCAATAGTTTTAATATTTCTGCTTTGTAGTATAGTTTGAGATCTAGTACTATTAGACCCACTTACTTTCACTTAAAAAAATTTTTTTTTGAGATTCTTGACTTTTTGTTCCTTTAGATGAGAGTTCCTGAGGTCTCCTATTGCATCCTGGGTCATCTCCAGTCATCCTGATGAATATCTGGTCACTGGATTCAGATGGCTCTGGGGGAGAAGTGAGGCTGGTGACCTGCACAGCCCTCCCTCACTCAAAACAAAGTCAAGTGCAAGTCATATCATCATTTCTCTGATGGCATGGTCTTCTTTGGCAATGAAGGACAAACACAACAACATTATTTTTCTGACTCTTTAAAGTAATTGTTTAATAGTTTTGTTATTATGGTTTTCAATAACTTAATTAATTTAGATGACATTGCCATTTATATTAGTATGGTCTTATCATAAGCAATTTGTCTTTTCAATTGTTGATATTTATTTCTATAAAGAATGTTTTGTAGTTGTACCTATATATTTGCTGCATTAATATGGACTTGGTAGATGGACTCTAGAATATAGTTCTATAATTATTTTGAGTAGAATTTACTTTTCTATATCTTCTTGCTAGGTTTTGTTTATAATATACAGAATTATGCTATTTTAACAAAGTTATTAATTGCTTAATTTTAGTTGACTGTCTAGGATTCTATAAGTAAATCACTTTTCTACAGTCAATGAATCATTATTTCTTATAATACAGTCATATTCCAAAACCCCCGATAGATTTGCACAAAATAATTAAGAGTAAAATGAGCAGAAGCAAGATAACATTGTGTATAATAATAGCAATATTGTCTTTTAAAAAACAACTTTGAGTGATTAAGTTATTTTGACCATTATAAATACCCAAATTAACTACAAAGGCTTTATGAAGGAAGAAGCTAACTGTATCCAAAGAAAGAACTGGTAAACAGAAGTAGTCATAGAATGGTTTTACATAAATATATATTTGTGTCTAATAGTACCCATTTCTAATGCAGGAATGGGGGAAGAGAGAAGAAAAACATAGAAATTCACATGATAACTTTATAATATATTTAAAGGAATAGCAAGTTGCACATAATAAATTTGCAGTTTCATGTGCAATCATCTTTTTTTATTCTGATTTATGAAAATGCTTGTTCTTTCATAAATCAAAAAAGTAAATCATGTCATCTGCAATAAATTATAGTTTTGTTTCCTTTTTGCTTTTGCTTCCCTCTTAATTGGACATTAGATGGGGCAGTGGAGAGTGCACAGGGCTTAGAAGACTCATGAATTCAAACCTGGCCTCAGACACTTCTTGTGTGACCTGGACAACTCCCTGGGCAACTGTTTGCCTCACTTTCCTAATCTGTAAAATGATCTGGAGAAGGAAATGACAAACTACTCTAGTATTTTTGCCAAGAAAAGCCACAATGGGGTCATGAAAAATTGGACATGACTGAAATGATTGAATAACAACCTCTGATTCTAAATCTTCACTCTTCCCACTTTACCATACTGCTGTAAAACATTTCTTTATTCTTCTGGTACTGAAAGAAGGCTATAGAAGTCAGAGACTTGTCAGCTCCTCCTGGACCACCTGAAGAGTTCATTTTGTTGTTATCATCGTCAGTAATGGGATTATTGGTCCATTATTTTCTTTTTTCTTGGTTACACATCCAGACCATACTTGTTTAATAGAAAAAGTTGGTAGGATTGCTTTTTTCCCTTTTTTGGGCAAACATTTACATAAATTGGAACAAACTGTTCTTTGAATGTTTGATAGAATTCATTTGTAAATCCATCTGGTCCTATTTTTTCAATTATGAATATACTTATGACTTATTCAATTTCTTTTTCTGAATTTGGATTATTTTAATCATTTATTTCATGCTTTTAAAAATGTATACTTCATGTCCTTGTAATTACTCATTTACTTAAATAAATTTATTTTATAATTAAAAAGCTTATTTTATTACTCATAAAGTAAGTTGTTTTTTTTGCTTTCATTTTTATTAGTCTCTTGATTTCATCATTTTTATTTTGGTATTTAACTGATTTGTTCTTCCTTTAGTTGAGGACAGTATTTCAAAATATAAAATTTCCCCTAATGATTACTTTGACGTCCCCCCCCCCGAAATTTGGTGTATTTTGTCCTCATTGTATTTTCTTTGATGAATTACTTATTGTTCTATGATTTATTCTTTATTGATTTATTTATTATTGATCCATCAGTTCTTTTGGACTATCATTTATCCTCTAATGGTATTGATTACAATGTGATAAAATTATATTCCATAAAATATGTATTTAGTGTTTCTAATTTTTTTTGAGGTTTTGAATGACATGGTAGATATTTAATCTTTTTAAAGAATGCATTAAGAAATATGTATACACTTTCCTATGCTTAATTACCAGAGAGCTATCATAGTTACTTTTCTAAAATTTTATTTAGGTCTTTAACTTCTTTCTTGTTAGATTTTTCTAGATAGTAATAATACGTAACATGACCATACTGTGTTTTTGTTTCAGGCTTTGCTTATGGATATTGTGGAGTTATACGTTTCTCCTGGGAATCGTCTCAGATGTTACTAGATCCATAATTTTCTTTGGTGTCTTTTTACTCATTTTTCCCAGCCTTACTTCCAGGATTTGTGCTTTTGTTGAAAACCATGCTTTAACTCCTTCTGGATGGAATGGGGGGACTTGTTTGGACCCTGCCAATTAATTCTGAGCTCTTCAAGGTTAGCTTCAGAGTTGACCAAAGAGCTACAAACTATGAGTGTCATAGGGCATCTTCTAATTGTAGCCTTGCTAGTCTTAGGTTTGCAGGATCCTTATTTCACTGTAGCATCAAAATTACATAGTTGTAGGCTTCAGATTCTCTATTTTACTCCCTGACCTACACTCTAGTCTACTTCTATGCCTATGTTCTTGGACAGAACTTTTCTAACTGGACCCTTTTTCTAGTGCTTATACACTTCTGGTTCTTTCTTTTTATGGACTCAGACTGGGAATATACTCAGTATAGTTTCTCCTTGGATTTCATTCTGGTTTTTTATTTTATTCATCATGGTGCTCTTTTTTCATTCTTGTTGGAGTAGTTGTGTTAGAACGAGGTTGCCCTACTTCTGATCACTTTGCTGTCTCAGTCAGAAGCATCAGATATATTTTTCATCCTTATGTTACTTGATGTGTCCACTAAAGTCCTAATTAACTGTGGCACAGAAGTTGAGTTCTCAAAGGCTATCCACTATTGCTAAAGGTTGCTGGATAGTGTGCTGGGCCTAGATTCAGGAAGAATTGAGTTCAAATTTGAACTCAGACATTTATTATCTGTATGAGTCACTTAATCTTGTTTGCCTCAGTTTCCTCATCTGTAAAATGAGCTAGAGAAGGAAATGGAAAATGACTCCAGTAACTTTGCTGAGAAAATGTCAAGTGGGGTCAAGTACAGTTAGAACAGCTGAAATGACTGAAAAACAAAGTTCCTTGAACTCAGAGCAAGGCATTCTGGAATAATAGTTCTCTTTGAGACACACCTTTCTTTTAGAAGGTAATGGAGGAGTATTGCGATTAATATCTGGAATCAATATTTTAGAAGACTAAGTAGAAGCATGAAAATTGTATATTTGTGACCCTTAAGCAGTCAGTTCTGTGAAAATCTGAGAAGATGGAGCAAAAATTGGTATTTTCATATATTGCTTGAGAAAAAGTACACGGAAATAATTTTAAAAAGATAGAAGACCATTATGAATATTCTCTCTTTAAACTATATATATATATACACACATATATATATATATATACATATATATATATAAAATTTTATATGCCTACTGGTCACAAATGTCTGATGAGTTCTTTAGAATGTGATCTTTTAAATTAAAAAAATGCACCATTAAACCTTTAAAGGCTTGCCATCGCCTATGGGATAAAGGTCAAATGCCTTAGTTTGACATTCAAGAGTCATTACAATTTTTCCCTTATGTCTAGTTTTGAGTTTAAGATCTTTTCTAGTTAGTGTCAGGGTTCTTTTGCTCTCCCTCGAGGCATTGCTTGTCTAAGGATGGGCAGTCAAGTCAGCTCATCTGGAACAATGGTGAATCTAGACTAGACCTGACACATCTTCCTCATTGGCTGTTCTTCCATGTGCAGGCCTGCCTTTGTGGCATGCCCTTGCCTTAGGGTCTCTCCTATATTGCTCATATTTTCTCCTTCATTTTGTTATAGTGCCTGAAATAGCATCACTTGGAAATTTGGGTTAGTATGACTCCTCGGTATTTTGAATTCTATTTTTTCTTGTCTGTTTGGGTCAATCAGAGCTAATACTTTTCTTGTGTGATTACTAAACATTCATTTTCTTTGCCTCCCCTCCCCTCCCCCTGTCCCCCACCTCCACTTTAGAGGCAAAGAAGAAATACAACTCCTATACAAGCATAAATAAACATTAAAAACATCCTCACGTTGGTCATGTTCATAAATTTGCCCCTCTCAATATATTAGTCTCTCTCTCTTCTCTCTCTCTTTCCCCCCTCTCTCTCCCCCCTCCCTCCCTTCCTTCCACCCCACCCTTCACACACAGAGAGAAAAACAAAATTCCTATGACAAACTTGTGTAGTCAAGCAAGAAAAGTTCTCACATTGGAAAGGTCCAAAAAATAATGCTCAGTATGCACTCTGAGCCCGTCACTTCTCTGTCAGAAGGTTGGTAACATACTTTATCAGGACTCATCTGGAATCATAATTGGTCATTGCATTTCAGAGTTCTTAAGGTTTGCAAAGTTGTCTTTGCAATACTGTTATTACTATGTAAATCATTGTCTTGGTTCTCCTCCTGTCATGGCATCGGTTCATAAAGTCTTCACAGTTTTTCTGAAATAATAATGGGTAACATTTATGTTGCACTTTTTTAGGGGCATCCAGGTGGCACAGTGGGTAGAGCACTGGCCTTGGAATCAGGAACACTCATCATCCTGAATTCAAATTGGGCCTCAGATACTTGCTAGCTGTGTGATCCTGGGCAAATCACTTAACCTCTGTTTGCCTCAATTTCCTCAACTATAAAATGGATGTAATAATAGTGCCTGCCTCCAGGACTATTGAGGATTAAATGAGATAATATTTGTTACATGCTTAGTATGGTGCCTGACACTGCAGACATAATTTAAATGCTTAGTCCCTTCCCTTCCTCCAGTTGCAGAGATAAAGCATTAAAAAATGAAAAGTTAAATAAGATTTAAATAGCCACTCAATAATAGAAGAGTATCCAGAGCTCAGTACTTTCTTAGTTGCCAAGCCATAGAAATCCAAGCTTGGAAATTTGAAAGGACTGTAGAGATCATTTGGAATTTTGCCCAAATAACCTCATTTTATAGATGAAGAAACTTAGGTAAATAGAGGTTAAGTGACTTGCCCACAAGTCATACAACTAGAAAGTGTCTTGAATCGGGATTCAAAGTTAGGATTTTTGGACTCAAAATCCAGCACTCATCACCTAGCTGTCTCCAAATCAAGAAGTATGGACATTCAATGCTATAATATTTCAGAGGAGAGAAGCAATCTCTTTAGGTTAGAATTATTAGAGAAATCTGTATGACCTGGGTGGGAGTTCAGCCTGGTTTTGAAGACAAGGCAAGATATGAGTAGGAAAAAAGAAAGGAAGAAATAATTCCAGGCACTTAAAAGAGAGTAAGTAAAAGCATGGAGATGGGAAACTATAAAGCATGTTTGAGGGACAATCAGCAAATCACTTTGCCTGATGGGAGTGGAATATTCAGAAAGATGAATACTTAATTGTAAGCCTGGACAGGTGGGTTAATTCCAGGTAATGGAGAGATATGAGAGTTAAACTTAGGACTTTGAGCTTTATCCTAAAAGAAGTGAGAAGTTACTGATAATTTTTGAAAATGGCATGATCCAAACCACAAATTAGGAAAATTCTTCTGGTAGTAGTACAGAGAGTAGTTGGAATGAGAGACTAAAGACAGAGAGACTTGATATTAAGAAGCTACTATAATAATACAGTTAGGAGGTAATAATGGTTTGAATTATGATGGTAAAATTAACTAAGATGAAAATTTTAAAAGAATGGATTGTGCAAAAATGATTTCAAATTAATAATGGACAGGACTCTATGACTGGTTGGATATATGAAGGTGGAGGGCTGTGAGGAAGGGGCAGAATAAAAAAATAATTTCTTGTTTTGGAGTCTGAATAGGTGGTTTTAAATAAGTTTCATTTTAAATATGTTTAATTTGGGGTGATGGTGGGACATATAATCAGGATGCAGTTGGGAATGTGAGACTGGATCTCAGGGAACTAACTGGTCATCAGTATCAAATGTTATGAAGCCCTCAAGGAGTATGAGTTTTCAAAGGAAGTTGGTGGTGATAATGGAGATAACTAAGTAGTATAAGTTCCCAAAATGCTTAGGTATTTCTGTGCTAAGTATATACCTTACCAGCTATTAAAAAAAGCAAAAAGCTCTTCAGAGAGGTTGAAAGCTAGCATCACTCTTGGGAAAGTTCTGATAATACTTACTTGCTACCACAGAGGCAAAGGAATAGTGTTTCTGAAAGAACTGGTTGGTGCCTTGCTACTTGTAAGTGAACCTCTGACCATCAACTACACTCCTCTGTGAAGGACCATTCAGAGATCTGTCACCTCCGGCTTCACCAAAGTCAACTTTTACAGTGTAAAAATTCTAAATTATCTCATTGATACTTCAGCAAGAGGAGGCTGTGTAGACCTAGATGTCAGGTTAGAGAATTTCAGTTGGTAAAAAAGAAGAGATTACAGAAAAGCATCAAACATAAAAAAGTAGACTCTCAAGTCTTGCCAATCAAGAAGTTTCTTCAATTCCATGGTTACCAGCAGTTCTCTTACCAATGAAGTTTATCTTCACAAATTGGTACTTTTTTAAAAAAAAATTTTTATTGATGTCTCTTAGTTTTTACATTACCATATTTCTCCCAGAGACATCTCATAAAATAATTTTTAAAAGGCAAAAAAAGAAAAAGGAAAAATCAGCATAACTGATTAATACACTGAAAAAAAGCTGAAAAAAATATGTTAAATATACACCTCCCATCTTTGCAAAAGCTTGGAATTGGGGAGTCTTTTCATATCTCTTCTTTTGCACCATGCTTATTCTTTGCAATTTTGTACCATTCATTTTAGATTATTTTGTGATAGTTATTCTTTCCATGTACGTTGTTGTACTCACTGAGTATATTGTTTTCTTGGCTCTACTTACTTTACTTTGCATCAGTTCATGCAGATATTTCCTTGCTTCTTTGTATTCATCACTTTAATTATTTCTTGCAACATAGTACTATAGTCCATTGCATTTGTGTACAATGGTTTCTTTAGCCATTCATTAACTAGTGGGCATCCACCTTGTTTCCAATTGTTTGTTGTCATGAAAAGTTTTGCTATAAATATTTTGGTGTATATGAAGACTTGCTTCTTATCAACTACCTCTTCTGAGTATGACTACTAATGGAATTTGAGTCAAAGGGTATGGACATATTCATCATGTTATCTGGGTAACTCCAAATTGCCTTCCAAAATGGTTGTACTGCTCCACTGCTCCACCAATTATTCACTAGTTTTCCTATTTTCTAACAACCTCTTTCAACTTTGTCTATCACCATCTTTTTTTCATCTTTGCTAGTTGAATGGGCATGAGGTGAAACCTGACAGTAATTTTGATTTTCATTTCTTTTACTTTTAGTGATTTGGTTCATTCTTTCTCTCTCTCTTAAAAACAACGAGAGAGAGAGAGAGAGAGAGAGAGAGAGAGAGAGAGAGAGAGAGAGAGAGAGAGAGAGAGAGAGAGAGAGAGAGAAAGAAGAATAGAATGGAACTTTATTTGCTGATTAGGAGGTCACTGGTGACTTTCAGAACAGTTTCAGTGTCAAAAGTCAGATTGTGAGGGTTTAATGGGAGAGTGAGTGTTAAGGAAGTACATGCTGCAGTTATAACTATTTATTCCAGCTGTTTGGCTATGAAATGAAGGGGAAAAGAAGTCAGCTTGAGGGAAAGAGTAGCGCCAAGATGAATGGGTTTCTTTTTTGTTTTGTTTTGATCACAAAAGAGATCTATGAATGTTTGTATGTTAATGGGAAGGAGCCAATTGAGAGGGGAAGATTAAAGATGCAATTGGGAAGGGGGACTATTTGAGGGAGGAGGTTCCATGATAATGCTCTTATTTGAGATATAAGGGGTTTTGTTCTATGAAGGAAATAACTAAGGTGCAGGTTTTGTTGAGGAGGAGCCACTGAACATGGCTAAAAGATCTGAGAATGTACTAAGTAGTCTCTTGAAGAAATCAAGCTATGGAGTGCATATAAAAGCTTATTAAGTTTCTTATAATTATTAGTTGGAACATATTGTATTTGGGTTTTATAATGAGTTTCACATATGGTTAGTTTTGACTAGGGAGGAAATCAGATAGTAGCATGGAGCAGATTTACAAAGCAATCAATTTGGGAATAATATTGTCCTTTTGACTTATGAGACTTCAGTTGTTGGTCTTGTTTAGGTTTCTATGTTGTTGTTCACTGCCTGTTCTGTAAGGGGTAAGGGGAAAAGGTAGAGTGTTTTGTTAAACAGGTATTGACTGGATTCTATTCCAAATGCTCAGTGGCCATTTCTTCCCCTTCCACTGAAAGTTTCCTTTTATCAAATGGTTTGGGAAGCTTAGGGTGCAAGGGCAATATGGATCAGAGATGTAATTTTTGGTCATAAACCCCATGATGGGAAAAAGACGCAAGTGGTGGTTTGGGTGAAAACCAGTTAGCTGAAAGCATTCACTTGGTTCATACCATCATTGCTATTGTTGACGTCAATATCATCTCATCTCTTTTGGAATGGGAACTTTCACTGAGGATAATTCTATACTCTTTTGACTTCTCTACTCTTAGCATCTTGGGTAAAGCTTCAAAAAATTTTCTCTTTATGTCCTCCATATAGACCTCAAAGGTGACAACTAGAGAAAAGGAATAATTGAACTCTGTGTGTCCATTTATTTTTTAAAAATCACATATTGAATAATGTATCACCTCAATATCTCCACCTTAAAATTTATACATATAATTCATCTTTGAAAACAAAAGGACCCCAGGATCTTGTTGATATTTATAATGTATATGCTTGCTTCTATCAGCAAAACTCCCAATTCGCATAAGATTTCACTTGTGACTTTGCATATTTCATCTTCTGGAAGCCAAGTAAGTATATCCCAAGGAGAAAAAAACTGTGTAAATTAAATATTGGACCATTGTGACTGAGCTTAGCAGCAACCCCAAGTGGAATAAGAGTGCAAAGCAGCAGCTTTGCTGAATTGCACAAATGCATCTTCAGAGTGACTGAAGCCCATTAATTTACCAATTTGCTGGTATTTTCCAGTAATAATAGGAATAATAATTCATAATTAGGGGAGGACTAGTGAAGGATTTTGTTTGAGCTTGTTGCAAAAACCCCTCAAAACCCAACCCAGTTACCCCTTTTTCCATTACTAATTTGAAATCATTTTCACTTTTTTCCACTAGGGAAAGAGAGACTTGATATAAAAAAGGTGAGACTGCCTTTAAGATAAAATAAGTATAATTTTCTTTTAATGGGCTCCCCAGAGAATGTTGGCTTACCATGGAGGTCAATTAATAGACAATCAACTTTTTCTCCTAGTTTCCCATTCTTTGAGAATGACCTAGGCCTTTCCCTGCCAGGCTTTGATTTGGTGTTTCAATCTGTATTGATGTCAAAGTGACAGGGGTACAATTTTTGGTTTAGTGGGGACAAGCAATGGGTGAGGCCCTTTTCTTTTTCACAGAGAATAGTTCTAGTACCTCAGTGTGTCAAGAGAAGTCAAGTGGGCAGGGCCGTCATTAGCCCACAGAGGAGTTGCAATTCTAACCTTCTAGCCTTGATTGAAACTTGAGAATGGTGGCAATCAGAGCACTGAAGGTGGCAGTAATTAAACTCTTGTGTATTGTCACTGCAAGCTTTCCCTGGTCAAGTTGTGAGAGAATTGTTGTGATCTGTGGGTGGTGTGGCTGGGAGGAAGCTGAGAATGTGCAGGAGCAGTCAACTCTCTAATTCCTCCAACAACTCCAAATGTGCACAGCTGCATCAAAGGCTAAAACATCCTGGGAATCTAATCCTAACTTTAATGAAGATAATTTGAGAAAACTACTTTAAGCCACCCAAGAGCACATTCCCTTACTGTTTTCCATTGCCTCCACCCAATTAACTTATCATTTTTATAGCAGAAGTGACTTGTTTTAACAGAGAACAAGTTTATGTGGTGGAAGAGAGGACAAAACAACCCTTTTAGTTTCATAGATTGGGAGCTGGAAGGGATTTCAGAGGTCATCTTATTCATTTTACACTTGAGAAAACTGAGGCCCTGAAAGTTTAAATGGTTTCCCCAAGGTTCCATGGGTAGTCAGGGGCAGAACTGAGATTAGAACTCACATCTTCTTTCTCCAAAACAGCACTCTTTCCATTGTACCATGCTGCCTTTCATGAGTATGCCTAAACCTTGATTAGGGAAGTGAGAGTAAGAGGGAGCAGGGAAAACTCTGCACATCTCTTCCACTTGTATAGTACCAAGTGCCCAGCTTTCTTTAAAATCAAGTCAGGAATGAAAGGAATTTTAGACTTACAAATGGTCTCTGGAGTAACCAGTATTAAGAATATTATAGGAAAAGTAGATAATTGTCTACATGTGCCTTGAGAACCATGGATTAAGTCCCAAATATTCAGATCTGAAAGGAGTTCTTAACTTGGGGTCCAACCAAGGAATCTGTGAACAGATTTCAGAGGATCTGTGAACATGGGTAGGAAAAACAATTACATCTTTATTTCAATTTAATTGTTTCCTTTGTAATCTATGCTTTGTAATTCCATAGAATTTTATTTTATATATTTAACAACATCCTGAGAAGGATCAGTAAGTTTCACTAGACTGTCAGAGGGGTCCTTTAAGCAAAAAGAGTAAAGAACTCCTGATCTAGACCAACCTGGTTGTTTTATATGGGGGAAAACTTAGGCCAGAAAGATGAAGAGACTTGCACCATGAGTTGATCCCCGGTGTTTTGACTCTAAATCCATTCTGTTTTCACTTTCTTCTTTCCCAGCTTCCTAGTCCCATTTTTCTACTCTTATCCCACACTATGCCCCTTGATAAACTCAGTGATTCAAATAAACTGGGCTATTCATTCACACTCTGCCTTCCGCTCTCCTCCCAAGTTTATGCCAGGTGCAGATTCCTAGTTATAGTTCTGATGATTGGAAAGCCATGTGAGTTGGGGCTGCTGAATAATTATGTAATTAACTATTTGGCTTTAATTACACTTACTAATTGATCCAAGCCTGCTTGTATGATGCCTTGGGCAGTCAATTTCATAACAATAGTGACACACGGATAGCTAAGCTCTTCTGGCCTACCTACCTGCTGGCTAACCTTGGGGTCAAGTGAGCTGCATCTGGCCTGTTGGCTGTGTGCTGGATGCCTGGGAGGTAAGAATATTATGGAATGAGACACAGGATAGTGCTTGAGGGAAAGGGAAGATATGAAATATGGAGGGGAGAGGCATTGAACTGGGAAATCATGAATGCTGAACTTTGCCAACCTCCAAGTTTTGTCTTAGGCCTGGTCTGGTTGCTGTGATTATCTTGTCCAAGCAGATGCCACTCAGGGCGTAATTATAATAACTATTCACATTCATACAGTAATTGTGACACTGTAGAAAGCACACTGATTCTAGGGTCAGAAAGCTTGGGTTCAAATCCTACTTTATACTTTTGTGGCAAGTTACTTCCTGAACCTAAGTTTCCTCATCTGTGAAATGAGAGAAGCTTGACTAGGTGACCTCCAAGGTCTCTTTTAGCTCCAGATCTCTGGTCCTATATCTTCATAGTTTACATAGTACTTTCTAACAGGGATCGGGAGGGGAAAGTGAGGCTGGTGAACTTGCACAGTCCTCTGTCACTCAAAACAATGTCAAGTGCAAGTCATGTCATCATTTCTCTGATATCATGGTCCTTCGAAAATGAAGGACAAACGCAGCTTTCTAACCATGACCCTGAATAGGACACATTATCCCATTTACAGATGAGGAACCTGAGGCAGAGAAGGATTGAATTTCTTGTTCATAATCACTTAGTTTGTAAATGGTAGAGCTAGGGCTCGAAACCAGATCTGTACACCAATGTGTAGTTACAAGCGGTTAAACATGAAAGTGATATACACTTCTAAGAGTAGATGAACTGCTATAGTTCATAGAGAAATCTGGAGTTTCCTTCCATTGTGGAGGACAGAACAGAGGTCATTGGTAATGTAGAGGTGGTACTAGATGAAGATTCTTTGTTCTAAGATCACTCTGGTGTGGTGCCTAGACCTATCATTTTCCCTTGAAAGTCAAAATAGATTATGGGCCATTTGTGGTCTGATCTAGTTGTTGTGATTACCTTTTCCAAGCAGATGACAATAGAGTTATAATTATATCAATAGCTCCCATTTGTATAGTAGTGATGGCACAATAGAAAGCATGCTGGCCATCAGGGGAAAGGATCATTGTTCCCCCCTCCCCTCACAAAAGATGACATGATTATGTTTACTGTTCTTGCTCAGCCTCCCCTAAATTCTTTCCTTCTTTCCTATTTATTCTCCCAGTCGCCTTGGAGAAGTCACTTAACCTATATTAGTTTCAGTTTCAACCACTCAGTTAAGAAGCATTTATTAAGTGCTTAATATGTGCTAAACTCTTTGCTAAGCTCTGAGAATGGAAATAAAAAAGGAAAAAAAAACAACAGACCCAGCCATCAGGGAATTTACTTCTAATTGGTAAGACAACATATATGTCACATACAAGATAATACAGAAGGTAATTTCAGAGAAGATGGCTCTATCATCTTGGGGTACCAAAAAAGGGCTCCTGGAAGAGATGGGCCTTGAGCTGAGTTTTGAAGTACTTTTTAGTCCAATCTCATTTGTAGAATGAGGAGGACTTGACCTTCAAGCCCCTTCCATCTCTAAATTTATGATGTGCTGTTGACATGTTCATGTTTTTAAGTTATTTTTCATTTGGATGATTACCTTTTTGAAATGACAATTCCACATCTTTCTGTAGGCAGTAGAAGAAAACAGTGTTTGGAGAACATTTGATTAATGTTCAGTAACAAGTTTAGGAGGTTGTGCTACTTAGGTGATACTATCATATTTTTATTAGTGTCAAAAACGTATTGGGAGAATGTAAACAACTAGAATCTTATAATAATGGAAATAAATTAGATTCAACTAAAATTATTATTTTTTAAAATAAAACATCCAGGAAAGAAATTACATAAACCGAATTTGCCTGTGACTTTCCGAAAGAGAACAAAGAATCTGTAAGAAAACAATTTACAGAACCCTCATTAGTCCGCAAGCATCCACTGAAATTCTGCCTCCAGTCCTGTAATGATCCATGAAACTTGAATTCAATAAAAAATGATTTAACTGTCAAGCAGTTGAACTGGGCAGACTTTTGCTTATTTGCTCTATTATTACTTTTTTTTTGAGGTTGATTGTGTAAGTAATATTTGTTTTTACTGAAGCTTAAAAAGGATTTTCATGGAAATGGTATTTTGCCTTATTGAAGTGGTATTGACCTCACTTTTCTTCCCTCTCTCCTCCACTTTGGTTTGTCTTTTCCCCAGTGATATCGAATCTACCTTGAAACTGATAGCAGTAACTTACTGGATATGCACAATGAGTTGGCTAGTCTGGGGAATTCTGAGAGCTCGTACATTAGACTCTCACTTTCCAATCCATTAATTCAGTTGTTCTATGCCTGTTGGGAGCTCTGTTGCCGCTTGTAAGAATAACAGATCACTGCTGATGCTTTCAGCATCTGTTACCCAGGGCAGCTGCTTTGCAGACATGGTGTCTCTGCTATGTATTTCCTTTTTTCTTTTTTTTCCTTTTTAATTGTGGCTAAACTTTTAAGATCAACTCAAGGTGGGTGGATTATTATCAACCATGGGTGCAGATAGTCTCTTCTTGAATATGAGTACTATAGGGTTATGAAGGAGAGTAGCTCCCCTTACTAGCTCTTTCTCACAGGAGTTCTGTGATGTGGAAGGAGCTGTCCATACTGAAGGCTCAGAATTTTGCAGCTCCCCGGTTTTTTGGCAGTGCTTAAGTGGTCTTTGGCTTCCTTGCTCATGCCTGCACATTTTCTTTATTCCTGGTTAAGTTTACTGAAAGATGAGCTCTGTAGAGCCGTCTGCACATCCATTGTTGGGAAAGCTCTCAATTCAGCACTACTCTTTACTAATTTGTACCTTGCTCTGCTGCTGCTGGACTTGGAATACTTGGAAGATAGTCAAGGTCCCCACAGTCTATGCATTCATTCCCTTAAAGTGGACCTAATCCCGTTTTTAGGCAGCTACTCTAGGACTTGTTTCTAGAAGGTTCTTCCATATATTTTTGTATTTCTACTTTAATATTGAGCCTGGAGTTATAGATAAAGATCTATGCATGTTGCATTAGATGATCAAACCTTTCTGTTGCAATTCTACGCAAGATTCTTCACCTTTTAGAAAAAATTCCTGAATAGAAGTTCAGAATGGCAGAAACTAAGGAGGGGAGGAGGCATACTTATTTAAAAAACAATTGGAGCTGAAATGATGACATATGAACAGAGCTATAACTTTTCCCAGGGCACTGATATATTGGGAGAGGTGCATTTCCTCCCTATGTCAGTGAAGAGATTGCTTGCCTTGCACCTCTCATTTCATGTTTCTTCACAAGCCTGTGCTATGTGTGGCATGATCCTTCACCTTTCCCCAGCTCCAGTCTACCAGCCCTACCATTGCATTTCTATGGTGCACCTCATCCAGGACCCATATCCACTTCTCTTCAACTCCAAAGGGGGACAAGTAAGACTGTTTTGATTAGCTGCCCTCATTCATTGAATATCTTTTGCATTGTTGGACTGCTTTGACCCTTTCCCCAAACTCTGCTCAACCATTCCTTCCCTCCCCTGTCCAGGTGAACAAATTCCTATTTACAGCTCTGAGCATGAAAGTATAACCATATATTCCTCTTCAACAATGGCTCTGTCTGATAGGGGCAGATTTAGCCTATATGTGGATGCCTTTGAACCTCAAGATTGATTTGAATAATACATATGTTTGTTATGACCAAATCTTCTTCAAATCTTTCCTTTGGTGCCTGAGAATATGATCATCCCCCAGGTTTCAAATGGCAACAGTTATATGTCAATTTTTCTGCTGAAAACAATGATGTTTAGTGTATACTAGACATGAAATGGTAGAAAACATTTTAGCAAATGGAAAAATATCGAATTATATAAACATGGCATGTCTTAGAAATTCCACTGAATTAACTAGGTTTTGTTAAATTCAGCACCAGAAGACTATATTAAGGAAAATATTTGTTGCCCTAACAAGTTGATTCTGGGTTAATCCATTAGTTATTTTGATTAGAATGGAACATTCCACTATATGAAGATAAGTTGAAAGCCTTAGAAGCATTGTGTGTATTGAATTTAGCTTTATTTATATTGGCTGTAAATTTTTGTGTCAAAAGGAGTGTATTTTACAATGCCAATCGGTAGCATGAAAACATATTTAACACTCAAAGCACTTCATAACCTGCTCTCTCCAGAGAGCATTTCCAGTTTTCTTGCACTTCACATGCACCCTACCCCTATCCCTACCTCTCCCAAGTATTCTGTGATTTAGTGCCACTGGAATCCTTACGATTGCTCAAATAAGAGGCTCCATATCCTAAATGAGCATTTGGACTGTCTGTCCCCCATGCTTGGAATGCTGGAAATTTCCCTCTTCATTTCTGTCCCCTGAATTCCTTCAAGTTGCAGCTAATCCCTTACCTTTCCACACCCTCCAATAAATATTAATTCTAGTACCTTTTCTTCATTGTTTATTTCTAATTTATTCTATATTTGGCTTGTTTGTACGTAGTTGTTTGCATATTGTCTTCCCCATTAGACTACGCTCTCCTTGAGGGCAGGGACTGTCTTTTGTCTTTCATTGTATTCCCAGTACTTAGTACAGTACTTAAAACATAGGTGTGTAACAGACACACACACACACACACACACACACACACACACAACTAGCTGATTTATTTTTTGTTGCTAAAGCCAAAGATCAAACTGGTCTAATTATTTTATAACACAGTGACTTGGATTTCATAGAAGATAACTTTTCTTTTTCTTCCTTCCTTCCTTCCTTCCTTCCCTTTTCCTTCCCCCCTTCCCTCTTTCCTTCCATTGGCTAATTGAATTACATAGTTAGATCTGTGTTTTAGGAAAATCATTTTGGCAGTAGAGTAGAGGATGGTTAAGATTTCAATGAGAATAACTGGAAAATGTTGTACAGTGAATGGATTTTGAATTAGAGGACTGAGATTGAAATCCCTTATCTGTCACTTACTACCTGTGTGACCACTGATGAATTACTAAATCTCTCTTGGACTTCGATTCCATACCTATAAAATGAGGGAGTTGGGCTAGATTTCTTCTAAGGTCCTGTCCTTTCCAGCCCTGGATCTATGTTCCTATAAAAACAACCTAGTTATATGAAAACATTGTCATGAATTTTTTCTGTGATAATGAGGAACACAATGTATATATGCACTCTGAACTGCCACAGAATATAGTTGAGAGATCTATGGGGTTGGGGAAAACAAAGCAATAATTACTACCTTTAGTTTGAAATATTTGCTTAATTGTAACCTATTATTTTAGGCTTGTAGAGTTGGAAGAGAACTTAAGAAATCATATTAAACACTTTGCTATTGGTTGTCTCCCTTTTTGAAATGTGACCTCCTTGAGAACAAGTACTTTTCTATTTGTACTTATAGTACAGTGCTTTGCAGGAAGTAAGCACTCCATAACAAATGTTTATTAATTATTTCCTTCATTCATTATCTAATCCAGTGCCTCAGTTTTACAAATGAAGGACCTAAAAGTCAAAAAGAGGATGCAATCTGTCCCAGTTCACTGTTAGTGGCACAGTTAGTTAGAACCTGTAACTCAACTCACCAGCTGAGAACTCTATTTTTACAATATGATATGTTCAAAACATGTGAATAAAAAACACACCAGAAGAAAATAAGTTTGCTTCATAGTAACTCAGTGACTTCTCAATGTGAAGCCAGTAAAGAAATTGGCCTGGTTGGAGAAGAAAGGATTTGTTGCAGGGTAATAAGAGAAGAAATTGGGAAGAGATAGGAAGAATTGCCTCTCCCTCAGTTTATCTTTAAGATTTAGACTTGGCACCAATGAACAGAAAGCCAATCGTTGTAGTATCTTAAACAATCAATCAGCCAATACTTAAGAAGCCTCTAGCAGTATTAGTGATATAGATATAGAGGGCTATAAGACATTAGTCCTATCTTCCAGAAAGTCATTATTTAGTTGGTAGAACAAAGTATAGACACAAGAACATTAATTATAAAAGTGGTGTAGGATTATAAATTGTTGGACCTTGAAATCATAGATTCAGAGTGGTAAGGGACCACAGAGATCATTTAGTTCAACCCTCTCTTTTTTTACGTAACAAATTTTCATATGTGACCTAAATTTTCCCAGCCTTCCTCCTGTATAGTCATCCTATATAATGATTATTTTTAAAGAAAAAATAGATAAAAAGTAAAAAAAAAAAATAAACAAAAATGATAAATACACACGAAAAGTCTGAGAATATATGCCATGTCCAATACTTGTGGACTTTCCTCCACAGCAAAGAAATCACATGGGAATGTCTTTTCATTTTTCTATAGGGCCATTCTTGTTCTGTGTAAATTTTGTCACCATTCATTTTTGATTATGTTGTGGTGGTGGTTCTTTCCATTTGTATTTTGCAGTCATTATGTTTTCTTGGGTCTGCTTACTTCTTACTGTATCAGTTCATATAAATTGTTCCATGATCCTTTGCATTCATCGTATTCATAATTTCTTATAGTACTATAATATTCAGTTATAGTCATGAACCACAATATGTTCAGGCATTTCCCAACTGATGGAAATCTGCTCCCCCCTCCCAGTTCTTTGTTATCATGTATTCTGCTATGAATATTTTGGTATATATGGAGACTTTCTTTTTATTAGTAACCTCCATGGAGTATATGTCTAGTATTTCAATCTCTGGATCAAAGAGCATAGAAAATATAGCCAATCTATTAGTACGAATCTGAATTTCTTTCCAAAATAGTTGTATTTATTCACAACTCTAACAACAATGGACTGGTATGTTTTATCTAACTACAACCCTTCCAACATTGACTATTCCCATTTTTTGTCATCTTTTCCAACTGACAATATGTGATAAAACTGTAAGATTTTTTGGTTTGTATTTCCCTTATTTGAAACATTTTAAAAAATTGGTCTCTTTTTGTGAGAATTATTTTTCATATCCTTTGACATATCGGAGAATTATTGTTAATTATATCTATATATTTCATACACATGTGTAACATATATTGAATATTATATATCTTGGATAGCAAACCCCATCTGAGATATTTGGTATAAAGATTTTCCCCATTCTATTGTTTCCCTTTATTTTAGACATACAAATTTTTTTTGGACAGAAACATTTCAATATCATGTAATTAAAATAATATATTTTATCTTTTTCAATTGGCTGTATTTTTTTTAGTTAAACATCTATCTCTTATCTATAGCTATGAAAGACATATGAAATTCTATCTAATTTTTATGATATGCTCTTTAATATTAAAATCACATCCATTTTGAATTGATTATGGCATATGGCATAAGTTGTTGTTCTAAGTCTATTTTCTGCCAGACCAACAACACTCTTATTTTATAAATAAGTAAAGCTTAGATAGGTGATTTGACCAAGGCCATGCAGGTAGTAAGTATAAGAGGTGAAAGTGTTTCCTCTATAACACACTGCAGTGAAGGAATCTTTCCACTTTTAGCCATACATTCCTTGGGGTTAAGCATTGACCTGTCCAGATACCTTTAAATAATGACAAGGAAATGGCCTCATGGGCTGGGAATTGTATATCTTCATAGTAAAGAAGAAGGAAATAGGGTTCCTGTGTGTGTGTGTGTGTGTGTGTGTGTGTGTGTGTGTGTGTGTTGGGGGGGTGAAAGTGGGGTGGAGATGTTGGGGCAAGTGGTGCTGAAAGGTCAGGAAGGTAGGATGAAAAGGGAGTGGGGGAAAGGGGAACAACAAAGGCTTACAGCCATCTTTGGATTTTCTGAGGCCCAACCCTGCTCATCATAGCTTTTGTGTCTGTTTTGTACTTTAGGATAAACTTGCGAAAAAGGACAAGCAAAGAAAATCAAATGAAATTTGATTCTCACACTGCATTCTTGGAGACAAATCATTTGTGTGACCCAGGGTCCACTTGTAATTCCATCCTGAATGATTTCTCTTTTTCCTTTTCAAAACATTTCAGTTGCCAAGTAAATGAGCTCTTTGAAGGGGGCCCGCTGTTGCCTGGCCTCAGTTCTGCAGTTAAGTGTAGCTGCCGCACAATTCCAATTATAAACCTCATTTTCCCCATTGGCTTGAAACTAGTCAAATAAAATCACTGCCTGGGTGCAATTCTTAACTGTTCTCAGGCCTATTGTATTTCCTTTTTTTTTTTTTTACCCCCTTTAACACACAAATGTCTTTTAAAAAAAGGAATTTAATTTTGCAGATCATTGGTTCATAATGTGTATTAAGACCTCTTGTTGTGTTATTGTGATGTCCTTCTTCGGCAAAGCTGATGCTTTTGATGCATTGTCAGGATGTAGGGTTGTTTTTCTTGGAATAAGTTTGGCTTTGTTACTGAAGGGGTACATTCCAATCACTGTTGACGTTAGAAGGCCAATATTTTGCCTGTATGAATCATAAATTATTGATGCTTTGGGTTTTTACATAAACATATAGTTTTGGTGGTTTTAATTGCTGTTTTTTGGGTGTTTGAGTGGAATTCGGGTTAGCAGAAGGAACACTCAACAGGAAATCAGGAGCTTTGGGTTCCAGTTCTAACTACTACTAACTTAGCTATAGGAAAGGCATTGAACATCTCTTTGCTTTAGTTTTTTCACTTATAATATGAGACTGAGATAGATGACCTTTAAGTCATCTTTCCAGTTCTGTGATTCTGTGTTACAAAGTAAGTTGTTAGTAAATACTTATTGATTAACTTACAACTAATTAACTTTATAAACTAATTAATGCTGAGTCACAAGAAGATAGTTAGAACTGGAAGGGACCTTATACACCATGTCTTCCAATTTTTTCTTTTTAAAGATGAGAAAACCAGAATCCAGAAAAGATATAGCAGATGTCTTCTATGTCTTCATCCAGACAAAAATAGTAAGTAGGATTAGGCCAGAGGCATTGTGTTGTGGACTACTACTAAAGGTCTTCGTCTAGTCAAGTACTGATACATTCTTCAGAATTCTTTGGACACGGGTGTTGAATGATCTATAGATTCACCCAATTATGTGCATTATCAAGCAGTCAATATCTCTTTATCTGTGAGGATATAATGACAGATTTCATGATAGTGTTTTTTGCTTTTTCCCAGAGATATTTGAAAGCATAATTCTGACCATCTCACTCTCCTGCTCAAGAAACTTCTTATTACCAGTAGAAAAAAATTCAGTCTTTTGTTTTTCATTTAAAGTCCTTCATAATCTAGCTGCAGTTTAACTTTCTTGGCCTCTTTCACATTACTCTCCTTTAAGCATTCTATATTCCAGGCAAACTAGTTAACTTGTTCTGAAAATTTATCAGTCTCTCATCTCTGTACATTTGCACTCCCTCCTCACCTTTTTCTGTTAAAATTGCTAGCTTTTTTCAAGACTCAGCTCTTGATATCAGGTGTTAGTACCCTCTCCCTCTTCAAATAATCAAGTATATACTTATCTGTTTACACTTTGTACCATCCTAAGGAAATGAAATCTCATCAAGGGTAGGGGCAGTTTTTTAACATTATCTTTGTAATCCTCAGTGTCTAGACTGTGCCTTATATTCAGGACTTACTGAAAGTTATTGGATTGGTTTCTTGAAAAAAAGTATCTCATCCTAAAAGAACAAATTTTGAAGAATGATAATTTTATACATTGAAAGATATCTGTGGAGAGAATGTATTTTTAATGGGAAAAATTTGTGGTATCCCTCAAATCATGTAATATAGGACGTTGATTGATCCACCTATATTATTAGGATTGATCCTTTCTGAGAATTATGTCCAGTTTCTCTGTTGTTCTTTTATGTGTTCCATTTTGTCCTTTTATTTAATCACCCTTGTTTCCAACAAATTAAGTGCCATAAAAGATAATTTTTCATCCCATTATGCTTTGTCCAGTATGTCAGCCTAAGTAGGTATAATGAAGCAGGGAATTTGATTATTAATATATTCTCATAAAACATGAAATTTGTTGCCCTTCATACATGAAGATGACTCTACTGATGACATTAGGTGATAGGACATTGAGAACCTGAAATACATTTAGAAGAAGGTAGCCAGGATGTTAGAGAGAGTGGAATGAAAGCTATACCATAAATAAACATAATTGCCATCTTAAAGTTTTTGAATGGCTGTTATATGGAAGATGGATTATATTTGTTTTGCTTGGCTATAAACATCAGAACTTGCTGATCTCTAGGTAGAAGTTGCTGGTAGTCAGATTTCTATTAATTTTAAAGCAAATGTTTCCTAATGATCAGAGCCATCCAAAAGTGTAATGGATTGCTTTAATAGAGAGTGAGTTCCTAACCCTGGAAAACATCAGATGGAAGTGCTGATCAAGAATGTTATCAAAAAAGATTATTCCTCAAACACGTTAGACTAGATGATCTCTGAGTTTCTTTTCAATTCTGAGGTTCTCTGTTTTTACTGAAGACCTAAGAAATAATGCACAGGCAAATAATGCATCAGCTCAATCAGAGTCAAAGTGAAAAAATTCCCCTCTCATTGAAGGTTTTCAAATGTGGGAATTGGTTAGGAACGTTATTAAAAGAGTGATTTTACTGAGGACCCAAGAAATGATGCACAAAGCCTTGTTCCATCTTGTGTCAGTACCCTATTTCTGATAATGGCACTGCCTCTATTTACCATCTTTGGGGCCATTTGAGTGAATCAGTGGTTGGCAGGTATGATAATCTTCCAGAAACTTAACTTACTGTAACAATCCATTACTATAACCATTAGGACTTTGACTCAGATTCTAAGCATCTAGTAAGAAGGTTCTAACTCTGTGGAATAGGCTTTGTAAGGAACTCCCTTTGTCAGTGGCTATTGTAAAATATTTGGGTTTCTGGGGAGGGGCAGTATCAGTCAAAGCAGGGGAGAAGTTCACTTCTAGGCTTGTGAAATCATTTTGTCGTTTCTGAAAAAAATGAACAATGTGAATTAAGGCAGAAATGAAAGATAAAAGGAGCTCATAAGTGATGCCATTTTCTCCTTTCCTTTATCTTTGAACTGTCAAATGTGTTTTTAAACAAGTCATTTTGAAACAGCAAAGACAATGTTTTTGAAGATAAAATCAATTAATTGAAATGACTCTTTTTGAGTATCAGGGTCTTCAATAACAAATCTTGATTCTTATTGGTCTTTATAAAGGTCTTGTATTCTCTCTCCCCTGGATTTATTTACGTTTAATATATGTTGTCTATATCATCACTCTGTCTCTCTGTCTCTCTCCCCTTTTCCTTTATCTTACTCCTGTCTTCCTCTATCCCTCCCACTTGTTCTCTCTCCCTATCTCTCACTCTCTCTTTTCCTCATTCTATGTCTTTCTCTCTGTCTTTCTTTCTGTCTCTCTGTCTCTGCCTCTCTGTTCTTTTCAGCACTTCAGTGTAAGTTAAAACAGAACGTGACAAATTCAGACTATCTCGTTTCTTCATTTCAAGATGTTTATAATTCAGTTTAACAACAGCAAACATTTATTCAGCACCTACTGCATACAGAGGTATGGTGCTAGCTGGTGGGGATATAATGATAAATATGCCATAGTTTGTTCTCTTTAAGGAGTTCATAATGGAAAGCAGTGTGTGTTTGTCCTTCGTAGCTGAAGACCATGCCATCAGAGAAATAATGACATGACTTGCACTTGATTTTTGTTTTTTGTTTTTTTTGAGTGAGGGAGGGCTGTGCAGGTCACCAGCCTCACTTCTCCTCCAGAGCCATCTGAATCCAGTGACCAGATATTCATCAGGATGACTGGAGATGACCCAGGATGAGGCAATTGGGGTTAAGTGACTTGCCCAAAGTCACACAGCTATTGAGTGTTAATTGTCTGAGGTGAGATTTGAACTCAGGTCCTCCTGACTCCTGCATTGGTGCTGTATCCACTGCACCACCTAGCTGCCCTTCATAATGGAAAAGGGGCAAGTCAAATAACTATGATATAAATATAGAGGAAGAAAGTATTCAGGGCAGCCAGAAAACTGAACAATTTTTTCTTTAGTGAATCCTACTTTTCTAGGGATCTCTACAGACATATAGAAGCATCCTGGTAGGGGCTACTTTGCAAAGGGTAAGTATTAAGGGTTAATAGAGGGTTGACCGCCCCTCTCACAGTCTTGCACAGTTTATATAACTCCTCGTACCAATGAAGGGTATTATCTCTCACTTGCTACTCCCTATACTCTTCTACTTGGTCCAGAAGCTCAGCATTAGTCAGGAACACTGTTCTTACTAAGAGGGATGGGATAGGAGCATGGCTTTGTTCATTAACTCTACCTCTCTGTCTGGGAGGCCCATTCTTTGAGTCCTCTGCTCACTCAGGAACCTCTGCTTACTCAGTCTCTTCTATTCTTCTATAGCTCATGGCTTGACCCAATTATCATTGCTCTGCCATCTTTGGGGCTATAGAGTTTTTTGATGTATATATTTCCCTAGAAAGGTTACAGGGTCAACAGAATTCTTTCTCATGGATGAGAATCTGTATTCTTTCCATTCATTTCATCTCTTTCTCTTTGTCTCTCTGTCTCTCTCCCTCCTTCTCTCTCTCTGCTTCTGTCTCTCTGTCTCTTACTTTTTCTCTCCTCTAATTATCATTTTAATGGCCAAGGCCAAAGGTACAGTCCAGGCAGGCTGGAACTGGCTGTGACTACATCATCCTTAATGTGATCTCAAAGGTCAATCTCCCTCTCCTTCCCTCCAAGATGAGTCCACACACTGTCAAAGAGAGGTAATGCCAGAAATAAGGTTTCATCCTGTTACTCTTATTAACCAGGAGTGAATCTTAACCTGTGGAGTGTAAACTGTAGTTTGTAGCACAGTAGGAAGAATATAGATCAGTTATAGGAGGAACTTCTGGAGAGTAAGAGGGGAGGGAGACCTGAATGAATCCTAAAGTGTTCTTAGAGAATCTTCTTCTGGTACATTAGGAGACAATATGAAATATGTGTGGGAAGGACTTATACCAAGGAAGCCTTCCTGATAGCAAGGGGCAAGTCTGAATCACCCTAGGATTCTTTTTCTAGACTTAGCAGTTTTTAGGAATAACAAAGCAAAACCAAACAGAACATCTTCAGTATCAGGTTTTAGCTCGTGAAGTAGAAAGTTCTCATTAGGAGCCTAAGGGCCAACAAGGAAAGAGTGATTATTAGTGTTCAGAGCTGATTGCTGGCAATTATTCTTAGTTTAGAGGGATCAATAAAGGGAAAAACAAACAGCTTTACCTGTTTTCTTTTGTGTGGCTGTTTGTAGAATGCTTCCTCAATTTCTTTTAGGAGAGGCATTCAAAACCGAACTTGATGAATTCACTGGAATTTAGGTATAAAGCTATCACTGTGGCATGAAAGAAGAAAAGATTTGTTAGGCAGGATCTGAACCAGTAAGCTCAGGATTTGGGAAGGTATGGAGGGATCAGAAGCTTTCTGTGGCCAGAGCAGATGAAGGATCATGAGTTCATGATATTTGGCATGTCTGTAATTATCAGATAGGATTCATATGAAGTTGGTTGGTTCCCAACTGCTGGCCTTCCATGGACTCAGATTTGATTCATGAGGACTTTTATTGATAATTTAACCATCTTGACTCATTTGGTTAAAATGGTTGATCCAGTTTGAAATACTTTGGAATATCTAAAGTTAATTTAAGCCCGAGTATTCAACACATCCTGGCAAAGTAGAAGTATTGAATTGAAACACTAATAAATTATAAATGAAAACAATAAAGGTTGCACTCTTGGATGAGAACAGTGTCTTTCCACTCTCCCTTCCAAAGCTACCTGGAACTTGTTCTGGGTCAGGCTTGTCTCAGAATGGTATAGTGTCCAGGTTTAAGATTAGAATGAAAAAAGACACTTAAAGAAGATCTAGCAGTTGACAAAAAGACGTTTGCTTAAACAAAAGCATGGAAAGGATGTTTAGCAAGGAGATAACATTGATTCAGTTGGATACATTTCCCCTACGTATACGTATATCATGGTGGTACACCTGATCTGCAGAATAGCTTAAGGCTGAGGAGCTCTACTTCCTCAGCTGTGTGTGCTGGGAGATGACCAGGAGCTATGGTAATAGTTTGAGCCTTAGTCACTTGGATCAGATGTTTCTCAAGGATAGGCTCATTGGCTTTTAGGAAAAAAACAAAACAAAACAAAACTAGCTTAACTTATGTGGTGGAGATGTTGATCGTTATCATAGAATTCCAAGCATTTTCAAACTCATTAATAGCAAATGCTCAGATGTTCTCTGATGCTTCCCTACACTGTTGGATGGGACCCAGGGGTTAAAGAATTCATTGAAGATCCTAGACTGCTTCCCTCATAGTCATCCCTATGTACATGGTCCGCACCTAGGCTCTGTGTTTTAGATTTCCCATTTAGGTCCTGGCTTGAACTACTTGTCAACTTTTGGTAGTTGGATTGTATCTCTTCACTTTGCTTCATGTAGTTAACTCAGGCAGTGACCTCCGTTCCTTTTCCATCTTTTCTCCATATTTTAAGAAGGAAAGAGCTGTTGATCCTTGTCCCTGAAGAGAATCAAGGGCAAACTTCCTTAGTTGATGATGGCTAAAAAAAAAAAAAGGCCTCTTATGACTCCAATTTATGTACCTAGCTTTTCTCCCTACCTTTGCTTTTAAAAAAATAAATCTTATTTTATTGGTCTTTTGTTTTTACATAACATTCATTTCTAAATATATCCTTTCTCCCTCTCTTATCCAGTCAGCCATCCCTTGTAATAAAGAGTAAAATACAACAGTTCAGAAAAACTAACCAATGCATCAACTATGTTTGACAGCACATGCAGTATTCCATATTCATAGTTCCTTACCTTTGCAGTGAAGGAACCAAGGTGCATTTTCACAACTTTCTGTATCCCTTCTTCCCTTTAGAGTTTCCCTCTCTCTTCTCTGTCTGTCTGTCTGTCTGTCTGTCTCTCTCCTTCTTTCTCTCTATATACATACACACACATATGTGTGTTAGAAGCAAGTAAATCTTGCTTCTAAGAGAGACAGCTAGGTGGTATAGTGCATAGAGGACCCTCCGGCTCCATTTCTATAACCCTATGATACTATGAGACTGAACAAATAACAGCTACTAGAGTTTATTGAGTCTAAGAGTGACATGATCAGACTTGCACTTTGGGAAAATCACTTTGGTGCGAGAATGAGGCATGAATTGGAGTGGGGAGAGGCTTGAGGAGGAAGACCCACCAGCAGGTTATTACATTATTCCAGGCATGAGGTGATGAGGGCCTGTACTTGATGGATGGCAGTATTAGATGAGAGAAGGAGCTACACTGCAACAATGTGAAAGTTCATTGAAAATATAGAGAATTGTTCATAAAAGATAAATAGAATGTTTTTATTTCTTTTTTTCTGGTGGTACTTAACGTGATACTTAACACTTTGGTTTCCTTGCAGAGAACAGTTTCACTCAAATAAGGTAAGAAGCCAGATTTCAAGGTAATAACAGACGGGAGTGAGAAAGCAGAGGCACAAGGTATGTAATTTTTAAGAACTTAGACTGTATAAAGAAGAATGTATTAATAATGATACTTCAGTGGATATCAAGTTCAACATAAATATTTTTAAAGGATGGAAGAGATCTGGAGATGTTTGTGAGAAATAGGGAAGGAGTCAGTAGATGAGGAGAAATGCGAGATTCAAGAGACAGTGAGGTTTCAGGGGAGAGTCGAATGATCAGCTCTCCCAGTTGAGGCCAAAGATTTAGTCAAGAGCAGACATAGAGGGCTGGGCTTTGGTGAGGAGAAGTACTGCCTCTTTATTAGAGACTGCAGTAAATAAAGGAAAAAATAATAGAGAATGATGTTGAGGAGTTTTTAGGTATATATTTAGGGGAAGAGGGAGTTTGTGATCAATATCCCCTCTCTTTACAATGCCTTATGACTTACAGGCCACATGACATACCTTCTCTGTTGAGAAGAAAAGAGGAGGGATGTTTTGAGTGACTTGAAGTGGGAAGAAATAATTTGGGAAAGTAAGTGCAGGCTGTGAGATAGAAAGAAATGACAGCTTGAACAATGATGTAGAGTAGATAAAAGGGAATAGGATTTGGGGCATAGATGGTGGGATTTACATTAACTTCTCACTAAATTTCATTTTCTTAGATTTGGCCCAATGTTCTTGCATATGAATTTAGATATTTTTTTGGATCCTGTTAAGTGTATTCATTCATATTTATTGTATCATTTATAAATTTGGTCAATATACTGTTAATACTTTTATCTAAGTCATTGATAGAGAGACACGATAGTCATTATTTCTGTGAATACGTACCTTTTTATTCCATTTAATTTTTATAGTGCTGTGCATATTCTAGTTTTAGTTCAATTTGACCGTCTCTTTTTGATGCTCTATGAATTTCGTTGTTCATTTTGGAGACCCTCTTCACATTTAGGATAAGAAAGGCCATACTTAATCAGCCATCTAATCAATCAGCCATTTCCTTTATGATCTTTACCATACAGGCACTGGAATCAGCGTACAGAATGCAGGCATATGACATGGTCTTTAAAGGAGTTTAGAGCAAATTCAAATATAGCACCCAACAAACTATAACACGTGTACATCTGTGACGATGGTAATGATAAAGACATTAGAGTTTCCCCCAGGGGATAATTCAGTTATTCGTTTAATCAAAGTCAATAGTCCTCATAGGTAAAAGAATGTAAGGCTATCATAATTGCTACATTGGGTCAGCTCCAAGCTACCTCCAACTCAGAATTCTCTCTCTGATGGGGATACTTGAAGTCAACCTTATCACTTAAAATGTGCCACAAATGTTCTTAGTTTCCTTTGACAACCTGCTATGGAGCTGTCATTCATGAGTTTCTCAAAATATTTTTTGGGAACCAATTTATATTTTCATTCTGTATCACCTCTTGTGGGCAGTGGGGTCTATAATGTTACTTCCTGCTGGTGAAAGTAGATTTCCCTAGCTGCTAGTTATGTTCTCCCCCAAATCACCTTGTACTAGTTTTATAACCATTTTTATATAGATTCAGAGAATTGCATCATGTGAGAGCTGGAGGGGACCACAGTGCCTGTCTTGTCTAATCAATAACATGAAAGGAGTTCCTACAATAACACAGTTGACAAGTGGCCTCTGCTGGAGGACTGTTAAGGAGGGAACACCTACTTCTTCATGTTGCCTATTTCACTTTGGGGAAGTTCTCATTGGTAGGGAGGTCTTTCTGACATCCAGACTAAATTTCATTTTGTGCGACTTCCACCCAGTACTCTTTTTTCTGCTTTGTGGAGCCAAATAAAATGAACCTAGTCTTTCCTTCACATGACATGCCTTCAAATAGTTGGAGACAGCAAGTATATTCTCCCTGCTCTCCTACTCCCATCACCTCCACCTCCTCAACCAGTTTTATCTTTCCAGGCTAAACATACCTCGTTCCTTTGAGTGATCCTCAAAGCTCTTCATTATCCTCACTACCTTTCTAGATAGACTTCAACTTCTCAATGTCCTTAAACTGTGGTGACCACAACTGTCCACAACACTTCAGATGAGATAGGATTAGAAGCAGAGTACAGTGGGACTTTCACCTCCATATACATAGAAACTGTGGCTCTTTTAATACGGTCCAAGGTTACATTATCTTTTTTTTTTTTGGTTGACTCCTATTAAGCTTGCAGTATACTAAGACCTCCAAATCTTTTTCAGAACAACTGCTGCCTAACCATGCCACCTTCTTCAACTTGGACTTGGAAAGGTGATTTTTCCTGAACTCAGCTGTAATATTTGACATTTTATCCCTATCAAATTTCATGTTTAGATTCAGCCCTGTGCTATAGTTTGTCAAATTTCTTTTGGATCCTGAATCTCCCATCCAATGTGTTGTCTATTTCTCCTGGCTTTGTGTTATCTACAAATTTGATGACATGTCTCCCCCAACAGAAGGTAAACTGCTAGAAGGAAGGGATTGTTTTGCTTTTGTCTTTGTATCTGTGGGCCTGAGCATAGTGTCTAGCACAAAGTAGTTATTTAATAAATGCTTGTTGATTAACTGAATTTCCTTTCATTTGTGCTAAGCTTAAGTTTTTGGGTTTAATGGTAGGTCTACTGTTCTAGTGTATTGTCCAGCTAGCATAATGCCTTCACTATAGGATATGTTCAATAAATGCTTTGTTGATTGAATGAATGGATGCTGGACTTGCGTGAACTTTTTCTCGTTTAACTCTGCCTTTTGGGATTTTCAACTCAAAATAATCATTTAATTTAACCACCTCATTTTATTGCTCAAAGGGCTTTGGAGAGCTTCTAGGCCAACATCCTTGTTGTTAGGTCCAGAGAGTTGGTAAGCAGCTTGCCCAAGGTCATATAGATTCATAAGAAACAGTGCTGCAACTTTTATCCAGGGTCCTCTGATACCAAACACACTGAACTTTCCATTACACTATAATTCCTGTATTTTAATCCACTTAGTTTTCATCCTTCTAGACTGACATCCTAATATTAAAAATTATGTTTATTGTTACTTTTGTTTTTATTTTGTATCACTGTCCGTTCCTAATTTTGCCTCCCTCATTTCTTTCTCTTAACAAAAAAAGGTAAAATAAAGATGCATGCTGGTCACTCTGGCAGCATTTTGTTACTATCGTTCCCCATATCTCCACCCAGATTTAAAAGAAGTCCTAATATTTAAGTTTGTCCTCATATCACAGCTCAAAAAGGCCCGTGTTAAGTACTTCCTTTCTGCCATTGTTATTGGTAACTGCTCCATTTACCTTTGCTCCTGGTTTATCAGTAAATTTTCAGCAAATAGAATTGAGGTAAAGGATCAATAAAATCTGTCCTCTGAGAGTGTAAGAAGCCCATATCTGAAAGATACCATCATTGTCCACACAGCATGATATAAAAGAGGAAGAAACTATACAAATCACAGGAACGAAGGGGACAAGGAAAGTCTTCATCAATGAACAATTTTATCCAGAAGAAATGTTAATTTATTCTAAATGTCAGTTACAGCTGAAATTCAGCAAGCAGACACAGGGTCCCCAGTGAAGTCATAATGTTCTGCAGGCACAAGGTAACACAGTTGTTTATCTGAAGACTATTTTACACATGCTCTTGTTGGAATTTTCCTAGCTAATTAGAGATGTAATTCTACTTGCACCATTCCTCATCTTCTATTGATCACAGTGGCAGACAATTGCTTAGTCAAGGTAAATTTTTTAGTTCAATTTTCAATTGTGCTTTGTCTGGGAATTCATGACCATCAAAGTCGGAGAATATTTGAGCTAGAAGAGACCTTGAAAGGATCATTTAGTCCATGCCTCTGTCTCAGACATTATATATAAACATGTTATACACACACACACACACACACATATATATATATATATATACATTATATAATATGTCTCGTACATGTTATATAAATCCAGAGAAGAAGATACCATTATCTCCCTTGGAAATAATGGAATAAAATAGAAGAATAAATGTGATATAGTGATAATAGAACCTTACTTTTGTATAGTGCACAAATGTAATATATTTAAAGGTATTTTGCAAGCATTCTTTCAGTTATTTCTCACAACCCTGTATTATAGGTAGCACAGATATGATCATACCTATTTTAAAGATGAGAAAATGAAGACACAGAAAGATAAAATATTTAAAGTACAGATTTTAAAGCTGAAAAGGACCTTAGAGCATATCTATCTAGTCCAACATTTCATTTTAAGATGAGAAAATTGATAGGTAAAGATTTGATCAAGGTCACACAGCTAGTTAGTGGCATACCTATGCCATAACAACCATGTCTCCTGATTCTTAGCTCAGGGCTTTTTTGTTCAACTGCCCCTGTGTCATGCAGTTAATGAATTAAAATCAAGCAAGCCAAAATGTATTGAGCAGCAACCATGTGCAAAGCAGTGAGACTGGATTAGAAGCTGGGTCTCTTGATTTTTAATCATTGCAGATGTATAACAATGTGAATGCCATACAAGTGGTGAGCTGTCTAAGGAGGTATACAGATGCTGGCTTCTAGAAACTCTGGTCCCCTAAGAAGCCAAAGGGAACATGGCCCTCAGGTACTCTGAGCGCCTAGAAGTGTCGTGTCATTTGGTTGACAGCCCTGATCTCCTGTCTTGTTCTGGCTTCCTGACTTGTTGGCTCTTCCCAACACTGTTCTTATCCCAGCTCCCTTTTCTGCCTGCAGTGTATCTGGCGCAGCCTGAACTCCCTGACTTTTGCTTTTGCCATCTCTGTTGCCATGGTGAATCTATTTCTCTCTCTCTCTCCGCCTCCTCTTTGGTTTGAACTTTGGTCTCTTCTCTGCTCCTGGTTCTGAGGCCCTTCTCCCTCTTCCACAGGACAGAGAGACTTTCCTCATGGCTAGGGTCTGGCTTTTAACTCTTTCAGCGTCTGGCATATGGGAAATGCTTAATAAATGCTTTATCCAACTTTTTGTTAATGACAGGAATTTTGTGGTCAAAATTATACTTCAGTTGGTAGTATACACACACACATACTATATATATGTATATATATATATATGCGTGTATATATATATATGTATCAAGTATACTTTGGTAGAAGTAGTAGTAATAGTAATAGTAATTCAGATGTTATGGAGAATTATGGAATGAGGAAGAAAAACTAAAAGAGGCATAGCTAAAGGGCACAGGGGGCATTTCTATCACAAACTCATTCTTTTTAATATACATTTTTGTGGATATCTTTTGTTTTAAATTGTCCGGATTTTCCTTTCTCTGTGTTCCTTTTCTCTTCCCTCCTAGAGAGCTATCCTATATAAGAAATAATTATTTCTTTAAAGACAAAAAGAAAAAGAAAAAAATCAGAAAACCTAATGAACACATTAAAAAAAATCTGACAATATATGCAGCATTCCATTCCCATGGATGTCTGCAAAGAAGTGGGACAAGGTATCTTCTCATATCTTTATTCTTTGTAATTTTGCAGCATTATTTTTTGTTGTTTTGTCAAACTCATTCTTAGTACTGAAAATATAATTTTACATTTTAGTTCACCAGATCCTTGTAACACTGACACTTAAACAGAAGAATCTGGTTTATCTCGGTTTACATCCAAAGACATGTTTTTTTGAGGTACTCAAAGAATTTCATCATAAATAAGTCTTAACTGTATAGTGGTTTTGTGATATGGCTAGTTAGCATATAGTACAGTGTTGTGCGAGACACGAATCAGTAAATATTTGATCATTGATGTATAATAAGAATATTATTGCATTATAGTGAATCTTCAGTGAATTTTTTGAGAAGAGCACCAAAATAATTCTAAATATGATCTAATTTTATTAGTGTCAATACCTTAAAAATGATACTTATGTTGATAAATTATCCAGGTTTAAAACTTGGCATCTGAGCCAAGTAAAACAAAATATGTCTGGGAAAAGCATTGGTCCTTTCAAATCAACTTTATAATTCATAATGTGGAAATCATACAAAAACAAGTAACATACATTCAGATGCGCCAGAGGGAAGACCCTGCTTGGGATATGCTTCTTCCATGAAGAGGGGATCAGAGACAGTAGGCCATTCTGAGGAAGACTCTAGGATACCAGAAAGTCACTTCTGAAGAAGTAGGTCTGGCGGAGGGGTTACAGCGGCATCTTGGAATCAGCTAAAACTTCCTTGTGAAAGTCAGTTGTTAAATGTTCAGTGTGAGTGTTAATATTTTGCAAGATGGGTAAATATTACAAATCAGGGCTTGATGTATTGTATTGTTCATTGTCTGGAGTTAAGAAAGTGATGGAGAAATGTTAAAAATGTAGATTAAGCTTAAAAGTTTATTTTACGTACATTTATTTTTTCTGGAGAGCTATTTAAGCATTTACAATATACCTCTGGAGAAACCAAAGTCGGTTGTGGCTAGGTTGTGGAGGCCTTTCTATTCTAAAGAAGTATTCTTCCTAAAACTAAGAGCTAAGTTCCAATGTTTCCTTGGTATTTGAGGAAATGTCAAGTATTCAAATACAAATATAATAATTTTTAAATTGCACAAACGTAAATCATTATCAATGAACCTGAGTCCTTTGATTCCAAAGACAATGTGTTTTCAACCATGCCGTATTGCCTGAGCTTCTCATTTCGCAAATGAGTCAACTGGGCCAATCTAAAATCATAGAGATGTTAAATAGTAAAGTTGTGAACTGGGCCCAGGCCCTCTAACCCTACATCTAACATTCCTGGTGCTGCATTTTACTTTCCTAAGATACGAACCAGAAGTAGCATTTGAAAGCTATGGTAATATTTTTACACTGTTTTTGCAAAAGGTCAAACTGGAGATGTCGCCTCCGCCAATTTTGTGGTCCCCAGTGAACTATTTATATTTTCATTAAGAGGTCTATTTATATAGTGCACATGCCATTTACACATGCAGAGATGTGATCTATGCATTTGAGGAGTGTTTATAACCATGCCCACTCTATTATTTTACTAAAAGCTCCAGGAAATATGGTATTTTTCTGTGAATGCTGATATAAAAGTTGATATAAAGATTGGTGATGTGTAAGCTTTGACATTATATAAATATATATGGCAGTTGTAAAATTTAACAACCATTTTATTTATAATTATATTGCAGATTGAGATTTTTTTATATCTACATGGTGAATGGCAACCTTTCTGCTTTCACTTCAATCTTGGCAAGAATGTTTACGTGGAGTTTTTACATCTGTGTGTTATTCTGTGACACTGATGCTACACCATTGGCTTCTTCACAGTAGCGTTAATGTCATGCATTTCTCCCTCTGGGGGAAAAAAGAAAACAACCTCATTAGAATCACATTGTAATTCACAGTATTCTGAGCCATATATTTTCTATCTCTTCAGTCCTGGGTAAAGTGCAAATCATACCACTTCCTTTTGGCGGATACTTCTTGCTAATATTTCCAGATTGCCATAACTGGGTCACAAGATAGAAAAGATATATGTGGATGAAATTTGAGTCCTTGGATTAAGAGATGTCTCTCTTATCTGGCTATTCCAGGTTTGCAAGAGTGATAGATGCACAGCCTCTCTCCATGCATACATATGAGAAAGATGCTCTGTCCTTATCCTTTGCTTAGCTTTATTATGAGCAAGAAAAAACCCTCTTTAATGTCTGATCCTCTCTACAAAAGGTTTCTTCTTGTAGTACAGGGAGTGACTGCTTTTAGTCAGCAGAAAGGCAAGCAACTAATTCTTTTAAACTGGGAAGGGAAAGGAAATATACAAGTAATATGAAAAACTTTTTGACCCCCAAATAATGCTATCTTTTCTTTTAGATGAGCTTATATTAAAACAGAGAAACCTTCAACATCACAAAATAGACAATATCTACGTCACTCTATGCTACTGGCAAGAGGCAATGGGAGTAGTAGAGTATTGAAATCAGAAGCCTAGGAGTCAGGAGGCACGAGTTCTAGTGCTAATTCCAAGACGATAAGGTTCCTGCCATGTGACTGATTGAACTGGATTTCTTATTTGTAATGAGTGGCCATCCAAACACACACATACACACACATACATACACACACACACACACACAGAGTTGTTCGGGGGGGATGAAAAAGGTAATGGATTTTTAATGAAAAAATGTTTTAGATGTGTAAAAGACTATACTCATATTTCTAGTGAAACAAAGATTAACTGGTACAATTGGATTCCAGATTGCTTGACTAAAATTGTGCCTAAAATAGTTACCTATCATCAATAAATTATGAGAAATAGTGGAAATTATTGCTGCGTTTCTCTCTGTGTGTTTTTATATATGTACCTGAGTGTTTATGCGACCTATAGCCTACTGTCTCAACCAAATGAAGTAGTAAACAGGATGTACACTGCAAGCTAAAGTGTGTGTTTTCATTTTTTATTTTGTTTTGTTTAAAATTCTATTTTGTTTTATTTTCAGTCCTGAAGTGTCTCTGTCTCTCTGTCCCTCTTCTGCTCCTCCTTTACCCACTGAAAAGACTAGAAAAACAAAACCCATTACAATCTAGTCATGCAAAACACATTCTATCAATAGCCACGTCCTCCCCCCCCCACAAAAAAAATATGTTTCAGTCTTCACCCTATGCTCATCAGCTCTTGCTAGAGGTGGATATCTGTAGCACCAATGTGATATTCATAGTGCCTATGGCAGCCATGAATATCCCAGCGCAATTCTGAATCACAAAATACCGCAGACTCTCCACGTGGAAGACAGAACCAAAACATTTATTCAGACACCAGAAAGTCAAATCCATTATAGTAACAAAGAAATCTATGCATAATGACAATGCAGAGGGTAACACCATCCCCAAGCCTTCCCTCTGTTAGGCTTTCTGCAAACCAGTTCCCTTAAACAAATCACAAACATG
This sequence comes from Notamacropus eugenii, assembly GCF_028372415.1. NCBI lineage: Eukaryota > Metazoa > Chordata > Mammalia > Diprotodontia > Macropodidae > Notamacropus > Notamacropus eugenii. The sequence continues at coordinate 312,743,231 of NC_092876.1, forward strand.
CTCACTCACGTTAGCCAGCTGACTTTCCCAACTCTGATTGCTCTCTAACTTCCTCTCAGCTCTGTTCTAGCTCTGCCTCTTCATGTTTCATCTGACTTAACTCATGTGACTCAGGCTTTCATGTGCCTTAAGCAGGTCACATGCGCCTATTAATGAATGGGAAAGATCTTCCCATTAAGAAGCAAAACTACGTTAACAGTAAACAAAAATATATTATCAACACAATACCATATTTTATCATGAAATCTCTGGAGTTGTAGTTGGTCATTGTGTTAAATAGGGTTCTTAAATTAATAAAGCTCATTATATTTGTGATGTTATCGTTGTATAAATTTTTCAGGTTTTGTTAACTTCACTCTACTTAAGTTGAGGGTAACTGAGGGGTCTTAAACTTGTCAGTGAGTTAGGAGATATCTTATCCCAAGCATGTGTGAAGACATCGTCTACTTGAATGGTGAATGTGAACAAATTGTTCCAATGGAATATGAAGGTGAAGAAGCAGCACTTAGAGCTTGGTTAGACATTGAAGACTCCAAAGTCATCCACAGTACCCTTGGCTATCACTTGTATCTTGCCTTGATTTGTACCTTACCACTGGACTCTGACAACTCTGGAAGAGAGAGTGAGGCTGATGACTTTGCACAGCTCTGCTTCACTTAAATCCAATTTGTGCAGGATTCACATGACATCACCCATACTTTTTTATCATGTGGGTGAGAGATGTGTAACTGCAATATATTTTTTCCACAAGGCAGCCATCAGAACCTTCCAGAGAGGAGGTTTTTATCTAACACAGTGCTCCCTGAAATCCTCCCATCCTTCTCCTAAGGACTTGGGCCATAGGATCTCATTGAAAAAGCAAAATAAAAGTACTCCAGAAAATTTTTCATCTCTCTCTCTCTCTCTCTCTCTCTCTCTCTCTCTCTCTCTCTCTCTCTCTCTGCCTCAATTAAGTCTCACAGAAAAGGGGTGCCTATGACCCAAAAGAGGCTCAGTTAAAGAAATTATTCCTAATAGAGCCATAAAGGCCAAGCCAAAATAGTTATTCCTCACCGATGAGACATAAGTTGGTGTTCTCACACTCAATAAGATGCCAATGGGTATGCCCCACATTCTCCACAGGGCGATATTTTCCAAATCCCAAAGTCTTGCCTCCCCATAAGTTGATTAGGGAGATCCTCAATCAATCCTGCCTACTTATTTTACGTAATATATTTCAAAGACTCATAGAGGTGAATGGGGTATATATTCCAGTAACCTTAGGAAGCAAGACTGAAAAGGCAATGAATGAAAAGACTCACACTACATTTTCTAGAGTATCAGTCATTGACCTGTGCTCAACAGGATAAGAAGGAATTATGGTGAAGGGGGAAAAGATAGGTATTGTTTACCACCCTCAGACCCATCTCATGTTCAGTTGGAAATATAAGAGTTTAGCAAAGAAGGCTATGCTAATCTCTGTGATCTTCAGATATCCACAAAATCAGAGAAGCCCTGACTCCATATGAGCAATTTTATTCTCTTATATGATTAAGTAGCTGTATCAATGGAAGCAGAGTCTAGTCAGTGTTCAAGAGCAGCTTTGTTGCCTTTTAGGGAAAACTAATCTCTGTTGCAGGGAAACAGGGAGAGCTCTAGTTCCATTGTAATAGGCAATATTAAGACCTAAATGGAGGGCATATACAATCCAAATGATAACTATACCAAAGAGTAGTTGGCTATGGCATTATTGGAGTCACTCATAGGACCATTGAAGGCAGACTCTCTGGCAGAGAATGAGACCACCAACAGTGAATCCTATTCTTGGATATAAGTGATCTTGTACAGTCCTGAAAAAGGAGAGAGCAAGTGAATTATTACAAATGAGTTTCTGGAATTGTGTTAAAAATGATGCTATAAGAAATGATGAGCTCAACAATCTTAGAAGAATGTGGATAGACTTGCATGAAATAATAAAGAGCAAAATGAGCAGAACCAAGAAATTGTTGTATACAATAATAGTAATATTTGTTTAAGAGAACTTTGAGTGAATAAGTCATTTTGATTAGTATAAATACCCAAATTAACTGCAAAGGACATATGAAGGAAGATGGTAGCTGCATACAGAGAAAGAACTGATAGAAGTATGTAAAGAATGATTTTGCATGCTTGAACACACACACATTTATGTCTAATGTAGCCATTTCTAGGGTGCAGGAGGGAAAAAGGGAAAAAAGTAATTTACATGATAACTTTATTATATATTTAAAAGGAACAGCAGGTTATACATAATAAATTTGCAGTTTCATGTGCAATCATCTTTTTTCATACTATATTATGAAAATGCTTATTTTAAAATGCATAAATTAAAAATAAAATAAATTTTAAAAAATATTTTGGAGGGACTTGAACTTTGAGTTCAAATGGGGAACACCAGACCTATTAAGTGAGTGAATTTCGTAGCTGGAGGCATGAGCCAAGTGAGGTGCAATAAACTTATAGAAGGTAGCTCAAGTCCCCCAGGATGCAGATGACTTGGAAATAAAAATTAATGATCTTAGTATTGTCTGGAGTAAAGAAATACTGATTTGATCTGGCATCTTTTTTGATGATCCCACTCCAAAGATTCACTGAAGACTGACTGAATCCCATTATAGTATTCAGTTTCATTTAATAAGGCTGTTTTCATGTTTTAGTCAACAGTCTATAATAACACTGCTGTGGGGCCTTAGACATGATAGAGTCTGTTGAAAGGTAAGTCCTATGTAATAGATGTATTATAATACCCCTGTCCAGTTAGCTGTCAATCTAGTAACAAAAGTGATGGCATTCTGCTGTGGGACTACGTATAACAACTGTATTTGAATCCCCATTCATTGGAAATAGTCCTATCTTTCAGGGTTCTGGCATCTCTACAGTGATTCTTCTGACAGATTCCTAGCCATGAGACTTGTAGATGAGCTGAAAGCCTTCTTGGAAAAAATTTAACTTAATTTCATTCATCAAGTAATAAGTATACATGTCTATGGTATATAAGAGATACAAGGTGTTGGTGAAAGATGGATAAACTGGTCCCTGCCTTGAAGGAATTTACAGTTTATGAGAAGACTAGGACACAAGGGTACTCCCTAAAGTCAATTAATCTATGCCAAGAACACTTGGCAAGGTGACCTTAGAACAGTCAATAAAACTGTGCTAATTCTTTTTCATTGGCAAAAGTCTATTTAATGATGTGATGGTTATATTTAAAGACTGAGATAAAAGATCCAAGATTTTTAGAATCTTCAACTTCTAAAGTAGGCAGGGAAATTCCTTCTTCCTTCCTAGGAGGAAATGTCCTTTTTTCCTCCCCATTCAGTCTGAGCAGAAATGCATTTTGGGAGTAGAGACTCTAGATCCAAATGGTCCAAGAAGAATAAAAAGCTGGAAATTGTTATGACAAAGTATAAAGTAAGGAAAATAATCAGGACACTACTGCAAAGCAAAGAAATAGGTAAAAACAAACAAACAACATACCCCAATTCTAATACCTGAATGAGTATAGCCTCACTCTTGATTACTACCATTACAGTCTGAGAAAGCAAACTCTGAAAATCATGCCTCCCAGAAATGGAAAATGGTCACTTCCTTTGTCTAGAACTAGAAGGAGAGAGACTTAAGCGCCAGAATCCTCGTTTGATAACTGTTTTTACTGCCATCAAAGTTTTCTAGCTTACTCATGAGGTCTCAAAATCTTCCTAAATTATTCTTCCTATTATTTCTCCATGGCACAATGGAATGTCAGTGTCTCAGCTATCTATTGTCTAAAATCTGTGGCAGCATGCTGTCATGAAACTGGCATTCAATACTGATGAACTTCTCTGAGCAACAAAGTTTTGCGATGATCTTCCACAGGTCCTCATGACTAACGGTATTAGAAATCTTGGTTGGATTGATAAATATTGTGTACAGACCTCTGTTCTGCTCCTGGCATTTCTCTTGAAGTTTTCAGGCAGTAAACACCATGTTGACCATTCCTTTGGCCCATCTTGATGACCATCATCTAGTTGAAGGATCATCAGATTAAAGATGATTCTGGCAAGAATTTTCTGTTAATGACTAAGAGAGAGACCTCTCTATGGTTCTCATAGGACAAACTGTTATTACCTTTTCCTTTTTATAGATGGATAATAGAAGCATCCTTGATCTTTTATGGGATAACCTCTTCTTCTCATATAACCTGGAAGACTTCAGTCAGCTTTTGTATTAGCAGTGGATCCTCTGCCTTGTAAACTTCTGCTGGCATGAAATGAGTACCAGGTGCTTTGCACATGAGAGAACCCTAATGGCATTCAAAATCTCTTTATTTGGAAGTTTGGTTAGAGAGGTATTGACTTTAACCTGAGGAATACAGTCAATGGCTTGGTTGATGATGGTCTACTGAGAACACCATAGAAATGTTTAGACAATCTCTCCAGGATCATGTCCTTATCACTGATCAGTGTGGCTCTATCAGCTCTCAGTAGTTGAACTAAAAGTCTTTGGCCCATAAATAGCTTTTAAGGCATTGTGAAAATGCCTTAGATTGTTACCATTAGTGTAAAACTGAATTTCATCTGTCTTCTTGTGGAGCTGAGAAAATTACATCTCCCTAAGCTTAACTTGTACTTTTCTTTTGATGGTGATAAACACACTGCCTTTTTAGAAATGGATGAACTATTCTGCTGGTAGACCCTGTAGAATTCTCATTTTTCATTTAGTAGCTTCTAAACTTTCCCATTCTTTTCATCAAACCAGTCCTGATGTTTCTGAGTGTTCTGGCCCAGATGAGTAAATGTGGTGCTACACCAAATTACTGAAAGCTGCCCACTCCTTTTCTGCTCCACCATTACTAACAGTGTGTTGGTTCAGCTCTCCTATCAAGTCATTAAGAAAATGTTCACACGTGGAAAAGCTCTCTAATCTGTTGATACTCCTATAGTCATCATGCTTTGGGACAACCACTTTTGTTGAATGCAAATATTTAGCTTGGTGAGGTTAAGTCTGTGATGATGAGTTCAGCACTCTCCACCACATATCACCATTGTCACTTTGACATTCTGTCTGTCTTTTCTCCTTACAATGATGTGTTTTCTGTGAAGGGTGCATCCATGAAGTTTTATCGTATTTAGGTAAACAGAAGACAGTGTTGGTGATGAGAAGATCATGAAATGCATGAATCTTCAGCAGAAAGTGACTTTTGCTATTGCTGTTTCTGACTGAGTTCCTCCCAAGGACTCCTGACTCTTGCATTAAAGTCACAAAGGATTATAAACTTGCCCTATTTCAGCACCTTGATGATCAGAGTCTCCAGTTCTTCATAAAATTTTTCTTTGACCTTATCAGGGTTCATCATGGTAGAAGCATATGCACTGATGATGGTGGTGTGGTGTTTTGCTGTAAGTGGCAATCTCATTGTCATGAGCTTGTCATTTATACCTTTTGCAGATTTGTTGAGTAGACTACATTTGATTGTGAAACATATACCTTCTTCATGGCACTTCCCATCCCTGTGGCCACTTGTCCAGCTCTGACTTCAGTAAACTGGTCTTCATTCACCAGCCTTGTTTCGCTCTGGGCTTCTATTTAGATGTGATGCCTGTTGAGTTATTGCACAATAAGAGCTGTGCATCTTTCAGGTCTACTGGATTTCGTGTTCTCCATAAGCATGCACACATTCCATGTATCAATGGTGAGTGGAATCATCTTTGCAAAAGTTTTTGTCCAAGTTTTGGTGTTGTGACTGCAGGACAGGATCTATGCCTGTCATAGTAAGCAGATGAGGATTAGGTGTATCAGGAATATTATAGGCAAATCCCGGGGCTCCAGCTCAAGGAGAAAATATTGCAAGCAGCCAGAAAGAAACAAGTAATTTATTGTGAAGCCTCAGTCAGGATAACAAGATTTAGCAGCTTCTACATTTTGAGGACTGAGAATATAAGAACTGAATCACATTTATAAGAACACAAGTCATTACCCAATTGATAGATGGTTAAAGGATATGAATAATTAGTTTTCAGAAGAAGAAATCAAAGCTATCTATAGTCATATAAAAATGATCGAAATCACTATTGATTAGAGAAGTGAAAATCAAAACAACTCTGTGGTACCACCTCACACCTATTAGTTTGGATAATATTGCAGAAAAGAAAATTGACAAATGTTGAAGGGGATGTGGGAAAACTTCGACACTGATGTACTGTTGGTGGAGTTGTGAACTGATCTAATCAGGCTTAAAGAGCTGTCAAACTGTGCATACCCTTTGGTCCAACAATGCCACTACTAGATCTGTATACCAAAGAAATTTTAAAAAAGGAAAAGCGTTAATATGTACAAAAATATTTACAGCTGCTTTTTGTGATGGAAAAGAAATGGAAATCAAGGGGATGCCCATCAGTTGGGGAATGGCTGAACAAATTATTGTATATGATTGTAATGGAATACTATTGTGCTATAAGGAAAGATGAGCAGGATGCTTTTAGAAAAACTTGAAGACTTATATGAACTGTTGCAAAGTGAAGCAAGTAGAACCAGGAGAACAGGATACTTAGTAACACACTTTGTACACTGATCAACTGCGAAAGACTTAGCTCTTCTCAGCAATACACTGATCCAGTATGATACTGAATGGCTTACGATGAAAAAATGCCAGCTACCTACAGAGAAAGAATGGATGATGTTTGAATGCAGATCAAAGCATCATTTTATAACTTTATTTTTTGTTTTTCTTGTGTGGTCTGTGCTTTCTTTCACAACATGAATAATATGGAAATATGTTTTGCATGACTGCACATGTATAACATGTAAAATTGCTTGTTGTCTTAGGGAGGAGAGTGAAGGTGAAGAGAGGGAAAGAATTTGGAAGTTAAAATAAAAAAAGAATGTTAATATTGTTTTTACGTGTAAGCAGAAAAATACTTTAAAAAAAGAAACAAATAATAAACTGGGATTTGTACTTAATTCCTTAGATATCAAATCCAGTGCTTATTCCACTAACTGTGTTGCCTGGCTGGCTGCATTTAGAGTTGATGCCTTTATTTAGAAGGTGACTTTTCAGGTGGGCCTTAAAATATAGGTAGGCTTTAGAGAGGAGATAGGGGAGAGGAGTGGTCATTCCAGGATGATGCATGGTGAGAACAGAAGGAAAAGAGATAGGAAAGTACTATGAAGGCAGAGAATGTCATATCTAAACTGTGTACTTTCTCGAGGCCCCATTATGGTATTCTGATCTCAACTGATGCTTAATAAAAGTTTGTTGAATGTATGAATGAAAACACAGAAATTGTTTGGGGAACAAATAATAGTTCATATTGTAAAAAGGTGGAGAGTTGTAAAGCATGAGGCTCGATGGCTGATAGCAGATGGTGAAGAATCTTAAATCTCTGACTTAACTAATGTGGTTTTTGTTTGAGTGCCCTGTGGTATGCTGTTGAAGGCCTTTTTGGTAGGAGTTTTATGGTAAAGGAAATACTGTAGGCAAATTACTCCAGATTAGAAAAGAGGAGGACTGAGTAAAGCTAGAACCTTTAGGAAACAATTTTGAAAAGTCTAGGTGATAGGTAACAGACTAAGGTAAGGTTGAGCAGGTAAGAATGAAAAGGAGGCAATTATTCACCAGTCAGGACTGTTTATTCCTAAAGTAGAGTTCTAAGGTTGAGTAGATTATCTCCCCTATGGAGAAGGGACATGATCTCTGGTGCTGCTTTAGGTAAGGAGCTGAGGTAGGGGGGCATAGTAACAGGGAAAATGGCAAGATACACAAGGTAGACAGCTGGATGGGTTGTTGCAGAGGAGTAAGAAGAAAGAGGTTAGAAAAGAAGTGTAGATATCATTAGCAAAATAATTGACAGATTTGGGAGAAGTCTTTACTGGTGGCCCAGAAATAGGAAATTAAGAGAAGGAGAATGAGAAAAGACAAAATGAGGGAGAAATTAATGGACCAGCAAATATAGCCTTTGCCAGACATGTGAGAAGGATATAGATGATGGTAGGAATTAGGAAATTAAGTTGTTTTGCTAATAATAAGGGAGGAGATAAAGATCATATCCTGAATTGGGACAAAAGATTCTTACCACGACCAGATACAGCTTCATAATTGCTCTTTCTTGAAAACTTAGTTTCCAGGGAGTGAAAAATGACACAGTTGCACCCTTATAAATGGTACATGTCTCATGTGAGCTGGCTCCTCAAAATTAACACTTTTCTGAGCGTCTCTGAATGATGTTAAAAATTGAGTTCTCAGTGTTGGGGAAAACAATTCTCCATGGGATTTGATGGAGTTGCTTGTAGAAAATACTGAAGCCTTTTCTTATGGACGAGAGATTTGATACAGTGAAAAGGCAAGGAAACGACAGACCAACCAGGGAGCTGGGAACGTACGTCTTTAAAATAGAATTTTACAATGATTTCTAAAAGGGACATCCATTATAATGTGATCTAAATTGTTCTTTTTCTTCCTTTGGTGCATTATGTGAAGCCCTTTGGCACATTTTTTAGAAAAGTGGCCTAACTGGAAAAATTAAGAAATTGAAACCTATGTGCTCACTATGGAGTAAAACCTGGCTTGTTTATATTATTAACACTGAATAGTTGGTTGTTGTTGAATTAAATTTTCAACTTGTAGTAACAATATTAGGCAGGGTGGTATTGTGGTGGAGTGAACAGAACTCTGGATTCACAGTCATAAAGGCATGGGTTCAAATTCCACCTCAAATGCTTTCCCAGGGTCACACAGATAGTAAATATTTGAGGTGACATTTGAATACATACTTAATTCTCTGGGTCTCAGTTTTCTCATCTATAAAGCGAGGGGGTTGGATTCAATGACCTCTAAGGTCCCTCCCAGTTATAATTCTATAACCATATGATCCTATGATTTCCTTGATCTGGATCTCTGTTGTTACCAAATTTGCTCCCAGTGGCAAATTGGGTGATGAAAAACGAAGATGTTAATGTTGAGAGCAGGGTTACTTTTGGAAATTCCAGACCACTCTCTGCCCTTGGAGAGGAGGGGTAGAGATAGCAGGTAATGAGACTAAGAATCAGGGTATTTTTATTGAGAACCAAAAGGAAGATTCAGATAGAAACAACAATGAAAGCCCCAAGGAAGTCATAACCCTACTTTGTTACTGAAAGGTCCTGGGCGGTGCTTCCCTAGGGACTTATTTCTCTACCAAGATAGCACTTACAATAATAATTTTTAAGGATGTTGGAAATAATGAATTAGGTGCAATGATTTTGGTGTTTATGCAGAAATTACATCAAATATTGTTAAAAATGAAGCAATATATGCAATTGAACTTTCAGTACATTTATCATTTAATACTGCAATTGTTATTAGTCAATGGAAAAATGAATATTTTAACTATCACAAATGGCTATTCATTTTCATCAACTGGTGAGGGGGCTAAAAGCTAAACAAAAATGAATGTCCATTTCTCAGAAAGAGATTTTACAAAATTCTCCTAGCATTTTCCACCAGTTATTTGCATGAGCAAGCATTTTCATTCTTCTTTTAAACCAAGATACAAAAATACATTTTGGATGTGCAACCAGATAAAAGACTGTGGTTTTCTGGAGTTGAGACAAATATTGCAAATCTTTGTTTAAGTTTAAAAAGACATTGAAATTACATTTATATGTCATTATTATATTAATGTAAGCATTTTCCTATTTCATTGAAACATTATTTACATGCAATAAAATTTATAAATTAAGACATTTTGGTCACCCAAATAATAGTAAGCATATGAAACCTTGACAGATTTTTTTTTAAATTTTTTACAGAATGCGCTACACAAATATTTGTAATTATTGTATAATTAGAGATTTATAATTTTACAGTTAGAGGTTTCAAAATTATGTCTTAACGCTTATATAAAAATTAATTTAATGCTTTTGGGGGCAAATGTTTTTATGGTAGTTGTAAGCCTTTAATGGATAAGTCTAAAAGAATATTATGAATAGTATATCAAATTACTTTGGTGTTCACAGAATGTTTGTGTTGTGGTTGTTATTGGAAAGGGTTTTCAAAATAAAAAAATGTTGGGAACATTTAAAGTGAATTTTAGGGGAGCCAAGATGACGGAGTAGAAGGATGGTCCTGCTGTAGCTCTCCCTCCATAGCCCTTTAAATACCTGTAAAAAATGACTCTAAACAAATCCTAGAGCAGCAGAAGTCACAAAATGACAGAGTAAAAGAGATTTCCAGCCCAAGACACCTTGGAAGGCTGACAGGAAAGGTCTATCACACCAGGCTCAGAGCAGAGCTCAGTGCAGATTTAGCCATGTGGCACAGCATGGACAGGACTGGAGCAGACTTCAGGGCATGGAATCGTGGATAGCAGCTGCGGTTTCCAGATTTCTCAACCCACAAATGCCAAAGACAACTTCAAAAGGCCAGTAAAAATGCTCTTTCATCTGGGTGAGAAGGGAGCAGGGTCTAGCCCCAGCCTTGGCCTCAGGGCCACAGCAGCCACTGTGGCAGCATCCATTTTTGGAGCTCTCAGCCTGAAGACCCTGGGGGAATCCAGTAGCTGGTCTGTGTCTCAGTCCTGAGTGGCAGTCCTGGAATGAGAAATAGTACTCTCTTGGTAGAGCTGGTGAATGGTCTGGAGAAGGAATTCTACTCGCAGATCCTGGGCACAAAAGCTTGTGGTTGACCCCAGACCAGAGTGCGGGCCAGGAGAGGAGCAAACTCTTCTTCATTGATTGTACCACCTCAGAGAGCTGAGAACTTGCAGATCCCTAAAGTATACCCTCCCCTTGACAAAGGACTCAGAAGTCAAGTCACTGACTGGGAAAATGCCCAAAAAAGGGGAAAAAAATAAGACTATAGAAGGTTACTTTTTTGGTGAACAGGTATTTTCTTCTATCCTTTCAGACGAGGAAGAACAAAGTATATCACTAGAGGAAGACATCAAAGTCAAGGCTTTTGCATCCAAAACCTCCAGAAAAAACCATGCAATGGTCTCAAACCTTAGAAAAGCTAAAAAAGGATTTTGAAAATCAGGTGAGAGAGGTGTAGGAAAAACTGGGAAGAGAAATGAGAGTGATGCAAGAAAATCATAAAAAGTGAGTTAACAGCTTGCTGAAGGAGACCCAAACAATGCTGAAGAAAATAACACCTTAAAAATAGACTAACCCAAATAGCAAAGGAGGTCCAAAAGCCAATGAGGAGAAGAATGCTTTGAAAAGTAGAATCAGACAAATGGAAAAGGAGGTTCAAAAGCTCACTGAAGAAAATAGTTCTTTAAAAATTAGAATGGAGCAGATGGAAGTTAATGACTTTATGAGAAATCAAGAAATTACAAAGCAAAACCAAAAGAATAAAAAAATAGAAGACAATGTGAAATACCTCATTGGAAAAACAACTGACCTGGAAAATAGATCCAGGAGAGACAATTTAAAAATTATGGAACTACCTGAAAGCCATGGTCAAAAAAAGAGCCTAGATATCAACTTTCATGAAATTATCAAGGAAAACTGCCCTGATATTCTAGAACCAGAGGGTAAAATAAATATTGAAAGAATCCACCGATCACCTCCTGAAAGAGATCCAAAAAGAGAAACTCCTAGGAATATTGTAGTCAAATTCCAGAGTTCCCAGGTCAAGGAGAAAATATTGCAAGCAGCCAGAAAAAAACAGTTTGATTATTATGGAAATACAATCAGGATAACACAAGATCTAGCAGCTTCTACATTAAGGAATTGAAGTGCTTGGAATATGACATTCCAGAAGTCAAAGGAACTAAGATTAAAATCAAGAATCACCTATCAGCAAAATTGAGTGTAATACTTCAGGGGAAAAATGGTCATTCAGTGAAATAGAGGACTTTCAAGCATTCTTGATGAAAAGACCCAAGCTGAATAGAAAATCTGACTTTCAAACACAAGAATTAAGAGAAGCATGAAACGGTAAACAGGAAGGAAAAATCATTAGGGACTTACTAAAGTTGAACTGTTTACATTCCTACATGGAAAGATAATATTTGTAACTCTTGAAACTTTTCTCAGTATTTGGGTAGTTGGAGGAATTATATAAATACATATAGACAGAGGGTACAGGGTGAGTTGAATAGGAAGGGATGATATCTAAAAAAATAAAACTTAGGGGTGAGAGGAATATATTAGAAGGAAAAAGGGAGAAATGGAATGGAGCAAATTATCTCTCATAAAAGAGGCAAGAAAAGGTTTTTCAATGGAGGGGGGAAGGGAGGAGGTGAGAGGAAAAAAGGAAGCTTATTCTTGTCACATTTTGTTTAAGGAGGGAATAACATGCACACTCAATTTGGTATGAAAGTATGTCTTACTCTACAGGAAAGGAGGGGAGAAGGGGATAAGTGGGGTGTGTGGGGGGATGATAGAAAGGAGAGCAAGTGGGAGGAGGGAGTAATTAGAAGTAAACACTTTAGGGGAGGGACAAGGTCAAAAAAGAGAATAGAATAAATAGGGGCATGGAGGGAAATATATGTTAGTTGTTAATGGAGGGAAATATAGTTAGTCTTTCACAACATGACTATTATGGAAGTCGTTTGCATAACTACACGTGTATTGCCTGTATTGAACTGCTTGCCTTCTCAGTGGGAATGGGTGGGGAGGGAGGAAAGGAGAGAAGTTAGAACTCCAAAGTTTTAGGAAAAATGTTGAGAACTGTTTTTGCATGCAACTGGGAAATAAGAAATACAGGTAATGGTGTTTAGAATCTATCTTGCCCTACAAGAAAAGAGAGAAGATGAGAATAAGGGAAGGGAGGGGTATGATTGAAGTGAGGGCAGATTGGGGGAAGCGGTAATCAGAATGCAAGGTGTTTTGGGATAGGGAAGGGTAGACAGGGGGAGAAAATTTGGAACTCAAAATTTTGTGGAAATGAATGTTGAAAACTAAAAATAAATAAATTTAAAATAAATAAAGTGAATTTAAAGAAGATTTAAGATTTAAATTTAAGAAGAAGATTTTTTAGGAGCAAGTACATGATATTGTATCTGAAGCCTAGGATTCTCTGAGATTAAAAAAACAAGATAATTGATTGAATTATAAAATGTTAGAAAAGAAACTGTCAGAGACCTCTTAGTCTAAGTCTCTCACTTTATAGGTGAGTTAATTGAAGGACAAACTGACATATCCAAAGCCACATAATAACAAAGTGGGGACTACATGTCATCTCTCCTTCCTCCCAGTATTGTACTCTTTTCATATAAACTCATCTTTTGGCATTTAAATCTTGTTGCAATTTGTCTCCAAATCCCTTTCCAAGCTCACTGCACAACACTCCCTGTATGTTCTGTGTTCCACACCATCTGGCTTATTGGTATTTCTTGTAAGTGGGATCATGTCTCCTATTTTGCAGTCTTGGCTGAGGCTTTCTCCTACACCTGCAATTCATTTTCTCCTCATGTCAACCTCCTACTATCCCTCCATCTCTTCAGAGTTCAGCTTGAGCAGCATGTGCAACACTAAGATCTTTCCTGATCCCAATATTACTCGTGCTTCTGAAATTATTTAGTATTTAATTATGTATGTACTTCTTGTGGCCACCAAAAGAACACAAGTGTGTTGAGGGCAAGGAATGTTTAGTTTTTATCTTCATATCCTCTATAACTAGCAAAGGGCTTTATAAGTGCTTGATAAGTAATTGAATAAATTGATTATTGAAAATTACTGCTTCTGAGATTCATTCATATTATTTATTGTGTATAGATGAAACATAAAATCCTTGAATTTCAATAACACATTTTACTTTACAGTAACACCACAATTAGTCAGTGGTCACAGGCTTATATCCAGTGTAGTACAATGGATAGAGGCCTATCTTGTAACTGGGAAGGACAGAATTTAAATACAGCCTCTCACATTAACTACCTTTGTGACCTTGATCAAAGCACTTAATTTCCTTCAACTTAAGTTTAGTCATCTGTCAAATGGGAATAATAGTAGTTCCTGTCTTACAGGGTGAGGATCAAGTGGATAATATATGTAAAATGCTTTGTGGATCTTAAGGCAACATAGAAATACCAGCTATAATTATTTGTTATTTATTTCACCCAGGATTTTTTTTATTTTTTAAACCACCACCACTACCAACCACCAGCACCAACACCAGCACCACCAGCACCACCAAACCCTTACTTATTTTTTGAACAGCCAAAACAGATTTTATAATTTCTATATACTAAAATTTATGGTCTTTATTTATGAAATGAGCCCTGTCTCAGAATCTATTCACTATTACTTTCCATACAGTTCTAGGAAGCTCAACTTTATGATTTTTCAAGCCACAGCAATTAAAAGCAGCGAACAGGAAGCGGATGAAGCATTGGCAAGAAAAGGCTCACTGACATTATTGATGAGTGACAGCTAACATCCTGACAGAGGGAGAAGACAGGAGAGATGTAATATCAGATAAAACTCTCAAAAATCACTGAAGGCTGGGATCATTTAATGAAGGTAAAATCAGGCCTTTATCCGCCAATCACTACTGTGGGTATTATTATGAAATCAATTATGTCCATATTTCCCAGAGTCAAGAAAAAGTTATTTTTAGCATGCTAAGAAGTCAGGAAAGTGTGTAATATCCTTTAGAAAGGACTTCATTAAAATGGCTAAAATGAAAAAAAAAAAAGTTTTAGTTCTTAAAGTGTTAGCTTCACTTACTTGGAAGAACTACTTATATGGAACAATTCACTCACTGATAAAGTTGGGTAAATGAGGTGTTACTGAACTAGAATACTTTAAACAGTGACAATTATCATGACCCACTATAAATCATTTTCCTTTTTTCCTTTTGCTTTTTTAAATAGTATTCTGGGTCCAATAATGAGTATATTAACATAGAGATTCTTTAGGCCTTGGAAGATTAAAAAATCTTTGGCATTAAAACCATATTTTTTCTTTTTTTTTAAAAAAAGTATGTATGCATTTATTTTTAGTTTTCAACATTTGCTTTTATAAGATTATGAATTCTAAATTTCTTCTCCTTCCTCTATCCCCCCCTCCCCAAGTGGCATGCAATCAGATATAGGTTGTACATGTATGATCAAATTAGACATTTTTCCATTTAATCACATTGTGAAAGAAGAATCAGAACAAAAAGGAAAAATAACCACGAGAAAGAAAAAAACAAGAAAAAAGAGAAAATACTAAGCTTCGATCTGCATTCAGACTTCCCAGTTCTTTCTCTAGATGTGGATAGCATTTTCAATCATGAGTCTTTTGGAATTGTCTTAGATCATTGCATTGTTCAGAAGAGCTAAGTGTAGCAAAGTCAATGATCATATAATGCTAGTATGTACAATGTTCTCCTGGTTCTGCTCACTTCACTCAGCATCAGTTCACGCAAGTATTTCCAGGTTTTTCTTAAGTCTGCCTGCTCACCATTTCTTATCAAACAATAATATTTACATTCATATACCACAACTTGTTTAGCCATTTCCGAATTCATGGATATCCCCTCAATTTCCAAATCTTGGCCATGACAAAACAAGCTGCTATAAATATTTTTCTGCATGTGGGTCCTTTTCCCTTTTTTTTATGACCTCTTTAGGTTATAGACCTACAAGTGGCATTGCTGGGTCAAAGGGTATGTAGTTTTATAAGCCATTGGGCACAGTTCCAAATTATTCTCCAGAATGGTTGAATCAGTTCACAACTCCACCAACAATGCATTAGTGTTCCAATTTTCCCACATCTTCTCCAACATTTATCATTTTCCTGTTTTGTCATATTAGTCAATCTGATAGATGTGATATGGTACCTCAGAGTAATTTGAATTTGCATTTTTCTAATCAACAGTGATTTAGAGCACTTTTTTCATTTGACTATAGATAGCCTGAATTTCTTCCTCTGAAAACTGCCTGTTCATATCTTTTGACCATTTATCAATTGAGGAATGACATATTCTTGTAAATTTGACTCAGTTCTCTTTGTATTTTAGAAATGAGGCCTTTATCAGACATGGGCTGTAAAAATTGTTTCTCGGCTTTCTGCTTCCTTTTTAATCTTGGTTGCGCTAGTTTTGTTTGTGCAAGGACTCTTCAATTTAACGTATTCAAAATCATCCATTTTGCATTTCATAGTGTTCTATATCTCTTATTTTGTCATATTTTCATATTGTCAATTCTTCCCTTCTCCATAGATGTAGCAAGTAAACTATTCCTTGCTCTCCTAATTTGCTTATAGTGTCACCCTTTCTGTCTTAATCATGCATCCATTCTGACTTTTTCTTGGTATAGATTGTAAGATGTTGGTCTGTGCCTCATTTCTACCATTTCTAGAAATAGAAATAGAAATAGAAAAAACTGTTTTCTGGTTTTCCTAGCAGTTTTTGTCAAACAGTGAGTTCTTATCCCAGAAGTTGGAATCTTTGGGTTTATCAAGCAGACAATTTCTACACTCATTGACTATTGTACCTTGTGTAGCTCATTATTCCACTGATCTACCACTCTGCTTCTTAGCCAGTACCAAGTAGTTTTGATGATTGCTGCTTTATAATACAATTTAAGATCTGGTGTGGCTAGGCCACCTTCCCCTAACATTTCTTTTCATTAATTCCCTTGATATTCTGGACCTTTTTTTCTTGAATTTTGTTTTTTCTAACTCTATGCAATAATTTTTTGATGGTTTATTGGTATGGCACTGAATGAGTACTTTAATTTAGGTAGAATTGTCACTTATATTATATTAGCTTGGCCTACCCATGAGAAACTGATATTTTTCCAGTTATTTAGATCTTTGTGTGATGTGTTTTGTATAGAGTTTGTCTTGGCAGGTAGATTCTCAAATATTTTATATTGTCTACAGTCATTTTAAATGGAATTTCTCCTTTTATCTATTGCTGCTGGGCTTTGTAGTAATATATAGAAATGCAGATGCTTTGTGTGGGTTTCTTTTTTTTCCTGCAACTTTGCTAAAGTTGTTAATTATTTCAAGTAGTTTTTTAGTTGACTCTCTTGGATTCTCTAAGTATAGCATCATATCATCTGCAAAGAATAATAGCTTTGTTTCTTCATAGCTCATTCTCATTCCTTTAATTTCTTTTTCTTATTGCTAAAGTTAACATTTCTAGTACAGTATTGAATAACAGTGGTGATAATGGACATTCCTGTTTCACCCCTGATCTTATTGGAAATACTTGTAGCTTATCCTCATTACATATAATGCTTACTGATGGTCTTAAATAGAGGCTACTTATCATTTTAAGGAAAACTCCATTTATTCCTATCCTTCAAGCATTTTTAATACAAATGGGTGTTGTATTTTGTCAAACTTTTTCTCCATCTATTGAGATAATCATATGATTTCTGTAAATCTTGCTACTGGTATGTTCAATTATGCTGATAGCTTTCCTAATATTGAACCAGCCCTTCATTCGTGGTGTAAATCCCACCTGGTCATAGTATATCATCCTGAGGACACTTTTCTATCCATTACGCCGGGTTGACTCTTACAAAGTTGTCTAGTAGTGACTAAGTCCTACTGTTTCTCAGAATAAAAGTCTCTTGACTCCATTTTCTCTTACCATTGCCTCTATTACCATTAAGGTCCTCATCAATACCTGCCAATGACCTCCTAATGGATCTTTTTGTCTTTAGTTTTTTCTTCTCCAATAAATTGACTCTTCACTTGACTGCCAGCTTAACCTTTCTTATGCACTAATATCGACATATTACTCTTCTTCTCTAAACCCTTCAGTGGTTCCCAATTACCTACCAAAGAAATTTCAAACTCTTTGTGTTGGCATTCAAGACTCTTAACAATCTGATACCATTCTGCTATCTCAGCCTTCTTTCTTTCACATATAGTGTTCTGGATTGGATGATTTGCTGCTTTCTATAAATGTTCTGACTGGTTTCTAGGCCTAGAATGTTCCTCTCTTCTGATACCATCTTCTTGTGTTAAACTCCCATCCATCCTTAAAAGCTTGATTCAAATAAATGAGTCACCTTCAGGAATACTGCTTAACTCATTATATAATGGTAGCCTCCTGCTCCACCAGACTTTGCCTTGTAACTTGGTTAATGTATAATTTTCTATCATATGCAAGAAATGGGTAATTCAACACATCTAGTGCTGTACCTAGTAGGTGTTTAATAAGTGCTTGCATTTTAAAGTTGTTAAATTCTATAATCCATCATTTTGCATACCACTGCCAGATAAATTTCTCTAATGAAAATTTCTAATAGTTTCTTACTTCTTATACCTGGCACTTAAAAGTTTGCAAAATATTTTACAAATATCTCCTTCGAACCTCATGGAAACTCTGATAGGTGCTATTAATATCCTCATTTTACAGATGAGGAAACTGAAGCAGACAGAGGTTAAGTGCCTAGGTCTGACATCTGGTAGGTACCTGATGTTAGATTTGAACTTGGGTCTTCCCAAGTCCAAGGCCAGTGCTCTATTCATTGTGCCACCTAGTAAACTGTAGCAGAAGTTCTTAACTTGGAGTTTGAAATTAGCTTAAAAATATTTTTGTTTTTTATTTCAATACAACTGGATTCTTTTGTAAGCCTATATATTATATTGTATGCAATTAAAATTTTTTTTGTCGAAGAAAAGGTCTATGGGATTCATTAGACCATCAATGGAGTCAATGACACAAAAAAAGACAAGGAACCCCTGTCCTATAGATCAAAGCTCAAACTTCGTAGGCAAGAGTTCAAGATCAACTCCACCCCTATTCTAGTCCAAACCTATCTGTGTATTTGTATCTTTACCACTCCTTTGCATAATAATTCACCCCAGCCATACCTGTGAATTATTTCCTGAACACACCTGCTCCTATGCTTGTTCACAAGTTTTTCTTTTTCCTCCTGAAGGCTTCATTTATTTCCTGCTTTCCATGAGTCAAGTTCTACTGCCCTTCTAGACTCAGCTCATGTTTCACCTCCACCAGGCCTTCCTTCACTAGGCTGTTCTCCAGCAATCATCTTTCAATGATTTGAACTCTGACAGAAACTAAGTAAACTATTAATTTGATGTTTACCACATATAGAATGGTTTTAAAAAATAACTTTTTAATATGTTTATTGATGTGTATATACATACAAGTATATATGAAAATATGTATGTGTATATATGTATATGTATGATCTGAATTCACCCTCAGTTCTGACACTTAGAATCTGTGTGAACATGGGCAAGTCATATTGTTGAGGTCTAGGGGTGCTACGGACCCCAAAATTCAAAGGCAAATGAGGCAGGTACTACCTTGAATGAATTGGATCTAAGCCTTTATTCAGTCAGAGACAAAGGTTATTAAAACATTGGTTGGGTTAGGCCAGATTTTAAAAATCTGAGCTTTGCCCAGACTCTTAAGGAATCTGAGCATTTATATCACTAACGCAATCAGGCCAGAGTCTTAAGGAATCTGTACTGTTTAATGGAGGCAAGATGGATTTTTTATACAAATTTAAATATATATATTCAAGATCTGAATGTGACTTAGAAGTGGCCAAGTAGTAAGGGAACAGAAGAGGGGTCTAGATGGAATTAAGGAGTGGAGGTCTAAGGTGGGACTAGGTGCAGACCACTTGGGCCACTATGAAAGGATCATTAACTGGAAATGGCTGGGTGCCCCAGGCAAATGCCAGGGACCTGGGTCATGGGAAAGTCCAGGGGCTTTTCCTTTTAGGGGTTCATAATCCATCCCCATCAATATCACAACTCTGAGTCTCACTTTCCTCATTTGTTGAATAGAGATGATAACACCATGAAGAGGGGCAGCACTGTGTATTGAGAAGAAGCCAGAGTAGGAGACAGAAAAACTTTCACTGACACATGTTGATTGTTTCACTCTGGGTACATCGTTTGATTTCTTAGAACCTCAAGTTACTTTCTTTTTTTAATTAAAAAAATTAGATAAATACTGAAACTAAAATACATAAGAAAAAAAGAAACATATAAGCTTAAATATCAAATAAGAAAAAAGTGTCATTTGCACAGCAGAACACAGAGGATTCAGAATATGTAGCAATAACTTTCCATTTCAAGAAAGTCTATATATTAAATACTGCACATTATGTTGAAATCTGTCCATCTTTTCTCTGCTTCCTTGTTGGTTTTCTTTTGTTCTCTACTGCACACTTTTCTGGTTTTTTTTCTCCCTCACTCCTCCCTCTCCTTACTACCCAAAGCTACAGTTAAGTGTGGATATATTTATATATAGATATTGGTATATACATACATGAATGGATGTGTATAATACATACATACATACATAAACATATACTTTCCCTAAGAGATTCTACTCTTAACCTTTGTTTTTATGTTTGTGCATGTTTCTTTTTTCCTATCTCTCTTAACTCCTCTACTTCTATCCTGCACCTTTCCCTCCAGGTACTTAACCTGTCCACCCCCCACCTTCCCTTATCCTCCCATTCCCCAAAATCTAAACATCCTTTCGTATACACCCCTTTGACTCATTCCCTCACCCTCCCCTCTAAAGATCCCTCCCTGGTCCTTCCAAGAATCCCTACTTTATCCTCCTACCCAAGTTACTTTCTTAAGACTAAACTGGAGAAAGCTTGCTGATCTGCATTGGCTGAGGGTGTTTCCTCACTGGTAACACCAGTGAAATTGTAGGGCAGCATCAAAATAATAATTTAAAAAATACCTGTAATACCCTACTTTACAGAGATGTTGTAATCAATGAAATAAAGCCCTTTCATACTTGGAAGTACCATATAAATTTCTGCTATTACTGTGTCATGTTTCTATCTTTTGTAGTATATTGTACATGTCAGATGCTATTTAAATACTAGTTGGTCAATCAGTTGAACTCTGGACATTTAATAAGGATGGCCAGATCTGATGATTTTGAGATAGGGCAGAGAGATTCCTTATTCGGGGTGTGGGAAGAGCTACACATTTGTAGGGCATCAACTGAAACTATGTCCTTCTGCCCCTGGAACATCTGTTCTGGGCCAGACCTAACCTGGGTCAGTCTGACAGTTCAGACTTGGAATAAAAATGAAATGAAACACTTATAGAACATCTAATGAGACATATAACATTTAACGAAAGCTAATTTACAGAATGTACACGATATTCCCTTAACAATAGCATGGACAGCATATCCTTCAAGGTCATAGTTTGAACCTTCTCTGGTGAGGGTAAGGGAGAAAAAGGAAGGATTTCATGTCATACAGCAAAAGAGAGTTCAGTTGAGGGAGTCCCTACTACTGATGAGCTGGCCTTTTATGTCCTAGGTGACTGTAAAGTGACTGCATTTGTCTGTGCCTTAGTCCCTTGGATGCATTTTTCCAGTCTTTTTAAAACTTGAAGACCGTTTCCTTGCCTTTTTAGGGAAAAATTAGCCTAACCTATGTGCAGGAGTGTGCTGGTAGATATTTAATAAACAGCTTTCTGAAAAAAAAAAAAAGGTCACGGCACACTTTAAAACTTAATCTGCATCATTAACATTTTTTCCATCACTTTCTTTAGTTTAAGCAATCAGCAGAACAATAGATTAAGCCCTAATTTGTAGCATTTCCTAATTCTGAGGTGTAAATTCTCACACTGAAGATTTAGTAATAAGCTTTGGGACCTCTGTTCAAGATACTCCACCTGTATGGCAGGGACCTTAATATCTGTTACTGTTATAGCAACAACCAATTAAAATCGAAAAACTCACTTGATCTGGTTGCTTTGTCTTCAAGACAATAAACTACTGTTTAGTATTGATTTTTTAAAAATCAAATTGACTGGTGGTTTTGGCATCATGTAGATACAACCCTGAGCTTGATCAAATTTGAGAACTTTGAACTTCTTTCTATTTCTTAGCCACCATTTAAAATCCTATTAGTTTCAGTAAGAATGTTACTAAAGCTGAAGAAAGCAAAATGCCTGTGACTGAGTGGGATGATGGATTGTAATAGAGATCTGGAATCTTCACTCTGGCAAGGAGCTTAGAAATCCTCTCCAGGAATTCTTAACCTGACATCTATGAACTTTTAAAAATATATTTTGCTAACGGTATTTTAATGTAATTGGCATCTACTGTAATCTTCAATTTATTTTTGCATTCAAAAATATTATTATGAGAAGGGCTCCATAGGTTTCACCAGATTGCCAAAGGTATTGACAAAAAAATGGTTAAGGAATCCTATTTAAGTCTCATTTTACAAATGAAGATACAGAGTTCCAAAGAGGGGAAGTGAGTTCATTTACCTAGTGAGAGCCACAAATGGAACTCAATTTAGAGGCCTAGTTTAGTACACTTTCCAACATACTATGTCATGTGCTACAGAAAGGGTAGATTCTGTGCATTCCTTGTCTAATTGTGGGTTTTTCTTATTACAGTTGTCTTATTGCAATTAAGTTTGGGAATCAGCTAAGTCTGGACTAGTGTGAATAATGAATCTCCTGAAGTGGTCTCATATATTTGAATTTGAACCATTCAAAGGTCTAATTATATAAAATATGATAATTGGTTCCAGCCCAATGGAAATATACAGTGAGAATTTGAATAATGCAACCACTTCTGGAGGATTCATTATGTGCACTAAACAGGACCTCACTGTACAAGGAAATGCGTGAATAATTAGGAAAAGACCAGATCTTTTGGATCCCTGCGGACCCTTTGACATGTTACCTACCAGCCACAGACTGAGGCAGGGTATTCTCAATTATCCATTCCTCCACCCCAGGTTGATCTTGCTTCAGTTACCTAAGCTTTTCCCTTCTGTAGGTACTCAAGGCCCACTACCTTGGTTGTCCATGCCTTATACACCTCATGTTTATATTTCCACACAGCTCCTCCTCTTGTCTTAATCTGCTACAATTTGTCACATCCACCTGCTCATCAATCTTCTCTAGGGCAACTTTTAGACAAGCTTTGTCCTATAAGCAGATCAGAATCAGGCAATTTCTGCATATTCTTTCTGTTTGACTTTGAACCTGTCAGGTAGGCATGAGGTGGATGAGGAAACTGAAGCCTGCAAAGGGGAAATGACTGGCCAAAGGTAACATTAGTGGTTGAGTAGCAGAGCTAAGATTTCAACTTGGGTCCTCTGACTCAAAATTCAATCCTTTTGTCACTGTACCTTCAAATCAATAGAGTTAGATTTAGCATAAGCTGTAATACAACTATTGATGTTTGTTATCAGCACAAGCTAGTTAATAGAGATCTATGTCATACAAGTATATACAAAGTTCCATAATTCTGCAATGTTCTCACGAATGCTCTATTACTAGTCTTGATTTCCTGTGCCAACCCACTCACTTCCTCCTCCATAATGCCCCCTTTGCTTTACTGCGTACCATGGAGTACAGAACCAATTGTACACATGAAAAAGAGGGTAAGCAGTTATAGGACCACATATTTAGAAGTAGAAGGGACTGTACAGACCATTAGGTCTACTTGCTTCATTTTATAGGTGAGGTGATTGAACCACAGAGAAGTTATGTGACTTTCCTAAGGTCGCACAGTGATTCAAATCTATGAGATAGGATTTGAATTCCGGTTTCCTGATTAAAAGTTCAATACTCTTACCTATTATAGCAGTGTTGTCAAACAAATAGAAACAGGGACCACTAAACTGTACATAATAATCCCTGAAAGATGCATATTGATTTAGTTTTAAAATACATTATCCATATTTTATTGTATTTTTTTGTTAACATTTTCCAATTACATTTTAATCTACTTTGGCTGCAGTTGAGAGTGGTATACGATATGTATCTGTTTGAGGCATGTCTGATATCTCTGTACTAGGTCATGATGCCTCTAGAACAGAGGCATCCTTCCTTCTATAGATGATGAAACTGAAGCCCAAGGAGGTTAAACAATTTGCCTAAGGTCATATAGATACTAACTATCAGAGGTGGGATTGGAACCCAGATCCTGTGACTCCAGAACCAGGTTTTTATAAATACCACGCTCAGAAGGCAATGGAGAGGTATGCAACTTGTGCGAAGATGAGGGTGCCACAGGTGACCCTGATGCAGCAAACCCGCACCACATGTTGACCCACACTTGATCATTAACTTAAGAGATGACTCAGTCTTTGGGAAGAACTTCTCCCTGGCTTGTAGTCATTGACAGACTTGCTGCCAGAAAAGCATCTACAAATGATTTCCCTGCATATATTTGAAATTAATTAAATGTGGTATTAAGGCTGGCCTTGGCACACATGCTGTATTTACATAGACACCTGCTCTGTTTATATAGCGATAACAAGCACTGCTTTCTTAAGCTTCACAACTTACTCAGAGTCCAAGAGGAGGACAGAATCACTGAATTAATTCAAATCACATTAAGTGGAACTCTCTTTATTGAGCACCCACAATGTAGGAAGCTCTATGTTAGGTGTTGTGCATTGATGGTTTTCCTGCAGTGACTTCATAAACAAAAGCAGCTGTTTCTTTGAAAATTTGTTTTACTGTTATTGCCATCTTGTTAGTAGCAAAAATAAAGTTTCTGGCCCAAATCTTTTAATCAGTGGCTTCTTACAGACATGATGTGTTGCTACAAAATCATGTAACATTCAAGAGAATCTAACTGCTTTGTACCATTTTAAATTATGCACACAAGTGGATTATAGGAAAAGAGTGTTACTGTTCATGTTGTTAACTCTCTGGACAGCATCCATGACTGACTTGGCTACTTCCAGAAAGCCCATGTTCCAAGGGAGCTGAGACAACAGGAGCCCAGAGAGCTCCAAAAGCACGAACAAAATAAGAAGATAAGAGAGATGAGATGGTTATGACTTGGAATCACCTGTTGATTACCACAACCTGGGAATGGAAAGAAAGGATTTAGAAATGGAGCAAATGAGATACAAAAGAAGTAACCTAAGATCAGGACTCAGAAGACTGAGATTTTAGTATCAACTGTAACTCAATATTTATGTGACCTCAAGCCAATCGCTTTATCTCCTCCAGTCTTGGTTTCATCATCTGTAAAATAAAAGGGCTACACTTCATACTTTATTCTTTAATAAGCAGTAGAAGCCACTAAAAGAACTACTACTCTAGACATGATTCTTACCAATAGAGAGGAAGTGATGATTAAAAATCCTTACTCTTAGAATATTTAGCTTCTTTCAAGGTTCAACTTAAATGCCACTTTCTATGAGAAGCCTTTTTTGATACCCTCATTTTTTTAGTTCTATCTTCTTCCTCAAATTATGTTTATTTATTTGTATATTTAAATGGATCTCAGGAGATTATAAACTCCTTGAGGGCAGGGGATTTTTTTTTTTTGTATCCCTAGGTTGCAGCCTGTGCCTTTGGCATAATAGGTGTTTAATAATGCTTTAATACTCAAATGGATCTGTAATTTCATTGATTTAGGAGCTCCTTTCTATGATGCAGGTGGTAAAGTATCTATACCTACCCATCGCATGCACCTAACTCACTCCCTTCTCAATTCCCATCTGCGTGATACTCATCTTTGATACTTTGGAATTGGTAGTGTTCCCTGTCTTGCTACTTTAAACACTGATAAAATGATAGTGTTAGAGTGACTTAGTCACTAGCTACTCAATGGTAGTTCCTTGGGCATTTAATTAATGTTTATGTATTTGAACTGAAGTAAAAATGGTGAAAATTCAGGAAGGGAGTGGTAATTCCATCTTAGAATTTTTTATGGAGGAGAGCAAGGCTGAACCTTAACATACACATTAGATTGTGGGCAAGCAAATTTCAAAGAGTTCAGAAAAAGAATAGATAGATGCCAACAATCTAAATTTCAGGGAAGTCAGTTCAAGAAAAAAGGTAAATTCTTAGGAATCAAATTATAATGACATATGCAAATACTGTTCCAATGAGAAAGAAATGTCAAAAGAGGTTTATATGGCTGCATAGAAAACCCATCAACTAAATCAGATTTTAAAAACTCACATGTAGAAGATGAAAACAAGGGCCAGTAATTGAGGATGAATATAAAGAAATGACATAATTGAAGAAGGATAGGATAAGGAGTGCTAAAGCTCAGAACAAACTAAGCGTGGTAAAAATGACTGCTTTAGCTAATTTAGGGGCAAGTCTTGGTTAGGGGCAAGAGGACCAAACAGGGATAACACCATAATTTGGTATGGATGTAACAACAATAATGGCTAGTACTGAGATAATAATTACTCCACACTAATTTTGCTTTTTGTGTGTGTGCTAAGAAAAATAATATTCAGACATGAAGGATATTAAAGCATTCTTAACAGGAAATTGAAACCCAAGAGAACTCAGAAAATGATCATCAATACCAAATGAATGGCAGATGTGATTTCTCAACCATCTTGTAAGTTATCTCTGTGAAGTTATGGAGGGTGGAATAATACTAGAGACAGGCAAATGTTGTTTAGGTTTTCAGACCAAAAGGAAGAGGCAGAATCTGCAACAATAAGCCAGGGAGCTTGCCTTCAGCTTTTGGCAAACTAGGAATATGACTTTAAAAATGAATTAAATCAAATGTGACTCAAATGTCATCCAGCTCTGAGAAATGATGAATCCATCTCTTAATGATGGCAACTTCCATGTAATTTGGTCTTCTCTGCAACCTAATAAAATCAATGGGACAGGTACGATTCCCATTTTATAGATAAGGAAACAAAAGCATCTCAAATGGTAATTATCAATAGACTAAGTGAAAAAAGTTCATTTAATTTGATCAACTGTTGTTAAGGAGGTTGTAGTAGTTCTGAAAAACTCCTATGTATGGGAGTCAAGTTGATCTCTTTCTGATAAACTACATAGACCCTAGTTGTGTCCCTTTCCTCTGGGACCCCTCATTTTTGGGATTTTCTGTGCTCAAACAATTCAAAGCTCAAAGATTTCAATTTTCTAACAGATTGGTATTTTACTTCTGGTAACCTTAAGGGAACTAATCAGTTCTGCCTGAGAAAGATCCCCTTTCCTTTTCTATTAAAATAAAAACAAAGCACTTGAACTGCTTGAAACCCTAAAGGTACATGAAGTGAACATGGACCTTTCAAAGTCTCAGTCAGAGTTTGGTGTATGGATGTACCAAGTCCTAGGAAGAACCTTTCACAAGATTAATGTGGTCTCCCTGCCATGGCTGGAAACCTCTTGTAGAAGTCTCATTAGTGACTTTTTTGCTTCCCTGTCCTTGCCAGACTTGATCTGGAGGTTTTGGTCCCAGCATGGAAGAATTTAGGTGGCTCTAGTCTTGGAAATGTCAGCTATCACTCCATTTTTGTGGGAGAGGGATTATGGATGCTGCCTTAGTTGGCTCTGCTTTCTCCTGGGTGTCCTTTTGGGTATGTCCAGTTAAGCTATGTGACCTTCCTTTAAACACACCAATTAAAAAAGTCCTTGCTTTCAGCACTGACTGGCTCATCTAATTCTGCCAAGCTACTCTAAGTCTTAGCTATGGACCCCAACAGAGACTGAAAGAAAATAGTGGTAAAATACTCTCTGACTAGCCAAACTGACTGCAGGTTTTCCTTTTTTAACCATTTATTTAGTGCTATAAACTTGGTTTCTGTTTTAAGGGAAGCTTTTTTTTCAGAGCGTGGTTTGTCCTGTGACTCTCTCCTCATTATTTTCTTTTCCTGCCATTGAACTTCAGATTTCTATAGGTGCAATGTGAACATGCTGTCATCCGTCAAAATGATTTCCCCTAAACTTGTCTCTAGCACTAAGCTCCCAGCATGGACCCTTTTTCTAACTATATAGAGAGCTGGCTTTTAAAATCCAACTTCTGGCTGCTAATCCATGTGAAGGCAAAAGCTCCAACTGCCTCATTCTCTTCCCTTTTCTCTGATGCCTTTGCTTTTTTGATTTGATATGATCTGATCCTACACATGTCATGAAATGTGAAAAGATTACGATGCCTGTTTTCTTCTGAAACTTAAACAAGCACCTTTTTCCCTTTTTTCCCCCTACTGCTTTTTCTTCCACTCAAATTACCTGTCGAGGTGGCTGATTTCCTTCTCCTGAGGTGGCTTTAAAAAGAGAGGATATAAAATTGTGTTATTGAGTGCTGCCCGCCTGTCTACTTGGCCTTATACACACTACAGAGAGAGCAGTGAGTTTTACCTCGTGAACTTGCAACATAAAGAAGATGGATCAAATAGCTCCCGAGAAGAGGTAATAAGTATCTTGGCTGACCAGTGACATGTTCCATGCCTGAATGCTCTCTAAGCTCACCCTCTCTAGCCACTTGAATGGTGCCTGAAAAACCCTTTGCTTCTTCCCTGATTCACTCTGAAGTGGTGTTACTTAAACTACAATACAATCACAGAATGAAAGATCTGGAATGAAAGTTGAGTTTTGTTTTTTTTAATCCAGCCAATGATGGTACCGATGGATATGACCTGTTTTGCTTCATTTTCCCTTGGCCTCTTAGCTGTTTTTGTTTGACAACAGGAGCTTTGTCTCTTGGTTATTGTTGAAAGGCTTAATGGAAGAATTTGATTTCATTCACTAAACACTTGGATGGGGGCTACCATGTATGAAATAGCTGACTGGAAGTTATGGGGATACAAAGATGAATGGACAAGATATAGACCTATCATCTAGAACCCCACAGTCTAAAAGGGGATATAACACAAATGCAGAAGTCATTACAGGAAAAAGCAGATCGTAAATGTCATAAGAAAAGTTTAAAAAATTATGTGTTGCAGGAATGTAGAGAAAGAAGACATTACTTTTATTTGGAGCCTCAATCAGGAAATGATACACAGAGGAAACAGAATTTAAGCTGAACCTTAATGGATGGATTTTAATGGTTAAAGTTTGAGAGGGGAGGATCAGTAGAGTATCCCAGGGAGAAAGAATGACTTGAGCAAAGCATGGAGGCAGGTATGTTAATAATATTTTGGGAAAAGGCTCACACTATTCCAGTTTGAGTGGATCACTGGGTACTTTAGGAAGAGGGAAATGAAGTTGAAGAGGTAGGAAGCATCATATTGTGGAAAGATTTCCTCAATGCCGTATTAAGGAGTTTAGACCTTCTTTGGAAGGCAAATGATTGGAACTGTTGAATGTTACAGGCTAGTGAGAGACAGGGTCATATCTGTGCTTTATGAAGATTACTCTGATAGCAGTGTATAAGTTGAATTGGAGTGAGGAAAGACTGGAGGCAGAGAAACAATTTAGGAAGTTATTCGAATAGATAAAAGGCTCCCAGGTGGCACAGTGAGTAGAGCACTGGCTTTCAACTCAGGAAGGACTTGAGTTTAAATTCTGACTTGTATAGCTATCTGACCCTGGGCAAATCACTTGACTGCTGTCAGCCTCAGTTTTGTTGCCTGTAAAGTGATGATAATAGTAATACCTATTTCCTAGGATTATTGTGAGGATAAAGCAAGAGATGTATTTGAAAGACGTTTTTAAAACCTTAAAAGCTTGCTATTATTATTATAGTTTAGGTGAGAGTTGATGAAACAGGCATTTCAGTGGTAGAAATTATGGGACTTATTCACTGATTAGGTATTGGAAATGAGAAAGGAAAAAGGAAAAGATAGTGATCAAGTTTTATGATTAGGTATTTGGAAAGAAGGTGATGTCAGCAATAAAGGCATTGTAGGTAAGACAGGAGAAGGATCCAGTTTGAGGAAGGGGAATGGGCAACAGTATGACAAGTCTGATTCTGGGCACGTTGGCATCTAGCTTTAGGAGTTAGTTGGGTCTACAGGTAAAAAACAGTTAAGGTTTAGAGAGGCAGAAAGAAAAACAATGAAAAGAGAGCTGTGCTAGAAGTCAGGAGATCTGGGTACTAATGCCCTCTACTATAAAATGAAAAAGTTGTATATGATCCTGTGAACTATTGTATCTCAAACCAGAAATGGTAGAAAGGATCTCTGTTGTTCCACTATTTCTGATCTGAGAGACCAGTCCACATAATCAGATAAATGGCAAGGAGAGTGAGGCAGGAGGATGATGGAAAGCTGTGCATTCTTATCTGGTCAATGGTGCCTTACTAAGGAGATAATCCAGAACATTCAGTCCCAAGGTTCAACTTTCTCTGACTCCCTAAGGAATCATTTAACATTTTGCTTGGCAGTGGACACTAAAAAAACAAAACAAAACAAAACACTCCAAAAATACTTAAGTGAGCTTTCAAGGCCAGTAGGAAACACAAAAGGATATTTGGTTAATATTGCACTAATCCAGGTAGGAAGAAAACAAGCATTTATTGAGTACCTATCCAGTGTCAAACGGTATGATAAGAGCTTTACAAATATCTTTTTTCAAAGGATACTGGAAAACTGCTTTTATGTTTTCTTTGATTTTAAGGTTGATTGATGTCTTTTATTTTCATAATACAGTTCTTTTTTGAGATACCTTGCTCCCACTTGATACCACTGTTCTTACAGTAAAGAAAAACTGATAAAATGCTTGTGCTGGACTCTCTTCTCTCTCCCTCTTCCCCCCCCCCCCCCCTCATCCCCCTGCCTCCTACTTCTGTGGTTCTCTACCTCTCTTTCACAAGTAGAGAAGCATTTCATCATCTGTCTCCTGGAACTAGTGTTAGTCATTATAATTTATCTGAATGTGGCTGCTTTTTAATGTTATTTTTGTTTACCTTGTGTATATAAATCTTTTGGTTCTGCATTATTTCATATACCTCTTCTTATGTTTCTCTTACATTTGTCATGTCTTACAGTGAAGCAGTATTCTCTTAGTTATCAAAATTGTTCAGTCATTTCCTACTCTAGCTTTTTGTTATGACAAGAAGTACTAAAAATATTCTGGAACTTTTTCCCTCAGAATATTTGGACTAATTTACCACTCTCCACTAATTATGTATTATTGTGCTTGTCTTCCTACAAATCCTACCATGGTGAGTATTTTAATCTTTTATCATCTTTGCTAATTGATGGGTATGCTATGTAAAATATTAGTTTTAATCTGTCTCTTATCATTAATGTCTTGGAACATTGTTTCATGAAATTGATTTTATTTTCCATATTTTTGTTTTGAACACTTTTTAACATTGTTATTATTTATCTACTGTGAATGGATTTAAGTCCTATTCTCATTTTCTGTATAGATCGTGGATATCCAAATTTCACTGGAAGTATTTAGTAACAAAAACTTTTTTCTAGTCTCTCATTTCTCTTCCCAGCTTTTCCTCCACCTCTCTAACTTGATTTTCAAATTGTTTTTGAGCTCTTCCATGGCCTGAGCCCATTGGGTGGGCTGGGACACAGAAGCCTTGACTTCTGTGTCTTTGCCTGATGGTAAGCATTGTTCTTCCTCATCAGAAAGGAAGGAAGGAAATGCCTGTTCACCAAGAAAGTAACCTTCTATAGTCTTATTTCTTTTCCCTTTTCTGGGCATTTTCCCAGCCAGTGACTTGACCTCTGAATATTCTCCTCACACCCACCTCGCCTCCTGATCCTCCCAGCCAGCACTTGGGGTCTGAGATTCAAATGCTGCTCCCCAGCCTCGAGGCTTCGGCAGGGGCAGGGCTGCTATTCAGTGTGAGAATTAAGTTCAGGTGGTCAGGTCGGGGCAGGGCCGCCTCTCAGGCGCAGTTCCCTCATGGGGTTCATGCACAGACCTTCAACAATGGATCCAGGCTCCTGCCTGCTTGGGGAGACCTGGTCTGCCGCTGCCTCAGCTTCTGCCTCCTGAGGGGGCCTGAGTTATGGGGGCACCCCACTCCCCTCTCGACCCGCCAAAGAGACCCTCTCACCGACCCCCATCACCTGTGGGTGGAGGGACCTGCGTGGCTGCTGGAGATCCCGTCCCTGAAGCCTGCTCGGATCTGTTCCTCTCGGTGCTGCGGCCGCGGCAGGGCTGGCCTGGGCTCCGCATCCGCAGCGCGACGGACCTTTTGCGAGAGGTCAAAAACTTTTTTCTCATTTAAAAGTTTTTCCCCTTATTTTAGCTGAATTAGTTTTGTTTGCTTAAAAGCTTTTAATTTTAAGCAATTGAAATTGTCCATTTTATCTTTTATGATTATTTTTTATTTGGTTGTGAATTTCCCCTTACAAAATTTCTGAAAGGTACCTATCTCATATCATGAATCTATTAGGACCTAAGTGGTATGTGGTATGAGTTTCTGGTCTAAATCTATTTTCTTCCAAACTGGTTTCCAATTTGTCCTAGATGTTTTCTTGAATAAGGAGCCCTCCCAGCATTTTGTGTTATGGGATTTACTGAACTCTACACATTTGTGTTCCATTGTAGTTCCAATCAGTCCATGTTGGACTGATTGACTTCCTTGAAATCCTTTCTTAAAACTATTGGGGCCTGTTCCAAAAAAAAAAAAAAAATCTCACAAAGCTTTCTCAGCTCCCTGGAGGAAGGAGGACTTTTGAAAAGGTAAACACAAAAAAAGACCAACAAAAGTAGCACTTTTTTGGTTACACATTGAAATAACAATTTTTTATAGAGAATGATTTGTGATATAGCCATTAAGAGGGGACCTGGGGACACTTATAAGTCATGCAAGTTATTGACTTGATTCATTGATTCTTAGGTTCTTTAATTTGATTACTGCCCTAGAAAGATACCTTGGCTGACTGAAGCATAATAAGAATGAGTTGAGGAGGAAGCTGGAGCAGTTCCTTGACCTTGTCTAAGAATCTATTTATGTGCATATAAAACTGAGGTGTAAAGAATTATCCAACAAAAAGTCCCCAATAACTCGTCATTATAGAACAATTTGGTGCATTAGAGTCAAATTTTAAGTGAAATCTCTAAAATACCACCAGTTCCCTTCCAGTTTATACCCTTTTCATTAATCAGTGACTCTTGAGGACAGAAAAGACTTTTA
The DNA here is from genome assembly GCF_028372415.1 of Notamacropus eugenii. NCBI lineage: Eukaryota > Metazoa > Chordata > Mammalia > Diprotodontia > Macropodidae > Notamacropus > Notamacropus eugenii. Next base: position 312,775,917 of record NC_092876.1, read on the forward strand.
GAAGTTAACTCATCCATCCCTGTTCTTTTTCACAGAACCACTGTACTTGAAAAACACCAGGCAGATGGTTGACTCTCCTTTTTACAAAGATTCTTGGGAAATGGTTGTCTCTGCCTTCTAGGTTAGGCATATCAATGTTCAACACTGCGCATGTATATCCTGAATCTGAATAGTTTTAGAAAGAGGTAGTTTAGGTTTATGTTTGGTGACATAGATCTCATGTCCAAGAAGAAAACAGGTATAGAAATTAAATGCATCTGCAATTTGGAACTGGCTTTTTATTACCCTGTCAGTGTTTCTTAATCATACGCTGTGAAGTTCCTTTGTAGTTTTATTTTTTTTCATCTTTTTCAGTTTCACAAATGTAAGATGAAATCTCAGGATTATTTTAATTTTCATTTGTCTGATGTGTTTTGGAGCATTTTAAAAATATGACTATTGATAATTTGCAATTTTTCTTTTGAAAATTGCTTATACCCTTTGATCATCTATCCATTAGAATTTACCTAGACCTTAGCAAAGCACTAGTAACATTTTTCTTGCTATTCTTGTGGAAAAAAGAAGAGCTTGACACTGGTAAAATTAATTGGAGTTGGCATTAATTAAATGATAGTACTCTAAAAGTAGTTGAAATAAAATACGTGGAATGTGGACAGAAGATATATGGAATCCAAAGAGGTATTTTGTTGAAAATTGTGACTACTGATGATTATATATGTAGACAGCATGAAGTTTAGAGAGGTAGCTAATACATTGTATAATAGAGTCAGGGTTACACAAATTGAAATAGAACATTGGGCTGAATGTAATAAAATTATATTTAATTGAGATAAAGGTAAAGTGTTACACTTGGGTTCAAAAAATTAACTCCACAGGTACAATCCTGAGGAGGTGTAGCTAGACAGTAGTTCATTTGACAAAATGATCTGTGGACTTTAATGGGCTATAAATCTAACATGAGTGAGTAGCATGATAAAGCAGATTAAGATAGACTGAGTTAGAGCACACAGACTTTGGGAGGTAATAGTTGTTAATATTTTGCCCTTGTCATACAACATGTAGGACATTGCATTTAGATCTCTGCAATTTTAGGACAGATATTGATAAACTGAAGAGTTTCCAAAGAGCATCAGTTGAAGGAGGAGTGTCTGTTAAGATTAGAAGAGACAAAACTCAGGGAAATTTTGATCACTGTCTTTAGGTATTTGGAAGACTGTCATGTGGAAAAGGGATTTGATTAATTCTGTTTGGACCCTTAGATTTGAATGTGTAGAAACTGGAAAAAGGAGAGATGTAAGGAACAAGCTTTCTAGCAACTGGAGCTATGCAAAAATGGAATGTGTTGCCCTGAAATGTATTGGTAGGTTATGCCTAATAAGAGGTATTCAGGTAAAGACTGAATGACTACTTCTTAGTCATGTTCTGGTAGGAATACTTGTTCTTTTATAGATTGTACTACTTAAGCCTTCTGCTTAAGCCAATCAGTACTTACTGCCAGTTCTCCTTCAAGTTTATTCCATTGTTGTATCCAACACTGCTGATTTTTTCTGCTTTGCCAGTGCATACCAATTAAAATGCACCTGAACAGTTGTAATTCCACCCTCTAGCTTCAAATTGCCTGATACCCCAGTCTTTTTACAGGGCTAGGAATATGATCCTTAGTGAGAGTCCTGAATGGTTGTGTTTTGTTTTGTTTTTGTTTGTGGAGCAGTTTGAGACCTGTCTGAATAGATCGTTATATCTATTTTTTAAAATATAGTACCAATATTTTTAAATTCATCAAAGTTCATAACCTCAGTGTAATTTTAGATTCTTCCCTTCACACCCATGTCTTATGAGTTGCCATGAATAAGTTTAACTTCACAATATCTCATTTCTTTTCCTGTCTCTACATTCAACAGCTGTCACTATTATTTATTACCATATCACCTCCTCCTAGACTATTGCGATAGCTTCCCAAGAGGTTTCTTTGTTTCTAGTATCTCCTGTCTCTAACCCATCCTCCACACAGCTGCCAAAATTTTCTTCCCAAGCAAGGCTGACTCTGCCACTCTCCTGTTGAAAACTATTCAGTGGCACTCTGTTGATTCTAGAATAAAATACATACTATTTATCTTGGCATGTAAGGCTATCCACAATATGGCTTCAATCTACCTTATGGCCATAGTTCACAACATTCCTATTCATGAACTCTACAACCTTTTCAAAGTGGACTACTTGCTAACTGTAAATTTGACATTACAACTTTGTTTTGTTTCTCTAGCACCTAACATAAGGTAGGCACAAATAGCAGGCACTTAATGAGTATTTTCTGATTGATTGAAAATAGGTACTTAATAATTGTTTGCTGACAAAAATATTCTCCTATAGCCCTTAGTATACCTACTGCCATGTGTGTGCTGACCAAATGTATCTCACCATATGTACCCTCTTCATGTGCATTCTAATTACACAGGTTACTGATAGGTGTCTTCAATCCTCATGGCCTGGACATAAAAGTTCAGGACATGTGTCCCTTTATTCCTACGCATAATCCTGAGAAAGCCATATTTTGATTCTGCAGAGATTCCAGTATCATCTGGTGAGGTTATCATGCTAGTTTCTGGAAGACATTGTTTCTACTTTCCCCTGGGTTGGGCAGTTCTTTTTGCATTATCTCTTCAGTTGCTGTTTTCTGCCATCTTCTGGTCTGCATGAATTTAGCCTTTTCAAGGTTGATTGGGGCTTGTTTGCAATGCTCAGAAAGCCTCTCCCTGATACAGAGAGGTGTAATGGAAATATATGAGCTACAACATCTTCTTATAGTTCTATTGCAAAAGTAATGTTAGGAACTTTTCTGACTTAGGGTTAGAAAATTCCTTAAAATTACCATTTGACTCATGTTTGTGAACTGATATTCCCCAAGCTTATTTCAGGCTTCCTGCTCAAAAAATCCTGGTAGGAGCTATGTAGAGGCTGGGACCTGAGATAAGACCCATCCCCAAGACCTTCTTTAATTAGCATGTAATGAAATCAAGAGAACGAAAATACAAAATCCATGTGAAGAAGCCAGGGCTTGAATTCTTCTGATCTGCATTTTTGTCTTTACTATGTGTATCTGTCAGTAACAAACCTTGTTAATTTCTTTTGTTTATGTCTTCCACATTTTCTCTTTGTACAGACTTCAGGTAATACTCCCAAGAGACACTTATGCTAGCCGCTGGAAGATAAGAGGTTATAGCAATCTTACTCAACAAATATTGAAAAATGTCTTAATAATTAGTAAAGCCTTTTGCCTCATCAGTGGAGGACTGTCATCCAGTTCATATTGTTCGCCTTCATTTACTCTTCCCATAAGATATAGTGTTTTCCATAGCAACCTTCAGGCAAGTCAATTAACAGCCTTAAAATTCTGTAGAAACACTATAATTATTCAGCTAGGATTATCGAGTTCTGCACATTTTGCCTTTAAATGTTATAATTACATCAAAACTGAAAGGGCAATATTTTGTCCATTAGATAACACTGTGGAATATTTTTGCATTTCTTTTTAAAACATGTTTAAATTAATAACTTCTCTTTTTCTTGATCTCAATTCTGAGTTAACTCTACTAGTAAATGCACATTAGTAATTTCAGGTAGCATAATCAATCAATAGGGTACCACTGTCCTAATAAAGAATACAATAACCCAGCGTGTGCTTTTTGTCAAAGTGCTGCATCCATTTTGCAATAATTTAGATAAGACAAGCTTTGGAATATTGTGAACACAATCCAATTTTTCTTTATCTCATTTTATATTGATTTATTCATAAAATTACACAACATGCCCCTTGGTAGTATATATGCCCTGGTGAAATTATTGGAAAGGAAAGTCCAGATAGAATGATGGAATGATTCCATAACTGCTGACCTGTTTTATCTGAGAAGACTGTGCATCCCCTTTACTCATGCAACATTTCTTCTACTCCACCCATCAAAGATGCTGGGAAAGGAGAAGGGGCATTATTAAGATAACCTTCCCCTACAGTCAAGTGGAGTTGCTAGGTTTACTAAGGTGCAAGGTGCCCAGTATAACGCACTGATGTATATATAGCAAAACGAAAAAGAAAAGCAATTACCTTTGTGAGATGAAAGAGTTCATTCACCTCACTTGGTTGAACAGATTACTTCCAGAGAGTAATTTACTCGCCATAGGATCAGGACCATTAATAAGTAATCAAAATGGCTAGGACAAGAACAGCAGTAATAATATTAATGTGTAGTCTAATAACAGTGATGTGTGGCCTTCCAACAGCCTTCTGCTGTGGGGAAGTGGTATTCATCTTCTTTCAGAGACAGGGAAACTGAAATATAGAGAAGTTCAATCACTAGCCCAAGGTCACCAAACAGTTCAGTTGTAGAGAAAGGGAAAAGACTCCTTTCTTCTCTCTGAGCAAGTAAGAATACCTCACTGTGTCTCAGACACAAGAGTTAAAAGTCCTAAATTCCTGAATACAGCCTTGTCATAAGCAGACATTTTGAACTGCTTCCTGCGAACCACGTACTTGGCTAGGCATGGTTATGGGATAATAAGTATTAATATATGACTATGAAATAGTCATACAAGTCTTTGAAGAGATCTGAAAATGATATTAATTGGTTACTCCCATGGCTAAGACAGTAGAATGAGAAGGGAACATTACTAGTATACTGCCACTGTAAAATAGCACTGTCTTACATAATGGGATGTAGTAGGACAATCCGTCTATTTGATTGATACCTAATTTGTCCTGGGCACCAGCTATGAACCATGCCACTCCCACTTGGGCTATTATTTATACCTATTTCCTGTAGGAACCCTATACTCAGCTCCTGGAAAAATCCTGGGCTCTGAATAATGGTCTTTTGCCTTATCTTTTCTGGAACTAGGCCTCTCGGTTATTTCCTGACCTTTAGCAACATGCCTGGTCTCTCCCTCTCTCCTCCAATCATTCTCTATTTTTTGTATGATTGTCTCTACTGTAAGTTTCTTAAAGGCAATAATTGTTTTGTTTGCTTGTATTTATATCCCTAGCACTTAGCATATTACTTGATGCATAGTAAATGCTTAACAAACTATCTATTTAGCTATATCCTTTGTCATACCTCCACCCAGGTGAATTCCGTTGACTTTTTGACTTTGTAAATACTACTATGGATGGTTTCAATCTCTTTGGATTGTGTATTCCAGCGACCTTTGACTTAACCTCCAAGACTTCTAAGTTTACTTTCTCTGAGCAAGACTTGAAACAGAGACTGTTCACAGTATGATTCTTCCTGCCTGGGAAGAATCTGTTCCTGTCTATTGACTTTAATTTCTGGCACCAATATGCTCAAAGGAGCAGAGATTGAACATTAATTTCCTTCCAAAATTAGCAAAACTGAATTGGGTGAATCATTAGCCCAAGGTCATCAAAAATGTCAATTAAATAAAATGAACAAATGATTCTTTTATTACAGAATCACAGTATTAACAAATTTCAAAGTTGGAAAGAACAATCTTGTACAAAACTGCCAAAATTATTTATCTAGAGCATAGGTAGAAGTATTACTCTCCCACTCATGAACCTTCAGTAGCTCCTTATTTCAGCTAACATAAAATGAAAATACATCTGCTTAAAAGACTTTAAAAGACTTTTATTGGATTTACCTAAGAGATTCCACCATTTGCTTGCTGAAATGGGAATACTCAGGTCTGAACCATCTTGCTATTTTATACTAAACTTACAAGGTATAAACTTAGTTTAATATCTTTGATAGATTGGTTGATTTAATGGTGATTTACTCTGGTAAAGTTATCAGAGAATACTGTTTAGTTACTTTAAGTTGGGTGCAATGATTCCTAGATTGACTTCACTTCAGCCCTTACATTGAAGGGGAAACTATTTCATCTGACTTACTGAAAGGTAATCTTGTTCGATTTCACTGATGTGGCATTACATTTTTTTAGCTTGATTTTGACTGAAGGCTATGTTACCTTTCTCACCACGGTGACCTAAGAGTTGGTGTGGCAATCAGTTAAATGGGAACACTGTCAGATTGTTGTGAAATGAGTTAGTTGCTGTCCCCAAATCTATTGATAATAACAACACACTTTTACTTATGTCATGCTGTTAACCCTTAAATGTATTGCCACAGCTGTTCATTCACTTGCTTATTTTTAAAATAAGAATCCAAGACTATTAGAATTGTTACTTAGCAAATATCTAATCCAACACCTCATTTTACTGGTGAGGAAACAGAGGTCCAGGTAAGTTAGGTTAGCTCTTATCTCTCCCCCCCACCCTCATCTCTTCTCTCTCTTGTGTTTTCTGAATAAGTTCACCTACACAAAAAGAGCTACCTCCTATATATGTATGTGTATATATATATGCATATATATGTATATATATGCATATATATGTATATATATATGCATATATATAGTAGATAATTTTCTCTTTTTCCCTTTACATGCACATCCCCATGCCAAAAGACTTAGAGCTTTGTCTTGATTTGTCAAAAGTCACAGTGGTACTAAGTAGTAGGATCGGAATTTGAATCCAAGTCTTGTAACTTTAACTTCATAGAGTTGTCCTCATCTATATTATTTATTCTCTGTACTTGGAGCTCCTATGAGATTTTATTTCTTCAATTCTCAAGTTGCATTTTGTTTTAATACAGGTTTTACTTCATGATGTGGAATTATATGTGTTTAGACTAAGAACTTAGCTCCCCAAAAAAGAAAAGAAAAGAAATTAACTCCCTGTGTGTGGGTGTCATTCATTGAGAATTGGGAGATGTATCTTTATAAGGGAAGAAATAAAGCTCTCTCTCTCTCTCTCTCTCTCTCTCTCTCTCTCTCTCTCTCTCACTCACTCTCTCTCTCTGCCTTTTTCTTTCTGTAAGAAAGAGGCCTGTGAGAGAGAGGAATAAGGAATTGAGAAGAGAGAGAGAGAGAGACCCACACAGAAATAGACAGACACACAGAGTAAGAACGTGAAGACTTGGTGCTTTGTGGGTATGGAGGAAAACGAACAGAATAAGCAGTTATATACTGCCTGCTATATACCCCTCACTGTTCTAAGCTTTTATTTTGTTTTAAAAAAAATATATCTTATTTGATATAGTTCTTTGTATATATTGAATCAAACAGTAAATAAACATTTATTAAGCTCCTATTGTGTGCTAAGTTCTGGGTATATAAAGAATGCTAAAACACAATCCCTGTTATCAAGGAGTTCCCAGTCTAATTAGGGGAGACAATATGAAAACAATTATATATGAATAAAATATATACAGAATAAAATTGGGGATAATCTCAGAGAGAAGGCAGTAGAATTAAGAGGAACTGGGAGAGACTTCCTGTAGAAGGTAAAATGGTAGCTGGGACTCAAAGAAAGCAAGGGAAACCAGGCGGGAGAAAAGAGGAGGGAGAGCATTCCAGGCACAGGCAGCAGTCACTGAAAATGCCCAAAGTCAAGAAATGGAGCATCTTGTTCAAGGAACAGCAACAAGGCCAGTGTCACTGGATCTCAGGGTAGTTGGGGAAGACGTTTAAGGTGTAAGAAGATTGAACAGGTCGGGTGGCAGGTTAATGAAGGATTTTGAATACCCCAAAGGAGGATTTTATGTTTGATTTGGAATTTATTGTGTTTATTGAAGTTATTGAGTAAAGGATTGACAGGGTCACACCTGTACTTTAGGGAGATCACTTTGGCAGCTGAATGGAGGGTAGACTGGAGTTAGAAGGGACTTAAGGCAAGGATACCTACCAGTAGGCTCTCACAATAGTCTAGATATGAGGAGATGAAGGCCTGCACCAGGGTGGTGGCAGTATCAGAGGAGAGGAGGGAATGTATTTAGTTAATATTACAAAGATAACAACAGGCCTTGGAACAAATTGGATATGGAGGATGAGAGTGAGGAGTTAAGGATGACACCTAGTTTTTGAGTGTGAGTGGAGGCTGTAAATATAGAGGTTATATCTACCATATCTAAGTATAGAGATAGGAAGAATTACAACTGTGCATGTGAGGGGTGTGTATGCGTGTGTGTGTGTGTGTGTATGTGTATGTGTGTGCGCGCATGTGTATCTTTAAAGCAAAGGAAAAGCTCTGTGTGCTATCTGTGTAAAGAGAGAGATCCATTTCAGGAGAAGTACAACTCTCAGCATAGCAGAAGAAAGATGTAACTCTGTTTGTGTGTATCTACAAATAGTAAGCTTGTTTATAATGCTCCGTACATCCAGGAGTCATAAATGATATTCTAGAATCATCCCATATCTTCTAAATAACAGCTCGTTGGACTCTTTAATGGGCTCTCCTAAGCCACTGGAAGTGATTTCTTCCTTTAGTCCTGGAGGGAATATCAGATATATTTGATTATTAGTGCACTGATTTGCAAAGCAGAGCTCACAAAATCAAAGTGGATTTAGGAATATGGAGGGTTGCATTGGACTGTCTCAGAATCTGAGATTCTAACTTCCTCTTGTCTTTTCTTAAAGGTGTGGATAACTGAAATGACTTTTTTTGGGTGGGCTCTCCTCCTTCCCTTAACAATCTTCCTACTTAAACTTATTCTTGCTTGTAGTATCAGAATAGCTTGGTAGCTGCAGTGCAGAAAGGGAAAGAAGAGAAGGGGTTAGGGCAGATTTCTTAACTTTTTACAAGGTATAGATGCCTTTGAAAGTCTGAAGACTATGGACTTCCCTCTCAAAATCATGTTTCTAAAAGCATAAAACAAAATGCACAAGATTACAAAGAAAACCATTTATATTGAAATACAATTGACAATACACCTGTATGTTATATATATGTATATGTATTTATAACAGTTATCTATATATATATATCATCTGTATATCAGATCTCTATTTGCATATCTATCTATCATCCATCTATTGTCTGACTGTATAATGAGAATTCATGGACCTCATGTCCTCTCCTATTCCTTTAGTTAGGACTTTAGAACGAAGAGGATATATTTTGAGTGGGATGTCAGAATGTCTTCTAAGAGTATTGTTGTGAATTAGACTGACAAATGTGATATAGCTTATCTATTACTATATCATTCTATTTTTGGAGGGTTCCATTTGTTAGGAAGTTCTTTGAGTCAAAATCTATTTTCTTGTAACTTCTATCCTTTGTTTCTGGTTTTGATAAAATCTCAGAGCTGAAAGGGACTGCAGCAGTAATTTCACACCTACTGCCCAACACATGAATTCCCTTTATAACATTCCTGATAAATGATCACATAGTATTTTTTTGAGTATCTCCAGTGATGGAAAGCTCCCTTCCTATGAAGGGTGTCCATTCTATTGTGAAACATCTCTAATCAATAGGAAGTTCTTTCTTCTGTCAAGCCAAGATCTTATTCTCTGTGTTCAGCACCTAATCTGTCCTTTTGAAATCACCCAGACCAAGTCTTTATTCCTGGTCAGTCTCTTCATTGGAAATTGTAAGCTTATTCCTCTTAGTAAACAGATACTTTGGAATTAAAAGGCAGATAGTAATGAGTGGAATTTTAAAAGCTAAAAGTGGAAACTAGATAGAATAGTGGAAAGAACCATGGATTTGGGGTCTGGAAGTCTTGAGTTCATATCCTGCCCCAGCTACTATATTGTGACCTTGAGTGTCAATTGACTTCTCTGAGGCTCAATTTCCTCATCTGTTAAACTGGGATACTTCACAGGATTGTGGTAACAACTGCATGAAATCATGTGTGTAAAGACCTTTCCAAACCTTAACACACAATATAAATGCTAAGTATTACTATTATTATTAATTTAGGCCATGGCCTAAAACAAGGCCTCAAGAATTTTTGTTCCACTGACCTCTTTGGTTTGGTCTGGTGGAGCCTATGGACCTCCTTCTCAGAACAATGTTTTAAACTAAGGGAAGTTTTAGTAAGAAGTTAATGAAAATAATGATTTTTCCAGCCAACTTCATGAATCCTCTGAAATCTCAAATGATCTGGGTATTCTAGGTCAAGAATCTTTGTCTATCTCTCCAGTACTTGATGGGTGGCCATTCTAGAATTTAAGCATACCTCAAAGAGCCAAACTCCATCCAATGATACGGAGAACTTGCTCATACTAGAGATAATAGAGTGAAATTTTTTTTATTTCAAAGTAATATATTATTTGTTCATAAGGATTTGTATGTAACATGGATTATATAGACAGGAGAAATTATAGTAAAATATAAAATTATTAAAAATTATTTTTAAAAGTTGTATCATCTGTCACATCTGTTCCTTTTTAGTTTATTGATGGTGGTTGATTTTCAGAGATCAAGAACCTGTCTAATGTAAAGAGTCCATTATGTGTTTCTGAACTAAAAGAGTGAATCTAACTTTATCCTTCCCCCTCCCCCTCAACCCATCCATCTTCCTACAAGAAAGGCTCAAAATGGGAATTAAGAATTAGAAGCCGTGACAAATTCAGAGAATAGGAAAAGGTACCTTGTCTCTGGGAAATTCTTCAATAAAACTAAATTCTAACTTGGGGCATATATAATCCTGTAGAAGGAGATTAGCCCAGAAAGGTCAATGGAAAATGTGAATGGGACAGAATTGACAGTAATCATCTTCCTAAGTAAATTTGAGGTGCCCTTTGCTCAGAGACAGGAAGATCATCTGGTCTGACAAAAACCTGACATGAAGAACTGTGCTATTTAGTGACAATGGACAGTCTGCAAAGCAAAATGTGAATGCAACATTAGAGAGAGAAATTAGATGGCTTTGGACAAGGAGGGCAAATTTATAGGGTGATTTCTGTGATCTTGTGGTTAAGAGTTTCTAGGAAGACAAGGTGACTAGCATCCCAAGGTTCCTTTAGCCCTTTCTCACTATGCCTACTTAGAAAATGATTGGTGGCAAATATGATATATTCAAATGACATTGGACTTGGAAACTGGAGACCTAGATTTGAGCTCCACCATTAATTCTTCATGAAACTTTAGACGCATCACTTAAACATCTGAGCCTTGGAGGAACCCTGGAAGATAACCTGGTTGGTGCTAGTTTTTCTACTTTAAGAGGACCAAAATGACATCACTATGTCAGAGTCAAGGTACAGTAGTCCAACTGTGGCTGATCAGATCAATATGAGCTCAGAAGTCTCTGCCACAAATAGTCCACATGAACATTTGCAGTGGAGACATCTCTAAAGTTGTATATCTCATGTTTCTTTTGAGCTGTTACAGTTCTCCTTTGTTCAGAAAGCATAGCTCCTTCTTTGATGCATGCATGCCATGCTGTGTGGTCCCAGGTCAGTGTAGCCCATGTCTCACAATTGATCCCAAAATTCTTCAGAGAGAACTTGAGAGTGTCCTTATATGACTTTTTCTGATTGCTATGTGAGTACTTATCTTGTGCAAGTTCTGCATAAAATGGCCTTTTAGGCAAATATTTTGATTTGGCATTTGAACAACATGGCCAGCCCATCAGAATTGTTCTCACTTCAGTAGAATTTGGATGCTTGGCAGCTCAGCTCAAGAAAAGACTTTCGGTGTCTAGTACCTTACCTTTCCATGTGATCTTTAGAATCTTCCTAAGACAATTCAAATCAAAGTGGTTCAGTTTCCTGGCATGGTGGTGGTAGACTATCCAGGTTTCACAGGCATATTGCAATGAGTTCAGCACAGTGGCTCTGTAGACCTTCAATTTGGTAGACAGCCTAATACAGGGGTGGGGAACCTGCAGCCTTGAGGCCACATGCGACCCTCTAGGTCCATCACAGTGAAGTTTGGATTCAGTGAAAGGGCTGCACTTGAGAACCTAGAGGGCCATATGTGGGCTTTAGGCCCCAGAGGATTTGTTCTATGAAGTTTGACTTTGATCAAATGGTAGCACTTGAGGATCTAGAAGGCCACATGTGGCTTCAAGGCCACAGGTTCTCCACTCCTGGCCCTAATACCTCTTCTCTCCCACACTTTCCTTTGAAGCCTCTCTAACACTGAGCTAGCTTGGTGGAGATGTATGAGTTAATCTCATCAAGTATGTATACATGCCTGGAAAGTATACTGCCAAGGTAAGTGAATTTATCCACAGTATTCAAAGTTTCTCCATTTGCTAGAACCAGTATTTCCAACCAATGCTGGCTGAGAACTTCTGTTTTCATGGTGTTAATTGTTGGGTCAGAATTAACACAAGTGGCAGCGAATCAATGCATCCTCTGTTGCACCTCAGCCTCAGAGAGTGCATTGAGTGCACAATCATCTGTGAACAGTCATGCACCGATTCTCCCTTTACTTTAATCTTGGCTTATAGACTTTTCAAGTTAAATAATTTAGTGTCACTGTGTCAACTCACCTTGATGCCATTTTTGACCTCACCAAATGCATCTAACAACATTGCTGAAAATACCATGCTAAAAAGCATGGGAGCAAGCACACAGACCTACTTCATTCCATTGGTGACTGGTAAAGTGTGAGAGTATTCTTCATAATCTAGAACCTGTGTAAGCATGCTCTCAGGAAACTGATGTACAATACTGATGAATTCTCTGGGAAACTGAATTTTTCCAGAATTTTCCACAAGCCCTCATGACTAACAGTCAAATGCCTTGGTCAGATTGATGAACATTTTGTACAGATCCCATTCAGCTCCTGGCATTTCTTCTAGAGTTGTTGGGCAGCAAACAACATATTGACTATTCTCCAGCCCTTTCTGAAGTTAAGATTTAAAGGAGAAACAGAGAAAAGATGAGGGTTCCTTGGGAGTTTTGTTCTTTCATCATTCATAAAATGTGATGAATAGAATTTGTCATGCTTATACATCACAGAGGTGAATATATAAGTATATATATATGTAACATATACATATATACATAATTATGCATATACACAATATATGCATAATTATGTATATATACATACATTATATATATACATACGTATGCTTGTGAGTACACCCAAACACACATAATATATACATATAAAATGTGCAAGTGCTTTAAAATTATAAAGGAGCACAGAAATGTGAGAGTGTTATTGCAGATAAATATACAAAAGGTACAATAAGTAACAATGTATTAAAAGTTCAGGAGATATGAGTTCAAGTCTCAGTTGTATCACTAATTCTTTCTGTGGATTCAAGTAAGACACTTAAAATTTTCTGAGGCTCAATTTCATCATCTATAAAACAGGGAAAATGATTTATAAAGTGTATTGAAGTTATCAAATAAGGTAATAGATGTAAAAGCATTCAGGAAAGCATGAAATACTATATTGTTAATACATGTATGTGTGTCTATGTATAGGTACACATATGTGTACCTATACATAGACACACATATATATGCATGTATATATGTCCAGAAGGTATGAAAATCTTGCTGAGAAATCAATGGATGAGTCCTTTGGGTGAAGAAAGATGATTAAAGGAAGCTCTTCTGTATACAGATTCAAAAGCAAAAAATAAAAAAAAAATACAAGATGCCACTTTCTCTAAAAATCATAGTTTATAAACCCACTGACCATGAATACTCAGATAAAGCATCAGTAAGTCTTTTTCTGCTTCTCCCCCTACTTATCTACTGTGTGTTTCCAGTGCACATCAGGGTACACCAGGGATGAGTACTGGACTTGAGTCACAGGTCATAGTTTTCAGAACTGTAAGGGAAGGACTAGAAGGACCTAACTAGTCCAGTCTCCTCATTTTACAGAAAAGGAGACAGATGTCCCCCAAAACACCACATTATAAATCTGACAAGTGGCACCCTTGGGATTGTAGAGTGATCACTGGTAAGACAATTCACCTCTGTGGGACTTAAGGTTCCTTATCTCTAAAATGGAGATAATGACTCATGCTATGCTTTTCTCATGGAATCATTATAAATATGAGATAAAATCATGATATAAAACACTTATTAATTGAAAGGAACTTGAAATAATAGAATGTAAGCCCATTGGAGACAAGGACTGCTTCTTTTTAGTTTTTATGCCCCTAAGACTTGGCTTAATGCTTGGTTCCCAGTACTGACAGAGGCTTTTATAAGTCTTTTTCAATTGGAATATATACATGAAAGTTATTATTATTGCTACTGAAGACTTGAGGCAGGAAGTACAAAAACAGATTCAGACAATACCCCATATTATAAAATTGTGCCTTGAGAAATCACTTTTAAAATAAATTTAGGAAATTGTTGATGAATATCGTGCAGTCTCTTCCTTTTCATTTACCTCAAACTGGCAAAGTAAATTCTAGAGAAGGGCCCTGGCTCTTCAACTTTGATAGGGTACAGAGGTATTATGGATCATATATGCTTATAATATACACAGACTGTATCTCATGATTAGTATAGCTGTGAGGCTCAGAATTCTTAATGTCAAAATCAGAATCCAATTGTAGCAATACCTGACAGTATGTATATATTTGCTTGTGGTGTGGGGGAAGAACAAGCACTCATGAAATCAGAAATTTGGGGATCTGGCCTGATGATGTTACCCATGAGCTGCATGACCTTTTACAGGTCAATCAATTCTTTGGAGATTTGGCCTTTTCATATGAATACAAGGTAGTGAAATAGTTGACAAAATCGAACTATGACCAAATTAAGCTATATTAAACCATCAATTCAGTTTAACAGGCATTAAAAAAAAGAACCTACAATGTACTATGTGCCAAAATCATGGTAGGAACTGGGGACACAGGCACAGCCAAAGCCTAATCTTCCCAATTTACCAATTTACCATAGGCATTGTATTCCTTTAGTTTGGTGATATTTTGTTTGAGAGTTTGATGCATGAGCTCATTACCCTACAATAACAGGTCTTCCAGGAAGGACTTTATTTTAGGATTCCAGTATTATTTTCCTTTGGTCCCATCACCATTCCCTTTTACAAAAGTTGTGAGACCCCTTTGAGTCCTTCAGTCAAAAAGTTTGGACCTTCTGTGTTTTGACTAATTCGGATGGTAGAGGGGTTTCTGTCCTTATTCTTACGTATTTCTAGCCCTTCTGTCCCTAAACTGAATATTGTAGGCAGTGAGTTCTACAGTGTTTAAATTCCTCTTGTTGTAGCCTAATCTGGTATGTCTTAAGATACAGGTTGAGCAGATACTAGTCATGGTATAGTATAATGACTCATAATACAATTCTGTCAGTGAAAGAAGATTCTCTTCTTGTGCCTTAGTATCTGAAGTCCTCTAACTATCCAACTCTTTGTATTAAAGCTAGCTTAAATCTTGACTTTTTGAAGCTGCTTCCTCCAATTTCCATCATGATTTGTTTGTTTGATGATACTAATCCCTAGAAATTTCTTCTATTTAACAGTGTCTTGCATTTGCTCTGTCTGTCCTAAATTTTTGACACATGACCTAATGAGTCACTGACTCATGACATCTTTTGTGGTGTTTCCATGTGCTATGATTTAATGATACATTGTTAGTTTTTTTAATGTATTTTAACTATGCCCCAAAGGGCAATCAAACTGTGCATACTCTTTGATCCAATAATACCACTACAAGGTCTGTATCCAAAAATATTTTTTAAAAAATCTTTCTTGTAGAAAAATATTTATAGCAGCTTTTTTTTTTTTTTTTTTTTTTTTTTTTTTTTTTGTGGTGGCTAAAAACGGAAAACTGAGAGGATGTCCATCAGTTGGGAAATGGCTGAACAAGTTGTAGCATATAATCAGATGAATATTATTGTGCTATAAGAAATGACAAGCAGGATGATTTCAGAAAAACCTGGAAAGACCTACAAGAACGGATGTAAAGTGAAGTGAGCAGAACCAGGAGAAAGTTGTACAAAGTGATAGCAATATTGTAATGATGAACCACTGTGAAAGACTTAGCCACTCTGATCAACATAATTGATCCAAGACAATTCCAAAGGATCCATAATGAAAAATGCTATCCCATCCAGAGAAAGAAATGATACTGTCTGAATATAGACTGAAGCACACTATTTTTATTTTTTCCTCCCTCCCTTTTCCTCCCCTCCCTTCCCTTCCCTTTACTTCTCTTCCCTTCCTTTACTTCCCTTCTCCCTTCTTCCTTCACTTCCTTCCTTCCAAAATGACTAATATGGAAATGTTTTACATGATTGCATATGTATAATCTATATCAGATTGTTTACTGTCCCAGGGAGGGAGGAGAGGAGAGAGGGAGGGATAGAATTTAGAACTCAGCATTGCAAAACAACAACAAATGGCTGAATTTTTTAAAACATCTCATTGGGGAAAATAAAATATTATTTTTTAGATGTGTTTCCCCACTGTATAAATTTCCTGAAATCAGGATTTTTGTGCTATTTTTCTACATGGTTTTGCAATGATAACTATTATATAGAGTTTATAGTAAGTACTTAATAAATATTTGTTGAATGTATAAATGAATGAAAATATAGGGAATTAAAAAAATAGAATGCAGTATATATCTTCTTTAAAAATGCTTTAAAGCAATCCCCATGCAGTTTTCTATGACCAAGTCTCATGAGACCCTGATTCTAGTCCTAGTTCTTCCATGAATTGGTTGTGCCCCTTTCAAAAATCAACTTTTCCTTCATAAGGCTCAGTGTTCTCATCTGTAAAATAAGAAGTTTGGAGATGATGAAAGTTCCTTTCAGTTCTCAATTCTATGATCCTTTGATTTATCTGGAATTTTGAAAAGTACATAGGGTCTTTCTTTTACTTCATTTTTATTCAAGCAGTAGAATGTTCTGTCTGCCATCATTTTTCTTTCATTTGGCTATCTCAGTTTTGGTTTGGGATTCCAGAAGTTATGATTGTGCTTGTGTTGAAAATCCAGACCTCAGGCATGGGAATCATTTCAAGTTCATTTTCTCACCCTCTTTGAATTGCATTGAAGAAGCACGTGAACCTTTTCTTTGATCAAGCTTCATGGCTACCACAGTCAAAGTTTATTGCTAAAGTTATTAGTTTCTAATCAGAAACTACTGCTATTATTACCTAATAGTTATTGCCTAGCACTTCCAACCAGATGTCAAAAATAACGAGCCAATAAAAGTGGTATTAATTTGGACTCAATGACAATTTTAGGCCCTCCAAGCTAAAGATTAGGAACCTCATAAAAGCAGGGCAAAAATAATTTGAGTAATCAAAATTAATAACAAAAATGGTGAGAATGTCAATTAATATGCAAGTGTTTCTAATTTAAAAATGAAACTCAGAGCTATGAGTATCAGCATTTCTCATAAACTTTCCTGAAATGAATGAAGAGCTCATCAAAACTCCTCTCCTAGAAAGTTTTTTAAGGAGAAATTTGCTTTTTATGGGAAGTTGCGGTGTCATTGGTGCTGGTCAAGGAGATCTTGTTCAATTCCAGAGGCAATGGAGGCCTGGTACAAATGTGTGCCTGGAAACATTACTCACTTTTTAAATTCTCAAATAAATACATTTTATTCCATCGTTACTCCCTTTTCACCTTCTTTTTCCTTCTCCCCTCTTTTTCCCATTCCATTCTGTCTTTTGGATATTCTTTTCTTATTGTATACCATGCTCATGACTTTACTTCTTTACAGTCTGATGCAGTGGAAATCATGCTGGTCCTAAAAACCCTGCCTCTGACATTTGCTAGCTATGTGACCATGAGCAAGTCCCTTAACCTCTCTGAGTCTCAGTTTCCTTATCTGTGAAAGGGAAATAACAATATAACTACAATAGTTCCCTTCCTGAGTTATGCTAGTCAACAAACAATTATTAAGCACCTACTATATGTCAGGAACTGTTATAGGTGCTGGGGATAAAAAAAGGCAAGTTTTCTTCTTTCAATGGACAGTTTCTGCTCTCAATGAGCTCATAGTCTAATGATGGGGAAAACATAAGAACAACTATGTGGAAGCAAGATATGGACAGGAAACATTGCCAGAGGGAAGGAACTAGCATTAAAGAGGATCAGGGAAGGATTAGATTAGATAATGTAGGCATGATGCCTTGAGAACTTTGAAGCGCTATATCAATATCAATTATCTTTAATCAAAAATTTTCTTTGTAAGAGATATTGTACCTCTCCTAAGTATAGTGCCCTGTGTACAATAGACCCTTAATAAATGTGCACTGAATTGAACTGAAAAGAGTCTTAATCTCTCAGCCTGGAACAATTGGGGTATACATCTGATACATTGATGGTTCTATGTTTTCACTGATGCAGGAACTCTCTCCTTGTCCACATTCTTCCACAAATCTTCTGTAATGAAAATACATAATGGTGCTAGATATTTTTTCTAGTTCTTTTAGTATTTGATTGATATCATTGCAAAACTTGAATTGTATACTCCTTGATCTCAGTACATGACTGAGAACTACTATTTCTTTAGGAGCATCAGCCATGTTCAACCAGCTCTTCTTCACCTTTTCACCAACTGCTTTCAAACCCTGAAGAAACTTCCACCTCAAGGCCCTCTCTTCTGATTAATGGCTGTTTAGCCTGAACCATTATTTCTTTTCCCCCCACATTTATTAATTTATTTGTTTTCAGTTTTCAACAATCGGTTCCATAAGTTCCAAATTTTCCTCCCCTCCCTCCTCAAGATGGTATGCAATCTTATATGGATTCTATACATACATTTCTGTTAAGCACATTTTCACATTAGTCATGTTGCATAGCAGAATTAAAAAGAAGGGGAGAAATAAAACATAGCAGAGGAGAAAATGTCTGTTTCATTCTGAACTCCAGCGCCATTGTTCTTTTTCTGGATGTGGATAGCATTTTACATCATGAGTCCTTTGGAAATATTTTAGGTCCCTGTATTGCTGGGAAGTGCTAAGTTTATCAAAAATAGTCATTGGACATTGGGGCTGTAACTGTGTGTAGTGTTCTCCTGGCTCTGCTCATTTCACTCAGCCTCAGTTCATGTAAGTCTTTCCAGGTTTTTCTGAAGTTCACCTGTTAGTCATTTCTTATAGCACAATAGTATTCCATTACACTTATATATCACAACTTGTTCAGCTTTTCCCCAATTAATGGGCACCCCCTTGATTTCCAGTTCTTGGCCACCACAAAAAGAGCTGCCATAAATATTTTTGTACATGTGAGTCCTATTCCCACTTTTATGATCTCCTTGAGAGAGGTGATATTGCTGGGTCAAAGGGTAGGCACATTTTTTATAGCCCTTTGGGCATATGAACGATTATTTCTT
Organism: Notamacropus eugenii; assembly: GCF_028372415.1. Classification (NCBI taxonomy): domain Eukaryota; kingdom Metazoa; phylum Chordata; class Mammalia; order Diprotodontia; family Macropodidae; genus Notamacropus; species Notamacropus eugenii. The sequence continues at coordinate 312,795,000 of NC_092876.1, forward strand.
GAGGGACCCTAGACTTGCTTACTTTTCTCCTATCTTGATTCATTTTCTGGAATTCTCTACTCCACTTTCCATGCCCACTAATCACCTTGTCCCTGTGTATGTAAACTCCCACTTTCACAGTCCCTTTTATACGCTTTCTTTCCTGGTCAGAGGGTAAAACTCTTGAGGATAGGGTCTATTTTGCTGCTTTTATTTGTATTTTAAGCACTTAGTACAGTCCATGGAACATAGTAAAGAATATGCATTCTATCTGTCTGTCTTTCTATCTATCTATCTAGCTATGACTGACCCATCTCCTTTCTAGTCATTCATGCCCTTGATTATTTCTGTGACAATGGGAAATACATGGAGGTAATGAAAAGAGCCTATGGCTATTGTAATCTAACTTGATCGATGCCTTTCATTTCCCTCAGACACTTTACTTACAGATACATTCCTTGGTCCCCTTTAGGGTCTCATCTTTCCTGAGTAAGTTGCCTGGCATCTCAACTCGTGTTTATGATTTGTGGTTTACAAGTGATTTTCAGAAATGTTCTTGTAAAGTTGATGGTTAGTGGGTTAAACAAGGGACAAATAGAGAAAGAAGAGAAAAACATATAGTTGTGGAACTTACTTATCTGCATTCCAAAGCTGCAACTATATTCACACAGGTGCCTCCCAACCAGAAGTTGCAGTGGCTCTAAAACTCAGCATGAGCCATTTTCTGTTAAAGATGTTCTTGACCTGATCATTCCCTAAGTTTGTGGGAGAGTTATTTGAATAATACAGTGTCTCTAATTGAGAAAGCCTGCAACTACCAAATGCCATACATAAGTTTATTTTCAGGTCAATGAACTGGATACTAATTCAAGGAAAGCATGAGGATGAGAATCCCTGGTAGGATTCTACGGGTCTCTTTTTGCCTCTGTGAGGCTAGGAGGGATTTATGAACATATTTGGAGCTGTTCACATAATCAGGGCTGGTTAGGATTTGTGTGAACTCACCTCAAGTCACTCTGGTTTCATGTCTGAGGCTCCCACTTATATCTCAGTAGATACAGTAAGAAACCAAGTAACTAAGATTGGAAAGGAAGCAGAAAGCTGAGAAACAATTTTTACTACTAGTGTCTCTGATAAAGGCCTCATTTATAAAAAAAAAAAAATTAGTCAAATTTATAAGAATACAAGTCATCCCCAACTGATAAAAGGTCAAAGGATATGAATAGGTAGTTTTCAGATGAAGAAATTCAAGCTATCTATAGTCACATTTGAAGTATGAAAAATACTCCAAATTCCCAATGATTAGAGAAATGCAAATAAAAATAACTGTGAGGTACCAAACGACATCTATCAGATTAATTAATATGACAAAATGGGAAAATAATAAACATTGGATAAGTGGGAAAATTGGAACACTAATGCATTGCTGGTGGAGTTGTGAACTGACCCAACCATTCTGGAGAGTAATTTGAAAGTATGCCCAAAGGACTATAAAATTATGCATACCCTTTGACTTAGTAGTAACACTTGTAAGTCTGTATCCCAAAAAGGTCATAAAAATGGGAATAGGACCCATATGTACAAAAATATTGGTGGCAACTCTTTTTGTGGTGGCCAAGAATTGGAAATTGAGGGAATACCCATCAATTGGGGAATGGCTGAACAAGTTGTGCTATAAGAATGTAATGGGATACTATGGTGCTATAAGAAATGAGGAACAGGCAGACTTCAGAAAAACCTGGAAAGATTCATATGTACTGATGAGGTGAATAGAACCAGGAGATCATCGTACACAGTAACAGCCACAGTGTAGGATGACTACTTTTCATAGATGTGGCTCTTCTCAGCAATGCAAGGATCTAAGACAACCCCAAAGCACTCATGAGGGAAAATGCTGTCCACATCTAGGGAAAGAATTATGGAGTCTGAATGTAGATTGAAGCATTCTATTTGCTCGCTCTCTCTCTGTCTCTCTGTCTCTCTCTGTCTCTCTGTCTCTGTCTCTGTCTCTTGTAGTTTTGTTTCCTTTTGCTGATGGTTCTTCCCATTAGTTCTAATTCCTCTTTACATTTTCAGTAATGTGAAAATTTTTAATATGAATGTATATATAGAACCTATATTAGATTGCATGCATGCCATCTTGGGGAGGAGGGAGGCGAAGGAGGGAGGAGAAAATTTAAAACTCAAAAGTTTATAGAAGTGAGTGTTGCAAACTAAAATAAAGAAACAAAGCAAAAATGAAACAAAAAAAAGTAGTGCATGAATGAAAAGAAAATCATTTATTAAATGACTAACGTATGCCAAGCCTGTGTTAAGTGCTAGGGATACAAATATAAAAACAAAGATAACTCCTGTCATGAAGGAGCTTAAATTCTAACAGGAGGACACATTAGACACATTATACTTTGGATAGTGATAACTAGTAAAGGGACCATTGGTTTTAAAAGTTACAGGGAAAGTGAACAGAGCCAGAGGAGTGTAGCTATTCATTAACAAAAAATGAACAGAGCCAGAGGAGAGTAGCTATTCGTTAACAATGACATAGTTGATTTGAATATGGTTCTAGAACTGGAGTTGAGTATGGGGAGGGAAAGGTATATATGAGGCAGCCAGGTTATTGGTGAGGCTTTGGAAGAAGTTGGTTAGAATGTATGGAGTGAATTATGAGACACTATTAAAGCTAAGGACCAGGAATGACAGTCAACAGTCAGGATTACCTAGTAGGATAAGGTCCCAGACATTGAGGTTCTTACTCCAATTAACTTGTCAAGCAATCAAACTATGCTTCAGAGAATACAGTTTCCATGGGCTGGCCATGTTGCTTGAATGCAAAACATATGCTTGCCAAAAAGACTATTTTGTGAAGAACTCACGCAGGTCAAGTGCTCACATGGTAGTCAGAAGAAGTGATAGAAGGATACTCTCAAAAACTTTGGAATTGATTGTGTGACATGGGAGACACTGACACAGGACTGCTCATCATGGCATGCCCGCATCAGAGAAGGTGCTGTGCTCTATGAGCAAAGCAGAATTGAATCAGCTCAAAGGAAATGAAGGATGAGCAGATTTAGAGTAGCCACCCCAAATGTTCACATGGACTATTTGTGTCTGATCTGTGATGCAGCATTTCAGGCTCATATTGGTCTGATCAGCCGCAATTGGACACATTGAAACTTGACTTTATTGTGGTGATGTAATTTTGGTCCTCTTCAAGAATAAAGGACACCAACCAACCAACTTTTGTATCTTATTTTGAATCAAAATTCATCTCCTCACAACTTCTACCTATTTAGTCCTATTTTTGCCCTTTGGAGTGACACAGAATAAGCATTTTCCTTCTATGTGACAACATTTGAAGACATTTGTCATAATCCTTTCAACCTAAATATCTCCACTTCTCTTAATCACTCTGCAGATACGACTTCCTTCTCTATTCTTCTCTTCCTTTGAATATTCATTACTTCGCATGTTCACAGGACAGTGGAATGATTGCCTCCTTTGATCCAGATGATATTCTTCCAATAATGCAAACTAAAGTAAAATTAGTTTTGTTTGTTTTTTAGCATCATATTGAGTTTAGTAACATATTAGTTTAGTAACACCCTCAATCTTTTTCAGTCTTGTATCCTGACCTTGAACAACTGAGAATTTGAACCTAAGTTTAGGATCATTATGGGCAGCTAGATGGTACAGTGGATAGAGTAGTGAGCCTGAAAGATCTGAATTCAAAATTGGCCTCAGACACTTACCAGCTATGAGACCTTGAGTAAGTTACTTAACTCTATTTGCCTCAGTTCCTCATGTGTAAAATTGGGGACACACCAGAGAAGAAAATGGCAAAGCACTCTAGTATCTTTGCCAAGAAGACCTCATGGACAAGTCCATGGGGTCATGAAGAGTCAGACACAACTGAATGACTGAAAAATAATAGGACTATTAAATATGATACTTATTCTTATCAAATACAGTTGTCTCTTCTATGTCACTACTTTCCCCATTCTGATTTTGATATATTGAAATTAAGAAATCAAATGGGAATTTTTTTGAGAGTTTTGCAGAAGCTGCAGACATGTGAAGGCTAGTAGACAACACAGAGTTTGTGACCAAATACTTAGCCTAAATTTTGCAGTAAGGTACTTTAAACACCCCCCCCAAAATAAAAAAAAAGTAAAAATTCGGACTTATTCTCTGATATGAAGGGAGGCCCAAAAAAGTTTTATGTGAATTTTCCAGATTGCTGGGGTACTGCACCCCTCTCCCTCACCCCCGCCCCCAGTGTGTAAGGGATAACTGTACCTTTTTGTTGGCTTTGGTCTATCATTCTTGATCAATGGCTCAATGCATAGTGCACTGGGTCAGGAGTCAAGAAGACCTGACTTCAAATCTGACTGTAGTACTTGCTGTGTGACCCAGGGCATGTCACTTAACCTCGGTTTACCTCAGTTTCCTCATCTGTAAAGATGAGGATGATAAGAATAGCATCTACTTCCCAGGATTGTTATGAGGATCAAGTGAGATAATTGTCAAGTGCTTAGCAATGCACCTAGAACATAGTAGGCTCTTTATCAATGTTAGCCATTCTTACCATATTACATTTTGAATCTTGGTACATTTGCCCATTTCTCCTCCTCCTTCCTTTTCCTATCCTGTTCTTTACTACCTCTTCTTTTCCCTTGCTTCAGCTTCCTTCTCCTATATTCCTTCAACCCTTTCAGGAGATACATTGTTCTGGTTGCCACAAAAGGGGTTAACGTGGGACACTTTCTCTGGGAACTTATGATCTAAAACAGAGGTCATCAAACTGTGGCCTGACAGTCACATCTTGCCTGTGATAGTGCCTGGGCTAAGGATGGTTTTTACATTTTTATGTTCAATAAAATTTTACTTAAAAATGTAAAAACAATTCTTGCCTCATGGGTTATATAAAAATATACGAGGCTGCAGGATTTGGTCCACTGACCATAGATTGTTAATCTAAATAAAGGCAATACTAACACAGAGAAGATGGGAACATGTTTGAGAAAATATATTCCTTTTGTAAATCATTTTAAAAAGTAAATTTTCTTTTCTTGAAATCAGAACCATCCTGGAAAAAGCAGGACACTTGGCTGTAATATTTCATTCTGTCTTTGCCTATCTTCTATTGACAATCAGCTTGTTCTCTCCTCTTCCTTACTTGCATCTTTGGAATTGATTAATTAAGCATACCCTTAAGTATATACTTGGATGTCTAGAGCATATAGGTATATTGCTGAGTAAAGAGGACAAGATACTTCACCCTCCCTCCCAACCCCCATGCCTCACAGAATATCAGTTAGAAGGATCCTCAATGTCCATTAGCTAATGCATTTAGGAAAGGAATCTCCATTTCAACATGCCCAACAAGTAATTATTCAGCACCAGCTTAAAGCACAAAGAAACAGTTATCATTCCCTCCTTTACCATCTCTAGTCTTCTATTTTGTTTTGTTAAAGAATAATATATCACTTAAAATTTTACATGTTAATTGAGTCCCAATTTTGCAAGATTATTCTCATTGTGGTAAAAGGCAAAAAAATAACATTTCCTTATTGTTAAATTCTTTTTTTCCTTGATTAAAGGGGAGTATGTTTTTCTTTTTCTGTGACTTTGTTACCTTTACATTTTCTAATTCTGACTATAATTTATAGAATATTTTTCTGAGTACAATTAAAGTTTGTGATGATGCAGCATTTCTCATTACTTCTGTGATCAGTATTTGTAATAGATTCACTTTTATGCTCAGCTCCTGAAGCGCACTTTCATTATCTGATAAGAGATTATCTCCACTTATATTCTGAGGATAATGAATTTTCTTCATTTGTATTCTTGCATAGCTTTGCTCAGGGAACACGAGATAATTATTTTCCAACTCTCATATTGTCAGCGCTTTGTTGACTACTCCCCATCCCCTTGCATACACTCTCTCTGTCTCTGTCTCTATCTCTTTGTCTCTGTCGTCTATCTTTGTCACTCTGCCTCTCTCTCCTTATGACTTCCTTTCTTTCCTCTATTACTGACCTCTTCTCTCATCCGCTCTCCCTCATATCTACCACCCTTCTCTTTACCCTGTATGTGTAAGATAACTATTGTATCTTCCTGCGTGGAATGATTTGTGCCATGCAGTTGTGTGTATATATACACATATATACATATATATATGTGTATATATACACACACACATATATATGAATATTGCACTTTTTCTTTGTACTTTGTCTCTTGTACTTGGTTTATAAGTGGTAATATTATGGTGGCAAGAAAACTAAACGTGGTCAGAGACATTGGATTGGGTACAGAGTACTCTCGTGCCTCCTCCGATCTTCAATTTCATTGTCTATAAAATGGGATAATGACACTTTTGCTCCCTACCTCAGAGAGATTTTGTGAGGTTCCAATAAGTTAACATAATTAAAGTGCATTGGGACGTGCGATAGAAGTCACAGGATTTACAACAGGAGTGGACATATGAGGACACCTGGTTCAATGCTCTCATTTTATATTTGAGAAAATGGAGGTTGAGAAAATAATTTTTTTGCCCAAGATCACACAGGTAATAAAAACTATTTGTTTGTATATCCATTGGTGGCAGTAATCATGTGTATATTTTTGTGTTTGTTAATATCTCATCCTCCTTTGTTATTCAAATCTTGGGAGCCACTCTATCCTGTCATTTCCCCCTTCATTTCCATTCTTCATCCCTCTTTTCCCGTGCTCTAGTTTTCTCATGCTGAGATTACTCCTTTTTGTAGGCTACCCAGACTCTGGCTTTCCATGCTCCAAGTAATCCAGTTTGCTAGACTAATCTTTTTAAAATGTAGATTTCATTGTGTCACTCCCTTCAGTGCTGCTCAGTCTCCTATGACATCAAGTCTTAACTACTTTTCCTGACTTTCAAGGACCTCCATAATCTAGTCTCGTTCAATCTATCTAATCTTATTCCTTGCTACTCCTGAATATACAATAGCAGCACTGGTTTCCTTATGGCATAGTCATGGGAGGCTTTGTAGAGAATGATTCGGGTCTCATTGGACTCACTTTCTTCTGAACTCCTTATAGTGCATATAGTTTGAGCCACACACTTTACCATTCAGTTTTATTTTTTGTTTTTGATTTGTATGTTTATGTGACACATTTTTTGTGGATATGGAGGGATTAATTCTCCAGCTATTTGAAAGAGGGGAGGGTAGCAAATGACTTAAAAAATAAATGTCAGAAACCCTATAATTATTCAGACCAAGAATATATGTTTAGTTATTGACTTGTAGAGCCTCTTTCTCATTGCCTCAAAATCTTTATGAGAATAACCAATGCATATATCAATAGCATCTTTGATGAAAGTGTAAAAAGGGAATGTCTATTCAAAAACTATATGCTATGACAGATCACATCTTCTGAATCATAATTGACTGAAAGTGCAGGGAATACTAGGTCCTACTGTACCTATTGTCAAAAAGCATTGGACATGGTGGAGTAAAATGTCCCCTTAAAGACTCTCCTCCAACAAAATGATTCCCATGCCTATGTCAAAATCATAAAGAATGACTTAAGGGGTATAGCAATAATAGTAATACTTCTGATAATTAGCATCGAGTGAGGTGTAAAACAGGGAAGGTTTTCTTGCCAACATTGTTCACTGTCATGGAGGATGTCCAATGCAGAGTCTAAGTGGAACGATTCCCTGGAGGTGTGGAAATCCTTCATATTCTCTTGTTTATGGCTGACTGTGCTGATTACATCAAGCTCTAGGACACTGTAGAATCTCCTAGATGAAATCCATGATCACTAAAAAGAGTTTGGCTTAAATATCCACAAAGTGGGATTAGGGGGATACTAATGGATAAAGGATGGCTGTTATTCAGACTGTGATACAAAGTTGGATGGACAAGCCATAGAGCTGATCCATCAGTACATTGCACACTCATTGCAGATGGACAATGAGCTGTGGCAAGAAGTGAATAGGAGGGTGAGAATGGACTGTATTAAATTTGGAAAAGCTGTTCAGTGCTTTTAATGACCAAAGTCTTTCCCCTGAAAGAAAGCTCATCTGTTTTGCATCAGTGCTCTTTTACTGATGCTTTATGGTTGCAAATTGTGGAAAATCAGTCTCCAAAGAATTAAAGCTATAGGGCAACGGAGAACTGTATGATGAGTATGAGTAGGCTACAATAACTAACAATGAGGAGGTACTAAAGAAAAGCAGTATAAAAGTTCTGATCAAAGAGTTCTATGATGGGAAACAGAGAAGAGTCAGCAGTAAGACTGAGAGATAAATGATGGACATCACAAGTGCCCCATTGGTAGCCATCCAGTGTCAAAGATTAGCAGGAAGCCTCCCTGGAAAGTTGGCTGGAGCTCTGATTGAGAATTTACTGAGGGCATGAAAATAGTTAATAAAATGAGCAGGCACAGATGGACTATGATCAGTAATACTGGAAGGAATGTACCCACATCAATGAGATTAAAGATCCCACGAAGTATGACTGTACATATTATTCCCCTAATTTAATTGTAAGTCCTTTTAGGGTCAAGAACATAGATTATTCTCCTGCATGGTTTTGTCCAATTCCTAATAGAGGTGTGGTCCCAGAGTAGTTGATTAATATTAGTTGATTAGTGATGCAATGACCTTTATGCACACGTTGGTAGAGCAGCCATCCAAAAGACCTGTTGATCCTCTCGTATAGTATCCGTGATTGAGTCTTTATGTCATGACTCTGACTTGTTGACATGCCTTGCCTTATCTAATCCCTTCCTTCACTTGTACATCTCATGTATTATAGTGCCTGATTCAGGTCTGGCCTTGTTGTTTGCCATCATAATTCACCTTGAGACTTTGGATTTCTTTGAAGCTGCTAATGGAATGCACTGCTTGGTTTGGGATTTGTGCTTAGATCTATGAAAAAACCTGTGCCCATATGTCATATTAGCTAGGGCTATTGGTCTTAAAAAGAACCTGGCCATCTCCTGTTTAGGAAAGACATTGATGCTATCTGTGCTTCTATGCATTCTAGAATCTGGTAATCCTGGGACCCTGGTATATCTACAGCAAATGACGCATATGTTCCTACACATATCTTTTTACAAATAACAGCTTGGTTTATCAGGACTGGATTGTTATTATCTTCCTTGGCTCAACTCCAAAGATAGAGAGGGATATTTGCCTAGCTGACACAGGTGGCCTTAAAACCCTCAGGTTTTAGGAACTAAGCTAAGATAAAAAGGCAGAATTTCAATTAAAAAATCTTTCCATCAACAAGCATTTATGGTTTGTTTAACCTCTATTTTTTCTTCCCTCTCCTATGATGATGATTTCAAGATTTTGTGACCCAAAGTGATTTGTGATCCCCTAAGGCAGAATTCCATTTTTATCTTATTTAAATTACAAGGCTTCTCAGGACAAAACTCCAGTATTTTTAAGACCTTAAAGGACAACACTGCATTAAAGAAATTTATGTGGTGCAGGGTTGCCACAGACAAAACATTCATTTACTTGCAACTAATAGGCTGAAGGTTAGCATCTCCGTACTTAGCTAGGTTGATTCTTGGGCAGCAGAGGCCATTCACTGGCTTCTCAGTGTGTCAACAAGATTGATAGAGCTGCTTATACTAGTTATCTTAATTATTACATAGATCAGTCTAAAACTGTACCTACACTTACTCGTGTTTGGTGGTGTCGGTGGTGGGTAGTTACATTTTGAATGTGGTTAGGCAAATGAATAAGGTATATTACAGAATAAAGTAGGGGACTAGATGAAGGGACTTTTGGAAGTCCATCTCAGTACTCCAATTCTTTATTTTTATAAAATAATATTTGATATGTCTACCACAATAGATGAAACATGTATGAACAAGTTTTCAAAATTCTCTTCTCTTTCCTCATGCTTCTACCACCCACTTATTTTTATTCAATGCCCCCAATTGCACCTGAGGCTACTATTGCCCCGTATCTTTCTAGTGCCCCCAGGGGATGGTATCATCCGCTTTGGGAACCTCAATACCTACCTGTATCTGACCAAGAATCCCCTGTGTAACACTGCCAATGAGTGACAACAAAAGTTTGATAAAGGCCAGAGAGGCAATGGAACTCAACATCTCCTGAGGCAACTCATTTCCCTTTAAGATGGCACTGATTGTCAGAAAACTTTTCCTTACATTGACCCCCAAATTTGCCTTCTGCATCTTCCACCCACTTCTCATAGCCATGCTCTCTGAGACCAAGAAGAATAATCTGATTTATCTTTTACATTCCAGTCCTTCAAATACTCGAGGACAACTATCATATACCCTTTAAGTCTCTTCTCAAGGTTCATCATACCATTTTCTTTCAGTTGATCTTTATATGATGTGACTTTGAATCACCATTCTGATTGTCCACATTAGGATACTTGACAGTTAATAGAAGTCCTTCCTAAAATGTGACACCCCATAACTGAACACAACACTTCAGTTGTGGTTTGACCATATGGCAGAACCCTCAGCTCCCTTGTTCTGCAAGCTATGCCTTTTATAATGCAACTCAGAAGAGCATTAGCATTGCCCCACCATTGACTCATATTGAATTTTAGTCCACCAAAGCCCATAGATTGTTTCTCCTATGAATTTTACTCCAGAACCTCCTAAACACTGATTATATGTTCTAATCTCTGTAGTACTCCCCAAGCTCATCCTTTCCATTTATCTCAATCCAACTCATCTTTTAAGTTCTTTCTCATCCATGAAGACTTTTCAAGCTATTACAATTTTCTTTCTGCTGGACTCACAGGACTGTGAATTCAACCCCTCTTACCAAATTATTATGTCATATTCTGTGAAATATCTAGGATTCTTTGCATGTCTGAGAAGAGGACTCCAGAATGTTTAGTTGCTTACAGCCCCTCCCGAGTATAAAAGAAGGTGTAATACAGTAAATAATACTTAAAGGTTTGTAGATTACTTTTTGCATAACAATGGCATGAGCTAATAGTACATTATCTACATTTTAAAAATAAAGAAACTGAGAGTGCAAGTGACTTATTCAAAGTCACACAGGGAATAATTATCAAACATATTTCTTTTGCTTACAAGACTAGTGCTCTTTCTTTCATACCACTCTCCCTTTTCTGACCTTTATTATGAACCTAGCAATCTTGAACAAACTTGAACAAAAAACAAAACATGCATGTAAAAATCATGAAATTCTAGAGTTTTTAAAATGTATACTTTAAATTTAACATGGTGGTAACGGAATTGTCCTATTTATATCCGCTTCTCAATGTCTTTTTGTTTTCTTCTGTGTTTTTAAAAATGTTTTATTGACACTTGTTTTTAGTTTTTTTTTTTTTTTTATACCTGTGTTGCTACTCACTAGTTCACTACCCCTTAACTCCAAAGAGAAGCCTTCCTTTGTAACAAAGAAGTATGGTCAAACCAAATAAATCAATGCATTGGTCATGCATTAAAATGTATGTCCCATTCTGTACCTTGAATACATTCATACACCTTCATCATTAGTCTTCTCATGTCATGACAGGTGACTGTGTCCATTAGAAACATAAAATTGCTTGAACATAGAAGTGTCATTTGATCAGATCCAGTGGACCCAGAAGTTGAATTGAAATAGTGGGAAAAAAAATGAATTGAAATCATAGGACATGGGTGTGAATCTTGCATTTTCTAATTAACAACAGTTAATGATTTTGGGACGTTACTTAACCTCTTTGAACCTCAGTTATCTCTTCTGAAAGAATGATGAATTTGATGATCTTGTTATAAATCCATGATCCTAAAAAAAATTCCTTAAATTGTAGATCTTTCATTAATTAGCTGAATGATCTTGAAAAAACAAATATCTTCCATTCTTCGGACTTTGGTTCCTTGATCTATAAAATGAAGAGGCTTAGAGAAGATGATCTATAAAGTCTTTCCAGCCCTATAAGTCTTTGAATCTATGATTTATTAACACTAAGGATTCATAATTGATTCACTTTTTCCAAAAGTATTAGCTCCCAAAATTGTAAGGGCAGTAATTTTTTTGGACTTTTATACTCAACAAAAATTGTATTATGAATATGTATATATATATATGCAATATATATGTATATATAATATATATAATATATACACATTATATATCACATTACATATATACATTATATACATTATATATACAACATACGTTATATATATTATATATACATATATACATACACACATATTGGAGTCATTCCTTGGGGTCACTTCCCTAACTCATGCTTGCACTGTCAGATTGGGTCCCAAGACAATGAGAAATCTTGGCTTGAGAATCTTTCCAGTGATTTCTTCTAAATACTCCTCCCCCAAATAGCCAGATGTAGCTCCCATCATGTGGCACCCTTTCTGGTGTCCCTTTCCCAACTAATATTTGCGTTATCACCATTGAGAACAATTGCCTACTTTCCTCCCGAAGCTATATGGGTAACCCTGAGTGGATGGGGTTTTAATAGCTCCTGAGACCCTATCATATATGGTTCCCAATTTCAATCCGCAAAATAAGATCAATTAGCTCTCAGCAAAGGATGATAAGATGGTATAGCCAGAACAGTTATTATAAAACCTTCTTTTCAACATAGAAATGCACTCCTCACTAGCATATACAAGTTTCCAGAGAAAAATTGGCTCAGACTTAAATTACAAATTACAAAGGCCCATGTGTGTGGAGAAGATGAGAAACTGAAAGATATGTTGGGATATTTGGCTCCGAGAGTCCTTTTTTCCTTTTGAGGAGTCCTCATGAAGTTCCTCTAAGGTAAAGCTTTCTGCTGGGCTCTGATGATTGGTGCCTTTCTAGAGTTCATAACCAGCCTGCCTCTCTCTAAGAGTTTTCTCTGTATCCACCATTTTCTTTGGGTAACCAACTTTCTGCTTCCTTCTCTAGGTGCTTCTTCTATCATTAGTTGCACCTAATGCCTCTGGTAATCTACATTTAGGGCTACTATTTTCTCTCCTCTTACTCTTATCTAAACCCTCTGAAATTTGACTTCTGACCTCAACATCACTAAAATTTCTCTCTCTAAATTTACTGATGATCTCTTGGTTACAACATCTAGTTTTTTCCAGTTTTCATTCTTCTTGCCCTCTTTGATGCATTTGACCCCGTTACTCACTATTTCCTCCTGGATACTGTCTCTTCTCTCAGTTTTCATGATGACGTTCTCTGCTTGTTATCTTACTGTACAACTGCCCCTTCTCAATCTCCTGTTGGATTTCCATCCACGGCGTGTTCACTAACTGAATATCCTCTAACTCTCTGTCCTGGGCCTCTTTTCTTATCCTATAATATATCACTTGATCTCACTTGATCATCCTGTGAGTTCAGTTTTCATCTTTATGTAGACAATTGCTAGATAATTGTAAAGCGCAGTGCTTGGCTCCTACTAGATGCTATATCAGTGTTGACTATTACTTTATTAATATCTCTGGCCCTACTTTCTTTCCCAAGTTGTAGTCCCAAAAGTGTATCATATATGCATCTTAAACTCAGCATGTTCAAAACTGAATTCATTAGCTTTATCATCAAATCTGCCCTCCTTTCCAAACCCTCCTAATTTTACTTTTGAAGGTATTATAATCCTTCTGGTCACACAGGCTTCCAACCTTATGATGATCCTTGATTTCTTATTTATGCCCCAACTATTGAATCCATTGCAAAATCTTGTCATTTCTACCTTTACCACATACATCATGTGTCCCTTTCTCTCCACTAAAGCAGCTACCTTTATTATATAATATATAATACAGGCCCTCATTACCATTTGCCTTAACTATTGCAGAAGAATTAAAATTGATTTCCATGCCTCAAGTCTCTCCCTACTCCATTCCTTTTCCCACTCTGCTGCCAAAGTGATTTTCTGAAAGCATAGGTTTGACAATGTTACCTACACCCTTAGTAAATTCCAGTGCCTTCCTATTACTTGCAGCAGCAAATATAAAATTATCCATGTGCATTTCAAGCTCTTTACAGTATGGCCCATCCCTATCTTTCTTATCCTTTCTCCCCTCAATATCTTCTGTGATCCAGTTATAATGAATCTTGCATGTGGCACCCTGTCTTCTGACTCTTCCTTTCTACTGTTTGTCCCCTATGCCTGAAATATTTTCCCTCCTCATACCCACTTCTTATTTTCCTTCCCTGGTTTCCTTCAAGACTAAGCTCAAATTTCACCTTCAGCAGAGCTGCCCTTCTCTCACCAAGACCCTGTTGCTAGCATCTTCCCTTTGATATTTCAATCCATCTACTTTGTATCTTGCATATATCTAGTTATTTACATGTTGTTTTCTCTATTAGAATATGAGCTCCATGAAGGAAGGGATGATGTGTGTGTGTGTGTGTGTGTGTTTGTGTGTCTGACTCATAGTTGGCACTTAACAGTTGATCATAGACTGATTGCTGATTAGAGTTGCTGGGGCAACCTCTGATGGATTGTCTGACCTTTTGAAGTTCAATTCTGTCTCTTGGAAGTTCAAGGAAGAACAAATATGAAAGAAACAGGTGCTTTGTGCTCATAGACTCATGACACCTTGGTGGAAGAAGAGCTGACACTTTCTTAGTCAGCTCACAGAGATTCTTGCCTCAGTCTTCTCTGGGAAGGAAAAGAGACTCAGTTTTGCTTCATCCCTTCTGTAGGTGAACTCAGTTCTCATTTGTCACCTCCAAGGCATCTGTTCTTCTAGTTTCCTAGCCAATTAGAAGGTTTTGTCATCATATCATATTAGCCCTTGATCCACACATGGTTAGAAACTGGTTCCCAGTGATTTTCTGCAAGGTTACCCGGACTGGAAACAGGCCAAGAAAATCTTTATATTCTCTATTTAACCCAGTAGGAAGGTCGAGTCTGTGAATACACTAAGCACTTGGCTTAATTCTTGTTTCACATGCACTGAATTCAATCCTGAAGGAAATTTACCTCTCTGAAGAGAGGATAAGTGTTGGAGTACCAAGCTATACATTCAAAAGAAGGGAAGACAGCAAGAATGAAAGGTTTTTTCTCCTATTAAAACCGACTACTAACTCTTCTCACTTAGATGACAATCATTTTTGACATAGCCCCCAGTAAACGAGACCACAGGAACCAATAAGAAGCAACTGGTCATACCAGTTCTTTATCAAAAGGAGCAAGCAGAGGCTGAGCCAACTGGAAGCAATGAGTGTGCAAGCTCAACTTCATGGGGAGTACCCAGTCTAGAAGATCAAGGGGACTCTTCTGATTACCTCCACTACACACACACACCCACACCCACACACACACATACCACAAAGATATTATATAGATATTGACACATAGAAACAGAGCCTATATGTATATAGTATATGTATATTTATATAGTTTAGAATAGTAAGATCCTAATGAACAAATTCTTATGCTACAGTGTCATTGTATCTAATAATTACTTGTAAAGTGTGCATAGTGGGTATATGAGTAGAGGAAAGGAAGTCTGAGATCAGATTTATCCTCAGGCCATGAATCTGTGATCCCCTCTAACTTTGGCACCAGTTTGGGTTTAGACAACAAAGCCTAGGCCCTGAGGTTCCTTTTGAAATAACAGACAAGTTGTTTCCCCAAAGTGTCATTGCACATGCCTATGGGAAAATGTGAACTTGACAAATATCAATGTACCATGGAAGAATATGAAGCATGAGAAGTATCCATAACAGGCAGAGAGAAAATCAATAGACACTAAGTAGTGAAGATGAAACTGAAGACAGAAAGAAAATGCCCTGGACTCTTAGAGATGAGATGTTGTATTTAAGAAGTAGTGCTGGAAAAACTACTGGGAAATTATGACCAGTTGGTATATTTGTCTGTGGAGGGTGAAGGATTCAATTAGGCACCACTTCACTGACTAGAGTAGAGCTGCATTTATAGTCATTTCTCTAGGTGGGTTGCCAATCAGATCTTTTAGCTGGATAAGGAGGAGAGATGTGGAACAATAGACTGAACCCTGAATTAAGGGTCGGGGAACATTAGCAGCCTCACTTCCAGCTATGCCCAGAGCTAATAGCTGATAAATGCCAGAAGCATTCCTTAAATTCATTTCCTCTTGACTCTTAGGCTAGCTTCTACCCACTATTCCAAGCTGCCTCCCAGTGTTTAATTGGTCTATTAAAATGCACTTGTGTCATATTCTGGAAGAAAGAACTAATCTTTACATTCCTTTAAACAGATTGATAACACTTGCTTATGTCTGGGAAAAATCATGGGTCAAGATTAAATCCATCTTGTTCTAGTATTCTAGGTCATCCTAGGCCACTGCAACCTCTCCCTCTTCTGAACTCCGGGTTCCTATTGTCAGCAACACTCATTTGATGCTTAATCGTGTGCCACCTCATGACAATGCCTATACTGGTGCTTTGCATTGCTATTTAGTTCTTGTAATATTATGGAACTTTTCAAGAATATCTACAGCTTCCCTCCTCCATCTAGTTTGTCAGTTCCTTGAAGGTTAGGGTCCTTTAACAAAATAATAATTCTAGATTTTTGTACTACTGGAGTGCCATGAATATACTAGATTTTCAAAAATATTTGTTGACTTATATTTGTAAAGGAAAGAAAGCATTAAAGATTTTACATGCATAAATATATTTGGAGGGAGATGTTAGAAGGCAGGTCAAATGAGTTAAAATATAATTTTCAAGGGCATAAGACACTTCGTGAGCAGACTGTAATAGCATTGTAGGGTTACGTTCAGGAAAGACAGCACAGCCATTATCCCATTAAAATGCCTCTTTCCTGGCTTCCCTTTACATGGAAGCAGAGTAGTAAAAATGTGGCACATTATTTCCTGGTAAATCATAATGGAAATGCTGTGGAATTGTGGATGAAAACTTAACGGATCCATCATGGCCTGTGCTGTAACAATAAACACCAAAGAAAGTAATAATGGTGCTCCATTTATTATATAGTATCGTCAACCTTTATATATAAGACAGAATTTCCATAGAACTGCTAATGGTGTATGGGCTATAAAACCTTTTTCACAATAATGTTTAACTGCAAATGAAACAGAAGAGTCTTCTGTAGGTTATAGAAGTGGCCTGGTTCCTTAAATCTTCTCTAAAAAGACACCAGCAGGTTCAGGAAGGCCCTTGAGACTTTTATTTTCTTTGTGGGTGTCAAAATCAATCAACAGGTATTTTTGAGCACCTCAAGTATACAAAGTCCTGCATTAAATACAGGACTCTGTACTGTTAGCATTCATATGACACTATAGGTTTGTAAAATATTTTACAAGTAATGTCTCATTTTATCCTTATGAGAATCCTGGGAGGATGGGGCAATTTTTGCTCTCATTTTATAGGTGAGGAAAATGAAAGAGATGGAGGTTAAGTGAGTTGCCTAGGGTTAAGAGTCGATTAAGTGACTAAGCCTGGATTTAAACTCAGATCTTCCGAATTCCAGGCTCAGTGCTGTATTCACTGTGCCAAAAGCTGCCTCTGCATGTTCCTGGTTTCCTTTACGTCCCATCATCTACAGGAAACTTTCTCCAACCCCTCTTAATTCCAGGGACTTTCCCCTGTTAACTATCTCCAATTTATCATATCTACACATGTATAGATAGATAGATATCTCTCTCTCTCTTGCTTTGTTTATACGTGTTTGCATGTTGTCTTCACCATTAGAATGTAAATTCCTTGGAGACAGGTATTGTGTTATGTCTTTTTTTTTTTTGTATCCACAACTAGGTATTTAATAAATGTTGACTGATTGATTATGTGTGGGTCTGGGGTGAATGTGTGTCCACATGCGCAGTTAGGAGCTCAAAAAGCAGACCATCCTCAAAAAGAGATAAAGCACACAAAGTGATCATTCTTGAATTCCTGAACTGAACCCAGTGTTATTTATTTATTTATTTTTTACTGAGCATCAATTCAAATGCAAAGTTTTTTTCCTTTCTGTAGACAGTTAGGAAATCAGTTCACAGCAGAACTCAATCTCTCTATTTGTGATCGAATGGTCTGGACCAAATCTATAGCGTCAAAGCCTTTTGAACAAAATTTGAAAGTACTTCATTTGGCTTGAGTCTGACATCAGATAGCCTTCTACTTTCATTCATTCATTCATGCATACATGTATTCATTCATTCATTCACTCCATATGAATTACTTTCTACTTTAACGAATGGATGCATGAACAAATGAATAAATGGATGAAATTCTACCATCATTAGGCAGAGAGGTACTTTAGAATGTAATTTATTTCAAATCCAGGGCAGCTAAGTAGCTCAGTAGATAGGATGCCAGGCCTGTGGTCAGGAAGACTCATCTTCATTAGTTCAAACCTGACTTCAGACACTTAATTAGCTGTGTGACCCTGGGCAAGTAACTTTACCCTGTTTCCTCATCTGTAAAATGAGCTGGAGAAGGAAATGGCAAATGACTCTAGTGTCTTAGCCAAGAAAAACACAAATGGGGTCAGAAAAAAAAGCCTGAAAAAGCAACAAAATTGTTCCAGACCCATAACTCCATGGATTGTACCCAGCCCAACCTGGCCCACATAAATGAGTTCTTTATCTTAATTTTTTCCCCACTCTCCAAAGGACATGATAGAAGAGATATATAGGGTTTTTTTTCAATAGATAAAAATCTGCATATTGCCCCTACTCCCAGAATTGAGAAAGAAAGAAAACCAAAACCTCTGTTAAAAATAGTTAAGCAAAATACATTCCTTCATTGTCAATGTCTCTGTATGCATATACATGTGTGTGCTTGCCTGCCTATCTGTCTTTCTTTCTATCTATTTACCTATCTCAGGGTGTCTTATATGGAAGAAGCTTCCCAGAAGGTTCATTTTGCTAAAGGGTTATGAGATACACTTTCCAGGGACTGCTGAGGAAATTTTCAATCTATCTTTATATGCATATGTAGTGCTAACAGACACACAATGATCCCATAGCTCTGTAGCCTGGGGTGAAATATCTGGAACAATTTTATCTTGTTATGAACCATGTTTTGCCCTGCATCTGTGGCCTTCGTTGCCTTCATGAATACTGATTGATGGGAAATGTTGGACGTTTTATTCCATTTTTACACATCAAGGCATATGATGAAAAACCAATATATTGTGGAAACTGAATAGTTCCCGTGTAAAAATGAAACATGTCATACTCGATCACGTTTAATACATGAACCTCTACGTGGTCCAACCGAAAAATACAGTTTCAGGAAGGCATGTATATTTATAAATTGTCTGAGTGGGGCTGCATGCAGAGGGTTTGAGAAATAGCTTGGAAAAATGATGGTGCTTGGCAGGTAAACTTTTGGATTTTCCTATGTGAATGATGGTAGTTTAAACTACAGAGAAGGTGGCAGAACAGTGGTGAATAACTTGTAATTAGGAGAAAGTTACAATAGTTGTGAGTATCTGGCAGGTTTCCTGACATTGGAAACAGGAATTCCCTTTGTGGTTTAATAGGAGAGCAATCTTTTATCTCTGCAAAGCCACTAATCAACCCTATTGGGACAGATGGATCGAGTCTGCAGATAGGGAAGAATTCTTCTAAACTAACAGAAAATCACGAAGCAGTTTTCTGGTATATTTATTGCACTGAAAATCCCCTTGGTCTAATCCAGCTGTCCTAGAGTATCTATCAACTCCCAATGACTTCAATGGGATTTACCTATGCCTAGAGATGAGAAAGCTAGATAGGCCCCAGAATAATTCACTATGGTCAAAAGAAGACTCATCATTGTGCCAAAATAGAGATTCTGTATGTTTTTCCTTAAGTAAATGTAATTAATTAAATATTATGAATTTATTTTATTTCTAAGAGGGAAGTATATTTCATGATAATAAATTTCACTCAATCACACTTTGTGATAACTTAATTGAGATTTGGACTGATGTTTGTATCTGAACAAAGAATTTACTAATTCAAATTTAAGCAAAATTGCAGGGAAAATTACTTTAAAAGTCAACAAATATTGATCAAATTCCTATTAAGTACAGGGCCCTTGGAGGAGTGGTGGATAAGTAGTGGAAGGGTGGTAGAAAGGTGAGATACAAAGAAGACTACGAAATGAGTCTAGCACTCAATGAATATGTAGTTATAATAGTTACTTATGGATAATTCTTATCTATCATGAATAATGGGAAACACAAAAGTAAAATGCCTCATATTTGTGTGTTATTTTTGTAGTTTACAAAACCTTTTTCACATACATATTCTCATGCATTCTAATAATTTCTTCCAAGAATTCTATTGGACAACACTTTATTAGCCTAATTCAAAGAACAGCATAGAAAAAAAGAAAAAATATTTTTTTGATAAATTATAAAAACACTTTTTGAAAAGAATAAAAGTACATTAAAAAAAATCCTATCCTTTAGAATAGCCTATCTTCTACTTACTTGGTTACTGCGGGCAGGGCTGAGGAGGGGAGCTAAATAATTCTCAAGAGTCCTATTTATTAGACCTGATTAGGAGCAGTCATGTAGGTGGAATAGGAAACTTACAACACTGCTGGAGTCCAATGTCTGCATTAGGTCATCTCAGAGGCAATGGGATGCAAGAGAAAGCACTCTACTCTTTGTGTCAAAAGACTGACTCTTCCACTTACTGACAGGGAGACCGAAAATCACTTAACTGTGGAATCTCCATTTCCTATTCATCAAAACATTAATGGAGATAATACTACTTGCATTATATACTTTGTACAAAGTACTTATGTTCTTTGCAGGGTTGTTGTGATGAAAGAATTTTGTCAAATTTGAAGTATAATATAAAAATGATTGCTTTTGCCATTCATATCAGCTGTTAATTACTGATACTATTTAGGTTTCTCTTGAATATTCTGCCCTTAATACATAGAAAGAGACTCTTGGAAACTGTTGAATATGTCAAGACTGGCTTGATGAGATGATCAGAAGATGCTTAAGTTAATTAGACATGTGAAACTATTGGTTAAAGAGCAAATTAAATTAGTTCAGTACAAAAGAGAACATAGGTGGACAATGAGTAGGACCCAGAAGTGAAGACAACCTTCATTTAAGTAGGGCTAGACTTCTCTACTGGGCCCCAGGAAACTCTTCAAATTTCAAGATCACCTTAGCCCTGAAACTCACACCTTATCAATACCTTCTGGTCCTGGTCCCCCTCCTTCTGATTGAGATTTAGCACCTTCCAGAACCTCCACTTAAGGAGGATACCCAGGTCAACCACATCTCTTCATTTCCTACCAGGCTACACTGTGGATTTCTCCATCATTACTCTAAAATGGATACCTTCTCTCTTCTCTCCTTGTATCCCCAGGGCAATATTCACAGCACTGAGGGTAACTATAATTATGACAGTGTAGTTCTGGATCACAAAGTGTAACAGACTCTTCACACAGAAGACAGAAGAAAAACATTTATTCAGATACCAGAAAACCAAATCCCTACACCAGAAAGCCAAATTTGTCATAGTAACCAAGAAGTCAGTACACAATAGCATTCAGGGGATAACACCATTCCTAAGGCTTCCCCAGACTGTGGCCTTCCCACAGGCAAGCACTCAAACACTCACAAGACTAGCTGTGCCTGCTTGCCTGTGTCCTCTCTCCTCTTCTCTAACCAGCTTCCTCCCAGTTCTGCTCCACCTGTTCTACAAGTTCAGCAAGCTTCTCCTACCACATGTGACTTTGGCTTCCATGTGATTTAAGCAAGTCACATGGACATGTTAGTGAATAGAAAAGATCTTTCCATTTAAATTACCATTACCCCCCAACTTTCAGCTTCTTTTTAAAAATATGTCATCTTCCCACATTAGAATGTAAGTTCTTTGAGTTCAGGAACTATCTTTCTTTTTGTTTGCGTATGCATCCCCAAAGCTTAGCAACCATGCCTGGCACATACTAAGTGTCCAATAAATTTTTTGTGACTGACTGAATAGAAGGAAGAGAGTGAGCTGTATTACATTTGGGGAATTACTCAGTGTTCTGAGTGCTCCAAGCTTTCTCCCACTCCTACTCTCTTCTGAACAAAAGCTTGTCCTTTTAACATATTCTCCTGGTGATGTCTCTGTGTGTAGTAATCTTGAGACATAACTTTTTTGAATGATATAAACAGAAGGTGATCCAAATGATAATGGAAGGGTACATGGTAGACATGAAGAGTGATATATTTCCAATAATATTCTGTTGAGGGAGGAAGGCAAAGGGAATGAGCCACTCATGTAGAGAGCTAGGAATAATATAAGGATAAACGCTTCACTGTTACCCATGAATTGTAAAAAGACCTAAGGGAAGACTCTAGCACTTTAAGTAGTCTGTGAAGAGTCCAAGGAAGAAAATGGACAAGAATCTCAAAGCATGAGAAGATGCATATGGAATGGTACCTGTATAAATGGTGGGAATGATTATATTAATGAGATTATGAATCCCCTTGATCTGCAGAAGGAAGGGAGAATAAAGACCAGTCAAGTCAAAACTGAAATCCAAAGAAGGATTGTGGCATTAATACATGTGTGCATGTGTGTGTGTGTATATACACACACACACATGCACACACACATATATATATATATAATATGATGTGATAGATGATATATGATATAATATAAACTATGCTTGTGTGTGTGCATGTGTGTGTGTGTGTGTGTGTGTGTGTGTGTGTGTGTGTAGTTCTCTGGTATTTAAAATTCTTTGCAATTTAGCTCTAACCTGTCTTTCCTTCTAGGTTTATTGTACCCCTCATGGACACTAAATTCTAGACAAATAGTCCTATTTGCAGCTTTCCTCACATAACATTCTATCCCCCATCTCCTTTCCATTGCACAGACTATTCCTTGTGATGGGAACATCATGTTTACCTCTTGACCCCTTTCAGGACTCAGCCTAAATACCATCTCCTTGAAGAAATTTTTCCTCATTTCCCAGCTGTTGGGTCCCCTTATTCTCCCCTTATTTACTTTGTATTTTGGCTCATATTTTAAAATTTACTTACTTGTGTGCATGTTTCTCTCCAGTAAAGCAAGGTTCTTGAGGGTAGGGACTTTTTTTGTTTTTATAACTCCAATATCTAGCATAGCACCTGGCAAATAGTAACACTCAATAAATACTCCTTGAATTGAATTAAAGAGTAGATAAGAAAGGACAGATGCCATTCAATATTTTGCTTCTGACTATTACTGCTTTAATGCTATCAGAATCCCTGGCCTCATACATTCAAAGACCTACCTCCTTGGAATCTAAGTCAGGCAGAGTTTTTGGTTGAAAGAGGATTAATTATCAGAGGGCAGGTTGTTCTAATGGATAGAGAGCCAGATTTGGAGTCAGGAAGATAAGGAAGATCTGAGGTCAAGTCCTTCTTTGGACACATATGGGTTTTGGGACCTGGGGAAGCCACAAATCTGTTAGTATTTCAGGCAACTCTCTAAGACAGGGGTTTTTAAATTTTTTTTATGTGTCACAGATTCCTTTGGCAGTTAATGAAGCTTATGGATCTTTCTCAGAATAATATTTTAAAATACATAGATTTGATTACAAAGGAAACCAATTACTTTTGAAATGTAGAAATCAAAACACACACACACACACACACACACACACACACTTACACACATGTACCCCAAAACCCTAAAAAGAAATGCATGTTAAGAATCAGGTTAAGAACAGCTGCTCTATGACTTTAAGTTCCAGAGATCTGAAATAATGAAGGAAATTTCCTCTCTGAAAGTTCCTTAAGTCAGTAAAATTACAAATTTAGAATTGGAAGGGATCTTACAATTCATCTAGTTTGACTTCATTTTACAGATGAAATAATTAAGGCTTTAAGAGGTTAGTGACTTGTTTAGGCTGGGTGACAGAACAAAGAGGTTTCAGAGGGAGATTTTGAACTTTGGGTTTCCCGACCAAGAACCAACACTCTAGCACTCTCAGCTCTGCTTTATGGGAGAGACACAGAAAAGTCCTGGAGCCAGCTCACATTGGCTTTGGAATGACAATGATTAATTTTCAGTGTGAATCCTTACACTCCTAAAATCAGCAAATATTACAAATGGGGGCTTTATTTTTCATTTTCATGATTATTTAGCACCAGAGGTAGGGAACCTGCAGCCTCCCTCTAGGTCCTTGGGTTAGGCCTTCTGACTGAGTCCAAGTTTTACATAACAAATCTTTTTATTTAAGAGGATTTGTTCTGGGACCTAGAGGGCTGCATGTTGCCTTGAGACCTGAAGTTCTACACCCCAGATTTAGACTTAGGAAAATCCTGAAGATTATATTAATAATGTTGGTTGAACTTAAGAGGATGTCAACTGTACATTTTTTTGGAGAACCAGTTGCTATTTACTAGTACCCTACTGGAAAAGTATGGCAGAATGGATAGAGAGTTATCCTTAGAGCTTTATCTTGGAGAGTTAAGCACATTATTCATGGGAACATTTGAATCTATCTTCAAGGTTCACTAGTTATTGAAAACATATTTCATTTCATTCCTCAGTCTCCCATGAGTGTCTTACAATGACACCAACTTTGGATGAGGTGAGATAGCCCATCAAGTAAATGGAGGCTAGGAAGCATGTGGCATAGATGACGCTCTCACTAAATCTTTGAACAAATAGACAGCAGGCCTTACAAGCTGGCTGCATGCCCCTGCTTTAAAGATTTTGCATATTGAGAAAATCCTGGGAGACCTCAAAGATGCTGTAACAGTGAAAACATTTAAAACACGAGTGTTCATATTGAGGTGACAATAAAAATTGCTCTTGGCAATTACAAATGACCATCAACCCTCTCCTCTCCATAGGAAGTGAGTGGGTAGTGAAAGAAGGAGTTGAACTCAGATCTGAAATTGCAACATTAATACTTTCTGCATTGGGCCATACCACCTTCTGACCATTCCAGCCCAGTCTGATGTTTCTATCTTTTGAACTTTTATTGAGCACATTTTCTAGACCCCCTCATTCAATTCTTCACCATTTGTTGCCTCACCCATTTTGGGGGGATTTATTTATTTATGAGTTGTATCCCACTTATTTCTTCAAAACACTCAAGGTAGTATACAGTATTAACACTCACATAAAACAGGACCTTGCATTGTTATTTATCATTTTGATAGGGTATTCTCTGTTTTTTAAAGTAGACTATAAGTAGCTACAGGGCCCTCATGTTTCTTATACACAACAACATGGAGAAAGCAGGTCCACTACAGTTATTTGTTCAGGGAATTCATGAATGAACAATGAAGTGACTTCTACTTATGTTTCCACTTTGAAATCTGAATATGGGTTTCAGAGCATTTTAAAATATAATGAGCACTTCTTGCCAGCTATTGGAAAAATGTCAGATCCCCATGTGAGATCTTCTTGGATATCTTATGATATCGCATTTCACTTAAAGGATAGGGCCTCAAGTGTGACCCTTTGGCTGAAACTAAACTTCGCAGAACAAACCCCCTTAATAAAAGGATTTATTCTGTAAAACTTGGATTCAGTCAAAAGCCTGCACCAAGGATCTAGAAGGCCACATGTGGCCTCAAGGCCACAGGTTCCCCACTCCTAGTAGACCTATGCTGGATGAAGGAGCTTTCTCTATCAATTTAGTCAGTACCTTCTCTGCAACTTAAAATATCAAACAGCTTCCTAGAGCAATGAGAGCCTTAGGAGGGTCACAAAGCCAGTACATATTAGTGGTAAGACTTGAACTCAAGTCTTCTGGGTTCCAAGGACCATTCATTGTGCCATGCTTCATCTTCCATTAAGTAATAATATATGTTACAGTGTCTAGAGTGCTGGACTTGGAGTCAGGATGATCATACCTCTGACATTTAGATATGTGAACTAGCCTGGGGAGGTCATTTAATTTCTCTGAATTGCTGTTTCTTCTTATACAAAATACATATTTTGAACTGGAGTTCTCAATCAAACTAGAGAACTAGGAGTTCTTATCCTGGGGTCAGTCCCTCAAGGGATCTATGTGTAAATTTCAGGGAGGCTATGAATTTGGATGAGAAAAATTCTATCTTTATTTTCACTAGACTCTGACCGAAATTTAGTGTTTTCTTTAATTATTTTGTAATTAATGTCCTTTAATAATTAAAAAAATGAGTAGGACATATAAAGAAGGTTGTTATTTGCATCCAGAGAAAGAACTGATAAATAGAAGTATATAGAGAGCAATTTTACATATATATAACTATTAGTGCCCAGTGTTAGACATCTCTAGGGCAGGGGAGGAGGGAAGAAAAAAATTGCATAACTTTATTATATATTTCAAAAGAATAGCAAGTTGTACATAGTAGACTTGCAGTTTCATGTGAAATCATCTTTTTATGCCTGTTTTATTCCATAAATTAAAAAACAAACAGAACTTTAAATAAGTAAACAAACAAGCAGGCAAGCCCTTTGGGGGGAAATTCCCCCCAAATATATTCCGAGAAGAGGTCTATGACTTCGTCAGACTGATAAGGGGGAGGTATGACACAAAAAGGTTAAAATGTCCTGGACTAGATAGACTACCAAATCCCTACCTTGTAGGTCATCTGGACTATCACTTTGACTTCATTAGATGCAAATACTTTGGAGACTTCTTCTGAGCATAAAAGACCACCAAAGCTTGCTATCATCATTCAATAAGTATTTGTTGAGTTTTTTTAGGTAGACGATCATAGAACTGGTCATGCCATCTTAGAATCTGTAATAGCTGATGGAAGGGTAATGCTTGGTTTATAGCCTTGATATTGGGAGGACAAATTCCAGAGTTCGGGGAAAGGATAGAGATCCCATGGGCTAAGATGCTACAGTGAAAACCAGATCAATTGTGACGGAATTATCTCAAGGACAATATTTTGATGATGCTCCCACAAATAATTTTAGTGAAAAAGACAGAAGAAATGGTCTAAATAGATGGAAATGTCTACACAGAGAAATTGTGGTCTAATTCACACTCAGGATATGGAGATGAAAACAAATCAAATGTATATGAAAAAGTAGCATGTTCTATTAGTATCTGAGAAATACTTCAGCCCCAAACAAACTGAGGCTATTGATGAATGCTAAAGGCAATAAAAGGCTTTTATTTAGGCAGAAGACAGTTCACAGGTGCACAGTACTGGATAAGGTCAGAGTGATGATTTTAGAAAAGGGAAAAGAAGATGAATTCTTCAAATACTATGCCCTGAGTTGACTTCAATACCTGG
The DNA here is from genome assembly GCF_028372415.1 of Notamacropus eugenii. Lineage (NCBI taxonomy): Eukaryota > Metazoa > Chordata > Mammalia > Diprotodontia > Macropodidae > Notamacropus > Notamacropus eugenii. Next base: position 312,822,131 of record NC_092876.1, read on the forward strand.
GAAAAATTCTAGAAGGTATTATTAAAGGATGATTTGTGAGCACTTAGAAAGAGATTGGGTGATCACCATGAGTCAGGATGGGCTCATCAAGAATGAATCATGCCACAGAATACCCCAGCTTAGTGTTTGATGGGGTTACTGAATTGGTAGCTCAGGGAATTTCTGTGGATATCATGTGCCTAAATTATAGGAAGGCATTTGACAAAGCATCTCCTGATATCTCGGTGGACAAGATGAACAGATGTGAATTGCATGATAGTAAACTTAGATTGAATTTGGAATTGGTTGCATAAGAAGATGCAAAAAGTTGTGCTTAATGAACTGATATCAATCAACATAAAGAGTTATCTCTAGTGGAGTACAATATGGCTATGTTCTCAAACTTTTCAAAATATTTGGAATATCTAATCACCTACTATGTGCCAAGCACCATGCTAGGTGTTTCATTTTGTTTTTTCCTTTTTTTAGAAATAATCCATTGTATCTTTAGAACAATCTATCAACCTGCCCTAGGAAGAAGATGCTATTATTATCCACATTTTACACTTGAGGAAACTGAGGCAGACAAAAGTTAAATGACTCTTTTAGTCACAGCTAGTATGGTTTGAGACCATGCTTTGTCTCAGGTTTTCCAGACTCAAGACCTAGTACTCTCTTCATTATGCCACCTAGCTACCTTGTTTTAAAGCCCATATAGAATGCTTAGATGATTTGCTGATCATATAAATGATCTAGATCCTGGTATCTGAGTTCCCTTCTATTTCTGTAATAATAATATTCATAGGCAGCATGTATATACACCTTGAGATTTTTAAAGCACTCAATATACACATGTGGTCTCATTTGGTCCTATGAGGTTGGTGAATAATTCTTATCTCACTGATGAGAAAACTGAGACTGAGGGCAGCTAAGTGGCTCAGTAGATAGAGTGCTGGGCCTGGAGTCAGGAAGACGTGTTCAGACATTTAGTAGCTGTGTGACCCTAGGCAAGTCACTTAACCTATCTTTGCCTTAATCTACTAGAGAAGGAAAAGGGAAACTGTTCTAATATTGCTGCCAAGAAAACCCTATGGACAGCATTGCGTGCTATAGTCAGTGGGGTCACAAAGTGTGGACATGACTGAACAGTAATAACTAAAGGTATCTGAGTATTTGGGTCAGGGCTTGAACTCAGGTCTTCCTAACTTCAAGTCTAGCACTCTATCCACTCTGTCACTGACTTACCTTTTATTAAAGGACAGATAGAATGCTTATACAATTTGCTACTGATGGAAAGCTAGTCCCTTCCACCTGAGATTCCCTTTTCTTTATTTCTATAATTCTGTGCTCATCTCTGTGCTATGGCATGTTGTGATAAAAGAGAAAAAGGAAAAATGATTCTTGCTTTCAAGGATCTCACAACATGGTTGGGGAGAAAAATTATCATATGGTATGTGGCTACAAATGTAACATAAAACCTTATTTTTGTCAAGTAATAAGAAGACAATTTGTCTGGAATTCAGTTTCCTTATCTATGATATAAAGAGATTGAGCTGTGTGGTATCCAAAGTCCTTTCCATGTCTGACAGACTGTAAGTCTGTTCTCTAACTTGTACGATGCACATATTCTCAGGTTATTGGCATTGAATTGCCATCTGTGTGGTACAACAGGAGAAAACGGAATATGTGATTTAATTTTCTAGTGTGATTTATCTTGATATCTTCTGAACTGAAGAGAACACTCAGGAACAGATGGGATGGTATTTGTTTGTGGTTACTAGTTAGCCATTTATATTATATGCCAGATATCTTGTCTACTATTTTCTCCTACCTATCTACTTATTTTCACATTTCCCCTTGAAGACGGCAAATAGTAACTGGAAAAAAATGAAAGTGTTTTTTCAAAGATAATGAAATTTTAATTTGACATAATAAATATAATTTTAGGGAGAAGAATTCTCCAAATGAGGAGCTGCTAGCAATTCTTTCAGAGTATTTTTGGTCATCAACATAACAAGTCATGTTGTAAGGCAAACAAATTTCCCTTGCAAAAAAGGGAACAACGTGCTACAAATCTTTGCTTTGCTTTCATCTTCAAGTAGACATGGGAACAAATACGCCTGAGCTTAAGGAGGTTTATGTTCACAGGATTCAGAGTTAGGCAGAATATTCTAGTACCATTGGTTCACTTGATGGATGATGCACTTGATGCTCAGAAGTGGGAAGTGACTTGTCCAAGTTCATAATACAAGTTACAGCAATAAAGTAATAAATAAGAGTTGAAAGTCAAAACCTAGTCCTCTGACAGTAAGTTTCTGATTCTTTTCTTTAACTTGTGCTTACTCAGTGTTAATAGGATCAAGGTTGTGATAGTGAAAAGGGCCATAAGAGATTTTAATTGTTTCAATATTTTTCTGATAGTTCTTAGTATTAGTTACATTTTAATAAATTCTAAATTTTTATGAGATTATAGAGGTGTTTGTTCAGTCTTGTCAGTTGTGGACAACTCTTCATGACCCCATTTGGGTTTTCTTGGCAAAGATGCTGGAATGTTTTGCCATTTCCTTCTCCAGCTCATTTAATAGAAGAGGAAACTAGGCAAACAAGGTTCAGTGACTTGCCCAGGGTCATACAGATAGTAAGTGTCTGAGGCTGATTTGAACTCAGGAAGATGAGTCTTCCTGATTCCGAGCCTAGTGCTTTATCCACTGTGCTACCTAGTTGCCTCCAGTAATGGAAAAAAAATAACTTCAGAAGAAACATCCATCCATTCATTTAATCTTTCATTCATTCATTCATTCATTCGATAATGTGGTACAATCAGGAGGCACATGGAAGAAAGAGGCAGGAAAAAATCTATCAGTTTGAATCAATCAGTTTCAGTCTCATGGTCTTTTTTGTACAAGGGTATCCTCTTTTAGGAAAAAAATCAAGTCCTCTTTTTGTCATTTAAAGCCATCACGAAGGGATCTGAGACTATTTTTCCATACTTGTTTTATATTGTGACACCTCATTCACTCTATGTTCCAGTCAAATTGGCCAACTTACTGTTCTGCGTATATAACATTAAATCTTCCACTTATGTACCTTTGCACAGGCTATTCCCCCATATCTAATACTCTCCTCTAGTACCTTTGTCTCTTGGAATTACTAAGTCTTTTCAGAGCTCTATTTGGCTACACTACCCTCTGTCTCAGTTTTAGTGCCTCCCACCCACTGTAATGACTTCATGTTTACTTTGTATATTACTTATTCTTACACATCTGTATATATAGTATGTCCCCCAGTTAAATGTAATAGACTTGAAGGCAGGAAGTATTTCATGTTTGTCTTTGTGTGCCTAGCAGTGAGTATAGTACCTTGTATATAGTAGCCACTTAATAAATGCTTGTTAGATTATGAAAAAAAAAACCTACCTATGAAGTATTAGCTACTGCCTGGCAATATGCTGAGTGCTGGGAATAGTAGAAAGATGGTGCCTACCCTGAATAACATTATATTCTACAAGAGAAAGACTACACATAAAAGGGAACTGGAAAGGAGGGGAGATGTACTCTGCCAGGGTTATGGTGGGAGATTATTCTAGAGAGACAGTGGCTGAGCCATGTTAGACCTGTCTATGACTGGATACTTTCTTAAATGTGAATTTCTGGGGAGGAACTCCCCAACTGAGGAGAAAACCATAGGAGTGGAGGCATTATTAGTATGAGAAGGCCTCTGGGAAGGATATGGAGAAGTAATCCAGAGAGACAGGAGCTGAACCAGGTTAGAGGAAACAATTTGGTTTGGAAAGAGTTGCTATTATTATTATTTTTAAATCATTTAAATGAAATGAACTTGTCCTGCTTTGGGCACAGCCTGAAAGAGATTGACTTGGCCATTAAAATGTTCCACTGCTGAGCGATGTGATCATTTTTCTCTTCTCCAACTGTTTGTTGTTGTTTAGATATAGCTCTGGTGCAAGGATATAAAATTACCTGACAAGGTAAAATGAAATGATGCTATCTCTGTAATAAAAAGGGAATGACCACACTGACTTTAAAAGGATTGATTGAGTGGCTCAGTGCTGAAATCCCAGGGAATCATTGGAAATGATATTAGCCCCTCATTTGTTAGTGTCTGCTGGGCAGTTGCCATGCTGGGTTGGTAAGATGATATCAACAGGAGGGTTCTGTACCTGTTTCTTTTTCTTTTTCAAGTATCCCAGATCTATCATGTTTCACTACCAGCTCCCAGTGGGAGAAGAATGTCTCTTTTGCACCTTTTGTAAAAATCTCCAAATACTTCAGACAAAGCCATAGTTTGTCACCATTACAGCATTCTGCCTTCCTATTTTCATATATATATTATTTCACTTGGTTTTTATAACAACTATGTAAGTAGGTAAGGAAAATGCACTGGATCAGGAGAGAAAAACCTGTATTTGAATGAAATAACATTTACTATCCTTGTGGCACTTAGAAAATCACTTACATTCTTTGAACATCAGAATTCTTATATGTGAAATGGTCAGTTACATTCATTACAGGCTTACAATGTGCCAGGCATTGTGCTCAGCCCTGGGGGTGCAAAGAAAGACAAAAATATCTTTGACCTCAAGGAGTTCATATTCTAATAAGGGAGACAATATATAAATAATTTGGTATGTACAGATAGATAGAGTTAGATGGAAAGCAGTCTAAGAATGGATGACACTAATGGCTATGAAAGCCAGAAAAGGCTTCCTGCAGAAGGTGAGATTTGAGTTGAATCTTGAAGAAAGCCAGGAAAGCTAAGAGATGAAGGTGAGGAGAAGGAGGGAACAGCCAGTGCTAAGTCATGGAGATGGGAAATGAAGTACTGAGTTAGTGGAACCACAAGGAGGCCTGTGTAGTTAGATTGTGGACGGTATAGAAGAAGGTAAAGTGTGAGAAGACTGGAAAGTTCAAAATGCCAGGTTATGAAGAACGTTAAGTGTAAAATGGAAGATTTTTTATTTGATCTGGAGATAATAGAGAACCCCTAGAGTTGATTGGGGGCAGCGGGGTGACTTTCATTGTAGGAGAATCACTTCAGCAGATGAGGAAAGGATGAGTTAGAGTGGGGAGGGACTTGAAGCACAGAGGCCAATTAAAAGGCTATTGCAACAGTCTAGGCAAGAGATGATGAAGGCTTTAACCAGGGTGATAGTTGTGTGAAAGGAGAAAAGAAGACTTACACAAGAGATCTGGAAAGCAGAAATGATAAGATTTGGCAATGGACTGGTGTAGGGATGAGTGAAAGTGAGGAGTTATGAAGAGCAGTGAAGCTGTAAACCTTGGTGACTGGGGAGAGGATGATATCTTTGACAGAAAAGGGGAAGTCTGGAAAGAGGATGGGTTTCAGAGAAAATATAATGAATTCTATTTTGGATATGCTGAACTTGAGACGAGAGGCATCAAGTTTGAAATGTTAAGAGAAAACTTAGGGCTACGGGTGTGCATCTGGGAGTCATTTGCATTGAGATGGTAACTGAATCCATGGAAACTGTCACATGAATGGACATGATATGGATGAAGATTCAGCAAAGGAACATGAGGCATGGTCAGACATATAGAAGGAAAAGCAAGAGAGAACAATGTCACAAGGACTGAAAAAAGAGAGTATCCAGGAGAAGGGAATCACCAGAGTGGTAAAAGAAAGATAAGGTCAAGAAGGAAGGAGACTGAGTAAAGTACTTTAGATTTGTCACTTAAGGTAGTATTGGTAACTTTGGAGAGAGCAGTTTCATTTGATGGTGAGGTCAGAAGTCAGATATGGTAAGGTTCAGGAGAATGTGAGAAGAGAGGGAGTTGAGGCATTAAATATAAATAACTTTCTCTGAGTTTAGTGAAAAAAAGAGGGAGAGATGTGAGATGATAGCTAATGGGGATGACTGGATCTAGTGAAGGTTTTATTTTAAGAATGGTGGTAAGGGGAGGAGAGGAAGTCCATGGGACATGAATATACTTGTAGACAACAGAGCAGGAGCCAAGACATAGAGATTAATAAAGATAATTATTGTACTATGTATCTCAAAGAGTTGAAGATGTTATACAAATGAATTATAATTATTCTAATTCCTATTTTGATGATGATGAAACTAAGACAGTGTCTGTGTGTGTGTGTGTGTGTGTGTGTGTGTGTGTGTGTGTGTGATATGATTTGCCTTGGACCACACACAGCAAGGTAGAGATTGAGTACAGTATTTCCTCACTTCCTCATTCTTTACATTACACTACACTGCCTCCTGAATTGGGCTTAAAAATGATTAGACACTAAAAAATGATTGTAAAAGAAATAAGATGAGAAAGAAAGCATAAAATCACAGTTGAATCAAAAGGAAGCACCGTTTAAATCTGAGTATTATTGGCTTTTAGTATTTAAGTTGTGAACCTGAATTTATCCTTGAATGATAATGACCAACTTTGAAAAAAAATTATATCAAGACCTAAATGTAGTGGGAGAAATGGCATGGTGAGACTTATTTAAAACTATCTAGATAATAAAGCCTTCATTTTCTTAACGAGGAGGGGAATAATGAGATGTTAATCCAGCCAAGATTTAATAGATTTATTATTATAATGAACTATACTTGACAGCTTACAGCAGTATAAAAAAACATCAATCTTTTGACAGATGTTAAGGATTTCCAAGTCTCAGTGAGGTATGTGAGGATAGACCATTAAGTGCTAAAACTATTCACTGTGCATTTTCTAAAAGCACAATGGAATGCTGAGGAAAGGTAATCTGATATCCTGATGCTGAGTTCAGTAAGTAAGAAAACTGCAAAGAAATTGGAATGCAGAGAAAACTGTAGAACGGAAATTAAAGGTGGGTTGTATGATAAAAACAAACACACAGGCTCCCCCTCCCAAATAGTAAATGTAAACTAGTAACCTTGCCAAGTTGATGTTAGCATTGTGACTAGGGAAATTCAACAGAGCAGTTGAGAACAGGTCTGCTTTATGAGTTAGCATATCAGGTCACTGAACCCAGATGGCTCTGGAGGAGAAAGTGAAGCTGGTGACCTTGCACAGCCCTCCTTCATGCAAATCAAAGTCAACTGTGAGTCATGTCATCATCTTGATGTTGTGGTCTTCTTCAAGAATGAAGAACAAGCACCACCACAGCTACAATAAGTGTGTGTTCATCCTTTGTTGCCAAAGAAGACCATGCCATTGGAGAAATAATGACATGACTTGCACTTGACTTTGTTTTGAGGAGGGAGGGCTGTGCAGGTCACCAGCCTCACTTCTCCTCCAGAGTCATCTGAATCCAGTGACCAGATATTCATCAGGATGACTGGAGATGACCCAGGATGAGGCAATTGGGGTTAAGTAACTTGTCCAAGATCACTCAGCTAGTGAGTGTCAAGTGTCGGAGGTGAGATCTGAACTCAGGTTCTCTTGACTCTTCCACTGGTGCTCTATCCACTGCACCACCCAGCTGCTCCATACAACAGCTATGGAATTTAGATATTTCAAGATATTTCAAGGATATTTCAAGAAGGAATGGCAGTAACAGTTGCTGGTAGATATAAGATCAACCACAATCTAGTTCCCTTATGGCAAAATTGATTTCTCAAAGGAGAGAGGAACTGACCTAAGTAAGACTCTAGGGTGTAGGGAAAGCCACAGATGTAACATATAGGTTTTCTGAGTAATCTTTTGAATAGAATTTTCTGTGTTTTGCAAGAGTGGGAAAAAGCAAGAATGGGGAGTAAATGGGATATTTCCCTGCTTTTCCTTCCAAAGAGTGGAAAAGTGGCTGTGGTTAACACCTGATCCAGAATAAGGGGTTAATTCACTAGAAGGATGAGTATGTGATGACATGGTGATTCAGATACAAAATAGGGTGCATTCTATATAAGTGATCAGAAACTGTCTGTTCTGAGGAAATGGTTGATAGCTTCATATGTGACACAGAAACCTATCTGCATTTTTATTAGCCTGCTAAATAAGGCTGCTCTTAGCAGACATTCCCATACAGATCCTTCTGTGTAAAAGGCCAGGGGTCTTTAAAATTGTTTTTTGTTGTTATTGGTGTAGTATGCCAACTAGGTTAGCCCTTTTAAAATAGAACTCCAAGCTCCCTAACTATTTGTTTCATATATCCCTCATAAAACTCCCAGATTAAAATGATTCTTCAACTTGTATCCCCTGAACCAGGTTCAGTGCCTGCCACAAAGCCAATGCTCAATCAATATTTGTTGATTGATTAATTGATTTTCTCCAATGAGTCTCATTTGTTACATCAAGATGTCCCAGAGGAAATCAGACTAAGAAACTAATTCACAATTAGGTATAAAGGACTGATTTGATAACTATATTTTTTCCAGGCATATTTGCAATTTTTAAATTTTATCATTTTTTCAAATTTATTTATTATTTTCCCCCCAGTTAAATGTAAAAATACATTTTAACATTTGTTTTTAAAACTTTGAGTTCCAAATTCTCTCCCTTCCCACCCCCCACATTGAGAAGGCAAGCAATTCCATATGGGTGGTACTTATGTAGTCGTGCAAAACATTTCCATAGTAGTCATGTTGTGAAAGAAAATATAACCCAAAATAAAATAAAAACCTCAATCAAAATAAAAAAAATAAAAAAAGATATACTTCAATTTGTATTCAGACACCATCAGTTCTTTCTCTGGAGATGGATAGCATTTGTTCAAAAGTCATTCAGAGTTGTCTTGGATTGTTGTGTTGCTGAGAATAGCTAAGTCACTCACAGCTGATCATCTTACAATATTCCTGTTTGTTACACACTACAATTTCACTTTGCATCAGTCCATGTAAGTCTTGCCAGGATTTTCTGAAAGCATGCTATTCCTCATTTCTTATAGCACAAAATAGTATTCCATAGCAATCACATGTGGCAATTTGTTCAGCCGTTCCCCAATTGATGAGTATACCCTCAATTTCCATTTCTTTGTCACCAGAAAAGAGCTGTTATAAATAGTTTTGTATATATAGATCCTTTCCTTTTTTTAAAAAAAGTTATCTTGTTAGGGATATAGACCTAATAGTAGTATTGCTTGTTCAAAGGTTATGCCCTTTGGGCATAGTGCCCAATTGCTCTACTGAATGATTGAATCAGTTTACAACTCTATCAACAATGCATTAATGTCTCATTTTTACCACGTCTCCTCCAATATTTGTCATTTTCTTTTTCTGTCCTGTCAGCTAATTTAAGAAGTATGAGGTAGTACCTCAGAATTGTTTTGATTTGGATTTTTCTAATCAATAATGGGTTAGAGCATTTTTTCATATATATATATATATATTCATATAGATAGCTTCGATTACTTCATCTGAAAACTGTTCATATATTTTGATCATTTATCAGTTGGGGAATGACTCTTCTTTTAAAAAATTTGCTCAGTTCTCTATATGTTTGAGAAATGTTCTCTTATCATAGAAACTTCCCTCAAAATTTTTTTTATAGTTACTACTGCCAACTATATTTCCCTCCGTCATTCTGTGGGTTCTACTGCTCCAAGAATAGTTTTATGGCATTATTTAAAGGTGATCAAAGCAGTTTTGGAGAGAGCCCAGGAGAGACACTACTTTTTCTCTGCCATCTTCACCTGTATTTGCTATTTTCAAGAGCATGTCTGGTGGTAAGAAATAAAGTGAAAATGATTGCATTTTGGACACTAGGGCAGGCCAGTGATGGACATATTTTGGGGAAAATAGGGGAGAGTCCTCCAGGAACCCTACAACTAGAGATTTTAAAATCCATATTCTTCACCTGTGGGTATGAGCCTGGCTATAATAGCTCCCTTTGATGTTACAGCTTTTATTGTATATGGCAAAGTAGGAGTATAAGTAACATAGGTTGTGGTTATTATTTTTTTTTTTAACATTCTAACTTACTTATCTTTCACCTAATTTCTTATAGGCCTTTGTTTAACTGTATGGGAAAGATAACTTATTTTACAATGCTTATTGCCTCCCTACCATTTTTTTTTTCTTTCAAGAAATGGACAATGGATTGATAGCTATGACTGGGACTGTTCCTTCATCTTCTCCCCTCTGGAGGAGAGGGAGTAAAGTAGGGATTGCAGGATTTGTGGTAGCCCAGAGAAGTCTTTGTTTTGGGGGCCTTGTTCATTTATATGATAGGCATCTCTGCAATAGACATGCTCCTTTTCCTTCTTGGTCCTCACATCTTTAATCTTCTTTGGGTTCCCCTCCCACACATATGGAATCCTAAAGCAGTAAAAGCAATGTCAAAGAGGCCCATTGTAACTCTCTGAGTCAGCATGGTGCTGTGTAAAAAACAATGGAGTTTCAGTTGGAAGACTTAGATTTAAATCTTCACTCTGCTACTTACCTGTGTGAACCAAAATAAATCACTTAAATTCCTTGAACTTGCTTTAGTTTCCTTAATGGTAAAAAAACAGACTTGGACTAAGTGATGTTAAACTTTCCTTCAGTTCCAAATCTATGCATGTTCTTGGAATCATTCACTTCTGCTTTGTGACCATTAATGATTACTCCTGGCCAATTGTTGTTTTGGATTCCAACTAACATATAGGAATGCACATACAAAGTCACATATGTAGAGATAGTATATATATATGTATATGTACAAATAGCATGTAAATATGTTCTTGATTGATCTAATTGTAGCTGTATAAGCATATATGATTCAACATTATATATTTGTACATATACATATGTACACACATATGTATGCATGTATTGTCCACACACATATACACACAGTTAATATGGCTTAAGGGATAGAGAACTGGCCTCAGAATCAGAAACACCTAGGTTCATGATGCATAGTGTATATGTCACCACTATATGGGGTGTAGGGTGTGTTCGGGGAGGACCAGTACCTTTGGTGTGATGGCTGCCAAGCCCTTTTCGGGGCTCTTTCCACCTTTGGTGTCCACCTGTTCTGCCTAACTCTCACCTGTGGCTCCAAGAAGCTGCAGCATGGGCAGCGGCCACAACCCGGTGAGCTGTTTTGGCAGACAGGCCAAACCAGATTGAGGGTAACCAAGGGGTCTCAGACCCATTGGTGAGTTAGGGGGGTGTCTACCCCAAGCATGTGAAGACTTCATCTGGTGGAATGGGTGGATGAGAACAATTTGTTCCAATGGTCATGGAGGCAAATGAAGCAGGGGATGTGGAGCACTTAGAGCTTGGTTAGACACCAAAGATGCCAAGGTCATCCACTGCATCCTGAGCCATCACCAGCTGTCTTGGCTCTGTCCTGCCACTGGACTGTGATGACTCTGAAGGAGAGGGTGAGGCTGACGACTTCATGCAACTCATCCAATTTACGCAGGATTCAAAAGACATCACCCATATCATTTCACTATTATGCCTCAAAGTCCTGTGGTGACAGACAAGTGATGAAGCAGCAGGTACAGATACAGTGGGAGCTGTAGTCACAACCCTGCACACAGGTGGCCCAGGCCATAGGGTCATTTCTCACTGGAAACAGCAGTGGGACTTGGCAGCCCCCTGGGTGTCTGAGCAGCCTTTTAAGGATCGCACTGCTCACCTCCTGGTGTGAAGAAGGGGGCTAGAAAAGATGCCCTAAACCTTGCCTGCTTACCCAACCCTGGCCTGATTACCGTGACAGGCCAGGAATCCCACTATGTGGTCAAAACACAAAAAAATGTACGAAAACATCTGCAAAGATGATTCCACTCACCATTGGCACATGGAAAGTGCACACACTAACAAACAACACGAAATCCAGTAGACCTGAAAGAAGAACTACTCTTATTGCAAGAAAACTCAACAGGTATTGCATCCACATAACAGCTCTGAGTGAAATAAGGTTGGCAAATGAAGACCAGCTTACTGAAGTTAGAGCTGGATACACATTTTTCTGGAGTGGCCGCAGTGAAGGGGAGTGCTATGAAGCTGGTGTGGGTTTCGCAATCAAAACTAATCTAATCAGCAAGCTGGTATACCTGTCAAAAGGAGTGAATGACAGGCTCATGACAATGCAATTGCCACTCACAGGGAAACGCCATGCCACCATCATCAGTGCCTATGCTCCCACCACGACAAACCCTGATGAAGTCAAAGAAAAATTTTATGAGGACCTAGAGACCTTTATGATCAATGTGCCAAAAGAGGACAAGATTATAATTCTGGGTGACTTTAGTGCTAGAGTAGGCTCAGACTACCAGACTTGGCAGGGAATCCTAGGGAGGAATGGAGTTGGAAAAAGCAACAGCAATGGTCATTTACTGCTGAAGACTTGTGCATTGTATGACCTTCTCATCACCAACACTGTTTTCCATTTACCCAAATGCAATAAAACCTCATGGATGCAACCTCTCAGCAAACACTGGCATCTAATACATTATGTGATTGTAAGAAGAGACAGACAAGATGTGAGAGTGACAAAGGCAATGTGTGGTGCAGAGTGCTGGACTGATTATAGACTTATCCTTTCCAAGCTAAATATTCACATTCATCAAAAACACTGCTCCCAAGGCAAAATGACCACCAAAAGAATTAACGTCAACAAATTAGAGCTCTTCTCTGAACGTGAACAGTTTGTTGTTGACTTGGAGGGAAAGTTGAACCAACACACAGCTGGCAACAGTGGAGCAGAAAAGGAGTGAGCAGCTCTCAGAGATTTGATGTACAGCACTGCATTTGCTCATCTGGGTCAGAACACTCGTAAACACTAAGACTGGTTTGATGAAAATGATGGGGAAATTCAGAAGCTGCTAAATGGAAAATGTGAACTCCATAGGAATTACCAGTAGGATAGTTCATCCACTTCTAAGAAGGCAGTATTTAATTCCATCAAAAGCTAAGTACAAGCAAAGCTTAGAGAGATGCAGGATTCCTGGCTCAATAAGAAGGCACATGAAATTCAGTTTTATGCTGATAGTAACAATCCAAAGCACTTTTATGATTCCCTGAAAGTTATTTATGGACCAAAAATATGGTGCATCACAACTAGTCAGCGCTGATGGAGTCACATTGATTAGTGATAAGGACATGATCCTAGAGAGGTGGGCTGAACACTTTCATAGTGTTCTCAACAGACCATCATCAATCAATGCTGAGGCCATTGACCATTTACCTCAGGTTGAAGTCAATTCCTCCTTAGCTGAACTTCCAACTGAGGAAGAGGTTTTGAGGGCCATTAGGCTCCTTTCATGTGGCAAAGCACCTGGTGCTGATTCTATTCCAGCTGAGATTTACAAGGTAGGGGGACCAGTGCTCATACAAAAGTTGACTGAAATTTTCCAGGTTATATGGCAAGACGAGGTTATCCCCCAGGAGTTCAAGTATGCCTCCATTGTCCATATCTATAAGGGTGAAGGGAATAGATTGTCCTGTGACAATCACAGGGGGATCTCTCTCTTAGTCATTGATGGCAGAATTTTTGCTAGAGTTCTCCTTAATAGGCTGATCCTTCACTGGAAGATAGGCATATACCTGAGAGCCAGTGTGGTTTCAGAAAGGGCCAAAGAACCGTCGATATGGTGTTTACTGCCCAACAACTCCCGGAGAAATGCCAGGAGCAGAACAGAGGTTCACAACGTTTGTGGATCTGACCAAGGCTTTTGACACTGTTATCTGTGAGGGCTTATGGAAAGTTATGTCAAAATTTGGTTACCTGGAGAAGTTCATCAATATTGTATGTCAATTTAATGATGGCATGTTTGCCTGGGTTCTGGATAATCAACAAAGATCTCGTGCCTTCCCATTCACCAATGGAGTGAAACAGGGCTGTATGCTTGCTCCCATGCTTTTTAGCATGAAGTTTTCAGCCATGTTGACAAATGCTTTCAATGAGAATGAACATGGCATTAAGGTCAACTACTGAATTGATGGTAAGTTCTTCAGTCTGAAAAGATAACAAGTCAAGACCAAAGTGGAGGGAGTGTTGGTGCATAATTTTCTGTTTGTAGATGATTGTGCACTCAATGCAGCCTCTGAGGCTGAGATGCAACAAAGTATGGATCTATTCTCTGCTCCCTGAATTTTGGCCTAATAATTAACACCAAAAAAACCCCAAAAAACAACACAGGTGCTCTATCAGTCACCACCACACCATCCATACGTGGAAACATCAGTTATAACAAATGGAGAAGTTTTGAATGCTGTGAATAAGTTCACTTAACTTGGTAGTCTACTTTCCAGGGATGTACACATTGAGAATGAGGTTGATGCATGCATTGCCAGAGCCAGCTCAGTGTTTGGGAGGCTCTGAAGAAAGGTTTGGTAGAGAAGAGGTATTAGACTTACTACCAAACTGAAGGTCTACAGAGTCATTGTGCTGACCTTATTGTTATATGCTTATGAAACATGGACAGTCTACCAGCGCCATACCAGGAAACTGAATTGCTTCTACTTGAACTGTCTTAGGAAGATTCTGAGGATCACCTGGCATGATAAAGTACCAGACACTGAAGCCCTTGTTTGAACTGAACTACCAAGTATTCAGAGTATGCTCCAGAGAGTGCAACTCTGATGGGCTGGTCACATTGTTTGAATGCAAAATGTATGCTTGCCAAAAAGACTATTTTATGGAGAACTTGCATGGGGCAGGCGATCACATGGTGGCCAGAAGAAACAATACAAGGATACTCTCAAGGTCTCTCTCAAGGACTTTGGATTTGACTGTGCAACATGGGAGACACTGGGACAGGACTGCTTAACATGGTGTGCCCACATAAGAAAAGGTGTTGTGCTTGAGGAAAGCAGAATTGAGACAGCACAAAGTAAACACAGGATGCGCAAATATGGGATATCCACCCCAAATATTCAAATGGACTATCTGTGCCCAACCTGTGGTAGAGCATTTTGAGCTCATATTGGTTTGATCAGCCACAGTCGGGCACACTGAACTTTTACTTTACAATGGTGATGTCATTTTGGTCCTCTTCAAAGATGAAGGACAACAACCACATATGTATGTATGTATCAATCAAGTACTCTGCTTTTTTTAAACATTCATTTAAAAATTTGCATTCTAAATTCTTTCCCTCTTTTTAGCTTCTCCCTCACCCAAGGAATAGGTAAGCAACATGATGCTCATTATACATGTGAAGGCATGAATACATATTTCCATATTAAGCATGTTGCAAAAAAAGACAAGAAATAAAGTGAAAAAATATTTCTATCTAAAATCAGACTCAATCAGCTCTTTATCTGGAGGTGGATCATATTTTTCATCAGGGATCCTTTGGAATTACCTTGGATTATTAGTTTGGTCAGAGTAGCTAAGTCTTTTACAATTGATCATTGCTGTGGAATTGTTAATGTGTACATTACCCTGTTCTGCTCATTTTGCTTTTCATCAGTTCATGTAAGTCTTCCCAGATTTTTCTGAAACCTTCCTGTTCACCATTTCTTATAGCACAATAGTATTCAGTCACAATGATGTGCCACATCTTGTTCAGTCATTACTCCATTGATAAAGCATCCCCTCAATTTCCAATTTTTTGACACCCCCAAAAGAGCTTTTATAAATATTTTGTATCTAAAGGTCCTTTTCCATTATCTTTGATCTCTTTGGGATCTAGGCCAAGTAGTGGTAATGCTGGGTCAAAGGGTAGGGACAGTCTTATAGTCCTTAGAGCATAGTCCCAAATTATTCTCCAGAATTGTCTGACTACTTAAAAACTCCAGCAGTGGTTCATTCATTACTGTAGCTATTTTCCCATACCCCCTCTAGCATTTGTCATTTTCCTTTGCTGTCATGTTAGTCAATCTGATAAGTGTGAAGTGATACCTCAAAGTTGTTTTAATTTGAATTTCTTTAATTAATTAAATTCATTTAATTTGTTTAAAATTTAAAATTAAATGAAAACATTAAAAACTTTTAAAATTTATTTTAAAAAATTAATTTAATTATTAATGAGTATAGTATTTTTTTATATGACTATTGACAACTTTGATTTCTTCTTCTGGAAACTGTTCATATATCAATTGAAGAATGGGAATTTAAAAATAATTTTGGCTCAGTTCTCTGTATATTTGATAAATGTTGCCTTTATCAGAGAAATGTGTTATAAAACCCTCCCCACCAGTTTTCTATTTTCCTTCTAATTTTGGCTGAATTGATTTTGTTTCTGCAAACACTTTTTAATTTCACATTCTTTTCTTTGTCTTACTTGGTCATAAATTCTTTCCTTATCCCTAGATCTAACAAGTAATTTAAATTTGCTTATGATATCATCCTTTATGTCTAATCGTATACCCATTTTGACCTTATCTTGGTATACAGTGTTAAATGTTGGTCTTTGCCTAGTTTCTGCCAAAACTGCTTTCCAGCTTTTTCAAGAAATTTTGTCAAAAAGTTTGGATCTTTGGGTTTGTCAAATACTGTGTTTGTTTTCTATTGATTGTATACCTAATCTATTCCACTGATCAGCTCTATTTCTTTGCCAGTAGATTGTTTTGATGACTGCTGCTTTGTTATATACTTTCAAATTTGGCGTTACTAGCCTACTTTCAGATTTTTTCCTTGATTCCCTAAATATTCTTGATCCTTTGTTCTTCCAAATGAATTGTCACTATTTTTTCAAGTTCTAGAAAATCATTCTTATATTATATAGTTCTCATATTATTATACATCCCTGCATGTCTGTATATGTATATATATATATATGTATATATATATATAATGTGTGTATCTATATATTCATATATTATTTATATGTCTATGTTGGGGAAGAAATCTACTTTCAGATAAAGTATGTAGAAAAGAAAATATCTGTTAATTGCTGGTCATTAAAAACTGAAATAAATTAATTTAAATTGAAACAGCAAAGACTTCCGTTTAAGAGCTATCTCTTGGCTATAAGAGTACACATTTTCTTTCTTTTTTTCTTTGTTCCAGAAGTGTTTGCTATTTTAATGGTGTGTGTGTGTGTGTGTGTGTGTGTGTGTGTGTGTGCGTGTGTGTAAAATTAAGAGGAAAAGATCTCTTAAGATTGCATTTTGGACAGAGGGGCATGGCGATATTTGGAGAAATGGGCAGGGTCTTCCCAGAGATTTTATTGTCAATATTCTCTACCTATGGATAGGAACCTAGCTACAAGGTTTTCTTTGTTGTCATATGACAGATCGGGCTGAATAGGAATATGTGACATGGGTTGTATGGTTATTTTATTAACATTCCTAATTACTTTTATACCAGCAGATTTTTTTAGAGCAGGATCTTTAGTAAATATGTGCCTTTACTATTTATTATGCAGCATTATATAAGGCAGGGAGATAGAGTACATGATAGGTCATCGTTCTTTCTAGTGCTATCTTTGTCTGACTACCTACAACACAAATACCCATTTTCTTTCATTCCAAGGTGTCAGATGATCTACTGTGCCTCAGTGAATACAATCTTTGGTTTTTCAATAACAAAAACGAAAACGAAAAACTTGTTTGGATTCATTGTCCTATGGACGGAGTTTCTAATAACTTCCTGGAGAAAGCAAAATTCATGACTAGAGAAGATGGTTGTTTCTCTATGTTAAATGTATATTATTAAATGAAAAGTACAAAAATGGAGATATGATGATAGAGGTTGAAGTTTACCAGCAGATAATAATGATTTGAATATGCTGGTCACTAACGGTGTTTATTATCTAGTAACAGCTAATGCACAAGCCTACTTTCAGAGGTTATCAGGGGACACACAATTACATAGCTGTGATTAGATCAAGTTCTTAATATAGAACAACAAACAACGTTTTTAAGATAGAGGAAGGTCTGAAAGAAAGAATTAAAAAAGATTGAAATTGGAGGAAGAAAAGCAAACCCTAATTCCTAAAAGGTCTGACTCCAACACACTGTGTATCTTCCCCTGTTTCTGAGGGTGCATGCATTTATTAAGATTCACCTCCTCTATAAATGTTCTGGTTGCCGTGGCACTGTAGACTTTAGATTGATGTTTCCTCACCCGTTGATTCTTGGTGAGCTTTGATTCACCAAACTGTTGCGAATTTATGGACCAAGGTGTCATTTCTTCTTCCATTTGAAGGTTGGTGCTTTGAAGGAGAAAAAATGAGTTTACAACTGATTAAACAAGTGTTAAAAACAGTATTTGGCATAACCTGTGACCTAGAGGACCTTATTTTATCTGTGAAGTTTGGATTCAGTCAAAGGGCCACACTTGAGGATCTAGCATGTGGCCTTGAGGTCACAGATTCCCCACCCCTGATAACCTAAGAAGTCAGGATGATAGGCTCCTAGATAGGGACAGAGTGAGTACCTCTCATGAAGATTGAGAAGCATAGATTTATCTAGCCTTTCCTAACAGATCAATAGGGCTGTATAGAGGTAAATGCAGTTGAAGGAAGAAAAACATCCTAATAATACTGTAAATTCAGATACCATAGAGGATACAAGGCAAGTTAGGGCTGGTCAACAAGCATATATTAGGTGTCTTGGTACAATATATAAAGACCAATAACAAGTAAAAGCATGTAATAATTTATAGGAGAAAAATAACTGTGGAAATGAAGAACAATTCTTATTGTCTCAGATGTCTACATACAAATCCATAGTGTATGGATGGGAAACAGAGAATTTTAAATATTGGATATAGGAAGTAAATGTGAATTCAAGTGTAGCACTGAGTTGGTGGAATATGATAATAGAAAGGTATATGCTATTTTAAGAAGCAAATCTTACAGGAAGGGTGGTGGTAATGCATTGTAAAAATGTAGATATCTATTGAAATCTATGAATCTATAAGTTAACTTAATATCATATGGCTGGCAAGAAAAAAATAATGATGTCAAGTTCATCTGTTAAAACCTTTAGTTAAAGCCTTCAGTTACATCTCAGCAGCCAATTAAACCACTTTTTGCTGCCACTCTGTAAATACACAGGAAACAGTCACAGAATGATGGCAAATGCTTTGAATCCAAGACAGTTTCCCTCCATTTCACATGATCAAACAATTCCAGAAGCAGGCTCATCAAATCCCCATGTAGGTTGGCAGCAGAAAGAACTCCCAGAACATATTCCTAAATATGAGATAAGCTTAAAAGGAGAGAGAGAGACATTGTTGGAAGTATACCACAAACCACTAAACTAGGGGAGGATATAATGGTGTTTTCCTAGTATGGATTGCAACACTGATATGTATGAAAAATAAAATTGTGTTGAGGGCATTAAACTATTCAGACACTTGCTAGAAGTTTTTTTCCATTAAAGCTAAAACTTCTGATAAATTATTTATTTGACTCTTTCATGATTGCATTTCTCAAAAGAGAAAGGAAATAAGTAGGAGATTTGTTATAATGGACTTAATTTTGACCCAATAAAAGAAAGAAAAAGCTTCTTGGTAAGTGAAAGTGACAAAGATCTTTAGAGAAAGTGATTATATCATTTAAGAGTTTGTATTCCCCAAAGAAGAGTAAGGTCTACATAGTTAGGTCCTCTAAGCCTTAGGAGAGCAGAAATTTAAAAGTGCAGAGAAATGATATTCTTGAGTTCAAGGTCAGAGACTCAAAGAGAAGATAGATCAAGAGAAATAGGAAATTCTCAAAACTGAAAAATTTGAAAATGAAGTGATCCATGATTGTGATGACTAAGTAAAAAGGGAAGATATCTAAATTAACATGAGGCTACATAATAGAATACTGCGATATGAGAGAAGATAAGAACTTAGTGCAAAAAAAGTCCTGAAATCGTGCATATGTGCAGGATACTGACATAGATCTACAAGAATTGTGCCACTAAATTGAGTACAAGTTTTGAAACTTTAAAGGAATTGTTAGGGCTTTTGCCAGCTATTTGGTACGAGAAGATAGAAAGTGCAGGTTCACCAAGGCAAATGTTATAGTGAGGCAACAGAAAGCCATTATACATCTTTTATTTTGATATTATCTTCTCTTTAAAGAAATATGAATTTTTAAATTAAGAAGAGCAGATGAAACATAAAAGAGAACCACAGACCAAAACAGGCAAGGAATTAATATGAAGACATGTAATTAATTACTTGAAAAAATTTCAAGTTTCTAGGCCTAGAATCAAATCTTGGAGCACCATTAGACTGTGAAAGCCTTGAAAGCATGGGCTGTCTTTGGGCTCTCTTTGTATCCTCTGCATTTATCACAGTACCTGGCACATAGTAGGCACTTTATAAATGGCAGCTCAGTTACTGACTGATAAAAAGTGATGTGAATGAAAAACCCGACACAGAATTTCTGGAGGTTTAATAATCAATTTATTAATTAGGTTATCATATAATCAATAAATTGATGTGAGTGCTTCTCTTGCAAACCAAAGATCTCTTAAATACCTTTCAAAGAGAGGTTGTCACTGATGGGTGGGCATCAACTCTGATTGGTTAAAATTAATGAGAGAATGAATATTATAATGAAAAGTGGATCTTTTCTAATGAGGGACGGGATACCTAACTTTGATCATGCCAGTGCTCTTGGATGACTCATCTCCACCTTGAGCAATCGAGACAGAGGGATCCATCTCTGCCTAGACTACTTAAATTGAACACAATGAGCCAGAATTCACCTAGATTAGGTTTTCTTATTCCCTCAATCAGAAATAACCTCTCCCAGTTGGGTGGGGCACTGCCCAAGATTGAAGAGGACTGGGCTTTGAATGAGGTACTAATAATTGGTTATTCATGATCAAAAGAGGATCTTTGGGTCTCAAATATAAAATTGGTTATTAATGTGATAAGAATATAATCATTTTTCTCAAAGGATTTTCAGGTATCACTGTGGAATTGTCCTTCTGGGAAGGATTAAGTATAGGAAAGTTGTATAAAACTGGAAACAGAAAATATTGCAGCAGTTTGCAGAAAGAAGAAAAAGATGGATTCTAGAAAACTGTGGCTCAATGAACTTGATATTAATTCCTGGGAAAGTCTGGGATCAGAGTTTTAAAGAGAGAATTTATGAATGATTAATAAAGGAGGAATTGATCACTAAGAGCCAGTGTAGATATAGTAAGACTAAGTCATGTTAAATGAACCTCATTTCTTTCTCCTTGTTTTAGAGGAAAGTGTTAAACAAAATGTGTCTGGATTTTATTAAGGCATTTAATAAAGTATATCATTAGCTCTTTGAAGTAATTTGGGTTTGGTGAAGAGGCAGTTAGGTGGATTTGCTTATAGCCAAAAAGTATTGATAGATCATCTTGAAGGCCATCCAGGGATGTTTTGGAGGCAGCTCAAATTGGCTCATGATAGCCCATTGTTAAGTTTTCAGTCTGAGTATTTACAACATAGAAATAAGCAAATGTTACATATCAGGGGTTAATTTTTTGTTTTCTTGATTGTTTAGTATTAATAAAGTGATTAAAAAAATATTAATAATGCAGATTAAATTTAAAAGTGCATCCTGGGTACATTATTTTTTTCCCCTAGACAGTTAATTGTCAAAAATTTACCAGCACATCATCAGGGTCATCCCTGGTGACATTCCACAAGGCTCTCTGTCTTTAGATACTGTAATGACTTAGACAATAAAAGGTATGCTTACCAAAACTGTGAACAATATATAGTTGGAAAGGATATCAAATACTATGAATAACTGAATCAAGATTTAAAGTAATGTCTACTGTTTGGAATAATGGATCAAATCAAATGAGGTAAAATTTAATAGGGATACCTGTAACCACTTGTTTTTAGGGCGTTTTTTCTTAATTGTAGAGATGTAATATAGTAGCCATTGATATTAAAAGGATCTGGGAGTTTTTAACATGTGACAATAGTGTAATGAAAAAGGAAATGAAAACCTAATGTAAACTTTATTAAATCTTGATAAAAACATCAAGAGGAATTCCAATGCCCATATTTCAGAGGTATTCTATTGTATTGTACTATATCATATCATATTGTATTGTATCGTCTCATCTCGTCTTTCATTATAGCTTGCTCTGTGCTGGTATGTATTACATAGAAGGATCCTGAAAGTGAGCACTACAACTAAGTTATATCCCTCCCCTTCTATATATCATTTGCTCTCATTCCTCCTATGACTACCCCAAATCCCAAATAAGCCCTTGAAACAATTCTCATTACAAATTCATATGCTACTCATACCTTAGTCTCATGAAAAGTCACAAAAGAACACATTCTCATTATGATCACTGATTCTCCTTCTCCATTCCCCATGCCTGGAATGCTCTTCATCTTCACCTACATTAACTAGCTTGCCTGGCTTTCTTCAATACTCATCTCAAAGCCTATCTTCTACAGGAGTACTTTCCTGGTCAATTCCCACTACTTGTATCTTCCCTTCTAGATTACTTTTCATTTAGACTGTATGTATGCATATATCTATATCTATATCTGTATCTATATCTATCATCTATCCATCTATCCATCTATCATCTATCTATCTATCTATCTATCTATCTATCTATCTATCTATCTATCTATCTATCGTATTTTTAGTTATATGCATTTAGCCTCCCTAATTAGAATGTGACTTCCTGTAGGCAGGGATCATTTTTGTTTATTTTTTCCTTTTTTTATATCCCCAGCACTTAGCACAGTGCCTGGAATATAATAAATGCTTAATGACTTGTGATTGATTGATTCAAACTTCCCAGCCTAGTTTTTTCAAATCAGTAGTCACAAACACCAGCCCTAAAACTGTTTTCTGGCATTTCCTATCTGTGAACTGTGAGTACATGTTTTCCCTTTCAAAATGAAGGAAAGATTATTCCAGGAACTAGGTTCTTATTAGGGATGTGACATGAAGTCACACAAAGACAGAGTGTCCTACCTATACCTGATGGAAGTTGGAAGGAAACTCTTCCCAAGTGCATCTCCCTTTCTCTCTCATAACACACAATAGCCTAAGATCACAATACATGATAAATGAAGCATGGAAAAGCTAGAATGCATCCAGGATGCTGAGTCTGGAGGCTGTATCATATAGGAAATGGCTAAAGAAACTGGAGATCAAAATTGATGATGATCTGGGTTGCAATGATAATTTTGAGAGAAATGGGGAATTGGAGAGCTATCTTAAAATGCCTGAAGCATTGTAAAACAGGAAAGAAAAATAGAATTTCTTCTGTATAGCTCCAGAAAACACAACTATGACTAACAAATGGGTAGGAGATAGAGGGAGGTAGATTTCAGAAATTTAAGGAATGACTTTCTAACACTTAAAACTACCCTAAATTGTACTGAGCTATTTTAAGGAAAGACTGTTTAAGCAAAGACTATTAAGAATATTGTGGATTTCTATATTGAATGACATAAGATGACCTCCAAGATATCTTCCAAATCTGTGACTCCAACTCTATGATACTCTTTACTCTATTTCAGTACACAATAAGCTATAGAATCACAGAGAATATTAGTGACAGAAACTAGGTTTCCTAATTTCCTGTTCAGTGCTATTTGTATGTACTCTGGTTGGCTTCATGTTGTATCTCCACTCCATAATAATCTTTATCTCACTACAGTTCATGCAAAATTTATGTATATGGTCTTTACCACATCATATACTTGTTTATATTACTTTAGGATTGTTCTTTGGTTGTTGATTAAGGATACATGACTTATTTTTTATTGAATTATAAGATTTTAGAGTGAAATGAACCTGTTTCCTATTTATTTTATATATTTCATAGCACATAATAGCAGAAACAGAGAAGAAAAGGAAGGGTGAGGCAGAAAGAAAGGTATATAATAACGATTTTTTAAAATTAATAAATGAATTGTGATTACAAAAAAATTGGTCCTGCTTAGGACCTGCTCTTATTACAAAGCAGTGACATAGTAAAGAAGTAAGACCCATGGAAGAGAGGAGGGAAGAAAGAAAGAAAAGGGAAGGAGAACCCCCCAAATTTATTTCTTCAGAAGGAATTCTTGTAAACCACAGGATAATGCTATTAAGAAAAAAACATATGGCTACACATATGGGAACCCAAAATGACCAACTCAGTATTTAAAATGACGTACAGAGGATGGAAGGAAGGGCAATTGAGGATGTATATACAATAGAGTGACATCGCTATAAAATATAGTGACAAAAGAGCCTAGAAAGAGCTAAAGATTTTGATGAATGCTAAAGCAAAAAGGATGTAAAAAATAATGTTTTTGAATGAATCTTCCATAATTCCAGCGGATATTATTCACTTTGCAAAGAAGTGATGGACCCAAGGTGTGGAAAAGGATATATATTTTTGGACATAGTCAATGCAGGGGTTTATTTTGATTGAGTATATATTTTTGTTAAAATGTTTTTCCTTTTCCTTTTTCTCGAATAGTGATGAGGTGGGAGGGAGAGAAAATAATTCTTTGTTAATCAAAAAATTAAATAATGCAGTGGGGGCAAGAGGAATATCACAGATGTTATAGCACAGATTCTGGGGTAAATGAGATAATGATAAAGGATGACAGAAAGAAGGAAGGATGCCTTAACTCTTATTTTGCTTCTGTTTTCTCTACTAAGAAGAATTATCTTCAGACTGGAGTCATGTTAGTGATTAACAAGGAGCTGAAGCCTGATAAGTGAGGACATGATAAGAGACAATCAATGAATTAAACTTGGCAGGCCCAGAAAAACTACATCTAGCAGTACTGAAAGTACTTGCCAATGTGATTGCTGAGCTCCTATCAGCAATTTTTAAAAAAAAGTTGTACAAGATAGAAAAGGTGACCCTAGGCCTGGAGATGGATAAATATTGTCATGTCTTTTTTTTAAAGAGAGATGAAAGCAGATTTTTAAAATAATAGGCTGGTGAACCTGACTTCCAAATTCTTGAAGAAATAATTAAAGGAAGTTTTGATCACTTTTGAGTGTTGGTCACTAAGAGCCAGAATAGGTATGTTAAGAACAGGTCATGCCAGCCAGGCCTAGTTTTTTTTTTTTTTTGACAGGCTTAAAGACTATTTTATCAGGTTAATCCTTAGATACATAAAATCTTGATTTCAGCAAGGCATTTGGTTGCCTCTCATGATATCATCGTACAAAAGATAAAAAGATGAAGTGTGAATGATTATAGGCCAATATATGGCCAATGAGGGCCCAGTTTGGGGAATATGTATTGGGGAAGGAGCAAGGAAGGAAACAAGCTTTTATTTAGCTCCTACTGTATGTCAAGTGCTGAGCTGAGCACTTTTAAGGTATTATCTCATTTTATCTTCACTACAACCCTGGGAAATAGGTGCTGTTATCATCCTCGTTTTACAACTGAGGAAACTGAAGCAAGTAGAAGCTAAATGACTTGCCTAGAATCACACAACTATTAAGTGTCTGAAGCTAGATTTGAACTTGTTTTCCTCCTGGACTCAGGACTTTATCCATTACTCTACATAACTGCTAACTTATGGGGAGGTGGTGGTTAGTGAGCCTACTTCTGGAAGGATGGGATATCTAATGCAGAGACTGTGCCTCAAATTCAGAGCATGCACAGATATTCCTTTGATTGCTTCTTGTCCACTTACTGTGTGGTTCTGAAAAGTCTTTTAATTGTCCAGTGAACCAGAGCTGAATGTTCCAGTGGAGGAGTTCAATTTCTTTATTCTTTCCTGTTTGCCAGAAGACTTGAAAACTATTCTTGGAGCTCTCTTAGGTTGGGAGAAAGGGTGGGGACCTTTCCTCTTATTGGACTTTGTCTATGAATACCTCACATCTCAGGCAACCCTGTGCCTGAATTAGAGTCTTCTCCTGTTGATTATCTCCTGACTCTGATACACTATATATCTGTGATATACTCTGTATACTCTGAAGAGGAAATAAGTTTTTATCCTCCAAATAGTGATGCTGTTGAGCCACAGGTGGTGTTAGGTAAAAGATCATCCAATAATCATCAGGAGAAGGATAAATAGGGATCATTTGTGAGGCAGATATTTATCAATGTGATAACAGAAAGATCTGTCGTCTTATCAGGGTAGGGATGCAAGAGGTGAAATTTTGATGAAAAGGAACTCCAGTACTTATCGCAAAGGTTTGACTGTTGCTCACCTTTGGTAAATTAATATAGGTACAAGTAATGTTGACCAGAGAATCATAAAAAGTAATATTAATGACTATGAAGTCTAGTAGAATAAATTATAGGTTTTATGGAACATAGATGTTATTTCCATCACTGCTGACCATCAATGGTAAGGGATTCAGAAGAGAAAGATGGGTTTATAAAGTGGGTAGCTAGGTAAGAAGAAGATATCTGATAATAATATTTGAATTTTTGAACCAAAGCTTAAAATATAGGAATGACAGGTTCTTGGCCAGGGATGGAGAGTACTTGAAAAGGACTATTAGGAATATGTCTTCCTGGAACCTTTCAAATCTAATTGAAAGGGTTTTACATGTAAATGGATGTAGAGGGAGAAAGCTTCTTAAATATATCAAGCATGGTAGATGCCATGAAGAGTAGTTATAGTGTAGGAAGAAGAATAATATATGAAATAATCAGAAATTTATAGGTGACAAAATCTGAGGAAGGAGTCAGTATTAAAAATCCATAGCCTTATATATCTATACATAAATGCATGAAATATGGCAAGAAAGTATGACTCAGATATTTTAGCACAAAAATGAAAAAAAAAATTACGTTAGAAGCATCACTGAGACTTGGTGGGATGAATCCATTGTTTTCATTATGGCTCAGAAAGAACATGCATTATTCAAAAGAAAGGTAAAAGGTAAAAGAAGTTGCATATTAACATGACATTCATGTAAGGAAATCCAGTCACAAAAGAAGGAAAGCATTGTGAAGTGCATTTGACAGATAGTCAATGGAACCAGAATAGAAGCAATATTGACACCAAAGTGTATCTAGATACAGTACAGGTAGAAAGCTGAAATAGATGAACATTGTTGGAAACAGATCACAAATCTATCACAGCAGCATGGAATAGTTATGATGGGAGATCTAGACATCTGTCAGATCTTTCTATGTCAAAAGCAGAGTGGCTAAAAATTTCTTGGCTTGCTTTAAAATGTTAATCCTTCAAAATATGAAAGAACCATCAATGACAAATTCTGTTTTGTGTCTGATTCTCACTATCATGGAAGAACTGGTTGTTTGATTGGAAATGATGAGTATCTTGAGGGGAAATGAAGACTACATATTTGAATTTGTGATAGAGGCAAAGAAATCCAGGCATAATTTATCATACATTATGGCTTTTAGGGGACAAGATTTCAAAGTGTTTAGATAAAGGAAAGGCAGTATCCCATGAATTGAAAACTCAATAGTGAAAAGTTGGCTCAAGACTAATGAGAAGCTCTTAAGAATGAAATTCTGAAAACATAAAGACAAACCATTAGATGATGAGGAGAAGTGGGATGCACAATTTGGAAGCATAAAGAAATTATCAATAAAGGTAGATATTTTTTTTTAAAGTATAATTAGAACACTTTGGAATTTATTGAATGAATAGGCCATAACATGAGTCTTTATTGGTCCAATGGTAACTAAGAAGAATGTATGCAGTAGAAGGTCATAAGGAATTGTGTTTGGTCTGTGCTGTTTAGCATTTTAAAATCAATGACTTGGATAATGTCAGAGACAGCACTCATCACAATGTTCAGATTACACAATCATGGGAAGGATAGTTGACACACTGGATGAACAGAGAGATGATTCAAAAATACCATATGTGAGAACATAGCACCAAATAAAATAAAGTAAGTTTAATAGCAATAAGTTGTACTTGGGTTCAAAATATCTCCCTTGACATCCAAGATCAAGTAGACATTCTTTTGTCTACTTGGAACACTTGGAAAGTTTTAGAGGGCTACAATTTCAAAATGAGTCTATGATGTGATATGGCAGCCAAGACAACTAATGAAATCTTAGGCTGAATTGAGGTTGAATAGAGGAGTGCACTCTATCTTCATTAGATTTTACTTGGAGTATTATGTTCAGTTTTGACACCATATTTAAATAGGACATTATATCATGCCAGGTGGCATGGTAGATAGTGTGCTATACTTATGGTCTAAAAGATCTGAGTTCAAATTTGGCCTCAGATACTTATGAGGAAAATTAATATTATGTGATATCATTTGACAATTAATATTACTTTGTTACCGACCCCTTCCCCTATTTTGTCAAAACCCCGTCTCTTAGCCTAGCTCGAAAAGAGATTTCTTGGTCAGAAATAAGGGGTGATTGAAGAATGTGATCGCTCTTAACCTTCCAGGGCATCTTCTCATCATCTAAAGTCTGCTCCCCACTTCTGTTTATTCCATAAACATAGAAATAGCTAGGGCTAGGCACTTTCCAGGGAACAATTCTCCTCTCCCAACTTTTCCTTATCAAAGTTAAAGATGATTTTGTCTCCAAATGGGAAGCCAAAGTGAGGAGGGTCTGACTGAGATGGCTTTCGTTTTTCTAGCCAAGATTTCTAGAGGCAGCTGGGTCTTATAAAACAATGAGCATTCCTAAAGTGTCAAAGATGGGCATCATCAGACATACCTGAAGGCCAACCCACTTTCCTAATCTGCAGACTAATCCTATCACCTGAAGATTACCCCAAGTTCCCAAAGAGGAGCAGTTTAGGTAACTCTTAACTCACCTCCTTTTTGAATGTCTACCAATTGGGATTATCTTAATTTTGACCCTTCTCCCCCCATTGGCCCTCTTAGGGAGAGATCATTGACTCAACTTCTTGATTACTTCTAGTGTAACTAATATATTGATCATGCTTGGGTCCCTGGCTTTTTGCTGAAGCACAAGTGAGCCCTGTTTCAATAACAACACATGTCTCTGTTAATAAAATGATATCTTGCCCTGGAGAAAACTGTGCCTTACTGCATTTTTACTCACTACACTCACTAGCTCTGTGAACTTGGGTAAGTTACTTGGTTCTTTCTCATCCACCGTATACTTAGCCATAAAATTGGGATAATTATAGTACTACCTCACAGGACTGTTATAAAGAGTAAATGAGATAACATACGTAAAGTGTTTTGCAAACCTTAGAGTTCTCTAAAAATGCTAGTTCCTGCTGTGGTTGTTATTGTTATCATAATTTTATTATTATTATTATTATTATTATTGTTGTTGTTGTTGTTATTCTTATAATAAGACTGTGGTATATATTGTAACATCTAACATCTTTGTGTCCTGAATAGTGCCAGATACTATGAGGGATACAGAAGTAGGAGAAAGCATGGTATTTATGCCCTCAGGATGCTTACATCCTGGTTGGAGAGATGAGTAAAGTAGAAACAATACTTGAAAACTTGAAAAGTTTACAATTAAATATCCAGTTATGGAAATATAGACTAAATAATATAGGAGTAGAGAGGAAAAGGAACTCAGGTTGGGTTGATCCAGTATTCTCATTCCTCCATGCTTTAATAAGGACCTGTGACATTTTAAAGCTAGGTTTTCCTTTTGATAACACAGGAAAATGTTAAGTAGGAAGAGGTACTTGAACAGATCTATGGATTATGGATAGGAAGGAGAGGAACAGATAAAGAAAAGGTTATTCTGTGCCAAGTTTTTATTGGTTCTGCCCAAGAATGTATGATCTACATGTTCATTTCTAAGTGAGATTCAAACAAATAAGTACCTATAGCAAAATGTTTGCAAACTGAAACCATTGAACACACTGAGTGCCAATAATTTCCTCCCTACCCTTCGATGCCATACCTCACAGTTATAGTTCATTTCATCCATAGTTAATGATGTTATCTGAATATTCTGTTTTAGAGTCACTTTCAATGAATATCAACAATAAGAGCTGACCAAGCATGCTAATAGTTATCTATAATTATAGTAATTTCACATGGGCTGCAACTTTTGCCTCTGGAATTTTCATTGCTCATATGAATGAGGTAGAATTACATAGTGATTGGACTCATGTTTGATACCCTTCCTTCTGATTGAAAACTTTTGAGCAGGTAGGTAGGTAGTTAATTATACCTTGACTATATTGGCTGCTTTTGAAAGATGCTGTCTTTAATAATAACAATTACTGCTTAATACATATTTTATTTATACCATGCCAGTACTTGGCAAGCTTACTGTATGTTTTGGCAAACACTACATGGTTTAACCTCTGGGATTTGTACCAAGCTAGAAAAAGTGAAATGAATTGCATCCTATCACATAGTGCTATAACAGCAGATTCCATAAACATAAGAAATTTTTCTCTCAAGAGCTTTTTGAAATCCAGTTGCAATATGGTATGTAGCAATTGATATCACCTTCAAGGACAAGGTGTCGTAGGCTACAAGTTCCAGTCACACATAACTTGTGAAGACGCTCTTTTTCATGGTGGGTAGGCTTGTGACTAGGTAAGTAGTGTGATATATTTGGGGGGGTGTCTTAATGGGAAAACAATAAAGTCTATCTTCCTCTGAATAATTTGCAAGATCTCATAATTGAAAGTCATTTCAGAGCCAAGATGAAGGAATAAAGGCAGGGACTCACCTGAGCTCTTCCCCAAGCCCCTCCAAATACCTTTAAATAATGACTCTAGACAACATTTGTGGCAGAAGCCACAAAAAGATGGAGTACAACAATTTTTGCAGCCCAAGACAACTCAAAAGATTGGCAGGAAAAGTTTATTGCACCAGAGTGAGAGAAGACCACAGTCTAGTACAGGCCATACCAGCACAGACTGCACCAGTGAAGACCAGGACAGAAAAGACCTGGTCCCAGAAAAGCAGGAGCAGACTTGAGGGTGACTGAATCAGTGGCAGCAGTACTGGTTTCCAGGCCTCTCAGCTCACAGATTGTAAGGAGGTCAGAGAAATTTTCAGGGGTCACTTTGCTGGCAACAGGGGCAGGATTCTGTAGCATTGCCTATATTTGGATCTGGGTTACTGGGTCTTAGTCATAGTGTGAGGAGGAGCACTAGCACAGCTGAACTTGTGGTCACAGGAGAGCAGGCAGTTATTGTTCCAAATTTGTTCCAGAGCTGAAAAGAGTGTTTCTGGTTGCTCACAAATCAGTGTACAGTACTGGAGATTAGTAAACACTACCTTCCCCAGATCATACCATCTTGGAAGAGCCAAAAAGTTACAGATCCCCAGAATTACCTCTGAAAAAAAGGAGATCAACACCCTGAAGTTTGAGAGAATGCCTCCTTTACTTGAGAAACAAAGCCCCACTTTAGCATAGAGTTAAAAGTCAAGAAACAGGCTAGCAAATGAGCAAAACACAGAAAAAAATTCTGAGTATAAAAAGTTACTATGATGACAAGGAATATGAAAACTCACACTCAGAAGAAGACAATAAAGCCAAAATTCCTGCATCCAAAGCATCCAAGAAAAATATTAATTAGATTTTTATAATATTAATAATCAGTTCATGAAAGAGCTCATAAAGGACTTTAAAAATAAAGTAAGAGAAGCAGAGGAAAAATTGGGAAGAGAAATGAGACTGATCAAGAAAATCATTAAAAAGGAGTCAACAACTTGGTAAAGGAGGGACACAAAAATAATGAAGAAAATAACATCTTAAAAACAAATTAGGCTGAATGGTAAAAAGAGGTACAAAAATCCAATGAAGAGAAGAATGCCTTGAAAAGCAGAATTTGCTAAATGGGAAAAGATATACAAAAATTTATTGAAGAGAAAAACTCCTTAAAAAGTAGAATCGGCCAAATGGAAAAGGAAGTACAAAAGCTCACTGAAGAAAATAATCCCTTAAAAGTTAGAATTGGGCAAATGTAAATTAATGACTTAACGAGACATCAAGAAACAAACAAAATCAAAAGAATGAAAAAATAGGAGAAAATGTGAAATATTTAATTTGAAAGACAACTGACCTAGAAAATAGATCCAGGAGAGAAAATTTAAGAATTATTGGACTACCTAAAAACCATAATTAAAAAAGAACCTAGACATCATCTTTCAAGAAATTATCAAGGAAAACTTCCTTGACATTGTAGAACCAGAGGGTAAAATAGAAATCGAGATAATTCTCCAATCACATCCTGAAAGAGATCCCCAAAAGAAAACTGCCAGGAATATTATAGCCAAATTCCAGATCAAGTTGAGAATACTACAAGCTGTTAAAAAGAAACAATTCAAATATCATGGCACCATGGTCAGAACAACACAAAATTTAGAGCTTCTACATCAAAAGAATTAGAAGGCTTGGAATATGATATTCCAGAATATCATTATCAAATTATTTATATATTATAATAAAATCATTGCTTTTTATAATTAACTCCTTATTATCTAATAATAAGTCTAGGCAACAAGGGAGCACAGTGAATAAAATGTTGGATCTGGAGTGAGAAAGACTTGAGTTCAGACATCTATTAATTGTTATCATCCTGGGAAAGTCATTTAACCTCTATCTGCCTTTCCTTATCTACAAAATGTGGATAATAATTTCATTTATCTGCTAAGGTTGTTGTCAGAACATAAAGAGATAATATTTGTAAAGTGCTTTGTAAGCATTGAAATCCTAAAAAGTTGCTAGTTGTCATTATTATAATGATAATAATAATTATTTCTAAGTCATTTATGAGATAGAAAACAAAGGAATTTTTTCTAGAGGTCATAGTTATGTTTACAAATACACTTTTGCCAGATGAATTTGTGCCTTGAGAAAGTGAAATAGGAAGAATACAAATTTCAAGATTTAATATAGTCCACAAAAGCTGTGTGGCAGGGACAGCCAGAGCATTCTAGATCAGGCCCTGTAAGGCCAATTTCAACGGCCCTTTTACTAGGATTCATCTTTACTTTGCCAATAGAATGTGAAGTTACTCAAAAAACAGATCCTTGTAAGGCTACATCTATAAATACGTGGCCCTGAAGGGCCCCTTCCCCTAATGTGGACTTTTAAATAATTTTACAATTAATTTTTAATATGAATGCTTTAATGTGAATTTTTTTAGTAGTCTCTCTGACTGGTCACTATAATGCCCCCTCTTACCTTTCTATTTATTTCTTTTCTTTTCTTTTTTTTTTAATTTCACTTTTAACATTCATTTTCACAGAATTTTTGGGCTCCAAATTTTCTCCCCCCTTGTCCCCTCCCCCCACCCCAAAACACCGAGCATTCCAATTGCCCCCATCACCACTCTGCTCTCTCCTCCATCATTCCTCTCTGCCCTTGTCTCCATCCTCTCCTCTGTCCTGTTGGGCCAAATAACTTTCTATACCTCTTTACCTGTATTTCTTATTTCCTAGTGGCAAGAACAGTACTTGACAGTTATTCCTAAAACTTTGAGTTCCAACTTCTTTTCCTCCCTCCCTCCCCACCCCTTCCCTTTGGAAGGCAAGCCATTCAATATAGGCCAAATCTGTGTAGTTTTGCAAATGACTTCCATAATAGTCGTGTTGTATAAGACTAACTATATTTCCCTCCATCCTATCCTGCCTCCAATTACTTCTATTCTCTCTTTTGATCCTGTCCCTCCCCATGAGTGTCGACCACAAATTGCACCCTCCTCCCCATGCCCTCCCTTCCATCGTCCCCCCCACCCTGTTTATCCCCTTATCCCCCACCTTCCTGTATTGTAAGATAGGTTTTCATACCAAAATGAGTGTGCATTTTATTCCTTCCTCTAGTGGAATGTGATGAGAGTAAACTTCATGTTTTTCTCTCACCTCCCCTCTTTTTCCCCAAACTAAAAAAGTCTTTTGCTTACCTCTTTTATGAGAGATAATTTGCCCCATTCCATTTCTCCCTTTCTTCTCCCATATATTTCTCTCTCACTGCTTGATTTCATTTTTTTTAAGATATGATCCCATCCTATTCAATTCACTCTGCGCACTCTGTCTCTATGTGTGTGTGTGTGTGTGTGTGTGTGTGTGTGTGTGTGTGCATGTGTGTGTGTGTAATCCCACCAAGTACCCAGATACTGAATAGTTTCAGGAGTTACTAATATTGTCTTTCCATGTAGGGATGTAAACAGTTCAACTTTAGTAAGTCCCTTATGACTTCTCTTTGCTGTTCACCTTTTCATGGTTCTCTTCATTCTTGTGTTTGAAAGTCAAATTTTCTTTTCAGCTCTGGTCTTTTCATCAAGAATGCTTGAAAGTCCTCTATTTCATTGAAAGACCAATTTTTCCCCTGAAGTATTATACTCAGTTTTGCTGGGTAGGTGATTCTTGGTTTTAGTCCTAGTTTCTTTGACTTCTGGAATATCCTATTCCATGCCCTTCGATCCCTTAATGTAGAAGCTGCTAGATCTTGTGTTATCCTGATTGTATTTCCACAGTACTTGAATTGTTTCTTTCTAGCTGTTTGCAATATTTTCTCCTTGACCTGGGAATTCTGGAATTTGGCCACAATATTCCTAGGAGTTTCTCTTTTTGGATCTTTTTCAGGTGGTGATCGGTGGATTCTTTCAATATTTATTTTGCCCTCTGGTTCTAGAATCTCAGGGCAGTTTTCCTTGATAATTTCATGAAAGATGATGTCTAGGCTCTTTTTTTGATCATGGCTTTCAGGTAGGCCCATAATTTTTAAATTGTCTCTCCTGGATCTATTTTCCAGGTCAGTTGTTTTTCCAATGAGATATTTCACATTATCTTCCATTTTTTCATTCTTTTGGTTTTGTTTTGTGATTTCTTGGTTTCTCACAAAGTCATTGGCCTCCATCTGTTCCATTCTAATTTTGAAAGAACTATTTTCTTCAGTGAGCTTTTGAAGCGCCTTTTCCATTTGGCTAATTCTGCTTTTGAAAGCATTCTTCTCCTCATTGGCTTCTTGAACCTCCTTTGGCAATTGAGTTAGCCTATTTTTCAGGGTGTTATTTTCTTTAGAATTTTTTTGCGTCTCCTTTAGGAGGGTGCTGATCTGCTGTTCATCCTTTGCTCGCAAGTCTTTTATTGCTCTTCCCAGTTTTTCCTCCACCTCTCTAACACAATTTTGAAAATTTTCTGAGCTCTTTATGAGCTTTTCCCAGGTCTGATCCCATTGAGTGGGCTGGGATACAGAAGTCCTGACTTCCGTGTCTTTCCCTGATGGTGAGCACTGCTCTTCCTTATCAGAAAG
Source organism: Notamacropus eugenii (assembly GCF_028372415.1). Lineage (NCBI taxonomy): Eukaryota > Metazoa > Chordata > Mammalia > Diprotodontia > Macropodidae > Notamacropus > Notamacropus eugenii. The sequence continues at coordinate 312,856,986 of NC_092876.1, forward strand.
GAGGGGAGGAGAAACCTGCTCACCAAGAAAGTAACCCCCTATAGTCTTGATTTTTTTTCCCTTTTCTGGGCATTTTCCCAGCCAGTGACTTGACCTCTGAATATTCTCCTCACACCCACCTCACCTCCGGATCCTCCCAGCCAGTGCTTGGGCTTTCTATTTATTTCAACAAACACTTATTAAAAGACAATCAACAATTCTACCTAAATTATTTTACTTATTTAGTGCCATACCAATCAAGCTACCAAAAAATATTTATATAGCTAGAAAAAATAATATCAAAATTCATCTGGAAGTACAAAAGGTCCAGAATATCAAGGGAATTAATAGAAAAAAATGCTAGGGAAGGTGGCCTAGCCATATCAGAACTTAAATTCTATCATAAAGAAGCAATCATCAAAACTATTTGGTACTGGCCAAGAAACAGATTGGTAGATCAGTGGAATAGGTTAAGTACACAAGACACAGTAGTCAATGACTATAGCAATTTGCTGTTTGATAAACCCAAAGAACACAGTTTCTGGGATAAGAACTCACTATTTGACAAAAGCTACTGGGAAAACTGGAAAATATTGAGGGAAAGTGGGCACAGACGAACGTTTGAAATCATGTACCAAAATAAAGTCTAAATGGTTACAGAATTTAGATATAAAGGGTGATAATATAAATAAACTAGGGAAACAAGGAATAGTCTATTTGTAAGATTTATGGAGAATGGAGGAATTTATGACCAAATAAGAGTAGAGATCATCATAAAATATAAAATGGATCATTATGGTTACATTACAATGAAAAGTTTTTGCACAAACAAAGCCAATGCAACTAAGATTAAGAGGGAAGCAGAAAAGTGGGAAAGAGTTTTTACAAGTAGTATCTCTGATAAAGACCTCATTTATAAAATATATAGAAAACTGAGTCAGATTTGCAAGAATACAAATCATTTCCCAAAGGATATGAACAGGCAATTTTCAGAGGAAGGTATTAAAGCTATTTATAGTCATATTAAAAAAATGCTCTAAATCACTACTGATTAGAGAGATCCAAATCAAAACAACTCTGGGATATCACATCACACCTATCTCATTGGCTAACATGACAAAACAGGAAAACGACAAATGTTAGAGATGTGGGAAAGTTGGAACACTAATTCATTGTTGGTGCAGTTGTGAACTGACCCAATAACTCTGGAGAACAAGTTGGAACTAGCTCAAAGGGCTATAAAATGTGCATTCTTTTTGACCCAGCAATATTACTTCTAGGGCTGTATCCAAAAGAGATCATAAAAATGGAAAAAGGACCCACATGTACAAATTATAGCAGCTCTTTTTGTTGTGGCCAAGAACTAGAAACTGAAGGGATGTTTTTCAACTGAGGAATGGCTGAACAAGTTGTGGTATATGTATGTAATATGGTATATGTATATAATCTATGTATATAATGTGGTATATGTATAATTGTGCTCTGAGAAATGATAAAGATGTGGACTTCAAAAAAATGAACTGATGCTGAGTGAAGTAAGCAGAACCAACAGAACATTGTACACAGTGACAGCTATAGTGTATGATGACTATTTTTGATAGACTCAGTCCTTCTCAGCAATATAAGGTCCTAAAACAATTCCAAAGGACTCATGATGGAAAATGCAATCTACATCCAGAGAAAGAACTATGGAGTTGGAATGCAAAGTGAAGTAGACTCTTTTCTTTTTTGTTTGTTTTGTTTTCTTTCTCATGGTTCCTCTCATTCATTCTAATTCTTCAGTAAAATATGACTAATATGAAAATATGCTTAATAGGAATGTACATGTAGAGCCTATATCACATTGCATGCCATCTTAGGGAGGGAGGTAGGGAGGGAACGGGAGAAAATTTAAAATTTATGGAAGTGAATGTTGAGAAGTAAAAATAAATAAATAAACAAATAAATAAATGAATTCTCAAAGCAAAACAAACAAAAAAAAGATAATCTTTCTCCAGTGGGGCTCTGTTACAAATTCCTTCTGCAACAGCTGACTGTAGCTGAACTGAAGGGGTATACCCAGAGATTCAGTGAGAAGGGCTCTAAGAACAGGTAATAGCTTTCATGATGTGCTGCCAACTATGAACAACTAAAAAAATGAAATATAAGAAATAATTCCATTCTATTTGTCAAGCAGAAGGTAACTGATATTGGTGTTGGTAACTGCATTCTTATTGAGGCAAGGGATGAGAGATCTTAGTGTAATTACAAGTAGTATCAGGGGAATGGCAAAGGTGAATCCTTCCAAACACACCTCAGCATGTACAACCTAGAGAAAATATATCTGTGCTTAGAGTTAGGGGACATGCCTTTTTGTTTGACTTTCCCATTCTGTGACCTTGGTCAACTCATATAAGTATCTAATTCAATATCTTTTAACCTGTCTCCTCCCTACAAGAACTGCAATGGGAATAAAATGGGATTAATATATGCAAGAGTACACAGTGTTCTCCAGGGGCAGTGACTATTTCACTATTTTTTTAATTTCCTTGTATCCCTCACATAGTGTTTGACATGTAAGCCATTAATAAATTCTATTGATTAAAAAAAAGCCAATCGACAACTCCCTCCTGCCCCCTTCTCTTATCCCCTTCCTTTCCTGCTTTCCTGTATGGAAAGGTAGATTTGTACACCCACTTGAGTAAATATATTATTCCCTCTTTGAGCCAATTCCAATGAGATTAAGGTTCATGTGCTCCTTTTCCCATGTCCTCCATTTTCTCTTCCACTGTAAAATCACTGTAAAGGTTTTATAGTTAGATTATTGATGAGATAAGACACAGTCTTTTCCCCCAAGGAGCATTTATATTGTCTTTTAGGATCCTATTGGTAATCTCCCCTAAGCTTTGTGTCACTGGAAAATTTGACACACATGCTCTTCTAAGGTCTCTGTTCTATCTGCCTCTTCAAATTAGACTTTTCCCCATAGTTTTCTGGTTTCAACATTCCTTTGCTGTTATAGTCTCTTTCATCTCTGCTCCCAGTTCTAGGGTTCTTATTTCTTCCCCTATTCTGTCAATTCCTGAATATCAGCTCCCCATTCCTTCCCTGGCCTGGCTACTCTGTTGGACTGTTTGATTTCTTGCTACTTCATGAGGAGATGTGATGAAATATCACAAAAAGATATTATCTTTATCTCTGATGCTACCTCAAATACTGAATTTAGTATTCAGTAGCTAGGATTGGCATTTCTGATATATCAATAAGATATTTTTTTCCCACCAATTTTGGTTTCCTTTGTAACCCTATGTATTTTACTTTGTACACTAAAAAAAAAATTATTCTAAAGAATCCATTGACTTTTTCCAGACTACTAAGACGAGAAAGAGTTAAGAACTCCTGATCTAGTCAGACTTCTTTATTTTTATAGATGTGGAAACTGAGGCTTAGTGATAATTAACTTGTACACAATCACATGGCTAACAGATAGTGGAGTTACAATTCAGCTCAGGCCCTCTGACTCCAAAGCTGCACTGCTCTTCCCACTCTACAATTGCTTCTAATATATATTCCTTAGAAATGTGTTTTAATCATTTGAACAGACCACATTTGAATACTGTTTAAAACACTTGTTCTATGGGCCCAATGAAAATTGTCTGTAGCAGTATGAAACATCTCAGGATAGTCTTATTAGAAATGGAAGCCATTTGGACATGTAGTACATCTTCATCTATCTTCATTGACTGGGATCATGTATTGTATGGTTATCTGAAATTGGTGAAAGTCTCTAGATAATACTGCCCTTGAGTGGGAGATGAGCTTAAAGAATTCTTTTATTTCGTTATTTTGGAACAAGAGAGTATGGGGACTTTCCAAGACTGGCAATAGGCAATTTATGACTTTTAAGTCAAAGTATCATGAAATATGATAAAGGTAGGTTGACTGATGTTTGCAGACAGATATATGTGGACACTAGGTTAGCCTAGGTAAATTGATGAAGTCAGATAAATTTGTCTTTTTTGACATGTCTTTCTATCTTCTTAGTACTAGGTCAATCATATGTCTCATTTCTCTATTCCTGGCTGCCTTAAAAATCTTACATGATAGCTATATGTTCTCTGACAAGGTATATCATTTTTAATGGGCACTTGCATATTAACAGAAGATTCATGAAGACTAATAGAGACTAATAGCATAATAGAAGGTTCTATTATGCTCACAAAATGAAGTAGGTATGTTCTCTGGGTGCTATAAGAGTTCACATTCCATTTAGAAATCACCTATAGATCAAGAAATCCATGAAGACATGGCAGAAAATAGAAACAACCAAAAACATAAAGGTTGCTTACCCGTGATGTAAAAGATGTTAGTGTGTTATACTTTCTGTCCTAATTCTCTTTCAAGGGAGGACAGCCAGGATAACAAAGAGCCTTGAATTCATGACATATAAATAATTCAAGGACTTGGAAATGTTTAACCTGGGGAGGAGAAAATTAAGGGTAGGAATAGGGATGGAAAGGACATGATAACTGAATTTGAAGAGCAGCTGCTACAGATTGGACTTATATGGTGTGATTCCATATGGCAGAATTAAGAGCAGTGGTTAGAAAGTACAGAAATAAAAATTTAGGCTGGATATAAAGAAAAACTTCCTAAAATTTGGAGCTATTCCAAAATGAAGTGGGGTGCCTTGATAGGCAATGACTTCCTCTGTATTTGAGCTCTTTAAGAAAAAGTTGGATGATCAATTATCAGGTGTACTATAGATGAGATCCTTTTTTTACCCAGATATATACAAGTTGGTCTCTAGGTGGTTTCTGATACCCCTTCAGACTGAAATTCTGTGATTCTGTGAAGGCTGCCATCCTCCCAACAGACAATGACCAAATAAATGAGCCTGTCCTGTAATGAGTTGGGGAGAGTACATGTATAGGTATTACCTACCTTCTCAATATTGGACTTGGAGCTAGAAAACTTGGAATTAAATTCTGGCTTCAACTTTTACTAACTATGGACAAATCCTTTCATATCACTCAGTCTAAGTTTCCTTATCTCTAAAACAGAGACAATAACACATATACTTCACAGGCTTATTTTGAGGGAAAGTGTATAAACATAAATTGTTATTGTTTAGTAATTCATCTCAATGTATCTACAAACCCAGAGAAAAAAAATAATTACCATTCTGGATTTCAACTTTTTAAACTCACTTCTGTTGTCAAAATAAGGTTAGAGATGACCTGTGATTAAAAAAAATGAAAGACTTTTCTAGCCACTTATTATTTAGCTTCAACCAACTAAAATGAGCACCTCTATATACACAGGAGAACAGAGGGGATCATGAAACTGAATTTGTATTATGTATAACTTTTCTTTTTAAATACAAAAAAAAATTTAGAATGTATCTTTCAAAGTTGTATTGTTTGATATTTTGTAGCTTCCTTTCCTCATTATAAATGCTTTAGGGACTTTTCAGTTTGATAGACATGTGATTTCATTGGTTTAGAGAAATCCTAGCTGAGAAAGCTCTCTTGACCATTGGTTGGCATTTACTCTGCTTTGTAATCTTTCTGGAGCACCATGAGTTTTAAAACTTGCCCAGGGTCGTAGGCAGTAGGTATCAGATGCATAACTTGAACTCAGATCTTCCTGCTTTTCCAGGCCAGCTCTTTGTCATGTCACCAATGTGAAAATAATTGCTAACTTTCATGTCTCCATTTATTCATCCCAGTGGTGCTGTCAGCAAAATGTGAGAACCTTGCGGCTGCACCGGTATTCAGGAGGGTGAAATTTTATTTACTTTTCTTTTTTTCAATGAGCTATCAACACACACACACACACACACACACACACACAAGACTTTAATAAAGTAGGTATTGATTTAACTGTGTGGCTTCTTACGGAAAACTTAATATTACTACTTGAAAGAGAACCTCCATTGAGACGCTGAGCCAAAGAAATTGGTCTGCTGGATGTTCTTTATTTCTTTTCCCCTTAAGCATCCATAAGTTTGCCATGTGATCTTGATACTTTTCTGACATCAATTTGACATCTATCCTCTTCCAACGTGGAAGCAATTCCAACATTTTATTACAAGGAAATGAGTGCTTGCTCACTGGAAATCAGAAAGTAGGAATCCCCCCTGGAAGCAGCAATCTGGCTGCTGTTTGGTACCCCTCACTCTAGTTCTGCAATCCTTATGCTTGATAACTTCAATCAATTCTTTTCAACACAGGTAAGTGCTTTTTTTGTTTGTTTTTTTGCTGTTGTCCAGTTGGTCAGAGTCTAATGAAGCACTAAATGGTTAATAAAGATTCTGCTATCTTTTTAATAGTAGTGACACAATTTGTCCATATTTCCAACTGTTCCTTTAAAGGATTTGACTCAAGATGCCAGTTAGTGGAACTCAGCATATGGGAATATGGAGTCTCCAGGTTTCAATTATTCAGGACTTCATTGGATTTATAATCTCATCAATGTGATTACTTGCTTCAATGACACAACACCTCCACATCTCCTCATTCTGTGTGACTCATTCATTTTCTCCCATAAAATCTTCCTAGAGGAGTTTACCTATATGCTAGAGGTCTTCTAGATCTTTTTTTTTTTTTTTTTTTGCATTTCATGGATATTAAGGTAGCACTCATGCTCTCAGTCAAACTCAATATGCACTTGTTGAATTCCAATTTTGAACCAGACACTCTGTTAGGCGCTCATTTTGCTCAAGGCTGCACTATCTTGAAGACTTGCCTTGTTCCACCTTTTGATCTTGAAGCCTCACTCCAGCCTTGGAATTCATACATTGGCAGCACCCACTGCCCTGTGACCTCTGCCTCTGATTGAATAACTCCTCTCAGAATCCTTATTTAAGGAAGACACCTGGGCCAGAAATGTCTTACAGCTGGCCAGGCTGCTGCAGTTCAGACATCTTCTACCATGCTGCCAAGCTGAATCACTTTGTCTCCTGTCCCCCTCCAACATTAGAGCTTCTTAGTATGTGTTGCGTTCCATTATTAGAAAGTAAATTCCTTGAGGGAAGGGACTATCTTCATATTTGTATTCCTAGCACTTAGCATATTACTTGGTATGTAGAAGTGCTTCATAATTATTAGTTGACTGGGGGTACAAAAACAAAAAGAAATGATGCCTGCCTTCCAGGAGCTTATGTTCTACTCTGTTATCTTTCTTCACTCTTTCTGCATAACCAGATCATTCCCTTTTCTGGTCATATCTCTTGGATGATAGCATGCATGCCTGGGTGTCTGTGTGTTTGCATGTGTGTGTATGTGTGTGTGTGTGTGTGTATGTCCATTTTGTGCTTGCTTTCATGCTTTTTAACATGATGTTTTCCAAGATATCAGATGCCTTCAGTAAGGACTAGAATGACATCAAGATCACCTACCATTCTGTGGTAAATGATTTAACTTGAAAAGGCTACAAACTGAGAACAAAATGGAAGGAGAGTTGGTGCATGACTTTTTATTCCCAGATAATTCTGAATTCAATACAATTTCTGAGGCTGAGATACAACAGAGTATGGATTGATTTTCTATTGCTTCTGTTAATTTTGGCCTGACAATCAGCACCAAGAAATCAGAGGCCCTTCACCAGTCAGCATCACACCATCCATACATGGAACCATGTGTCACAGTAAATGGAAAAATTTTGAAAGCTGTGGATAATTTCACTCACCTTGGCAGGGATGCCCACAGGTTGGCAGAGCTAAGTCAATATTTGGGAGGCTCAAAAAGAAAGTGTGGAAGAGAAGATATATTAGACTGCCCACCAAACTGAAAGTCCATAGAGCCATTGCTCTGACTTCACTTTTGTATGTTTATGAAACTTGGACAATGTACCAATACCATGTCAGAAAACAGAATCCCTTCCATTTGAATTGTCTTAGGATGATTCTGAAGATCATCTGACAAGATAAGATACTGGACACTGAAGTCCTCTCTTGAGCTGAACTGCTAAGAATCTAAACTATATTCCAGAGAGTTTGGGAACTCTGATGGGCTGATCACATTGCCAGAATGCTAAATGTGCCTATCTAAAAGATTATTTGATGGAGAACTCACACAAGGCAGGCTCTCACATGGTAGTCAGAAGATGTGGTACAAGGACACTCTCAAGGTCTCTCCTAAGAACTTTAGTATTGATTGTGAAGCATAGGAGATGCCAGCACAGGACTGCTCATTATGGCAAAGAGGGTCTTGTACTCTGTGAGTAAAGCAGAATTGCAGTAGCACAAAGGAAAAGGGAGCTGTGCAGACCCAGAGACATCTTCATCCCAAATGTTCTACTACTTGCGCCCAAACTGTGGTGGAGCCTTCCGAACCTGTACTGGACTCATCAGTCACAACAGAAAACATTGTACTTTGACCCCCAACATCATGATTTTATTGTTCCTCTTCAAAAAAGGATAGATAACAACAGTCATCAGTAATACGCTGTAGCCTACCTTATACCCATCATGCATATCTCTATTGTCTTTTGGGTCACCCACACTTAATTTTTGGAAGACTGTGATATTCTGTGATATGTAGTCATAGTAAAGTTAAGCCAACAGCATTTATTAAGCACCTACTAGGTGGGAGGAACTTTGTTAAGTGCTGGAGGAAAAAAAAGTAAAAATTGTACTTGTTCTCAAGGATCTCACATACCACCAGAAGAATACTGGTATTAAAAATAGATTTTTTGATTCAGGGAGAAGTATAGGATTGTTAAAAGTGCTTTACGTAGTCCTATGCAATGAAATTGAAAGTTTTCTTGGGAATAAGCTTCTGTCATGAGTCCAGAGTCCCTATTGGGGTTTTTTCTGAATGAACTGGTTGTGCATAGTATATTTTTCTTATGTCAAAACTTATTTTTATTTTTTTCCATCCTACTTTTTCTGGTCAGTACATGATCTACTAGAGACTGTGACCAACTTGCCAGTTTGGGGGATGCTGTTTGGTACAGTGGAAATAGTGTTCAATTTGAAGTGAAAGGTCCTGGACTTACATTCCCAGTTCTACCACTTATTACTAAGACCTTGGGCAATTCAATTAACATCTCTACACCTTAGTTTCCTCATCTGTAAAATTAGGAGGTTGGGCTAGATGGCCTCTAAGGTCTTTCCCACCACTAAATCTACCTTTAAGAAACTGATCTAGGATACAGACTTAAAATGTATACAGCTTAATTTCTCTAAAGTTCAAGGAAAGTGCTAGCTGAGATGCCCAAATGAGAGCTTTATATAGAATTTTAGAATCTTACAGTTGGAAAAGAAGTTAGAGAACAGTCATGTAGTAAAATTTCCATCACAGTATTCCTCTCTATAGCATTCTTGAAAGGTAGTCACATAGTCTTTTCTTGAATACTCTCAGTAATGAGACAGTCATAACTTTCTGCCCAGTTCCCTACTGGATAATTCTAGGTATGAGTTGTTTTATGTGTTGATTTAAAAAGCCATCTTCTTCTTCTTTTTTTAAAAAATATTTTCAGTTTCAAATTTTCTTTCTTCTTCTGACCCCCTCCACCACCCACTGAGAAGGGAAGCGTCATACCCATCATACATATAAAGTCGTGTAAAACATATTTCCATATTTTCGATGTTTAAAATATAGCAAGAAAAAAAGAGGAAAAATTCTTCAATGTGCATCCAGAGTTCATCAGTTCTCTTTTTCATGGTAGATTGCATTTTTCATCATGAATCCTTTGGAACTGTGGATCATTACACTGACCAGAGTAGCTAAGTCTTTCATAGTTGGTAATCATTACAATATTGTAAATGTTCTCCTGATTCTGTTCTCTTCACTTTATGTTACTTTATGTAAATCTTCCCAAACCATCCTGCCTAACATTTCTTATAGTGCAATAATATTTCATCACAATCATAAACCACAGCCTGTTCAACCATTCCCTGACTGGTGGGTATCCCCTCAATTTCCAATTCTTTGCTACCACAAAAAGAGCTGTTATAAATATTTTGGATCTATGGGTCCTATTCCTTTTTTATTGGTCTCTTTGAGATACAGACCTACTAGTTGTATTGCTGGATTAAAGGGTATGGACAGTTTTATAGCCCTTGGGCAAAGTTCTAAATTGTTTTTCAGAGTGGTTGGACCAGTTCACAACTGAGTTCAAATCCAGTCTCAGGCACTTACTAGAAGTAGGACCCTTGGGAAAGTCATTTAACCTCTGTCTGCTTAATTAACCCTAAAATGCAGGTAATAATAGTATCTATCTGCCAGAGTTAGGAGGATCCAATGAGATGTTTGTAAAATGCTCAGCACAGCACATTGTAGGTGATTAATAAATGCTTGCTCTCTTCCTCCCTTTTGAAACACAGAGATCACACAGCTGGAAGGAATCTCAGAGAACAATGAGTTCAATTTCTCCCATTTTACCAAAGTGGGAAATAAAGATCTAGTGAGATAAAGTAATTATTTTAAGATTATGCAGGTGAGTTATTGACAAAGTTTGTATTAATTCAGATCTACTATTCCCCAGTCCAGTGTTGCTCACTGTTTTTGCCACATGCTATCTTTGCTTACCTCTGAACCCCCAAAGTGTACACTGTTGTCACTTCCCAGAATAAGCTTTCAGGTTAGATGATAGATTAAAGCTGTATAAAAAACAGTCTAAAATTCAGTGGTCACAATATGTCTTCCTTCCTCCCTCCCTCCCTTCCTTCCTCCCTCCCTTCCTTCCTTCCTTCCTTCCTTCCTTCCTTCCTTCCTTCCTTCCTTCCTTCCTTCCTTCCTTCCTTTCTCTCTCTCTCTTCCCTTCTTTCCTCTCCCCTCCCCTCTCCTCCCTTCCCCTTCCCTTCCTTTCTTCCTCCTTTCTTCTCTCTCTCTTTCTTTCTTTTGAAATTAACATAATCATTATATTTGAAATTGTCTAGTGTAGAGGCAGCTAGATAGCACAGTGGATAGAATGCTGGACCTGGAGTCAAGAAGACTCATCTTCCTGAGGTCATATCTGGACTTAGACATTTACTAGTTGCATGACCCTGGTCAAGTCATTTAACTCTGCCTCAGTTTCCATATCTGTAAAATGAGCTGAAGAAGGAAATAACAAACTGCTCCGATATCTTTGCCAGGAAAACCCCAGATGGGGTCATGAAGAGTTACACAAGACTGAAACAACTGAATCACTACAGTGTTAATACATTGTATTGACTAATTGTTCTTTAGAGAAACAAAATTCATTAACCACTAAGTTTGACATTTTAAATTAATCAGAGCTCAAAGAAGGCTCCAAACTACTCAAAATATTTGCACAGAATAAATGCAACCTGATTTATCACTACTGGATTTTGCCATGGTGTGCAAACTAGAGGAGCTCTGCCTCTTCATTTCAATATCTTTGTGCTCCTTCTGAAACTGGAGATGACACTAACCAGACCACAAATTTTATTTCAGTCTGTGAGAGAGATGGTCCTGCCGGCTTGAGCATGCCTTTACTTCTGTTCCAGTCTTGATCAACAGGATTTTCCAAAACATGGAGTATTTAAAAAAATTAGTAGCAAACTTTATACAACTTGCCAATTTTTTTTTAAGGTTTACTTTTCTTTTTTAATGAGAAGCTATGTCTTCAGTATATTTCTTATTTCACTGTCATTTTCCTTTAATGGAACTCAACCTGAAATATCTATTCGTGCTTGAAGCAATATGAGATCTCTTTCACTATGCTGACTTACCAAATAAGCCTGTCTTCTTGTTTTCTTAGTTCTAGCTCCTCAAAATGCTAATTGATGTAGGCGGTAAGCCTTCTTGTCACATCCCACCTGTCTTTCCACATTTCTGATTGCTGCTAACTATTCCCTTTTAAATACTGCTCACTGCTATCTTTTGACTAAGCTTTCTGGATGCGTTAGTTCATCTAAATTCTTGACTTTTCCTTGACACTGCTTATTTCTGCTCATTATTTCTGAATTTTAACTTATTTTTTCCTACTGTTCTTTTTTTGTTGTATTAAAAAAATATTTTCTAACAATTTAGAATCATAATAAATGAGAGTCAGTTTTTACCTTGAAACTAATCCAGATACTGTGTTCTTGAAATTTGATTAGACAAGTCTTTTTGTTTTCTGGTACCATACTGGAGGTGAAGTTATAAAATTGTAAGGATTAGTTGAAATAGAAGTGAATGTTAACATCTGGTTTTGCCTTTTTCGCTGGAATAGATTACATTCCCATCTATTCAACATGGCAATTCAATCTATTTGATTAGGTAGGCAGATTCAGTCTTTACATTACTTTTATGTAGGCTTCATTGTGTTCTTATCCTTAAAAATTCAGTGAGCAAGCTGTAATACATTACAAAGGAAGGATTATACAGAAGGAGAAGCAGGTAATGGCATTCTATCGTAGAGGAAAATCTGGTTCTGGAGTCAAAGGAAATGGTTTTCCATCCCACCCTTGGCACTACTTGTATGACCTTAGGAAAACCTTGAATTCTGTCTTCTTAATTTGTAAAATGAATAAATTGGATTACATGGAACCTAATTTCATTGGAGAAATGTTTACTTGGAAAAAAATGAGTCAGTCACATGGCAAAAGCGAGAGATAATTTATAGATAACTTACATGCCAACTAATAACCATACAGTGTAAGAGAGATCCCTAACCCATTGTGTTGAACTGATAGAACAATATGGATGAGAATGACACAGTTTAGGGAGGCATGAACGGATTGCAATTTGCATTGTTGGAGAGAATGCGCACACCAATAAAATCACAGAAACACTGGGATATTGAATAATGATAATAACAAACATTTATGTAGCACCTACTATGTGCCAGGCACTGTGCTAAGTGCTTTATAATTATCTCATTTGATCCTCACATACATACCTACATATGTATATGTTAGTGCATATACACGTTTGGATATGCATGTGTATGTGTGTATGTAGACATAGGAATTCATTATAAACATACATAGCACAGCAATTTTTGATGATAGGAAGGACTTTCAGATAGAGGAATAGGGTAAATCACTATCCATATTTAAAGATGCTATTTCTGCTCTCAGATGGTTTATGTTTCAAATTGCTCTTGAGAAAATTCCAAATAGATTGTGACTTCTAATGAGAGGCTTCCTAATCCCATACAGGATTTCACTAAGTCTTATTTCTGACTATGGTTTTAAAAATTTGATAGAATATTGCAGCTAGGAAGGACCTCAGAGATCATCTTATTCACTCTTCCCCTTTCATCTCTCATTTTACAGAAGAGGAAACTGAAGGTCTGAGAGAGGACATGACATTTAAGTTCAGACAGATAATTAAAAGCAGAACTGGTACTCAAATTTAGGTTTCCTGACTTCTAGTCCAGGGTGTGTTATAGTACAGAATTACCTTATCCACCGGAATGTTCCTTCAGTCTCAAGAAAATATAACAAAAGTCCCATTTGTTTGGAGAGCTGAAGATATCTTTCTTTTTCTCCCTCTTCATCACCCTCTCTCTCACTCACACTCATACACACACATGCACACATATAATTGCTTCACTATATGCAATTATATAAATATATAAAATGAATCATATATCTCTAAAGTATATAAGTACATATTTATATATGCACATGTTATATGTTTACATGATACACACGTACATATGTATACATATGTGCAATATATGTATACATATATACAATATATATATGTGCCCAATGTATGTGTGCAACATATACACAAGCATATACACATGTGCACTGTGTAAACATGTGTATGTGTATTTGTAAACACATGTATATAGATCTATTTATATATTTATATTTATGTATGTATGTATATTTTATGTTATGTATATATGTATATTTACATACAGTTGCCTGTTTGATTCTATCTCACTGTAGCGTAGCAGAAAAAAAAAATCCTGCACTTGGAGTCAGGAAAACCTTAGATTTGAATTCTTCCTCTGACACTGGATAGCTTTCCACCATGGAAAGTTTTTACCTCTTAAAACCCAATTTTCCTTATTTGTAAAATGGGGATGATAATAGAATTTTTGTCTTAGCTTACAGCTATTTTCCTTCTTCTTGTTTTCCCAGTTCCTGGCTAAGGGTCCCCTAAATGTGTTTGTTTAAATTTCTTCCAAATGATTGTTTTCATTTAGTATCAGTGAATGTGAAATTGGGTCTGAAAAGATGTCAGGTGCCACTGCAAAGGTGTTGCATTATAGTAACACCACCTTCTAATATCATTTGAAACTTTATAAAGATCTTTTAATTCTTATGTTTATTCTTTTAAGCTCAAATTATCAGAAAATAAATCTCCAAGAAAAGTCCACCTGCTCTGTATTTCAGTAGTATGTCAGTAATAGGATGATTCTCATCTAGAATTTATAAAAGAAGTATGGTGTAAAGGAAAGAGTTTTGAACCTGATTTTGAGTTTGAAATGAAATTGTGCTGTTTCCTACCTGTGATATTGGTGGGAGTGTCACATCATGTCTCAAAGCCTCAGTTTCTTCATATATGAACTGAGTGGGTCAGAGTAGATGATCACAAAGATTCTTTTTAGTTCAAAATGTACACCAGAAATAATATGCCTTTTAATCTTATTCTGATTTTCTGATTAACTGGGTAACATTGAAAAAGCTATTGAATCATTTGGCCTCAGTGTGGTGAAGTGAAAAGAACATAAAATTTGGAATGAGAAAAGCTAGGTTCAAATCCCTGCTTCTGTCAGTGACTTGAATGACCTTCAGTAAGGCATTTAAAAATTCATTTTTAAAACAAATTATTTTTTAAAATATTCATTCAAAAATTTAGAGTTCTGAATTCTCTTTCTTTCATGTTTCCTCCACCCGTTAAGAAGGCAACAAATGTGATATAAATTACACAGATGAAATCAAGCAAAGCTATTTCCATATAAGCCATATTGAAAAAAAAAGAAATTTAAAAAAAGTGAAAAAAATTATGCTTCAATCTGCACTCAGACTCCATCAGCTCTTTCTCTGGAGGTGGATAGCATTTTTCATCATGAATTCTTGGAATTGTCTTGGATCATTATATTGATCAGAATAGCTAAGTCATTCATAGTTGATTGTCATAAAGAATTAATGTTACTGTATACAATGTTCTCCTCCTTCTGCTCACTTCGCTTTGCATCGATTCAAGTTAAGTCTTTCCAGGACTGGAACCATCCAGTTCATCATCTCTTATAGCACAACAGTATTCATCACAATCATATACCACAACTTGTTTAGTCATTCCCCAATTTTTTTTTGTTGCCACAGAAAGAGCTGCTATAAAAATTTTTGTATAAATGGATCATTTTCTTTTTTTAAAAAAAATTCTTGGGGATACAGATCTGGTAATAGTATTTCTGGGTCAAAGGGTATATACAGTTTTATAGCCCTTTGGCCATAGTTCCAAATTGCTTTCCAGAATTGTTGGATCAGTTCACAACTCCACTAAAAGTGCATTAATGTCCTAATCTTTCCATGTCCCTTTCAACATTTGTCATTTTGCTGTTCTCTCATATTAGCCAAACAAATAGGTGTGAGGTGGTAACTCAAAGTTGTTTTAATTTACATTTCTGTAATCAATAGTGATTTAGAACTTTTTTATATGACCATAGATACTTTTAATTTCTTCATCTGAAAACTGCATTTCTATCCTTTGACCATTTATCAGTTGGGGAATGACTTCTTTTTACTATAAATTTGGCTCAGCTATATATATATATATTTGAAAAATGAGTCCTGTAGCAGTGAAACTTTCTGTTAATTATTTCCTAAGTTTTCTGCTTTCTTTCTTATCTTAGGTGCATTGGTTTTGTTTGGATAAAACATTTATTATTTAAAAATCAAAAATATTTATTTTTACTTCCCATAATGCTCTCTGTCTCTTGTGTGGCCATAAATTATTTGCTTATCCATAGATCTGACTGGTGAAATTTTTCATGCTCCCTTAGTTTGCTTGTGATATCATTCTTTATATCTAAATCATATGCCCATTTTGACTTTACCTTAGAGTACAGTGTGACATATTGTTCTATACCTGGTTGTTCCAAGCTGCTTTGCAGTTTTCCCAGCAGTTTCTTTTTCAAATAGCGAGTTCTTTCTCCAAAAGCTTGGCTTTAGATTTATTAGATACGACATTACTATGGTCATTTACTACTATGTATTATTTACCCGATCTATTCCACTGATCCATCTCCCTATTTCTTAGTACCAGATTGCTTCATATACCTACTTTGTAAATTAGATTGAGATCTGGCCCTGCTAGCCCATCTTTTTATCACATTGTTTTTCATTATTTTTATTCAAGAATTCCCCTGATTTTTTTTTGACATTTTCTTATTCCAGATGAATTTTATTATTTTTTTTTAGCGCTATACAATTATATTTTGGTAGTCTGATTGGCATGGCACTGAAAATGTAAATTAATTTAGGTAGGATTGTTATTGTTATCATATTGGATCAACCTACCCATGAGCAATTAACATTTTTCCAGTTGTTTAGATATGTCTTTGTATTGTGTTTTGTAATTATGTTCATAAAATTTCTGAGTTTGTGTTAGCATATAGATTCCCAAGGATTTTAAATTTTCTGCAGTTATTTTAAATATAATTTCTCTTTCTATCTCTTTCTGCTGGACTTTCTTAGTAATGCACAGAAATACTAAATGTTTATGTGAGTTTATTTTATATGCTGCAACTTTGCTGAAGTTGTTCATTGTTTCAATTAGTTTTTCAGCTGATTCTCTAGGATTTTTTAAGTATACCATCATGTAGTCAGCAAAGAATGATAAATTTTTTTCCTCATTGCCTCATCCAATTTCTTAAATTTATTTTTCTTGTCTTATTGCTATAGCTGGCATTTCTAGTATAATATTGAATAATAGTGGGCATAAAGGGCAGTCTTGCTTCATGAATCCTGATCTCGTTGGGAAGATTTCTAGATTATCCTCATCACAGATAATGCTTGCTGATGGTTTTAGATAGAAACTAGTCATTTTAAGGAAATCTCCATTTATTTCTTAACTTTCTAGTGTTTAAAAAATTTTTTTGACCACCACCTCCCTCAGTCTTCCTTCCCTTCTTTCAGCTCCCCTCCTTTTTAATTCCCTTTTCCCTTACTACTTCTTCCCTCCCTTTTAGCCTCCCCTCCCTTTTCTTTCCCCCTTCCCTTCCTACTACCTATAGAGGTAATTGTATTTCTATACTTAACTGAGTTTGTTGTACCCTCCTTGAATTCAATCAGATGAGAGTATCTCTCAAACAATGCTCATCTCACTCCCCTCTTTCCCTCTACTGTAATATATTTTTGTGCCTCTTCTGTGATGGACTTTATTTTTTTCTGCCTCCTTTTCACATCTCCCATTACAATCCCTTCACATCCTTAAATCACATTTGTTATCATATCATTTAATTTATACCCACTCCCTCTATCTATGTATATCCTTTTTACATTTCACAACAAATATACAGTTCTAAGATTAACAAGCATCAGCTTCCCTTATAGGGATGTGAACAGTTTGCCCATATTGTGTAACAAGATTTTATTTTTTCCCCCCGTTTACCTTTTTTATGCCTCTCTTGAGACCTATGTTTGAAGATCAAATTTTCCATTGAATTCTGGCCTTTTCATCAGGAAGGTCTGGAAATCCCTTATTTAATTGAATATTCATCTTCTTGCTTGAAATATTATGCTCAGCTTTGCTGGGTAATTAATCCTTGGTTGTAGTCCCGGCTCCTTTGCCTTATGGAATGTTGTATTCCAATTCCTTCGATCTTTTGATGTAGAAGCTGGATCCTGACTGTAGCTCCTCGACACTTGAACTGTTTCTTTCTGGTTGCCTATGGTATTCTCTCCTTCACTTGATAGTTCTGGGATTTGGTATTTTTAGTATGGGACCCCTTTCAGGAGGTGAATGGTGGATTCTTTCAATGACTATTTTGCCTTCTGGGTCTAGGACTTCTGAGCAATTTCCCTTGATGACTTCGTGGATGATATTGTCCAGGCTCTTTTTTTTTTTTTTGTCATGGCTTTCTGGTAGCTCAATAATCCTTAGATTTTCTCTCCTGGATCTATTTTCCAAGTCAGTTGTTTTTCCAATTAGATATTTTACATTTTCTTCTATCTTTTCATTCATTAGATTCTGTTTGACTGATTCTTGATGTCTCATAGTTTAATTAGCTTCTACTTGCCTGATTCTATTTTTTATCAAATTATTTTCTTCAGTTAACTTTCGCATCTCCTTTTCCATCTGTCCAATTGTTCTTCCTAAGGAGTTACTTTCTTCAATTAAGTTTTGTGCTTTGTTTTCCATTTGTCCAAATGTCCTTTAAAATTCTTCTGTGATTCCTTTTTTCATATTTTTTAAAGTCATTGTTGGGGGGGCAGAGCCAAGATGGCAGAGTAGACAGATGCACATAAGCTAGCTCTGAACCCACAACCCATAGAATATCTGTAAAAAAGAACCCCCGGCCAATTCTGGAGCAGCAGAAGTCACAGAACAGTGGAGTGGAAGAGATTTCTGTTCCAGAGAGACCTGCAAACCTCTCGCAAAAGGTCCTTTGTGCCCTGGACCCTGAGCTGAGCCCAGCCCTGCCGTGGCATGGCACCAAGAGCAGTGGATCCAAGCAGGCTTCAGGGACGGAATCTCCAGCAGCTGCACGGGTCCCTCCACCCACAGGTGACAAGGGTCAGTGAGAGGGTCTCTTTGGCGGGTCAAGAGGGGTGTGGGGTGCCCCCACAACTCAGGCCCCCTTGGGAGGCAGCAGTGGAGGTGGGAGCAGACCGGGGCTCCCCAAGCAGGCAGGAGCCTGGATCCATTGTTGAAAGTGTCTGTGCATAAACCCCCTGAGGGAACCGAGCCTGTGAGGCAGCCCTGTCCCCACCTGAGCACCTGAACTTGATCTCACACTGAATAGCAGCCCTGCCCTCGCCCAAAGCCCTAAGGCTGGGAAGCAGCATTTGAATCTCAGACCCCAAGTGCTGGCTGGGAGGATCCAGAGGCGAGTGGGATGTAGACAGGACACTTAGAATGCAAGTCACTGGCTGGAAAAATGCCCAGAAAAGGGAAAAGAAATAAGACTATAGAAGGCTATTTTCTTGGTGAACAGGTTTTTCCTCCCTTCCTTTCTGATGAGGAAGAACAATGCTTACCATCAGGGAAAGACACAGAAGTCAAGGCTTCTGTATCCCACCTCACTCAATGGGCTCAGGCCATGGAAGAGCTCAAAAAGGATTTTGAAAATCAAGTTAGAGAGGTAGAGGAAAAGCTGGGAAGAGAAATGAGAGACATGCAAGTAAAGCATGAACAGCAGGTCAGCACCCTGCTAAAGGAGACCCAAAAAAATGCTGAAGAAAATAACACCTTGAAAACTAGGCTAACTCAATTGGCAAAAGAGGGTCAAAAAGCCAATGAGGAGAAGAATGCTTTCAAAAGCAAGATTAGCCAAATGGAAAAGGAGGTTCAAAAGCTCACTGAAGAAAATAGTTCTTTCAAAATTAGAATGGAACAGATGGAGGCCAATGACTTTATGAGAAACCAAGAAATCACAAAACAAAACCAAAAGAATGAAAAAATGGAAGATAATGTGAAATATCTCATTGGAAAAACAACTGACCTGGAAAATAGATCCAGGAGAGACAATTTAAAAATTATGGGACTCCCTGAAAGCCATGATCGAAAAAAGAGCCTAGACATCATCTTTTATGAAATTATCAAGGAAAACTGCCCTGAGATTCTAGAACCAGAGGGCAAAATAAATATTCAAGGAATCCACAGATCACCGCCTGAAAGACATACAAAAAGAGAAACTCCTAGGAACATTATGGCTAAATTCCAGAGTTCCCAGGTCAAGGAGAAAATATTTCAAGCAGCTAGAAAGAAACAATTCAAGTATTGTGGAAATACCATCAGGATAACACAAGACCTAGCAGCTTCTACATTAAGGGATCAAAAGGCGTGGAATAGGATATTCCAGAAGTCAAAGGAACTAGGACTAAAACCAAGAATCACCTACCCAGCAAAACTGAGTATAATACTTCAGGGGAAAAATTGGTCTTTCAATGAAATAGAGGACTTTCAAGCATTCTTGAGGAAAAGACCAGAGCTGAAAAGAAAATTTGACTTTCAAACACAAGAATGAAGAGAACCATGAAAAGGTGAACAGCAAAGAGAAGTCATAAGGGACTTATTAAAGTTGAACTGTTTACATTCCTATATGGAAAGACAATATTTGTAACTCTTGAAACTTTTCAGTATCTGGGTACTGGGTGGGATTACATACACACATGCACATGCACACACACATAGAGACAGAGTGCACAGAATGAATTGAAGAGGATGGGATCATATCTTAAAAAAATGAAATCAAGCAGTGAAAGAGAAATATATTGGGAGGAGAAAGAGAGAAATGGAATGGGGCAAATTATCTCTCATAAAAGAGGCAAGCAAAAGACTTATTAGTGGAGGGATAAAGAGGGGAGATGAGAGAAAAACATGAAGTTTACTCTCATCACATTCCACTAAAGGAAAGAATAAAATGCACACTCATTTTGGTATGCAAACCTATCTTACAATACAGGAAAGTGGGGGATAAGGGGATAAGCAGGGTGGGGGGATGATGGAAGGGAGGGCATGGGGAGGAGGGAGCAATTTGAGGTTGACACTCATGGGGAGGGACAGGATCAAAAGAGAGAATAGAAGTAGTGGGGGTCAGGATAGGATGGAGGGAAATATAGTTAGTCTTATACAACATGACTATTATGGAAGTCATTTGCAAAACTACACAGATTTGGCCTATATTGAATTGCTTGCCTTCCAAAGGGAGGGGGTGGGGAGGGAGGGAGGAAAAGAAGTTGGAACTCAAAGTTTTAGCAACAACTGTTGAGTACTGTTCTTGCCACTAGGAAATAAGAAATACAGGTAAAGGGGTATAGAAAGTTATCTGGCCCTACAGGACAAAAGAGAAGATGGAGATAAGGGCAGAGAGGGATGATAGAAGAGAGAGCAGATTGGAGATAGGGGCAATTAGAATGCTTGGTGTTTTGGGGTGGGGGGAGGGGACAAATGGGGAGAAAATTTGGAACTCAAAATTTTGTTGAAATGAATGTTAAAAGTTAAATAAATAAATAAAATAAAAAAAATAAAGTCATTGTTCAGTTTTTCTTCTATTTCTCTAATTTGGGTTTTAAAACCCTTCTTGAGTTCTTCCAAGAAGGCTCTTGGTGCTTCAGACCAGTTCATATTCCCTTCTGAAGTTTCAGATGGGAGTATAGTCTCAATGCTGACCTCTTTGGTATTTGTGTTTTGTTCTTTGTCCCCATAGAAAGATTCTGTGGTCTTTTTCCTGTTTTTCTTCTTATTCATGATAGTGACCCTTTCCTGGCTTTTTCTGCATCTGGGGCACAGCGAGCTCTGTCCCACAGTAATTGTGCCTAAAATTTGAGGCTTTGTGTATTGTGGCTTCTGTTTCTTTCAGCTAGAAGCTAAAATGCTGCAGCTTACCTGGTACTGAGCTGGCTGGTGTTGGAAAGCAGAGGTCAAGTGAGGTCTTTTTGGGTTTGCCAGCAGTTACCCTAGAGCTAGTTTGTTAAGTGTGGGAGAGGTGTGGTCTGGCCACAGAAGGTCTCCTCTGCTGAGCTAGACCATAGGCAAGCTCAGTGGCTGGTGATCCTGTCTGTGCTAGTGTCTTCCCAATTTCCCTGGTGTGCTGAGGCACACCTGGGGTCCTGGTGTTGTCAGTTGCTGGCTTTACCCTCCTAGGGCTCAGGATCTTCTCCCAGTTTGTTGAGGTGGGGCTGTCTGGGACAGCTCTTGCACTGGTCCCCTTTAGCCACAGCAAAAGGAAGCCTCATTAGCAATCTTTCTATTCCCATAGACTAAGAGTCTGTTTACCCCTTCTGCTGCTCCCACTGTTCCAGGGATTTTCCCAGGGAAATATTCTCTGGGCTCGTCAAGGTCAATAAGGGGGAGGGAGATAGCAGTTACTGATCACTCCACCATCTTGGCTTCTGGAACCAGAAATCTCTAATGTTTTTGTTGTTTTTTTTTTAAATAGGAAGGAGTATTATATTTTGTCAAAAGCTTTTTCTGCATCTATTGAGATAATCCTATGATTTTTATTGCTTTTTATTGATGTGGTATTATGCTTATAGTTTTCCTAATATTGCATTGGCCCTACATTCTTGGTATAAACGATACCCCATCATAATGGATGAGCTTTAGAATACATTGCTGTAATTTCCTTGCTATTATTTTATTTAAAAATTTTGCATTGATATTCATCAAGGGAATTGGTCTATAGTTTTTTCTCTACTTTTGCTTTTTATGGTTTAAATATCAGTATCACATTTGTTTCATAAAATGGCTTTGGTAGGATTACTTCTATGCTTATTTTTTCCAAATAATTTATATAGTATTGGAATGAATTGTTCTTTAAATGTTTGGTAGAATTCATTTGTGAATCCATCTGGTCCTAGGGATTTTTTCTTAGGGAGCTCAGTTATAGTTTGTTCAGTTACTGTTTCTAAGATAGGGTTATTTAAGCATTCTCTTTTCTCTGTTAATCTGAGTAATTTACATTTTTGTAAATATTCACCATTTTGCTTAGATTCTTAGATTAATTGGCATATGACTGGGCAAAATAGCTCCTAATCATTGCTTAAATTTCCTCTTTCTTGGTGGTAAATTCCTCCTTTTTTATTTTGGATAATAGTAATATGATTTTTTCTTTCTCTTTTTAAAAATCAAATTACCCAATGGTTTGCCTGTTTTATTATTATTTTTCATTCCCTTCACATTTTTATTAGTTAAGTATTTGTTTTTTACTTTCAATTTTATTAATCCTTTGATTTTCAGGATTTCTAATTAGGCATTTAATTGAGGCTGTTTAATTTGTTCTTTTACTACTTTTAAAAATTGAATGCCCAATTTATTCATCTCCTCTTTCTCTATTTTATTGATATAAGCATATATATATATACACACACACACACACACATATATATATACATATATATATATATACACATATATAAATATATATTTATATCCTCCAAGTATGGCTTTGGGTGTATCCCACAGATTTTGGTATGTTGTCATTCTCCTCAGTGAACTTATTATAGTTTCTATGATTTGTTCTTTGAACTAATCATTCTTTAGGATTAGATTAGTTTCCAATTAATTTTTTAATCTATGTTTCCATGGCCCTTTCTTGAATAAAATTTGTATTGCATTATGATGTTAAAAGATGCATTTAATATTTATGCTTTTCTGTATTTGCTTGTTTTCATGTGGTCAGTTTTTTTTTTTTTTTTGAAGATGCAATATACAGCAGTTATACAGCTGGGAAAAATGTATACTCCTTTCTATTTTCTCCAGAGGTCTATCATATCTAACATTTCTAAAATTCTATTTATCTCTAACTTTTTTCTTGTTTGTATTTTGTTTAAATTTAGCTAGTTCTGAGAGGAGGAAATTGAGGTCCCCACTAGTAAATTTTTACTTTTTCCTCCTGTAGCTCATTTCATTTTTCCTTTAAGAGTCTGAATGCTGTGTGATGTGTTGCATATTTGGGTAGCATTGAAATTACTTCATTATCTGTGTTACCCATAAGCAAAATACAGTTTTCCTGTTTATCTCTTTGAATTAGGTCTATTTTTGCTTTTGCTTTGTCTGAGATCATGACTAGCATCCTGGCCTTTTTATTTTTACTTCAGTTGAGGTGTAATAGATTCTGTTCCAATCCCTTATTTTTACTGTGTTGCTCTCTGTTCCAAGGACATTTCTTGTGAACAACATATTGCTGGACTCTAGTTTCTAATCCATTCTCCTATCCACTTTGATTTTATAAGTGAGTTTGTCCCACTGACATTCTCAGTTCTGATTATCCTCTTTCCTCCTCTTTCTCCTCCCTCCTCCTCCTCCTCTTCTTCTTCCTCTCTCTCTCTCTCCCTCTCCCTCCCTCTCCCCTGTCCCTGCTTTTGACTACTGCCTCCATCAAGTCTACCCTCTGTTCTAGTATTCCCTCCTTCCTTCTCTTATCCCTTTCCCTCCTATTTCCTGTTTGATAAGATAGATTTCTATACCCAAATGGATGTGTAAATTATTTCCTCTTTGAAACAAATCTGATCAGAGTGAGGTTCAAGCATTTTCTACCACCCTTCCACTTTCCCCTGCATTGTAAAAGCTATTCCTTGTGCCTCTTTGGTGAAGGTATCACCACTGCAGCTGCATCTAGTCTATGGTTCCTGCCTTTTCTCCTCATGACTCACAACTGTTTGCTCTCACTGAGGACTAAGTTAGTCAGGAAGCCACTCCACTCCACTGCCATGGCATTCAAAGACACTGCCATGGCAAGACACTTGTGGAGCTTGAAGTGGCCATTCACTGGAATCAAATCACCTTCACCAGTTGCAGTGTGAAATCACTTGAGAAAGTGTGTGCCAACCTAATTAGAGGAACCAAAGGAAAGAACTTGAAAGTGTAAAGGATCTGTTTCAATGCCTACTAAGACACTTTGAATTACAACTAGAATAACTCCTTGCGGGGAAGGTTCAAAGACTTGGGATTGGTTCCAGATGAGAATACACAAATGCCTTGTTGATTTGCACAGTTAGTCTGAAATTGTTCAACAGATTACTTCTATCAACATTGAACCAGGTGTAGAAGTTGAAGTCACCATTGCAGATGCCTAATCAACCATCTCTTTTAATAAATTCATTGAAACTATTAAAAAAAGCAAGTTGTTCCTTGTCTGCCTCTTTTATATGAGGTATTGTACCCATTTTCTTCTCCCTTCCTCCTTCTCCCAGTGCACTTCTCTTTTTCACCTCTTAATTTTTTTTAGAACATCCTAGCATAGCCAGCTCACATACCTTTTCCTTCTTTCTTCTTGATCATGGTTTTCAGGTAGTCCAATAATTTTTAAATTATCTCTCTGTAATGTTAATGGAATAGGAAGATCTTCCTAGTCTATTAATAGGCCTATGTGACCACATGATTCAGTCACAGATGTCTTGTTGCTTTTAACTCTGGCCTAGCTGTGATACATCTTGTGTCACATAGAGCCCATTTAAGAGGGAGCTTGCTTGTAGGAAGGCTTTCACACCTTTTAGTACCAAGGTAATTAGGCACTGAGTCTTCAGGGTTGTGATGCCTTCTGATTTTGCTTTGGGAGTTTTGCATCAATTGCAAGATCCCATCAGTCTTGGGACTCTACCTTATCACCACCCTCTCTGGCCCTCTGATTGCAGGGTGGAGCTGTGTATTACCAAAACCTCCATTTAAGGTGGGAGATCAGCTCAGATCATCTCCTCATTTGTTACCTGGTGACACTGCTTTGGGAGCTTCTCTGACTTTTCTACCGTATCTCCCCTGTCAAGTACCTTCCACGGTTGCTCTCCCCCTTTTCAGCTAGTGTGTGTGTTTGTGTGTGTGAGGTCTTCCCCCATTAGATTATAACCTCCTTGAGGGCCAGGGTTATCTTTCTTTTTTCATGCTTACATTCCCAGTGCTTAGCATAGTAGCTGGTATATAGTAGGTACTTAAATGTTTGTTGACTGACTAACAGGAGCCAGACTGTGGAGGGCCTTAAATGTTATACTGAAGAATTAGTAGGCAATAGGGAATCAGCAAAGGTTTTTGTTTTTTGTTAAACAAGGGAGTGAAATGATCATAGCTGTGTATTTAAAGGTAGCATTTATATATATATGTGTATGTATGTATGTATTTTTCTGTCTGTGTGGAAGAGGATGGAAAGGGGAGAAACTAGAAGCAGATATCAATTTGAAAATGTTACAATAGTCCAGATGAGAGGGGATGGAACCTGGGTGAAGAGAGATTTATAGATGGTGACTTCAGAAACAAGAGATGTTTTGTAGGGAGAATAAATGTCTACTAAGTCAACAAAGCATTGTACTGGTGAACTCTGTGGTGAGACCATCAAGGATCAGCAGTACTCACGGAACAATGGACACAGCAGAAATTCTGTGACCAATAAAGAGAGCAACACGATGACAATGATGTTGCCAGATGACATCACCAGAAGGAATTCGATAACTGAAACATTTCTAGAGAAGGTTAGGACAAGGAAAAGATTTATAGCATTCTTACTAGAATGGACAAATATCAGAATTGGATCATCAAAATATTTTGAACAGAATTGGTAGAAAATGTGAACATTTTATTCAAGAAATAAGGAGTCCATTGATTGCATTCACTCCTCCATAAGTACAGAGAGAGCCTTTTCCCCTTTCTCCCTCCCTGTGTGTTCTGAATTCTAAGCCAAGGGCCACAATTAATCATCTGACAAAAAGAAGGCAGGAGGTATGGGTGAGAAATGAGCAAACTACCTTAGTAGAAGAACTATGTCAAGGAAGTTAGAAAAAACACATAATTATAGGCACTTGAGAGGCCTGCCCTGTGGGCCCTAATTTCAATTTACCCACCGTTTCCCCCCTCTGCTGGATGGGAAACAGCAGGAAAACACTGTAACTGAAGCCATGTGATCATAGACATTTTAAGCACTTACTGGCTGGCCCTGTAATTCAGATACCATTATTGCCTTGTGATAGCAGAGGACTGGGTTAGAAGAAACACAATGTTATTTGTGTTATAAACATTTTTGGGAACAGTTATTATGTTTTCACCTAGTTCTGACACATATTTAGAAGGAAGGTTAGTAAAACTGAGTCTGACAGATATTTTTCCTGCTCCTTTTTTGTTGTATCTATGTCTGTTTGTCTATCATTTTGTCATGTCTGGCCCTTTATGACCCCATTGTAGTTTTCTTGTCAAGACATTGATGTGGTTTGCCATTCCTTCTCCAGCTTATTTTACAGATGAGGAAACTGAGACAGACAGGGTTAAATGACTAATCCAAGGTCACATAGCTAGTAAATATCTGAGGCCAGATTTGAACTCAGCAATATGAGTCTTCCTGACTCCAGACCAGGCATTCTATTCACTGTGCCACCTACTTGCTGTCTATCTTTCTGTTCATTTTTTTATTTTCATAATTTTATTTTGGAATGGGATTGAATTTAGAGTGGGAAAGAACTTTGAAGATCATCTAGTAAATAATAACCCTCTAATTTTACAGATTAGAAAAATAAAATCTCTAGCTGAGGTTCAATCCCATGTCTTTTCTAGTATTCTTTCTTATTTATTTCCTCTACTCTTCAAACAGACCCAAACTCCAAGTGTTTCTGATTTTTCATTGCTTTCTTCTTTTTCTTTTTCCTTTAATGAATAAATATTAGTATAAATTGAATGTGTATTTTGAGAGGAACAAATATCACTTCTGCACATCAGATAAGATGGCTAAGAAAATATGAATTTTATTTTTTCTTCTTTATTATTTTCTTTTTTCTCCCCTCCCTCAAACTCTCCTAAAGTGAATGTAATTATCTCTTAAACTGAGCATATGTCACCACTTTCTATATGAAATGAAATTTCTTGACTAGAGTCCTGGATCTGCCACTTAGTAACTATATGCAAATCTTATCATCTCTTTAAGCTTCAGCATTTCTAAAATGACAGAGTTGGATTAGATAGTCTCCAAAGTCTCTTTCAGCTATATCATTCTATGATGATGTAACGTCAAGCAATTCATCTAATTGCTTATAGAAACTGCCTGACAAACAAACAAAAAACCCTGTAATACTTATATGTTACACTTTTCTATTATGAGTTTTTGTTGGTTTTACTTGCTTGGAATGTAAAGCGAGCCATGTCCAAAAGAACTCCCCCTAAAGCAGAAAGTCCTAAATTATAAACATTGGGCAGACAAGAACCCACTTCTGAAGGATATGAGCAATTCTCTTTGATCTCTCATGTCTATATATTATACAGCTTTCTCAGTCTCTCTGTTTCTTTGTCTCTGTCTCTCTATCCATCTCTCTGCGTTTTTCTCCCTGTCTTAAATTATACTCAGACAAGAAAATTCTCCATGTTAACCTTTACAGAGACAGGCAATGCCCCACAAGTCAACAAGCTTCTACTTCTATGCATTTGCTGCCAATTTGTTCTCACCCTCAGAAGGCAACAGCATCTATGGACAGAGAAATAAATATTTCTTTTTGTTTCCTCATTTGGTTTATGCCAGTGCCATATTGATCCAGGCTATTCTGCTATGAGGGATGCATATAAAAGTGGTGTAGATAAATATTAAGGGCATATTTAGTTCCCCAAAGTGAGGAATCTCAGAAAAGAAACAGGTTTATTATTGTTGGATCAGCTGGAAGGTATGTGGAAAGTTGATAATCAAGGTGACCTATATGTCAGACCCAAAACTTACCCCATAAACTTCAGTAAATTTGAGCTTTTTCTTTTTCATTTGAATTTCTAGAATGTAGACTACTTTTGAAAACTATATAACCTGTCTGCCCTGACTGAGAAATGACGAAATTCTCCTTAGTTGTCTCTGGGTTAAGTATTCTATACGTTTGAAGTGTAATTGTTTCAAAGAAAAGTAATAGAAGGCCATGGTGTAAGATCCTACAGGAGAGGTTATCCCAAGAGTGATAGTTGTATTCCAAAAGTGACATTCTGAGGAAACAAATGGATGAGTCAATTGCATAAGGAACTCATTGACCAACTCAAACTTCAAAAAGATCTGTCCCCATCCCTTTCCCTATGTAGAAGAAGACAGAAATGCGATCATGAACTATGGATGAGTGCAACAGAGTGATAGTGAGAGGGAGAGGGAGAGGAAAAGGGAGGGAAAGGGGAAGGATTGGAGGGGGGCAGGAAGGAGAGGGAGAGGGAAGGAAAGGAGAGGGGAGAGGAGAAAAGGAAGGGGAAGAGAGGAGAGAAAGAGGGAAGGGAGTAGCGGGAAAGAAGGAGAGGGGAAGAAATAGAAAGGGAGAGGGAGAAGAGATGGAGAGGAAGTGAGAGGAAAAGAAAGGAATTGGAGAGGAGGGGAAAGGAAAGAAGGTAAGAAAAGGGGGAAGAGAAGAGGAAGAGGCAGAAGAGTGGAAAAGACAGAGAAGGAGGGAGAGAAGGAGAAGTCTACAAGAATGTTAAAAGACCTCTACCAACAGAAGACAAACTGGAGAGATAAGTTATATGATCTGGGAGCTCATAAATCCAAGGAGACTAGGCTGCCACTACCCGTCCAGATACTTATGGTACAGATGTTATCTTCTAAGTGGTGACAGGTATGCTGGATATCTGGTAGCCTCTCAGGCATGGGACTGAAGAGTAGAGGACTTGATCATGTCATTAGAGACAAACTAGAAAGAGGAGAGAGATTATATAAAGTATCCAGCAGGATGAGTTTGCCCTACATTCTTCCCTCTGCTTCTTGTCTAGCCAGAGGCCTTATGTTAGAGAATACAGTACAAATATTGCCCTTCTGGTCTGAGCACTTCCAGAAGATACAATATAGCTGGCAGATCAATTACTCTAGGAGCTTACTACCCCTGCAGGCTTGGAGACAAAATTGTACCTTTCTAGCTTCATTAGATTTGTTTTTAAACACAGGCCAGTTTCAGATTAAAAGGGTCATGCCTTGTCATCTATAGAAAATCACACTTCAATTTCAGTTCCTAGAATGTTTAGCTCATTGCTTTCCCCTTCCCTGAGAACTAATTCTAGTTGAAATTGGTTGGTGTGGGGAAAGACAGATGGTTTCCCTTTAACCCTCAGAAGCTAAAAGGCAAACAAGATCTAAACCACTAATAATACTATCACTATATTTTAAATGCATTAGGAAGTAGGTTTCTAACTGCAGATAGTGGATCTGGGAGGGTTCTGAAGATAGACATCATTTTTTGCTTGGAGCCAGTGCTACGGACATCAGAGAAGTGATACTAATTTGTCCCCTTATGCCTAGAAGTTAACTCTAGACTCTTCCGTGGCAAAACCCTAAAATGGTGTTTTGAGGGATATTACTGAGTAAGTATGGAAAAGAAAGTTAATAACTCAGAAGGATTAGATTATTATTAGTGTTAAATCATAAATGGACTATTTAAATGACTTGTATCTTCATGGGACCCCATAGTCCTAAAACTCTGCTCCCATGCCTCTTCCCCTTCCTACTTCCCTTTCCAGAGCTGTGCCCGTATTTCACTGATGTGTGGAATTGAATTCATTATAATTTCTACCCCGAGAGTAGCAAGCATCATTGTACCGTCCAGGAGATGATGCTCTGCATTTAAGTTGGCCTCTGGAGCTTTGCAAATTTAGCTATTCACTCTCCTGGAAAGTGTGACTGTATTAATATCCATGCCCTTGGGAAAAGCATTATTGCAAAGAAATAATAGCCATTTTTACTGCTCTCTCCCCTTTATATGGAGGCTCTAGGGGTTACATAGACCTTTGGTTTGTTTATTCTTTGAACAATTCTTTTCTGCAAGCAAAAAAAAAAAGTTTTAAAATTACCCCAAATCAGATCATTGGCTACTTTGTTGATTTTTCTTTTAAGAAAAAAATTAAATAAAAATATTGGTTGACTATCTGTCCATTCCATGAACCATAGATTGAAGTTAATGATTTTTTGTTGCTTTGTTATTATTAATATCCATAGGTTTGGGGGTTGTTAGTGTTCCTTATAGTTAGTTTCACTTACTCCTTGAAGCCTTTTTTGATCTTCCTCATCCACAATGATCTATTGTCTTGCTATAGGCTCAGCACTGTGATAGTCACTTTGGGAGATACAGAGACACACAAGCTGAGGTCCTGAACCTCAAGGCATTTACAATCTCGCTGGAGAAACAAGGCATATGAACTCAAAAAAGCTAAGGAGCAGTGCAGCGTAATGAATTCCAAATGAATAGTAGAGAAAAGTGATAAATGAATACAGACAATATGGGTTATAGAGATCAGACATGCCGTGCACTGGAATAGAAAGGGAAGGCTAAATGGAGGGGGTGGTATTTCCTTGGGAAATAGGTTGAATTTGAACAATGTAGTGGAAAGGGGCATTAAAATTAGAATCAGTGAATCCAGGTTCAAATCCTGGTTCTTCCATTTTACTAGTTGTATAATCTTGGGTGGGCAGCTAGGTGGCACAGTGGATAGAGGGCTGGGTCTGGAAGACAGCTTCCCAGTTCTGAGTTTCAATGTGGCCTCAGATACTTATTAGCTGTGTGACCCTGGCCAAATCATTTAACCCTATTTGCCTCAGTTGCCTCATCTGTAAAATGAAATGGAGAAGGAAATGGCAAACCACTCCAGTATCTGCCAAAAAAAACCCAAATAAGGTCCTGAAGAGTCAGACTTGACTGAAACCATTGAACAACAGTGATCTTGGGTAAACCACTCTCTGGCCTCCAATTTATTCATGTATAAAATGAAAAATTTAGCATTAAATGATAACTAAAAACTTCTTCTAGTTTTAGATCTTATGAGCCTATGAGAGGCAAGGGTGCCCTAAAAATCTAATCATGAAATCATTCTCCCCATTTCTTGACAAAAAGGCAGCAGATCAAAAGTGAATGAGATACATTGACATGTTTATATGTTTTGCTAGAAAATATGTGTTTATTACAAGGGAGGGCTTGAACAGGGGCCAAGTAAATTACTGGGGGTAGTGACAAAATTACAAAAAGAAGCAATAATAAAATGTTTTTCAGTGCACAAAGGAAAACAAAAAGACCAGAATAGGACACAAACTTTATAGATACACACACATATGTACAGAGCAGTTGTGTTACTACCTTAAATCATACACATACACGCACATACAGGATTAGATATTTTCCCTTTTCAAAAGTTTTTAAACATGTTTTGCTTTTATGTTATAAACATTTCCACACTACCCCTAACCCATCAGAGTTCTCTTGTAACAAAATAAAACATTAAGCAAAAAAAACTGACAATATAGTGATCTCTGATCTGGAGCTCCGTGCATCATTCCACAGCTGCAGCCCTTGCACGTACATACACAAACACATACATAAATTGTTTTATTTTCTAATTAGCAGAAATCTATTTTCTTTCTCTCCCACCCCTACCTCACTGGGAAAAAAAAAGAAAGAAGAAAAACAAATTCCCTGTAACAAGCATTCATAATCACGCAAATCAAATTCCCTTATTGGTTGTGTATTTATATGAATGCATATACAAATAAATACATATGAATATATGCATATGTATGTGGATATGTGTATGTATGTCAGCATAGATGAAGAGTTGTTCAGTCATTTTCAGTCATATCCAATTTGGTATTTTCTTGGGAAAGATACTGGAGTGGTTTGCAATTTCCTTCTCCAGTTCATTTTACAGATTAGGAAACTGAGTCAAATAGAATTGGATGGCTTGCCTAGGGTCACACAGCTAATAAATGTCTGAGGTCAAATTTAAACTTAGGTCTTTCTGACACCAGACCCAACACTCGATATATCTACTGTGCTGCCAACCACTAGTTGAAAAATATTCAGCAGTTACTCATATTATCTTAATATACCTTGCTTTCAAGATGCCTTCTCAGCAAAATTGCTTAACTGTGTACCTGTAATTCATGTGAGAGTACCCTTGTCTAAATATCATATAATTTAAACCTTTCAGAGCCTGGTCAGAAAAGAGACATAAGACCTTTCCAACTCACTCCTCTCTACCAAATGACTTAATAAGTTTCCTTCTAAATCAATTTCAGGTTTTGGAATTTGTTCTCACAAACAACTCTCTCTGTCTGTGTCTCTGTCTCTGTCTCTGTCTCTCTCTCTTTCTCTCTCCCTCTTTCCCTCTTTTCTTCTCTCCATTTATATGCAACATAAGCGATAGAAATGAACATATGAATCCATGAGTATCTGAATGAATATATATGTACATATGTATGTTATGTAGATATAAAGATATATAGCTGTAGACGACATAACTACAGGTGTGGATATGGACAAAACACCAGATATAAGCATGGATATAGATATATGTCTCATTATGGACTGCCTCTCTGTTAGGAGGTGGATAGCAGCATCAGCCCTTTGCAAACATGGATGATCATTGCATTGATCAAAGATCTCACACAGCTTTCAAAATTGTTTACAGCATTATTGTTATTGTAGAAATTGTTCTCCTGTTTGAGGTCATTCTATTCTTTACCAATTTATAAAAGTCCTCAAAATTGTTTGCTTTTACAATATTGATATTATAGTGTATATTGTTTTCATTCTGCTCACTTAAGTCTGCATCAATTCTAGAAGTCTTTTCAAGTCTTTTTGAAATAATTTCTTATGGGACAATTGTATCATATTCATATTCCATACACCATAATTTATTTTAAAAAGCTTAGAAGCTAAAGGGAAGTCCATCAGTTTGAGGGATGAATAAATTGTGATCACATATATTAAATCACATATTTATGTACACAATTCAAACTGTGTATCAGAAGTTGGTTCTTGTATCTGGCATTTTCTTCTTTGTACATTGAAATAGTTTTGTTTGCTGATGATTGTTAAATAGAAAATAAGAAAAAAATAATAAAAAGAACCTTATAAGGCTCTAGGTAAATATGAATGATCTATTCAAACCAAGGGAAGAGGAAACAAAAGCCTTCTTAGTAACAAAGAATAATTATTCTCTGTTGTTTTGAGATCACTAGGGAATGTATGTTGACATGAAGGTCTATTAGGGAGGGAAGAGAAGTCTAGAGGAGTGATGAAGGGAAGATACCAAAGAGATCATCTGGTCAAAAAAGTGCAATAAATGAGGAAACTGAGGTACAGAGAGCTGAACTCGTTTAGCCCACATCCCATACCTAGTGTGTGACTCAGACCCAGATTTTTTCAGTTCCATTTTAATGCTTTTTTCACTGTATTGTGCTGTCTTATTACACATCCATTTTTGTTTCCCTACAAACCATAAAATTCAAAAAGGGTCAGCAAACTACAAGTTTTGAATTGATAAATGAAAATAAAAATGATATTCGATATTACAATGTTATCCCAAAACTCCACCATGGATTTTTTCTGATCATTAGACATGCTTTTGATATGAAACTTCACTGGAATCAAATATAATCTTATTAATTATGGAACTTCCAAGTTGTCAAACTGTAGAGTGTAGTCTTGAAGTATACCTTTTACATTGCAGCTTATTTTCTACCTTTCAGAGGCACTTTGGTTATATTATCTATTTAGAAAGTGTGATATTATTCCAAAAGATGACTTACCATCTCAGAAAATATAAGCAGGATGAAATTCTTCCTAAAAGTAACACTCTAATTTATTTTTTTACATCATAGATTATTATTGAATATGAATGCAATGTGCCTGTAGCCCTATCATACCAACATAATGTTTTAAAAAATGTGCATTTAACGGAGCTTTGAGCTTGAACCACGATTCATGACCATTTTTCAAAACCTTTGTGCAGCATTCTTATGACAGCAGTAAATACCTGAATATCAGATTAATAATTGGATTCTGACAAGTTTGGAATCCGGGCCACACATCACAGGAATTGTTTGTTCAGCATCTCTCAGGGGGAGGGAGGGGAAAATCCAGGCAGATGCTTTTACATAAGACATTTTTACAGTTAGAAAAAAATTGGTGAGTCAGTGCTGAAAGTCAATACTGCTTCTTTTTTTTTCCCCATTATTTATTTATTTTTTTAATTTTTTTTTAAATTAAATTTATTTATTTAACTTTTAACATTCATTTTCACAAAATTTCGGGTTACAAATTTTCTCCCCTTTTATCCCCTCCCCCCCAAACACCAAGCATTCCAATTGCCCCCATCACCACTCCACTCTCTCCTCCATCATTCCTCTCTGCCCTTGTCTCCATCCTCTCCTCTGTCCTGTAGGGCCAGATAGCTTTCTATACCCCTTTACCTATATTTCTTATTTCCTAGTGGCAAGAACATTACTCGACAGTTGATCCTAACACTTTGAGTTTCAACTTCTTTACCTCCCTCCCTCTCCACCCCTTCCTTTTGGAAGGCAAGGAGTTCAATATAGGCCAAATCTATGTAGTTTTGCAAATGACTTCCATAATAGTTGTGTTGTATAGGACTAACTATATTTCCCTCCATCCTATCCTGTCCCCCATTACTTCTATTCTCTTTTGATCCTATCCCTCCCCATGAGTGTCGACCTCGAATTGCACTCTCCTCCCCATGCCCTCCCTTCTTTCATCCCCCCCACCCTGCTTGTCCCCTTATCCCCCACTTTCCTGTATTGTGAGATAGGTTTTCCTACCAAAATGAGTGTGCATTTTATTCTTTCCTTTAGTGGAATGTGATGAGAGTAGACTTCATGTTTTTCTCTCACCTCCCCTCTTTATCCCTCCACTAATGAGTCTTTTGCTTGCCTCTTTTATGAGAGATAATTTGCCCCATTCCATTTCTCCCTTTCTCCTCCCAATATATTTCTCTCTCACTGCTTGATTTCAATTTTTTTAAGATATGATCCCATCCTCTTCAATTCACTCTGTGCACTCTGTCTCTATGTATGTGTGCGTGTGTGTGCACATGTGTGTGTGTGTAATCCCACCCTGTACCCAGATACTGAAATGTTTCAAGAGTTACAAATATTGTCTTTCCATGTAGAAATGTAAACAGTTCAACTTTAGTAAGTCCCTTATGACTTCTCTTTGCTGTTCACCTTTTCATGGTTCTCTTCATTCTTGTGTTTGAAAGTCAAATTTCTTTTTCAGCCCTGGTCTTTTCATCAAGAATGCTTGAAAATCCTCTATTTCATTGAAAGACCAATTTTTCCCCTGAAGTATTATACTCAGTTTTGCTGGGTAGGTGATTCTTGGTTTTAGTCCTAGTTTCTTTGACTTCTGGAATATCCTATTCCATGCCCTTCGATCCCTTAATGTAGAAGCTGCTAGATCTTGTGTTATCCTGATTGTATTTCCACAGTACTTGAATTGTTTCTTTCTAGCTGCTTGCAATATTTTCTCCTTGACCTGGGAATTCTGGAATTTGGCCACAATGTTCCTAGGAGTTTCTCTTTTTGGATCTCTTTCAGGCGGTGTTCTGTGGATTCCTTGAATATTTATTTTGCCCTCTGGTTCTAGAATCTCAGGGCAGTTTTCCTTGATAATTTCATGAAAGATGATGTCTAGGCTCTTCTTTTGATCATGGCTTTCAGGTAGGCCCATAATTTTTAAATTGTCTCTCCTGGATCTATTTTCGAGGTCAGTTGTTTTTCCAATGAGATATTTCACATTATCTTCCATTTTTCCATTCTTCTCTCTTTGTTCTGTGATTTCTTGCTTTCCCATAAAGTCCTTAGCCTCCATCTGTGCCATTCTAATTTTGAAAGAACTATTTTCTTCAGTGAGCTTTTGAATCTCCTTTTCCATTTGGCTAATTCTGCTTTTGAAAGCATTCTTCTCCTCATTGGCTTTTTGAACCTCTTTTGCCAATTGAGTTAGGCTTGTTTTCAAGATGTTATTTTCTTCAACATTTTTTTGGGTCTCCTTTAGCAGGGAGCTGATCTGCTTTTCATGCTTTGACTTCATGTCTCTCATTTCTCTTCCCAGCTTTTCCTCCACCTCTCTAACTTGAATTCTTTTTGAGCTCTTCCATGGCCTGAGCCCATTGGGTGGGCTGGGACACAGAAGCCTTGATTTCTGTGTCTTTGCCTGATGGTAAGCATTGTTCTTCCTCATCAGAAAGGAAGGGAGGAAATGCCTGTTCACCAAGAAAGTAACCTTCTATAGTCTTATTTCTTTTCCCTTTTCTGGGCATTTTCTCAGCCAGTGACTTGACCTCTGAATATTCTCCTCACACCCACCTCGCCTCCTGATCCTCCCAGCCAGCGTTTGGGGTCTGAGATTCAAATGCTGCTTCCAGCCTTAGGGCTTTTCGCAGGGGCAGGGCTGCTATTCAGTATGAGATTTAGTTCAGGTGCTGAGGTCGGGGCAGGGCCACCTCTCAGGCTCAGCTCCCTCAGGGGGTTTATGCACAGACCTTCCACAATGGATCCAGGCTCCTCCCCCCTTGGGGACCCCCAGTCTGCAGCCACCTCTCAGATGGGGTCTGAGTTATGGGGGCACCCCACTCCCCTCTCGACCCGCCAAAGTGACTCTCTCACTGACCCCCGTCACCTGTGGGTTGAGGGACTTGTGCGGCCGCTGGAGATCCCGTCCCTGAAGCCTGCTCGGATCTGTTTCTCTCGGTGCTGCGGCCGTGGCAGGTCTGGGCTGGGCTCCGCGTCTGCAGTGTGACGGACCTTTTGCGAGAGGTTTGCAGGTCCCTCTGTGGGTGGAGGGACCCGTGTGGCCACTGGAGATCCTGTCCCTGAAGCCCGCTCGGATCTTTTCTTCTCGGTGCCATGGCCACGGCAGGGCTGCACTCAGCTCCAAGTCCTGGCACCCAGTCCGCAGCGCGAAGGACCCCCCGCGAAAGGTTTGCAGGTCTCTCCGGAAAAGAAATCTCCCTCGCTCCAATGTTCCGTGGCCTCTGGGTGCAGAATTCGCAGTGAGTTACTTCCCTGTAGCCATTCTATGGGTTGTGGATTCGGAGCTATGTGTATGTGCATCTTTCTACTCCGCCATCTTGGCTCCGCCCCCCAATACTGCTTCTTTTGTGAAAATTTTATGTTGAGTTACATTTTGAATACTACAGAAAACAATGCAGCCAGGTTGTGCTAAAATATCTTCCATGCTTTCATATGGAAAGATTCATTAGTTAATATGGAAAAAGGAGCCATTTGTTAATAATTTCAGAGGTGAAATTAATGAGTGATTAATGGTTTCCTACTCACTACAGAATAAAGCTAAATAAACAGTAAGCGAATCAAAACAAAACCTTTCTCAATGTGGCTTCCACCTGCTTTCCAACCTTTACCTTAGTTTCCTCATCTGCAAAATGCAGATGGTAATAGCATATAGCTCCCAGGATTAAGGTATGGATAAAATTACACATACACATTTGTGTATCAATTTTTTCTTCAAGATCATTTACACCACAAAACCCACATTTCTTTCTAGATTCATTGAACATTTCTCTCCCTTCTGCACTCTATTATCCAGTCATATTTTTCCTCTCTCTGTTCTCCACACTGTCCCATTTTCCATCTGTGTGACTTTGAACTGTACATCCTCCATTCCTGGAATGCCCTCTCTCCTCAACCTTAGCCTTTCCAATTCACTTTCTTTTAAGATTCAGCCTGATTATAACCTTCTACATGAATCCACCACTGCTAGTGTCCTCTTCAACTGTTCTGTATACAATTATTTTGTATTTATTTGAATTTTATTATCTTTATACTTTTCTTTATATACTTTTATAAAATATATTGCCTCCATCATTATTGTGTAAATTCCTTGAAAGTAGAGATTCTTTCATTTTTTTGGTCTTTGTATCCTCAGTGCTTAGCACTATGCCTGGTTCATAGTAGGTGCTTAATAAGTCCTTGTTGATTGATTGACAGGTAGGGAAATGCTAAAAAGAACAGAGTCTTTAATACAAATTATTAATAAGCACCTGCAAAGATAAAAATAAATATAAATATAGGAGATATATAATATATAAATATAAAAAAGTCACTAATAATCAGAGAAATTAAAATTATAACAAACCTGTGGCATCACCTCACACTCATCAAGCTAGCAAAAACAGGAAGGGGGAGAATGCAATGCTGGTGGAGTGTAACACCAACACTATATTCAAAATGCATTTCGTGGCCATGAATATTGTGGCACAATTCTGAATTGCAAAATACAACAGACTGTCCATATGGAAGACAGAACCAAAACATTTGTTCAGACACCAGAAAGCCAAATCCATCATAGTAACAAAAATCTATACATAGTAACAATGCAGAGAACAACACCATCCCTAAGCCTTCCCCCTGCTAAGCTTCCCACAAACCAGGTTTATTAAACAAAGCACAAGCAGGCCCTCTTAAACAAAATCACCAACAAGCTCTCTCACTCACACTATCCAACTGCTTGTTTGTCTGAATCCTTCCTAGCTCTGACTGCTCTCAGGACCAACTTCCTCTCAGCTCTGCTCTAGCTCCACCTCTTCCTGTTCTACCCATTCAGCAAACTCTTCCCACCACAGACTCCATGTGACTCAGACTTCCATGGGACCTAGGCAGGTCACATGAACCTATTAATGAATGAGAAAGCTCTCTTCATTTAAATTACCATTACATGGGGTTGGGGGAAGACAAATAAGTTAATTTACTGCCTATGAATTTGTGAACTGGTTCAACTCTTCTGAAAGACAATTGGAAATTATACCAGGAAGTTATAAAATTTTTTTATACCTTTTGACCTGGAGATGACATTACTGGGACAATTCTAAGCAGGTTTTGTTTTTGTTTTTTTTCATCAGTAAAAAGCTTATGTATCCCAAATTTGCAGAACAGCATGATTTGTAATAATAGAAGTCTAGAAAAGAGAAGATGCCTAATGATGAGGAAATGATTATAGATTTTTAGAAGATGAATATAGGAGGATATGAAGAATTTCGAGAAAGAAAAGCAGACCTCAAAGAATAAAATAATAAAGTACTGTACCAATGTAAATATAATCAACAAAAAAATAATAAAACTCTGATCAAATGCACCAGTCAATATTACTGCTATATTATCAAATTGTTAAAGAACACATCCTTCTTTTCACATAGCAACATATAAACAAAGTGCTTTGAGGCAATATGCTTTTCAGAGTGATTGTTGGGATACTAGTTGGGAAGAATACATTACAAATATATGTACTTATCATTTATTAATATAAAATTTATTTATTTTTCAGTTTTAAACATTCACTTCCACAAGAATTTGAATTCAAAATTTTCTCCCCATCTCTCACCACCTCCTACCCCAGGACAACATGAACCCCATCAACCCCTTCCTCCAGTCTATCCTCCCTTCTATCACTCTCCCCTTCTTCCTTTCCCCTCCCATCTATTTTCCTGTAGGGCAAAATAGATTTCTATACACTTTGCCTGTACATCTTATTTCCCATTTGCATGAAAAACAATTTCACATTCATTATTAAAGCCTTGAGTTTCATATTCTCTCCCTTCCTTCCTCCTCACTCATCCTCACTGAGAAAGCAAGCAATTCAATATAGGTCATACACCTGGAGCCATGCAAAACACTTCCATAATAGTTATGTTATGAAAGACTAACCACATTTCCCTCTGTCCTATCCTGCCCTCCACTTATTCTGTTCTCTGCCTTGACCTGTCCTCCCACAAGTGTTTGCTTCTGATTATCCCTTTCCCCAATTTACTGTCCCTTCTATTATCTTCCCTCTCCTATCCCCTTCCCCCCTGCCTTCATGCAGGGTAAAATAGATTTCCATATCCAATTGGTTTTAATCTTAGCTTCTTTGACCTCTGGAATATCATATTCCAAGCCCTTCGGTTTCTTAGTGTAGAAGTCTTGTGTTATCCTGATTGCATTTTTCACATTATTTGGATTGTTTCTTTCTAGCTGCTTGTAATATTTTCTCCTGGATCTGGGAACTCTGGTATTTGGCTACAATATTCCTAGGAGTTTTCCTTTTCAGGTCTCTTTCAGGAGGTGATTGGTGAATTCTTTCCATTTCTATTTTACCCTCTGGTTTTAGAATATCAGGGCAGTTCTCCTCAATAATTTCTTAGAAGATGATATCTAGATTCTTTTTTTGATCATGGCTTTCAGGTAGACCAATAATTTCTAAATTACCTCTTCTACATCTATTTTCCAGGTCAGTTGTTTTTCAATGAGATAGTTCACATTGTGTTGTATTTTTTTTTTATTTTTTGGCTTTGTTTTATAATTTCTTGATTTTTCATAAAATCATTAGCTTCCATCTGATTCATTCTAATCTTTAAAGAAGTATTTTCTTTAGAGAGCTTTTGAACCTTCTTTTCCATTTGACCAGTTCTGCTTTTTAAGATATTCTTCTCCTCATTGGCTTTTTGGACCTCTTTTGCCATTTGGGTTAGTCTATTTTTAAAGGTTTTATTTTCTTCAGCATTTTGTTGGGTCTCCTTTAACAAGCTGTTGACTCACTTTTCATGATTTTCTTGCATTGCTCTTATTTCTCTTCCTGATTTTTCTTCTACCTCTCTTACTTGATTTTCAAAATCATTTTTGAGCTTTACATGGCCAGAGACTGTTGCATATTTTTTTTTGGAATCTTTGGATGTAGGAGCCTTGACCTTGTTGTCTTCCTCCAGTTGTATGCTTTGGTTTTCTTCTGATTGTGTGCTTTGGTCTTCATCTGATTGTGTGCTTTGCTCTTCCTCATCTGAAAGGATGGAAGAAAATATCTTTTAATCAAGAAAGTTATCTTCTATAGTCTTATTTTTCCCCTTTTGGGGCATTTTCCCAGCCAATTACTTG
Organism: Notamacropus eugenii; assembly: GCF_028372415.1. Lineage (NCBI taxonomy): Eukaryota > Metazoa > Chordata > Mammalia > Diprotodontia > Macropodidae > Notamacropus > Notamacropus eugenii. The sequence goes on from NC_092876.1 coordinate 312,898,146, forward strand.
ACTTTTGAGCCCTTTGTCAAGTGGAGGTATAATACCCCAAGCTTCAGGGATTTTGTGTAGCTGTTCTCTGAGATAACTCCAGGGAAGTGTAACTTTTCAGTTCCTCCAAAGTGGCATATTCAAGGGAGAGATGTTTACTCCTCTCATGGCCTGCACTCTGGTCTGTAAGCAACCAAAAACAGTCTTTTCTGTCTTAGAGCTAAAAGTAGGATTCCCTCTCCATGCCTGCCCCCACCTCCACCACACCAGCACTCCTCCTCACTCTAGGACTGCCACTCATGACTGAGATCCAGATCATCTGCTTGATTCCCCCAGGGTCTGTAGGCTGAGGGCTCCAGAAGTAGCCACTCTGTGGCAGTGGCTACTGTCACCCTGAGGTTGGGACCCTACTATGCTCCCCTCTCACCCAAGTGAAAGAGATTTCTCACTGACCTCTGAAGCCATCTTTGGTGTTTGTGAGTTGAGAAATCTGGAAACTACTGCAACTGCCCATGATTTGGTGCCCTGAAGCCTGCTCCAGTCCTGTCTGTAACAGTGTGACCCATGCTGGGCTTCCCTCTGTTCCAAGCCCGGTGCAATAGACCCTTCTTGTCAGCCTTCCAGCCTGTCTTGGGCTGGAAATCTGTTTCATTTTGTCATTTTCTGGCTTCTGCTGCTCTAGAATTTGTTTAGAGTCATTTTTACAGATATTTTTTTTTTATTTTTTTATTTTTCATTTATTTATTTATTTATTTTTTATTTTATTTTTATTTTTAATTTAAATTTTAATTTTTTTTAATGTTTAACAATCACTGCCATACAATTGAGATTTTATCCCCCCCACACCTACTCCGCACTACCCCCCTCCCTCCCCACGACTGCATATAATTCTGTATAGGTTCTACATATACTTTCCTATTGAGTATATTTTCACTATAGTCATGCTATGTAGTCAGACTAAAATAAATGAAAGAAATCATATAACAAATCAAAACATGATACACAAAAACATACACATACACAAACATGATCTGCTACATTTTGCGAATGACTTCCATATTTCTTTCTCTGAGTGTGGAAGGCATTTTGCCTTGAGAACCACCTTTGGGATTTTTTTTTTTAAGAAGTTCTTGCGTTATTACGAAATTCCAAGTCTACCAGAAAAAACTCTCGCACACTGTGGTCATTGCTGTGCACAAAGTTCTCCTGGTTCTGCTCCTTTCACTCAGCATCAGGTCATATAAGTCCTTCCAGGCCTCTCTGAAGTCTTCTTGTTCATCATTTCTTATGGCACAATAGTACTCCATTACATTCGTATACCATAATTTATTCAGCCATTCCCCAATTGATGGACATCCCCTTGACTTCCAGTTTTTGGCAACTACAAAGAGTGCTGCTATAAATATTTTTGTACATGTGGGACCCTTTCCCATTTTTATGATCTCTTGGGGATACAGTCTTAGTAGCGATATTGCTGGGTCAAAGGGTATGCACATTTTTGTAGCCCTTTGGGCATAGTTCCAAATTGCTCTCCAGAATGGTTGGATGAGCTCGCAGCTCCACCAACAATGAATTAGTGTTCCAACTCTCCCACATCCTCTCCAGCATTTATCATTTTCTTGTTCTGTCCTGTTTGCCAATCTTATAGGTGTGATGTGGTACCTCAGAGTTGTTTTGATTTGCATCTCTCTAAGCAATAGTGATTTAGAGCATTTTTTCATATGATTATAGATATCTTTAATTTCTTCTTCCCAAAATTGCCTGTTCATATCCTTTGACCATTTATCAATTGGGGAATGACTTGTATGATTATACATTTGAGTCAGTTCTCTATATATTCTAGAAATGAGGCCTTTATCCCCGAGCTTAGCTGTAAAAATTCTTTCCCAATTTACTACATCCCTCCGGATTTTGGTTGCATTGGGTTTGGTTGTGCAAAAACTTCTCAGTTTAATGTAATCAAAGTTATCCATTTTGTATTTCATAATGCTTTCTATCTCTTCTTTAGTAAAAAATTCTTCCCTTCTCCATAAATCTGATAAATACATTATTCCTTGCTTCTCCAGTTTATGCATGGTATCAATCTTTATACCTAAATCATGTACTCATTTGGACTTTATTCTTGTGTATGGTAGAGTCATTTTTACAGGTATTTTAAGGGCTTTTGATGGGGGAGAGCTAGAGTAGGTCTGTACTTCTACCCTGTCATCTTGGTTTTATGCCCATACTGATAATTTTTTTTTAAAAATTAGACTTTTTAAAAAGTCATGTGTTTCTACTTCTATTTGCTCATGCTCTTTCATTCATTTGTCATCCTACCTGATCTCCATTCTGTTCATGTTCTACCTGTTGGAATTCTGCTATTTCTTCATGGTCTAGTTCAAATGCTAACTCCTCTATTACGACTTCCTTTTCTGTTCTTTACTCCAATAAGAAGTTATATCTCTCTCCTTTTCTCTCCCAAAGCATTTTCCTTGAATGTTTCTTATAGCGTTTACCATATCCTGCCTTGGATTACACTGATTTCTGTTCATGTTGTCTCTTCTACTAGCTTCTAAGATAACCTAGGGTTGGGACCTCATTTATTGTTCATTGTATTTTCCAAAGTGCTTATGGAGTACTTTGGGAAATAAATATTGTTTGAATAGAAATGAATTGAATCGAACTTATTTTTAGCTGTCTAAGGAAAGAATTGATAATGTATAATACTTTCAATTTCATCTTTGCATCCCATTGATATGAAAAACTGAATTTGGAGAATATTATCAGAGATATAATTTAGTTCAGAATCCTAAATCTTGCTCAGTTGCAGTGATGAAGAATTAATTTATTACTTCGCATTTATTCAATATGACCAAAGTATTTTTATTATTTATACATTCAGGAGGTTGATCAGGAGATAGGCACATGAGTAGGTCTCTCAGTTGTGTTCTACAAGAAAGTGGAGTATAGGCTAGCTGATTTATAGTCTCACAACAGGTTTGAAGAGATGAGATAAGTTGGGAGTGATTATTAGTTGAAAGCTGAATGGAAGTAGTACAATTCTGAGAGAGGAATGTGTAAAGTTCGGAGATTGATGAAGCAATGGTTAGTCAGACACAGCCTACTATGATTTGTGACTGGAACAAGTTTTGCAAACTGAATAGATACTTTCCAACATCCTGCCAAGGGATAACATTCTTTCTTACTGGAACACATTTTCTCATAGTTCCTTGTTTCCACATAAGCAATGGCTAACCTATCCACAGAACTTTGCAGTGATTCTAAGCTCTCTGGAAGCACAACAAAATAAGAAAGAGACAGTATTAAGATCTCAGTTCCAAAGTAACATTTCAGATACAAAAGATGTCAGAAGCAAGGTCAAAATAGAAGCATCATATTAATTTCATCTATACATCTATAGCCAAATATGACTGAGTTTTCTAGGTTTCCAAAGTTGTTAAAAAAGTGATGGAGGTGGAGTGAGGGGAACATGGTGGTGGTAGATAAGGCCTTATCAAATCACCTATTGGTAGGGCTAGTCTCCTAGAAGGGGGATTATCCTATAGTTTTCTAGCATTTAAAAGCTTTAAAGGACTTTTGAAATCATCTCATTTCATAGAGGAGATTAAATGAGGCCCAGAAAATTCGGATTATTTGCAGAAGTTTACACAGGTAGTAAACTGGAGAGTCAAGATTTGACTCAGAGGCAGCTAGATGGCTTAGTGGATAAAGAGAGCTGGGCCTGGAGTAAGAAAAACCTGAGTTCATACCTGGTTTCAGATACTTAATAACTATGTGACTCTGGGCAAGTCACATAACTTTTTGTCCTTGGGAGCAGCTAGGTGCCTCTATGGATAGAATGCTAGAGATGTAGTCAGGAAGACCTGAGTTCAAATCCAGCCTTAGATACTCACTTAGCCATGTTACCCTGGGCAAGTCACTTAATCTCTGTTTGCGTAATCCACTACAGAAGGAAGTGACTAACTGCTTGTAAGGTCAAGCAAAGTAGGATCTTTTGCTGTTTTTGTTTTAGTATAAAGTGCCTCTGATTGAATAATGTGATTCAAGAAGATCTTCCCCATCCATTATGGGTCTGGGAAGATTTATTGGAAGATCCACACATTTTGTTAATGAGGCACTGATTCTCAAGGGTTGTGATGCCCTCTGGCTCTAAAAAAGTGTATAAAGACTCTGAGGATGAGGTTTTATTTTGGGACTTACTGACTAGAAATGTTTGTTTGGCCAGACAGGACTCTGGGAAGCCGCTAAGCAGTCCCCCCACTTTGAAAACCTAGATGTTGGTGCTTCCCTCTCTGGTAACTGTGTATGTATGGTCAGACAATTATCTATTGATCTGTGGTGTTTGTCAGATAGTTTGAAAGTGCTGTCTGTTGATTTAGATTTCTCTGTATTTTCTCTGAAGTTTAGGGTGCTGACTTTTTTGCGCCTGAATGATACATGTGCTTGACTAAAGGAGATTTTTAACCCCACAAAAGTTGCCTTTCCTTTTATAAATGCATATCTAAGAACCTGTGATAGCAGAACCCCTGTGTATGTTGGGGTATCAGTAATGCTGATACATTACTCCAGTATCTTTTCTAAGAGAACCCCATAAAGGCATCATGAAGAGTTAGCCATGACTGAGTAACTGAACAACTACACAGGCAGTAAATTAGAGAGCTAGGATTTGATTCTAGGTTTCCTGATTATAAATCCAATGCTTTTCCTCCCACTATATCATGCTTTAAGTTCATATATGAGTCCCATCCTTCTTTTTATCTTCTGTGGGTCCAAGCTCATTTTAGGTAGACTGTGGAAACCATTCATTCTTATGATCTTCTGCCCCCAGATCAACAGTTAATTCTTTTTTCCCCTTTCTCATTCATTGTTCCACTTTCTCCGAATCTCCTTTTGCCTATCTTGAATTTTCTGGCAGCACTGTTCAAGTGGTAGTTAATGGGTCAATGGGAATGTTGCTGTGACTCTGAGAGCTGCTATCACAATATCACTCAAGATTCAGGAATCCTGCCACTGGAGAGCCTCTAGTCTGGTGCCCCAGAAGAACAACAAAAGTTTGGGAAATGGCAGAAAGGGAAAATTCAGTAATTTGCCTTTGAAGGCTTGATTGCATCAATATAAAAAACAAGGTATAATTAGGTTAAGATCTTTCTGGTGTCATTTCCCAGCTCTCACTTGCTATTCCCCATGGCCACATGTGCTATAGTTCTGTCTGGAAAAAACTTTGTTATGTCAATTTCTAGGGCTTTTATTTTTTTATTATGAATAAATGTATTTTAACTTTCACTTTACTTTTAAAAAATGAACATAATGGAAATATTCACTATGATTTACAATAAAATAAAACTTCAGAGATTATAGATGCTTTCATCCTGGGATAGCTTTGCTTTTTGCAAGGAACAAATGTCAGCTATAAAAAACAGATAGGAATTGCTTATTTAGTGCTTGCATTTGTTGTAGCAAATCTATCTGTCAAGTGAATTTGACAAAAAGATGAGCATACAAAGTATGAGTTGCATCTGCATATCTTCTCCCCGATTGGCCTTGAGCCCTTCCACAAGATGGCACTTTGAGTTAATTAGGAACAGTTAAACAGGAAGGGGATTCAACAGAGAAGGGTAATCTGTCTACCAGGGATCCAACTGCTAATCCAAGAGATATTTGGGGAAGGGGGGAGTTTGCCAGCTTTTACTTTAATGCCATAAGTCAGTTTTTAAATTTGTGATTTAGAGCTGACTAAACAGGTCCCTGCTATATTTCAATGACTCCCTATTTCTTCTCAAGTTCAGACTCCTTTGCTTTGTTCTCAAAGCCAACAGCGCTTGGTGATGCAAGCTTTCCACTCTAATTTTATAGAGCTTTCCTTCATCAATTATATGGTAGATAATATACATGGGTGGACAAAAATAACTACTCTTCCTAGTTGAATAAAAGCATGAGATTGTAAGCTCATCTTCTGTAAGTTCACTGGAAGTATCTTCAGGATAGATCTCATATCAGATAGGATGATACAGATCATGTGTACTTCTACTATTCCAATATGATTTTGATTTACTTTGCTAAGTCATTATATCTTGAAAGTTTTTTGTTCTTCATAGCTTGGAAATAGTAATTTCTATTGTTGTTCTTAACAGTTTCTGGATCAATGTCATGACCATGTGATATTGTGTGACAATTCAGTCTGTAATGATGCTATAGTTCCAGTACAATGTATCTGAAGAATTCTCAAGGATATTTTGAGACCTCTATTTGTAGCAGGGAGATATGAACTAAAAAGAAAACTTTTTGACGTGGTCTTGAACTTCCATCATAGAGCTCGCCCCCACCTCCATTTCCATAAACAAAATATTGTTGGCTGAGTTTATCTACCAGTCATGGTGGATATTTTGATTCCACTCTTGGATTTTAGATGTTTCACAGACTCTATTCAGTGGTAAATCATGTTTGGTTACAATTAACAAATCCAACAGTGCGTACCTGTTGTAAGCTTTTACTAATGCTTTGTTGTTTCTTCCAAAAATATTGGTGTAGGTTTTTGATGCACATACCACCTGTCCTAAGAATTTTTTCAATTCTTTTCTTTCCTTTTGATGAGTTACTCAAAGATGGTAAGTCCTATATTTCACTGATATAGTCTGATTTTTTTAAAAAAAGAATGCTTTCTAAGTCTGTTATGGACTACTTCATAATTTCAGGTATATATTAACATGAGAATTATATAGGTATTAATACTTTAAATATTTTTTATTGAGTTTTGGTTTTAAAACACTACTAATTCTTTTCACATATTAAACCACAATTTTTTGTTTTATAGTTATATGCTTGATGTATCTTGTCTGGAGGAGACTAAGGTATCTGTCACTATTACCTTCATCCACTACTCAACTTAACCTCTATATTTAAACTCAAATGCTTTATTCTCTATCTTTCCTTAGTATTCATTAAGATTATTAAAATTAGCACATCCAAATAATATTTTATACCATTAGAGAAAGACTCTCCAAGATAGTAATATTTACTATAATTTTTGGTGACTATAAGTTAAATGATTAATATAATATTATATAAGTTAATCTATAACTTACATTAATATAATGTTAATATAAGTTATGTAAGTTAAATGATTAATAAATATTTTGGTTCAACTTTCTCTTCAATTTAGAAGCCATTCTCATTTTTATTTATGAGCAATGATTATAGGGTAGCTATCTGTCTGTGTTCGTATTTTGTTTTCAAAGAAGACCATGACATCAGAGAAATGATGACATGACTTGCACTTGACTTTGTTTTCAGGGAGGGAAGACTGTGCAAGGTCACCATCCTCACTTTCTCCTCCTGAGCCATCTGTGTCCAGTGACCAGATATTCATCAGAATGACTGGAGATGACCCAGGATGCAATGGGAGACATTGGTCTTTTTAGGCTGGTCTTTTCAGGTACTCACTTAGAGGGAGGTAATGCCCATTGAATGAATAGACCTCTTTAAGAAGTAGTCAGAGAATGGCCCTTTTAATGAACAAAAGCAAAAATAGCTAAATCAACAGAAACTATTACTAGTGATAATCACTCAAAGTCAACCATTAAGTGGAGATTGGCAGGGACCTATTGCTATCCAGCTCATGGGCTTCAGAGTGCACTGAGTTTAAGGTTCTGGGAACAGGAAGGAAGGAAGGAAGGAAGGGAGGGAGGAAGGGAGGAAGGGAGGAAGAAAGGAGGGTAGCTAGGTCATGCAGCGGATAGAGTGCCAGACCTGGAGCAAGGAAGACCTGAGTTCAAATGTGGTCTCTGACACTTACTAAGTGACCCTGGATAAGTCACTTAATTATTTTTCTCTCAGTTTCCTTATCTGTAAAATGATCTGGAGAAGGAAATGGCAAACCTGTATCTTTGGCAAGAAAACTCCAAATGGGGTCATGCAGAGTTGGATACAACTTGAAATGACTGACCAAAAACAACAAAAGAACAGGTAGAATCATGGTGGGTTTAAACCATTTCTCTGAAAAAATGCTGTATTTTCTACCAATTATTCCTGACATCTTTGCGATATTGGCACACTGAAAAGAGAGAACAGTTTTCTCTATGAACATCAAATACTCTTGCTCTTACTAATATTTTGGTCATTACGTATTTGTAATATATGCATAAACCATGTGGGCAAAACCAAGTTAAAGGCTTTATGTTAAACAATAAAGGCAATGCAAATATTATGGCACTTTTGGACAACCTGTTCAATAATTACTAAACTGATAATTAGTTGTTATTTTTCCTGCCTGGGATTTTTTGGAATATCTCTTTGCTCCTTAGCCAATATACTGTTTTCTTTTGTTTATACGTGTGTGTGTGTCTGTGTGTGTGTGTATGTGTGTATGCTCTTGAGATACCAGTTGTGATTTTTTTTTTTTGATGATATAATGCTTTGTATAAAGAACGTTCACTCACGTGTAATTGAATTATAATTGGAAAGATCATTGGTTTGCTTCTTTTGGTACTGGCTGTATGATACTTTCTATTAAGAAAGATGTGATCAGAGAGAAAACCAGTAACAGGTTTTTGCTAATAATTCATACTCTGAATTAATTGCAATAGTTATGGATTTTATCTAACTCCCACTATTTTCTAGTTTTGCATAGATGGTAGAATTGTATTCACTTCCCTTGATGCAACTGATTAGTTGTTCATTATATTAAGTGTTCAAGTTTTCTATTTTTGATTTCTATTTTTATTTTCATTGTGTTATGTTTCTTGAAACCAAGTAGGGGACCAGAAATGTTCCACATCCATCTTCTTTAAGAATTTGTTCTCGTTTAATTTCCCTTGCTCTTCAAGTTTCTGGATTAAAGTTTTGAGTGATGATGAATCAATTTGTTTGTTCTTTCTACCGATTTGTCTCCTTTGCCTTTCTACTTTGCCTTTGACTTGCTGATTAAGGGAAACTAAAATTGCTGATTTACTTTTGTTTTTCAACTTTGATACTGTAAATTCCTTTTGCATTTTCTTTAATTGAATGAAAAGGAGTTCAGGTTTTTGACTGCATGTGTCAGCTAGATATTAATGTAATCTTCCATTTGCTTTTCCACAAAGTTCCATAATTCTCTCAAGTTGTGTCTGCCTTGCAATTCTTTGATGCTTGTGTTTAGGAATAGTTCTACCTTTCCTCCTGTTTTTTTTTATTGTAGTAATATGCACAGCTTTGTATTAAATTCTGATATGTTTTTACACTTTCTGTCTAATATTGTGGGAAAATATTCATTGATAATGATTATAGCAAATACCAACTTTTTTGAATTACTCAATTTTTGTATAGTTGGTTTACTAGTTGGATTCATGCTATTGAACTAAAAAATAACTTGGAAATTCCAGTCTAAGTGTGCCAATCTCCCTTTTTAAAAGTATTAGATATTTGGTCCTGTTTCTGTCATTCATTTTCTTTTTAAAAAAGGATATCTGGAGTTTGTGCAAAGAAAATTTGCAGTGATAACAGACTCTTCAACTTTTCCCTATTCAGATTTAAGTAACTACTCTGTTTAATTTCTTCTTTTGTCTAATTTAGGCTTAGGGGTGAAATTTATTCCATATGATTGCCCTATACTAGTTGAGAGTATATTGCTGTCTGACTTGGAGCTGAGAGTAGCATTGACAGAAAATAGTATTAAAACCTTGCCTCTGACTGGTAGAGTCAGTTTCCTGTTTTAAGATGATACATAATGAAAGTATTTATTCCTTTAGTTCATTTTATACACAGTTGTGATTTGCTGTCTTTGGTGGTCAATACCATCTTCCCTGAAGCATTTCCAACAGATTTCTGATTTGATCTCCTGTGTCTTGTTGTTTTGAAATTAGATAATTCCAAGAAATTCTACTCACTCTACTGTACCCTGTGTCACACTGATCAGCAGAACAATTTAAAATAGGCCTATCCTGCAACCTGATGCCAACTAACCTATTCTTTAGATTCATAGAACCAGTTGAGTCACATTGGCAAGGGCGCTATCAGTGGTGTCACCAGAATCAGTCAGTCAATATGCATTTATTAAATGCCTTCTATAAAAACAGCCCCTAACTTCAAGAAGCTGACAATTTAATGGGGAGACAGCAAGCAAAGAAATGTGTACAAATAAGATTATATAGGATATATAGGAAATAATTAAGAGAGGTGAGGCACTAGAATTAAGAGAGGTTGGGAAAGGATTCCCATAGAAGATAGGATTTTAATTGGCACTTGAAGGAAGCCAAAGAAGCCAGTAGTTGGAGAAGAGAAGTGAGAGCATTCCAGGATTGGAAGAGAGAGAAAGCATTTCCAGGAACAGCAAGGAGGCCAATGCCACTGAATCAAAGAACACATGTAAGGGAGTAAGGTGTAAGAAGACTGAGAAGCTGGGATTAGGTGATGGTGGTGAGGAGGAGGATATGACTTTGAGAGTTTTGTATTTGATCTTGGAGGCAATAGGGAGCCTCCTAGATTTTATTGAGTGTATATGTGGGTGACTTAAACTGACCTATGCTTTAGGAAAATCACTCTAATTGCTGAACAAAGGATGAAATGGAGTGGAGAGAGAGTTGAGAAAGATAGATTTATCAGCAGGCTATTGAAATAGTCTAAGAATGAGGTAACGAGGATTTGAACCAGGAAAGTGGCAATACCAGAGGAGAGAAAGGGGTGCATTTGAAAGATATTGCAAATGTGAAATCCACAAACAGGTATTGGCAATAGATTGGATATGGGGGGTGGTGGTGTGGAATGTTAAGAGACAGTGAGGAGTTGAAAGTGATACTTAAGTTGCCAGCATGAGTGACTGGGAAGATTGTGTTACCCTCCATAGTAATAGGAAAGGAGAGAGGGTTTAGGGGGAAAGATAATACATTAAATTTGGGACATGTTGAGTTTAAGATGTCTACTGGTCACACAGTTTGAGATATCTGAAAAGCAGTTGGAGATGCAAGACTGGAAGTCAGTAGAGAGGTTAGTTCTGGATCTGTAGATATGATAATCATTAGCATAGTTATTAAATTCATGGGAGCTGATCAGATCACTAAGTGAGATAGTAGAGAGGGAGAAGAGAAGAGGACACAGGATAAACTCTGTGAGACCATAACTATAGGGCATGATCTGGATAAAGGGGACTGAGAAGGAGCAGTTAGATAGGTAGGAGGAGAATCAAAAGAAAGTTGTATCCTAAAAACCTAGAGAGAATAGAGTAGAAAGGAGAACAGGGTAACTGACAATTTAAAAGGCTCCAGAATGGTCAAGAAGAATGAAGATTGAGAATAGGCCATTAGACTTGGCAACTAAGAGATTATTAGCAACTTTGGAGAGAATAGTTTTCAGTGAATTCATGAGGTTGGAAGCTAGATTTTAAGGAGTTAGGAGAGAGGACAGAAAATAGAGGCACCTATTGCTGATGACCTTTGAAAGTTTAACCACAAATGGCAGAACAGAGAGTTGGAGGAAATGTAAGGAACAAATGAGGTTTTATTCAAGAGAGAGAAAGAAAGGTAGGTTTTCAGGCAATAGGGAAAGAGCCAGTAATAAAAGAGAGATTGAAAATAAGGGATAGGCTGGGGAAGACAGAGGAAGAAATCTGTTGAAGGAGACAGGATGGCATGGAATCACTTGAGCAAGTAAAGAGGCTAGCTTTAGAAACTAGCAAGACAACTTCTTTGTGTGAGTCAGGAATGAAGGAGGAGATCATATTATAAAGCATTTGAATGATATGATATGAAGAAGCATTAGAAAGAGGAGCTCACAGAGAATGGTCTCATTTTTTTTTCTGTAAAATATAAGACAAATTTCTTGTCTCAAAAGATGAGGGAAGGGGGAACTGTGTGACACTGGAGAATGTATGAAAAGCTTTTAGAGACCAACTGTGGAGAGTAGGATAGTGATTTGATAAGGCAAGAATAGCAGGATTGCTGAGCAGCTGTGAAGGCCCAGTTAAAGTTGTATAATATAAATTTGTAGAGGAATCATTCAGAATAGTTGCATGATTTTCTCCATTTTCATTCAGCAGCAAGCATGTAGGAATGAGGATGATGGTAGATGAAACTTCACAGGGCACAATTAGTGATGTGATAAGGAGAATAGGCATCCAAGAGGGGAGGACAATATAGAATTGAACTTGTTCATGAAGGGTTAAGGTGAAGATAAAAGGGGAGAGTGACTAGTGCATGAGAGATGTCCTGGGAGAGAATGGATACATCAAAGGATTAGAGATTACAGTGTCAACAAGGAGTACAGTTTGGTAAGAGGAAGAAGGGAAAAGCCAATAGATTATGGTCAGATAAGGGGATTTCAGAATTGTGGAACATGGAAGTGGTACATTTGTGGGTGATGGCAAGATCAAAGGTATGGACCAGGGTGGGGAACCTGAGGCCTCAAGGCCACATGTGTCTCTCTAGATCCTCAAGTATGGCCTCTTGACTGAATGCAAACTTCATAGAACAAACCCCCTTAAAAAAAGATTTGTTCTGTAAAACTTGAACTCAGTCAAAAAGCTGTACCCAAGGTCATAGAAGGGCACATGTGGCCTTGAGTTTGTAAATTCCCCACCCCTGGTATGAACCATCTTTGTGTATGGATAAGACAAGGTAGAGGAAACTCATGGAAAATGAGAAGATTAAGGAACTGACTGGTTATGATATGGTGCTTAAGGAAGATTCAGTATTTGTTGAAGTCACCTAATAAGGAGGCAGAAATTAGAGAGGAGAGAAAAATTGTGTGCCACGAACCAGATTCATTGAGGAAGAAAGGAATATAACCTGGAGGTGTGACAATAGCTATGAGGATTTTGATTGACTAGTAGATATGAATAGTATTGTCCTCAAAGCAAGGCAAGTTACTGAGTGACAGAGATAGGGAGAGATCTTGGAAATAGTGATGGAGAGCTAGGAAGAATCTAACTCAGTCTCAACTGCCTCAACCAGTAGGCCAAGGAAAATTAGTAAAGATATAGTTGGTACTAGAAAGGGTTGCATGGAGGTTGTCATCAGAGGGGAGCCAGGTTTCAGTGAAAACTAGTAAATGGAGAGCGGAAGAGAAAAGCTCTAGAACGAAGAGAAGTTTGTTGCCTATACAACAGGCATTTCCGAGGGCAAAAGGGAAGGGCTGGGTAGTATTTGTTAAAACTTTGGGGTGAGATATTTGAGTGGTATGGAGGTAAGGAATCAGAAACTATTGTATGGGGTTTGGAAGATGACCTACAAGTAATTTAGAATAACTGGGACATATAGGGAGATGTCAGTTCATCACTGAGTGGAAGGCAAAATTCTTCTTTCCAAAGAAGATGGTAGGTTGGACTGAAGGTAAGTGCAGTATGAGATAGAAGACACACTGTCAGATGGCCAGATGTGAGGTCCTGCTTTATTTCACCTATTTTCTGCCTTGAAATTGTGACTAGGGTCCCTACTCCCCTGTGACAAGGATCTCTAGTGTACAAGTACTCCTTCTTGCCCTGAGAGTGTTACTTAAAACCATGCAATGGCCATGCAACAGAGTCCTGATCCCGGTGCCAGTAAAGGGTCCCTATTATTTCCTTCTGACCAGTTGTCTGATCTCCTTACAATCTGTGGGCTGAGAGCCCCAAAAGCTGCCTCTTCAGTCACCCCCAAGGCCTTCAACTGGCTTGCCTTGACATAACTGTGATGGGCTGCACTCCACTCTCATTCCAGTGAGGCAGACCTTTCCTGTTGACCTTCAAAGTTGTCTTGGGCTGGAAAGTTGTTTCATGCCTCCCTTTTGGGGGGTTCTGCTGCACCAGATTTTGTTTTGAGGTCTTATTTTAAAGTTGTTTGGAGGGGTATTTGGGAAAGTTCAGATGAGTCCCTGCCTTTATTTCACCATCTTGGCTCTGCCCCCAGTTTTGCTCATTCTAATACCACCAATTATGAAATAGCTTCTAAATTAGAAACACATTTTTCTCCCAATCTAATTTTTCACTAAGTAATAAAGGACTATTTTCCCTTTAAGGTAAATTTTTTTCCTCCCTGTAGTATAGATGCAGAGTGCAGAAAGAATTCAGCAAAATACCAACTTAAAATAATTCTGCTTCAACCAACCTAATTGAGTACAGTTGCAAACATTACAAAGGCAAATTATATTACAAGCAAATTAGAGAAAACAAGAAAAGAAAATGCTTGTTTTTCAATTGCTTTGGGTCAAGCTCATTTTAGAAGTATGATTGCTACAAACAAACTAATCAAGTACTTGTAACTTATCCCCAACATAAAAATTAGTATCTGTATCAGGGGTAGAATCTCTCTCTCTCTCTCTCTCTCTCTCTCTCTCTCCCTCTCTCTCTCTCTCTGTTTTATTCTTGCCTTTTGTATATTTGATGTTTCTTTGTATTTAAAATCACATTTTGTTTAATTCCCCCTTAATGACACAGAAGCACATTCCTAACCAATGAGAATTTGAGTTTAATTCTTATCCAGAACTCATGATAATAGCAGTAATTGTTCAATATGTCAGGCATTGTGATAAACCCAGGAGATAAAAAGACAAAACCAAAAAAGTCCCTGCCTTCAAGGAACTTATATTGTATTAAAGAATACAATTTATACACAAATAAATAGGTACAAAATATATAAAAATAAATATAGAGTAATTTATAATGGGAGGCATTCACAGCTGGGATAGGGGTGGGGCATCTGGAGTGGCTGTGATACTGTAGAGCTTAGAACTACAGTTGAGCTTTTAAGGAGACTAGGAATTCTTTTATTTATTTATTTATCCATCCATCCATCCAAGCATCCATCTATCATCTATCAATTTATTTATTTATTTTTCATTTTCAACAGACACTTCCATAATACTTTGAGTTCCAAATTTTCTTCTCATCTCTCCCCTCCACCCACCCCAAGACAGCATGCATTCTGATTACCACTTCCTCCAATCTGCCCTATCACACCCCTCCCTTCTCTTATCCCCTTCTCCTCTATTTTCTTGTAGGGCAAGATAGATTTCTATACCCCATTGCCTGAATATTTCCCAGTTGCATGTAAAAACAGTTTTTAATATTCGTTTTTAAGACTTTGTGTTCCAACTTCTCTCCCTTCCTCCCTCTCCACCATCCCCACTGAGAAGGCAATTAATTCAATGTAGATTAGACATATGTAGTTATGCAAAACACTTTCATAACAGTCATATTATGAAAGACTAATTGTATTTCCCTCCACCCTATCCTACCTCCATTTATTATATTCTCTCTTTTGACCCTGTTCCTCCTCAAAAGTGTTTACTTCTAATTACTAGCTCCTCTCATTTGCCCTCCTTTCTATCCTCCCTCCCCCAAAACCCTGCTTATCCCCTTCCCTTCTACTTTCCTGTAGTGCAAGACAGATTTTCATATCAAATTGAGTATGCATGTTATTCCCTCCTTAAGCCAAATGCGAGGAGAGTAAGGTTCACTCTTTCTCTCTCACCTTCCCCCTCTTCCCCTCCATTGAAAAAGCTTTTTCTTGTCTGTTGTATGTGAGATAATTTGCATCATTCTTTTTTCTCCCTTTCTCCTCCCAATATTTTCCTCTCTCACTCCTTAATTTTATTTTTTTAAAAATATCATTCCTATCTATTCAATTCTCCGTGTGCACTCTGTCTATATGTATATAATCCCTCCAACTACCGGAATACTGAGAGAAGTCCCAAGAGTTACAAATATGATCTTTCCATGTAAGAATGCAAACAATTCATCTTTAGTAAGTCCATTATGATTTCTCTTTCCTGTTTACCTTTTCATGCTTCTCTTGATTCTTGTATTTGAAAGTCAAATTTTCTCTTCAGCTCTGGTCTTTTCAACAAGAATACTGGAAATCCTCTATTTCATTGAATGAACATTTTTTTACTTGAAGTATTATACTGAGTTTTATTGGGTAGGTGATTCTTGGTTTTAATCCTAGCTCCTTTGACTTCTGGAATATCATATTCCAAGTTCTCAGATCCCTTAATGTAGAAGTTTCTAGATCTTGTGTTATCCTGATTGTATTTCCACAATACTCAGAAGAAAATCATTTCTTTCTGGCTGCTTGCAATACTTTCTCCTTGACCTGGAAGCTCTCGAATTTGGCTATAATATTCCCAGGAGTTTTCCTTTTAAGATCTCTTTCAGGAGGTGATTGTTGAATTCTTTCAATATTTATTTTAACCATAATTTTCCTTGATAATTTCATGAAAGATGATGTCTAGGCTGTTTTTTTGATCATGGCTTTCAGGTAGTCCTAGAATTTTTAAATTGTCTCTCCTCTATCTATTTTCTAGGTCAATTGTTTTTCCAATAAGATATTTCATTGTCTGCTATTTTTTCATTATTTTGGTTTTGTTTGGTAATTTCTTGATTTTTCATAAAGTTGTCTTCTTCTGTTTGTATACTTTGGTCTTCCTTATCACCAAAGTCAGATTCTATGGTCTGATTCTTTTTCCAGTTTTCGCTCATTTCCCAACTATTTACTTGACTTTTGAGCTCTTTGTCAAGGTAGTTCTCTGCTTCCAGTGGGGGTGTGGAGTATACTCTCAGCTGCTTGATCTCCCCATAATCTGTGAGCCTAGAGATCCAGAAACAGTCACCTCTGCTGCTGCCAGGGACTCCTCCTTTGTGGGTTCCTCCACCCCCTCAGCCACCCTGGAGCTGGAGCCTGACCACTCTACTCCCTCACACAGGTCCCATAGGTTTTTTTCCACTGATCTTCCAATTTGTCCTTGGCATTTTGGGGTTGTGAAGTCTGGAAACCACCACGGATGTTTGAGATTCAGTAACCCCAAGGCCTGCACAGATCAGCATGGCCCACACTGGACTGTGCTCTGCTTCCAGCATGGAGAGATACACACTTCCTAGCGACCTTCCAGGCTGTCTTAGGCTGTAGAGTCCTTTTTTTCTTTTACAGATATTTGGCTGGGTTTAGGGGGAGAGCACTAGCAAGTCTGTGCTGTTACTCTGCCATTTGGCTTTGCCCAACACTCCCCCACCAAGGCTAGGAATTCTAAGAAGTGAAAAAAAGAGTATATTAAAGGTATGGAGGGCAGCCTTTTGGAAAGCAGAGACATATTAATGGAATGTCCTTCATGAATGACAACAAGTAAGTTAGTTTGACTCTACTCAAGACTGCATGAATGGGAACAATGTGTGGTGAGTCTGAAAAAGCAAAAATGAGATAAACTGTGAAGTGTTTCAATTCCAGACTGAGTTGTTTGCCCTAAATACTAGAGGAAATAAGAATTCATTGGTATTCCTTGGGTAGAAATGGTCAGACCAGTCCTTTAGGAATATCAGTGTGGCAGCTATGTGGAAAATGGATAAGACAGAAGAGAAACTGGAAACATGGAGACTGATTAGGAGGAAATTTTAATAGTTAATGCAAGAGTCATCTCTAATTGGTCTCTAGGGAGACCTGAATGAGGATATTTTTGATGCAAGTGGAGTAAATGGGACAGATGTGAGAAAAACTTTCATTCTATCAGTGCTGTCTGATCATCCGACTATTGCCTAATAAACATACCTTCCTATATCTGCACTTCCAGTGTCCCAAAATGGAGAAGACTTTTTAATAAATGGCATTTACATAGCATTTTAAAGTTAGCAAAATACTTTTCATTCCTTATTTCATTTGAGCCTTGTAACTACTTTGTGAGACAGATATTGTAGGTATTGTTGTCTCCATTTTACAGATGAGGAAACTCAGGTCATGTGACTTGCCCATGATTTTGCACCAAATGAATAATAATAAATTAATATTTGTATAGCGCTTTAAGGTTTGCAAATTGCTTTACCGATATTATCTGGTTTGATCCTCACAATAAATTTTGGAAAATGGGTGCTATTATTATCCTAATTTTATAGATGAGGAAACTGAGTCTTGGTGAGGTTGTCCAAGGTCACATAGCTAATAGCACAGCTAATGAGGACAGATTTGAACTTGGATCTTCCTAACTTCAGGTCTGATGCTTTATCTACTTCACTGTCTAGCTGGTTGTGATTTCAAAGGTAGGATTTTGAAACCAGGACTTCTTGCTTTCACATATTTTACTGTGTCAACCTGTCTGTTGATTTTTATCTACCTCAAGGTGGTAAAAAGGAGTAATTAATAAAAATCACCCAAAATCTTACAATTTACTGTACTGATTTAAAATAATAGACAGGAACTATTATTTGCTTTATGTGGCTATTAAGAAGCTCTTTTCTCCTACAACACCTCTATCAAATTGACTGGACTTGAACTTGTCTAGACCAATCAGTGTTCCCAGTTTGGCCATTGTTATTAACTTAGGTTAAATTAGGAATGTTATTAGTATTTTATTAGCTGGTTCATCACCTGAATGTGATATTGAAACTGTTTTGAAGGATCAGTTACTGTTAAGTCCACTTGGATTGAGTTGGTTATTTTCTATAGATTAGACTTTATTAAAGTTCCTTTCAATAGTCCTTACATAATAGAGCACATTGATTTTCACAAAATGTACATTGATTATGATGAAATGTCAGTTTTCTGCCATGAATATAAGCTCCAACTGTTATTAAGCAACATTATCATTTTATTAAATCAATTCCACTTATTCCCTTTAATTAAAGAGCAGCTTTTTACTTGACCTTGTTTGTATTACTGTATTTGAAAGAAATTTCGTCTAAATTTAGCAAAGATAAGCCCTATACTGAACTTCCTTTACCTCATCCAAATGCTTTGCAATAATGATTTTTTAAAATGGTATACCTGAAAAACCTAAAGAGAAAACATACATTTATACACTTCACTTTAAATGTTGCTTTTGGAGGGAAATGAGGAGATGATTAGGTAGTCTTTCTTATGGTCAAGGCTAACCCAATCCCTACCCTGCCAAGTTGATCTCATCCCCTCTTATCTCCTAAAGAGTCCTGTTCAAATGATAGTCCCCATACTATCTTCCTTTCCTTTCTATTGGTGCCATCCATTTACTCTCTCAAATGACTCCATCTTTATCAAAAATCAGCAAAAAATATATTTCCTTGATTTTGTACCAGTACCTGAAAATATCTCACTTCCTCTTCAATGCAAACTCCTAGCAAAAATGCTTTTCATATACTGCATTCAGTACCTTACCACCACTCATTCCTAAGCATTTTGCAATCTTGTTTTTTATTCCCAATGATTCTATTGAAAATATTCTTTTCAAGACCACAACTTCTCTCCTAATTAACATATCCAATGACTTATTTTTAAGCTCTCATACTCTTTGACTTTTTAAAATTGTATTTGGCATTGGTGAAGATCGATATTCTTTCCTCCCTTGGGTTTCATGGTTTTGTTCTAGTATGGTGCCTCTCTACTTGAAAAAAATAGAAATATACATATATAAATATATATGTATACCTACTCACCTATGCATATACCCACATGATGGCCACAAACAGGCATGCATGTGGGTGTATATATACATACATACATACATACATATACACACACTCACAGAAGCAATGTGAATATACATATACACAAATACAAGTGTACGTATATATTTTTGTGGTCATTATCCATGTATATACATAGATGAAAGAGTATACATATGCAAATATGTATATATTTTAAAAGTAAAGATTAATATATTACACATATACATGTGTAGACATGTGTACAAATATGTATATATGTCTCTGTGTGTGTATATATATGTATATGATATATATACTACATAGTAAATATATTACCCATATATAGATTGCCTATATATGTGGACAATATTTGCTATCTGTGTGTACTATATAATATATATACACAAATACATGGGTATGTATATAAGTATGTGTAAAGTTTATATATGTAAATATGTATAAATTTAAAAAGTGTATAGTTTGTTTGTATACATATAAAGTTTAAAAAGCTAATAAAATTTACATTATCTTCTGAATGTCTTTTTTCTATGCATTAAAAAGAATTTGTGGCTCTGTTTTTTCTAGTTTATCACTACACATTGTAACAAAAACACAGAGTCAGACAAATAAACCAACACGGTGCAATATTTGAGAACACAAACCCTATTCTGTAATTCTAGTCTATAACCACTTTGCAAAGTGGTGAAAATCAGGATTCTTCATCAGGCTGCTGGAGTTATGTTTAATCATTGCTTAGGTAGAATTCTGGGGTCTTTCAAAGTTGTCTCCCCTCACTTCATTTTTGTTATCGTTATGCAAACTATTCTGCTGGTTCTATTTATTTCACTCTGTATCAGTTCATACATGTCTTTACACCTTTCTCCTAATTCACCCTATTTATTTTTCATTATGGGTCAAATAAAATTCCATCCATGCATATATATATATATGTATACATATATACATATATGTGTGTGTGTGTGTGTATATATATATATATATATACACACACACACTTATTTACGTTGTTTGGCCATATCACAATTGATAAACAGAGACCTCTGAAATGACCTTTCTCTGTGCTTGAAATGTGTTCCCTCCTCAGTGCTGCCTCTTGGAATTTCTGATTTTCTTTATGATTCAACTCAAAAATGATACTTTTTTCAGAAGTCCAGATGCTAATGCCTTTCTCCCCTTTTCTCAAGATTACTTTGTATCTCTGTTGCATGTGCCTAATAAAAATAATAGCTAACATTTATATAGCACCTAGTATGTACCAGGTACTCTCCTAAGTGCTTTATAAAAATCTCATTTAATTCTCATAACATCCCTGGGAGGTAGGTACTGTTATTATCCCCATTTGTAGCTGAGGAAACTGAGGCAAAGAGAGATTCAGTGACTTGCCCAGGGTCATATAGTTAGTAAATGTCTGAAGATGAAATTGAACTCAGGTTTTCTTGACTCCAGGCCCAGGGTTCTATGCCCTGCACCAAGAGCTACCTACATGCACCTATATATGTGCATATTGACTCCAGTTTGGGATATAAGCTCCTTTGAGAGTATGTATAATTTTATTATCGTCTGTGACAATAGCACCTGGCCCTGCTTACTATATAGTAAATACATAATAAGTATGATTGATTTTTGTCATTACATGTTACAGTGGTTTCCATAATAAGTTTTCTTTTCTGGGTAATTTCTAGAGTAATTAATACCTCTTTTATAATTAAAATATTGGAAAGGCAGAGGAGTATAATTGAATAACTACTTAACCTCACAGAGACTTGGATTTGAGTCTCACAATGTAAACTTGCCAGTTGTATCAGCATATCTTTCTAATTCTTAGTTTTCTAATCTGTAAAATGAGGACAAAAAAAGTTTCAGTACCTAACTCACAGGTTTACTGTGAAGAAAGCACTTTGTCAATAGTGTTGTTTTTCAGTTGTTTCAGTCATGTCCAACTCCCCATGACCGCACTTGAGGTTTTCTTGGCAAAGATAATGGAGTGGTTTGCCATTTCCTTCTTCAGCTCATTTTTCAAATGAGGAAACTGAAGCAAACAGGGCAAAGTGACTTGCTTAGGGTCACACAGCTAGCAAGTGTCTGAGACTGAATTTGAACTCAGAAAGATGAATCTTCCCGATTTCCAGCCCAGTGCTCTACTACACTGCCTAGCTGCCTTTGTCAACAGTACAGTACCACATCAATGTTAGTTGTTACTATCTTTGTTAGAATATTTCATAACCTGGTAGAATTGAATGGAGATTTTACCATGACCACCAAATCCAAATTATGAATCTTGTCCTTTCAAAATTGACAATGCATTTCAAGGTA
This sequence comes from Notamacropus eugenii, assembly GCF_028372415.1. NCBI lineage: Eukaryota > Metazoa > Chordata > Mammalia > Diprotodontia > Macropodidae > Notamacropus > Notamacropus eugenii. The sequence goes on from NC_092876.1 coordinate 312,919,786, forward strand.
AATTTCAAATTTAACCAAGAGAGCTTCCTCTTAGTATAAAAATGAGTGGAAATTAAATAGAACAGTAGCAAAATCTCATTTTCCTGAGTGGATCAGGAAATAGCATGGGATTGGGGGAAAAATCCCACTGACCCTGAAGTCAGAAGACTTGGGTTCAGGTCTTGGCTCTGACATTTTCTAGCTATGTCACCTTTTACCTCTGAGCCTTAATTTTCCCATCAGGTAGTTAAAGGCATGATTTCTGAACTACCTACTCCCAAGTTGGTTGTGAGGAAAGCGTTTCATAATAAATCTTATAATGCTATATAAAATTGAATTATACTCAGTAAGCATCTGTTGACTGAGGCCCAACCAGCTGTCTAACCCTGTAGTGTTCTGTGAGGCATATAAGAGGAAGAGAAGAAATTACAGTCTAGTTCAGGAGATGTGACTTAGAAACAGTCTGGGACTGGTTAAGTACTGGTTAAGTGACTGAGGAAACATGCACTGGAGTCTGGAGGGTAGATGTAGTCTGGGAAAACAAACAGACAATGGATCTCCTGCTTTTCAAGTCCAGTTTTTCTCAGTCCAGCTGCTACTCTGTCCTTGCTGCCATAGCTCTTCTCCAGATTACTTTATACCTAAAAAGCTCTAAGTCAGTCATTTCCAGTGTCTTGCTGGTTGTGTTCTTTGCCTGTGACCTCAGGGGGTGAGGAGCTAATCTGAGTAGTGTAAGCAGGAAACCTCTTCTTTCAACATGCCTGGGGTTGTTCTGAACTCAGCATCTGCCCGGCTTGAAAGTGATCCTGAAATGATAATCAACAGACCTTTTTCCTGGATATAAAGGGGTTAATAACATACACAAAACACCTTGCAAACCTCAAAACACTAGCTATTGTTATCTTTGTCATTTTTGCTGTTATTATCATTTCCTTGTAGCTCCTGCCTCCCCTGTGGTGCTTCCCTGCATGTTTGCAGTTTAGCCACATGATTTCCCCTAAGTATGCTGTGACTCTCAGAGCCTTTTGACTGATTTTTCTGAATTTTTTCAGCAAACCCTCTTAAGTCTTGATGATGGAATTTGACAGGAAGATTGTTTATGTTATACCTCAAAGAATATGCGATCTCATCAATATGGTGCCCCCTCTAATGGTGCATATCACCAACTCGTTGCAAAATCACAACTAAACATAAAAAAGCAGATTATTCTACTTAGTTAAAAGTTACATAAAATTTAACCCAGGTTTAATGGCAATATGGGCCTCCACAGATTTTCAGGAGCACTTGCCAGCTTTGTACTTGCTGCTCCAATATTTCCAGTGCTCTTCTCTGAACCTTGGAGTAATATGCTTGAACTGTTGCCAGTCTCCATATCCTGCCTGTATCCAGAGGTGCTAAGGAGGCAAAAAGAAGCCACCTACTTTAACTCAGTTAGATGGAAAGGCTGGGCACCTGATTGAGAAGTCTGATAATCTCAAAGGCTAGTGGGGCAAACTTTGCGTATGCCAACTGGTAGGAGCTGCAGACCTGAGGAATAAATGAAATGGAGATGTGTTGACTAGCCCCAAAGCATTTTGGCCTGGAGGGTCTCATTTTCAAGTTGCTGTAACACTTTGCTGTGGAAGTAGTGGAGGGTTCCAAAAAGTAGAGGGCAGCTACAGAGGACCTGGCAGCCTGTAAGCTCTTCCTGTTTGCTCACATAGGAGCAACCTGTGTTCCTGTAACACCAGTCACAGCAGCACACCTGAGGACTGCTGCTTTAAATGATTTCAAGAGTCTCATCTTCATCAATAAACTAAACAGTGTTCAAAAAACTGCAGCATAACATCATAGCAACATCCCTAATCAATACCAAGTGTCCAAGTAAAGTCCTCTTTCAAAATCCCACACCATTCATCCTTAGGTCAGAGTAAGAACAATCTCCTTAATTGACACCAAGTGTCCAAGTAAAGTCCTCTTTCATCTTAACTCATGGTTGACTTCCAAGTCCCATGGCTCTTCCTCTGTGGCTGACCACTCCTGACTCTCACCTGGATTCACTCATAGGCAACTTTCTGTTCTAGCTCCTTGTCTCAGCTCAGGTGGACCTCTCTGCAGCTTCTGCCTCTGGGAAAACAAAGTTCAACAGGCCAACAACAATACTGACCCACACCACTAGCACAGTCATCTCAGTTCACCTCCAAAGTCCAGAGGCTCTGTGATAACAGCTATGTTCCCTTAACATCTCTCAAAAGGGGCTTAGCCTCCTTCTCATGGGTGTGGTGTCTGCCCTACAGTGCTGTTCTCTTTCAAAGTTCAGAGGCTCCTTCAACAAGTCTCTGCTATCAGAGGTCTCCTCTCTCAGCCTTCCAAAGCCTCTTTTCTGGGCTCAGAGGTCTCCTCCTGGTTTTCTTCTTCTCAATGCTGGATCACCCCTTCAAAGTTGGCTCTCTTCACGTCTGCTTTCTCAACACCGACTCTTTATATACAGTTCTCATTAGTATCTGATTGACCGGAGCCTACATGCACATATCTGATTGGTTAAAAGTCAATCCAGAAAAACCTCAAAGATTCTTACTTTGCTTGCTGTTGTACTTCCCCAGGTCTGACTCAGTTTCCAAATGCTTCCTGCCTCTACTGCTTCCCCTGCTATCGTTTACTGGCTGTCACATCTTGGATATATCATGGGACCTTCTTAAATTTTGGTTTTCTCATTTATAATTTGAAAGGGTTCAACTGGATGACCTTTAGGGTTTTTCTAGCTCTAAAGTTCTCTGTTTCTAAATATCTGTGATTCAATAAATGATTGGTTCATAGGATCTCAGAGTTGAGAAAGATCTCAGAGGGCACTTAGACTGGTACTGGAACAAGACTCTTCTCTATGACATCACTAAGTGTTCATTCAACTTATGCTTGATGTCCTCCAATGAATAGAGAGCCAATCACTGCCTGAGGCAGCCCACTGCATTTCTGAACAACTTTGGTGGCTAGAAGTTTTTCCCAACATCAAGTCAAAATCTTTCTCTCTGAAACTTCTACCCATTGTCACCATGATTCAGCTGCCTTCTTCTCCTGGAACTTCCTTTGGAGCCTGGGTTCTTCTTACCCTGAAACATCCCTTCTTGTTTCTACTACTACAGCTCTTGCATCTGCATACTTTGCTCCACTCACATCACAACCATTCTAGTTCAGACCCTTATCACCTCTCATCTGGACTACTCTAATAGCCTCCTTATTGAAGCTTCTTTCTTGTCATTTCTGCCTCTGTTTTATCTTCCATATATCTGCCAAACTGATAGTCCTAAAGCCAGGCCTGACTATGTCACTCCTCTGCTTAAATAATCCCAGGGGCTCTCTATGCCCTCTCAGATCAAATACAAACTGCTTTGTTTTGTGTTCAAAGCCCTTCACAGTTTGGCTCCAGGTTACCTTTCCAAGCTTATGGCACATTATTCTCCTTGAAATCACTCTCCATTCCAGCTGAACTGGTTTATTTGCTTTTCCACCTTTGTAATTGTTCCATTTCCCATGTCTGGGATGTGTGCTTTCCTCACATCTACCTCATACAATTCCTTCTTTCCTTTAAGGCTCAACTTGAGTGTCACCTCTTACAGGAGGCCTAATATAAACCTGCCTGCTCCCAGTTGTGTGTGCCCTTCACCCAGATGTTACATTGTATCTACTTTACATCAGCTTTATAGTTATTCATTTGTGTACATGTTGCTTCCCCTGATAGACTATAAGCCCCTTGAGGGTAGGGAACCATGTCATTTTTGTCTTTTTATCCTTAATTTCTAAAACAGTGTCTGGCACATAGCAGTTACTTAATGAATGTTGGTTTGTTTATTGAAGGAATGAAAGCAAAGGACACAGCTATGACCATACTTCCACCCTGGGTAGTCATGAAACTGCCACCGGCCCAAGTTTTTGCCAAACAGCTTAACACAGGATCTGATTGCCTGAGTGCTAATGAGTGTTGCCATGTGCTAATCAGCAGCAATCAGAACTGTTCTGTAGTCATGAAAGACAACACAACCTGAAAGAGGAAGTTTGATTATGCTGATTCCTTTTTCATTACAAGCAGCCTCCTCAAATTAAAAAAAAAAAGTGAATTAGGAATGTACAAGTATGTACTTTCTCTCATATTTCTTCACATAATGAATAACCCTAAAGCCTTTGAGATATGATTCTATTTACAGAATCTTAATTTAAACACAGATTTTTCCAAAAGAGCCATTTCTAAAAGCAAGATTGAGCTTCATTCTTTCATGTTCTGTCTGTCATCCAGCATCTTCTAAGCAATCAAACAAGACAATTTAGGAACAACCACACCCTGTTTCATTAAGCCACAGAATATGCTCCGAATTCTTACTGAAACATTTTTTGGAGGCTGGGTTGATGTTCCTCCTTTGAGCAAGTGCCCACTTTATATCCCCCTATGATCTAACATAGTAATTAATCTACAATGCTACCGCAGTAATAGAGGGGTTAGTTTTATTTTCTGCTCAGCAGGAATTTGCTCTGAAATGTATTTCCTTTCATGTTTAAATGAACGTATCACAAGTATTTTAGTTGAATAACTGAGGGGGAAAACCAATTATCTTCGCTTCAGCTAATTTTTCTCTTTTCCCACAAACAGGCGTTTTCTCCATCAGGAGAGAATGAAATTGACAAGAACAGAAGGCCTTAGTTCAAACAGGAGCAGTAACCACATGGTGCTCTGTCAAGATAGTGACTGCTGTTGCTCTGGCTAGAGATACAAGGGTCAAGGGTAACTTTCTTTACTTAACAGAAGGGAAAAGAAAGCCCAGAACTATAGTGCATTCACTTCCTCAGTGTCAACAGCAAGACTATTCTCTTTACCTTTTTCTCTTAATAATAAAAATAACTTACACGTATAATAATTCTCATTTACGTAGGACTTTAATGCTTACAAAGCACTTTTCCCATAACAATACTGTAAGTCATTGCAAACATTGTATACTCATTTCATAAAGGAAGGACAAGTTTTTTCTAGATCTTATGACTACCTATCTATTGAGGAATAGATCTTATATTTGTTTCATTTCCTCTTAGATTATGGATGACATATTTTAATCAGAAATAATTATAGTAATGTTTTATTGTTGTTCGGTTGTTTCAGTCATATCTGACTCTTTGTGACTCCATTTTGCAGTTTTCTTGGCAAAGATATGACTGGAGTGATTTGCCATTTTCTTTTCCAGCTCATTTTACAGATAAAAAACTGAGACAAGCAGAGTTAAGTGATTTGCCCAGGGTTATACACCTACTAAGTGTCTGAGACTTGATTTGAACTCAGGAAGATGATTCTTCCTGACTTCTGGCCCAGTACCACCTAGCTACTGAAGTAGAAATCTTTGCCCTTCCCAAGTATGTTTCTTTCCTTTTGATTTTCTACATATCACGTTTCGTTGTTAGAGAACCCTTTCTTTTCATGTAATCAAACCCAAACTACTTTTCTCCTTTGCCTTTTATATTTATTGCATAGATCTGAAATTTGCTCTACTCTTTATGCACACATTGTGCATATGCAATCTCACTTCAATTTAAAAAAAAATTAAAACGTATTTGGATTAGTGATACTGGAATGTATTCTGAAAAATGGTGTGATATTTGGATCTAATTCTATTTTCATCATGATGCTATTGATTTTCCCGATAAAGGATATATGCAGGCAGTTCCGGAACGAGAAAACACAAGTCATCAATAATACCCTGATCATCCTCTGATAATTAGGGAAATGCAAATTTAAACAGTTTAGAGGTATTGCTTTATAGTTGAATCAAGAAAGATAATTGAAAACCATAAATTTGATGCTGTCAGATCTGTAGAATAACAGGCACATTATTATATTGCCAGTAGAACAGTGATCTAGTGCAATCTTTTGATATTTTATTTTCCAGTAAGAGCTACAAAACAGTTCTTCTCCTTTAACCAAATGATCCCATTATGGAGACTATGGCCTAAGGTTGGTACTGGTCCAAACAAAACCCAACAGACCTATTTTTATACTTATTCATGATACCAAAGCACTGTAGCAAGGCCATGTCCAACAGTTGAAGAATGACTGAACAAATTGTAGTATATGTATAGAATATTATTGTTCTGTAACAAATATAAGAATAATACAAAGTAATATGTGAAGATGTATGAGATGATGAATAAAGTACATGTGAACCACCATGGCGTTGAAGATTATGATGAAGATGATGATATTGACAACAACACCGATGATGATGATCATGATGATGAAGAAAGCAACAGAGATCTCGAAAAGTACAGAAGAGAAAAAAGTTTAGGAGACCCAGAAGTGAACAAAATGTTTTATTATTATCTTATTGATATTAACATCATTTTAAAATTGTGTCACTATTTCTTTAGAGTATTGTGTAATTAATTGTTTTTAAATGTCTTGAGTGTTCCTTAGTATATTGATTCCCAATTCTTATACATCTTATAGATATTGTGAATGGGATTTCTCTTTTTGTTATTTCCTCTTGGATTTTGTTATTACTATATTAAAATGCTGAGGGGCAGCTTGGTGGTGCAGTGGATAGAACATCAATGCAGGTTTAGGAGGACCTGAGGTCAAATCTCACTTCAGACACTTAACACTCACTAGCTGTGTGACCTTGGGCAAGTCACTTAACCCCAGGCGCCTCACCCTGGGTCATCTTTAGTCATCCTGATGAATATCTATCTGGTCACTGGATTCAGGTGACTCTGGAGGAGAAGTGAGGCTGGTGACCTGCACAGCCCTCCCTCACTCAAAACAAAGTCAAGTGCAAGTCACGTCATCATTTCTCTTATGGCATGATCTTCTTCAGTAACAAAGGAGGAACACACACACACTTATTAAAATGCTGATGATGTTTGTGGATTTATTTTGTAGCCTACTCCTTTATCAGACAGCTAGGTGGTACAGTGGATAGAGTGCTGGACCTGGAGACTGAAGACTCATCTTCCTGATTTCAAACTGGTTGTGGACACTTAGAAGCTGTGTGACTTTGAGCAAGTCACTTAATCCTGCTTGCCTCAGTTCCTCATCTGTAAAATGAGCTGGAATAAGAAATGGCAAACCACTCCAGGAATATCTTTGCAAGAAAATCCCCAAATTGGGTCACAGGCTGAAAGGATTGAACAACCAACCAACAAACAAAAACTCCTTTACTAATTCTATCAATTGGTTTCTTCACAGATTCTTTGGTGTTTTTTAAAGCACACTGTCCTTGGGTCTAAAAATCCAACTTTGGATCCTCTTGGAAAATGTTTATGTCTTTAATTTTTGTGTTCTGTCATATTGCTATCACCAGCATTTTAGAACTAAGTTGATAACTAGGTTAAGAGGGTGAAGGGTCATCCTTGCTTTGCTGCTATATTGACTAAATAAAATTCAAATGCTTTTTCTCTGTAACAGTGCACATTGTACCATAGTAAAAAATGGACCTTGTACTCTTATGCTTTTTTAAAAAAGAATTTTTAGTATAAATGAGCTTTAGTTTTATACTTTGTAAAGGGATTTATTTTTTCTTCTACTGATATAATCACATGATTTTAGTTTGGATAGTACACACTTATATTATTTCCATAATGACAAACCATCTTTTCATCCCAGATATATAGTTATAATTTGGTTATGAATATTTTGCATTATTTTTCTGTTACCTTTTTGTTAGGATTATATTGAAAAATTTTGTTAGTATGCATAAGTGGTATTGGTCTAATCCTTTCTATCTTTCCTTTATCGCTTTCTGGTTTATATATTAAGACACTATTTGCCTCACAAAAGGAGGATGACAATTTTTTTACTTTTCCATTTTTGAGATTAGTTTATGCAGTCTATTATTCCATCTGATCTGGTGATTCCTTCCACTCAGAGCCTTTGGCAGTTGCTTTATAACTTGTGCAATATCAGTTTTGGGCTTGGGTTGCTTAAGATTTCCATTTCATGTACAGTTAATTTGTGAATTTGAAAATGTCATATTTTTGTAGATAATCTACTTTTAAATTCTCAATTTTAAAGTACTTAATTATATATAGTAGGTCCTGATAGTTGTTATTTCTTCTGTTTATTTTTATTTCACCTTGTTCATTATAAAACTTTTGGTAATTTGGTCTTCCTTTCTGCAAATTTTGCTCACATTAGCTAAAGATATATTAGTTTGGTTAGTATAAAAATCAACTTTAAGTTTTACTGATCATTTTTTATAGCATTTTCCTTCCTTTTATTTATTTCTCTGCTAATTTTCAAATTTTCTTCTTTTGTATTCTTTTGATTATTATCTTTTATCTAAAGCTTAGTATGGATTGAAATTTGAGTAAATGCTAATGCTAACAAAATATTATTTTTAAAAAATCTTTTATTGGAATCAAGAAGAAAGAGCAAGGGAGAAGATAAGCAAATTTGGAAAGGGAAGGTATTATATCTCTCTACATATCCATATATATCTATTATTATTATAAACCAGTATTGACTCATTAGGAAAAAGTGTGGGGAAGCAGAAAGAACCCTGGCTCTGGAAGTAGAAGACCTGTGTTCAATTTGATGTCTGTATGCTGTATGACTTTAGTGCCTGGGTTCCAATTTAACTGTAAACTGAGAAAGCAAGGCTAGATGACCCCTTATATCCTTTTCTCACTGAATTGCTAAGATTTTGTGATCTACTTAGGAAAAACAAAGTAATGCAAGAGCACTCTCATTTCCTATTTTTGTGTGTGAGTTGCTAGAACAGAGAAATATGATAGATATTTATTTCAATCACAGTAAAGCATCTGACAAAGTACATGATTATATTCTTGTGGACCACCTGAGTATTTGTGAGCTTGATGGTAATACCATTAAACAGATGCTAAAGTGATTTTGTAGCTGTCCCCAAAAAGGTACTAAAGAGGTTCATATAGTGTGATTGTTATAGGACTTAGTACCCAGATCTGGTTTTTTTTGATACTCTAACAGTAACTTGAATGAAGGCACAGGTGATAGAAACATTTGCCAAATTTGTGTATGATACAAAGCTGGAAGGAATACAGAATGGATGCATTTGTTTGACAGGTTTGGGATCTCAAATGATTTTAACAGACTGGGAGAACAGGCTGAAAAGAGCAAGATGAAATTTAAAGGGATAAATGTTCTGTATTTAGTTTGAAAATATCAGTTATATATATGCATAGATTTGCATATATATGGAGAGAGAGAGAAAGAGAATATGGCTAGAGATCAATAATTCATGTGCAAAAAAAGACTTAATGATTCTAGTGAAATAGGAGGCAGTAGGGTGATGTAAGTAAAAAAAATAGTTATATGATTTTACTTCAACTGAATTATCTATGACCTTATGGATATGGATACCACATGTAAAGATAGAGATCCCAACCTATTCATGCCTTTTCACATTACATAACTCATCCATGTCCTTCCATAAATCTTCACCAAGTATGTGAAAATAAATTTGGAATAAGGATATCCCAAGCTTACACAGGTTACATCTCCTCCTGAATCTGCACAAGGAAGGAACAAACCCTCTGTTTGATGGAATTTATTTGACATAGTCTGTTACATTCTCAACAATTATAAAAAATGTCTAATCATTTCTTGACTTAACTTGAACCCCCATTTTCCCATTGCTATATAGTTTATTAAAATAACCAGAACACCAGATATTTAAATAGATATGAAAAATAGTGCTTCAAATAGGCTGTTGTAACATTGCATCATAGGTTAATTTATCATTCTCAGTGGGTTTGAGAGGAATGGAAGGAAAAAGGATTTAGAAGATTCAAAAATTAGTGGGTCTTCCACAGTACAGTGTCCCAGAGAACAAGAAGGGAAAAGAAAGATAGTCTTGAAATTTACTTGCTGTCACCCACTGAAGCTGCTGGTTGGGTCTCAATTCAGTCAACTGCATTGCTAGCATCTGCCACTGTTGGCTTCTTCTGCTTATCTCCTACTGAATCTGCTCCCACAAACAAACTGCTTTTCTATCTTTCTTGCTGCTATTTCTTCATGAATGTGCTACAAAGAGATTTAAATTCATGTTTTGCCTTTCCCTGCTTGTGTTTACCCAATGCTTCCTGCCAAGTACAGACAGTTCTCTCTTTAAGTAAGTAGACCTTTCTGCAGACCTCTGAGTAAAGTGATATTTATTTTTTAGTAATAAGAATTTGTCTACAGACTTGGGGAAGGTAGGGAGATAAGGGAATTCTGGTCCATGGAGAGAGAGAGGGCTGGCACACAGTTCAGGGACACTTGGGGGCTGGGGACAGAGAAGCCAGAGCAGGAGGAGGAACATGGGGGCCAACCAAATTGGAACCTGACTGGATTAAAGAGACACAATACACAGGGAACAGATGCATGGGTGGGTAGGCAAAGCAGGGCAAAGGTCTCCTTTCTCAGTGCTTGAAGTCTCAAGGCAAGCCCAATTTAGGGGCAGTGGTGGCTGTTTGTCTGACCATTAATTCTTCTGCTTTTATTTGGAGGGTTTTTAGTTTTAGTTTGTTTTAAATTTGAGTAGCTATTTATTTTTTTATGGTGTGTGTGTGTGGGGGAAAGGGGTGTTAAAGGCACTTGCCAAGTTGAGGAGCAGGAGGAAAGAGAGAGAGAGAGAGAGAGAGAGACAGAGACAGAGACAGAGACAGAGACAGAGACAGAGACAGAGAGAGACAGAGAGGGAAAAAGAGAGAGGGAGGGCACAGTCTTATTTTGTAAAGTTAACATTGGTATTTAAATTTGGTGGGGTTTTTTTTTTTTTTTGATTGCAGATTTCCTTCAGAATTCTTTCCCTAAAGTTGAATCTGCATAATACTAATTAACATAAAGTGAAGACTGTCTGTATAGCAGGAGAAATATGGAAGCCAGGGTGGTTTCCTTCTCTTTGGGTGAAGTCTCTCCAAGGGCAAAACAAAATAAAAACCTGAGAACTCTGGGAAATGTATCACCACATTCATTTCCCAGTTTACTCTTTCACTATAATCTGTTATGCTACTTTTCTCAAGAGTCATTGAGGCTGTCCATCATTTTTTTCTTTCCTTAGGTTTGAGGAGAAAAATAAAAGTTTTGTTTCTTTTGCTGCTTGCTAGGAGCTGAGTTGTGTAAAGCAGACAGTACCCTCCTTAAGAATTTGGGATTGTTGCTGGTGATATCTGGGGAAAATTACCCACAATCCTTACACCTACATTTTTATCAATAAACCACCAAGAGAGGAAATGTCACAACATCAGGTTTTGTATTTTTCATTTTTGGGGGGAGGGGGGAAACATGGACATCACTGAGAACTCTGAACTTCAGTGAATTATTTTCTGAGGTTTTGCAGATGAATAATGTGGCATATATCTTGGAAAGAACACAGGATTTAAAGTCAGAAGACCTGGGTTCAAGTACTCTACCATATCCTACAAGGAGCAAATCTCATAAATTCTTTAGCCTCAATTTGCTTATCTGTAAATTAATGGGATTAGATTAGATGATCTCTAGTATTCGTTCAGGCTTTCAATCAATGATTTTATGCTTCTAGATTCTGGTCTTTCTGTCATAAGAAAGGCATACACCATATTTGATGATGTGATTTCAGTGTATCCAGGTAGATTTAAGTTGGAAACATTGCACTGAGGTCTCTGACATTTTTTGGAATTATACCTGTGTTGAATTGGACTGAGATCTTGTTGCTTTTGACAATCACCCCAGTGCAACTTCAGGCACTCAGTACTTGGCCCTCCTGTCTTCCAAAATCCTTCCATTATTCTTTCATCCAACAGATGATGGTTGGCATTCTTTTCACATCCAAGTATGTATTTCATTCATTATTCATACAGAAGGAATAATATGCAAAGAAAGGGAAAAAAAGACAAAAATATAATCCAGGACAAGGAATGCTGGTGATACAAATTAATTTCCACTACAGTATATAGTATCCACTCTTAACTGAGAGAATATTTTCTTCGGTGAAGGTACAGGGGGCAAGGTAGGACACTGGACACTGAGAGCCTGAAAAGAGAGGATGGAGCAACACAGATTAGGGAAATAGGCTGAGGAAAGAGGGGGATCTGAAGACAAACTCTGCTTTGATGCTACAAAGAAGAAATGGGCAGTCAGGGCTTCTCCTCCTTCATCCTTCCACACTTGCAGATTCTGTATCAACACTCGCTGGCCCACCACCTTTCATTTCTGAGTGGAATTCCTACAATGACATTATCAGACTAACTTAAAGAAAAGGTTTGTGTTATTGCCAACTATTACACTCCCCTTCCCACTCATACACATTTCTTTTCTTTTTTCCTATTAGTAGCTTCAAAGGGGGACCTTTGATCTTGCCTGGGATTTGAAGTGGCTTTATGGAGCCAGTAATACTCTTGGAGTGGCCTGTATTTATGCAGTGCCAGAGCAATAGGGTAGTCTAGGCCTACTGGATAATGGGTTTATTTGACAGCCCCAAATGGCTATACTTGAATGAACAGCCAGCTATTGCTGCATTCAGTGGTAGGTTTAATGGAGTTACTTTCGGAGTTAAAACTGCAGAACAGTGACTTTTGGAGACATAATGAAGCAGTTCCATAAGTGGAACTGAACTGATGAGGTCTGAGTTGGCCAACCTCTTTTGTGATCAAAATGAAAATTGATTTTCCCCTCTGGTCTTTTTCTTTGATGTTAACTTTCCCTAAGCCACCTTTTATTTTTTTTTCAAGCCTACTTATGTCACTCATAAAGTAGCTGGGGGAGAAGGGGATTTTTAGGAATTGAAGAAACTCATCTCTAGTTCCTATCATTGGGATATGGATGTTCATTGTGTTTCCTGTTCCCTCTTCCCCTCCTCCCCATAAGTTAAAGCTCTTCTCTCCTTATAATATTTGCCTGTGCTAGGCTATATCAGGGAGAAAAAGGAATTCCCCACCCCCACTGCCTTTATTTATAGAAATCTGTGTAAAATTCTCCAAATTCAGGAGGTAAATTTTGACAAACATAACACTAAATGTGATATTGAGCTTAGGAGGCTCAAAGAATTAAATCTGGAAGGGACTTTGGGGGTAAGACTTAAGAGTAAGCCATTTCATTTACAGATGAGGCTACTGAGACCCAAAGAGTTTGAGTGACTTGTCAAAGTCACATAACCAGGAAGGGACCAAGGAACATAGAACCCATTTGTGCATGGCATTATAGAATTAGAGCTAGATGGGATGTAGAGGAAAACTAGTTTAACCACACTCATTCTATAGATGAGAAAACTGAGGTGCAAAGAGTTTAAACAGCTTTCTTGAGGTCACTCAGGTAGAAAGTGAAGTGATAGAGTCAAGGTGTGAAGCCAGGCCCTCTGACTCTAAAGTCATATTACTTTCTGTTGTGTCTCTTCCTTCAAAAAAAGTTCATTGCTTAAGTTAACATCCTATTGATTCCGAAATTGATGTGCATGGTTTTAGTAGAATTTTATTTCTAAAAATAAAAGGTAAGCAAATCAACTTGATCACAATGAGCTGAATTATTATTTTCTTTTAACAATGGCTTGTACCAAGTTGGGCTCATGCCCCACCCTTCCTCTCAGAACAGATGAAGTAGGATGCAGTTTACGTGGCATTACTTCAGGGAAAGAAAAAGGGTCCTACCTGCCTCTGAAATATCTATTTGACACCTAGCAGAATCTGTCACAGAATCTGAAATTCTTACCCTAGTCAATCTTAAGTTCAAGTATTGAAGCTATCTTTGTGGCATGTGGGAAAGATCACCGGATATGAAGTGAGAAGACCTGAGTCTGAATCCTTAGATATGTCTTAAAAGATAGAGGAATTACAAGATTTTAGACCCAAAACAGACATTGGAGATCATCTAGTCCGACATCTTCATCTTGCAGTTGAGGAAACTGAGGTTCTGTGAATTTAAGTGACCTGTCTAGGATGATACAGGTATATAATGACAAAGCCAGGATTCAAACCCCAGTCTTGGGCAAATCACTTATTCTTCTTGGGCTTCAGTTGTTTCATTTTCTCTAAAATGAATATAACTTCTGAAATACATCTTTTATTTTAATTAATTTTTTCATTAATTTTTTTGTTTTCAACATTCACTTCCACAAGATTTTGAGTTCCAAATTTTCTCCCCATCTCTTCCCTCCACCCACCCCACGACAACATGCATTACAACTTCCCCAAATCTGCCCTCCCTTCTATCACACCCCTCCCTTCTCTTATTCCCTTTCCCTCTATTTTCTTGCAGGGCAAGATAGATTTCTATACCCCATTACCTGTATGTCTTATTTTCTAGTTGCATGTAAAAACAAATTTTAACATTCATTTTTAAAACTTTGACTTCCAACTTCTCTCCCTTGCTCCCTCCCCATCCACCCACATTGAGAAGGCAAACAATTTGATATAGGTTACACATGTGTAGTCATTCAAAACACTTCCATAACATTCATGATATGAAAGACTAACTATATTTCTCTCTATCCAATCCTGTCCCCATTTATTCTTTCTTTTTACCCTGTCTGTCCTCAAAAGGGTTTGCTTCTAATTACTCCATTCTTCCATTTGCCCTTCCATCATTCCCCCTTCTAACATTTCCCCCACTTTCCTGCTGTGTAAGATAAATTTTCATACCAAATTGAGTGTACATGTTATTCCCTCCTTAAGTTTAATCTGATGAAAGTGAGGTTTACTCTTTACCTCTCACCTCCCCACTTTTCCCCTCCATTGAAAAAACTTTTTCTTGCCTCTTTCATGTGAAAGAGGCACATGTGAATTTACTACATTCTATTTCTCCCTTTCTCCTTCTCCCAATAGATTTCTCTCTCACCCCTTAATTTTATTTTTTAGATTTCATTCCTTCTTATTCAACTCATCCTGTGCCCTGTATGTATGTGTATATAATCCCTCCAACTACACTAGTACTGAGAAAACTCTCAAGAGTTACAAATATTATCTTTCCATCTAGGAATGTAAACAGTCCCTTATGATTTCTCTTTCCTATTTACCTTCTCATGGTTCTCTTGATTCTTGTGTTGGAAAGTCAAATTTTCTATTCAGCTCTGGTATTTTCATCAAAAATGCTTGGAAGTCCTCTATTTCATTGAATTACCAATTTTCCCCCTGAAGTATTATACTCAGTTTTGCTGGGTAGATGATTTTTTATTTTAATCTTAAGTTCTTTGACCTCTGGAATATCATATTCCAAGACTTTCAATCCCTTAATGTAGAATTTGCTAAATCTTGTGTTATTCTAGTTGTGTTTCCATAATATTCAAATTGTTTCTTTCTGGCTGCTTGCAATATTTTCTCCCTGACTTGAAAGCTCTGGAATTGGGCTACAATATTCCTAGGAGTTTTCCTGTTGGGATCTCTTTCAGGAAGTAATCAGTTAATTCTTTTCATTTCTATTTTATCCTCTGGTTCCAGAATATCAGGGCAGTTTTCTTTGAAAATTTCTTGAAAGCTTTTATTTGATCATGGCTTTCAGGTAGTCCAATAATTTTTAAATTGTCTCTCCTGGGTCCATTTTCCAGGTCAGTTGTTTTTCTGATGAGATATTTCACAGTCTGCTATTTTTTCATTCCTTTGGTTTTGCTTTATAATTTCTTCATTTTTCATAAAGTAATTAGCTTCCATCTGCTCCATTGTAATCTTTAAAGAATTATTTTCTTCAGTGAGCAATTGGACCTCCTTTTCCATCTGGCCAATTCTGCTTTTTAAGGCATTCTTCTCTTTGACTTTTTGATCATTTTGCCATTTGGCTTAGCCTATTTTTTAAGGCGCCATTTTCTTCAGCATTTTTTGGGTCCCCTTTAGCATGCAGTTGACTCATTTTTCATGATTTTTGTGTATCACTCTGATTTCTCTTCTCAATTTTTGGTCTACTTCTCTTATTTGAGTTTCAAAATCCTTTCTGAGCTCTTCCATGGCCTGAAACCAATTCATATTTTTCTTGGAGGTTTTGCATATAGGAGCTTTGACTTTGTTGTCTTCTTCTGGTTGTATATTTTGGTCTTCCTTGCCATCAGAATAAGATTTTATAGTCTGATTCTTTTTCTGAATTTTTCTCATTTCCCCTGTCATTTACTTGACTTTTGAATTCTTTGTCAAGGTAGTTCTCTGCTTCCACTCAGGATGGGGAGGGAGTATACTATCAACCACTTGATCCCACAATCTGTGAGTTTAGAGCTCCAGAAACAGGTGCTGCTGCTGCCTGGGCCTCTGCTGTTGCTGTGGCTGAAACAGGCTCCCTCACCCTTCCCCCTTCCTGGGGTTGGAGCCAGACTACTCTGCTCTCTTACACGTCAGGCAGATTTTTTTCATTGATTTTTCAATTTACCTTTGTTTTTTTTTAGGGGGTTGTTAAGTCTGGAAACTGCCACAAGTGTCAGAGATTTAGTCCCCTGGGGCCTGCTTAAGTTCCGTCTGTGCTAGTGTGGCCCCAGCAAGACTGTGCTCTGCTCTGAGCCCAGTGCGATAGCCACTTCCTGTCAAATTTCCAGGCTGTCTTGGGCTGAAGATTTGCTTCACTCCATCATTCTGTGGAGTCATTATTTTGTTTAGAGTCATTTCTTACAGGTATTTGGCTAGGTTTCAGGGGAGATCTCTAGAAGTCCCTGCTTCTGCTCCGCCATCTTGGTTCTGCCCCTGGAGATACATCTTTGCTCTATCATTAAGTGATCTTAAAGAATGCTATCCAAAAGGCAGATTCATCATTCCTCATTAATACTCAGGGATAGCTTTAAAAGAATAGGATCTGAGATAGGGAGGTTTTCATGAAAGGAAGGAATGAAGTAACATCTGGAGCCTGAATAATTTCTGAAAGTGGGTAGAGGCATATTTTGGAGGAGTAGAGGTAGAGGTGTCTCAACAGAAACAGAATCAGGAGATATAGGAAACAAGCTTTCTTAGTTTCTCAGCTTTGCAAAGGGCAGGCTCTGCTTGCATCCTAATGCACCATTTGTTATGAGTTATTTTAGGCAAATCTCTTGGCAGGTTAGAAAATACTGGGCCCACATGGGGCATTTGGCTTATGTGTACAAAAGTTCATTCTAAATGGCACAAACCCTGACCCCCAGATTTTTTATGATTTCATATGAAAACAGCCTTGACACATAAGAACATCACAGGACACATTTACTATAAAGCAAATATAGCAATAAAGTGAGTCATATGAATTTTTTGGTTCCCCAGTGAACATAAAAGTTATGTTTGCGCTATACTGTAGCCTATTGGAGTGTCCAATAGTATGTCTTAAAAAAGTACATATCTGAATTAAAAATACTTCATTGCTAAAAAATGCTAACCATCACATGAGTCTTCAGTGAGTTGTAATCTTTTTGCTGGTGGAAGAGTGTCTTGCCTCAATGTTCATGACTGCTGAGTGATCAGGGTGTTGGTTACTGGGGTGGCTGTGCCAATTTCTTAAAATAAGATAACAGTGAAGTTTGGCCCATCTACTCTTCCTTTCATTTGAATGCTTCTCAGTCATTGTAGAGTTATTAATTGGCTTAATTTCAATATTGTTGTGTCTCGGGGAATAAGGAGACCAGAGGAGAGGGAGAGAGAAGGGGAACGGTTGGTCAGTGGAGCAATTAAAACATACACAACATTTATCAATTAAGTTTACTCTCTTCTGCGGGCAGTTTGTCATGCCCCAAAACAATTACAATAGTACCATCAAAGATCGGCAATCCCAGATCACCCTAACTATTGTAGTAAGAATGAAAAAATTTAAAATATTGTGAGAATTACCAAAATGTGACACAGAGACACAATATGAGCACATGCTGTTGGAAAAACAGCACCAATAGACCTGCTTGATGTAGGTAGCCACAAACCTTCAATTTGTAAAAAAAAAAACAAAAAAAAAAACAAAAAACAAAAAACAAAACTCCCCCCAAAACCAGAAAAAAGAGGCATTCTTGCATTATGCTTTCTCACTTAAATTGCACTGGAACTTGATGGCTCCTAATTAATTCTGCTGCTACTATGTTTTTGTTTGTCCTATTGTTTTTAGATATGACAGAAAACACATCTGGACAGAAAGTGTTGAGGTAATAAATTAATCAGAAGACAACTTCCTTTTAGAAACGCTGTTCTCAGTGTGAGTGATTTCTCAAGACATCATTCTAAATTAACAGCTTTACACTGGGCTACAGATATCTTCTCCCACCTCAAAACAAAATGAACATTTGCCTGTGTGGGCACAGGATGTGCCTAAGCTGTCAGATGTGTTTATCTTGTTAGTCAACCCAAGTTAGCTTGGGCTAACTATTTTTGCTTTGTTAGGAAGAAGGGTACAGTGTTCTGTGTGGGTAGAACTGTTGGAAACTGTTTTTGCGGGGAGGCCAATGATCCACACTAAGATTTTATCCATGTAGGTAATTCCTTGAAAGGAAACTCTCTTTACCAATGTAGATCATCAACTGATCTCAAACTAGGTAGTTTGAGAGAGTTCTGCCTGTGGCACTGAATACCCAGATCAGTCCCAAAATAGCAAGCCTGTTGTATATTTCAGAGATCAGCCTTGAATACAAATATTCCTGACTTCAAGGCTGGCTCTCTATTCGCTAAGCTAGGTTGCCTCTCAGGAAAATAAAATGTGGCCCCAGAAAACAAAAGGCATCAATAGAACTTAAAAAGAAATGCCTGCTAGACATTCCCACTTTGATGTCCAGGCCCTTCAAAGAAATGAAATTCAGGGAAATGAAGAGATGTTTCTGCTGTCATATACCTAGTAAATATGGGAGTCAGTCCTCTCACCCATTTCTTCTGACTCCAGGCCCAATACTTTGTCTACCAGATAGTAACTTGGTCCAGTGAAAAGTTATTCTCTTACTGGAGGTTTGTTAGATGAGATGCAGAACTTCTGAGAAATCCAGAGGACAACTGTCAGACCAGAGTGAGCTGGAGTGAACGTGAAGAGTCTAGTGTATTTCCCAGGTGTACTTACACAAATCTGGCTAGGGTTCAACAGCCATAATTTCAACTTCAATTCGCATTAGAAGGCTCAAATGGATTCTACTCAACATCCATTTATTAATGTAACAGGTAAAGGAGATACAATTATTAAAAAATGAAACAGTTGTTATCCTCAGTAGTTTACTTTTTATTGGTGTGTTCCTCCACGCACATGGATAAAAAGTGATTTGGAAAGACAGAACATTAACATTTGGAGAGAGGGACAAGGAAAGCTTCAGGAAGGAGGTGGAACTGGAACTGGACTTTGAAGGCAGATATGAATTTTTAGAGAAGGAAGTTCATTTCAAGTGTGATATCCAGTTTGCATAAAAGATGTTTACTTTTCTGTCTTATTTTATTTTATTCTGAACTTAAAAAATAAAAAAAAGGGAAAAAAGAAATTCACATGATAACTTTATTACATGTTTTAAAAGAATAGTAAGTTGTACATAACAGATTTGCAGTTTCATGCGCAATCATCTTTTTTCAAAAAAATTATAACTGTTGCGGAAATCTTTCTTTTATTCTATAAATTAAAGAATAAATAAATTAATCAAAAAGAAACAAAGTAACCATTTTCCTAACAGTAGGACAGAAAAAAAGATGATTGTATGTGAAGCTGCAAATCTGTTATGTACAAATTACTATTCTTTTTAAATATGCAATAAAGGGGGCAAGTAGGTAGTGCAGTGAATAGAGCCCCAGCCCCAGGGTCAGACCATTAATACCTGGGCTGGTCACTTAACCCCAATTGCCTCAAAAAATATAAATATACAATAAAGTTATCATGTAACTTCCCTTTTTTCTTTTTTCTTCCCTGCTCCTCACCCTGCCCTAAAAATGGCTACCATTAGACAGAAATACACACACACATAAATGTAAAAGCAGTCTATACACGATACATATTTCTATTTATCAGTTCTTTCTCCAGATGCAGTATCCTCCTTCATAAGTCTTTTGTAGTCATTTTGGGTATTTATAATAGTCAAAATTACTGAGTCACTTAAAGTTGTTCTTAAAATATATTACTGTTACCATATACCACATACACAGATAGCTGTCTTTTTTTAGAATTTGAAGGGATGCTAGATAGACTTACTAAGGAAAAAAGGGGGAAAGAACTAGGTGAAATGGATGGAAGTTTCTCCCCACCCCCACCCCAAAAAGATCTCAAGTCAATGGATATGACAATAAAAAAAATCTAAACAAACAAACAAATTCTGATAATTGGAGTTCTCTAAACCTGGAATGGACCTCGATACAGTAGACCTGCTTCATTGGAACCCTTTAAGCAAAGGTTGAATGACTACTTGTTCAATGTCTGGTTGAAAGGATCTTTGTTCAGTCCATTTTTTTTGTCCAAAGAGCCTCCTAGGATGGAGGCAAAGAGAATAATGAGAAAGAGTAGAACAGAGATATAAGCAGCTCCTGGAGAAAAACTCCTATATACAGTCACAGCTTACTGGATACTTTATTTCTGAAGAATTCAAGTGTCATCTCTGTGTCCAAGAAAATTTTCAAATTTTAGCACTATGGCCTTAGCTTGTTTTTGGTTTAAACTCAAATGATCAACATCCACAGCAAGAGGCAATGGAGAACTAACGATCCCTTCCTTGGACATGTTCAAGTAGGATTTATAACTTTACCTCTATGAAGACAAAGGGGATTACCACCCATGACAACTTGGTACTTATTTACAAAGACTACATGAGGACTAAGACACAAATTCTGCCTATTTGAAAATTGCCCTGGATAATCCTTATTCACTGTAGAACTGAATTATTGTCTTACTGAATCCTGGAAAGGAAAGGCAGGGACATCTAATCAGTCTTTCCCCCAAAGAATTAGTTTTTGTTCAGCTCTTTGGCCTCTAGTGCTAATATAGTTTATCCATGGGGATAAGAATTCCATCTGTCTTGGAGGCTGCTTCATGGCCTAATAAGTGCTGCCAATATACAGTGTAAAATATACTTTGGTATAGAACTTTCAGCAGACTTGAAAACTGCCATCAACTTTAAAGCTTACATGAGATCTTGCCTGTTTCATAAAGCCACTACTCCCACATTAGCTTGTATTCAAGCTTACTAGCTTGAATACAAGCCCTTTCTCTCTTTTGCTCTCTCTCTCTCTCTCTCTCTCTCTCTGTCTCTCTCTCTCTGTGTCTGTCTGTCTCTCCTTCCCTCCCTTCTTCTTCTCTCTGTTTCTGTCTCTTTCTCTGTCTCTCTCTCTCTTCCCTTCCCTTCCTCCCTCTCTTTCTTTCTGTCTTTCTCTTCCCCCTTTCTTTCTCTTTCCCCCTCTTTCTGGCTCTCCTCCCTCTTTCTGCCTGCCTGCCTGCCTGTCTGTCTACCTACTGTTTCCTTGATAGAATATCAACTCTTTAGGGGCAGGGACTTTCTCATTTTTGTCATTTTTATCTCTGTATTCTAAGTACTATCATAGTGTAGAGTACATAGTAGGTATTTAATAAATCCTTATTGATTGATTGGTGCCTGGGACATCTAATTCCCCTGAAACAAACAGGTAGTATCACTTGGTGGTATATCTCTCATTCAGAAGATAAAGAAGTTTTGTTGAATATAGGACATGTATCCCTGGCTGTGTAAAGTAGAGATTTTTTTTCCAAACTCTCCTTAATAACTACAGATTCAGAACTGTGGGTGATTTTGTTACTGAATATAGGTGAGATGATGAAGAAGAATCTAGATGTGATGAATGATGACAATTACAAATCTGACTTGTTTTTTGAGAAAATAAATATTGGGAATTGTTATTTTTAAAAGTGGTATTAACACATCATAGAGAGACATCATTGAAGTGGATAATGAACCAACTTCAGTGTCAGGAAGATCTAGGTTCAAACATACTGATTGTATGACCTTTGACAAGTCACTCTACCTCATGGTACCGCAGGCAATTCTCTAAGATTAATTTGGAGAACAGAAAGAAATTTTCCCTCTCTGTGAGTTCTCACCTGATCCCTTCCAAAACAAAACTAAACCCAAACAAATCAAAACAAAACACATCAGTTGATTAAAAGCATAAGAACAACAACATAGTCTTAGGCATGCTTAGGAATAAAATAATAGAGACAAATATAAATTATTTTTCTTTGTGCTAATCTCAACTGATTTAAGAAATAAACTTAAATGGCAGCAGCAGATCAACATGAGTCATACTGTATTCATTTGCATCAAGTATTATAGAAATAGGGACTTTTTTGGGAAACATGATGATCTAATGCAAACCTTTATTTCAGAGGAAATTTAGAAAGGGGCAATGATTTTCCCCAAGGACATACAGCTTGTTAACTTGGAGTCTTGGTATGCCTCGCCACAGCTCAAGCTCCACTGGCATAACTTTCAGAGAACCTAGGAGCATTTCTACAGCTTGAGGAAGCATCATATCCAGTCACCAGCAGAAGTTGAGCATATAACCTTGTTGAGTTGAATTGGATATAACCATAATTTGTTAGACAAATATTCAAGGTCACTCACCTTATTTGACATTGTACATTGCTGCCAGACTAACTTTACTATAAAATTGCTTTCATTATGTTACTCCCCTTCTTCAAAAATTTTCAGTCTCTTTTCTCTACTCCCCTCCCATTTGGTCAATTGGACCAATTGACAGTGTTAAATTGTGGAGTCTTCTGTGGCTTTTAAGGTCATACATGTTCCCTCCCCTGCTCCAACATTGTCCCTCATTATCCCCAAACATTTTCCTTACTCTGCTCATACACTGTTTCCACCCTATAGACTGCTACATTTTTTTCATGTCTAGATATCTAAATTTTTCCTCGTCTTTAAGACTCTACTATGGAATATCTTCCATGAAGCCTTGTTTGGTCACCTATTATATGATGATCCTATTCTATAAGCTTCTGTGACATTGTAATCTATACACGTGATTTAGTCTTTAATTAAGTACTGTGTGATGTTGTAAAAGTGAAATGTCAAATAGAAATGGATCTCTGGGACATACAATGACTTAGAAAATCACAAATTAATATTGTCTAAGTTGCACTGTATTTTTTGAAAGCTAGCTGGTACAGTGGATAGAGTATCAGGCCTGGAGTCAGGAAGATCTGAGTTCAACCTCAAACATTTAGTAGCTGTGTGACCCTGGGTAAGTCAGTTAAGCCTATTTGCCTCACTTTTCTCATCTGTCAAATGAGAAGGATATGGCAAACCACTCCAGTATCTTTGCCAAAACAATGCCAAATGGAGTCAAGAAGAGTCAGATATGACTAAAGAAAATGGACAACAAAAAATTGTATTTTTATTTATTTTATTAAACATTTCCCAATTACATTTTAAGCTGCTACAGTCCAGAATCTGACACTGTTGGCATATTGTATAGAGAGCTGGTCTTAGAGTTATAATGAATGACCTGGGTTCAAATCTTGTCTCTGACACTACCTGGACAAATCTCTTTATCTCTCAGAAGTGATGCTTCTAAGACTATAAGCCACAGAGTAGGGGCTAACTTGCATTAGGAGAAAGAATTCACTTTCTGGCAGTTTTCTATGCCAATGAATTGAAAAAAAATTAATATCACACGTTCCCACTTCATTTGCATCTGTCTCTGCTACCAATGCAGACCCTTAAAGACAGGAATCAGGTCTTATATTTCTTTACTGTTCTCTTGCATAAACTTGCCCAGTGCTTATTATAGAATAAATATTTAATAATGCATGTGTTCACTGACTGATGATTGAAAAAGAAAAGCATTCCATTTCTGGAAAAAGGTTCTAGCATTAATTTTATTTCTTGTTGAAGATAACCCATAAGTGAAAGATTTAATAAAGGCAGAAGAAGGCCAGAGTGGATGCAAAGTTCTTGTGATTAAGGTACTCTGTCTTAACCATTTCTCTGCTTTCAACCTGGCTTATCTGGCATTGGTCTTAGAATATCTCCCTGCTCTATATCCCAAACTAGTCACCAGGTAATTGGGAAGCAGATGATCAGAGAAGGCAAGCTATAACTCTGAATAGAACTCATTTCTATTCCTTTCTCATTAGCAAACTTTCAGTCCCCAGTATTCACTAAGGATGATGGGACTTTTTTCTGTAAATAAACTTCTGGGAAAAAAGGAGTACTTCTCTGCTCAATTGTCAGTTTGGAACTGCATGAAGACATCTGGAAAATAAGCAATTAAAGTAAATCTTTGTATTTATAAGAAGAAATATTTGACTTATACTGCTTAAGTTAAGGATACAGGGATAAAAAGACAAAATATACAATGTCACATGAATTAACATAAACCTAAAGTTCCCTAGACTTTGGGTAAGTAAGAATCTTGATAATAACGATAGCAGAAGTACCTCACTGTACTTTTTCAGCCCACTGATGTTCATTACTTTCAGATACGTCATATTTATGATACTGATCTGATGTAAGGACATTGCACTTACTCATTTAATTGGTACCATCAGAGAATGCAGATGCCTCTAATTTCAGGTTAGGGAAAAAACGGTTAAAGCATGACTATCACATGAGCAAATACTCCATTTCTTATCCACCTCCAGGTCCTCTCACATGCCCCTCCTCTTGGGTCTCACTATAGATTCAGAGCACTGAAAGTCATCTGTTGAAACGATCTGATTTTCTCAGTAGGCACCCCATGCCTACTGAAGGGATGTGAGGTCTTGATAAGTGAAGATTTGCCTCATGAAAAGAATACACCTGAAGTAATTTTATGCAGGTAAAGCTATCAGGGGTGGGATGAAACCAGGTCCTACTAGCTCTCAGAAGCTGACTGTTAAATGTTCAGTGTGAGCTTTCACTCTTCATAAACTGACAAATCAGAGCTTAATTTATTTTCTTATTGATTGTCTGGACTTAAGAAAATGATAAAGGAAATATTAATAATGCAGATAAACTTAAAAAGTGTGTTGTACATGCTGGTTTATCAACTTACTCCATATACAGGCATTTCTCTACTCCCTCACCCTTCATTCTTTTACCTTTCCCCTCTTCCCCTAATAAAAATACACATTCAGCTGTTCCCTTTTGGCCGCAGAGAGCAAGAACTAGAAACAAATGCTAAAAATTGCATGGTGGGGGAAGGGAGAGGAATTTCAGCTCTATGTTAAAATAAAAAAAAGATCTAACAACTAACTAGTGCTGTCAGAAAAGAAATGGGCTGAACTGCATTATTAGAGACATCGAAGGAGAGGCTTAACTTGACAGGTGCAGTTCCTCTGTCTAGATTCTCTCTTTTCTCTGTTTCTCAGTCTCTATTTCTGCCTGTCTATCTCTCCTTTCTAGGTCACCTCGTTCACCCTAAAGTGCATCCCAAACTGGCATGTTAAAGTTTCTCAAGAGGGCAAGAGGTTGTTATACTGAATTCTTTCAAGGTTCCTGGATGTAACTCTGTTAAGTGGCTATTCTTCTATTGTAATACATTTTATGTATGTTTTCTACTTAAGAAACCAATGAAATCCATTATTTCTTGATCAAAACATTTACTAAACAGAAGGAAAAGCAAAGATAATTATACCATTCCACCTACGACCTGGAAGGAACTCTCCAACAGTTCCCATGGGAGAAGAGAGCAAAATTTCAATCATTTAATTATTTATCATGGCAATGATTCCCACGAATGGGGGCACCTCTTTCCGAGTCTCCTCATGATGGGAAAGGTACACTTTGATGTCCTTTCTCTTCCTCAAAAACTTTTTGCATAGAAGTTCATTGATAAGCAAGGGGTTAGTGTTGTATGGGCTCTACGTTGTTAAACTAGGCTACTCCATAACTGAACTACTCCACTGCTAAGCCAGACTACTTTTCTTCTGTCCTAGACTTTGCTCTCCACTGCTGAGGTTATACTGTACATTTTTTCAGGAAGGGCAGAGACTCAGCCTTTCAGAGCTCTTACAGTCTCCTCCTTTGGCTAAACTCTATGAGGATTTCACTTCCAGTTAATAGACTGAGACAGATACAGCCTCTCTTTAACCAGTCGGCTATTCTAGGTAGCAGGTGACATTGAAGAAAAAGGAAAAGTCTTTCTTCTGCCAAGATCTGAGGTCTTTTCTTAGATCCCACTTGTAGCTACAAAGTTTAATCCTTTCAGTGAGAGACTTCTGTTCTAACTCAGTTTTACTGACTGAGTCATACTAAGGCAATGTACATTTGTCCAAAAATTATAAAATGAATGAGAGGTTCAGCATTTTCCCACCTTTTCTCTTGTTCTGTCCATCATACGCAAATTGGTGGAAGTTATGCAATAGAGTATTTTCATTTTATTGAGGAGATTGGTTAAATGGAGGTTAAATGACTTGCCCAAGGTCTTACAGGTAGTAAGAATCAGAGGAAGAATTTGAATCCAGTTCTTCTGACTCCAGGACTGGTGCTTCTTCTACCACATTATTTCATCTTCCTTTTAATTCTTAGATACCATATATGTAAACTCAGAAAAAATCATGTCATGGGATAGAATGAGAGTCATTAAAAAACAAACAAACCAGTAATAGTTAGCTAAAGACCTTTCTTTAAAAGTCGGAGCTTATACATTCATTTATTCATGTTTATTAAGAACCTGTTTTGTGCAATGCACTGGGAATTCAAAGAGAAAAATAATAATTTATATTCTCAACAACTTATGTTTTTACAAGAAGGGTCAAAAAAGATAAGATATATAATATATGATATATATGCACACACCTATATATGCATATATATACACATACATATACATATATAGTATACATATACATATATTGTTATGTATACATGTATATTATTATTATTGTTATTTTTATTATATGACATGTACAGCAGAAGATGTGAGATGATTGAGGCAAAGGGCCAATTCAGACAACATGCTCCAGGAAAATTTGAGGAAGGGATAAACACTAGCAAGGGTTGCAGGTGGTCCTGGAAAGCTTTATGAAGAGAAGGCACCTGGGCTGCACCATGAAAGAAGAGATTCTAAAGAGGAAGTGTATTCTAGGTAGGCACAGAGAGGTAGGATGTGACCTGCATAAAGGCAAAGACATGAAAGAAGTTGACGTCTAGTAATAGATAGGGTTGTTTGGTAGAAAGAGAGTATATGAAGGCTAGCAAGGTGAAATATAGCTGTAAAGGGGAGGTTTGAGTCAGATTGTGGATAACTTCAAGTATTTCACCACCTTTAAATTATACATACATTTAGATATATATGTATATACATATATACACATATGTATATTTTGCATATGCGTATATATACATATACATACACACATGTATATATGTATGTGTATACACATATACATACATAGCTACAGCTACTTCTGTATCATTCTTTCTATCTATCTATCTATCTATCTATCTATCTATCTATCTATCTATCTACCTATATGTGAAATTTTCCTAGAGGTCACAGAGAGCTATTGAAGAAGGTATTTGAATAGAGAAGTGACAAGGTCGGACCTGTGCATTAGTGAAGATTATGTTGGTAGATGTTTTGAGGATAGATTATGGGGCTAGGGAAGAAGACGGGTGGGTCAGGGTATATAGAACATATACTACATGCATATGAAATGTAATATACTAATTTTTACTTTCAACAGCAGCTGCAACTTCAGCTGACATTTACCTAGTATCTTCTGTCTCTAATGGGCTCTGGTTTACTTTATCTTCCTGAAGGGGTGGTTACTGTCAGCAAACACCTTTCCCTTCCACCCCACAAATTCTTTTGCATAATTATTCATGTCTATATTTGGCAGCCTCATGATAATCATGGAAAAATAGATGACTATGCAAATAAATTGTGATACTGAACTGTCTGTGGGCTGGTCATTTGGGGAGTGGGATTTTATTCACTCCTGAGAAATGTTCAGGAGAATATATTTCCTTTGATTTTTCTGTTCCAGAAATGATCACTTTCCCTGGTGGTAAGGTGGGGGTGGAGGGAAGATATGATGAACTGGTAAGAGGGAGGAAGAGAAGAGATGAGTGGTTAAGTTACTTTTGTATAGCAACCTACAAATAATGACTTTCACTCCCATTTTGAAAAAAAAATGGCCTAGAAACTGTAAGATATTGAAATCATACTAATGTTTTTCTTATTTTTATTTTTTTTTAAGCCTAGAGCAATCAGATTGGAATGAAATCAGTGGTTACCTAGTGCCCACATATCTTTCAAATAATAATTTCTTCCTCATTTACCTTTAAAAGATTTCTAGCTGCACAGTTATAGCAATAAGATGTAAATACTGGCTTGAGGGAATAATTTTTCTATTCAAAGAAAGCCAGAGCACAAACCAGTAAGCTATGAATTTGCTTTCTCCACCATTTGGAATCTTTCAGTTCAGACTTTCCCCAGTCCCCTATGGGGTCATTGTGTCCAGAAGGCTACTGTTAAGGTGGACATAATAGATGTTAAACATTTTTTTTGCTCATGATGATGATGATGATGATGATTACTGTCATCAGTGTTTTATTTTTGGGAAGGTTAGGGGTCACAGAGAATGAGGAGGAAAATGGGGAGAGATCTTCCCTAGACTTTTCCTCTTGTCTGATGAGCTAATTTTCACCTTCATAAACAAGAAGATGTGACTCTGAGAGTGTAAAAAATAAGCAAGAAAAGTTTTACTGGGTAGATGAGGAGTTTGGTGGTCAGAGCATGGCAACTGTTAAAGGGTGGTTAGGGCAAGAGCTCCCCCTTTCCCACCTAGGATAGGGTTAGATCTCAGGCACATTAGATTGGAAGGTCTTTGAGAACAGAAACCTGGACTTAGGAATCTCTCCTGTTGCTTAGCACAGTGCCTTGTATACAGCAGATGTTTAATAAATGCATACTATAATTAGACCAGTGGGAGTGTGCTCCTGATTGGGGGACTAAAAGAAAAAGTACAGCTAAAAAAGCTGAAATTTTGTGTTGAGTCTAGGGAGTCACATTTTGGAAAGGAAGTCCCAAGATGGAGAACATTTTACGGATAACAACCAGGATGGTGAAAGGCCTTGAGATTATGCTATGTAATGAATGATTGGAGGAATGGTAATGCTTGTCCTAGGGAAGAGAATAGCAAGGTCAGTTTATCTCATTACAGAGGGTGTGAAATGGAGTGAAATTTAAGAGTACTAGAAATGTAGGAAGGACACAAATTTTGAAGGACTTTAAAACAGAGGCTAAAATAGCAAATAGAGAATTTTTACATTTGACACTGAAGGTAATTTGGAACCACTGGGGTCTATTGACTTGGGGGGATATGGTTAGACCTGTGCTTTAGGAAAATCACTTTACCTGCTGAGTGGGGGACAGATTGAAGTAGGGAAAGACTTGAGGCAGGGAGAATAATGAGAGGCTATGGAAAATTATCTAGGTTTGAAGGGATGAGCAGCTGTACCAGCAGCTATGAGTGGAAACAAAAGATATTGTGAAGTTAGAAACAAGAAGACTTGACAACAGTTTGACTATGTAGAGTGAGTGTGGGTGAGCAGTTGCAGATATACTGAATTTGAAAGCCTGAGTGATTAGGAAAATGGAGATACTCTTCACAATAATAGGAAAGTTGAGAAGAAGAGAAAAAAATGGTAGGAGGGATAATGATTTGTTTTAGACATGGTGAATTCAAGCTACCTATAGAGTATCCATTTCCAGATGTTGGAAAAATGATTGGTGATGTGGAACTGGAGCACAGGAGAGAAAATAGGGCTGAGGAATGTCTACATTGAGATGATGCTTGAATCCGTGGGAGGTGATAAGTTCACCAAGTGACATAACAAAGAAGGAGATGAAGAAAACGGAGGGAACTACTAGAGAATCATGAAAACCTAGACATTAAAGTGGCCCAAAGGACTGAACCTAATAGTGACATCCTGAGACTCTGTGTGCCCTCTCAGTTGGGGGCTCTTTTGGAGTGGTCAGAGTTCCAGAGATGACATCAAATAAACTGCAGCTTATTTCTTGTAAGATTGAACCTGCTAGTTTAAGAACACAGGACCTTACTTTCAACCTTTTGCATATGAAATGGAAGAAAAAAATATGGTTTTGCTTCAAGCTTTTTTAGCCTTTCTGGGGCCTGTGAGCCCCTTCTTTAATAAATACGCATCTTTCTGGAGTTTTTATCAGGGGATCACTAAAAGACTGATTGACTCACTTCTACCTATTGTGATGTAGTGAAAAAGGTGGGGGAAGTTCAGTTCAAAATTCTGTGGAGGTAGGGAGAAGGAAAAGAAGATGTTGAAGACATGTTATTAGATAGAAGAAACCAGAGCGTGTCTGTGTCCCTTGACAATAGAATGGGCCTCCCTCACCCAGCAGTGTTAAAGAAAGTGCAAACATAA
The DNA here is from genome assembly GCF_028372415.1 of Notamacropus eugenii. Classification (NCBI taxonomy): domain Eukaryota; kingdom Metazoa; phylum Chordata; class Mammalia; order Diprotodontia; family Macropodidae; genus Notamacropus; species Notamacropus eugenii. Next base: position 312,949,950 of record NC_092876.1, read on the forward strand.
TTTTATCAGGCTTTAAAGAGCAGTCTCTGACTGCTACTACTTCTGTGCCTCTGATGTCCTCTCTGAGGAAAACTGCTCATTAAACAATTTTCAATAATGTGGTGAAGAAATATAGCAACGTTATTAAAGAGATGATGACTCGCCCAGGGTATATATACTACAGAGACCAGAACTACTCTTTAAATATATTTTCATTTGAATTGAACTCCTAGCAAGTGCACTAATATTACTTTGCCTCATAAAAAAATTTTCTTTTTAATGGGAAATTTTTCTTTTTAGCAGGGAATGACAGAGGTCATTCTTCTTAGCAAAAGTTGTTCTCAGTACAATTCTGGAGCGGCTCTCCAGCCAGATGATTTAAAATTCTTTTAACCGAAACTCAAGTAAAGCATTATACATGGAGCAGGGGAGTGGGACACACACATAGTGTGATTTAAGGGACTCTGAGAAGACTCTTATTTTCCACCACTTGTAAATTTCTGAACACTATAATTCAATTCAATTCATTTCATTCCCATTCATCTTGACAATGAAACAATTGCTATATGTCAGGCAATATACTGCGGATATAAAGACAAAAACAAAATAATCCCTACCCTCAAAGAGCCTACTGTTGCTATATAGGTAAGTTGAAAAACTAAATGGCTCAATAGATAGAATGTGGGCCTGGAGTTAGGAAGACTTGTTTTCTTGAGTTCAAATCCAGCCTCAGACACTTAGTATCTGTATGATCCTGGGCAAGCCACTTAACCCTATTTGTCTCAGTTTCCTCACCTGTAAAATGAACTGTAGAAAGAAATTACAAACTACTCTAGTATCTTTGCCAAGAAAACCTCAAATAAGATCACAAAGAGTTGGACACGACTGAACTTGAACAACTGATACAGGTGAGTCAATTCAAAGTAAAAAAGAAAATAATTTTAAGAGAAAAGGACTGCTAAAGCTTTGATGTAACAGTGGCTCCCAAGTTCTTCTTTGAAGAAAGATAGAGGTTCTGGGGGGTGGATACAAAGAACAGATGCATTTTAGAATGTGAGAATCACTTGTATAAAGGCAAAGAGCCGAGAAATGATCTGCTGCATATAGAGAAAAACTAGTAGGTCATTTTAACTGAAATGATGAACACCTGAAGGGGGGTAACATGGAATAAGATCAGAAAAGTAGTTAGAGAGTCAGACTGTGGAGGAATTAATTCCTATATCACAATTCAATGAAATGATGATTCTTTGATCAGAGTCAAGTCATTAGTAATATTTTAAGGAATGCATAGGCTGGCAGCAATGTACAGAATAGTTTGGCTCTGGGAAAAAATGAAGGCAGCTTGACCAGTTAGGAAGCTGTAGTGGGTAGACCTAGGATAGTAGCAATGGGGAATGAAAAGGAAGGGTCAGATTCTGGATAATTTAGTCCATGTATTTCGCATCATTCATTCTGTTACTAATAGCCTGAGGCATGAAGGGGCAAAAGATTTGCCAGTCACAGAACACAGAATCATCGGCAAAGCTATTGGGAGAACAAATAGGAGGACTGCATGTTGACTCAGTGCTCACAGCTCAGAATAAAATTGTCCAACACATCACTAGCCTTGCGGATCTCCTCTTCTTTCCTTGTTCTAGGAGAAATTTTAAAGCTCTGTCATATATGTCAATGACCATTGATAGCTAGCTTGCTGGACATCTATCGTGACTAACTTTAGATATCCATAGCCGTGGTAACCTTCCTACTGATCCTCCATTGGTTTATGTAACACAAATACCGCATGATGGTTCAAATATCACTGGATTTGTATGCATAAGGCAGCTGATCTATAAAACATATGGCATTTTGAAATATTGATCTCTTCAGAGCCAGCAAGTAAGAGATCTTAGTGTAGCCTGGGATTCCATTTGTAACCGTGGGATTAAAGGCAGGGAAGTGGAAAATTGGAATAGACCAAAATTCACATGAAGTGGAAAGTACAGCTGGCAGTGGTGCTGAAGAAGGAGAATAACAAATAAGGGAAGCATTATTTTAAAACCTGAACTGTCAGATGAATGGTTTATTACTGGCTGGGTTTAATTTCTTCCCCCTTGGTTTTGCTGACCCCATTCGGTGAAACTGCTAGAAGAGGGTAAACTGAACTTGGTGCAGAATCAAGAATAGGTAATGTCACCCGTGAGTCCTTCCACATCCCCCAGGCAAATAGTTGTAAAGAATTTTAAAAGGTTAAATAAATTCAAAGAATGTTAGGGCAGCTAGGTGGTGCAGTGGATAGAGCACCAGTGCAGGAGTCAGGAGGACCTGAGTTCAAATCTCACTTCAGACACTTGACACTCACTAGTTGTGTGACCTTGGGCAAGTCACTTAACCCCGAATGCCTCATCCTGGGTCATCTCCAGTCATCCTGATGAATATCTGGTCACTGGATTCAGATAGCTCTGGAGGAGAAGTGAGGCTGGTGACCTGTACAGCCCTCCCTCACTCAAAACAAAGTCAAGTGCAAGTCATACCATTATTTCTCTGATGACATGGCTTCTTTGGCAATGAAGGACGAACACATTCAATAGTCTTATGGAGTTGCTTAGATTTTGAGAGGAAAAATGTTTTGCATGACTTCACATGTATAATGAGTATCAGATTCCTTGTCTTCTCAATGGATGCAGGAAAGGCTAGAGGGAGAGAGAAAATTTAAAGCCCCTCAAAAAGTTAAAAAAAATACTTAAAAGAAAAGCAAAAAAATACTTTGCAACTGTAGACAGGAGATTTTTTGAAACCAATTTACCTCTACCCATCTGATACATACTCTAACACTTCACTGATCCTCCATTTCATCCTATGTAGGAGCTACCTCCACCAACAGCTCTATAACATATTCTATGGCCTTTTGGTGATGCTGAAGTTGGAATAGTCAGTGTCTTGCAGCCCATCATTTGGAGAGGTAATATACCTCTCCAAATTTATCTAGGCTATTCCTCAGATAATAGGCATATAAAGTACAGCACTGGGCCTGTACAGAAAGCCTGTATACCTTAGTAATTGTAGTCTTTTCTTACAGCTTTTGAGAAACCATAGTCACTTCCATGACATTATAAGGCATTAGAGGATTTTAGTAGATCTACTCATAAATGTTATCCCATAGTATTTTCCTATTTTTTTCTCATTGAATTGAGATAAAGGAATTCATTATTTTCAAGTACTACCAAGGTGATTGGAGTATTTAGAAGGTGTCGTGGTCTAGTGGATCTTCCACGGTGTCCCTGAAATAATGCTATAATGAATAAATATGTACATATGAGTCACATGCACATTAGATTAATCGATGTGTAAACAATCCATGATGAATTATTTGAAAGAAGTTTGAGATAGAACTTTAACTTTTAAAGAGAATGTCACCAAGAACAAACAGCATGCACTCCTACAAATAATCTCTTGGTCCCTTTATGAGAGATGGAGTATTAGGTGGATTATTGTTATGACCTATTGTGACATTTCAGTTCAACAAATGTTTTATTGATAACTTCCTAGGCTGTGTCTCTCCTTCTTCTAGTTAATGTGGGGAGGGACATGGGAGGCAAGGTTGCAAGAAAAGCAGTAGAATTATGGGGTCATAGATTTAGGGTTTGAAGGAACTTCAGAAGTCATCTAACCTCTACATTATACAAATAAAGAAATGGAAACCCTAAGAGGATAAATGACTTAAGGTCAGAGGTCATGGCAGAACTGGACAGTCATCTAGAGCTCTTAATTTTTTTTAAAAAATGCTTTACTTTTGGTAGGATGGAGAACGGGAAAATTTACTACCTTAGTTTGGGAACAAACTAGGTCTTTCTTCCCAATCTGTTCGCAAAATTCTCTTCCTCTCTACCTTTTGAATCTTCCCCTCTGCTCTTTTATTTTCCTCTTTCTGTACCTCAGATTTACTCATTCTCTATTCTTCAGTCTTACCTCCTTCCTTTCGTAGTCTCTTCTTCAGGTCCTCTCAGTTAGCTAAAGCACTTCCATGGTTATGTAAGACACAATAAATATAAAATATATTCCCAGTCTTCAAAGAGTTTGAAATTTTACTGGGAAATATGCTATTCCTTGAATCATACTTTATCAAAAATATATAATGAGATATTAGTATAAGAAAGACAGAAAGGAAATTATTAAATGCCAAAAGTGTTTTATTGATGCCGAAAAGAGATAGATTATTGGAGACCAGAGAGTTGAGAACAATTACTCCAGGCTTTTTGAGAAGCTGAAAATTGAACTAGACTTTTCCTGAAAATCTAGAAAAGTAGAAAACTGGGGAGTAAGCAAGGGAGAGGAAAATCCAGACTAGGGTAAACAATAAAAGCTGAAATGTGCAAGTAGGAATGTGAATATGCTATATAGAGAGGAGGTGGTCAGTTTGGGTAAAGTAAAGTGCACATGATGATTGCTTACAAAATGATATTCTTCTTAATTTAACCTTACTCAGTCTTGTACATTTTCCCCTGTAAATCTTATAGGTTTAGAAAAATTTATTCACTGAGGAAATGAATGGTTTTATATTTGGCATTTGTAATGGTAATTTAAATGGGAAGAATTTTCCCATTCATTAATAAGCTCATGCCTATGGAAGCCTGAGTCACATGAGTCTGAGTAACATGGAGCCTGTGGTGGGAGGAGTTTGCTGAATGGATGGAACTGGAGGAGGCAAAGCTAGAGCAGAACTGAGGAAATCAGTGAGAGAGCAATCAGAACTGAAGGACACAGGCAAACCTGCAGTTGGTTGTGAGTGTGAGAAGGGCAGTTTGTGTAAGAGAAGCCTGTTTGTGATTTGTCTAATGGAGCTGGTTTATGGGAAGCCTAGTAGGAGGAAGGCTTGGGGATAGTGTTGCTCTCTGCATTGTTATTGTGTATAGATTTTAGTTACTATGATGGATTTGGCTTTCTGGTGTCTGAATAAATGTTTTGGTTCTGTCTTCCATATGTGTTGTATTTCATGATTCAGAATTGTGCAGTGATAATCATGGCTGCCATGGGTGCTGTGAATATTGCATTGAAACTATAGTATTGTATGCTTTCACTGTACCTCTTTGAGGGTCTATTCTTCATTCTCCCTCTATCCTTCCCATGCCAAGTACATCATGCATGCACACACATACACACAAATATTCATTTATCTATTTCTCACCAGTCACCATTTTCTTTTCTTCAGTATAATTGCTACCATCTTTATCCCACCTTATAAAAATTTTGTGAATAGACTTAGGACTCAGTGTCATACCAATATCATCTAGGTAGGAAGGTGATACTATCTCTGTACCGTAAGTGGAATGAGAGCTTTGAATTTTTAAAAATATTTTGTTAGGAAACTTTTCTTAATATGTTTTAGAAGCTAACATCCACAAATAAGGAGTATAGATAGGATTCATCTGTTATTTTACATTGGCCAGCACTGATGGCTCTGACTAAAATAAAATGGGGAGAGATCGGTCTATTTCTAGATAGAATAAAGTTTTAGGATGAAGCCAGAGAACATCTGAGAAGAATAAAATCTGTCTGATAACCCAGCTTTAGCTCTCAAATTAAGCCCTTGAAAATGTCAACTTCTGAAACTGAATACTGACTTCTTCCAGATTTATTGGACTTGGCTGATTCTGGGCTTAGACAACAAGCATCAATACTAGCTATGATTTGAACTTGAGTTATAACATGCAAACTAAATTCATTTTGTTCTGTCTGTAGTGAAGGTGACCAATTGATGACCAACCTCTGTGAAATTAATTTAATTTTTCAAACAAAGATTTTTTTTCCTACATTGGGTTGGTAAATAATTAACAATAAGCTTTCTGAAAAAGAATTGTGTACATGACACACTTTTACATTTAATCTGTATTAACATAGTCTCCATCGCTTTCTTAAATCTAGATAATCACGAAAACAATAAATCAAGTCCTTATTTGTGGCATTCTTCAACTTCCCAGGTGGAAATGTTCATACAGGAAATTTAACAATCAGCTCTCATAAGCTAATTCAAACTTGTTCTAACTCACCCCTGGGTTTTTAAAAATTACTTCGAAGTGTCAGGAACTGTGAGGAGTGATAAGGATAGGATTAAGGACTGACCTTCTGATTCATTTGGTATAAGTCTGCTGCTTATCAGTCCCTAAAGTACAGAGGCTGACTATGAGCACAGCTATGGTGTATCAGACTGTAAAAGCAAGGACCCCAACATACACAGGAGGGCCTGCTGTACAGATTCTCTGATTTGCTTTTCTAAAAGGAAAGCAACTTTCGAAGCATCAACGATCACTTTAATCAAGCACATATATCATTCACTTAGTTCAGGGGAAAAAGTCAGCACCCTGAACTTCAGAGAAAATACAGAGAAATCAAAATCAGCAGACAGAGCTTCTAGCTGCCTGACATAAACAATAAATACATCATAGATCAACAGACAGATCCAACTTTCTGTCCATTACATACATACATAATTACCAGAGAGAGAAACACCAACACCTGAGTTTTCAAAGCTGGGGGGCTACTTAGAGGTTTCCCAGAGTCTCATCCAGACCATAAACCTTCCAAAAACTAAACCACAAAGTGAAACCTCACCTCAGAATACTTATACATTTTTCAGAGCCAGAGGGCACCACAACCTTGAGAACCAGTGCCTCATTAACAAAAGGTGTGTGCCTTCCTACAAATTTTCCCAGGCCCATTAATGGGTAGGGAAGATCTTCCCATTAAGAAGCAAAATTATATTCGTGTTTGTCCTTCATTGCGGAAGAACCAAAGAAGATCATGCCATCAGAGAAATGATGACATGACTTGCACTTGACTTTGTTTTGAGTGAGGGAGGGCTGTGTAGGTCACCAGCCTCATTTCCCCTCCAGAGCCATCTGAATTCAGTGACTAGATATTCATCAGGATGACTGGAGATGACCCAGGATGCACTGGGAGACCTTGTGCCCTTTAGGCCAAGGTCTTTGCAGGTACTCACTTAGGGTGAGGCAACACCCATTCACTGAATAGGCCTGTTTAAGAGGTGGCCAGGGCATGGCCCCTTTAATGAGGTCAAGAAAACAAAGACATCAGGTTGGGTGGGAAACAGCAACAGTTGCTATTGATAATCACTGTAAAGCTAGAGGAGTCCAGGATAAGAAAAAATGCATTATCTGCACTATCAATACACAGACATAGGACTGGATCTGAGACCAGTTTTCTATGCTTTCTCTTAAGTGATGGGCTTAGAATGACAAAAATAAAATAGTCTGACTTTAAGAGACTAATCTTTATTCTTAAAGTTGTCTTTTCAAATGTTCTGTTTTCTTATCTCTTTTTCAGCTTTATTGCCTCTCCTATGAACCTTCATAAAATGTCCCACTTCTTTCTGGTTATGGAACTTGAAAATTCTCATGAGTGTGGTGTGGAGTGTTGCCTGGCTAAGCTGTCATTAGGAGATGTGTGTATTCATCCTTCATTGCCAAAGAAGACCATGCCATCAGAGAAATAATGGCATGACTTGCACTTGACTTTGTTTTGAGTGAGGGAGGACTGTGCAAATCACTAGCCTTCGCTTCTCCTCCAGAGCCATCTGAATCCTGTGACCAGATATTCATCAGGATGACTGGAGATGACCCAGGATGAGGCATTCGGGGTTAAGTGACTTGCCCAAGGTCACACAACTAGTGAGTGTCAAGTGTCTGAAGTGAGATTTGAACTCAGGTCCTCCTGACTCCTGCACTGGTGCTCTATCCACTGCCCACCTAGCTGCCCCTATTGGGACATATCATTGTCTTTGTCTCCAACCTGAAAGTCAAACTCATCAGAGTGCTACCCTCTAGCATATTCAAAGGGTATGAACAATATTAATGAGCAGCTTCTGAGCATTTATCAGTCACATTCATGGGACTTTGCTTATTGTGACTGAAGAATGTTCAGCTCAAAGCCCTTTTAATGCAATCAGTATTCACAGTTAGTTTGTTGTATTAGAAGTTTGGATGAAGGTCCAACTAATCACTTTAATAATTTATCTGGAAAGTTGCCCTCTTATTTGCATTTCTTTCATGTCTTTAACCCTGTGTTTTATTTTTTAAATTGATTTTCACAAGATTACTTAAGACAATACCCTAAGGAGCAGAAGGCTTTACTGGAAAGGCCATTTCAGAAGGGTAATTCTTTTTAAGAGGACTAAAGGGCACTGCAAGCTATTCATATGTATGTCTAAAATGTTACAATGACACCTAAAGTTAGTAATAATGAATAATGAGAATGTAAATGAAAATAATTATAATAGATTGAATATTCAGCTACACAGTAATTTATCATGACCATGTAACAGGTGAAAATCTGATTAAGTATAACATTCTTTAGCACTGTGTTTTTGGGTTGGGCTTTCTTTTTTGGTCCAAATTTGTTATTTCCCTGGAATAATGATGTCCTGATGACAGAACTTACTTTAACAATGTAATTCAGCACCAGATGTACAATGTATTGTCTTAGCAAATTGCCTAGGGCACTAATATTAGTTAATTTGCCCAGACTCATCCAACTAGTGCCAGAGAGTGGACTTGATCCCAAGTTGGCTTGACTGAAGATTGTGTTCTGCTCGTTTCACCATTCAATCTCTCTCTTTTTTCTTGTTTAGGATAATATAGATGGAGGAGTTTATTTCTCTAACTAAACTTTCATATCCGGATTTGTGGTCTTTGGTAATCTTTTGTCCTTTTGTGAAAAACTGCAATGTAGTAAGTCACACTTTCAATAAGGACATGATAGGAGAATATTTAGAAAGAGTAGTGATATGCTACAACAAACTTAAAACATTTTCTTGTACTTATTAATGTAAATGAATCATATAGATTTAGAACAGCAAGGGATTTTAGATTTGATTAAGACCAACCTTCTTATTTTACAGATGATATAACACAGATCTAAAGAAATTTGATTAATTTACTCAAGGTCACACAATCAGTAACTGAGTCTGATAATTGCCTAACAAGATCAGAATATAGAACCTTTAAGTTGTAAGTGACCTCAAAGTCCAGGTAGCTCAAACTACAGATGAAAAAGAATCTTCTTATCAACTTTGATAGACTTAGCTCTTCTCAACAATACAATCATCTAAGACAATTCCAAAAGACTCATGATGGAAAATGCTCCAAAAGAACTAACCAGTGCATCCAAATGCATCCAAAGAACTATCCAGTCTAAATGCAGACCAAAACATACTATTCTCTCTCTCTCTCTCTCTCTCTCTCTGTCTCTCTCTGTCTCTCTCTGTCTCTCTGTCTGTCTCTCACTCTCTCACGGATTCCCCCTTTTGTTCTAATTTTTCTTTCACGACATGACTAATGTGGGAAATACGTTTAATATGATTGTACAGGTATGGTGTATATCAAACTGTATATCATCTTGTGGAGGGGAGGGAGGGAGAAAATTGCAACTCAAAATTTTATAAAAGTGAATGTTGAAAATTAACAAGAAAATAAAAAAAAAGGAGGTCCTTTTATCATCCACCAAACCTAACAAGTGATCATCCAGCTTTTGCTTAAAGACCTTCAACTAAAGGGAACCTAACACTTCTTGAGGCACCCATTCCACTTTTGGACAGCTGGATGGCTCAGTGGATCAAGGACTACAACTGGAATCAGGAAGACTCCTTTTTATTAATTCAAATCTGGGCTCAGACACTTGTTAGCTATGCGATCCTGGACAAGTCACTTAACCTTCTTGCCTCATCTGTAAAATGAGCTATAAAAGGAAATGGCAAAACACTCCAGTATCTTTGTCAAGAAAACCTCACAAAAAAAACTGTCACAAAGAGTCAAACACGACTGAAACAACTGAACCAGAATGATGATTAGGAAGTTTTGTCTTCCATCAAACCTAAATTTAATTCTTTTCAATGTCCATCTATCATTTTTAGTCAAGTTCTCTGTTGCCAAGCAAAACAGCTCTTATCCTTCTTTTTTGTGGCAACCCTTCAAATACATGAAGATAATGATATCCCCATGAATCTTCTCTTCTCTAGACCGTATGTTCCCAATTGATGAAGATATTGACTATCCTGGTCAATCTCCAGCTTATTAATATTCTTCCAAAACTATGGTCCAGAACTGAACACAAAAATTCTGATGTGGCTTCATCGTGCAAGAGTGTGGAGAGATTACTTCTGATCTAGTTATGGGCATTCTTCCTCTCTTAAGGTACCTTAAGATCACATTTGTGTACTCGGTTGCTATATCATACTGTTTCTTTATTTTGAGCTTTACTGTCTACTAAAACCCCTAGATCTTTTTCTTTTCTTCCTTCTTCCATCTTTTTTATATGAACTTTTATTTAGATATGTCTTTCCCAAATTAATTTTTTTAACTCAAGTATAAGATTGTAGACTTATTTATTTAAATTTCATCTTATTAGATATGATCTGTTATAGCCTGTCAAAAGTCAATGTTAATGTTGGATTAGCTATCTTGACTTCCTATCCAACCTTCTTTTCACTGTGCCCCAAACTTTTGCTAGCACAACAGAATACATTTGAAAAGGAAAATAGACTATACTCTTGTCCATGTGATGACAAACAGTCATATAGAGCTTGAAAACTTTAGTCAGATTTAATAAGGACTATCTCAAGAAGATTCTACACTTACACACTCTATTATAGAATCAGACCAACCAGAAAAGTTAATATGTCCAGTTTTTATAATGGTAAAACTTAAGTACTCAAAAAGAGATTACATCATTCAGTACTTTGAGGGGGAGAGGTGATCCTGCTATGAATTACTTGGGGTGATACCAGGGAGGGAAGGCCTACTAGCAATGAAAATTGGCAGGTGTTCCAAAGCTTAGAATTTTACAGAGTTGCCTGGTGGCACAAAAACTTTAAATGATTTTTTGAGCAATACACAATCACTATGTATCAGAGGAAGGAAGGAAAAAAAGGGAATGAAATAGGGATTTACTGTGTCTACTATGTGCCAGGTACTGGACTAAGTATTTTACAAATATTATCTCATTTTATTTTCACAACAACCCTAGGAAGTAGGTGCTATCATCATAACCATTTTACAGCTCAAGAAACTTGTGGGGGTGGGGGGACAAAAATAAGTGAATTACCTGGGATCATGGAGCCAGTAAGCATCTGAGACCACATTTGAATTCAGGTCTTCCTGACTCCAGGCACAACACCCTATCCCCTTGAGCCACCAAAGTCTCCCAGATAGTACCTGACCTCAGACTTCCTTGAGTATGAGGCTAGATCTTTACAGACTGTCTTTAATTTAATACTTTAATAGCTTACAAATTACTTCATTCACAAAAATGGTGTAATATAAACAGTACAAATATTATCAGTCCCATTTTACAGATGCAGTGAAGAAGAATCAGGAAGAAATCAATTTTTTCTATTTCTCCATCAGTCTGAAATAGTCATAGAGAACTAGATGTAATCAAGTTCTCCTTCAGTCTGATTCTGCTTGTTTACTTATAGTACAAGTCTAATGACTATCTTCCAAAGGACATTTTTCTTTTTCTTGGCCTCATTTCCAATGAAGTCAAGTGAATATTTAAGTTCTGATTGGTTGATTCTGGTCCTCTACAATAGTCAATCCAATTGGTCTAATCTTTACTTGTTTCTTCTCTTGTGTGTCAAGGGTTCACAGTAATTACTCACTGTCAGGTAGTCTATAGCTGTGGATTATTTTTGGATCAGACCTATGATTTCCTTGCTACGGGGAATTTCTAGTAGAAAATAAATCCCTCTAAAAATGTCAAAAAAAAAAACCCCTAGCAATTTTTCTGCAGTTTAAATCTTAGAGAACTACCCAGGGCACTGAGGAGTTAAAGGATTTGCCCAGTTTTATGCAGCTAGTAGTATGTATCTGAGGTAGTTTTACTGACTGTGTACCATCTTATATCACTTGGTGATCTTATCAGCTTCCATGGGCTCAACTATAATCTCTACGTAGATTATTCCCAGATTTACATTGTCTCTCTCCTGACACCATAGACACCTATGTTACTTTTTGGATATCTCAAAGTGGCATTTCAAACTTAACATGTCCAAAATAGAACTCATCACCTTTTCTCCCAAATCTTCCTCTCTCCCCATCTTCCCTATTACAGTTAAGATGTTATTGTTCAGTCATCTTAGCCACGTCCCACTCTTTGTGACCCCATTTTGGGTTTTCTTGGTTTGCCATTTCTTTCTCCAGCTCATTTTACATCTGAGAAAACTGAGGCAAATAAGGTTAAGTGACTCACACAGCTAGTAAGTATCTGAGCCCAGATTGGAACTCAGTTCTTCTTCACTTGAGGCCTGGCACTCTAGCTATTATACACCTAGCTGCCCAAACAAAATGGGTGGCATATAGTAAAAACTTAATAAATGCTTGCTGCCTCTAAGCTAAGATTATGTATTTGGGAATTTTCTATTCTTTCAAGCCTTACCTCCTACATAAGGCCTTTCTTAACTTTCCTCAATGCTACTGTCTCACCCTCCCAAAATTAACCTATATTTATTTTTATGTACTTCTCTATATATACTATCCTATTAATAGTATGAAAGTACCTTGAGGAAAGAATTCATTACATCCCTAGTACCTAGCATAGTGCCTGCTAAGAGCAAAAATGCTATTTAATTAAATAATTGTTTAGAACAATGTGCAGGCCTTTGTTTCAATAGCTCACATTTTTCATGGTAGTTGATTATTCATAAGATCCTTTTCTTTCTTTGACAATAGCCTAATGATGCATGCATCCCAAGAATTTGCTCAGCATGTAGATTTGAAGGACTATCATTTTGGAAAAAAGAGGGCAAAGCTGATGGACATAGTGAAAATAAGGCTAAACTTGATGTCAGGAGACCTGTGTGCAGATTCCAACTCAAGCATTTACAAGTTGTGAGACCAAAGGCAGGTTACTCAGCCTTTTAAAAATTCAGTTTCCTCATCTGTAAAAGAGGGATTAAAATACCTGTACTACCTCCTTACAGGATTGGTATGAAAGAAGTGCTTTGTATGCTTTTAAACACTATATAGCTACGAGATGTCATTTTTCCAAAGAGGAGAACTAAAAATAATGGGTTAAAGCTTCAGAGGCTGATTTTGGCTTAATGTAAGGGAGAATTTTTAACAATTAGAACTGTACAAAAATAAAATGAACTGCTTTGTAAAGTAGTGATCTCCCTATCACTGTCAGTGTTCAAACAGAATCTACATAATTGTGTGTATAACCCAGGCAATATTCATAGTACTGAGGGCAAATATGAATATATTGACATAATTCTGACTGGCAAAGTAGAGCAGACTCTCCATATGGAAGGCAGAAGAAAAACATTTACTCAGACACCAGAAACTCAAATCCGTCTTAGTGACTAAGAACTCAATACACATTACCACTGCAGGGGACAATGCCATTCCAGAGCCTTTTCCTTTCACTATCCCCACCACCTTTCCACAAACACTCAGGAGCCTACCTGTTCCTGCCTCCTGTGTCCTCTTCTCCACCCTATCTACTCTCATCAACTTCCTCCCAGTTCTGCCCTACCCTTCCTGTTCCACCTGTTCAGCCATCTCCTCCCACCACATGTGACTTAGGCTTCCCTATGATTTAAGCAGGTCACATGAGCCCATAATGAATGGAAAAGATCTTCCCATTTAAATTACCTTTACATTGTGGGGCTGATGGTTGAGGGAAAATTTTTTCAGTGAATGGTGGGTTTTATCAGATGACCTCTGACATCTGTTTCAACTTCCAGAGACTATGCTTTTATATATTCAGAAAAGGTCTCTTAGCTCTTGCTCCAGAAACTTTTAGATGAGCAACTAGTTGAATATATTGGTACTGAAACCCTAAAAGATAGGTAAGGGGCTTCTTTAGCTAATTATCTTGAATTGAGGCACTGATGCAGCTGTGTTTGCCTGTGATGATAAGGCTTTTTCCTACAAGTACATACGTATTAAACAATCCTTTCAGAAGGAAATTTTAAATTCACTTGCAATCAGCTAGATGAGAGCACTCATCTAAAAGGTATTTAGAATCATTTGAGATAATATTCTGAGATGCCATCAGCACAGCAAAGCTGATGTACCTTATGCCATGAAAACACTATGGTAAAGTAGAAAGATCCCTGGAATGGTAAGGATAGGGTCTGGATTCAAATCCTAATTCTACTGGCTACCACCAGTTTAACCTTGGGCTGGGCATCTGATCTCTTTATTTCTTAGTTTCCTCATCCATAAAATAAGGAGATTGGCTTAGACGGTTTTCAGGGTCTCTTCCAACCTTAAATCTACAGTCCTCATGTTTGCTTCTGTGGTTGGCTGACTTGACCATTTGGTGCAGCATTGCTAAAGTCCTTTAATCCTGCTTTCTGGCTAAAAAGTACTTTTCGGCTCCAGCCCTGCATCTGAGCCCTTCATTTCATCAGCAATTATTTGCCTAACTAAGGTTCATAACGAAGCATCGTAGTTTTCCTTCAAGTATCTCTAAGTCTCTTATAATAATAGTTATATCCTTTCTCAAGAGATAAAAGCAATTTTTGGTCTAATTATCCTAGGTTGCCTGAGGGGAATCATTACAATACATGAATGACATCAATGAAAGCATCCTTTCTCTTGCCCTCCCTGCCTCCTCTCTAAATTCTGAGAGATGATATCCCAGGCGAGATTCCATCTATTTTGATGTCAATGAAATTTAGGCCTTTCTAGCCAATTAGTTTTTATGTCTGATATCTGTTACAAACATGTCCTTTGTTCAAAGCTTTGCTGATCTATAAGCTGTCTATTTCTGCCAGGTGTTCAAGAAATTAGACATACCATTTAGAATGAGATGATTATTCTGGGCTCAACTAGACAAAGCTTGAAACTCTGCCTAATGCTCAAAGCAAACAAAACCCACACCTGTGTGCCATGAGCCTTCTGATGATCTGCTTCATGATGTTCTGCACTGGTTACCTGTAGTCTATTCTGTCAATGTGGGAAGCAATGCCACATCTGGTTTTTCATTCATATGTCCATGCAGAGTCATAGACACTTCAGCCATTTTGATTTGTACTTACCAGATTTGTTTATTTATTTTTTGTAACTGTTCTTAATCTGGTGCTCTGAAAGGTATTATTTTCCAAAGGTGCTCTTTGCATAGGCCTAATGAATTACTCTGCTGGAACAATATGCATTTATTAAGCATATCCTTTGTAGGTGGGTATTATACTCAGCACTAGGATTCCATAGAACATAATGAAAATAATTTCCCACCCTGAAGAAGCTTCCATTCTACTGGGGGAGAGGGAGAGAGAAATAACATTCAACTCAATTTTAATCAATAAGCATTCATTAAGCAGCCAATCCATGCCAGCCTTCCTGTGAGACAGCTGATAGAAAGCTGATCTGGAAGTGAAGAAAATTGGGGTTCAAAGCCTGCTTATGATGTAGGCTGGCTACGTGGCCCTGGATAAGACCCTTGAACACTAAATGTTTTAGGCCACTTTCTAAGACAATAAGAGGCAGAGAGCAGTGCTGCACAGCATTAACTGAGAGTTCCCTATGCCAGGAGAATGTTTGGTTCTTTTCTTTCTCTATGTTCTAGATACTACTGGAAATAATAAGGAAAAAGGGACAAAACAGTTTGTCCTCACAAAAATCTCATATTCTTTTGGAGAGAAATATAAATAAATATGAAGCATATGCAAAGTAAACACACAGAGAGGTAGTTGGTTAGTAACAAAATAGGGGTTCCAGAGATCTCAGAGGAAGGGGTAGCAAAGGTTGGGATGAGAACACCAGAGGAATAGGAAAGACATGACTGTGAGATGGTGGTCAGGGAAGAAAACAACTTCAACTTAGAACACAGGAATTCATTTCACAGGAGATCCAGTCAAGAAGTCAGTCAATAAGCATTTATTAAGCACTTACTAGCTGCAGCTAGGTATACGGTCCTGGAGTCAAGAAGACTCATTTTCCTATGTTCAAATCTGGTCTCAGACACTTCCTAGCTGTGTCATGGTAGGCAAGTCACTCAGCCCTGTTGACCTCAATTTCCTTATCTATAAAATTAGCTGCAGAAGGAAATGGTTCACCCTTCTAGTATCTTTGTTGAGAAAACCCAAAAAGGGGTCACAAAGAGCGGGACATGACTGAAATGGCTCAACAGTGACAACAAGAACAAAAGCCTTACTGTGCTAACTTCTGAGGGTACAAACAAAGGCAAAAATCACAACTCCTGACCTCAAGGAACCCTCATTCTAATGAAGAATGGGCTGCCATGCCCTTCATGGGAGTGAAGGTAATATGGATTTGATTATTAGTCCCTGAGAAAGATCTCTGTGTATGCATGTGTATGTGAGGTGTGTTCATTGCTGTGGGATAGATATTCATTTCTTCCTTTGTCATGCCTTCAGGGACAGACTCTAGAGGAAACAGTGAGGCTGACAACTTTGGGCAGCTCTGCCTCACTTAAATTAAATCCATCTCATGTTATAGTTGAGATATCACCCTTCTGATGTCATTGGTCGTCTTTGAGAATGAAGGATGAATAATCATGATAATAACATCAACGATGGAAACAGGAATGGATGGGGCTGAATGCATCCTGAGATTGGTCTTGTTGTAGAAAGGTGAAATGTATCTGAGATCTCCTTCAACCCAGTGAGCTCTGCTCTGGGACTTACTCCAATGCCTAGCAGATCCTCTGGCGATGGGGATAAGGAAGGTGTTGAGACTGGGAATTTTCTGTATTCCTCAGTATTGACTGGTGTGGATTGTGGAGATCTCGAGGTCAGATAGGACTAACATTTACTTACGGTTTATTTTATATATTTTATTTATTATTTATTTATGATTATTATTTAAGGCTTGCGAAGTGCTTTACAAATATTGTCTAATTTATTCTACACAACAACCTGTTATTCTTTCCTCCATTTTACAGATTAGGCAACTGAGGCTGGGGATTCAGTGATTTCCTCAAGGTTACACAACTAGTCAGTGTCTGAGGCAGGATTTGAACTCAACTTTTCTTGATTTCACATCCAGTGTTCTTTTCACATGCCACCTCTTTGCCTCTGACATATACGTAGCTAAACAAATATCCATTATAGTGTAAATCTAATACCAACTTTGAAAATCAGGGGAGATCTTATTATATCTAACGTGACATGGGATTCGCTAGGGCTAAGGAAAGGAGGTAGTCTGTTCCAGTCGTTGGAGATAACTTTTGGAAAGACAAGAAATTGGGAAATGAATGTGATATACAGGAAGGGGATTGCAAGTAAGCCATCTTGGTAGAAGCCTAACATGTGTGAAGGGGAACAGTTGGCAAGAAGCCTGGAGAGGGTAGCAGCAACCAGATTGTAAAGGGCTTTAAATGCCAAATGGAGCAGTTTCTATATTATCCTAGTGGCAACAGGGAGACACCAGAGATTCGTGAGCAAAGGAGTAACATGGTCATGTTTCTGGTTTAGGAATATCAGCTTGGCAGCTGTGGAGGATGAATCAGAGTAAGGAGAACCTAGAGGGAGGGAGACTTGTTAGGAGGCTATTGCTACAATCCAGAAAAGAAATGTATAATAATTGATAGTCATTCTATAGCATACAATGGCTTTGGTAATACTACAGGTAATATGGTTTGCTTCACTTTTGCCAGTACAAAAACTGCAGAAATACACAATAAACATGTGATGGTAGGTTATAAATCACAATAATACTTACTCATCCTTATGATACATTTATCATATTGTCATTAATAAAATGCTGTGCCACAATAGTTGTCATTAGGACATATGTGATATGCAAGTTACTGTGCTGGAGATAGGGACATAGAATCAAAAAACAAAAACAATAAAAATAGTGTTGCCCTCACTCCAGAGGCCATTAAATCCAACTCCCCACTTCTATTTTACAAAATAGGAAGCAGAATCTGAACGAAGTGAGGTGATGTGCCAGTGGGTCCATAGATAGAAAGTATCTGAGGTAGGAATTGAATACATCTTCCTACTCCCAAATCCAGTTTTCTAGCCACTGAACCACCTCAACTACTAGTCAATTCATTTATTTAAAAAATATCATAGGCATTTTACTAGGACAAACAAGGAAATATTCGCAATCTTCTGTCCGTTCTCTCAGAGTTTACATTCTAGGTTTCCCTTTTCATGTTTAGACAACAAAAAACACTAAAATGAAAGATCAAAATGCATGGTGCAGTTAGACAAGTATGAATCAAATAATTTAATGATTTTATTTTCAGAATCTTCTTCAATATTGTTACTTTGATAGTGATTGTAACCTGTTTAAGGTAGCCATATGGATCAGACTGATTTTTTTTTTCTGGTCCTGTAGTTGCTATCTGATTGAAAGTCCCAAACCCTAGTGGTTTTTGTTTGCTTGTTTTTTGTTTTACCTCTTCTGTTCTGTTTGGACTTGCTTTGGTAGAGCTCTGCAAAGTCCCTTATACCATGTCTTATTTGCTGTTTGGACTGTTTCCTAGTGAAATTAACCATATCGATAACTATGAGTGAATGAAGCAAGAGTTGGGAGAGCCTGTTGATTCCTAAAAAAGGAAAGAAAAGTAGTACAAACAAATGTTACATTATCAAGGGAAGAGTAAAGAAGGAGAATAGCAGCATGTGTGTGGTGATATACCAACATATACATCTAAACGGCAAGATTTCAAATCTTTAACTTCAGGGGAGAAGGAGAATCAATGACTGTGAAAAAGTAGGAAGAGATGACTGAATTTAAATAAGATGATATAAAATTGAATAAAAGCAACTCGGAAAAATCTTAGGCTTTTGTACCCATAAATTTTTTTTAAAAAAACATTTCCTCCATATTTTTAAACAGATATTGTCTGCTACTATCAATTTTGATCTTAGGAGGATATCTGAACCATAATTAAGTCTAGCCTATAGTGTAATAGGATCATAATTCTAGAGCTAGAAGGGTTGTCTGGTAGTCATTTAATAAAACCTCTTTGTTTTATAGATGAGGAAACTGAGGCCCAGAGAAATGAACTTGCCTAATATCACACAGGTAGTATCAGAGGTTGGATTTGAACCTAGGTCCCCAACAGACTGTCTATGAATTAATTATACTAATTTGTTCTTTTTTTTCTAACCAAATTGCTGTCTAATTAGCTTTTTGTTAATGTTAGGTCCATTTGGAAAGGTATATGGTATACTGGTCTTGGACTCAAAAAAAATCTAACTGTGTCATAATAGGTAAATCCCTTCACTGCTCAATTCCTCATGTGTAAAATGGGAACATGAATACACTGTCTATATCACAGAATCATCGTGATAGAAGAAAACACTTTGTTTTAAAGGATTATGGAAATGTGAGTTATTATGAATATATTTATTAGTATCTTCTTTACAGGGATATTGTGAAGAAAAGGCTGTAAAATACAAAATAGGTATATTTGTTTGAACTGTCATTTGCACAAATCCCTAAGTGTTGATCACTGAAGAGAAAAGTTTCAAGAAGATTAGAGCATCATTTGTGAAGTTGTTGTAAGCTCATCAATGTGAAAATATAATGATTGCAGGGCAAGTCCATACATTTCCATGAGGTAAATAGCTGATTCTTCTATATGTTTGATTATGGCATTCAAGGATCAGTTGCCCTTCAGTGACTGATGAACTTGGTCTCTAGGAAAGTAATTATTGTGAAAGAATTAATCAAAATCCAATTGCCTCAATAAATGAGTTGCCTTGTTTTGGCCATGGAAATTAACATATGTTCTGGCAACATGCCTAGAGGGAATATAGTAAGCTTTACTTCCCCTTTCTGTCATCTTGTAAGCTTCTTGGAAGACTGTTCCCTCAAAGAACTCTTTGTTGACTAGTGGCGGAATGTTGTCTTTGTTTAGTAACAAAGAGAAGTGAAGCATCCCTTTCTAAGTATCCATACCAGATTCCTGCACACAAATATAATAAATGAACGTGGCACCTGAGTATAATTTGAAGGTGAGACAGAAAAGGCTGTCAAGAAAGCAGAGGATAATCTCATTGTTCTTTATATAAACATGTCAATATGCCAGCAAAAAAGTCCAAAAGCAAACATCACCATCTTATACAGGTGAAGATCATTAACTAAAAAAATGCATTTCAATTTGTCTGGAATCCTAACCCACTTCCATCCTTCCTAAGTTCAAATCCAGTCACCGACACTACCTTTGTGATCTTGGGCAAATCATTAACTTCTCTGGGTCTCAGTTTCCTCATCTGTGAGAAAAGCTAGGTATAGGTTTATGATCTTATTACACTATAGGTTAGGCTTAATGATAGTTCAGATATCTTCCAAAGATGAAAATTGGCAGAAGCAGGACATCATCACTTCAAGAATATAAAAAAGTAAGTAAATTTATAAGTAAAAAATCCTTGGAGTTTTCCAAGTTGCTCTTTCTCAATTTTATTCTGTGGTTCCATCAAGGATTCAGTCAAATATTACCTTCTCTCCAAAGTCTTCTCTGATTGTTTCAATCTGGAATGATTGCTCTTTCTTCTTGTCTCCCAAAGCACTTGCTTCTTGTGCTATGTAGGTGATAATCATTTATTGCCTGTGACATTTCCTTTACTGTTGCTTTAAATTGCTATATAAATATTGTATTTTTAGGCATATTTTCATAAATTTTATATTTTGCTCCCTAACTAGACTACTAGCCCCAAGGGACTGGAACCAACAGTTTTCTGCATTCCGTCATAGTGCTTAGAGTAGTGTCTTATACTGAACAGATGCTCAACAATTATTTATTGATTCAGTTTCAATAAATAAGGATAGCAAAATTTTTCTGTGTATCCAGATTAGTGCTAGTCAACCTCATTTAAATCAGTTTTGTGGTTTACCTGTGATTGTATGGATTTACTCCCTCTGCATGTGGAACATTCCTTCTGAGTTCCTGACTTTCTGGAGAGAAAATATTCCACCTTCATGCTAATGGTGCCTTAAATGACTGACTGAGTTGTTGGAGGCATCAGAGAGATATTCAGCAGAATTAAAGACTAAAGATTAACAAGCATTTTGTGGAATTTTTTATAAGTACATTTATTTCTAAGGATCATAGGATCATAAGTTTATGGGTGGAAGGAATCTTCATACATCATCATTGGCAAAATGATGTTATCTCCTTATGCTCAACATGAACTTGTCCATGGCTTTTTGGGTTAAATGCAATCTTGATTATTAGGAGACCATGGTATTCCATGCTCTATGGTTACTTGACATCACTGGAAGGCATTGGTGTTAAAAAAAATAAGTATGTGTGTATGTGTGTGTGTGTGTGTGTGTGTGTGTGTGTATGCAACTTGGGAGTATTTAAAGTGTTACATGTCTAAACATTATCCAGTCCATTTTCCTTTTTCTTCCTGCTATCCACTTGTGACTCTAAATTATTATATCTGCTTTATTTATATGTCAAAATATATGCACTGAGACACTGATTGGTATGACCACCTAACTGTTTTGTTCTCTTAGTTTTTCCAAATGTGGGAAATGTGTATACTTTGTCCATTTGGTTTTTCCCGTGTGGATTGCTTAGACTGATGCCTTTTAAGTTGATACTGCATTGAGCGAGGGTCTGAAATATTTGAGTCTTTATATAAGTAGCACAGTATAAACTCCAAACAAGAAAAAATAGAGAATTTCCAAAATATAGACTGTCCTATTTCAGTTCTGTGCAGGACATCTTCTATGTCAATTGAAATATCTTTTGCTGAGTGTTTGCATGATATGGATCATTTATCCATTTCTAATTTTTCAGAGTCAGCATCGTTTTTTAAATAATTCACCTTGGAGCCATTGTAACTGAAAATAGTTTCTTCTTATCTTTATCTGTTTTTTCTAATCTAATATTTATTTTTTACTTTTGCATTTACAGGAGATGTTTGAGAAATGTTACACATCTCAGCAATAAATTGCTTCTTGTATGTTGATATATATTTTTTCCTTTATATTGCTTAACGTTTCCTATGTGTAATCCTTCCTTATTCCTTCTTAAAATTTTCTGGGCATGCAGGCATGAAGCTCTTGAATAATCTATAAATGTTTAACCTTTTTATTTCTTAATATTGACCACATTTTGATATATTTTCATACCTCTATGCCAACTGTGTTACTGAAGGTGGGCTCAAATTCCTCCTCCTCTGATGATTATTTTTTATTTTTCAGATTATTTCTAGTTTCTCATTCTCACATGCAGATATGGATACACAAGCTTCAGTGATCCTCACAATGGCATTTTCCCTTGTGTTCATGTGGAGTACTATAGGACATGATGATGCAATTATAAATCGTTTTGCGTTTGGGTGAGAGCAACTCTGCCAACCACTTGCTTTGCCTCTTTAAGGAGAAATTATGAACTATCTTTTCATTTTACTGCAATTTCATTGGTTTCTCTGCGCCCCCCCCCTTTTATTTTCATTTACTCGTTTTGCAGACAATGGACTGGTAAACTCAAGAACTCAGAGAAATGCAGTCTCTCCTCTTTAGACCTCCTACTGATTCTACTTCCAATCCACCCTGGAGCCACTATTCAGATGACAAATGCTATGGAGAAGACCTCACCATTTCTGCCACCACCAATAAGAAGTGCTAATGGACTGCCTCCATAAGGTCAGGCAAGTTAGCCTAGATAAAGTAGCAGGACACTCTGAGAGAGACATAGGAAGTGACATGTACCAGGTAAGCTTAGCTATCAGCACTACTATCACCATGTTTCCTTAGACCCCGGTGGATGCAGCCCAGGACCCTGTGTCCAAAAGACCAGGGAATATAAACTATTTTCTCTGGAGCCATCACTTAAGGAAGTAATTCTTACCAGTGTTGTCACCTGGGAACTACTTTTGTAAATTCTACTGCCCTGCTTCCTCAACAGATACCTACTGAAGACAAAGAAAAGAAAGTTCTCACCACTGGAGTCATCAAATGGTTTAACATCAGAAATGGATACATATGTATATATACACATATTTATAATTAATGGAAATGATTCTAAAACAGATGCATTATTTTCTACCTAGTCACTTACTTTCTGACCTGCAGCTGAAACTTCCTCTATGAATATTATCTCTCTGCATTAGAACATAAGTTTCTATTTTTGCATATTTTAAATATTATTTTTAATTTATGGAATAAAGCAAATATTCTGATGACATAGTAGCATAAAAAAGATGATTGTGCATGAAACTGTAATTCTACTGTGCATAACTTGCTCTTTTCAAATATATAACAAAATTATTATGTACATTTTTTCTTTTTTCCTTCCCCCACCCTCAGCCCTAGAGATGACTGCTGTCAGACACAAATAGGCATATGTTTGTATATTTATTCTATGTGTATATATATGTATATATGTATGTATATGTGTATATATGTATATATATATATGTCTATTTATAAGTTCTTTCTCTGGATACAGATAGAATCTTTCTTCACATGTCCGTTATAGTCGATTTGGGTATTTGTAATAAACAAAATAACTTATTCACTCAAAGTCATTCTTAAAACAGTATTGCTGCTACTGTATATAACATTCTCTTCCTTCTGCTTTGTTCCACCATTTGGTGCAAGTCTTTCCATGTTTTTATTTTAAATCATTGACCTCATCCTTTCTTATAGCTCAGTAATATTCCATCACAGTTATGCACCAGAACTTATTCAGGCATTCCCCAACTGATGGGTATCCCTGTAATTTCCAGTTCCTTGCCACCACAAAGAAAGCTGGTGGGAACATTTTAGAATATTTAGGTTCTTTCCTTTGTTCCCTAAACATCTTTGGAAATAGATAAAATAGGGATATTGCTGGGGCAAAGGGTTATAGGTAATTTAATAACATTTGGGGCATAATTCCAGATTGCTCTCCAAAATGGATCATTTTATAATT
Source organism: Notamacropus eugenii (assembly GCF_028372415.1). NCBI lineage: Eukaryota > Metazoa > Chordata > Mammalia > Diprotodontia > Macropodidae > Notamacropus > Notamacropus eugenii. Next base: position 312,973,776 of record NC_092876.1, read on the forward strand.
TCACCAACAATGAGTTAGTGTCCCAATTTTTCCACATCCTCTTCAACACTTGTCACTTTCTCCTTCTTTCTTTTCAGCCAGTCTGATAGGTGTAAAATGATATCTCAAGGTTGTTTTAATCTGTATTTCTCTAATCAGTAATGGTTTAGAGCATTTTTATTTGTTTATAAATGGTTTTGATTCTTCATTGGAAAACTGCCTATTCATATTCTTGGCCATTTTTCAATTGGGGAATAACTCATATTATTATAGATTTGACAAAGTTCTAATTATTATTTGTGATTTTCCCACCATCTTTTTTTACTCACTATTTTCCTTCTCAGCCTTTCTTTTTATCCTATCCCTGTTACCTTATCTTTTCCCTTACTCTCATTTCTTATTTTACTTACCTCTCTAAAATTCTCTTCCTTATCTTCTCCCTAAACTTCCCAATCACATTATTTACACTCTTTTTAAAGTCCCTCTCCCACCCTTTCCCCAAGAAGTCCAGAAGACTTCTAAACCTCTTCAGACATATACTTTATTTCCTCTTCAAACCAGTTGAGAGTAAGGTTCCCACATTACTGGCCTTCTACCCCCACCTTTTTGCTCTATGTTAGTTCTTTTTTTTTTCACTCCCTGTTTTTGTGAGATAATTGTTCCTTTTTACCTTTTCCTTTTGCCTTTTCCTCCAATTTTTAGAATCACTCCGTCATATACAACTTGGCCACATGTTGTATGTTAGTAAAGATACTATGTTAGTAAAGATAACAATTTGAAGAATGCTGACATTTTCATATATAATTAAGTAAACAGTCTAACCTTTATCAATGCCTTATGAATTAGTCTTTAATGATTTCCTTATATTTCTTCTGGATCTTTTATAATGAGTTCTTGTCTTTTTGTTACAAACACCTGAAAGTTCATCAAATGTCCATTTTTTTCATTCAGGATTATACTGAACTTTGCTTAATAAGTTATTTTTGTATGCAACCCCAGCTCCTTTGTTCTTCAAAATATAATTTTCCAAGAGCTATGTTTTCTTAGTGTAGAAGCTGCTAGGGCTTGATTGTTTTTCTGCATTATTTAAATTATTTTTTTCTTGTTGTTTGCAATATTTCCTCTTTAACCTTAGAATTGTGAGACTTGACTATGTCATTCCTGTTAGTAATATTATACTCAGGTCCTTTTCTTAATTATAACTTCCAGGTAGTCTGACAATCCTTACATTGTTTCTCCTTGATATATTGATCCGATCAGTTGTTTTTCTAATGAGACGTTTTAGATTCTCTTCTATGTTTCTCTAGTTTTATTATATTTTGGTTTCTTATAATGTCATTCAGTTCCACTTGCCCCATTCTAGTTTTCAAGGAGTTATTTTCTTCCTTATGATTTCATATCTCCTTTTCTAATTGGTTAATTTTCTTTTCATAATTTTCTTCCTTACAATTTTGTATCTTTTTTTCAGTTGATTAACTTTCTTTTCATAATCTTCTTGAATTGTTTTTTCTTAAATTTCCTCATTCTCTCTTATTTGATTTTTAATACCTTTTTAAATTCTTTCAAGATTTTTATTTGGGAGAGTTTGTGACTACTTCACATTACTCTTTGGGGTAGGAGTGGTTTTATTTTTTTTAACCTATCTTCCTCTGAATATGAACCCAGATCTTCTTTTACACCAAAGTAGCTATCTATAGTCAGGTTCTTTTTCCTTTGCTTACTCATGCTCGTCTTTATTTTTAGCAGCTTGACATTAGTATTCTCAAGTTTTAATCCCAGATTGTGAGTAACGTTTCCTTAGGCTTCAAGTCCTCACTGCTGTTTTCTGAATTCTGTCCAGGGCTCAATCTCAAGATTTCTCTCTTCCTCTCCTAAGCCCCAGCTACACTGTCCTCAAAATGTTGCTCTCTGCAGTACTGCACGTTAGGCACTCACTGGCTTGTGCTTCTTCCTCTTCACCCATGCACAGTTGAGAATTATGTCTGGTCAGCACCACTAGGCCTGACTTCTGGAAATATCAGGGGATCCTTCAAACTTCCCTCACTCTGCTGTCTGCTGCTCTGCATATGAAAGTGTGTGAAGTTAAAGTTCCTGAAGTGAAATTTCTTGAGACTTAATCTGCTTCTCAGGTAGGCCTGGAAGTGTTTATACTTTACTCAGACCAAACCTCAGCCCCTAGAAATCCTCTCAAGTTTTCCTAGGAGGACACCTGCTTTACCCTTTTATTTTTGCTGCTCTACATTCATTTCATGGTGATTTTTCTCTTTGTGGAGGAAATCTGGAGGACCTGTAAATTTCTGAACCACTCTGCTGTCTTCCCATATAAGTTTCTAGAGGTCAGGGATTCTCTTTACTTTTCTACTTCTGTCCCCAGTGTTCAACATAGTGATTTTTACAAAGTAAGTACTTCATTAAAACATTTTATTAATTCATTATTTATTGTTTATTCAGATTGAGAATGGCAACATTGATACAGTTTAATTTCCTCCAAAAGTTTATCAACTTAGTATGTCATTGGGTAGATATCTAACATTTAGAGTACCAAGCATTAAAAGTATTTTGATAGGTAGCCTTAAAAAAAAAGGATCGCTGTATGTAACAGAGCATCAATTTATGTGCTACAAAATGTTAGTAAATCTTCATTAGATTTGGCTATGTACAACTCTTAGGGAATTGATATACTATTTTAAATGAAAGTGCAAATGCATTAATGTGAAAATTAAGGAATGAATGAATTTGATGTTCTTTCAATTCTGCTAGAAGTGCTATCCCTGGCAGAATTTCTTTTAAAACTCTCTAACTCATCGGCTTAACTAATTTCTTGCCTTTGCAGGACTTGTTGCATTGAGGGATATTTTTGGGTCCCCTTAACAACATTAGCAATAGTTCTGAGGTTTCAATAATGAAGAAAAGAGTGAAACTATTTAGTTCTACTTTTTTCTTTCTGCATCAGGTATTATAGGCTAATGAATGTGATAAAGGATTGAAACTCTAATTTGTTCTCTGATACTGCTATCATCTGTGAATGAAAGCGAATTGCTCAAAGCAAACTCTTCTTAAACCTTTTTATTTAATCCTAGAAACATTTCTATAGACAGGATCTATATATACTCCATGACAAATTATTTACTTTTGATACTGGAGTAAACAATCACTACCTGGTAGCAGTCTTCTTGAATATCTGACTCTGTCTAATCTGATCTTGACCTAGACTTTTTGCTGGAATTCATATACAAGTCATAGAACTGCAAGCTGATCTCATCTTACCTTCCATCATAAGGAAAGGAAATACATGGTAGGGAAAAGAAACTTTAAAAGGGTTGACTTCCATCTGCTTCTAGGTGGAGAACTGCATTCCCCATATTTGATTCTCTACAGGAGGAGTTATCTTGCTATAAGTGGTGACAGCAAGATGGCAGCTCCCACTGAGAGACATTTGTACCATTTACAGATGAAAAAGATGTAAAAACAAAGGTGGGCATTTCTGCTGTGAACATGCATGCACTTGTCTAAATATATACGAAATCTGCAGAAGGAGTGGAAAACTTCACTGTCTCCATTTTCCTTATTATTTTTGTAAGGGCTTCCAATGAGTATAATACAGAGATTTATATCCATCAATGAGAAATGCTTCTAAAAATGCCTTCCCTCCAAAGAAGGGAATTCCAAATATTGTACTCTTCTGATAAGATAAAGATTTATGTCCAAACATTTTAAAAAATGTAAAATCAAACTTCCCCTTGTTTGGGGAGGGGCTGAGAGAATTTGTCTATCATAATAAATTCCTAAGTATAATTTTGAATGATTCTTTTTATGGGCTTACTTTCCTGCTCAGAAGAGACAATAGTGGTATAGTAGGAAGTGCACTGGGATTGTGTCAGAAAACTGGTTTGGACTTTTGCCTCTGTTACTTGTGACCTGGGTCTTTCAAAAAGTCATTTAAATTATCCAAGCTTGAGTTTCTTCACCTATAGTTTGTAGATGATAATATTTGCTTTAATGGGATTTTGTAAGCCTCAAGGGAAATAATATTAATAATTCATATTTAGCTCTTGATGAAGCACTTTTCCCATAAAAAATATGTAAAAATTATTATTCCCTTTGACTGATGAAATACTAAGGTTCAGAAAAAGCTTAAAGGTATGATGGAGAGGGGAATCAAACCACCTAAGATTAGGGAGATGATCATCTTATGCCTGTTTCCCCCCGGAACTGAATGGTTGTTTGTAATGCTGCTAAAAGTTAAGGCAGGCAACTGTTGTATGCAAGTATGATTTCCTGAAGAGTATAGTACAACTAGCTAGGTCCCCATATGATGCAGAAAGGTCCTAGAGCATCCTAGGACTTTGATGAGTTCTCAAAACTTTATATTATTATTATTGACATCCTAAATCTATGATGGGTCAATAAGCAGCATAATCTGCACTTACCTTGATTAATCTACTATTTATTCAGAAAAAGTCCTGGTTATTTTTTAAACGTTTAATTATTCAAGCACAACTTTATTTCTTAAGAAGGCTTGAAAGGTCTATAATTTTATTTCTTTTTAATACAAAATTTATTCCTATTCTTCTTCTTGTTCTCCTTTTTCTTAGATCTTTGGTGACAATGTTTTTTAAACGTTCAGATTTCCACGAGCTCTTCTCTGATGTTGGATAAGCATAAAGCCTTTGAAAGTTTACTCAGTAACATTTAAGAGGCCAAGCATTTTAAATTCTCCAACAATAGCAAATGAGGAGAGAAATAGGCTTTGAAAGAACCAGAAGTGGTCATTGAAACAGTTACTTGTGGTCCTAAAATTCTAATGTTCTTGTTTAAAATGGTGATAACATTTGAATAAGAACAAGTCAAGCTAAATCAGAAAGTTTTGATCTGAAAATGTTCAGGACATAGAGATCTTCACTATTTCAGATCAGAAATGGGCTCCATCTCTGTTACTGAATAGGAATTTTATGCTGTAGATTCATATATTGAAAAACAAGACAGGCTTGTTACATTGCTATTTAACAGCCAGTTATTGGCATATCATTTTTTTTGTTTTCTAATTAAATTTATTTATTGTCAGTTTTAAACATCAACTTCCACAAAATTTTGAATTTCAATTTTTCTCCATGTCTTCCCTCCCCTAACCCCAAGACAAGGTTACCCTTTCCTCCAATCTGCCCTCTCTTCTCTCAACTCCCCATCCTCTTCCCTTCTATTTTCCTGTAGGGCAAGAAAAATTTCAATGTGACATTGATTGCTTATATATGTTATTCCTAGTTGCATGTAAAAACAATTTTGAACATTCATTTTTAAATTTTGAGCTCCACCCTTATTGAGAATGCCAGCAATTCCATGTATATTGTGTTGTCATTCAAAACACTTCCTAACAGTCATGTTGTGAAAGGCTAACTATATTTCCCTCTATCCTGCCCCACCCTTCATTTATTCTGTTCCTTCCTTTGATCTGTCCCTCTCCAAAAGTGTTTGCTTCCAATTACCTCTTCCTCAAATCTTCCATCCCTTCTATTGTCCCTCCTTCTCTTATCTCTTTTCCCCCTGCTTTCTTATAGGGTAAGATAAACTTCCATACTCAATTGAATGTGTATGTTATTCCCTCCTGAAGCCAAATCTGATGAAAGTAAGGCTTACTTATTCCTTCTCCCCTTCCCCCTGTTCACCTTCATTGTAAAAGCTATTTTATGCCTCTTTTATGCAAGATGATTTACTATATTCTACCTCTCCCTTTGTCTTTCTCCCAATACATTCCTCTCAACATTTAATTTTATTTTTTTAGACCTCATCCCTTCATATTCAGCTCACCCTGTGATCCAACCCTCCCATGTATGTACATATGTATGTATGTATATATATATAAAATATGTATGTATATATATAATATGTATGTATATATAATATACACACATGCATACATATACATATACATATACATATCCACACACACACACATTCCCTCCAACTACTCTAATACTGAGAAAGGTCTCATAAGTTATAAATATCATCTTTTTATGTAGTAATATACACAGTTCAACTTTAAGAAGCACCTTATGGTTTTTCTTTCCTGTTTACCTTTTCATATTTCTCTTGATTCTTGTATTTGAAAGTCAAATTTTCTATTCAGCTCTGGTCTTTTCAACAAGAATGCTTAGAAGTCCTCTATTTCACTGAAATTAAATTTTTTCCCTTGAAGTACTATACTCAATTTTGCTGGGTAGGTGATTCTTGGTTTTAATTCTACCACCTTTAACCTCTAGAATATCATATTCCAAGCCCTTTGATCCCTTAGTGTAGAAGCTACTAAATCTTGTGTTATCCTGATTGTGTTTGCACAGTACTTGAATTGTTTCTTTCTGGCTGCGTGCAATATTTTCTCCATGACTTGGAAACTGGAATTTAGATGCAATAATCCTCAGAGTTTTCCTTTGGGAATCTCTTTCATGAGGCAATTGATAGATTCTTTCCATTTCTATTTTACCCTCTAGTTCTAGAGTATCAGAACAGTTTTACCTTGATAATTTCTTGAAAGTTGATGTCTTGGCTCTTTTTTTGGATCATGGCTTTGAGGTAGTCCAATAATTTTAAAATTATCTGTCCTAGATTCATTTTCTAGGTCAGTTGTTTTTCCAGTGAGATATATATTGTCTTCTATTTTTTCATTCTTTGGGTTTTATTTTATAATTTCTTGATTTCTTATAAAGTCATTGGCTTTCATTTGCTCCATTCTAATTTTTAAGGAATTATTTTCTTCAGTGAACTTTTTGGACCTCCTTTTCTATTTGGTCCATTCTACTTTTTAAGGCATTGTTTTCCTCACTGGCTTTTGGACGTCTTTTGCCATTTGGTTAGTCTAATTTTAAAGGTGTTATTTTCTTCAGCGTTTTTTTGGGTCTCCTTTAGCAATCTATTGACTCATTTTTCATGATTTTCTTGTGTCACTCTCTTTTCTCTTTCCAAATTTTCCTTTACTTCTCTTATTTGATTTTCAAAATCTTTTTTGAGCCCTTCCATGGTCTGAGACCAATTCATATTTTTCTTGGAGGCTTTGGATGTAGGAGCTTTGACTTTTTTGTCTTCTTCTGGTTGTATGTTTTGATCTTCCTTGTCAGCAATGATGTAAGAAAATACATTTTCACCAAGCTAGTAAGAATCTATAGTCTGTTTTTTGTTCCCCCCATTTACTGATTTTCCAAGTCAATTACTTGACTTTTGAGCTCTTTGTGAAGTGGAGGGCTCCATAAGCAGCCACTGCTGAAACAGTGGATGCTGCTGCCTTGAGGCTGGGGCCACTGCTGGGATCAGACTATGCTCCCCTTTCAGTCAAGTGAGAGACCTTTCCCACTAGCTTTCAAAGCTATCTTTGGCATTTGTGGGTTTAGAAATCTGGAAATCACTACAACCACTAGTGATTCAGTCCTCCAAGGCCTGCTCCAGCTCTGTTCACATTGTGCATCACACAGTGAACAGCACTCTCCTCCCAGTCTGGTATGATAGACCATTCCTGTTGACCTTCTAGGTTGTCTTGGGCTGGAAATTTGCTTCAGTATGTCATTGTGTGGATTCTGCTGCTCTAGAATTTATTTAGAGTTATTTTACAAGTGTTTTGAGAGGTTTGGGGGGAAAGCTCAAGTAGGTCCCTTCTTCTACTTTGCATCTTGACTCCACCTCCCCTAAAAGTCTTGATTTTAAACTATTGGTATGACACATTTTGCTATGAAATTAATTAATTACCTTGTTGGTGTTTCATAGGGTCATAGATCTTGAAGTAGAATGATCCTCAGAGGTTACATAGTCCAATGTTCTCATTTTACAGCTAAAGAAACTGAGGCCTAGTGCAGTTAAGTGCCTTACATCACATAGATATTAAATATCAGGGGTGAGAATTGTTTCCAGGTCCTCTGAATTCAGAGTTATTGTTTTTTTCCTATGTACCATGCTGATAAACAAATTATGTTGCCTATGTTGATGTTCAATATTGTTTCTAATTAAGCAATCAATATGAAAAAAGAAAGAAGATGGAAAGAAGCAAGAAAGAAAAAAAGAAGAAAATAAAGGAAGAAGGAAAGACATATCAGTATCAATGTAACCCTAGAGATGTCTAGGTACTGATCATGTAGAGTGCAGGTGGCAGAGTTCATTTTTGGTCTCTGTGGCTGCTCAGCCCTTAGGACAAATTTAACAACCTTGGGATGTGACTCTTATGTCAGCATAGGTGGCTTGAACAATGACTCTTCCTGGTTGAGTGGCTAGTTCTTTCTGACACCTCTGGCCCAGTCCGCTTCCTTTCCATCAACATGGAAGGGGGTGGAGATCAAGGGAATATTCATATTTATTGTATCATCCTAAAACACATCTTTCAGCACTGAATATATATGTCCCAGGATATGGCTAGGACACAAGCTCAGAATTCATTGGGAGCTTCCCCAATCAGAGTACAGAAGGGATGGGACTATTTGCAAATTCCTCATGGAATGACCGTTGTTATACTGTGAAAGGAGATATATCTCATGAAAGTTCAATAATAAATCATAGTGATAAAGCATGAAATGCTACGGTATGTAACAAATCTTTAATTTCTAGCCTCAGATTCTCTAATTGTGAAGATTAGCTGTACTATCAGAGGATATTATATAAGAATGGCAAATGACCAGGTAAGTGGCAGACCAAGTTAGTGTCATCCTGACTCAGATGAGAAGTGAAGTGGTTCCATGTGCATAGTATGAAATGGGTGGGATAAAAAAGCTGGGGAATGTTTTGTAAGGGGAGTAATCTGTTTCAGCTTTTCTCTTGTCCCTGGTCCTCATTTTACAGTACTAACATTCATTTGAAATGCAGATTTAGGGCTCATATGGAGTTGAGTGTTTTAGGATCCATTTGGATAATCACTGTAATTATACAGGATGTAATGTAATCCTGACTTATGCCTTACTTCTGGTCATCTTTCAACATTTCATGCTGGTAAACATTTTCATCCTGTCTAAAGATTAATTCCAGGTTTTAAACATCTTCTAGGGTGCACTGTGAGACTAATTAAGCCAGGGTATACACAGTTAAGTCAGATTAGCCCTACTTAAGCACCAATCAAAAGAACCCATTCAATTTAGCAAACAAATATTAAGCACTTACTGTGATTAAGGGACATTTCAGGTACTAGAGATCCAGTGACAAAGATGAAGTGATATCTCTCCTTAAGAAGTTGGATATAGAACGAGATAAAATGTAACTTTCTCTTACCATACAATTATAAACACTTTGTTACAAAGTTTCAAGCTGCTATAAAAGTAATAATTATGAGGTACAAATAAGGAAAGTTTTCAGATTCCCCACATAGTATTTAATATGTAGGCTTTCCTGAAATGGAAATTTATTGCTATATATTTTGAATCCTCTCTTATGTTCTGCTGTACACATGGCATTTTTTTCTTTTTCTTATTTTATATTTAAGTTTATAAGATGTTTCTTTTTCTTATCATATATATATATATTAGTATTTAAATATAAAATTAAAAAGGATAAAAAAGTTATGATTCCCACCATTTGTCCTGACAGTATTCATGTCAATAATAACTAACATTTATATGTCACTTAAAGGCATGTGAAGCAAACCACTCCAGGGTCTTTGCCAAGAAAACCTCAAAAGGGCTCACAAAGAGCCAAACACAATTGAAATGACTGAACAACAACAAAAAAGAATCCCTGCAGGCTAGGCTGCTCGTTGACTTAATTTTAAAATGTGATATTAGGTGTATTATTTTACATTTACTTATTTTGTTTCTCAATTTTAATTTGGATTGAGCTGCATTTGAGAATATCGTGGACTGCATGTTTATAACTCTTTATAGAGAATATGGAGTGGAGTAAATTGCTGTTGTATAGTTGTTTTAATAGCGCCTTATTCTTTGTGACCCCATTTGTTTGTTTGTTTTACTGGAGTGGTTTGCTATTTCCTTTTGCAGCTCTTTTTACAGATGAGGAAAGTGAAGCAAACAGGGTTAAGTGACCTGCCTGGGATCAAAGAGGTAATAAGTGTCTGAGACCAGATTTGAACACAGGAAGAAGAATCTTCCTTACTGCCAGGCCAGTGCTCTATAACTAGAAAGTTAAGAAAAGGCCAGATTGCTATGGTCCTTCAATGCCAAAAGGAAGATTTTTATTTGATTTTGGAGGTAAAAGGGAACTACTGCAGTATGTTAAGTCATAGAGGGAGCAAGTAGAAGAGGCTGCTTTGGACCCTAGACCTCTTTCCACTGAACCATGATGTTGTTATAAGGTACTCCAGTGATACATATAACTTCCTTGGAAACCTTGTGTTTATGTCAGACACTGCCTAAAGTAAGTATATCATGATTGGATTTTTCAGTAACATTTTTTTGCTTGAAATTCATTATTATAGACTTTGATCTACAGTGGCAAGATCTATTTCAAGAAATCTGAGCTGACATTCCAAAGTTATAGATTGTAAATCAAATATTAACAATTTTCTATCTTAATAATGGTGAGTCACGTCATGTGAGTAGTGTTCTTTTATGTACTCCGGCTCATCAAATTGACCTGCTTTTCTGAGGCTGAACTGTAGTTTGCAATAAAATGATAATAGTTGTTGAAATATTTCTGTTTTCTCAGGGGTTCAGATTTAAACACCACTCTCTACCACAAACAGAGGTATTTTAAAATTTTTTAAAAGTATTCCTGCCATTGCAAGTCTTTAGCTTAGTTGAATAAATCAGCAATAATGGGAATTTCAGGAGGCAAGATTAAAGCCAGTGGGAAAACTTCAAGGGATGGGGGGGGGGGGGGAGGGAAACAGGTGTTTCAGCTGCTTCCCTGCAGTCGTAATATAGAGGCAGCTATGTCTTTACCTTGTACACAGATCTAGGACTAAACTTAGCTTGTACACAGACAGGAGGCTGAGTGCTTTAGCTTCTAGAAATTTCAAGGAGCATTCATTAGCTAGAATTCAGGCAAAGCATTAGCTAGTGTCCAGCTGTCAATCCCACTCTTCTCACTGGCATTTCTTCTCCTGAAAAGAGGGAGGCATCATTAGCATATTCGGAAATGGCAAATCATCACTTAAGTTAACAGAGATGTTCATCTCAGAAGCAGTACCAGGTAACAGGTTTTTAACATTTGTTGTCTATGACCAAGAAAGGTTTATGATTTAACATCTCAAACAGAAGTCAAGGGGTAGTTGAAAAACATCTGTGAATCAGCATGGTGGGGACTGAGCACCCTGAGCTGAGAAGAAGCACTTAGGCAATACATCAGCCCATGGCAGATCTGAATCCAATACTAATTAGAGTTTAATGATTTTACAAGAGCATCCAGGAGTTCAGACCTCCTATAATCATGACTCACTCATGTCATATCAGCATTTGCTCTAATAAGTATTCTTTTCCCCTCATATCCAGGCAGAAACTTTGTCAGAATATTGTAAAATATTATGCAAAGCTGAACATTTTTTATAGTATTGATATGGTTTGATTATGTCCAAATTAGAGGCATTTTCCTTTCTGGTCTTATTTCATGCTCCCTACTTTCACTGTAGGAGACCTTGTATTTCAGTATTACTCATTATCAGACATTTATACACTCACATATAAAGCTTGTCACAATTTGGCTAAAAATTACACTTTCAGGCTAATTACACATGCTTTCCTTTCACAGTCGTCCTTAAAGCCAAACCTGTCTATTTGCTGATCCTCGTAAACATCATTGTTTTTCTTCTTTGTGACTTTGCATCCCTGTGCCTGGAATGTGCTGTCTCTTTAACTCTGTCTCTTAGAATCCCCTAGCTTCCCTTCAAGGCACTGGTCAAGTACACTTCCTACACAAAGCCTGTTCTGATTCGTCCAGTTGCTAGTGCCCTCCCTCAAACTTGACATTCCTTTGAATTTACTTTGTAAGCAGCAAGTTGACATCGACATAGAGTGCTAGACCTGGAGTCAGGAAGATCAGAGTTCAAATCCAGGCTGAGGCTTCTTGCAAAGTGTGTGTGACCCTAGATGAGTCTTTTAATCTTGGCTTCAGTTTTCTCATCTATAAATTAGGGATAATAACAATACCTACATTGTTGTTGTTGTGGGAATTAAATAAGACAATATTTTAAAAAGGATTTGCAAACCTTAAAACACTATGAGTGGGAGCTATTATTATTTGTATTTATTTATTTGTGTACTTTGTTTCCCTCAGAGGAATTTAAGTCCCATGAAAGTGCCTAGCATAATGTTTGGTATATGGTGGAGGCAGGGGGAGGGAAGGGAAAGGAGTAGTAAATACCAACCATGTGCCAGGCATTCTGCTAAGCAGTTTTTATACATATCTCCTTATTAATAAATGCTTTTGGTATAGATGTAAACATTCCAACCACATCAGAGGTCTCTCCCTTCCCTAATCTTATTCGGTGTTTTGCCTCCTTTTTAAATACAGCTACGTGGTGCAATGGATAGTGTTGGGTCTGGAGTAAAGACTTGTCTAAGGAAGACTTGTCTTCCTCAGTTCAAATCTGTCCTCAGATACTTACTAGCTGTGTGAACTTGGGCAAGTCATTTAGTCCTATTTGCTTCAGTTTGCTCACCTATAAGATGAGCGGGAGAAGAAACTGATAAAAAATCCAGTATTTTTGCCAAAAAACAAACAAACAAATGAGGTCACAGAGTTGGATACAACTAAAAAAATGACTGAACAACAAAAAACTTCTATGTCTTTGCTCCCACCATTTCCTGTCTCTGAAGTAGCCTACCCAGTGTCTCTGCCTGCTGAAATCTCACCACCTTACAATACCTATTAAATAGAAGTTAAATGCTATTTTAAGTGCTTCTTCTCCACGGGCTTCCCTGATTCCTCAAGTCAAAATGATCTCTTTGTTTTATGAGCCTTTCTCATATGCAGTGCAGTGTACTGGAAAGAGTGTTGGATCTTGTCCCAAAACAAGAGAACCTTGTTTTGGATTCTAGCTTGGCTGTTCACTATTGGTGTGACCTTGGGTCCTTTATAATCCCTATGGGTCTCTGTTTCTTTATCTATAAAATGAAGGGGTTGGACTAGATAACCTTCCCTTCCATCTATAAACCTATGATACTATTTTATATGCCATTTGGGTATAGGTTGAATATCCCTACTATATCTTAAAGTCCTTAAAGGTAGAGGATGTATCTTAGAGATCGTCTCTTTCAGTTCCTAGCATGTTGTCTTACACAAAGTAGTTGTTTAATAACTAATGTATGGGTGATGAGGAAATAAAATATGAATTAAGGTAATAACACACTTGGAGAACATTCAATTAACTTTTTTAGTTCTGATTTTAGCATTGTTGCTTTTAATACAAAGTCTGATGCTTAGTTGATCTAATTCATTATCCTTTATTTAAATCAAAACTTTGTTTTCTTTAAAAGTTTTTTCTTTTTTTTAATCATTAAAAGTTTTCTATACACTTAAGACTTCTTTTTGGTTTTCATTAAATTTCTATCTAACTTCCTGTCCATATAGTTCATTTTCCTTCCTTGGGATAATTATAATGGAAAATAAAAGAGAAGGCAGAACTATTCAATTCCTGGGTTGCTATTGTTTCAGCTTTAACTGAATGCAATTTTCAGACTGGGAAGTACAAAACAAATACATGAGAGAGACTACCAGCTCCCTTCATATCTACTTCTTTCCAGTCTTTTCCTTCAGTAACCTGAAGTGGGGTTGACTTTTTTTTCCATCTTCTCTCTCAAAACATGAAGCCAGAAATGCCCCAAAGAAACTGATGAGCCTGAACTGACTAAATGAAAACTTGAAGAGAATTGAAGATACTCAAGCTTTTGTGTTCTTGTCAATGTAGTCCTGACTCTGAGGCAGATTCCGAGCACTGATCTCCATTATGATCTATATAGGATAGAGTCCCATATCAACAGGTTTTGAGACTGGAGTCACCTATGGATCAAAGAAATCCTGTCCTGGAGTCCTTAGGGTAGCATTTTGCTCTACTGAATTAATTTTTTTTTTAATAACAAACAATAAGTACAGAGGAATATTGCATTTCTTTTATGTGTTGACCAATTGGGTGCTGGTAGATGTGGTCTGCTGTCGATTAGCTTTCATGAAAACCTGTATGTTTCTTAATAATGCTGTCATCAAATGTTCACTTGATACATGTGTATATTATTCTTATAAACATTTTCTCTAGATAGGAAAGTAGGTCTTTAGTTTGGCAGTTATTGAGGTTTTCTCGGCCAACTACTTTGAGCATTAGTAAGACCTAATATAATTTTCACAAATTTCACATCTTCCCCTCATTTGCAAAACAAACCCTTGATATTCTTACAGTTGTGTTGTCTCCAGTTTGAATCTCCTCTTTGTGTAGACTTGTTCTAACATAGATGCTTTTCCCATCTTTGTTCTCTTTAGTACTATTTTGACCACCCCTGGGCAACAAACAAGGCAACAAGAATTTGTATGTTTATTTTGTGCCAGGTACTGTGTTAAACACTGGAGATACAAATAGGAGCAAAAAACTAGTCTCTGCCCTCAAGGAACTGATATTCTAATTGGGAAAAAACATACATTAGAAAGCTGAAAAGTTGAGCTGCATATCATTCTTTGGAAAGTCAGGAGCAGAGGCAGGAGAGGAATGAAAGTGGGCTAGCCTGGGTCCATGCTCAAAAGGGAGGCTTAGGTAGTAATTTATCAGGGGGAGAAGGGAGCTAGTATGGCAGAAGGATGTTCCTGGACAAGAAGTCACATATAAGCACATTTATAGAATGCTATAAGGACATCTGGGATCAGCATGTAAAGGTCCAAGTTGAATGACTTGGTTGTCTTTGGTGAACATAATTTGTACTAAAATTGTGCACGTAACTTTTCTTTGCTTCTTCTGTTTGTTGCCCTCTACCCATTTTCATCAGTAAATGCCCTTGGGATGACTCTGCTTAGTTGGATCTCTTGCCAAACTTTTTGTCTTCTACTTCTCTCTACTTTGTGAAGCAATGCTACTACTACTAATTTCCCATCATCCTTCTTTCTAAGTTTCACAAGTTTATTTTCCAAGCTAGTACTGACTTTGAGTGCTGCATCTATCTACTTTACAAGAAAAGCAAATATTTGCTGACTAGGGCATTTTTAGGGAGGTCTCTTTGTTATGGCAATTGATTTGCATTAGTTAAATTTTTGTATGAAATTATTATAATTGGTGTTGATATCCTTCTTACCATCTGCAACCCATTTTTCTTTATAAATAATATTTTAATAGGTCAAGACTGAATTGTTTCAATTGCATATGATATCTTTTCCTCATTATAATGCTTTCTTCTAGATGCATAGTTATTTTGATCTTTGTATTTGAATAAGTCAGTAGTTTGACTGTTCATTTAGGAATGACTCATATCATCTACGAATCTTTTCTTGTCTGCTAAAATATATCAGTTTCATTTTTCTGATACTTTTTGGTTTTAACCATGTCCAGCACCTACCAATTATTATCTCTAAAGATAATATTCATGATGGAGAAATATTATACTTCAGTGAAAGTCTACAACTTTTTGGCCCCTCTCATTCGTCATTCTTGACTCATTTTCAAATATATTCCTTGCCATCCCTAGTTATTCCCACTTGAACCACTGTCAGTGATCTTTAAAAGATTAAAGAGAATAGCAGAATGCTTTAGGACTAGAAAAGGGCAAACATCCCAGTTTTTTTTTTAAGGACAAGGGTGGAGTGCTCACACTATAGGCTAATGAGTTTGACTTTGATTCCTGGTAAAATTATTCAATGTATTATTAATGGGATGGTTTGCAAACATTTAGTAAGGGAAGCAATGATCATTAAGTGCCAACATAGCTTCATGAGGATGAGGTCATGCTGTATTAACCTTATTTCTTTCAGTGATAGGGCTACTAGACCAGCAAATCAGGAGATTTGAGCTAGACATGCTAAATGAATAAACATGAAAATATGGCACATACTTTGTGCCAAGCACTGTGCTAAGAACTGTGAATTCAAGTAGAGAAAGTGAGACACTCCCTGGCTTCAAGAATCTAACAATCTAGTTTAGTGAGACAATAGAAATGGATAATAACTAATAATAAATAAATACTAATAATGACTAGCATTTATGTGGCACTCTAAGGTTTATGAAGTGCTTTACAAATATTATTTCATTTGATTCCTCACAACAACCCTGGGAAATAGGTGATGATATTACCCCCATTTTATAGATGAGGAATATTGTTAAATGACTTGCCCCATGGTTACATAGCATAGTTATCTGAGATGGGATTTGATCTCAGATCTCCTAGTCTACTTTGAGTACTTTATCCATCGTATCACCTAGTTGTCATTAGAGATCGCATGTAAGATATGTTACATGGTTTGGAATGTCTAATGTTCCAACGGTGGTGCAGAAAATAAGAGCTGGTGGGCTACTCTCTCACCAGAAGTATTGTACTGGGTGAGTGCCAACTCATTCAAATAGGGTGAGCAGCTATTTCTTTTTCTCCCAGCAAGCTTCCTGTGAGGTTTAGGCAGCCCTGGGGTCACAAGAGATGTGCAGGGAATAGGCAGGGGAAGAGCACCCATTCTAGGGGTAGTTCTTCCCATTTGGTAATACAAGATTTTAAAAGTAAAATCCCAAAGTGGTTTACAGAGCCTTTTATATTATTGTTATGCATAAAATGGAGAGATGTGGGCAAAATATAATATAATTAATTCTACTCACAGAGTTCAGTCTGATGTCACTTTGAGGAAGATATCTAATGTAGTGACCCAGAGATTTATCATTGCTTCTGTACTGTTTAATATTTGTATCAATTAATATGAATAGATGAGCTGTTTCCTAAATTTTCAAATGACATGAAACTTGGAGAAATTGCTACCATGTAGGATGATCTAATCAGGAGCCAAAAAAATACCTTGACTGGCTCACAGAATGGAGTGAACTAAGAAGATTAAAGTTACTAACAATAGATGTAAAACCCGTCAAAAATCAGTTCCACATATACAGGATGGAATTTTCCAGGATGTAAAAAAGATCTGGGTGTTCAGTTGTCTGCAGGCTCAATATGATTCGTGCCAAGGTGACATGACAGCCAAAACAACTAATATGATCTTAGGCTAAATGCTGAGGGAGAGATACGCTAGTTCTAGTATACTCTGTTATACTCCACTTTATGTGAAGTGTTATTTTCACATCTAGGTCTCATATTGTAAGAAGGATATACACAAGCTGGAATTCACCTAAAGGAGGACAACCAGGATGTTGAAGAGACTGGAGACTGTAACAGGATCACATGAAAGGAACAAGGAATGTGGAATGTGGTCAAGGAAGACAGGATGGACATGATGTCTGCCTTTAAGCATTTGAAGTATTGTCATGTGCAAGAAAGATTCAACTCCTTGTTTAGTTCCAGAATTATTATAATTTTCCAATCATGAGAATTTTCAAAAGGTTTACTGAGGTCACTATGAAGAAATATCTTCTAATAATAAAAGTCATCCCAAAATGGCAATGAATTCCCCCAGTTGAGATCTGCAAGCCAAGTAAGAGCCCTATTCAGATACAAATTGGGCTAAATGGAATCTGAGGTCCTTATGATTTGAGATATTTCACTTCCTTTCTCTGGGCTTCATTTTCCTCATCTGTAAAATGGGAGGTTTGCACTAGACAATCCCTAAATTCCCTTCTGGCTCTAAAATAAAATTCCTTAAATTTCTTGTACATTTAAATTTCTTTGTATGTAGGTCATCTCTATCCTGAGCTTTGAGAAGTTTTTAGGTTAGATCATTACCTTAAAATCATTCCCTTGTACTTTTTTTTTAATTCGCTTTGTCACACTACTCAAAACTATAATTAGAGATTAGTTTAGACATAAAAACAAACCTTTCAAATAGTAAATATCTCTTGGTGGGTGACTATCAGTCTTTCACATTTTGGTAAAATTTGTTTAATCAGTTTACTTTTGTGCTAGCTAAACTCTCTAGCACTTGTGTCATAGGGGTTTTGGGGGTTGGAGGAGTGGGATGGAGAAGACAAGGGTTATTTTGGAGCATGGAAGCATTTCAGACAACCTTTTTGGGCTAGTCACTGTAATGACAGCCTTTGGAGTGCTAGGGAGCAGTAGTGGGCATTGACTACGTAGGGAGTATTGGAGAGAGTGACTTCAAGATAAATTTCACTTCCTTTAAAATGTTGGCCCTACCTCATTTAGATCAATTCTCATACCCCTGTGTACACTCTCAAAGGGTTTATGATTGAAGGGTGATGACAAGTGGGAATTACAGTTCAGAGAGTTAACCTGGTTGTTCCAGGAAACACCTCCTTTCTCAAAGCCCTGAACGTTCAAAGATGTCAGCTATAAATAATGAACCCACTTCTGTCACTGAACTGAAATCAACTCTTGAGTGAAGCGTAACAAATGACTGCTCACTTGGTTCTCTAGGAAAAAAAAAAAAAACCTTCTCATTTTGGACCTTTTTATAACTTACATAGATGTTTAAGAGAAATCTCTAAGTGTACTAAATGTTCCACAATATCATTCCCTGAGAGAAAGCTTGGCTTTCTTGGCTTGGAGAGTGTGTTTACTTGGAGTTACAAAGACCTGAGTTCAAATCTAGACTCTGAAATTAACTAGCTCCATGACCATAGTGAAGCATGTTAACCTTTCTGAGTTTCAAGAAATCTTAAAGACTCTATGTTATAGATAAATTGAGATCCAGGAGCTTCCCATACCTAGGCAAACACAGGTCATTAACATATACATTCCTCCTGACCTGAGCACACTGGTATCTTGGACACAAAATGTGGGTTGTGTGGACTTATTCTCCACTCCTCACTCTCCTTTACCCCACATGACCAATCAGTCTTCCACTTGATAGTTCAAACTCAACAATATCTCTCTTAATTTTCTCTATTCCTGTGACCACAACTCTAATGAAGGCTTTCTTACCTCTATCTGGAGTATTACAATAGGGTTCTAAACCTCTTCCCTTCCAACCTATCTTCCACAAAGCTGCCAAAGTAATAGTCCAAAAGACAAACCTCTGATTATTTGGCTGTCTTGCTCAGTAACCTCTGTGACTCCCTTTAGCCTGTAGGATTAAATGCAAATTCCAGTGTTATTTAAAGCCCATCCAAACCCAGCTCCAACCTAGGATTTGTGGTCCAGTCAAACAGTCTAATTACTGGACTGTGGTCCAGTCTAATTACTAGTGTCTCACCTGCAATTGCTTTGTCTTTTTTGTGCCAGTGTTTTAGACATACTTCTCTGAACGCATTTTAATTTTTATCCTGAAAGAATGAAAACGTCTTGATGGCGGGGACATTTCATTTTTGTCCTTTTATCTCCAGTACCTACTGTAAAAGTGAGTGACAGACAGTAAGTTCTCCTCCTTGACTGAAGGTACTTGCTTACCCTAATTTAAGGTCATAACAATACGTTCTATTTTTTCCACCAGCAAATAAATAAGTGTTCAATAACATACTGAGTGTTTTATTGATGTTGTACCTTATCCTTGTTACCAAATGGCTTGGTGTGTAACTTTGACAACATTTCAATGGCTCTGTGGAGCTCCTTCATTGACAATTATTGAATCCTTTGTTGATAGAACTGCTGTTGAGGCTATGCCTAAGTAATAACCAAACATCCAGATGAAACCTTAAAAATTCAGTCAGTCATCTCGATGGTTCTCACAAATTTTGTACGTTTGATTATTAATAAACTGTCTACCCAAAATATAGAGGACTATCAAAGTAGCAACAAGAAAGGTCTTTAATTGAGGCAAGGGAACTGCAATTCAGGACACCAAAGGGCATATGCCAGAGTGTAGGAGTCCCCTAGAGGGGCAGAAGGGGCAGAGTTTAAATGCACTTCAAGGTGGAGGAGTGCTCAGGAGGGGCAGCAACAAGGAGGGTTAACTTGTTTTAAGAAATAGTCAAAGACTGGAGAAAATAGGGAGTGGTAGCATCTGGTCAGAAGAGCAAGATCCAGGTGCAACTATTTTTTTAAACTGGTTTGGATCACCTCAACCATCCTCATTCTCAGAGTGGGCAAGTGGGCAAGGTCTGCTCTTTGCTAGCTACTTTCAAGAAAACAACACCTGTATTAAAATGTGGGGCATACATGCCCTGGTGGGAATATGAAAGAGAACAGGACTCTGGGTTCTAACTTTTTTTGTCCTAAATCTTCGTAAAACAGATTCAGTATTTTCTCTCAAACATTGCTACTTTCCACAATCGATAAAACCAAGCTGAGTATCATAAGTAATTCCAAAGCCTACTTCATGGTTTCTGGATTTTTCATCATTTTGGAATATCCATGCCAGTCAAGAAATCAAATTAGTCCACGCCCGACTGAAGAGTCACTGGAGATCTAGGAGATCCTGCATTACATGGTTGTTATGATGAATCTACTGGTATTAAGAACTGGAAGGAGGTCATTGATTCTAGAGTCAGAGGACCTGGTTTCAAATTCTGCCTTCCAAACTTCCTACCTCACTGGGTTTCAGTTGCTTTATCTACAAAATGGAGGATTTGGACCATCCTGTTTCTCTGGCCAATTTCAGCTCTAAATTTATGATCCTATGAAACATAGAAAGAAATATATGAAAACATATCTACACTGTTTTTTTTTTGTTTTGTTTTGCTCAGTCATTTTTCAGTTATATTCAACTCTTTGTGACCCCTTGTGGAGTTTTCTTGGCAAAGATAATGGAGTAGACTACTATTTCCCCCTCCAGCTCATTTTACAGATGACAAAACTGAGGTAAACAACATGAAGTGACTTGCCCAGCGTTACACAGCTAGAAAGTGTCTGAGGCCTGATTTGAACTCAGAAAGAGGGGTCTTCCTGCCTCTGGGCCTGGCACTTTATCCAACGTGCCCCCTAGCTGTCCAAGTCTACCTAGAAGGGCTTAAAATAGATTTAGAAAGACATAGGTAAAAATTTAAAAGTGTAAAGTGCTTTATTTATATGTAATGATAATACCTAGCATTTCTGTAGTGCTTTAAGGTTTTTAAAATGCCTTATAAGCACTACCTAATTTTATCCTTATAATAGATTTGGGAGGTAGGTGCTTTTGCTATCCCTCATTTTACATAGAAGGAAACTGAGGCAGGCAGCAGTAAATAACTTACCCCAGTGATTGAAGTAGGATTTCAACTCAGGTCTTCCTGACTTCAGGTCTAGTGTTCTCTCCATTGCAGAACCTAGTTCCTTCCAGGCATCTTTTTAGAAAAATAGCTAGCATTTATATAGTTCTTTCAAGTTTAAGAAGCACTTTATATTCTTGACTCATTAGCACAAGTAATTTATGCTTGAGAATTCAGACAAGGAAAATCAAAGCTTTCAGAAAAGACTTCAGAGATGAATCGTGACCATAGATGTGATGATATACTTCTCTCCTTTCTGGAGAGAGGTGGTGGAATATGGATATAGAATGAGGCATATGTGGTCAGACGTGGCCAATGTGTTTGTTTGTTTTTCTTTTGAGTAGCTCTACTTCTTTATAATAAAGTTGGGGGGGGGGGGTTTCTATGACTGTTGTTGATTACTGAGAAGCAAAATTAATGTTTTAAAAAGCAAGAATAAAATATATATTAAAAAAGTTTCACAGAGATGAGACTTTGAAAATGTAAAGGAATTAATTACATGGTGGAGAGGGGCAGGAAAGGGAGCATTTTTTAGGACAGAAGCAACAATGTGAACAAAGTTATTGATTCAGAAATGTTCAAGTTATGTTTGGGGGAGAGCAAATAGATTGGTTTGACTGAAATGATGACTGGTAAGAGATCAAGATGAGGCTTTGAGTGCCACACTAAGTCATGAATTTTGCTCAAAGGTAATGGGGAAGAATTGAATTTGAGCAGAGGTACAATATATTGAAAGCTTAATAATTCCTTGCCTCCATTTCTTAATAACTGAGAGTTAAAAATAATATTGGAGAGAAATCATCTACCCCATACAGTATAAAAAAGTTGTTAATATGTTAACATGTTAACTTTTTTTTTTACTAGCTTAGCAGTTAATGCTATGGCATAGCTGACATCTTTGTATATGTGTCAGTCCTGGTTGCCTTCCAGTCATTAGAATATTTCAAGACCACAGTACTTAATATTAGAGGGTATAGTTGAAGGCACATACTTTGGGGTTAAAGGCCACAGTTGACATTTGTATGACCAATTCTTGGCACAATGGGTGTTATCCCTTTAGACCATGAGCTCTTTGAACAAAGGCACTTTTTTTCCCATTTTATTGTATATCGAGTCTTTGCACAGTCCCCAACACATAGTAGGTACTTCATAAATGCAGATTTGCTGATTGCCAGTTCAGAGTGATGAAGACAAACCCTAATAGTGCAGTCGCAAATATGATGCAATTGGCCTTAGTTAATGAGGATGGGTCCTGGGAATTCTCTCCACTCTGATAAGGACTGGAAAATTTGGATTGGTAAGTGTTGCAGATAGTTCTACAGCAACATGGTGGTTAGATGCAAAACATAGGTTTCATGTCATATTTTTTTCAGTCAAAACCTGAATGACCACTTGCCTGTCCTGTTGTTGAAGAGATTCATTTTGGGGTATATGTTGAATTAAATAGCTATTAAAGTGTTTTCCAACATTGGAGGTTTATTATTCTGATTTTCTTAGTTTTTATTTCCTCATTCATAAAATGAACTTCATAATATCTGTACTATAATCTCCTAGGGCTGATGTGAGGAAAGACTTTTGTAAAACTTTAGAGTGTAATATACATCTATTCATTATTGTATTCATTATTGTTTATATAAAACAGATGACTAGAATATGCAGTTTAAAAATGGTAGAGTCTTAAGATTATAAGTACTTATTCTAATCTACTTCAGACTAAAAGAGGGTTTTGCACATGTCAAGACCACCTGAGATGGCAGCATCTATGTGGAAGATACCAAGAACCTGGTATCTTTAGGAAAAGACTTTCGGCTTCTTCTGTTACCTGAGTGGATGTGGTCTCTTTCCATTGGTTGGGTAATTGGAACATGGAAATGTCTTTAAAACGACGAGACTGTAACAGTCTCTTTTTCTCTATTTTCTAGCAGAATCTAGAGGGTGAAGGACCTTTTCACT
Source organism: Notamacropus eugenii (assembly GCF_028372415.1). NCBI lineage: Eukaryota > Metazoa > Chordata > Mammalia > Diprotodontia > Macropodidae > Notamacropus > Notamacropus eugenii. The sequence continues at coordinate 312,996,829 of NC_092876.1, forward strand.
CAAAACATAATTGGGTACTAATGTTGGTTGGGGGAATGACCACCTTCCTGCACTCCCTTTAGGATCTGTGCCCTCAAGAGTCATGCTTGGGGTTTTAGTCTGTTTGTACTTTTCAGTTCTAGATGCAACCTCCTGAACCCAGGTGCTTGAGCCATGGTCACCCTGTAGCTACAATAGCAGTTTCAAAATTGCTGCCAATCCAGCAGGGAAGTTGGGTGCCAGACTTTAAGCTCAGTGGGGAGTGATGGGGGGGGGCAGGTTGTATACTTGGGATTTGGTGGAACAATACTGTATAAGAACTGAATTAAGCTGTGAACCTAATGTTCCCTCTCCTTCCAGAGCCTGAAAGGGATGTGAGTCGATTCCAAGATATTATAAGATTCTTTTTGTATGATTGTTCTTGTTTTATCTTTGAAATAAATATTAATTCATGAAAATTAATCTGACAGTTAAATGGTTAAATGGAAATGGTGTATGGGGTCCCCCTAAATTTTGTGGAATGCAGTTAGTGGGAGCTTGAATCAATGACAAATCCCTGAATGGTAGCAGAGAATCCTGGGGAGAGGGGTGAAGTGTAACATGCCTAACCTGCTGGCTGTGCCAGCCAGAAAGTCACTATTACAATGGGATTAGAGAGTTAGAGCTAGGTAGAAGGGACCTCAGAAGTCATTGAGTTCACCTTCCCCATTTTATAGATGGGGATTCTGAGATTTAGGAAGGTGAAGTGACTTACCTATCACATAATTAAGAAGTGTCAAAGGTAGGATTTCAGTCCAGGTCTCCCCTACCAGATACAAATTTAATCTGAGTGTTCACACTTCTCTGGCAGCAATTCAACCCCTGTGCAAAAGACAGTCGGTGGTCACTATAACAACAGGGATATGGAGACAGGTAGAGTAAAAAAAAAGCACCTGGGCCCAAGGCTAAGGTGAAGCATTGTCACCCTCTGTTCCTACCAATTTCCTGGACTCCATTCTGTTTGATTATGGAATTAGTTAAGGAATGTCTTCCTTTGGGGTTAATTAACAGATAGACTGTGAATGAAATGGTTTAAATAAAATCCTTCATAGACTTAGCAGGATATTCTCACTTCAAATGCTTCTAAACACATACATACACACACATATACACACACAGTGCATATATGTGCATATGTAGATATGCACACATATACATGCACATGTGCATGCATGTAACCATAGGAATATATGCATACATGAATGTGAATACATATATGAACACATACATAGATATAAACATATACATGAAATTGCATATCTCTCTTTTCTTTTTTGAATAATTCCCATCTCTTATTCTTATGTTCCTAGATTCCCTTGGATACTTGAGCTAGATGCATTGATCTTAGAGAAATCTTCATACTATATTATTAGTTAAATAGATACAACACATTTTATGATTAATCACAAGGACCTAATTTTATATTGTCAAAACATCAGATTTCTGTGGCTTTATATTAGATTATAATTTACATTGATTTTGGTCATTAACTGAGATTTTTAACTCATTTAGCTATGTACACGTCACCTTAAATATTAACTAATACTTTATTAATAAGATTATTTAGATAAATCAAATGTACTCTTCTTGCTGTATGAACTCATGCATGTTTTATGTGTGCATGCATGTGCATTATCCTCATATATTTTGGTCATTTTATGAAGAAAGCAATTTAATTTGTCTGGCATAATTTTCCCATATAATAGTGCTATTCCCTGCTCATTTTTCTGCTGTTTGAACAGTTCATATGGGGTGGAGGTTGGTGGAGGAAAGAAGATTATAATTTTCTCCCTTTACAGTAGTCAAAGATTGACTTTAGATTTTTTTTTAGGCAAGGTAATTGCCAGATTTGATTTACTCTAGTTAACTTCTAAAATGGTGAGCTTTTTAAAGACATTTTTCACAGGATATCTATTTTTTCCAACATTGTTTTGCTAGCTAGACTTTTAGTGTTTTTATAACCTATGATCTCAGTCATTTCTGTGCATTTTTTGTTTGACGAATAATAATTCTTTTAGATAAAACATTACAAAGGCAATTTTATTCTGATCTGTTCACTCAGGATATTTTATAGATTACAATATTAGCTGCTTTGTGCTAAAAGAATGAGATCAAAAACTTGCATTAAAAATCATACAATGGGGAAAGCTTCTGTTAGATAGTTATATGAGATGTAACCACTGATTTCTATTAGTATTAATGGAGTCAACTGATTTTCTCTCTCCCCTTTACTGATCCATTTCTGTTATGCCATTCAAAGACTTTCTTAGACAATTCCATATTACTGTATTTACTCTTTTCTCTCTTAGAATATAAATGTTCAGTTCATATGACCTTGTCCTGCATTTATTCTTCTATTGTTGCATTTTTCTCTAGCTATTTGCATGTATGTATTTAATCTCATCAACTAGATTTCAAGCCCTTAAGGTCAGGGTATACATTTTCTTTTGTGTTCCTTAGAGTCCATACTACTGTGATTGAGATAATGAAAGTCTTTGTTAAATGCTCATTAAATGAATAAATCTGCCCATTGTACTCCACTTTTTTGAAACTGATCCAAGGTCTATCTTGAATCCAAACTCCCTTTCTAGAATCTCAGAGTTGGAAATGATATCAGAGGCCATCTAATCTAAATCCTACTCAAAATATGAGTTCTGGCTGAGTATTCTATCAAATGATTCCATCTTCCTCAGGCAGTGGTAGGCAACTTGTTACTTCCTGTAACAGTCAGTTCTACTTTTACATAGCTCTTATAACCAGGAAATTCTTCCTTATATTAAATAGAAATCCATTTCCACACAACTTCCACTCAGTTCTAACTCATCCCTTTGGGTCTAAGTAGAGTAAATCTAATATCTTTATCACATTTTAAAAAATCCTTCAAATATTTGAAGATATCAAACATGTGCCTTCTAAGTCGTCTGTTCTCCAGCTTGAACATCTCCAGTTTCTTCAAACAACATTATTAACTCCAGAAATTTAACCTAATTATTTTATTCCTCCAAATATGACACTTTTTTGTACCATTTATGTAGCACTAATTACATATCATCTAGATTGGTGGTTATCTTTTCATGTAAGTAAAATTTCTTGTATCTCCAACTAATAAGGGTCTTAAGGACTGGACCATATCTTACACTCCCTTGTGCAAGGGAACACCCAGTGGAGTGCTTTGCACAGAGTAAATGTTAATAAATATCTGCTGATTGTATAATTGATGATTTGCAAATGACTGCTCTTTGCCTGAGGGAAAAAGTCTAGATGCTTCATAGATTACTTTAGTCTATTCCTCAGATAGTACAATTTGTGATTACAGTGGACAGTATTAAAGTTGACACATAGACCAATTTCTGATTACATTGGATAATATTAAAGTTGACACATTGGGAAAGAGCATGTTGACTTCATTAGTTCAAGTTAGTTGAATTGGATGAGATCCACTTGCTTGAGAGAGGATTAAAGACATCCAAGCATTCCCCTGGAAGCCTTTGATTATGCATGTCCTTACAAAGGACTTTGTAGGAGGTCATGTGTTGTTTGGGGGGAAAGAAAGGCAAGGGAGGGAGAAATGTCAATATATCCCAAGTCCTTTCTAATTATATTAAAAATAATTTCAAAGAGTTATTTCTTCTTTGGTCCATCTGGGCAATTTGAGAACACACAGGGGCCTGACTCACAGCTGCCCTTTAATTAATTGGTCTAAGTCTTCAGAGAGCTACTTGTGCCAATTAATTAACCTGCCTGGGTTAACCTACCAGTTACTCTGATTGTCAGCCTCACTTGAGCTATGGAGATGCTGTCTGTAGAGTTAGGCCATCCTCATTCAATGGAGCATGAATACCTCTCTCTAACTATGGAGTTGGTATGCCTCATGTTCACACTCTGATCTTTGGGGGTTGGGAGATAGAAAATTTGACTTTTCATTATTGTTCATTCTATTCAGTTCCTTGACAAACAATCTCTTAGCACAACATTCTATAGAGGTAATTAAGAAATACATTGGTACAAATGATACCACCAAGAGTCTTTCATTTAAATCTTGGCTTGACCAGCACTAGATCCTTCAATGTTATTTTAGCAGTATCAAAAGACCCAGGAGTGCAAATAACTGTAATTAAAGGTTTCCAGTAACAGCACTGTCAAGCCCTTGTGTGTATCGCCTTTGGCACATGCTTCAAAACCTAGAGTGATATTAAATAGACCATCTGTTGGTTTTCATTAGGTTTTCTCTCATCAACAGCACTATTAAATATAACTGAGCATGCTAGGAAAAAATCCCTGACATCTGTGCTTTCAATTGGAACATTGATCAATATTAATAACAGTGCTACTTCACCTGAATTTATTATTAATGAAAAGTTAAATATGGTATAAATATGAATGTGTGCCCTACAACACTTTTAGTAGTGCTTATCTAAACAAAGCAGGGAGATGTACTTGGAACCTGGAGAGTAGCAGTTGTTAAAAGCAGTGATTCGAAGGTACTTACTCCAGGTGCCCTGATTCAGTCTCCTGATAGGTCTAGGGTACAGTAGGAGGAGGTTTTCTGTTATGACATTGCTACCTTGGGAATGCTTGCAAGGTCAGAATGATAATATCGTACAACACTTAAACTAACTCAACCAAAAAAAAAGCATTGGAAATGAATGCTTAAATGATCATATTTCCATATAGCTAGGGTGACCTTCTAAAGATGGCTTTGCCTAGGGCTCACCTTACAGGTAGGTAGAATAAACAATTGCTTCTCATGATTTTGGAGAATGGAATTGTCGGATACCTTTAAATATCTTCTTATAATGCCTCCTTGAAATTTCATCTTTGGCGACATACGAACTAATGCAGAACAGAGAAGGCAGAGGCATGAGAACAATTTGCACAATGACTGCAATGTTATTAAGGAAAATAGCAGTGTAAGATTTCAGAACTATGATTCATGCAATATTTAATCATTACTTCAGTGGATTAATGATGAAACATACCTCTTTGCTCTTGGAAAAGAGGGGAGGAGCCTTAGGTGAGAAATGAAGCATGTATGGTCAGCCATAGTGAATATAATGATCTTTTTTGCTTCATTTTATTTTTCCATTACAAAGGAAGGTTCCATTGTTTTAAGTTGTCATTGGGAAACAATATTCAAATTTTTAGAAAGAATATTAATAAAATATATTTCAACAGGCAAACAGGTGGTGTAGTGGATTAAGTGCTGGACTTTTAGTCAAGAATGTCTGAATTCAGATTTGGCCTAGACATTTACTAGCTATGAGACCCTAGGCAAGTCATTTAGCCTTTCTCTGCTTCACTTTCCCCACCTGTACAATGGGGATAGTAATAACATTGATCTCCAAGGATGTGAGAATCAAATAAGATAATATTTGTAAAATGCTTTGAAAAACTTAAGGCACCTAGATAGATGCTATGATGATGATAATATACAAGTTCTCTCAATATCTTTTGAGAGTTGGTAGAGAAGTTTTTCTTTTAGAATTACAGAATTATTAGAGCTGTTCAGGAGATTAGTGATTAACCAGTGAAACTAGTAATTTTATCGATGAGGAAAATGAGAGCCAGAGAAATTAAACTGGCAGAGCTAAGATTTGAACCCAAATTTTCTGACTCAATTTGTTATTGAATTTTCCACTACAATTGTTTCCATAAAGGCCTCTCTCTGTGGTTCAGCTTGATAGAGAGATGACCCTGAATTCTCTACGGATTTGCTAGAGTGCAAACTCTAACAGTTTGTGCCATGCTGAAAGAGCTTTTAGTATAGTCCTCATAACCTATCTGCTTCCCAAGGACCAGCCTAGTTAAGTGAGGAGAGGCTCACCTCCAGTAAAGTGCCCACTTGGTGAGAGCATTTTTGTTTAGCCACTCATGAAACAAAGAAAAATATAAAATGGCCTTCAGTCCTCAGCAGCCCCCTTCTACTTCTGCAGTGAAGGTGCAGTAGAGTGATTTTGAAAAGAGAAGGGAAAGAGGGTACTGTCAGTCACACACTTTGGGGGGAAAGCAATGAATGTAAAGTTTGCTGATGGCATTCTCAAAGTGAGAACTTTGCTCAATGCCCATCAAGTAGACATACTACTTAAAAAATTGAGTCTAATCTTTATTATTTTTATTCACTAATTTATTAATATGTTTTGTTTTTATATCACAAACATTAACTTATTAACTTCACTCCATAAGAGGTCTCTTATAAAAATGTAAAACAATTAACAAAAACCAATGATACCTCATATAAAAGTACTTGCAACATTCAACATCTGCAGCACTTCCCATTATTCCATAGAAAAACATGCACAGTCAAGCAAAGTAAATTCCTTCTTTGTCTATACTCAAAAAAAAGTCATATTTTGCACCCTAATGCCATAACCTTTTTTTTTTTTTTTTTACTGTGGATTGCATATTTCAGTATTGGTACACTGGAATCATGACTGGTCCTTGTATTGATCATAGTTCTCATAACGTTCAAATTCTCTATTTTAAGGTGTTTTTATTATATAAATTGTTTTTCTGATTCTGCTAACTTTGATCTGCATCAGTTCACACAAGTCTCTTCATGTCTTTTTAAAATAATCTATTTCTTTATTTCTTATAGTGTAATAATATTCCATCACTTTTGAATACCCAAACATATTCAACCATTTTCCAAGTTATGTGAATCCCCTTAGTTTCTAGGTGTTTTCTTTTGCCACCATAAAAGGAGTTCCTATAAAAATGTTTGCACACATGGGACCTTTTGCTTTTTCTTTGATTTTTTTTTAGGGGGGGGTAATATGTCTAGAAGTAGTAAATTTGGTCAAAGAACATGCATTATTAAGAAACTCTCTGTGAAGAATTCCAAATTGATTTCCAGAATGGTTAAACCCATTTATCAGTTGAACAACAGCCTATCAGTGTGTTTTTCTCATGGCCCCTCCAGCATCTATCATTTTCTTTTTTTGTCTTCCTTGATGCTCCGATAGGAGGATTCTTAGAATTGTTTTAATTTACATTTCTCCTGCTAGTAGTCATAATTTGGAAAATTTTTTCTATATCTATAGATATCTAGGTTTCTTTCCTTTCAAAGTTGTTCCTTTTGAATGTTTTCATACTGTTCCTGTATGAATGAGTGACATGATTCTACTCACTTTATTGTATTTATTTAGTCTTCAAAATTGCTCATTTTTATAATATTAATGTTATAATGTAAATTGTTCTTTTGGTTTTGCTCATTTCACTCTGCTTCAGTTAATATATTTTCCCATGTCTTTGTGAAAACATCTATCTCCTCGTTTCTTATAGCCCATTATTTTTTGGGCTCTATAAATGATACTGGACAGTTTTGGCTGAACTGTCTTTCCATGTTAATTATTTCACTTAACTAGAAAGAAAAAAAACCCCTAGAAATCACTTCAGCCAATATATATATTTTATCTTCTTAACACTCAGAGATGCCTACCAATAGCAATATACATTTGTAATATACATTCACTTTCAAATTCTTAAAAAACAGGATAATGGAATATTATGAGCATTATTACCTCATAAAAGAATAAAGTGTATTGAAGGGACAGCAAATTTAAGGAAAACTTGAACCATCAACTATGAAAAATCAACCCAGTGGTATATAAGGATTAACCGAGGAGGGAGACATGAAAGAAATAAAAGATCTGTAAAGATTTTTTAAAATTACAAATCCCCTTTCCCTATAAATGAGAGTGGAAACATTAACATCACAGATGTGATGTTTTGCTTGATGAAGTAGAAAGGGCACTGAAGAAAGGAATTTTGAGGACCTTGAGGGACTGATTCTCAAGACATATAGAAAAAGGAAAGATACCAGAAGCATGGGGAAAATTTGGACCTAATTATAAAAGTGAACATTAATATCTACTGACCTATATCCTACTTTCTTAACTGTATAACATTTTAGTGAAAATAATTTTCACATTCATTTAAGGCATACTTGGTGATGATATGAAATGGGAACAGTCCAACATCTGAAAATGATATTCTAAGGAGACCATGAATTCACAGTTGCAAAATTGACTGAAAGGTATGGGTGACCTTGGGCAAATCCAATTCATTTGGCTTCCTCAGGTCCCATTTTACTTGTGTGTAAAAAGGGTTGGAATAGATTGTCTGAGATTCCTTACAGCTCTGGATTTATGATCCTATAATCTCCTGCCAGAGGAGATTAGGAATGAATGAAAGATTTGGAGGAAGAACGACAATGCCAGAGCCTTTAAAGGTTAAGTGCTTAGAGAGACTTAATTGCAGTTTTATCATGTCATACTCTTTTGCTTTCCTGACTTAAAAAAAAAAAAGTTTATTGATTTCAATCAGTCAGTAATCATTTAGGTCTTCTTTGAATGAACACAACACAGTTATGTCCCAAGCACTGGTTAAGGACTTGGGATAGCAAAGAAAAGAAAAACAAAAAACCAAAACCCAAAAAAAGCAAACCAAAAGAAACAAACAAAAAAACAACCAACAAACAAAAATACCCAAACAAACAAAAGCAGTACCTGCTCTGGAAGAGCTCACAATTGAATGGGAAAGGCAATATGCAAAGAAAGAACTATGTACAAGTAAGAAATATACAAGTTAAATTGGAGGTAACGTTCAAAGAAAGGCACTAAGATCAAGGACTATGATTTTTTTTTTGCAGAAGCTGGGACTGTGAGACTTGAAAAAATCCCGGGAGGCTTAGAAGAGAAGAGATCTTAGAAGAGATGAGGAAGGAGTGAGTTCCAGGCATTGGGAGGGTCAATGAAAATTCACTGAGTTGTGATACAGAGTGTCCGGTAAGGGAATCAGCTAGAAGGACAATGCCAGTTCATCCCAGAGTACATGGAAAGGAGTCAGGTTTAAGAATATTGCAAAGCAAGGAAGGGGTGAGCTTATGAAAGACTTTAAAAGCTAGAGGATTTTATATTTGGTCCTAGAACTAATGAGGATCCACTGGAATTTATTGAATAGGTAAGTGACATGACCTTTCTGTGCTTAAGGAAGATTAATTTGACTAAGCAAAGTAGAAGATGGATTGTAATGAGGAAAGACTTAAGGAAGAGAACCAAATTAGATATTATTTCAATAGTCCATGTATGAAGTAATGAGGGTTTGTCGAACCAGGGTGGTAGTGGTGTCAGGGAAGAGAAGGGGCAGATGCTCACATGTTGTGAAGGAAGAAATAACAGTCCTTAGCAACAGCTGAATATGGGGAGTGAATATGATGAATCAAGAATGATGATTTGTTTGCAAATCATGGTCATTTCCTGAATATATACTGTTTCCCCTACTGTATTCAGTAAGCTTTCCCCTGTAACAAGGTTATACATATAACAGTTACCCAAGAAATTAATTTATCTAAGTCAGTACCAAAATGAAAGTCAGAGAAAGTACAAATACAAGAAATCAAATATTTGGCAACATATGAAGTACTACATGTTCCAGGTGTCCTACCTTTGGCTCTAAATGTGTTAACATATCAGTGATTATCATAGATGCTAATTTTGTTGAAATTTAATTGGTATGAAAAGGTTTTAATACCCCTATTTAAATAAGTTATCCATTTTAAGGCCCCAACAATGAGGGTAATTCATGAGAGTAACCATCAGGCTGCTAGTAAACGTTTAAGAAGTTCTTCTGAAAAAAAATTATTCAGGACACCCTGTTAAGTTTGATCTGTATTTTTGACACTTTCTCTGTTACTTTCTTAAGTCTAGACAATCAACAAAGCAATAAATCAAGGGCTGATACATAAAAATTGCCTATTCAGAGGGATAAATGCTCACACTGAAAAAAAAATTGGCGATCATAAACTGGTATGAGCTAGCTCCAACACACCACTGAGAGTAACTCACTCACTGCATGGCTATCTCCAACATGTAGCATTGAGTTGTTGGTATTTGGCTCACAGGGAGGCAGAATAGGCCTCTCTAATCTCATGTCCCCCCTCCTTTCTCAAAGGTAGATGTTAATTCCTGTAAGGAGGGAAGGCTGGAGGTTGGGGCCAGGCTTGGCCACTCTCCTCTACTCACAGAAATGCTGTGGCTAGAAATATATCTATTTGTTCCCTTACGTATTCTTAGTCTAGGGGTTATAATTTTCAAGTTCAATTTAACTTTTGATTATGATTTCATTAATAGGGGGAAGCAGAGCCTTAAGTTTTATATACAGAACTTGACTCATTTCCTGTTGAGTACCAATTCCAGCTAGGTGGTACAGTAGATAGAGGGCCAAGCCTGGAGTCAGAAAGACTTAAGTTCAAATCTGGCCTCAGACACTTACTAATTGTGACACCATGGGTACGTAGGTCACTTAGGCCTATTTTGCCACAGTTTCCTTATCTGTAAAAGGAGCTAGAGAAAGAAATGGCAAACCACTCCAGTATCATTGCCAGGAAAAATCCAAATGGGGTCATGAAGAATCAGACATTACTGAAATGACTGAAAGACAACAACCAGTTTCACAATAAACACATATAAGTTACCCCCAAAATACATTTATCTAAATGAGTAGCAAAATACAAGTCAGAGAGAATATACATAGAAACACATATATTATATAGGGTAGCAAGCTGGGGTTAGAGACATGATGGAAACTGCCAGCTCTTCTCATCTTTGCTAGTCTATTCTTTCAGCAGTGTGAAGTAGGATTCACATTGTTCATCTCTCTCAAAAGTTGGAAGTCAGATATGTTTGAAATAAATGCAAAGAAACTCAAGTATCTCAAAGAAAACTCAGAAAAGTATTAGACACATAGAAGACTTCAACTCTCCTCTCACACCATCACCAATTCTTCTCAGCTCTTGACATGTGCAAGGAATTAATCTCTACCAATAAAAAAGAAAAGTCCATTCCAATGGACTTTGCGACTCATATTACACATTAGTTCTGGTAGACTGTCCCAGAAATGAAGAGAAGGAATTCAGGGCTAGGACGTGATTCTGATGTGAAATTGTCTTATGCAGAGACTTCCCACAACAAAACTGAAATATGTGATACTTTCCTTCAGAGTTTCTTTCTTCTTTGTGACCCTCTCCCTTACTGGCCCTGTCCTCTTATTAGATTCCCTCTTCTCATTGTCCAGATTCTTCATGGAGTATAATAATTCCTAAGCAACTTCTTAGTGTTTCAGATATTATTCATTTTTCCCCACCCTTCTAAGTGTTACCTGTTTTGTATTTCATTTTCTCAGTCTTGGTTTATATTTTCCAAAGTCTATGGATACAATTAACCCCCACAAGTTTGAGAATGACTGACTACTTTCGCTATTCTAGCGTTATTTCATAGGATCATAGAATGTTGAAGTTGAAAGAGACTTTCAAGATCATTCAGTCCAGTTATTATTCAGCCTCTGATTAAACTTTTCCAGTGACAAGGAATTTATGCCCTTGTCTGACAGTCCATTCCATTTGGGGACAGCTTTAATTGTTAGAAAGTTCTTTTTATTGGTCCCAATATCTGACTTCTTAGTAATTTCTTCCTCTTAGTCTTAGTCCTGGCCTCTGGGGCCAAGCAGAATGTCTAATCCTTCTTTCAAATGACAGTCCTTCAAAAATTTGAAGACAGCAATGGAGTTGCCCTACATCTTGTCTTCTCCAGGCTAAAATCCTCATTTTTTTTTAGCCATTCATCATATGAAATGCTATTCAGTCACTTAATCATCTTGGTTGCTCTCTCTTTGACACGTTCCCATTTGTCAGTGCCCATCTTCATATGGGGTGACCAGAGTCACACACAGTACTTGTGATGTGGTCTAAGGGCTAAAAGCAATATTGAGACTACCTAAGAGTATATTGGGACTATCTTTCTGGAATTAGATGCTATGCTTGTATTAAAGTAGCTTAGTTTTGTCTTCAGGCAGATAGTGTGGTATGGTGGCAAAAGCCAGTCTTGGTGTTAGGAAGATATGTGTCCATTTTCTACATTTGACACTTCCTGACTGTGTAAGCCAGGGCAATTTGCTTAACATCTCAGTGCCCCAGGCAATTCTCTAAAAGAGTAGCTTGCCTGAAGAACTGTTCCTAATGTACATGGGTAGCAGCAGTTTCACATGGAAAATTCCATTATATCAATGAAACTAGAGCCCCCTCTCCCTCAAATTGTCTTAGTTTCTTTGGTAGTTATAGAACATCTGATTAATTTCAAAAGTGCAATCAATTTAGGTTGACTGTAGGTCCTTTACATACAAATAGTTCTTAACCATTTCCCCAGTTTCTTGTCTAGGAACGTGACAATGCCAATGAAATAGGGGTGAAATGGGGATATCTATCTCAGAACACTTCCTTTTTTGTTTGGAGAAATTTCAGGAGGCAAATTCTCATCTCATTCACTACTTCCCTTGTAGTGTGTTCTTCATGTACCAGTGCTGGCATTCACAGGTTTCCACCACTGCTACAAAATCTTTTTCGGCTTCCTAATCCTTCCTCACCCTGTGAGTTCAAGCTCAACTCTGTAGATCAGCCTATTTACTCTAAAATAATGACACAGTTCAGGATATGTCTCCCAGACTCTCTTAATTGAACTCCAATCATTGACCTGTTCCATCTCTTCTCTTGAAGGTTGGAACTTGATAATCCTATTAAAAAAGCAAGTTTTTTTTCCTTATAAAAAGCCCTAAATGCAGGCATTTCCATTTATATTAATTAAATTTCTTTTTGAGAGCTTTAGTACATTCTTCCAGTCATCAGGGAAATCTTTTAGGTATGAAGGATGTTGAGGCAAAAGGATGAGGTCCAAATACAGAAATTTTTTAGGAGGAGGATATACAAGATAAGATAAGGAAAAACTTAAGGCAAGGATTTGGAAGTAGAAAAATAAAAAAAAAAAACTAAGTAAGGAACAAGTTTCAGATACTATTATGGTCAATAGGCTAAGTTTTCATGCATCTCTTACCTTTGGATTCTCTAAAGACATTTCCATTTCCAAATGTACTCACATTGAAATATTATACCTCTGCCAATTCTCTGTACTTAAGCTGTTGGTAGAATACATACAATATCCTCTTACCCCCTAAGAAGTCTCTGGGGTCCTTAGAGTTCAGACTGCTGGAAGTGGTGGATGTGGAAATTATATGTGAGTTCAAGAGCAGAGGTTTTTGGTAGGATATCTTATGTTCATTAGGTATTGGAGCTGATTAGGTTTTTAGGAGAAGCTAGTATTGAAGTGAATTAGAGTTCTAGGCTTCAAGTCTAGAAGTTCTGAGTTCAAATCTAGCCTCATACTCTAAATAGCTGTGTGATCCTGGGCAAATCACTTATTCTGTTTCTTTTTTCTCAACTGTAAAATAGTGAATAGAGTGAGTCGAGCACCTGCTTCATAAGATTTTTGTGAGGATCAAATGACATAATAGTTATAAAAAACTCTTAATGATATTTGTCACATAGTAGGCTTCAGGTGCATCAGAAGGGTAGTATCAGCCAATAGTGGAGTATAGCCTTATGGGAAAAGTTCCCAAGATGGAGCCAAGGCAGTGCCCTAATGTTTGTTGCCTTGACATAACTGACTCAATGTTGTTTTAAGCCCAAATTTTATAACTGAGTAGTTGTTATATAAGTTTTTATCCCCTGTAATAAGAACTGTAGTATAGATTGGATATGATATGTGTGTCCTGCAAATGTAGGAAATCACTGCTAATGACTTGTGTCCTTTAGATATGGTAAACAGCTGATAAATACTTGTTAATGACATTAACTTTGATGATTAGCTTCCTTTCATCGTAAGCTTAGCTAATTAATCACCAGTGACAACTTCTATACCTAGAACTATAAGAAACTCACTACATACTTCTAATCTTGAGCATGATCTTGGATCATAACTGAAGTTGGCTCCTGCTTGAGATTCAAGCATCTCTCATGTTCACTTGAAAGAAATGTTGATTAACTGACAGAGACTGACTGACTTGCCAGTTGCCCTTGGAGGGCAACACACAGCCTTGGGCTGGACTGAGAAGGAACCTCGTCATTGAATCCTAGTGAGATGGGAAGCCCTAAGAAATCAGGTTGGTGGTTTGTTCCTAACGAAGTTGATGTTTGTATTATATACTATATAATACAGAATGATGTTTGCATGTATTTGATTAATAAAGTTTGACTGTTAGCCTTAAGAAGTATAAGTCTAATTAGTGTTTCACAGTAGTTAGGATAAGGCACAATAAATGGATTTTGTGGTTACACTGTGACTTACAGGTCACTGGTTGCCATCTCTGTGTATGCAACAAACTCAACTTCTCAGCAGCAGCTCTTCATTCCCAGGTCCATCAGGGTGAGTGGCTGAGGCTGTATGAGAAAATTTAATTCACACCTCCACCCCCTCCTTAGCCTCTACTGCTTCTGGGGCTCTAGGATATGGAAATGGGGGGAGGGGACAGGAAACTCTTTCTCTGCCTGGGAACCAAAGGTGTGCTACAAAGATGAAAAAACTCAGACTAGCTTGTGAGACCCAATTGTTTACATTTTCAGTGAGCATTTATACCCTGGAAAATGATAAAGGCTACAAATCAGGTCTTGAATTATTGTTTTGTTGATTGTCCAGACGTAAGAAAGTGATGAAAACAATCTTAATAATGCAGATTTTACTTAAACAGGTATTGTGTGTGTGTTTTGTTTTTTGAGATCCAGTTGAACATTTACTGGTACACCACTGCCAAGACCCCTCATGTCAGGCCAGATTACTTATCTCCTTCTCTCTGTTACCTCCTCCCCCCATCTCAAGCATTACAAATACAATAATAGTCCCTACCCTTAAGGATCTTATATTCTAATGAAGGAAGACAACACATAAAGGGGAGCTGGAAAGAGGTGGGAGGAGTTGAGCTAGAAGTGATATGAAGGAAGCATAACTGGGACCCTTCATGCAATGGTAGTTCAGGCTAAGGACTCACCAATAGAAGAGCAAATGCCAGAGCCCAGGCTTCTGGGGTATGAAAAGGAGACTGTGGGTAAGGGGGAAGGAAGGGATGTTGCTGTTGATGAGGTGACTAGCAGTATGAATTATTTGTAACATAGGTTCAGAGATCTAGAGATGGAGGGCACTTTGGATCGCTGAGGAAAATGAGGCTTAGAGTAGTGATGTTATGCTCAAGGTTATATAGGTAGTAACTGGCAGACCTGAGTTCTGAACTCAGAGTTTGTTCAGATTTTTTCCATTTTGTTTATTATTATTATCATTATTATAACACATTCATAACCTCAGCAAAGATTTAAAAAAAATCAGTGGCAGTAGTACCTAAATACATATAATTCAGAGTAACTTAAAAACACTTTCTGTTTTTTGTCCCTCTTACATCTTATGTGATTTCAATCTTATTCAATCTGATCCTCACAACCTCATGTATTGTTAGCAATGACAGGTGGATGAGGAAAGTAGGCACCGTTATCAACTTTTAGGTGAAGAAATAATCACATTGAGGTTTAGAATGGTAGCTCTGGTCACACAGATAACTCATGGCAAATATAAATCCTATTAGTCATCAGGGGAAAAAGAAAGTATTACTCCTCTTACCCTGAGACTTTATAGAGTTAGTCTGAAAAGGTAGTTTCTTAGAACCAGACATTCAAAAAAATTTTCCCAGAAGGAAACAGGCAAGAACCTTAGGTGTCAAGAGACATGAGTTATAGTAACAGATTTGTTACTAAACAGCTGCATCCCACAATCCATGCTCTACAGGAAGTTATGGTCCAGTTGGGGATATAAGATATGGGCTTGTGGGGAAAAAACAAACAAAAAAATCCCCCCAAACACAAACACACACCTAATAATACAAGGTGGTAAATAATAAGTACTAAATACATGAGTTGTACAGGCAACAAATCCTATAGGATTGCATGGAACAAAGAGAACATTTCTAGTAATTTAATCAACAAGTCACAGAGGAATTTGGAAGGATAGGACTTATATAGGTTAAGAAATAGGACACACCAGACTGGAGCAAAAACACATTTGGGAGGCAACGTATGCAGCCATCTACCTAGAGCCTATAAGGTTATAGCTCTGCTCAGCCTTCATTATAGGAGATTCTCAGACCCTAACCCATGGCACAACCTATCCCCAGAATACTAAGCAGAATGAAATCCATTATGGGTTACAGGTTTAATTGAGTTTTATCATGAAGCACTTTCTGCTGATGGAAATAGGATTGTGAAATAAGTTTAATATAAAACACATATTGCAAGATATCCACCTCCCCCCCAAAGGCTATAGCTTAAATTGTCATTCATGCCATCACTGGTTTGTTACTGAGTCCTCACCTCCAGGTCAAAGGGTACTCTTTGTATCAGTTTCAACACAACACTTCCTACATTTTTTCATGTTAAAGATTTTTCAGGGGGCGGAGCCAAGATGGCGAAGTAGAAAGACGCACATGCACATAGCTCCGAACCCACAAAACACAGAACGGCAGAGGGGACTAACCCAGGGCGAATTCTGCACCCAGAGACCACGGAATATTGGAGCGAGGGAGATTTCTGTTCCAGAGAGACCTGCAAACCTCTCGCGGGGGATCCTTCGCGCCGTGGACTGGGTGCCGGGGCAAGAAGCAGAGAGCAGCCCTACCGCGGCAGCGACAACGTGGGAAGAAGATCCGAGAGGGCTGCGAGACGGGATCTCCAGCGGCCACGCGGGTCCCCCCACCCACAGAGGGACCTGCAAACCTGTCGCAAAGGGTCCGTCGCGCTGCAGAAGCAGCGCCCAGCCCGGACCTGCGGCTGCGGCGGCTGTGGCTCTGAGAGGCACAGTTCTAAGAGGGCTCCGGAGACGGGATCTTCAGCAGTGGCACGGGCCCCCCCACCAACAGGTGACTGAGGGGGGTAGGTGAGAGAGTCTCTTTGGCGGGTTGAGAGGGGAGTAAGGTGCCCCCATGGCTCGTGCCCCCCCGGGAGGTGGGGACTGAGAGGCGGCTGAGGACGGGGGATCCCCAAGCGGGTGGGAGCCTGGTTCCATTGTGGAAGGTCTGTGCATAAACCGCCTGAGGGAATTGAGCCAGAGAGGCGGCCCTGCCCCTGACCACCTGAACTTAATTTAACACTGAATAGCAGCCCTGCCCCTGCCAAAAGCCCTAAGGCGGGAAGCATCATTTGAATCTCAGTCCCCAAACACTGGCTGGGAGGACCAGGAGGCGAGGTGGGTGTGAGGAGAACATTCAGATTTCAGGCCACTAGGTGGAGAATATGCCAAGAAAAGGGAAAAGAAATAAAACTATTGAAGGGTACTTTATCGGAGAGAAAAAAACACTTCCTCCCCTCCTTTCTGATGGGGAGGAACAATGCTTGCCATCAGGCAAAGACACAGAAATCGAGGATTCTGTGTCCCAGCCCACCCAATGGGCTCGGGCCATGGAAGAGCTCAAGAGGAATTTTGAAAATCAAGTTAGAGAGGTGGAGGAAAGACTGGAAAGGGAAATGAGAGGGATGAGGGAGAAGCATGAAAACAGATCAGCTCCCTGCTAAAGGAGAACCAAAAAAATCTTGAAGAAATTGGCACCTTGAGAATTAGCCTAACTCAGCTGGCAAGGGAGGTGCAAGGGGCCAATGAGGAGAAGAATGCTTTCAAAAGCAGAATTAACCAAATGGAAAAGGAGATTCAAAAGCTCACTGAAGAAAATAGATCTTTCAAATCTAGAATGATACAGATGGACTCTTTGGACTTTTCGAGAAAGACAGATATCTCAGAACATACCGCGCAGATTGGAAGACAAGGTGAAATATCTTATTGGAAAAACAACTGACCTGGAAAATAGAATCAGGAGAGACAATGTAAAAATTCTGGGACTACCTGAAAACCATGATCAAAAGAAGAGCCTAGACATCATCTTCCATGAAATTATCAAGGAAAACTGCCCTGAGATTCTAGAACCAGAAGGCAAAATAAATATTCAAGGAATCCACAGAACACCGCATGAAAGAGATCCAAAAAGAGAAACTCCTAGGAGCATTGTGGCCAAATTCCAGAATTCCCAGGTGAAAGAGAAAATATTGCAAGCAGCTAGAAAGAAACAATTCAAGTATTGTGGAAATACAATCAGGATAGTACAAGATCTGGCACCTTCTACATTGAGGGACAGAAGGGAATGGAATTGGATATTCCAGAAGTCAAAGGAAATAGGACTGAAGCCAAGAATCACCTACCCAGCAAAATTGAGTATAATACTTCAGGAAAAAAAATGGTCTTTCAATGAAATAGAAGACTTTCAAATTTTCCTGATGAAAAGACCAGAACTGGAAAGAAAATTTGACTTTCTAACACAAGAATGAAGAGAACCATGAAAAGGCGAACAGCAAAGAGAAATCATAAGGGACTTACTAAAGTTGAACTGTTTACATTCCTATATGGAAAGACAATATTTATAACTCTTGAAACATTTCAATATCTGGGCACTGGGTGGGAGTACACACACACACACACACACACATGCACACACGCACACATACATAGAGACAGAGTGCACAGAGTGAATTGAAGAGGATGGGATCACATACTAAAAAAAAAAAATGAAATCAAGCAGTGAGAGAGAAATATTGGGAGGAGAAAGGGAGAATTTATATGGGGCAAACTATCTCTCATAAAAGAGACAAGCAAAAGACTTATTAGTGGTGGGATAAAGAGGGGAGGCAAGAGAAAAACATGAGGTCTACTCTCATCACATTCCACTAAAGGAAAGAATATAATGCACACTCATTTTGATAGGAAAACCTATCTCATAATACAGGAGAGTGGGGGACAGGGGCTCAAGCAGGATGGGGGGGAGGATAGAGGGGAGGGCAGGGGGAGGAGAATGCAATACGAGGTCGACACTCATGGGGAGGGAAAGGACCATAAGAAAATAGAAGTAATGGGGGACAGGACAGGATGGAGGGAAATATAGTTAGTCCTATACAACACAACTAGTATGGAAATCATTTGCAAAACTAAACAGATATGGCCTATATTGAACTGCCTGTCTTCCAAGGGGAAGGGGTAGAGAGGGAGGGAGCCAAAGAAGTTGGAACTCAAAGTGTTAGGACCAAATGTAATGTTCTTACCACTGGGTAACAAGAAATACAGGTTAAGGGGTCAAGAAAGCTATCCGGCCCTACAGGACAAAAGAGAAGACGGAGACAAGGGCAGGGAGGGAGGATAGAGGAGAGAGAAGATAGGTCACAGGGGCAATTAGAAAGCTTGGGTCTGGGGGGGGGAGGGAAAAAAGGGGGGAAAATTTGTAACCCAAAAATGTGTGAAAATAAATGTTAAAAGTTTAATTAAAAAAAAAAAAAGATTTTTCAGTACTACTCTAAAATGGTTCCTTGGAGAGCTACAAAGGTAACCAGAAAACTGTTGTTTTCAATGTGAAATTGCCTTACTATCTAAATATTGATCAAAGATAATTAATACTACTAGCTGACACCTATCTAGCACATAAGGATTGGCAAAATGCATTATATACATCATTTCATTTTAGAGGCTGCTTAGTTTAATGGATAGGGTGATAACCTTGGAGCCAGGCAGAATTTCATTCAAGTCTTCCTTCAGATACTTATTAAGGCCTGTGAACAAAGGTTGGTGGCATAACCTCCCTGAGTTTTCATCCCCTCATATGTAAAGTGGAGATAATAGGCAGTATGGGGGTAGTGAATAGTGAACAAGCCCTGGGGTCAGGAAGACCTAGATTTAACATTAGCAATATCTAGCGATTTTCCAGAGCTTTTACATTTGTGAAGCACTTTACCAATAACACCTCATTTGATTCTCCCAACAGCCCTAGGAGATAGGGGCTATTATTCCCATTATATAATAAGGAAACTGAGGCTAAAGGACTTGAGCAGCTAGATGCGGCAGTGGATAGAGTGTTGGATGTAGAATTGGGAAGACCTGAGTTCAAATATGACCTCAAACACTTATCTGGTGACCGTGGGCAAGTCACTTAACCTCTGCCTGTGTTTCCTCATCAATATTACCTACCTTCCAGGCTTGTTGGGTCTATTAAGTGGCGCCAGACCTGGAGTCAGGAAGGCTCACCTTCCAGAATAGTTCAAATCTGGCCTCATACACTTACTAGCTGTGTGACTCTGGGAAAATCACTTAACCTTGTTTGCCTCAATTTCCTCATCTGTAAAATGAACTGGAGAAGGAAATGGCAAACCACTCCAGTATCTTTGCCAAGAAAATGGGATCACGAAGAGTCAATCATGACCAAAAAATGACTGAACAACAAAAACCCAGGGTTGTTGTGAAAATCAAGGGAGATACTAGTTGTAAGGTGCTTAGTCATAGTGCTTGGCACATAGTGCTCACTATGTAAATGTTAGCTATTATTATAAACCTTAGCTTTATCACTCAGGTTCAAACAGCAAGTAAGTATGTGAGACAGGATTTGAACTCTTCTTTTCCTGACTTCAGGCACAATATTCTGTCTCAAGCCTGTGGCACATACTGGCTCATACTGGCTGTGTCACTCTGGAAAAGTTATAACCTCTATATCAGTAGGGAAATGATGGTGCAGTAGATAGAGCTCCAGTCCTGGAGTCAGGAAGACCTGAGTTCAAATTTGACTTCAGACACTTTCCAAGCCTGGGCAAGTCACTTAAGCTCTATTTACTTCAGTTTTTTCAACTGTAAAATGGGTTTGATAATAGCACCCATCTCTCAGAATTGCTGTGAGGATCAAATGAGATAATAATATTTGTAAAAAGTACTTTGTACAGTGACTGGCACATGGTAAAATGCTCAATAAATATTAAATCCCTTGTCTTCCTTCTCTGTCACAGATAACTAACTCTCCATATCCGAGATGAATTCAGTCAAAGGACCACACTTGAGGACCTAGAAGCTGCAGCTTCCCCACCCCAGTTCTAGACTAAATTTCAGAGCAGGTGATCTGCATTGGTAGAGGAAATGCCTCCTCAGAAGTTGCCTACACTAAAGAAATCACAGATATAGACCTAATTGTAGACAATAAGATCTATAGCACTTATGTAACAGAGTTTTTATGAAGGTCAAATGGAATAATATATGTGAAGTACTTTAAAAATCTTAAAAAGTTAAATACTTAGCAATTTTTTAAATTAATTCTCACAAGAGTCCAATCATACAATACTGGAGTTAGAATTCAAACCCTGGTCTCTCCTGATTACACCATGTGACCTCTCAGACCTAATTCTTAAGCAATGGCTGGAAAGAAGAAAGGAACACAGATGGACAAATATATGTAATACAGGGATCTAATGAAATTTGATAAGATGTCAAAAATGTCTTGAGATTTGCTTTTTAAAAAGTAAGTGAGATGAATGCAAGCAGCAACTTTTATCATAGGTTGATGACTACACTGGGCTTGAAAGAGGAGGGGTGATGATGGTAGATGTGTAGCATTAATGGAAGTAACTTTACATAGAGATGGAATACTGCTTACCTAAACAGCATGATTTAAAGAGAGAATGGGAACCTCCATTATCAAACATCTTCTCTGACACAATGTTAGAAATTAATATTAGAGATTCATAATTTAGATCAATGTATTATGTTTCTCAGTAACATCTTTTAAAGTGAAAATAATCCTGAGAGAGATAAGAGTTGGAGTAGTCATGAATAACCATAATGTTCATTATCATATGTCTTCCAGGATAACTTTCTGAAATTGGGATTTCATTTTCAAGAAAAAAAGAAGTTGGCATAATTTTTATCTCTGAGGTACTGATCAGGAAGAAATGATTAAACCAGTAAAATGTAAGTACCTTGAGAATAGGTTAGCACTTGGTAAGCTAAGAGCTAGGGCAACTAGGTGGTGCCAGATAGAGTGCCAAACCTAGTGGCAGGAAGATTCCTCTTCCTGTGTTGAAATCAGGCTTCAGACACTTGCTACATGTGTGACCTTGGGCAAGTCACTTAACCCTGTTTGCCTCAGTTTCCTCATATGTAAAATTACCTGGAGAAGGAAAGGGCAAACCACTGCAGTATCTTTGCCAAGGCTGGGATCATGAAGAGTCAGATACAACTGTACAACAACCAGCTAAGCACTTAATAGATGTGAGTTGAATTCATTTGAATTGAATTAGACCATGCAAAGAACATCATAAAAGAATTGGGTCACTTTGGGTTGTGGGGTAGCTCTAAACATATCTGTAGAAAAAAGGAAAGGTAGAAGAGAAATGTCTACAAATGGTTTACTTTATGCCCTTGACAAGAGTTTGATCTGATGTTTATGATAAAAGTGATATTGCAATGGGGCTATGTCCTTAACTATATCATAATAAAGTATTCTGAAATACATCTTTTTCTTCTCAATCTTTATCTTACCAACAAATTAAGGCAATTAATCTTCCATTGTGAATCTATTTACTCTTCCCAAATCACACAATTTGGGTTCTGACTCTAATGAGGATATCAGTGCAACTTTCTAACAATTTGACCATATGGGATCTCTCTGATTTCCTTTTAAATGTCAAACAGTAAGAGTTCCTCAATGACTTATTATTGTTTTTATCTCAAGGTTGTCTTGTTGTAGAGAAGTATATTGAGGGATTTGAAGAGCCTGTGGTATTTAATTAGAAAAAAAAAAAAAAACAACGATTGTGTGCTCTACTCAACTTTCTGCACAGATTTAGAAGGAAGCAGATGATCCAAGCAGATTGATTGCATTAACCTTGAGGCTATTGCTATTGCAATTAGCAGCAATTCTGGGAGTCAATAGCTGTTGTTTCATAAGGTAGAGTAATTAATTTCTTGAAAACTAAGGAGAAATTCTGAGGATGTGAAAAATGAAAAACAGCTTGTGAAGTTCGTTTCATGGGCACATGAAATTCCATGGATTAAAATCACCAGGTTTTCCTGTTTAATTATTTTCATCAGTTCATTTAAGTCTTCCTATGCTTCTCTAAACTCTTTATATTCATTGTTTCTTATGGTGAAATGCATTAAATTTACTGTGATTTGTTTGGACATTCTCCAATTAGTGGCATCTTTGCTAATATACAAAGTGCCAACATGAATATTTTGTTGCATATGACACCTTTCTTTCTATCCAATGGGACACTCTAGCACAGTGGAATGAGACCTGGAGTCAGGAAGACCTGAGTTAAAATCCGGCTTAAGACACTTACTTGCTGGAAGAGATTGGAAAAGTCATTTAGTTTCCATTCACCTCAGTCTCTTCATCTGTAAAATGGAGATAATAATAGCACCTGCCTCCCAGGGTTGTTGTGAGTATCAAATGAGATAATATTTGTGAAAAAGCATTTACCATGGTACCTGGCATATAATAGGTACTATATAAATGTTGGTATTTTTTAGCAAGTTATAAATATTTATTTTTAGGCACTGAACTTGTTATATACATGCTCTGTATATACACATTAATCTTGGAGAAACATGATCATAAGTTTTCTGAAAAATAACTTTCCAGTATATGTTTATGATTTCCTTAAATGTTATTCTTTTTATAGTTTGTTGAATTTCAGCAACAAAATGACAACATCCAGGTCAAGCATACTGAGGTTACTGTAAAGGAGTCAAGTGAATATTTTGTTAAACTACTAGTTTCAAAACTGGAAAATTTTATATGTAAAGATCAGAAATAGTTCATCTAGTAAAATTCTTTGGCTATCCAAATAGATGCCATTTTAGCAATAACTCACATATCTGAAAGTGTGAGGGAAAAGAGGGCAAAGATGAGAAACAGAAGCTTTGGGAAGCTTCTTGGAGGACCCCTCCCCCCTACCTGCCAAAGGTTTAGCAAGATTCACAAGAGTTCAAACATGTTGGCCCCTTTTCTGCTACAAAGCTATAATTGCATATTTCCATCAGTATAAACTCCACATTTGTTCTTGGAAATTACTGATAAGGCAGACTTTAGTAGTAGCCTAAAGACTTTGCCCTTGGCTAGCCTTATTCTATCAAGTGGATAAACTCCTGCAGAGATTAATCTACACAGATCGCTGTCATGGAGCATACTCATACAAGAAGGAGTACTATTTAAAACAATGAGTCTTGAAATGAGTCACAACTGCCTTGTAGCAATCATGGGCTATGAGTGTTCATCTCTTAGAGAGCATTTTCTCAGTCTGAACATTGGATGAAGTAACTATTGATACAATTTTCTGCACAGCCTTCTGGATAATGGTTTTAGCCTATAGTTGTGCTTGCAACTCATCAACAATTTTCTTAGCTTCTTTTGCATCATCAAAGGCAATTAATTTCCTTTTTGTGATTTCAATGGGAATGTCCTGACTTGGAGTGAGGTCTTGGGGTTTCTCACGTGGCAGAGATGTAAGAGAACTGACTTTGTGTTTCATTCCCTGCTTTCACTTTGACATAGGAGATTGTCTTGTTCAGATACTGCATGATGGGGCTGTAGCGGAATGTTTTTTCACTAACTGAAATTACTTATGCAGTCTCTTTAGTTAAATCTTCCACATGTGAATCTTCCATCTAGTTAACACCATGTCATTCTCCAAGGTAAGTACTTCTCTCTTCATCATAGTAATAAGCATAGGAAGATTATCTGGGAGTAGTTACATAAGAATGCTTTAAGAGCAGTAGTTATATAAACATTGATATCAAGCAGGTGGTTGATCATTGAGTCAGATTCACATGCGTCAATATAGAACACCATCTTTTTACTATTTTTGCATATTTTTACTATTTGATGCATGTAACAGTTTTATTCAATTTTTTAAGATGTAATTCTTTGTTTCTGAGATTTTGGGGTTGGAGAAGTTTGGGAGGAAAAGAAATAAAAAATTATATTGCATCTTGCTGGTTATTGTAAGTGTAAGCAAAGTGGAGTTTTTTTGTTGTTGATGCTTAACCTGGAGTTCAGTTTCCCAGGCTCAAGCGAAATTTTAAAATCTAAAGGATTAATCTCCTTTGAACCCTGATTATTCACAGCTATGGTGAGTCACATACGTTTTGTGCCTTCTGGCTCTGAGCCAATCAGGAGTCAAATCTTTGTTACATATTCTGGGAGGCTGGCATTTTCCTTCATGAGAAGGACATTTTGATCCCCTGGACTGAACTCTGGGTAGTCATTTTTCAAAAAAAAAAAATTATATATTTTTAGTTTTCAGCCTTCATTTCCACAAGATTTTGAGTTCCAAATTTTCTCCTCATCTCTCCCCTCCCCTCACCCCAAGACACAGTGCATTCTGATTACCCCTTCCCCCAATCTGCACTCCCTTTTGTCACACCCCCTACCTTCCCTTATGCCCATCTTTTCTCTTTTCTTGTAGGGCAAGGTAGAATTCTAACCCCATTACCTGTATTTCTTATTTCCCAGTTGCATAGAAAACCAATTCTCAACATTCCTTCCTGAAACTTTGAGCTTCAACTTCTCTCCTTTCCTCCCTCCCCACCCATCCCCACTGAGAAGGCAAGCAATTCAATACAGGCAATACATGTGTAGTTATGCAAAAGACTTCCATAATAGTCATGTTGTGAAAGACTAACTATATTTCCCTCCATCCTGTCCTACTGCTCATTTATTCTATTCTCTCTTTAGATCTTGTCTCTCCCCAAAAGTGTTTACTTCTAATTACTCCCTCCTCCCATTTGCCCTCCCTTGTATCATTCCCCCATACCCCACTTATCCCCTTCTCTGCTACTTTCCTATAGTGTAAGGTAGATTTTCATACGAAATTGAGTGTGCATGTTATTGCCTCCTTAAGCCAAATGTGATGAGAGTAAGTTTCACTTTTTCCCTCTCCCCTCCTCCCTCTTCCACCCAATTGAAAAAGCTTTTTCTTGCCTCTTTTATGAGAGATAATTTTCCCCATTCCATTTCTCCCTTTATGCTCTCAATATATTCTTTTCTCACCCCTTAATTTTTTTTAGATATCATCTCTTCCTATTCAGCTCACCCTGTGCCATCTATCTATCTATCTATCTATCTATCTATCTATCTATCTATCTATCTATCTATCTATCTGTCTGTCTGTCTGTCTGTCTGTCTGTCTGTCTGTCTGTCTGTCTGTCTGTCTGTCTATCTATCTATCTATCTATCTATCTATCTATCTATCTATCTATCTATCTATCTATCTATCATCTACCTGCATATAATCCCTCCAACTACCTAAATACTGAGAAAAGTTCCAAGAGTTACAAATACTACCTTTCCCTGTAGAAATGTAAACAGTTCAACTTCAGTAAGTCCCTTATGATTTCTCTTTCCTCTTTATCTTTTAATTCTTTTCTTTATTCCTGTGTTTGAAAGTCAAATTTTTCTGTTCAGGTTGGGTCTTTTCATTAAGAATACTTGAAAGTTCTCTATTTCATTGAATGACCATTTTTTTCCCTGAAGTATTATACTCACTTTTGCTGTGTAGGTGATTCTTGGTTTTAATCCTAGTTCTTTTGACTTCTGGAATATCATATTCCAAGTCCTTCAAACCCTTCACATAGAAGCTGCTAGATCTAGTGTTGTCCTGATTGTATTTCCACAATACTCAAATTGTTTCTTTCTGGCTGTTTGCAATATTTTCTCCTTGACCTGGGAACTCTGGAATTTGGCTACAGTATTCCTAGGAGTTTTTCTTTTTGGATCTCTTTCTAGAAATGATTGGTGGATTCTTTCAATATTTATTTTACCCTATGGTTCTAGAATATCAGGGCAGTTTTCCTTGATAATTTCATGAAAGATGATGTCTAGGATCTTTTTTGATCATGGCTTTCAAGTAACCCCAATTTAAAATTGTCTCTCCTGGATCTATTTTCCAGGTTAGTTGTTTTTCCAGTGAGATATTTCACATTGTCTTCGATTTTTTTCATTCTTTTGGTTTTGTTTTGTACTGTCTTGGTTTTTAATAAAATCATTAGCTTCCAATTGCTCCATTCTAATTTTTAAAGAACTATTTTCTTCAATGAGCTTTTGAATCTCCTTTTGCATTTGGCTAATTTTGCTTTTGAAAGCATTCTTCTCATAAAGCATTCTCCTCTTTTGCCATTTGGGTTAGTCTATTTTTAAAGGTGTTATTTTTTTCAGCATTTTTTTGGGTTTTCTTTAGCAAGGTGTTGACCCACTTTTCATGATTTTCTTGCATTGCTCTCATTTTCGTTCCCAATTTTTCCTCCACCTCTCTTACTTGATTTTCAAAATCCTTTTTGACCTCGTCTATGGCCTGAGATCATTGCATATTTTTTGGGAGGTTTTGGATGCAGAAACCTTGACTTTTATGTCTTCCTGTGATGGTATGCCTTAAAGGATGGAAGAAAATACCTGTTCACCAAGAAAGTAACCTTCTATAGTCCCATTCCCCCCCTCCCCCTCCCAGCGTTTTTGGGTATTTTCCAAGCCAGTTACTTGACTTTTGAGTCCTTTGTCAAGTGGAGGATCTACTCTAGGGACCTGTAAGCTCTCAGTTCCTCCAAGGTGGCACAATCAAGTGAGAGGAGTTTACTCCTCTCCTGGCCTGTGCTCTGGTCTGAGAGGAATCACAAGCTTTTCTGCCCGTGATATGTGAGTAGAATTCCCTCTGCAGAGCCTCCACTAGCTCCAACAGGCCAGTGCTCCTCCTCACCCCAGGACTGCCACTTAGGGTTGAGACCCAGATCAGTCATTCATTTCCCCAGGGTCTTTAGGCCAAGGGCTCCTAAAATGGATGGTGCTACTGCAGTGACTGCCACTGCCCTGGGGCCAGAGCTAGACAACATTCTCTTTCTCACTGACCTTTGAAGCTGTCTTTGGCATTTGTAGGTTGAGAAATCTGGGAACCACAGATGCTGCCCATGATTCTACACCCTCTGGGTAGACATGTATTAAGAGCTCCCCCAACTACTCCAGTGTTGGCTCTGTCCTGGTCTGGTGGTGTATGTAGGTGGTTGTATTATTCTGTTTAGACAGTTGGAGCCCTGTATACTGGATTGTTTCTTGGATATTCACTTCTTCCTACTTTTCTGTCTGCATTGTTTAATTAAAGTAAGATTGTTGACCCCTTTGAAGTTGTTTTTCCTTTAGAAAAGAAGATCAAAGAACCTGTGCTAGCAGCTTGTGTGTGCTAGTATGGTTGCTACTATACTTATGTAATCAGAATGTTAAATTTCTATGGACACTTTCAAATCTTCAAATGACCCTAAGAGAATATGGTCATTATGATATCACAATACTTAAATGGTTTTACTTTTTAAAGTATATAACACAGTCAGATCTACCCTGATCTTTCTTATGAACTACCCAATTATTAATGACAATTTTAGACATATGTTTCATATTTTATGTATTGTATTGATAATGCTTTTTTGTTTTAGTATAATCAAGTGCCTCTGATTGAATAATGTGATTAAAGATTTTCCCTACTCATTAATGGGCCTGGGAAGATCTGTAGGAAGGCCAACACCTTTTGTTAATGAGGCACTAGTTCTCAAGGGTTGTGATGCCTTCTGGCTCTGAAAAATGTATAAGTACTTGGAGGTGAGGTTTTACTTTGGGGCTTAGCTTTTGGAAGAAGGTTTGTGTTCCAGATGAGACTCCGGGAAGCTGCTAAGCAGCTCCCTGGCTTTGAAAACCCAAATGTGGGTGTTTCTCTTTCTGGTAACTATGTATGTATATATATAGTGCTCAGACAGTTGGATCTGTCTGTTGATCTATGACGTATGTATTGCTTATGTCAGAATGTTGGAAGCCATGTCTAGTGATCTTGATTCTTCTGTATTTTCTCTGATGTTCAGGGTGCTGGCTTTTCCCCTGAACTAAGAGAATGATACATGTGCTTGATTAAAGTGATTGTTGACTCATCAAAAGTTGCTTTCCTTTCAGAAAAGCAGATAAAAGAACCTGTACAGCAGTCACTCCTGTGTATGTGGGGATGCTTGCTGATACATGTATATAAAAGGTAAGCAATCTGTCCTTATTGGGTCCCTTATGATTAGTCTGGTATGTACCTTATGTTTCTCTTGGCTCTTGTATGCCAAATCTTCTATTAAGTTCATTTTTTTTAACAAAGTCCTAAAAGTCTGACAGTTGATCAAATGTCCATTTTCTTCATTCAGGATTATGCTTAATTTTGCTGGGTATGATATTTTTAGCCAGTACCCCAGTTCTTTTGCTCTTTGATAAATAGTGTTCCAAGACCTGTGGTCCTTTAGTGTCTCTATTTCTAGATCTTGTGTGATTCTAATTGTGGCACCATCATAATTAAATTGGTTTTATTGTTGCCTTTAATATTATATCCTTGAGCTGGGTGTTTCGCAATTTGACTATAATATTCTTATGAGTTTGTTTCACTTGCTTCAAGTGGTGATCAATGGATTTTTTCTACTTCTACTTTTTATTCAATTGCTTCTTATATTATTGTATCAAGATTCTTTTTTTGATCATAGTTTTCAGATCTGATTATTCATATATTTTCTCTTCTTGATCTGTTCTCCAGATCAGTTGTTTTTCTTATTAAATGTTTCACTTTCTTTTCTATTTATTCATTTTTATATTTTCTTTAATTATTTTGTGATCTCTTATAACTTTGCTAACTTGGCCTTGCCCACTTCTAATTGTCAAAGTGTCATTTTCTTCCTAAACATTCTGGATCTCCTTTTCTAATTGCTTGACTTTTTTTTAATAGTCTTTTTGTTTTTCTTGGATTGTTCTTACTTTAAAAAAACCATTTCCCTCAGTCTCTCTCATTTGATTTTTAAAGTATTTTAAAAATTCTTCTACAAATTATTTTTGGGCGGGTGACCATCTGACATAACTCTTTGGGGTAGAAGAGAGCTTCTTTACTTCAATATCCTCCCCTGAAGATGGACCCTGGTCTTCTCTATTCCCATAATAACTTTCTATGGTTGGATTCTTTCTGCTTTGCCTGTGAATTTTTTGTAGTAATATATTAATTTTTGTAATCACTCCTAGTCCTGAGGTATAGGGGATGGTGCCTCTTTCCCCAGAGTTTCAGTTCTCCCCTCTAGACTGGAACTAAAGCCAAACCTTGAACCTCTTGTAAGAGCCCACAGCCAGGGGCATTCTGCCCCACAGCTTCTGTACTGACTGGGCATGTGCTGGTTCCTTCTCACCCCATCTGCTCTTTGCAGCACAGGTGGATCTGGCATTTCTTGTCAGCAGAGATTCCCTTGATTTTCCCCAGATCAGATGCACAATTCCCCTAACCATCCAAGGGTTAAAAATTCCTGTGGCTGAGGCCAAGGCAATCTCCCAAATCAGCAAACCCCAATTTACTGCTTATTGTTTAAGCTGCTTATTGTTAACTTGGACCCTACCCAGGAGGTGTCTACTCTTCACAGGGACCTCATCATGGGATTTTTCTTCTGATCTTGGATTGCTGTAGAAAGACCCCTATTGTGCCCCTATTCTTATTTATTTTTACCTGCACTTTGTTCACTCTGATATGCTATTTTGTCTTTCTTGTGGGGGAAAACCTTGAGCCTTGTAATTTTCTGACCTACTCTGTCATCTGCCCAGAATCCTCTCTCAAATCTTTTACATGAAAAATATCACCAGGGAAAGCCAAGAGTCTAGGAAGTCCAGGACCAGGGAAACAAATATATAGTCCTTGAGACCACTGATCAAAACTTCCTGATTCTTTATTCCTTACAACTTCTGCCTCACCTCACGTAACACAGCAATGAAGATTTCAGGGATAACATCTGCTTATGTATAGTCTTTTGGGATCTCTTTGCACACACCAGTACCATTGGGTCTATTGATCATACTTTTTGTAGGATTTTCTTCATTGTTTGCAGTGTTGTCATACATTATGACAATAATTTATTCATCAGGAATCTCATTTCAGTGAATGATTGGATAAGCATAGGCATCAGTCTGGTGTCTGAAGTTACACTAGCCATTGGAGACTTCTACAAAAACAATCCAATGCTTGTCTCCATCCTCAGCCTCATCCAGGGGAAAATATTAATTCCTCAGACCACAGCCAACAATACAATTGTCTTCAAAACCATTCTGTTCTTTGGGTTCAGATTACTCTTGATATAGTTTTTCCATGATAGACCAGAGAGAAATCACAGGGGGCATGTGTATCTCAGAGCTTTAGTTCACCCACTGGCCCTGACTCCACTATGCTTGATAGTATTATTAATGTTATTGCTGTTACCCTCGCCCTTTTAGGAGACTACGTCTACCAATGGGATTTCTGGATCAGAGGCTATAGACATTTCAGTCATTTTTTTTAGCTTAACAAAAATAACTACTGCTAGGCGATAGATGTGCGGAGCCACTGTGCCCTTCCCTCTCCACTTAAGGGGCCCATATATTCTTGAACTACTGAATGACTAGCTTCAGTGCTGGGGAGCCTAACCATCTAAAGTAAGGATCAGATTCTTTTTCTCAGACCTTTTGGCTATTACTTTTCTACCTCAGTACCCCAGGGGAAAAATTCCTGAAGCATTAAGTTTCACATGTTTAGGGTTTCCCCAAAATGGGGAAAGGTACAATATAAATCAGATGTATGACAGATATTTATTTCTTACATATAAATGAAATGCTAAATACATAATATTCCCAAGGGACATTGACAGAAAGTCTTAAAACAAAATTCAGTAACAATTTATAACTATCGTTATAATCTCCCAGGAAATTGAGACTTAAATCTCATCAGAATATAAAACAGTCTGTGGGATTTTGGAACAGACATTGTTATAATTCACCTTGGCTCAGCTCTGCCCCGTTCCTTCAACATCCTTGTCTTCTAGCCAGCCAAGACAGAGCTCCTACTTTTGCTTGTGATTTGTCTTCTTTTATGAAAAATTCCTGTTACTAGTCAGCTTTGACCAAGGAATTCAGGTTCTCTGAACCTGTTGAACTTAAACTATCTCCTCCAAACTTGGACACATCCAAGGTCAATTTTGGTCATCAGGAAAATACACAGCAGAAGAGGCCACCAGATGCCCAGATTCAAACTGGCCTAGTTCAGTCCTGTTTTCCCATTTTCCCATCATCCTGTTTCCCCTCTTCCAGCTATACATTTTTTTGTTGTTCAGTTGTTTCAGTCTTGTCTGACTCTTCACGACCTCATCTGGGGCTTTTTTGGCAAAAATACTGGAGTAGTTTTTCCCATTTCTTTCTTCATCTCATTTTACAGATGAGGACACTGAGACAAATGGAGTTAAGTGACTTGCACAGTGTAACATAGCTAGTAAGTGTCTGAGGCTGAATTTGAACTTATATCATTCTGGCTCCAGAGACAGCACTCTATCCAGCTTGCTGCCACCAGCTATACATTAGAGTGGTTACAATTCCATCAGGGTGTGAGGAGTGGGCAGATCTATTGTCACTCTTCCTATAAGAGGCTTGCCAGCTGGGAAGAGAAGATGCAAGTGAGAGTATGTCATTCCCTTTTAAAAATTCATTGAGTCATCATACTTCTCATTCTGGGGCCAGTGGGGGATTTTGTTGTAATTCACTTCAGTATATTTCAGTACTGAGCAGTCATGCAGGAAGTATCCAGGGGATCCATTATTTCCAAAGCACCCTTGGCTCTGCTTTAGGAAGTCCTGAATATTCTCTGGCTACCACCAACCCTGTCCCACATTTCCTTCGCCCTCACTGAATTACTTCCAAATCATTTCCCAAAATATTTGGGACAATTCAAAGCTCTAACTACAGTATGTTAATGTGTCTATTTTTCCAAACACCTTCTAATATTGGTTATTGTCATCTTTTAGTATCTTTGGCAGTTTGATGAATGTGAAGTAAAGTTTCAGAGTTTTTAAATTAAAAAAAAAGATTCTTATTAGTGACCTAGGATATTTTTCCCATAGTTATTAATAATTTACAATGTTCCTTTTGAGAACTATTTGTTCATGTTTTTGATCATGTATCCATTGTGTAATACCCCTTAGTCTTAAATATTTCTATTAATTCTCTGAAAATCTTAGATGTATGACCATTATCTTATCTGAGATATTTAGTACTAACATAATTGTTTTCCAAATTGACACCTTCCCTTCTTATTATACTAGTTGCATTGATTTTGCTAGTGAAAAAACCTTTTAAGTTAATGTAATTGAAATGATCTATTTTATTTTCTGTGATAGAGGAAATCACTCTTTTTGTTTATGAACTTTTCCCTTAGCCATAAATATGAAGCATATTTGATGTTCTCTTTTTAGTTTTTTCTTTTGTGCTATAACCTTTAATATTAGATATGCATCCATTTTTAGCTTGGCATAAGTTATTGGTTTAAACCTAATTTCTACCACACTTTTCCAGATATCTCAGCAGTTCTCATCAAATCAGGAGTTCTTCCTCAAGTACTTTATGTTCTCACATTTATTGAATGCTAAGCTATTGATTTCAATAATTTCTGATTCTTTCTTATCTAGTCAGTTCTTATTTACTATTCTATTTTTAAACCAAAGCAAATATTTGAATGATTATTGCTTCTAATATAATTTTAGGTCTAGAACTTTTATTCCCTATTTATTCTTTTTTTAAATGATCATTTTTTTGAGATCATGGACCTCTTGCACCACTGATGGATCTCATTATTTCTTCTAGGCCTACAAAGTATTTCTTGATTATTTGATTGGTATTGCATTATATCTAATCAATGTAGTTATTACCATCATACTTCAACAATGAGCAAACAATTTTCCCCAAATTATTTGTTATTGTTTATTTCTTTAAAGAGTGCTTTGTAATTTTGTTTTATTTTGAATTTGCCTTGGTACATCAAATCCCAGATATTTTATGCATTTTACAACTATTTCAAATAGTATTCCCTTTCTACTACTTCCTCCTGGATTAGTTATTACCATCTAGCCAGTCTTTAGACTGTTCTTCATCTTCTACTCCATATTGGATTCCCTATGCTATGATCACTCTAGGTTTGTGGTACTTTTTGGATATGTACTCCTAAGCTCATGAGCCCTCATTCATGTATTTAGCTTTCAGTAATCATCAAGAGGGTGTAATTAGCTGAAAGCAAATGCATTTGCTGGAATTCCATTCCAAGGAAAGTGCCAACTAAACCTGTCCTCCATAAACCTTGAGTATACTCTCCTAAAATAGAGATACCATCATTGAGAAAAGATGCCTATAGAATTCAGAAGAAGAGTGACACATATGTAGGGAGCACAAGTGACCTAGGCAATTTACATTTTTGTCACTACTTGTCCATAATTGTCCTTCTCTGCTCTCATCCTGTTCGTTTACTCTCGGGCAAGTCACCACCATGGAGTTATGGGCTTGATCATGGGGGTGATTATTAGCTCAAATATTTGACCTTTGTCTCTATCATCAACAATTCTACCTCGGCTGAAATCCTGACCTGGGCTACTGCCATTCATGTACCTTCAGAAGGAACAAAAACCAGTGAGAGTCTTTGGACAAAGGACTCTGGGACATGCTGTCTCTGGAATAGTATTCCAACCCTAGTGGCTAAACTCTATCCCTCTTATTGACTTCTTTTTTTCCCTGTATTCCTGAACATAGCTGACTTTTACCTTCCAAATTCTAGGTCAAAGTCAGAAACTGGGTAGATAAAGCATCAGGTAATTCCATTGTTTTTACAAATTTATTGGCCTTTTCTTATGGAAATGGCTACAACAAGTTTAACAGCTTTTATAAAGGTTCTAATGGACCACTCAAGTTCTAATACATTTTTAAACTGCTCAGAGTTTGAAAAGGGAAAAGTCTGAAATGGGCTTTGACTCACACCTTTCCAGTTATTTAGGAATGCTACTGATTTGCCTTCATTCTCAACAAATTCAATGTACAGTTCTATAAGATA
Source organism: Notamacropus eugenii (assembly GCF_028372415.1). Lineage (NCBI taxonomy): Eukaryota > Metazoa > Chordata > Mammalia > Diprotodontia > Macropodidae > Notamacropus > Notamacropus eugenii. The sequence goes on from NC_092876.1 coordinate 313,031,489, forward strand.
TGTGTGTCCATATGGGCTATTTAAGTGTATAGACATGATTCATAAGTGGTAAGGATATATATGTCTGAAGTCTGGTTAATCTCAGCAAAGGAGAACTAATGGTGGTGGCTACATGCCAGTTGGGAAGAGGAACAACCAATTCCAATGGCATGAAACTGAGAGCTTTTTATCTCTGACTTATACAGGGAATTTTGAGAAGGAAAAAATCAACTAGTCTAGTTTCTTTGCCAAGAAAACCTCAAATGGAATCACAGAGAGTCAAAACTGACTATAAAAATGACTAAACAATAAAAGGGGTATCAGAATTTATCTATTTACTGTGCCTTAAATATCTCTGGTCTCGGGGTATGAACTTTGGTTCAGAAGGAAAACCACTTTCCTAGTTAAACTTATAGGGAAAGGATAGTCCTTAGCTTATATTCACCAGCTTAGTTCCTTCCAGTCTTAGCTGTTTAACGACCATCATTCTTAGGGACTTGTGGTTAAACTCATTTATGAAACAAACCAGCAAAAAGAAATTGGAGATGTTCTATATGTTAAAATATAGACAAAAATATACACGTGAATGAGTTCCTCTGCTAGGAATGAGAAATATCTCTGCTTTAACAAGAGAAAAAACTGAATCTAATTGAAGGGGGTCCATTCTAGCAGTTCCTAGGGAGATAAGGTGTAAATCAGGGACATGTTGTGGGACTAACTTCCCATACATGTCTGCAGCTTCTTTTGTCATATATCTCTATCCCAAAGAATCACTGGCTTTGATGTAGCGTTTCATATATATAATATATATATTTGTATATGTATATATGTATATGTATATATCCGTATGTACATATGTGTATGTGTGTAAGTATATATGCATATATATGTGTGTGTGATATGTATGTATGTATATACATATATATATATATTTATACATATACACACAGTTTTATGTCATCTCTTGGCATTCTTTCCACCAATTCATAGTCATGCCTCTGTTCATATACACATAACCCTCAGGAGCACCCGAAGTGACTCAGTGCTCAAAGATCTTGCTTGGAGACCTCCCAAAGAAGGCCTGGAAGGATACTGGCCGAGCTTGAGCTCTCTGGCCTCTTGCCAACTCTGCCCCACCACTCATGCAGGGCAGGATTTATCTCCACCAATAAGGAGGGAGAACAATACCAATGGGCTTTGGGATGGGGGTTAGTTACACACACAAAATGGCAGGTCAGAATCTTGCTTATATTTCTAGGAGCACAGCAGTCTGGTAGTCCCTGAGATCTCCCACCTCACAAATCTTATAATGCATATCCTGTTTCAAGAGAATTTTTCTCAGAAGCCTGTCCTTGTTGGGAAAAATATTTTAAAAAATCTCACTAAAGTAATAATTTTAAAAAATTATAGTTCCTTAAAGTTTTCAAAACAGTTTAAATATATATTATCTTATTTGATGTTCGCAACAGCATTGTAACGTACATACAATTGTTGTCTCAAATGATAAATGAGGAAACTGAGACTGAGGAAGGCAAGATATAGATTCAGCCAAGAACATCTTAGCATGAATTTGGTTAATATATTAATGATGGTAGCCAAGATTTGCATAATGGTTTAATGTTTACATTATATATATATATATATATATATATATATATATATATATATATATATATATATATACACACACACACGTGTGTGTGTGTGTGTGTGTGTGTGTGTGTGTGTGTAATTAGTGTTAAGTGACTTGTCCAGGGTCATACATCTAGTGAGTGCCAGAATCCAGATTTTAACTCAGGACCTACTGACTCTAAGGCTGTGCTCTATTCACTGTGCCACCTAGCTGCCCCAATAATTTTTCTTTATCAGATAGTTAAGTGTGAGAAAATAAGAGAAAATAACACATGAGGTGCATTGAAAAACATTGGAATTGCTAATCTAAGTATGAGAATTTATTATTAACATCAATTTCTGTGATAGCTACAGGTATACTAGATGACTGAGAAAATAAATGATGACAAGATGGCACTGTGAATTAATGAATGCTTTAAATGAATTTGTATTTCTTGTTACCCCTTTCCTTAAACCCATTGGTATGGGACTCTCTCCTTACTGGTGAAGATGAAATCTCTTCCCTTCATGAGGGTCAGGACAGAGTTAGAGTGAGAGAGTCCCAGCCTTCCTCAGTCCTCATCAGAACTCTTCAAGCTTCAAGTAGTTTGGGTTACTTCTGGCTTCCACTTTTAAAAGGGACGATGAAAGAGGCCCAACTTCAGGTTGCTGAAGGCAAATACTCTGGAAAGAAGCTGACTTAAGAGAAGCTTACAATCTCCATGAAGTCCCTAACCCTAACTTGTTACACTCGAGGCTATGGGATGAGATCCAGGTGCTTGACTATCTCTTGGTTGAGCTGAGTTATCTCACTCCCAAAGGGAGAGCTTCTTTACTCTGTATTGTTTGGTAAATGTTTTCCTACGCAAACCTTCTCTGATTTCTGTTTTGCTATCGCTTGGATTAGTAGGTTTTCTTTGGCAATTGCTATTTGCTATGTGTGTTCATTGTGGAACTGGTATTTGGTGGGAAAGGGATCAAATCTTGAATATAGAGCTTGGGATCCCCCTTGCCCCCATATAATGACAGAGACATCAGAAGTTGGATTGAACCTTATCATATCCCCTAGATTAACAATATCTAAGGGAATGGATAGATATAATTCTAGCTTGCTACCTTCTGTCACTGGGGAGAGCAGGGTTGCCTCTGGCCCCAACTTCCTTCTTTCTTTCTTGGCAGGAATTAAAATCTCCCTTGGAGGAGAGTGAGAGAAAGAGATTAGAGGGGTCTGCTCTGCCTCCCTTAGAGCCACACAAGGACACCTCCATACGACACGTGGGGAGATAACCCTCACCACATGTGGGGCCTGTCTGCACATGGGGCCCTCAAATTACACTTATAAATCACAAAATCTTCTGCAAATATTTGGAAAATAGTAATGTGACTAGATGTGAGATATTATTTCTTCAGGCCACTGAAGGTATGTTTGCTTTTATTTATTATGCTGAGTCAAGTTGAATATTTTTTAAAGCTAAATAAGACCCAAAATATCAATGCTTGGTGTACATTTCAATTGGTGCACCCCTTTCAAGAATTCCATGCCCCCCACAACTCTATGTATCCTGGGTCCATAGGTTGTAAAGAATATGCAAGAAGGAGGGGGGGAAAAGTCAGAGGAGTATGTGACTCTAGCAGTTCGATTCAACGAGGCCCAAGCAGATCTCTGCCATGGATGGGCCTGCTCACTGACCACCTATTTTACAAGAAGAAGAATATCTAGGAGATGGGGAGAGCCTTGGTCAGGAGGCAGGTTAGAAAGGGAATCTGGGGTAACTCGAAGCTAATTCTGCCTACTGAACAGATTTGCTTATTCAGCAAAGATTTGAAGGTTGTTTTGAATCATAAGCATTGAATAAAGAGTGTTCATTTCCAGATTTGATTTGATGCCCGTGGGGGGAGGTCATCTTTTGTTTTATTGCTAAGGCGGGGGGAGGAGAAAGTACAGGATCATAGAATTCAGAAATCATCTCCTTCAATCTTCTTCTTTTGCACATATTGTAGGATCATCATTTAGAGCTAAGAAGTACCTTACAAGCTATTGGATTCAATCCTCCCATTTTATAGATAAGTAAACTTAGGAACTGAGAAGTTAAGTGACTTGTCTAGGGTCAAACAGTGAATAAGTATCTGAGAAGGGATTCAAACTCAGGTCTTCTTGATTTTAAATTTGCTACCCTCTCCACTCTACCATGCTGCCTATCAATAATAATAATAACTCATATTGCTTTAACAACATATTGGTACAGTGGAAATAGTATAGGACTCAGAATCTTAGAATCCTGAATCAGGAAGACTTCAAGAGTTCAAGTCCTGCCTCTGATACTTGCTAGGTCACTTAATCTTGGTTTTCTTCAGTTTCCTTATCTTTAAAATGGGGATAATAATAGCACCTACCTCACAGGGTGATTGTGAGGATGAAATGAGATAATATTTATAAAGTTATATTACATAAAGCACATTGCAAACCTTAATGCCTTATATAAGTTTTACTCTGCTTCCTTCTCCTCCTCTTCCTTCTCCTCCTCCTTTGGGTAATACTAAGACTATTACAATGATCACTATACTACTACTACTACTACTGCTGCTACTACTCTTACTGCTACTACTACTTCTACTTCTACTACTCCTACTATTACTACTATTGCTACTACTACTGCTACTTCTACTACTCCTACTATTACTACTATTGCTACTACTACTGCTACTACTACTACTTCTACTTCTACTACTACTACTACTACTACTGCTACTACTACTACCACTACTACTACTACTGCTACTACTACTACTACCACCACTTTAAGGTTTGCAAAAGGCTTTCCTCAGTACAATCTTATGTGGGGGTCTTGCAAGTATTACTATTCTTTAGTTTTACAGACAAGAGTACTAAGATTCAGAGAGGAAAAGATGATATAGAAAGATGTTCAAACATAGTTCTATGACTACAAAAACCCAATGTTCTTTTACTATAAGACTTTAAAAAAGCCAAATAATTACCCTGGGTAGACATAATAGTAGGATGTTGTGTGTAACAAGTTTCTCCTCTGCCATTCTGGAAGTCCCTTAACTACCCTTTACTTTAACATGGAGGAAGAGAAACATACAATCCACTTGAGTGTTATATCCATTGTCAAGTGTATTCACAAACTAGGCAAATCACCAGAAATCAAATAATAAGCATTTAATTAAACCACACTGAAACATAATATTGCCTTTGCAGTGACATAATTTTGAACTTTCATCAACCAATGGAAAATGTTTCCCTCACAGAATTCTAAAGCAGTGGAGAAAAGAGAACAAATCCCCAAGGAGGAAATAGGAAACCCATCTTCCAAAGACAGAATGGGAGGTCCATGTAACAGAATATTGATGGAACAGCTCCTGTTCTTTTCAATTATCCTTTGGTGAGGCACTACCTACATATACTGTGATATTTCTCAGCAAGGTCCACCTTCTAGGCTTCAGCTCAAGAATTGTCCATTACAGAGGTTCACTTTCATCTGTACCATTTTAACCCAAACCGTCCTCCTCTGACTCATCACTTTCTTTGCTGTTGCTGCTTTCAGGCTTCTTGGCTGACATCTAATTAAGATCTTTTACACCTTCCAGTTCTCCCAAAAATACACGTAACCTTTCAAAGCCTTAGGTTCAAGTAAACTACCTTATATACTTGTGAAGTTCAAATGAGATAAGTATGTAAAAGTGATTTATAAAATGATATAAATTCTCATATAGAATCATTCTCTATTACTGTTATTATTCTTGTTATTTTATATTTATTCCTACATATCTGAAGGTCATTATTAACGATCTTTTAGCAGCAGTTAAAATGGTTATGTGCCCCATGCTTGGGGACTATTAATCAAGTTCTTTAGTCTATCTCTTTCACATAAGACAAAATACCAGTGAAAGACTGGTCTGTGTGGGTTCCGTCATGTTTTTGCTCTATCTCTTTCTCTACTATGGTACAGAAATCTTCCTCTTAGTCAAGGAACTCTTCATGTTCCAGAATCTCCGCTGCTTGGTTTTCATCACCTAGTGCTGGTTGCTCAATGCTCATGGTTCCATGGGGTTTCTGAGTCTATAGTCTGTATCTTCTTGGTTCTCCATGTCCCTAGATCTCTAGTCTCTTGTTGCCTTGTATATCTGCCCTTTAAAGAATCCAGATGAGGTATATGAGTTAGTTAGGAAATTTAAGTTATCCATTATCAACTAATCATCATAAATGTGGCATCAAGAGAAAAATTGGCAACCTGACCTAACAAGTTCACATTTCATCAAAAGACTTTCAAAGATGGCAGAATAAAGCTCTCTTTGAAAATATGGTAATAGAGTCTTAGCTCAAGGGGAATTTATATCTTGTTAAGGAACCAGTCTTTTTCTGGGAATTCCACAACTGTTTCAAGAGATATCATAAAAGGACCACAATTAAAATGGCAAAATAGACCCAGAATGATGCTCTGCATATCTACTACAGGTAGAATTTGTGAGTCTCTAGAACACACACATATTTGATCACAAGAGTGCCTTTTATACAGTTACACTTTGCATATTTGAAATTCATCTCCAAATCTGGTATTGAGGTCTTTTATACAGTTACACTTTGCATATTTGAAATTCATCTCCAAATCTGGTATTGCGGAATGGATATGGAATCAGCCTCTGCTGTTCCCGTGTGATCTTAGCAAATCACTTGCCTTTTGGGAGCTACAATTTTCTCTTCTATAAAGTGAAGGATTGGATCCAATGACCTTCAAGGTCAGTTCTAAATTTGAAATTAGACTAGTAAGTAGCATCACCTTGACCTAATTTGTTAGTGTCTCTGGGAGGAGGCAGAGTGACATTTTTAGTGCTCTGATAATCCTGAAGAAATTAGACCATTTCTCAGGTTGAAATAGATGTAACACTCAAATGGCTAATAGATAATGGAAAAATATATAATTCAATATTTCTAGAAGAAGGAGGCAAACCTCTTCAGTCCTTCCACACCCATAAGACCCCCAAGTCTTTTCAAAATCTAACTTCAAGCAATTAATGGTGTGTACATCTGATAGTAACATTCTTTGACATAAAATCCTGAGCCAGGTGCTCAGGAACCTGCCACTAATTTACTCACCTTCATACTTTTCCAAGCTAGTATTCCAGGTTGAAAATAGTTCAAGAAAGATATATAGAAATCAGAAGGAATAATGAGGCAGATACAGCAAAGGCTTTTGGGAGACTCAAAAGACAAAGCTGGTAGTTAGTTACCTGAGAATCTTGTGGCATTTTCTGGTCTTTCCTTAATTCTATCTCCTGGAACAAATCTCTTTGGAGTAAAAAAAAAAGTTATACTGTGCATTCCTTAAAGAAAACACCATCAAAGAACTTTAAATTGCACTTCTAATGTGAAAAATAGTGTTTAAAATGACATAATGGGGTTCTGAATTAATTCTCTTTCAGTGAGTTTCATATCAAATTACAGGTTAAAAGACAATTCTCTGCAGAATAATAATAATAAAAAAATCTTCCATCAGAATACAAAGACTTGGAGCTTAGCCCAATTTTTGGTCACAATCCTTTGTCAGCTAGAATTATAAGCTCTAATGGCCATCAGAAATGTCACTTATTTTCTATCTGCCTCTTCTACTCTCACAAGAAGTAGGGATTGTGTGATTTACAAAGGTCTTGTATTGCTTCTGATTGCAAGGACAAAAAGCCCAGGGAAATAGATGTAGTTGAAATGATTTTTTTTCCCCCAAGGGAAGTTTTCAGTGGGTTACCATTTTATCTCTAGTGTTTCATTTTCTGAAGCATGCAGTGTAATAAAGCCCCATTTGATCTCCTCTGTCTAAGCTCACTGTGCAGGGTGAGAAGTAGAACATTATTTGCTGCCAAAGATCAGAGTTGACTGCTAGCATATTTAGAAAGGGCACATGACCCAGTCAGAAGGCTTAGATATGAGTCGTAACTGTGCTACTAACTACCTGGAAAATCTTACTTATGTGGGTCACTTAATCTCTTTGGGATTGCTTTCTGCATTTCAGTCTGTCAGTCAATTAGCATTTATTACCTACTTCCTATGCATCAGGTGGACAGCTAGTTGACTCGGTAGATAGAGAAGTGGGCCTGGAGTCAGGAACACACTTTTTCCTGGGTTCAAATCTGGCCTCAAACCCTTACTATCTGTGTGACCCTGGGCGAGTCACTTAACCTTGTTTGCTTCAGATATCTCATTTAAAAAATGAGCTGGAGAAAGAAATAGCAAACTACTCTAGTATTTTTTGCCAACAAAACCCTAAAAGGGATCAGGAAAGGTTGGAAAGGATGAAAAAACAAATAAACAGCAAATAAAAAAATGTACCAGGCACCATGCCAAGTGTGAGGTAGAGAGGAAGGCAAAAAAAAAATAGTCATGAAGGTATTTTTTTAAATGGAGAAGTAGAAATCAAAATTTTTACCCTTTCTGCTCCACCTCTCAAGCCTAAATATACCTCCAAAATAACCATATGTAAAACAATGTCAGGAATTGCTTAAGTTGGAGTAAATTTTTGCTAATAAAAGACAAATAACCACAAAAATAACCATGGTTACCGTCACTGATATGTGTATAGCCTTTTAAGGTTTCCAAAGCACTTTTTCTCTAATTTGATCAAAATTGTATTTAATAAACAGCATACATACTAAGCAAAATGAAGAAGGATAAATGTATAAAAACAAGCATGCACCAGGGTGGATTTTTTCTGGAAAAGAGAAGAGAAGCAAATTTGTTGAATTTATCTGGGCAAATCTTTGAAAGAATCCTGCTTGTAATTTACAAAACTGAAGTAGGCATTTTAGTCAAATTTTATTACAAGAATGACCATCATCAGCAAAGTTTGAAAACAAAATTATTTTTGGAAATGTTTAGATGAATTTATGGGTACTAGATCCAGGATGTGTGTTTTTGCTTTTATTTTTAATTTTTTTCTTCTTCTTTAGACTTGTTCTTTCTATCTCAGGTTGGAAATACAGTGGCCACTCACAGACCTGATCCCACTTCTGATGCTTTGACTTGCTGGAGCTTTGACTTGCTCTGTTTCTATCCTATGTAGGTTTGCCCTTCTTTAGGCTTAAGCAGTCCCCACCCCAGAACTCGTTTACTGTTTCTATATTTAGTTTGGATACCCAATTAGCTTAGCCATACTGCAGCTCATAACTCTTGGGCCTCAACCTCCCTAGGGGCAGGGTTTACCATGACACCATTGTAATTCATTACATGTTTAGCAAAACTAGATCACCAGAGAGAATGAGGTAGGGTTGGGCATATTACTAACAATTGGGTTCATGAAGACAATCATACATATTCATAGTACCTTTCTGTTGCCACTATTAGAGCCTGAAGGAAGCTTGGCATAATGGATAGTTAGTCAGTCTAGTAACCAATATAATCTGATTTCCAAAGTCTTTTGAGTCCATCTTCAGTGTCCTAGCCACTACAACACAATATCTCAGATAGTGTGGCCTGATGGATACAAAGCTGGCCTTGGATTCAAGTTCTATCTGGCTCATATTGACTGGATGATCATGGGCAGATTATTTAATTATTCAGAGTTCTAGACAATTCTATAAGACTATAACGTGCAGATAAGATGCTGACTGATATTGGTGAAAGATATTTCCTCATCATGGAGTTCTCTGTCCTGATGAAGTCATAGGTCCAGTCCCTATCTGCATCACAGACTATACTTGAGGTATAATGAATGTTGTCTTTGTTTGTATTCTGATCTCAAATCAATATTATAAATTGAACTCTGACTGATGACCCAGAATAAGTCTTTTGTTGACTTCACTATATAGAAAATTCTCATGACAGGAGCATATCTAAAAGTGGAATGATGGATATAGCCTACAGTCCTTTGCTAGACTCTTTAGCCTTCACTTGATAGAATTCCGTATGCATATGTACATGTATCTATTCAGGGTCTTCACTCTAAATATATCTTTCACTTATCTCTAAGGTTGTTATTATGATCCAGAAACGTAGCAGGAGACCTCATTGCCACTGTTGAAAAACCTTACAACTAAGCATTAGCCCACAAGAGTTAGGGTACCAATAATTGAGAAGATAAGAAAAGACTTCTCATAAATATGCTGGCAAAGCTGCTTTGAAGAAAACTAGGATTCTATTAGATGGAGATGAAAAAGGGCATCTCATATAAGAGCACTAACTGGGCAAAAACATGGGGGAGAAAGATGGAAATTTATATACAGGGAAAATCTAGCAGGCCAGTTTGATTTAAAAAATTGAAAAAAAATGAAGGGAGCTTGATATAAAACAAAACAGAAAAGATAAGTGGAGTCAAGTATTACAAGACTTTAAGTGCCACCATGTACTTCATAAATTTCATCCTAGAAACATTAGGAAGACATTGTTCACGGGTAACAAGGATATATTAAGTACCTACTATGAGCCAGCAGTGTGCTAAGTATTGTACAAATATTGTAAAATTTTATCTTAGTAACACTCTTGGAAGGTAAGTGCTATTATTATCTTTATTTTACAGATGAGAAATTGAGGCAAATGGAGGCTAAATGATTTTTCTCAAGGTCTAATAGTAAACTAGTATCAGAATTCAGATTTAAACTCTGATTTTTTGACTCCTAGTCAGGGACTTTATTCACTATGCCATCTAGCTGCCTTGGATAAACAGGAGGACTATATTGTTATATCTGTATTTTAAGAATATTCTTTTGGTAGATGTGTAGAAGGTAGATTGGAGAGGGGAAGAAATGGAAGTAAAGAGATGAATATGAAGTTTGTTACAATAGTTTAGGTGAGAAGTGATGAAGGACTAAATGAGACTCTGAATATATCTCTTGAAAAGAGGTTGTGGTGATAGACTAAGTCAATAGAAGTTGGTAACTAACTGGAGATGTGAAGTAAGGGAGAAGGGAAAGTTAGATATGATGCCAAGATTGGAACTTGGGTGATTAGAAATTAGAAATTGTACCAGAAATCAAAATAAGAAATTCTGAAGAGATGACTTTTTCAGAAGAGTAGGAGTACCATTTTGGACGTGTAGAGTTCAAGATCCTTGAAGGACATGCATAATGAACTATCCTGTGGTTAGCTGGTAATGTAGAATTGGAGTAAGTATGAGATTTGCATTTGCAGGAAGATGTAAAAATCATCTTCCTAGGCATGAAATAGATTCCATAACAGCTAATAAGTTTCCTAAGGGAGAGAACATATAGAGAAACAAGAAGGTCTGGGATAGAACCAGAGTGGCTACCCTCTCTGAGTGGTCAGGAAAAAAATGAAAATTTATCACATGAGATTGAGAAAGATCCAAAAAATAAGCCTCAGGAAAACCAAGAGAGAATAGTGACATGGAAGAATTGGAGGAGTGAATACCTTAGGAAAGTGTTCCACAGGGTCAAAAGCTACAGAGAGGTCAATTAAAATGAGGAGCTATTTGATTTAGCAATTAAGAGACCAGGGTAGATTACTACTTGGCATTAGCCAATAAATAAGTAATCAAATAAATAAATAAATGGAGAAAAAGAAAGGAGAAAAAAGAGTCAATGAAACATTTAAATAATACACAGAAGAGAGTAGAAGGAAATTCAGAGAGACACAAATAAACAGCACGTTTTAGAACTACTATACTGAATTTATTATATATTAAACAAATTTCACATAATAAAGATTCAGGATTTCATACACAACCCTCTTCTGTTCTTTTCATATGGAAAAATTATGTTCATCAACTTAATAATCGAGAAAATTTTTAGAGAGATCATCAGCAAAGAACCATTTCTGATGAAAAGTGGGATTGGAGGCAAGATGGAAAAGAGTTAAAAAATAAATGAAAGGTAAAAAGGTAGAGGCAATTATATATAGATTATTTTCAATGGGTTAAGTTGTGAAAGAGACAAGAATTTAAGGGAATGGAATTGCTAAAATAAATTTTTTTTAAAAACAGATAAGGATTACCTGGTCATGTTTGTAGGCAGAAAGGAAAGAATAAGTTGGTATAAGCTGCCTGGGGATGAGAGAAATACAATGATTGAGGGAGAAGCTACTGAGTAAGACAGGATGAGATGGGATCAAACACACAATGCACAGGCTGCACTTAGCAAGAAGAAAGGCCATCTCTGCATTAGATACTAGAAATAAAAAAGGAGAGAATGGGAGATACTTCAAGACTTCAGTAGCTTCCTATGGACTCTAATATTAAAACACAAACTTTTCAGCCGAATATTTAAGAAACAAATATGGCATACTATTTTTTTCAGATATTTCACATTAGTCTCCCTTCACACTCCACATTTTTCTCTAAATTGGACTTTGTGTCCAGAGCTCATGATCCATATTCTACCTTCATGAATATTTAGATAATGCTCCAAGAGCAGAAATGCATTACCTCTTCAACTCTGCCCCTCAAAATCCTTTTCTTCTTTTCTTTTGAGAGTCAGTGTAAGTGTTCCCTCCTTTGACAAGCTCTTCATGTTTCAGATACATGTCAAATAAATTGAAATTGCATATCTATTGAAAATATCTTGTATTTACTTAAAATAATAGTAGCTAACAATTATATAGAACTTAAAGATTTGCAAAGCACTTGACACAATTAGTTACCTTATTTGATAATCACAACAATACTGTAAGATAAGTGCTACTATTATCTCCATTTTACAAATGTGGAAACTGAGCCTTGAAGGATAACTGACTTGTCTTGACCAACTGTCAACATGCTACTAACTAAACATGGGCTGCATTCAATATGCCATCAAATTTGGAAAACTCAACTGTGGCCACTGAATTGGAAAAGATCAATTTGTGTCCAAATCCTATAGAAGTGCAATGCCAAGGAATATTCAAATTACCAAACAATTGTGTTCATTTCCTGTACCAACATGCTGATGATTCTGTATTAGGCTTCAGCAATATGTGATCTGAGAATTACCAGAAGAGCAAGCTGGTATTCAAAGAGGCAGAGGAATTAGAGACCAAATTGCCAGCATTCACTAAGTTATGAAGAAAGCAGGGGAGTTCCAGAAAAAAAATCCACTTCTGCTTCATTGACTACACTAATGCTTTTGACTCTGCTAATCACAACAAAATGTGGCAAGTCCCCAAGAGATGGATCATCTTACTTGTTTCCTGAGGAGCCTGTATGTAGGGCAGGAAGCAACAGTTAGAACTGAACATAGAACAACTGATTGGTTTTAGATTGGAAAAGAGGCATGAAAAGGCTGTATATTGTCACCTTTTATTTAATTAATATGCAGAATACATCATGTAAAATGCCAGGCTAAATTAATCAAAAGCCAGACTTTATTTTGCTGGGAGAAATATCAACAATCTCAGATATACATATGATGCCACTCTGATGGCAGAAAGTGAAGAGAAATTTTGAAACCTCTTGGTGAGGGTGAAAGGAGAGAATGTAAAAGTCAGCTTGAAGTTTAACATAAAACACACACACACACACAACACACACATACACACATACACACCAAAACCGATTAAGTTCTTGGCGATCTGTGGCCCAATCACTTCCTGGTAAATAGAAGCAATGTCAGATTTTATATTCTTCGGCTCAAAGAGCACTGCAGATGGTGACTGCAGCCATATGATTAAAAGATATTTGCTCCTTGGAAGGAAAGCTATGGCAAATCTGGACAGCATACTAAAAGCCTGCTGCTGGCATTGCCACAGCATGAACTGCATTCCAGGCCAACTCCTACCGTGGTATCATAGAACTTTCTTGCCAGTCTCCTAAGCTATCTTGGGCTACAAAAATGTAATATTGCACCCTAACCTTTTGTTGACTCTACAACTCCAGAATTCAATTTGAAGTGTTATTTTAAAGAAGTTTGAGGGAGGATGTTGGGAGAGTTCACCTGATTTGCTGTCTCTCATCACTCATCTTCACTCCACCCTCCCATTCTTTCACTTTTTGACATTGTCTCATCTATTCCAATCTCAGTCCCTGACAAATGGTAGGTGCTTTTAAATGCATGTGAAATGAATGGATCCTGCCCTTAGCTACTCTGGTCTTTGGATGATAATGACAGAGTCCCTCACTGAGTAGTGTTTGAAGTTTTGTTTTTGTTTTTTTTTCAATTTGTTTTTACTATAGCTTGTACACTGTTGGAATAGCCTTCAAGAACTCATGGCCACAGAATAATGAGGCATTAAATTAGAGCTTAATGGACTGAATCAAACAAACAAAAGAATTAGCATTTCATATTGAAATGACTGCTGAAGAGATTTGATTTGTTAAATTAGGGAATATTCTGGTCCTCATGGTGGATGTCACATAACATACATTTATGTGGTTCCTGACATATTACTTTTAAGCATTGGTTGTATTCTACAGTTAATTGTGTGTCTTATGTTGCCACCTAGAATTACAGAGATAGCTTATATTTCTTTGCATACTTTCAACACTTATAGCATACACTCTGTGATTCCTATTGAATAAATTAATGAATACATAAATGTTTCTTTTGTACAAGATTCCTATTTTGAGTGCCTAATTGTAATTGTCATCATTTCTTCATTCCTGAAGGTTTAAGTAGGATGATAGATTCCTACTCTTTTTATTCTGAGAGTCTATAAAAGTTATATGTGGTTGCTTAGTATTTAAATGGTACTTTTTCCCCAAGAGGCTGTCCAAAATCCCCTTAATTAATTTATTGCCTTATCTCATCCCTGATACTTCTGACGCCTCCATTAACCTATGGACATAGTATATATAAATGTAAGCTCCTTGAGTAAAGGGACAGTTTCATTTTTGGCTTTGTGTACTCATCATGTAGCACAGTACTTGGCACATAGTAGGTGGTTAATAAATACTTGTTGATTTAGTCTTATATGTGTGTGTGTCTATATGTATGACTAAAGGTCCCATTTTGTCATTACCTGCCTAAAACTCATGTCTTTAGGAAATTTAACTCCACCCCTTTTCTCACACTCTTTAGGGATTAAATCATTCAGACAAATAAAGTAGAGCTTTGCAACAATTTTCATCACAGTTCATGCCAAAGCAGCTATAGTCTACAAAAAGGAAGTTCCATTATCCTGAAGCATATAGATTGATTGTTATACCTTGACTAAATCCAATTCTCAAATTGCTCAATCAAATCTCCTCACTTTGCCAATGGTGACAGCCAGAATCACTTGTCTACCTCATTTGCTTCAGTCACTCTTACAGATTGCTTTTATCACCACCAGTTCAAGTGCATGATTATAAATGCCTGATGTGAATACAATGGAAAAGCCAAGTATACCTTTTTTTTCAGATGTGCAGGAGATAGTTTCCTCCCACCCCACCCCAATAGTTATCAGTAACTATTTGAGGGGTGTAAACTTATTTTTCTTATCATAATGGTAACAATTTTAATATTACTATTAAATACAACTATTTAATATTACAATCAAATATAACTATTTAATATTACTATTTTAAGAAAACATGCAGTTTCTGTAAGATTTGCATTTATGTTGTATTATGTTCATCTGGTTTGAAAAAAAAATTTCTTCTATCTCTACTAATAGCTGAAAGACAGGTTTTAAAATGAATTTCTAGCTTAAAGAAAAACTCATCTACTGGCTGACTGTTAATTGTCATCTCTAAAAAAAAGAGCTGAAATGTTGAAAAAAAGCACACAAAAGAATGCTGTAATGAAGTTTTACTTTGGAAGAAGTAATAAAATGGAAAATAGAAAGGCAAGCAGTGAATGACCCGGCCAAGAAATCACTTACGAGATCTTTTGATAAACTCTAGCAAAGATGGCATTAAGGCAAAGATCCTTTGCAATTGAAAGACTTTAAAGGTTGAAAAATAGAAATTCAATATGTTTTTCTTACCATCGTGTAAACAAAGAAATCCATATATATCTTCTTTCGTAAATACACAGTTGCAACGATTCATTTTTACAGCCATTTCTCAGTAAACCATCTTTCACTTTGATAACATAATTATAGTGGAACAAGAAATTCTTTACTGATGCTGAGATCTCATTTAAGCTCTTACAAGTTTCCTATTTAGATTGTACCTTGTACTTGACCTGAATATTGTACGGTTATTGATAACACCCCTATGAGAAGTTTTACCAATCTATTTACCGAAATTTCATTATCTGAAACAGCCTTGCACTCCACTCTCACTCCCACTCACACATGCTGAGGGAGGAAGATTGAGATTATTTCTGATGAGCAATGAGCATTAAAAATGAGCTGCTAATCTAAACTAATGATAACTGAAATTTACATAACTATTTTCCTTCATTAGTTTGAAGAATGGTTATACAGAAAGAGACCATACCTATCCTTGGTTGTTAGGTCTTAGACTGGAAGGAAGAACTCAGACCAGGGGAAGAGGGTATCAGAGAGAGACAGGCTTGTCCCAATGCAATTTAACCACCAGGTAGTCTGCCCAGTACTGTGACCTTTTTAACAATGAGGGTCCCAGTTCAAGCAATCCAACATTTACATTGATAGTTGTGTTCTTTAGCCAACACCAGAGGGTACTCTGGGAGAAAAGTAATTTCTTTCTGAAAACTGTTAGCTCTACCTTGTGATATGGTACCAGGAGGCAGTATGGTATAATGGAAAAATTAGTGGTACTGGAATCTGAGGACCTGAATTCAGTCACACCATTGACACTTACATGTGACCTTGGAAAAGCCAGTTAATTTCCCTCAGCTTTAGTTCCCTCATCTGTAAAATGAGAGGATAGAACTAGACAGCCTCTAAGGTTTCTTTCAGCCCACAGTCTATGACTTCATGTTAAATGACCTCAAGTAGCTCTGGAGTTATAATCCTATGATCAATCAAAAGCAGTTACCTAATATAATACTATCATTCTTAGGTCCACTATTTTGTAGGTGAAAATTACCAGCCTAGTTTGTATTGTGAGTTGGGGAAGGGTTGTCACTGAAGATTTGGTTTGAGTTCCAGTGGGAAAATTCTGTCTTCTTCCTTGGCCCATTGTATTTCAAATTTTAATAACCAGAACATGGCATAATGGAACGGATAACATGAATGACTTTGGCTTGGGCCTCCAATTTCTTTGTGATAGGAAGGGAATTTCATTCTTTCTCAGTAAGGAAATTTATGCTATTACAATTGTTAAACAATTTCTTAGCAATTTGCAGTCTTAGTTTCATTGAGAAGTTAAATAATTGCCTAGGGTAACTCAGGATTTGTCAGAGGAAGGGCTAGACCCCAGGTCTTCGTTTGTCAGAGACTGATTCTTTTTGTATTATAATTATAATAATAATAATTATATGGTATACTGTGTATTAAAATAATAATTACAAAAAGCAATAACAATAATGATGATAAGAGTACTTATCCAAGCCTTAAAGTTTGTAAAGCACTCTTTACAATAAGTCTACGAGATAGACCTATCATTATCTCATTTCAAAGATAAATAAAATGAGGCTGAGAGAGTTTATGCTATATAATTCTTCATGACCAAAGAAGTAAAATAAATGCCATTAAACTTAATTAAAACAATCACTAAGAGAAGCTACAACCCAGCAGCCTCTCCTAGACCCAGGCTCCACTTCTACTTGAGGCTGGGCAGTGACTCAGTGAAATTGAATAGTAGTGTCCAACGTGTCCACTGTGGTAACCAGAAGGGTTGAAACATAACCCAAGAAATAAGGGGTCTAATAATTTCTTCTCCAACACAATTACATCACCCCAATAACTAGATAATAACTAATCTATAACCTGTAAAATTAGAGGAGAATGATGGTGGGAGGGGACTAAGCACGAATTATTAGGTTATAATGGGTGAAAAGGCTGCTGTAATTGTGTTGGAGAAGTATCTTTTTTCTTTTTAAATATTTATTTTCATAATTTATAATATGTATTAGTACAGTAAAGCATGTATAAAACTTATGAATAAAGTAATCATACATATATTGGGATCATGTATTCTTTTTTTTTTTTTACTGATAGGGTAGATGATCAAAAAAGTTTGGAGACAACTGAGAAAGACAGCAAGGAAAACAGATGGCTCTGATGGCTCTTCCTAAAACCTCCTTAGATCTTTATGTGTGGAGTATTTCCAATTATCCTCGCCATCATCATCAAACCAAAGCAGCTATCCCTTTTCCTCTTATGGAAATGGATGTTTTGAATTGGGGAGGGCCTTAGGGATCACCTTGCCCCCCTCCTCATTTTACCTTCCTCCCCACTTCTTACATCAGGTTCTCAGTTTTGGATGTTTAAAAGCTTCCCATAAGGTTTCTTCCAACCTGATCTTGATAGCTCTAAACAGGAGCATTAGAAAGAATAAAGACTGCCCAGATGTGAAATCCTCTCAAGAGAGACTATTCTTAGTCAAACTCACCAGACAACTGTGAATTCTTTTCTCCAGTTTTGTCAGTTGAACTTCATTTTTTCCTGTCTACCCTGATTTCAATTTAGTTCTCCTGTTGTACCCCATTTTCACAGAACCATTGACACTCAAAATGAGACAGGGACTCCACCCAAAAAGCAATCTTCTCAATAGCTATCCAGATAAATCATTTATTCTCACCTTGAACACCTCTGGTGAAGAAAAATCTCCTACCTCCCAGGACAGCCCATTCCACTTTTAGAAGCTCCCAAAGTTACCTCTTTGTAGCTTCAACCCACTTGTCCTACTTTTGCCTCTGGGGCTAAGCAGAACAAGTATAATTCCTTTTCAACATGACAGCCCTTCAGATATGTCAAGACAGATATAATTTTCCCTGAAATCTTTCCTCAACTTCATTTATTTTTTCTCTGTTTTGTATGGTTAAATCTGTCTCCCCTCCCCACACCCCTATGTGTAGCAGCCCAAGATATGGTTGCTTAGGAAAGCAGAAGATGTGTGTGGGTCATTCAGTTTATGTGGTGGGTGAATTGTGGTAATAGTGAAAAATATTAGAAATGTTGCAAAGGTAGAATTGACTGTATTTAACAACAGTTTGGCCATGGGGAGGATGTTAGACACAGTGAGTGAGGAGTCAAGGATGATGCCTGGATTTCAGTCTTTGTGACTGGAAAGATGGTGGGGGCCTTTCTAGTAGGAGGGAAAGCAGAACAAATGGAAGGTTTGAGGGGAAAAAGGTAATGAACTTGGTTTTGAAGACATTGAGTTTGAGATGTCTATAGGACATAATAGTAGTATCTAGTAGGCTGTTGGAGATAAAAGACTGGAAATAAAAAGAGAGGTTAGGGCAAATAAATAAATGGGAGAGTCATCTGTATGAAAATTGAGTCCAATCATGCAAAACTGATCTAATAAGTCAAGTGGTCTCAGTGTTCAGGTGAGAGCTCAAGAATTCAAAGCAGGATGTTTGCCTTTTAGCTTTGTCTCCTGTTGCCATGAATAGAACACAGTATGATGTTGTAGAAATAACCATATTTGGGGAGGAAATCAAAGCAACTGAATTTTACTCCTATCTACATCTCTATCATCTGGGGAAGATATATTAACTCATTCAACCTCTGTTTCCTCATTGCAAAAGGGGAAGTTAGATTAGATAATTAATGTCTTCTTTTCCTTCAATGAATGTGCTGATAACATATCCCAATGTATTACGTCTGCTTACTTCTCATGGAGTGGCCTTCATGGAGTATACAGAAAGGATCACCAATAAAATAGTTTACTTACAGTAATTTTTGTTGGTTTGGATTTTTTGTTACTTTGTAAAAGAGCATGAGGTCCAATTCTGACTCAAAGTTGTGATTTCCAAACCTTTTAGATGTTGCTTTCAATTCTAGGGAATCTAACAAAATTTTCATTATTTTACAAAGGAGTTTATGAGTTGGGCTTGTATTTTCCAGTATTTAATCATCTTTTTTCTCTTTGGGTTTTCATAGCTTTTAGGGATGTTTCCACTTACTTTCTTGAAATTTATAGCTCCTCAGAAAGTAGCATCAATTTATATCTTTCCCCATAGATTTTTCTTTGACTTTGGGTTGGTTGTTTGGAATTCATTGCAATAGGTGTTGCATTTTTGATAGCACATTTCCTAGTGTTTTAGCCAGGATGATTTATAATGTTGTACAGGAAGGCTTGATTTTCACGTGGTTAACACTGATGAATTAGGTGAAATATTTCTCCGTCACAAACTCCACAAAGCCTTCCCTCTGATTTGAAGCAAGGGTTTTCTCAGGTGGGATCAGAGAGATGGGGTCAGTGAATAAAACATGAGCAAAACACCTCACAATGTCCATGTATTACCTAAAGGCATCTCCTGGAAGAGAAACACGGTTTTGTTTTAGTGTAGTATAGCTATCTGTTGTTAGTCAAAAAGTGCTAGGTAAAAAAGTAATCTGCTATCACATCTAAGTGAGAAATTACATCACAGGAACTTATTGGCCATGCCATTGATTCCCTTTATTTGCAGATGAGGAAACTGAGGCCTAAGGAGTTGAAGTGCATCAAAGATAAACATCAAAAGCAGAATACGAAGCTAGGTATGCTGCCTCCAGAGTCAGTAAGGTAGTGTGCCTTACACTGTTCCAGCCTACCTCACACATGCTCATGTATACGCATACACACAAGTACACGCATAAATGCATACATACACAATATACACACACACGTACATAAATATGTGTATGTCCATTAGATGTATGCAAGTTGGACTGGATCCTTTTATAACTTCCCAGATCTAAGGCAGGACTGGAAGAAGGAGCCAAGGTTCTAGCCTGTGAAATGCTGGAAAATCACAGATTCAGACTTTCCTGAAATCATATTACATGAGTAGTAAAATAGCTTTGAACTATTTTGAAAGGAGGACATTTCATGGAGGTAATGTCTGATTTTATGAGTTTTCATCCCACGTTTTAATATTATGGGGAATAGAATCCTGGCTTCTTCCTCTAGTGTTTCCTGAGACCGAGGAAATTTCAAGAAGCATTCAGTCTAGGTTCCACATACCCAGTGACTAAAAGACACGAGTGATAAAAGTCATGGCTCTGTTTGCGTTGACATCATGATAAATTCCTTTTCAGAGGGTGTATTTCTACCTACGATGTAGAGCTGTTTTGAAACAAAATTGGGTCAAACTGTAGGTACATGTCTTTAATCACTCTGGGCTTCAATCTGCTAATTTGTTAAATGAAGCATTAGGCTTGGTGATCTCCATAGTTACTTTCATCAGTAAAATCCAATGAAATAAATGATCAAAAATATGAAGAACCAGCTTTAGAAGAAGAAATGCAAATTACCAAGAACAATACGAAAGATTGTTCTAAATTGATATTAGTAAGAAAAATGCAAGTAAAATAATTCTGAAGTGGTTTATACCTAGCAAATTGGCAAAGATGATAAAAACAAAATCCGCCCATTGTTGTAAGAGTTATGGGAAGAAAGACACTGGTATTACATACTGATATTGGAGACAGGAAATAGACTGTCCATCTGGAAAGCAATTGGGAATTATGTGAGGAAAGTCACTAAATACTTCACAGTTTCTGAATCAGAAATCATTCTAATGGGAAATGATGATGATGATGATGATGATGATGATGATGATGATGATGATTATAATTATAATAATGCATTTATAGAGAGCTTAAAGGTTTGCAAAGAGCTTTAAAAATATCATCTTATTTGATCTCCCCAACAGCTCTGGGAGGTAGATGCTATATCCTCATTTTATAGATGAGGGAATTGAGGGAGATAGAGGTTGAATTATTTGCCTAGGGTTACACAAGTATTAAGTATCTGAGGAGATTAGTAACAGAAAGAACTCATAAAACAAGAGTCATAGCAATCCACTTTGTCTAGCGAAATACACACACAAACATGCACACACACACACACGCGCACACACACACACATACACACTAAAACAAACCAGGAAACAAATTGTCTCCCCATTCAAAGAGGAATGTCATACGAGTGATGAAACATGATTGTACCATAAAGGATTATGAATATATATAATTCAGAAAAGACATGGGAAGTCTGGTTTTAGTAATGATGAATAGAAAAAAACAGAACTAAAAGAATAATATATCTATCATCTATCTATTTATCTATCTATCATCTATCTATCTATCTATCTTCTATTTATCTATCTATCATCCTTATAATAATGTAAGTGACAACACTAAGAAGTAGTGCTGTATTGATGAACTTTGGGAGAACTGATAAGGAGGAAATGCACATCCTTCTTTTCAGTAGAGAGGTAGGGATTGTGGATGTGGAATTCAGTATATAGTATTAGGTTTTAATCCTAAATCCAAGACTGGCTTTGATTAAATAATTTTCCTTATTAAAAGGAAAGGTTAAAAGGGGGCAATACGGTAGGGGGGGATAACTGTTGTAAAGAAACAAAAGCTTAAGAAAATAGTATTAAGCTAGCTGGAGCATCATTTCTCTTACCTACAGGATAGTGAGGTTGTATCAGGAACTTTTTGGTTCCCCAATCCTACACCCCTCATTTATGAGCCTAGCACTCCTCTCTGTTCAGTTTTGGCCAGATGATAGAAAGTAAGAGTTGTCTTTGTCACTTATTAATTGGATAACCATGAGCAAGTCACTTACACTATGAAGCTCAGTTACCTTATCTATAAAATGAGATGATGATACTTGTGCTATCCACCTCACAAGGTTGTTTTTAGGAAAAGAATTTGTAAAACTGTTAAACTTCCCCATAAATGCAACATATTATTAGTCCCATTTCTGACCTTGAATGGGGAACATGTAAGGAATAACTACTTCAGATGATCAGACTCGTGATCAAGGTCAGCCTTGAAGTTGGTAACCTCCATGCCTCACTACTTCTCCTTTATTCAGGACCCTAACTTGGTGCCCAGTCCATTCACTGTAGGGTCCTTTACTTCATTTAAAGGTACCTATGCTTGTTTTCAGGAATGCTTATCCTTCCTGTTTAAAGGATGTTGTCCATTTGCCCATCTAGACTATGTCTTTTTTTCCTGCTCTACTTAGATAGTTGACCTATCCTAATTTTTTGACATCTATTCTCACCTATGTGTCTTGAATTATCTCTCTAGTATTTTATTTCTGGCATAGAAAAATAGATGTGAGGCCATGGTTGCTTAACTGGTTTCTTTTACTTTTTTCATTTATCCATTCTATGCTGAATTATCATAACCTCTTCCCCACTTACTGCTGATCACTATGATACACCCTTTGCCCAAGTAGAAAGAACTTAATTGCCATCTGACCATCAGTTTAACTAATTGTTGGTCTAGGCTTTTCCTGGTCTAACACATTCTGTTGCCATTCATGCCTGAGCTCCAGAGGACAAAGTCCTGTAAACACAGGGAAAAGTCCTCTAAAAGGTATTCACTTAAGCACCCCTGGGTCTTTCCATTTACCCTACATTTGACCCACCTATTGATTTTGCCTCTTTCAATTAAAATATGAACTTGACAATAGATTGCTTCATTTTTTTCTTTTTTTTCCAAAGCTTAGCACTTAAGTACATATTGAACATTTTCTTTTCCATTCACTCACTTAGTTGATCAATTGTTAATCTCTTACCTCCCCCCACCCGTTTATCCCATGGAAATAAAGGAGATCTCTGCACAAACTATCCTTCTCGTCTCCCATGGAGACACTAATAGCACTATATAATCTATTTAATCCATTTTACTTCAGTTCAGTTGGACGATTGCCATAAGGGAGTAGGGAGCTTGGTTTAGTAGAAAGAGAGCAGGTTTTGGAGCCACAAAGATCTGGTTCAAGTTCCACATTTGACATATACCAGCTATTTAACCTGGACAAGTTACTTAAGGAACTTTAGTTTAGTACTCTAGGTAAAGAGTAGTCTAGTATCTAATGTAATTCTATAAGACAGAAGTTAAATCTTATAGATTTCCTCCTCTAAAAAGCACTTGGGAATAACTATTTGGACATTTAAGGAAAAGCTGGAGAAACTTGAAAGAATATATTTTTGAAGAATATATTTACTGGCCCAGGTATACCAATCATGAGAGACTTATGGGTCTACCTTTCTTGAGCATATGCTGATTGATCACTGCTTTTTCATATAATGGAGTATATTCATGTCATCCGTGCATGTTTCCCTAGTGTCTTTGTTTGCTGGAGGAAGAAGAGGTTTACAAACTGTCCTTCATATATTGGTAGAATTGAGTAAAAATGATTTAATTTTAGAAAGTATTGTGGACACCATTCATTTATATAATGTTATTGGATATTAAAAATCTTACAGAATAGTCTTTCGGGAATTAAGAATTTGAACAGTCTAGTTGTAGTCAAAAGAAAAGTTTGTAGGAATATAGATTTAAAGCTACAAGGAATGTTTATTTAAAGTAATTAAATTCAAGCCCTTCATTTTATAGATTAGGAAACTGAGGTCCAGAGAGAGGTACGGTTACCCTGGATCACAGAGGTATTAAGTATCTGAGGTATGATGCAAATCTAGGTCTTTTAACTATAAGGCCAATGCTCTATACATTACATCATCATGTTTCTTAAATTATTGCTTAATTTATATTATCCAATTATTATTTAAAGTTAGGAATATAAGCATCACAACAAGTCATATAAGTACTAACACTTGCAAAAATTTTATAATGTCTTCTTTTTCTTCATGGCTCCAATCCTACTGTAAAAACATGGGCTTACATTTTCAATTCAATTAAGAGCTCAAATTTTTGTCAGTATACCAATATTTTCTACATGATTGAAAATGCTGATTGACATTTATGAAGATGTAAATTCAAATAATGTAAATTACGTAAAATTCACTGAATAAAGTGATGCCACAAGTGGCTAGATGCAGTCTGTCTATGAACTCAGACACGCTCAAGGGTTGGCAAAGCCTGAACTTTACTAACTGAAAACTGGAAACAAATGTTATCCTTTTGTCAGCTGACATTTGAAAATTCATTGACCTTTATCTTGCTTGCAACAATGTTGTGATTTCATTTCACATGCTTCCTCGTTTCCTTCTCAGGTAAAATTTTTCTGTCTTTATTATAGTATGAAGGAGCCTCCAGAGTTCTGGTCTCATTGCTTTTCATTATTATTCGTGATGTTAGGCAAGAGAATTTATTTGTTTAAGGAAGATTATTCAAGATGTTGGCCATTTTCACACAGAGGGACATTATGTATTTTAGAGGGTTTTGTAATAATTTTCCCAAGATGGATGGGGGAGTTTAAGGCATGGCAGGGGCAAAAGTGAAGGAAGGTGAGGTTGCAAAATAAATCTGAGGAGGAAAAGAATGGAAGGTGTTTCCATAATTTTTGGAGAATGGAAGTACCATATTTTCATTATGAAGGGGACTGGGAAACAGTTAAATTCAATAGAGTTAGCTTTTACTAAGCACCTCCTCTGTGCAATGAAATGGTAGGTAGTGGGGATTCAAAGAGAAGATGAAAAATCCTTCACTTGAGTGATTTTTAGTCCACTGAGAGATAAATGCAATATGTACCCAGAAAAGGAAATGCATGATCATTTAGAAAGGTAAGGAATGGTAACTGGGTCTGATAGCTGAAAGAGCACATTTACTTAGTAGTCATTATCCTCAACAAATGTGATCTGTGTGGAAAACGATGGTATCTCTAATATCACTTAGTTTCAGTTTTAAGTTACCAATGTTTTCCTTTTGGGTGATAAACTTGGAGTCTTCTTATCTTTGTCTTTAGAATGTTAAAGCGCCCAGTAGGTACAGAACACTGGAGATATAAAGACAAACATGAAACAGTCCCTGTCCTCAAGGATCTTATGTTCTACAAAGATGACATAACAGGTATATAGATAAGCAAATTCAACAGAATATGAAGGGGACCACTACGCGCGCGCACGCGCGTGCGCGTGTGTGTGTGTGTGTGTGTGTGTATGCATACAAGGTGGTATCTGATTTGAGCAGTGAAGGAAACTTAAGAGTCTACATAGAAAAAGTGAGGAAAAATTGATTTTCATAAAGAACTACTTAGGCAAATAAAAATGAACACACACATACACATATATATGTACATACATGTATATGTATATATACATACATATATATGTGTACACACACACACATACATAAAACCACTGCCACCATCATCACCACCACCATCACCACTGCTACCATCAGTACCACTCAAAAATACTCAACAACATTTAGCAGTTTCATGATTGAGGTCACTTGTATTAACATGTCCAAACTATTTGACCTCTCTTGGTGTCAAGTACTCAGTTTTATCATCTGAGAATTGAAGGAGCTGAAGAGCTTTCTTTTCGTTTGTTTGCATGTTCTTTAAAAAAATGCTGACTGTTCCGACATGATTGGTTTCCTTTGTGATCCAATGTATTTCATTTTATGATTTAAAATGTTTTTTTAAGAAGGGGCCATTATGCTTCACCAAATTACCAAAGGGGTTCATGATCTCCCCAAAACAATTAAAAACAAATTAACTAGATTTTTCTCATACTTTTCCCAACACTAAGATGATGCCCCTTCTCTTTATCTTAAATGAGAGTTTTGGAACACACTTGAGATTCATTCCTAATCCGACATTCTATCATCATCATTACAGCAGAAATATATAGTGCCCTGAATTTGGAGTAAAAATCCCAACTCTCACTCAGATCTTTGATTCTGCCATTAATTTCTTGTGTCCCTTAGGGAAGTCACTTAGATTTTCCAAGACTATTTACTTATCTTAAATATGGAAACAGCGTGTGCATCCCCTACCTTACCAGGTTGTTATGAAGAAGAAAAAAATTCACAGTTTTCTAAAGGCTTTAGAAACATGCTGTCATTCCTTTATCACTTCCATGTAATAGTCCACACAATAGATGGATAGTTATAAAAGAGCTTTCTGCCCTTATCAGCCAGCTCCCCTTGAACAGCTGATTAAAAAACCCAAATAAACAAAAAACACTACTTCTAGTGCTCCAACTCTTATTTAACTAGAGCCATGGAATTGAGTTGCCGAAGCAGAATGGGGATATTCACTGTGGCACGAAGTATCAGAGAGAGGACATTGTGATGCAGCTAATGCTTTTTACTAATAGTAAAAGATATACATTCTAAGTACCTGGAAGACCTCCTAGAGTAAAGTGGGAGCCATTCATCAGCTAAAGCTTTAAGGTATCATTTAATTTGAGAAGTGAGAGAAATTAAATTATTCTTGGGAGGGCAATGCAAATTCCATTCGATGTAATGGAATGAAATATCGATTCAGTGCAGTACTTACTGAATATAGGCTGAGTTATGCCATTTACCTAGAGCCTGGAAGGCAAGGAGTACAAGGGTTCCTGGATACTTATTTACTTTTTGTACAGCAAGACATAATTCATGCATGTAAATATGATTCCCATGCTTACCATGGCATACTAGTGATCTCAGATGGAACTAACAGAAAGGCTTGCATTTCTAATTGAGAAAATGGCTGGATTTCTGTAAGAAGGAAAGAAAAGAATGAAAGAGAGAAGGAATAAAGAAAGAAAAGAGAGAAGGAAGGAAGTGAGGGAGGAAGTAAGAAAAATAATTGAAAAAGAAAAGGAAAGAAGAAGAAAGGAACAAGGAAGGAGGGATGAGAAAAATCAGAATTGTATAGTTTGACACAAATGGATTTTGAAAGACTTAATACTGTTCAATGCAATAATAAACCAAAATTCTATAGGACCAACAGTAAAGGTTATCACCCACCTTGTGACAGTGATGCGATCTACTCAAAGATGGGGAATACGTTTTTGGACACTGCTAATGTGGGAATTTATTTTGCTTAATTCTGCATATTTGTTGCATGGGTTTTGATTTCCTTTATTCTTTTTAATCGATGAGAGTGGCTGTAGGATGCAGAAGAGAGGGAGGGTTGCCAAGACAGAGAGAGAGAGAGAGAGAGAGAGAGAGAGAGAGAGAGAGAGAGAGAGAGAGAGACAGAGACAGAGACAGAGACAGAGAGACAGAGACAGAGACAGAGAGAGACGGAGAGACAGAGAGAGACAGAGACAGACAGAGACAGACAGAGACAGAGAGAGACAGAGAGAGAGACAGAGAGACAGAGGTAGAGAGGAGAGAGGGAGAGAGAATCAATGAAGTATTATACTTTTTATAAAGCTGTACATTATAAAGATTTGTAATTTCACATGCAGTTCTTTTTTATTTTACCTTGTATATGAAAATGTAATTTTCTTTGATAAGTTCAGAATAAGAGAAATGATAGTTTTTTTTCAGAGAAAGAAACAAGTGAAACAGTACTATAGTTAGGACTGTAATAGAGGATACTCTTGGCTCAAGTCCTTTACCACTATTTGGTATTTGAAAGTAGTTTCCTTTCACTGGACCCAGTTTTCTCATAGATAGTGGTGGTATTGTAGGAGTAGTAGTAATCATAGGAGTGGTAATGAGTATTTATATAACCCTATAAAGTTTGTCTAACACTTTGCAAACATCTCATTTGAAATCTCTTCATGAGACTCACAATAATCCTTAACTTTGAGGGCCATGCTATTTTCTCCATTTGGAAGCTGAAGAAACTGAGACTTGCTCAAATTTGCACAAATTGTAATTACTGAGGTAAGGTTTAAACTCAGTTCTTACTGACTCCAGGTTCATCAGTCTATTATTCTCTATGTCATTTTAAGGAGTTTGAATTAGTTAGCAGTTAGGTGGCCCAGTGAATGGTGACTCCATTAGGCCTGGAGTCAGGAAAACCTGAGTTCAAATCCAGCCTTAGATATTTACTAGCTATGTGACCCTGGACAAGTCACTTAACTCCCATTTGCCTCAGTTTCCTCATCTGTTAAATAGGAATAATAATAATAGCACTTATCTGTCTGGTGAAGATCAAATGACAAAGCAACTGTAAAGTTTGTATCACAGTGCCTGGCACATAGTAAGTATGATATGAATGTTAACTATCATTATTATTATTTTAAAAAGTGATTCTTATTACCTGTGCATTGTTGGCAAATCACTTCCCTTCTATGGACCTCATTAATAAAATGAAAATTTTTGGTTATCTCTAAAATTCCTTTTAGTTTTCACATTTTATGGTTCCAGCTCTTCTTTTTCTGCATCACTAATATGGCACTTTTATGCTTCTCATCTATTATATCATGTCTATTATCATACATATCCATTGTTGTTGTTTTATTATCCCCCCATTTTCAAATTTAATCCAGAGCCAGAAGAGATGATGCAGCAAGTTCTTATGGGATCATAAGGAATAACATTATGATAGATCCTCAGCAGAATGAGGAAGTAAATGAACATTTTCTCTAGTGTCACGAGTCTCCCAGTTCTGCACCCATTTCCCCCTTTCTTTTAGTTGCCACATCCCTTTATTCACTTCCTATCAAAACCTATATTTAAGAAAGAATCTGATAAAAAAATTGATTCACATTATGGTATTAATAGCTGATAGTAGTGTAGAGTATAGTCTTAAACTCACAGAGTGTAGGGATGATTTCATTCTGTACACTTATATATCCCTTGCACCTAGCACAGTGTCTAGAACCAATAACACACTTAATATATGTTTCTTGATTAGCTGAATGCCATTCCTGGGGGAAGGAGAGAGAAAATTAGCATTTTAATAAACATTAAAGATTTAAGGTAAACAAAAGGAATTAAGTCAACAGGTAGTTTGTTGCCATTTGAAGGGGAATCTGGTAGGACTATAGAGAGCACTTAGTGCTCCTAAAGGAATTTTTCACTTGCTTACTTTGACTTTTAGGAGAGGGCCGCCCTAAGAATCTCCATTATATACAGGTAAAGAAAATTAAGAATTTGGGATTTCACATCTTCACAATGTTTGGTTTGACCAGATTCTGGTCCATTTCATCCACCTACATTTACACTCAGGATGGGCTGACAGACTTGAAGTGGGAGTGGGAGGGAGAGATCAGTCTAGCAATCATAAGGAATTCCCAAAAGATGAAAATACTTTCTCTGTAATCTGAAATAATTGAGAAAATTCTGCCACAGTTTAGAAAAATGTTTTCACATATAAAGGTTTGATTCTACAGTTTATTTTTCTGCTTTTTTTAAAAAAAATTCTTTAAGGCAACATGTTCACAGTGCTCATTTGGGTCTATATTTTAGTTTGAGAAAAGATTCATCCTTTTACTAGGCTGGTCATGAAAAGTTATCTGCTCTAGTTTGATTCTTTTAAAGATTTTCTGATTCCTCCTCATTCCTACAGTTCCTGATAAATGATTTTGGAATAAATAAAATTTAAATAAAATTATCAGAAAGTGTGGAGGGGCAAGAAGACTAATTCAGTGACCATCTGTGGTTACTTTTCTCACTGACTGCCTTTCATACAACAAAATTTCAATTTTTCCTCATCCTTACCTCCTTTGCTTTTGCCAAAGACAATAAGGTAGCCCTTCTTCTTGACCAGGCTAACATCTCTACTTGTGCCCACAATTCCATCCCTTCTGGTTGCCCCTAAAACTTTGATCCATTGTCATCCTCACTCCCCATTTTCAATTTGTTGCTTTTAAATGTGATCTTTTTCTCCTGCCTACTTATGTATTGAAGTCTCTCCTACTCTAAAAAAACCTTAGTTTTGTTCTGCAAGACACATAAACCTTCAGCCTAGTTTCTTTTCTTCTTAACTCTTAAACTTCCAGAGTAGATGTTCTTGTGAGTACATGCATACATGTGTGTGTATGTGAATGTATTGTGGAACCCTTTGGTAGTCTGGGGAAGCCCACAATTCCCTTCTCAGAGTAATGTTTTGTTATCTTTATTCATAATTTAAGAAATGCTAAGTTTAATTAGAGGTTTATAAGAATAAAGATGCATTTTTTTTTCCATCCAAGATCACGGACCACATAAAATCTATCTATGGACCTTTGGTATTAATCCTACGTTAAGAATCCCTATTCCAGAAAGAATAGTCTACTCCCATACTGTCACTTAGTACTAATGATCTTATCACTCCTTAGTCCCAGCAATCTGGTTTTCCTTTGCAACACTTAACTGAAATTGTTCTTTCTGAGGTCAGCAATCAACTCTGTGCTGTCCAAAACGAATGGCACTTTTTTGAGTCCACATCCTTCTTCACTTTTCTGACTAAGTCCTTCTTGGCAAGGAAAACATGATCTCTTTTCCCTTTGTGTCTGTGACATAGTGGAGTCCTGTCTTCACTACCCATATTATCCTTTGGCAATGTGATTTATTGTTGTAACTTAAATTATTACTTTTTTAGTGAAGTTCATGAAATCTTTATTTCCTGACCTTTTGACTCACATTTTCAACTGTCTAAAGTGTATTTCTATATGGATGGATCACACACACCTAAAACTTTTTCATCTGGAAATTTTTGGCTTTTCCAAACCTGGACTTTGTCCCAACTTCTTAATGTCAGTGTTGTCACCATCCCCCATCTAGTCATCTAGGCTTGAAATCTTGAGATTATCTTTGACTCATCTCTCATTCTCCATGTCTATTTAATTGCCAAGGCTTTTTTATTCGACTCTGAAGATATCTCTTGAGATTTAGTGGAAAGAGCATAGAGTGCTGGCTCTGTAGTCAGAAGGCAAGGGAGATGTCTGTCTCTGGCACTTTATGAACTTGGGCAAATCACTCCATTGGTCTTCTCATATTTAAAATGAGGAGTAAAACACTAAGTGACCTCTGATACTCCTTCCAATCCTAGAGCTGTGATTCAGTTGCTTTCATATCTATCCTCTTTACATACTGATAAAATTCTTATTAGATTTGCCCAGTTCTCTAGAATCTAACTGGTCACTATCCTTTTGTATTCTTCTCTTGTCAGGCAGTATATTGGCTATCCATATCATGTTTGTGTTATATTCAAATTTTATTAGTATAACACCTATACTTTGAACCAAGTCATTGATAAA
This sequence comes from Notamacropus eugenii, assembly GCF_028372415.1. NCBI lineage: Eukaryota > Metazoa > Chordata > Mammalia > Diprotodontia > Macropodidae > Notamacropus > Notamacropus eugenii. The sequence goes on from NC_092876.1 coordinate 313,062,860, forward strand.
ATTGTGATAAAATTGATAAAATTGATAAAAAATACCATAACAGTTTGAAAAATTATTTTGTTTTCATTTTTTTTACAATCACTTCCATATATATCTTAGATTTTTCCTCTCCCTCTCCCTACTTTCTTCCTCCCTCCGCACTCCCTCACCAAGACAGAGTGCAATCTTATATAAATTCTACACATACATTCTTATTAAATACATTTTCACCTTAGTCATGTTGCAAAGAAGAATCAAAATGAATGGGAGAAACCATGAAAACAAAACACAACACAAGAGAAAATGGTCTGCTTCATTCTGTGATCCAATTCCATAGTTTTTCTCTGGAGATGGAAGGTGTTTTTCCTTAAGAGTTCATTGGGAATTTTTAGGTCCTTGCATTGCGATGAAGGACTAAGTCTACCAGAAAAATTCCTCACATACTGTGGTTACTGCTGTGTACAAAGTTCTCCTGGTTCTGCTCCTTTCACTCAGCATCAGTTCATAGAAGTCCTTCCAGGTCTCTCTGAAGTCTTCCTGTTCATCATTTCTTTTAGCAAAATAGTATTGCATTGTATTCATATACCACAACTTGTTCAGCCATTCCCCAATTGATGGACATCTTCTTGATTTCCAGTTTTTGGCCACCACAAAGAGTTCTGCTACAAATATTTTTGAGCATGTGGGATTCTTTCCAATTTTTATGATCTCTTTGGGATACAGTCCTAGAAGTAATATTGCTGGTCAAAGAGTATGCACATTTTTGTAGCCCCTTGGGCATAGTTCCAAATGGCTCTCCAGAATGTTTGAATCAGCTCACAGCTCCACCAACAATGAGTTAGTGTTCCAACTGTCCCATATCTTCTTCAACATTTATCATCTTCCTGTTTTGTCATGTTAGTCAATCTGATAGGTGTGATGTTGTGCCTCAGAGTTGTTTTGATTTACATTCCTCTAATCAATAGTGATTTAGAGCATTTTTTCATATCACTATAGATAGCTTTAATTTCTTCTTCTGAAAACTACCTGTTCATATCCTTTGACCATTTATCAATTGGGCAATGACTTGTCTTATTGTACATTTGACTCAGTTCTCTATATATGTTTTAGAAATGAGGCCTTTATCACAGACACTAGTTGCAAAAATTCTTTTCCAGTTATCTGCTTCCCTCCTAATCTTGATTACATTGGGTTTGTTTGTGTAAAACCTTTTCAATTTAATGTAATCAAAATTATCCATTTTGCACTTCATAATGTTCTCTATCTCTTGTTTGGTCAAAAATCACTCCATTCTGCATAAATCTGACAAATACACTATTTCTTGCTTCCCTAATTTTTTTTATAATATCAGTCTTTATACCTAGATTATGTTTCCACTTGGACTTTATTCTTGTATACAGTGTCAGACATTGGTCTATGCCCAGTTTCCACCACACTGTTATCAGTTTTCCAAGCAATTTTTGTCAAACACTGAGTTCTTATCCCAGAAGCTGGGGCATTTTGGTTTATCAAACAATAGAGTGCTATATTCATTGACAACTATGTCTTGAGTACCTAACCTATTCCACTGGTCTACTCCTCTATTTCTTTTTTTTGTTTGTTTGTTGCCACGCCTAGAGGCCTGTATTGGGCTACCCGAGTCTTCCTTACCTCACCTCCCGAGGTCTTCGGCTGGCCACGCCGGATGCACGTATGAGAGAAAGGACGTTCCAGAGTCAAACAGGGGTTGAGCTTTATTACAGGGTTTCGGTTACAAGTGCAGGGGGTCTTCTTTCTTAGGACGAAGAGGGGGAGATTTAAGGGATTGGAAATAGAAGTACAAGCGGGGAGAGAGGGGGAGGGGAGAGAGAAAAGAAAAGAAGCGGAGCCCTACTTTTCTCTTTGGCTCCACACGTGCTAAGAGAGCTTTTAGGCTTCCTCAATCCTACTTAATCTTCAGCCACACAGTTTGCATCTCAATACCGTGCTGTTAGGTAACTAGGTGTGCTCCAATCCGGGACGACCTCGAGGGCAGGGAGACTCCACCCATCAGGTATCTCCGGGGGAGAGGTGGAAATACCCGAGCTAGCCGAGCTAGCTCGGTCTGACCTTCTCGAACCCCCGCTGTTCATGGAGGGCCTCGTAAGACTCTAAGATTTAGAAGTCCCACTTTTACCTGCCCGAGACTGTCCACACGGAATTGAGCTTCCAGTCCCAACATATCCCCTTCTTTGTTATCTGCGGAGCGCACCTGGCTCTAGAGCAAACAGTGGCTGGAGGCTGAGTGGATTAAGGAAGGCTTTTAGCATATGAGTACCTTACAACAAGACTTCATTCACACAGAAATCTGCAGCTAGCACAACTGACAAAGGGAGGCATCAAATAAAACAAAGATGAAACTAAATGGCTGAGTTACAACAGGGGAAGTGCAATCAACTAAAATCCCAAAGCATATTTTAAGAGAAGCAGCTGGTGTAGGCGTCTTACACGTCACAACTCCCTTAATCTTGCAAATGGATCTATACAGGTGGAAAATTGGTCACCTCCTCCCCACCCAAGTGTCCTGGGTTTGTGATATCAAAGTCCTCATTCAGCTGGCGAAAAAAGGATGCCTAGATGGGAAGCTGTCAGCAGCAGTGTCTGCGGTTGTGATGAGGGCTGCTTCCTCTCTGGGCAGCAAGGTTAAAGCTGTCAGCAGCAGGCTCAGGTGGTGTATGATCCTTCTCCGGGGTCTCTGGGCTCTCCGGGGTCTCCGCCTCCTGCGTCTCCGTCGTCTCCGACCTCAGTTCCCACCTACGGATCCTTCTAATGGGAATCCACGCATCACCTTTTCCTGTGGAGACACAAACATACCCTCGACCCCATATTAGTATCTTAAAATGTCTCATAGCTGGAGTAGTGTGTGAGTTTTTTGAGACAGCTGTATCAAGCTCTGATTGTATTAGGCCTCTTGATCTTAGCTCTGATTGTATTAGGCCTCTTGATCTTAGCTCTGATTGTATTAGGCGACCTTTTCCCCTTCTTTGTTTAGCAAGGATCGCCTTTAAGGTAAAATTGATAAGAATGCATAGTGGCTGGTTACTTTGGTATAGCAGCTGCCAGGAGCTTACAAATGCTTGATTAACATCTGTAAGGAACCTGAACTTTACTGATTTTTTCTTTATAATAAACACAGAAGCATTCCAGGGTGCTAATTGCTCCTTAACCAGTATTTGTAATGCCTGGAGTTTTTCTGAAGTCAGAGACCATTGCTCCACCCAAATCGGAGTGTCTGACTTCCAATTCAAGGGTGGGGACTCCAGTACAACAGCAATGGCCCTTACTAAAAATTTGATAGCTTCATCCCGAGGCGGCTCATAATGTCCCTGCCCCAGATGTTAAAACTAAGTCCTGGAATCACCAATGGCCATACGGTCCCTTGGCGATCCTCTGCCTCCCACTTTACTGGGTGCATTGTCTCTAAGGTATTTTGGCACCCTCTTATTCCCCACACTGGTCTCTGGCTTTCTTTAAGCTTCCAGTGCCTTAAGGGAAGGGCAATAGCTATGGGAAGCTGATCCTGGCCCCTCCCTGTACTTATTTCTTTCTGCCCAGGGGTAAGGCAGGCTCTAGCTAAGCTCTTCCAGTCATTAGGAGTCAGAACGAACTGACCGCTGAGAGTTTCAAGCATGGCTATAACAAAGGGTGAATTAGGGCCATGCTTGGTACAAGCCTCTTTAAGAGTCGCCACTCTCTTCCATTCCATAGGTATGTGGCTCCTCTGAACCCCACCGGGGACACTGGGGTCCGCTATTTCTAACACAGGAAATGTCCCTACATCTTCTCCATTCTCTATAGCCTTTCTTATTCCTTTTTCCAAACTGGACTGTGGCCCTGAACTGTCTGACCAATGGAGCAGGTTATAAGGAGGCGCGGAGGGAAGGCACGGCGTATTCTCCCCTGCCTCGCCTTTTCCATCCGCTAGATGGAGCTCCGGGTCTATTTTTTCTTTACGCTCCTTAACTTTCCGCTTAACTTTCTGCTTGCCTGGGTCCTCCCCTCCCCTCTCTCCGCTTCCACTCTTATTCCAATCCCGCCCTGGCATCTCCGGCCCTTCCTTACAAAATTCTCGGAGGTCGTTTAACTCTATTGTGACCCCCGCCTCCCTGCCTTCCCTGTGAAGTTTCTCAGCCCAGACCTCCTGTTCCTCTGGCTTTATTACTGGCAATTGATTCCTCATCCCTGCCCTTTTCCCAGGGGTTTGGGAAGCTTCTCTCCCCTTTCTCTCCTTCCGAATCTAGGATTTGGGACTCGCTTCTTTCACAGCCCCTTCCGGGTGTACCCCAAAAGCACCCAGGATTATCTACGCTCCCAATCCCTGTTGGGGCGCCAACTGCCACGCCTAGAGGCCTGTATTGGGCTACCCGAGTCTTCCTTACCTCACCTCCCGAGGTCTTCGGCTGGCCACGCCGGATGCACGTATGAGAGAAAGGACGTTCCAGAGTCAAACAGGGGTTGAGCTTTATTACAGGGTTTCGGTTACAAGTGCAGGGGGTCTTCTTTCTTAGGACGAAGAGGGGGAGATTTAAGGGATTGGAAGTAGAAGTACAAGCGGGGAGAGAGGGGGAGGGGAGAGAGAAAAGAAAAGAAGCGGAGCCCTACTTTTCTCTTTGGCTCCACACGTGCTAAGAGAGCTTTTAGGCTTCCTCAATCCTACTTAATCTTCAGCCACACAGTTTGCATCTCAATACCGTGCTGTTAGGTAACTAGGTGTGCTCCAATCCGGGACGACCTCGAGGGCAGGGAGACTCCACCCATCAGGTATCTCCGGGGGAGAGGTGGAAATACCCGAGCTAGCCGAGCTAGCTCGGTCTGACCTTCTCGAACCCCCGCTGTTCATGGAGGGCCTCGTAAGACTCTAAGATTTAGAAGTCCCACTTTTACCTGCCCGAGACTGTCCACACGGAATTGAGCTTCCAGTCCCAACAGTTTGTTTTTATTTTTATTTATTTATTTATTTATTTAACATTCATTTTAACAAAATTTTGGGTTACAAATTTTCTCCCCTTTTATTCCCTCCCCCCCCAAACACCAAGCATTCTAATTGCCCCTATGACCAATCTGCTCTCTCTTCTATCATCGCTCTCTGCCCTTGTCTCCATCTTCTCTTTTGTCCTGTAGGGCCAGATAACTTTCTATACCCTTTTACCTGTATTTCTTATTTCCTAGTGGCAAGAACATTACTCCACAGTTGTTCCTAATACTTTGAGTTCCAACTTCTTTACCTCCCACACTCCCCACGCCTTCCCTTTGGAAGGCAAGCAATTCAATATAGGCCAAATCTGTGTAGTATTGCAAATGACTTCCATAATAGTTGTGTTGTATAAGAAAAATTATATTTCCCTCCATCCTATCATGTTCCCCATTACTTCTATTCTCTTTTGATCCTGTCCCTCCCCATGAGTGTTGACCTCATATTGCACTCTCCTCCCTATGCCCTCCCTTCTATCATCCCCCCCACCCTGCTTATCCCCTTATCCCCCACTATCCTGTATTGTAAGATAGGTTTTCATACCAAAATGAGTGTGCATTTTATTCCTTCCTTTAGTGGAATGTGATGAGAGTAAACTTCATGTTTTTCTCTCACCTCCCCTCCTTATCCCTCCACTAATAAGTCTTTTGCTTGCCTCTTTTATGAGAGATAATTTGCCCCATTCCATTTTTCCCTTTCTCCTCCCAATATATTTCTCTCCCACTGCTTGATTTCATTTTTTTAAGATATGATCCCATCCTCTTCAATTCACTCTGTGCACTCTGTCTCTATGTGTGTGTGCATGTGTACATGTGTGTGTGTAATCCCACCCAGTACCCAGATACTGAAAAATTTCAAGAGTTACAAATATTGTCTTTCCATGAAGGAATATAAACAGTTCAACTTTAGTAAGTCCCTTATGACTTCTCTTTGCTGTTCACATTTTCATGCTTCTCTTCATTCTTGTGTTTGAAAGTCAAATTTTCTTTTCAGCTCTGGTCTTTTCATCAAAAATGCTTGAAAGTCCTCGATTTCATTGAAAGACCGGTTTTTCCCCTGAAGTATTATACTCAGTTTTGCTGGGTAGGTGATTCTTGGTTTTAGTCCTAGTTCCTTTGACTTCTGGAATATCATATTCCATGCCCTTCGATCCTGTAATGTAGAAGCTGCTAGATCTTGTGTTATCCTGATTGTATTTCCACAATACTTGAATTGTTTCTTTCTAGCTGCTTGCAATATTTTCTCCTTGACCTGGGAACTCTGGAATTTGGCCACAATGTTCCTAGGAGTTTCTCTTTTTGGATCTCTTTCAGGCGGTGTTCTGTGGATTCCTTGAATATTTATTTTGCCCTCTGGTTCTAGAATCTCAGGGCAGTTTTCCTTGATAATTTCATGAAAGATGATGTCTAGGCTCTTTTTTTGATCATGGCTTTCATGTAGTCCCATAATTTTTAAATTGTCTTTTCTGGATCTATTTTCCAGGTCAGTTGTTTTTCCAATGAGATATTTCACATTATCTTCCATTTTGTCATTCTTTTGGTTTTGTTTTGTGATTTCTTGGTTTCTCATAAAGTCATTAGCCTCCATCTGTTCCATTCTAATTTTGAAAGAACTATTTTCTTCAGTGAGCTTTTGAACCTCCTTTTCCATTTGGCTAATTCTGCTTTTGAAAGCATTCTTCTCCTCATTGGAGTTTTGAACCTCTTTTGCCAATTGAGTTAGCCTATTTTTCAAGGTGTTATTTTCTTCAGCATTTTTTTGGGTCTCCTTTTGCAGGGTGCTGACCTGCTGTTCATGCTTTGACTTCACATCTCTCATTTCTCTTCCCAGCTTTTCCTCCACCTCTCTAACTTGATTTTCAAAATACTTTTTGAGCTCTTCCATGGCCTGAGCCCATTGGGTGGTCTGGGATACAGAAGCCTTGACTTCTATGTCTTTGCCTGATGGTAAGCGTTGTTCTTCCTCATCAGAAAGGAAGGGAGGAAATACCTGTTCACCGAAAAAGTAACCTTCTGTAGTCTTATTTCTTTTCCCTTTTCTGGGCATTTTCCCAGCCAGTGACTTGACTTCTGAATATTCTCTTCACACCCACTTCGCCTCCAGATCTTCCCAGCCAGCGCTTGAGGTCTGAGACTCAAATGCTGCTTCCCAGCCTCAGGGCTTTGGGCGGGGTTAGGGCTGCTATTCAGTGTGAGATTAAGTTCAGGTGCTCAGGTGGGGGCAGGGCCTCCTCTTGGGCTCAGTTCCCTCAGGGGGTTTATGCAGAGACCTCCAACAATGGATCCAGGCTCCTGCCTGCTTGGGGAGCCCTGGTCTGCCACTGCCTCAGCTGCTGCCTCCCGAGGGGGCCTGAGTTATGGGGGTACCCCACTCCCCTCTTGACCCGCCAAAGAGACCCTCTCACTGACCCCCGTCACCTGTGGGTGGAGGGACCCGAGTGGCCGCTGGAGATTCCCGTCTCTGAAGCCCACTCGGATCTGCTCTCGGTGCTGCAGGCATGGCAGGGCTGTGCTGGGCTCCCAGTCCGCGGTGCGAAGGACCTTTTGCGAGAGGTTGGCAGGTCTCTCTGGAACAGAAATCTCCTTTGCTCCACTGTTCTGTGGCCTCTGCTGCTCCAGAATTCACCATGAGTTCCTTTTTACAGATGTTCTGTGGGTGTGGGTTCGGAGCTATGTGCATGTGCGTCTTTCTACTCCACCATCTTGGCTCTGCCCCTACTCCTCTATTTCTTAGCCAACACCAAGTAGTTTTAATGATTGCTGCTTTATAATACAATTTGAGATCTGGTAGGGCTAGGCCACCTTCCCTAGCATTTCTTTTCATTGGGTTCCCATGATATTCTGGACCTTTTCTTCTTCCAGATGAATTTTGATATTATTTTTCCAGCTCTAGAAAATAATTATCTGGTAGTTTGATTGATATGGCACTGAATAAGTAAATTAATTTAGGTAGAATTGTCATTTTTGTTATATTATCTTGGCCTATCCCTGAGCAACTGATGTTTTTCCACTTACTTAGATCTGACTTTATTTGTGTGAATAAAAATTTTTAAATCTCTTCATAGATCTCTGGGCTACTACCATAGAAGTCTTTTGCTGCATTAATGCTGGATCATTAGCACACTTTGAGTTGAGCCATTGGATTGGTTCTAGATCCATATAATAGTATTATTATTACTGAATTCATATTTTCCCTACATACCATCCAGGGCAAGATTTAAACCCAGGTTCTGCCTGATTCCAAGTTCTATGCTCTTATTAATATATCATGCTTCTTTTCTTGGGCCAAGCAGAACAATGGCTCTGCTAGGCCTTTCATTTATTTCTTGGCATTCTTTACCTTAGCTCTCACTTTTGGTTATAAAGGGGGAGGAGATATGTGAAACCAAGATGACAGAATGAATTTAGCCTTTCTGTTAATTTTTCTCAACCCCCTAAACAACTTAAAAATGTATAAAATAAAATACTGAATGGGATTACCAAAAAAAGTAATAGAGACTCATTTTTTCCAGTTCTGGACAACTTAGAAGGACAGAAAGAGAGGTGTGTAGGCAATGGCACTAGGCAAAGAGCGCAACATGGCATAAGTGATCCTGACTCTGGAGCCTTGAAGCAATGTTGGTGGTAGTAGCAGCAACAGCAGCAAAGGCAACAGAAGTGCTCATCACGTGAAGATTTAAGGAGTCCAAACTGCTGAAACCTCTGTGATAGCACTGGGTACAGGACTAGGTACCATGGATAGCTATTTGAACTATTACCCTGGTATGGATCAAAATTTCAGGGCAGAGAAGAGTGATTAGAGTCTACAGTTGTGAGTGAGAAAAGGTCCTACCATTGTAAAGACCACAGTACTCACTAGAGAGATAGTGACCTAAACTTTCCCTGGATCACACCACCTTGGAAATACTAAAACCTACAGTCACCCTGATCTAGGCACCAAAGCTCAGGCTAGCTATCCACAGCAGAAGTGAACAGAGTTCATCTCTAACATAAAGTCCAAAGTCAATAAATAGGATAGGAAAAATGATCAAATAAAAACAATACAACCTGACCACAAAATGCTTTTAGGGTGAAAAGGAAGTGCAAGATACAAACTGAAAAGAAAACAATGACATGAAAACATCTAGAAGCAAAGCCTCAAAGGAAAAATACAGATTGGCCCAAGTGCAACAAGAATTCCTGAAAGAGTTAAAGAGATTTTAGAAAGCAAAAAAACCAAACTGATTTTAAAAATCAAATTAGTGGAGGAAAATTAGAAAAAGTAATGAGAACAATGAAGGCAAATTATCAAGACAGCATTAATAGCTCAGTGACGGTGGTACAAAATCTCACAGAATAAAATAATTCCTTAAAGTTGAAATTGGTCAAGTGCAAGATAATGACTCTATGAGACATCAAGAAACAAATAGAATTAAAAAAAGAAACTGTGAAATATCTTATAGGGAAAAACTGACCTATAAAATGGAAGAGAAATAATTTAAGAATTATTGCACTACTGAAAAAACCATGATGAAAAAAGAGCTTAGACATGATAGTTCAAGAAATTATAAAGGAAAACTGCCTAGATATCATAGAACCAAAAGAAAAGTAAAAATTAAAAGACTCTATTGAGCACATCCTGAAAGAGATTCCAAAATAAAAATGCCTAGGAATATGATAGTCAAATTCCAGAGCTCTCAGGTCAAAGAGAAAATATTAAAAGCAGTCAGAAAGGACCAATTCAAATATCATTGAGCCATAGTAAGGATCACACAAGATTTAGCAGCTTCCATGATAAAGGAGTAGAGGGTTTAGAATACAACATTCCAGAAAGCAAAGAAGCTGGTATTACAAGCAAGAAGAACCTATCAAGCAAAACAGAGTATAATTTGACCAAGGGAAATGGAAATTTAGTGAAGTGCAGGATTTTCAAGAATTCCTGATGAAAAGACAAGAATTGAACAGAAAATTTGACATTCAAACACAAGATAACCATGAAAAGATAAACATAAATGAGAAGTCATGAATGATTTAATAAGGTTAAACTGTTTACATTTCTTTACGTGAAAATGATACATGTAGTTCTTAAGAACTATCATTGTCAGGAAAATTAGAAGGTCTACACAGACAGAGGGCACAGATGTGAGCTTATTATGTGGTAATCATCTCAAAAAAGGAATGGAAGGGTGAGAAAAGAATGAACTGGGAGAAGGGGGAAGACAGAGAAGAAGTATGGAACATTCTGTCACATAAAAGAAGCACACAAGGAAGAGATTTTTGTTTTGCTTTGTTTTGTTTTTTTACAGTGGAAAAAAATAGAGGGCATCAGACAACACTGAATCTAACTCTCATTTGAATTGGTTCAAAGATGGAAAAGTATACACACACACAGACACACACACATACATACACACACATACATATGTACATACAAAGTTGGGTATAAAAATTCATCTTGCCCAAAGAAAAGTAGAAGGAAAAGGGGTTAATAAAAAAGGGAAGTGGTAGTAAGAGGGAGAGTAGATTAAGAGAGGCAATTATCAAAAGTTTCACAGATTTTTGAGGAAGGTAAAAAAAGAAAAGGATAAATAGGAAAGAATAGGATGGAGAGAAACATAAAGTTAGTAGTGACTATGGATACAGTAAGCTTATGCATAAAATGGAAATAGAATGCAAAATGGATTAGAAATCAGAATCCAACAATATTTTGTTTATAAGAGACAATGAAAACAAAGACATACGCAGAGTCAAAGTAAAGGGGTTGAAGCAGAATCTACTTTACTTCAATTGTAGTAAAAAGTCAGAGGTAGATTGATGATCTTTGACAAAGCAGAAGTATAAATAGGCCTATTTCAAAGAGATATTAAGGAAACTACAGGTTGCTAAAAGTTATCACAGGAAATAAATTATCATAAAAAACAAAGGTGAACATATGTGCACCAAATGGCAAGGCATACAAATTCTTAAAGAAAAAGTTAAAGGAGTTAGATGAGGAAATAGACAGCAAACCTATATTAGCAGGAGACCTCAATTTACCCCTTTAAAACCTGGATAAATCTAACCATAAAAAAAGTTAAGGAGATTAATAAAATTTTAGGAAAGTAATATGTGATAGATCCCTGGAAAATGTTGAATAGGAATAGAAAGTATGCCCTTTTTTTAAAAAAAAAAAAAACACTGTGTACTAGAGCACAAATCTTTAGAAAAAAGAAATGCAGAAAAGTAGAAAAGTTAAATGCACTCTTTGGGGGCCATAATGCAATAAAAATGATATTAAATTAAGGACCATTGAAGACTAGAGTGTAAATTAATTGGAAACTAAATAATCTCATCCTAAAAATAAGTGGGATAAAGAACAACTAAGAAAATATTTAACAATTTTATAAAAGATCACATCAATAATGAGAGAAAATACTGAAATTTGCAAAATACAGTCAAAATAGTACTTAGCAGAAAATAAATATATGTGCATTCTTACACTGATAGAAGAGTGAAATAGTAGATCAGTGAACAAGATATGGAACTAAAAATCTATAAAATGCACAAATTAAAAATCTCTACTTAAACACCAAATCAGAAATTTTGAAAATAGGAGAGGTTAATAAAACTGAAAGCTTTAAAAAAATGAACTAATAAGTAAAACTCAGAGCTGGTTTCATGAAAAATAAAGAGATAAACTATTGGCTAACTTGCATTTTAAAAAGTAGGATAACCAAATTACTTATCTCAGAAATGAAAAAAAAAGATGAGTGCATAATCAAGGAAATGAAATTTAGGCAATTATTAAGAGCTATTTTGCTCAGCTATACACTAATAAAATTGACACTCTAACTGAAATGGATGAATATTTACAAAAATATAAATTGCCCAGAATAATAGAAGAGAAAATAGAATACTTCAATGGCTTTATTTGAGAAAAGAAATTGAACAAGCCATAAATGAACTCCCTAAGAAAAAATCCCTGTGACAAGAAAGATTTACAAGTGAAATCTAGCAAAACTTTAAAGAACAATTAATTCCAATATTATATAAACTGTTTAGAAAAATAGGTAAAGAATGAAGTCTTACACAATACTTTGTATGACACAAATATAATTTTGATGTCAAGCCAGGGAGGGTAAAAACAAATAGACATAATTAACTAATGAATATTTTTCCCTAATGACTATTGATGTAATGATCTATGACAATTCCAAAGGATCCTTGAAAGAAAATATTATGCATTGGCAGAAATAGGTCTGATGAACTCAGTGTAGATTGAAGAATGTTTTCTTTCACTTAATTTTTCTTGCTTTTTTTTTTCTTTCTTTCTTTCTTTTTTTTGCAACATGTCTAACATTGATATCCTGGTCAGTCCTATGGTTCTGGATGATGTGGATAAATACTGGCTTTCCCCTCTTCCCACAGTCCTATATAAGGAAATGAAAAATCCACAGCAGGCTTTCTGGACTGGAATCTTGAATCAGAATTCTGTTATTGGTACCCAGTCCTCTGCCATTGCTTGGGATGGGGATTCATAAGGGAAGAATATAGACTGCTAGATCAGATCTAGAACTTCAAATGTAGTCCTTTGTTCTTTCAAACTGTTAAAATGCTGATTTTTCCTGCATTCATCTCTCTGGTTTATGATTCTCAATTTCATTTGGTCCCATTTTCCTTTTTTTAATAAAGTAGTTTCCAGTAAAGGAAAAGGTCCACTAGAAATATTCAGGTTATCATCTTTTCTAGAAGTCCTATTCAATTTCATCTCATTGGATTCATTCCAAATTCTATCTACTCTTAAGAACTTTGTCGATCTTATTATATAACGAGCAGGATGTTTTCTTTAAAAATTTCTTTCATGATCTCTCTCTTCTGATGGCAGTGGACAGTGAGAACTAGCAGGATTCATCAGTGTACAGGAAAAAAATCTATCTTCAAGAGGGATAGAGAAATTGTACTAGATATAGAACATGTTGGTCCTGGGAGCTATAGAGGAAAGTAACACATGAGACACTTTGATTACATTTATCCCAGGACAAGTACTGTTTTTTGCCCTTTTGAGTCCTTCAGGTCATCAGATGTTATCCAATGAGGATTTATAAACTGTTCTAGAAAAAAAGTACATAAGAAGAAGCAGGTATGTGTATTTATGTGTAGTCTATAAGAAAGAAAATTAGTCATCAAAGAAGAGAAAATCTAAGCACAAGTGCATATTTGAAATATTAAAAGATATCTTTTCAGACCCAAGATGGTGGAGTAGAAAGACATACATATGCTAGCTCTCCTCCCACAGCCCATAAAATGCCTGTAAAGAAAGACTCTCAACAAATTCTAGAGCAGTCCAAGCCACAGAACAACAGAGTGGAGGAGATTTCCAGCATAGGGTGACCTGAAAGGCCGACAGGAAACGACTGTCCCATGGAACACAGAGTGGGGTCCAACCCAGCCTTGGCCATGAGGAGCACAGGGCTCTGGGAGGAGGACGAGAACAGGGCTCAGGGGCAGAATCTCCAGGCACGGTAGCAGTGGTTCCCAGGTCTCTCAACCTACAGGTGCCAAAGGTCAGTGAGAGGGTTTTTTCAGCTGGCTGAGAAAGGAGAAGGGCCTTCCCACAGCCCCAGCCTCAGGCAGTGGCCACAGAGGTCACATCAGGCAGACAACAGCAGTTCCCACAGCAGCCCCTACAGCAGCCCGCATCCATTGTTGGATCATAAAACCCCTGGGGGCACCAAGCAGCTGATTCTTACCTCAGCCCTATGTAGAGGCCCTGGGGCAGCTGATCTTTATCTCACACTGAATGGCAGCCCTGCCCCCACAGCTTATCTGAATCTCAGCTCCCAGTGCTGGCTTGGTAGAACTGGAGGCCAGGTGGTTGTGAAGAGGAAACTCTGCTAAAATTCTGGGCACAAAAATCTCTCCCTGCTCCCACACCAGTGTCCATGTTTCATTGTGCCACTTGGGAGGAAGTGAGATCTTACAGATCCCCAGAGTATACCCTGCACTTGACAAAGGACCCAAAAGTCAAGTAACTGGTTGGAAAAATGCCCCCAAATGGGAAAAAACCATAAGACTATAGGTTACTTTCTTGGTGAACAGATATCTTCTCCCTTCCTTTTGGATGAGGAAGAACAATGCTTACCATCAGGGAAAGACATAAAAGTCAAGGCTTCTGTATCCCAAACATCCAAAATAAATATTCAATGATATCAGGCCATGGAAGAGCTCAAAAAGGATTTTGAAAATCAAGTAAGAGTGGTGGAGGAAAAACTGGGAAGAGAAATGAGAGAGATGCAAGAAAAGCACGAAAAGCAGATCAACACCTTGCTAAAGGAGACCCAAAAATATGCTGAAGAAAATAACACCTTTAAAAATAGGCTAACTCAATTGGCAACAGAGGTTCAAAAAGCCAATGAAGAGAAGAATGCTTTAAAAAGCAGAATTAGCCAAATGGAAAAGGAGGTTCAAAAGCTCACTGAAGAAAATAATTCTTTAAAAATGAGAATGGAGCAGATGGAGGCTAACGACTTTATGAAAAACCAAGAAATCATAAAGCAAAACCAAAAGAATGAAAAAAATGGAAGATAATGTGAAATATCTCACTAGAAAAACAATTGACCTGGAAAATAGATCCAGGAGAGACAATTTAAAAATTATGGGACTACATGAAAGCCATGATCAAAAAAGAGCCTAGACATCATCTTTCATGAAGTTATCAAGGAAAACTGCCCTGATATTCTAGAACCAGAGGACAAAATCAATATTGAAAGAATCCACCAATCATCTGCTGAAAGAGATCCCAAAAGAGAAATTCCTAGGAACACTGTGGCTAAATTCCAGAGTTCCCTGGTCAAGGAGAAATTATTGCAAGCATCTAGAAAGAAACAATTTGAGTATTGTGAAAATACCATCAGGATAACACAAGATCTAGCAGCTTCTGCATTAAGAGATCGAAGGGCATGGAATATGATATTCCAGAAGTCAAAGGAACTAGGACTAAAACCAAGAATCACCTACCCAGCAAAACTGAGTATAATACTTCAGGGGAAAAAATGGTCTTTCAATGAAATAGAGGACTTTCAAGCATTCTTGATGAAAAGACCAGAGCTGAAAAGAAAATTTGACTTTCAAACATAAGAATCAGGAGAAGCATGAAAAGGTAAACAGAAAAGAGAAATCATAAGGGACTTACTAAAGTTGAACTGTTTACATTCCTACATGGAAAGACAATATTTGTAACTCTTGAAACTTATTTCAGTATCTGATTAGTTGGTGGGATTGCACATATTCACACACACACACACACAGAAAGAGAGAAAGAGAGAGACAGAGAGCACAGGGTGAGTTGAATAGAAGGGGATCATATCTTAAAAAAATGAAATCAAGGGGTGACAGAGAAATATATTGGAAGGAGAAAGGGAGAAATGGAAAGGTGCAAATTATGTCTCATAAAAGAGGCAAGTAAAAGACTTTTCAGTGGAGGGAAAAAGGGGAGAGGTGTCATGAAGCTTACTCATCATATTCTACTAAAGGAAGGAATAAAATGCACACTCATTTTGATATGAAAACCTATCTTACAATACAGGAAAGTGGAGGAGAAGAGGACAATCAGGGTGGGGGGATGATGGAAGGGAGGGCAATGGGAGAAGGGAGCAATTAGAAATCAACATTCTTGGGGGGGAACAGGGTCAAAAGAGAGAGTAGAAGAAATGGAGGGCAGGATAGGATGGAGGGAAATATAGTTAGTCTTACACAACACGACTATTATGGAAGTCATTTGCAAAACTACACAGATATGGCCTATATTGAATTGCTTACCTTCCCAAAGGGAATGGGTGGGGAGGGAGGTAGGAAGAGAAGTTGGAACTCAAAGTTTTAGGAACAGCTGTTGAGTATTGTTCTTACATACAACTAGGAAATAAGAAATACAGATAATGGGGCATAGAAATTTATCTTGCCCTATAGGACAAAAGAGAAGATAGGGATAAGGGAAGGAAGGGAAATTAGAAGGGAGGGCAGATTGGTGATAGGGGTGATTAGAATGTTCAGTGTTTTGGGTGGGAGGAGGGAAGAGATGGGGAGATAATTTTGAACTCAAAATTTTGTGGAACCAAATGTTGAAAACTCTAATAAATACATAAATAAATAAGAAAAAAATAAAAGACATCTTTTCCATTAAAATGAGTGCCCTATGTCCAAAGGGCAATCAAATTGTGCATATCCTTTAATCCTGCAATACTACTAGTAAGTCTGTATCCCAAAGAGGTCTTAATAAAAGGAAATGATCTACTGTACAAAAATATTTATAGCAGTCTTTTTTGTGGTGGCAAAGAATTGGAAATTGAGGAAATACCATCAGTTAGGGAATGGCTGGACAAATTGTGCTATATGAATGTAATGGAGTACTGTTGTGCTATAAGAAATGATGAGCAGGCAGATTTCAGAAAAACCTGGAAAGACTTTTATGAACTGCTGCTGAATGAAGTGAGTAGAGTTAGGAGAACATTATATACCGTAACAGCAATATTGTGTGATGATTGACCTGTGATTGATTGACTTAGCTTTTCTTTGCAATACAATGATCTGAGGCAATTCCAAGACTCATGATGGAAAATCCACATCCAGAGAAAGAGCTATGGAGTCTTAATGCAGATTGAAGCATACTATTTTTACTTTTTTGTTGATTTTATGGTGACTTTTCCCTTTTTTTCTGTTTCTTCTTTCACAACATGTCTAATGTGGAAATACACAAAATAAAAATAAATAAAATGAGTGTTCTCTAAAACAATTATGATTCATTTGCAGCTGTCTGAGAAGAAGTACCAGTTGACAGGAATGAAATTTTTTTTAAAGCTGTAACCAATTTTGTAATTTCCCTTCTTTCAGCACCCACCTCCCAAACAGAAACTCAGTACTTACAGCACCATTAGCCTAGATTACTGCGTTAGATCCCATACTGGTCTCCCTACTACACAAATGTTTCCCTCCCTATTCTATCCTCTACACAGTTTCCAAAGTAATATTTTTAAAGCTCAGATCTGACTATGTAACTCCTTTATCCAATCAAATGGCTTCCAATTGCCTCTATGATCAAATATAAATTCCTTTGTTTAGCTTTTAAAGCTTTCATAATTTGATCTTCACCTAGTTTTCCACTCTTGTTTTATAGTAATCCTCTTCTCATACTTTATGGTTTGGTCAAAATGACTTCCTTCTGTCTGAAACAATCTCTAAGCATTTACATTGATTGTCTTCATACCTAGAATGTCTCCCATTTCTGCTCCACATCTTAAAAGCTCTTTGTCTTGTTAAAACCCTCCTAAAGTGACATCTTCTACTTGAATCCTTTCCTGATCTCTGCCCCACAACTCCAGTAGCTAGGATCCTCTCTCCAAACAATAAACTTATATTTATATTTTATCTGGTTATTTGTATACACATTATCTCCCACCAATTAATTATAATCATGTTGAGTACAAGCAAATTTTCCCCTATCCATTCCCAGAATATAGCCTGACATTTGGCAAATAATAGATAAAATGATGCTCTCTGGGTACATTATAAATTTGTTACATAACCTCTACTGGGCCCTCATTGTAACAAGGTAATCATTCTACATCCTTCTAAACGATTCACTACCCCAACCATCATAGCAGATATTCCAAACATTTTCACCCATCTTCAAGCCAATCATGGCATCCATTCCTCCCTTCCTCTCAGGTGAGAATCTTGTCTTATACTTCACCAAGAATAATTGAGGCCATTTGCCAAGAGTTCTCTCTTCTCCTTTCCTCATCTCATACTACACGAGATATTTTCTACCACTATTTCATTCTTCACTCTGTATCACAATAAAAGATAGTTGTTTTCCTTGCCAAGCAAATCCCTCTACATGTACTTTTTATCTCATTCCATCCTGTTTTCTCCAGAAGATTGCCCTTTCTATCATATTCACCTCTCTCTCTCTCTCTCTCTCTCTCTCTCTCTCTCTCTCTCTCTCTCTCTCTCTCTCTCTGTGTGTGTGTCAGTCTCTCTTTCATGCTTTATTGCTGCCCCACAAATACACCCATGTCTTCCTTATCCTTAAAAAAACCCTTGCTTGTTTTGATTATACCCACTATCTAGCATCCTCTATCTAGCCTTTACTTTATGGCTAAAATGCTTGAGAAAACCATCACTTACACTTTGCTCAGTTTCTTTGAACATCTCTTCTAACATCTAGGTTTCTGGTTTCTGACTTCATCATCTAACCAAAACTTACCCCTCCAAAGTTATAAATACCATCTTAAGTGGCAAATATAATGATCCTTTCTCAGTCCTTATCCTTTCTGATCTCTCTGCAGCTTTTAGAGCTGTTGATCACTATCTTGTCTTGGATATTCTCCCTCTCTTCTCTAGGTTTTCATCATACTCTTCTCTCCTGGCTGCCTTTCCTACCTGTTTCATCCCTCTGGTGTATCTTCAAACAAGTCTCAACCACTAACCAGGGGTATCCTCAAAACTCTGTCCTTGTCTTTTATCTCTTTTTCCTTTACACTGTCTTGCTTGGTGATTTTTATCAATCCCTATGTATTAAATTATCTTTTTCATGTAGATGATTCTTATATCTATTTATCCAACCTCTTCAACTGCCTATTTGACATCTCAGACTGGATATCATATGGACATCTAAATTTCAATACGTTCAAACAAAGCTCATTATCTTTCCCCTCAAATCTTCCTCTCTCCCCAACTTCCCTATTACTTTGAAGGGTACTGCCATCCTCCCAGTAATCTAGACTAGCAACTTAGGTATAACCTTTGACTCCTCTCTCATTTTAAACCCACAGATCCAAATAGTTAATAAATCCCATTGTTTCTACTTTGGCATCACTTGTAACATATCCTCTTCTGTCTACTCACACAGCCATCATCCTGGTACAGACCCTCATCACCTCACAACTGGACTATTGCAATGGCCTATTTGTCAGCCTACCTGCCCCATCTCTCCCCACTCCAGTCCATCTTTTAATCAGTTACCAAGTCAAATATAAAATACTTTGTTTGATTTTTCAAGTCCTTCACAGGATCTTCCTACCTTTCCAGTTTTCTCATACTTTCTTCCCCCTCCACATATTCTACAATCCACTAACACTGGTGTTCCAATAGCACTTGAACTCCTTGGTGTTCCTTGCATGTGGCACCCTTTTTTTTTTTACTCTGTGCCTTTTCACTGTCCTCCTGGGACCTGTAATGATATTCCTCATCTCTACACCCTGTCTTCTCTGAAGTTTCAGCTCATATTCCACACCCTTCAAGAAGTCTTGCCCAGTTTCCCCACTGCTAGTGCCTTCCCTCTGAGATTGCCTCTTATTTATACTTGCTGTATCTTGTTAGCATATAGTTGTTTGAATGTTGTCTTCCTCATCAGAATGTGAGTTCTTTGAGTGTAGAGACCATGTTTTTGCCTTTCTTTGAATTTTCAAAATTTGGCATAGTTGGGGGCGGAGCCAAGATGGCGGAGTAGAAAGACGCACATACACATAGCTCTGAACCCACAACCCATAGAATGGCTACAGGGAAGTAACTCACGGCGAATTCCGCACCCAGAGGCCACAGAACACTGGAGCGAGGGAGATTTCTGTTCCAGAGGGACCTGCAAATCTCTCGCGGGGGGGTCCTTCGCGCTGCGGACTGGGCGCCGGGACTGGGAGCTGAGTGCAGCCCTGCCGCGGCCGCAGCACC
The DNA here is from genome assembly GCF_028372415.1 of Notamacropus eugenii. NCBI lineage: Eukaryota > Metazoa > Chordata > Mammalia > Diprotodontia > Macropodidae > Notamacropus > Notamacropus eugenii. The sequence goes on from NC_092876.1 coordinate 313,082,510, forward strand.
GAGAGGAAAAGATCTGAGCAGGCTTCACAGACAGGATCTCCAGCGGCCACGCGGGTCCCTCCACCCACAGAGGGATCTGCAAACCTCTCGCAAAAGGTCCGTCGCGCTGCAGACGCAAAGCCCAGCCCAGACCTGCTGCGGCCACGGCTGCGGCACCGAGAGAAACAGATCCGAGCAGGCTTCAGGGACGGGATCTCCAGCGGCCGCACAAGTCCCTCCACCCACAGGTGACAGGGGTGGGTGAGAGAGTCTCTTTGGCGGGTCGAGAGGGGAGTGGGGTGCCCCCATAATTCAGGCCCCCCCGGGAGGTAGAAGCTGAGAGGCGGCTGCAGACAGGGGCTCCCCAAGCGGGCGGGAGCCTGAATCCATTGTGGAAGGTCTGTGCATAAACCCCCTGAGGGAACTGAGCCTGAGAGGTGGCCCTGCCCCGACCTCAGCACCACAACATAATCTCATACTGAATAGCAGCCCTGCCCCCGCCAAAAGCCCTGAGGCTGGAAGCAGCATTTGAATCTCAGACCACAAACACGGGCTGGGAGGATCAGGAGGTGAGGTGGGTGTGAGGAAAATATTCAGAGGTCAAGTCACTGGCTGGGAAAATGCCCAGAAAAGGGAAAAGAAATAAGACTATAGAAGGTTACTTTCTTGGCGAACAGGCATTTCCTCCCTTCCTTTCTGATGAGGAAGAACAATGCTTACCATCAGGCAAAGACACAGAAATCAAGGCTTCTGTGTCCCAGCCCACCCAATGGGCTCAGGACATGGAAGAGCTCAAAAAGAATTTTGAAAATCAAGTTAGAGAGGGGGAGGAAAAGCTGGGAAGAGAAATGAGAGACATGAAGTCAAAACATGAACAGCAGATCAGTTCCCTGCTAAGGGAGACCCAAAAAAATGTTGAAGAAATTAACACCTTGAAAACTAGCCTAACTCAATTGGCAAAAGAGGTTCAAAAAGCCAATGAGGAGAAGAGTGCTTTCAAAAGCAGAATTAGCCAAATGGAAAAGGAGATTCAAAAGCTCACTGAAGAAAATAGTTCTTTCAAAATTAGAATGGCACAGATGGAGGCTAAGGACTTTATGAAAAACCAAGAAATCACAGAACAAAGAGAGAAGAACGGAAAAATGGAAGATAATGTGAAATATCTCATTGGAAAAACAACAGACCTGGAAAATAGATCCAGGAGAGACAATTTAAAAATTATGGGACTACCTGAAAGCCATGATCAAAAGAAGAGCCTAGACATCATCTTTCATGAAATTATCAAGGAAAACTGCCCTGAGATTCTAGAACCAGAGGGCAAAATAAATATTCAAGGAATCCACAGAACACCGCCTGAAAGAGATCCAAAAAGAGAAACTCCTAGGAACATTGTGGCCAAATTCCAGAGTTCCCAGGTCAAGGAGAAAATACTGCAGGCAGCTAGAAAGAAACAATTCAAGTATTGTGGAAATACAATCAGGATAATACAAGATCTAGCAGCCTCTACATTAAGGGATCGAAGGGCATGGAATAGTATATTCCAGAAGTCAAAGGAACTAGGACTAAAACCAAGAATCACCTACCCAGCAAAACTGACTATAATACTTCAGGGGAAAAAATGGTCTTTCAATGAAATAGAGGATTTTCAAGTATTCTTGATGAAAAGACCAGAGCTGAAAAGAAAATTTGACTTTCAAACACAAGAATGAAGAGAACCATGAAAAGGTGAACAGCAAAGTGAAGTCATAAGGGACTTACTAAAGCTGAACTGTTTACATTCCTACATGGAAAGACAATATTTGTAACTCTTGAAACATTTCAGTATCTGGGTACTGGGTGGGATTACACATGCACACACTCTCACATACATAGAGACAGAGTGCACAGAGTGAATTGAATAGGATGGGATCATATCTTTAAAAAAAAATGAAATCAAGCAGTGAGAGAGAAATATATTGGGAAGAGAAAGGGAGAAATTGAATGGGGCAAATTATCTCTCATAAAAGAGGCAATCTAAAGACTCATTAGTGGAGGGATAAAGAGGGGAGGTGAGAGAAAAACATGAAGTCTACTCTCGTCACATTCCACTAAAGAAAAGAATAAAGTGCACACTCATTTTGGTAGGAAAACCTATCTCACAATACAGGAAAGTGGGGGATATGGGGACAAGGAGGGTGGGGGGGATGATAGAAGGGAGGGCATGAGGAGGAGAGTGCAATTCGAGGTCAACACTCATGGGGAGGGATAGGATCAAAAGAGAATAGAAGTAATAGGGGACAGGATAGGATGGAGGGAAATATAGTTAGTCCTATACAACACAACTATTGTGGAAGTCATTTGCAAAACTACACAGATGTGGCCTATATTGAATTGCTTGCCTTCCAAAGGGAAGGGGTGGGGAGGGAGGGAAGAAGAGAAGTTGGAACTCGAAGTGTTAGGGTCAACTGTCGAGTAATGTTCTTGCCACTAGGAAATAAGAAAAACAGGTAAAGGGGTATAGAAAGCTATCTGCCCCTACAGGACAAAAGAGAAGATGGAGACAAGGGCAGAGAGCGATGATAGAAGAGAGAGCAGATTGGTCATAGGGGCAATTAGAATGCTTGGTGTTTGGGGGGGGAGGGGATAAAAGGGGAGAAAATTTGTAACCCAAAATTTTGTGAAAATGAATGTTAAAAGTTAAATAAATAAATTTAATAAAAAAAAAATTTGGCATAGTTCCTGGCACATAGTAATCACAATAAATTATTGTTATTTTTTGATGTGCTACACTTAGTCATATTAAGGAAGAAATCTTCGAAACTTTGAAATTGAGTCCAGAGGGAAGTATTTAGCCCTTCCTTCTACCACCCAGCATGTTAGCTGAGGAATCCAATTTTGAGATAGGTGTCTTGGGGGAGAAAGTTGCAATATGGAATGACAACTTGCCTGGAGAACTTTACAATTGGATAGATAAGACTGATACATAAATGGATCAGATGACATGTACTACAGTTATTCAGAGAAAAGAGATCTCAGTGTAGCTGAGAAAAAGATGAAACTTGATCAGATCTTTCAAATCTGGGTCACACTGGGTCAAAAGAGTATGATGAGTACCTACCCTTTCAATTGAGAGGTCCAAATTGTACAGGGAATGCTTGGGTTGTTCTGACACCAATGAATTTGGTTCCTTCTGATCAGTGAGCAATTTTTAAATGTTTTTATAGGACCTGTAAGTCTCAAATATCTTCTATTTTCTCTGACTTAATACCAAGTTTTATTTGTGGTCTGATAGATTCACAAGACCCAGAAAATAACACAAGATAACATGGAACACCAGTGGTGACTGCCCACTCCTTTTCTGAAACTACATTATCAAACAAACAAAGAAAAAAAAAGTCCTTTAAGGGATATAGCATGTGTGAGTTGCTGATAAGCAGGCCAAATGCAGGAAGTAGTTTTACTTTACACCATTCAACTTTTATCTGGAGGCAGGAAGAGGTGTGGTAGCTCCTTGGTTTGCTGGAGAAGCTAATCTATCATTCAAATGGAATCTGTCAAAGGCAGCTTCACTTTAAACCAATCTCGGTCTAATTGTTCCTCTGCCAGTCATATGGGGTAAAGTGTGTGCAAGTGTGTGCTTGGATGCATTAACAGAGGGAGATAAATAAGGTGTTTAGTCAGAAAGAACTATAGGGCAGAAAATGACTTACTCTAAGAAGAGGAACCACGGAAATAGCAACTCAGAGGTGCGATGAGAGATAAAACCATCTTCCTATTAGGGCCAAGCAGGATCACTCATCAGACTGACAAAAGAGAATAATGATTAACTCTGTAATCATCAGCACATGTCTTAGCCATCCAGGTCAGGGCCTTGGCAAATTTGGGAAAAGATGTGGGTTGGTGCAATTCAGTGAATCCAAAGCTGGTTGAATGGCCTTTTCCAAAAAGTGGTCATCAATAGGTTTATATCAACCCAGAAGGATGTCATTAGTGGAATTTTCCAAGTATCTATGCTATTTATCATTTCTAGTCATGATCTGAATAAAGCCATAGATAGTAGGCATACAGCATTTGCAGAAGACGTATTTGGGAGGGATAGCTAACACAGAGGGTTAAAAATTCTTAATTCTAAGATATCTTGGGGTGGGTTGAATAAGAAAAAAATTTATTTATGGATATAATTGTAAGTCTTGCACTGGGGTTCAAAAATTAATTCTATTGGTGTAAGACTAGGAAAGTATGCATCTTTTTTTTCCTGACAAAAGCTCTGTGGAATTTTATTGGACTGTATGTTCTACATGTCAATGTTATAGCATGGCAACCAAGAAAGGTGATGTAATCGCAGATTGCAATATGAAAGACAGACTCTTCAACATGAAAGAAGCAATAGTTCCACCATGCTCTGATCAAATCAAACTTCTAGAGAACATGCTTTATTCAGTTTTGGAATGCTGCTCTAGGACTGAAGTATTCTGATCATTGGGTGAGTGAGTATAAAATGACATTACCTAGTAAGCTACAGACATTACTTCACATCTCTTCCAGCTATCCACTGGTAAACTAGGGTGTACCTGGATATCTTGGATTCTGACCCTCATTTTTATGTGTAAGCCCTCCCCTTTCCCCTTTCCTTTTCACCTATTGTCCTGGGAATCATATTCAGATTAACACCACCATTACTAATGTATCTGGTATAACAGTCAACTTGACAATTCTGTGGTTCTGGGGTGCTGTCATTTCTTAGACCAAAATACCCTTCCCTGGCCACCATTACCCTATATATGAATATATTTATATATGTTCAATAGATCTCTCCCTCTATCTCTGCCCCATAGGATAAGCTCCTTAAGAGTAGAAAGTATCTAAGTGTTATATTTACACCCTTAGAACCTAGCACGGTGCCTGGAACATAGGAGGTACTTAGTGATTTTCATTCATTCTTTTAATTCTAAAAGTCACATTTTAGAACAACCTCATTATGTGGAGAATGTCCAGAGGAGGATAATCATGACAGCAGAAGACATGTTAATGACAAGTTAATGACATATGAAGATCAGGATATTTAACCTGCAGAGAGAAGACTTGGCTTTCTTCCTAAGTGTGGAAAGAAACGGTAATTTCTTTACTGTCAGAGGGGAAAGAAAATAGAAATGTTCTGCTTAGTCCAAGAGGGGAGAAATAGGGATGACGTGTCCTCATTTCATAGGGCAAATTTAGTCTTGTTGTAAAGAAAAACTTCCTAACAGTTATTTAAAAAAAAATGGAATGGCGTACTTCCTGGATTAATGGCTTCCAACACATAGAAACTTTTAAAGCAGTAAGTGGCTGACTACTTGTTGGGCAAGATGTAGAGAATATTCCTGGTTAGTCATGGATTGGATTCAATGGTCCTTTCTAACTAAGATTTTCTTAGTTGGACTTTAGTAGAGGTGGAATTAGAATAATAGATAATATCTTGCAATTAAATAACTATTAATTATGATTATTAATTAGTTATTATAAATAACTATTAAATAACTGATGGCACCAGCATCAGTATCTCTGCTCAGTATCTCTGTTTTCCTCAGTTTCCTCATCTATAAAATGAACTTAATGATAATATCTACCTGGTAGGGTGTTTTGAGGCTTGAATTAGATAATATTTGTAAAAAGTACTTAACACAGTGCCTGGAACATAATAGGAACTATACAAATACTTATTCCCTCTCTTCTCTTATTTCCACCCTACAGATTGTGAAGAACATTAAATGCTAGGATTAGAGCTTTGAATTTTACCCTAGAAACAATCAGCAAATTTCAGTTTTTGAGCAAAAGAGTGACTGACTGGTTAGCCTTGTGTTTCAGGAAGATCAGATTATTTTGGCAGTGTGTAAAGAATGAATTAGGGAGAGAAGAGAAAGGAGGCTGAAAAATAATTAGGAAAATACTGCAATAGTGCAAGTGAAAAGAGATGAGGCCCCAAATTAGGGTTTTAGAATCAGGAATAGGGAGAAGGGGATTTAAGAGAATGTGGAAGAATTAATGTGGACTGATTGCATATGGTAAGAGAGAGGGAAAAATCCAAGATGGTTATCAGCTTCCAAACCTTGGAAAATGAGTAGATAGTAGTCTCCTTGAAAATAATAGAGAAGTTCTAAGAAGATAAGATTTTAAGAAAAAGAAGACAAGTTCATATTTGGGCTTTCAGAGACTGATAAGACATCCAATTAGCATCATTGGATCATCGAGTTAGGAGAGATTTTGGAGTCCATTGATTCCAACTCCATTTTACAGAGAGGACAATGAAGCATAGAAAGGGTCACCCAGCTGGTAAATATCTGAAGTAGGAGTGACTCAGATCTTTCTGAATCCAGACCTATCATTCTACCCATTGCATCACCTAGCTATTAATATTCTGAAGGTTATTTTCAATGTGAGCCTGGATTTCAGAATAGAGATTAGGGCAAATTCTACAGCTGTAGGGTAGATTTACCTGGAGGTGATAACTGAGCCCACTAAGAGAGAATGTACAAAGAAGAGACAAGAGAGCCTAGAACAGAACTCTGACCCAACCATTTCTTTTCATTCAAATAGAAACAAGGTACTCTGCTGAGAAAATGGGGGGATGTAAGGTAGGAGCTAGTGATGAAAGAAGGGAACTTAAGACTTAAGGATTACATAGGTATCAAAGTTATTTTTAATTTTTAATTTATGGAACAAAATAGGCATTTCTATAACATCGTATAATACAGAGATGATTGTATATGAAACTACAAATCTATTATGTACAACTTGCTATTCCTTTTAAATATATTATGAAGTTATGTAAATTTCTTTTTTTTCTGCTTTTTTCTTCCTTTCCGCCATCCCTGCCCTAGAGATGGCTACTATCAGACACAAGTATGTGTATGTAGATATACATGTATATATAAAAATCACATCCTATGGGGGAGGGGGAGGAGAGATATCTCTCTCTATATTATATATATATAAAAACTACTGGGCCAATATTCTTTCTTTGATGATAATAATAGCTACTATTTATATGTATATGTGTATGTGTACACACATAATCATTCTACACATACTTCTATTAATCAGTTCTTTCTCTGGATGCAGATTATATCTTTCTTCACATGTGCTTTATAGTTAATTTGGGTTTTTATACTAGTCAAAATGATTTACTTGCTCAAAGTTGTTCTTAAAACAATATTGCTGTTAGTCTATGCAATGTTCTCTTTATGTGATTGTGAAGCCCAAGATGGTCGGTTGAGGTAGAATGAAGATGAAGGTAGGAGGAAATTGAAGGGATTGCTGTATTCAAAGACCAAAAAGATTGAGGAGAGATCAGTGTGAATATCATACTGTCCAATTATAAGAGTGAGGGTTGAAATGGAATGAATAGCTATGAGCTAGTCCTGAACATTTGGAAAAAAGAGGAGGAAGAGCTCTTAAGACCAGCTTATAACAATAACAATGATGATATAAATGTATCAAGTCAAACAGAAAGGAACAATGTTTCTAAGTGATGGAAACAGAGAGAGGACATGGAAGTCACAACTGGGAACCACTCTAACACAGGGATAAAAATCACTATCAGATAGAAGAAAATGCCCATATTAATGAACTCCTGCTATTCAGAAAGCTATGCTTACACGAATGCTTCCACAGGTATTTTCTACTATTAAACTACTAGCCTCCTTGATTTTGTCTCATTCCAAATTTTATTTCCACCCAGCTGATCTCCAGCACTTCAGCTTCTCCAGAAACTCATCATTCTGCAGGATGAAATCCATTCTGTAATTCATACCTTCTCAGATAATTTCTGACCCCAGTTCAGGACTTCATCACATTCCTACATTGGTATTCCCTCCAGACTCCCTTTTTAGCTTCTATTTATATCATCTTCACTCATTAGATTGTGAGCTCCTTAAGGGTAGGGACAGTCATGCCTTTCTTTGTAACCCCAGCACTTAGCACAGTGTCTGGAACATAGTAGGTAATTAATAAATCTTTATTGACTCTGGCTGACTCCAAATAGGGAAGAGATTGCTGATAGTACAAAGTTTTCATATTTGCTGTCAAACTTCCACTCATTTAGGTTTATTTACAATACATCCAAGTTGGATGGTATAGCTATATGGCCCTTGGGCAAGTAACCTAATAATCTCTCTTAACCTCATTGTCTCTAACGCGAAGGGCTTGGACAATCTTATTTTTAGGTTCTCTTTTAACTCTATGGGGCCAATATTCTTTCTCTGATGATAATATTAGCTAGTATTTAAATAGTACTTTAAGACTTACTAAGCACTTTGCAAATATTATCTCTTTTTATCTTCACAATGACCCTGGGAAATACGTGCTATTATTATCCCTATTTTGCAGAAAAAGAAAATGAGGTAGACACAGGCTAAATGACTTACCTAGGATTACACATATCATATCTGAGCCTAGATTTGAACTCAGGTCTTCTTGATTTCAGGTCCATCTTTCTATCCACTATGTCACATGTCTGCCTCAATAATCATGGGATGTGGGGGTGGGGAATTAAAACATTGACCATAGATTGCGTAATTTTGATTTGCATCTCTCCTGGAGACAATGTGTAGATCATACCAACAATATAAGATGGAAGGTTTTGGTTACTGCCATCCAGAGAAGAACATAGCTGCTTCTTATGTAGCAGGCTGGCTCAGCTCAAAATATTCCATCCCTCTGGTTCACAGGATCTGGTCTTGGCCATTTTTTGAGCAACTGGAGCATCCAATAGTATTTATTAAGTCTCTATCGGAACTCCAACACTCTATGATCACAGAGCAGCAATAGAGCTTAGAGACCAATTAGGTCAACCTCCTTATTTTACAGGAGAGAAAACTGATGAACAAAGAAGTTGAATGTCCTGTCTAAGGTGAAGCAAGGAAGAAATGGAAGAGCTATGATTCAAACTCTCATTTTAAGTTTTGTGTTTTTTCCAATTGTACCATGCTACTTCAATGCCTGAGGGAGGCATTTCTCAAATGTGGTATGAGGACCTCAAGAGACTCTTTCACAAGGTCTCTGAAGTCAAAATTATTTTCATAATAATATTAAGATATTATTTGTCTAATAAAATACTCTCTTTTGTAAGTACATATCTATGAGACTAACAAGTTCTCTTAATTTATTTTAATCAAAATAATGCAAAGCAACTGACTGAATGTGGAAGCAGATATGAGAATGTAAATGTCTTGTATTAAGCTACTTTTTAAAAATTTGCAAATTGAATCTTTTAGTTGCCAAATCCAAGATCTTTTCTCAGTCCTCATTGTTCTTGACCTTCTTCAGTCTTTGACACTGTTTAACGTGCTCTTCTCCTTGATACTCTCTTCTCTCTAGGTTTTGTGGGACACCACTCTCTCCAGGCTCTCCTCCTACCTATATGACCACTCCTTTTTAATCTCCTTTGCTGAATCACATCATCCAGATCATGCCCTTTAACTGTAGCTTCCCTCAGGGATTTGTATGGGGCTTTCTTCTTTTTCCCCTTTATACTACTTTACTTGGTGATCTCATCAATTCCCATGGATTTAATTACTTCATCTATACTAATGAATCTCAAGTCTACTTTTCCTGACTCAACTTCTCTGCTGACCTCAAATCTCACATATGCATATACCTTACAGACATCTCAAACTGGATGTCCAAGGGACATCTGAAACTAAACATGTACAAAGCAGAACTCATTATTTTTTGTTTTTTGGCCTAAACCTTCCCCTGTCCTACTTTCCCTATTACTATAAAAGAAGATGTAATCTTTCCAGTTCCTCAGGCTCAAAACCTAGGAATTATCCTTGACTTCTCACTATCTATCATAACAGCCCTCCCCCTCCTGCCCCATCCGATCTGTTGCCAAGGTCTGTTGATTTGACCACTACACATGTCTCATATATGTCCTCTTTTCTCATCTGACAGAACCAACACTGGTGCAGACCCATCATCACCTCACACCCGGTCTATTGCAATACCCTACTGGTGAATGTCTTTATTTCTTATCTCTCCCCACTTCTAATTCATTCAGCCATCACAATGATTTTCCCAAAGTGTAGGTTGAACCATATTACTCTTCTATTCAGTAAACTCCAGTGGCTCCTTATTGTCTCCAAGATGAAACACAAAATGCTCTGTTTGGCATTCAAAACCCTTTACAACCTAGTCCCTCCTGCCTTTCCAGTCTTCCCTGTAACATAATTTTTGATCCAGTGACACTAACCTCTTGGCTATTCTGTGAAGAAGAAACACCAACTCTTAGCTCCAGTCATTTTTCTAACCATTCCTCAAACCTTCCATGCTCTTCCTTTTCAACTGTGCCTATTAAATTCCTTGGCTCCTTTGAAGTCCCAACTAAAATCTCATATTTTGCAAGAAGACTTTTCTAACTCTTCTTAGTTCTAGTGCTTCCTCCTTAGTTAATTATTTCCTATTTATCCTGTATATATAGTATTCTTGATCCATATTTGTTTGCATGTCATTTCCCCCATTTCTCCCCACTAGACTGTGAGCTCCTTGAGGGCAGGGATTGTCTTTTGTCTCTTTTTGTATCCTTAGTACTTAGCATGGTACCTGGCGCTTAGTAGTTACTTGATAGTTTATTGACTGATTGACAAATATGTGAAGCAATGCCACTCATCTCACTAACAATTTTTGCTTTGGAAAATGCAGTAATGTTTTCATAAATTATTTTGTTATCCTTATTTTAAAATGAATAAGTAAGAATTTAAAATTTTGTCCTTTTTAATTTGAATACAGTAAATTTTTAGATATAACATATAAACAAAAGTTCATTGAGGTCCTCAAAAATTTTCAAGAGTATAAAGGGGTCGTGAGACCTAAAATGAAAGAACATTAGATTTTATGAGGCATTCTTCTGGCATGGAAGGAGCTTGCAAATAGGAGAGATTAAAGTACAATTGATGATCTGTTTATTCTTGAAATAATCTTTACTGGTTACAATAATTATAGATTAAACTGAGACCCTGGGTTTCTTCATCACATTTAATTCTGTTCCATGTAGAAGTCCCTGACTCTATGTAGAAAGGAGCCTTTAAGCTTAAGTGAAGGAATGGCAGTCAACATCTGGGTAGATAAGGAAAGGGAACAACTTCCTTGGGATAAGACTTGGGAGCAGAAGAGGCAGGAACACACAACACATCTGGTGAAGTATCCATCTGATCGCAGTTGACATAACCAACTGGTGGGTAGTTTGCAATGAAAATTAAATGGAATGTCCTAAAGGCATAGTCAAGAGACAGAGGAGCTAGAAAAGTCCCTTACCATTTTGAGGGAAATGTGTATGGACAGTTTAAGACTAGAATATATAGTCAAATACAAATTCTCTGCAAGCAACACCCCAGGTTTTATTCATTTGCATTTAAAGTGAAATTCAGCAGGGTAAAAAGGATACTGCTTTCGGAGAGAAATATTTTTGTAAGGAGTACATTGGTAATACTGTGAAGATATGTAGAGAGGTTATAATTAATAAAGTAGTATAGAGGAGAGAGAACTGATTAGTGACTGATTGGATAAGAGTGGGTCAAGGTAAAAAGAAAAATCCAGGATGACTCCTAGCTTACAAAGTTGACCCAGTGCCTGAGAAGATAGTGGATCACGGTGGAAATAGGAAAGTTTGGAGAAGGTAAGACTTGAAAGGGTATGCTGGAGTGATCTCATAATTGTCAACTGTTAAATTTTGGGGCGAGTATTTATACCTTGGAACACTACAAATTATGGGTTGATTTATTGTTTTATTGAGTGCACATTTTCTAGATAGAGAATACTCATTGTTTAATGTTTACCAACACATTCCTGCTTTAAGGGGAAGTGGATGAGTTTCATTTTGGGTTTAGTTAGTTTGACATGCTGGTAGGATGGATAGAAAGAGGACACTCAATGTAGAGTCTTAGTTCTGTCATTAGGTAGATGTGTGACCTTGAGCAAATCTTTTCCCCTTCTGGTTATATTAAATTTCTAATTTCCTTTCTAGCTCTAGATCCTGTGACTTGGGATTTTTTGAAATTTGTGAAGAAGTTAGGTTTATAGCTCTTTTTTTCTTTTCTTTCTTTATTTAAAGTGATTATATAGTTCTTAATGGAATACAATTCATTATTCCATTATTTTTAAAAAATAGAGGGTAGCTAGGTGGTGCAGTGGATAGAGCACTGGGTTTGGAATCAGGAAGATTCATACTCATGAGTTCAAATATGGCCTCAGATAATTACTAACTGTGTGACTCTGGGCAAGTCACTTAGCCATGTTTGCCTCAGTTTCCTCATCTGTAGAATGAACTAGAGAAGGAAATGGCAAACCACTCCAGTATATTTGTCAAGAAAACCCCAAATGAGGTGACAAAGAGTTGGACACTCAACAACAGTTTTTTAAAGTACCCACCCATAAACCTCCATAAAAAAGCCTTGGCAAACCTGCTTCTCTGGGAGATGTGATGAGCATCAGGCATTGAAAAGAGAGATTTCAAGATATTCTTAGCTAACTCATCCCCACACTTGGAAGCACTCTGACATAAACATGTTGGCGGGGAAGGGAAGATGAACATGATGAGTCTAAAATACTGAACAAGCTGAGAGAGTCTAAAAGTCAGGTCTATCAGGTATGCAATGAAGTTCTATTAATCCTGCAGAAAAGCCACAGGGTTTGGCTTTTAATAGAAGAAAGGTGAGGAACAGCTGTCTTTGGATAAATTGGGATTTCTCCTCCCACTCCATTTGGCTCACATGCTGATACTTCATGTAATCAAAGTTCAAAATATATTTCTGTATCTTAATTTTGAACATTTTTTTCTCCCACTTAATTCTGAATAGAAAATAGCAGCCACAAAAAGCAGAAAGAATCTGGATGGGTCTAGTTAGATAATAGTATTTAGAATTTGGCAGAAGGCAAACTCTTCAAGTTTATTTCTTGTTGAAGTTTGACTATTAAATTATTCCCCTCTTATCCTGACTATATGTTACTTACCCTTATCTCCCATTGTACTACTTCTTGACTTTAGATCATTGAGTCTTATCACCTTTGATGCAAGTTTTCTGCCCACATAATTTCCTTTATCTCCATCACTCCACCCCTCACTAGGCCAATTTCCATGAAGTTTTCCCTTTTCCTACTCCATTCTTTTGTGATCTTTGGCATTCATATAGCCTAGTCTCAATAGATTCTCATAAATATTTTAGGTTTTCCTTCACTCCTACCAGTTGATTTTAACTTACAATTTGCTTTTCTCTTATCATCCTACTTCTCTTGCAACACTTAATTCTGGCCACTCACTCCACTCTCCTTGACTCATTAAGCCATGAACAGAGAAGTTAATTCCTTTCTTGGTCTCCCTTTCTGCTTTCTCATGTTTTGGCCTTCATTTGTCAACCTTTTGGTCATTCTTTCTATGGCTTTAGAATCTCACCCCCAGTTCTTCTCTCCCCTCTCTTTTCTATCATCTTTAAGGACTTTAATAGTCTTATTGATTAAAATTGCATTATCTTGACATTACAATCCTTCAACCCCAGTGCTTTTTATTTAAAATCCACTTGTTATGCGCTGGTTTAGCTGTACCTCAGACCTCATCTTCTCACTACCCCTAAGACCCTTCACTTTGGAATTCTAGTCTCTCTTGCCTCTTATATGTTTTCTTTCTTCTTCACTCGCTCTAATCCTTCTTTTATGCCTATGATTATCTTTTACTCCTTGAATGCTCAGTCTTCTTCTAGTCCACTTTGACCATTCCATCTTTGGCTTGACCTCATGGCTGATAATTTTGATGTTTCACTAACCACTACCTTAGAATTCTTTGCATTTGTAATTTCCACTGTTCCAGATTTGCTAATCCTCATCTCTTGTTAACCTTGATTATTCCATTCCATTTTTCTTTCTTTTTAGCTACCTATTGGTCTTGGAAAAAAGTCATGACATTGAGTATATTTCATCCATTGCATATCCATTATAGAATCTGTATTGGGAAAGAACTATGAACATCAATTTTATTCATTAGAGTTCATACTCTGATTGTTAATCTTTTTATATAGACTAAATTCTATTAGTCACTAGTGTTCTGTAAGTAAATATTTCAAATAGAGAATTCCAGTCTTACATTTTTTTTACATGGAACAGTTAATAGAGCACAGGCCTCAGCATTAGGAAATTTTGGGCTTAAGTTTCACTTCTAATTCATACTGGTTGTTATGACCTTGAACAAATCACTAACATTCTCGATATTCCAGGTAATGTTCTAAGATTATTTAAAAAATTTGTATTGGTAGAGGAAATTTCTTCAATGAGAATTCTTTATGCCAATGAAATCACAAGTCTGAACTTAAAAGAATGCCCCACATTTTTTGAAAACCTGTAAAAGAAAAGTAAACTGCCTCAGTTTACTTTTACACCCATACTTACCACCTCAATAAATGACTAAAAGTTTGCCATTCACAAGAGAATGATAATTTCACTTTATTCTTTTATAAATTGGATAGTACTTCCCCGCCATGAAATAATAGACTATCTTTGGGAATAGTAGTGTTCCCCCAGAGGTGTGTTGGAGGCATCTCACAATGACTCATAAGAGTCTATTGTTAAATTTTTATCATGAACATTTGTATCTTGGAAATTGACAGATGCTACAAATCAAGATTTTACTTATTTATTTCTATTGTCTAGAGTTAAGAAAGTAGTGGAGAAGTATTTATAATAGAGGTTAAACCTATAAGTGTATAATATGGACTTTTTTGAGAGTCAATTGTTAAACATTTGCCAGCATACCTCTGGTTGCCTCTCACGTGAAGGGTAGATGACAACTTATGAGTTATGGTCAAAGAAATTTTTATTCAGTAATGGTTTGGGCTCTCAAGTTCTTCCCAACTCTAATTTTCATCAATCCTTTGATATTTATCCTATACTTCTTCCACTAAATCCCACCCTAACTGAACATCAGCTGGACTATCCTCACTTCCTCCCCACCTCTGTTTATCTAAATTCTTCTTAACCTTTAAAATCTAGACAATCAAATCTACTTTGTGAGGATTTTCCGTTTCTCTAATCTCACAAAAATATATTTCTACACTTTTTGAACTCCTGTACAGTTAGAGGTAAAACCAATTTATGTATGGCATAGATTTCTATAACTGCTCCTTGCTCTAAAAGGTGCCATTTCAATATGAAAAGTACTTTTAGTTCCTGCTCCTCATAGACCCTTCTCCAATTATTTATCAATATTTTGGGTGGCAGTGATAACATGGACATTTTGCATTGATTATCTGTAGAATGGATTGATCATGTTCAGAAAAAAAAAATAACAAAAACCCCCAAAACCTCATCATCAGGTTGACCACAAAAGGATGAAAGTTTTGGTCAATAGGCATCTTGAAACCAATCTCCTAGGAAGAGGGGTTGCATTCTTGAGAGCATACCCTTGCTGATGAAATCACCCATCTTTGCATACTGTTAGATATCAAATATTGCTGAGAAATGTTCCTATGGCTTATGGGAAAAATAAGTAGCTTATTAGTCAATGGGTTGGGTGATAAGGTGCTGAGGCTTCATTTTTTAAAATATTTATACATTAACATGAGCTGTGATCATTTTCAATAGCTTAAAAGCACTGAGGTGTCCTCCTTGTTCTCTTCACTCTTCATACTTCCTACTTTATCTTCATTCTTTGCTGCCTTTATATTGGGTCCCTTTCATAAGACCATAGGTTAAGTCACAGTGAAATGTAAAGCCTTTTGAGGACAGCGCCATTTAATAAAGAATATGTAGCTCTTTATTTTAAATATGAAGAATGTGAAACCCTGAGAGGTTAAGTTGCTTACCATATATCACAGAGATACTTATGTGGCAAACTGTGATTCAGACCTGAATCAGTCACTCTGAATAAATGCAATCTTTTCTTCTATGTCCTACACCAATGGATCCTCAGCAGATACTTTGCTGAAATTTCTCCTCAGCTTATCTAAATACAACTTAAAGCCCATCTCATCACACTTCCTTGCTGAGGACTTTGCTCATTACATTAATTTTACTCTGATCTTCCCTTTCTCTAAACTATTGTGTTTGAAGTCAGTTCTACAATGCTTAGCACATTGATTATTCAATAACTACTTTGTGTGTATTACTTATGTCCTTCTCCCCTTCTCAAATGGGAATTCTCCTGAAGGCAGAGAACATCATCTTGTATTCCTTTCATGTCCTCCATGGCTACCATCATAGGGCTAGGCACATAGGAGACACTCAACTGCTTGTTGATAAGCTAATTTATTGGTTATAACAACGTACATTTCTGTAATGCTTTTAATTTTAAAAAGGACTTGATTTGTATTGTGTTATTTAAGCCTCATAGCAATCCTGAGGTCATTATTAAAGGTATTATTATTGAAGATATTATTATTAAAGGTATTATTATCTCCATTTTACATAGAGAGGACAGAGAGTCAGAGAAGCTAAGCGAGTTGCTCATGACCACCTAGCTAGTGTGAAAAATAACATTTGATTCCATGCCTTCCTGACTCCCAATGCAGCACTCCCCTCACCTCACATTATTGATTAAAATATTCTGCTTCTCTGGTAGGTGTTGAAATTTCATTTAATGTAAATTTAGCATATTCTTTTATGTAGAGAGTAGAAATGGTGGGGAGGAGGAATGAGAGGAGTTCCTCCAGAAGCAAAAGCTGCCCCTATGTATGCAACATTTTTGAATTGCGTAGTCTGGTCTTGGACAGTAAGCAAAATCCCCTTTCAAACTTATTGTAGTTTTGATGTTGTTTCAATCTTGATTGTGCTGTTCTATGACAGCATATCTATTAGAGTTATTCCATGTGTGAAAATGCCTAAATTTAAATGTTGTATTCATATGTTTACTCTTCTCCCCAAATTCATCTCAGGGACACTATTCCTCAAATGTTGCTTGGCTTTGTTAAGAAAGTCAAGTTCCATGAACATTGCAGGGGTCCATAATGGAGGGGAAGTTATGCTGAATTAGAAAAAGCTAAGCTGGCTATGGTCCATTTAAAATGATTGGGTCAGCTTCCCAAGTGATACTGAATATGAATCTCAAGTGAAACAAAGTCATCTTTTGGTTTGGCAAAGGCACTTTGCTTGAAGTTAAAAACCAAGCTACTAATAGAGTCTAGGGAACTTTTAAAATGTAGGCATGTGAAGATCCAGGAAAGGGCTGTGGAATTTAATTATATGGTACACCTCAAAGGTAGTGTTTTGGGAACAGAAAGACCTGAGTAACATATAACAAAACAGAGATTCAACTAGGAGGGAGCTAAATGTCCCTCCAGGTTTGAGTACAAGTTGAATAGACATTGACAGATTTGTTTTCCTTTCAGATTAAATTGAACTTATGTGAGAGGAGTTTTTGCCAGTTTCTGATCTTGAAAGCTATATTTTTCTCCTTAACTAAATTTCTCTTGTTTAGGCATCTTAGTTTTCTAGTGATTTGGAAACTGGCGTATTGAAGTCTGGGAAAGTTTAGAATAAATGATTTATTCAGAATATGTTGGGGGAAATAACAGAGCTGGCCATGCTTTACCTTCCTAGGTCCAGTAGTATATTGGAAAACAGAGAGTTCACTAGACATGAAAATTTACTCTCTATCTTAAATGCCCCAGAGATATTTCTAGATTTTTTTCCATAAGAAGGAAATAGCAATATTTATTTAAGTGAGAACCACTTTTCAAAGTACAAAATTAATGGAGTAGGAGTTCATATATCAGTCATACATAGGTCATATATGCATATGAATGTCATATATATATATATAAGTCAATAACCTAGAGAAAATTTTAATTTTTGTTATTCACATACATATATGAGGTAGTCAATAAACATTTATTGAATGCCTAATATGTGCCAGGCACTGCACCAAGTGTTGAGGATACAAAAAATGGTAAAAGAAACTCCCTGACTTCAAGGAGCTCACGATCTAATGGGGAGACAACAATCAAAGAAAAATATTCAAACAAGCTTTATAAAGAATAAATAAGAAATAGAGGGAAGGCACTAGAATCAAGAAGACTTGGGAAGGCTTCCTGTGGAAGGTGGGATTTTACCACGTCATGAGTGATTACATCTTAGAATTGAATAAGTGGTGTATGTTAGGGCAACCCAGGTAGTAACTAAAGTATGCTGTTAAAGCTAAAGATACTAATATATCATGCTATTTGAGGGGTGCTGAAAAAGAAATCTTAACCAAAAATATTCTTTCCTATTGACCCATGATGTTGCCTGAAATTTACTATAATTATCATCATCAAAATTTCCTTATGTTTATTTATCATATATTTTTAATATTCCTATATGAGTACACGGCATTTCCCTGCAATAAAATGTAGGCTTCTTAAAGAAAGGGATTGTTTCATCTTTGTCATTGTATACTCAGTGCCTAGCACAGAGCTCGCTATGTGGTAATGTTTAAATATGTGCTTACTGAATTGAGCTGAATGTTTTCATTGACAATAAGAAACCTTTATTGAATATCTTCAGTATTGACATTAAAAGGCAATGTAAAATCATAATCTAAGCAATGGGATGGCTTACAGTACAGATGAAGAGACAGGGCATATACAGAAAATAAAAATGAACACACAAGAATTCATATACAAAATGCCAAATTGAAAGTAGGGGAAAGGTGGTTATAGGACCTCAGAGTAACTAAACATCATTGCTTGAAGGAAGCTTCATGAAGAAAGTGGGGATTTGAAGAAAGGTAGGTCTTAATATGAGTGGTGATAAGGAAGATGATTCTTGTTAGATCACACCTGTCAGATCCCATTAAGGATCAACAGCTCTGGGGAAAAGAATGGGAGAAGATATGGGGAAGTAGCTGTGACTCACTATATTGACAGGGGTAGATAACTACAAATTATTTGGAATTCTGAAAGAATCAAAACAAAACAGATGCAATAGGCCAAACAATCAGAAACAAAGTGGAAATGAGGGACGAGGAGATAGTCATGAGTACAGGAAAACCAATGGAGTTTGGCTAAAATGAATTGTCAAATCAGAGAGTATGAGCCAATTCTAAGAATTATAGAAAAGAACAGTTATAACTACAGAATTAAATGTTCACCTAGTCCAGCCCCTTATTTTGCAAGTGAGAAAACTGATTTCAAAATAAGATGAGGCTCCCAATCAGCAGAAATGAAATGAGCTCATACCATGTGCTTAATAAAAAGCTTGTTGAAATAGATTGAATGGAATTGAAAACCATTGAGAATAGAGGGAAGGAGAAAGAACTGAACTATTGAAGTTATGTAATAGTTATGAGTCTCTTTTTCTAAAGATTGGATCCATGAGGATCTAATGAGAAAATGCTCTGGGGATAGTGAAGGCTCATAGGCATGATCAGGAATGAGAAAATTGATCAGAAAGAGGCAGTGTGTTCTGGTGACCAATCTTCCTGCTAATGGATTATGGAGATGACATTTTTTTCTACCTGGAATTGCAAATAAAGAGATGAGCTATTTTATGGAGCTTGTATCTAGGACAGGAATTAGAGTTTTTAAACCTGACAACTACTAGATACTTTGGATAACTCTTGTGAGACCAAAGTTTATTAACAGAAAAAAGAAAACTAGGAAGCAGGAGGAAATGTTATGGAGAAATTATAGGTAATATAATAAAATAGTAGCAATAATAAAATCTTGGACAGTAAACTGAACAATTTAGACATGTAACTTTTTTTTTCATTGCTAGTAACTAAATGTATTTGAGAAAATAAAGGACAAAGAGGACACTTGTTTGAACTCAATATGCTCTGGTCACCAGGTCCCTGATAGAGTACATCCTAGTGTGGAGGTGAAAACGGTGGTGGAAGGGGGTGGGGCAGCAACATTTGTGATGGTGTTGATGGTTATAGAAGTGCTACTGCTACCAGCAGAGTAAGGGGGAAGGGAATAAACTTTATAGAGAGTCTACTATGTTCTAAGCACTTTCACAAATATTATCTTATTTGAGCCTCACAACAACTTGTCAAGATAGGTAATATTATCCCTATTTTACTGTTGAAGAAACAGAGGTTAAATGACTTATCCATGATCACACAGCTAACAAGAGGTTAAGGCTGGATTTAAACTCAGGTTTTCTGGACTCTAGGCCCTGTGAGCTCTGTCCACTGTACCACCTGGTTGCCTCAACAGTAAAGATAGCTTAAATTCATATAGCACCTCAAGGTTTACAAAGTGTTTTACAACCATGATATCATTTGATCCTCCTGACAACCCTGTGAGATAGGTGCTAAAGATATTTTTATGCTTGTTTTGTAGATTAAGGCATTGAGGTTCAGAGTGATTATAATTTGCCTGTAGGCTTGCACCTAATAAGTATCAATAGATATGATTTGAACAAAAGTTTGGTTTTTTTTTTATTCCAAGTCCCCTGCTCTTTGCACAGAGTAATGGATAGAATTTGCTAAAGTGACTTCAGAACCATGGTCAGTGAAATTTGAGTAAATCCATCAACAATTATTATTAAGCATCTATTATGTGGTAAGTAACATGTTTGGTGATGATACAAAGAAAAAAATAGAGATATTTTCTGCTGGGTGGGAAGGTAATAGATTCTTAATTTTTTAAAAAATCTTTTGTTTTTATATTACCTATAATTTCCCCATAACATCTCCTCCTGCTTCTTTTAGAACTATCATATATAATGAAAAAATTTAAATACAATCTACTTGTAGAATCATGACAAAAAAGGAGTTATAATAGACAATGATAAGTTTCCCAAATTTCAGAAAAGAAGAGGAGGGAACTTCAAAATAAAGATGATTAAACTCAGTATTGTCAATCTTTTAATTTCTAGAATGCATTTGTGAGTAGTTTTTGAGTAGGGAGGCAGAATCAATTACTAAGAGGTAATATGGATTTTCAGGGACTAGGTATTCAAGTCCAACCTTATTTCTTTTTTGAAAGGGTTACTACATTTTCAGACAGGAAGGATGCCACGGGTATAGCTTAGTTATATTTAAGGGAGGAATTTGGAAAACTCTCTCATGATATTTTTCAAATATGATGGAGTTTGATGAGATAGTACATTTAGATGGCTTCAGAATTAAGAGACTCAAAAAAACTCAAAAAATGTTGAGAGAAGTGTGTTGATGTCAATATGGAGGGAAGGAAATGATTTTTAATTTTCTTTTCATTTTTATTTAAGTTTCCCTTTCATTATTTTTAAATAACTTCCAATATAGGAAGGGGATACTATTAGAAAGCAATTGTTATGAAAAAAACCTAAGGATCTACTGAATGTGCATTAAACATTACAATGTGATGTAATAACTAAAAAAAGTTTATATATTCTTATTCTGCAATATTAGAATACAATACAGAGAAAGAGAAGAAATATCTGACCACATCCTTAGTAATATATATATATATATATATATATATATATATACACATATAATCCTGTGTACCACCTTTTGGAAAGGTACATGAAGGAGCTACAATAGATAGAGAAGAGAATGGCTAGAGTGGTGAGGAGAATCAAACTTGTGTTATATGATAAGTTAATGAAAGGGAAGCTTACCTTGGAGAAGAGAAAATTTAGTGAACAATAACAATAACCTTCCTATCCATGTATATCTGCCCTTTCTCTGCAACTTAATGAGTTTCCAGGGGTCACTAAAAGGTTAAACAACTTGTACCAGATCACATAGTTTGTAAGCATGAAAAATGTGATTTGAACCTATATCTTCCTGATTCTGAGACCAGCTCACGTTTCATGACGAAAAATTGCCTCTCACAGTTATGTATACATTGATTTATCATCAAGGTCATTTTGTTGAATAGAAGAACATGAGAAACATGCAAAAATATTTATAATTGCATAACTGTAGTTTATCATCCACTGGTAAATTTTTATGAAACTTTTCTTTTTTAAAAAATTAATTTATTTGTTTCAGTTTTCAACAATCACTTCCATAAGTCTTAAATTTTCTCCCCCTCCCTCTCTAAGATGGCTTGCAGTCTTATATGAGTTCTACATATACATTCTTGTTAAACAAATTTTCACATTAATCATGTTGAATAGAAGAATTAAAACAAAGGGGAGAAACCACGAGAAAAATCAAAACAAAATATAACACAGGAGAAAACAATCTGCTTCATTCTGCATTCCAATTCCATAGTTCTTTCTCTGGATGTGGATGGCATTTTGCCTCAAGAATCCTTTGGGAATGTTTTAGGTCCTTGCATTGCTGTGAAGGGTTAAGTCTATCAGAAACAGTCCTTTCACACTGTAACTGTTACTGTGTATAATGTTCTCCAGGCTCTCATTTCACTCAGCATCAGTTCATATAAGTCTTTCCAGGCTTTTCTGAAGTCCTGTTTGTCATTTCTTATAACACACTAGTATTCTATTACATTCATATACTATGAAACATTTCTTATATTTTAATGTAACTCATAACATGAATTTTTACTGATATAAATGGCATGTATATCTACATATTTAAATATTTAAAATGCCATTGGTTAGAAAAATGTAAACTTATTCTGCTTGGGCAATTTTGGCTTAAGGTAAGGGAAACTGCTGAAAACCAGAATTATTCTTCAATTAATATTAAAATTAGCTTTCAAAATAGGAAGGGCTCCCTTGATGGGTAGTAAGTGCCCCATCACTGGGGGATGTGTGCACCCTCAAGCAGAAGTTATAATCCACTTGTTAATCAGATCCTCTTTCTAGTTGGACTGAATAACCTCCGAAAACATTTCTAATTTTAAATTCTGCATTTTCATAATTCTATGAGTGACAAAAATGTTTTTTACTCTTTTGACACAAAGGAAGATGTATATAGATCATATCAATAACTTGAATCAAAGTAATTGGTCAGTTCTAATGCAGGAAAATAAAACATGATAGATTACAGTATATAAAAATGAAAATGTCAATGAAGTATTTGTGAGGGGGGACAATTTCTTTTGTTGGGTAGCTGAGAGACCTATGGTAGGGAAGAGAGACTGGGGTCAGATTGTGAATACTTTCACATAATAGCCTAAGGAATTTGGACTTTTAGTCAATGTTTATCTTGTTAGGCAGGGGTGATTTATTGAAGGTCTTTTGACAGAAAGGAAACATTTGAAAAGTGGTATTTCAGAAACCTCAATCTGGCAAATAATGCTATATCTTGCAATGTTCACATCTGAAGTAAGGCATCCGAAATATGTCTGTAAATCAGCTTCCTAAAGACACATTTAGGAAAGACCCTAGGAACTAATACTCAAGGAGGAGGGAGGACCCAGAACATCATGAAGGTGCTGTTAGGGAGTGAATTGGATTAGAAGAGGGTAGTGGCAAAACCAAGGCAGAGCTTGTGTGGGGTAGCATCTGATAACTTCATATTTTAAATTAGTATCATTGTTAATTAGTTACTCAGTTTCTTTACAGTTGAAGTGCAAATTCTGTGAGTACCATCTAAATTTCACTGCCTTTGGGTAAAGTCCTCATTACCCCACCTTAGTTATAAACCTGTTGGCAACTGTACAGGAAAGATTGGAAAGGCAGAGGCTTGAAGGCATGGAGACCAACTGGGAGTAAATGGTAATACAATGATATCAAACTCAGGAGTGGATCCCTGTAGGTCATATTATCTATGTTTTATTGCATCTTTATTTATTATGTTAAATATTCTCAAATTTTAATCTGGCTTGGTGGCACTCTGGAGCTTTTTTGGCTGAGAATTTGATAACCTCTGCTGTAAAAGTCTTTGCCTGAAGAAACTTATGACAGTGTGAATAAAAACGTCAAAAAAGAATAGCTAATAAAAAAAACATTTCAAAGGAAAATATGAACAGAATTTAATACTTTATGATTTGTTAGGGGTGGAGCTATTGGAGAATGGCAAAGAGATGCAAAGGAAAGAGAGAGGGAACTAAGGGGAAGATGTGAGTTTCGTGGTTGAGACTTGATATTATAATACAGAACTGATTTGGGGGGAAAGAGAAAAATTCATTTGTAAAAATTTTGATTTTTGGGTTATGACAGGGAATTTAAATAAAAAATACTCATTAGGGAGTTGGAGTTACATGTTTGAAACTCAGGAGAGTGACTTTGGCTGAAGGTATGTTTTTGTGAATTATTTCTTAGTGAATAATTCCTTCAATCATTATTAAAATGCAGTAATACCCCAACTCATCCTGACTTCTAGGCTAGAAACCTTATAGTCACCTTTGTTCCTTAACTCTTTTCTTTATTCCTGTACCCAATTAGTCACCAAGTACTGCTGATGTGTTCTCAAAAGGTATCTATCAGATCCTCCCTTCTTCACCCTTAATCAGGCATTCAGTACCTTGTATCTGAGTTGCTCAATAGCCTCCTCCTGGTTGCTTTCTCTTTCTTCAGTTGGTCCTGCCTCTACTCCCTCCTGTATATTTCTGCCAGACTAATGCTCCGTAAACACTGCTTTCATCATGTACTCCTGTGTTCAATGACTTAGTCCTTGACATGATAATTCTATTATCAACCATACTGCATCTTTGACAAAGTGAGCTGAGAAAGCCTTATCCCTCTGTGTCCCTGTAGGGACAATAGCTCCCATCCCAACTTTTCTTGAACATGAAAATAGTTTTTCTTTTTTAACAATTATTATTATTATTTACAGTTTTGCAAACTCACAAGAAAGTGATACTTATGGCATACGATGATTTAAAAATAATAACAAAAAGCTACATTTAATTCAAGAACATTTTAAATAAATTTCTGCTTCATTTATCACAAAAATATCTGTGAGTAGTACAGTAAATAGAGATGCAGATAGATGACTCTGGATAGAGCACTAGACCTGCAGTCATGAATACTTGAGTTCAAATTGCCTTAAGAACTTACTAGCTGTGTGACCCTGGGCAAGTCATATAATTTCCATTTGCTTTAATCCCATGGAGAAGGAAATGGAAAACCACTCTAGTATCTTTGCCAAGAAAACCCTATGGACAGAACGAGTGTGCTATGGACTATGTGGTCCTCAAGAATTAGTTGTACGTGACTGGACAATAAGAGTTAATAGAGTGATGGACTTAGAATCAGGAAGTACTGGTGCCAGAACTGCTCCTGACATATACTAGATATGTGATCATGGACAAATCACAATGCTTCTTAGTTCCCTACGTACCTGTCTAAGACTCTAAGTAATAGACAAGTTCATGATTTGTATCAGTGGGGAAATTTCAACAACAAACAAATCCAGTTCCCTAAACTGATGGAAACATCATTTCACACCTCCCCCCCCCCCAAAAAAAGATCTATACTCATTTTAATTAACAATAATACAATTTACCATTTATATTGTTCTTAAAGGTTTGCAAAATGCTTTTGATGTTATATTACCTTATCCTTACAATGATGCTTTGAGGCAAAGGCTATTATTATTTCCATTTCACAGATGATGACACTGAGGTAGACAGAGGGTAAGTGATTTGAACAAGGTCACATGGCTAGTAAGTGTCTGAGGCAGGATTTGAATTCAGGTCTTTTTGATTCCACATGTGATACTTTAATCTCTATGCTACCTACCTGTACAATAATTAAAAGAAAAATGCATATTCACAATATTATTTATTGAACATTTGAAATGATGTTTGGCATACAAATTTGCAGACCCTTCAAACAACATTGTGCCCCCACACCATGTCCAAAGGTGAGAACTGCTTCTCTAGGAGAGTATTTGGGAGTTTCATGTGTTCCATAAATTCCCTCTGTTATTCAACACTTTCTATAACAGGCTTCCCATCCAACTTTATTTTTCATTGCTCCTTCATACTGGCTCTCTGTTCTTTTTAATGTCCCCTGCATATTTCCTGCTTTTTTCTGCCTCTGAGTCTTAGTACGTATTAGTCTCCTAGCCTGGGATGCTCTAATCTCTTCTTAGCCCATTCGCCTCCTAGCCATCCTTCAAACTCACCTGCTGTCTTTACCTGCAGTGAACCTCTTCCCCTACTACTACAGCCCACGGTGAACTTTCCCTAGGAGTTATAGTCTGCATTTCAGTTTGGTACTTAATTATAGTCTTTTTTTGGTTTTTAGTTGCTTAATTGGTGTTTGCATGGTATCTCCAACTGCATTGTAAATTCCCTGAGGGCATGAATTATCTTTTATACTTCTATAGTGAACACTTCAGGTAATATGTGACATACAACAAATACTGGGAAATATAAAACTGGATCAGCTAACTAGTAAAGTAAACCAGTAAGCTCTCCTGCAGCCCCTGGAACAAACTGAATAGGAAGAATCTGGATTTTCCCTAGATGCTTACGATATAATTTGTTGTTGAGTCATTTTTCAGTTTTGTCCAACTCTCCATGATCCCATTTTGGATTTTCTTGGCAAAGATTCTGGAGTGATTTGCTCTTTTCTTCTTCAGCTCATTTTATATATGAAGAAACTGAGGCAAACAGAGTTAAGTGACTTGCCTAGGGTCACAAAGCTAGTAAGTGTGGGAGACCAGAGTTGCACTTTCCTATTCCTTCTGTCTTCCTCTCCCCTACCCCTAGTAGTGCTTTCTGTCTGGGATTATATTTCATCTATCATCTATATATATATATATATATATACACACACACACACACACATACGTGTGTGTGTGTGTGTGTTTGTATCTTGTATAATACCTGACAGTCAGTCTTTGTCACTCCAGATCCAGAGCTCTATCCATTGTACTACCAAGCTGCCCTTAATATACAGTAAATACACACATATAAAACATATATAGTGAATGTGTGTACATATATATATGTGTGTACATATATGTGTGTATATGTATATACATATACATATATATATAAAGTCGTAAGTTTACTTCAGAAATTTTCTTAAGAATTCTGAATATTTGGTGAACTAAAACTGAAGCTTTTATGGTTGGAGATTATATTCAACTGGAAAAAAAAAACTATGGGAGGACAGACATGAAGTCTTTTAATACTAACTAAAAATGCTGAAGTCTCAAAAGGAGGAGCATTATGGGTGGTGAAAAGCATTAAGGGAGGAAACAATCATCATGCCACAAAGCAAAACTGATTAGGAAGACAAAAAGGAAGATAATCTGAAGCTTGTAAAGATGAGATAAAGGAGAAAAAATATGGAAGGATGTGAAAGGAGAAAATTTATATATACTATAGTTTCTATTGTAGTTTTCCTACAACAATGAACTGGTTCCCATTAATGGGATCTGTCTTTAATCTTTTCCTTCCTTAGGTTAACCTACTCTATCTCATTTCTCCTTATGATTCACTTTTTACCAAAACAGGGCTCTGAATTAGATATAAACTGAGACACTAGTAAGGAACACTTAAGAACTTTTAGACTAGGGCAAGTAGTGCCTAAGTTGCAAGGTCTCCTTATTTTTGCCTTATATCTGCAGTTTTGGGGTCTTGAAGCTTTAATAATGTGGTCTGAACTTTCTACCTTTCTGATCTTGCACTTTATTCCCCTCTTTGTATTCTATGATCCAGCTGCACAGGCCTACTGGATATTTCTTGTGGTATCTTCATCACACTCCATCTCTGTCTCAGTGCATTTGCACTGGCTCTTCCCAATGCCTGGGAAGCCCTCCCTCTTCACCTTTGCCTCTGAGCTTCCCTAACTTGCTTCAAGACTTTCTGTAGGAGGTCTTTGCTGTTCCTCATGCTTTCCTCTCCTTTGACCCTAATAGTATCTTCTGTCTGGGATTATCTTTCATATACATTATGTATATATCCTGTATAATATCTGGCTATTTTCGTGTTGTTTCCCCCATTTGGACATAAGATCCTTGAAGGCAGGAACTGTGTTTTTACCTTTCTTTGCATCCCCAGCATTTAGCATAGTGATTAGCACACAGAAAGGACTTAATAAATACTTATTGACTCTCTGAGACCATCCTGTTTGCTAGACCCTCAACCTTATAAATATGCACTACCTCTAGTTACTGAACATTTTCTGACTCCTGATTTGAGATCTTGGATTCTATACTCATGGTGCCATTTGAACCTTCTCCTTTTTTGTACACTTCTTAGATTCCATTTATTCCCTTGCGTGTTACTTTTTTTATCCCTAATTTTTCCTGCTTACGGTTTTTTCAAAGCCATGTGTGATCCCAGTATAACAAAAATGGAGGCCAACACTCAGGACCTGTGAGAAAAATACCATCAACTCACCTGTAGCTGGAGTACATATGTTTAGGGCAGGCTATACTCATGTTAAAAATAAAGGCCCCACTGTCTAATGCAAGGCCTTCAATGGACACCAGCGTCTCTGATGATTCCTATTGCATGTCTGCCCTTTCTCCCCCAATAATCCCACTTCTCAAACTCTCTGCTGGTAGCCTTTTAAAACTATAGAGTTTTTAAAGCAAAGTTGCTCTTCTTCCAGTTCCAATATCAGTATTATATGTCAGATTAAATTTTATAAAATAATACTAATATTCAACAGTTTAGAATAAATACCATAGATCCTTCAGAATATAAAATAAACCTAATGTTGTGTCTCTGCACTGGAGATCTTCTAACATGAGCCTCCATGTCAGTGAGAGCTGACAGTGTTGTACTAAGCATTACTGATGGATGTTTCTAAGCCAAGATATGTCTGGGGACTTGGATCAGAAATTCACAATAGAGATGCCAATAGCCTCATTGGGGAAGGCACCTTGTATCTAGTGCCTGCCAAAGTCCATTGCCTATTGGCAAATACAGAATGAACAAGGCATTGAAGCAATTCTAGATTCCATACAAGCATGAACTAACTCATAAAAGATGAGTTTGGCTGGGGAGTCATCAGATTGGCATTGCATATATTCATAGCTCAGTTCATGCTTGTGGATTGACAGTAAGGAGCCTAGAGGAAGAAAAAGTCTGCACCTTATGTTGAGGTTCAGGACTGACTTCTCTGAATCCGTTGTCATTTGGACATCTGAGCTCAAATATATGAGTGACTTTTAATTCTGACTCAAAACTGCTTCTTACGCATTCTGATGAAAAACACACCATTTCTGAGGGCTCTCTCTTCAAGACTTTGTCCTTGATTTTGTTACATCACTAGATATTTAGGAAGGCCTGTTTATAAAATTGAAGAAATAATAATGCAGTAGACTGCATTATTTTCATCGCTTTTCATCTCTGTGGGTACCTAAGTGGCCCTGGGAATTACCATAGGGAGAAAGAGAATTGTGAGATTCTGGGAAACAATATTGCCCAGTATCATCTAGGACAGAGAGAAGAAAGAAAATTGACAAGTTTTGTACATGGGGATATAGATGTAGGGTGTCTTTTGCCTTCCTTTGCACTTGACATGTTCTGGTCATCATGCATGGCACAAAGAATGGGCAATCATAGCCATTGGACTGATGGGAAAGAGCAGCAACTGACCTTCAGGTTCGACTGAAATAGACATAAGCTGCCAAGGCTTGGGACTGTTGGCTGGTGGTAAGATTCAAAGGAGGAGAAGCCAAGAGTATCCAAGCCAAGAAACCAAGATTGTTCCCTAAATTCATGGCATTCAGGGATGCAGATAGCAGAAATCATTTCAGCAAAAGTGAATTTAGAGTGTCAGAGACTGATAGTTGTTGAAATTCCTATCAGCTGGTGAGTGGTAGAGAAAAAAAAAAAAAAGCTCTGTTCCACAGTATTTCCCCTTTAATGTGGTCCCAGCCCCCAGGAGTGATCTGAAAAATAGACTCTTTCTTTAATCTTTTTCATGATCTCCAGGTATAGATAACTCAAGACTACTCCCCTAGCACTATAAAGAAATAAGTTAAAGGAGTTTGGGGAGATAATTGGAAAAGGACTTAGGTTTAAATCCCAGTTTAGCTATTTACCACATGTATGATCTTGGGAAAGTAATAATCTCTCTGGACCTCAGTTACTTATCTCTAATATGAGGAGGATAGAGTCAATGGCCTTCATTTTCCCTTTCTATCTCTATATCTATTATTCTGTGAGGAGGCCTCCAGTAACAACCCTTAACATTTTTCATTTTCTTTATGTTCAATAAACTGTATTGTAGATGACAATTTCTGTGAGTACATGTGTCCTGTGAATGAACATGGGACAGGAAGAGATATTCAGCTGAGAGAGAACATTCCAGATAGGGAAAATAATGTTGACTAGAGTTATAGATTGCCTATTTTTAATTTTTTAAAAAGCGTATGTCATATTACCCCCTAGTTTCAATTCTGAACTCAGTGCCACTGTGGATATCATGAAGTTCAATGGTTTGTGGAGTTACTCAGCCTCGTGGGGGGCCAATGGGGCACCATGAATATTCCAGACCATATTTGAAGCTGGTAGTGTGATGGTGGTTTAAGTGGACTGACAGTTGATATTGGATATGTCAGATATTGGACCCCACCCCCTTGCTGGATAATTAATATAATGACATTCTGCCTTGTAACAGGTTTAAAGAAGGCAGCACACATCTGATTTGGATTGTTATTACTACTGCAGTGCCCCAAATGTTTCACTGTTTACCCACAAAGTGTCACATAATAATAACTGACATTTGTGTGGTGCTATAAAGTTTGCAGAGAACTTTATAAATACTCTCATATTTAATCTTTACAATATTGGCCAAATCTCCTGGAAACTTTTAGTTTACTCTTACTCTGATTCCTGTTGCCTCTGTCCCTTCAAAACTTTTAGACTTCCAAGTCTCTATCCCTGATTACACTTAATTGCATCTTTTTTGGGACATTGCCTCTTAACAAATCTTTAACTTCCTGCCCTCTGATTTTCATTCATTATTTTTAACTTATTGACTAGAGATATATTGATGCCTACTCAACTGCTTCATCAACTACCTCTGCTACACACCTTGAACTCAGCCTTCCTTGTTTTCTCTGTATAGGAATCCCTGACTTTCCATGACCTTGGATAAATGTCATGTTGATATATCAGTGAAATTCTTGACGTTGCAAATTTTTCTTGGAAACTGCTTAGTGCAGGCCCATTCATGATGTTGAATACTCAGAGATCTTGATTTTATTTCTTCTACTACTCCTGGATATGATGTACAGTAAAAATCCATCCATTCTTTACTATTTTATGACTGAAATGAAGCTGCCTTGGATTTGGGGAGTGACTGCTTCTGCTTTTCATTAGCTGATCTAGGAGGTCAGATATTACTTTTGATGTCTAACTGAGAGATGTCAGGATGCTTGTCACAATTAAGTTTCTTCACTTTCTTCTTGTATGTGATAATGACAATGTAATTTTAGAAATTGCATGTCATATCTCAAAGTGGCTATCCCTAGAGTGGCTATTGCAAACCTAGTGCACTGTTCTTGAAACTTCAATCCTCCCCTTCATTTGTACTCCTTTCGCTTTCCTGCCCACTTCGAACCTTGCCTTATACTTTGCTAAGGAGGAAAATATTCAAGAGGTTTATTGACAACTTTGCATCTCACTTTTTCTCTGTATCTTCATTCATTATCTCTTCGTTCCCTTCCTTTTTCAGAGGATGAAGTGGCACTCGGTTTCTAAAACTAGCAATACTGTTCATATAGTCTTGAGCCTTTGATCGACTCTGTCTTCTCTTTTTTGGGAACTTTCTCTGTTAAGCATTTCTCCTCTGATACCTTGCATCTCTCCTCTTCATCGTCTTCTTCTCCTCCATCTGCTGACATTCTCAAGTTTCACCAATCCCCAGGAGAGCTTACTTTAACCTTACTATATCTTGGAACAATTATCTGATTTCTCTAATCCCTTTTATTATCACAATTATAAAGACAGCAGGCTACACTTACTCCAGCACTTCCTAACTGCCTACTAACTCTTCAACTTCTTACAATCTGGTTTCTTTCCATCACTCTACTGAATTGCTCTCTTAAAAGTCCCTAATGACTCAAGTCCAAGGCTCTTTCAGAGTCCTTAGCTTCCTTTGCCTCTCTGAAGCATTTGACAGTGTTTGACACGCTCCTCATATTTGATAATTTCCTCTTTCTTGGCTTCATAGAAACTTGACTCTCCTGATTTTCATTCTGTCTTTCTGATCACTTAGCTGTCTCCTTTACTGCCTCCTAAAATCTCTCATATACTTTAAAGATAGCTTCTACGTTGTCCAGGCCCTGAGAACCTAATTATTTGTTCCCTGTCAAAGGTAAAAAGTCCCTTGAGTTTCTGCCTCCTTAAAACTGTTGTGTTTCATCTTCTACCCTGTCTGCTTGACTGGTTTCTGACTGTCTCTCTTAGTCACAAGAAATCATGAAAATAAGAGAAGAAATGACTTGCTTTATCCTCTAAAATGCCACACAAACTTTAGGACAAATCAGAATCCTCAAACTCCAAGTCTGAAAAGAACTTTAGAAATCATCTAATAGCTTTACTAATTAATTTTTAAAATAAATTAATTAATCTGGTTAATTGATTAGTTAATCTAATAATTTCATACAATGTATAGCATAAAACCCCTAACTACAGTGCCCATGAGAGGTGGTCATTAAGTCTCTGCTGGAAGACTTGAGGTGATAGATTTTATATCTGAAATCCTTTCAGGCACACCCTTAGTATAAGCAGAGGGTTCTCAGTGCTCTTAATCATATGGGCATTTACTTACTTAATTTGAGTTACATAGATTTGATGCTCTGAAGCTGAGCTTTGCATTCCTAATGCAATTACAACTAGTATATGGAAGAAAGACACAGAATTTGGGGCTTCCAAGGTATTAGGAAACACCATAGAAACCTGGCTACCTTCATTAGAGGTAGCAGTTTATAGTATTGTTTTGGTAAAGTATCCACAGTATTCATAATTCTAGAACTTCAGGGGACCCCAGATTATAACCTGATTATATTTTACAGTTAATGAAATTGAGATTGGTAAATGACTTACTCTGAGGTCACATAGGTAGTATGGGAGATTTAATTTGACCTGAGGTTCTGACTCCAGAGCTAATGCTTTTTCTATCTGGATATCTAAGGTAGATATAGTATTGGGCCTGAGGTCAATATGATTGGAATTCAAATCTGGCCTCACTGGTGTGACCTGGGGCAAAACACTTAACTTCTGTCTACCTCAGTTTCCTTAGAGGTGTGTGTGTGTTTGTGTTTGTCCTTCGTTGCCAAAGAAGATCATGCCATCAGAGAAATGATGACATGACTTGCACTTGACTTTGTTTTGAGTGAGGGAGAGCTGTGCAGGTCACCAGCCTCCCTTCTCCTCCAGAGCCATCTGAATCCAGTGACCAGATATTCATCAGGATGACTGGAGATGACCCAGGATGAGGCAATTGGGGTTAAGTGACTTGCCCAAGGTCACACAGCTAATGAGTGTCAACTGTCTAAGGTGAGATCTGAACTCAGGTCCTCCTGACTCCTGCACTGGTGCTCTATCCACTGCACCACCTAGTTGCCCCTTCCTTAGAGGTAAAAAGTAGTATCTACCTCCTAGGGTTGTTGCAAAGATTAAATGAGATAATATCTGTAAAGGGTTTAACATAGTTCCTGACACATAATAAGCATTTATTAGATGTTTATTACTTTCCCCCAATGTATCACACTGGATTGTGGAACATAGTAGCATCACAACATATTCTGAGTCAAGTAGGTGACAGTAGTTGATAGAGTGGTAGACTTGGAGTCAGCAAGGCTTCAGTTCAAATCTCACCTCAGTCATATATATATATAAGCTCAGATAAGTCACGTAAATTCTCAAAGCCTCAGTTTCCTCAGATGTAAAATGAGGATAATACTATTACCTACCTCATAGAATTCTTGTGAGGATGAAATAAGATAATTTATGTAAACATCCTTGGCACAAATAGTCAGCTACTTGCTTGTATGCCATGGTTTGTCTATATTGCCTTCTGCTTTGTTAACGAGTACCTTCCTACCTCCACCAGACAGCCCATTTCATTTTTGATGAACCACAAATATTAGAAAGTTCTTCGTGTTGAATCAAATATTTGATTCAAATTCAGAAGGTAAGTTATTTTTTAAAAAAATTATCTTTTTCTCCTATTAGATAGGGTCATGAGTTCTTATAATATGTGGCGTTTTATTCTAGAAAGAAAAAAAAAGAGAGGTTTTAAAAAGGCCTGCTTTAGAAGCACCAACAATGCCCAGTTTTGTCGCCGCTTGAATTCCAATTACCCAGGAAGCGTTCGGCACATCTTTGCTCATCACATTTTAACATGTCATCTCTTCTAAGTGGAACCAATTGCATTAAAACAGTCATGAAACTGCAGTC
The DNA here is from genome assembly GCF_028372415.1 of Notamacropus eugenii. NCBI lineage: Eukaryota > Metazoa > Chordata > Mammalia > Diprotodontia > Macropodidae > Notamacropus > Notamacropus eugenii. Next base: position 313,116,631 of record NC_092876.1, read on the forward strand.
CCCCACACTTCACTGAAAATGTAATCATAAAAATTTTAAATGCACATATTCATTTTCCTCCTCTTCAACCAAGCAAGTACACCTCATCAAGATTCACTGGGAGAGGGATTATCAGTTCTCTGTCTATGAAATTCTTAATGGAAAAATTAGATACATAACAGACTTTTGCTAAACTACGCATCTGATTCTACTACTTGGAAAACATTTGGTATTTGTTTTTTGCACCTGCCACCAAAACCTTCCTAGCCACATAACTTGTTCCCTCTGCAACTCTTCTGTCATAAGACATGAATTAGGGAGAGAGGTACCTATTCCAAGTGCTCCTCACAACCAAATACTTAATCAATGAGACCTGAGATTTTCAAGTTGATGCATGTATGTGTTTATGCCAGTTTCAAAAAGCTTGCTACCCTTATCATAGATTAGCAGCATTTGCTTTGAGGTAGATGTCCCCAGGACGAATTTGAGAAGCTAGATTTATGCTCCCTCTCCCTGCCCCCCACCCCCTCTCAATACTAAAACAATTCACTTCTAGGTCCTCTTTCCTTGCCTTGTCCTCATTGGTTCAGCATGGTCTCATGAGGCAATTTTGAGTGGTTCACAGAAACAAAATTAATCCTCCATGTATATGATTGGCTTTGGGTAAGCTAGAAGCCAGCACCGTCTTCCAATTTGGTCTGGCTTTCCCTATGCTGTACAGATCTCTGCCTAACACTCATTTTGTAGTTTAATTTTGTAGCTTTATCATTTATTATTGTACTACACTTTCATATGTGTATTTTCTGTCTTCCTAGAAACATGAAAAAGTCTTTGAGCAGAGGTTCAGAACCTTTTGTGTGACATGAACACATTGGGCAATCTGGTAAAGCCTCGGTAATCCTTCTTAGAATAATATTCTTAAAATGCCTAAAATAAAATATATAGGATACATAGGAAACTGATTATGTTGAAATAAAGTTATCAAAATATAAAAAAAAGAAAAACAAATTCACAGACCCCAAGGTAAGAACCCCTGTCTTTGAGGGTAGAGATTATGTGTTATCTGAATTCTTCATCCACCAGAGTTTCTTGTACAGAACTGAACATATAATAAGCCCTCACTGTATGTCAGTTTTAATTGAATTGACTCTGAACCCTGGAAAGATACATTCATTTACCAATATCCCTCCTTTTTTTTCAGTTGGCTGTCCCCTGTCATTAGAAGAAGGACACCATCTGTAGGCCAGACATGGTGTGCTTGACTTTGTTTCACAGCCCCTAGTTACATCCATTTTTCATGAAGTGGTATGGCCTGGAGAAGCTGAAGTTTCCAGTGAAGGATATTCCTCCATCTTCAGCCAAGCAGCCTGACAGCTGGGATGAAAGCAGATGTAACTTGCTCTGGCTAGAGAAGTGATGGGAGTAGCCCTTAGGTTGCCTGGTAGGATGCATCTGCTGCCCTTTGTTGGGCCAAATCTAACACATGGCCCTGTTAGCAGTATTAATGACTGTCTTTCAATGGGCCCAGTGAGGGGGTTGGCTCTTTTCTCAGTACACTCTTTGATTCCAGGCTATATCTGAGGGGTAGTAGCAGTGCCATAAAAGTCTGAATGCCCTTTGTGGGCCTTTAGAGTTTATCACATAATTTTTCAAGACACAGACACATAGAGATCCATAGCTCTAAAGTAGGAAGGGACCGTCGAGTCCATCTAACTTAACCCTCTCATTTACAGATGATAAAAATTAGACTCCAGGGAGTTTAATGACTTATCCATGGTCACACAGATAGAAACCATCAGGGTTTTTCTTCTACCATAGATGTTCAAGTATGTATTGAGACTCCATTCCTTAACGTGTATGCCTAGTACTGAGCTCTGGTCTAGACCCTATAAGGGCTGTAGAGAACTACGAGGCTTCATTCTTATTCTTGAATAGCTTACAATATTTTTATATTAACTTTTTTTCACTTAACAAGCATTTATTTTCTCTTTTTTGTACTTCCCCACTCCCAATGGGGGAAAAGAAAAAGAAAATCCTTGTAAAAAGTATGCATAGTGAAACAAAACACATTCTTATGATGGCCATGTGCAAAAATGGGTCTCAGTCTGCATATTAAGTCCATCGCTGATTTTTAAGGAAGTGAGTGCTATTCGTCATCACTCCTCCTTTTGAATCATGGCTGGTCATTGAATTAGTAAAGATAAGACCAGGACCGGTGAAACAATTAGAAAATGGTACAAGATAGTACAGAACCAAGTGACCTGTTGGATGGTTCAGTTTTAAGTGACATCTATGACTAGATAAGGAAAGATCAGTAAAAAATGGATTAGTGTTTGAACATTCTACAGAGAAGCAAAGAATTTGCATTGAAATCTTAAAAGTAAGTTAGATTTAGATGGGTAAAGAAGAGAGAAGTCATTCCAAGTGGGATGTCTCATAGGATGGCGGAGTGTAGGCACATATTCTCCTATTTTAAAGCAAGAGAAACTGGGAATCAGAGACATATGATAACTTGCCCAGGGTGACCCAAATCAAACAATGATAAGCTAGTATAAAACCACAGAATCCTAATGTCTAGCTGAGTTTTTTATGTGTCTGGCTGAGGATATTTTTTTAATAATATCTCTTGGATGATGAGCATCATAATTTTTTTTTGGTCCTTTACTGTGAGTAGGGAGGAGGACTCAAGAACTTCATCATCATTGATTTAGTACTGGATAAATCCTTGTGGAATATCTAGTCCAAGTTCTTCATTTTAAAAATGAGGAATCTGCAGCTTGGTAAAGTGACTTGCTCAAGGTTACACATGTAAATGGTGCAGCTGAGATCTTACCCCATTGTAAAAGCAGGCACAATTAGATTGTATATGGGGGGCTAGGAAGTCAGGTTCTAATTGATGTGGAGTAGATAAGACCGAAAGCAAAAACAGAAGGGTGGAACTCAGCTCAGAGAACTCCTAGAGAAAGTTACTTTCTTCTAAAAATTCAAAAGAAGTCAGATGAGATTTAGATACATATTCATTATGAACTCAAGCAGAGAAATGTAAATGACTAATTTGACTTGGGCTTTTTCATTTTTGTTTTTGAATACTTGAGAAATGGTGGAGGGGATAAGATTGGAAACATAATGGAAGAGTAGCAAAAGAAATAGCTCTCTTTAATAGGAGCAGCTATGTTGCACATGGTCTGGAGTCAGGAAGACTCATCTTCTTGAGTTCAAATCTGGCCTCAGATACTTATTAGCTCTGGGAAAGTTACTTAACTTTGTTTGCCTAGGCTTCCTCATCCATAAAATAAGTTGGAAAAGGAAATGACAGGCAGTCCAGTATCTTTGCTAAGAAAACCCCACATGGGGTCACAATGAGTCAGACATGACTGACCAAATGACAAAATGACAACAAAATAGCGTTATTAGACTAGCTGGACATGAGAATCTCCCCAAAGGACCCCTTTAGATCAAACTATCTCTCTCAAAGCGATGTTATGGTATATGCCTACTAATATGAACTTCTTCTTGTTAAAACGTGGAGGCCCCTGTTAAAATACAAATTATCTAGATTTGACGAAGGTTTAATAAAATGCATGTAGAATTGAATCCGAGTAAATTGGGAGACAAGGCAGTGAAGCTACTGTCACCCATTAATGTCCTCATCCTGAACTAATTTATCACATTAGCTTGGAGGTGAGGGCTTTGGAAAATTGAGGGAATGGGTGAGATAACTGGTGAAGACTGAGTATGGAGGAGGACACTGATATTGACTGAAAACAAACTTTGCTTATTTCAGTTTTGCCTCAATTGACTCTGAGTTGGGATGAGTCAGAAAACTAAGTATGAAATCTTAGACCTAATAACGTAAGCCTAGATAAGAGTCTAAGTTTGCATTGCCTCAGTTTCCTCATAAAAGTTATAATCCTTGCACTATTTATTCTAGAGGATTATTTCAAGGAAATCAAACTGTAAGACAACACATTAGATATATAGTAAAATGAAAGAGTGGTCAGTAAATGAGATTCTGAGCGTGATCGCTTGTCAAAGTGAACAAAGAGACATCCTCAGGGTCAAGAAGACTTAAGTCCATGTCTGGCCTCTGATTCATGCTGACTTTGTGACTGTTGAAAATCTTTTTAACCTCTTTCTCCAAGTGCCGGGCACTTCTCTTAAGATTATAAACTGCAAAGCAGTGGCCAGTCTGCATTGGTGGAGGGACTTTTTTCGCTGGAAGTTCCCTACACCTGTGAGATCACAGGTCAAGTCCTATATAAGGCAAAAGAATCCAGAGCAGTGTTTGACAGAGTTGTGAGTGTGTGTAAAAAGAAAGAAGAAAGCAGCTCTGATTATTTGACGTTAAGATGACAGACTTTGTACTGTATTTTATTTGTCATCAGTGATGATATTGCTCCAGGAAAGAAAGAGGATAAGAGAGGGAAAGGGAGAGAAAGGAAGGTTGTCTTTTTTAATCTTACTATAACCAAGGTAGGGAATTAAAATAGAACACTTTGTATTTGAAAATTAATACAGGATAAAACAGAGGCAGCGTGACAGTGGGCATTATGCAGGAGTCAGAAAAGATCTGGGTTTACATTCTGTCTTTAGCATTTTTGTGAACTTAGAAAGGTCACAGATCCATGGTGAGTTGTAATTTCCTAATCTGGAAAATGGGATTTTTTATGTGCACAGTGACAGTCACAGTGTGCAAGGACTGACTTTGATAGACTTAGCCCTTCTCAGCAACGCAAGGACCTAAAACGTTTCCAAAGGATTCAGGATTTAAAATGCCATTCACATGCAGAGAAAGAAGTATGGCATCTGAATGCAGAGTGAAGAGACTATTTCCATTTTGTTTTGTTTTTTCTTTCTCATGGTTTTTCCCGTTCATTATAATTCTTCTATGCAGTATGACTAATGTGAAAATGTGTGTAATAGGAATATATATGCAAAGCCAAATTAAATTGCATGCCATCCTGGGGAGGGTGGGGGAGAAAATTTAAAACTTATGAAAATGAATGTTAAAAACTAAAAATAAATAAATTAACTAATTAAAATAATTAAATTAAAATTAAAAAATTAGTTAAAAAAAGAAAATCATATTTTTAATATTTGGACAATGTCTGTTAAGTGCTTTGAAAAACTGAAAATATGGTTTAAATGCCAAGTATTATTACCATTCAAGTAGACATTTGAAGATAGATTATAGAACTGGGCTTCTTGATCTTTTCTGAATCACAGACTTCATAGGTAGCCTAAAGAAACCTTCTAAAATGTTGTTTTGAAATACATGAAATAAAATACATGGATTAAAAAGGAAACTGATTAGGTATCATTGGGTTAGTGGATAGAGCAGGGGTGGGGAACCTGCAGCCCCAAGGCCACATGTGGCCCTCTAGGTCTTCAAGTGAGGCCCTTTGACTGAATCCAAATTTCACAGAACAAATCCTTTTATCCCCACCCACCCACACCCTAAAGTCTTGGACTAGAAATCATGAAGACCTGAGGTCAAATTTGACTTTAGTTACAAGCTGTGTAACCCTGGGCAAGACAGTTAACCTCTGTCTGCCTTGGTTTCTTCACCTATAAAATGAGAATAATATCATCTATCTCACAGGGTAATGGTAAGGATAAAAGAGGTAATATTTATACAAAGTAATCAGTACAGTACCTAGTTCATAGCAGTCACCATATAATTGCTTATTCTTTTCCCTTTCTATTGTTTTCTCTTGTTGTAAAGATGAAATGAGATATATTTATAAAGTGCTTTGCAAACCTTCAAGTAATATATAAATGATAGATATTATTATATAGAAATATTGTTATCAAAATAGATATTTAAAAAAAACTAGTTCACAACTTCTGGGTTAAGAACTTCTGTAGAAGACAGATAATAGCACCAGTCTGGGAGTCTGCAACCCTGGAATACAGACAGGTCCTCGCTAAGGTATTTCCATATTTGGAAATCTCCCTAAAGCTTAGGTTACTTCCATTTGTAAATGCTCTCTATATATTTATGGAGCCATGTTACTGTAATATTCCTACGCTGGACTCTGATTTTATTCCTGGTTCAGTGAGGTCAGCTGTGTGACCAAAGATAATCCATTATCTTTGATCCTCCTTCGTTTCCTCCCTTGTAAAATGAGAATAAGACTACCTGCCCTATCTATTTCAAAGTAAGAGCTGAGAATAAAATAAAGTAACTTGAAAGCTTTTAGCAAAAGGTAAAGAATCTATACAAATGCAAGGTGGAATTAAGGCCTTTGCCATCACTAATAACAACTTCCATTTAATCTTCCTCTCTCTGGGAGCAGGGGGAGTCACATCCTGCCCATAATTTTTGTATGCCTTGTTGATATAGCAGGTGTCAGAGTAATGTGTTCATCGATAATCATTTCCACCACATCCTAGCTCATATGCTGGTAATTCCAAATGCTTGGGGGTTGCTGGGAATCTCTCAAAACCCTTTTGTGCAACCTTAGTATTTATTGCACTATTAGCTGGGCAGGGTATTCACTACCTCTTTTTAAATGTCATCCAGTTAAGCAACTGTCTTCTATGTAGGAGACAGGTCTCACTCTGGAGAGATCTCTGCAGACTGGTTTCTTGGTGGCGACAAAGGCAAGGCGAATGCAGATGAAGGAGAGCTGTGCATAACATAACAAAGTTGCACTCTTATTTGTGATAATTTTTGATCTTGCCCTAATGTAGACTTACTTTCTCTCTTTGTTTGTTTCTATTGTCTTTCCTTCCTTTTGCTCCTGACTTTTTAAATTTTTTATTTAATTTTATTTATTTGATTTTCATTTAATATTTTCTTTTTCACCAGTTACATGTAAAAACAATTTTTAATATTCATTTTTAAAACATTGAGTTCCAAATTGTCTCCCTTCCTCCTTCCCCATCCTTCCCTCTCAATCAAGAAAGCAGCAATCTGACATATGTACTCATGCAAAACATTTCCATGATAGTCATGTTATGAAAAAAAAAAAGACCAAAAAAGGCCCTTAAGAAAAATAAAGTTAAAAAAAGTATATTTCAATCTGTATTCAGACACTATCAGTTCTTTCTCTGGGGATGAATAGCATTTTTCATAAGTCCTTCAGAGCTGTCTTTCATTGTTGTATTGCTGAGAATAGCTAAGTCATTCACAGCTGATCACTTTACAATACTGCTGTTACTTTGTACACAGTACATTTCACTTTGCATCAGCTCATGCAAATCTCTCCATGCTTTTCTGAGAGCACCTCACTCATCATTTCCCATTGCATAATCATAGTCCATCACACTCACATACCACAACTTGTTCAGTTATTTCCCATTGATGGACATCCTCTCATTTTCTAATTCTTTGCTCCCAGGAAAGAGCTGTTATAAATATTTTTGTATGTATAGGTCCTTTTGCTTTTTGTTTTTTATCTCTTTTGGGATACAGATCTAGTAGCGGTCAAAGTGGTTTTATTGGAAGGATGCCCTTTGGGCACCGTTCCAAATTGCTCTGCCATACGGTGAAGTTCGCAACTCCACCAAAAGTGCATTAATGCTCCATTTCTTTACACTTCCCCTCTTCAATTTGTCATTTTCCTTTTTTGTCCTATTAGCCAATATGATAGGTATGCAGTAATATCTCAGAATTGTTTTAATTGGCATTTCATTTTTATATGACTATAGATGGCTTTGATTACTTCATCTGAAAATTGGTAATATTCTTTGATCATTTATCAACTGGGGAATGGCTTTTATTTTTATAAATTTTACTCAGTTCTCTACATGTTTGAGAAATGAGACCTTTATCAGAGAAACTAGCTTCAAAACTTTTTTCACAGTTACTATTGCTAACTGTATTTCCCTCCATTCTATCCCCTCCCCCCATTTATTCTATTCTCTCTCCTTTCACCTTATCCCTCCTTAAAAGTGTTTTGCTTCTGACTATCCCTTTCCCCAATCTGTCCTCCCTTCTATCAGCCCCCCATTTCTTAACACATTCCCCTCCTACTTTCCTGTAGATAGATTTCTATTGAGTGTATGTTATTCCCTCTTTGTAGCTCCTGACTTTTGTCATTACTTCTGATAAAATTATGAAAAAATTTTCAAAATTGAGTTTTGTCGCTTATCTCCTATCCTGACCATTTGATAAAAATGCCAATTAATATTGACGAGATAGCAAAGAAGATAAGTGGCAGGACACTTACTTATCTGGAAAGGTGTCTGAACATGGAGCTGGGCAAGCTGATTGGCTGGTTGGAAGATGGGTGTACTTAAAGAGAGTTTGGTTCAGGTTTGGAGGTGAGGTCAGAGTTAGAAAAGCAATTTTGTTACTGTCTTGTTAAATTATACAGGTCAACAAAATTCCTCTTTTAACTCTGACTTTAGCTCTATACCTAAGCCCAGTTCTCCTTATTCAGTGGTTTTAAGTTCCTTAAAATTGCACTACGATTTTTGGGGCACCTTGTATATGTGTGGGCATTCTGCTTCTCTAAAAACAAACTATATATTAAAGAAGGTCCTAGTTTCTTACATAAGCATCTTACCCTTTTTTGTACATCGAACTGTTTTTTGGGTGAGTTGATGATTATGTTCAGTATCAGAAGGGATACTTTTAATTAAAAATTAAAAATTGTAATTAATTAAAATTAAATGTAATTATTTTTTAATTTAAAAAAATATTGTTGTAGTCTGGATTGGGGTGGAAGTCTGTGTATTTATCAATCCATAAGTGGATATTTAGCCGCCAGGCATTTAAGTGTTAAGTTCTAAATTTTCTTTGGAATAGAATATTCACTTGTGAATACAACTTTACCAAAGCGTAGATATGCTTATTGAATTTCTTTGTTGGGTTATGAGCCGTTAAGAAACACATGGCTTTGGTATTTCATATTCTCCTCTATAAGAAGGAATGAAGTCCTAGGTAATAATCTAAATAAAAATAAGTACTTAAGACTATTTTCTCATCTGCATGTGGTCTTTTCATTACTTCACTGACTTGAAATGTCACAACCATAGGCTATTTCTATATAGTGACTATAACAACCATCATGATAGCACTTACATAGCAGACAAAGGTTTTTAAATTACTTGACCTATTTTCACTTGTTTGATACTTGCAGCAACACTGTCAGGTAGGTGCTATTATTATCTCCTTTTTACAGATGAAGAAACTGAGGCATAGAGAGGTTCAATGGCTTGCTAAGGATCATACATTTAGGAAGCGTCTGAGGAAGGATTCTAACACAGGTCTTGCTGACTTGATCCAAGTCTTGCACTTTCTGCATTGGCCACCTAGTTGTGGAACATATGTAGCAGTCCTAAGCTAGATTTCATAATGAAATGTAAAGTTCAGTGGGCTTGGATCTAGGTCTTAGATCTGCTTGGCCATAAACTAGCTGTGTGATCTTGAGTAACCAATTTCTCTTTTGTGGGTTTTATTTTCTTCAAATATAAAATGAACTGGTTGGGCTAGCTTTCTTTCCAGGTCTTCCAATCAATGGTCATCATTTCTGCATTTAGTACTGTATTTTGGATTTCCCAGACACCAACAGTAAATGTTTGGCATCTCTGAAACTTAATTTGGATAGGATAAGGTTTATACTACTGTCTCCCAAACAATGTATTACTCCCTCATGGAAACATGTTTTTACCTCTTGGGTACTTGTCGAATAATGGAAAACAAAATGTATTAGAAGCAGCAAATGACATTTCCTTCATATTTCTGTCTAGGCTTGCTGATAAAGTGGTTCCAGGCCAACTGTACAGAGAAACTGTGATGATTCAAAGATAAAATTGACCATTTTAAAGGGGAAACAAATGCGTTATTTTATGCTGGCATAGGCACAGCTCCCAAAGAGATGCTGTTAGAAGTGTTGCAAGGAAATGGTCTGTTGTGAGCCTTTTTTGCCCTGGGAAAATGCAATAAGCTTTGCAAAGAAACTGAGTTCACTTCTCCTCACAGAGCTCAGAGGTAATGTCAGCAGGACAAAGTCTGTGGAAATGAAAGGTGAGTAAACTGGTGACAGCTTTCACTACTTAGGCAGCCTAGGGACTCATAGAAATTGGCATATAGATCTGTAGGCTAAACCATGGAGAGAAATGTGAAATAATTCAAGTTCAAAGAAGAAATCAGAAGGTTAAAAAGGTGGTGATTCTGTGATAAAATCCTTGAGTGGTTTTGTCTATATTGTGAATACTGTGATTGTTCTTACTTGTTATATGTAAATTTTATTCTCTTACCTATGGTGCATAAGGGCACAGTAATTTCTTTTATTTACATCATATATTCCACCTAGATGTATTAACTCAAGTAAGAAAGGACTCATAAGCTGACACTCTAGTGGACTTATCTAGAAACCGGACCACAAGGACCCCAAATAGGCCTAGATTTTAATGACACTTATGGGCAATATGACCATGAATGAGTCACTTCACCTCTGGAAGACTCAGTTTACTTATCTGCAACAGTTATTATTACAGATAATAGCACCTACAGAACCTCACTAGGTTTTTGGAACACAAATGGAAAGCTAATTGAAACCCCCCAAAATCTATTTCAACTGCCTGCAATTATTATTACATAGGCCAATGAATGTTATAAATACTGAAAGATCTAAGTAGTAGATTTTTCAAGCTTTGGTATTAAGTTCAGTGAGAAAGCACTGAGCATAACGCTATTGTTTCTATACAACATAGAATGCTTTCTGGATATAAACAGAGACAATAAGGTAAAGATGAAGATCCTTCATAGCTCCAAGTATGGGCTAAATGACTGTGGAGGTGATTATGTCCAATTTATCTTGTACGTATATTGTTTATACATAATTGTTTGCACACTGTCTTACTCATTAGAATGTGAGTTTTGTGAGAGTAGGATCTATTTTTGCCTTTCTTTTTATCCTTGGCTCTTAGCAGAGTAGCTGGCACATGAGAGATGTTAATAAATGCTTTTTGAATGACTGATTGACTACCTCAGTGGAGAGGGACAGAGAGTATAAGTTTACCTAAACATGTCACATAGAGACAACTCTGCAAATAGAGGTGCCCCCAAAAGAGATAATATTCCTTTCAGAGACAATCTGCCCCCCATAGACAGAGACATGACATCTAACAGCAGAAAGTAGCGTGATGACATTAGCAACTCAGAAGTGTTAAAGAATGAGTTGCTTGACCACACGTGTGTAACCCATATTGAATTGCTTGTCTTCTCAACAGGAATAGGTGGAGAGGGAGGAAGGGAGAGAATTTGCAACTCAAAGTTTTAAAAAGGAATGTTAAAAATTGTTTTCACATGTAACTGGGAAATAAGACATTCAGACAATGAGCTATAGAAATCTGTATTGCTCTACAAGGAAATGGAGGGGAAATGGATAAGAAAAGGGGCTGGTATGATAGAAGGGAGGGCAGATTGGGGGAAGGGGCAATCAGAATGTATGCTGTTTGGGGGTGGGGGAAGGAGAGAGATGGGGAGAAAATTTGGAACTCAAAATCTTGTGGAAGTGAATGTTGAAAACTAAAAATAAATTAATTTTTAAAAAAAGAATGAGTTGTTCTGGGCCCGTGTATCTCCTCCATGTCTTCCCCAGTCACATGGTTACCTGGAATGTGTCCCTTCATGTTTGTTCTTTAAAGATGCTTATTATTTATATATACAAGTCTCTTACAAGTACTCCATGGTTAAATGTATTCTGAGCCTTCTCAAACTGGTCATGGGAATGCAACCTTTTATGCACATGGGTGATCTTTTTTGCCATTTGATTTACAATATTGTTTGAGGTAGTTTTGTGACCTAGTAGATAAAGTGTTGGACTTGGAGTCAGGAAGACCTGAGTTCAAATCCTGCCTTGGACACCAGCTACATGACCTTGAAGAAGTCACAATCTCTTGATTTCAGTTTCTTTATTTGTAAATTACAGATAATAACAGTACCAACCTTACTAGGCTGTTGTGACAATGAAATCATATCAGATAACATAAATAAACTGTTTTGCAAATCTTTAAGTTACATGTAAATATTAGCTAATATTAATTTCTATGCCTTTTGTTTTGAGCTAATATATCTTTTGGATGACTGGTAAACTTAAATCAACAAGGGTTTACAATCTATAATTTTTCATGGGTGTGTTCCCATAGAGTCCCTCAAACCTAGAATAGATTTTATGAGTATCTAAATAGGAGAAGAGTTGTTTCAGATACTACTGAAAAAAATTCCAATTTTTTAAAGAGAAAAATATGACATTAGACCAATTATGACTTTGTAGAAATATATGTGCTTTGGAACAGGACATCTAAATCTGCTGTTCCTTAATAACTATTATTTTTTTTTCACCTCTCCTTCAGCCTCTTCCCTCCCATCTCCAGCCGTGCTAGAATAAGCTGGCAAATTCTTGGAGATTGCTTCTTGTGATTTACTGAAGTGATTGAGGTAGGATATTATTTCTCAGGTGAAAACTGAAAGTGACTTGTTCAAGGTCTTCCACACATAATGGTATAGCATTACTGAAAATAGTGAAATTTTACTTTAATAACATGAATAATGTAATTTTCTGTTTGTGCTAATGAGGCATTTAGACCTGTGAATAATACAGCATATCCCAAAAGTATTAGGGCAGTTAAAGCTGTTACCTATGTCTGTGTATATAGCAAAATACACTTATAGGTACCTAATATTTTTGAAAACTGTACACAAAAAGCATAAATTTATAATACAGATGTCAGAGGAGATTTTTCCCATTTCCAAAAGATTCCTTTAAATATGAACTCCTTAGTGCATATAAGTATTTATTTATGGATTATGAAATCCTTAACAGTGAGAGTCAAAGAAGTTTAAAGGTAGTGCTGGAAGTCTTTGCATACTAAAGTGAAAACAGAAATGGAGACAATGTATGTATAGAATTATAACTTGAGTCAACAGGAACATTGGATTCTGATTTACTAAAATCTGATTTACTTGTAACATTTTCTGGAAGACATCTACCGGATAAAGCAAAGCACATTTTTTTTTTTTTACCATAAAGCAAAATCTAGAAGCTGCTTGTTTATGGTATCTCAGCCTTGCGTCCTACACTTTTCCATTAGCGTGCAGTTTATAGAATGTTTATAGCTGTTTCAGATGAATCTCAGCCACAACATTATCATCCCAAAGATATTAATGAACTGGAATGCATGGGAATCAAAGATTTTGGTTAAATTTCTGATTAACTTAAAGTTAATTAGCAAACTCATCTTCACTCTCCCACCCCAACCCTTTTCATTGAAAATCTTTGTAAAATTTCTGAATCTACTTTTCTGTCTAATTAATGAATACTGAATCTTTGTTTCATTATTGAAGATCTGAAATGCCTTCAGGTTGCCATTGTGAGCCTGGATTTTCATTGCACAATAATAGAAATGTATCAAATGGAGGGCATTGGACTGCTTGATGTCAACGAGCTCAAGATATATCCATATCCTGGAAGAATTTTATTTTTTAATATTCATGATGTTATCCAGAACTTAGCACAGTACTCAGCACATGGTAGGCATGTAATAAATGCTTATTGGCTGACTGGTTGATTATTTACCTATTTCTTTGATGTGGGCATAGCTGAATCCTTCACATATCAAATGGAAACCTTTCCAGTGAGTTGGGGAACTATATGACCTAGGATAGAGCTTTTTAAGGAATCCAGGCAATAACCATCATCAAGGCCAAAATGTGCTGCACTTGGTCCTAAGCTACAGCATAGTGTGGCAGAAAGGGGACTGAATTTGGATTGGGAGTTATCCCTGGATTCTAACCTGCCTCTGTTATTTGCTGCATGATCATTGACCATTCAATTCATCTCCCAGGGGTTTCAGGCTCTTTAATCTGTAAAATCTAGGATCAAGCCTCCTCCAGCTCTAATTCTGGTTAAAATTGAAGCACATTGAAGGCAATACAAGTTTGGTTCAAGTGTAGAGTCACTGGAGACCCTAAAACATCAAAACTTCAGTTTTTAGTTTAAAACACATGCAATTGAGAACAAACCAAAAGCTGAGGAGTTTAGGTGGGATGTTGAGAGCCAGAGACTGAACTCAGTAGGGCAGATAGGAATGGAAACTAATATCTACCAAATCCAAATAAAAACTCCAGAGAACCTGGCAGAAATACATGAAATTGGGTCACCATCAGACAGGTGGATGACAAGAGTTGCTAGATGGGAGTGTTCCACTGTTTCCTTTGAATGGAATACCTGGCAAGTTCACCCTGACTTCTTAAAAGGACCACAAGCATGGAAGTCCAAGGCACTGATGTTTTTATTCTGTAATGAATTTTTAGCTGTTAAATGTGATGTATGAAACTTCTTGGTGTTCAAACTTCTGTTTGGCCTTGTCACCCATACAACCATGTAACTTCAATTTTTGCAAAGATCTAAGTGAGTCTTGGAGAAAAAAGTCATTTGCCTTCCTCAGAACCTTGCCCTACACATCTGCTTTAAGATTAGAGGGAAGTAGAATGCAGTAACCTTTTGATTATCCATATTCCTGGGCCAGTCACCATTCCAGGACCATCCAGCTGGAAACTTAAATGAATGTTGCACTCAATTTCATGATTTAAGTGATTTACATAAGATGGCAGCTCCTTAAAACTTTATTCAAGAGATTTACTGGAAATTATTTTTGAAAAGGGTAAAATATTGAGTGGTTGAGTTTTGAGGATGCCATGGTGAACATATCTATCTTAAGGATGACACATTTCCAAGTTCCCTGCTAGAATGAATTACTATGGTTTAATGGCTCTTCTTTATATCCTAGTATAATTTACTTGTATGAACATCATGCTTATGGTATTCAGTTGGCATTTTCAAGGAATCAAAGCCTTTAGGGAATTAAATGGGCTGCATAAACTTGTAACTTATTAATGAGCCTGCAAGTTGGTGGAATGATAATTAAGAGTTCATTCAGAGAAAGATCAAGTTAGCTGGGGAAAATGCAGAGCCTCCAGGTCACAAATGAAAGGCTTTCCTAAAATTGAGATACTTCTAGATAAAATAAAATCTTTTGTCAGAAATATCCTATCTTACAGGGATAATGATATCCATATTTCTTGTACTATTTATTACCAGGATCCAAGAGGAATTTGTGGAACAAGAAGGGAACAAATTCAATTTTCTTTTGGTATAAAAATCTAGTCTGTAGGACTTCCTCCAAAAAGTCTTTCTAAGCACCATTGTGTCATAAGGAAGAGGGAAAATAAATTTACTTTATTCCATAGCTAAGACTCATATCTGTGAAATTCTGAGACCAATGGGTATTCATGGAATGGGGCAAATACCTCAGAATTGCCTAAATCTCTCTCTTTTTTTCTTCCCTCCTCCCACCCTATTCATCTTATACATCTCCCCTCACTCCTTTGCAAAGCTGGAAGCAGGGACCACAAGTGAAGAACATTGCATAAAATGCAAGATTTTTTGATGTAATGATCATTTTTTCTGATATTTTCTTTTTTGTCCTTTCAAAATTCTTTGTTAAAATAGGTAGTTCTCTGGGAAAGGGGAGATGAGAAGGATAAAGGAGAATTAGATGATATAAAAAGCTACAAATAAAATTTATTTTTAAAACTTATGAAAGAGGAAGATCTCATCCATTGAGATGAAGAAAAACAAATAGAATTCAAACAATCATTAATTGCTGTCCAAATGGAAGCCCTTTTAATGTGTTATGAAATGAAGTGGCAGAGTTGCCTAGAGAGGCCAAGATGTGAAGATATTTTTGAGGATTTCGAAGAAAGAGATAAGAAATAATTTGAGGAGATTGAAAAGGAATTGCGTGGATCACAGAGTTTGAAAGAACATAGTGGACATTTAGTGTGGAAATGTCAAACTTGTGGCCTACAGGTGGTACACAACTCTCCTGAGTAAGGCTGGAACCAGATTAAAATGTAATTGGAAAATATCTGTATATTAATTTGATTATTTTTGTGAGGCAATCAGGGTTAAGTGACTTGCCTGGGGTTACACAGCTACTAAATATCAAGTGTCTCAGGCAGAATTTGAACTCAGGTTCTCCTGACTCCTGAGTCAGTGCTCTATCTACTGCATCACCTAGCTGCTTTAATTATAAAATATTTAACAAAATAAATAAAAATACAATAGAACCTAGATTATGTAGGGTTTAGTGACTCTTCCAACTCCCACCTCAACATCACTGATTGAGTCCAAACACCCTCATTTTTCCTAAAAAAGAAAGAGTACCTTAGAGAACAAATGTTGAATCCAGGTTCTCAGACTCCCACTGTAACACACTGCAAAATTTTTCTATCCTCAATATTTGCTGAGAAAAATGAGCTTAGCTTTAGCCTGGATATGGGAGCAAGGCTAGGTTAGCAAAGACAGTCTCATCCTCAAGGATTGAGGCAAAGGAGAAGCTAACTGACATGAATGGGGCTGAATCAGAGTAACTATAAGAGACTGAATAAGACTTGTAGATCATCTAAACTGCTTAACTCTGTCATAATGAGTCAAGACAATCTTGACAGCACCCTTATTATTATAATACTGTCCTCATCCCTGCCTGGTTGCCATGACATCCTCTTCTGAATGTCCTGTTGAGTTCCTTGTCTGCAGTCTGAAAGTCAAAGAATAGGAAATGTGGAATAATGGAAATAGAACTGATTTTAGAGACAAAGGACCTGGCTTAGAATTCCAGCTTTGCTACTTCCTACTTGTGTGACCTTGGGTAAGTCACTAAACATCTGTGGGCTCCAGTTTCCTTATATAAAATAAAGGGATGGGATGAGCTGGTCTCTAATACATATTTTAAATCTAAACACCAAGATCCTATGATAACTCTGGAAGTCGAATAATGTGGTTAAGTGGGAAAAAAATTACACTAATTTCTAGAGTTTTAATTTCCTTGTCTATAAATGGAGATAATGGAGGATAATTCTGGAGCTAGCTATTTGAAGTGTTGTTGTAAAGAAGGCAATTTGTAAATTTTAAATTACGATAGAAATGTGTGTTATTCTAAGAACTTATGAAAGGTTAAATGAAGTAATTGATGGCGACACAACTAATAGGGAGGCTGCTTTAACAAAGTATAACCTTTCATTGACCAAAATTTGTTTCCAAAACCTAAAAACATCAGAAGTCTGAACAAGGAGTTTAAAATGTCTTCTAAATGAAATTGGGTTTTTAAAATTATATTCATTACGCAGGATGAGCTGAGATGACTTTTAAAATGGCATATGGGCTAAGAACAGTCAAGAAATCAAATTGTTCTTTGTGGCAATCCGCCATAGTGGAAAGAGTGTTAGACTTGGAATTAGAAGGGATCTGGGTTCAAATCTCACCTTTAACACTTGATAGCTGTGTAACCACACAGGTCGCTTAATGCCTATGAGCCTTGGTTCCCTCATATATAAATAAGGCTAATAATATCTGTAGGACCTCCCTCATATGGTTGTTTTGTCTAGCAAATGAAATGATGTATGTGTAGTTTGTGTGTGCGTGCATGTGTGTGTGTGTGTGTGTGTGTGTGTGTGTGTGTAAGTAATTATGGAGCATACATGGGAATGGCACTATAGGGACCATCTCAGAGAGTGGGCCAAGAGTTCCTCTAGGAATTTATGAAGATAGCTGGGGTTTAAAGTTAAAGGTATTGGATGGCATTTTGGAGTGATGTGGCAAGCCATGAGTGGGCTGTTGATCCTCTACCATGTCATGGCTGAAATGTGTGAGGGAGATAAAATCAGATCTAAATCCAATGAGTGTGAGGTAGAACCTCAGATTTAGTTTTATTTTCATTGCTCTAATTATTAGTCATTTGATGTGTTTTTATATGACTACTAATAGTTTAGATTTATTCCTTAAGAATTTACTATTCATATGCTTTGACTACTCATCGTTTGACTGTTCATCAATCTTATTCTTACACACTTGACTCAGTTTCCTATATTTGGTAGAAATGAGACCTTTATCAGAGAAACTTGCTGCAAATATTATTTTAAATAGTTGAACTTTCTCATTTTAGCTGCATTGGCTTTATTTGTGCAAAAACTTCAATTTAGTGTAATAATTTTTTTTTTTGCTTGACAGAATATTGGATAGAAAAAAAGAAATGAAAATGAGTATTAACTTTAAAAAATGCTAAATCTGCCTCAGGGTAGATTATTCATTTAGCCAGGAAGAGTGTTCCTCTCAGTAAATCTATATGGAGTGACTACCCTTGGATTGTCTTGTATTCTCCCTGTCTTTCAAGGTTTTAGGAATCTTCCAGCCACTCTCTGGAAGGATGGGCCAAGGACTGGTGCCTTCTACACCCTTAGAGAAATGACAAACTGCATGGCAGCTAAAACTCATGTTGGCTAGACCTTGGACTACTGGCTACCACTTAAGTGTTTGTTTTTCTTCTGTAAAAATAGATGACTGAAAGAAACCAAAACTTCAAATGATTTTTTCCTCAGGATTGGAGGTGGGTATGTAAAGAGCCATAGAACTTAAAAATAAACCTAACCCTTCTCTTTGAAGTCCCTGCTTTACTAGCACTGAACCCAGTCTACCTGTGCAAGGGTCTAGAGTTGAGAAAGTAGTAGAAAGAGAGAGAGCAAGTATCCTAGCCCCACCTGACTCTAGTGGGAACTATATTATATACACTGTAAGAGTCATGATACAAGCAAATTTTTATCTAATTTCTCTGATAAAGGTCTCATTTCCAGGATATCTAGGGAATTGATTCAAATTTATACATGCAACTGCATTGTAGAATATATTCTTATATTAGATACAATATAAAATGTAACATTATTATAATATATGTACTATCTATATCTATATCTATCTGTCTGTCTGTCTATCTAATGCAATAGACACACACATTTATTCAGTTATTTTAGTCGAGTCCAACTCTTAAGGACTACATCTGGAGTTTTCTGGGCAAAGATACTAGAGTGATTTGTCTTTTCCTTCTCCAGCTCATTTTACAGATGAGGAAACTGAGGCAAATAGGATTTTACTCTCACATCTATATAGAGCACTTTGCAAAGCACATGAATGAGTTATTATTTCATTTATGTACCTCCTTGTTTTTAATTAATAATCCATTAGCATCCATATTTTTCCTCCTTCCCTTCTCTTTCTCCCTCTCTCCTTCTTTACTTTCCTTCCTTCCTTCCTTCCTTTCTTCCTTCCTTCCTTCCTTCCTTCCTTCCTTCCTTCCTTCCTTCCTTCCTTCCTTCCTTCCTTCCTTCCTTCCTTCTTTATATTTATTTCTTGCTTTCTTGCTTACTTTCTTGCTTGTGTACTTATTTAGTGGAAAGATATTTAAATTTCATCTCAGTTATTTAATCTGCAAATTTGTATACTTTCTTCACAGTGTTGTTGTGAGGTAGTACTTTGTAAACACTGAAACTATAAAAATGTGAATCCCTATGGTTATTATTACTTTTCAGTTTTTTTTCCTTTACTAGCCTTGCCCAGAGAATTTTGGGACTGAAGCCTCCACTCCTGACAACTCGTCTTGACAGCTGAGCAAAGCTTTGACACAACAGTTTTCCAACGTGTCTCTGAACTCAGTGGTATGAGTATTCAGTCTAAAAATACATGTCACAGCTCATCTACACCAGCCTATTCTCTTATTTATGTCCTTCTAAAAGTTTTCCACTGGGAGTCTACCCAGTATCTCAGAGGCTTTTAATTCTCTTGACATGTGTATACTGATGGATCATAAGGGCTATCCATCTCTCTTTCGCCATGTGACCTGCTTATCATTTTTTTCTGGTTGTATATGTCTTTGTTACCATTCTTTATACATCCCCTGCCTAATTGCTAGTTTGGAATGTTTTGCAGCTTTCCCTAAACACCCTGTGCACTTCTCCTTTGCCTTTTGGTTAGTCTTCAACTTCAGTTCTTCAGAGATTATAGTTTTACATCCCTTACAACCAGACAACAGCACTTGAGTTGGTTTAGCATTTCCAAATATCTGGGGCTGCTGTGTAAATTTATTTTTTTTAAATGTACTACATGCTGTCTGTTTTTATTTCACCCATTAAGACTCGTACTTTATGATGCTAGATGCAATGATCTTAAAAAGGCAGGCAGATAGGACTCATGTTGTGTCCTCATGATGCTGGACTAACTGTAAAGGCTGTCTGGAGGGAAAATTTATTTCCAGAATTGCCTTTTGAATTTATGATTCTCTGTTTCCTTTCATGGGGAACATTATGCTTAGGAACTCTGCATGTTTCACATTTTTATCCAACCAAGGTACTTCTGCTTAGAAAAATAAGACTATATATGCTGTTATTAAAATGTATTACTTACCCCCCTTTCTTCCTGGTAGATGCCTATAATGGACCATACTTAAACAATATTGGCTACTAGCCCCTTGGGAAAACAGATTTAGATGAGAAGGAAACATGAGCTCAGATCTGTCCACAATTAATGTAGTTCAGAAGAATTTGAATGGTTTCTCTTTCATTTAAAATTTCTCAGATGATGATAGTAATTGCATGAAATAGTCAAATGGATATGTGGTCATTTTGTGGAATTCAATCCATTTTGAGTGGGAAAGGGGTCACAACAGGTATAGCCTCAAGTGAAGTTTTGAAGTGACCATGCCATCTATCATTTCTAAAAATTTTAGCTAAAGACATTTTGCAGATAAGGCAGCAAAAAGGGCTTTTGGAGGTGGGCACTGTGCAAAATTCACATGAGGCATGGAGAGCAGCAGCAGCATTTACATACGACTTTAAGGTTTGGAAAGTATTTTTATTGTTGGATTTTTTTGTTTTGTTTTTGTTTTTACAAATTCTATCTCATTTAATCCTACAACACTGTAAGGTAGGTGCCGTTAGTATCCTCATTTTAGAGGTGAGGAAACAGGCTGAAAAGTTAAGTTACTTTCCCATAGCCACAAAGCCAGTAAATGTCAGAAGCAAATGTCAGAGTATTTGAACTCAGATGAGTATGCATGTTATCTATCTATCCATCTATCTGTCTATCATCTATCTATCTATCTATCTATCTATCTATCTATCTATCTATCTATCTATCTATCTGTCTGTCTGTCTGTCTGTCTGTCTGTCTGTCTGTCTGTCTGTCTGTCTGTCTGCCTGTCTGTCTGCCTATCTTCCTATCTATATATATGTATAAGTATCTACACACAGACATGCACACATATATCAATTATATGCCCAGTGTAGGAATTGATTTTGTTTGAATATGTTTATAATAGGTTTTGCTTTTCTTATTTTCTCGAAGGAGGAGAAGGAGAGGGTAGAGGGAGGGAATACATAACTGAAAATACAATTGTATTTTAAAAAAAATTAAGGGGTTGGACAAGACTTCTAATGTCCATTCTGTCCCTAAATCCTAATCTATATTTATCTATCTATATCTCTATATCTATCTGTCTATCTATCTGTCTATCTATCTATCTATCTATCTATCTATCTATCTATCTATCTATCTATCTATCTATCTATCTATCTACCTACCTGTCTGTCTGTCTGTCTGTCTATTCATTTATCCTAATCTCTAAAATCCCTTTCCACTTTAAATGATATTCAGTGACTTAGCTTGATAACCTATGACAAACTAGTTCATATTAACATGTCAGTCACTGATAGTTTAATAAAATGACCTTGGGAAATAGCTTTTTTAAATGACAATCCAAATGAATGAATTTATAATAGTAATTTCAGGCACCATGCTAATGAAGATATTTTGAGTTAGAAAGGTCTTAAAGTGTCACCTGAAATCATACTGTATAGGTAACTACCTCCCCTGACTCAGTATAATGCCTGTACTGTTGTTAAAAAAAAACAAACAAACATATGAAAGGGATCATATATGTCCATAGCCATAAAGGCTATCCAAAAATAAATCACATTCAGAAATAAATGACCTTGTCCAAATACTGAGGAATATTATGAAATCCATAAAAGAGTATATTTTGCTTTATAGTCTCATTGCATTTTTGTTTTCTAATCATCATTTTTGCTATTTTCTCAGTTGCTAAATATTTTGAAATCTGCTATATAAGTGAATAATTAAAATGTATATGATGTCTACTTCAACACTAAATGTTATTCTCTCAAAGGCTACAGGTCCATTCTAAAGTCTACTCTGATTTTTAAATTTTCTAACTTTCAGTGGAATTGTCAGGTTAAAAACACAAGGAACATTAACAATGCAGACGACGCAGTCCATTATGTCTGATAGCAACAATTTTGTTAAGAAATGTTTTTTCCTCAATCATTGAGAAATGAGAAAATAGTCTTAAGCAGTTAGTGTACTTAACATATCAGACAGGGTAAGAACACTAGGATATGGCAGGGAACTTCAATAATTTTCCTTATTCATAGGATCTTTGGGACTTTACAATTTGGCTCTAACTTCTCTCTTCAGTCTTATCTTAATCAATTACTTTTCTAGGAGAGTCCTCCAGTCTAACCAAACTGGTTTATTCAATGTCTCCAAAACAGAGTTGATGTTTATTTGTCTCTGCGCTCCTGTTCTCATCAATCTTGAGGCCTGGAATGCCCTACAAAATCTCTTCAAATTCAAATAACATTTCAAGAACAAGATCAAAGAACCTCTGTCTGGAAGATTTCCTTGATCAGTCCAGCCCAGGCCAAAGTAATCTTTTCTTCCACAAAATGTCTCTACCCTTCATTTATCAAAATTTATTGAAAGAAGCAAATAGATCTGTGGCTTAAAGTCAGGAAGCCCAGAGTTCAGATTTTGTGTTTCATGCTCACTAGCTGTATGACCCTAGAAAATTTACTTCTATGTTCTCAGGTATAAGTCCCTGGGACTTAGAACTTTGCTTAGTGATGATGCCTATAATCCCATGTGTAAACATTTTATTTCATCAACTGACTTAAGAATTCATCAGGCATAAAGCATACATCTTTTATAATGACTTGCATGTTGTATATGTTCAATAAAAAATAATTGATTGATTGTAATGGGAGGGAAATCCTCATAGTTTCTCAATGGCCTTGGTGTCAAGGCTAGATTCAAGCTAATACTGAATGCATCCAATATACACATGTTTGTCAAAGAGACATCGTTTCTCCTTGCTTTGAATATTAGTTTCTGTTGGTCTCTAGCTGTCATAGAGACATTGCAATAACCTACTAAACTGATCGTTACCTCCATAAGAACAGCTGTTACTTTTTATTTCTTTAAAGACTCTTTGTTTTCAATCAATCCATAGCACTGTTCCATGTACTATGGAAGGGTAGGAATGAGTGGAATGGGTAGGATAAAGTCTAAAATGTTTCTGCATTTAAACTATTTATAATATAGTTGAAAATAAAATATATACAATAGAAAAGATATCTATTAACAAAAGTGACTTGTTCTTGACACTATTTGAGTGTTGAGGCAAGTCCTAAAAATATTCCCTAAACTATGAAAGAGGAAAAAAAATATGGTTGTCTGCCATTAGTAGTTCAGAAAGATTTCATAGATTAAGTGGGATTTTATCTAGACTTTGAAGGAAGAGTAGAATTTAAATGCACAGAGAAAAATAAAGTGATTATTATGAGAGACATAGAGATATGCAGGTAATTGATGTATTTGAGGGACAGTGATTAAGGATGACTAACTGAACTAATCTATCTCCTTCTGTTTTCCCTGTGACCTTTTGTTCTTATTTCTGTACCTTCCTATTTCCACATCTCCTTGTCTCCCATAAACTTGACCCCAAACTCACTTTGATGACTGAATCCATGAAAGTTCATTTTGCTATGTGTTTCAACTCACATATATATTTAATTTGTACCATAATAATGATCTGCCCTCTTAAAGTAAATTTTAGTTATTTTCTATGTTGATTTTTATTCCCCCAATAGGTTTTAAGCTCTTGAGTACAAGAGGCTTTAATACAATTGAGTGCATATTAAGCACCTATGTGAAAGGTAGTAGGGATTCAGATATGACGAAGGATGCAGTCCCTGTTTTTAGAGAGACACATTCTGACAGACATGGGGTATAATGTGGATAATGTTGTCTTGGCAATGTCTGTTCCAGGTGTTGTCAAGGAGACCAGGACATTAGTGATGGAAGGCTGCTGGTTTCAGATAGAGCTTTTAAAATTTTCCCCTCTGAGATGCTCAGGGAGTTGTGCCCTCTTGAAGGGAATGGCAGCAATGAGGGCTGATATGAATCATAAGATAGTCTCTCCCTTCCCTTGGACATTCAGGGAAGAAAAGCTGAGATGCCTCGAGGAGTACAGAGTAACTAGAGGAACCTAGGAAGGGGAAACACAGAGACATAGCTGCTGTGGAGAAGAGCAGGGTAAAATATCAGGACATGCTAAAAATCACTTAGGTTGCAGGTAGAGATCAGTTCATTTGCTTTCTTTTCTTTCTTTCTCCAAGTCTAGAGTGGGTGGGGAAATGTTTCTGAGCTAGGTTGTTTTTTTTTTTTTTTTTGGCTAGAAGAGGGGAGATTTGGGGTAGGCTTACATTTGTTCTTAAAAGTCTATTTACTTTTTTATGCTTACACATTGACCTTGTCTCTTAAGCCACCAAACGCCATAAAAAGCAATTAACCACCCATGTTCCTAAATGGTATGCAATACAGTAGAGAGAGGTGATTAGAAAGCCCAGAAAGAAAGAGCATAGACTTAAAACTGTGGCATTTGCCGTAGGATGATCTCTGGCTGGGGGACTGGAGTAAGAGTCAGATTTTGTGATTCATTTTTTTTACAACTTCCCAAGATGTAAATACGATTTTGACTGGGATTCCTCTGGACAATTGGAAAAACAATGTCTGGGGAAGCAATTGAGGGTTGGAATTGAGACGGGCATCTGTCATCTTTCCTGGGATTAACTTGTGGAAATCGATGTCACCTCTCTGTGCCTCACTTTCATTGTCTGTAAAATGATGATAATAATATCTATAGCACCTAATCTTGGAGAATTGTTGTAAAGGTTAGATGGGATTATACTATCTATCTACACACATACATATATGTATGTATAAATACATCATACATATATGTGGACACACATCTGTGTATATGCTTTGCAAACTTTAAAGTGTTATATAAATAATAGCTAGTGGTAGTAGTAGTGTAGTAGTAGTAGTAGTAGTAGTAGTAGTAGTAGTAGTAGTAGTAGTAGTAGTAATCTCTGAACATATTAGTGGCTTAATACATGTTGTCCACTGTCAATGAATTTACTATTTTATCAGAAGGACATAAGGAAGAATGTAGTGTGCCTATAAAAGAGAGAATAATATCACTAGATTGTATATATAACTCTAGAGATTCCCAGCCTCAGTTTGATGAAGAAAAATGTCTGTTACAATGAATCAATACATAAAAAACAGATAATATTAGGGTTTATAACATGTCACTAGGAGGCTTTCTGAGCCCTTACTAGGAAACATACTATATAACAATTACGGGGAATGTCACTCTTGCAGGAATGAGGAAGCAAATATGTCTTTCCTCTTTTCTTTTGGTGATGTACTTGAGAAATGCCTGCAGTAATAAGGCTTTGCTGGAGATACACACTCCAATCTCACCAGAAGTGGTGTTAATCACACTGCCAGGCAACTCAGTGGGAACCTTCTTGAAATCAGCCACAAGTCCAGAGTGAGGCTGCTTATTGCAAGTGGAACATTCTAGGACCTTTGAAGTGGACTACTGAAACTTTTTCCTGGTACCTTATTCTGGATTTAGGAAAATAAGCAAATACAACATCTTGTACACTACTGAGAGCCAGATTTCTTTAAATGGCTATCCAACTCCTTTCTTGCAGGATCAGAAAAGTTGCAGATGTGCAAAAGAGACCAATCAAACAAAAGACACTTATAAAGCAACTACTGTGTGTGCACTTAGGGTCATAGTAGGTGCTAACGTAGGCACAAGAAGAATGTAGCTGGAGAGAAAGAATTTAGCACACAAGAAAGAGAGAGTGATATAAGACATGACATAGTTAAGAACTAGACTACATAATGTATGGTTTAGACCAGGAAAGCTATCAGAATTTATAAGATCATAGGTCTTAGAGCTGAAAAGTTACTTAGAAAACTTGTTCTGTCCTCTCGTTTTTAAGATGAGAAAGCTGTTGCAGAGAAGTCAAGAGACGTGTAAAATTGCAAAAGAGAGAGAATCAAAGAATTGCTGAATCTGACATGGAAAAGATTTCAAAGGCTATCAAGTGTGACCAATCATTTCTTCAACAAGAATTCTTTCTCTACGTGCCCAGTGAGTGCTCTTCTTGTCTTTGCTTAAATACATCTCATTAGAGGGACCTCTCTACTTCCCAAGGCTTCCCAATTAACTTATATATTATTCTAATTTTTAGGATGTTTTTATTAAAATCAAGCCTTAGCCTGCCACTGGCACTTTTCCCATTGTTTATACTTCTGCCCTTTGAGGCCTGGGAGAACAAATTGAATCCTACTTTCTCTGATTATCAAGTATTTGAAGATATTAAGTAACAGGTCTTCTGCCTCCAAATCTAATGTTCATTACAATTCACTAGAGATTATGTTTTACAAAAGTTAGAGAAATTTCCATGGAGCTGGAACCTTAGTGAAATATTGAAGAAAATTCAGAATATGAATATGCAATCATCAGATAGTTGATTTTGAGTTAGAAAGGGATTGACAGATCATATGGCCTCAAGGCCACATGTTGTCTTTTAGGTTCTTGTGTGTAGCCTTTTGACTGAATCCAAGTTTCACAGAACAAATCCTTTTATTAAGGGGCATTGTTCTGTGAAGTTTGGATTCAGTTAAGCGCTACACTTGAGGACCTACGGGGTCACATGTGTCCTGGAGGCTGCAGGCTCCTTACTCCTGATCTAGTACAATGCTCTTATTTTTTTTTTTTTTACCTAAATACTTATGAAAGGATCAGAGAGAGTATAGAAGAGTGTCCATTCTTGGAATCATATTGTATTGGCCATTAAAAGACATATGACATATCTGTCTGCTTCATGATAAAGCTCTACCTAAACAATAATAGTGAGAATAATATCACTAATAATATGATTTTCATATCAATTCATGCAGTTATTATTATGTGACATTATAAAAATGACAAAGGAATATTAAGATGTGTTATGCCTGAGAGTCCAGGAACTCTAATGAGACTTAAGGAAGTACACATTTAAGGTCAGAAAAGGTAATGAATCAATAGTCTACTAAATCGTAATGAAGCTGAGAAGATTGAACAGTGATCAAAGTTCAGAATAAGCAATGAATGAAGCCTAGGGAGTCAGGTAAAGCTTAAGAGAAAAGGCAATTCTGGAGAGTCAAATCAAGAAACAACTAGAGTCCAGAAAGAGTCTGAGGCAGTAGCCCCAGAGAGATGAAATCTTTAAGTGATCCATGGCTCCATTAAGGAAAAAGTCATTGGCCCTCTGACATTTTTTAAAATTTGTTCCAAATACTGAGATCACTCTATATTTCTTACAAACATTCTTGAACATTTTCAGGCTTTTTTTGTTGCTGTTCTTTGTTTTTAATTAAATAATTAGTTAATTAATTTTAAGTTTTCAACATTCCTTTCCCCAAAATTTTGAGTTACAAATTTTCTCCACCCCTAAAATGCTGTGCATTCTGATTGCCTCTTCCACCAATCTGCCCTCCCTTTTAACACCCCTCCCTTCCTTTATCCCCATCTTCTATCTCCTGTAGGGCAAGGTAAATTTCTATACCCTGTTACCTGTATTTCTTCTTTCCCAGTTGTATACAAAAAACAGTTCTCAACATTTGCTCCTAAAACTTTGAGTTCCAACTTTTCTTCCTTCTTCCCTCCCCACCCATCCCCACTGAGAAGACAAGTAGTTGAATATAGGCTACATATGTGTAGTTTTGCAAATGACTTCCACAATAGTCATATTGTGTAAGACTAACTATATTTCCCTCCATCCTATCCTGTCCTTCATTTCTTCTATTCTCTCTTTTCATCTAATCCCTCCCCAAGAATGTTTACTTCTAATTCCTCCCTCCTCCCATTTGCCTTCCCTTCTATCACACCCCCACCCTGCTTATCACCTTCTCCCCTACTTTCCTGTAGTGTAAGATAAATTTTCATACCAAATTGAATGTGTACGTTATTTCTTCTTTGAATCAAATGTGATGAGAGTAAGGTTCAGTTTTTCTCTCTCACCCTTTTTCCACTTCCACTGGAAAAGCTTTGTCTTGCCTCTTCCATAAAAGATAATTTGCCCCATTCCATTTCTCCCTTCCTCCTCCCAATATATTCTTTTCTCACCCCTTAATTTTAAATATGACCCCTTCTCATTCAACTCACCCTGTGCTTTCAGTGTGTGTATGTGTGTGTGTGTGTGTGTGCTTATGTGTGTATAATCCCTCCAACTATCCAGATGCTGAGAAAAGTTTCAAGAGTTACAAATATTATCTTTTCATGTAGGAATGTAAACAGTTAGCTTTAGTAAGACCCTTGTGATTTCTCTTTCCTGTTTACCTTTTCATGCTTCTCTTGATTCTTGTATTTCAAAGTCAAATTTTCTTTTCAACTCTGGTCTTTTCATCAAGAATGCTTGAAAGTCCTCTATTTCATTAAATGACCATTTTTCCCTGAAGTATTATACTGTTTTGCTGGATAGGTGATTCTTGGTTTTAATCCTAGTTCCTTTGACTTCTGGAATATCATATTTCAAGTCCTTCAATCCCTTAATGTAGAAGATGCTAGATCTTGTGTCATCCTGATTGCGTTTCCACAATAATACCTGAATTATTTCTTTCTGGCTGCTTGCAATATTTTCTCTTTGACCTTGGGAACTCTGGAATTTGGCTACAATATTCCTAGGAATTTCTCTTTTTGGATCTCTTTCAGCAGGTGATTGGTGGATTCTTTCAATATTTGTTTTGCCTTCTGGTTCTAGAATATCAGGGCAACTTTCCTTGATAATTTCATGAAAGATGACATGTAGGTTCTTTTTGGATCATGGCTTTCAGGTAGTCCCATAATTTTTAAATTGTCTCTCCTCAATCTATTTTCCAGGTCAGTTATTTTTCCAATGAGATATTTCACATTATCATCTTTTTCATTCTTTTGGTTTTGTTTTGTAATTTCCTGGTTTCTCATAAAGTCATTGGCTTCCATCTGTTCCATTCTAATTAAAAAAAAAAAAAAACAAACTGTTTTCTTCAGTGATCTTTTGAACCTCCTTTCCATTTGGTTAATTCTACTTTTTTAAAGCATTCTTCTCCTCATTGGCTTTTTGGACCTCTTTTGACAATTGAGTTAGCTTATTTTTAAAGGTGTTATTTTCTTTAGCATTTTTTGGGTCTCCTTTAGCAAACTGTTGACTCACTTTTCATGATTTTCTTGCATCTCTCTCATTTCTCTTCCCAATTTTTCCTCCAACTTTCTTATTTGATTTTTAAAATCCTTTTTGAGCTCTTCCATGGCCTGGGACCATTGCATATTTATTTTGGAGGTTTTGGATGTAGAAGGCTTGACTTTTATGTCTTCCCCTGATGGTAAACTTGTTCTTCCTCATCTGAAAGGATGAGAGAGAATACCTGTTCACCAAGAAAGTAATCTTCTATAGTCTTATTTTTTTTTCCATTTTTTGGGCATTTTTCCAAGCAGTTACTTGACTTTTGGGTCTTTTGTAAAGAGCAGGGTATACTCTGGGGACCTGTAAATTCTCACTTCCTCCAATGTGGCACAATAAAGGCAGACCAATTTACTCCTTGGCTGGGCTGGAGGCTGATGTTCAGATCAGCTGCTCAATTCCCCCAGGGCTTTATCCATCAATGGATGCTGACTGCTACCTCCCTGGCCACTGTAGCTGCTACTGTAGCTGCTGCTGCCACTGCTGCCGCCTGGGGCCAGGGCTAGGGGAGAGCCCTGCTCCCTTGTCAAGAGGGTGAAAAAGCCCTTTTATTGACCTTTCAAACTACCTTTGACTCCTGTGGGTTGAGGGATCTGTGAACCGCAGCTGCTAATTCTGCTCGAGGCCTGCTCCAGTCCTCCTCCCAGTACATTGTGGCCAAGGGTGGGCTGGGCCTAGCTCCATGTCTGGTGTGACAGACTTTTCTATTGGCCTTCCAGGTCACACCATGCTGGAAATCTCTTCCACTCCATTGTTCTATGGCTTCTGCTCTAGAATATGTTTAGAGTCTTTCTTTATAGGTATTTTATGGGTTGTGATTCTTGAACATTTTCTTGTAAGGGAATTCTCTTTTGTTCTGACCATACCTTGCCTCCCAACTCTCCTTTGCACCTACCATGCCCTTTTCATTGTATGAATCATTGTTCAAAATATTCCATCCTTTTGAGATATCTGCTCTGACTATCCAAATTCTACCTTTCCTTCAAGTCCAGATGAAACACAATATGTTCTATGACATTTTCTCTAACTAGCCCTTATTCAGCTCACTTCTTTCTGTTTTTTAATGGATTCTCCATATTATTAATGGATTAGAACCATATATTACTATATGTTATTAACTATATATGCATATATGTATAATATATAAAATGTCTCTTTTTCTCCTTTCTCACCCTTCTCTTTCCAAACACACACACACACACACACACACACACACACGTGCACACACACACATACATTATATAGAAAGAAAAAAGAAAGAGAGATGGATATCTCTATATATCTAAATATATATACATACATATATGTATATATATATATATGTGTGTGTGTATGTGTGTGTATGAGTTAAGTTCCCTTAAACATATCACAAACAAGTTCTTCCAGTCATGCTAGTTGTTGCCTTTCCCAGCCCTGAATGCTCTCTCACCAACTTTCTCTTATCTCTGCTCCAGCTCTGCCTCTTCTTATTCCAACCATCCTGTCCCACCCATTCAGCAAGCTTCTCCCACCATATATGACTTAGGCTTCCATGTAATTTAAGCAAGTCACATGGACTTATTAATGTGTGAGAAAGATCTTCAAATTAAGCAAGAAAATAAATTAGCAATACATGAACATGAGAGGCAGGGTTCAAATCCAGTTCTTTGGCATTCCAAGTCTAACATCCTAACCCCTCTCTTATCCTATCTCTCAGTCAATATTGGTTAATTGATTGATCTTAGAATCATTGAAAGTTGTAGCTGGAAGGAGACTTACAGATCATCTGTATAATTAGATCATAGGATCCCAGATTTGGAGCCTGCATAGGACTTAGGTGAATGACTTGTCTATCACACCGATTTTATTGATAATGAGTCATCAAGGTGAAATGACTGCCCTAAGACCTCCCTAGTCATTAGTGACTAAATTGTGGCTAGAGCTCATCTTGATGTGCTTAGTACAGTACCCTTTCTTACACAACACAATCCTTGCATTGCATTATTAGGTCATTTTAGCATGTAACAATCATGCACTGTGCCTGACACATAGTAGGCATTTTATAAGCTTTCATTGATTGATTATCTCTTTTAAAATCAGTTAAGCACATTTACTTTTATCCTAGAGTCATGATAAAGATGAATAATAGACCTTTATATATAAATTGTTATCAAGTTTTTCTTAGTCTTTTTTCTTACTGGCTAAACATTTCCACTTGTTTTAAGTGCTCCTCATATGTGCTCTTTTCTTGAGACTGTCTTGTCTTTCTTGAGTCTTTATCATTAATATGCGAACCATCATTGTTCTCCATAATATGACTTAGATTTGTTTGAACAACCGAATGCTTACAAATTGATTTACTGTAATTTCTATGAATTATTATTGATTAGTCAGCAGACATAGTGCTTGTCACTGCCCACTGTATAATTAGGCTGCACGAGATAATGACACAATAAGTCACAAAGAGGGAGGCATACAATTTTCTGCCTTCACCCCCATGTCTCTATGAAACCATGTCTATTCAAGTCTGTACTCAAAATGCTATGAATAGGCATGGCATTCAATGTTTTCTTTTGTGCCTTGCACATATACAGGACATCATAAATTATGAAGCACTATCATATGTTATCATATATGATCCTCATAACAACTGTTGTGAGTTAGCAAGTCATAGACTTCATAAAGAACAAAAACAAATAATAAGCTATCATGAAGTTAAGTGATTTACTTAGCATTACACAAATAGCTAGCTGGAGAGCCAGAAGTCGGGGTGAGGTGTCCCAAGTCTTTGGTCCAGTATTCTTTCTACCTTTTCCACCACTAGACTTGTGATTTCATCTATAGAAGAATCCTCGTATGAAAACTCCCTCCATATATACAGACAGTTCCCTCCTTTTTAGGTTAGTCTTCTAAAATCCCCCGTGGCACTGAAGGATCAAGGGGCTGCTATTAAATACCAAGGCATATTAGTAACCAGAGCTGAACCCAAGTCTTCTTTACTGGAAGATTGGTCTCTATTCACTGTGCCACTACAAAATATTTTTTATTTGGTCAAATGATGTCCTCATCATATTCTCTCCAGTGGTTCCTGGCTATCATTCATACTAAATCTCTATAAGAATGTCTTTATCATTTCAAAACAAATAAACAAGTGACATTTTTCATTGCTCTAGTCAAGGTAATTGGTAATTCCCACTCAACTCTTAGGTTTTTGATCTGACCTCACAGGGTCAGGAGCAGATGAAATGAAAATAGTGAAAGGGTGAAAATGGAGATTTGGAAGCCACAAGAGCTCTCTGTGGTCCCAATGGGATCTGTTACCCGTGAAGTTACACCATTGTGTCCCATCTGGTCACACCAGTGAGACTCCAGGCCTTTTAGTCATCTTTTAGCCCCATCTTGTTTGGTCAGATTCAGGAGGAAGAAATGTGCTATGGTCTGCCCCTGCCCCATCTTGTTCATATCTCTAATAGTTCTCCTTTGTGCCTGGAATAGGGATATTTTCCACACCTTATTTCTCCTGCTTTCAAGGTTAATCTCAAGCACCTCAGAGATATATTCTCTGTTAAAGGAAAGCATGATTCATATTCTTTCTTTGCCATGTAGGGTTTCTGTCACTATTCTGGTCTTATCATTTTTTTAATTGAAGTTTTCACTACGAATTTGGGAATTTTGATTTAAAAACTAGAAATATACATATATTATATTATTTTAAAAAGGAAAATAATTATTTTCACTAAGTAATGGGTCCTATACTTCACCTGATGGTTATATATAATATCAGCTGAGAGGTTGTTATTCAGAAAAATGACCAGAGACAAAAAAATTTAATGCACTATAGGTCAAATAAAATCAATCAGAAGTTATGATTCTTTGGCAGATGCTCAATGTTTGATATAAAACTTTTTTCATCCTCTGGTCAGTACACATGGCTGGATGCCACTGAGCTATAAAACAAAACTAAAACAAAACTCTTCTTACCCCCTCTCCCATGTAGAACTATAGGCTGCTGAAAGTCAAGAAGAAGAAAGGAATTTAAATGAGCACAGAGAACCAACTCCAACTCTCCTAGGTTAGAGGTGAGGTACAACTGAAAAGATAGGGGAGCTTGCTTTGCTAATGTACCTGTTCCATGAATTACTCTTGGGGAAACCACTTCATTATTCATGACTTAAATGTTCCTGTTGCAAAATGGTGATCTATGTCATGTACACTTGAATTACCAATTCAATTATTCTTTTGTCATGCAAAATCTGTGAGCCATGACTCTAGGGAAGGGGCCGGCCCATCTTTGCCAGGTGATCTGTAATTCTGTCCAGGAGCAGGCATTCTTCAAGCTGCAATGCTCAAGAGAATTTATGAAATGGCTCTTAGAGAAAATGTCTGCCAATGATGTTAAATTGATGATTGCTATCTAAACATTGAGTAGCACTTCATCAGTTATAATGTGGCCATCTTTTAACTTTTCTTTCATACCTGATCACATTTTGTTCTTTTTAAAATGAAATTGGAGGTGAGAGAAAGAACAAAGACTGTCTCTAGCTTTGTATACCATAATTAAATTCTTTCTTCTGTCTTTTTCTCTTTACTTACTGCTTTGAAGCCAATTTAGGCAGTAGATTCTTTGATTCTAGGATTTTTGTGAATTTGTTTATGTGCCAAAATCAATTGTAGAGTACAAAAGATTCCTAAAAAGTAGAACTCGACAAGGCTTCCTAAATTAAATCAAAATATACTTTGACACTTAGTGACTTAAAATGTGAAGAGGCACAAATAAAATAAGAGGGGAAAAAAGTTGGAAAACATGCATCAGGAGAAAGAAAAAAGATAGGCTAAAACATCGTGGTCTTTACTAAAGTCTCATACCTATATATCATGAAAGCTTTCTTTGAGAAGAGAACTGAGAGTTGCTGGATAGGGCAAGAACCAAATGACAGAAAATAAAATCAATTATATTTTCACAGAAAGTTAACTCCTAGATACTGAGGCAGGAATCACTTCTTAATCAGTTTCATGTACATGCTCACCTCTACCCCTTGATTGTTCTAAATCAATATTAAATTAGAAAAAATAGTTTGAAAAGGAAAAAAAATAGAACACACAATTGAAGAAACTTTAAAGTAACATGTGAACTATTTCCTATCTAATTTAACTGATGTATATAAATCAAATCAATGAGAAGACACATACACACAAACACACAAAAAAACTTAGGTACCTTTTCAGTAATACCCCTTGATATTCTTACCAAGAAGAGAGAAATAGCAGTCAAATGCAATACTGATTTAGTCCAGAGGTGTCAAACTTCCTGGTCACTGGCGGCAAGTTCCACAAAACTCCCAGTGGAACCAGATTAAAATGTAATTAGGAAATTTTAACAAAATAAATAGAAATATAATTCAACATAGCTAATATTAATTTGTAGTTTTCTGATTCAATCTAGGGTCCCAAGGGTCTATTTCTATTTCAGTTTGATACCACTGATTAGAGTTCAAACTTCTATAAAATCTTCATAGGAGGTTGAGAGAAGAATAAAAATACTGATCACTCCATAAAACAGCTCAAAGCTGTGGAGGGAAAAGGAAATTTACAGAAAATTTAGGGAGATGCCAGACTAAGCCTGATAATCCTGAAGGCATGTAAGCCTGAAATTGAAAGGACAATGGACAGAAGAAAGATGAAATGCAGTTGTTAAAACATTATTTTCATTAAAACAAAAGTGCTTTTTTTCTCTATAATTATGATAGTCACCCCATTTGTAATCTAACAACATGGTCTCTGATATGGTACATATAAAAAGGAAAATATTACTAGAGAAAAGAAATGGGAAGAACTATTGGGCTAGATTATATCTATCTATCTATCAGTAGATAGATAGATAGATAGATAGATAGATAGATAGATAGATAGATAGATTGATAGATAGATAGATATGCACGAGGGAGAGGTCCATGTTCCTGGCAATTTTGAGATCATTAAAGGCTAAATTCTCCAGATATTTGAAAGGGGGAGATATAACAAACATTTAAGATAAAAACACTTTAATTTTACCAATAAAATGTGATAACAAATCCCATTAGGGACTTCTATTTTTTACATCCTTACATGATTCTTATGAGAATTCAGAAGTATCTAGAATACTGTAGATGAAGATATGAAATGGGAAGAAAGATTTTATAAATAATATTGTTATGATAGCATCACATTCACACCTTAAATCTATAGAGATTACAAAATGGCTTTGGGCTTATTTATAGACTATAAAAAACACATTTGATTTAGTAGAGTGAAGTGTTGACTCAGGTGTTCCAATAAGATGTGCCTCATGCTTAATTCAAAATCATATAGAATTCCTTGAAAGTTATAATAACAATAAGTATTTTCCTGTCTACTTGATGATTATTAATATCAAATGAGGCATCAAAATGTGAGTCATGTGCTTGCCAAAAGTATTTGCTACCTTAATGAAAGATGACTGCTTAGCATAGAGTCTAGTGAGAAGAGGAATTCCCTGTATACGATGAAGTCCTCCAATCCTTCTGAGTACAGATGATATTGCATCAACTGTATCAAGGTCTGAAAGAGATCTTGATTTCAAAGTCTCTTAAATGAGACCCATCATCTCCAAGAGAATTTCATCTAATTCTCTACAAAGAGAAAACTAAAACAAGTGAATTTTGACTCCTAATTGTCTAGATAATTATATACACTTGGAAGGACAACACAAAGAGCTTAGTAATATGTAAATATATTCTGTACAGACATGGAGGATGGGTGATGAGGTGAGCTGAGAGCTGAATAGGAGGAAGAAAGATTCCAGGCCTGCCTTTGCAAAATCACTTAATGCTTTTTAATGATCCCAATCTTCTCCCTGAATCAAAGACCCACCTTATTAATAGCAATATTCTTTCAGTGATGCTATATGATTTTGAGTCATGTAATTAACATAGTTTCTAAGTAACTCAAGTTGAAGGCCCAGCAATGGAGAAGTACAAGATCAACATAACTGTAATGCAATATATTGTTAATGAAGACTTGCATAGGAGAAGTAGCATCAGAGCATTAGTAGTATATGACTGGAAAAAAGACAAGGTAGGTCAGTTATGTTAAGAGAATATAAAATTACCAATTGTCATCCTGATTGCTTCATTGACATTCA
The DNA here is from genome assembly GCF_028372415.1 of Notamacropus eugenii. Taxonomy (NCBI): domain Eukaryota; kingdom Metazoa; phylum Chordata; class Mammalia; order Diprotodontia; family Macropodidae; genus Notamacropus; species Notamacropus eugenii. The sequence goes on from NC_092876.1 coordinate 313,153,020, forward strand.
AACCTCAAGAAATCTAGGGAATGATAGTCATAATAATAGCTAGAATTTATATAGTGCTTCATGTCTTGCAAAGTGATTTGCATATACTGTCTCATTGGATCCCCACAACAGTCTTATGCTATAAGTACTATTATTATCTCTGTTTTAAAGATGAGGAAACTGAGACCAAGAGTTCAATGACTTACTAAGGGTCACATAGCTAGACTAGTAAGAATTTTAGCCAGGATTTGAATTTAGGTCTCCCTGAATCTATATCCAGCACTTTATCAACTGTGTCACCTAGGTACCAACACATTGAGAAGGCCCCTGACACACTGGTCAAAGATTTATGGGAAAAGAGTCACATGGTATAAGATGAGAATGGCTTGTTACCTATATCATTGGTAATAGTACCCACACTGATGAGTTCATATATTAATCAAGATATTTATCAAAAAGAAAGAACTGATAAATAGAAGTATATAATAGCATGCTTTTACGTGTGCATGTATGTATGTATCTAATCACAGCCATCTCCAGGGTAGGGGCAGGGGAAAAAGGAACAACAAAAGAAATTTATGTGATAACGTTATTATCAAAGAAATAGTGAATTGTACATAACAGATATTCAGTTTCATCTACCATCAATCACCTGTTTTTGTTGTTCAACTATGTTATGGAAATGCATGTTTCATTTCATAAATTAAAAATTTAAAAACATCCATCAAATATCTAAATTAATAATGCATAGAATTACTTTAGTATTTTAATCTGTAATTACTCATTCCACCAACAGAGATTTTACTTAACCCCTCTAGATCATGGCTGATGATCTTGAAAAGTTATTATGGCCAAGAAAAAAATCACCGTCCTGAAGCCCACCTGTAATGACTTTCTCCAAATTTAGCTAGGCGCATCTTCAAATGGCAGTCAGCATTTGATGTAGTAGGAGGTTTTAGAACTTGTGTTGTTTTGGCATAGACTTTGAGATGACTACTCTATGCCATAAGGGAACATGTGCAGAGGACATTAGCATAGAATAGGGGAAATTATAGTCATGGTGTTAAGCTGATGTTAGCTGAGTGAAAAACAATAAAGCCTATCTTCCAACCAGTTTTTTCTTCCTTATGATGTTTCTTTGGTTAACATTTTCAATGAATTGACTAATGTTTTCCTAGTAGATGTTTAGATACTTTAGTCCATTTTGATATATAGTCTGTGGTGCTTTAGATTGCAGATAATAAACATTTGGTTTGGGCATGCTGGAATTCTGGTAATTCTAAAGAAATCCCTATGTGTCTTTCATGTAATAAAACATTTAGATGGTACAGTGGACAGAGCACTAAACTTGGAGTCAAAAAGTCTTGAGTTCAAATCCTCTCTCAGTCACTTACCAACTATGAAACCTTGAATAAGTCACTTAATGTCTCTAATCCTCAATTTTCTTCTTCTGTAAAATGGAGATAATCTACTTTCCCAGACTTGTTATGAGGATGAAATGAGATAATATATGTAATCTTATCTGTGTAAATATGGAAGATAATATTTTCAGGTCTTAAAGTGCTATCTAAAGGCTTAGTAATATATAAGCAGGAAAGAAGAAAATGAGCCAGGTATAGGGCTCTCTGGCTACTGGTAAAATTAATTGCCCTCTGGCTCTACAATTTTAAAATTGCTCCATGTAGGTTGATTTTTGAATGTAATTCTTTATTATACTGTGGATAGAGAGACCAAAAAGTCAGGAAGTAGTTATAATTTTGATTCAACTATTTTAATGAAGTATGTTTATTGAAAAGCACCTACTATGTGTATGGCATTAAGCTATACATCACAAGGATAATGAAGTATAATGTTCAAAAATAATGAAAAGGCAGCATATGGTTAAATGTTTTTCTTGGGAAATGGTGATGAATGAAATAAATATAACTGGTTGAAATGCCAAATATATGAGGCAACATATGGTATAGGAGTCCTATAATGCCCTAGTGATTTTCTGACCATGTTACATGGAACTGCAAGGTTCTCAATGGGCTCTATGGGTCCTTTTGGATCTATTTCTTTTGTATTTCATCCATCATTCCATAAGTATTTATTTGTGCCTACTATGCAATCAGTCTTTTTCTGGGTCTTGTTCTGAGTACAAACAAGTAGAAAACATGTCCCCTTCCCCTCTGAAGTATAAAATCTTGCTGTAAGATCTCACAGTTTTATAAAGAAAATATCATCCATCATTTCTAGACTGTACTGTAGCTCTGCCCCAGAGCTTGGGGTCCCAACTGATGGAAACAAGCCTCACCAATTTTAAAAACTACTGCTCGGGGCCAAGCAAGCACTTTAGAGTACACTAATTTTCCAATCCATTTTTATTAGCTTTAGTTAAGTACTTTCAAGTTTATTGGCCTGTGGACTAGTTACTCCAAAAATATTTCACTTAGAGCTTTCTTCCTCTATTCCTTCTTTATCTCCAGCCTCAACCTTGCATACTGCATGGATCCGTTAATCATATGCAACTAGCTATAGATCAACTTGCAAAATACAAAAGATTCATCTTTTTTTAATACCTATTAGTCCCTTCCATTGAGGCCCTTTATGCCTTCAGTAGTTCAGTAACCTCTTTCTCTTATCAAAATTCATTTTCAGGAAATGATCTGCTATTAATTAATCAATTACCAAGCATCTATTAAGCACCTACCATGTATTCAGCACCAGAAATAAAAATATTGAGGTAGCTCCTAGTCAAAATGAGTTTGTATTCTAAGGGCAGAGGAGACCTCTAAAATACAGGAAGCATAAACATAAAGTTGATAAATGTAAATATGTACAAAATAATTGAATATAAAATGTTTTGGGAGGATGGGTACTAACAGTCGGGGTGGTATGGAATCAGGGTTGTATGCCTCATTCTAAATACAAGTCACTTTGTTTGCTCTCTCAGGGAGACATGAATTCCATATATTAATTAATTATGGGAAACAAGGCTCTGTGTCATATAGAGCTGGTTCTGGAGCTCTCAGACGAGGAAAGTCCCTCAACACATGCATGCCCTGTACCTTCCCTGCAATCTATTGTTCTATAGAGTCACATAACACTCTGAGGGATCAGATTCTTGTCCAGGGTTTCACAGCCTATATGTGTCAAAGGTGTAACTTAAACTTGTTTTCCTGGTTCCTCTATCCGCCACACCAAACTGCCTCCTTAATAATCATAAAGAGCTTTTATTTTGGATCAAATCAGGAAATTTGTGTATTTCATAAACTTCCTTTTTAATCAGACTAACTTCTTTGGTTTAGGGAACTTCTGGTGAGGAAATTCCCTCTATTAATGCAAATCCCCACATATTCTACAGCTTAGAGAGTGGGGACACTGAGAGGCCAGTGAGTTGCCTATGATCATATAGCCAGTACAAAGCAGCGTATATAGCATATAGTCAGACAAAGAGGGTTTTGATATGAGGTCCTATTGGCTCCCAGGCTGGTTCTTTATCCATTGTCGCAGCTGCCTCTTGTAAATAATAGTCTTTGATAACTCAGAAACTATCATTGTTTTCACTATTAGTACTATTACATCACAAAGAATGTTCCGCATAACAACTGTTATAAGGTGATGATAATACTTAGCACTGTTCTCATTTTAAAGAAGAGTAAAATAAAATGAAGACAAGTGAATTATCTTTCTTGCCCACCCACTGATAGCTAGGCGGTAGTGGACTTGACCTCAAATTCAGGTCTACTGACTCAAAGTCTAGTGCTCTTTTCATGATGCTTCTACACGCCAACCATAATTCCTATTCATAAGGATATCTCTGTAAATTAGACTTCTTTAAGGAGTGATGGGACAGTGAGGTGGTATAGTGAATCCTGTGCTGGGCCTGGAGACAGGATGACTCTTCTTCCTGAGTTCAAATCTGGCCTCAGATAGTTACTAGCTGTGTGATCCTGGGCAAGTCACTTAACCCTATTTGCCTCTGTTTTCTCATCTGTAAAATGAGCTGGAGGAGGAAATGACAAACTACTTCACTGTCTTTGACTGAGAACCCCAAATGGGATCACAGAGTCAGACTGAAAAAATGACTGAAAGGCAGAAACAAAAAGAAGTGATGTTGAAGGAGTTAGCTAAAAACTAGTATGCTATGGAAAGAATTACTATTTACATATGTCTCTTCTGACTCTCTGGATCAGATTCAGTATCTGTAACTCTGCCCAGAAATGTTTTTCAATGATCTTCAAGGGATCTCAGTTGTCAATGAACAAAGATTACATAAGTTAAAAAGCCTCTTCAAATACACACATCTTCTGGTTTGATCTGAAAGACAACCTATCAAAGATCTCAAACAAAGGAGAAAAAGTATGAGGAGAAAACAAAACCAAAACCAAAAAATCATTTGACATCACTTGAATATTCTTCCAGACGTAAAAAGTTACCTTTGTCCAGTATATGAAATTGCTTAATTTTATGATGGATCAATATGATGAGTGAAAAAGCATTTAAGTATTTTTAATGTACCAGACGCTGTGCTAAGTGCTAAAAATACAAATGCCCAAGCAAATACAGTCCTTGTGTTAGAGGAATGTATGTTCTAATACAGGAAGAGAAGATTTACAAAAGAATGGTGTTCTAGAAGGGAATTTTGGTTTAGAGAATCAGAGGGACAGATAGGTGATAACTGACAAGTCCTTTTCAGAAACAATTGTGATTTTGATTTGATTACTGTGTGAGAGGAAGATATGGGAAGCAGGTGAAGGAAGACAGGCCATTTGCTGAGGGCAAGCAAAAAAAACTGAATAGCATATGAAAATAGAGCTTGCTATAAACCACAAAGCTTAGAGAAGCATTTTTCAACCTTTGAACTTGTCAATGGGGCTCTCTTGGGGCCAACTGCTCCCTCATAGTTGCCCATAGAGTAACAGCTGTAACTGAAATGTGGAGGCCACTTGCAAAATATTGTAGAAATGATCAGAATATGGCTAAAAGTGAAGTATCCTGGACCTCATCTTTGCTTTTCATTTCATACTTGCAGGAGAGGCAAAGGGAAATCTTATTCTTTATTTGAAAAAGGAAACCTATCTCTCTACTTACAGAAGTCATTTAAATGAGCAGGTTAATTAGATTTTAGAAAATACTTTCATGCATTCAGAAATAATTCATTCAACTTTTCATTTTAAGCACCAGGGACATTTTTGACAATAATATGAATGTTTGACCTAGAAAATTAAAATGGAGTTAAAATATGTAAAAAGACAGAGATCATGTAAAGAAAAGTAAATGATGAAAGAGAATGGCGGAAGATAAAGAAAGTCAGGATATTTGAAACCTAATAAATGAAAAGACAGTTGAAGGAAGATAATTTATGTAAGTCTATACTTTTGAGTGATCAAAATCTAAAGGAGACGTTCATCAACAAAATACACTCAAACATATGATACAATAGTTTAGCTAATTTTCTATATTTCTATATAGGTATAGACTATGCATGTGGGTGTGGGTGTGCATGTGTGTGTGCATGTGTGTGTGTATGTGTGTGCATGTGTGTGCATATGTATGTGCTCAATCTGGGCTTCTCTGGACATGCCCAGTTCATCTAACATAGAGGCACCCTTGAGGGTGTTTTGGAGCTGTATTATTAATTTTCTTCAGTTTCAGACCCTATGGGAATCACCTCTGGCACTTGAAACAGGAGGACAAACAATTGTAAACAAGCAAACAACCTTGGGCCCATTTCTCAGAGATAGGAAAAGACAAAGAGTGGGGTGGATGAGAGAGGGGAGGGGAGAAGAAGTTCTTCCATTCTCACTTCCCCCGTTCATACAATCTCCACTGGAAGTAAATCGTGATCTTCACCCTGCTAAGCAGCAGATAAAAGTGGTTGAAAAGAGCAACCAACAGAGTCTCACCAGTTTTAAAGATGCAGGCACTCAATTAAAGGAGGCTACTCTTACTCAGGCGATAGTCAACAGGGAAACCTCTATGTTAGGCAATCTGAACATACTTGCATACATATATACATACGTATATGCATGTGTATATATATACATATAAAGATCTGTAGAATAACATCAATTATTCTACTGATGTGTCTAATATATATGTATATGATATGTATACTGATATACCTTCTAATCTTTTCCACTGAATCATCAAAGAACAAGAAAGAATAGATTGTAGAGTAACAGTTCCCTCATTGTTGCACTTCCCACCTTGTTTCAGCAGAATGGAAACAAGTGGTTCACTATGTTTTATCTAAAATGATCATTTGGTATTGTAACAGTGACTTGGACTGGTAATTTCTTTATAGTTGTAATAAAAGCCAGGCTTCATCTCACAGTGTCTTATCAAAAACAGCATCATTTTTCCTATTCCTTTTTATAATCTTTCCCACTCATCTTTGGGGGAGGGGGTGAAGAAAGGGGAAACGAGTAGAAATGTCTCAAATGATCTATGGTGTCTTCTTTCCCATCTTTGTGGACAATAGACTTGAGATTTTGGGAGGCAACTGATGAGGACACCACCATGGGATGTATACAAATTCTCATTAGGTTTTTTTTTTTAAGTTGTAGTTGTTTACATGTTTGGCTGCCAAGTTTTGATCCCTGTGTGATATTGGGCAAGCTTCTTAATGTCTCTGGTCCTCCACACATTTCCTCATCTGTAAAATAATGAATTTAAACTGGATAGTCTCCAAAATTTCTTGCAACTCTTAATCTATGGTCCTTTCAATGCATTGCTAGACACATGCAAGATTAGCTACTTAGAAAACCATTTTGACTGAACTCTTACATCAGTACCTAATGAATCTTTTTTCAGTTTTGAGCTATTTCATAAATACATGTTAGACTTGAGGTCTGTTCTTGGTTCCCTCCTCTTTCTTTAATAATGCAAACTACATTAAAACTTTGATTGCTTGAAAAACACTTGATTGTTTGGAATTACTAAGTGGCTGCTGTTATATACTCTTGAAAAGAAAAGAAAAAGTTCAGTACAAGATATTTTAATTTTTCCTTAACAGAGATTTGTAATTATCCTTTTTTTTGAAAGCCATAAACCTGTTTCACTATTTGTGTACCTGAATCTGTTTATGAACCAGAAGAGACAAAATGGAACATTTGCTAAAATAATGGAATGGAACTATGAATTCAATTTATTTGTAGTAAATGATGGGGGGGAAATGTTTAATTCTTAAGTCTAGAAGAAAAAAAATTTCTCTCTAATTTTTTATACTTGAGATAAAATATATAGTAGCTGTAGGCTGGGAGACTCATTAATTATCATTAATTGAAACCAGAAGGCAGTGGTTAGCTATGTAAGAGACACATCATGCATATTTTACCAATTAATTCTTCCACTGAATAGAGGAAGCTTCAGTCTCCTTGTTTAATAGTAAGAAGCTTTTACATTTGTATGATACTTTTAGCATCCCAAAATACAGTCATACCCATTGATTCTTCCTACAACATCAGGAATAACAATGGGGAAAGTGTGATTTGTCTGGAGTGAGTCAATATATGTACTGAGGTAAAAGAGACAAAACTGAACTGTGAATTAGCAGCAGCACCAGGCTAGGACCTCTAAATCTCCCCTGCTTGAATTTCCATCAACCACATTGTAATTCTGCTTGGGAATTTCACTAAGTACGGGGACAACTATTTGCATAGAAATTGTATCTTTCCTACTAGAGTATAGAAAATAAGACAGGCAATATAATAAAGCAGAACAACCCTACGATTAGACAGACCTGGACTCAAGTTCTATATTGTCTGCATTTCTCTGATCTATAGTTACTTAAGATGTCAATATGTTTTGTCCTGGGCAATTCTCTAAGACTATTAGATACAAAATGGTTTTTGATCTGTATTGGTAGAGGAATTTTCCTCAACAGAAATTCCCTAAACTGAGGAAATTTAAATGTGTGCATATATGCATATATACATACACACATATGTACATATATGTTTGTATAAATGTATGGATGCATCTACATATGCATGTTTGTCCACACACATATATTAGTGTGTGAGCTTACTGAATGCAGGTATTATGGCTATTCACCATAACTCCCTTGTATCCAGAATCTATTATTCTGTGTCATGTGTGGTAGGTGTTTAATAAATGTTTATAGAATTATTGAACATTTTTTTTCTCCTATTGGGTAAGACAGTGAATAGGGACTAGACGCTTAGAGAAGTTTCTGGGACTACAGCTACATGGGGAGAGTAGATGGGATGTCAAGCTACCAGAACCTTTGGAAAGATTTGAAGAGGCTTTCCTTTTGTGTCTGTCTTAAGGCTTGTACTATGTAAAGATTTATTTCCCCTCTCTGTCCAACCATTTGTGTTTTATAACCCATTCATTTCTACCCAAACAACTCTATCCTCTTGTATGGTCTCAACAGAGTTGCAAGTGTTCTTGCTGGGCATTTAATATATATGTTATAGTGAATGCTCTTTCTAGAAATCCAATAATGCTTTGCGTTTTCATAATACCACTTTTCTTCTTTTCTAAAGTTCTTAAGCCTCTCCGGAAACATTTTTATGTGAACCAAGGTGATCTGACTTCATTGATTTAACTACTAGAAAAAGTTCAGGCATCAAAATGCCCCATTCATCATAGCCAGGTCCTAGAGGGGTAGGGTCATATTACAAGTGCAGACAGTTTTCTCTTTACATAAGACATAGGTCCACAGACCTCTACGTAAAGAGATTTTTACATATTGTGAATTTGCTTCTACCTACCCACTTCACTTAGCCTTCATAACAAAGGTATCCACAGAATAATACCTTTATACAAATCATAAAACATATGAAAATATAGGCATATTAAATAATATACCATGACAATAAATAGAACTACAGAAAAAAAGGTAAAGTTAATGATAAAGTATGCACAGTATTGTATGGTAAAGTTAGTATCGATGTGTGGATTTCTTTTAGAATTGTTTGAATAAAACCAAATTTGTATAATGCAAATTTGCAAAAAACAAGAACTGCCTATATTGATATTGTGGCCCTGGGGAGACAGATTGGCTAGCATTAAGGATGACAGTAGGATAAAACTGAAAGTTTAAACCAGAAAGTCAGAGAAAGTAAGTTAGTATAAGAAGGAATCAGCAATCAGCAGGGGTCAAGTGCAAGCTAGATTATTCACATGGGTGGTTGAGAGAGAATGTAGGATTCTAGATAGAAAGTAAGAAGAGATCTTAGAAATCATTAGTTCAACCCGTCTTTTTACAGATCATCTAGTTTAACCCATCATTTTACAGATCACTTAATCCAACCCCTTCATTTTACAGAAAGGTTAAGTGGGTGGGGGAGCATGTAGCAATTTGCTAAAGCATTGGAATGAGGCAAAAGGTTGGAATGTAACAGGAATGAATCCACAGCACAAACTGTTGTCTTATTGACTGATATTTTTTCCTACAGGCTTATATAGTGGACTGATGGATAATTCATTTATTATTAATCCATCTATATCTATTGGCCATACACTCTTAAATGTCTAATATCATCACTGAGAGCCCATACCACATTTATTAGCCATACTCATTAATCATACTGGGTTGCTCAAATGTTCCTCCAGAGAGTTGGAGTAGAATCTGAAATCACTTCAGACCTTCAGTCATCTGAATTATTTTGTCATCCCGTGTTAGCCTTAAAAGTGAAATGACCCCCTGCTCCAAGATGTGCACAAAACACAAGAGCAGTAAAAATGACACATTGGAGTAAAACACAGCTGGTCAATAATTAGCCAATACATACTAGCCCCCTCCCCAGAAAACTAGTGTTCAGTGAAACCTACAAAATACCTACATTTAAGCACCAGGGAAAGCTATTGGATATAGGTGTGCTGCTATTTCAATCTCAATATAATTATGGTACATGTATAGTTAAAGTTCTCTAGCCAATTAGTAGTACTTGAAGGGAGATCCTCATTTCACTCCCACTCCCAGAGACTGGGTATTTTGAAAGTCCTCTGTTTCACTGAATATCCATTTTTCTCCCTGAAGGATTATATTTGGTTTCTCTGGGTAGGTGATCCTTCATTGTAATCCTAGTTCTTTTGTCTTCCAGAATATCATATGTCCATTCCTCTGCTCCTTTAATTGAAAGCTACTAAATCTTGCATGATCCTGACTGTAGCTCCATGATATTTTAATTGTTTCTTTCTGATTACTTGCAATACTTTCTCCTTGATCTGGGAGCATTGGATTTTGGCTATAATATTCCTAAGAATTTTCATTTTGAGTTCTCTTTCAGGAGGTGATCTGAGGGTTCTTTCAATTTTTACTTTGCCCTCTGATTCTAGTGTATCATGGCAGTTTTCCTTAATAACTTCTTGAAATATGATGTCTAGGCTCTTTTGTTGATCATGTCTTGCATGTAATCTAATAATTCTTTTATTATTGTTCCTCTATCTATTTTTCAGGCCAGTTGTTTTGCCAATGAAATATTTAGCATTTTCTTCTATTTTTTTCTTGCTGTCTCATGGAGTCATTAGTTTCCACTTGTCCAATTCTAATTTGTTTTTTTAAAATATTTTTTTCAGTAAGCTTTTTGTACCTTCTTTTCCATTTAGTCAATTCTACTCTTCAAGTAATTGTTTTCTTCAGTGAATTTTTGTACATCTTTCCTCATGTTTTGTGCTTCCTTTACCAAGCTGGTTGGCTCTTTTTTTCATAATTATTTTGCATCACTCTCATTTCTTTTCCCTTTTTTTTTCTTTTTACCCAACACTGAGAAATAGACTTGAAGTGGGACAGAGTAGCCATCTAGATCCAAATTACAGTACCTGGCACTGAATGGAGAGGAAAATTTTGAGGAAGGAGTTTCTCTTGGGCAAAGTTAAAAAGAGGTCGCTGAGAATCTAATGCAAAAATCATCATCCCCAAAGAGTAAGTAGGCTGGAAGGGATATAACAAAGGAATCAAAAATCAACACCACTGACTTAATCATTTAGCTGAAGTTTAATTCCATATGTGATAATTTTTACTTATTTGGTGACTGTGTGGGAATATATTTTATTATATTGTTCATAAAATTTTATTAATTATTAAACTTCTTTGAATAGCTTTGTGTAGCTAGCAATTGTCTTATTCAAAAGCTTACTGTACAGGTTGGAATGACCTCAGACAAAGTCCAGTGAATTTGGATGGCTATAAGGAATGCTTAGATCCTATTCAGTGCTTGCCTTGTGGGTTCCTCAAATTAGACTGAATATTTATACTTATCTGCTGATATACATCTCTAACTCTTTTCTTTGGAAAATACCTATTGCTTGCATGTGGCCAATGAGGCTTTGTCCTTATGCTTTTTTCTGAACTCTACGTAATGTAACCCTACAAAGATTCAAGGACAGCTCTCTTTTTTTCTAGATCTCTCTTTTGACAAAAGACTAATAAAATTCTTTCTAAAACTATTTCAGGTTTTGGGGTTTGTTCTCAACTAACAAATAACATATTGACAATGATCTGTTTTATAGTTATCATAGCCATCCCCTTATTCACCTAAGAAGAAAAGCTCAATTGAGGAGCCTGTGAAGATTTTTTAAAATTTATGATAGCATATACTTTATGTATTTATTCTCTTTTATGCTTGCTTTTTCATGAAGACAATATGAAATTATACTGCATTTCCCACCCCAATTACCATTTGATAAAACAATATATGCTTCATTCTTTCAGCCTTTCCGTTGAAGCTCACTCTCTAAGCTCCTTGATTTATTTGTTTGTGTGTGCTACTTTCTGAATGGCTCTCTCATACCTTTTAATTTCTCCCCAAACTTCAGGGTATTACTCATTCATCGCCACAATGGGCTTCAAATTATATTTCTAACAATATACTCAAATGAATAAAATGGTCAAAGTGAGGTTATATCTTTTGGGGGAAGGGAGGAGGTTAATCATAAATCACTGAGTTTCTTGCCATAGCAGTGCCTGTGATACAATATCTGTGTCAAGAGAGCCTGAAAATCAGTCTGTGCTCATAAAAGGTCAACCATCCAAACCTTCTTCTCAAATTGATCCTGGGAGAAATTCTCCCCAATATAACAGGAATTAGAAACTCAAACTGGGAAACTCAGGGAAGGCAGCAGTAATTCTCAGAGGAGAAGCCAGGCACCAGTGCAACAAATCAAAGAGCAATATTAGAAAATGCTACAAATAATGAGAAAGAAACATGGCAAGGAATCAGAAAGGAGTCAGGGGACTGTCTGTTTTCTTCTTTGTTGGACACACAAGCCTGGGTATGCTTTGGAAACCTCCCAAGAGGCTTTGCAGACATTTCTGTGAGCAAGAGCCAGAGTTGTGAAGGAAGAAGGATCAGGGGAGAGACAAGGAATAGAACAACTGAAGCTGGGTCCACTTTGGATCTTGGTTTAAAAACGAAAGTTACTGAGTTGTTTTAGGGAGGAACACTGTCATAAAAAGTTGTGACATTTACTTGCTGCCACCCTGCTTTTTTCAGACAGTGCTATCTAACAGTAATCACAGTGTTGTCAGCAGTGTAGCACGGTGTCTGCCACTAGTAAGTAAGCTCTTAACAAATGAGTTTTGATTGATTGGTTGACTCTATTGCTAGAAGTTCATGAGAAAATTCCAGTCTTAGTAATACTATTTTTTTTTATTCTAAAAGACTGAATATGACAAAACTATGAGAGACCACAAGGCAGAGTACCTAAAAACTTGACCTGAAGTCAAGGAAGACCTGGGTGCATTTTGCCTTGTCTTTTACTTTCAACTCCAGCTTGAAATGGAGAACTTCTCCAAAGGTTTATCTCCTTGGGTGAACACATATTGTTGGTGTGATCTTGGTCAAATTTCTAAACTTCACAGTTCTCCAAATAAGTCTCTAGGACTATAAGTTTTAGAACTCATAGCAACCAACAATAATAGAAAAAAAATTCTTCACAAAGAGTTGGATATAATAATTAAATAATGGTAAATAAAAAGTAGAACCCTCACACATATCTATCGGTGATATAGATATAACTATATGCACATAAGCACATGTATATAATACATATATATGCATATACAATGCATTTAACAATACATTAATACATATCTGTAAATATTGCATGTATATAGGTATATATTTACCTATCAATATATATTTATATATGCATGTACACACATAAAATTACCCTTTTGGGTATGTGCAATTGTATTAAGAGGGCAGAAACACAGGTAGTTCTGAAAGAACCAATGAGAAAAGCATCCTTTCAGAAAAAAATGACTTGGAATAAAGTAGAGACATTTCTGAGAGGACCAGAAAAAAGCAGATGCTGAGAGAAATAAAATGTTCTATCTCTGCTTGATTTGAGCTTCATGGAACATGGATGCCCTAACAAAGATCACCTGAATTCCATTATCATGCTGTGTACTCAACTTTGGATTCTCAACACCTTCCAGCTTCCTCAGCCTCCTTTCCTCTCTGATTAAGAGTGATTCTTAAAGTTTTCCTTTGTAGAAAGGACTAGAATCTGGACTTTCTAAATCACTCTCTACTTTCCATCTGGAACTCTGCTTGGCTTGAAGTCCACAGAACATGAGATCTTTTGGTCTTCCCTGCTTCCTCTGTTCTGTTGTTCAGTCACTTTTCAGACATGTCCAACTCTTTGAGGCCCCATTTGGGATTTTCTTGGCAAAGATACTGGAGTGGTTTGACATTTCCTTCTCTAGCTCATTTTATAGATGAGGAAACTGAGGCAAACAATGTTAAGTGATGTGCCCAGCATCACACAGCTAGTAAGTTCCTGGGGCCAGATTTGAACTCAGAAAGAGGAGGCTTCATGACACCAGGCCTGACATTCTAACCACTGGACAACCCAGCTAATTCTTTTTGTGTTATCTTCCCCTATTAGATTGTAAACTGTTTGAGGGGAGGGACTGTCTTTTTCTTATTTGTATCTCCAACACTTAGCACAGTGCCTGGTACAGAGCAGGTACTTAGTAAGTGTATATTGAATTGAACTGACTTTCTTTAGGCAAGATAATATCATAATATTAATATATAATATATATATCATATGTAATATATACTATACTGTATAAATATGTATATATGTATATATATATATCTAATATAGTGTATAGCAATATTGCTTTGACTCAGGCAGTCAGATCCTTGTCAGCCTTTGTGTTAATTTCTCTGCTGGTATTTTCTCTGTTTATATTTCCTTTCTCGTATTTCCTCTGACATTCAGGGTGCTAACTTTTCCTCTGAAATAGTAGATATAATTAAAGATGATTATTGATCCCTTAAAAGTTACTTTCATTTAAGGAAAAGCAAATCCAAGAACCTGTACTAGCAGGTCATCCTGGGTATGCTGTGGTTTTTGCTGTTACAGATGCTTTTTCATTTTCTGTCACTTCCATATTGAAATATGGAAACAGTTTGAAGGTTTATTTTCCTTGCTTTTCTTTTAAGCTACGATTTGCTAGGTGGTACAGTGGATAGATTGTTGGTCCTAGAGTCAGGAAGATACATGATCATAAGTTCAAATCTGACCTCAGACACTTATTAGCTATGTGACCCTGGGTAAGTCACTTAACTTTGTCTCAGTTTCCACATCTGTAGTGAGATGAAGAAAATGGCAAACCGCTCCAGTATCTTTGCCAAGAAAACTCCAAATGGGGTCAAGAAGAGTCTGACATAACTGAAATGAGTGAACAACTGCAACCACAAAAAGGTTTGAGAAGGGGATATCCCTTAGCAGACCTGAGTTATCTATTGAACTTCAACTTAAAGGAATAATTCTATTGAGAAAGCTAGCATTACTTCAGAACCTCAATAACTGAGCACACTTGAATTGACTTGCAGTTACAAGGCTTAGTAGCATCCACTTGTATTCTCTAAGAGGATAGTAGAGAGGCCAAACCTAATGGTTTGAACATGGTATATACTATTCCCCAAAGAAATAAAAAATATCAAGAACTAAAGAACAGAGTTCTGAGTTACATTAGAACTATTTGTTTCCTTATTTATGCTACCACATTCTAATTTTCTCTAATTTTTGTGCTCATATTCTCCTTGGACACACTGTGCATTGCTGGAAGACTATGACCTAGGTTTTTTGATGGACTGTTGTGTTAGCTTCTTTCTTGTTTTTGCTTTCTTGTTCAGCAAATGTTTTATAATTAGGAGTTAAAGGTCTCACATCACAAATATATAAAGAACATTGTCAGATCTATGAGAATACAAGTCATTCCCCAACTGATAAATGGTCAAAGGATATGAACAGACAGTTTTTCCAATAAAGAAATCAAAATAATTTATAGTCCTATGAGAAAATGCTCTAAATCATTATTGAGAAGAAAAATGCAAATTAAAACAACCTTGAGATAGCATTTTACACCTATCAGACAGGCCAAAATTATTGAAGGGGGAAGTGAAAAATGTTGAAAGAGAATGTGGAAAAATTAGGACACTAATTCATTGTTGGTGGAATTATAAAATGATCCAACCATTTTGTAGAGCAATCTGGAATTATGCCCAAAGAGTTGTTAAACAGCCTACTCTTTGATCCAGCTAGACTACTACAAGGTCTGTTTCCAAAGATGACTAGGGAATAAGGGGAAAAAAAAAACACTATATGTTCTAAAATTGTTGCAACAGTTCTTTTTATGGTGCAAAGAAATGGAAATTTCAGGGGTGCCCATCAGTTGGGGAATGACTGAACAAGTTGTGGTATATGATCATGATGAAATACCACTATGCTATAAAAAATGATGAGCTCAATGATCTTAGAAAACTAGGGGTACATTTGGATGAAATCAGGAAGAACAAAATGAACAGGACCAAGAGAACATTGTATGCAGTAACAGCAATGTTGTTTTAAGAATAACTTTGAATGACTAAGTCATATTTCTGTTATAAATACCCAAATTAACCTATAGGTTAATTTGGACCTATAGAAGCTATTCTATCTGCCTCCAGAGAAAGCACTCATAAATACAAGTACGGATTGAATGATTTTACTTCTACATGTATTTGTATCTAACAGTAGTTATCTTAGGGTGGGAAGAAAAACATACTTGTTGGGATTTAGGAGATTCAGCTGTGAGTAGTGTTTTCTTGTACAATAATTACCATTAGGACCCTGAGAATGAATTATAGAAGAATGACTACCCCTTACAGAAACTACTCAATTTTTCAATGTGGGTGTCTATCACCAGCTGTCCAGATGCAGTCCAGATACCTATATCTATATATAAAGTAAATTGAGTATAGAGTACATTTTAGATATGTAAAGATGGAATGTGCAAAGCAAAGAGATTTTTTAAAAGATGAAGTAACTTGTGTAGGTATGAGACATAGAGAAGGCTAATGTGGTGGGTGATAGAATCACGTATGTGGATTAGTATTATAATGGAACTAGAAATATAAGTTGGCTCAAATTGTGAAGAGCTGCATAATTGATGCTTACATGAATGAATAAATGAGTCAATGAACTCACCAATGGAACAAGGGAACAAGGGCAGATGGCAAAAGGAAAGCAGCTGAGGCATGGTGGGGAAGCTTGGAGAATGAAGGTTGATTAATCTGGGTTTCTTCCCAAAATGGAAGTTCTTGGAAGAGTCACTTTTTTTACTTAATAGTACTTTATATTTTTCCAGTTCCATGTAAAGATAGTTTTCGACATTCACTTTTATAAGATTTTGAGTTCCAAATTTTTCCCTCTCTCTCCTCCCCCTTCCCCAAGATAGAAATCAATCTGATTTAGGCTATACATGTACAATTATATTAAACATTTTTCCACATTAGTCATGTGAAAGAAGAATCAGAATGAAAGGTAAAAAACCATGAGAAAGGAAAAAAAACCCCAAACAATAAAAAAGTGAAAATAGTATGCTTCTTCTTTGTCCAGACTCCATAGTTCTTTCTCCGGATATGGATAGCATTTTCTATCATGAGTCTTTTGGAGTTGTCTTGGATCTTTGCATTGCTGAGAAGAGCCAAGTCTTTGAAAGTTGGTCATCACACAATGTTGCTGTTGCTATGTACAATGTTCTCCTGGTTCTCTTTTCATTCAGCATCAGTTCATGGAAGTCCAGGTTTTTCTGAGATCTGCCTGTTCATTTCTTATAGCGTAAGAGTATTCCATTACATTCATATACCACAACTTGTTCAGTCATTCCTCAATTGATGAGCATCCCCAATGCATGACAAAGTGCCAAAAGAATGCCACCAAAGCTCATAAATTAGGAGACATCAGAAAATAGGCTTTAATCAAAAGTATACAGCAGCATATATCTAGACACAAAATGTAAAAGCCTTCTTAGAGGAGTCAAAAAATCAAAGAATGCCCAGAGTTTCCAAGCTCAACATGGGACTAGAGTTTTAGAAAGATTATAAAATGATGTGGTGTAAGGTAGTTTGTAGAGAATATTGAATTTATGACCAATAGATTTAGGTTTAAATCCCCAAATTTGCCATTTAAGAACTATGTGATTTAGAGTTGCAGTCCTTGGGAATAAAATCACATATGATTTGAACTAAATGATCTGACATATGAGGATGTTCAGAGAAGCTAAGTGATTTACCCAGTTTGGGACTCATTTAATAAATGTTTTTAATTACCTAATATGTGCAAACCTTTATGTTATGAGGTGTGAGACATGCAAATAGGTATAATAATTATTGCTTGTTCTCAGATTTCTAACCATTGTGTAAGAGAAAAGAGGTACATAACTACAACCCAAGGTAGAAATGAAAATAGCTTTTATGATTGGCATAAACAATCCTACTAGAGTAGAAAGGTGGGAAAGATTACTTTTGGCTAGAGGTGATTAGGAAAAAATACATACACAGATGTTTCATAGAATTGAGGAAGTGTGAATGGTCTGTGAGTTGCTGATGGGATTATAGGATCACCTGCGTGTCTCAAAGGATGGAGAGCTTGCTGCTGCAGTGAGCATTAAAGCAAAGCTGTGGCAAAAATGGAATAGGATAGGAGACAGGAGGGAAGGCAGTCCACAGAGAAGGGTGTGAGAAAAGTTTTGGAGCAGGAAAATATATAAAGCATGCTCAGGAAAGGAAAGACACTCTTTTGCCCCTACATAACCTTTTGGTTAAGACTAATTTTCTTCAAGCTTCTTGTCTCATCTCACAGTTCATCTCTAGATTATAAAGATTCTTAATCTGGGGTCTACAGGTGAATAGATTTTAGGGTGTTTCTTAACTTGGACGAAAAAAATATTTTATTTCAATGTCACTGATTTACTTTGCAAGTCTATGTATGTACTTAAAATCATTATTCAGAGAATGGATCCATAAACTTTACCAGATTGCGAAAGGGGTACAAGATACAAAAAAAAGATTAAAAATCCCTGAATTTGAAAAATCAGAAGTTGAACCCAACTCCTATGTCCCTAAAAGTCAGTGTTTCTTTTTTCTGCTACCACATGTTGCCTCCCTACAGGTAACTTCTGGAAAGAGAAATTTAGAACTTTAGCCCTGTCCCAGGCTAATTGAGTAATATGAATTTCTTTTTGTGATAACTCATCTACCTACTGTTTAGATCTCCAAGTTCCTTCATGCTGTAGTAAAATTTATTTGTGCTCTTATGAGCATATGTTGACTGTAATGGAAGGGAAAAGACAAAGAAAAGTCAAAAAAAGAATAAATCTGAAGGCAGTGGTCTTGGATACAAAAAAATCAATTATTCAGGTAGCCTAAAAACATTTGACATGCTTATTATGTGCCATGCACTGTGCAATGTGCTGGGGGATGTAAAGAAAGGCAGAGCACAGTTTGGACCTTCAAGAAACTCACATTCTAATGGGGGAAGAAAATATTAGAATAACTGTATGCAAACAAGATATATTAAATAGCGGTATAGTTAAACAAAAGAAGATACGGTAAATGAAAGTCTCAGAGGGAATATGGGACCAGAAAAGAGTTTTTACAGAACACTGATATCCCTCCTTTTAGCCACTGGTGGCAGCATCAGAGAGAGAGCCCCACATCTCTCCAGGGGTCCAAGCAGTACACCATATTCCTTTTTATCCCACACTCATTTCAGAAGGAGCCACTTTAAGGAATAAGGCTTAATTCCAACATGTCTAACAGGGTTTTGCATCTATTCAGGTATATTCTCTCACCCTTAATTTCCTCCCTTGGCTGTGGCATTTCACATACTTACCAATATTACAGCAATTTTCCTTTCACTAAAAATCTCCCCTAAGTGTCTACTTAGGAAGCTCTTTGTTTGATGTGGTTGACATGTTAATAGGGGTAGCACTGGGCTCTCTACAGCAGTGAACACAGAAAGCTTCACAAACCTTGAGATTAACTAGCAGGGGCATTCCATATTCTTAATCTGATTGTTGACTCTTAAATGGCAAACAAAAGGATCAGAGGGATAATTTAAAAGTTTTTAACAGTAGATTCTAATACAAGTTAGTACTGAAAAGAACAAGTAAACCAGTTATTCTAAATTCATCATAGACTTCAGAAATTGTTGTAGACACTAGCTGATTGATCCTTAGTCCTGTTCTAATATGATGCAAAATGTTTTTTGGGGATTCATTCATCTGTTCATTTAAAAAAATATCTATAGAGAATCTCCTATATTCATAATTCTGTACTAGGGCTGTGAGATATACAAATAGGTATGAACCTTGATACCACCTCTCAGAGTGCTGTCCATCTGGTGTAGGAGATGAGGAGTATAACTTTGATCCAAGGTAATTGTAATAATGTGAATTTGCACCCCCACTCCTGAGTGGTACAAATAGTGCTACTAGGTGGAGATGATCAGGAAAAAAACAAAACAAGAGTTGCCATCAGATGAGAAGGTATGGAGGGGCTGCAAGCTGGGCTAGTATTCAAATTTATATGATTACAATTCCATCTAAGTAACTAAATACAATTAAGGATGTCAGCAAAAATGGCAAAGAAGAAATAGTATAGCCCAGTTAAATCCCACATGGATTCTAACAAAGATCCTAGAAAAGCCCTAGATTGAGTAGTGATCAGGAAATTCAAGGACAAACAAAAGTGGACCATTCTTCTAGTTCATATTAGCATGTAAATTCTTAAAGGTCTCATGCATTGAACATGGGGTACAACTAGAAAGGCTACCACACAGACATTTGCCACTGAACTGGGCTGGGTCCTGCAGTGGACCTGAGTTTATATGCTTTGCAGAGATAAGAAACAGGAATGAACCAGAAGTTGGGTCTTTTTGATGCTAGAGTCACATAATGGATCAAGGAAGGCTATGTACTGTTGGGGGTGTAAGCTCAGTTCCATGTGGACAGTCTCGGGCGGGTAAAGGTGAGGACTTCTAAACCTTAGAGTTCTCATGAGGCCCCCCAGGGAACAGCAGGGAATTGAGGTGTGAGACCGAGCTATCTCATGTATTTCCTCCTCTTCCCATGGGAAAAGTGCTGGGAGAGAGCATCCCCGCCCTCGAGATTGGCCCGGGTCTGAGCACACCTATTGTTGTCTAACAGGCACGGTATTCAGGTGCAAACTATGCAGCGGGAGAGCTTAAGTAGGGTCAGGAAAGCCTGAAGGCGCTCTTAGCGCTGAGCGGCCCTTAGAGAACAGAAGGCCCCTCTTCCTTCTCTCCTCTCTTCACTCTTCCCTCTCCCCTCTCTCCCCCTCTTCCATTCTCCCATTCTCCCACTTCCAATCTCTTACTGTAAGATCTTTGCCTCCTTGGGAGATTCCTTGCTCCCCAGGAAGAGTTCCTCCTGCACATGTAACTAAGACCCTGAATAAAGCCTAACCCTTGTTCGACTCTGGAAAGTCTCTTCTCTCATACGTTTATCCGGTTTGGCCAGCCGAAGACCTGTCATAGGTAAGGTAAGACTCGGGTAGCCCTCAGGCCTCTAGGCCTGGCAATGTACCAGGTGAGGAGCAGGGTCTAGATCCAGTGTAGACAAGGGGACTGAGGCTGCATATTATGTTAAAAGAGAGAAACTGAGAGGTAGAACCGATTAGTTCCACTTAACATACAGAAGCAAATGAATCTAGCAGCCTAGTGTTCATAATACCAAAGATCTCAGGTATTTAGAGATAAGGACTCACTATTAAACAAAAAAAACTGCTGGGAATACAGAATAGTAGTCTGGCAGAAATTAGTTATAAACCAATATCTCATGTCATGTGCAAGATAAGCTCCCAATGAATATCTGACTTAGATATAAAAGGTTAACAACCTAAACGTATTAGAATGAAGCAAGGAGAAAAATACCTTTCATATCTAGGTAAAAGGAAGAGTACATGACCATGGAACAAAAGATAAAATGGGCATAAAATTACACAAATACATAAAGTTACATAGTTTTGCACAAACAAAGCCAATGTAATTAAAAATTGAAGGCAAATAGTTCACTGGGAAGGAGGGATCTTTCTAGCAAATTTCTCTGACAGTAGTTTCATTTCCAAGTTGTATGAAAAACTAATTCACATTTATAAGAACAAGAGCAGTTTCCTAATGGATAAATGGTCAAATCATAAAACATCAGTGTTCTAAAGAAAAAATCCATGCTATTATATGGAAAACAAGGTTCAAAATCACTGATAGCTAGAGACAGGCAAATTAGAGGAACTCTGAGTTTCCACCCTCACTTATCAAAAAAAAATATGAAAATGAAAAATTATAGAGGGACTGAAGACAATTAGGTGTTTGTTTGCATCATTGATGGAGTTGTGAATTAGTTCAGTTATTCTGGAAAGAAATTTGGAACTATAATCCAAAAGTTGTTACTAATCCGTGTTACAATTACCTTAGCCTTTGACTATACCCGAAAAAGTGAAAGACAGAAAGGAACTGTGTATAGGAAAATATTTATAGCAACTCTATTTGTGGTGATACAGAACTATAAACTAAGGGGCTGTACATCAACTGGGGAATGATAGAATACATTCTGGTACATGAATAGTATGAAATTGTTCTCCCAAAGAGCTACAAAAATGTGCATGCCCTTTGACCCAGAAATATCACTTGTAGGACTGTATCCCCAAGAGATCATAAAAATGAGAAAGGCTCCCATGTGTATAAAAATGTTTAAAGCAGCTCTCTTTGTGGTGGCCAAGAAATGGAAATCGAGGGGATACCCATCAATTGGGGAAAGACTGAAGAAGTTGAGGTATATGAATCTAATGGAATTTTGTTATAGGAAATGATTAATAGGAAGACTTCAGAGAGGCCTGGAAGGACTTATACGAACTGATGCTGAGTGAAAGGAGCAGAACCAGGAGACCTTTGTGCACAGCCACAACCACAGCTTGAGAGGCACTTTTCTGGTAGACTTATCCCTTCACAGCAATGCAAGGACCTAAAACATTTCCAAAGAATTCTTGAGGCAAAAGGCCATCCACATCCAGAGAAAGAACCGTGGAACTGGAAGGCAGAATGAAGCAGAATATTTTCCCTTGTGTTATGTTTTGTTTTGTTTGGATTTTTCTGACGGTTTTGCCCTTTCATTTTAATCTTCCATGCAACATGACTAATGTAAAAATGTGTTTAATAAGAATGTAGGTGTAGAACCCATATAAGATTGCATGCTGTCTTGGGAAGGGGAGAGAGAGGGGGAGAAAATCTAAGTCTTGTGGAAGTGATTGTAGAAAATGGAAACAAGTAAATTTAATAAAATGAATATTATGAAATCCTCTTGTGCCATAAGAAATATTAAAGTTAAGGTTTCAGAAAAAAAAAACTTTAAGATGATTTGTATCATATGAAATGATGCAAAATGAAGTGAGCAGAACAGGAGAATAGCTTTTTACAGTAATAATATTGTAAAGGTAAACTATGTTGAAAGTCTGAAGACCTTAATCAAACTCTGAACAGCTATGATTCTAGAGGATTGATGAAGCGTACTCCCCACCTTCTGACAGAGAGATGATAGACTCAAGAAAATTTTGGACATGGCCAATGTCAGAATTTATTTAACTTGATCATCCATACTTGTTACAAAGATTCTCCTCCCGCCCTCATTTATAGAGTTGGAATAGGAAGAGAATGAATCTGTTTATTTAAGAAAAAATAAGATCAGGGAGATCTTCATGGAAGAAGTACTGGCAAAGAGGAATAGCATGGGAGATATTGGGGAGGGAATTCCAGGTGAAGGGAACAGCATTCCTGAAGTCTATTTCAATCCAGGTCTTTCTGAGCCCAAGTGCTGTGACCCATCTATTACACTATGCTGCCTGTAGAGAATTATTATGGGAGTTAGTTCATTATCTATGTGCTTATAGATTCTCCTTTGTATAAATGTAACTTTTATAAACTATTGGAATCCAGGAGCTTTGTAGGTTAGATTAAGATTGTAAAAGGCATTGAAAT
This sequence comes from Notamacropus eugenii, assembly GCF_028372415.1. Lineage (NCBI taxonomy): Eukaryota > Metazoa > Chordata > Mammalia > Diprotodontia > Macropodidae > Notamacropus > Notamacropus eugenii. Next base: position 313,176,291 of record NC_092876.1, read on the forward strand.
GAGAGGTTTAAGAGACTGGACTTTATCTTCAACTGCCTAGCAGCAGGGAAGTTATTGAAGACTTTTGAACAGGGGAGATGCATGATCACGGATCATGACACATGATTAAGACACATGATTGGAAGATTAATGTAGAAGTGGTGCACAATGGATTAGGAAATTATCGCCTACCCAAGTAGAATCATAGCTTTAGAATTGGAAAGAACTTTACAAATCATTGAATATAATACCCTCATTTTATTGAGGAAAATAATGAGGACAAAAGACTTGCTCACAGAGTAAGTGGAAGAGCCCTCAATCAACTCATTCAGAGTTGAGATTTGACTTCCTAGCTAACTCTGTTTCCATAACACCCTAGTTTTCTGTTCTTCTACAAATGATTGAGAGGCAAAAGATCCTCACACAATGGACTTAGGTACACTCACAGACAAAAAATTTTGCTGTGAGTCTGCCCAAGGTGATCAGGGAAACACTCATAGAATAGGACTTATGGAAAGGGAAGGTTTCGTCATCTACACCTGTAAGTCACCATTATGTCTGATAAACACATAGCACTTGCACTGGAAATCATTTCCTTTGCACACTAAGAGGATTGGGATACTAGTGCAAAATCCTAGGTTCTAAAAGAGAAAACCTCTAAGAATCAAAGATAGCTAAATGAAATGGGAAAAACAGGTGAGAGAAAAAACAAGATAGTCTAGAAAAAAACTCCGTAACTCGGTTTGGCCCATCACTTAGTAACAGTCATGAGTCAATCTGGCAGCACAGTGTGAATTTGAGAGAGAGAAGAGATTTGGCTGACTGGTGATACTGGCCATTTTAATAAGCCAGAAGTCACGAAGCCTGGCAAAAAAATTAACTTGATGTAGCATCAGCTAGAAAAGAGTCCAGAATCACCCAGTTGATTTGCTGTAGTATTTAAAATACTTTTCCAGTCCAGTCCAGGATTTTAAAAAATAGAGATTAAACTATGTAATCAGTTCATCTTACTACGGAGTTTATTGGAAATATTTGTAATATTTGTAGGGACCTTTTCAGGCTCCTCAGAGACTTTGAGACTCCCACCCCTTCCCCATTAGTTCCCAGGTTGAGGGTTCTCCACCAAGAGATCTTCAGTATTTGTCATCTATTCGATGTATTCTTATATAGACCAAAGCAGTTTGATGCATGAAGTCATCTGAAAATAAAATAAGGTAGTAGCTTAAATCAAAGATATTATATTAAATAGCTATAAACTCCTCACTCCCATGTGTCTACTGCAGAGTGTTGGTCTTAGCTGTCTGTTAACCACTTTGCCCCCCACAGCACAGAAGCAGCAACATATCTAGTCACCCATAGGAGGCTTGTCAGCATACAAACCAGAGCACTGTAGAAAGTGAGATCTTCCTTTAATGCTCTTTTCAAGACTTTCTCAAATACTTCTAAAAATTCAAATCTTTCTGGCAAAATTATTTCCCACAGAGAGTATGAGATTTAGGCCTTCCTTCAGATATACCCCCTTTCAAAGCAATTGGTTGGATAAAGGCTTCTGAGGATAAAAACAACCCTGTCTCCTGTCATTTTGGGATCAATGTATTTCATTCTTTTCCTAGGAAGGTTGACAGCACTTTCTAGGAGAGACCTGTCCCACCTAGAATTACTGCTAGGATCCAACTGGGCTAGGACAGGCAGCAGTGTTTTACACTCAGGAAGACAAAGGAAGTTATACCTTTTAGAAATATGTCAGTCTAGGGTAAGCATACCTGGGGCTTTTTTGAATGATCCAATGACAAGTAATAAGGATCAGAATGAGCAAAGGGGTTGGCAACATTCCTTTGGTGTTCACAGACTACACTTAATGGATTCATCAGTCATTTTAGCTGTTTCTGTCTACATATTCCTCCTCCTCTCTCTGAGTGAAGGGACATAATCTAACCAGATTGCATCAAGCACTCATCCAGATCAAATGAGTTTATTGGTTTTCATCCAGATGTTTTAGCATTATATAAACACAATCAAACTGTATTAAATGCCTCAAAGTCTCATGATAACTCAAAACTAGAGCTAGATAGGAGAGAGAGGGTGAGCAATCCATCATACTTTCTGCACTATTGGAATGGACACAGGATGGCAGATCTTCAGTAGTTGAGGTTTTTTTTTTTTTAATTTTTTAAGTTAGCCACTGTCTTTCATGGAAGATGACTCAGATGCCATAAATTGCAATGAATGCCCAAATAACTCTTACATCTCGGCTTCTTTCCATATGAGGAAGTCACACCAGAAAGTTTTGCCTGAATCTACGTGTTTTCAAAGAGCTATAATCCTTGGCAGAGACAGATTTTAATGTGATATTTAATGGAAGTGCCAGATATGAGTAAGCTAATTACAACAAGAAAAGAACTTCTATTAATAATTTGGGCATTGGAGGTACCATGAATTTAGAATTACAGAACCTGAATTTATGTCCAAGTTCTAGTGCTTACCACTGCGTGGCCTTGGACAAAGCACTATGTCTCACTTTGATCACTTGAAAAGTGAGAGCGTTGGAATATGCAACCTCTAAGGTCCCTTCCAGGTCTAGAACTGTGATACTATGATCCCATGGATCTATACCGATATGGAGGATAGAGAACTAGATTTGGATTAAGGAAGAACTGAGTTTGCATCCTACCATACATACACTTATTAACTGAGTGGACAAGTCATGTAACCTCTTTCAGATTCAGATTGTTCATCTGTAAAATAGGGATAATTTTTTGACCTCATATTGTTGTGGTAAAGGATTGAGTTGTAAAAAGGATGCAATTAGAGAATATACAAGAATCACTTTTCAAATCTTAAAATTCTTCATAAATGTGAACTCTTATAGTTCTATACATTCTTAATATCCTCTATCCGAACATAAATTCCTGTCATACTACTTCACCCTCTACCTTAATCCTCCTAAATGTATTCATTATTTTCACCGTGACTTCTAACCTATTTGTGCCCTTCTTTCCATACCACAGTGCTCTTGCAGGTCATCACTAGTGTTCATCTCTTTTTTTTCCTGTTTTCAGTCTTGGCTCTATAGTTATCCATTCAATTTTAAAATATTTAGTACTCTTGAATCCCTTGCTCCCCCCTTTTTTTCATTGTTTATGTCTTGCACAAAGCGCAGTCTTAGAAAACCCTCATCATTTATCTCGTATTTTACTGAATTGTGCTGAAGGAAGTCATACAATCAACTACCTAATTTTTTAGGAAAAAAAGTTGTCCAAGTCTCCCTAAAACTGCTTTGAGAGTGCCTCTCAAAGACTTACTCAACAATTACTGTTAACTTACTTCATTCTCGTCTATTAAGAGATGACAGATTTCTATCATCCCTCAAGATTTGATCCCTTTTATCATAGAGGGAATATAGTAAGCAGACTCAGGAAAACAAGTATACCAAAAAATGAATAGAAAATGGAAAGAAAAATGAAACAATAGAAACTGAATGCTGTAAGACTGAATTCAGCAAGTTTAGTCCCAAAGAAGAGCATGAAAAGATAACTCCCCATGCTCCTAAAAACAATGTTTATTTATTTTTGACATTTATTTTTTAAAAAACTTCTAGTTCAGTCACCCCCCCCACTTCTTCCCCATACCCAGTGAAGGGAAGAGATATGATATCAATTATACATATGTGTATAACTATAATGTATAATTACATAATATATATATGATATGCATATCAATTATACAAATTATACAAAGCATTTCTATGTTAGTCATATTGAAAAATATAAAAAAAAAACAAGGAAAATAAAGAAAGTGAAAACTGTATGCTTCACTCTGCATTCAGACCACATCAATTCTTTCTCTGGATATGGATAGTATTTTCCATCATGAGTCTTTTGGAATTGTCTTAGATCTTTGTATTTCCAAGAAGAGTTAAGTCTGTCAGAGTTGGTCATTGTACAATGTTGCTGTTACTGTATACAGTGCTTTCCTGATTCTGCTTACTTCACTCAACATCAATTCATTTAAGTTTTTTTCCAGGTTTTTCTGAAGTCTACCTGCTCATCATTTCTTACAGAACAATAGTATTCTATCACATTCATATTTCTGTTTGCAGAACCTCTGAAGCTGAGATCAATTCTCTGCTGCTTGTGCTAATTTTGGCCTAATAATTAACCCCAAGAAAGAATAGGTGCTCCATCAGCCACCACCACACCATCCATACATGGAACCATCGGTTACAGTAAATGGAGAAGTTCCAAATGCTGTAGATAAGTTCACTTACTTTAGTAGCATACTTTCTGTGGATGTATAAATTGATAATGAAATTGATACATGCATTGCCACAGCTAGCTCAGTGTTTGGGAGACTCCTGAAGGAAAAGTATGGGAGAGAAGAGGTATTAGATTGACTACCAAAATGAAGCTCTATAGAGATTTTGCTGACCTCATTGTTATATGCCTGTGAAACCTAGACAGTAACCCAGTGTCATGCCAGGAAACTGAATTGCTTCCATTTGGATTGTTGTAGGAAGATTTTAGAGATCACCTGGTAGGATGAGGTACCAGACAATGAGGTCCTTTCTTGAACTAAACTGCTGAACATTTTAACTCTTCTTCAGAGACCCTAAGTCTAATGGGCTGCCCATGTTGTTGGAATGCAAAACGTATGCTTGCCAAAAAGAGTATTTTATGGAGAACTCACACAGGGCAAGTATTCACATGGATGAGAAGAAGCAATATTAGGACACTCTCAAGATCTCTCTTTAGAACTTTGGAATTGATAGTGTAACATGGGAGACACTGGAACAGGACTGCCCAGCATGGCATGCTCACATCAAAGAAGGTGCTGTGCTGTATGAGCTAAGAAGAATTGAAATAGCTCAAAGGAAACTCAGGATACACAAATTTAGAGAACCCACCCAACTTTTCACATGGACTATTTGTGCCTGACTTGTGGTAGAACATTATGAGCTCCTGTTGGGCTGATCATCTGTAGTCAGATACACTGAAACTTGACTTTAGCATAATGATGTCATTTTGATCCTCTTCAAGAATGAGGGCCAACAACCAATACCACAATTTATTCAGCCAATCCCCAATCAATGGATATCCCCTCAGTTTCCAACTCTTGACCTTCACAAGAAGAGCTGCTATAAATATTTTTGTACATGTGTGTCCTTTCCCCATTTATTTACGATCTCTTTTGGATAAAGACTTAGAAGAGGTATTGCTGGGTGTATTGATAATGCTTTTTTTGTTTTAGTATAATCAAGTGCTTCTGATTAAATAATATAATTAAAGAAAATTTTCTCTTGCCCATTATTAGTGAAGGTTTGTAGGAAAGCCAACACCTTTTGTTAAGTTTCCAATGAGTTCTCGTTGGTTCTCAAGGGTTGTGATGCCCTCTGGTTTTAAAAAAAATGTACAAATAATCTGAAGGTGAGGTTTTATTTTGGGTTTAGTCTTGGAAGAAGGTTTGTGTGCCAGATGAGACTCTGGGAAGCTGCTAAGCAGCCCCCTAGCTTTGAAAACCCAAATGTCGGTGCTTCCTTCCCTGGTAACTATGTACATATGTAATGGTCAGACAGTTGGATCTGTCTGTTGATCTGTGATGTATATATTGTTTATGTCAGACAGTTGAAAGCATGTCTGTTGATTTTGATTTCTCTGTATTTTCTCTGAAGTTCAGGGTGCTGACTTTTCCCCCTGAACTAAGTGAATAATACATGTGCTTGATTAAAGTAATTGTTGACCCATCAAAAGTTGCTTTCCTTTTAGAAATGGAGAACTAAGAACCTGTGATAGCAGGTCCTCCTGTGTTGTTGGAATGCTTTCTGTTACATTGGGTCAAAGGGTATACACAGTTTTATAGCCTGTTGGGCATAGTTCCAAATTTCTCTCTGGAATGGGTGGATCAATTCTCACTTCTACCAACAATGCATTAATGTCTCAATTTTCCCACATCTTCATCAACATTTATCAGTTTCCTGTTTTGTCATATTCTTCTTGTCATTTCTTGTAACACAATAATATTCCATTCAATCACATACCACAACTTGTTCAGCCATTCCCCAACTGATGGGCATACCTCCATTTCCAATTCCAATTCTTTGTCACCACAAAAAAGATGTGCTTTAAATATTTTTGTATATATAGCATACAGCACCTTTTCCTTTTCCTTTGATCTCTTTGTGATACTGACTTAGTAGTGATATTGCTGGGTCAAAGTGTATGCATAGCTTTATATACTTTCAAGAATAATTCCAAATTGTTCTACAGAATGGTTGGACCAGTTTACAACTCCACCAGCAATGCATCAGTGACTCAATTTTCATCATCCTCTCCAATATTTTCCATTTCCTTCTCTGTCATATTAATTGGTGTGAGTTGTTTCAATTTTTCTAATCAATAGTGCTTTAGAGCATTTCTTTCACATGACTATGGAATACTTTGATTGTTTTCATTAGAAAATTACTTGTTCATATTCTTTTACCATTTATCAATTGGGGAATGACTCATAGTTTAATAAATTTGACTCAGTTTTCCACATATTTAAGAAATGAGGCCCTTAGAATTGAAATTTATCTAAGCCTTCTCCCAGCTTCCTGCTTTTCTTCTCATCTTGGCTATATTGTTTTTATTTGTGCAAACACTTGTATGTTTAATGTAATAAAAATTGTCTATTTTATATCCTGTGGGTCTCCTTATCTCCTTTTCAAAAATTCTTCCCTTATCCATATATCTGACAGGTAAAATTTTCCATGCTCTCCTAATTTGCTTATGATTCAAAATTTTATGAACAAATCATGTGCTCATTTTGATTTTATCTTGGTATACCATGTGAGATAATGGTCTATACCTACTTTCTGCCAAACTGCTTTCCAATTTTCCCAGAATATTTTTGTCAGATACTGAGTTCTTTTCCCCAAAGCCTGAATCTTTGGGTTTATCAAACCCTAGATTACTATGGTCACCTACTATCATGAATTTCCTACCCGATATATTCCACTATTTCACCACTGTATTTCTTATTACTTTCATGATTACTATTTTTGCAATATTTTGAGATGTGGAACATTTTCTCCACTGATATTCTTAACCTTTTGTTATTCCAGATGAATTTTATTTTTAAAGCTATTTTTAAGGGTAATTTGATTGGTATGACACTAAATAAGTAAGCTAATTTAAGTAGAATTATGACATTTCTTATATTGGCTCAGCCTACCAATGAGCAATTAATAATTCTTCAATTGTTTAGATCTGTCTTTATTTGTATTAATTGTTTTATAACTGTGTTCATGTAGATCCTTGTTTCTTTTCATGGTAGGTTTCCAAGCATTTTACATTGTCTACAGCTATGTTAAGACTAATTTTTTTTTCTATGTCTTCCTGCTGGACTATATTGGTAATATATAGAAGTGCTGATAATTTATGTGGGTTTATTTTATGTCCTACAACCTTGCTGAAGTTGTGTTCCAGCCAGTTGTTTAGTTGGTTCTCTAGAACTCTTTAAGTAGGATAGCATATTGTCTGCAAAGAGAAATAATTTTGTTTCTTCTTAACCTATTTTAATTCCTTCAATTTCCTTCAATTTCTTTGTCTACTTTTATTGCTACAGCTAGTATTTCTAGTACAATATTGAATAATAGTGGTATTAATGGGCATTCTTGTTTCATCTCTGATCTTACTCAGAAGGATTTTAGCTTATTCCCATTATAAATAATGATTACTGATGGTTTTAGAGAGCTACTACTCATTATTTTAAGGAAAGTTTCATTTTTTTCTATGCTTTTTACTGTTTTAATAGGAATGAGTGTTGTATTTTGTCAAAACCTTTTTTCTATGTCTATTGAGATAATAATATAATTTTTGTTGTTTTTGTTATTGATATAGTCACTTATGCTCATAGTTTTCTTAATATTGAATGAGCCCTCATTCTTGCTATAAATTCTACCTGGTCATACTGTATGATCTTTGTGATATATTATTGTAATCTCCTTGATAGTACTTAATTAAATTTTTACATCATATTCATTGGGGAAATTGGTCTATAGTTTTTTTTTCTGTTTATACTGTTCCTATTTTAGATATAAGCCCTGTATTTGTGTCATAAAAAGAATTTTAATGGACTCCTTCTTTGCCAATTTTTCCAAATAGTTAATATATATGAATGAATTTTTCTTTAAATGTTTGGTAGAATGCATTTGTGAATCTATGTGGTCCAGGGGAATTGTTTTCTTTTCTTTTTTTTTTATTAATTTTTAACATTTATTTTCACACAATTTTGGGTTACAAATTTTCTCCCCTTTTATCCCCCCCCCCCAAACCCGAGCTTTCTAATTGCCCCTGTGACCTATCTGCTCTCTCCTCTATCCTCCCTCCCTGCCCTTGTCTCTGTCTTCTCTTTCGTCCTGTAGGACCAGATAGCTTTCTTGACCCCTTAACCTGTATTTCTTGTTACCCAGTGGTAAGAACATTACATTTGGTCCTAACACTTTGAGTTCTAACCTCCTTAGCTCCCTCCCTCTCCACCCCTTCTCCTTGAAAGACAGGCAATTCAATATAGGCCATATCTGTTTAGTTTTGCAAATGATTTCCATACTAGTTGTGTTGTATAGGACTAATTATATTTCCCTCGATCCTATCCTGTCCCCCTTTACTTCTATTTTCTTATGGTCCTTTCCCTCCCCATGAGTGTCGACCTTGTATTGCATTCTCCTCCCCATGCCCTCCCCTCCATCCTCCCCCCCACCCTGCTTGTGCCCCTGTCCCCCACTCTCCTGTATTATGAGATAGGTTTTCCTATCAAAATGAGTGTGCATTATATTCTTTCCTTTAGTGTAATGTGATGAAAGTAGACCTCATGTTTTTCTCTTGCCTCCCCTCTTTATCCCTCCACTGATGAGTCTTTTGCTTGCCTCTTTTATGAGAGATAATTTGCCCCATATAACTTCTCCCTTTCTCCTCCCAATATTTCTCTCTCACTGCTTGATTTCATTTTTTTTTAAGATATGATCCCATCCTCTTCAATTCACTCTGTGCACTCTGTCTCTATGTATCTGTGCATGTGTGCATGTGTGTGTGTGTGTGTGTACTCCCACCCAGTGCCCAGATACTGAAATGTTTCAAGAGTTATAAATATTGTCTTTCCATGTAGGAATGTAAACAGTTCAACTTTAGTAAGTCCCTTATGATTTCTCTTTGCTGTTCGCCTTTTCATGGTTCTCTTCATTCTTGTGTTAGAAAGTCAAATTTTCTTTCCAGCTCTGGTCTTTTCATCAGGAAAATTTGAAAGTCTTCTATTTCATTGAAAGACCATTTTTTCTCCTGAAGTATTATACTCAGTTTTGCTGGGTAGGTGATTCTTGGCTTCAGTCCTAGTTCCTTTGACTTCTGGAATATCCTATTCCATTCCCTTCTATCTCTCAATGTAGAGGGTGCCAGATCTTGTGCCATCCTGATTGTATTTCCACAATACTTGAATTGTTTCTTTCTAGCTGCTTGCAATATTTTCTCTTTCACCTGGGAATTCTGGAGTTTGGCCACAATGCTCCTAGGAGTTTCTCTTTTTGGATCTCTTTCATGCGGTGTTCTGCGGATTCCTTGAATATTTATTTTGCCTTCTGGTTTTAGAATCTCAGGGCAGTTTTCCTTGATAATTTCATGGAAGATGATGTCTAGGCTCTTCTTTTGATCATGGTTTTCAGGTAGTCCCAGAATTTTTACATTGTCTCTCCTGATTCTATTTTCCAGGTCAGTTGTTTTTCCAATAAGATATTTCACATTATCTTCCATTTTTTGAATCTGCGCGGTATGTTCTGAGATATCTGTCTTTCTCAAAAAGTCCTTAGTGTCCATCCGTACCATTCCAGTTTTGAAAGATCTATTTTCTTCAGTGAGCTTTTGAATCTCCTTTTCCATTTGGTTAATTCTGCTTTTGAAAGCATTCTTCTCCTCATTGGCCCCTTGCACCTCCCTTGCCAGCTGAGTTAGGCTAGTTCTCAACGTGCCAATTTCTTCAAGATTTTTTTGGTTCTCCTTTAGCAGGGAGCTGATCTGCTTTTCATGCTTCTCCCTCATCCCTCTCATTTCCCTTCCCAGTCTTTCCTCCACCTCTCTAACTTGATTTTCAAAATTCCTCTTGAGCTCTTCCATGGCCTGAGCCCATTGGGTGGGCTGGGACACAGAATCCTCGATTTCTGTGTCTTTGCCTGATGGTTAGCTTTGTTCCTCCCCATCAGAAAGGAAGGGAGGAAGTGTCTTTTCTCCGGTAAAGTATCCTTCAATAGTTTTATTTCTTTTCCCTTTTATTGGCATTGTCTCCCCCTAGTGGCCTGACCTCTGAATGTTCTCCTCACACCCACCTTGCCTCCTGGTCCTCCCAGCCAGCGTTTGGGGACTGAGATTCAAATGCTGCTTCCCGCCTTAGGATTTTTGGCGGGGGCAGGGCTGCTATTCAGTGTGAGAATTAAGTTCAGGTGGTCAGGGGCAGGGCCGCCTCTCAGGCATAGTTCCCTCTGGGGGTTTATGCACAGACCTTCCGCAATGGATCCAGGCTCCTGCCCGTTTGGGGAGCCCCCGTCCACAGCCGCCTCTCAGCCCCCACCTCCCGGGGGGCCCGAGCCTTGGGGGCACCCCACTCCCTTCTCAACCCGCCAAAGAGACTCTCTCACCCACCCCCGTCAGTCACCTGTTGGTAGGGGGACCCGTGCTGCCGCTGAAGATCCCGCCTCCGGAGCCCTCTCAGATCTGTGCCTCTCGGAGCCGTGGCCGCCGCCGCAGATCCGGGCTGGGCTCCGCGTCTGCAGCGCGAAGGACCTTTTGCGAGAGGTTTGCAGGTCCCTCTGTGGGTGGGGTGACCGGCGTGGCCGCTGGAGATCCCATCCCCGTAGCCCTCTCGGATCTCCTCCCCTCAGTGTCGCGGCCGCGGCAGGGCCGCATTCTGCTCCCCATCCCGGGGCCCAGTCTGCGGCGCGAAGGACCCCCCGCGAGAGGTCCGCAGGTCTCTCCGGAGCAGAAATCTCCCTCGCTCCAATACTCCGTGGTCTCTGGGTGCAGAATTCGCCCTGGCTTGGTCCCCTCTAGACGTTCTGTGGTTTGTGGGTTCGGAGCTATGTGTATGTGCGTCTTTCTACTTCGCCATCTTGGCTCCGCCCCTCGAATTGTTTTCTTAGGGCGATCATTGAGGGCTCATTGGATTTCTTTTTCTAAGATGGGGTTATTTAAGTATTTTATTTCTTTTTCAGTTAATGTTAGCAATTTAAATTTTCATAAATATTCATCCATTTCATTTAGACTATAATATTTACTGGCATACAATTTGACAAAAATAACTCATAATATTTGTTTAAATTTCATATTCATTGCTGATGCATATAACTTCATTTTTGATACTAGTAGTTTTTTTTAAATTGAATCAATCAATGGTTTATTAATATTATTGGTTTTTCATAATGCCAGCTTTTAATTTTATTAGTTCAATGATTACTTTCAGTTTTATTAATCTCTCTTTTGATTTTCAGGATATCCAATTTGGTGTTTAATTGGGGAATGATAATTTGTTTTATTTTTAGTTTTTTTTAGGTGAATGCCCAATTTATTGATCTGTTCTTTCTCTACTTTATTGGCAGCTACACAATTCAGTAGATAGAGTGCCAGGACTCAAGTCAGGGAGAATGATCCTCTAGTTTATATTCAGCCTCAGACACTTACTAGCTGTATTTCTCTAGATAATTCACTTAACCCTGTTTGCCTGAGTTTGTTCATCTATAATATAAGTTAGAGAAGAAAATGATAAATCATTTTAGTGCCTTTTCTAAGAAAACTCCAAATGGGGTCAGAAAGAGTCAAACATGACTGACAAATGATTGAACAACAATCCCAAACTTATAGATATAAATACTCTCCTATCTACAGTTTTGGCTGCATCCAGTAAATTCTGGTATATTGTCTCATTTTTGCCATTCTCTTTTTTTATGATTTGTTTTTTGACTCACTAATTCTTTAGGATTAGGCTATTAGTTTCCAATTAATTTTAAAGCTATCTTTCCATGACTCTGTACTGAATGTAATTTTTGTTGCATTCTGGTTTGAAAAAGGATGCATTCCAGCCAACTACCACCCCAGTGACCTTCTAAGTTGTCTTGGGCTAGAAAAAAAAATATCTCACTCTGACCTCTGGTACTCTGGAATTGAATCTGAAACATTATTTTGAAGTTTCTTGGAAGGGAATGTGAAACATTTCAGCTGAGTTGCTGCCTACACTCTGCCATGTTGGCTCTGTAATTCTTTCCATGCTTTTTTGCAAGGATGAGAGCCTAAATGTGAGAATATTGAATATAGTATTAGATCAATTCGTTACATTGTTTAGTTTTGCTAGGTTATTTTGCCTTTTCTGGTTTTTTTCTTCTTTACTTTAGGAGATGGATCTTTGGGAAGGGCAGCTGAATGGATACAGTAGAAAATATATGTGATATAGTAGAAACTATCAATGTAATTTATACAAAAATGCATAAAAACAGTAACCAAAGTCTCCATGAGAACTGTTTAAGTTGGGGCCACCTGTCTGTGAATATGACTCCCAGATCCAATTAAGTCTCTCTCTCTTGAGCCTCAATCCTAAATCACAAGGTATCTATTGGACATTTTAAACTGTGTTGTACAAGTATTTCTAAGTCAGTGTGTCTAGAAGAGAGTTCATCATCTTTTCCAATCAAGCATATCTCTTTCCCCAACACTTTATTTCTGTTGAGTGTACCACAATCCTCACAGTCACTCATATTTTCAGGCTTTCAAACCTCTCACCCATACCCTCCTCTCCCATTCTATCACTAATCAATGGCCAAATCTTGTTGAATCTATAGCTTTTCTTGTATTCATCTTTTCTCTACTTAAGTGGTCATCATTTTATTTTAACCCCTCAACATCTCTCACCTAGACTATTACAATAGCCTCTAATTTGTTTCTGATGCCTCTTTTCTTTGCTGTTTCTAACATATTCTTCATACAATCATGAAAATGATATTCCTAAAGTATACAGGAATGAACATGTTACTCCTCTGATCAAGAACCTCCAGTGACTACTTACTGATTCTAGGATTAAATAAAAATTCCCCTGTTATTTAAAGCCCTTTATAGTCTAACTCCAGGTAAAGACTTGTACAATAGCTAACATTTCTAAGGATGAAAACAACTGGCATTTCTGTGAGGCACAATATTACAAGACCATATAACATAACTTTAGGGTGGGGAGTGAAGAGACAGAGAGAGACAGAGACGGAGACAGAGATGAAGCCAGAGAGACAGAGGCACAGAGAGACACAGAGACATGGACAGAGACAGAGAGAAATGTTTTATTTAGGAGAAATATAATATGAAGGACTGGTCAGGGAGAATGGACACAGGGAAATCCACTGGGATCCTTGATGGAAGCAGGTGTTCAAAATGGCATGAAATTGAGTGAGTTTTTATAAAGTTCTTGTCTGAGTATAACGGAACTAGACATTGAGGGCAGGAAACATGGAGCTCTGATGTGAGGTAGACGTTAGAGTACAAAATTGGCGCAGACTCATGCTGGGGCAACTAGGTGGTACAGTGGATAGGTGCCTGACCTGGAGTCAGGAAGATGAGTTCAAGTCTGGCCTCAGACACTTACAAATCACTTAACCCTGTTTGCCTCAGTTTCTTCATCTGTAAAATGAACTGGAGAAGGCAACGTCAAGCCACTCCTGTATCTTTGCCAAGAAAACACAAAATGAGGTCATAAAGAGTCTGAAATGACTGAATAACAGAACATGAATGGTGGAGTCATTGGTGACTGTTGCTATTCACACTCCCAATGAGCAAGAAAGGGGCTTTGGGACTTTACTACTGGTCTTACTCTGACAAGGTGATGCAATCATTTTGACCTTTTCTTGGCTGCTTCATTTAGCAGGATATAAAGGCTCGTGATATCCTTATTGTATGACAACTCCACACCCAGTGATCTTTTTTCTATACTATTCAGAGAATAAAGCTTTCCTGCCTTTTCCATTAATATATGCTTATACTTTATTTTTTCATATTATTTCATTCGCTGAGCAAATATTGATTAAGTCCTTAGTGTGTAGACACTATTGTTGAGTGTTAAGAGTGGGGAAACCAAGTTAGAAATGATTCTTGTCCTTGAGTTTACAGTATCAAAGCACATTGTCAGTACCAACAGTACTTTCAGACAAATTAACTCCGTGTAAACAGAACAGGCTTAAGGAGGTCACATCTCCAAGTATGTTGTGACAAATCAGCATCTCCTAGGTACTCAAATGCCAGGACTTCAGTTTCTTACCATTAAGCATCTTTCTGTGCTAAGTCCCACATACTTAAGAGACTTGTATTTTTCTATTTTTGTTTTGGGGACCTTCACTTGTATATTTCTTTATAAATCTTATCTTTCAGCAGGCAAATCTTCACAATCCTGATCTGAAACTGGGAAGCAATTCTGTCTGCTACCTTTTCAGAAAATTATCTCACTGCTTTTTCCTAGACTAATTTTTGTCAAAGGATTATGGTTAGAGATTCAACATGGGCCCATTTCACTGTCCAATAATAGTAGTTGGATGGCACCAATTTGCCCATGATAACATGCTTTCCTGGTGATGGAGAAATAGTTTCATCTTTGTACATAAAAGACAGCATAATGTTGGTGACATAAATGTACCAATCTATTGACACTTTCCTAAATTTACTTGGTAGAAACTGACAGTGTAAATACAGAGATTCAAAACAACTGAGATTTCTTTCTCCTGCCACCAAAAGTGTGGTTTTTTTTTTAAATTTTTCCCTCCAAACCTTAAAAGGAAAAAAAAAAGTAAATCACAAATGCTATTTTTTTCTCGGCAAAAAAGTCACTTCACACACATAGTGGTGTTTTATATAAGGGAAAGGGAAGAGGAGAAGTGACATGAGAAAACATTGGAAAGGAATTTTTCCCCAAGATCTCTTTCCTACTCTCAGCTCTTGATTACTAAGGCTCTACTTAGTAATTTACTGCCAGTAGGATAAGTGTTTCAGATGTCAAAGAGTGTTATCACATTGAAGCAGAGTTGATGATGCCAGATTTAGCAATGGTAATATATTACTACTGTACCTATCATCTTTGATAAGTATAAGAATGGAGCCCAGTTATTGCCAGGGAGATGGGTGATAATATGTATCTGTCCTTCTACCTATGTATAAATATATGTATGCATGTATGTATATATATATGTATATGTATATGTAAAGCCTATCTCTTTATATATCTATGTATATGTCATTTTTGTATCTATTTTTATTTATCTAAATGCTTCATATAGTATCCATCTCAAATCACAACAAATTAATCTATTTACCTCTATTTGTAAGGGAGCAACTTAATCATGTTTCACAGCCATGCACTCATAGGCCCAGGAATGTCAACTGGCAGAATTCCCAAACAGTGTACAATGGCACAGACACAAAATAATGTAATCTATGACTTGGTTTGTTAGCATAAATGACCATGTAAGCCTGACACTCAGTTCTATTTTACATAATCTTCTTTGCTAGGAAAGCAGTGACCTGTATTTCTTTGCAAACATCCAGTGACCTTTATCTGTGCTTGGGATAATAGCATTAACTGTCCCTAATGTGTTGAAAATACATAGACCAACACATTCCCGAGTTCTGTATAGTTTCTGTGGTTTATAAGTTTCCTCAACAAAAAGAATCACTGATTTCCAAAATTGTGAGGGATCATAAAAGACTAGTCTTTTTTTTTTAATTTTATAAGTCTAGAAACTTAAGTCCAGAAAATTTATGTGACTTGCCCATGCTCACATAGCTTTGAATGGCTGATGAGGAATAAAAACTCAAGTCTTCAGTATCCTCATTCAGTTCATTATGGTGTCTTTTACTCTATTTTTTAAAAAAATAATCCCTTGATAAGCTTTTGATGAAAAGAAATACCTATACAAACACCTTGGCACCTATCTCACTAATCATTAAATGCTGATATTTATTTCCAACTCTTATTTTTTCATTCACTTTTATTAGAATATTAAGTACAACAATGTTTTTGTATATTGGTTATTGACATAGATTAATTTGAAAAACATTAGGATAAATAACTTTAAAATGCACCATCTTCTAAATGAAATGTATAGAAATGGCAAAATCATTGTTTTTATTAATTCATAGCCTTACTTAGGCATTTGAGGACAAGATGACTTAAAATTTTCACCTTCTTTTCTATCCTTACCTACCAATACAAACAAGAATTAGGTCCAAACCAGAATGCAGAAATATAGAAAACTGATTTTTTTGATCACTGTATCTCCTAGGGGACAAGAACTTCTAGCATGTCATCTTACAATCAGAGATTCAGAGAATATGCTCTGCTAAATGCGGAGAATCAGATAAATTCTTTAAATATATATATGATTTATATTTAACATTAATTTTTAAAAACAAAAATGAGTCCTGAATTCTCTTCCTCTTTCAATCCCTCCCCCGTTCATTGAAAAGGAAAGCAATACGATATGAATTATACATTTGAAATCATGCAGAATATTTTTTTATATTAGCAATGTTGCAAAAAAGCAGGAAAAATAGAGTGAAAAAATTATACTTCAATTTACACTCAGAGTTCCTCAGTTCTCTCACTTGAAATAGTTAACATTTTTCATCATGAACCCTTCAGAAATTCATCAGATATATTCTTGATTTGACTTTCCTTGGCTTACCGAGGGTTTCATTGGTCAAAAAGTTGAGGAAGCTAGGGGGTAAATTTGGTTGTGGAACTGATTCTGATCAACAAAGGAGAAGTTGTTGGTAATGAGGGAGAGATAGGAACCTTGGAGAAAGATATATTGGTGTTTGAAACAGATAAGGATTAGAGTGTCATACATAGATAATTTTTTTTTTTAAATTGAACTTAACGAAAGGATCATTTCTTTATATATGCAAAACACAAAAAGAATATTCTATGGGAAATGGTGAATCTTTATTTCATAGTCTGTTTTTTTAAACTCTTTAATTAATTTTACAAGTTATTTTCAAAGCTCTCCAGTGACATTGGCCTCCTCATTGTTCCATAAACAAGACAGTCAATTTCTCCAGTCTGAGCATTTTCTCTGGCTCTTCACTAGGCCTGGAACATTCTCCATCCCCTGCTCTCCTACTTACCTCCCTGGATTCCTTTAAGTCCCAACTAAAATCTCGTCTTCTACTGGAAACCTTCTCCAAGCCCTTCTAATGTTTTTCCTCTGTAAATTATTTT
Source organism: Notamacropus eugenii (assembly GCF_028372415.1). Classification (NCBI taxonomy): domain Eukaryota; kingdom Metazoa; phylum Chordata; class Mammalia; order Diprotodontia; family Macropodidae; genus Notamacropus; species Notamacropus eugenii. The sequence continues at coordinate 313,193,529 of NC_092876.1, forward strand.
TTATTTATCCTATATGATATTTGCTTTTTATATAGTTATCTGCAGATCTTAGACTATAAACTCATTGAGGGCAGGGGTAGGTCTGCTTTTTTGTCTTTTTATATCCTCCTATTCTGAAGTCCCCCATGTCATATTCTTATGTCAATCATATAAGAAATGCAGAAGTGAGATTCTTCCTATTTTACAAATAAGGAAATTGAGGCACAGAGATGTATAACAACACATTCAGTTTGCATAGTAATTCAGTGTTAAATCCATATTCTTGACTAGTACACTATCAGTCTTTCCTCCTTCAATGGAAGCATCAAAAGCTATGACAAATTTATACTAAGTAGAGATTACTACATATCATCTTTAATACCTTATCTTAATCAGAAAAAAATTCAAATTAATATTATGTCACATAAACATCACTGCACTTTATTTGCAAAAATGGTGGTGCCCTTTATTTTGAAATTTGGGAAAATTATACAAGTATGGTTTACATCTCTTGATGCCTCAGGGAGCAGGGTATCTGCATCCCTGCTGTACAGAGGGCAGACTGAGAACACACACAGATTTCATGACTTTGCAAAGTTACAGGGGAATATTGCCAGTAGAGCCTAAGCTCTGGCTCTGAACCTCTCCTCCTTCCCCTCTAACCCTCAAGTTATTAGATCATCGACTCTTGAGTCATCAGAAATAATACCAAACTCGAGCATATTTTCTTTCTTCATTTATTAACAAAAAAAAGGAACAAACTGAAAAGAGAATATGTTATGTTGAGAACCTTTAATTATAGGCTGTGGCTCCCCTTTGAATTAAAATAATCAGTTATACACAACCATTTTACCAAGCATCTCACGCTTGCTCTTGTTTTTAAGGCTAACAATGCTTCCTAATTTAAAAGTCAAACAAAACCAGTATTTATCCAGTTATTAAACAACACTCCTGTTTAACTCTTTCTGCTCCTTGTGTTAGGGAGTTTGGGAAGAAAGGTTTAGAGTTAGATTGGATTTTCTTTCTCACCAATCAACAAGTAATTTGAAATCAAGAAGAAAAACTGAAAAGTCCATTGGTTGCATTGAAAAATAAAAAGGTAGGGCATCTTTTGTAGTATTAAAATAGTAGTAGTAGTAGTAGTGTCAAAAGCTCAGTATCCCGTGTTACAGTCTAACCTAGACATTTTCTTAAACCTTTAATCGTAACTGAGAGGCACCATGATACAGTGGATTGAGTTTTTGCACAGCAGTCAGGAAGATCTGATTGCAAGTCCTTCTTACACATAGTGGCTGTGTGTGACCCTGGGAAAGTCTTAATCTCTCATAGTCCAACTTGTAAACTTCTAAGATCTTAAAGTACAGAGAGGGCACTTATCTTTACTGGCAGCAATGGACTTCTATCAGAAAAACATAGATCTTATAAACTGAAAAATAAAATAGGAAACAGGACCCAAGTCCCTGGTTATTTCTTTTCTTTTGTGGAGACAATCAGGGATAAGTAACTGTCTGAGCATCACACAGCTATTAGGTGTCTGAGGCTGGATTTAAAATCAGGTCTTCCTGACTCCAGGGCCAATGCTCTATCCATGGTGTCACCTAGCTTCCCTGTCTATGGTTATTTCTAATAGATTCTTGCTAATCAGTTATCTGTAATGATATAATGAAAAACAACAACAAATAAATAAAAATATTTTTGTGCTCCTGTTTCTTCATTTAAAGAATATGGATGTCATATTAGATTCCTTCTCAGTCCCCTCAGCTCAGGACTTTTGAGATTTCAGAATATCACCATTCACCATGAACTCTGGAAAGAATAATTGAGTATCCCTTAGGCTGGAGCACTGACCCAGGTAAGAATATATTTTAGAAAGAACACTAGATTAAGGAATCAGATGTCTTGGATTTGGGCTCTTGTACTGAAATTAATTAGCTGTATAACCTTGGGCAAATCACAAGTTTTGATACTTCAATTTACTCATCTGTTAAATGAGGGATTGGCTAAATGATTTCTAAGGCATAACCTATTTTGAAGATTCTAAAAGTGCTTAGAGGAGACAAAGGAGTAGAAGACAAGGGCTTTGCTCTCAAAAATTTAGTCTAGTTAGGGGAGATAAGACATCTATTTTCCAGGTTAGTTATTTTTCTATTAAGATATTTCACATTTTCTTTTGTTTTTTCCCATTATTTTGACTTTGTTTCTTGAAGTCTCCTGGAATTACATTTGCCCAATTCTAATTTAAAAGGAATCATTTTCTTCATTGAGCTTTTACTCTTCTTTTTCCATTTGACCACTTGGGCTTTTAAAGGAGTTCTTCAGTGAATTTTTGTTCTTCTTTTACCATTAGGTAAATTTTGTTTTTGGAGGTAATATTTTTTTCAGTAATTTTTTGTGCCTATTTTATCAAACTGTTAATTCTCTTTTCATATGTCTTTTTTGCTTTTTTCTCATTTCTTTTCCCAATTTTCCCTTTACCACTCATCCCTTTCTTTAACCCTCCAAGAATTCCTGTTCACTTTGGATCCAGTTAGTATTTTACTTTGAGGCTTTGCTTGTAGGTGTTTTCACATTGTTATCTTCTTCTCAGTTTATGTTTTGGTCTTCCCTGCCACTGCAGTAGCATTTTATGGTCATGTTCATTTGTTGTTGTTTATCCATTTTCACAGCTTATTTCTTCACTTTGAAGTTTATGTGAAAGTTGGGCTCTGCTAAGCTGGAGGGAGAGGCACTGTGCCAAGTTTCAAGCTTTCTCATGCTGTTGTTTTTTGTTAGCTCTGGGATCTGAAAAGACTTTACAAAACGTTTCATGAAAAAAACAACAATATACAAATGCAAGTTACTGCCTTGCGTATTAATATACTATATGTACATACACACACACACACACACACACACACACACACACATATATACATATAGGAAAGATTGACGATAATTGTCTCCCAGGTTCCAGCCTCATCCCTCTTCAGTATATTCTCCACACAGAAGTCAAAGTGATATTCTTAGAGTGCAGATCTCATTATTGTGTGACAAATTTCAATGGCTCCCTATTACCTTCAGTACCAAATATGAAATCTTCTGTGCACATATAAAGCCTTTCACAGCCTGGCTCCAACCAACCTTTCCAGTCTCATATTGTTCTTCCTTATATATTCTATATTTTAGCCAAATTGATTTACTTACCTTATTTTTCTTCCACTTCCATGTCTTTGAAAAAGTTGCACCTCATGTTTAGGATATTTTCCATTCTTGTTTCTTTTTTGGAATTGCCAATTCCTGCTGAGGTTCATCTCCTTTGCTCCCTCCTACACAAGGACTTTCCTGGTTCACTCAGTTTCTAGGGTTCTCTGCCCTCCTAAAACATGTATTCAATATTCTATTCTGTCTTCAATTATTTGTATTTATTTATTTACTTACTTAGCTATCTATTTATATATATATATATCTGTATATATTATATATTTATTCATATTAGCTATCTATTCATCTTTCCATCTATCTATCTATCATCTATCTATCTATCATCTATCTATCTATCATCTATCTATCTATGTATTCATCCATCCATCCATCTATCTATCATCTATCTATCTATCTATCTATCTATCTATCTATCTATCTATCATCTATCTATCTATCTATCTATCATCCATCTATCTATCTATCTATCTATCATCTATCTATCTATCTATCTATCTATCTATCTATCTATCTATCTATCTATCATCTATCTATCTATCTATCATCTATCTATCTATCTATCTATCATCCATCTATCTATCTATCTATCATCTATCTATCTATCTATCTATCTATCTATCTATCATCTGTCTATCTATCTATCTATCTTCTATCTATCTATCTATCATCTATCTATCTATCATCCATCTATCTATCTATCTATCATCTATCTATCTATCTATCATCTATCTATCTATCATCTATCTATCTATCTATCAGCTATCTATCTATCATCTATCTATCATCTATCTATCTATCATCTATCTATCATCTATCTATCTATCTATCTATCTATCTATCTATCTATCTATCTATCTATCTATCTATGTTATAGTCTTCAAGAATTATGAACTTCATGAGGGCCGTCACTTTTTAGTTTAGGTCTTTGTATATCTAATGCTTCACACACTGTCTGGTACATAATAGAGAACTGAATTGAACTTGAAGACAGAAGACCGCAATTCATGAACTTACTCTTCCACTTGATAGCTATGTGACCTTAGATTATCTTTCTAACTTCTCTGATCCTAAATATTCCCAATAGGCATAATAACACCTATCTTACTTATCTCACAGGGATATTGTAAGAGTCAAAAGAAATAGGAGATATGGAACTATTTTCTAACTACAAATGGATTTTGTAAATGTAAGATATCCAAAAACCACTGCTATTTTTATAGTGAAATTTGAGTTTATTTCAATGGTTATACTTAAGTGAAAATGTAAAATAAAGATGAAAATTCATGAGAAATATTTTTAACCAAGGAAACCACTGGATGCAATTGATATTCAGGTCACTCAGTAGTTCTGGACCTTTACCAAGCCTCTAGGCTTCTAGCCATTCAAAACCATAAACAAGAATGACAAAGCGATCAAAATTGGCTTGGATGTAGCTTAATTCCTTCCATTTGGCAATTATCAACCTCATCATCAACCTTATCAAATATTTAGTGCTGGGACACTTCACAGAAAATCTAGGTGCAACACATAATTAAATCCTACTGTTCTATCTCTAGACCTTAAGGAATGGCTATCAAAGCAAGGCAAGATGTATGTAGCATTTGAGATTCATAAAATTTATGATAGTCTTTAGCAGTTTAAGACAAGTATGCTTTGGCAAAATTGGGAGATAGGAGAATAGTTTTTCACATGTTCTCCAACTTTTCGATTTTAAATGCCTCCATCTTCCTCTCTTATGCCATCTCTCTCCCCTACAAATCTTCAATGATGTCATCCTATGCACTAATGGATGAAGGTTGTCCACTATGGAGTCCCCACTCAGTTTCTGCTTCTCCTATCAATCACAGTGGTAGCAGTAGCAACAAGTAACAACAGTAATAACAGCAACAGTAAAAAGCAATGATGACAGTCATATCAACAGCGCCACTAGTAACAGCAATCGCAGGAGTAACTGCTACAACAAAGGCAACATTTCAGCAACAGAAACAACAAGCATTCATTCAAAAGCTAACTGTTTTTAGATGTTGAAGGAGATGTAAGATGCCTCTCAGTACTCCAATCTCTGTAGGGAGAAAGGCTATTTTTCCAGGTAAATACAAAACTAAATGGAATGTGCCAATAAAGGCCCTAACAAATACTCCAAAGGAAGAAGAGATGACTTCTGATTAGGGTCATCGTGAAAAATTCACAGAAGGTAAAGTATCTCATCTGGACCTTGAAGGAAAATAGAAATTAAACAGATAGATATAGAAAAGAACAGAGGAGAGAACATCTCTTGAAGAGAATAATGGAATTAGAGAAGTAGAAAGGGACTCAATAAGTCAGATACTCCAACTCTCTCATTTTTATTTATGAAGGATTGAAGAAGAAAAAGAAGAAAAAACCTATTTCAATCATCAAACACTAATTTTCCCCCTCCAACTTCCTATCAGCTACTGAGAGTAAATAAAATAAACAATAGAAAAGAAAAAGAAAAGAAAGGAGGGAAAGAGACAGAAAAGGAGAGTGAGAGGAAAACACAAGGAAGCTTTCTATCATATAAGAATAGTCCAGCAAAACCACTTCCTGCATTGGTCATATCCCAAAATGTGTTTCTCACTCTCCACATTAGTCCTTCATGATAATTCATCGATAATCCTTCAAAATCTTTTTGTCATGATGTGGGCAATGTTCACCGTCTGAGAGGTTGTGACTTGCCCAAGGTCATAGAAGTAGTAAAGGGCAGAGTCAAGATTTGAACTTGGATTCTCTAATTTCACAGCCAGAGCTCTTTCCACTGTATGGAAGGAATAAACAACAATACAATTAAGAGAAAAATATGGTATATTTGGCAGAATGAAAAGTTTTCTAGTTTGTTTCAAGAACAGAATTTCTTAAGCTATATGATATTGGGTTTATGTAGGAAGCAGGTTGACTCCAGCTTTTAAAAAGTTGTGAATTCTGGGCCAAGAATTTAATTCTTGGCCAATGAGCATTTTTGAGCAGGAAAGTGACACAATCAAATCAGTGCTTTACCAAGACTGATCTGACAGATGTGTAGGTGTGTAGAACAGATTGGAAGAGGGCAACCCTGGAAACAGGGAAACTGATTAGAAATCTAATATACTATGATGGCCTGAAACAAGGTGATGACAGTTGTAGCAGAAAGGGGAAACCAACTCAAGAGTTATTGTGGAAGCAGAATTTATAAGACTCGGTAACAACCAATTGGTTGTGGTAGGTGGAAAGGGGAGCAGTCAAAGATGACTGCACAGTTTTGAACCTGGGTGACTGTGAGAATGGTGAAGCTTCTAATAACAATGAGGAGTTGGAATAATGAGCAGCTTGTGGAGAAATACGATTTTAGTGAAATAGTTCTGCTTAAATACTTTGGGATAACGAGTAGAGGTGGGAAAATATATTGCTATTGGAGAGTATTTATTTAGAAGAGGACTTAGAGGTCATCAAGTAAAACCTCTTCGGCTTCATACTAATTGTGTGACCGTGGATGAATTACTTCACCTTTGTCTGATTCAGTTTCTGCATCAAAACAAACAAACCCCTCAGATAATAATAACACCTACCTCATAGGGTTATTGTGACGATCAAATGATGTAATGTGTAAAAGTGCTTTGCAAAGTTTAAAGCATTATACAAATGCTTACTCTTATTATTTGGAAGATGAAGAAAGCAAGGCTTAGAGAAGGTATAAGACTAAAGATACAAAAGTGCTACCAGTTCTTCTGCCTTGAAATCCACTGCTCTTTCTAATACACCAGTAGGCTTATGCATTATTCTTTGACAATTATGGCAAACAAATATAACTTTTAAGATTTGGTTCTGTGGAAATAAATTTAAGCTTGGGCCATAGTTCATCACAGTAGAGAAGTGGTCAAATGCAGGAGCTAAGAAAATATATATGTCTATATCTATATCTATATCTATATCTATATCTATATATCTATATCTATATCTATATCTATATCTATATCTATATCTATATCTATACCTATATCTATATCTATACCTATACCTATATCTATCTGTCTGTCTATCTATCTATCTATCTATCTATCTATCTATCTTTCTATCTAGACTCAGGAAGAGAAAGTAAAGTTGGTGACGTTGCACAGCCCTCCCTTACTCAAAACAAAGTCAAGTGCAAGTCATGTCATCATTTCTCTGATGTCATGAGCTTCTTCAAAAACAAAGGATGAACAAAGACTGTGAGTAGAATGAGTTGCCTGAGTGGGGACCCAGCTAGCTGGTAACCCAGCTCATTCTCTCCCTTCTGTCTCCCTCTTCTTTTCCTTTGGGGATATGGGGTTTACTGGCTAGATGTCCTTCCTTCCTTCCTTCCTTCCTTCCTTCCTTCCTTCCTTCCTTCCTTCCTTCCTTCCTTCCTTCCTTCCTTTCCTCTTGCTCCCACAATCTTAAACCCAGTGCACTCTAAAGCCCATAGGTTGGACAACAATAGCTCCACTTAATGGCTTCCTTACAGTGATTATCACTAGTAACAGTTTCTGTTGATTTAGTTATTTTTCTTTTGTTTATTAAAAGGGTCAATCCCTGACTACTTCTTAAAGAGCCTATTCACTTAATGGGTGTTACCTCCTTCTAAGTGAGTACCTGAAAAACCCAGCTTAAAAAGGCCAAGGTCTCCCATTGCATCCTAGGCTATCTCCAGTCATCCTGTTGAATATCTGGTCATTGGACACAGATGACTCAGGAGGAGAAAGTGAGGTTGGTGACCTTGCACAGCCTTGCCTCACTCTAAACAAAGTCAAGTGCAATTCATGTCATCATTTCTCTGATGTCATGGTCTTCTTCGAAAACGAAGGATGAACACGGACTGGCTATCTATCTATCTATCTATCTATCTATCTATCTATCTATCTATCTATCTATCTACTTATCTATCTATAATATTCATTGCTCCTAGTGTCTTTGTTGGCCTGGTTTGGTCAACAAATGACAAGATAAGTTGAGGTTAGAAAGGGCTGTAGGCACCAAACAAGGAAAACACACACACACACACGCACGCACACACAGGATGGGAGTCCATAATGGGAATATCATTGGGAGAAATCAGGCTTATGAAAGAAATAATCATAGTGGTTGAGTAGGATGGGAACATTCTATAGTGTCTAAGTTTTGGTGTATGGTGTAAGTGGAAGAGGCTATCTCACCTTAAAAGTTCAAATCAGATAGGATCAAGTTATCTTCAGGTAGTCTAGAAAGGATAAAAAAATGGGCCAAAGGAAAAAGAGATGGTGACACAGAGAGATACAGGGATATGGAGAAAGAGTTACAGATAGTTAGACCATGGGAAGGTCTAAACCAAAGAAGAGGTGAAGGAATAGGAAAAGGTGAGATAGCTTTGAAAATAATTTAGGAAAACATTTTGGTACTCAAAGGAGAAGGGAGAATGGTGGTGCCATTAACAGAAGCAGCAAAGTGACGAGAAAGAACCAGTTTGGACGCAGATGTTATTATAATAAAATAACTTGTAAATACTATCCATATTTTTTTGGAGAAGTTATATGCTAATTTAATGTGTACAGGTCCATAGATAATCAATCGATCAGCATTCATTAAATGCTTATGTGTGAGGTACTTGATCATAGCATGTCTCTTGTATAAGTTGTAAAGGGGAGGACTGATACAAGGTACAGTGAATGAGAGGGCAGTGCAGATGAAAAAAATAGAAATGTTTTTGCTTGATTTTTGTTTTATTAAAATAGCATTGAAACGTTTTTATTGTTTATTCTGTTCCTACATACCAACTTCATTGATTGAAAGAGCAGGGAAAAGTTAGGGGAAAACAATCCCTTCCTGTAAGGATCCTAGATGCCAAGGAATGTAGGAAAGCTGCAGTGGAGAGTGATGGTGACAACAATAACCACCACCAACCACAACCAACAACAATGCCTAATATCCTTCAAATGGGTTGGAATCCAGATTCATAATAAAGGAATGATGTGAAAGGACAAGACAGAAAAGCTGCCTCAGTTCACAGCTGCTCCAGTATCTTTCTGGCTTCCAGTCATGGGGTGTTACAATAAAGAATTTGGTCTTGCATACATTGTATGCAAGGGAATAGTGGGACATGAATGTGATGTTGTAGATGGGACAGAGCTGGAGAGGCAAAGTTTTAGGTATTGGAAAAATTTCAAGCCCTAGGACCCATCCTTACAGATGTTTTTGGTTGACTGAAATCAATCTGATAAACTACGTAGATTAGGATTTCAAGGTTTCTTATGGGTTATTGTATAATCTTTCCTGGGCCATATCTGCATTTTATAGTTATGTCCATACTTTAACTCAAAATCATTGGATGAGCGATTTAATTAGATGATATCTATAGTACTGTTAAATATGTATTAAACACCTGGTGTGTGTGTGTGTGTGTGTGTGTGTGTGTGTGTGTGTGTGTGTGTGTGTGTGTGTGTAAGGTACTATATATGTGGTTATGAATTCATAGGCATCACTAGACAGCCAAAGGCATAGTGCCCTTTGGCACAAAATATTGAAAACCCTTGATCTAACATGTCTTCCAGATTCTGTGATTCACCTTGACTGACTCTTATCCATGTCCCCCCACAAGTTACAGTGTTTTAAAGTGTTTTTCTGCCACTCCTGTGAGATACATAGAACACATAATATTGTGCTTATTTCATAGATGGAAAAATGGGGGCCTATATGGTTAAAGGGACTTAGTAGAGTTTACACAGCTAAAAAATGGCAGAGTTGAGATTTGAAGCGAGACTGTCTCCAAACCTGATGTATTTTATACTACACAATACTTTATTTGATGACATAAAAAACCCAATAAATTAGGGGACCACTTATCACTTTAACTCCAAAAAGTCTAGATAATTCATAAGATCAGAGACCTATAGTCAGGATATTTTTGTATCTCCTTTAGTGCCTATTACACTGTCTTGCAATTCATGGACCCTAGGCCAAGAATCCTTGCCTTAGAGAACAAGTCTAATCTTGCTTTATAGTTGAGGAAACTGAGGCCTATAGAGGTGAAGTAATTTGCTCAAGGTCAAACGCATAGGATGTAGCAGAAATTGCAATTCATCATAGGTTTTCTAATGTCAAGTTCAATAGTGTTTCTATTACAACACACTCCTGGGTAGGGATGGATGGGGTTCAGTTTTCATCATTGTGGGGAATGCCCACATTAATGAGGTCACTGATCCATTTGAGTTTTGAGTACAGCAATATGAATTGATCATGATTATAGCTAGAGGACCTGTGGCCAGAAAATGGCAGGCTCTTTCCATGAAAAGCCTTATGTGAAAGTCCTTTACTTTCTGACACATTTTCATAACAATTCCAAGTATATTAGCAATAACCTTAAAATGCAGTAATTTTCATTAATAAACTTTCATGTGATTTACAAGCCAAGGTGATAAAGCATAGCTGTATCCCAAATCATGATCATTTGATATTTTATGGGCTTGGATTATTTTATTTATGACTTTCTATGATGAATACAGTGTTCTTATTAAAAATAAATGAATTTTAGTGTTAAACTCTGTTAATGTTTACCATGCAACACGTGCCTTCTAATCTACTTACACTGTATCAAGAATATCAAGAAGTATTTACCAACTAAAATTCTTTGAGCATTTTTATCCTTATATCCCCACAGTCTAGAAGACTCTGTAGGACATACATTGATGCATGGAAAAGGGAAAGACCATCCCAAGACAGAGAAATTGGCATATTTCTTCATATATACATACATGTGAACATATGCATGCATGTATATATCTACATATACATAGATGTTTTACATGTCACGTGTTAAATTACATGTTAAAAACAAATTTTTAAAATTGGGATTTTTTAAGTTTGAATTCCAAATTGTTTCTCTCCATCTTCCCTCTTTCCCTTTCCTCCTCTCCCAGCAATCAGATATAGGTTACACATGTGCATTCATGTAAAACATTTCCATGTTAGTCATTTTGTACAGAAAAAAAGAAGGAAAGAAAGAAAGAATAGCATGTTTCAGTCTGTATTCAGATAATATTAGTTCTTTCTCTGGAGGTTGATAGTATGCACCATCATTGGTTCTTTGGGATTATCTTAAATCGTTGTTTTGCTGAGAATGTCTTGGATAGTTCTTCATCATACAATATTGCTGTTACTGTCTGGTTCTGCTCACTTCACTTTGCCTCAGTTCCTATAAATAGTTTCAGGTATTTCTGAAATCATCCTGCTTGTTATTTCTTATGGAGCAATAATATACCATAATCGTATACCACAGCTTATTTAGCCTTTCCCAAGTTGATGGGCATTCCTTCAGTTTCCAATTCTTAGCCACCACAAAAAGGACTGCTATAAACATTTTTGTATAAATAGGTCCTCTTCCCTCCCCTTTTTGATGTCATTGGGATATAGATCTAGCAGTGGTATTGCTGCATCAAAGGATATACACAATTTGATGGCCTTTTGGGCATAGTTCCAAATTGCTCTCCAGACTGGTTGGATTAGTTCACCACTCTACCAACAAAACATTAGTGTCCCAGTTTCCCTATGTTCCCTCCCACATATGCTTTTCAGAAATAGGTGCATTTCCAAGCTTAGGTAGAGGCATATATATCAGAAATGGTGAGGAGATGGATCTAGCTGAAGAGGACATGTGTGAATCCCTTTTCACATGGGTGGTGTGGGATCATATTAGGTTATTCTATGAAAACTAGTCTATGAAATTTGTGTTTAGTTCAAAGAGACCTGGGGAGTCATTGCAAATAGTGCTGTGGATATCCCATTTTTAACCTTCCTTTTTTATCACTGTGCTGAATATCAAATTACATCATCACAACTGCTGAACAGGAGGCAGAAAAAAATGCCAGACTCACAAAGAATGGTGTGAACTTGTCAAAGAGACAAGTTTTAAGACTCATCATTCAAAGTCTGACAAGTGCCTTGTCAGAGGGTGTTTCAGACTCATTTTCAAATGAAGATATGAGAAAATGGAACCCTTCCTTGCTCTCCCACTTATTTAAAATCTATATACATGCCCTCAGCCCCCAAAACCTGTACATCCCCTTTTAGAATTTTCACACCTACAAAGCCTATCAATGTGCTTACTTCTACAAGTGACCACAGAACTACTGTTCCTTCATTGAGGAAAGCTTCCAGGCTGTGATTTGTGATTTGTTACATTGAAGATAAATAATCTAGGACCCTATTCATGGAGTTTTAAATAACATCAGTGCTCCCATTTAGAACGTTGATGGCACTTACATTATAGCAAGAAGAGAAACAATAGAATTGAACACCTTATTCCATCTTTACGATAGTCTATAGTTCTAGAAATAAAAGACTGGTTACTTTATAAGAAATCAGAAACAGTAACTGCCTAGACCGATTTATAGAATCGGTTTATAGAAGGAAGGTAGGACCATAGATCTAGAAGGGATTCCAAAGACCATAAAGTCCAATCTCCATTTCCACATTCTCTGTTTTAGAGAGAGGAAATTGTAGGCAGGTTAAATGACTGGCCCAAGACACTGGGGACTTTCACCTAAGGTCTTGGGCTCAGAATCAGCTCTTGCTCCATTGTAGCAGTGGAATCTTTAAAGGCAGTGATGTATTATATCCACAAGATGCTAACTGACTGATTTTGTCAATTCAATGAAATAAGCAGTCACTTTATTGATGGGAAAAAACAAAAGCAAAAAAGCAGTCAAAGGGCTTGCTTACAATGACCTATATCACTGGTTTGAACAGCTAATTAACTCAGAGAGTCTATAAATGTAGTTGTAAACAACTTGGCACATCTGGGCTGGTGACCTTTTATGGCCCCTTCTATTCAATACTTTCTAGCTTCTCTCCATGATCAATAATGCAGCTCCCATAACTCACAGCCTCCTCCCAACTTTCTGGCCAATAATAGCAATTCTTTCCTTTGCTTATATAGCATATCTTTTTTTATTCTTCTTCTACAGTATGTTTGAAAATATTGTAATAAAAATGGGAAAGGAAAATAAGCAAATGATTTTTCTAACTTAAAATAATTCATTTTAAGTCAATTTAGGCAAATAAGAGAAAATGTGTCATTTATGGTAGGTGCCTGATACTGGACAAATAATGAAACTGAACTGAATTTCAGATATGCCATATGCGATGGATCAGCATGTCACTGAATTAAGACTGACAGTTGATTTGTACCTACTTGTTAAAAGTAGCTATGGATGTGCCAGAATTAGGACATTTGAGTAGCATTTTATAAAAAGGTCAATTGGAAGAGAATATTTGTCTGAACTTGTTGATAAATACAGTGTTTCTACTTTCTACTCAGTTTTAGCGATAGATCTGACAGTTATGACCCATTTTGAAAATTATTTGTTGATATGGATACTAGTGTGTACCAACTGAAACATGAGATATCACATGGCTAACATGTGTTAATTAATACGTTAATACATCAGCCTTTTATTTCATGAAATTGCTTAGCATTTGGTCATCTGGGCATGTAGTTGCATGCTCTTATAGATGTGTGATTTATTTTAAGCAATATTATGCGATAATACAACTAATAAGATTTGTTACCAAACTACTTGAATATACCAATAATCAGAATGAACGAGCAAAGAATGAAAGGACATCTATTAAATATTTACTAAATTCCAAGGACTATGCCATAACAAGAATAGGTTCTATAACATTATAAACATTGAAAAGTATTTTTTTGAAACACCTTGTGAGACAGGTGGTCCCAAATACGAGGAAATTGAAGCTCTAGGAGTTTAAGTGATTGCCTGTGATCCAACAGGTAGTTTTTGAGCTGAGACCTCAGGATTCTAAGGCCAGTCCTCCATCCAATATCCCAGTCTGTCATCATTTTTATCCATGAATCACTCAGTTACAGTGTCTTTAAAAAAGAAAAAGAATAAAGAAACAAAACTTTTCAGTCACTCCCTTTTTAAGTGTTCTTTAGTATTTTTTGCTTGTCCACTCATTCCATTCACCTTCTTTTTATGGCAGCTTTTTTTCTTTTGGTTCCACTATCTTTATTTTCTATCATTTCTTTAATTTTTCCTCATCTTTCCTTATGTTTCTTATATTTGTTTTTCCTAATTGCATTATAATATTCCCTTACATTATCATTTATTTCTAGCCATTTATTTAGTCATTTAACATGTTATTTAACTCTTATTGACTATTCAAGTTGCTTCGAGTTTTTTTCCCCACATTAACAAACAAAAACTTCCATAAAAACCTGTTTTTGTTGTTATTGTATCGATAACACTCTAAAGTTATATTCCCAGTACTGGTTACTTAATGGACACTGAACCGCAGGACTTTTGAGTTAGCTTGATATTAGGTTCCCAGATTCATGGCACCTGCAACCAACTGACCATAGCAAGTGGATGGGGACATGAGTGACTGCACCTACATTCGATTTGGTCAGTTCTCTACTGAGGTCAGAGTTCCCACCTCTGTCAGGTTGGTATTTCCTGGTGCTAGCTTTTCATCACAAAGCACCACTGTTGAAGCCTAGTTCTTATTTTCAATGAGAATACTTTTCCTGACATATCATATGATACCCTGTCATATACTATATATTATTGCTCAACTGGCTGACTTGATTTTCCTGATACCTGGAATTTCCTCTCTCAACTGCATGTATTTGCAGCAGCTGTTTCCTATGCCTGCAGTGCTTCCCTCTTCAAGTCTGCCTCTTAGAATCCCTAGCTTCCTTCAAGACTCAGCTCAGGTGGTACGTCATATATAAGATTGTTCCCCACCCTCCTTACATGTTAGTGCTCTCTCTGTCACAAAAATTACATTTAGTCTACTTTGTGTATTTTTTTTTTACTTATTTCCCTGTATATGCAGGGTAATAAAATTAAAACTGAACCCCAGGGGCATCTGTTTAGTCTAACTTTCCTCATTATTATATAGTATAGCTAGGTGACACAATGGATTGAGTCCAGGCTTTGAGTCAGGAAGTCTTCTCTTCCTAAGTTCAAATCTAGCCTCAGATACTTACTAGATGTGTCACCCTAGCTCTGATTATCTCAATTTTTTTATCTATAAAATGAGCTGGAGAAGGAAATGAATGGCAAACCACTCCATATCTTTGCAAAAGAAATCCCAAATGGGGTCAACAAAGAGTTGGATATGACTGAAATGATGAGTCCTGAAATTAATAAATATCTGAGACTGGATTTCTCAGGGCTTTCTGACTCCAAATTCAGGGCTCTATTCATTCCATAAACATCACCCACCTCTTGAACAATGAGTCTTAAGTACTGTATATGTGTGCTATGAAACTTTTTGGCAGCCTGATGAACACTATGTATCCCTGATCAGAATGTTCCTAAATGTATAAATTAAGATATATAGGATTCCAAAGGAAATTGATTACTTTGAAATATAGCTATTAAAGTATTTAAAAAGTTCAAAATCTCAAGGTTAAGCACCTTTCTAGGTCATATTTGTCCTAACTATAACATTTGAATAATGTATTGATTTTGCAGGATGTGAACTAAAGAATGAAAAACTACTAACAAATGACACTGTTTTATCAGAATCATCAAAATCAAATTTTCTCTTTCTCATCTTTTTTTGTGGTCAAAATGAGTTTCACTCTTCGAATCACTGTCTAAAAGAATAGCCAGTGCCCCCTGCCCATATTCATAAGCAAATTGTCTTCCAAGGATCTCAGACGTGAATCAAAGACTAAAATTTCTTTGTTATCTATGTTCTCTACCAACTTCTTGGTAGCTTTTTCCCTCAGTCATACTGAATCAATAATATACAGCCTTTTAGGAGTCAGGAAACAATTTAATTTTGTGTTTTTCCAGAACCTTCCAAAAGATGATGTGCAGCAAATATTTATTTTTTTCCTTTAAATTGAATGAATTCATAGGATTACAGGGTCATAGCTTTAGAGGTAGGAGCAATTTCAGAGGCCATCTAGAGCAGCCTCCCCCCATTTTACAAATAAAAATACCAAAGATCAGAGGGCAAAATGACTTTTATAAAGTCTCCCATTAAAAAAAATCATTTTAGAATCTTTAAAAAATATTTTAAAACACTTCTAGTGACATTTTGGGTTGAGTTTTCTTGCTTAGAATCAACATCTTTTGCAAACAGATAAATTCCCTGGGTTGAAAGGTAGGGGAAAGAGAGAGACACAGAGAGACGGAGTGAGACACAGAGAGACAGAGAGAGAGACACAGAGAGACAGAGAGAGAGACATAGAGAGACAGAGAGAGAGAGAGACAGAGATAGGTGCAGACACAGAGACACAGAGAAAGACAGAGAGACAGAAAGAGACAGACACAAAGGACAGAGACAGACACAGAAACAGTTAAGATTGAGCCTGTGTTTCTAAAGCATTATTTTAAAGTACTGTAATACATTTTGTAGACTACATTGGTTTTGTTACATTTTGCTTCAGCATTAATTAATCAGAAGGTTGAATGGGACTAACATTGGAGGTAAATGGATCATTTTTAAAATTACCTGCTTAATCTACAGTGCCTCTTTTACTTGCTTCAAGACTCTAATTAAGAATTGTCTGAATAAGCATTGGTATTTTAATTGAGGTAGAAGGGGAAGAAGATGAAACACAGGGACAGGAGAGAAACTAGTTTTCTAAAAAGTGAAACGTTGCTCTCTTAAAAGACTGGAGTGGGCTTTACAAAAAGTGCTTACAATGGAAAAATTTTAACAGTTCCATTTAACTACACAAGTAACACCAATATACTAATTATTCTAAAATGAGTCCAGAATTCACTATGTGGTTATGGCTTAATGAAATACTTGAGCTCCATTACACCAAGAAATAAAATGTTGGAAATTCATTTCTGGTAATTCATGCATAATTGAAGTGATGGGCTAGTGAGAAACCTACCAGAATGTACCCATTTTGATATCTTCATTCTCCTTCTATTCATACTTGAAGGTTTATGGCCAAAAAAAATGTGTAAATGCATTGGACTCATAACTTTTATGAACTATTTAAATGTATAATGAAGACAATTCATAAAAGCTTCTAATTATGTAAATGTAACACTAAATATGGAGAATAAAACATCTTGTTTACATTTTATAGAAACCTACTATAAAGAAAAGAATATTAGGAAACATATGCATATATATTGTATAGAATGAACATTGTGTCCATTTTTATCAAAGTTTCTTTTCTAGGGTCTGTTAAATAGTTTCAGAGAAATGACAGCTGTAAAACTTAACAGGAAAGCTCAGAAAGTGAGTCGTTCTGGGAAGCAGAACTTCCTAGTTTAACTAATAACACTCCCCCCATCCCCTTTATCTTTGAAAGTCCTATAAAAATCTTGGAATTTACTTTCCTGACTTGTTAGATCTAGTTCAGTGAGTGGGATTCAATCTGTCTTTTTTAGTTAATGTTCTCAACCCAAGGGTCATCCTTCTAGTCATCCGTTTTCCTGCAGAGAACCAAAGATATAGGTAAAGAAGTTGTAGGAGATTGGATTGGAATTGGCATTAATGCACCCCTCCCCCAATTTATGGTTGGTTTTTTTTGTATTAATTCTTGAAATATTTATTTATGTATTATTTTGTCTTCAAAATAAAAACTAACAAAGAAGCTATGTTAATTGAATCTAGAAACACAGAATCATGCAAGAAGAATGACAGGGATCATCTTGCTTAATCTCCACAATTTTCAGTTAAAGGGACTGCAGCCAAGAGACTTGTGGAGATCACACAGAGAATCAAGGGGTACTCAGGGATTAGAACTCAAACATCTGCATTCCCAGTTCTGCAAGCTCACTGCCTAGTTGAATTCAGGATACATTTTTTTTGATATATGGTCTCTGCTCAATGAATTAAAATGCTGTGAAAAAATGTCTTGATCCAAATTCCTTCCATGCTTGGTAGATGGCATATTCCAGTTGGGTTTCAATAATCCAAATGCTTCCATATAATTTGGCTAAAGATTCAGTTCTTTCAGTTGTTTGTCATCATGTAGATTATTTTTATGTAATCAAAATCAATCAACATTCAAACAAAAATTTATGAAGCACCAGGCACAGTGCCTGAACTGGCACTAAGTGCCAGGCACAGTGTTAGATGCTATTGATAACAAGTAGTACAAGGAATAGAGGGCATCTAGGTGGCACATTAGATAGAGCACTGGGTTTGGAATCAGGACAATTCATATCCAGGATTTCATATCTGGCCTTAGGTTCTTACTGGTGGTGTGACACTGCATAACTCTGTTTGCCTCAGTTTCCTCATCTGTTAAATGAGCTGGAGAAGGAAATGGCAAACCACTCCAGTATCTCTGCCAAGAAAATCCTAAAATGAGGGAGTAACAAAAAGTCAGACATGACTACACAACAAAACAAGGAATGGAACAATCCCTGTTCACAATTATTTTAAATCCTAAAGGAAGAGATACAAGTATGAATAAAATATACATACAAAATAGCTAAATACAAGATCATTTGAAATGGAGAGCATGAGCAGATGGGGGGGCAGGAAAAATTTCTAACAATAACAAAAAATAGCTAACATAGCACCTATCACGTGCCAGGAGCTGGGCTAAATGTTTTACCAATATTATTTAAATTAATCCTTACAACAATCAAAGGAGGTAGATGTTATTATGGTCTCTATTTTACAGTTGAGAAAACTGAGGTTAAATGAGATGAATAGTGAAAAATAGCTAAGTGCCTACCACACCACTCCTCTGCCAGGCAATTCCTGTCTTAAATGATCATATTTTAAACATACCAAGCAGAGTGAAGGGGACACGACTGCCAAAATTCCCCCAACATATCTCCCATAAAACAACCACTGAAGACAAAAAATTGGAAATGGAGCAAAAAAGCCTAAATAAAGTCAAAGAGTCACTTTTTGCAGTGCAGAGAAGCTGAGAGACAGGAAGAGAGGACTGGCAACACTGGGGCAGGGTTTAGCCAGAAGCCACAGGCATACCAAATTCACAGGTAAGATAAGGTGACTAAAATCCTCATCAGAAAGAGATTCCAGGACATCTCTATGCTAGCACTGGGTTCAGGACCAGATACCATTTGGCAGCTCTGTAGTTTATTACCCAGTTTCCACTTATAGTTCCAGGGCAGAAAGGAGAAGTAATAGTCACAAAGGAACTATGTATGAACTCACCTGGGTAGAGACTAAAACACAGACCAAAAGGGCAGTAACCAGACCTGTCACTGAATCCCTTCACCCTGCTAGGACAGAAAATCTACAGGCCCCAAGATCAAGCCATAGAAGTTCAGGCCAATCCCAGCCCCTTACTCTGAGGGGAGCAGAGTTCAACTTTACCATAAAGTCCAAAATCAAGAAATGGACTACAAAAATAGGCTAACAACATAAAAGGTACCTGATCATAAAAATCTTCTGTGTTGACATGGAAGCTCAGGACATAAACTCAAAAGAAAACAATTTGAAAACATTTATAAGGAATACCTCAAAGAAAAATGTAGATTTGAGAGAAACCCAACCAGCATTTCTAGAAGATATAAAGAGATTTTAAAAAGATCAAACATGATTTTAAAAAGAGCGGTAGATGAAAAATTGTTAAAAGAAATGAAAGCTAGGCAAGAAAATTAGGAAGAGACCATATGTGGTTATATCAGTGATGAGAGTAGATATGAGTAAAAACAGCGAAAAATCAATTCTGTTTTTCTTCCCATCTATTGATTTTCCTTGTTAATTCATCTTCAAAAGCTCTTGGGATAATCTGACTCATCTGGGTCTCAAAACTAGCTTTCTAAGTACAAATTTTGCTTCTATCACTCTTCACTGGCATCAAGCCCCAGATTATCAGTTTTCTCAATGAGATCCATGATTACTTAAAAGAGATGGGACAAATATGAAGACCTATTGTACACACTAGGTTAAGCAGTTGGATGAGAAACCCTTTGAGACAGTCAATCAGTATGCGTGTATATCTGCCTCTTTCTATGTATATCTATATGTACCTATAGATAAACCTATATCTATATGATGGAAAATAAACTAGATTTTGAATTGAATAGGAGGAAAAGAACAGCTTTCAGGATTGGGGAACGTGCAACCTAGAGATCACATGTGGCTTTCTAGGTCTTTTGGTACAGCCTTTTGACTGAGTCCAAGTGTACCAAACAAATCTTTTATTAAGGGAATTTGTTCTGTGAAGTTTGAATTCAGGCAAAGAATGACACTTGAGGACCTACAGGACCACAAATGGCCTCAAGATCACAGGTTCCCCACCCCTGGCTTAGGTGTTTATTAATATTTTAGTAGTATAATAATAATTATTACTACTGTGGAAAACTTCTTTTAACGCCATGTGGAGGGTTTTATGATTTTTTAAAAAAAGATGTGTCATAAGATGAGAAGGCATTTATATGATTTGTGGGCTGTATGATTTGAGAAAATACTCACATTTCTAAGAAGACAGATCCCTTAAAATATGTAGTCTTGAAATTTTTTATTGCTATTTTAATTATAAATGAAAAATATGTTGATTACTTTTAAAAAAAAAATAGACTATTTTTTCCAGGTGTTAGCATGGGAAGTTTACAAATCATCTATCAGCAACCAACAAGCATTTATTAAGCACCCACTCCATGCCAGACACTGTTCTTATTTGGATTTTGTAGTTAACTTCATTTTCTTCTTTTTACTAATTCATTGTCTGTAAAATAAGGATGAGCTTTCCCTCTTAATTCCCAAATGAATTCTTAACTTAGCACACCTCAGTCAGAAAACTACAACACTTTTTACACCTGCGGAAGCTATTGCTGTTAGAAATTTGATGATCACATCAGTTCTCTCTGATGAATTCAATTATTTAAGTGACTTCCTCGTGTTATAAATTAAAAAGATCCCCATATAGTTTGGAAATGGTATCATTAATTGAATCCCGACAATGAAAAAATGAAAGGAAATATTTCTCACGGAAGTTAATGTTTCAAATCAGAAAAGATGATGTAGATTTTCAGGTTCTTGTCCACTTCATAAAATGGACCCCTTATATGGCCCTTATTGACACAGCTTCCCTCTCAGTCCTTTTTTTTAATCTCTAATTTTCTTTGCCTTGCCTAGCCAGCTTCATATCTGTAAGCTAAACTGTAGCCCTAATATTTCTTATTTTCCCAATTTTCAGGGAAATTTTTTATAACCAGATCTAACCTCCTCTCTAGACTTTCTTTCCCTCTCTTATTTTCATGATCTGTTTTCTGGTTCTTTTTTTCCCTTCTATTCCAAGGCTCCCAATCCAAAGATGATACTTCTACTCTAACTCTTAATTAGACACAGGAAATATGTCACTTCAGCTGAGATGTGAGGTTCCTTCTTTTTACCTGGTATGTTTAAAATATGATCATTTAGGATAGGAATTGTCTGGGGATGGAGTAGTGTGGTAGTCCCTTAACTATTTTTCACTATTTTTCTTGTATCATTTCATCTCCCTAAAATTGTTGTATTGAATTTGGACACCTCGTTGGGCTGAAGACTGATGCTAATGAGACCAACATAATGACTAAAGTCTCTCAATAATAATGAGTTTCACTTTGTTTTGGGCTGACTCTTATCTCTCCTAATTTCAGACACATATGTTGCACACATATGCCATACTGACATTTGCCTCAGCCGCGCTCATTTTCATAATGTTCCACATTCTCATCAGTAACCAGCCTTCCCCTCTTTGGGTATCCATGTTCCCACCACCCCCATTTTCAGTTCCCTTTTCTGTCTTTCCCTACTATAATGTAAGCTTTTTGACAGTAGAGATTGTCTTATCAAATGCTTGGCAAACAATAAGGGCTTAAGTAAATGTTTTTTTCTGTCTTACTGATGATGTCCGTACAGTGGAGTTACTTTTTTGTCCATTTAATTTACTTTTTTGGGGACTGAGTCTCTATGTCTCATTCAGGCTGGAAGTGTAGCAATCACTGAATAAGCTAGATCCCACACCTGGACTGGTACAGGAGTTTTGACCAGCCTCCTATCTGATCTGGATGAGTTCAGATGGTGCATAGAGTACTGGGCTTGGGGTCAAATAATCTGAGTTTAAATCTGGCCTCAGACACATCATATCTGTGTGACCCTGGGCAAGTCACTTAACTCTATTTGCCTATGTCTCTTCATTTGTAAAAGGAGCTAGAGAAGGAAATGGCAAACCACTTTGGTATCTTTGCCAACAAATGGGGTCACAGTCAGATGAGACTGAAACAAAGGAACACCAGCCACCAGTGGGGGAACCTGCTCCTAAGAGTTCACTGTCTTGGTTCTGGAAACAGTGAAAACATCTGAAAGGTTTAGCACATTGTATCTCTGAACTCCTCAGCACAAATTATCCACTAGCCTCTACTTCCCCAATAGTAGGGATTAAAACATGTACTCAACACACTCACCCCAAAATTTACCTTCCTACCTGAAAGATATTTGCTTTAAAATTTCTTAAATCACCTTAATGTTTTTCATTTTTGACTGTTCTTTATTATACAAAGGACAGAAGTCACTTCTACTTTAAGAATAATATCCTATTCAGTTTGGGTTTGGCATTTAAGGGACTATTTCATAAATATATGTATTGATTAGTTGTTGAAGAAGGAGGAAAGAATAACCTTGGGTTTTATTTTCTTATAATCCTTTCCCAAAATTCTGCCACTGCCTGGATTCTTCATTTTTCAAATTTCCTTGACAGTGAAACCACTCTTTTTGCAGTCAACAAGGGAACTTAATTCAAGCTTGTGCTTAAGTCTAAGGAAATTGGTCTCAGCTGCTCTTCTGATCTCTCTCTGTTTTCTACTTCTTTATAGCAAATGCTTGTTCAAAATTAAAAAAAAAAATCAGCTTGTCTTTATATGGGGACAAAACTCATTATAACAGTACAGAAATGAATTCAAAAAGACTTCAGGGTAAATGATGCCAATTTACCAGGCAGTGTTGAGGTATAGGAGGATCTTGGACATATACATATATGAATATGTGTATATATTCATAAAAATGCATATATGTATACATATACTATACACCCATCCTTATTAAGCTCCTACCATAGGTCAGGCATTGTGCTAAGTGCTAGCAATACAAAAAGAGCAAAAGACAGTCCCTGCCCTCAAGAAGCTTATAATCTAATGGGCAGGAGTATGTGTATTTGTGTGTGTTTCTTAGTCACATGTTTCCCCTATATGTGTGCCTTTTAAATGTGCTCCCTGATTTGTTGCATATTTCCTTATAATGTCTTTTTTTTGTATATGTGCATGTGTTCTCATTCTAGTGAATGTAGAAACATGTACTCTCTTCATGAAGAAAACTTATTATGTGATTTGTTATGCAGCTTGATTGAATGTTCATTTTTTCAAGCTAATATATCCTTTCAGTGATTCACAAAAGTCACATTGTGTTTGTGTTTTTCTCCTTAACTACAATTGTAAATGCGTGCTGATTCACAGATTACATGAATCTAGATAGATTTTTCCAGGGACCTTTGTGTGAAAGAGGATGCCCCATTGCTGCATTTTAACCAAAACATATCATGAAGCACTTTTTAATGGCTTGGATATAAATGAACTTATCTGCAAACTAGTAAAATAAGAATCCATACTGCAATTTGCTTTTAGAGTATAAGAAAAGGAGTAAATTCTTCTGTGTTGGAGCTCAAGGTTAGCAATACAAGAAAATGAATATTGATGCATCCAGAAACTAAAAAAATATCATATTGGTCCCAACACAGCTGACTCCTCAGAGACCAGTAGTGAAGAGATTGTTCAAATGGAAACAAAGAGTTGCTAAAATGGAACACACCATCAAAGCAGTCAGCAGCAGTCTGGATGAGCCCCTGCTTTCAGGTACAAAGCTTTCTGGCATGGATGACACATCTTCTTCCCTATTATTTTTATTTATTTATTTATTTTGTTTTCATGCTGTCTCTGCTCTTTTAGGTTCTGGGAGCAGAGCTGCTAGAATAGAAGAAAAATATGCTTTTCTTGCAGAAAGACTAAAAAGTGGAAACTGCTGAAAGTTTTGCAAAAAATTTGTCCATAATCAGGTTCTATATTCCCAGGAGTTTGAGGTAATTTGAGTGAATAGAAGAAAATTCTCTCTAGTATTTCCAATCATTTCTTCTCTACTGGCAACTCTCCTTTCCCCCTTCTCATTTCAAACATGTCCCATCTTCCCATTTTTGAAAACAAAATAAAACAACTAAAACTAAAATACTGCTAAGCCCAAATATTACCTCAAGCTATTAGTCTACTTTTCTACTTCCTTATATTTTTTAAAGAAATTATCTCCACCATCTGTGTCAGCGTACTAGACATGTTCAGAGGACAGTGACTGGACCAACTTGGCTGGTGTAGGGAAGTAATGACAAATAAAATTTAAAAAGTAAACTGGAATCATTAAGGGGTTTCTCAGTCTGTATTTTTGGTGATCGCAGAAGAATTCTACCCACCAGCATGCCCACAGGACTGGAGGTCAAATAGGTGAGCAGTCAAACTGAAAGGAAAAGAAATTTATTAGTGTGCCAAGGAATACTACAAATTGGAAGCAGCTTTAGCCTCCATGGTTGTACAACAAAGTAGAACCTAAGACACACAGTCATTATGTAGAATTGTATACTAAAAATAATCCTATTAGGGTATAAAGGGAAATACTATTCTTAGAATGGGTGAGAGAGCAACTTTGGAGAGGGAGTCTTCTTGAGAAGAGAGGGCAGCTTCCCTGGATATTGTGGCATTGGGTCTGTTTTCACATTTAGCAACTAGAACAAAGCATTTCTTGCTAAACCAAGAAATTTCTACTAGAGAAATTCAACTGCTAGTCATGGGCATAATATGAGATGAAATATTGGGACAAAATTGAGTAGGTTTTGTGTTGTGATTTATATTTCTCCAAGTTCCCCCTTCAGGATCACAACAATCAATTAACTGATAAGCATTTATTAACTATGTATTATATGCCAAGCACAGTGCCAAATGCTATGCAATGAAAGATCAAAAATAATTCTTGTCTTCAATGGGGTGCATCAGGAAGGACCTAAGGGCTGTGCAGAGCTCTAAGAGCAGAAAATAGCACATGCATGAGAGCATTTGGGGGAGCAGCATGGTGTAGTAGAAAGGATGCTTGGTTTATCGTTATCATTTGACCTGGGTTTGACTACTAACTTTGGTACCTGTTCATTGTGTGGACCTAGTTTCCCGTAAAATGAAGGCATCAGTACTTATGTCATTGGATTGTTGTGAGATACTGTATATAAAATAATTTGTAAAGCTAAATATATTTTATAAATGTAAATTATTATTATGTAAACATTCTCAGCTTAATTTGGTTATTTTAATAAATACAGAGAAGATAGTAAGAGGAATTGCATCTGGATAATTCAAATGGTCATCATGGGAAAATGAATAAGCTATTTTGTAGTAAAAAATGAACCTATGAGGTGATGACGTGTTCCCAAGTGAAAATGTTCACAAAGAAGGTTAGCTGTTAAGAAATACAAAATTGGAAGTCAGGAGTGAGGTCAAGACTAGACTTTGGACACACATGCATGTGCTGTGTGTTTTGTGTGTGTGTGTGTGTGTGTGTGTGTGTGTGTGTGTGACACTCTGAGGAAGAGATGGGAGGCAGCATCTCCCAGGGACATCAAAACATCACCACTACCACCTTGGTCATTATCTCACTTCAGATCCTGATGGAAACAGACCAGGACCCTGAGCCCCAAATCCATGGGAATATTATTGCTTCTAGTCCAGTGCCCTCAGCTATTGTTCTGGAAAGCAGCACCTACAGAGACATAGCCTGGAAATGGTTCCTGTGGGTACTATAGTCATAGCTATTGAAGACTCAGAAAGGAAAATTCTTATCACCAAATTTCTTGGCACTGTTAAATAGTTTAGCATTACTAAATGATATGATTTTATCAACAATTGACATTAAAGGAGGAGGATTGACATCTGCTTTGCCACTGCATCCTCAGAACCATCGAGTTTTGTCTTTGGATTTGCAGTTAAAATCTTCCACAATTTCTATTTTACTCTTTAGAGCATGAGCTCCTTGAGAAAAGTGACCTTCTTGTTTTTCTATATGGATCTCCAGCACTTAACACAGTGCTTTATACATGGTAAGTACTAAATAAATGCATTCTTTCATCCATCTGATGGTATCCCATCTATGCTATAGATTTGCCTTTGTTGTCTTAGTAAGTTGCTGGTTCCCCTTCAAACCCAGTCTGTTGGAGATGTCATTCCTAATAAATACCTATACTTGGATTGGAGGTGGTCTGACTCTGAGTTCTTTGAGACAACAGCTCCCATAACATACCATGAAACTGCAACACATACATCCATCCATTCCATGTTCTGAAGGGGTTTAGTCTATTAAAAGAGTCAAGACAGGTAAATGACTGTAATACAAGAAAGTATGATGTATGCTAGGTCATAAGGTACAAATAGAGTGCTACAGGAGACCAGAGTGTGGAGTTTGCTTTCAGCTGTTTGGAGACCTAACAGAGGAAGGAAAATCAACAATAAGCCTTTCTTGAAAGAAGGGGATTTGATTTTACTTGTAGAAAATAGAAGGGAAATTGAAGACAAAAAACATGGAAAGGGATGGAGACAAGATGGCAGAGTAACAGCATGGGCTTTCTAGAGCACTCCCCTCAAGTCCAGTCAAATACTTATAGAAAATGACTCTAAACAAATTCTGGAGCTGCAGAACCCACAGAATGATGGAGTGAAGCAAATCTCTAGCCCAAAACATCTTGGGAGGTCATCAGGAAGTATCTATCATGCCATACTGGGAGCAGGGCACAGTCCAGTGTGTGCCACTCCAGCACAGATGGGACATTAGCAGACCTTGTGGGGGATTGAATCTCATGTATCTGTGGCAGTTTCCAGACTTCATGATCCCAAAACTCTGAGGAAAAATTGGAAGATCAGTGAGTGAGATAATAGAGTGGTCTGGTCCCAGCCCAAGGACAGCAGAGGGAGGAAAGGGTGGAGGAACCCACAGCAGGCACAGCAGCAACAGGGGCAGCTACAGCCACTGTTTCTGGAGCTCTAGGCCCACAGATTGTGGGGGGATCAAGAGACTGACAGTGCACTCCCCCTTCCCCACTGGAAGCAGAGAACTAACTTGGCAAAGACCTCAAAAGTCAAATAAATAACTAGGAAAATGAGCAAAAACCAGAAAAAGAATCAGACTATGGAATCTTACTTTGGTGACAAGGAAGAACACATATGAAAACAGAAGATAAAAAAGTCAAAGCTCCTCCATCCAAAGCCTCCAAGAAATATATGAATTGGTCTGAGGTCATGAAAGAGCTCAAAAAAGATTTTGAAAATCAAGAAAGTGAAGTAGAACAAAATTAGGAAGAGAAATGAGAGTGATGCAAGAAAGTCATGAAAAACTACTTGCTAAAGGAGACCAAAAAAAATGCTGAAGAAAATGGCACTTTAAAAAATAGACTAACCCAAATGGTAAAAGAGACCTGAAAAGTCAATGAGAAAAAGAATGCCTTAAAAAGAAGAATTTGCCAGATGGAAAAAGAGGTCTAAAAGCTAAGCAAAGAAAATAATTTCTTAAAATTAGGGTGAAGCAGATGGAAGCTAACGACTTTCTGAAAAATCAAGAAATTATAAAATAAAACCAAAAAATGAAATAAAAACCCCAGACAATGTGAAATATCTCCTTGGAAAAACAAGTGATCTGGAAAATAAATCCAGGAGAGACAATTTAAAAATTATGGGACTATCTGAAAGCCATGATCAAAAAAAGAGCCTAAATATCATCTTTCAATAAATTATCAAGGAAACCTGCCCTGTTATTGTAGAACCAGGGGGTAAAAAATATTTTAAAAATCCACCAATCACCTCCTGAAAGAGATCCCAAAAGGAAAACACCTAGGAATGTTGTAGCCAAATTCCAGAGTTCCTAGGTCAAGGAGAAAATATTGCAAGCATCCAGAAAGAAACAATTTGAATATTGTGGAAATACAATCAGGATAACACATATTTAGCAGCTTCTACATTAAGGAATCTCAGGGCTTGGAATATGATATTCCAGAGGTCAAAGGAGCTAGGATTAAAACCAAGAATCACTTACCCAGCAAAACTGAGTGTAATAATTCAGGGGAAAAAGTGGTCATTCAAAGAAATAGAGGATTTTCATGCATTCTTGATGAAAAGACCAGAACTGAATAGAAAATTTGACTTATAAGCACAAATCAAGAGAAACAGGAAAGAGGAATCATAAGGGACTAACTAAAGATGAACTGTTTACATTCTTAGAAGGAAAGATAATACTTGTGACTCTTGAGACTTTTCTCAGTATTAGAGTAGTTGGAGGGATTACATACATATAGATAGAGGCCAGGGATGAGTTGTATAGGTAAGGATGATATATAAAAAATAAAATTAAGGTGTGAGAGAGGAATATATTGGGAGGAGAAAGGGAGAAATAGAATGAGGCAAATTTTCTCTCACTTAAAAGAAGCAAGAAAAAGTTTTTTTAATGGAGGGGAAGAGGGGAAAGGTGAGAGGGAAAAAGTGAACCTTACTTTCATCACATTGGAAGGAATAATATGCACACTCAATTTGCTGCAGGAAAGTGAGAGAAGAGGTGATGAGCAGGATGTGGGGTATTGATAGAAGGGAGAGTAAATGGAAGGAGGGAATAATCACAAATAAATACTTTTGAGGAAGGGTAGTGTCAAAAAATAAAATAAAATAAATGGGGGCAGGATTGGATGGAGGGATATATAGCTAGTCTTTCACAACATGATTTTATGGAAGTGTTTTGCATAACTACACATGTATAACCTATGTTGAATTGCTTACCTTCTCAATGGGGATGGGTAAGGAGGAAGGGAGAGAAGCTGGAACTCAAAGTTTTAAAAATGAAAGTTAAAAATTGTTTTTACATGCAACTGGGAAATAAGATATACAGGTAATGAGATATAGAAATCTATCTTGCCCTACAAGAAAATAGAGGAGATGGGGATGAGGGAAGGAAGGGATTTGATAGAAGGGAGGGAAGATTGGGGGAATGTGTAATCAGAATGCATGCTGTCATTGGGTGAGTGGAGGGGAGAGGTGGAAAGAATATTTGGAACTCAAAGTCTTGTGGAAATGAATGTTGAAAACTAAAAATAAATGATTGAATTTTTAAAAAGAGATCCTAAAGATAAAAAAAACCTAAAAGAATTAAAACAGAGAAAGGATGGATATAGAAAATGTGTTTCAGGAATTTAAGGAGTTCAGTTTGTA
This sequence comes from Notamacropus eugenii, assembly GCF_028372415.1. Classification (NCBI taxonomy): domain Eukaryota; kingdom Metazoa; phylum Chordata; class Mammalia; order Diprotodontia; family Macropodidae; genus Notamacropus; species Notamacropus eugenii. Next base: position 313,222,934 of record NC_092876.1, read on the forward strand.
AGGAATACACACACAGACACATACATATATTATTCACACATATTGGGTATCTAAAATGTATACATATTCATGTGTTTTGTGCATATGTACACATGTATACATATTTATGTACATATTTATGTGGAGAGCAAGAGAACACACACATATATATGGCATATATATCATATATATATACACATATATACATACACACACAGTTTTGTAGCATTAATCTTCAGTGCAATAAACACTTCTCAAGTAACTATAGTGTGAGGTGTGCTAGATTCCAGTGATGGAAAGACAAAATGAAATAGTTCCCATTCTTAAGGAGCTTACATGCTGCTTAAAGGACACCACATATACAGAGAGAAGAAAATGCAAAGTATAGCCAATGTATGAATGTATATATAAGTATAATTTCAGGCAGGGAATCAAGAAAATCCTCATGCACAACAGGGCACTTGATATGAGCATGAGAAGAAGCTAGGAATTCCAAAATATGGAGGTGAGCAGGGAAAGCATTCTGGGCATGAGGGATAGTCTGTATAAAGTCAGAGAGTTAGGAAAGAAAAAGCAATGAACATAACATTGGTGAGGTCTTATTCAAAAGATGCAGATAATAGATAATGAATTACATGCCTCAAAATTTCAGATTGTCTTTGATAGACCAGGAGTATTGTAGCTTTTTAGGCATGAGAATATGATCAAAGCTATTCCTTTGAAGGCTTAATCTGGCAGTTGTGTGCAGGATAGATCAGGGAGAGGAAAGACTAAAGGTAGGGAGACCAATAAGAAGGTTATTACAATAGTCCAGAAAAAAAGACAATGAGAATCTAATTTAAGGTGACATTGTAGCAGTAGAAAAGGGAAGGAGTGCATGGATCAAAATGGCATCATAAAAGTAAAAGAAACAGTATTGTTAAACTGTTTAAATTAAATGAAAAGGAGGTATCAAAGATGACCCTAAAGTTTTAATTATGCTATTAATAAGAATAGAAAAATTAAGACGAGGAGCAGGTTTAGGAGATAAAATAATGAATTAACTTTGAGACATAATGAATTTGACCTGCCAGTTGGCTTCCAGATGTGGACATATTTACTAGATGAGTCAAGCCAATGAGCATTTATTAGGTATTCAGTGTATGCTAGACACTATGCTAAGTAAGCAATGGAACTACAAATATGAGTAGAAAGAAAACAGTTTCTACCCTCAAGGAGTTTACATTCTAACAAAGGAAGAAAACACATAAAAAGGGGGTTGAAAAAGATGAGTGATTGTGCTTTCAGCCTGAGAGTCCAGGAGTTGAGTGTACTTTCAAGTTGAGGATGCTTCTATGGCATAAACCAGAAAGTTCAGAGGATCAGGAGTCTGGTAAAGAAGAGACTTGTCTAACATGGGCACTTTCCTTAAAATAGAGGTTCTGACAATTAACATTATCAGGGGCTTTGAAGAAATTTCAGAATCAGATAGATAAATTTAGAAATCAACCATTTATAGATGATAGTTAACTAAACCTGCATAAGTAAATGAGATCCCCAGGGGTGAATATGTAGAGAGGATTTTTAAAGAGATTTATGAGAAATGCCTAGTCTTATTTAATTTAAAAATATAGTGAAACAGAAGAATGGCAAAGTAATCTTAGACACAGGAAAGTTATGACACAGACACAGAAACCAAAGTGGGTGAAATGATTGAGGCAATAGTAGCTATGACAAGTGCTCCAAAGACGTCAAAGAAGATGAGAACTGAGGAAAAAAATGCCATTGCATTTAGTGATTGGTATGCTAAAAAGTGCAGTTGCTGTAGAGTAGTAAAGACCCCAGATAGATGGCAGGATGTGAGGAAGTTATTGAGTGCTGAGGAAATAGAGGAAATGGATGTACATGGTAGCAAGAGTTATTTTCAGTCTTATTTCAATGAAGTTTTCTGTTAAAACTGGAAACTCTGACCATGTTTCCCCACACTAATATACCTATGCTTTATGAAACGTCACCTTTTTTGTATAAATCACTCCTTGGGGAAACATAGCTAGACATGATCATAGCTCAAAATTATATGAATCATCAGTCTCATTGTGACTCTTTATAACACCCTGATCATCTGGTGTTTGGGTGGACACAGTGTGGGTATAAAAACACCATAATATTCAGACTGAAAACTCAAAATCTTTTGATTTCATCATGTTCCTCAACAAGTCAACAGAATGAGGACAAACGTACACACACACACATAGACACACACACACACACAAATGGATTCTGAGACAACTTGATTCAGTTTGGTCCAACTCTCTTTTTTCTTGGTTCATGTATATGTTTTCTTATTGGCAAATAGATTTTGTTGATTGAAAAGTGTTATCTGACAATATAAAGCTGTCTTCTCTTCCTTCTAGTTTTTTTTTTTTGTTTCCATGTTTTTGGATAGGATTTGCTTTAGTAGTAGACTGTGGAATCTTTGATTTGATCTCTTTCAGGCTGTCTACGTTGAGTACTTGAATCGATCACTCTTGACGGAAGCGATTTATAATTTTCATCAAATAAGCAGTTAACTGTGGAAAACAAAATGATAATCCCCAACAATATCTGCCATCCCTTAAATAAGTCACCACAAACCAGCAGCAATTTTCTCTTTGAAGGGTTGACTAAAAAAAAGTAGAGATTGTTGCAGAGGATGCAAGCACCTATTGAACAGAAATTCAAAATTACTGAAGTTTCTTCCCCTTAGCTTCCATCTCTGCATAGGGATGACTTTCCATTCTAAACTCAAATCCCATTTTTGATTTCTCGTTAGCTTGGTTTTCTCAAGTTACCTTGGCAAGTTGCTATGATCCTCCCTGTTTTGTCTGTGGAGTGATGGCACTTCTTTTGGCTTACTGACTATGTCTTGGTGACAGGATTTAGAGGTTGACATCATGTCTGTCAGGTATTAGAATGCTGTATGTTTGTAATTGACAGAAGAGATGTTATAAGACATAGCTTACTAGCAGAAATGTCAGGCTAGCTTGGGTTGTGGTCATGCTAATTTCTACAAACGATCCCTTTCAACTTCCTGACTGTATTTATTTTATTTTTTGTTTTGAGTGACACAGTAGCAATTTCTTCTCTCTCTCTCTCTCTCTCTCTCTCTCTCTCTCTCTCTCTCTCTCTCTCTCTCTCTCTCTCTCTCTCTGTCTCTCTCTCTCTCTCCCTCCCTCCCCCTCCCTCCCTCCCTCCCTCCCTCCCTCCCCTCTCTCTCTCTCTCTCTCTCTCTCTCTCTCTCTCTCTCTCTCTCTCTCTCTCTCTCTCTCTCCCTTTCTCTCCCTCTCTCTTTTCTAATAGCACAAGACTCTCTGTCAGTGTGGCCTTCATTTGCTGTCAGAAAGGATCTTCCTTCCTATCCTTCCTTTCTTCCTTCCTTCCCTCGCTATGCTTTGCACACAGCCGGTACTATAGGAATCTGTTTATTTTAAGTTACTCTATCTTCTACCAATGATGGCCTCACTTTATCTTGGTCATAAGATTAAAATAATATGAGGTCAATGTCTTTGAAGTGGTTGTCATAACTAAAGGGGATTCTAGGATTCAAGGAGTGAGGCCGTGAGTTTGTCATTGGAATCCCATCTGTTAGGAAACGAAGGGCTACCTAGTAGACACTTGGCCATTGACTAGTACTGCATCTCTTCTCTCCATTCATAACAGTGACTCTTTAGACTGAATATTCAGAGACTATGGTTTTCTCTGTCTTCTCACATACCCTGTTCTCTATACTTGTTTCTCAAAAGAGTATTCAAAATCAAAACTGCAATAGCTATTCAGAAAGACAAGACAATCAATTGCCCTATGACTCCTCCTTTGGCTTCTCCAGACCAAAACTCAGGCCTCCTTTCCTCTGTATGAATACAAGATCCTTGAGGATAAGAACTGTTTAAATTACATCTTTTTAGTACTTAGCACAGTGCTTGCATATAGTAAGTATAAATAAATGACTTTCCACCACATCAACCATCTATCTATCTTTTCATATATCCATGAATTTAACAGAAGACTATAGCAACTGGATGGAACATCAGAGAGCTGTTGAATGGGAGAATCTAAACAAGGGGTGGGGTCCCTGAAGCCTCAAGGCCACATGTGACCTTCTGGGTCCTAGGTCTAGTCTAGGTCCAAACTCCTTTTGATAGAGTTCAAGTTTTACAAAACAAATCCTTTTATTAAGGGGATTTGTCCTGTGAAGTTTGGTTTCAGTCAAAGGGCTGCACTTGAGGACCTAGAGGGCCACATGTGACCTTGAGGCTGCAGGTCCCCATCCCTGATATACACTTGGTAGAAAAACCAACCCCTTTCTGCCCCATGGAGGTAGACATATCAAGAGCTGTCTAGCAGTTTCACTAAAGAAAATCATTTGCCATTCTTTGGAAGCTAGGAGATAGACCAAAAAATCAAAATGTGAAGATGGAAGTTAAGGTCAGCAGGTAAGAAAAAAGCAAGAGCAGATGTAGTCAGTGTGGGAGATAAAGAGTAGAACAGGGTTCTTATCCTGGTATTCTGTTAGTTTTAATGAGAAAAAATAGGCATTTATTTTCACTAACCTGTAACTGAAATGTAGCATTTCCTAAAAATAAAAAAAGACTGCCAAAGCTGTCCATGTTATACACAAAAAGATCCAGAACTTCTAAACTAAAGGGAACCTTTGTGTCCATTGACACTTAGAATACCTGTGTGAGCACATTCACATTTTTCAAGAGCCTTTGACCCCACCTCTTTTGGTCTATCTATGCTGGACTCTAACACTGTCTTTGACAGTCATTAACTCTTGGACCTGTATCCTCAGGAGTTTACATCATTTCCATTGCATGGTGGTATCATTTTCCTTTGACCATAATAATATCCCACCTGATTGGTAGCGATTTTCTCTTTGTCCAGCCTGGTATAAGAAATCCTTTGTCTTATAACTTGCATCATTTCTGTTTTTTCTGTGTTTGCTCATCTGCCTCTGGTCTCCATGTCACATGTCAACACAATACAACATCTTGAGATAGTCCTAGGATTATTCTTTTTCAGTACATATTCACATTTTTCACTAATGGGGAATAAGGTTCTTATATGAATTTTTTTTTGTCCACATAAAATAATGTGATCAGAAGAACACAAGTATATGAGGATCTTTGCTCTAAATGTACCTTTACTACTAACAAGCTAAGTGATGTCACTGCCCTGGGACTCAGTTTCTCCATCTGTAAATGTTAGGGGCAGGCTAAATGGTCTTTCAGGTGCTATTGACCCAAAAATTTTCCCATGATTCTGTTGTTAGTTTTTCCTTGTTTTTCTCTTCTCTCATCTAAAACATCTTCCAAGAGAATTAGTGACTGGGATATTACATTTGTGTGATTTAGATATCTTCTTATAGGTAATGTTGGAAGGAGTGAAATGCACTATGGGTAAAAGCTAGCCCTCATAGCATCCTATAACTCTATGGAACAGCAAAGCAATAAAAAACTTGATATAGTGAAACTAGGGTGAGAGCAGGTTTCACCGGGCAAATTAAATCAGCCCAAGTCATCAGATTTTCATTTCAGTTTTAAAGTGAGAAAATACACAAGCAATCATCTAAAAATATAATTGCAGGGTGAAATATACAAGGCAGAGTGTATTTTTTTCTAAATTACCCATTTTGGAATAAATGACTTTAGGAAATTATTTCCACAGAATGAGGTTTTCTACTATTGAAAAACCTTCCCTCAAATGTATTCAAATTTTGATACAAATAAATAAATAAAAGCAAACTTGCAAATGCCAGAGTAATTGGCAATCAGGCAAAGAGATAGATGTCAGCCATTATGTTGCACACAATGGATCTGATTATGGGAGAAAGACAGTATTTCCAGTTGCTTTGCTATTAATTGTTACTTTTACTAAAATAATTTATATGTTAAACAAAAAGTATCCTTGAAAATGTGGACTTGCCTTCTAGTTCTGCCGCTGTCATTCAAAATTACATAAAGCATACATTAACTAATGCCAACTGACTGGGAACCAATTTGATATATGCCTTCCTTGCTGATTGGGAAATATTCAAGACTTACTTAACATCTGCTGCTTGGGATGTGTTGACAGCCACTTAGCACTGGGGATGCTGTAAGAGGAGCTGTCACCCTGTAAGCGAGCAGTTGCAGTGGTAGAGTTTAGCTACTCTTTTACTGCATAATAAATGTCCTTTCTTTGAAAAGAAAATAATACAGAAAAATAAAAATGGAGCAACAGCTCTCTGTTTGTTCTGGAGGACAGGCATTGGTATGTTGTATGTGTATAAGCTGAGTGGAACAAGATGCCAAAGTGAAGCATGTGCCAGTATATTTCATAGAGGCCTGTCATCTCTTCCTTCTTGAACAAACCCAGCCAGGGCTTGGATCATTTCAGATGTGTAAGGATTGTTTAAGAAATGGGGAGGGAGACAGGGTATGGAAACCTGTCCCCAAATGTGGTGAAGGATTAGCCTTTATGAAATGGCTGGTGATGGAAAGAGGAAGATTTCTCTCTGTATAAGGTGGCATCAGGTTTCTGCGAATCTGGGCTCATTTTGTCACTTAGGATCGTTTGGGTGTATCTGGCAAAGCTGATACCTGGCATGCAGTCATATTTGAGAAGATAGTTTGTATGAGCAAGGCAGACCATGGATTCCAAGTCCAAACAAAAACAGAAGGAAAAATATTTTTTTTAAATACCAAGAGAAACCATAAGCTCTTTCAAGAGAGAATAATAACACTTTACATATATATAGCTCTTAAGATATCTTGAAACATTTTCAATACAACCCTGCAGAGTAAAGATTATTAGGCCCATTGTACAGGTGAGAAAACAGTCTATAGGTCATTTGCCTTCAGCAAGAAATTTAATTAATTTTCTGATGGCTCTCATAGAAAAAGAATGGGGAAAAAGTCCATAGAATTCGTGAGAAATGGAGTACTAGTGAAACAATATATTAATTTGTGCAACTAGCACCAGCTAGAAGAAAAGTTGAAATAAAACAGTCTACTTGCTGTGGTTACAAGAGCCCCTTGCTCATCCAAAGCATCTAAATTTTTCACACTCTATCTGAATCTCTGTATTTCTGTTGACACAGCCTAGTGATTTATTTAGGACTCAAAAGACCACTGAAATGAGATGAGTCTTGCATCTTCTCCTAAGCACCCTGTTGTCAGACTGGCATGCTACTCCTTTGGGGAATTAACTCAAACATAAAGGCTTCCTTTGAAGGTTACCCACAGAAGGATTGCAGAATTGTGCTATTGGACACAGACAAGAAAGCATGTGGCTATCTTTAGCTACCTGGCCAGCACAGCATGGCAATAACATAGTCCATGTCCAATAAATCCACTGTTCTCTGCTTTCCTCTGAACTCTATCAAATTGGAGCATAAAGATGCCCTGAAATAACGCATGACTTACAAAGACTAGATCTACTTTCTGACAAAAACAGAGTTAAGGTACAGGGTACCAGGTAGAGGAAGGAAGATGCAACACCAGGGAGTAGAAGAATTGTTGAGATTCTGTCTTGAAAATGACTCATTTAGAATTATGCCACAAGCTAAAACTAGAGTAGGGTGATCAGGGCTTTGTTGAAGGTGCCAAAAATGCTGAGGACCTATACTTAACAATCCTTCAACCAACTAGAAATAATTGAACTTAAAACCGGTTTAGCATGAACAAGAAGTTAAATTAGGAAGCTATCAGGCAGCATTTTCTTTCTCTTCACCTCCTTACCCCCACACTCAAAGGCAGGTGAGTTTCCTTACCATGGAACAACCTCATCTCTGGGTTGCAGGAACTCCTCCAAAGTCCAGTACTTAGGATCTGTCTCTGTCTGTGTGTGTCTCTGAATCTGTTTCTCTGTTTCTGTCTCTCTGTGTCTGTGCCTGTCTGTGTCTCCCCCCAACCATATCACCATATCACTAATTTGATGAATTAAATTTGAGCAGCAAGGTGATCAATGCTTGCTGGCAAACACACAGGATATCAATCAGTATAAATGAGCCTTTCACCTTTTCACAGATAAGGAGCTGTGAGGATAGTTCTTCACAAACATTAAACCATTATGCAAGTATGAATTATTGACAAAATAAAATGAATGTCATAAAGGTAAATATTTTTAAATGAAGAATGGACAAATCTCTAAGTTCTGAATACAACACATTTTCTATACTTACTCCACATATTTTTTTTGGCATTTTGAAAAGTTTTCATTCACTTTTGGATTTGAATAACCTTGATTATATTTCTGATGAAATAAGCAAAAACATTTCACAAAAACATAATTAATGAAATTTAGAAACAGTGCATTTCTAGCCTTAGATATAATCACCATCATCTTATGATATGGTATTGTTATGTGTGCGATAATTACATAGTAGACAATAAGTCTACTTTGATCTCTGTTGTGTTCAACATCTTTTAATGATTCTTTTAATTACCTTAAGTGATATTTTTCCTTTAGTTCTGAAACCTCCCTGTCTGACTCCAGAGAAGTCTATTTCTATTGTTTGACTTTTAGTGAATAAAAGCGAATCTGTAACCTGTAAAAAAGACTCACTGAAGTTGGCTAGACGGGTGGTAGATGAGATGGAGGCTTGACTGGATTGGCTGAGAATGGGAATAAGCAGAGCATTTCAGAAAACATTGTTCTTTCCTCTGGAGCTTCTTCACAGACATGATAATGACTCATTCTCCAGACATCTTGCCTGCAGACTTTTCTATTCCAATATGAAATATGAATTGGGAAGAACCTTGGAAAAATGTCCCAGTGACTCTAATAATGAGAGTCATGCTAAGTAATGATTACAATAATAGCTAATAATAATGCCATTATTTGCCTTTTGACAAGATGCTCTCGATTTGCTAAATGTATGTATTTTTTTGTGGTGCTTTATTCTTCAAGATTCCTAGAGAATGAAAGGAGTGCTTTTGAATGAATGAATGAAAAATATTAAGTAGTTATTAACTACCCATCACTATGCCAAGTTACAAAGATACAGATACAAAAAGAAACAGACCCTGTTTTCAAGGTTCTTATATTCTAATTGGGATACATATCATATATAGGGGAGTGGTGGACAGGGGTGAATATTTTGATTTAGAAATTTTTAGGGGTAATGAGTAATATCCTAGGGCATTAGTACTTTGCTATACCCTTTCTGAGTAGCAATAACAATATTGCTTTGATTATGGTTCCCATACTGGAAATTGAGAAAGTTACTACAGCAAGTACATGTGAGATATCAAAGCAACTAACAAGAAGATAGCAGGGAAGTAAAGTGAAGCATGGTAGGAATTGGTTTAGATGTAATGACCCATGTGAGATGCTCATTGATAATCTAATAAATACAAGGAACTTAGATGAATAAGTTTATGTAGCATACATATATAAAAATGTTTTAAAAGTTTCTGGATGATACTCCTTAATAAGTATTTGTTGTTCTAAGTAGTCAAAAAGGATGGTAGCTGAAGTGTGATTCATAGAATACTGCTTCACATAGAGGCAGTAAACTGGGTTCTCTTCTTAGCCCTATCATTAACTAGTTTTGTAACCATTTGCTGGGCCTTAGTTTCCTCATTTTACAAAAAATGAGGAGTCTGATGAGATAGTAACAATTTACCTTCATATAGCTTTTTAACATTTTCAAAGATTTTTTTGTTTATCACTGTCCTCTTGGTAAACAGAGCCTATGTGGTCAAAGTAATACCTGCCCATGTTACCTAGACTAGTTTTACCTCAAAAGGTATTAAATCATTGTTGAGACAAACTCAAAAAAATAAGGCTTGAGTCAGAGATGAAATTTCTGGCAGCCCAAGTGTATAAAAGTTAATCTGTAAGGAGGCAGGAGTGCCTCTTTTTCAGGATTAAGCTGCATGTCAGCATGGTAATACAGAAACAAAGAAGCTGTACTGGATGCAACAATGTATTTTTGCTAGGTAAAATTTCCCCATTATGGTTAAGTAATGAATTTGTTTTTGTTAACTGTTAGATGATCTACCATTTTTCCATTTCTATTCCAATTCTAAACCTAGATCACCAACTGGCCTAAACCAGTCTTTATCCACAACAGGATTTCCCCCACAGTGAGAGATAAGGTTCAAAGGGCTGATAGCAAGTGGTAAAGCTGGAACACAGATGTTTTGACTTTACGTCCAGAGCTTTTACTGTCTTACTTTTAGATGGTCTCTAAGACCTTTCCCCCTGTGACATTCTATGATACAGTTTATCAATATGGCAAGGATATGTGATTTCTGTCAGCAGGATTCCCTGCAATCACACATATCTCAGCCCATCTCAGACTTAGAAGATAAATTGGATTACAGAATTGCTTGGAGCTCAGAGAGATTATGACTTACCTTGTTGGACATTACTCTTCATTCTCTACTCAGCATTTGAGACTAATTAGCCTGCTTTTCTGTTTCTCACACACAACACTCCATTTCCCACCTTTGTACCCTATACTTGGAATACTCCTTCCTCACCTCCCTTTCATAGAATTTCTCTCTTCCTTCAAAATGCAGGTTAAGCATCACCTTCTACATGAAGCCTTTGCTTATACCCTCAATTTCTGGTACCCTCCCTCTCAAACTACCTTGTATTTAACTAATATGTATTCATTTGTTTTCTTTTGTATATCTTATGCTTATCCTTAGGGTCTCCATTTTTTAGAATGAAATATCCTTGTGATTAGGTAGTATCTCATTTCTTGTATTTGTATCCTCATACTGGCACATATTAGATAGCTGTTTGCTCATGATCACACAGATAATGTGTCAGAAGTGAGATTTGAACTCGTCTTCCTGGGTACTATTCTAGTCAACACTCTCCATATAATATTACAACTTTCTGATTTTGTAAAGCAATAAAATTCCATATATTTTGTAAGACAGATGTGTCTACGTGGATTGTCCAAATGTATAGATTTGACTGATAGGTCACATAAAGAGATCTAATCTGAGTTCTGACCTAGCTCTATGGAGATGTGGCAGGGTCCATGTCTGGACTACAGGCAGTGTGGGCAGTGGGATAGGGTTGAAGGAAAGGGGAATTTCCTAGGAATACTACAAAGATGAGTGATTTTTTTCTCCAGTCTACTAGAGCGACATTAGGACAGAATGATGTCTATCTGCCGACCTCTACAATCTGAGGTGAAATGTTTAGTGACACAGAAGATAAAAACAAAACAAAACACTTCCCTGGTCACTCTTATGGTAGAAAGTAGCTTACACTGACCAGCTTTGTTTCTTCCCCCAAATACTGGTTACACAAAAGATCATCACAAAGGAATAATACTGAAAAAGCTATATATCTGAGCAAACAGCAAACAAAAATTGGATAATTTATAAAGATTACAATATTCTAGAAAATGTGCAAGAGTGAATAAGTTCTTCAGTTTAATCTAACATAATATTTCAGTGCAACTTAAACCAAGAGGGCCCTAATCTCAGCCAACCAGGCCCATTTTGACAGTCTCTAGGGAGATAAATTGGAAATTAGGTACATTTTAAAGAGCCATCTTTCCCTGTAAACTGTATGCAGCTTTTCTCCACATGTATCTCTCCAAAAGAGTATTTTGCATACTGAAAATATCTCCCTCTCTCTCTCTTATTCTCTCTTTCTCTCTCAATTTCTCTGTCTCTGTCTCTCTATCTCTGTCTGTCTGTCTTTCTCTCTCTTGATCTTACTCTTGTTCTCTCTCATTTTCTCTCTTTCTCTCTGTTTCATAGACAGCCTTTCCTTGAACATTCCTCAATGACTTAAGAGTTGGGTCTCTTTTCACATATACAGTAGTTTGCAAAATGCCCTAGGTTTGGATAGAAGTCTACTTATATATTATTTTTGTTCCCAGAGTCAGCATACAGTAGTGGATAGAACACTGACTTGCTTAGGAGTCAAGAAAATCCCCCCCACGCAGACATTTATTATCTGTGTAACCTTGGGCAAATGACTCAAAGTCTTTTTACCTCAGTTTTTTCATCCATAATGTGAGGAGATTGGATTCAGTAGCCCTAAAATTACCCCACCTCTAGATCTTTGTTATGAGTCTCTCCATGACATTTAACACCTGAGCATTTACTCAAAGACTGAAATTGCTTTAAAGTACAAACAAAACAAAAAACAAACAAACCCATGAAGTGACTTCTACATTGAGTTCAATAAGAACTATGGTCTACCATTTCCCACTCTACTAGCAGTTAGCTGCACATGGTTAACCTAAGAATTCATCCATAGACTAACAACAACAACAACAATTTCACACCACCCCTCCCCATCCTTCTCTCCAATAGTAGAGATCCTGGATTCAGGATGTGGAAGCTTTCTCAGGGTGTAAGAGATAACCAGAACTGTGGCAGCTCTTCAGGGGTAGAATCTTATTGGGGGTAGGGTGGGATAAGACAACACTGACCTCCAAAAAATATCTGAAGGGAAGTCAGGAGCAGAGGGAAAGGGGATAGGACATATGTCTGAGATTGAAATAGAACACAATAAGGGGCTTAGTTTTTGGAAGAAGGTTTGTATGCCAGATGAGACTCTGGGAAGCCACTAAGCAGCCCCTCCAGCTTTGAAAACCCAGATGTTGGTGCTTCCTTCTTGGTAACTCTGTATGTATGGTCAGGCAGTTGTATCTGTCTGTTGAATTGTGACATATGTATTGCTTACTGTTAGACAGTTTGGAAGTGCTGTCTGCTGATTTAGATTTCTCTGTATTTTCTCTAAAATTCAGGGTGCTGACACTTTCCCCTGAGTTAAGTGAATGGTACATGTGCTTGATTAAAGTGACTGTTAACCCCTCACAAAATAAAGAAATAGAACTCAATACTACACCTCACCTACAGTCCTCCTAGAGACCCAAATTACAGAAATCAACCCCATAATACCAGCAAGTCAATATCTTCTGAACTGCTCATGCTGAGTCAGAGAAGTGAGCAACAGAGAGAGAGTAGGGCAAGACACTGTGCAACAGTTCGTGTGTGTGTATGTATGTGTGTGTGTGTGTGTGTGTGTGTGTGTGTGTGTGTGTGTAGTTTTCCACTAAGCCTTAGAGAAAGAGTTCAACTTACAATTGGGGTCTCTTGGCACAGAGACGTAGGCTGGTGAACCATCAATTGGTCAGCATTGTAACAGGCTGAAACACTTAAAACTACTGCTCCAGAGGAAACCACTATTATAAGGGAAGGAGTCTGACAGTGAGCAATAGGAGAAAATAAGGAAAAGAAACAAAAAAAACCCCTGAAATTACCAAATGTCTGTGGAAGAAGAAAACTCAAAGGCTTTGAACGTAAGAAGATAAATGAACAATGGAAATGTTAACACCAGAAAGAAATTTGGCCTCCAATTCTAGTAAACAATTTTAGGCATCTATGAAAAAATATTGCAAAATAAATAATCCGACACTTGATGAGACAGAGGACCCTGTGGAACTCGAGAACAACATGAAACCACAATGTACTGTTTCAAAGTGATTTAAAAGAGAAATGAGAATTATGACAGCAGAATTAATGACCTGCAGAGCAAAAAATAATGGGCAGGATAGAAAAAATGTGAATCTGTAATGGCAAATCTCACAAAAGAAGAACAAATAGATTGAGAATTTGACTGCACTAAAGTGAAGAAATTTAGAACAGGGGTGGGGAACCTGCAGTATAAAGGCCATATGTGGCCCTATAGGTCCTCAAGTGTGACCCCTTGACTGAATCCAATCTTCATAGCACAAATCCCTTTAATAAAAGGATTTGTTCGTACAACCTGGACTCAGTCAAAAGGCCACACCTGAGTACCTAGAAGGCCACATGTGGCTTTGAGATTCCCCACCCTTAATCTAGGAGAAGCAAAAAATACATATTAAAAATATGCTCACTAACTTAAAAATTATTTTTCCTCATAAATTTCATTTTTCCTACACATATTCACATCCTTTTGATTCCGTTCTTTACCCATGCTGCTTCTGATAGCATTGCTCTCCTCGGGCTACTATTAGGACCTAACAAAAGGAAAGAATGAAGCAAGAATGTATTAAGTTTCTGCTCTGTACCATGCACTGTGCTAAGCACTTTACAAATATTATCTCTCTTAATCCTCACAACAACTGTGGGCGATATCGTTATCCCCATTTTACATCTGAGGAAACTGAAGCAAATAGAAGTTAAGTGACTTTCCCAGGATCACAAAGCTAGCAAGCATGGGAAGCTAGATGGAGTTCATGTCTTCTTGACTCCAGACCCAACTCTCTATCCACTGTATAAACTGTTCCACCTAGCTTCTTTTGAAAAAAGATGAACAAATCTTGCATAAATTTGGAGCCAGTAAGTGGCAAAATATGATATTTCAGCCTTAAATCAAATCCATAACATCTAAGTTGTTTCACACTTTTCTCTCAACTCTTTTCAATTTCAGAATTTCATTCTTCAATCACAGAGCCTTTTTCTCCCCTCTAGGGAAATCTTATTCCATTCTTTTATCATCCCTTCAAAGGAAGGAAAATTAATAATCTTTTGCCACTGCCAGATTTACTGAGTGGCCCAAATAAATTAAAGCAAGAATGTAACAACAAAACAACAACACTTTTGGACACCCCCACATATTCCTGTCAATATCAATTATTCATTTTTTTAAAACTAGTCTCACAGTAGAACAAGTAGTTGTCAGATAGACATCTATCTATCTATCAAGAATGGTACCGAAGGGATTCTTGCATTGTGTAGGAGTTTGGCTGAACTAACATTTAAGCTCTCTTTCCTTTCTAGAATTCTAGGATTTTTAGAGAGTTTCATCACTAGCTAAAAATGTCAGAGAGCAGTCAATTAAGTATCTGAAGCAATTATTCCTAGAGTTATCTAGGTTTAGACTAGAGAAAGAGCTAGTGTGACCCATGGATTAACAGAGATCTCCCTCCACACAGTTAAATGGGAAAACATTGGACCAAAAGGCAGAAGAGCAAAGTTCTAATCCCAGCTCTGCTGTTAACTACCTGGATAGTCTTGGATTATTTACTTCATCTCTGGCCCTGTTTCCCATATGTAAAATGAAAGGATTAGACTAGCCTTTTATCAGTCTATTATTCTACTAGTAGTGTTATTCATCTACACCTTCATACATGTTCATCAACATGTACATCTATTTCTTTTCTCTTTTCGCTAATGCAGGAGAAAATCTTTGTTGGTATTTCTGAATTCTACTCTGTCAAGTTAACTAAAGTTGGAATATATGTGTGTGTGTGTATTTATCTATTTATATATATATGTATGCGTGTGTGTGTGTATTTCAATTGTTAATCTTTTTATAAAAATCTTTTTTGGACAGGAAAGGCAAGGCAATTGGGGTTAATGTGACACAGGTTGTAAGTGTCCAGTGTTGAGAATGGATTTGAGCTCAGGTCCTGACTCAAGGGCCAATGCTCTATTCATTGTACCACCTCGCTGCCCCTTTTTTGATAGTAAGTAGTAAATACATTTATTGGATTAATTAGGGAAGCTTACTCACAAGAAACCATGGGTGGCAGTAGGACAAAGTAAAAGAGATCTCTCCTCCAATCTCTAGTCAGGCATTATGTAGAAACAGAACAAAAAGGTATAATGCCAGAGCCACATGCAAGTTCTCCCATGAGATAGTTCAAGGTTCTTTTGCGTTTATATTTACTCAAGGAAGTCTATGTTTTCTGTGGAGTCATAGGTCACATTCCCAAGCTCTGACTCCCTCTCACTACCTGTTCATGCAATCTTTCCACAGTATCTTCCACAAGGTCCCCTGTATGGTATAGAAGCAGTTTTGTTGTAAAAATGGAGGAAAAAAAGGAGTAACATTGGAGACGCAATTCATAACAGCAAAAGGTAAGAAATTCACAAATAGAAAACAAAGTGACTGAAAAGGAAATTACCACAATTGTTACAAGTTTCTTCCATCTCACTCCTAGGAAGAAAGAATTAATGCCATTTAGTGATTAGTGGAACAAGTGGATTTCTAAACTTAACTTATTAAAGGCTAGCTGAATTTCTGAATTCAGTTCAGAGAAAAAGAAACATGTTTTGTTCAATTTTACTATATATTTCAGGTGATATGGAATAGAATTGATCACCTTTTTCTATATCAGTATCTATTTTCAAGGTCAACCTTAAATGTAGATGGAGCATAAAAGCCATCCTTGCCCAAATATATCAATCAATAAGCCTTTATTAAGTACCTACTCTATCCTACTCATTGTACAAGTACACAGGAAAATAATAAGAGAGTAATAAGTGCAAATAATGAGAGCTAATTGTTAAAACACTAGAGGGAGCAGGTAAGATGTTCTCCTAGAAGAAATAAATATTTATTGAAGCCACCCATGCAACAAATTCTAGTGATACAAAAACAAATATGAAAGCAAATACGAGGGCTTTTGGAGGAGGGTGGAGAGCATTTGAGATATTAGCATCCCTTTAATCTGTCACATTGTCTGGAATTTCCACCATTAGAAATAGTCTCTTTAGTATGGCACCCTCTGCGTCTCTATAACACCCCTTTAGAAAAGAAACTGCTGCTCAGAGGGATCACACAAAACATTTTCCACCAAGCAGCACCATGATGTGCATTATTTCATCAGAATAACCATCTATAGTATTGAAAACAGAGTTTTTCTTTGTGTCTCAGAGCTTAGTATAGTACCTGTCACTTTGTAAATGCTTAGTAGAGGTTTTTTGACTATTTAAATAAATGAATCTAAAAAGTTAAATATATCTTCACATTTTTTATAGTTTTATTGATATCTTTTGTTTTGCATCTTTCATTTCCTAAGTCATTGCTTCTATTTCTCTTACCAAGAAATCCACATTCCTTAAAATAAAAAACAAAAAAAGTAAAAGAAAAAGCAGTTACATAAAGCTATTTGTTGAATTAACTAAAAGAAGAAAATGTTTAATACCAACAGTCTACTATTTCTGTAAAGAAGGGAAGGAGGCAGGTTCTCAATCATTTTCTTTAGTGTGGGGATTGGATATTATATTCATTTTCAATGTCTTTCCCTGATCCTTCCATTTACATTGTTGTAGCCATCGTATATAGTTTTGTTCTTGTTTTCTCACTTTGTATGTCTTCTCGTGCTTCATCTTTTTTATATTAGTTTTTCCTTATATGTCTAATATTCTGTCATATTCATGTACACATACTGTTTAGCCAGTCTCAATTAATCAGCACCTGCTTTGTTTCTAGCTCTTTGATGTTGCTAGAAGTGTTGCCATAAATATTTTGGTGCTATTTGAGGTCATTCTTTTCTCTTTGACTTCCTTGAGTTATATTTTTAGCAATCCGGTCTCTGAGTCAAAGGTTTTAGACATTTTAATCAGTTTCTTAACATAATTTAAATTGCTTTCCAGAAGGCTGGGTCAGCTCATAGCTCTGCCAATAGCGTATTATTTTGCTTATCTTTCATACTCCTCTAATATTGTTCATTCTCATCTTTTGTCATCACTACCAGTTTGTTGGCTGTGAGGTAGAGCCAAAGAATTATTTTGTTTTGTGGTTTTTTTTTGTTAATGATTCAAGCAATCATTCAAATTCTTATTTTTGGAGTCACTTAGAATAGTTGAATTTTAATGAGGATGAAGAGGGGAAAGAAGAGTTTGCAACATGGAGCGTTGCTCAGGAAGGATAAGACTAGGTGAGGCACCACAGTGGAAAAACTTAGGGAGTTACTGAGTAAGGAAAGGGCCAAGATAAATTTTACTCACTTTATGATTCTTCTGCCAAGAATTAGTTTACTAGCTAATAGGAAAAACCATTCAGCATTTTATTCTAATTGTCAGGCTACATATTTGTCCATATTCAGCAAATGCTAAATTTGTATTGTATGAAACAATTGATTCAACAACTTTATTCAAAACCTACACACACAAACACATACACACACACTTACACTCACATGTAAAGTACACAGTACATGATTAAAAGAACTCAGAGCAAAAGATTAAATTCACAAATTAATTCTTCTATTTGGAATTTTGATAGATTCTCAAACTTACTAATATGGATACTACAGCTGTCATTGTGGTCTATGATTTGCCCAAACTCTGGTCCATAATTAATATGAAATGTCTTGGTTTTTCTACAATGTTATAAATTTATGCACTGACAATATGCACTGACTCATTTTGTGACAGAGAGAGCTGAGCTTAATTAATTAAAATAGAAGAAAGAATCACAGACATCTGAGGGTGGGAAGAGACTTCAGTGACTCCAGTCAAGACGGAAAAAGAATCTACTACAACAAATCCAACAACTAGTCATTCATCTTTTGTTTGTGGACCTCCAAGCTATCAGGTACCATCTTGTTGAAAGGTCCCAAACTGTACATAGCATAAGGATACCCTAAGCATGGTGTTTCCCAAAGAGCTCTTCTTATTCAATAGCCCCAGCACAGAAGTAAACCTTTCATGGAGTTGCGTCTACCATTGCACTCTTCTTCCTGTTCCTCAGTGTCTGCATGGAGGGTAAGATCTCCCCACCCAGTCACTCTCCTGCCATTTCCATTGGCTAGCTTTTTCACTGAGATCTCTCATACACATGCATCTCAATGCACTCTTCTACCAGCCAAAAATCATCTCTTGCTTATCTCCTGGGCCCAATAGAATATGCTTACCCACAAAGTGGCAAGAGCCCCAGGATTCTCAGTCTCCTCTGTTCTCTGAGGTCCAAAGTTTCTCACCATTAGCTCAATTTGGCTTTAAAAGTTTAATTTCATTTTACTTCCTCCAGGATCAAGAATTTCCAATTATAGATCTGTCTATAACTTTTTATCTTGCTTTATTGTCCATATTTTCCCATAAATCCTACATTGTGCTTGAGGCCTTCTGTTTTTCTCCCCATGTTGTATAGGTTTCAGATACCAATGGTATATTTAAAGGGATTTTTTTGTCAGTTTCTCTTGCTACTTGAATGGTTTTTGGTTTCAAACACCCTAGATTATATTTTGCTTACCACTCATCAAAAAATGTTTATCGTTGGTGATATGCAGTTGCCTACTTATATCAATTCACCATCTTTCAATTGCATTTTTGGTACAAATCGATCCAATCCACCAAACATTTCTTAAGTATTTACTACGTACAGTACAAAGATATACTAGACAAGTTTTCATGTCGATTCAAACCAAAGTCCAAAGTAAACAATATGTGATTGAAGCTATGTGCAGAGCCAAGTTTAAGTTCCCTGGCCACAAGAAAATCTACATCTCCAAGAAATGGGGTTCAGTGCTGATGAGTTTGAGGATATGATAGCTGAGAAATGACTCCTTCCTGATGGCGGTGGGGTTAGCTAGATCCCTAGTTGGGGCTCCTTGGACAAATGGCGGGTACTCCACTACTGAGGGGTGTGACATCTACCTTTTCACAGACATAAATAAACTAGATACTGCTAAAAAAATTTTTCCCAAATGATTTTAGGATTGTCATATAGATATATAGTTTTTTCATGATTTTTCTTGGAATAGAAAAGTGGCATTTGTTGACTTATGGCATTTGGATTTGCTGCAAAGGGCCTGTTAAAAGTGTTTACTTCATGAAATATCTAATGTAGGTTCCACATTTTTCACCCTTGTAAATATTTTATCCCCATGATATTTTTATCAGGTCTTCCAATCTTTGCCTGAGGAGTTCTTGTCCTTTACTTTCTCCTGTTTTCATTTTCCAAAGCTAATTAAACAGAGCCCAACCTATCCCTTCTCTCTAAACCAAAGGATCACAGGAGAACAGATTTAGACAATGGACATCAGAGATCTAATATCTCTCTCTTAAATACTATGAAATTGAAGCTCAGAGTGAATTGCCCAAGGACTTTAGAAGCTGAGAAGTGACTTGCCCAAGATCACACTGCAAACCAGTGATAGAACTGAGATTTGAATCTGGTCCCTCTGATAACAGTAACACATACAAAAGAAAGATTTGACAATCTACAGCATTCATGTCGAACATGACACATCAGTCAGTTGCCATGAGCATATGAGATAGTTGCCACTTCCATATACCTGCTCAGTGACTGTGAGAGCTACTGCAGATCATCTTTCTTTGAGTCAGTAATTAGTTATCATTAATCAGTTTCCCAGCCCCATACTACTCATACATACGTGCATCTACCACCCGGTTTATACGAGCAGGAATCATTTCTTGGCTGGTAACGCTTGCATCTTCATAGAATTATATGGTTTTGGACTAGAAAGAACCTTAGTTTTCAAATTTGATTCATGCTCCTCATTTTGTAAATAAGTAAATTGAAGACACTGGAGGGTAAGTGACTTGCCCAGGTGACGTCCAACCATCATCTTGTCTGTTGACATAGAGATGCCTCTTTGTGATTCTGGAGCTAGAACTAAATAAATCTTGCAATGGATACTAGAAATGGTATATCTATGTATTTCCCTGTGGTTCCTTGAACTTTCCCTGTGACTTTCTAAATCAAAATACATTTCCCTGGTAAAACTCTCCTATATGTGCTGACTCCCCTTATTAGTTTGTAGCTCTGTGGGGTCAGAGACTCTTGCTTTTATATTTGCCTTCTCAGTGCTTAGCATGGTGCTTGGCATACAGTAAGTTTTTAATAAATGTTTTCTTTTTCTATTCATTCATTAATTCATTAACTCACAGGTAGTAAATATCAATGCTAACATTCAGATCCAGATTTTCTGACTCCAAATCCAATTATTCCATGCTGATCCATGCCCTCAAATGCTAGGAGAAATCTTGACATTTTCTTAATTCAAAGGTTGCTTGACCCTTGAAAATGACTGGCTTTGGTGGTCCAGTGTCATCAGCCTCTCACTAAGTTGCAAAGCCTAGGAAAACCTGGGGATACTTTAAAATGGCAATAAGCCACTGTGCTCAGACATCCCTTGGTAACTCAAATTATCAGCAAAATGAAAGACAGATAGTCAAGATGTCCTTCTGGGTCTGATTGTATTTGCACATAATTTTCAGCTGTGAAATATCACTATAATTTTCAGTATCTCATATATACAAAAATACATATATACATACATAGACACATAAATGCAAATATATGTATATGTATGTATGTAAATATATGTGTATATATGCATATATATATCACACTTGGTGCAGACTACTAGTCTAAGTACTAGGGAGATCAAAAGGAATATAGATTGTTTTCTTAAAGAACAACCCACCATACTTTCCTCCAGAAATTTTCTAGGTACCCCATACAGAGACATAATGCTATATGTCCTAAACTAAATAAATCTATTATGGAATGTTTCTATACTTCTGACATATTTCCTTGCCCTTGAGCAACTTCCAAATTAGGTGGAAAGACAACAAACATGGGTTAAGGACTCTATTACTCCCTGGGGAAGAAACTCCCTCACCTTCTCAGTAGCTATAGTCGTACAGAGTTGCCTAGAGCACTGACATGTTAAGTGATTTGTCCAGGATTACACAGCCAGGAGGTGTTATAGGCTATACTTGATTCTAGGTGTTCCTGTCCTCTTGGCTAATACCCTCTCCATTGTCAAGTCATCTCTACTATTTTGTTCTTATGTCCTCAAACAAATTAGGTAGAAAGACAATACACATAGAAAAATTGAATCATAGGTAATGAAAATTTTTTCTCACTCTGTTATATGAAGTAATGCTAATAGCATCTCTGTACATAAACAGAAACACATCTCCATGCATAGCACATTCCAAAACACATTCAATGAAGGGTTTGTGTGTGTCAGGACCTATCTATATTAGGCACTGTAGATGATATTAGAAAAAGAGAAGACATGGTTCTTGCCCTCAAACAGTTTATGCTCTATTGGGGTCACAAAATCTATACAAAAAGAATAAGACAATATCAAATAGTATGCTATCAATAAAATGCTAGAGTTTATTGAATAAAAAGATGTGACAAATATTGAAATTATCCCCACCTGATTTTAATTCTTCCACACTTTACTGGTAAATTTGAACTCCATTCCACTTGGTTATTTGATGCTGTATGGAGATTTTGGGCTCACTCAGGATTATTAATGTGGGGGAAAATGGACTATTAAGAATAACTATTTAATTTGACTCCTTTATAGATCTTGATTAATTTATCAGAATGCAATTTGAGTTTTTTGGGTTTTTTTGGGAGTGGAAAAGAGGGTACAACCCTGTTATTTCAATTTTGTATGCTGGAGAACCTCCTTTTATTGATGTAGGTCAGGGAACTGAGAAGTTTAGTGACTTTTTGCCCAAGATTATATGGCTGAATACATATTAGAGGCAAGATCTGAACACATATCCACTGAATTCAAAGACTGGCCCCTTTTTGCACTGCACCATAATACCTTTGTGGAGTTCAGATAGCCTCCCAAAGTCACATAAGGTTAAGAAAAGGAGATGTCTAATAGAATTCCAAACTTTGAAAGTCTGAAACAATAAGATATGGCCATATCATAGTATATCAGATTTGGAGGTGATCTTGTAAAGTGCTTTCATTTTAAAAATAAGAAAGCTGAAATCCAGAGAAGGAAAATAACTCTCCCAGGACCAGAGAGATTGTTAATAGCAAGGATAGGTTTTCAAGTCTTCTGATTCCTAAGTCTAGTTTTCCATTTCTTCCTCTCTCCTTCTTTCTCATCTTCCCACAGACACCATATATTTCATTGACAGAAGCATTTTGGACATTTCTGCTCTCCTAGATATCAGTGATACAGATCTTTTACTGAGTTTTAACTTTTAACTAGTTTCCAGATAAAAGAATCCTAGATTTAGTCAGAAGGAAGTTTAGAAGTCTTTGAGTTGAACTCCCTTTTTGGACAATTTTTCCTAGGTCCTTACTGACACACAAAGGTGTGTCCACAGTATTCTGTTTTTGCATTTTCTTATGAATGCCATCCCCACTAATAAACTAGGTCTTTGGTGTGAAATTTCTTTAACTACTTGTTTGCTATGATTCAACAAACAGAAGAAATCTGCCAGGTTAGATTAATGAGGTGAAAAAGTAATATACTCAGAAATACTGTAAAATTCCATATTTAAATTATAGCCTTCCCTCCCCCCCTTTTACTGTTCTCCTCAAAGAAAGCAGAACAGTAACTCAATTCCAAGGAGGTTTGTTATCATTTTTGAAATGGGTACTGGCTCCTGATTTCCATCACTATTCTGCCAATTTGTCAACAACTGCTTATATTACAAGAGGAATGATAATAGATATATAATCAAAAGTGAATAACTGTCTATTATGTGCTAGAGCTTTTCTGGGGCTACCAATATGAAAAAATAGAAAATCTCTGTCCTCAAGGAGTTTATATTCTAATGGGGGAAGATAATATACAAAAGAAAGCTGAAAAGTAGGGGTGGGAGGGGGAAGCCTGGTAGAATAACCAATGAAGTTTAAGATAAATACAATTGGGTGTTAAATGAGGTCATGTCTGGAAAGATGTCTATCCTGTCCCTTCTTCCTCCCCACCCCTCCCCCTACTTTTTGACTTTATTTCTCTAAGCCAAACCAGCAGGGCAAATGACCCTGGCTCAGCCTGAGGTCAGGGTGAAGTGATCATATGCAGCCAAGGTGGTGAAGTGAGAATGGGGAAGGGACAAAGTGATGGTTGCACAGCAGCAAGTGAGCTTCTCCCAAATAGAAATGCAGTTGTAAAAAGTGTCCACTTGCCGTGATTCCCTTGACTGAAATGTTTTCATAAAAATCATAATTACTTAAAGTGCCTATTAAAATAATTTTACAAGCCCTTTTATTTCCTCTGATCCAGACAATTTAATTTTATCAAGAAACTGAATTGATTCCCAACCTACAATTCCAAAGGAGAAACCAGAACTGTTTCTCAGTGAACAAACATGTTACAAGGAGAGAGAAGGTTAACTATATCTCAATACCTGGTTTTCAAACCAGACTAGACTTGTCCTCTGGATGTCCAGACAAATACCGTAGGTTTGCTATCTCTAAAATAAGACTGAGAAATATTGTGGTCATGTTTGATTAGCATCTGATGATAGGATTCTCTCTGTCTCTGTTTCTCTGTCTCTTTAACTCTTGAGTGCTCCTATAAAAATGCTATTTGGTTCATTTGAATTGAAATTGAATTCTGTGCTGTTTTTGATGCAGGCACTATGGCTAGAAACTAATGTGGCAACAGGTAGTGGACCAAGGCTAGATGGCATTACTTCTATACTCAAAATCTCAGTCTTCTTTCAAATGGGTTATTGGTGAATTCAGTGAGTTCTGCATCTATAGTTGTCACTTCCAGTTGGGTAGGGTAGGAGTAGAGGCCAGTGAGCTGGATGCTTCTGAATAAACTCAAATAGCTGCAGACTCTTTCATATCTCTTTTTGGATAAGCCCACACCAATTATTAAAATATTTTTATTTATGAAAGAATCCCAATGCCACTGGTCCAAATTAAGGATATTCATTCAATGCCAAGATTGCTCACAATAGAAACTTTGGTAATCCACTGTTCCATTCTTCTTTCAGTTGACCAAAGTCTGGGTAGTGTGAGGATCCACGTAGATGAGCTCCTCTCCCATTTCCAGGTGCTTGAAGATGACTGCCAATAACATTTGTACACAACATCACCAGCCAGTATCTGGTAATGGACCTGTTTCTCTCATTGATGAAAATTTCCTTCAGTATGTAAATCAGAGACAAGCACTTACACCAGATGATAGCTTAGATTTTCCTGATGGAAGATCATACTTCTTCCCCAAGATACAAATAAGTTCATCTGTTTCAGGTAATTCTTCTAGAGAATCTGGTGATAAAACAGTTATGTGCTTTTCAGACCAGAAAAAAAATCTTTCTCCCTTGGGTTTCAAAATCCATCCACCAATGTCTAGTCTCCACAGTAGCTTCATCCATTGACTTGCATATCTCTCCAATTCTCAATCTGTCATTCTGGGTGCATTCCACACTGTATGGTTCCTGTCTACTCTCCTTAAAGGGAGGAACTTATGGTTTCACCCTCTAATTCAAAGGGCAGAGGGTAATGATCAGGTGAAACTGATAGGATTTTGCAAGAGGAAGGCATTTCCCAATGGTGAATTTACATGGTGGAGAAAGCCAAGATTTCCAAAACAATTGTTGCTAGCAAAGTCAAAGAAGGCATAAGTTATATAGAATCTCACTGAGATTCATTCTCATTGAATATGATGAGTTCCTTTCCTGCTCAATCCATGGACTCAAGGCATGGGAGTTTCAAGCTGGATGGTATCTCTTAGGCCATCATGTCCAATCCCTACTTGAACAACATGCCCAACAATAGCTATCCACTATTAAGTCTCTGGGGAAGAGAGAATCTACTGTCTTCTATGGTTGCCCATTTCATTTGGGATGGCTTTAATTGCAAACAAGTTTTCATATCAAACCTAAATTTGCCCCTGTAACTTCCATCCACTGTTCTTATTTCAGCTCTCCAGAGCCAAGTAGAAGAAATCCAACCTTTCACACGACAGTCCTTAAAATTCTTGAAGGCAGCAGTCATCCCCCTACTAAGTATTCTCTTCTCCAGGCTATACGTTCACATTTCTTCCTGATGATCCTTCTATGGCATTCTTTCCTCTGAGCTCTTGGAGGAGGTGGTTAACCACGAGGAATGGAAAAATAATTATGTCTATTCCTCTTGCTTCAGTGTTATGGCTTAATTAATATTTGTAAAGATGTAATGGGAGAAGTCAGCATTATCACTTACAAGTATTTATGTTTCCCAGCCTTTCTGGGGTACTTTATTTTTTTTCCTCATAACTGCAATGAGTATTATGATGATATTTATTAGTAATACCAGGTCCTTTGTCTCTATTTGTTTGGGTAGAGCGACTCTAGTGTTGTAACAATGGAGGTGAACTCGATTCTGGAGCAGAGGTTCTCTCTCTATACTGTTTTATACATGGTTTGGGTAAAGGTTGACCTGAGTCTAAAAGTAAAAAGAGGAAAGATGACTTATAGGTGAACTATTCTTGTGATTGAGAAGACATGGTGGGACAGTGGGAAAAGTGCTAAACTTGGAGTCTTAGGACCTGGGTTTAATTGTGCATCTATCACTTACTCCCTATGTGATTTTGGACAAGAAATGTAACTTCTCTGGGCTTCTTCATCTGTTGAAAAAGAAATATCAAACTATGTGATTTTTAAGATCCCTTTCAACTCTACATCTATGATTCTATGATATAGGCACAGGAATGTGTGGCTATAGGCAGCTGGACGGCTAGATGGTGCAGTGGATAGAGTGCCAGTCCTGAAATTAGGAATTTATCTTCCTTAGCTCATATCTGGCCTCAGACACTTACTAGCTGGGTAACCCTAGGCAAGTCATTTAATCCTGCTTGCCTCAGTTCCTTGCCTGTAAAATCAGCTGGATAAGAAAATGGCAAACTATTCCAGAATCTTTGCCCAGAAAAGGGCAAATAGGGTCACAAAGGTTTGGACATGACTCAATAACAATGTTGGTGCCACCGGGAAAATCTGTTACTTTATTCAGCAGGGTAGAGAATACATTCATTAAAAGTCCAATTTGTAGTCAGGTAATCATTCTAAAGAGCAATTGAGTACATGAATTTAGAATGATTCATTGGATGGATGGATGGATTGAATCAGAGGCATTTTATTGAAAAATAGACTGTGCTTTTCATATGTGTGGTACTATGGTTAGTCCATTGCTTATTTCAAATAAAATTTTAACTTGTCAGTCAGTTCCTGTGCAACCTGTTCTCTTTTCAGGCAGTAGGTAGAGTTTGTTGGGGTTAGTTCCCAACAGAAATAGCAATGAAAGAGTTTTGAAAAGTTAAATATGCCATATAAATGTAAGGTGTTATTTTTAATAAGGAGGAAGTAACATCACTGAACTAGGGAATTAGATCAAAATGAGACAAAGAAAACCAGGGGGTCAAACTGTGCACCCCCTGCTCAGGGAATAGCTAAGGTCTATCCATATCTCCCACCCACCAAAAGAAGACAGGTCTCTTTTGAATGTTTTACAGAGAATGGAACAAAAAAAGGGTAAAGAATGAATTAAAATTTGTAATGTGCCTCAAATCTTTTCCTCACTCCATTCTATCTTCTGCCCAGTGGTTAAATTGATTTAAAGTGCCACTGACCACATTCTTTCTCTCTCTCTCTCTCTCTCTGTCTCTCTGTCTCTGTCTCTCTCTGTGTCTCCTTTTCACACATGCATGCACGCACACACATACACACACACACACATATCCGCCTTCAACAAACATCAGTGGCTCCTTATCATCTTCAGAATAAAATATAAAATCCTCTGTTGGTATTGAAAACCCTTCATAAACTCACCTCTTCCTGTCTTTCCAATTTTCTTACATTTTGCTGCTTTCTGTGATCCTGAGTCACCAGTCTCCTAGCTATTTCTCACAGATGACACTTCATCTCTCTTCCTTGAGGATTTTCACTGACTAGTCTCCTTACATGAAACTCTCTCCTTCCTCATCGGACCTTTTAGTTTCCCTGGCTTCTTTCAAGTCTCAACTAAAGTCATACCTTCTGTAAGAAGTCTTTCCCAGTCTTCCTTGATTTTAGTGTCCTTTCTGAAACTACCTCCAGTTTACTTTGCATATATCTTATTTGTACAAACTTGTTTGCAAGTTGCTGCCCCATTAGACTCAGAGCTTCTTAAAAGCAGGGACTTTTGACCTTTCTTCATGTCTCTAGTGCTTAGTATAGTGCCTGGCACATAGTAGGTGTTTTATAAATGTTAATTTATTAACTTATTGCAAGGCACTTTGGCAGACATTGGACATTCAAAGATAAAAACAAAACAAAATAAAAAAAAAAACCCAGGGAAATCTTTACCATTGACCTCAAGGAGCATGGGAGCATAATGAAGTTCCACATAGCAGCACGAAATAACATAATACTATCTGATTTTTTTTTTTGTAGTACTCTAAAGTTTACAAAATATTCTGCACATGTGTATCTGTGTATCTGAACTAGTTCAAACTGGACTATTAATTTTTTGTTGTTAATAATTAATTTTTTTCAATTTTCAACAATCGCTTCCATAAGTTTTAAATTTTTTCTCTCTCCCTCATCCCTCCCTTCCCACAACAGCATGCAACCTTATATGGGTTCTACACATGCATTCTTATTAAACACATTTTCACATTAATCATGTTGCTTAGAAGAATTAAAACAAATAGGAGAAACCATGAGAAAAACCAAAACAAAGCAAAACATAACAAAATAGAAAATAGTCTGCTTCATTCTGAGTTCCAACTCTATGCTTCTTTTTCTGGATGTGGATGGCATTTTGCATCAAGTCCTTTGGAAATGTTTTAAGTTCTTGATAGTTGTGAAAGGTAAATCTATTATAAACAGTCCTCTCACCCTGTGGCTATTACTGTGTATAATGTTCTCTTGGTTCTGCTCATTTCACTCAGCATCAGTTCATATAAGTCTTTCAAGGCTTTTCTGAAGTTTGCATATTCTTCATTTCATTGAAGGGGAGTTCACCCTTTTCATTTTCTGAGTTTGGTTTTCTTCTTTCTTTTTCAAATCAAATTGACCAAAAGGATTATCAATTTTATTGGTTTTTTGATAAAACCAGTTCTTAGTTTTACTTATTAATTCAATAATTTTCTTAATTTCAATTTTATTAATCTCTCCTTTGGTTTTCAGTATTTGTAACTTGGTATTTAATTGGGGATTTTCAATTTGTTCTTTTTATAGCTTTTTCAGTTGCATGTCCAATTCATTTATCTCCATTTTCTCTATTTTACTCATGTAGGCATTCAGAGATATACAACTTCCCTTAAGAACTGCTTTCGCTGCATCCCATAAATTTTCATAGGTTGTCTCATTATTGTCATTCTCTTGAATAAAGTTATTGATTGTTTCTATGATTTTTTGTTTGACTCCCTCATTCTTTAGCATTAGATTATTTAGTTTCCAATGAATTTTTAGTCTGTCTTTTCATAGCCCTTTATTACATATATTTTTTATTGCATCATGATCTTAAAAGGATGCATTGACTACCTCTGCCTTTCTGTACTGGACTGTGAGGCTTTTATGCTCTAATACATGGTCAATTTTTGTTTATGTGCCATGTACCACTGAGAAAAAGGTATATTCCTTTCTGTCGCCATCCAGTTTTCTCCAGAGATCTATCATATCTACCTTATTCGGAGGTTTATTCATCTCCTTAACTTCCTTCTTGTTTATTTTGAGGTTAAATTTATCAAGTGCAGAGGGGGGAGGTTGAGATCCCCTACTAGTACAGTTTTTCTCTGTTTCTTCCTGTAACTCCCTTAACTTCTTCTCTAAGAATTTGGATGCAATACCACTTGGTGCATATATGTTCAGTAATGATATTATTGCATTGTCCATGGTGCTGTTTAGCAGGATATATTTTCCTTCCTTATCTCTTTTGATTAAATCCATTTTTGCTTTTGGTTTGTCTGAAATAAGCATTGCTACCCCTGTTTTTTTTTGCATCACCAGGAACATAATATATTCTACTCCAGTCTTTTACATTTACCCTGTGTGTATCCCCCTATTTCAAATGTGTTTCTTGTAAACAACATATTGTAGGATTATGGTTTTTAATCCATCCTGTTATCCACCTCTCTTTTATGAGAGAATTCATCCCACTCATGTTCAAAGTTATGATTACTATCTATGCCTCTTCATCCTATTTCTTCTCTCCCCCATCTCGTTTATTTATTTCTACCTTCTCCCTTCCTCTCCTCAAGAGTTTTACTTTTGACCACCACCTCCCTCAGTCTTCTTTCCTTTCTATCAGCCCTCCTCCCTTTTCTCTTATGACTTCTTGCCTCCCTTCTACTCATTCCCTCCATTTTCTTTCCCCTTTCCCCTCCTACTGCCTATAGGATGTTACATTTCTATACTTAACTGAGCTTGTTGTTCCTTCCTTGAACCAAATCCTACGAGAGTAAAGATCAAACAATGCTCATCTCCCTTCTTTCTTTCTCTCTACTATAATATGTTTTTCTGTCTCCTCATGTGATATAATTTATCTTATTCTGCTTCCTCCTTTCCTGTTCTCCCATTACAATCCCTTCATACCTTTTAATCACATTTTTTATCTTCACATCAGTTACTTTATACCCATGCCCACTAACTATGTATATCCTTTTTAAATGTCATAATAAGTATCCGGTTCTCATGATTAACAAGTATCATCTCCTCATATAGGGCTGTAAACAGTTTGCTCATGTTGAATAACACTTTTTCCCCTGTTTAGCTTTTTATGCCTCTCTTGAGTGTTGTATTTGACGATCAGATTTTCTATTGATCTCTGACCTTTTCATCAGGAAATTCTGGAAATCCTTATTCCATTGAATGTTCATCTGTTCACCTGGAAGTTTACTCTCAATTTTGCTAGGTAACTGATTCTTCATTGTGGTCCAAGCTCCTTTGCCTTACAGAATATCATAATCCAATTCCTCTGATCTTTTAGTGTAGAAGCTGCAAAGTCCTGTGTGATCCTGACTGTAATTCCTTGATATTTGAATTGTTTCTTTCTGGCTGCTTGCAATATTTTCTCCTTGACCTTATAGTTCTGGAATTTGGCAACAATATTCCTTGGCACTTTCAATTTGGGATCCTTTTTGATGACTATTTTGCCCTCTGAACAAGTCTGGGCTGGTGTAGACTGTACCCTTTGATCTCCTCCAGCCCTGTGCAACAGATTCTTCCTGTTGACCTTCCAGTCAGTCCTGGGCTGGAAATCTGCCATACTTTGTTGCCTAATGGATTCTGTCCCTCTAAAATTTTTTCACTTTTTAAAGGTTTCTGAAGGAGTTTGTGGAAGAGCTCAGGTGAGTCTGTGCTTTCACTCTGCCATCTGGATTATTAAATTTTAAACGTGGTCTTTTATATTTCACAAATCAGCAAATGTTATAAACCAAGGATTGATTTAGAGTTTTGTTAATTGTTTTAGAATTAAGAAAGTCATGGAGAAAATATTTTTTAAAATGCTTATCCTACTTTGCATTGATACCCTAGTTGGTTTAGATTACACAGAATACCCTCCCAGGATAAACTGAGGTTCTTTACCTCCCAGAATGACTTTTATTTTTGATTAGGTAGAAGAGGCCATCCTTTGCCTCATTTTTTATCTAGCCTTAATTGCTGAATGGGCATTACCTTAGACAGACTGAGACTTGGGAAAGATCTTAACTTAAAAAGGCTAGAGTCTCCCACTGCATCTGGGGCCGTCTCCAGTTGTCCTGATCTATATCTTGCCACTGAATCCAGATGGCTCCAGAGGAAAGACTGAGTCTGGTGACTTTTTACAGCCCTACCTCACTTAAATCCAATTCCCTTGCAAGTCATGACATCTCCCTTCCTGATGTCATGGTCCTCTTTGAGAAACACTATTACTTTAAGCCTACCACCATGCTGTTAACTCAAGCCTTGATTGACACTACCTCCCCTTAGCCTCATCTTCTTTCTGCTTGGAAGGTAGAATGTAAAACCCCTTCTAAAGTCTTCCTTTATAAAGGGCAGAAACTGGAATTAGATCAATCCAGTTTGTATCTGTTGCTCTGACTGGTTTCAATTCCATAGAACAAGATGACCCAGCACTGGGTATCCCTTGGTCTCCTCCAACCAACTTTCCTGACTCATTTTGTGTATTGTTTCTCCCTTCATGTTGTAAGTTCTTGGGGGTAGGAATTATCTTTTTTTATTAATTGTATCCCCAGAATTTAGCACAGCACCTGTCACATAGTAGTTGTGTAATAAATGTTTATTCAATTGGATTGGAAAGGGCATTACTTCCCTCCTCTCTTCTTCCATAGCTCCCTCCATTCCTTTTTCCTTTCTTCCTTCCTGTCTTTCTTCCATTCTTCCTTCCTTCCAGCTTCCCTCCCTCCCTCCTTTCCCCCTTTTTTAGAGCCTCTTGTTGAACATTTACCAGAACACAAAGGTCACTGAGTCCTGACCCTGCATTTTACAGGGGAAGAGCATGAGGCCCAGAAAAACTGAGTGACCTTCTTCAGGTCACACAGTTGTAGGCATCAGAGGCAGAATTCTAATCTTGAGCCTTTAATTGGAGAGCCAAAATTCTCTCCAGTCTGTCTTACTGACTCTCAGAACCTCATTAGCTCCTCACAGTAACCTAAGCAAATATGAAGTACAATCATTATCATTATTTTATTATTATTATTATCATTAACATTATTTTATGTCAAGAAACTGAGTTTCAGAGAGATGAAATGACTAGCTAGTCTATCCTTGCCAGTAAGTGACAAATCCAGGTCTCAAACACAAGCTCCAAACTCAGAGTTTTGTCTGCTATACCCCACTGCCACACTTGCTTGTTCACCATTAGCCTATTTTAGCAACAAGTTAGGAAAAACTGATTGATATGGTACCAGTCATCCAGTCATAGAATCTTAGATGTAGGAATTCATTGTCATATTTTACCCTGAGCAGTAGTGAAAACTGTAGTAACTGGGAAGGAGAGATTAAAAAGAGAGTCTTTCCTTTAATGTCTTTTCCCCCTATTGAGCAACAGACAGTAGTTCTGGAGCATATCTTCTCTTAGGGGCTCTTTATTTTTGTCACAGTGGAAGATAAGAATCCAAAAATTTAGAAGATATTGTTCTGGACTGTGTTTCATTGGTATGTCAGATTGAATACTTACAAACCTATTCTCTTGATGACATAATTTTTGTTGTACAATCTTTTCAGTTATATTCAACTCTTTGTAACCCTATTTGGGTTTTTTTGTTTGTTTGCTTTTGGCAATGATACTGGAATCATTTGTCATTTCCTTCTCCAGCTCATTTTACAGATGAGGAAACTGAAGTAACCAGGACTAAATGACTTGCCAAGGGGCACAAAGTAAATAAGTGCCCGAGGCCAGATTTGAACTCACGAAAGTAAGTTTTCCTGACTCTAGGCCTGGCCCTCTCTCCATTCTACCACCTGGCTCCCCAACTTAGTTTGTCTATATGTAAATTGAAAATGATGATAAATCAGATTCCTAATTCACAGACACTTTAGAAAAATTGATATAATGTGAAATGTTCTGAGGTCCTTGAAAGAAGTACTTTCTCTCTCTCTATGGCTAAGGGTCAGCTAGTATTAGGACATGGAAGAACCGTTTCCAATTAGCAAACTTATTAATCAAGGATTTGAGTATGAAGAATAGCTATTACCTTAAAAGTCGCCATAATCTACAAGTACATGAAATAGTTATTTGAGACTATCTGTGGTATCAGGTTCAAATACATTATAATTTACTTATAGGCAGGGAAGTTCATGGAGTGACATGACTTTAATTGCTCTTTCAGATTATGGGCATTTCTTAGTAATGTCTTTAGTGATGACTCATTATTTTTTACTCAAATATTCTGTTTCTCCTGCCTTTTTATCTTCTCTCTTCATAAATACTAGGTGGACTACTGCCAGGCCTAGAGGCCTGAGGGCTACCCGAGTCTTACCTTACCTATCGCAGGTCTTCGGCTGGCCAAACCGGATAAACGTATGAGAGAAGAGACTTTCCAGAGTCGAACAAGGGTTAGGCTTTATTCAGGGTCCTGGTTACATGTGCAGGGGGAACTCTTCCTTAGGAGAGAGAGAGAAATCTCCCAAGGAGGCAAAGATCTTACAGTAAGAGAATGAAAGCAGAAGTGGAAGTGGGGAGAGAGGGGGGAGGGAAGAGCAAAGAGAGGAAAAGGGGCCTTCTGTCCTGAAAGGGCCCCTCAGCGCTAAGAGCGCCTTCAGGCTTTCCTGACCCTACTTAAGCTCTCCTGCCGCATAGTTTGCACCTGAATACCGTGCCTGTTAGATAACAATAGGTGTGCTCAGATCCGGGCCAATCTCGAGGACTGGGATGTGCTCTCCCAGCACTTTTCTCACGGGAAGAGGCGGAAATGCACGAGATAGCTGGGTCTCACACCTCAATTCCCTGCTGTTCCCTGGGGGGCCTCATGAGAATTCTAAGGTTTAGAAGTCCTCACCTTTTACCCGTCCGAGACTGTCCACATGGAACTGAGCTTACACCCCCAACAGACTACCATGAACTTTTGCCTCATACTCTAGAATTCGGATCAAGATAACGGAATGACTTAAACATAAGCTGACCACTCTTTACCAGAACTTAAAAGTAACCTTTTACTATCTGAATCATAGTCCTGCCACAAACAGTAGTGATATGCTCATATCCAACTTCTATTATACTTTAATAAAGAACTTTGATTTTAACAAGTCATAGAAGAAGATTTAGGAAATAAATAATTCAGGACAATGGTATTATAAAGTTAATCCTAACAATAGTATGCCATTAAAGTAAAATATGAATGTGCAAATAGTTCAATTTTATATTTTAATTAGCTCTTCAGAACTAATAGCTGACAATTGTCCTTGTTTAGGTCAAACACTATTTTTAAGAGACTGATAGTTTTAAAATCTTTAGAAGGAATAATGGAAATGCATTCTTTCCACATTAGAAGGAATAATGAAAATTTGGTCCTAAGCTTCCAGTCTATTGCCCCATTGCACAGTTAATTCATGATATCACTTTATATATTAGTCATAACTTTATCCACAGATTAAGTACTACATTGTTCTGCATTTAGATGGCCTTCAAACATCAATTATACCCTTAAAATTAGATTTATTTAAAAGAAAAAAATGTATAGTCATGCACTGAAAATAGGCACAAATGATAGGCCTCTTTAGGATTTTATGAAAACTGTATTTGGTAAAACAGTGATCAATATTAAGATAAATACGGTAATCAACAGAGTAAAACAAATTCCCAAACTTTCTTTTATAGTCAGACCAGACTCTTCATAATCCATCAAAAATTCTTAATTCATTTTGACCTAAGACACATTTGCCTCCGACTGGAATAGCTTGTCTTGCTCTCCAAATATTCAAACTTCTAAGAATCTTTCAAGGCCCAACTCAAGTCCCATTTCATTCGTGAAACCTTCCCTGATCATTTGAGGTCAAAGTAATACCTTATTCCCCTTAACACAAAGTATTCAGTGTATCACTTGGATGGCACTCCCCATACCTGCTTTGTGGTTTTCCCTCAATTACCTAGAGTAGCTGGTCAATCAATACTTATTGAACAAATGAATGAGTATTCAAAAATCATCTGTAAGTCTTTTCCGATGTTGTCTTTTTTTCATGACATACAGTTAAAAAGAACTCATTGATTTAAATCTAGTTGAAGCCTTAGATTTCAGCTAAGTCAACTCTTTCATTTTACAGCCAAAGAAATACAAAAGTTAAGGTTAGTTTTGAGTTACTTTGGAGAAATAGATAGTTGGTCACTATGCTCATGGTAAGGAAATTGTTCTATATTTATTTTGCTGATAGAAATGTGGATGAATATATAAATATCACTTAGTATTCTAGGTTACTATCATGGGTTTTGACCTTAGAAAAACATTAGAGGTCATCTAATCAAACTTCATCATTTTATGTTTGAGAAAATCAAGACTCAGCAAGGAGAAACGATATTTTCTGAAGATTACACAGAGGTAACAAATAGCAAAACAGTTGCCAGAGCTTTATTCGGTCTCTATTTGTTTCTTACATCTATACCCTGCTCTCTACTCATATAATCACCACTCTAATTCAGGCCTTTTTCACTTCTCACCTGACTAGTAAAATATCTTCCTCATTGGTCTTCAGGCCTTCTAAGGTCCTGCCTTCTAAGGTCCATCTTCCACAAAGTTGTTAAAAGTGATATTTCTAAGGTATAAGACTAGTCCTGTCACTCATGTTGACAGCAAAGAGTCTTAACTAAGGTTATCACAAGAACACTATGACATAGACACCCACAATGGAGTAGTAGAAAGAATTTTATTTAAGCAATAGATATTTTAAATTTTTATTTATAACATATTAAATAATGCATTTGTATTCAAAGAATCCCTCAAAGGTAGAACAGTAATATGGGGAACTCCCACCATCATGGGGATAGAACCTTCACTTATTTGGGACTGGGAAATATTTTTTTATATGAAATTGAATGCTTTTTCTGGGAACCAACTGATCAAATGACTATTATCTAAAGTGTGTCACCCAGTGGTTAAAGGACTGGGGGACTTGCATCCTCAAGGCCGCATGTGGCCCTTTAGGTCCTCAAATACAGCCCTTTGACTGAATTCAAACTTCATAGAACAAATTCCCTTAATAAAATGATTTCTTCATTGGACTTGACTTCAGTCAAAAAGCCCCACCCAAGGACCTAGAAGACCATAAGTTCCCCACCCTTGGTAGAACTTGTATTGTTTAGAATACATAATAGTCAAAAGAGATTAGGGAGGCTTGCTTCTGGTAAAAATCACTAGTAAAACCAAGAAAAGTTGTTTAAGTTGTTTTTGAGCTATTTGTCAATCCCAGAATTCTTTGTCTGCTATAAGCTCAATGTTCAATAAGCTGTAGTGGCTCCCTATTGCCTCTGAGAAGAAATGTCTTCTTCTTTGGCTTTTGAATCCCTTCATAAACTTTTGTTTTTGACTTTTGATAGACAAATTATGCTTTATTCCAATTTTCTCATTTTATGGCCTTTTTGCTATTCCTCATGCACAGTAGCCCATACCCCATCTTTATGCCTTTCTAGAGTCTATTTTCCATGTCAAGAAGCACTTCTTCTATTTACCCACCCTTTAGAATCCCTCATTTTCTCATATCAACTCAAGTGCAACTTCTTAAAAGAAACTTTTCCTAATGCCCATGATGCTAATGACTTCATTCTAAAATCCACCTTTTATCTGCTTTGTATATATTTTGGATAAATTTATGTGTATACACATTATCTCTCAATAGAATGAGAGCTTCTTTGGAGAACAGGGTCTGCTCAATTTTATCATTTTTTATTATTCCTAATGCATATCACAGTGACTGCCATAAAGTGTGTGCTTAACAAATGTTGATTGTTGGATGGACTGATATACTAACTACAAAGTGAGACTTTCTTCTGTGTTGTGTTTTGTTGAGTTAGTCAGTTCATATGTTAGTATAAGTGAAAAAATAAGAAAAGGACAAAAGCATACAATAAAAAGCTGGTATTAATTCTCCAGGCTTTTTTACTTCAGCCCCTACTCAGCAACATTTATCAGTCCTCAGCTTACAAAATGGTGGCCAGCTGTTTTGAAATATAAGCAACACTTTTTTTTTTTTTAAAGAAGCGTCTTTAGGGAATGAAAATCAAGATGCAGAGAGCAAGTCAGTTACTAATCAGCCATTTATGGTTGAAATGCTAGATCAAAATGATTAGATTTACATGCTTTATATGTATACTTTTGATTACTGTCTTCTCAACTTGCTCTGCTGAAGTCAATTATTTTATGCCTGCTGTTTTATGAACCTTAAAGTTTTTAACAGAAAGAGTGGAGGAAAATCAAATGGCATTTAATGGAGATAAGTAAAATGTGAACACTCCAGCATAAGTGAGATTTCTCATATAAATGCATAGAAAGAAATCTCTCTCATTCACTAGATGAAATTGTTGTGGTTCGTTCTCTGGGATTGTTTCAAACTATGATGACAGAGGTATTTGGCTGATGTTGCCATACCTCATAGCTGATATCACTTCAGTACTTGTTGCAGTACAAACTGGAGTAGGCGATACATGGATTTGCTTAGGTTCTATCAGCTCAACTGGTTAAAATACATACAATCCACTGTATAACAGAGTAGGAAAGCTCCTATATTTGCTGAAAGAAGAAATGGACTTGTAGTCTGCTCTGTTTTTTGTTTATTTTTTACTGCTCGTGTGATTTTTATGTCAGGTTTTGTTGTTGTTTCATTGTTTTCAGTCATGAAGATAAGTCTTTCTGATTCCAGGCCCTGTACTCTATCCACTATGCTACCTAGCTATCCTTGCATTTTTCCTCTCTGAAGTATTAGTGTTGAACCAAAATGATTTCTAAGATACCTTCTAGAAGCAACTAGGTAATATAGTGGATAGAGTGATGAGTTCACTAGTTACAATCTGCGTGTTGTGAAATTTACCTCTTCTCTTATTAAGAAAGGCAGAATATTTTCCCATCCCTTTCCCTGAAGAACCTCTCTTTAGTCATTCTTAAATGCTATTAAACTATAGTTTAATAATCATATCTGAGTTTTCTATGAGATCCTTGATCAAAACTATATTATCAAAATATATTATTTATTGATTATGGGTCACTATTATTGTCTCAGTGTTCCATTAAGAATAAAAATACCATACATATGCAAACATAAATATCCTCCTAAACGTGTGGATATATATACATATACATATAACATGTTTATATGTATATATCAGTTTACAAACTGCTTTCTGTACAACAATCCTGTGAAACAGAGAGTGTACATTATAATATCCACTTTATATATCAGAAAATTGAGACCCAGAGACATTGCAACTTTCCCAGTATCACAGGCTACCAGGTATTAGAGCCCAGATTTAAATCCATCTTGGGGCTGCTAGTCTAGTCCAGTGCTTTTGTATGCTGTTTTAAACTGCCAGATAGCATTACAACTTGTCTAAAGTGTGTTGGGGTGGGGATGGGGGAGGATACTTCTTTATATTTTTATAGTTCTTGATACTTTTCAAAGCCTTTCTGATACATATTATGGCATGATGTCACCCCACTTTGAATGATGAATAGGAAAAGCAGCAGTGTATTATCCAAAATCACTATCCAAAAGCCACTAGCCAGGGCTTCTGGTCAGTTCTCTTTATAATGAATCATATACTCCTTCAGCATGTTATAATATAGACTTTTAGTTCTAAAATGTGTTGGAATGTAAATCTTGGTCAGAGTTGGATAGTTGCTTGATTGTGTCAAGCAACCAATTTCATGGCATGGCTTTATTGGATGGATCTAATTAGTAATTATCACCTAAAAAAATTATCAATAAAAAAACCAAGTATATTGAATAGTTTGAGCTGTGATGTTACTCATTAATTCTATAAGAAGGACTATTCAACATTTATTCCCTACCTGACCTCTTTTCTCCGGCTAAATTACTTATTCACTGTCTGCTGAAAATACCTTACACATTCTTACCTTTTCTTATTCCATTTCCATCTGGAGTTCCCTGCTCCCAACCCACTTTCCCAAATCATCGATCATAGAAAGTTAGAGTTAGGAATGTTAGAGATTATGTAAAACTCCCTCTTTTTATAAACCAGGAAACTAAATTCCAGAAAAGTAAAATTATTTTTCCATGATCACATAATTAGTAATTGACAGAGCCAGGCTCCAAGTTTAGTATTCTTTGCTCTATCCTATGGTCTGTATACTTCTTTCCAAATATTATCTATTCTTAATCTTTCGATTTCAAGTTGCTTTCCAGATAGTCTTTCCTGATCATTCTAGCTAGTCCAAAGCAATTTCTTCCTTCCATGCTCTCAGAGGAATGTGTTTTGGTTTGAAAAACATTGAACTGGGAGTCAGGGAATGTGGCCATTAGACCCAATTTTGTTATGTGACTTTATTTGAATTCTTTCATCTCTTTGGCCTTCATTTCTTAACCTATAAAATGAGGACTTAGTGTATTTTCTCTAAGTTATCTTTTGATTCTAGTATTGTTCAATTTGCATCAATGTATCTCTACCACTTTTCCGACAATTGATGATATGGTGGCCTCATAATATACTGTTGAGCTCTCATTATCTAACTTTGCACGGGTATCTTGTCTCACCAATTCGACTGTAAACTTCTAAGGACAAAGACTTTCCCTTATGTATCTCTCTATCTACTTTCATACTTGACAGAGCTCTGGGTACCAAGTAAATACTCAAAATACAGTTGCTAATTTGAATCATTAAAATTGTTTTAAAATGTTTTGTTGAAAGAGGTACGAGAGAAACATTTTGCATTATACTTCTCTCTAAAAATGATTTCTTTGCAGAACAGGAAAAGAAGAGCTCTCATCAGATGGTAGGAGTCTTTATTAGATTTAGGGGACACAAAGGATATGGAGAAAAAGGGTATGATCTTCTTAGGCCTCAAAGGAAATGGGTTTTCTGCATTCAAAGCCAAATGGTGCAACTGGGACTTGAAAGGATAAAGGAAATTCATTTCATAAAGGACAAAAAAAGCAAACGACAGTCATTGAAAAATGCCATTTCCTTTGCTCTTGGAATATGGGTAATGATTATGTCTGGAAGATATGAAAACATCTGGATACAAAGTGAGAAAATCAGTGAAGCACCTGCATACTTTGTCCACAGGACTCCAAACTACGGTGTGTTTGGAAACATGGAGATAAATAATTTAATTGTTTAGCTCTTATCCAGATGTTTGGTCTTGTGTTATATCAAACATTCAGATTAATCACAATTTTCACCTTTTACCCAAATGCTCACTGTCAAGACAAAAGGCATTAATGGATATCAGGAAATATGTAATTATCAAGAACAGAAAGACAACTTTGTAAAATCCCCCATATAGTCCAGCAGATGGCCAGTATGGACACATAATTATAAACTAAAGATTCATGTTATTTTATGAATACAAGAAATTCTTACATAACTAGCAGTAAAGAACAAAATTTAGAACTTAAGAAAAATGACTGGCTGGGGAAATATTTCATTGTTCACATGTAGTGTGAAATGTTTGTAGAATTTTAGTACTTTTTAAACTTTCTTTTGAAATGTTTCTTCTTTCATGGCATTACTAATACAGAAATGTTTTACATGCTTACACATATATAACCTATAGCAAAATGCTTCCTGCCTTAGAGAGAGGGGAACTGAAGGAGAGAGGGAGAAAATTTAGAACTCAAAATTTAAAAATAATGTTAAAATTTGTTTTTACATGTAATTGGAAAAGATGGAGTAGTATTTAAAGCAAATTGTAGCACTTAATAAATTACTTTGTAATAATTACAAATATCAGAGAGTTACATTTTTGAACTAGTATCAGAAATAAAAATATGGGTAGTCTCCAGAATTATTCATCATCATTGTGATGGAGAAAACATTCATGAAAGTTGAAATCCAGGGCTACATTTTAGCTACGGAAATGAATATATTCCAAGGACTGTGTGCTATAAAATCATAGATTTAGAGCTGGAAGGCACACTAGAGGCCATCTAATTTAATTTTTAGTTAAATTTCTTGTTCAAGGTTACACAAGGAGAATAGATGAGGATTGTATTTTCACAGGGTGGAAATGACAGCACCAGAAGGGGCAAGATTAGAAGTACAAATAAACACAAAAAGATCCGAAAAATATCATAAGTCTAGCCAAGCAAGGAGTCAAATGGAGAGAGGTCAACTAAGAAAAAGAAAGATTATGATTTGGAACTATGTGCTTATATGGATAAGAAATGTCCAGCATCTAGCAGGTTGGGTAGGAGATAGATGCAGAAAATCAACACCAAGAGCTAGAGAAAGTCTTACCACTACCCTGCCTGGGTCCACTATAAATTTAAGTTTTCAAATCTCAGCTGGGCCATAAATGTAGCCAAGAAATCCCTTCAATTCTTCCCAGTTTATTCTAGATGCCACTTCCCACAGTAATGGTTCCAAATCTTTTGTCTTCTCAAGCCTACTATAGCAGTCTTTCCCCTTCTGATAGCTGAACCCTGCATTTCATACTTACTAAGAAAATAGAGCTTGTTCATCAGAAACTCCCTCTTTTCTTTTCTCTACATCTCACAACCTCTTAGCAACTCCTTATGTCTCTGCCTTAGCATCAATCTTTGGTGAAGAAATGTTGCTTTTCTCTGGCTAGACCAACCCATATATACATATATGTGTGTATATATGTATGTGTGTATATACACATGTGTATACTTTCATACACGTGTATGTATGTGTGCATTTATGTTTATATGCACATATATCCCACACTCTCATGTATCCTCCATGTCATTCAATAAGTATTTTTGAGATCCTACTTTTTTTCCAGGTACTGTGATAAATTCTTGGCATACAAATATAAAAAGAAAGATAGTCATTGCCCTCAGAATCCAGTGGAAAGAGAACACATGAAAGGAAGCTGAAAAAGATATGGTTAGAAGGAAGGTAGCCAACAGTCCACTCCAAAGGATTAAAGTTTGGTGAGAAATGAAGAGTTGGCTGGCCTGGGAACCTTTTTTAAATGGAAAAATTGGGAGTGGTTATTTGCTTTGCTCTCCAGCCCTCCAATCAGAGGAGAGAGGGAATTGAGAGCATTGATGAGGTGTGAGTACCAAGGCTGATACAATCTGGAAGGATGACGAATTTCCTGATGATGAGGTTCTTGTGAGTATAATTGAGTTCAGTTTAAAGGAGACTTGCCAGGGGGTAAGTCCTTCAATACATTGCTCTCTCAATTATTTCCCAACCCTTTATAATATTCAATCTCTCCTTATCTACTGACACCTTCCCTGTTGCTTACAATCATGCCCAGAGCCTCTCTATCCTTAAAAGATGAAAAATTACAACTATCACTAGAATTCTTGTCCCTCAAACTATCATCCTATTCCATTCCTCACTTCCTCTTCAAGAAAGTAAAAAAAAAAAACCCACCCATATTCAGATAACTGCTTCTAACTATAATTCATTGCCTGTACTTCCTCTCATTTACTCCCCAATTCTTTCCATTATGAATTCATAACTCGACAGAAACCTCCTTCTCCAATGTAACCAATGATATCACAATTGCTTTGTCAAATGACTTTTTCTCAATTCACATCCTTCTTCACCTCTCTTTAGTAGTGGAATTTTTTCATTATCCTTTCCTCCAAGATCCTGTCTTCTCATTGGATGTTCATATCACTACTTTCAATGGGTTATCCTTCTACCTGTCTGATCACTTCTTTCTAGTCTCCCTAGCTTATCATCCATAAGATATGCCCTCCTATTCTTTCTCTGTGATCTCTCTTAGTGACATAACCTCGCATGGTTTTAATTATTATCTCAATGCTGATGAGACTCAGATTTATGTATCCAGTTCCTACATGATTATCAGTTCAAATGTTGACTGATGAATTCCTTATTTCCATTCCCAATAGATCCTCAGGCATGTTAAATATACCAATTCAAAAAAGTTCTTTATCCCCATCCCCTAAACCTATTACTCTGTCAAAAGTGCCGCCATCTTTCTACTCAATTTTACAACCTTAATATTATTCTTTTTTAAAAATTACTAATTTGTAGTTTTCAACATTCACTTCCAATAGATTTTAAGTTCCAAATTTTCTTCCCCCCTTCCCTCCCTTTACCTCAAGATAACAATCCATCCCAAAATAGGCTCTCCATATACATTTACATTAAACATATTTCCACACTAAATATTATTCTTCACTCCATACTCTCAGTCCAAATTTGTGATCAGTTGTCAGATTTTATTTTTTTCTTCCACCAAATGTCTCTCTTTCTTCCCCTTCTCTCCACTCATACAGCTTCAATTTTAGTTCAGGCCCTCAACATTCTGGACTATTTCAATAATCCTTTGATGAGTCTCCTTGACTCCAGTCTTCTGCATTCTAATCCATCATCCACACAAATGCCAAAATAATTTTCCTAAAGTCTAGGCTGATGATATCATTCACCTACTCACAAATATCAATGACTCCCTATTATTTTAAAGATCAGATACAAACTCCTCTGTTTGGCATTTAAAACCCTCAAAATTTGTCCTCCTTAGCTTTCTTTCCAACCTCATTACTCATTAGTACCTTTCATATTCACTATAGTCTACCCAAATTGGCAATCTTTTCATTTCTCAAACTTAACAGTCCATTTCCAATCTCCATGCCCTTGCATTGTTGCCTCTACGTGGAATGCAATCGCTTCTCACTCCGGCTTCTTAGAAATCTTATTTTCCTTCAAGACTCAGCTGAAATTCCACTTTTTCCATTAAGCCTTTTCAAATCTCTCCCTCAAATTACACGCATGTGCACACACACACACACACACACACACACACATACACATTTTCTTCTCCAGTTAAATTATAAACTCTTTGAGGGCAGGAGAAACTCTATTGCTTATGTATCCTCAGAGATTAGTGCAGTGCCTGACATATAGAAAGTGCTATTAAAATGCATATTGAAGGATTGACATTTATACAGCATGTGAATGTTTATGAAACACAGTCACATATATTATAGTTTATTTTGAGTCGTTTCAGTCATGTCTGACTTTTTGTAACCATATTTGGTGGTTTTTGGTAAAGATACTAGGTACTGACATTTCCTTCTCTAGCTCATGTTACAAGTGAGGAAACTGAGACAAACAGAATCAAGTGACTTGCCCAGAGTCACATTGCTAGCAAGTGTCTGAGGCCAGATTTGTAATCAGGTCTTCGTGAATAATATAGGCCTGGCTCTCTATCTACTGCTCAGCCTAGCTGCTATATCTATCTATTATCTGTCTATGTATCTATCTATCTATCTATCTATCTATCTATCTATCTATCTATCTATCTATCTATCTATCTATCTATCTATGTATGTATCTGTCTGTCTGTCTGTTTATCTATCTGTCTGTCTGTCTACACATATTCCATACACAACTGTTGCTTCCCCACCTCCTCTACAATGTCTTTATTACTTTTTGACTACTCTGTGTATATCTTGTAAATATCTAGTGAGGTAAGTTCCTTGATGTGAAGTATGGATTTTTGCCTTTCTTTGTA
Organism: Notamacropus eugenii; assembly: GCF_028372415.1. Classification (NCBI taxonomy): domain Eukaryota; kingdom Metazoa; phylum Chordata; class Mammalia; order Diprotodontia; family Macropodidae; genus Notamacropus; species Notamacropus eugenii. The sequence goes on from NC_092876.1 coordinate 313,267,458, forward strand.
TGTGGAGTATTTAACACAGTGCCTGACACATACTAAGTACACAATAAATATTTGTTGATTGACTCATGTAATGAGAAATCCAAACATTACACAAAACAGATAGACTAATGAGGTACCATCTCTGGGCACTTTGCCTCTCAGTCATGCTGGCAATAGCCAACCCAGAGAGGTCAGGGATAAAAGTGGAATCTCCCTAAGAGTTGAAGTAAGTGGCAACAATTAGACTGGGGAGGATGGGGGGTGGAGACCAAGGAAGGAGTTTTAAATGAACTTGATCCAGCTGAAGAGATTCTGGAAGTTTCAAGGATCCAGCTTTTGGCAAAGATTTGAAGTGGACTTCTGATTTAACTTAAAGAATTGTTTCTCAATTAAAGAGACTTTTAAGAATTGAATTTAGTTAACCATCCCTGCCCCCATTCTTTAATTGTCATACTGTTGTTCTCTTCCAATACTCTATCATGGTGAGAATTTGAACCAGGTTTCTTAAAGGTTATACCAGCAAGATGTGGATGAGAAGGATAAACACAAATACTGTAAATTTTGAGGAGTGTGTACTACTAAGGTGAAAGAGCTTTGAGTACAGGTCCAGGGACAAGCTTAATGTCATTCTCCAAGTATGAACAAAACTGAAACCATGGGGTATATCATTCTAGGTTTGGTTATCTAGAAATGAAATTTGTTAGCCATAACTAGCCATAAAATTATGAAATACAATGGACACAGAGCCTCTTGGGTGTATATTGGAAGCTCAGATTCACAGCAACTGCCTAAGGTTGCACCTTCTACCCTAGCCCTCAAGAATCCAGAATCCCTTCTGTGCCATCATGAGTCATTGTATAAGGAGACAAAAAAAAGGCTAGACATATTCCAGACACAATATCCTGATACTGAAATTAAATGAGAATTCCCTAAGTCAATCTAAAGATCACAGACAAAAATCCATGAGGTATCAGATCTTGGAGTCTAGACATGGAAAAGAATGATAATATCTTTATACTCACTTTTGAAATAGAAGTTGTAAAGGACCTCACCTGGGTATTGGCTTTCGCACCTGATTTGGAGATCAACTTTGAAGACAGGCTGAAAGTTTCAGATTCTTTCTTGTCCTCTTCTTATTGTATTGTTTGAATTCAGCAAATAGGTACAAAGGCCCAAATCAAAGAGGAATTCTGTCTTTTATTTCTTCTCTGTGGCTAGTGAGGTTTATGCTAATTTTGCTTGAACTAAGGGTCAGAGATTCAGGAGATTAGAGACACAAAATAATATTTAACCTGGAGATAAATCAGATCTGTTGGCTGATGGAGAGCTGTCCTACAGGGATATTAAGGAAAAAAGGAGATGCAAGGACTACATTTCTTCTTACTGCTGGTAGCAGGGATTTACAGTAAGAGAATTGGAATTTCAGTGGCCAAAAAACAAATAATACAAAACCCACCAAAACTCCAAGGAAGTGAAGCTGTTTTCTGCCTCTGTGAAGATTTTGATCACATGCCTGCTGTTAAAGATGGAACTCTGCTTTTGAGATGCTGACTTGGCCAAACTTAGGAGTATAATTAGCTTTAGAATGTTTGTATAGAGACTAGTTTAAATTCAAAAGCTAAATAAAGAATTCACGTATATCATAATTATTGCTCTTGTGCTATCATTTCAAATAATTCCTGTTTTCTTTCCCCATAGATTGTTTAATCAATAGTGATGTACGATAAATTAAGGATAACAGGATCATAGATTTCCAGCAGGAAGGGACGTTAGAGGTCATCTAATTCCACTCTCATTTTATACATAAGGAAACTGATGTTTGCTCAAGTCACTCAACTTCATTTTTATTGAATTATCTTTTTTTCTTTTTGGTAGGACTACAAGTTAGAACCTTCTGCCTCATAGGAGTCTGACCTCTAATCTCTACCCACCTAAATAGATAATATAGTATATGATGTTTACTTCCTGCATTGGAGCTTGGAGAATGCTCACAGGGGGCATGATCAGAACTATGAATCATCAAAGGAGACAGAGATCAATCAGTCAATGCACACACACACATATACATACATACGCATGCACACAAATACACATGCACACACACATATACACATATATATGTATATGTGTGAATTGCCTATTTGGTATGGTTCTAGGTGCTGGACATATATATATATATATATATACAAAGACTGAAAGAGTTTAAACTCAGAAGCAACTTACATTCTAAAGGCGAAGGCACCTACACACATTATGTATATATATATATATATAAAACTTTCATTCACATATATGTATATACACACATATGTGTATATATATAATGTAGTATGCATATACATATAATACATATCATAGAGTAAAATACAAAGGCACTATAAGAGGGAGGGCACCAACAACTGGTGGTATCAAGGAAGAATTGCAGAAAACTGTGCCTCAGCTGCATCTTAAAAGTAAAGGTGAACTCTGTGAGACAGACGTCAGGAGGGAGTATATTTCAAACATGGAAGACTGACAGTACAGAAGCAAAGAGAGAAGACCAGTGTGGTTAGATCCAAATGCGGGAGGGAGAGGAATGTCCACTTGGTCTAGAAAGGAGTTTGAGGACTCTAGAAGCTAAGCAGAGGAGTTTATTGTTTATCTAAGAGGTGGTAGCAAAGCATTGAAGTTGATGGAATAGAGGAGGCTCTTGGTCATATTTGTGATTAAGGAAAATTATTTTGGTAGTGGTGTGTATAATGGACTGGAAAGGTGAGAGTCCTGAGGCAGGGATACCAAGTAGAGAATGTTAACAATAATCTAGGTTAGAAGTGATAGGGACCCAAACTAAGGTGGTAGCTGTGTGAGAGGAGATAAGGGGGCAGATGCAAAATATTTCATGAAGATGAACATAGGAACACTTAACAACTGATTGTGTATGTGGGGTGAGTACTCCAAGATACAATCTAGAAAGTTAGGAACAGAGCCAGGAAAGGAATTAATGATGGATTTGAGGAATTCCAGAGCTGGAAGAGAACCCAGGGGCCATCTAATCCAACTCTACCATTTTGCAAATAAGAAAACAAAAGTTCACCAACAAAGGTTAAGAAACCTATCAAAAATCATTTCATAAACATCAGAGATGGAATTTGAATCCCAATCCTCTAACTACATTTTGTTATTCAGTCATTTTTCAGTCATGCCTGACTCTTTGTGACCTCCATTTGGGGTTCTCTTGGCAAAGATACTGGAGTAGTTTGCCATTTTGTTCTCCAGTTCATTTTATAGATGAAGACACTTAGGCAAACAGGGTTAAGTGACTTGCCCAGGGTCACGCAGTTAGTGTGTGTCTAATACTGCATTTGAGCTCAGGTCTCCCTGACTCCAGGTCCAGTATTTTATCCACTGTGTCTCCTAACTGTCTCACCTAAGCAGGGTGTTCTATTTATTATCCCATGTGTTTCATGGCTTTTGGATTCCTGTTAAGTGCTATATTCATAACTCATCAGAGTTACTTAAATGGGTTTGTATGTTTATACACAGGTAGCATTTTTCTTTACATTTTTCCTTATATTTCTTATTCTCCCTTGAAATATTTTTCTCTTCAATTAAACTGCCTATTTCTTTAATGAGTTTTATTCTACCAAACATCTCCCTGCCTACTTATGAAAAGATAGCGAAATAAAGTAGCACTACCTCCTACTCCATGTTAATTACCTCTTACTTCTGGCCTTTCTTGAGACATTAGTGCTGAAGCTTTGTTTCACAGGCAACTTGGCTTTTCTGATACCTTGCCTCAGGTGAGGCCTCATAGAGTGACAGAACATTTTAAACTTCAGATCCTGGTGAGCTCCATTAATGGACCAACCAGATAGCACTGAAGAAAACAACATGTTCTGTACCAAATAATTAAAAGAGAAAGAAAAAAAGCAATTCAACAAAACCAACCAACACATCAGTCAAATGTGACGCTATATGGAATGTTGTATATTCATAGTTCTCCATTCTTTAAAAAAAAGACTCCTTTATAACTGCAACTGAAATATAAAAAGAAATAGTTTATGCCTTTTCTCATCTCTTTTTTTGAGATAAACGTGGTCATTATAATTGCAAAGGATTCAGTTCATGTTTTTCTTTTCATTTTTTTATTCTTTCTATTTACATTCTTGTCATTAGTGTGCATATAATTGTTCCTATTTCAGTCTGCATGAGGTTATAAAAGTTGAAGCTCATATTTTAAGTTCGTTATTGTCATAGAATCATTGACTTCCAGACTATTAGGAATGACTGGAAGATGCCTTAGCAAACATCCATTCCATCCCTCTTATTTTGCAATTAATGAAATTGAGGTCAATGTAACCTCCCAGCCAATATAGGGACCATTCTACTTTATATTTGACTGATGGCCATTTGAATTGATGCATCTAGTAATGAGGAGTTAACTTGTTTTGTACAGTTTTAACTGAGAAACATCCAACATATTTTTATTATTTTTATATGGCATGTTATTCAGATTCTTCTCTATATCAATTTAATTCCTTTATATAAATTTATTTTCTTCAAATGCACTTCTGCCGTATTGTGACGTATGCATTGCCCAGAAACTTTCTGCTATGCAAAATTGTGCAATAAAGCATATGAGGAAAAGGAGAGTAGGGGCACAGGGCTCAAAAAATTATCAGTAATATATAATAAAAGAGCAGCCTTATAAGGAAGAAAATAGCAGTTTTAAATATGTTAAATGATTAAGAAATGTAAAAACATCTAGAATAAAGTAGTACCCCCTTTGCAGCCTTCAGATGTTGCTCAGTCAGAGCTCTGGGCATATGCAGGAAGTCATGTTAGAAGAGAGTGGGGATGGGAGAAAGTATAATCAAGCTCTTCTTGATCCCAGCTCCTACTGCATCAAAAGATATATTATAAATACAGCATTTTACCTTGACAAAGACCTGAGGTTTGTTTGTGAAAGTAGGTGTTGGAGAGGTTGTAACTTGTGAGTTATTGTGAAGTGGTGTTATTTTCTGCATTTTCACTGTTTTCCACTGACATTATGGAGAAGCCAACTTGAAATTTGTTTTATGCTGGAAATTTTCTATAATATATCAATCATGTTGGAACAAGTTCATTTTTTTGAAACACAAAATGTAACAGAATTGACTGCTTTGTATGTGGTTAGAGAGAGCAAAACATAGTGGAATATTTATTTATTTCAATCTGAATGCTATGCTTTTGTTAATCCAGCTTAACATCTTGTTACCTAATTAGCAGTTGAATCACACTCTTGGGTCAAAAATAGGTTGAGTTATATATGAACTTGTATGAGCCAGTACGGAGAGATATGTGAAGAATCAGAAGAAAAAATATATTATAATATCAATGTTGCAAAAATGAACAATTAGCTGATTCTGGAAGACTTATGAAGAAGAATGTTTCCTTCTTCATTTCAGAGAGATGATAGATTAATATGTATAATAAAAAGTACATTATTGGACCTGATCAATCTGGGAATTTGCTTTGTTTCACTATTCTTATAGGATGCAAGTTATTGCATGTATTATTATTACATGTGGTTCTTTTTCTTTCTTTTTCTTTCCTTTTCTCTTTCTTTTTTTTATTTTTTGAGTGAATAATTATTTTATCAGTTTAAATTTTGTCTAGTTACACATCAGTTTCAAGACCCAAGATAATCAGCTTTCTTTTCAATTGTCAGGTAACTTTTAACTATAGTATTTTTAATTTATGGAATAAAACAAGCATTTCTGTAACAGTACAATGAAAAAGATGATTGCACATGAAACTCAAACCTACTATGCACAACATGCTATTCCTTTAAAATATACAACAAAATTATTAAGTATGTTTCTTTCTTTTCCTTTTTTTCTCCTCCACCCTGCCCCCCCCCACCTTAGAGATGGCTACCATCAGACACACACACACACACACAAATGTGTACATATATGTATGCAAAATTGCCCTATACATTGTTCTATTTATCAGTTCTTTCTCTGGATGCAGGTAGTGTCTATCTTCACATGTGCTTTATAGTTAATTTGGGTATTTATATTAGTCAAAATAATTTATTCTCTTAAAATAATATTGTTGTTACTGTATACAATGTTTTCTTGGTTCTGCTCATTTTACCCTTCATTATTTGTTGCAAGCCTTTCCATTTTTTTCTAAAATCATTGAGTTCATCATTTCTTTTAGCACAGTAGCATTCCATCACAACCATAAACCACAATGTATTCAGTCATTCCCCAAATGATGGGCATTCATACAATTTCCAGTATGCCAGCACAAAGAGTGCTACTATAAACATTTTAGAGCATATAGGCTGTTTTCCTTTTTCCTTGTTCACCTTGGGAAACAACCTGATAGTGGTATTTCTGGGTTAAAGGGTATAGGTAGTTGTATAACTCTTAGGGCATAATTGCATATTGCTCTCCAAAATGATTGGATTAACTCACAATTTCACCAATAATGAATTAATTTCCTAATTCTTCCTCATCCCCTCCAACATTTATCATTTTCCCCTTTTATCATTTTAGCCAATCTGGTAGATGTAAAATGATATCTCAAGGTTGTTTTAATTTTCTTTTTTTCCAATCAATAATGATGTATAACATTTTTTATGTGACTATAAATTGTTTTCATTTATTGATTGAAAGACTATCTGTTCATATCCTTTGATCATCTGTCAGTTGAAGAATGACTTGTATTCTTACAGTTTCAACAAAGTTCTTTATATATTTTAGACATGAGAACTTTATTTAATAAGCTGTCTATAATAATTCCCCCCTCCCAATGTTCTGTTTTCCTTCCAATCTTGACTACATTTGTTTTCTTTGTACAAAATCTTTTTAACTTAATGCAACTTAATATCCATTTTACACCTAAATTTGTTCAGTCTGTCTCTGACTTATACATAAATTGTTTTTCTTTCTTCCTCCCTTCCTTCTTTCTTTCCTCCCTTCCCCTCCTTCCTTCCTTTCATCTCTCTCTTTCTTTTTTTCTCTTTTCAATGGGTAGGGAGAGCTACTAGGGAAAAATGAATGCTGGATAATTGAAAATAGTAATAAAAATTTTAAAAATAAGGTATAGTTAACTAAAGCTCACCACTTCTTTTAGATTTTATTCATCTGAACTTCTGTCAAGGCAAGCTTCCTACATCCAGTATTTATGCAATTGATTTCTTTTTGTATCTAAGACATTTTTAAAAGAGAGTTTTCAAATCTCTCTTTAATGTGTATGAATGTGACTCATATAACTTTTTTTTCTTACTTCTTCTCTCAGGCTAATATTCTTAGTGCCCCACCCACGGATCATGCTTTCTCACAGCTTCAAGGTTTTCTCCCTAAGTAAACTTCTTCCTGAACTTTGCATGGAACTTCTTCTATGGATGGTCATGACTTTATGCCATATTGTAGGGAACCTAAATATTTTTCCTAGTAGTTCCCTTAATGATTTCTGGGCTCTTGAAGTTTTCTCTTTGCCTTAACTCATTGAATGACAAAAAAGCAACCTTCTCATATGGCCTCCAAAAGTTCCTCATTTTGAATTTAGGTCTTGCTTGATAAACATGGTGGTAACCTCTTATTACCTCCACTGATCTTGCTGATTCTGTTTCTTGAACATCCTAATGCATTCTATTCCAGTTAATTTGTCTGATGGAAATTCACTAGCCTAGTTATTAGAACTGATACATATGCAAGCACACACACATTTACATGAAGCTTTACACGAGGCTTGACTTTTGTATTTATTACCTTAGTTGACAGCTAGATTTTGTTCCTCTCTAGTGTCTATGAATCAGATTGGTCATGAACCTTGATGTCAATAGCCATTATGGTTTTGAGTCTGGCCCCATGTGTCTGTTTAGTTTTTGCAAGGATCTCTTTCATATTATTTACACATCCTGCTGAACTTCTAAGCTCTTATTTTTACTAGCCATTTCTCTGGATATCTCCCAGCTTATTGGCAAAATCAAGATGACTGATAATGTTCAGGCTTATATTTCTATTCCCCCACTCCACTTTTCTTTCTACAACTTTTCCACAAGATGTGGTTTGTCCTGCTTAGGAGAGCTATTTTCTAGAAATGAGATTTACAAAAAGAAAAACAAGCAGTGTGTGTGTGTGTGTGTGTGTGTGTGTGTGTGTGTGTATGTGTGTGATAATTGATTATAAATTTTTCCCTACTAGCAAAGGGTGGGTCATGGCATCACAGAATGTAGTAACAAATGATAATTTGATATCATAAAAGTACCTAGTTGTTTTTTATTTTTTCTGGATGACACAGGAATATAGTCACTGGATGGAAGAAAGTCTAATTATTATAATTTTAAACTGTAGTTTTATTTTAGGGTAGATTACAAAGGTTTTTAACCTGGAATCTGTGAATTTGTTAAAAACATATTGTGTCAACTGCATTTCAATATGTTGGATTTCCTTTGTAATCTTACACATTTTTATTCATTTAAAAATATTCTTTTGAAAAGTGGTCCATATACTTCATCAGACTGCCAAAGGAGTCAATGACCCCAAAATGGTTAAGATTCTCTAGGCTAGAGAAGGTACATTCTACTCCTACTTCTCTAAATTGATGGTGGGCTTCCCTCCACATTTTGGCAACAACCTGCTGACCTACAAATTCTGGTCCAAGTATAGGGACAAATGAGCATTATTTGACTGGTGATTGATCTTTGGTAGGACAACATATCACCTTTATTTTAATGGCTTCTTCATTATTTAGCTGTTGGAATATCATCCAATAATCACCTGTGAGTTAATAATTCTTCAGTTCCATCATCCGTTAAGAAAATGAAGTCATTAGTTAGAAAACCAAGAACAAATCCAATGTACATTTGAAGCAATCACAATGTTGGATAAAGGCCAACATTTACCTAGTAGCCTGCTAGCTAATAAGATGTAAAAGCACATTTAAGGAGAATTAGAAGAGGCAGAAAGTTTTTATTTTTCATTTCCAACTCAGAAATAGTGCCTAGGTGAATCTGGTAAACATATCCTATCTTCTTTTGGAATATCAAATCTATTTTGAGTTTGTTATGGTCTACTGAAGATTAAAAATATATTTATTGTGACTTTATGCTGGAATTAGATACATTATCACAGGGAAGAGATTTTGGAGAATGAAGGTGTTGTTGGACTTTGAAAAAAATTAAAATAATAACTGAAACTAAACAAATGGAAAGCATATATATGTGTACATGCACACATATGTTTGTGTTTCTATGTATGGATGTACATATTTAAGTTCAGTTTATTGGCTCAGTGTATAGCACAGAAGGCCTGCAATCAAGAAGACCTGGCATCACATATGACTTCAGACACTTACTAGCTGTGTGACCTTGGGTAAGTCATTTAAGCTTTGTCTTAGTTTCCTCATCTGTAAAATAGGGATAATAATGACATCTATCTCAAGTTATTGTGAAGATAATAATTGTAAAGAACTTATCACAGCTCCTGACAACTAGTAAGCACTATATAATTGTTAGTTGTGATTATTCTAACTATTTTATTAAAGGTCATTTCAGAGACTGCAATGACATTTCTAACAGGAGAATTTATACATTAACTCTCTTATTTGGCTTTTGCAAACAGGCCCTAGTGTCTAGGCCCTTGTGCAGTCCCCTGAGCTATACATTTCCAGTCATTTCTAAATAAAGCTAATATGTTAGGTACTATGTTCACTCTCTTTATATCATTATGTAGATGAAAGAAAAGATATTTCATAAAAGATACTCCCACATTGTGTGTTAGCCCACACTTCTTCCAGTCTATTATCTTCATGGACACTTTCTAATAATGATTTCTCTGACCATGATAAAGTGTCAGAATACATGGAAGACACAACAGACCCAATGTCACATGATAAGTGTAGCCTCTCTAGAGATCTTTATGCTTTTGGAGAACATATGCATACATGCATACATACATGTGTGTACGTGTGAGTATGTATGTATGTGTATGGCAAAAGAAACTACAAAAAGTGATATACAAAGTAGAAAGAGATATGTGACCCAGTGCCAACAAAGGTATGAAAATGGTACAGGTCCCTTGACCCAAATGCAACTTACCATCTGTGCCATAATAATGCCATAATTATTCTGGTTCTCCAAAAACAATGAAGCCTGTTTTGGAAATTCTGCCTTTCAGAGGATTCCAGACTTTCAGTGGTCCCTACTGGTGTTGTTACTCCTTTGTTTGGAAGAGGACCAAGGACATCATAGGGCGAGATCTTGACTTGCACATGAATTAGATTTAAGTGAGGCAAAGTTGCATAAAGTGATCAGCCTCACTTTCTTCTAGAGTCATCAAAGTCCAGTGGCAAGACAAAAGCCATGATGACAGGTGACCTGGCATACAGTAGATGACGTTGGCATCTTCAATCTCTGATTAAGTTCTAAGTGTACAATAGCACCTGCTTCAGCTGCCTTCATGGCCATTGGAACCAATTGTTCTCACCAGCTGATTCTGCTAGATGAAATCTTCTGTAATTATCCTTTAGCATGAGTACCCCCTTCACATCATGACCACATATGATAGCATGTGTTTCCTTTTACCCATATGGTCATTATTCATCATGTTGGCATCAATGCTGATGAAGGGAGAATGAATGAATGAAGAGCTTGGACTCCACTTGGCTATGTTTAGTTGTGTTTTACTGACAATTTATTGTAAATAATAGTCATTTCTCTCAAAGAGATAATACTCAAAGAGATAATAGGGTAAACATTTCATTTTGTAGATAAAATTAATATCATTTGTCAATTAGATGCCACCATCTAAAGTTATTGGTAGATACTTTCTGCAGAATCACAATTTGAGAATGCTGAAGAAAGCTTGCTGTACTCAAATATATCATATAACTTGATCATGGTAACTGAGACCTACAGAATTAAAGAATTCCCGTATTAAGAAGGGATGCTAGTGGTGATCCATTCCAAGAAAAACTCATTTCTTCAGAATAATACTCACATTTTAAGATACACTATAAAAATGCTATTAGTATTATTAACATCATGATTATCTTTCTATGACACTACCTTCACCGTCTTCATCTGTCCTCTAATGCTCTAGTTTGTTTAGCATTCATCTTAAAATGTGTCATTTCAAATGGAATATGGGATCAAGTTGTGGTTTCACTTGGGCAGAGAACAACATGGAATGACACATGCCTTCCAACTTGATCTTTTCCTTTCTAGTCTAGAGCAATAACAGTTACATCTTCTGGCATTTACTATTCATTTGCATCATTATTTATTTCTGCATCTGTGCATGGATTGTTTCCCAGCTCCTTGATCCTGTTTTTATAGTTCAATCAATAGTGCAATGGAAAGAGTGCCAGGCTTAGAATAAGAAAGACTCCTATTTATAAGTTCAAATATGGCCTCAGATACTAGCTGTGTGACCCTGGACAAGTCATTTAACTCTGTTTGCCTCAGTTTCCTCATCTCTCAAATAGTTGGAGAAGGAAATGCAAACCACTCCAGTACCTTTGCCAAGAAAACCCCGAATGGGGTCATGAAGCATCAAACATAATTGAAAATGACTGAACACTCCTTGATCTTAGTTAACTTAATATCAAATTAATAATTCCTGGTGAAGCCTGTGGACTCTTCAGAATACTTTTTAAATTAATAATTGAAAAAAATGCTAGATAATAAGCACCTTGAGAGCAGGGACTTTTAATCCCCATATTGAAAGACACATAGTTGATTCTCATTAAATATTTGCTGATGAGGAGGAGGAAGACAAAGATAAAGATAATATTGCAGGTAATTCAGCAGAAAGCTGCATTGGAAAATTTATTCATTCCTATATTTTAGGCCTATATACACAAATGATCCTGTGATTTTTCTCCCCATTTTCTTCTGTGTATTTCAAATGCCTCTGATTTGTTGTTTTACAACCATATAAGTTGTGTTTCTGAGCATTTTTCCATGCAGCATTTCATTTTATCATTTCTTGTCTATATTTCCAAAAGTGTCCATTTATTCAGCCTGGTTTTTTCCATGTGAGCTGTTATTTACAATACCACCTAATTTAATATTGATGCAACTAAGAACAGGGAGCTATTTGCATAACCTTGTAGATCACTGATTGAAAATTCAAGCATGCATGAACTGAACCGAGAACCCTGCTGTATTTTATCAACATTTTATCCTATGACTTGCTTTCGTTATCCTTTAGAAGTTATGATATTTCAACTAGCTTTCAGACCCCGAAAGCAGATTCACATGACCACATACAAAATGTAGATTAATTTTGTTAGTAAAAATTGTGACAACTCATATGCAGTGTTTGATTGCACAATGAAAATAAATTCTACAAATTTACTAATGCTGATTCAAAAATTAACTCATGCAGTAACAATTCTGAATCAGAAAACTTTAGAACTGGAAGATATCTCTAAAGATGAGTTCAAATCTGATATTTTCAAATGGGGAAACTAAGGTCCCAAGAGATTAAACAATTTACTGTGATTTGAGGTTTGATTTTAGGATTCTTGACTCCTAATCTAATGGAATTTTTTTTTCTGAGCTACTATACTGCCTTTTATTTAAGCTACCCTCTTTATTACTCCTTAATTGATTTTTCAATTATTTAGATAGTTAACCTTCAATATTTCTGTTATTTTCTTAAATATCAACTTATCGTAGATAAGAAATTAAAAGTGAGCCACAGGAAACAGCTCTAAATATACACATTTTTTGTACCTGTGGAAAGTGGCAGGTCTCCATGAGACTATGAGATTTAAGATTGTCTTATAAAGGGGAGATGCAGGATGTCTGGGAGCTAGGTTGCACCAGTGGGAGAAGGAAGAATCAATGAGATTTTGAAGGTGATGAAAGGCCATGCATTCCACTCTCAGAGATGGGTAATTTTGGATATGAGTGATTGAAAAAGAGAGAGCAGGAAATGGGAAGTGGAATTATGTTATTATTTCTCTTTAAAATTTCATTCTGCACTTCCAGGAGCCAAGATGTCAGAGTAAGAAATAAATCAGTGTAGCTCTCCCATATTCACCTCCAAATAACCATAAAATAGCACCCCAAAACAAATCCTAGAGCATCAGAGTTAGCAAAAAAGATGAGGTGAAACAATTATTTAGCCCAATAAACTTGGAGTATCCACAAGAAAGGTCCATTTCACTCAAGTAAAAGGAGAGTGCATTTCAGGACATAAAACATTCCAGCAAACCAGCAGCAAGTCCCACCTTAGCAGACCAGCAGGAATTCCTGAGCCCTACTGTGGGGAAGCAGGCAAACACCAGCACTAGGACTTACCCCCTATACACCTTAGCATAGCCAGGGGAACTGGTAGACTCCAGTATGACAAGAAAGTAAGCCAGACCTCTACATACTTCATACCTGGAGAAATGAAGAAACACCACACCAGGCCTTAGCACACAGCTGGCACCACCAATAGGACCCCAGCTCAACACCAGCTTTGCTGCCAGAAACATATAGCCTCCAGCAGCACCAGCCACTCCCACCACAGCCCCTCAGAACAGCACCAGACATGAGGGTCCCTTGGGGACCTCAGGGGAAAAATCAACCAAACACCAGGTAAATGGCCAGGGCCTTCATCCACTGATACAAGAAGCCTGAGACAGGGCCTCTTCTACACCAGGTGCAGAGCTCAAATTTAAAAGAAAGGAAAAAGCCTTCCTCCTCCCCCAAAAAAGATGAACAAAAAACAACAAAAAAGAATCTGAGCATATAAATTTATTATGGTGACAGGGAAGACCAAACCCAAAGAAAACCAGGAAGTGGTCTCAAGTCCAGAAAGAAGCCAGGAAGAGCTCAAAAAGGAGCTTAAAAACGTATAAGAGTCATAGAAGGAAAAATGAGAAAAGAAATGAAGTGATGCAAGAGAATTATGAAAAAGGAGTCAATCATTTGGAAAAATAATACAACTGCTTAAAAAGTAAACTTGGCCAAATGGAAAAGGAAATAACAAAAATCTACTGGAGAAGAAAACTCTTTAAAAAATACTATTGACCAAATGGAAAAGAAAGTACAATAGTTAATTGAAGAAAACAACACCTTAAAAGTTACAGTTGGACACGTGGATGCTAATGACTCTATGAGACATCAAGAATCAATCAAACAAATTCAAAAGAATCAAAAATGGAAGAAAATGCAAAATACTTCATGGGAAAAAAACAAGCAATAGATCCAAATAGAGCCAAGAGAGACAATATCAGAATCACTGGACTAACTGAAAACTATAATCAAAAGGAGGACCTGGACAGCATCTTTCAAGAAATTATGAAGGCTAATTGTTATGATGTCCTAGAACCAGAGGGCAAAACAGGTATTGAAAGAATTCACTGATCAACTCATCAAAGAGATCCCAAAATAAAAACTCCAAGGAACAATATACCTAAATTTCTGAACTATCAGAACTGAGTCAAATTTGCAAGAATACAAGTCATTATCCAACTGATAAGCAATCAAAGGATATGAACAGGCAGTTTTCAGATGAAGAAATCAAAGCTATCTATAAGCATATGAAGTGTTCTAAATAATTTTAGATTAGAGAAATGCATATTAAAACAACTCTGAGTACCACCTCACACCTATCAGATTGGTTAACATGACAGAAAATGAAAATGATAAATGCTGGAGAAGATGTAGGAAAATTGAGATACTAATGTAGTGTTGGAGTTGTGAACTGATCCAACCGTTCTGCAAAGCAATTTGGAATTATGCCCAATGGGCAGCCAAACTGTGCATACCCTGTGATCCAGAAATAACACTACTAGGTCTGTATCCCAGAGAGGAAATAAAATAGGGGGAAAGGACTTACACACACAAAAAATATTTATGACAGTCCTTTTCGTGGTGCAAAATATTGCAAATTCAGGGGACACCCATCAATTAAGCAATGGGTGGATAAGCTGTGGTCTATGAATGTGATGGGATACTACCATGCAGTAAGAAATGATGAAGAGGCAGATTTCAGAAAAAACCTCCTCCAAACCATGCTATCTCATGGGAACTATTATGAATTAAAGTTAAATAATGACCTGTGAAAATAATTGTTTTACTACTGTTATTCGCTTTTAGATATTTATAGCTTCTTTGGACTAAGTAGAAAACCATGGTCTAAAGAAAGAATTATGCTATAAAAAGATTGGAAAGACTGAAAATATTTCTTTCACACATCTCTAGAATATCTATCATAATAGATGGTAATATTTACTTTATAATTTTCTTTGTGCTGAGATTTTTCTCAATCTGGCTACATTACAAAAGGTTCTTGCTCCTTATTTTACTATAACTTTTTGATGAAGATAATCATTGGAATTGGTAGGCTTAATCCTATTTTCTCTCCTTGGTATAATTTTGGAAGGCAAATATGTTATAGTAGAGATTAAGAAGATAAAGATACCTGCAGTCCCCACCTCACAGGGTTGCTATGAGAGTTAAATGAGATAATATATGTAGAGTATTTTAGGATGCTATATAAATGCCAATTACTATTATTAATCTTGGTTACGGTACAGGCCGCATTCCGCATCTATAGCCCCTCAATTCTGCAAGAAGGGAAGTAATTGCATTTTTTCATCTTCTTTGGGAAAAAAACTTGACCCTTATAATTACACAGCATGCAATTTCCTTTGCTGTTTCTATGTAAAATTGTTGTCCTCATTGGGTATGTTATTTTCTTGATTCCACATTAACTCATATAAATTATTACATGTTTCTTTGAATTCTTAATATTTATCATTTTATGGTACAGTGTTTTTCATCACATTCAGATGCCACAGTTATCGATTCATTCTCCAATTGATGGACACACATCTAGTTTCCACTTCTTTGTGAATACTCGAAAAGCTATTATGGACACACACATACATATACATACATATATGTATATATATATATATAGATAGATAGATATGTGTACATACATATAGATAGATGATATAGATATATGTATATACATATACATGCATATACATACATATGTATATATGTGTATATGTACATATACATATATATATGTGTATGCATATATATACATATATGTATACATATATATATGTATATATATAAACAAATAAGGAGACCGAGGCATGGAGCATGCATGCTCCAGCATGGAGAAATGACTTGTCCAAGCTCACACAGATAGGATGTAGCAGAACCCAAATCTTTAGTCTCTAAATTAATTGCTCTTTCTACTATATTTTATTATAATATATTGCAAACTCAGTCAGACACAATGGGAAATGACATTCAAAAAGTTAATGTGGTTTGGGGCTTTTTTTTTTTAACAGAATAAGGGAAGTGATACTTTTGTGTTTTGCCTTAATTAGACCACATCTAACTTGGCTCAGTTCCTGATTCTCCAAACTATGTCTACTTCTACTACAGTCATCTTCTCACACTGGAGATATCTCCACCCCTACAATCCTCTCCTTTGGTTGATGAGTTCCTTTCCCATAGTTCAATTTGAGGAAATAACCTAGGTCAGGTATGCTCATTTCTAGCTAGCTTAGCTCCTGGCACTCTGGACCTTTCCTTTCTCAGCTCCTTTCATCACTGCCATCCCCTTTTCTTCTGCTCAGTTTTATATGTTCTTTCCTCTGTTCTCTGGGATAGAAATTGTCTTTTCTTTTAGTTTCCATTTGTACTTCCACAGAGTCCCCTAAGTGCTTAATAAATGCTTCATCTAACTATATAATCATGCATATTTTCTCTTTCTCTTTCTCTCTCTCTCTCTCTCTCTCTCTCTCTCTCTCTCTCTCTCTCTCTCTCTCTCTCACACACACACACACACACACACTTGTCTAGTCTATCTAAACATCTAAGTATTGTGTTTGGTTGTGGAAGCCACATTTTGGGAAGGATGTTGACAAGCTGAAATGTCTTCAGAAAAGATAATAGTAACTGGAAGCTATATTATGCTAGACTCAGTTGATGGAATTATGACTGTTGAACCTAGAGAAAAGTAGACTCTGTGTGTGTGTGTGTGTGTGTGTGTGTGTGTGTGTCTGTCTGTCTGTCTGTCTGTCTGTCTGTCTCTAAGTATTGGAAACCTCAGCTTATGGGAGAAAGAATTTGTTCCTCTTAAGTCAACAGGATTGTGTGCACATTGAGTGGAAGCTGCTGAGAGACAGATTGGGGCTATGGATGAGGAAAGATTTCCCAATCATTTAGCATTTAAATCTCTTCTTAGACCTTCTTCACTTTTATATACCCCATCGTCCAGCCTAGTTGTTCTTCTTGAAGTTCCTGAAGTATGACACTCCATCTCCCCATGGATGTCTCTTCTTCATGTCTGGAATGAATTCCCTCCTCACTTATATCTCTTAATTTTCCTAGTTTCCTTCAAGATTTAGCTCATATTTGACCTTTTATAGAATACCTGTTCCTGTCCCCCTAGTTGCTTTTTTTCAGTTGTATCCAATTCTGCATGACCCCATTTGAGGTTTTCTTGGCTAAAATACTGAAGTGTTTTGCGGGACTTCCAGTTGTCCTGATCTATATCTTTCCACTGGATCCATATGGCTCCACAGGAGAAACAGAGGCTGGTGACTTTGCACAGCTCTATCTTACTTCCTTCTCTAGCTCCTTTTATAGATGACCAGTTGAGGCAAACAGGGTTTAGTGACTTGCCCAGAGTCACATAGCTAGCTAGTAAGTGTCTAAGGTCACATTTGAACTCAGATCTTCTGACTCCAAACCTGGTGCTCTATCCACTCTACCACTTAGCTGCCCATGAATATTTTACATTCCTAGATATTTATACCTCATCTCCCCCATTGGAATGCGTGTCCTTGAAGCAGGAACTTTTCTGTTCTGAATTTTTTGTTTTGTATCCTCAGGGCTTAATTAGCAGAAAGGCAAATATTTGTTAAATGCTTATTTACAAAGCAACCAATCAAAAAGATTTTATTAAGTACCTATTATGTGATTAGGGAAAAATAGTCCCTGACCACAATTAAAGCTATCTAAATGTGCAATGTGCTTCCTTAGGTAGCAATAATTTTCCATCACCTTATAACTTCAATACGAGGCCAGATTCCCCATTGACAGACACATGGTAGAGGAGATTTATATTCAGGAATGGATTTGACTTGATCTCTGAAGTTTGGTTCCCATCCAAAATCCTATGAGATTAAAACAAGAATAAGGAGGGAAATAAATTTTCAAATTAATTTCTGTGTATTGTTTGCTCTGTTGAGGAGGAAAAATGAAGGAAATGAAATTCTTTTAGTACTTAATTATAAAACTCAGTAGTAAGGGTATATTCCTTTTGCTATCACACTAGACTGCCCAGTGTCTTCACTATTACATCCAAATAATGTATTTCTGTAATTTTAATAAATTATAAAGAAATTTTATATATGGATAGTGGTTTTAGACTATGCTTAGATGCCTCAATGGCTATGATAGTTTTGGATTTAGAGACAGGAAGACCTAGACTTGAATCCTTCCTCAAATATTTATTGGCTTGTGGTACATAGGGGGAAAGTAATTTAACTTCTCTGACCTTGTTTCCTATTCTATAAAATAGGGACAATAACAGAATATACCTCACACAGGTCTATTAGGTAAAGGTTATAATGCATGTAAAGCACTTTGGAAACCTTATGATACTAATGAAATGTCACCTTTTAGTATAAATATACACCAGTGTAAGTCAAGCTTTTTTGAATAATTCATGAAAGACATGTTGCCTTATCATTTGAGGTAAATAATTTATATTTTCTAAGTGGTCAAATTTTCCTTGGATATAAATCAAAACCTTCACTCTAGCTGAAACATGCTAGAAACTTGTCTCAGTGGCTTATTACAGAGTTCAGAACTCATGGTGTCCAACTCAGCCACAAATACCCCTTTGCTTCCTACTCCTCTGCACCCATAGCCCAATTAGCAGCCTGGCAAACTAGCCACATGTGGAGTTTCTCTCACATCAAGGCATGGTTCTGTTGTTTTTCATTTCTCATTATACTTACGTTATTCCATGCTGAGAGAGATTACTCTTTTGTTTGCTGATTTTTCCTGCTTATTATTATTATTTTTAGCTCAGTTTCGTACCGTACTAGGGCAAAGGTAGAGATCTGGCATCCATGGAAATGAAAAGTTCTTCATTCTTTATAGAAAAAGAGGTAACTTTAAAACTAGACAAGAAAAATTTACTTGTGTCTCTTAGGTCAATGAAAGACAATGAGTTCTGGTGGAAAGACTGTTGGGTTCTTGGATCTTGGTTTAAATCTTGGTTATGGTGCTATGCCTTGGATATGACTCTGTGACTGGTAGCTACTATATTCTGTGAATCTGTTTCCCAGTCTTTAAAATAGAAGTGATACTTAAACTTGTATTTGCCATTTCCTACCCGTATCTTTCTTGTCCACCTCCTTTTCACTTCTTATTCAGCCACAGCCTTACTTTTCGGTCTTTATTACTTCTTCACCTGGATTATTCCTATGGTTTCCTACTGAGTCTCCTTGGCTCATGTCTCTCCTCACTCCATTCTATCCTCCACAGCTGACAAAGAGTTTATTCTTAAATGCAGGTCTGACCATGTCAATCCAATGGCTCATTCTTGTCTCTAGGCATAGGGCATGGGGACTAAACCTGTCATTTCACTGATTTAAGGAACTTCCCTCTACTAAAGCAGGTTTTATTTTCAATTTTTAATTTTAAGAAGCTTCTTAGAGCACCGAAAGGTTAAGTGACTTTTCTAGGATCACACAAAGATTATATGTCAGAGGCAGAATTTGGAAACAAGTCTTCTGAGACTATCTTTTGGGATGTCTATCCTTCTTCCAGGGTGCATCTTAATGCCTATGAGATCAAATATAAACTGTTACTTTTTTAAAAACTTAGATTCTGTCTCCCTATCTTTCTTTGGTCACTACAAATGCCATTAACAGTATCCATTAACAAAGCTCACTGGTCATTGACAGAGGAGCTTTGACTTACTTCATTTCCAATCTGGGCTCTCTTTAGGTAGTCTGGCAGCCTGCCTTCACAGGCATTCCCCACAACCAAAGTTAGTTCTAACTGCCCACTCTACTTCAGAACTCCTAAACTCTATTGATCCACCAGCCTCAGTCTCCCTGGTTATAAGAATTACAGGTGAGCATCACTGCCCCATTCTCTGGCTATATATTAAAGTCTCTAAGAACTTGTCCCCAGTGTAGCTTTCCAGTCTCATTGTACATCACTCCCTTTTGCACACTTCGCAATTTAGCCAAACTAGCTTTCTCCCTGTTCCTCAGACCTGGCACTCTATCTCCCACCTGCGAGTCTTTGTATTGGCTGTCTGCCAAGACTGGGAAACAGTTCTTTCTCCTCTTTTCCTCTTTTAATCTAGACTAAATTCAAGGATTATCTTTTCAACAATGTCTAACCAGAGTTACTAGATATCTCCTTGATGTCACTGATATTATTGATTAGTGTTCCATAATCACTTTAGCTTGTTGATATCAACCAGCTTTTGCAAATATATATTTACTGTGATGTAGGTGGAAGAAGGAGAAGGAGGAGAAAGGAAAGAAGAAGAAGAAGAAGAAGAAGAAGAAGAAGAAGAAGAAGAAGAAGAAGAAGAAGAAGGATGAGGAGGAGGAGGAGGAGGAGGAGGAGGAGGAGGAGGAGGAGGAGGAGGAGGAATAGTAGTAGTGGCAGTAGTAGTATAAACAAACCTGTGCATTATCCTCTCCTCTGCTCCATAGGAGAGTCAGCTCAAATTTAAAATGACTACTTCTTCTTACTATGTTCATTCCCGAGCATATAATAGCTGTTAGCCAACTTGTTTCATTATTCCTAGACTTTGGGCCCCATTTCCATTGAACCATTGCTAGTCTGGTCAAAGCAAGTGACTCCTCAGTCTTGACTCCTGGAAAAATTCTGACATGGAATCTCATCATTGAGCATCTGCTTTTCCAACCTTTCAAAGTTTCATGAATCCCTGAAATCCCTGAACTAAAAGAGAGAAGACACAAACAGAGGTCAACCTTATCTGAGATATAGGCCTGCCCAAGGGGACAGGTATCCAGGTGAGAGAGGACCTGACCAGAGGCCCATTTCAGTTAGTCTTCCTGCCTTGAAAACAGCCTGGGGTGAAAGAGCACCACGAAAGAGTTTTGCATGTATGCTTGGTCCTGGTTCAGCAGCCAACTGAAAAGCATAGTAAAAAGAGATGAAATAATCAGATCATACCTGTATATCTTCCCAAAGTCATTTTAGGGATTGAATCAGGTAGACCATGCTCCGTACACACATAATGCCTGGGCTCTCACTGACCAGTACTCCATTATACATATGATATCAGAACAGTCTTGAATGATAAGTAGATCCATGATACTTTGAGGGCTACCTTTAGTCTATAGTCTACCTTAATTTTGACAACAACATTGCATATTCATCCAAGGGTCAAGGTGCTATACTGACAGATTCCAGGAGAAGGTCAAGGATAGTGTTCAGTATAGTTTTATAATTACCTTTAATTTATACAGTTCTTTAAAATGCTCATAATTTTGTTTCCTCCACCATGTCCTCCTGCCCCCAATCCTGATGCTGTAGCTAGTATAACAAAAAATGCTGATATTCCCATGCTTTCATTTCATCACTTTTCCCCTAAAGGCACTGTATATTGTTCTGTTACTCATATTCAGTTGACTGAAATGTCATTGGCTTCCTTCCCTTTTGTTCCTTCAGCAGAAAAGACAAGAATAGGATTTGCTCAGGGACTGCCTTGTGGCTCATCTTAAAAAAAATTTTTTTCATGATTACTTCCTATTTGAATCTGGACACATAATTGTATCTCAGAAAGCAATGTGTGTGTATAATAAACTTCTTTCTATGATGGCTTTAGGATTCATTGGTGGCTTCAATAGTCAACCAATATATGATTTCCTTAACAAGGAGAGCAGCGGGAGTCGTTTCAGGAGAGTGGGAGAAATTAAAGCAAGGAAAATCAGAGGCAAGGGAGTTTCCTTGGCTTTTCCTGACACTTCTTTTTGTTTGTTTCTAATAATCTTTTGGTTTTCTCCCTAGTGAGAATAATAGCTGAGTGAACACTTGAGAGCCCTAAGAATGCTCAGTGGGGATGACAGGAAAATCAAGCGTAATTTAGAAATTTAAAAAATAGCTTTAGTTTTGTTTAGAAGAATATATGAATGTGTGTGTGAGACTTTGGTATGATGGAAATAACTTTAACTAAAAGTCAGTAGTAAAAACTCCAATGTTTATAGTGCTTTTAAAATGTATGAAGTGTTTTCAATTAATCAGTTCAGAAGTAAACATTTGTAAAGTATCTACTTGTTATAATGTGTAATGTAAGTATTGCTAATATTTGCATTTTTACAATGAAAATATCATGGCTCAGAATAGCTAAATGACTTGCTGAGAGCCAATTAAATAATTATCAAAAGCAGATTTCAAATCCTTATCTATTTGGATTCCAAATCTAGTATGCTTTCAACTATACTACACGTTTTAGGTCAATATCTGGTATCACCAAGTCATGCAACTACTAGTAAGTCATTCAATATGTGTGAGTCAGTTTCCTCATTTTAACATGTGAGTAATTTGTGAGCTACTTATTTTCATAAGATTGCTAAGATAGAAGCACTTTTTAGACATAAACTAATACATACTCTTAAGCTGTTGTTATTACTTCCAATACTTAACCCTGAATGAATTTTATAGGTTGTATTTCATATAGGTTTTGTATCATCTAAAAACACAGATTCCTCCAATCCAATCTAATAAGTGAATATTATATGAAAGACATTGTGTTAAGTACTGGGAATACAAAAAATGAACTGCACCCGTATTTTCAAATATGAAAACTGATGGAGACTTCTTCAACTCAGAGGTCCTATGACCGTCGCAGTGGGTAATTTTTTTTTAATCTGTGGTCCATTTGACTAAAGGTCAATAAATCAGGAGGCAAAGCTAGAAGATAAAAAATTTAATTAGTTTCAGCTGATGAGTAGTTGCAAGGTGCATACCTAGGCCCCCCCCCCCCCAAAAAGGAGATAATACAGAGAAACATTTATACAATCTTAGGGAGACTTTAAATGACAAAGGAAATTAAAATAAGTCTATGGGGTGAGCATGCTTGGCCACTTTCCTCATTGAGAGGTTGAGGATTTAGGCATAGGATATCAGGTAATTTGAGGGAGAAAGTGTTGACCCTGGAGGCTTAGTTGCCCCAAACCAGGCCTATTGCAGTAAGTTATTGTCTTTGCTACTCCTAATCTTGTCAGAATCTCCTATTTAGATAGTAAATCTCTTAGCTAGTGGAGGCCTTCTTCAGATTACTATCATTCAGAGATAGCTTGTCCTAGCCAGCCTAAAAGTCTCTTTATCAACTTGTAGCTCTGTTTCTTTGGCCTTTAAGTTTACATTTTCTGTGGAGAAGTTCTCCTCAAACTCACATTATCTAAGTATGTCCTCTATGAGAATTTTTTTAAAGTTCTTGCTCTCAAGGAGTTTATATTCTATTAAAAGATACAACATGTAAAGAGTCTTATGTAATATGCATGATAATTTGAGGACCAGAAGAACTAGAGGGAGGAAGAAAGTTTTCCCATAGGAATTCCTCATGAGCTGAACCTTGAAGGAAGCTGACAAGCTCCTCCAGTGAATTATAGATTGTAATACCATTTGTTGAAAAAATTATTTATTTGTGCTGAAATGACCTATCAATGACTCCGCAACTAATATTTGTTGGAAAGCTTTTCTCTTTTGTTCAAGTATCTCATGCAATTGTTTGTCATTTCCATTGCTGTATATCGAGTATAGAATACTCCCTAGGGTGAATATATTCATTGGCCTTCTCAAGAATGTGGTCACCCGACTCATGCATGTCTCTTAATCAGTCAAAGAAATTAATAAGCATTTATTAAATATATGTTGTATGTCAGATGCTGTACTAAGCACTAGTGATAGAAAGATGAGCAAAACTATCTCTCTTCCCAAGGAATTTATGATCATTATTTCTACTTGTTCTTGGATTTGCTTAATGAAATACTGCATACTAAGAAAAATAGTTGAGGTTTTCAATTACATGTTTTATTCTTTAGGAACATTTGATTCAGTTCTTTGGCCTGAGACATGCCAAACAATGTATCTTAGCTTAGTGGGGTTCACAGAAAATCCGGAAGAAAAGTGATGAAATTCACTGTCCTTATAAAGAATTTTCATGGTTCTTTACCTCTAATCCTCATCATGTCCTATTGTGTGCTGAAATCTGATTTCACAATGACATAATTAGAGCTAGAAGGGACTGCAGAAGGCCTGGGAAGATTTGTAGGGAGGTCCACACCTTTTGTTAATGAGGCACTGGTTCTTAAGGGATGTGATGCCCTCTAGCTCTAAAAAGTATATAAAGACCCTGAGGTGCAGTTTTATTTTGGGGCTTACTGACTGGAAGTGTTTGTTTGGCCAGATGAGGACTCTGGGAAGGTGCTTTAAGGAGACCTCCTGACTTTGAAAACCCAGATGTCAGTGCTTCTCTTTCTGGTAACTGTGGTCAGACAGTTGGGGTCCAACAGTCTGTTGAATTCAGGCAGAGAAAGTCATGTCTGTTGACTTTTAATTTCTCTGAATTTTCTTTGAAGTTCAGGGTGCTGACTCCCCTCAACTAGGTGAATAATATATGTGCTTGATTAAAGTGACTGGTAACCCCTCAAAAGTTGCCTTTTCTTTTATGAATGCAGATCTAAGGACCTGTGATAGTAGGTCCTCTTGAGTATGTTGGGGTGCTTATTATTATACCTCTTTCTTCAGGTGAGGAAATTGAGGCACAGAGAATTTTGGTAATTTTTCTAAGGTCACCCAGCTAAAAGTAGCAGAGTTAGAATTTTAATCCAGACCCTCTGGCTCCAAATTTGGTGTCTCCACCACTTTCTGGACCCCTGGGTTCAGTTTGTCAGAAAAAACTTGCATAATGGAAGGGAAAGGGTAGAAGTGGATACAGAAGGTTTAAGTCTTTACCCCAGCAAAGCCTCTAGCATAGGAAAAGAGACTTAAGAACAACTCCAAAACAATTGTAAAATTGTTAAAGTTTGTTTTCTGTGCCCACAGTTTTGAGTAAATAAAAAGTCACAAACAAATCAGAGGCCAAACTTTTTCTTGTGGCTTTTCCACTAGTGGCATTTCTCCCTTCCTTGTCCACTCTTCTTATATTTTCACCTTGAGATGTCCCTTTCTACATAAGGAACTATTGACTCTTCTATTCCATAAAAGCTTAAACCCTATTAAAACTGCCCTGTGGGCAGGATTATTACTAAGGGAGAGTCTGGATATTGTTCGGCCTTTTATTTATGAGGGAGACAATATTTGCATATACTTTGATAGCAATAATTGCATTTGTAATGCCTTAATGTTCTTACCCTGTCCAAACTCCAGGACCCTGTTTTTACTTTGGAAAAAAAAAAGTATTTAAATAAGTGTTTAAATTGGTCAGATAATCAAAATCTCTAAGAGTTTTTGTTTTATTTTATTTTTTTTGTTTTGTTTTAGGTTTTGTTTCATTTTTTTTTTTTTTTTGCAGTTAATGAGCCAGTCCCTTGACACAGAGAGCTCAGCTTAAGTTCAGTGGTATTTACTGTGTAGGGAACTTTCAAAAGCAAGATTGTTATTCTTTGCAGAGCTTAAGGGGAAGAACAATGATTCATTAATGTGCTGATAATTTTTTCTAATTACCCTAATTAGTACTTTTCTCCTCAGACCAGCTGTCTCCCTAGAAACAAGGACACCAACTATGATCTAAGTAAGGGCAGTTGGTGCTAATGGTCTGAAAAACTTCATCACAGGTATTCTAAATTTGCCTCCAGGTAACTATGAATGACTCTTGGAAAAAATGTTGATAAGAAGAAAGTTTGGCAGTACAGCTGCTCCTTTTTCCTCTTCTTATACTCCATACAAATCTCTGGGTGTCAAAGTTATCATGCTACTCCTACCCACTACCATTCATAATCAAGTGTATCATTCTCCAGAATCATCCTTAATTTCTCACACTAGTATTCCCTTCCCGCCCCCCCCCCCCCGTATATGTCCTTCCCCAATAATAACTGCTATCCAAGAAACATTTGGACAAACTAATTCATATGGAGTCAAAAGCCAAGTATAACATGTCTAGTCTACAGTTTGGATAACCTGGAATTTAGCCTGATGAACTAAAGGGAAGTTCTAAAAACTGTTTATTCACATGGAGCCATATTTTCCATAAACATAACACTTACTTTAGCCAAAGCATTTTGCAATATAGCAGTGTGATCTTCCACTATTGACATCTCCAGGAATTCCCTCTTGTATTAGGCCCCTGGTCAGTTTCTCTTCCTGGCTGATCTTTCCCTTCTTTACAGTCATAGCTCTCCTTTTGGCTTCTCCTTGGTCTCTTCCATACATCCTCCCTGTTTCTGTTTCAGCTCTTTGACCTACCCTGAATTCTTCTATCTTCAAAGTAACCAGTATGGCAATTATCTGAGCATTACAATGATTCACTGAAAGATTAGAGAACTCATTTTAATTAAGTAATTCCCTTTTTCTACAACACCTTTCAAACCTCACTGAAATTATTCCTTCTCCAGGAAAAGTACCAGTTGCTGACACCAGGGTTGGATATAGTGACCACAAAATAGAATGACTCTTCTTCAAATGCCAAGGAATGTTACCTCTCCCCAATGCAAACTCCCCCCTCCCCCCAACAGGAACTAATCACTTATTGAGAAGCTGACAACACTCCAATTTTCTCTAAACTTATCTCTTAAATAAACTTTCTAAAGCAATGGGGTAGTATTTGTTCATATTAACCTAGACTGTTTCTAGTTCACCTAGGAGGGAGGGAGTGGGAAAAAAGAAAATATATTCCCTAAACTTTTAGAGATTTGGAACTTCGAAGTCCATCTCCTCACTGGAAAAGTATAACCCTTTCTGTGACTTAAACAACTTTCTTAAGCTTAGTTAATTGGGAGAAGGTTTTTTTTTCCTCTTAGGTTTGAATGCCTTATACCTGATACTAAGGAGCCTGAGGGATTTAATTTTCTGTCTATGAATACCAGTCTTCTTAATATTTGAAACATGCTAGCTGCTATTCAATATTCCTGACGTTGCTTGTCTGTAATTCTAGCAATTGCCTGGCACACTTCTGATGATTATCTGCCCTACCTTTTCTTAGAGACTGAGAGTCAACATAGCATAGTAAACAGACCTTCGCAGTCAGAAAACTTGGGTTCAGGCTTTAGATTCACAACCGCTACATCATCTTGGGCAAAGTTATCTCTCAAAAACTCAGTTTCCGTATTTGTAAAATAAGCTCAATGACACTTAGACAGCTTACCTCTCAGAGTTTATGTGAAGAAAATGTTTAGCAAATACTGCAGTACTACGTAAAGGCAAATTATTCTTTTCAGCACATTTGGCTGACGATGCTAGTGTCTCACTTAGAATAGAGGAATTTTTAAGACTTCAAAGGGTGTTACACCTGATCTAGCTCAAAATGATTATCTTGCAGTTATGTAAATAGAGGCAGAAAAGTGAGATAACTTGCCGTAGGTCACTCAGAGTTAGTGGAATCTATTCCCTTTACAGACAATTCTTTCAATTTTTGTACCTGCCTTTGAATTCACATTATTGTATACTCAACCCTCAAATGAATTCTCTCTGCCTTTGCTCCTATTTCCTGACCCAGCCTTGGCCTGACCATATAGACCTGCCCAGATATCTAGTACAGTTCTCTTTCAGTCTTGCTCATCCAGTGCCTACTTTAGTTCAGATTTTTGTATTTTTTTAAAAAATAATGATTTAAAACATTCCTTTTTTTGCTTATTGAGTTCCAAATCATCTCATTCCTTCCAGGCCATCTCAACCCATTGAGAAGGCAAGTAATATAATATCAATTGTACATGTAAAGCCATGCAAAATATATTTTTCACATTATCCATGTTGCAAAATAAAAAAGCAAGAAAATAAAGAATATAAAAAATTATACTTCAATTTGTACTCTGAGTTCATCAATTCTCTCTCTCTGGAGGTAGATAGCATATTTCATGATGAGTTCTTCAAATTTTCTTAGATAAGTATATTGATCAGACTAAGTCTTGAACAATTATCATCATTGCAATATTACTCTTACTGTATACATGATCTCCCATTTCTGCATATTTCACACTGCATCAGTTCATCTGCACACAGAGTCCATCAGTTCTTTTTCTGAAGGTAGATAGCATCTTTTTTTTCTTTTTAAATCCTTTGGAATTGTCTTAGATCATTCTACTGCTGAGAATAACTAAGTCATTCAAAGTTGATTATCATACAATGTCCCCATCAGTTCATGTATCTTGCTCATCATTTCTTATTTCACAATAGTGTTATATCACAACCATGTACCACAAATTGTTCAGTCATTTCCTAATTGATGGACATCCCATGACCAATTTTTGGTCATCACCAAAAGAGCTGCCATAAATATTTTTGTACATATATTTCTTTTTCTTTTTTTATCTCTTTGGGATACAGATCTGACATTGATATTTCTGAGTCAAAGGGGAGGCACAGTTTCATAGCCCCTTGGGCATAGTTCCAAATTGCTTTCTAGAATGGTTGGATCAGTTTACAACTCCATCAGCAGTGTATTTTGCATTTTATAATACTCTCTATATCTTCATTGGTTCTAAATTTTTCTCTTATCCATAAATCTGACAGATAGACTATTCTATGGTCTCTTAGTTTATTAATGGTATCACCCTTTATGTGTAAATCATGTACCCATTTTGACTTTATCTTGATTTAGGTTAAGATATTCATCTATACCTAATGTCTGTAACACTCTTTTCTAGTTTCCTCAGCAGTTTTGTCAGATAATGAATTTTTGTTCCAAAAGTTTGGATCTTTGGGCTTATTATATACTAGATTGCTATGGTAATCTACTATTGTGTAATTTGTACTCAATGCATTCCATTGCTCCATCACTCTTTTTCTTAGCCAGTTCTGATAGTTACCACTTTATAATGCAATTTGAGGTCTGGTAAGGCAAGACCACCTTCTTTTGCATTTTTTTGCACCAATTCCCTTGATAACCTTGAGATTTTGTGCTTCCAGATAAATTTTATTATTATTGTTTCTAGTTCTATAAAATAATTTTTGACAGGTCAGTTGGTATGGCACTGAATAGGTTAATTTAGGTAGAATTGTCACTTTTATTATATTGTCTCAGCCTACCTATGAGTGAGTACTTTTTCAATTGTTTAGATATGACATTATTTGTGTGAAAAGTATTTTATACTTGTGTTCATAGAGTTTCTAGGTTTGTCCTGTCAGATACTCCCAAGTATTTTATATTGTCCACATGTATTTTAAATGGAATTTCTCTTTCTATCTCTTGTGACTAATGAGTTATGTGGGTTTATTTTGCATCCTGTGACAATGTTGGCATGATTTAAGAAGAGATGTGGTCTCTGCCCCCCAGCCCCATGTTCTGCTCTATGAATAATGGCCTGGAACAATGTATGGGCAATAAGACAGAGTCCTGCTTCCAGTGCCAATAAAGGGTGTCCTTTCATCTTCTTTTAACCAGTTTTCTAACTCCCTTCCTATCTATGGACTGAGAGCTCTGGAAGATATCATCTCTGATTCAGTTACCCTCAGGATCTGTTGGGGACTTGTTGTGTGTCCTGCACTGAACTAGACTGACTATTCCTACCAAACTTCTAAGTTGTCTTAGGTTGGAAAAATACTCACCTCATCTTTTTGTTTGTCCTATTACTCCAGAATTTGTTCTGATGTGTTACTAATGCTGTTTGGAGGGGATTTGGGAAAGCCCAGATGAATCCCTGCTTTTGCTCCACCATCTTAGCATTTCTTTATTTGCTTTTTAAGGAATTCTTTGCTTTAGTGAAGTTTTATGATTCTTTTCACCCGTAAGCCAGTTCTGTTTTTTAAGATTTTCTTTCCTTCATCATGTTTTTGCCTCTTTTAGCAAGCTATTACTTTTTTATGCTTTTCTTGCATCACTCTTATTTTTCCAATTTTCACTCTATCATTCTTATCTCCTTTAACTTTTCTAGAAATTCTTGTCAAGCTTGTGTCTAACTAACATTTTTCTTTGAACCTTTACTTGTAGCTGTTTTCACATTGTTGTCTTCATAGTTTATGTCTTGGTCTTTCCTGACAGTATAATATCTTTTTTATGGTCAAGTTCTTTTTGTTTTTGTTTGCTCATTTTCCCATTCTATTTCTTCACTTTGAACTTCATGTGAAAGTTGGGCTCGGCTCACCAGGGTGTGGGAAGACACTGTGTGAAGTTTCTGGGATTTTCTTATTGCTGTTTTCAGAACTAGTTCTGGTGATCTGTAAGTTTTCAGTGCTTTCACAGCAAAGTGATCAGGGAAGACATGTGGTCATTGCTGTCCTTGTTTATGCTCCGGAAGGACCCCACCTCCTCCCCAGCTACAAGGCTAGTGCTCTTCTTTGTCCTGAAAATTTGACCAGGTCCCCTGTTCCCCTATAGCTACAAGCGCTGATGCTCCTCTTGACTTTTGAATTGTGACCAGGGCCCCTCATCCCTTGTGATTGACTAAAAGGACTCTAAGTAGGGATAGCACATTGTCAATTAGTTCCAATTGGACCCAGTGTCAGTAAAGGCTCTTTCCTTTGTAATTTTTCTGACCATATGTCTGATCCTCTCACAATCTTTGGGCTGATAGCGCCTGAAGGTACTGCTAATGTTGTCATCACCTTCAACGCTTACTGTTGGAGTTCCTGCCACAAATACTCTTAGCTGGTCCATATATCCATGTCATAGACTTCTTCTTCCTAAATTGTTTTGTTCTGGAAAAATGTCTTACTCTGACCATTCAGTACAAAATTCTATTTAGTCATTATTTTAAAACTATTTGAAACGTAGGGGAAGTTTGCCTGAATTGCTGCCTCTACTCTACTATCTTGGTTCTACAGCTTGAGTTCTGGTTCTGAATGTTTTTACAACTTTTTGTATCCTCAGCTTCCATAACACCAAGTTGTACATGTGTTTGCTGGACACCTCCTCCCTTTTTTATCCATGATCATTCAGTCTTGCCAAGGTTTTGTTGTTAGCAACAATGTTTTTAATTTTATTATTTCAGTGCTTCAAATGATCATAACCTCCACGTTCACAGATTATGCACCTTAATAAATGATGCTTCAAAAGTTTCTTTGACACAAGATTAAGAGCTGGAAGTCCAACTTTCAAATGAAATTCTTCGCTATGATTTGCTAGGCTGTCTCTTGGATGACAGGTATACATTCCATCACTGATCTTACACTGGGAGCCTTACTGCTCCCCTGTGATACCTTTTTTCTTTTATATTAGTTTCACAGAATAGATCCTGGCATCTTTACTATTCATGCTTGAGTAAATTAAAATAAATATATTTATGAAGTACTTACTAAATGCTAATAAATGATTAACCAGTGAATTGTACCCAGAGGATACAAATACAAAAGTAATAATAGCCCCTGACCTCAAGTAACTAACATTCAAATGGGAGATGTAACATACACGGGAGAGTTGCAGCCAAGAGTGTGGCTAAGGAGGGATACACTGATTCAGAAAGTTAAAGATTTGGTATGTGTGGCTATAGGGAAAAGAATTCTTTCTACCCCATATTGGAACAAAAACAGTTGTTATGATCAAGGTTCATAGAGATGGTCAAGATTTGTTATGAGTTTGCTGTACAGAGATAAGATTGATATTACCTATGTAGATTTTGTATATTATAGTAGACACTTTATATATCAGCTGATTTTCTGAGGACATGTTTTATCCTATAATTTAAACTATCCTAGAAGATTATCTAATTGTAGATCTAGAATTGAAAGAGACCACAGAGGCTTTCCAGTTCACCCCTTTCATTTTACAGGCAAGTAAACTAAGGACAAGGGAATATAAACAACTTGTCCAAGATTACACAAAGTCATTTCAAATTTAAACCTAGATCCTTCAGTTGCAATATCAGTTTTCTTTATTGTACAAAGCTGATTGTTCCAAGTTTTCTTTACGTAGGGAATAATGAATAGTATTTTCACTAATACAACAGAACAGTGAAAAAAATTCATGAGTTAAAGCTTAACTTAATTTAACTTGAAGTTAAATACTTAAGTTGGCATCTTGTTGTGTTATCTTGGTCAAATCTCTTTTTTCATGAGACTCAGTTTCCAAATCCATAAATCAAGGAACATTTTATGTTTGTCCTATTTAGATCACAAGATAGTTGTGAGAAGGTAACACTTCAAAACTACAAAAATGCAAGTTGTTATCATTTACTTTGTGTTATTTTGTTTCAAATCAGAAAGCCAAAAATGTCCTACTGCTAGAGAGGATCAAATGGTATAGAGGAAAAAGAGCTCTCTCTATTTGGAGTCAAATGGTTTTGTTGTTTAATTATATCAGTCATGTTTGACTCTTGATAATCCCATTTGGGGTTTTCTTGGTCAAGATACTGGAGTGTTTTGACATTTCCTTCTACAGCTCATTTTACAGATGAGAAAGCAGAGGCAAACATCATTAAGTGGTATGCCCAGATTCATGTAGCTATTAAGTTTCTGAGGCTAGATTTGAACACAGGTCTTCCTGAGTCCACGCTTTGTACTCTATCCACTGTAAAGCCTAAATACACCTGGAGTCATAAGACATAGGTCCAAATGACATCTTTCCTACTTACTGTTTGGATTATCTTGAGTAAATCACTTCACTTCCCTGGGATTCATTTTTCTCATATGTAAGATAAAGTAGAATGATTTCTAAGACTTCTTCTATGATCTACAATCTACATAAATTGAATAACAACTTATCTGAAATCTCATTTCAAGTTACCATCTATTTGTCATGTGTACTGAGGCATTTTACCTCAATAAGACCCATAATATTCTCTTTCATGGAGAACAATTTTAGAGCTGTACCTTAGAACTTGACGTAGTGTAGTCAAAAGTTACAATTGCTTTCACTGGCTTTTCAATTTCCAACATAAACAAACCCACAAAAAAGTAAATACATAGAATCTAAGTATAAAATGATATATGTGATGTTTTAAAATAAAAGGTTTATTATCATATTTATTTTTTAATGATGGAGTCAGATTTAATGGCATTCAGTAGAACTATTAAGCTGCTCATTGGGGAAAAATGAAAACCCCTGTTCAGTCTTTTTTATATCATTAAAGTAATGATTCAGATTTTTCCAGACTGCAGCTTGGGGGTAAAATAATAATAGAAAAACAAATCAGAGTTTGTGTCATCATTCACTGTATCGTCAAGGAAATGAATGATTTTGTACAAGCGTTTTAAAAAGCAGAAACCTTGTCATTGTGGAGATGGAATTTGTTTGTGGGTGCTTGTTATATCCTCCACCACTCTGTAACAGTAAATATAATGTGGGTAGTAAGGCAAGAGGAATTAACAATAACAGTTAGCATTTGTGTAGAGCTTGAAGGTTTTCATAGTGCTTTGCAAATATTTTTTCACTTGATCCTCACAACAACTCTGGTAGGTAAGAGCTTTTATTATCTCTGTTTGACAAATAATTAACTGTGGCAGACAGGTTAATTAGCTTGCCCAAAGGCGCACAACAAACAATATATGTCTGGGGCCAAAATTGAACTCAGGTCTTCCTAGCTCTAGCTCCAGCACTTTACGGTGCCACCTAGCTGCTCCATTTCTCAATGGAAATGGAAGTAATTGGGGTTTCTTTTGTTCTAAATAACTGTATTGATTTTTTTTGTTTTTCCATCACCAACATTTTCTAATGTACCCCTTCTGTTATCTCCTGCCTAGTGACATTGTTTATAAAAAAAAAGAGGAAAAGAACTATTAAATACATTGAAAAAAACCTTACATAATATGCACCAGACTCATTTTCCATATCACTGTGAAGGATCACTGCAAAGAAGTGTGTGTGCTTGAAGGAAGGGCGTGGGGTGGGAGGTGAGAGGGGTGGGAGGGAATGTGTTCATTATAATTTCACAGTACATTTTCTGTTTTTTTTTGTTGTTGTCATTGCTTTGGTTTTCATTTCATTTACATTGTTGTAGTCATTGGATATTTTATTACCCTAGTTCTGTTTGCTTCACTTTGTGTTAGTTCAATAGGAATTCTCATGTTTTTTCTGTATGCATTCTATTCATTATTTCTAATACCACAGCAATATTTTACTGCCTTCTTATTCTTCAGCTTATTTAGTCCTTCCCAAAGTATTTACTTTGATTTCAGTTCTTTGCTATTTCAGAAAGTGCTAGTATAAATATTTTGGTATATATTGAGTCTTGCTCTTTGTAATTTACTTCCTTGGGGTGTTTGCTATGCAATGAAATCTCAGAGTTAAAAGATGTAGTCATTCATTTTCATAATTCCAAATTGGTTTACCAAAGTAGTGTAGTAATTCACAGATCCTCCAACGATGAATGAGTTGCCTGTCCTTTCACTTTTCCTCCAACATAGACTATCCCATCTTTTGCCATTTTTGCCTGTTGGTTAGATGTGAAGTGAAACCTCAGAGATATTTTTCTTTGTTTTACACTTCTCTTATTATCAGTGATTTGAAGCATTCTTCAAGTGGTTGTTAATAACTTGGAATTCTTCTGAAGCAGGCCCTCAACATACCAGTTAGATTCATTTTGGAGGATTTAGAGCAGGAAACGAATGAATGCAAGTTGCAAAGGAGAAAGGAAGCATTAATAAACTGCAGTCTCCCCTTTTAGAGAGAGAGATCAATGAATTCACAGATCAAACAATTAATAAACAAGTATTTATTAAGTGCCTATTTTGTGCCAGGCACTGGGAACATGAAGACA
Source organism: Notamacropus eugenii (assembly GCF_028372415.1). Classification (NCBI taxonomy): domain Eukaryota; kingdom Metazoa; phylum Chordata; class Mammalia; order Diprotodontia; family Macropodidae; genus Notamacropus; species Notamacropus eugenii. The sequence goes on from NC_092876.1 coordinate 313,302,237, forward strand.
AATAATAGTTCTTACCTTCTAGGGTCTTGCTTTCTGTCAGGGGAGATAACACACATATTTAATAAAAAAGTGCAAAGTAAATTTTGGTGGGGGGAATGAGAGAAGCACCAATATCTGGGAGGTAGAGATGAGGAAGGAGTGTATTCCAGACATAAGAGACAGGGAGCCTGAGCAAAGATTCAAAGGTACAAGATGTAATGTGAATCAAGAGCATCACATAGGATGGTGTAGTGACAATGAGATATCCACAGTGCCTACAGCAACCATGAATATCCTAGCACAAACAGTTCTGCATCGTGAAATACAACAGACTGTCCACATGGAAGGAAGAACCAAAACATTTATTCAGACACCAGAAAGCCAAATCCATCATAGTAACAAAGACATCTATACACAATAACAATGCAGAGAATAACACCAGCCCCAAGCCTTCCCCCCGCTAGGGGGACCACAAACCAGCTCCATTAAACAAATCATAAGTAGGCTTCCCTTAAACAAAATGCCCTTCTCACACTCACAGCCAGCTGCATGCTTGCCTGCATCCTTCCTACCTCTAAGTGCTCTCTCTCTAATTCCTCTCAGCTCTGCTCTAGCTCCATGTCCTCCTGTTCCACCCATTCAGCAAACTCCTCTCACCATGAGCTCCATGTGACTCAAACTCATGTAACTCAGGCTTCCATGTGACCCAGGCAGGCTGCATGGGCCTATTAATGAATGGAAAATATCTCTCCATTTAAATTATTATTCTAGATGGTATGGCTGGATCGTAGAGTAGATTAAAAGGAATTGTGTGTAATATGGTTGCAAAAAATAGACTGGGTCAAATTGTGTAGCTCTTTAGATGCCAAACAGAAGAGTTTGTATCCAATTACAGTCATAATAAGAGAGTTCCTAGAGTTTAACTGAGTAAGTGACTGATATAGTTAGACCTATATTTTAAGAAAATCACTTTGCAGCTCCTTAGATGGTATGTCAGTGAAGAGAAAGACTTGATGCAGGAAGATCAGTTAAAAAGCTATTACAAAAATCCAGGTAAGAGGACAACCCCTTTATTAAGGTAACTACTTCAGGGTTATGGGATTTTTCGAGGTTAATTTCTGAAAGTGAACCTAAGAAGGATAACATTTCCCCTCTCCTCTTGCCTCTTCTCTCCTCTTCCCTTCCACTCCCTTCTCTTTTTCTCTTTCTTTATGCCCTCATCTTGCCTTGGCTGGAAATGCAGGGACTGCTCACTGGACTGATCCCACTGCTGATGGGCAGAGGAGCTTTGACTCACCCCATTTCCTCTCAATACTAATTCACCCATCCTTAAGAAACCTGATATCTTACTCTCTACTTCTAGTGGCTTACCATATTGGTGCCAGAGTTAGTGTGGATATTCATTTGGCTTAGCTGATGGTAGCTCAGAAAGCCACTGAGCTCAAGAGATTCACCAGCTTCAGCCTCCATGTCAGCTGGAATTATAGACATATGCTACCACTCCTGGTTGTCACACATAATTTCAAATAATATTTTTATTTGGAGAGTTTTCTCCCACATTAAAGCAAGGAATCTCGGACAGGAAGTAAAGAGAAAATTCATTTCCCAATGAGGTAACAAAGAATTAGAAAAAAAAGATAATTTGTCACTTTAGGATTTGAATATTACATAGGATTTTAAAGTTTGAAATGATGTTAAAGATTATGTTGCCTAACCTCTTAATTTTATAGATGAGGAAATAATAATACATAGCACTTATGATGTGTCAGTCACTGTGCTATGCACTTTGGAATTTTTCTCTCATTTGATATTCATAACAACTCTGGGAGGTAAGTGCTATTATTACCCACTTTTATAGTTGAGGGAATTGAGGCAAACAGAGGTCAAATGACTTACACAAGATTGAACAGCTGGTAAATGTCTGAGTCTGGATTTGAAATCAAGTCTTCTGTCTTCAGGCCCTGAACTCTATCCACAAACAAACCCAGGAATAGGGAGAAGGGACTTGTCCAAGGTACTATACATAATAAGTTGTACAAGTACTATTTGAACCCAAGCCTCCAAATCCAGTATTCATTCTATGATATCATGCTGCCTCATTTGACAGGTAAGTCCAAAAGGAGAATAGGATTGATATCTTGGAACAAGGGCAAGGAAGAAAATACCAGAAGGGAGGAAATAACATCTGACAGAGAAGAAACTTTAGAAACTTCCCCTATTCTCCATTTCAATTTAATTTGTTTTTAATTACTATTATTATTATTATTACTATTATCATTTTGTCAAGGGCTGGTCTTACCTGGAAAGACTATCCTTCAACAACTGATTGAAAGGGATTTAATCTTGGTGCATGGTGTGAACACAGGGTAAGGTATCAGAAAGTAGAACCTGACAATGTATTCATAGTTAAATCACTTTTGTGTTGAATGTCTTCAGGGAATTACATTTTTCTAGCTTTATCTTGTAAAATATACTGTTCAGTGGCACAGCAGTTATAGGTGGCTCCAATTCTCTTGGACTGATTTGATTAGGATCAAGGCCATACTAGAGGAAACTGCTCCTTTTTTGTCAGCCAGAACTCTCCTGGTGTGCAGGATGAAAAACAGATGGAACCAAACCTGGTCAAGGAAAGTCAAAGGACTTTCACCACAGGAAAAGGGGAAATAGTGAAGCTCAGAAGTCTATGGGGAGAGGCAATGTCAAAGAACCAGCAAAAAGGCAAAAAAGAAAGTCAGGCTCAGGGAGGAAAGAGAGCTTACATTTATAATGAGGGGATGAAACAAGGATTGATGATTGGAAGGTACTGGGAAATAGATCTCAGCTCAATTTAGGAACTTCCTCACACTTAAAACTGTCCAACAATGGAAACAATTAAGTCTGCTATTTATTCAAGCTCCTTCATGTGATCTTAGGAATCCTTAAACCAAATTTATCCCCACTAGGACAAAACACATAATCTGCCTCAGTCTAGCTAGTGTCTTTACTTGCATATACAGTATGTAGAATCATAGAATAATGAATAGATTTTAGGTCAAAAGGGAAATTTAGAGGTCATTTAGTCCGATTTCATCATTTGAAGAAAAGGTAACTGAGGTCTGAGAAAGTTAAATGACATTTTTCAAGTTAGAAAGATGTAGTAAGCAGCAGAACTGGAATTTAAGCTCAGCACTTACGATTTTAAATTTAATATATATCCTTCTCCCTGCACCACTCTGTCATGTTATTCAATCAGTTTTTTTGGTTAGTACTTCTTTCCTTTTTTTACATTTAAATTTATTTATTTATTTTAAGTTTTCAACATTCATTTCTACAAAATTTTGAGTTCCAAATTTTCTCCCCATCTCTCCCCTCCCCCACCCCAAAATGCCGAGCATTCTAATTACCCCTACCACCAATCTGCCCTCCCTTCTAACATCTCTCTCTTCCCTTATCCCCACCTTTTCTCTTCTCCTGCAGAGCAAGATAAATTTCTATGCCCTATTACCTGTATTTCTTATTTCCCAGTTGTATGCAAGAACCATAATCAATAGTTGTTCCTAAAACTTTGAGATCCAACTTCTCTTCCTTCCTCCCTTCCCACCCATCCCCACTGAGAAGGCAAGCAATTGCAAATGACTTCCATAATAGCCATGTTGTTTAAGACTGACTATATTTCCTTCTCTCCTATCCTGCTCCCTTTCCTCTGTTCTGTCTTTTGATCTTGTCCCTCTCCAAGAGTGTTGATTTCTAATTGCTCCTTCCTCTCATTGCTCTCCCTTCCATCATTCCCCCCATCCTGCTTATCCCCTTCTTCCCCACTTTCCTGTATTGTAAGATAGGTTTTCATACCAAAATGAGCATGTATTTTATTCCTTTCTTGAGCCAAATGTGATGAGAGTAAGCTTCATGTTTTCCCTTTCACCTCCCCCCTTTTACCCTCCATTAAAAAGTCTTTTTCTTGTTCTTTCATGAGAGATAATTTCCCCCTTTCCCTTTCTCCCTTTCTCCTCCCAATATATTCCTCTCTCACCCCTTAATTTTATTTCTTTAGATATGATCCTTCCTATTCAACTCACCTTGTACTCTCTGTCTCTCTGTCTGTGTGTGTGTGTGTGCGTGTGAGTATGTGTGTGTGTGTGTATAATTCCACCAACTACCCAGATACAGAAAAAAAATCTTCAGGAGTTACAAATATTGTCTTTCCATGTAGGAATGTAAGCAGTTCAACATTAGTTAAGTCCCTTATGATTTCTCTTTCCTGTTTACCTTTTCATGCTTCTCTTGATTCTTGTGTTTGAAAGTCAAATTTTCTTTTCAGCTCTGGTTCTTTCATCAAGAATGTTTGAAAGTTCTCTGTTTCATTGAAAGACCATTTTATCCCCTGAAGTATTATACTCAGTTTTGCTGGGTAGATGATTCTTGGTTTTAGTCCTAGTTTTTTTGACTTCTGGAATATCATATTTCAAGTCCTTTGATCCCTTACTGTAGAATTTGCTAGATCTTGCGTTATGCTGATTGTATTTTCACAATACTCAAATTGTTTCTTTCTAGATGCTTGCAATATTTTCTCTTTGACCTGGGAACGCTGGAATTTGGCTACAATGTTTCTAGGAGTTTCTCTTTTTGGATCTCTTTCAGCAGGTAATTGGTGGATTCTTTCAATATTTATTTTGCTCTCTGGTTCTAGAATCTCAGGGCAGTTTTCTTTGATAATTTCATGGAAGATGATGTCTAGGCTCTTTTTTTGATCATGGCTTTCAGGTAGCATCATAATTTTTAAATTGTCTCTCCTGGATCTATTTTCCAGGTCAGTTGTTTTTCCAGTGAGATATTTCACATTATCTTCCATTTTTTCATTCTTCTGGTTTTGTTTTGTGATTTCTTGGTTTAAAATAAAGTCATTAGTCTCCATCTGTTCCATTCTAATTTTTAAAGAACTATTTTCTTCAGTGAGCTTTTAAACCTCCTTTTCCATTTGACTAATTCTGCTTTTTAAAGCATTCTTCTCCTCATTGGCTTATTGAATCTCTTTTGTCAATTGAGTTAGTCTATTTTTAAAGGTGCTGTTTTCTTCAGCATTTTTTTGGGTCTCCTTTAGCAAGTTGTTGACTCAATTTTCATGATTTTCTTGCATCTCTCTCATTTCTCTTCCCAATTTTCCCTCCACCTCTCTTACTTGATTTTCAAAATCCTTTTTGAGCTCTTCCATGGCCCGAGACCATTGAATATTTATTTTGGATGTTTGGGACAGAAGCCTTGACTTTCATGTCTTTCCCTGATGCTAAGCATTGGTCTTCCTCATCTGAAGGGATGGGAGAAGATATCTGTTCACCAAGAAAGTAACCTTCTGTAGTCTTATTTTTTTCCCTTTTTTGGGCATTTTCTCAATCAATTACTTGACTTTTTTGTTCCTTTGTCAAGAGCAGGGTATACTCTGGGGATCTGTAAGATCTCAGTTCTTCCAAGGTGGCACAATCAAGTGTATACTCTGGTCTAAGAGCAACCAGAAACTTTTGTGCCCAGAATCTTCAAGTAGTAGGGTTCCTTCTCCATAAGCACCTTTCCTCCAGTTCCACCAAGTCAGCACTAAGGGGCTCAGATTCAGGTGAGCTGCTCAATTCCTCCAGGAGTTTTAGGTGGGGGCAGGGTTGCCACTGAGGTCTAAGATTCAGGTGAGCTGCTCACTTCCCCCAAGGGCTTTAAGATGAGGCCTGGATGCTGGCTGCTGCCTGCCTTAGGATCCTCTGCCTGCTGTTGCCTCTGTTGCTGCCACCTGAGTCCAGAGCTATGGGGACACCTTGCTCCCTTGTAGGCCAGCTGAAAAAATGCTTTCACTGACCTTTGGCACCTGTGGGTTGAGGGATCTGGGCTGCTGCTGGAGATTCTGTCCCTAAAGCCTGCTCTCTCCTGCTCCTCTTGGTGCTGTGCAGCCAAGGCTGGGCTGGGCTCTTCTCCTCCTCCGCTACAACAGATCTTTCCCATCGGCCTTTCAGGTCACCCTGAGCTATAAATCTCCTCCACTCCATTGTTCTGTGGCTTCTGCTATTCTTGAATTTGTTGAGAGTTTTTCTTTATAGGTATTTTATGGGCTATGGGGGAAAGAGCTAGTGTATATATTTCTTTCTGCTCCCCCAACTTCTTTTCTTTTAATCAGCAATAAACACTTTTAATAAATGAACACTTATTATGAACTTCTTTCAGTAACTCATATAGAATTGTATACGTTAGGCACTGTGTTAAGTCTGGAGGATACAAAGAAAAATGAAACAGATCCAGATTTCCAAGAGCTTACAAGGAATATAGTATATAGACTTCTATATACAAAAGGAATGCAAGTTAATTTTTGTAGAGAGGGAACTAGTAGCTGATGGATCAGAAAGGTTTAATGTAGAAAGTACTATTTGAGCAGTGTTGAAAATAAGGAGAGGGAAGAATGAATTGCATTCTAGGCAGTAAAAAGGCACAGAGAAAGAAGATCGAATCTTAAGTGAAGAAAAGCAAAGATTACATGGTCAGATTGCAGAGGACAGGAAAGATAATAATGTATAATGTTAGACAGTTTATTTAGAGGCAGTTTGTGAAAGGCTTTAAAAACCAAGCAAAGGAGGCTATATTTCATCATATGGGCAATAGGGAGCCATTGCAGTTTGTTGAAGGATGTGTGTGTGTGTGTGTGTGTGTGTGTGTGTATGTGTGTGTGTGTGTGTGTGTGTGTGTGTGTGTGTGTGTGTGTGTGTGTGTGTGGTCAGATCTGTGTTAAATAACGTTAGCAGAGAAATGGAGGAATGGGGAGAAATTTGTGGCATGGAGACTAATTAGAAAGCTATTTTGATGGATGAGGCCAGATGAAAGCCTTAATTACTTTGGTGGAAGTTTAAATAAGGAGTAGAAGTTCAATGGGAGAAATGTAGTAGAGGTAAATATGACAAGAATTGGTAACTGATTACATCTGTGGGGTGAGGAAGAATAAGGGGCCTAGGATAATGACAATATTTCTAATGAGTCCCAGGAAGAATAGTGGTACTCTCAAAAGAAATAAGAAAGTTTGAAATGGGAGTAAGATTTGAGAGAAAAGATAGTTAGTTTGTTTTTGGACATGTGGTATTTAAAATGTCCACTCATTCATCTTCTTCAACTTGGATTTCTAGAAGTTTGGTTAGCCTTAGGTCTAACATTTTATATACTTTTTCAATGAATTACTGAATGTTTTGTTGTTGCGGTTGTGTATTTGTTTTTGTTATTGCTTGTGCTCCTTTTGTTTTTCTTTTCTGTTTCAAAACTATTCATTATTCTTCTACAGATATGGGAGTAACAGAAATGACTTAAGTATGAATTAGAGTCCCTGTTCCAGGTGAAAAGCTTTTCTTCAGCTCAGGTGTGGTAGCAGAGAGTTCCAGTGTATCATTGTGATCTACTGGGGAGAAGGGAAGGAAGAGTACACCCTCAGTTTTGAAGAGAAGCAGGTCAATCATAGAATCATAGATCTAGATCTGAAAGAGTTTAGATGTCCCAATTCTCCATTTTACAGATAAGGAAACTCAGGACCTTAGAGTTAAAGAGGTATGTCCACTGTTGGAGACAGATGCAATTTTCTGGAAGGATAGAAAATAGAGTCCAGCTCCTGATGAAGTAAGGTAGGGGGCATCTCAGTCCAATAAATGATTTTTAGATTTCAAGGTTGGGCTGCAGCTGAGACCTCAGCTTATCATGTAGTTCTTGCTTTCTCAAGAGGAAGCTGATCTGTAGGAAAGCTTTGTTCTCTGCCTTGATCAATAGGAATTTTCCTGTAGCTTTCATCACATTGACGATGGCTGATTTTGGGGATGGGGACTATCTTGGAAAGTCCTTACTATACTTGGTGCAGATGGGGAAAGGTATTTACCAGACTTTGGTCAGCATAAGACAAGGTCAAGGACTGGATCTCTGCTTAAGTCTTCTGGTTCTTGGAGACCTGCTGGTTAAATTACTCAGGGACTTCATCAGAGGCAGGTACCCTGATCTCTTGGACTCACCTGCCAGGGCCAGGTTGGGAAGCTACAGTCTGATTGTTCTGCTTTCTGGTAGCCTTGTTGGTCCTTTTTCTAGATTTATGAACTGCCAGTAGACTGGAATCAGTAAAGGTTCCAGCATGGAATCAGTGGGAAAGAGCCCCAATAGTACCTAAATTCAACCCTTTCCCTGGGAAACAGGTAGAAAAATGGGAGAAGGTGGCTAGAGCTATGGGACAACCAGACATCAGGCTTCTAGGTCTCATTAGCTCACAGGTTCCAGGGCTGCTGGGCTGTGTGGCTCCATAGGTGGCAGCAATAATTAAAATCTTTTGTCCACTATCGATTTTCCAAACTCTCATTTTACAGACAAAGAAATTGAGGCTCAAACAGGTTCGATGACACACAAGGTATTTCTCTGGATCTTCCTTTTTGTGTATATCTCTTTTACTCTTCTTTTATTATTTTAGAGGGACTGAAGAAGGGGTTCAAAGAGTACTCAGCATTTGATCAAGTGATCTTGGAGTCCATCAACACAATCAGTCAATCAATTAATATTTATTAAGTACTTATTATGTGTCAGGCACTATGTTAAGCACTGTGGATACAATGAAAGCATAAAAATAGCCCCTTCTTTCAAGGAACTCATAGTCTAATGGAGGAAACATGAAAATTACTATCTGTAAACAAGATATGCAAGAGATAAATTAGGGGTAATATGAGAGGGAAGATAGTAGCATAAGGAGAACTGAGAAGGTCTTTTATTAGAGGTAGGAATTTAGCTGACACTTGAAGAAAACCAAGAAAGCTAGGAGGAAAAGGGGAAGAAGTAGAGTGTTCCAGTCATGGGAAAAACAGGTCATGGAGGTTGGGGGGAAGGGACAGTGATAATCTTCAGAGTCAGGAGATGGAGAGTCAATTTGTGAGAGAAACAGTAGGAAAGTCAATGCTATTAGATCATAGATTAAGAGTAAGGTGTAAGAAGATGGAAAAAGGAGGAAGGGGACAGGTTACAAAGGACTTTGAAAGCCAAGTACAGGCTTTTCTAAAGGTAAGAGAGCCACTGAAGAAGCAACTCTCTGAATTTTTTTACAGCCTAGTTATCTTATGTGGAAATTCATTTTTAGTCTGTTTTGGCAGTGGTGAAAAGACTAAAATTGGATGTCAAAACATCAGTATTCAAGTGTGTAACCTAAGTCACTTAACTGCAACTTGATTTCCTCATCTATAAACTCTAATATCACCCACCCACATCCAACTCACTGGCTTGTTGTAAAGATTACGTAAAAGTGAAGATCTGGACGTGTTTTGAAAAATTAAAAATACCATACAAACAGGGATATTCATTATTGTCAAGCTTTGCTCCTTAGCCTGGAATGTCTTCTATATTTTTTCTTTGCCTCTCCAAAGAGACCCTTCCTTAAGACTCAGCTCTTTTCCCACACTCTCCACAAACTCTATCCTATCAGCTACTTTTTACCTATGTGATCTTGGGCAAATTATTTTACCTCTCCATTCCTGTTTCATCATCCATAAAAGGAAGGAATTGGGCTAGATGGTCTCTAATGTGCCTTCTATACTTATAGTAATAATTTCATATTCTATGTTATGTTATATGTTTATATATTATATTACATAATAATATTTGTATATCTATAAACATATACACATTATATATGTATATGGATACCACATACACATTCAGTATTTACACACACAAATGCATACACACATAGTTTATATTTTGAGTTTGGTTGGCAAAATGTAGAATGAAAATTAGAAGTTTAGATCAACTGAACTAATGATTTTGTACTATAACTTTATTTAATAATGCCAACATAAGCCTTGCTTTCATTCTTTTCTGTTGTTTTTAAACTACTTTTTCAGTCAATGAAATTATTATTTTTATTAGTCCCCCAACCCTCAATATTGGAAACAAAGAAAAACAAAATCCTCAGAACAAATATATATGGTCAAGAAAGAACAAATTTGCATATTGGCCAAGTTAAAAAAGTATATGTCTCAATTTGCACCTCTCTGTCAAGATAAAGCCCTATTTCAAATCTTAAAGATATATCTTCTTCCCTTTCTAGTTCCCTGTAAAATGGTATAACTGTATGCCCATAACACTTGGTTTAGCAGCAATATACTGCCACATTCTAGTTACAGCACAGCATTTTAATGTGTGAAGGGTCAGAGACAGATTATTTCCTTTAGAAAATAAACTGCCACAATGGTTAACAACTGGTCCATGACTTCATTCACTTGTTTATGCACTGATTACTCTAAACCACCTCCCCTCACCATTATTCCCCACATTTGACTTTCCAGTAATCAATGAGAACAGGCCTGTAATATAAAATGCTTAGTCTAGTATGGCTGAAAAATTGTTCTAGCAAAACATGCAGGATGAAGCTAATGAGGGAGGGGAAGAGGAAAAAGACTGAATTGATGTTGAGACTAATTTATTTCATTAGATAGCACTAGATGTAAATTGCAGTGTAATGGAATTAATCATTTAAAATGGATTGTTCACTAGGAAGTTATAAAAATACCAACTTTCAACTTGGTGCTTTTTCTACTCTGCTGAATAGAGCAATTTGGTTGCAAAGTGTTTGTTTGTCTTTAACCATCTAAAGAGAAAGAGTAAGCATAGATGAGCTCTGAATAGGAAGATGGTCAAGTCATGGAGGATAACATGGAGAGAAGGATTCAATTAAGTCAAAGAAAACTGGGTAGATTAGTAGGGGTAATTTGATCAGTTCTACTTAGACTGAGGAATAGTCTGCCTTAGAGAGCAATGAATGACTGCTAGGCAGCCAGAGCTCTTTTAAAAAGGCTATTATAGCAAGGAACTGTAAATTAAGGAGGATCTCCATCAATTGGGAAAATGAGAATGGAATGGAATATCTTTGTGCCATAAAAATTATGAAACATATGATTTCAGAGAAACCTGAGAAGTCTTGCATGAACTGATACAGGGTAAAGTGATCAAGACCAGGAGAACAATGTATACACTGACCACAATTTTATAAAGAAAAACAACTTTGATAGCCTTAAGATATCTGATCAATTTGACAATGAACTAGAAGTCCAGAAAACTAATGACCAAAGCTATTATGCACCTCCTGAAAGAGGAGTGATACATTCAAGACGCTGAATGTGACAAAACATTTTTCAGTATGGCAGATGTTTGGATTTTGTGTTAGAATCTGATTCCTGTAATGGTAAGAGTTGTTTCATATTCATTAATAGGCCATGTAACCTGCCTGGGTCATATGGAAGCCTGAGTCACATGGAGCCTATGGTGGTAGGGGTTTGCTGAATGGGTGGAACAAGAAGGGTGGAATAGGAAGAGGAAGAGCAGAGTTAAGAGAAAATTTGAAAAGCAGTAAGAACAGAAGGATGCAAGCAAACCTGCAGTTGGCCATGAGTGTGAGAAGGGCATTTTGTTTAAGGGAAACCTGCTTATGATTTGTTTAATGGAGCTGGTTTGTGCCTAGCAAGGGGAAGGCTTGGGGTTGGTGTTGTTCTCTGCATTGTTATTGTGTGTAGATGTCTTTGTTACTATGATGGATTTGGTTTTCTGATGTCTGAATATATGTTTTGGTTCTGCCTTCCATGTGGAGAGTCTGTGGTGTTTTGCAATTCAGAATTGTGCTGGATATTCATGGCCACCACAGGTGCTGTGAATATTGCATTGGTGCTACAACTTCATGTTTCAATAAGCTATGCCAGACCTGATAGGCCAGACTTTCAGAAAGGTACAGACAAAGGTAATAGCCCAAGTCAATCAAACGGTAAATATTTAGAAAACACCAAATGAGCAAAGACTTCCAGATACAAAGAGATATAAGAAAGATGTGACCCCTGAACGAACGTAGTTTCTAATGAAGATGAGAGAGACAAGGCACACACACTAAAAACAAATAAAAAGAAAACGAACAATAAAAGTCAGTATATGCTACATACTAAGTGTATACGAAATACAATAAGAAATTAGAGCTTTTATAAAACTAAACTTAAACTGTTTTTTTTTTTTTGAAGGAAAGATAAGATGGTATATGGGCATTATAGGTAGTGACAACTGGCATGAGCTGTGATAAAGGGCAGAATGCATTCAGAAGGCAATAAGTCAGTAAATTTTGCTGGAGTATAGGAACAATGGGAGACAAGACTAGAATAGTAATGGGGTAATTTTGTAGACGGCTTTGAATGCTGGATGAAGTGGCATAACTACGGGCTGATTTGACTCTACATTTATCTTGTAGATAAAGAGCTACTGTCCATTGTTGCTTTCTGACCAGGGTTATGACATAATGAAAGTGGTATTAGAGACAAGTAAAGCCAGAGGTCTGTCACATGTGGGATAAAATATGAGAAACTGGAGGCAGGGAGACTGTTAGGGGGTTATTGCTAGTAAAATTGACTATATTTAAGACACTGTGGTGAAGTACAAGGAGTAATAGAAAAGATATAACTAGGTTTGAGGTAATTAGATCCTGAACTTAGTGTGGAGAGACAGTTTGTCCTAATTCTGATTTGGCAGAAAGTACTCTGGAGCATCTGCTTGGTTTTCTCTCCTGTTTAGTCAAATTTCTCTGTTTCATCTCCCAGAACGCTCATTGAACAGGGAAAATGGAGGCGGAGAGGAGAGAAGAGAGAGAGAGAGAGAGAGAGAGAGAGAGAGAGAGAGAGAGAGAGAGAGAGAGACTATTCCGATTTTTTCCCATCACTCCCTATGCCTGCTATGGCCCACTCTCAGCTCCTATTTATAGTCAAGAGTTCTGAGGGCACTTGTTCCATCCTCTTGACCACAGGCAGAATTACACCTAAACCATCTCAGAGAAACAGCTTCCACAAAGTCCCTTGATAACAGTGGCTCAGGTTATTTTGAGTGAGGATACAGGCTGAGCTAAGGGGAGGGAAGAGGAGAAGGGGCTTAATCGAACCACATGTCTCCTGCTGTAGCTTGAGTCCACTGTCCATTGTTCTATTCTCAGCAGAGATGTGGAGCCATTGGTTTTCTCCCTCCTGGGAATATCCCTTAACATCTATGCAGGTCAATGGTAAAAGCTTTTGAAATAGGAGCCTTGGGGGAAAAAAGCTGAAAGGAATTCAATTAATCTAAAGAAGACAAAATGAAGGGCTGACAATATCAGTCAATCAAGAGAGAAAGCATTTATTAAGTGTCTATGCCAATCACTCTGCTTGGTGCTGAGAATACACAGACAAAAAAAGATACTTCAAAGAGTCCCTGCCCTCAAGAACCCTAGATTTTATGGTATAATGGAAACCACATTGGAATCCTGGTTCTGTCAATGCCTTTCTTTCTCAGATTACCTTCCATTCACTCTGTACATAGTTCCCATGTACCTAGTTATTTGCTTGTTGAGTCTCCAGTTGAAATATAAGCACCTTGAGTAATCCTATTGAAGGCAAGGGATTTTGCCTTTCTTTGCATCCCCATTGCCTAGCACATTGTCTAGTATGTAATAAATTCTTGTTGAATGATTTCCATGGAATGACTGAATGACCTTGGCTAAGTCACTTTGTGGACCCCAGTTTACTAAATATACAATTTATAGCAAAAGTGCCTAGAAGGTCTGTTTGAAGTTAACTTCTTGCATCTAAAAAGTATGGTGAGTAGAAGGCTGGACTTGAATTAAGGAAGACCAAGATTAGAATCTTGCCTCATACTTACTAGCTAAGTTTGGCCATGAAAAAGTCACTCAAACTTTCTCACTTTACTCATTTGTCAAATAGGGATAATTGTATCACTTACCTCATCGGGTTTTTGGAGGACCGTATGAGATAATGTGTATAAAGTCCTTTGCAGTATATAAATATTATTTAAATATATAATATAAATATTAACTATTATCATTAATAGATGAGACTTTTTCTGTCTCCCCTGACCCCCAGTATTGAAGCTGTCTCCCTATGTAAGATGTATCTATCACTGGTAAAACATTTGGGTATTATTGATTGGTTAGTCATGCCTTGGAAGTTCAACTCTAGGATTTGACCTTTTAAACAGGAAGGCAGAGCCCTGGAGAAAAGCAGAGATAATCAGAGCAGTGAGAAGCCAATAAGACACATATAGATTCCCATGCTCTGGTGTGTAGACTCTAAAGCCATGTGACCCCTTCCAGGGAAGCGGTGTCTGTGTATATCTGACTAGCCTCTCTTAGGCCATCTCAGTTCTGATTCTCCCTTCTGAATCCCTTTTAATGGCTATGTGCATGTGACTTCATATGATGAAGTCCCCAGAAATGATAACACAAAAAGGCAGATTGATGAGAAATTTGGGAGCCAAGTAGAAGTTCCTGGATAGCATCAGATTCTTGTGCCAGCGAAAGGAGTTTTTGAATCAAACAAGAGGCAGAGCAAAGAGCAACAGGAAGAAGAGAAATCATATAGGAAAGCAAACATCAGCTTTCCCTTTCACTAATTGTGTGAGCTATGTGGATTGTACAAGTGCAGGGGAAAGGGGTCATATTTTCCTTGTGCTTTTCTAAGTTTGGAGGAATATAACAGTAAATGGAGAAGGGGAAGGTATAAAGGAAGTGGGAGAATTGTGACACTCTTATATGTTAGTCTTCTTTTATGATTTAAAAAATCGTAAAAAAAAAAAAAGAAAAAGGTAAATAGAGTCTGCCTTGCATTCAGTGTATTTAAATACTGATTCTATGTGTGAAGTTGGTACTTTAGCCCTTTCTGAACTAGAATAAAAGATCATATCTACTAGTGATCTAGACATATGCTACATTCTGAAGTGAAAATCCTAGGAGCAAAAGTGGGGAACCTGCAACCTTGAGGCCACATGTAACCTTCTAGGTCTTCAAGTGTGGCCCTTTGACTGAATCCAAATTTTACACAATAAATCTCCTTAATGAAAGAATTTATTGGGCAAAACTTGTACTCAGTCAAAAGGCCACACCCAAGGATCCAGAAGGTCATATGTAGCCTGTAGGCTGCAGGTTTCCCACCTCTTCCTTAGGGCATGAGCCAATGAGAGAGATTTGTAAAAGTCCCCAATATTGAACCCAGTCTAAGTAAACTCAGAACCTTCAGTTCTGGGCATGGATTTCATGTAAAATGAATTGCTGGGATTGTAATATCTCTAAAATTCCCTCCTAGCTCTTAAAATTCTATGATTCTATGGAATAGCAATCTAAAATTGTTAATCTCAAAGGAAATGCTTGTGTGTGTGAAACGTGTGCACACACACATTTGTGTCTATGAGTGAATGTAAATAGTGTAAGAGAGGCTTAAGTTAACACTATCACATTAAAAATAGGTAATGCCAAGAGGAAAACTGAGCTCAGGAATACATAAAGCAATTCTCATCATGCCCTTCATACATAAAATCCCAGCATATGTGAGGGTGTTAGAACTTTTTTTCCTGTGTGCTCTGTTCCATATTTTGCAAAAGTTTGACATATGTCCATGTCTGCAGGCTCAGAGGTAGCTGGGGAAATCCCAGCTGAGGGTGTCTTTGCAGGTATAGATTCATACATCCCCTACTTGCTGTAGGGTCCAGGCTGTTGGGAAGGTGAACTAAGAAATGTACTTCTTAAGAATTATTCTCTGCTGCCTAGTCAAGGTTGCATTTGCTCTCTGTATATTCCACATAAGGGAGAAATAAGATTCAGATAGGCCACCATAAATATTTGAGAGGTCTATAGTGTATTTAGGCAATAGGGAAAGAAATAGGTAAGGAAAAGAGTTATATGTTATTATTAAGATAGAACAATAAAGAATGCTTTTTTTAGGGAGGTTTACAAAGTTCTGATAATACTATAAGCTGAAGTCCTTAACTTTTCAGTGGCAGGGCAAATCTCTAAGATTAGGTTGAAAAATATTTGCAATGTTGCATTTCTGATGGTGGCGAGCTAGATCGCACGGTGGATAGAGCATTGGGCCTAGAGTTAGGGAGATCTCAGTGAAAATTTGACCTCAAGAATGCACTAGCTGTGTTACCCTGGGCAAACCACTTAACTCTGTTCGCCTCAGTTTCCTCATCTGTAAAATGAAGTAGAGAAGTAAATGAAAAAACATTCTTGTATCTTTGTCAAGAAAACTCCAAATGGGGCCACAAGGAGTGAAGCATGACTGAAATATCCACTATAACAACAACAAATTCCTGATAACATCTCCTTATACTAATGAAATCACAGGTCCTGTTCTCCCTTCCCCTCCCCCCACCACTTTTGAACCTTCAGCAATTTCTCCAGGTTCACATTACAACTTTCTACTTTTATATGTACATGTTGTCTCCTTTTTACTAGGTAAACTTCATAAAGGCAGGAATAGTTTGATTTTTTTAAAAATCTGTCTCTCTAGTACTAAGCACACTGTCTAAACAAACAGGTATTAAAATGTGTATTGATTAGTTGATCTATAGCTTAGCAGATAAGAGATCTAGATGTGTCTGAGGCTCAGCACACTGACTTGCTCATGCTCACACTGGGCCAGAGGCAGGATTTGAAGCAGGATTCATAATTTCCTTAACTCTATATCTAGACTACTAGCTGCTATGTCATGCTGACTCTTTGGTTCTGTCCATTTCTTGTCCTGCCTTTCCTTTCCCTCTTTTTCCTACTGGTTCTGCCATGAACTGATATGTGAAAGGTTAAGTGACTTGAGGTTATTAGATTCCCACCTCCCTGGACATCTATTCTCTCCACCCCAAAAAACTATAGGTATATGCAAACGTGTCAGTGTTAAGATAAAGCCTACCTAGACTTAGGCCAGAGCAACTAAGTGTCTCAGAGAATAGAGCTCAGGGATGGAGTCAGGAAGACTCACCTTCTTGAATTCAAATCTGGCATACTTATTATCTGTTTGACCCTGGGTAAGTCATGTAACCCTATTTGCCTCAGTACTCATCTGCAAAATGAACTGGAGAAGGAAATGGCAAATCATTCCAGTATCTTTGCCAAAAAACCAAAAAAACCCCACAAAAAACCCCCAAATATACCAAAATGGGATCACAGAGTCAGACATGACATAAATGACTGACAACAAAAACAAAGACTTAGACTCATCTTTTCCTGTGGGAAAAAAAGGCAGTGTGGTGTAGTTAGAGAAAGTCTGATTAAAAAGCTTATAAATAAAGGATCTGGAACTGATTCGAATTAAAAGAACCTCAAATCTTCTAACTTCACTTTCAGTGCTAATGAGAATGGACACCACTCTCCTCCAATATACTAGTCTGACTGATCTTGGTCTATTATTTAGCAAACAAATAAATAATTCAAATTAACGGAAATATATTAATAAGCTACAATGTCCAATTCACTGTGATAAGAGGGATATTAATGTCTTAAAGAAAAGGAATGGCTTTTAGGATAGAAATAGGAAGAATTTGAATGGACAAACTTATAAAGAGAGGTTTTTGAGGTTGTTGAATGTTTCCCTCCTTGGACATCCCCCTGCCCCACAAAAAAGGGGCACAGTTATGTAAGACTGTCAAAATTAAGATAGAACCTATGTAGGCTCATTTATTCCTATGGACAAAGAGATAGTGTGGGATAATATGGTGATGGAAGCTCTGATCTTGGAGTTAAGAAATTTAGATTCATACTCTGGCTTTGCTATTTGTTACTGTTGACTCTTGGCAAGGTCCCTTACCTCTCTGATCCTTGGTTTCCTCCTTTGTAAAAAGGATAATAATAATACTTTCCTTACTTACCTGACAGGGTTGTAGTGAAAGAAGAAGTTTATAAATCTGAGCATCTTTTATAAATATTAATTGTTAGTATTATCCCAGGTCTCCTGTTTTATATAGGTTGAGATTGTCGATAGGCAGGACCTTTTCTGGTTGTTGTTCAGTTTCCAGTCATGTCCGACTCATGGTCACCCTATTTGGGGTTTTCTTCACAAAGGCATTGGAGTAGTTTGTCATTTCCCTCTCCAGCTCATTTTTCAAATGTGAAAACAGGAAAACAGGGTTAAGTGACTTACCCAGAGGTCACACAGCTAGTAAGTGTGTCTGAGGTCAGATTTAAACTCAGGAAGATGAGTCTTCCTGACTTCATCCAGGCCTGGCACTCTATCCACTGTGCCACCTCATTGGTCTTTAGAAAATCTGATTTCCTCTCCCCTCAACTCCCAAGGGATTACCATACTTATACCAGACTTAGTGAGGGCACCTGATCAAAGTTATCCTTTACTGCAGCCCAGAATTCCTGAGCTCAAGTGATCCAATACATTTAACTTTCCAGTAGTGGGGATTATAGAGATGATTGAATCACCATGACTCATTTGCATTTTAAGGTTTACAAAATACTTTCCTCATAAGAACCCTATGAGAGAGATAATTGGAATTATTTTCATTTTAAAGGTGAGAAAATTGAGGTCCAGCAAGATAAACTATTTTTATCCAGGATTGCAAAGGAAGTAGATGTAAGAGCTAGGAGTCACCCCCATGTTTTTGATTGCAATGCCAATGCACTCTCTGCTATACCAAAAAAGGTTTAAAATGCAAATGACTGACTGAAAAAAACTTCAGTGTGAATGAATGTCAAGTCAAGCCTGAAACTTGAATCATGAATTCACTGAATACACAGTGAATACACTGTAAATACACTGAAGCATGAGTCAATCAACAAGTTATACCAGATCCTTTCCTATTTTGATAGAGATCCTGAGTCCCATTGGTGTCCCAGTTTCAGAGTGTAGTAGGTTTAAGGTTTTGGGAGAGTTCAGGACAGAGAAACGGGAAGAGAAGGAAAAGGGAGGGAAGGGAAAGGAAGGGAAGCTTTAGAGTGATTGTTAATAGTAACTGTTTCTGTTTCCCTCCCAGCCTGATGTCTTTCCTTTTCTTTGCCTCATTAAAGGGGCCATGCCCTGGATCCTTCTTAAACAGACCTATTCAATGAATGGGTGTTGCCTCACTCTAAGTGAGTACCTTCAAAGACCTTGGCCTAAAGGGCCCAAGGTCTCCCAGTGCATCCTGGGTCATCATCAGTCATCCTGATGAATATCTGGTCACTGGATTCAGATGGCTCTGGAGGAGAAATGAGGCTGGTGACCTGCACAGCCCTCCCTCAGAACAAAGCCAAGTGCAAGTCATATCGTCATTTCTCTGATGGCACGGTCTTCTCAGGCAACAAAGGAGGAACACAAGAGATCCTGAAGGCAGAGGTAGTCACCACTATGACAAGAAAAGGGGAATGAACAGATAGTCTGGGGTGGGAAAGATAAACAACTGATTCCACAGCTTTGCTTAAGTTTGATCTTATTTACTTTAAACTGGAAAGGGTGGGTTGAAGATATGGAGGAAGAGTTTGTGTTCATTTTTGCTTCACCTTTGTGTGTGTGTGCCTGTTTTTATTCAATGAAACTTTTCTTCATTTCATTTGTGATGATTTTGTTGTTGATTAAAAAATATTGTCATAATTTTCTGAGCATTCATTTAATGAAGTATCACTGCGGTTGAATGTCAATATGAAGAAGAGAAGAAATGGGGGAGAGAGAGAGAAAAACAAGCGAGAGAGAGAGACAGACAGAGAAAAAGAGAGAGAGAGGGATGGAGGGAGAGAGAGAAAGAGAGAGGGATGGAGGAAGAGAAAGAGATAGAGAGAGAGAGAGGAATGGAGGGAGAGAGAGAAAGAGAGAAAGAAGGAGGGAGAGAGAGAGGGAGGGAGGAAGAGAGAGAGACAGAGACAGAGACAGAGAGAGAAAGAGAGAGAGAGGGATGGAGGGAGAGAGAGAAAGAGAGAAAGAAGGAGGGAGAGAGAGAGAGAA
Organism: Notamacropus eugenii; assembly: GCF_028372415.1. NCBI lineage: Eukaryota > Metazoa > Chordata > Mammalia > Diprotodontia > Macropodidae > Notamacropus > Notamacropus eugenii. Next base: position 313,321,940 of record NC_092876.1, read on the forward strand.
AGAGAGAGAGAGAGAAAGAGAGAGAGAGAGAGAGAGAGAAGGGGGGAGGCAAAGAGAGAGACGGAGAGGGAGGGAGAAGGAGGGAGGGAGGAAGGGAGAGAGACCTACAAGAACTTTGAGAGGGCAGTAAGGGCTCTCTTTCTTGGTTCTGGGACCTCTATAATTTCTTTCTCCTATAATAACTTATAATTGTTATTATTATTTTTAAATTTTTCATTATAGTTCTTACTTACACTCTGAAGGACTTACTCCTGTTTTGCTGTTGGTTCTTCTCCAATCTCTCTTTCAATTATTATTCAGTTCCCAGTCTTTCTTTTGTTTTGAAACACACACACAACCACACTTACACTTTATTTTCCTAAATGACTCAGTTTTCTCTTTCTTCATGTCTCTGCTCCATAGAGCACATCCTAAAAATGATTTAAGGAACAAAGAAAAAAGTTTCCCAGTCAATGTGCAGTAAATGTGGGCAGAACAGGGACAAACAACGCTTTTATGACCAGCAGTACTTTAATAGTTCAGCCGGAATCCTGAGCAAATGAGAGTTGTGGAAAATGGATTTTTTTTTGACAGCTCATATACAGTGAGAGCCCAGTGCAACAATCATCTTTAAAACATAATGATGTGAAAATTGGAAGACAGCTTTTGACTTTCAAGAGCACAGTCCCTAGAAGAAAGGTCTAAAATCAGGTTACCTAATGAAAGATTTTTCCAACAGTAGCATTCAATGCTTTATTTCTATCACCTCATGTGGATCCATTGAAAGTTTTTCTTATTAAATTGTTTTCTCTCATTTTATAAAACATGAAATCCTTTGTTTTTATATCCCCTTCATTTATCATTACATCTATCCCTCTCCACCAGTTATCCTTTATAACAAAGACATAAAAAGAAAGAGGGCAAAAATGCAATTCAGTAAAATTGAGCAATATGTGAATCAGGAAGCCCAACAGAATAAAACAATTTCCCCACCCATAGTCTTCCATATCTGCAAAGAAAGGAAAGAAATGCAATTTTATTTATTCTTTCTTCAGGGCCATTCACTGATGAAACCAGTGTTCACTTTTAAGTATTTCCATTTGCTGTTCTTTGAATTTGCATCATCTTATTTATTGTGAATTTTGTCTTTCTTACATCTTGTTTCTTCACTTTGTTCTCATGGCTCCCCATGTTCTCCATATTCATTGTTTCTTACAGCACAGCAACATTCTGTTACATCCATGCACCAGAATTTTTAGCCATTTATTTAACTACTTTCTGATTGGTGGGCATCTTCATTTCCTGTTTTTTTGTTTTTGATATTACTGAAAGGTCTGATATAAATTAAAAGGGCAACTAGGCGGTACAGTGGACAGAGTGCTGGGTCTTAAAATAGGAAGACTTATCTTCTTGACTTAAAATCTGGTCTCAGATACATTTATTACTCTGTGACCCTGGGCAAATCATTAACCCTGTTTCCCTCAGTTCCTCATCTGTAAAGTGATTTGGAAAAGGAAATAGCAAACCACTCCATTTTTCTTTGCCAAAAAACTCCAAATGAGGTAAAAAATATTCAGACATGACTGGAATGACTGAACAACAAGAAATGAATGGGCTTCCTTTTAAACAAGTCATACTGTTTCATTGATATAGAGGATTTAACTATATTTTATCTAATGACTAACCTAAATAAATTCAGAATTTATTGGCCACCAGGGAATAAATTTGTTTTCGACCATAGAAATTCAAAAAGGCTGTAGCGTAGTGGGTGATAATATGCCTTGGTAGAGAGTTTATCCACTTTGATATGATCTTGGATCCTGGAAGATCTGAAGGATTTGATGGCATATAAGTAAATATGTAAGGCATCTAAGGTGGTCAATTTTCTGTTGTGATGTAAATATGAGCAAACATGACCACTAACCAATAAAATTTCTTTTACAAGATCTTTTAGGAAGAAAAGGAAATGTCACAACAGGTGAAATTGATCAGACAAGTTGAAATCAAGGCAATACTAGTAGTAAAAGATAGATGCTTGGAATATCTATAACCTGGATCCATGAAAGACTAAAAATCAACAGGTTAAAAGATAGACCAGAATGTTTTCTGTGTCATGGACACCATTTGTAGTCTAGTAAAGGCTATGCACCTTTCTGTTGTTTGAAATTTTTAATGTTTTAAAATGTATAAATTAAGATACATAATATTTTATATAATATGTAAGATTATATTTTAGAGCATTACTCTCCTCATTGGCTTTTTGAACCTTTTTTTCCGATTGAGTTAGCCTATTTTTAAAGGTGTTATTTTCTTCAGCATTTTTTTGGGTCTCTTTTAGCAAGCTGTTGGCTTGCTTTTCATGGTCTTCCATGGCCTGAGCCCATGTCACATTTATTTTGGAGGCTTTGGATGTAGAAGCCTTGACAGTATGCATTGTTCTTCCTCATCCAAAAGGATGGAAGAAAATACCTGTTCACCAAGAAAGTAACCTCCTATAGTCTTATTTTTTTTCCTTTTTTTGGGCATTTTCCCAGTTGGTTACTTAGCTTTTGAGTCCTTTGTCAAGAGGAGAGTGCACTTTGGGGACCTGAAAGTTTTCAGTTCCTCCAAGATGGTACAATCAAGGAAGAGGAGTTAATTCCTCTCCTGGGCTGCACACTGATCTGGGAGCAACCAAAAACTTTTCTGCCCAGAATCTGTGAGTAGTAGAATTCCCTCTCCACAACCACATCTAGCTCTGCCACTTCACCCCAGCATTCCTCCTCAAACCAGGACTGTGCTCAGGGTTAAGATTCAGATCAGCTGCTCAATTCCCTTAGGGTCTTTCGGCTAAGGGCTCCTCAAATGGACACTGCTGCCACCACTGCCTGGGGTCAGGGCTTGGGGTAGACACTGCTCTCTTCTACAGTCATTTGGAAAAGCTCTCTCATGGACCTCTGAAGCTTTATTTGGTGCTTGTGGGTTGAGGGGTCTGGGAACTTCTGCTATGTTGGGGCTTCCACCCCTGAGGCCTGTTCTGGTCCTGTTCCTCCCAGTGCTGCATGGCCAAAGCTGAGCTGCACTGCACTCTGCGCAATAGACATTTCCTGTCTGCCTTCCAGGTTACCTTTGGCTGGAAATATCTTTCATTCTCTTGTTCTATGACTTCTGCTGCTCTAGAATCTGTTGAGTCTTTTTTTACAGGTATTTTATGGGCTATGGGGGAAGAACTAGAGTATGTGCATTTTTCTACTCTGCCATCTTGGCTCTGCCATAAGATTATATTTTAATATAATTTTAAATTTATAGATTTAAATTTATTTTAAATTTAAATATATGTTAAAATTATAAAATAATTTTGTATAATATATAACATAAAATACATATGTTTTATATATAATATATAATATTTCAAAGGAAATCAATAAATTGAAATGTTTTTACTGAAAAAAATTTTTTAGGGTTCATAGTCCCCATTTAAGAGGTAATATTAAAAGCAACAGTATGCCTGTTGAGTAATGGTCTTAAATTAACCTAGAAATGGTAGGGAGCTGATGAAAATTTTGGAGGAGGTATGTAATATGGGCAGACTTGCTAATGTACCTTAGGAAGATTTTTTTGGCAACTATGGGAAGTCTGGGTAGGATAAATGAGAGAATGGAGGCAAGAAGACTATTAGGTAGTTATTGTAAAAACAATCCTGGAAAGAGATTATGAGAGTCTAGGGTAGGGGCCATGCTAGTGGAGATAAATGGATGGATGCAAGAAAGGATGTGGAAGTAGGGGGAAAAAACATGGCAACTGTTTAGTTATGATGGGTAAGGGAGAGGAAAAATCAGGGATGACTCCAAGTTTACAACTGCTGTTGACTGTGAAGATGGTATCATCCTAAGCAGAAATCAGGAAGTTTGGAGAATAGGTAGGTTTAGCAAGGAAGATACTGTGTTCAGTTCTGGATTTGATGAATTTGTGATGCTTGTAGAACCTTTAAGTGGAGATCCCTAGCAAGAAGTTGATGAAAAACTGGAGAGAGGTTAACGCTGAATATTAGATTTAGGAGTCATCTGTATAGGGAGGAATGAAATGAAATCACCAAATGAGACAATGTAAAGGGAGAAAAGAAGAGGACCCAGAATAACTCTGAAGAATTCCCATATCCAGGTGACAAGAGATATATGATGATTAAATAAAGGACACTGAGAAAAAATGACCTGATAGGTAGGAGGAACAGGAGAGAGCAGTGTCATAGAAACCAAGAGGGACTAGACAATACAAGAGGAGATAGTCAAAGGTGTCAAATGCTGTAAAGGGGTGAAGGAGGATGAGGACTCATTACAGGTCATTTTATTTAGCAATTAAGAGATCTCTGGTATTCCTGGAGAGGAAAATTTGGTTTGAGGAGGGAAAGGTTAGAAGCTAGATTGCAAAGGGTTCAAGAGTTAAAAATCGATGAGGCAATGAGTTCAGTATCACAGACTGCATAGGACCTGGAGGTCAAAGTGAATTAGAAGGCTCTAGACCAACTAAACAGCTGAAAGATCAGTCACAAGTGATAAGGAGACCTTGAAAATGAGACATTTACTTTCAAATACCTAATATACTTCTGCTGAGGCTAAAGCTCATGCTAAAATGTAGCCTGTGTGGGACCTACAATAACACAAAAATGAATTCTATTTTGGAGGTAGTCAGTGGATAGTCCAACTGCAATGAGAAGTGAAGTTTTCAAAAAGACAAATAATTTTTGATGCATCAACCAGATGATATACTAATGCTCAATTTCTAAGGTATTAATTTCAGAATTGAAGATGGTGAAGTTGAGGAAAGTTGGGAATGTAACAGCACTCAATAAACCCTTACTAAAATAAACACTCACACTGTCAGAGATGTAGGTCATCTCAATTTAAACATGACCCCAAAAATACCTATTATGTATGTTATAGGTCTTTCGACTGAGAATACAAAGACAAAAAAAACCAAGATGCTTTACCCTCAAGGATTTTCTTTTCTTTTGAATGCAAGAATCTATGGCTCTATCACTCTTATGAAAGTGGACAGAAACCCATCTATAAAAAATAGCTACGAAAAAAAGAGACTGTTCTGTTTGATTCCTTCACTATAATGGAACATCTGAATGAAAGATAAAACAGATCAGTCTGGTGCTTACATGTTTGGTTTACAACCATCACTATGATGGCCTGAAGTTTTTCTCTCTTCTTTTAGGTATTTTGTTATCAGTTTATAGACTGCCCAAATGTGGCAAGAAGCAAGATCTTAAATATGGCATATTCCCTTAGTGTTACTAAGAAAATGCCCTGTCTTTAAAGGCCTCATGCTCCATTTCATTTCCTATTGTAAAAAAGAAAAGAAAAAAGAGTCAGGCCAAATGAGCATCCCAAGTACCCCCTGGACAGTTCTTCAGTAACGCTGTGCTTTCTTTTTAAGGGTGAAGTGGAACAGCCTTGCCAGGGGCACTTGTACTGGTGCTTTTGACAAATGGGAGGCTGACAACAGTTGGACTCGGCTGACAAGTACAAAATAGCATTCAGTGGGCAGGAGTGGAGAGGAGGAAAGCAATCCTTATGCGTTACTGACTGTGTTGTGCCAGAACTTAAAGAACCAAAAAAAAAATGTATACAAGAATTAAGAATGTGGCGATCCTTTAGAAAAATCTGCTGCTATCTCAAAGACAGACTATTTCTGAAAGTATATTTTTTGGTCTACTGTACGGGTTTGTGTTGAAGAAGTCTCCCCAGGAAACATAACTCAGCAAATTTTGACAGAAAACATTTTCCTTCCGTTATAAACATCTAAATAATCTTTTGTGAATGTCTGAAGTTATTGAAATCTCCTATGTGGTTGTAATATATTCCTTCCTGGAGCATATAGGCATGTTTTCTGAAGGTTTATTGAAAAATGAAACTCTCATATAAAATGTATTTCAGATCATTTAACTTTTCTATCTTCCTTTATGATCCAATGAATTTTATTCATTTTAGCAACTCTCTCTGAACCTAAGTACTTTAGGACCACGATTAAAATACTGAATATATGAATCAGGGTTAATAAAAAATAAATTCTCCTCTCCTTTTTGCTTATTGCAGCTACCATCACTTAAATGTTGCAGCTGTGAAGCACTATGTGGGCAAACTAGCTACTAACTGATTTTTATTTTTTTTAGCATCTACACAAATCAAGCCCAGATGGTTCAGTTGTTATCTAAATTAAGGTTGATCAAACTGACATTTCTCCACAGGGAATCTTTTCTTGAGACATTAAACCTGGAGCCTGTAACAGTATTTCTGTAGCTCTATCCCACAGCGTAATCAACAGAAAAGATTAGTGGTAAGCCCTGGACCATAGCAATATCTCTCAGATAGATTTCAACTTAGATTGGTTGGGTTAGCAGCTAGACTGTAAATACAAAGGAGAAATACCTCTAAAATGTACTACAGACAATTTAATTTCCTGAACTATGTTGAAAAAGTGGACCAGAAACTGGGTAGATAGGGGCTATAGAGACCAAAAAAGAAAACAGTGCTCATTAGACTGATGATACAGTGAGGCTAAGGAGAGCTGCTTAACATTTTTTCTTTTTTGTCTTGGGAGCACTCAAAAGTATTTATGTTTCTCTCTCTCTCTCTCTCTCTCTCTCTCTCTCTCTCTCTCTCTCTCTCTCTCTCTTCTCTCTTCTGTGTTTTTTAAATAGGATTGGGTAGATACAATCTCTGTCTTTGATTCTCTCTATTTTGATTTAATGGAGAATATATGTACAGAAGTTTGTTTCATTTTCCAATCCTTTAAACCTCCAGTTTTCTTACCAGTAGCTATTTAGTCTTTCCTCTTTTTCCGTATTGATTTTAACTCCTTTCTAACAATGTTCAAAAGTGATTAACAGTAATTAGTCTGGGTACAATCCTAGAGCCAGTGAAATATCTTACTTATGATTCCTGGTCCAATAGCAACCATATATTTTACAGACAGACACTTTAACCTAGGGGGAAAAATAGTGTCTGGGAAACAAAACATTGGCTTTCACTAATTTTCTTTGGTTTTAGACTTTTTGCCATCTATTTACTTCTTTGTGATAAAAAGTCTTAACAGGTGCTTGTTACTCTTGTATTTTACCTTGCAAAATACTTTTGTATAGGTTGGAGAGAACGACAATGTCTTCAGTTCTTGTTTATCATGAAGGTCCTTCGTTCTAAGGCTGTGATAAGCTATGACCAGGCCAATGCAGATTGTAAGGGAAGGATTAGGACCTGGGAAACAGGATTTCATGGGATGGGATCCTAAAAGGGGTTCTTAACCTGGAATTTGTGAGCTTTAAAAATATTTTAAATTATTATATTTCATTTTAATTGGTTTGTTTCATAATTCTATGTATTTTATTTTATGCATTTCTGTACAGTTCATGATGCGCAAAACTTGTCCTAAACTATGCTATAAGTAGAACTATATTCTCGGAATTAAGGAATGTTGATGGATAGTAGTCCCTGCTGGGTAGGCAGTTAGATCATGAAGCTTTCTGTGTTTCCTGCATAACAACAGAGTTATTACTGGAGATGTGGTTCCTATCATCCTATCTTAATGATCCTATAGGAATACCCTCTACTACCTGACTTTTCAGGTCTGGTGAATTTTTCATTAAATCCTTGACCATATTTGCCCCCATTCAAGCACCATCACTGTGAATTATAAAAGGAGACCAGGGAAAATTTTGGTGCTCATTAAACTGGAAGCTGAGGCAAAACGGCAGCTCCAGACATGAATCTTTGTTCTGTGTTTGACAACTGTATTCTTACAAGTTAAGTAAAACTAGTCCTTTACAATCTTCTTGCTTGTTTTGGGTCATTGACTTATATCTGTACCTAAATATTAACAACATAAGTAATCAATTCAATAAAGAGGCAGTCATATCGGTTGTTTGTTGTATTGTGTAATCAAAATGTTTGACGGCTTGCCTTTTTTTTTTTCCATCAGTTATGCCAACCTCCCTTCAGGATACTGAAAGAAAAGACTCCTGAAAGAAGCCAACATGATAGGATCTATTAATCTCTATCATGTCCCTTTCCCCAGCCCATTACATTAGAGATTCCAGAGAACTTGGGTGAGATCTAGTACTCACTCCAAATAGGAGAATTCATTCACTCTGTATCATTTGGTATAGATCTTCCTATATATTCCTCATCTGGTTTCTGTTTTGCTACTGATCTGGATAATTTATTTTTTGATAAGTGATAAATTTGATGTCTGTTCATTTTATGATTGGTATTTGGTGGAAAAGGGATCAAGCCTTTGATATAAAGCTAGGAGTCCTGCTACCCTCCAATAATGAACAATTATAAAAAGTTAGCATGAATTTGAAAATTATATCCTCTATATTAACAATATTTCAGGGAGCTGATAGGGTCAACAAAAGCTTAGCCACTCTACTCTTCTCAAGGAGAAGCAAGTATTGGGGAAGAATTCTAACATCCTGTTTCCCCTCCTAGCAGGAAATGTCTGCTTTGGAGAAGGGTGAGAGAGAAAAGGCTTCCTTTGAGACATGCATTAATATGTGGGGGACAGCCCCTGTAACATGTGAAGCCTCACTACATATTGACTCATGATGCATACTTGAATGTTTTTTTAAGCCGTGGAAGAGATCTGAGAAGTATACAAGTGCCTTGAACACATAAATAAAGATAATAATGGAACCTATGTGCTGGCATCATTCCTTTCCAGCTGTTCTGTGGTTTATTCTTCAAATTTTCCAATTTTCTTAGTTCCCCAGAAAATTCAGTAATGATTTCCCCAGCTACAGTTAGACATCTGAACCAATATTTTCCCTTTATCTCTCACTTTATCTACAAAGTGCACATGTGACTGATAGGAATAGACTCTCCATCTTTAGATCATCAAGTTGAAGAATGAGTGTTGGTTCATTAGAGCAGTATACAAAGTAGCCAAGCCAAATTCTGTGGTGCTTGTGACTTCACAATGAGATAATGAACAATTTCTTGACTTCCCACTGAGTGGAGCTCATTCAGGATTAGCTACTCTCAGTAGATTACACATTAGAGAGAAAAATGTCAAACATCAGAGTAAAAGAGGATGCTAAGTTTTCCCACACAAGCATCTACAGTGCTCTAATGAGCCAGCTTCTCTGTCACATTTGCAACTAGCAAATGACTTAAGAATAAGTCAGAAAAGCCTTATATTGGAGGGGCTTATCTTAACTCTAAAATACTGAGAAAAGTAGGTCAATTGGTAGTTACAAAAACTATTTTAGTTCAACTGAAGAAAATTACCTATATTCCTGAAGCAAATGACTTATGGAAAAATTGGCCTGCTTCATCTAGCATGCAAATCATTAAAGCTCCTCTGAATTAGAGCTTATAGAACCACAGACTATTAAGGGTGAAAAGAACCCTAGAAATAATCTAGTCTAATGCTCTCATTTTAGAAATGAGAAAATAAGTCCTAGCAAAGTAAAAGTGCCTTTTCTATTATCACATAGCTAATAAGTGGGGAGAGATAGTACTAGAACTCAGATCTCCTGACTCAAAGTCTAATATTCATTCTACTTATTGTTGAGTGATTTCGGTCATGCCTGGTTATGCTAAGTGTTCTTCGTGACCCCATTTGGGGTTTCTGGGCAAAAATAATGGAGTGATTTGCCATTTCCTTCTCTAACTCATTTTACAAATGAGGAAACTGAGGCAAACAGGGTTAAATGACTTGGCCAGGGTCATACAGGTACTAAGCGTTTGAGGCCAGATTTGAAATGATGAAGATGTCTTTCTGATGCCAATTCTAGTGCTCTATTCAATGAGCCACCCAGGTGTCCAATTTATTCTCCTATGCAACCCTAAATTCCTAAGTGAAGATGTAATTATATTTTATTACTGCAATATCTTTGTCTTTCATAAGGCTCAGACTTCACAATACAAAGGAAGGCTCATCAAATAATTGCATTTACTGAAGGAAGTTTCTTGGTTCTGCAATTAAAAAACAACTACATTTAGGACTAGAATGAAAATTCAGTACAATTTATTTATTTGCTAATTGCTATTTTATTCTTTGAGTATTTTCTGGAATTTTAGTTTTCTAAACTGTAAATCAGTACATTTGATTGAAAAGTACAAGATAAGATATATCTGAATGTTATTATACTTTCCAATCTTATTTTCATTAACTGTAGATATTAATGTATTTCGAAGAAATACATTAGAATAGAAATACAAAGAAATTAATGTAAATATTAATGTATTTCAAAGGAAAAGTAAGATACAGAAAAGGTACTTTTTGGCATGAGAGCTTGTAAAAGCTGAGTATAGGTATTCACTTTCCTGACCTCCTACCACCCTCTAGGATTTGGGAACAGAATTACAAATTACCAGATGTTTCAGGCTTATACTTCACAGTGTGATATCATGGAAATATTGTTAGAGAAAATGTTACACGTGAAAGTTTAAATGAATAAAAGGATATCTTTACTGAGGCAAGAAAAATATTTTCAGAGTTTCATAGATCTAATATTTTCTCAAAATTAGACTCACAAATAGAAATCAAACAATTCTAGTCATCTGGGAACCAATTTTAAGTTGTTCATATCCAGTACATATACTTTTTTGGACACTCAGAATTATTGTTAATATCAGATTCTACTTTTTTGGCCCTTACGAAGAGTAAAGGTAAAATCAGTCTTATTTCAATGTATTTATACCTCATATAACATATCATGTTAGATAGGGCTCATAAAACATCTAGTTCAAACTCTGCCAGTTCTGAAGTCAAATGTCTTCTATATGTGATAAAGTAGTATACGATGAAGCAATTGTGAGATGTTTATGCGTGTTGGATTCTATACTTGATGGTGTGTTTATTGTGGATGGAGCAAAGTCATTCTTAAAACAATGGAGTCTTATTTTTGAGAGAAATTGGTTGACCTTCACCCCATGGCTAACAAAATAGGTATTTCTGCTGACTGTGAGTGTCCACTAACTTTCCCCAAAGGGAAGAAAACTTAGAAAATGTACAATCCCCTCCTTGCACTTATGTTGTGAAGGATAGTTATTTGCTATCAGCTTTATTTTTTGTTTCCAAATTTTATTTTCCATCTTAAATGTTTAGTTTAGCTGACTTCTGGTAGGATCAGTCAACGCAGCCAGTCAGCTAATATCTGTTGAATGTCCACTCTGCACCGGGCACTGTGGTGATCCCTCAAATATACCACATTAATTTGTACCTCTTGGTCTTTTCACATTATATTTTCTTTGCCTGGAATGTTTTCTTTCACTTCTCCTCTTTACTTATTTAATTTTTACTACTCTCTCAAGGCCCGATTCAAATCTCACTTCCTCAAAACATTCTTTGGCCATTCCAGCCTATGTCAACTTTCCCCTCTTCTGAATGTCTGCTTCTCTTGTTTCTAATAGCCATTTGGACATACATCACAGAGTATATTGCCATATAAATGGCTTTGTGTCTATTAGTTTTTCCTATGAGATTTTAAGTTCTTTGTGGATAGAGGGCAATCTATATATATTAAGACTAATACCTTTCTTGATGCTTACTGTGTATGAATTCAAACTATGTTTGTGAAAATAAAAAAAAATATATATCATTTAAGTCAAGCGGTGGCAGTAAGTATTTTGATCCGCATTGATTGAAGGCCAGATATCTTACATTCTCTCTTCCAGAGTTTTCCAGTATCTTTAAGGTGGTTTGGAGTACATAAGCTTTCTGTAAAGGACTCTAGCCCCTACTGATGATTTTCTCCTGATTGTAGGAGACAGTAACCTGTACTCTAATTCCATTTGAACATTAACAGTTGGGTTAGCTTTTACACAGAAACATTTACTTCAAATGTTTAATCACAAGTATATAGCTTTACTCCCTTAATCCTTCCTCGCTCCTTCCCTTCCATACCCCCTTAGTCTTTGGAGAAGGTAAGGGGATTAAGCTCATAGGTTCTCTCAGGTCTTATAAAGCATGGCTCCCAATTCCAAATCCAAAGCCCCATTAAGACTCAACTCCCAGACACAATGTGTTGTCAGGGCATCTCATCTGGAATCCTGCCTCCAAAGTTGCCAAAGCTCAAACTCTTAGTGTACTGGGGATTGCCATCAGTACCTAAGAAACTAAGAAGGACAAATGACAGAGAACAGAAACAAGTACACCCAGGAAAGTTTCTCAGTCCTTTCTGAAGGAGGGCTGTTTCTCTGAGTCAAAGGTAAAAAAAAAAAAAAAAAAGATAAGAGGGGGTCCTCCCAGTTCATTTCATGGTGTCATTTCATAACAATTGCTCCATCTGAACTGTGTGTAATCATCATCCTTTGAGTGCAGCTGGAAAGACTGTGCAGGAATGATAGAGACTGTTCCTGTTAAAGATGCATCCTATCCCAGCTAGGTCGTCAAAGGCATCTACTTCCATCCACACGGTAGGGGAATAGAGAGAAGTAGGTTGCCTCTGTATTAGGCAACCTGGGAATTCTCCAAGACTCCAAGGTCTCAGTCTTAAGCACTTATATAGTTTAAAGAAGAAAACTGTAGTTCAAGCAAATAATTATTTTGAATAAAAGAAATAGAAACAGGTGTCTAGACAAATCATTTACTAATTATTCTTTCCTTCTTTCCCATCTTTTCGTTGTGGTCTCCATCACTTTCTTCAAGTTCTAGCTAAAATCCTATGTTATACACGAGTCCTTTCCTGATCCTCCTTAACTGTGATGCCTTCTCTCTGTAGATCATCTACAATTTATCCTGTATATAGATTCTTTAGATATAATATATTTTCTTCCTTATTAAACCGAAAGGTCCTTGAGATTAGCAGTTGTTTTTTTACTTACCTTGGTGCTTAGCACAACGTCTGTCACACAGTAGGTGATTAATAAGTGTTTACTGATAAACTGACAAGAAAAAAATAAAACTGGGGTATGTCAACCTTTAGCCATGACATTTACGATGGACATATTTTCTATAGCATTTTGAGATTTTGGAATAATTATCATACAACTACAAATCTACCATCATTACTATTTATTTCTAAAATAAAGCTCAATTTTAAATGGAGAAATAGTTTTCAAAAATTCAATAACAACTTAAGAAATTATCTTTTCCTTTCAGAAGTGAAATGAAAAGGAAACCCATACATATAGCGCTTTTGTTTCAGTCAGAATAATCTGTCTTTATGGCAATGATCACTGCCTCTTGATGGCAAGACACAAATACAGAAAGTCAGATAAAGATGGCTGAACCACTTGGTCTCCATTTTCTTTGGGGGAGAAGGAAGCAGAGAGGGACAATGAAATGAAACCGTGTAACTCACAATTTATGGAGCAATACATGACTGAACTATGAAATAAACATCAACAGTGAATATAAAGATGTCATGAGACATTATGTTCCAAATGGCTGAAATCCCCCTTCATGGACAAATTCACACAGAGACATTTCTGTTTTGGTTTAAATAAAAAAAAAAAACAAACCACTAAGCTCATCTGAGAAAAGAGAAAGGAAGAGATTAAAAAGAAAGGAATTTTTAAGTTCGCACATTATATGTCTTTCAGTGATGCTATTAGGAAAATTAATGAATCCCATTTTCTTTACTCTGGGGCTCTAGGAAAGTCATTAGATTTAAATGAATATATAACATTACATCAATCTAATTTCAAGGAAAAGATTCAGCAAGCCAATGAGAGCCCTTAGTTTTAAACTACTTGGAAGAATTTCACCTTAATGGAAGTAATGCAAGTTTCATGAGTTACTGTATGAGGCAAATTATAAAGACAAAGAAACAACGACTAGAGAGAGGCAACTTCTACAATTTGTAGTAGCTTTCAGCTCAGAACAGTCTTGACAATTAATAATACAATTTTCCCACCTTTCCTATTCTTTCTGTTACTTATCTGAATGTTTCTATGAAGCTTAGTGAGATGCTTACTTAGAACAGCCATTTGAAATGTTTTGAAATACCTAGACCTTAGCTTACTATTCTGAGGTTTCAAGACCAAAATTATGCTCTGTATTTCCCACTAGAAACATTTTCAAGTTTAATTGGATTTGGAAAGATCCTGGACAAAAATTGAAATCTGATATATGCTGTCCTCTACCCACCCACCCTCTTCCCCATGTAAATGATCAGACGTTTATCTGAAAGCTTATCATCAAATTTGCCTGATGGTTGGGATGACAGTGTGGGCTTCAACCAAGGTTATTTTTGACAATCATGTCTTTGCTTGGATATGATGAGCTGTGAATAGACATAGAGTATATAACACAGGATAAATCGATGAGCCCAATGAAGCATGTAAGGTCCTACACTGCATCTTGAGTAAAGCAAGGAAAACAGTACTAAAAAACTTCTCTCAGCCATTTTCTTGCATTTAAAGATTTAAGCTGATATTCAAGCAATCAGAGCTAAAGTGACTTTCTCTGTTACTTAATATATTCCATCTCCCATCTCTGTGACTTTTTACTAAGCATCCCCAGGGCCTAGTATACTGCCTCTAGATTCCATTTCTTCTTTTAAAATGCACCATTTTCTTTGTGAAATTTTGCCTGATTCCACCAAAACCTGCCCAAACCTGATATTTAAATTCTACATGTATTTATGTATATAAGTTCGATATGTATACTATAAATATGTACGTACATATGTATGTGTATTTGTTTCTTATCATCCCTTGTGTTAGAATGTAAGCTCATTGTGAGTAGGGATTATTTCATTTTTTGTACTTGTAACCTAACACAGTACCTGCTACATATCAGGTATTTAATAAATACTTGCTCCACATGTACAAAATTATTTACTGCAGCTCTTTTTGTGGTGGCCAAGAAATGGAAATTGAGAAAATGCCTATCAGTTGGGGAATTACTGAACAAGTTGTGGTATATGAATGTAATGGAATGCTATTGTACTATAAGAAATGACAAACAGTCAGACTTCAGAAAAACCTGTAAAGACTATATGAACTGATGCTGAGTGAAATGAACAGAACCAGGAGGACATTATACACAGTACAAGCCACAGAAAGGACTGTTTCTGATAGACTTAGCCCTTCATAGCAATGCAAGAACCTAAAACATTCCCAAAGGAGTCATAAGGCAAAATGCCATCCACATCCAGAGAAAGAACTATGGAATCAGAATGCAGAATGAAGCAGACTGTTTTCTCTTGTGTTATGCTTTGTTTTGGTTTGATTTTTCTCATGATTTCTCTCATTCATTTTAACTCTTCTATGCAACATGACTAATATGAAAATGTGTTTGATGGGAGTGTAAGTGTAGAACCCATGTAAGATTGCATGCCATCTCATGTATGGTGGGGGGAAGGAGGGATGGAAAATTTAAGATTTATGATGGAAGTGATTGTTAAAAACTGAAAACAAATAAATTAATTAAATTAAAAAAAAATTGAGTCTTCCAATCCAGGAAGTTTTTTCACACTTCCATGCCTGAAATTTACTTTTGGAGATATTTGAGCATAACCCATTGACTCTGATTTTCCTTTTTTAAAACACAAACATCTAGAGAAAAGGCAACACATTATGCTCTCAGTTGTTAACATGGTAAGGTATATTGGCTTGTCAGACCATTGTATCAATGTTATAGAAGCAAGGGAGTTTAGATGTTGGATATGTTATAAACGAAGAAATAATCTCTATGATAGCTAGTTGAGCATATAAACCTAAGGATTATAGAATCTGAGACTCTTAGAGTTGGAAGAAATCTAAGAAGCTGTCTTATGTAACCTGTATCTGAATAAGAATTGCTTCAAAGAAATCCCTGGAAAAGTGATTATTCAGCCTTCACTTAATGCTCTCTGCTTGGGGTATAGAGGAAAGAGCCATGTTTTTTTGTATCAGCTTATGTCACCTTTTATGATCATTTTATGGCTGTTCTAATTGTTAGTAATCTAAGGCAATGCAGTGGTGAGAGTGATGCACCTGAAGTCACAAAAGCCTGAGTTCAAAAGTACCCTGAGACACTTACTAGTTGTGTGACCCTGGTCAGTCCACTCAGCTTCTGCCTGCCTCAGTTGGACAGCTAGTTGGTGAAGTGGATAAAATATTGGGCTTAGAATCAGGAAGACTAAACTTCATGAATTCAAATTCAGTCTTAGACACTTACTAGCTATGCGACCCTGGGACAGTCACTATACCCTGTTTGCCTCAGTTTCCTCATCTTTAAAATAAAGAGAGGATCACTGATATCTTTGTCAAGAAAACCATATTGGAATCGTAAAGATCCTCAATTTTCTCCCAATCATTACTCCTAAGTCTACCCTTTAGGACCAAGCTGAATGAGACAAATTCCTCCTCTATAAGGCAGCCTTTCTTATATTTGAAGATAGTTAACATCTCCTGACACTTTCACCTCAGTCTTTACATTCTAAGAAAAAACAGTTCCTGACCTTTGACTAATGTTTATACGACACATTCTCCTCTCCTTTTGCCTGTTCATTCTTCTCTGGACCCACCACGTCTTGTTAGTGAGCTTTCTAATGTGCGTCTCCTAGAAATAAGCTGAATATGCTAGGGTTGATCAGACAGTGAAAAACTATTATAGAATTACCACCTCCTTCATTCTGGACATTTTGCCTTTCTTAAAGAAGCCTCATATAACATTACTATACAGACACACACACACACACACACACACACACACATCCCACATGATAACACTGACTTATGGTGAGCTTGCAATATTCTCAGACGTCTATTTTTTTTTAATATAGAATACTACTCAGTCATTCTCTCATACATATTTGTGAAGTCTATGTTTTGAACCAGGACTTTACATTTATTGGTATTAAAATTCATCATATTACATTTGAGCTGTCATTCTAGCCTACTGAAATATTTAAAAATATTCATTCTGTCATTCATAGCGTTAACTATCACCCTGAGTTTTGTGTTACCTGCATATTTGGTAATCCTGTTTTCTATGCATTTATTCTAATCACTTAAAAAGATCTTAATAACTGAGCCAAGCACAGATGCCTCCATCAAAATGCATGTTAAAAAATGTAATGTTTGATGGAGGAGAAAGGGGATATATAATTTGGGATCCCAGGACACTGCATAGAAAGCCATCTAAGTACTACAATGTTCAAGACACTGTGCTAAGTGCTAGATGCAACATGTACACAAATAAATGTTGGATTACTTAAAGGGGGTAGAGTATTGTCAGGTAATCCAAGAAAACTTCATGGAGGAAGAGACATCCAAATCGAGAGAATTTCCATATAGAAATTAACAGGCAGAAAAATAACAGGCAGAAATGAAGAAAAAACATGTGGCATAAGCAGGGCCAGGGCCCAGGGCTTCGCAGAGTAGGGCTATGAATATTAACTCCAGAGAACAGCCAGTAGCTCACTTTGGCTGGAATGAGGAATATGTGAAAGGAAATGATATAAAATAAAATTAGAAAGGTAGATTGGTGCCAGATTGTGTAGGACTTAAATGCTAGGGTGAGGAGTTGCTGTTTTATCCTACAGGCTATGAGAAGGTGCAGAAGAAAGATTTCTGAGCAGGGAATGACCTATTTCGACTGGTGGAAGATTAAAATGATTAATTTGGAAGCTGTTTGGAGCAGTGATGGGAGAAGAGAAGGACTGGAATCCCAATTAGCAGGCCATTACAACTGTCCAGGCAAAAAAGTATAAAGGTGTGAACTTGGATAATGGCAGTATGAGTGGAAAGAATAGTAAAGATATTACGAGCTGCATTGGGTGGCATGAGGGCACTGAATATACAAAGAGCAGAAGGCCATAAAAAGAGATGATTAAGGACTTCTTAAGACAAAATTCACCTATTTTATAATTTTGCCATGGGCAGGCACTGCTTCGAAGTCTTGAATGTTCTGATCTAGGGTATTTTAAAAATAATCTCACCAAATGAGCTAAATTCTAGTTGTTCTCCTTCTTAGAGGTTTCAATTAGGGAGCTATTTTCAGCACAGCTCAGCTGTTACTGTGTAGATTTCCTGTACATATTTGGGGCTTTTTTTTTTTCGCATGTTGATATCATCCCTAACATCAAAGTTTTTCTTGGGAAAGCTGTCCTGAAATTATTCAAGCAACCATCCTATCTCCTACTCTCAGGTTTTTCACTTCAGTTTTAGTTCTCAGAAAAGTAGTCTGTCATTTTCCTAGTTAATGAAAAACTTCCTGAAGTTTTGACACTGTTGATGTAGAATTGAGAAGGTATCATTTGTCATGCCCATTGGCCACCTGGCTTAATTGTCTGTGGAAGCAAGGGTACCAAATGGTATCCTGTAAAAGGGGACACAGTGATTACAAAGAATGGACAGGGTTTCATCAAGGACACTTCATGTCAGAAGAGCCTTATTTCCTTTGTTGAAAGGTTTATAAACTATTAAATGAGGGAAATCTACCTAGATTTTAACAAAAAAGCTTTTGATAAAATATCTCATACCATTTTTCTGGGAAAAGAATATGAAAATGTATAGGTTAGCTGATAATGCAATCAGATTCAGATGTTCTGGGATGACTGGACTCAAAGTGCCTCCACTGAGGGAGTAGATCTATTGTTAATGACTCCATGGGTTTGTGCTTGCTGTGCTGTTCAGCATTTACACAAATCAGATAAGGTCACAGATTGCATGCTTGTCATATTTAAACATGACACAAAGCTGAGACAGATAGCTAACATTCTGAATGATATAGTAAAGATCTCTTCAAAAAGATCCTGACAGGCTAGAACATTAGAATGAATCCATGAACATGAAATGCTATAGAAATAAATGTAAAGTTTTGCACTTGGATACAAAAATTTATATTACAGTTATAGGTATTTTTTGGCAGCAATTATTCTGAACAAGATCTAAGGATTTTAGTTGACTGAAAATTCAATATTGGTCAGCAATGTGATGTGACAATAAGAAAAACTAATGTGATCTTGAACTACATTAAAGGAATAGGGAGGTGATAACCTCACTGTATTCTGCCTTAGTCAGACTTCATCTGGAATATTGCTTTTCATTCTAAGTATAATGATTTGATGGAGGGACTGAGAAATTGGGAATGTGTGTAGAAGAAGGCAATCAGAATGGTAAAGTACCTGTAATCCATGTCATATGGAGATAAGTGGAAGGAACTGGGGATGTTTAAACTGGGAAAGAGAAGTCTGAGAGGGGACATGATAGGAATCTTTGAGTATTTGAACTGTGCAAGTGAGATAAGATTTTTTTCAGCCCCAGACAGAAGAACAAGCAATGATTGGAAGTTGTAGCATGAGTCCATTTAGGCTTGGTGTCAGAAAAAAAAAATAAAAAAAACAAACCAAAACTTCCTATAATTAGTAGGGCTGTTTGAAGGAATGGACTGCTTAAAAAAGTGGTATATTCCCCCACATTGGAGGTCCTCAAGAAAAGGCTAGATGACCCCTTTTACTAGCATTCCTTTCATATATGATTGTAATAAGGGCCTTTCCAACTCTAAAATTCTGTGATTCTGAGACAACTGTCCTCTTTAAATTAGAGATTAAAGATGTACCAAAAATATTTTTGTTTCCTTTAACAAAAAAGTGTTGGAGAGTGTATCATTAGGTCCAACTCTATAATTCTGTATGTTAGGCCATCAGGTATAATTTATTGGGGTATAGAGCCCAGAATATATGTAATACCTGGACTCTGAGTTCATTATTTGCCCATTTCTGAATCCTCTTCATCTAAGGTCTTTCCTAAATTGTAGAACCCAGAATTGGATCCTAATATGCCAGGTCAAATCTGACCATGGGATACTCCAATAGGGATATCACCTCTTTATTACTTCAGGTGAAATAGTCCAGTCTGTCAACCTTCAGCAGCACGAAATAAGGAAAAGGGTTATGGGTTTGGAGGTAGGAAAGATAACAACTAGCTGGCAAGTGCCCAGAAGAAAAAGATACAAAATGGCAAAGGGCCTCAAGTTCATCTTTATTTTTTTTTAATTAATTAATTTATTTTTAGTTTTCAACATTCCTTTCCACAAGATTTTGAGTTGCAAATTTTCTCCCCATCTGTCCCTCCCCCCACCCCAAGACACCATGCATTCTGATTACCCCTTCCCCCAATTTACCCTCCTTTCTATCACACCCCTTCTTTCCCTTATCCCCATCTTCTCTCTTTTCTTGTAAGGCAAATTAGATTTCTATAGCCCATTACCTTGTAGTTCTCATTTCCCAGTTGTACACAAAAACAATTTTCAATATTCGTTCTTAAAACTTTGAGTTCCAACTTGTCTCGCTTTCTCCCTCCCTATCCATCCCCAAGGAGAAGGCAAGCAATTAAATATAGGTTATATATGTATAATTCTACAAAAGACTTCCATAAAAGTCATGTTGTGAAAGACTAACTATATTTCCCTCCATCCTATCCTGACCCCCATTTATTCTATTCTCTCTTTTGACCTTGTCCCTCCCCAAAAGTGTTTACCTAGTCTAATTACTCCCTCCTCCCATTTGCCCTCCCTTCTCAAGCTCATCTTGTAATGAACATCATTGAGTAATATTTAGTTTGGAGATATGAAGTTTTAGGGGAGAAAGGTGGCATAATGATAGATCTCTTTGAATATTTTGGAAGGTTATGATGTGGAAGAGGCAATAGAATAGTTCCTCTTGGAGATCCTAAAGGGTGGAATGAGAAGCAATGGGTAGAAAGAGAAAAAATTAAAGAGCTTCCTAATAATTAGATCTGCCCAAAAGTAGAGTGCTTTACAATGGCATACAACAGAAGTAGCAGATTTCTCCTCAATGGAGGTCTTCAGGCAAGTGCTAGATGATTACCTCTTGACTGGCATATAGACTGGGGTCTTCTTCAGATATGTGTTGGATAGAACTACCTCTGAGGTCTCCTCTTTCTTAGAAAGAGTTCCATAGAAGAAGACACCTGGAAATACTAATAAATGCAATAAGAAATAAACATTATAAAATATATGAGGAAGAGCACAATTTTTTTTTGTTTGTTTCAAAACTATGATTTAATTGGTATAAGAAACCTGTGGAATGAAAGCTCCCTCTACTAATGTAGGTTGTCAATAATCCTGCAATTTATAACCTTAGAGAATTGCCTGGGGTACTAAGAGATTAAACAATTTACCCAGGGCCAAACAGACAGTCCATCTGTATCAGAGATAAACTTCAACCAAGGATTTCCTGACTCTAAGACCAAATCCTTCATCTTTAATGGCATGCTATTTCTCTTTTCCATGTTTGCTAAGACAGTAGTGCTGTAATCACTGATCAATAAGAGATGTAAAAATTCTTCCAGTAGTAAATGATTGTAAATCATTATGAGTCAGTAAGTTCTTGGAAAATAGGATAGAGGGAAAATTTAGGGATCTATTATAGAGGAAGGATTTGAGGTAATTGTTTAAAAGATAACTTCATAGCTGAGTGAATGCTTCTGTATAATACAAAAAGAATTCAGGAATAAGAAAAGACAAAAAAAAAAAGAAAGCCATCATGGTGTGATTAATCAGTTATTGCTGATTATGCAAGGAATTTATCTTTCAGAGGAAAGCTGGAGATGACAGAGGCAGTGAAGAGTAGTAGGTAGAAAGCTAGCCTCAACGCAGAACACCTGGGTTCAAGCTCTGACTCTATGGCATTGGGCAAAGCATTTAACCTCTCAATACTTGCATCCTCTACACCCATGAAACTTGGACAAATATATATATATAGTAAGGGGATTTTGGAAAAGGCACTGTGTGAATTAGAACTGGGGGTTCTTAGAGTAGATGGACATATTAAATAGATAAAGAGGATGTTGTCTAAAATTCCCTGGTGAAATGGGCACAGTTGTGAACTTGGGTCAGAAAAACAGAGTATAGTCATTGAGTTCAAGGCCTGTCCTTTATTTCAGCTCTGCAAATGAGTTAAGAACTAGAGGGGAATCCTCACTTCACCTCACCACAAATGAAAGCTTAGTGGAAAGGCCAGAAGGAAGGAATAGGGGCTTCAAAATGAGGAGGAGGGTCAAGGAAGAAAGATAGGCTGCCTGCGAGCTTTGTAAAGAATGTTATTATGGAGGTATGTCAAGAGTTCTTAATCTCAAGTCCCTTGGGCATCTGTGGATAGATTCAGAGGGTTCTGTGGATTTAGGGGAAAAATATCTTTATTTTCACTCAAATTTAATTGAAATTTACAAGTTGTTTCAATTATAAATGTATAGCACAGTTTTTGTTTTTGTTGTTTCCCTGGAGGAGTCCACAGGCTTTACCAGACTGTCACAGTATGACCTGGTTTAGGCAGATTCCAAAAAAATCTGATGTTATTTGCTATGGCAACTAGCCACCTGACCCTAGGATGAAACCTGGCTCAATTGTCAACTGAAAATTTGTGGCAAAAAAGACAAAGTTGACTTACAAATGATATAAATAGTGAGTTTCCTTCTGGCAAACTGACTAGAAAAGAGAAGAATTAGGTTAAAGGTGAGTGGACTTTAATGGCAGACAGTCATCAAAGTCTCCAGTGAAGGCAAAAGGATAGGGTTTCAAGGTCATTGCATAAAACTTTGAAACTCATGAGAAAACTCCAGGGACTGGATTAAAAGAAACGTGTCTTCCTTAAGTTAAGGATTTGATACCCAGAGAGAAAACTTGAAAGTAGGGTCTGAAAGGGTTGGGAATATGATCAGCCATACTACCAAAATTCTACTTTGGGCAAAGAGCCTGAGTATTTAATTTATATCCAAACTGAACAAGGAGAATAAAAACACTGATTTTTGCACTAGATAAGGTTGTGAAAATTATGACCCTTTTTTGTGCCTTAATTTTTATTTTGATTTATTGCAAAATTAATATCTACTTGCTATAGAATACAGAACTTAATGGCAAAGAAAGGAAACACACACACACAATTCTTGTCCAAGAATTCACCCTAACAGTGGAGACAACATGCAAATAACTATGTACAAACAAGATAAACAGGGTAGCAACAACTGTGTACAAACAAGATAAACAGGGTAAATTGATAATCAATGGAAGGGATGCATAAAGGTTAAGAATGATATGGAAAAGTTTCTTGCAGAAGATGGCACTTTAGGTTAGACTTGAAAGAAACTAGAGAAATTGGGGGTAGGAATGAGTGGTGAGGGTTCCAGGCATGGGGAATAACCATGTTCAAATGTTCCAAATTAGGAAATGCAGTGTCTTATGGGAAAAATGGAAAAGAGTATAGTAGATTAAAGAGTTCAAGAAAGAGAATAAGGTGTAATGCATCTAGAAAGGTAGGAGGGAACCAGCATATGAAGAGTTTTAAAAGCCAGAAAGATGATCTTTACATTTAATCATAGAGAAAACAGGAAATAATTGACGTTCGTTGGGGGGAAGGATTGAAAGACATTATTGGACCTGTACTTTAGAAAGACTGCTTTAACAGTTAAGTGGAGGGTAGATTAGAAGAAGGAGAGACTTGAGGCAAGGAAACTAACCAGCAGACTTTTGTAATAGTCCAGCCATGAGAGATGAGAGTATTACTAGGGTGATGTCAGAGTTGGAGGAGCTATAGAAGAGGCAATATACAAGAGATGTTACAAAGGTGGAAACTACAGGACATGAGATGATATTGAATTGTGAAGTTGGAAGCTAGATTGCAGAGGGCAATCTATAGGGTTAAGAAGAAATTGAGAGGAAAGGAAGTGAAAGCACAGATTTTTGATTACCTTTTCAAAGAGATTATCCACGAAAAACAGGAGAGATACAAGGCGATAGAGGAACTAGACAGATCCAGTGAAGGTTTTAGAGGATAAGGGAGATATGTGCATATTTGTAGGCAGGAATGAAGCCTCCATTAGATCAGAGAGGTTGACAATAAGCAAGAGAATATTACAGAGAAAACAATCTTCTGCCCAAAATGGGAGGGAATAAGGTTGCTTGTCCATATAGAGGGGTGTACCTTAGCAAGAAGAAATAGCAAAAGTTGTGAAAGACCTCACTTAATTTTATAGGTCAAACATGAGTCAAGGGTGTTTGAGAGGATACATGGGGAAATGGGAGCCATGGGAGTTTTGAGGAGGAATGGAAAGGTTTATGAATGGCACTGTCATGAGTAAGATAGTGGATTAGAGGGATGTCACACTAGAGGCTCAGGTGAAATTATGTGACATAAAAAATAGATTAGTATCTTCTCTTACATTCTTATTTTCTTTTTCCAGCTTTTTTGAGCACTGTATGAATAGAAGAGAAGGCATCAGATGGTGATGAGGCTGAGGAAAGGCTGAGGCTTGATGGGGCAAAATTACTGATAAAATGGTGTGTGTGTGTTGGGGGGGGGGGGCAAAGGATCCAAGAGGAGTCCTACTCATCCAGAAAATCTACATCTTGAATTAGCTAGCTTGCACACATCATAAGAATCAGTAATAATAATTCCTAGCTGTGCATTACCTTAATTCACATTACCTCAGCTGCAGCAAAGACAGAAGTAGCAATGGGAACAAGATGATCATGAGCAGAGGTTTCCTAAACTGACTATTCTTGCCCTAGTACCTCAGTGAAGGAATATAGTATGTCAAGAAACTTAATTCATTTGTTTAACGCCTACTAATTAACCAACTTTTACGTACCTGTAATTCTGTGTGGGGCACTGCAAGAAATATAAAGGAGTAAAGGACATAATCTGTGCTCTCTAGCAGCTTACTGTCTAACAGGAACACACATAACTTGCCATACAAAGTAGGAAATGATGCATCGTGTGCTAGCTTAGAGCAGGGTTTCACTTTCACCATCTTGTCCAAACCAAGACAGGAATCCCAGACCAAATGGGAACTTACAATTCCATCACTTTGAATCAAAAGAGTTTTCCATCTGGCTGAGCCTGTTCTTGAGATCCTATAACGGCATAACACTCAATGTACTCCAAGAATGAATCAAAAACACCAACTTTTCCTTCACTAGCATGGCAGATCTCAGACCTAAAATCAAGTCCAAAGTCATGAAGTATGCTGGAATAATGGGGAAAAAAAGAATCCCAACCTAACGAGCTATTATTGTGGCAAGGATGCTCAAGTCATAAGAACAGAAGAAGAGAAAGATTAAAACTCATTTAAAAGGAATTTCTCAGAGAAAAACCACAGTTTGGAAACAAACAACTAAAATTCCTGAAAGATATGGAGAAGTTTGAAAAGAGTTAAAAATGTGTTTTTTTAATGAGTTGAATGAAAATGATTGAGAAAAAGTAAAAGAAATGAGAAATATGGAGGAAAAAATTAGAAAGGAAATAAAAAGCTTGATATAAAAGGTACAAAAGCTTACTCAAGCAACAAATTTACCAAAAATGAGAATGGACCAAATAGAAGTCAATGACTTCATGAACCAAAAGAGATGCTAAAGTCAAAAACTGAAAAAAACAGAAGAAAATATAAGGTATCTCACAAAAGTAACAACAATAACAACAATAAAAACCTGACCTGGAAAACAGATTAAGGAGGAAAAAAATATTAAAAATCATTGGACTATCTGAATTCCATTAAATTGAAGAGATTAATAAAATAAGATTTGATCTGATGACCTCTAATATTCCATTTAACTCTTAAGATACTGTAAATTTCCTAGCAAGTAAAAGAGGGCACTTTAAGTTACTAAAGATAACAGATTTATAATATCAAAGTTTTAAATCTCTCTTTTTTGCCATTAGTGCTCATAGTCACAAGAAAGTGGCTCATCAAAGAGACATGCATATTTATTTCAACCTCAATCTAATCTTGCTCAGTATTCTATACTATAGGACTTTACCCAAATCATATATCATCATCCTCCCCCCCATCAAGATTTTAGAAATAAAACTAGAATTCATATGTGTGACATTCAATTCAGAGACCACCAAGCTACTAATCATCCTCTCAGGGTTTATTTTGTGAATATCAAGTAACTACTACAGAAGAAGATAAGTTTATTATAAGGCCTTTTTTATGAGAAAATTCTTCCAGTGATAAAATGCATAGCTTTTTTAAAAAATTCCCGATTGCTTTTATGTCCTATTGTCAAATGTAATGTTGTATACAAACATGCTTTGAAAAGAAGAATAAAGACCTATTCAAATCAATGGAAGGCATTATTATTATTATTTAGATCAGGATAGATTTTATATAAAACTTATTATTGACATAATCCTCTCATTTTTTTTTTTTGCTATATATATTGCATATGTTGTTAGAAAAGGTAGGGGAAGGGAAGTTTTCAATGTCCACTGTTTTGAATATCTTTGAAGTTGTCCTAGTCAATTGCTTTTTTTTCTTTTAAAGCATTATCTACTAATTTAAAATCCTCTAGGTTACTTGAAGTTCATAGGATTATACATTTTAATTTGTAAGGGATCCTTGATGCCTTCTAATCCAATCTCTTTGTTTAACATATGAAGAAACCAAGGCACAGAGAGGGCAAGTCTTTCACCCAAGATTTGAACTCACATTGCCTGACTTAAAATCTACAGCACATTTTGTTGCACTGCAAACCCAGGTTAAAGTATCTACTTTGTTGAAAAACAAAAAAAGCAAACAAAAAGTAGATGCCAGGGTATTTCTTTTCTTTTCTTTTTTTTCATGTCCATCACTGGAAAAAAGAGATAGGAAACTTATATGGAATTTTCCATTCGGTTAGTGCATATTTTAATGCTTGGTAAGAGTATGGTTGCTCCCATAAGAAAGCAGAATGCAGTGATTAAAAATTAAATGCTGAGCATTGTTTTGAGAGCTGCTGTTCAGTGCATCATATTGAAAAGCACTTACATACAACTTGAGCTAATATTTTGTTAGTGGCAGAGAGCAATGCGAGTTTCCTATTTGCTTTGCACACGTTGTAAGAAGGGCTATGAACTGTAAACTGTTCAATGTCTGCTGGTTGGGTTTATTTACTCCCATTCCACATGAATTGTCTTCATAAATGTGACTCACTATTATCTTTATACTGATCCAAAAATTGTTTCTCACACACAGCAAAATAGCCAAGCACCTTGGGGCCTGAAAAATCTCATGCATGTACTGGTATTACTAGGCTAGTTTTAAAACAATCTCAAGATTTTGCAGATCTAGATTTTATTTTTTTTCTCTTGTGGCTTGAATAACGCAAGACTTAGAAAAATAATACTCTCTTCCAATAAAATTATTAAAGTTAGAAGAAAATTTAGAATAAAACTGCTATAATCACATCATTTTACTTTGTTTTAAAATATTTTATTGATATCTTTGATTTTTATATTTCAGATTTATAAAACACATTGCACTGAGTCCTCACGGTAACAAAGGAAGTTAAAAAAGCAAAAACCATCCAATACCAGGCTGAACCAAAATTTATGATTTCATATTTATTCTGTTAAATTTCATGTCATTGTGAATGATCTATTTTTCCAACCAAATGAAGTCTTTTAAAAGTTGTATCCTGTTGTAGAGCATGTTGACTCTCGAAATTTTGTGTCACTGGTAAATTTTATAAACAGTCTCATTAGCACTTTGAAAATTAATCATCAACATCATTAATTTTGATAGCTCTAGGATTGGGAAAATTTTTGTACATATTATCACATTTGAAACATCAATGTCTTATTTTATTTTAATTTCGTCTTATTCTATTTTCCCCATATCTACATAGCAAAGTAAATAAAAGATGCAATTATTTTGGAATTGACCAAAAAGCCAACCCAAATAGACAAAATAAAAATGAATCAAGGTTTTCTCCCAAGTCATTGATTGATACGTAAATTGAAAATATAAATGGTTTTCTGTCCTAGGAATCTCCCATTGTTCTGCCATAGGACCTTTTGGACTTCTGCTCTCTTGGACCTTTGTTGACTTCTCAATTCTTCAGATTGCGACTTTCTTTTAGTGATTTTATTTTTGCATTTAAACTGTAATCACTGTTAATATTGACCTTTTCATTGCCCATATTTTTCAGAGGAGGAAACTGAAGCATGATTTGTACAAGGTCACAGAGTGATTTAGTGTTTTAGTCAAGATTCAGACCAAAGTGTTCTGGTTTCAAATCTTTGGCCAAATGGAACAATCCTATAATGAGTAATAGGACTGGTCAGTCAATTAACAAATATGCATTAAGCAGTAATCACATACTCAACTTGTACCAAGAGTTACGGGAAATGTAAAGAGATATAAAATGTAAACCTTGTACTGGAATCACTTGCTATGGAGTTGGCAATAACAGATATAAATGTGAAAAATAATAATGCAAGATAGTACAAGTGTTAAATGAGTAGAACAACTAATAAATAAAATGAGAGGATAAGACTATAGGATTTCTAAAGTCCTTAATGATTTCCCAAGTTCCTGAACGTTTTATGATGTCTAGTAGGGTAATATTGCTTTAGACTGACATAGTTAGGTTAAAAAGTGGCAGGACTTGAGCCAGAACTTGAAGAGAGAGTATAACTGGGTGATTAAAGAGGAGGGATAAGGCATTCAAGGCTGGGAGATGTTACAATAGTCAGTCAGCTTTGTACAAAGAAATGTTCTTCATATGTATGGTACCATCAAATCTTCAAGCTTCCTCAACCATGTCTTCCAGTTGTCAGAAGGCAAATCAAGAAAGTGGCATCAAAGTCACTGTCAGTCTCATTAGCACATTATGATAATGACAAATTTCATAGCACTTTAGAGTTGGAAAACACTTTGCATATATTATTGTGTTTCAAGTATCTATGTCTTTTTACAATATCATTTCATCTTATTCTAATTTTTATATGTCCATATAATAATATATGCTTCACACACATATATGTGTATATGTATATATACATATGTATATGTATATATATATATTTATAAAGTAGCTAGTGGATGCAGTTATTTAGGCAAATAGCCAAAAAATCAAAACAAACAGATCTGATAGACGAAACAAGTATGAATTGAATTACAAGAATTTAGAGTGACTTTTCAAGTCAACTCAGCTTTATGAGAAAACTGCAAAACCCTCTGCCTCTCTGGCTAAAGGATTCTTCCCTGGTGTGCCATTTAGAATTAGTGGTATACATACAGTGCTCTGCGGAACACAGAGAAAAAGCAGTAAATCCTACGTTTTGTCTGTAGAAACTGATCCCTGACCTCTGTCTTGTTGGATTTAGTAAAGGGCAAACTACAAGAGAACCAGCAAACTGTGAACTTGGTAAATAGCGAAGTAGTTTGTATCTGTTTTGAGTGTGTATGGGTTTTTTTGTTTGTTTGTTTTTTGCTTACTTTTGGATGGCAAAAGCCATATGGGTTCAGCAAAACCCCACTTTAATGCAGTTTTTGTTGTCTTATCGATGAAGAATGTATCTACATTCCATACTTGGGCTGAATAAGAAGATGATCTTAAATTAGAAGAGGAAGCAGTGTCCCTTTGGTTCCTTGTTCTCATTTTCTAAAGCATTCTGTGTTGATCTTGGTTTTCTTTCTCTTCACCAAGATGAAAGTCACTGTGTAGATTGGATAATTTATTTTTGCTCCATCAAATCTCTTCATTTCAAATACATTTGGATACTTAATCTCCCTTTTCCAAGTTAAATAACCTCAAGGTCTTCTATCTTTCCAAAATGACATCATTTCCAGAAAAATCACTAGCTTGGCTTCCCCTATTGAGTATGGACTCATTTGTCAATATCCCTCTTAATGTCTTAAGCTTAAAGCACAATGACTTACATGTTTCTGAGCAACAGAGTGCTTTTCCATAATGCAGATGGTATTGTTCAATGGAAAGGGCCAAAGTGTGATGTACCAGCTAGTACTTGGGATCTAAACTCAGATGTCTTGTGAGCTGCTTGTAAATGAGCCTGAGCTCACTTCCCAGACACTCACTCTTTCTATAAAATGGTGACAATATCTATTACCCTATCTGCTTCACACAGTAGTTGTGAGGATGGACTAAGATGATGAATTGGCTCATAGTGCTTTGTTGTCTCTGGGAACTTGAAAGGATAGAAGGCTAGTGATATGAACCTTAGTCCTAGCTTACTCCAATGACATGCATGACTGCGGATAAATCATTTCATTTCTTTGGAGTTCAATTTCACCACTTGTAAATTAGGGTGCCCAATGATAAAATCTGCATCTTTTCTTTATACTCTAAGGTTGTATGTTTCAGTGAAAATCAGTTATTATGAACCCAAATGCTGTATTTTACATTTGTCCTCTTAAATTTTGTATCTGAGTTTGTGACCTATTTCCCCCAACCTAATGCATTTTTTTAAAATCCACATTTTATTATCTAATATTTTTGAACTACCTCCAATTTTGTTATTTGCAAATTTCATAAACATGTCAGGAAGGTTTTTATCTAACTTACTAATTAAAATTCTAAATGACAAAAACTCCATATCACAATAATTTTCTTTCTTCAGAATATGAATGGTGCCCTGTTTTACTTAGACAAGTTCAATGGGTGGCCAGATACATTTTAGAACCATAAGAAACAAGAATGTAAAAATTAAAAAAAATTCATCAATATTATGCAGGTTACATAGTACACTCCTTAAAACAGACTTTGAAGTAGGCCTTGCAAGTGTTATTTTTCATATTTTACAGATAAGGAATTTGGTACTGCAATTAAGTTATTCAACAGCCCAAGATCATACAGTTAATTCAGTGAATATGGGAAACAGAAAGTGGATGTCTCTCCTGATTTCAATTTGGATACTCTATTATACTTCCCTGAGGCCCCACACATCTTCCCTTTCTGCTGGACACTAGGGCCTAGATAGCACCTCTATGTGCACACGCGTATGTGTGTGTGTGTGTGTGTGTGTGTGTGTGTGTGTGTATACATTTTCATCCTGCTCCTTTTCATGTACCTCTGATTTTCATCTCTTCCTCAGGGAAGAATAGTCAATTTAATATTACCTTGTTTACTGCACGGTACATGAAAATCTATTGTCTTATCATAGGAGTAAAACTTCAGAGCTGTAAGTGGGCTTAGATTTCATCAAGTTCAACCACCTTATTTTATATATGAGAAAACTAACTTGCCCATCAAATGACTTGCCTAGAGTCACACATACAACTGTATGAAACAAGTTTAGAATCTAAGTCTTCTTGATTCCAAGTCTAGCACTTTATGCAGCACACCAAGCTTTCTTTATTACTGCCTAAAGATCCCTACCTTTATCATCATGCCCTGAAATGTGTTTTATGACCTTAGTAAAGCCTAGGGACTATTTAACTATTTTATTTGCTTCCCATGTATCTAACATAGTTCACAGAACATAGTAGGCAGTCAGTAAAAGTTGATAAACATTTATGAAGTGCATGCCATATGTCAGGCATTATGCTGAGAGATGGAGACACAATGAAAGGCAAAAGACCATCCCTGCCCTCAAGTAGCTCACAATCTAATTGAGGAGATCCTATGTAAACATGCATGTATAAGATAAATAAGAAATAATTAATGTAGGGAAGATATTAGAATTAAGATGGATTAGGCAAGTTTTTTTTTTTCTGTAGAAAGTGAAATTTTAGCTAGGAATTGAAGAAAGATAGGGAAACCAGAAGAAGAAGAAATGAAGCGGTAGGACATTCCATTCATGATGTACAGCCACAATATTCCATTAATGAAAATGTTTGGACAAAGAATATTTTATGGAAGAAATAGCAAGAAGGAACTGGATTGAGGACTATGAGGACATGTATAAGATTAAAATTGGAAAGGGGTGTGCATGTGTGTGTGTGTGTGTGTGTGTGTGTGTGTGTTGGGGGTAGGAGGTTAGGTAAAAAGAGCTTTGAATGCTAATATAGTAGGTTACATTTGATCCAAGAGGTAAAAAGGAGACACTTGAGTTTATTGACATGGTTGGATTTGCACTTTAGGAAAATCACTTTAGTAGCTAAATGGAGGAGGTATTGTAGTGGAGAGAGATTAGTGGCAGGCAGGCCAATCAGAAAGCTAGAGTAATTCCACAAGTTATAAGGAGAGGACCTGCACTAGGGTGGTGGCAGTATCAGAGGAGAGAAAGAAACATATTTGAGTGAGGTTTCAAAGGTAAAATCAGTAAGTATTGGTAATAGATTGGATATTGGGGGTAAGAGTGTGAGGAGACAAAGAAAATACTCAAATTGCATTCCTAGGGAATTGGAAGGGTAGTCATACTTTGATAATAACAGAGAAGTTTGGAAGGAGGAGTGAAGTTTTTGGAAAAAGATGATGAGTTCAGTTTTAAACATGTTGAGTTTGAACATCTATGTGCCATCCAATTTGAGATGTCTAATAGGCAGACTGGAGGTCATTAGAAAGGTTCATGCAGTACAAGAGTATACATATAGAATATAATTATACTTAGTGGTGTAATCACTAAATGAACTACAATGGAGGGAGAATAAGAAAAATGCTTCAGGACTGAGCCTTAAGGATTCCTATGGTTAGCAACTACGACGAAGTCCAAAGAGACTGAGAAGGAACAGTCAGAAAAGTAGAAAGAGGAACAGGAGAGTATAGCATCCCCCAAACCTAGAGAGAACAGAGTGTGAAACAGATGATAGTGTCACAGGCTATAGAGAGCTCAAGAAGGATGAGGACCGAGAAACGGCCATTGAATTTTGTAATTAAAGAGATCATTGGTAACTTTAGAAAGAGCAGTTTCAGTTGAATAATTAGATAAAGCCAGATTTTAAAGAGTTAAGAAGAAAGTGAAGTGTGAGGAGGAAATGTCACTATTATAGACGTCCTTCTTAAGTTTAGCCACAAAAGGCAGAAGAGATATGGGATGATAATTAACAGAGGTGAATGGGTCAAGAAAGGGTGTTTCGGGGAAGGAGAGGTTGTTGTGTTTACAGGCAGTAGGGAAGCAGCTGTTAGATAAGGAGATTGAATATAAGTGAGAAAGCAGAGACTAAAAAGGGGGCAATGTGCTGGAGAAAACAGGGTGGAATAGGATCACTTGTGCATTAATTAGAGGTTGACCCTTTGTTGTGTGATACAGAGGTGAAGAATCAAGTGCATTTTGCCACAAATCTGGGTGGTATGAGATAAGGAAGGGAGAACAGGGACTTGGTATGTGTTCTCAATTTCTTTTTCAGTAATGTATGAAGAAAGGTACAGTAAATATTAGAATAGGGTGGAGGGAAGAGAAGCCATGGGAATTCTGAGTCAAGATTAAAAATTTGGAAAAGCTGCAGTGGTGAGAGAGATAAAATACTGAAGACTCAGTTGAGATTATGTAATATAATTTTGTAGTGGACCCAGTCTGGGCAATTGTGTGATTTTCTCCACCTTTTGTCCAACAGCATATATATAGAAACAAAGTCAGCAGATGGTGATAGTGATCCAAAGCTGAAGCCTGACAGGGCACACTCAGTCATATGATAAAGGGGATAGGTACTCAAAAGAAGATGGCTGTGTAGAGTTGAACTAGTTCACCGAAGAATTAATATTTGGAAAGAGAAGAATTTAGTTAGGTACTGAGAGTGGCAAGGGATTGGAGATCGTGAAGAACACGGTTTCGTTTTGGAATGCAAAGGGAGAAGCTGAAAGCTAATCAAGTGAGATTAGACAAGAAATTTCAGTGTTTATAAATATGGAGGTGGTGCATTCCTGACTGAGGGTGGGAACAAGAATATGCTCTTTGTATACAGCTGAGGTGAGGTGAAGGAGTAGGTCCTAGTGAATAGGTAAAGGAACTGAATGGTTAGGGTATTTGATGGAGAGTGAATATATATAATAAAGTTTTGTACTATGGGAACATAAATAAAGGAGGACAAAAAGACTGTATGGCATGTTCTGATCTCAGGATGGAAGGAAAGGGAACATTTTAGGGATCCATAAACAACAATTACAGGAATGGGCAACCTATGGGAAATACCTTAATGAAAGGATTTGTTCCATAAAGTTTGGATTCAGTAAAAGGGTGAAGACCTAGAGGGCCTCATGTGGCCTTGAAGCTGCAGGTTCTCCACCCCTGGAACTTAAAAGGACTTTGAACTGTGCGTTCTCTTTGATCCAGCAATACCACTACTAGATCTGTTCCCCAAAGAGATAAAAGGGATGGTGGTGGGCTAGGGGGAAGGACCTACTTGTACAAAACTATAACAACTCTTTTTGCAGTGGCAAAGAATTGGAAATTGAGGAGATATCCATCAATTGTGGAATGGCTAAGCAAGTTGTGGTATATGATTGTAATAGTATATTACTATGTTATAAGAAATGATGAGCAGGCTGATTTCAGAGAAACATGAAAGGATTTATATGAATTGATGCAAAGTGAAGTGAACAGAACCAGAAGAACAGGGTATTTAGTAATAACAATACTATGCAATGATCAACTGTGAATAATAGTTATTCTCAGCAATAAAATGATCCAAGACAATTCCAAAGACTCATAACAAAAAACTTCCAGAGAAAGAATTGATGGTCTCTAATTGTAGATCAAAGCATACTATTTTTTACTTTCTGTATTTTTCCCTAGTTTTTTTCCCCTTGGAATTTGTGCCTTTTTTCACAACATGACTAATATGGTAATATATTTTGCATGAGTGAATATGTATAACCTATATCAAATTGCTTACTATCTCAGGAAGGTGGGAGGTGAGGGAGCAGAGAGAAAATATGGGACTAAATTTTTCTTAAAAAATGTTAAAAATTCTCTTTACATATAACTAGGGAAAATAATTTTTTGAAAAGGATTTTGATTGGGTGGTAGAAGGTGTTTAATATGAGTGTTTGTTGTTTGATTATCTACACCAAACTATAAATGGAAGAGTTTAGAAAAAAAGAATGTCAGCAATCTAGACAAAATGAAAATTAAGAAATTATTATAGGTCAGAGCCTGTAGCAGGTTGGAAATCTGGGACAGGTAAAAACAAGGGTCAATAGAAATTACATAATGTGAACATGAACCTTATACCCATGTGAGCTTTGGGTCAAGTCAGTAGGTGATTACTGATTTTTTGTTGTTGTGACAAGGACACTATACAGCACATGAACAGCACTGAGTAGACAGAGAGGAACACTAAGGGGGAGTACCTCATCAAAACAGGAAGTGAAGGTATGAGATTTGAATTCACATCCTGATATTTATCTATGGGGAAATAGAAATTCTAGTGCAATTTGTACACCACATATTTCTCAAAGGTACTTTAATTTGCAAAA
Organism: Notamacropus eugenii; assembly: GCF_028372415.1. Classification (NCBI taxonomy): domain Eukaryota; kingdom Metazoa; phylum Chordata; class Mammalia; order Diprotodontia; family Macropodidae; genus Notamacropus; species Notamacropus eugenii. The sequence continues at coordinate 313,356,941 of NC_092876.1, forward strand.
GATCTATGATGAACAATGCATTAATAATTCACTAAAACAACTGAGACATTCTTTAGGTCTTATCTCTTCTTGAGTATGAATGTATTCATGTGTTATGCATATATGTGAGAACATGCATTGTGTATATATGTGAGTACATGAATATATGTGACTATGCATATGTGAGTACATACTGTGTCTGTGTGTATGCATGTATATGTCTGTGAGAATATGCATGTGTGTGAATGTAAGTACATATGAGTACACACACATATGTATGTGTGTCCTTAATTGCTTGAAAATGGAGATATAGTTTATGGTCATGTGTAGCTCTGCTTTTGGATGAATAAATTGTGGCTAAGACTCAAAGTCTGAGGCCACAAATTGCTTTTTCATCACCTGAAGTTATTAATATCTGCTCTTGTTCATTGATTATTTAGGGTTTTATTTATTCTTGGAATGTTTGACCACAGGTATTTTTAGTCCATGTTAAAAGCTCCAAGAAAATACGCCTGCTTATTTTTCATGGTTTACTCTGCCACCTGCTTCCATGGCTCTTCTAAATTCTCTAGTGTTCTCTCATCAGTGAAACCCCAGGTAAGATAGAGAAGCTGGAGAAGAATTCTTTCCTTCCTTTGATCCTGTTTTTTTTTTTTTTTTTTTTACAGTTTCAAGATGTACTTAATTTTGAAAATTTTTTGTATTAATGTCTTCTGTTTTTATGTAGCTATTAGTATCCCTCTCTCCTTCCAAGGAACCATCCTAATAACATAGTCATCTTTATAACTATTTTATATGAAACAAGTATATGAAATAAATGTATATGAAATAAATATAATAAAATAATGTTAGTATTAAGAATGCAATAATTATTATATAATATTGTTATAGTACAACTAAAATAGTAACAATTATTATATAACCAAAATGGTATTCTGAAAGACAAAAGAAAAAGAAGGAAAATTTAACATAACATCATATGTTTAAAAAGTCTGAAAATATATGCAGTTTGAAACATTTAAGGACCTCCTGCCTCTGCAAAAGGTTGGGGTGAGAGTGTTTTGTCAGATCTCTTCTTTCAAGCTGTGCTTTTAATAGATAGATAGATAGATAGATAGATAGATAGATAGATAGATAGATAGATAGATAGATAGATTAGATATCGATAGACAGCAACTTCCAATTTTGATTTGGGCTGGTGGTTTAATTTACGTTGTTGTAGTCAATGTGTATATTATTTTCTTGGCTCTACTTACTTCCCTCTGCATCAGTACTTACTGTTATAATTTGGTCAGTGATGGAGTCAATATTCGAATCCCAATTTTCTTACCTGCACTTCTATATTAATTACATTACTAAAAACAAGCATTTATGTACCTCATTGGAGATGACAAAAATAATGGATATTAGTTCAATTTTATAGATAAATAAAAAAATATGCTTCAGAGAAATTCATAGTCTTGCCCATAGATATATATATTAAGTAAACAGTAGAACTTGGGATAGAACCCAAATCTTTTTAGACTTGATCCAATGCTTTAAAAATATCTGTTCGAGAATATCTGTTAAGTATCTATTTTGTATTACATCATATGTTAAGCCTTTCCCATTTCTTTGGTCCCTCTCAGCCTCTGCAGATTGCCTGGTGTAGCATTAGGAAAGACTGCTTTATGGATGAGATTTAATTACCTGTCACTTAATCAAGGCATCCTTGGAATGCTCTCCCATGGAAGAACATACATAATCTAGTGTTCCCTGAAATTTCACCCTAAAGGATGTTAGGTCAAGTATTACCATCCCCCTGTGTGCTTCTATTAAGCCACAAACATCTGTGAGGAAAATGACACTCACAACTTAATATAAACACATTAGAATGTTTTTTCATCAGGAAAGGAGAGACTGATGTAGCATAAAAATGTTTCTATCTATTGTTGAGGGAAAATGGAAAAAGGATGCAGAAATGGTAGATAAAGTACATCAAACACAAGCTTCAATTCATTTTTTAATAGGGTTATCCCGATGTTGAGCATACAGTAGGCACTTAGTATAGGACTTAAGATTGATCGAGTGAATTAATGATTTGATATTTATTAAATATTATATGACAAGCACTGTGCTAATTGTATTTGTATAAATAAAAATATTGATGTAGTCCATACTCAGAAGGAGTTCACATTCTGAGAGAGAAAACATATAAAAAGATGTTGAACTTTAGAGTAAGAGGACAGTACAAGAAGTCCCAAGAGTTAAGCGGTGAGTGGATGGCAAGGACCAGTGGTCCTCATAGCTTGTTAAGATGTTATTGTAGAGGAGGTTGCAAAGGGGAAATTCAGAGCATAGAGTCAGGCAGATAATAAGATATTATGTATCTCCCATCAAATCAGAAGGAATGCATTTTTTGACTCCCAACTCAGCCAAAACCTGTGAGCAATCAAGGAGCCTTGGAAAAGAGGAAGGAAGGGTGGTAGAATATTTATTCCACCTAACTTAGGCTTTACTAATGGGTTCAATAGGAAATACAGATGAAGCATCCTTGAGATGAAATTGAGAAATTAAACCAGACTGGACTAGAGGGGACATTGAAGGTCATGACAGATTGATTGACTTTTTAATTCGTTTGAATCAGTTATCATTTGGTGAAATGCATCAAATACCAGGGTTGACCATTTATATTTATGTCCAAACAGTCATTGGCTAATTCCACTGAGTTTTCAGCCTCCCATTTATCCATTTGGATCCTTTGGGTTCCAGACTCTAAGTGTGTTAGTTCTTTCTTGATGATGTATCTTTGTTTCTTATCCTATACATTATTTCTTTGGTAATATCCCAGTTTCAATAAATATATCCCTATAACTTTATACAGAGTACTCTGTTTATAATGTGATCATGCAGAAAGATGGTGCATGTCATAATTTCTATTAAACTATAATTAAAAAAATATATTACTTTTTTGAAGCTATTTCTCCAACTACATGAAGAAAATGGCTAGATCAGATGATCTCTAAGGTTCCTTCTAGCTCTAAAATTCTTAGAGTCTAAGAAAAGTTTTAGATATTTTTCCCACTTGACCTGCGAGGTCAGAATTAAGAACAATAGTCAAAGGTCACAGGAAGGCAAGTTTAGAATTTATGGAAGGGAAATCTGTCCAATAGTAAGAACAGCCTGAAGTTGGCAGTTTAGTCAATAGAAATAGAATTTTCCATAATTCTCTTTAGATCCTATTCATTCACAATAGAGCTCCTTTTCATGACTATATTAATATAGATTTTCTTGGTCAACCAAAATTACGAGCAACAACCAAGGTCTTCATACTCATCTAAACATGTATATATGTACATGCTCATACATATACATACCATGTCTCCCACCAGGAAGTGGAGGGTTTGGAAATCAAGTTGACACACTCTAGAGAGAGGGAAGAGAAATGCAATTTAGTATTTTCTGGGAATGTAGACACATTTTCAGGCTGTTTTCTGTATAGGATCTCCGTATGGCCCCTAGATCAGAGGTAGGATCATATTGTACAAAGCTAGGTGGGACAGTAGATAGAGTGACAGACCTGAAGTCAAGAAGACCTGCATTCAGATCTGGTCTTTAGCTGTGTGACTCTAGGCAAGATACTTTACCTCTATTGGTTTCTTTTTCCTAATCTCTAAAATAAGGATAATAATAATACTTTCTCCTAGGTTTGTTGTGAGGATGAAATCATATTTGCAAAGTTCTTTTCAAATCTTAAAATACTATATAAATGTTGTTACTGTTATTATTATTAAAATAATACCATTTGATTTGTATAATTGATGAAAAGGACTGTAGAATAAATATGTTTGAAGGGGAGAGAAATGGATATTTCTATGAAAGTCAGGGCCATGTGGGGCACTGATGTGAGGGAGCCTGGACTGTTAGTTGACAACATATAAACCCTCGTGGGAAAAGAACTTTGAATGGGAGGAGGGAAGGCATCAATGACAAATTCCTCCTACTTCACAGTTTTTTTGAGGGTAACACTGATCAAAGTCATGTCAGTTATTTGGAAGAAGAGTGGCCAGAGAAGAATGGATTTGACCTCATCTCTTTCCCTCTATTCTGACAAAAGAAAGTGGCTATTTTTCTGACTGTGACTGAGCTTGTGAGCCTCTCTGAGTAAGCTTTGTCTGTGAGGGAGGGAGATAGCTTGGAAATTTCCTGTCCCAGGCTGACTTGCCCTGAGGCCTGTTTAATAAAAATGTGTCTTACAGCAAATTGCCCCTGTTTCTTCTTTTTCCCCAAGATCCCTTATGACATTGTATGACCAACGGGCTAAGGCTGAGGTCTCATGTAATTATATTTCTGGGAATTACAGGTGTAACATGTCATCATTTGCTGAGCTCTCTTATAAGATAAAAAGAGAGTAAAAGTATCTATATATTGTGGAGCTTTTCCCCGAGGTCATATTCTTTTGCTTGAGAAGGGAAAGTGACAGAAACTAAGCAGATACAGTTGAACTTGGAAAAGAACTGAGCAGGGAAAGAAGTAGAATAACTCTCAAATATGTGGAAAATCTGGTGATAAACTAGACAGGCATCATTTGCTATAAATTATAAGCAATATCAAACAATTGAGAGGCATTTGTATGTAACGTGCCCTGGAAGAAAAGGGGTCAGGATCTCTTGAGAGTAGCCTGAATCATTTAGGCTACAGAGACCTGGATTTGAGTATCACTAATTTACTTCATGTTCTTTTTGTACATGTCAGGGAATGTGTCAGAACAAAGTAGTCCTCGCCCTACACTCCTGGTTCTTTGTTTCTGGGTCCCCAGGTAAATGTTTGCTTTCAAAAAACCTTTCAAAGTTTTTGCCAGTCTGGGCTGCTTGCCCTAACAGTGAGAAATGAGAGCCAGGAGTTCTCTGAGCTTTAGGAAAAGCTCAGGAAACCAATAAGCTGCATATGCTATCAAGAGGACAGGATTTATTTACTAAATAGTATGCGAAAACATTGTTCTCTTCCTGTGACTCCTACACTGAAATTCTTTCCTCTGCTCACCTTAATCTACACATTAGGGTCCAAATGTATAGCTTGACATTCATGAGGATCTACATTCTGGACCCAACTTTGTTTCTTACTACATACCTACTCAAATCATCAGATGCAATCAGTTCCTTGATTGTCTCTCCCAAGTGTCTTTGGTTCTCTATTTCTCCTGTCTTTGATCAAGTTGTTCAAGGTAGAAATACCATTCACTTCTTATCTGTCTAGATAAATCCATCTATCAATCATCAAAAATTTATTAAGTGCCTACTGAATTCCAGTACTGGTGCTAAACATTGAGAATTCTAAGACCAAAGTGAAACAGTCCCTTGGAGGAAATTATATGCATATACATATACATGTACATACACATACATATATACATGTTGTACATGTATATATGTACATACGCATAGTTCCAATAGAAATAGTATAAGCAATAGTATTATTAGCAATAATAATAATAATAAATAATATTAGCTAGCATTTATATAGCATTTAAAGATTTGCAAAGTCCTTCACAAATCTTATTTTATTAAAAACAAACAAACAACCTAGGATATAGGTCTCATTTTCCCTGTCTCATAAACGGGGAAACTGAATGACACAGAGGTTAAGTGATTTTCCTAGGTTCACACAGTTAGTAAGTGTCTGAAGCCAGATTTGAATTCCTGGTGTACTGTTATATCTACTGTGCCATCAAGCTGGAAAGTTATCTCCTAGCTCAAGTTGGGTCATCTAAGAATAAGCAGTGGACATTTGAACCATTCCCAACTGTATCTTTTGCAGGAGGAAAAATCCCAACAGAATCAACAACAGCACTGGGCCATAAAAACATAAAAAAACAAACAAAAACAAACTTATGAAATGTTGTTACATTGAATATTCATAAGCCCTCTACTGTGTGGAATGAAAAGTTCTTCAATTTGAGAGACCTGGCAGGAAGAAAGCAAAACTATTTTAAAACAAGATGAGTTACACAAAATTCTTTTTGCCTTGTTGTTGAGGTTGTTCTGAAGATGTACTCAATGACTCTACCGAATTTGAGTTTTTATCCTAGTCCTTTGCTCTAATTCTGTAAAGCAATTATTTTATTTACTTGTGCAATAGTTTGACCTTACCTTAAATATAAAAGGACAGGAATAGTATTGAAATTTGTCCCTGGACCACTATTTGTATTTGAATTCCACCAAAGATGAGGATGATGATGATGATGATGATGATGATGATGATGATGAGGAGGAGGAGGAGGATGATGATGATGATGATAGGTCTGGCAGGAATATGACATGCTGGCCAATTGTGTTCTTATAGTATCAATAATTGTGTAAATTTCCCAGTCAGTGTAAGGGACCAATCTACTAATCTAAGAAATATTTAGGGAAGCAGAATATTGCTGACAAGTATTACCCTAAGTTATAATGAGCTTTATCTTGACTCAGATGGCAGCAGAGTGAATGAAACTTTTTCCTTTTCTCCTACCATAAGAAGGCATGTCTTTCAGTCTCTCTCTTTCTGTCTCTCTCTCTCTCTCTCTAAAAATCTACTGACAGAGGCTTACAAAAATGTTGTAAGGTTTTGGGCCCTGTTCTTCTGAGGCTGACATATGACCTTTGGATTCAGACCATGGTTCTTTGCCTCCACCATCCTTTCATTTTAGTTGGAGGAATTCATGTCTACAACCTGTGAGTTTCCAAAAGGTCAGGAGAGCAGACAATTCAGGTGTCTAGACTTACATGAATCTAGGCATCTGGAAAAGTAAGGAAATCTCAGTGTCAGGACAGCAGCCTAGCATCAATGCTCTGAGGATCAAGGAGTGATATTTGGGACCCAGCATAGGGATGCTGAGACATGGACTCATCTTGTAGTCATGCCACATTGGCATGTAAACTTGGTGAAACCAATTCAACGTAGAAACTCTCCTAAATCTAAGCTCACTCTTTCCATAAACTTATGGAATTTTGGGTGTTGATGGAAAAATATTTTTTCTTTTTTTCTTTCTACATATTCAAAATAAAAATAAATATCCCTTTCTAAAAGCTAATTGATGTTAGTAATGGAACGGTGGAATTAGTCACTGGTGGCAGAACACAACTAGTGCAGATACCCTGTCATCAGGGTGCCCCTAGCATTATGAGGTGAACATGTAACAGCCTGATTCTGGAATAGTGAGCTAAGAGTATGTTCATTGCATACAACGGACTTTATACTACTTAGGAGTAGTTAGGTAGCAGAGGAGAAAGAGTACCAGGCTTAGAGGCAGGAAGGCCTGAGTTCAAATCCATCTTCAGATACTTATTAGCTGTGTTACATGTAGCAAGTCAGTTCAACTCTGTTTGCCTCAGTTTCCTCATCTATAAAATGAAAATAATTGCATCTGCAACCCAGGGTTGCTGTGAATCTCAAAGGAGATAATAATTGTAAAGTGCTTGGCTGAGTGCCTGGCAAATAGTAAGCATTATATAAATGTTAATTGGTAATATTAATATAGCTGTTGTTATTGTGTCCTCATGCTCTCCTTAGCTCTAAGTCACACAGCAGAATGCTATCAACTAGAGCAGGCAATCACAAACACACACACACACACACACACACACACACACACACACACAGGGATACACTCTCACACATACCTTTATCCCAAAGCTTAGATTGCATAAAATAAATGAAGACATTGAGGAACATCTAAAATGCAGAGAAATATCGACTACACTAAGGTCATTGAAAATCTTTATTTAATGTAAACTTCAGAAATTATACTTAAAAATGAAAAAAAGTATCTATACCTCAGTTGACTTTAAAAGATGAGATTACTTAGACTAGAATTCTAAAAAGCCTTTTTTTTTTTGAACCTAATAGCATTAACCCAACAACTAGAACAATTATGGCAAAACAGATTAATTGTTAAGAATCTGCTATCTGTTGTAATTCTCAAGTGAAAAATCTTCTATCGTATTTGGCAAAAAACCTATATCCTACTAAGTATAATAACATGAAATGGTCCAGAATATAACATAAGAAAAGAATTGTAGCATGGCAAATAGAGAACTAGACGTGAAACCTGAATGACCTGGACTCAAGCCCTGCTACTGATACTTATTGGCTGTGTAGCTGGATCAATCATTTAACCCCACAGTGCTCCTGGAAACTCTAAAAATTTAAATTGTGGAATAAATGCTGACCTTCATTAATAGAGCAAGTTTCCTTATTAATTAGAATTTTTTTAATGTTAAGGATTTCTCAGGTTCAGTATCTACTTTAACAGCTTCATCATCATTGTTGTAATTGCTACATAATGCAAGTTCACTATCTTTCATGGAATGACAGATGACAAATTCCTGTGCTATATATATAGACTTCAAAATATAATTTAGAATTCATATCACAATCCTAACACTATAAAATAGTTGCTTTATATGCCTATAAAATAGTTTAATGAACATTAAATATGAAAAAGGGATATTGACTTGTTCCAGGAACAATTTTTCATTTCTCTCTGAACTCTGTCAAAGAAGTTGGAGAAGAGTAATGAATAATGCAACAATAGCAATGTTAATAATTTTTAGAAACTTATAGATTATAAATCCTCAAATTATAAGCATAAAGATCAAAATCCCCTTAAGAAGTCAATAAATCAAAAGTATTGGAACAAAGAGCATTTTAGCAGACAAAATACATGACCTATAATTTCTGGGACATAACAGTACCTCCACATTTTAATAATAATACTATGTATTACCATAGCAAAAACATAACCAAATTATTGAGAAATTTAAAAATATATAATTAAGTAAAAATTCACAAAATTCAGGGATTTAGCAGAAGTTTTTTTTAATGGGAAGAGAAATTAAATCATGCCAACCATATCATTTTATCTACTACTACAGTTCCCTCAAATAACAGAAGATGAGCTTGTCCTCCAATACTTTATTCAATTACGAAAATCAACTATTTTATCTACTGAACATTAAGCTCAAGGGAATAATGTTCCCCGGACAGCTTTTATCTAACGTGTCTTAAATGCAAAGGTGAGAAGGACAAAATGATGAAGATAGTGATGATGATAGTGTTATTCTAGTTAATAGTGAATTAAATTAAAGCACAGGGAACCAACTCATTGTCACTCTTACCTGTTTTCTCCATCCCATCAATAGTAAATGTTTTAAAAAGTTTTACCCTCTCTTGATTTCTCTCAGGTTTTTCTCCAAAAGCAAGCACTTCATTTCCACTCCTGTATTACTATACCTGAGCATTGTAGCCCAAATAGAAATACTCTCTGTGTTAAATCATATTAAGAAATTATTTTCAGAGAAAGCCCAAGTGGGGGCTACATCCAAATGCTGTAATTCTAATTTCCCAAATATTCATATTTTTGACAAATTGCAGCTCTGTTTACTCATTCCAGTGTGATCTTTGTATGTTCTCAAAAAGACCAGCATGGGATAGGAATTTTGAGTTCCTCAAGGCAAATTGCATACGTTTTCAGAAAGGCAAATTGCAGACCAACGACATTTGTAGATGAATAGAAAGCTGTGTGAAAGGAAACAGTTGTGTTTGCCTACTTCCAACAGGTCACCCTCTGAATCACTGTTTGGAAATCTAATGCATTTGTAAAGGACCCTTTCATTTATGAGTGTGTTGAAAATAGAATCCAATACCATCATTATGTCCACTTTACCATCTTGCATCAATTTAGCTTTATTTAAAGATTCATAAAATAATATAGCTTGAGTTCATGTACCCTTGTACCAGAAATTAGAATAAACCTGCATTGTACATTCAAATCAAAATTTACTTACTCATTCCTAAAGGAAAATGAAGTATAAGGATATAAGGACTTCTCATTTTGGAGAAGTCAAAGAAATTTTCTAACTCTTAGTTATGATTATTATAGTGTTTTAAAGTTTACAAAGTGTTTTACAAGTATTATCTCATTTTATCTGCACAAGAACCCTGAGGGGTAAGAGATACTCCTAAGTTCCTTTTAGAGACAAGGAAACTGAGGTTAAGTGACTTTCCCAGGATCACATTGCTGGTATGTGTTTGATGTAGGGTATGAACTCAGTTTTTTCTGACTCTAGGTCCATTATTCTTTGTGATATGCCATCTAGTTGTCTTTAACTATATTTGTATTATACTGAATTCCTCCAAGACAGAGAGATACTACCACATCCATTTTATGTACTAAGATATAATGATAAAAAACCTTTCTTCTTTCCTTCTATTTTTAACATCAAAATCCTTGCTGAATAAATATCTCCATACAATTGTACCTCCAGAGCTAGAGTGAGAAAATATATGTTATAAAGCAGAAAAACACTTAAACAAAAAAATCTTGATAACAAGAACATATGTGACTTTGTATGTAATTTTTTTGTCCCTCTGGTTCCCCTGTTTCCTTGCTTAAAAGAAAGGTTGGGTTATCTCTAAGACCAGCATTGGTGTTTACAATTGCAGTTTTGATTCCTTTTATTGTTCTTTTCATCTATATTTTTTAATGACTGTGAATATTATTCTGCTCATTTCAGTCTATATCAATTCATATAAATGCTGTGATTCTTCTCAGAAGTTTTTGTGCTCATCAGTTTTTACAGCAAAATCAAATGCCATTGTGTTCATATGCTATGGTTTGTCCAGCCACTTCACAATTGATGGGGAATTTATTTGTTTCAGCTCTTTCTTATCACAAAAAAAGAGGCACTTTGATTTCCACAAGGTCTGAAGGTAAATTAAATACAGAAATGTGCTTAGAACTTTTATTTCCTGATTCCAAATAATTTATTGTCTCTCTGAAAATATATAACAGCAGCAGCCAACATTTATATAGCACTTACTATGTGTTACACACTGTGCTAAGTGCTTTACAATTATTATCTCATTTGGTCCTCACAATAACTGTAGGAGGTAGGTGCTATTGTTGTTCCCATTTTACAGATATGAAAATTGAGAAAACAGAGGTTAATTGACTTGCCCACTTGAAAGCTGGTTAAGTGCTTGAAGTCAAATCTGAACTCAGATCTTCCTGATTCCAGGCCTGGAATGTTATTCCCTGCTCCAGCTTGTTGATCATTATATCTATCTATCTATCTATCATCTATCTATCCATCTCTCTGGAGCCTTTCTTTTTGTCACTGACCTCCTTGGAGATATGTGCCTAGCAGTAAAATTTTCAGGCAAAGGGATATGAATATATAGTCCTTTAAAAAAAAAGAATTGTAAATTGTTAGCAACCATATGAAAGTGCTCCAAATCATAAATAATAAGAGAAATGTTGATCAAAACAACTCTGAGGTTTCATCTCAAACTCAGTAGATTGGAAAAGATGACAAAAGAGAATTGTTAATGTTGGAAATGTCTTTCAAAGATACAATATTGGTACAGTTGAGACATTCCATTCATTCTGGAAAACAAATCAGAATTAATGCAAATGACCAATAACTTTTCTATAATGATCTTTCCATATAGCAATAATGGTGAATCTATTTTCTCACATAGTATATAGATATTGAAATAGAAATCGAACTTAAGGAAAAAAGGTATCAAGAGTGGCTGAGTCTAAATAAATACAGATAGAAGAAATTGATTTTTTTCTTTCTGATGAATTGAGAGGACTGACCAATTAATGTCCAGTTTTTAGAGCCATATTTGGATTTGCTTTTTCTATTTGGATCATACAGATCATGCATAGATATCCCCTACTTGGTTGTAATGCAACATGGAATTTGGAAGCCAGTTACATGTGACTAGGAGGTGAGGGTGGAGATGGAATTGATTATAAGTGATGGTTTTAAGGCTATGGAATTAGAAGAATTGATTACTTAGTAGGTGCTAAGTTACCTCCAATGATTTAAGAATTTTTCACTCTATTTTTTCTTGGCTTTCCTGGCTTCCTTCAAGTCCCAGCTAAAATCTCACCTTCTAGAAGAAGCCTTTCCCAATTATTCTTAATTCTTCCTATTCATTCTGTATATAGATTGCTTATACAGAGCTCTTTGCATAGTTTCCTCCATTATACCATGTAAAACTTGAAGGCATAGACTCTTTAGCTCTTCGTACAGTGCTTGGCACATAATAAACACTTAATAAAAGTTAATAAATGACTGGTGTTGAGTGAGGCAAATACCACTGTGAGTTTCCAGGTGGGAAAGTGGCAACCACTTGGATACCATGTGTCCATGAACAGATTATATCTTTAGTTCTTTTGCATTTATTCCTTCTTGTTCTTATGTAAATGGCTATTATAAGAGAGAAGTTTCTGGGCTCTGTGTGAGTCTAGGACATCTTGAGACTCTATCAAAAAACTACCTTTAACTGGAGAGAGCAGCAGAGATAACTGAAGTGGTAATGTCCTATGATACAGAAAGTTCCTGGAGATAGATGTGGCAGAAGGGCACCTAAGAATCACAAAAACTTTAGGCATCTCATGATACCTTATGACAGAAAGAATCAATTTGTATGTTTTTCTAAAATCATTGAGCTTATCATTTCTTATAACACTGTAATATTCCATCACAGTTACATGCCACAACTGATTCAGCCATCTGACGGGCATCATTACAACTTCCAGTTCTTTGCCAACACAAAGAAAGCTCCTTTAAACATTTTAGAACATAAAGGTTTCTTATCCTTTTTCCTTAATCACCTTTGGAAATAGAAAAAAAAAAAGGAGTGGTTTTGTGGGGTCAAAGGGTATAGGTAGTTTGATATCTCTTTCGGTACAATTTCAGATTGCTCTCCAAAATGATTGGATTGATCTACAATTTCACCAAAAATGAATTAGTGTCCCATTTTTTCCACATCCTCTTCAACACTTGTCACTTTCCATTTCTATCATTTTAACCAATCTGTTACATGTAAAATAATATCTCGAGGTTGTCTTAATCAGCATTTCTCTAATTAATAATGATTTTGAGTATTTCATATGACTATAAATTGTCTTTATTTCTTCATCGGAAAACTGCCTATTTACATCCTCTGACCATTTATCAATTGGGGAATGACTCATATTCTTATAGATTTGAAAAAGTTCTTTATATATTTTAGACATGAGCCCTTTTTCTGATAAATTGTTTATAAAATTTCCCCCAGTTTTCTGCTTTCCATCTAATCTTGGCTACACACACACACACACACACACACACACACACACACACACACACAATTCTGGCTGTGGTCAAGGAAGAATGAGTAAAATTGTTTTCCCTACAATTTCTCCAAAGCATAGTCTAGACAATAGACTCCCACTAATTTTTTCTCCCCTGAATAGAAGATGTCAAGTCTTTTAACTAGGTGTGTATCTTCTTTAAGGCTATTCTTCTTGATGTCTTCACCCTTCAACATAGTAGATTGCCTTCTTTTGTTTGATACTCTCTTCTCTCTAAGTGTCTGTAACACTATTCTGTTTCTATTCCTACTTGTTTGACCATATCTTATCAGTTTCCTTTCCTGGATCTTCATCTAGGTTATTCCCTCCAATTGATGGGAGCCCCCTAGTTCTTTATTGTGGGCATTCTTCTCTTTTTCCTTTATACTATTTCACTTGATGATCTCATCAGGGTCCCATCGATTAAATCGTCAGTTATGTTGATTATTATTAAATCTATTTATCCAGTACTAACTTATTTCCTAACTGCCACATTTACATCTTTAGCTATCTACCGTAATCGTGAACTGGATGACTGAAACACATCTTAAGTGAAATAGATATCTTAAACTTGACACATTCGAAACTGAACTCATTATCTTTCCTCTAAAACTGTCTCTTATTCCTAACTTTCTTATTAGTATCAAGGGAACCTCAATCTTCCTAGTCACCCAGTCTTGCCCACTCTTTCACACCTATATCCAATATGCTGCTAAGTCTTATTAATTTTGCCTTCATAAATAATCAAACATGCCTCCTCTCCTCTGATACTGCTACTGCTAATGGTGAAGACCATTATCTCTTTGTGCTCATCTTATTGCAATACCTTCGTGGTTGTTCTACTTGCCTCAAGTCTTTCCCCACTTTAGTCCATCTTCCAATCAGCTTTCTAAGTGATCTTTCTAAAGAATAGATTTGGCAATGTCATCCACTACTCCCAATTCAATAAACTTCAGTGGCTTGTTATAACCTCTGAGATCAAATATAAAATCATCTGACATTCAAAATCCTTCATAACCTTGCTCCCTCCTACCTTTTCAGTTTTCTTATGCATTATCCTCCCCTTCTCTTCACATAATCTGCCTTCCAGTGACACTATGCTATTCTTGTTTTGTTTTGATTTTTTTACACAAGACACTCTATTTCCAGACTTTAGGCATTTTCACTTGATGTCTCCTATGCCTGGAATGTTTTCTTTCCTTACCTCTGCTTCCTGGTTTCCTTCAAATCCCAGATAAAATCTGATCTTCTACAAGAAGCCTTTCCCTATCCCCTTAATGTTAATGCTTTCCATTCATTATAATATGTGTGTGTGTATATGTACATGTGTGTGTGTGTATATATATATATATATATATATATGTGTATATATATGTATAATTAGCTGTGTAAAGTTATTTTCATGTCTTCCCCTTATCCCAGTGGGCTGGAAACTCTTTGAGAACGTAGACTATCATTTACCTTTCTTTATATTGCTGATGCCTGACACACAGTTGGTATTTAATAAATGTTTATTGACTGACTGACATACAGTATAAATTAAAACTTAACTTAACTGGAGGTCAAAAATTGCCCCCTCACTACCCAGCTCCTGAGCTGTGTCTGGTGTGGACTTTGTGTTTGATATGGCATTGTTAGCATTGAACTTCCTGCATCTCTGTCCCTTATTCCTCTTTCCTTATTAGGTGGTTCTAAGAATAGCCTGGTCCCAGTGGCTCATATCGCACCACTGTTGTTATCATATAGTTGTTAACACTTGTCTGACTCTTCATGACCCCATAGAGTAACTGTTCATGGGATTTTTTTGGCAAAGATATTAGAGTGGTTAGCCATTTTGTTCTTCCATTTTTGGCAGCCAAGAGTTAAGTGATTTACCTAGCGTCACATAGCTATTGAGCCTCTGAGGTCATAGTTGAACTCATTTGAACTCTTTCTTACCCCAGGCCAGGTACTCTTTCCACTGTTCCACCTACCTGCCCCACCACCCTCCTCATGACAGACATTCTCTTATTAGTGCTAGTTCAGCTCTGTATCTAAAATAATAATCTTTTAAAGTGTGAACCCTCAGGAATTTTAAGCCTTCAATGAAAGTGCACATCCCACTTCATGTCAGAGCCATGAATCAAGTGCTGTCCATAGACTGTGGAGTAATGGGGCTCCTGCACTTAAACTACTCCTCATTCTCATTTGTTCTACTCAGATCTGCATGAGGAGCAATAAAGCTGCTCAAATTGCTCTCCTTGTGTTATTGTTGCACTTATCCTAACTCCTCTCTCTCTTTTCTCATGGCAACACTTTGCCATATACTTAATGGAGAGCCACTGAAAACTTTGATTCAGAAGCATGACACAATAACAATGGTGTTTTAGAGGAAAAAGAAGATTTACCAATGACATATCAAATGGAGTGGCATGTAAAGATATGAAAGTGGTAGCCCAGATGAGGTGATGTTGCAGTGAATTATCATGGAATCCAAGTGTCATAGCAGGTTATGAATGGTTTCATGAACTGGGAAATAGATACAAAGATATATTGCCTTGGTCAATAAGAATCAGGGAAGCAAATATATATAATCCTCCTAGTGATGACAATAATATATATGTACAAATCAATGTACATATTTATCATATCAACCTGTCCATCATGTCGATATAACTGGAAATCTCCCATCTTCCATCAGACAAACCCGAATTCTGAAAGCCCAATAAGACACCCTTTAGCAAAGATTGAGGATGAGTGTAATGACCTCACAATCTCCATTTCAAACATTGCTCACCCTTAAGGCTTGCTTACAGCTTGAGTCATGTTTCAGATGAAATGCATAAAGGGCTTAGAATGAGTCAAAAATATTTCAGTTATCAAAATTCTCCATAGTTCCATTGCCTTGAATCTGTTCTCCAGTTTGCTTTTCTCAACTGTTTAATTTCTGCAAATGTGTTGATTTCTATTTCCCTGAATTTAGGACTTCTAACTTTGCTTCCCCATTTCATCATTTTTTTCCTCCTGACTGTTTTCACTATTTGGCTTCTTTGTCTTGACATTCAATATTAGAAATATATCCTAACTCCTGATCCACCTGATTTTCATCCTCTATATGTTATTATCTTCTAATCAAGATGGTTTTTTCCTTAAAAAAAGGATAATGCTCTTTCTGTCATCTCCCTATATATTATACATTGTGAAATTTGAGAAAAAGTCCCACAGTAGAAGAAAATGGAATCAGCCATAAGGGAAAGGATTAACCTTCTATTTCATTAGCAATGTGAGCTCTTGGTGATCAACGTTCTCTTCCAATAATAGTGGACATTTTCTCTGCAACTTGGGTGTGCATGTTCGTCCTTCATTGCTGAAGAAGACTATGCCATCAGAGAAATAATGGCATGACTTGCAATTGACTTTGTTTTGAGTGATGGAAGGTTGTGCAGGTCACCAGCCTCATTTCTCCTCCAGAGCCATCTGAATTTAGTGACCAGATATTCATTAGGATGACTAGAGATGACCCAGGATGAGACAATTGAGGCTAAATGAATTTCCCAGAATAGTGAGAGATTAAATGATTTGCTTAAGGTTATACAGATAGTTGCTGTGTCAGAGGCAGGTCTTATCATCAGTTTCTTGGCTCCAAAGGTAGCTCTCTGCTATGGAACACCACATCTGAAACAATAATAATCCACAGAATTGCACACATGTAGACACATATGCACTTCAAATTTATAATACACCAATGTGTGTATATGTAGTACATATATATGTATCTGTATGTATAAACATACAGATACACACACATTTGCAAAGGACCTTACAGGTCATTTGACAGAATTTTTTTTTAAATAAGATCATTCATTGTAATTGAAAGGCTTTAACTACACACAATGGATGTTCCTTACTTCATGGCAATGTCTCTTCATGGCTATCTACCAAAATAAACTGACTATGAGATCTCATTAAGACCAAATTAATTTTTCATTCATCACTATCGTCATTATTATTACATCAGTTAATCCAAAGATCCATGTGTGGGAACTCCATTCATCAATGTATAGCATAATCTATGTACAACACTGTCTTGGAGAGTATCTTGAGGCTTATTTAGATTAAATGATTTTTCCATGTTCACAAAACTAGCAAGAGTTAGAACCATGGTTTAAACCCAAGTCTTTCTGAGACCATGTCCATTATACCCATTACACCACATTGATGATATATATATACATACACCATATGGTATATATACCTTATACACATATTATTACTACTATTGTAGGTATTAATAAAGATAATAACAGCATTTCATATATGTTTATAGTACTTTAGAGATTAGAAAACACTCTTTAGTCATTTTATACTCACAATGGGGGAAGGGAGTGTATGCATTTATTCTGTTCTTCTCTTTCTTTTTTTTGCAAGACAATCAGATAAGTGATGTGCCCAGGATCACATGGATAATAAGCATTAAGTGTCTGAGGCTGGATTTGAATTCAGGTCCTCCCAACTCCAGGTCTGGTGCTCTATCCACTGTGCCACATAGCTGCCACATATGCATTTATTCTGCTATTTTATAAGTAAGAGAATTGGATCTCAGACAACTTGTGTAGCTTGCCTGTGTACCCTCACCTGAGTGACAACATTAGACCTCAGGTGTTGTATTTCTTTGTCAATGTTCTTTCAATGTTACCATATTGCCTTAGGGTAGGTGAAATCTAAGATGGAGATATTCCTCTGGCAAACATCGATAAAATGTTCATTTGATTTTCTCTCCTTTTGAAAGAGGAGTTTGTGTTCTGTGTCTTTCTGACAGGTGATCTTTTGTTCTCAAGTATTCCATTCCAATTCCCTTTGGAAAACATCTCTCCCTTTCTCCCATCCAAAACAGATAAGCCAGATAATTACATATCACATCACCCATCAGTGGTATGACTAGGTAAAGAATTAATCCTCTACATTAGGTGGGTAGGGGGAACCAAAACAAACAAAATGGCTGAAATTTCCTTTGTGCTTGAATGACAGTAGTGAAATGTGATTATTTAGGAGCTTTATTTCATATGAACATCTCCTTTATGTAAAATAAACACACATTGGCCCACATCCCCCAACAAGACATGTTAGCACTAACTGCTGGTTGTCAGTGACAACAATCAGATTTAATTGTTCATCCTGACATACTCTGGCACTCCATTAAACACAGATTACTCCAGATTGAATAAATGAATAACAAAGATGCTGGGCCATCATTCTGAATATATCAGTGGAAATAATGAATTACATCATCAACTCATGAAAATGCAGAAAGGGCTAGAGGAGGTCAAGAGCTTGTTGTAATTTCATGTTGTCCATTGCTGCCTCAGTGTTCTCAAACTCAATGTGTTATGTATTATATCTTGTGGGGGAGGTCAGATTTCTTGATTGGTTCTTATTTAGATATTTTAATATAGGTTGAGTGAAACATTCAATTAATGGATGACAGTTTTTTCCCCTCATATATGAATTATTAAAAGGTACACTGTAGACAGTCTTATTAAAAGTGTTTTATTCAATAACATTTCAGTTTCAAGAGTTTTCATTTTTTCTTAACAAGGAAAAGTAACTAAACAATATGTTCAATTATAATAACCCTTAGCCCTCATACATCACATTATTTTAGAATTCTGAATAATGAAGGTACAGTATAAGGTAACAAGATTTCTTTTTCCTTTGCCAACAAATTTCAAAACTTTTCTTGGGGGTTGTAGTGGATGATTGGGAAGCAAAGATTTTAGTTTCAGTTTATAGAGGAATTGTTTGAAGAAGGCTGAGCTCTAGGTTGGTCTTACATCACTAATATTACATGGCTCTTCTTAAATATTGTCAATACACCAATGACCTGGGAAGATATCTTGATCAAGTGGTAAAAAGCACTAAGTTTGAAGTGAATTCCTGGGTTCAGTCCCAGCTCTGCTCCTTACTATCTGTGCAATTTTGAACATGTCATTTAGACTCCCTACATCTTAGATTCTTCATCTATAAAATAGATATGATGACTTTTGAGGTCCCTTACAAGTTCTAAATCTGTGATTGTCAGTCAACTAATATGTATTAAGCATCTGCTATCTAATATGTGCCAAATACTTTTCTAAGCACTGGAGATACAAAGAAATAAAGAAAAAAACCCCTTCTCTCAAAAAGCTCACAGTCCTTCAAATGACAAAGGTAATCCATGTCAGATGTTTATGAATCCATGAATGGGCAAATATATAGGAGACTGTGTGATATTCTAGAAAGATCCCTTCACCAGAAGTCATAATTTTGGAATTTTTAGTACTAAAACTTGATGTTTGATCTTAAGGTACTCACTTCTTTTCCCTGGTCCTAAATTTCCTCATCCATCAAATGCCATAAAAGCTTGCATCCAGCCAACATCTATGTTTCCCTCACAGGGCTGTTTTAAGAATGAAAAGTGATCATTGTATTTTGAATACACCTTGAAATGTTATAGTTTTAGAAAATTCAAAGGCATTTGAGAAATGGAAGGCATTGCTATTTTCATCGCAACAGCCACTCATTCATCTAACAGCTTTGGGAAAAGAAATTTTCCATACAAGTGAAGTGAATTTTCCATTCAAATGAAGGCTCCTTGTTGGTAACAAAATTATTTGTTTTCATTTTTATCATTTGGGGCAGAAATCTTTATTCATTTATATTTCCATGCTGTTGTGAAGAGAGAATACTGAATATTATTTAACCTTTCTGGATAACTCAGAATCTGGGTGACAAATGCATATTTTTAATACATTGCATTTTTGAGGTGTTAGTTTTGTTTTCATAATATTCAGGTCTCTTTTTCAATATCAAATATGAACAGAGCAGAAGTAGTTCATATACCTCAAATTATAACATAGGAATATTATGTGTGGGGCTGACAGGTCAGAATGGCAAAATCAGGGGGCAAATCCAAGATGGTGGAACAGAAGCAGGAACCTGCCTGAGTTCTCCCTGAAAACCCCTCAAAATACCTGTAAAAAATTACTTTAAACAAATTCTAGAGCAGCAGAAGCTACAAAATGAAAGAATGAAACAGATTTCCAGCCCAAGACAACCTTAAAGTCTGGCAGGAAGGGTCTATCACAGAGGGTGTGGAGTGGAGCATAGCCCAATGTGGGCCACACTAACCCAGACAGGACTGAAACAAGCCTCAGGGTGCTGAATTGCTGGCAGCTGTAGCGGTTTCCAGATTTCTCAACCCACAAATGCCAAAGACAGCTTCAAAAATCAATGGGAAAGTTCTTTCATCTAGGTAAGAGAGGAACATGGAATGACCCTAGCCCCACCTCCAACGCTAGCTCCAGCATGGCAGCAGCCAGACTGCAGGCCAGGAGAGGAGTAAACATCTCTCTTTTGATCCTCCCACTTTGGAGGAACTGAGAATTTACAGACCGCTAGAGATATGTCTTAAAACAGCTGCACAAACCCCTGAAAGTTGGGGCAGTATACTGTCCACTTCACAAAAAACTCAAAATTCAAGTAACTTGTCTAGGAAAATGACAAAAAAAGGGGAAAAGTAAGACTATAGAAGGTTACTTTCTTGGTGAAAAGGTATTTACTTATGAGAAGGAAGATCAAAGCATGCAACTGGAGAAAGGTCAAAGCATATAACTGGAGGAAGACAACAAGGCCAAGGCTCCCATATCCAAAGCCTTCAAGAAAAATATGAAATGATCTAAGGCCATGGACAAGCTCAAAAAGGATTTTGAAAATCAAATAAGATAAGTATAGGAACAATTGAGAAGAGAAATGAGAGTGATGCAAGAAAATCATGAAAAATGAGTCAACAGATTGCTAAAGGAGACCCCCAAAATGCTGAAGAAGATAAAATCTTTAAAAATAGACTAACCTAAATGACAAAAGAAATCCAAACATGCAATAAGGAGAAGAATGCCTTAAAAAGCAGAATTAGTCAAATGGCAAAAGAGGTCCAAAAGTTCACTGAAGAAAATAATTTCTTAAAAATTAGAATGGAGCAAATGAAAGCTAATGACTTTATGAGAAATCAAGGAATTATAAAACAAAACCAAAGGACTGAAAAAATAGAAGACAATGGGAAACATCTCATTGAAAAAGAACTGACTTGAAAAATAGATCCAGGAAAGATAATTTAAAATTATTAGTGTGCCTGAAAACCATGATCAGAAAAGGAGCCTACACATCTTCTTTCAAAAATTGTCAAGGAAAACTGCCTTGATATTCTAGA
Source organism: Notamacropus eugenii (assembly GCF_028372415.1). Taxonomy (NCBI): domain Eukaryota; kingdom Metazoa; phylum Chordata; class Mammalia; order Diprotodontia; family Macropodidae; genus Notamacropus; species Notamacropus eugenii. Next base: position 313,378,294 of record NC_092876.1, read on the forward strand.
ATAAGAAGATAAAATAGAAATATAAAGAACCCACTGATGACCTCCTGAAAGAGATCCTAAAAGGAAAACTCCTAGGAATATTGTAGCAAAATTCCACACTTCCTAGGTCAAGGAGAAAATATTGCAAGCAGCCAGAAAAACAAACAAACAAAAAACCCAATTCAATTACTGTGGAATCACAATCATGATAACACAGAATTTAGCATGTTCTACACTAAGGAATTGAAGGGCTTAGAATGTGATATTCCAGAGGTCAAAGAAGCTAGGATTAAAACCCCAAATCACCTACCCAGCAAAACTGAGTATAATACTTCAGGGAAAAAATGGATTTTCAATGAAATAGAGCACTTCCAAACATTCTTGTGGAAAAGAACAAAGCTGAATAAAAAAAAATAATTTCAGATACAAGAATCAAGTAAAACATGTAAAGGTAAACAGAAAGAGAAGCCAAAAGGGATTCATCAAAGTTAAACTGTTTACATTCCTACATGGAAAGATAATATTTGTAACTCATGAGACCTTTTGCAGCATTAGGGAAGTTAGAGGGAATATATCTATCCATATCTATATTTATATTTATATCTATATCTATATTTGTATCTATATCCATAACTATATCTGTATCTATCTATATTCATATCTATGTCATCTATAGCTTTATCTGTATGCACAGAGAGAGAGAGAGAGAGAGAGAGACAGAGACAGAGACAGAGACAGAGACAGAGACAGAGAGACAGAGAGAGACAGAGAGAGAGACAGAGAGAGAGAGAGACCAGCAGAAACTGAGACAGACACAGAGAGACACAGAGAGAGACAGAGGGCACAGAGTAAGCTAAATATGAAGGGAAGATACCTAAAAAACAAATTAAATATTGAGAGGAATGCACTGGAAGAGAAAAAGGGAGGTAGAAAGTAGTGAATCATCTCACATAAAAGAGGCATGAAAGAAATGGAGAGGAAGAGGGGGGAGATGAGAGGGAATAAGAATAAGAGAATAAGCCTACTCTTATTGGACTTGGCTTAAGGAGAGAATGACACACATTCAATTGGTTATGAAAATCTATTTTACCCTGCAGGAAGGCAAGGGGTAAGGAGATACGACAGGGAGGATAAAAGAAAGGATGGCAGATTGGGAAAAGGGGTAATTAGTATGAGACAGGTCAATGGCAAGAATAGAATAAATGGAGGGCAGGACAGGACAGAAGGAAATATGGTTAATCTTTTGCAACATGACTGTTATGGAAGTGTTGTGTATGTCTACACTTGTATGACCTATATTGAATTGCTTGCTTTCTCAATGAGGATGGGTGGGGAGGGAGGACAGGAGAGAATGTAGAACTCAAAGCTTCAAAAATGAATTTTAAAAATTGTTTTTTGCATGCAACTGGGAAATAAGCTGTACAGGCAATAGGGTATAGAAATCTATCTTACCCTACAGAAAAATAGAAGGGAGGGAGACCATAGAAGGGGGTCATAAAATGGAGGGCAGATTGGGGAAAAGGGTGGTAGAGGTGCACAATGTCTGGGGTCGAGGGAGAGGAGAAATGGGGAGAAAATTTGGAATTCAAAATCTTGTAGAAGTTTATGTTGAAAATTGAAAGTAAATACATTATATTTAAAAAAAGAATGGCAAAACCTTTATATGCTATGCCAAAGGCCAGTGGAAACCCTTAACAATTGAAAAAAAACAATGTATTGTTTTTCTTCAAGGAATTCATAATTCTAAACACTGAAATAACTTCACCAGTAACTTATCTGAGGACAGACATTGGGACCTGTTCCAATACTGAAATGGAAATGTGAGAAGGTTCACACATCAGCCTCAGATTCCTCATCTGAAAAGTGAAGGAGTTGGACTCAATGGACTTTAAGATCCTTTTTTAATAGGTGTACTTCTATTCATTTAAGGAACAGAGAGGATCTTAGGTTTTCTTTATTTTGTGTATTACGATTCTATCCAAACCAGGAAAAAAATCAAGCCTTTAAAAGTTCTTTCATAAAGAAACTTTCAAAGCATTTGAGATAGTGGTTTAGAGTAGCTTTCTGCTCACCAAATAGCCTACCTTTCTTGGTCAAAGCATCAGAAATCCCTGCCTTAGAAGTGTGATCCCTTTAGACTGGATAGTGAAAGAACAGTTAGGATATCTGGGTTTAAATCCTGCCTCAGACTTTCACTGACTTCAAATTACTTAATTTCAGAAGTTCAGGGATCTATTTGTAAAAATAAGGATAATAATGCTTAATTTTTAAACCACTTTTTTTGAGAAAAGTGATTCATAAAACTTGTATTACAGTACAAATGTGAATAATGTTATTTGTACTTCTACTTTTAAGAATCACAGTAAAAATGCAAAAGTCCTAAGGCTTAAATATTTAGGCTCATACCTTAGCTACAATCTGCTGATAGAGGAGAAGAAACCTGATCTTTCGTATGGCTATGGGGGAAAATAACCTAGGATAAACATTTTTTTAGAAAGCAGAAGAAAGAAGACAGGGGAAATTTTAAAAAAATTTCAGGTACATAAGGTGGGCAGTTGACACTCCAAAAGGATGCTTCAAGGGATGTAGGATAAAATATAGGAAGTAAGAATGGCAATGTGGGGTTACTGTGTGTCTAAAGAGAGAAAAGCAATGAGAGATGAGAGAATGGTAGTACTAAGGTTATATTTTCCCTTTTCATAATTTGATTTGGGGTAGTGTCCAAAGGCTTGGTTGGATTCTACAAATCTATTAAAATAGTCTTTGTTGGTTTAAATCTTATTCAAGGGATGTTATGATGACATTCTCACACTTTGAGCAACATTTCACATATTTCTTTTCTCCTTCATTCAAAGTCCATAAGCTGTCAATTATTAAATGGTGACCACATCAATGTGTCCAAAATAGATTGACTTCAGCCTTACTTCCAAGCCCAGGAGACAAATTTCCACTGGGAATGATATTAGCTGCGGGAAACTCCTTGTATATTCTTACCAAATGAAATCATAAGGGATTTGACATGAGAAATCAATGCATCATTAATATTCTACATTCTTCTACACCCAAATGAGTGAACACAAAAGTTGTAGTGCTCAGAAATCCATTAGAAATCCATTAGTAATCACCCACATCTCACACACCATACATTGGCATGTCTCATTGAACAGCCTAACTAGTCCTCAAAAATATTATGTGGGTGAATTAATGTCCCCGTGAAACCTTAAGTTCCACAGTTCCGGACTTAGGTATGTTTGAAATGGAAACCAATACTTCATAAATGTATTATTTTACATTAAGACACCCTTGAAAACTAAATACACCACCACCTCAATTGCTTTTATATTTTTGTGCACAAATAATTAAAGTAAGACGCAGTTTTTCAAAAATAATATTCAAAAAATTGTATATTTAAAAAATTGTGTTTGTGACTATTCATCCCTAAGAATAATAATAATCTGTGTTCTCATTTTAAATTATTTTCATAATGGCTTAGGGACAGCTTTCCCTCTACTCAGAAAAGTCCATATGCTGTTCTTAAAAATTTTTATCAGAGACATTTTCCACTTAGTTTGGTGGACATTTTTGACTGTCTTTTGGATTATTGAGATTTGACAAATCTGAGCTCTAGGTTATAGTATAAAATCTACAATTCTTTCTGGTATTCCATCATTGGAGTGATCTTTTCCTACCTCATCAAGGTCATCTTTTTTTTATATAGTAGAATTTTTTAGTGATGTTGTGTGGCAGCAAGTCGTAGAATATCAGTCTTTTAAGAACAAAAATTGAAGATCATCCAAAGGCCAAAGGAGAAGTTTCTGATGGGCATGAGCAGGCTGTAGTCAATCAGATGAGAGATTTCACAGAAGTGGCATGATGAGATACATGTGGCCAAGTTAAAAAATGAACTGGATAAATTCAAGGGTTAACTAACTGATACACTGTGGGCTTTATCAGTATCCATTCAATGTCAAGATACCTAGAGCAAACCCATTTCATTCCATTAGGTCAGGAAGTCCCATTGTGGAAAATTTCCTTAATGATATAGAAGGGATAAGCTGATATGCCACCATTTCCACAGCAGTAAGGTTTATTCATATGGATTAGACCAGAAGTTTCTGTGTATTAATTAATTCTTCAAACAGGAGCTTTAGGCCCTGCATAAACTGGACTCATTCTACCTATGCAACCTTATTTTCATTAGTTATGAAGTGTAGTTCATTCTATTAACTGTTCTCTGTGAAGTTACATATGATCAAATTGTCAGCTCTCATCTTCTCTGCCTGCCCATTTTCATATTTCATAACTATTCTGCAACATTTTGCACTATTCAACACCTTTTTCTCTGGGTTGCTCTTCATTCTTGGTATTCATGACAATTCTTTCTTCTATTAGTTTGGTTATTCTTTCTCAGTCACATTTGCTGCATCTTCATCCATTCTTTGCCCTCTAAATGTGAAGTCCCTTAAGGCTTTGTCCTAGGCTAACTCCTCTTCTATTGTCTCTTAATTCTTTTTCACTTGGTGATCTCATCAACTATGATGCATTTAATCATCATCTTTTTAAAAATTTTTATTTCTTTGTTTTTAACATTCATTTTAATTGCAAGTTCCCAATTTTTTTCGCTCCCTCCAGCCCCTCTACCATCCATTGAGAAAGCAAGCAATATAATAGCAATTATACATATGAAATCATACAAAACACATTTCCATATTAAGTATGTTGCAAAAAAAAACAAGCAAACTTAAGAAAGTTTTTAAAAAGTATGTCTCAATCTGCAATGAGTTCATTTGTTTTCTCTCTGTAGAGGGATAACATTTTTCAACATGGGTCCTTTGGAATTTTCTTGGATAACTGTTTGATTAAAGTAGCCAAGTCTTTCAGAGTGGATATTGCTGTTACTATGTATAATGTTTTTCCAGTTCTACTTACCTTACTTTGCATCAGTTCACACAAAGATTATCCAAGGTGTTTTTCTGAAATCATCCTGCTCCTGGTTTCTTATAGCACAATAATATTTCATCATAATCATATACCACAATTTGTTCAGCCATTCCTCAATTGATGGGCATCTTCTCAGATTCCAATTCTTTGCTCCCACAAAGAGCTACTGTAAATATTTTTGTATATATAAATTATTTTCCCATTTATTTTCTCTCTTTGGGTTCAAAGGTCATGCACAGATTTATATCCTTTTAGGCATAGTTCCAACTTGCTCTCCAGAATGGTTGAATCAGTTCACAATTCCACTAACAGTGTATTAGAGTTCCATTTTTCCCCACACCTCCTCCAGCATTTGTCATTGTTCTTTTCTGTCATGTTAATCAATTTGATAGATATAAGGTGTTAGCATGGAGGTGTCTTAATTTGCATTTCTCTAATTAATATTGATGTAGAACATACTTTCTTTTCTTTTTTTTGCTTCCATTTATTTATTTTTAGTTTTCAACATTCATTTCCACAAGCTTTTGAATTACAAATTTTCTCCTCATCTCTCCCGTCGCGCCATCCCAAAACACCATGCATTCTAATTACCCCTTCTCCCAATCTACCCTCGCTTCTATCACACCCCCCTTTCCTTTAACCCCATCTTCTCTCTTGAAAGGTAGATTTTCACACCAAATTGAATGTGCATGTTATTCTCTCCTGAAGTCAAATATGATGAGAATAAGCTTCACTTTTCCTCTCTCACCTCCCCCCCTTTGCCCCTCCATTGTAAAAGTTTTTTCTTATCTTTTTTTTTATGGGAGATAAATTATTCCATTCCATTTTTGCTTTCTTCTCCCAATATATTCCTCTCTCACCCGTTAATTTTATTTTTTTGGATACCATCCCTTCCTATTCAACTCACCCTGTACTATGGTACAGGGTGAGTTGAATAGGAAGGGATGGTATATATATATATATATATATATATATATATATATATATATATATATATATATATGTGGGTGGGTCTGTGTGTGTGTATGTGTGTGTGTCTTATTCCTCTAATTACCCAAATACTGAGAAAAATTTCAAGAGTTATAAATATTATCTTTCCATGTAGAAATGTAAACATTTCAAATTTAGTAAGTACCTTATGATTTCTCATGCCTGTTTACTTTTTCATGTTTTGCTTGATTCTTGTGTTTGAAAGTCAGATTTTCTATTCAGCTCTGCTTTTTCATCAAGAATGTTTGAAAGTCCTGTATTTCACTGAATGACCATATTTTTCCCTGAAATATTATACTCAGTTTTGCTGGGTAGGTGGTTCTTTGTTTTAATCCTAGTTCCTTTGACTTCTGAAATATCATATTCCAAGTCCTTCAATCCCATTAATATAGAAGGTGTTAGGTCTTTTGTTATCCTGATTATGTTTCCACAATACTTGAATGGTTTCTTTCTGGCTGCTTGCAATATTTTCTCCTTGACCTGGGAACTCTGGAATTTGACTACAGTATTTCTAGTTTTTCTTTTCAGACCTCTTTGAGGAGGTAATCAGTGGATTCTTTCAATATTTATTTTATCCTCTGGTTCTAGAATATCAGGGCAGTTTTCTTTGATAATTTCATGAAAGATGATGTCTAGTCTATTTTTTTGATCATGACTTTCAGGTAGTCCCATAATTTGGAAATTGTCTCTCCTGGATCTATTTTCCAGGCCAATTGTTTTTCCAATGAAATATTTCATGTAGTCTTCTATTTTATCATTCTTTTGGTTTTGTTTTGTTATTTCTTTGTTTCTCATAAAGTCATTAGCTTCCATCTGCTCCATTCTAATTTTTAAAGAACTATTTTCTTCAGTGAGCTTTTGAACCTCCTTTTCCATTTGACTAATTCTGCTTTTTAAAGCATTCTTCTCTTCATTGGTTTTTTGGGCCTCTTTTGCCATTTGAGTTAGTCTGTTTTTAAAGGTGTTATTTTCTTCAGCATTTTTTGGGTCTCCTTTAGCAAACTGTTGGCACCTCTTCATGATTTTCTTGGATCACTCTCATTTCTCTTTCCAATTTTTCCTCCACCTCTCTTACTTGATTTTCATAATCCTTTTTGAGCTCTTCCATGGTCTGAGACTATTGCATATTTATTTTGAAGATTTTTGGATGCAGAAGACTTGACTTTTATGCCTTCCTCTAATGATATGCATTGTTCTTTCTCATGGAAGAAAATATCTGTTTACCAAGAAAGCAACCTTCTATAGTCTTATTTTTTTCCCCTTTTTTGGTCATTTTCTTGGCCAGTTTCTTGAATTTTCAGTGCTTTGTTAAGAGGATGGCATACTCTGGGGACCTGTAATTTCTCAATTCTTCCAACGTGGCACAATCAAGGGACAGGAGTTTACTCCTCTCCCGGCCTGCACTCTGGATTGGGAGTTGTTGCAAGCTTTCCTGCCCAGGATCTGTGAGTAGAATTCCCTCTCCAGAGCCTCCACTAGCTCTACCAGGCCAATGCTCCTACTCAACTCAGGACTGCCACTCAGGGCTGAGACCTAGATCAGGCACTCAATTCCTCCAGGGCCTTTAGGCTGGGGGCTCCAAAAATAGAAGCTAAAGCTGCCTGGGACCAGGGCTAGGGCAAGTGGACCCTGCTCTCTTCTCACCCAGGTGAAAGATCTTTTTTATTGACCTTTAAAGCTGTCTCTGGAATTTGTGGGTTGAGGGATCTGGGAACTACAGCTGCTTTTGGTGGCACCCTGAAGCCTGCTCCAATCCTGTCCCTGGTGCGACATGCGGCCAAGGCTGGGCTGGGCTTCCCTCTGAGCCCAGTGCAAAAGACCTTTCCTGTCAGCCTTCCAGGCTACTTTGGGCTGGAAATCTCTTTCACTCAGTTGTTTTGTGGCTTCTGCTGCTATAGAGTTTGTTTAGAGTCATTTTTTACAGGTATTTTGTGGGCTGTGTAGGGAGAGCTCCTACAGGTCATCCTTCTACTCTGCCATCTTGGCTATGCTCCATAGAACATGCTTTCATGGGACTATGGATAGCTTTAATTTCTTCCTCTGAAAGCTATTTGATCATATCTTTTTGATAATTTATCAACTAGGGAATGACACTTTTTTCTTATAAATTTGACTAAGTACCCTACATATTTGAAAAATAAGACCTTTATGAGAGAAGCTTGCTCTAATCATCACCTTCCCATTTTCCCCTTTTTTTCTAATTTTGGCTGCATTGGTTTTGTTTGTGTAAAACATTTTAAATTTCATCTAATTAAAATTATCCATTTTATTTCCCATGATTCTCTTTATATACTGTTTTGTCATCAACTTTTCCCTTATCCATAGATTTGACAGGAAAACTTTCCCATGTTTCCATAATTTACTTACCATATCACCCTTTATGTTTAAATTATGTTTGACTTTATCTCAGTATACAGCATGAGATATTGTTTTATGTCCAGTTTCAACCAAATTGCATTTAAATTTTCTCAGAAATTTTTGTAAAATAGTGAGTTTTTTCCCTAAAAGTTTGGATCTTTGGATTTAGCAAACACTATATTACTATGGTCATTTACTACTGTGCATTGTAAAATCTATTCCACTTACCCACCACTCTGTTTCTTAACCAGTATAGGATTATTTTGATGATTATAATTTGTAATATAGTTTGAAATCTTTTTTCTTTCAGATGAACATTGTTATTATTTTTTCTAGCTCCATAAAATAATTCTTTGGTAGTTTAGCTGGTGTGGCATTTAATAAGTAAATTCTCTTTGACAGAATTGTCATTTTTATTGTATTGGCTCACCTTCCCCATGAAGAACTAATTTTTCTTCAGTTCTTTAGATTTATCTTTGAGTGAAAGGTATTTTGTAATTGTGCTCATGAATTTGTCTTAGCAGGTAGACTGCAAAATATTTTATACTGTTGCATTCATTTTAGTTGGAATTTGTCTTTCTGTTTCTCTCTGCTGTTCTTTGTTTATAGTTTATAGAAATGTTGGTGATTTCTGTAAGTTTGTTTTATATCCTGTAAATTTCTTAAAGTTGTTAATTATTTGACTAGCTTTTTAGTTGATTCTTACAATTTGCTAAGTATACTATCATATCATCTGAAAAGAGTAATAGTTTTGTTTCCTCATTATCTATCTTTATTCCTTAAATTTAATTATTTTATTGTTGCAGATAATTTCCAAATCTATGTGTTCAGGCTTGCTCTTTCTTCTGAGCTCTAGTCCCACATCATAAAATACCAATATTGGTACCAAAAATACCAGTATTTTTAATTATATATCCTTAGGCATTTGAAACTCAACATTTTCAAAATCTAAGTTTTACTCACTGTCTTTGCTTTCAAATCTATCTCTCTTCCTAACTTCCATATCTTCAAGTACACCATCATTATTCCAGTCACCTGGGTTCACAAACTAGGTGCCATATTTAACTGTCTTATTTTGCTTTACCCTACCCCCACATATCCAATGAGTTTCTGAATTTTGATTTCTTTTTCTACAACATTTGTCACATATATTTACTCTTTTGTCCTACCCCCAAAACTACTATCCTAGTTCAGGCCCTTTTTTCCTCTCTCCTAAATTAATTAGATTCTCTGCTACAAGTCTCTCCCAACTTCATCTTCCACAAAGCTGCCAAATGATTTTCAGAAAGCACAATCCTGACCATATCACTCTCTCTTACTATTGAAAACAGATTTTAGTGACTCCCCATTACCTCTAGGATCAAATATTAGCTTCCCTGTTTGTCATTAAAGCCCTTTACAACCTGAGTCCATCCTACATTTCCAGTTTTATTATATTTAGCCTCTCTCTATTTACTTGATGATTCATCTTTCTTGATGAGTTTGCTGTTTTTCACACATAACACTCTACTCTTATTGTACATTTTTTTGGCTGTCCTCCAAACTTGAAATGCTCTTTCCAAATGCTCTCTTTCTTTTTGGTTTCTTTGAAGACTCAGATAAAACAATACTGCCTCTATTTACCCTGCCAGTGCCCTCCCCATAAGGTTCTTTTTCATGTGCTCTATTTTTCTCTTATATTTAATCTTAATATATTATATTATAATTCAATAATAATTATAATATCATAATATTATAGAAGAATATACTTCACCATGCTTACCTCAGTTTCTTCATCTGTAAAATGAGTTGGAGAAGGAAATGACAAACCATTCTAGTATCTTTATTAAGACAACCCCAAATGTGGTCATGAAGAAGCAGCCACAAGTGAAAGTGATTGAACAATAATAAGCCAATCAGTTTACCTTCTCTTAATAAAATTGTAGATTTATGGAATGTTATGTGAATACTTAAAAAGGGGGAAAGTGATCAGAAAGAAGCAAAATGGGCAATTAGATTGATGGATTAGCTAGTCACTGCTAGGGTGCAAATTATAAGATGATAGAAATAACTTCATGAAAAGTAAATCAATACTAAGCTGGAAGACTTTGTTTAAGAGCCATAGGATAAGGTAGAAGTGGTGAGTTCTATGCTTCTGTTCTTCTAACTGGGAAGTTCCATGCACATTGGCATAATTGAATCTTAGCCCAAGTTTCTTGAACTTTGAAAAAATTTAGCACCGTGAATAGCAAATATAATAGATGGAGTTAAGATTGTATGGTGGATGGAAATAAAAAAGCTTTGAGTTCAGAGCAACTGGTTCCAAAATCCTGACCCTTCCACTTTTCAGTGTTGTGACTTGAGGTGTAACCTGACCTCCTGAGAATCAGTTTCCTCATCTGCAATATGAGAGAGTTGAACTAGATAGTTTCTTAAATCTTTTCCTGTTCTACATGGTGATCTACATATGATCAATGGCTATTCCACCCAGCTCAATGACTAGTGGAATAGATTCATATATCTCAAAGAAGGGTTTCAAGGAAATATCACTAAAATAATCCTTGTTAATTATCTTTTACAAAAAACAAGACAAAACAAAACTAAAAACACCCCAGGGAGACAATGAAGGGTTAAGTTAGGTTTGTCACATGACAGATTTGATTTGTTATTTCTGGGTGGAGTCTGCAGGAAACAATGACAGTTTTTCATTTAAAGAAGTCACTTAACTTTAGCATAACCCAGTTTCTTCAATTGTTAATTGAGGATAATAATGGCACCTACCTTTCCAGGGTTCTTGTGACAATCAAATAAGATAATATTTATAAGGCACTAGCACAAGTGCCTGGTACATAGTAGGTACTTAATAAATGCTTGTTTCTTTTCTGAAAAAAGACACGAAGTACATACACATGACTTTCATGAGGAAATCTAGAAAGTCAGGAAACAATGCAACTGCATGCTACTGTTGTAGACAATGTCAGATTTTTGGAAATTTAAACTAATTTTCACAACATAAGACAAATCAGTATTTAAGGGAACCTTTCAATGAATCATTTTATAAGGCAACTCTTTCCAATCAATGATAATATCTATCTCTGTAAATGAAAAGAACTAATTCTAATGATGCACTTGATTGTCAAAAACTTTATTAAATACACATAAAGACCATAGAAGGAATAAATGTGTATTCTTCAACAGTGGTCTCAAATTATGACCTCAAGCTCTACTTATGTTTTTAGTGTTCAGGTAGTTTTACTACCACTATCTTAATCTCTTTTTCTCAAAGACTTGATCTGATTACTTATCCATATGAAAATTGTGATAAATGTTCACATAATAAAACTTGAGGATCATAGAATTGTACATTTACGTTTTAACACACCGCAGAGAATATCAAATCATCTATAATATGACTGTATATTGATCTGAACAATTGGACAAAGCCTAACATAAGAAATATTGAGGAATCCTAGGATCACAAATTTACATTTTGTAAAGAATTTTAGAGATCATTTAGCCCTTAAGTTATAGATTAGGAAAGTAGGATCCCTGGAAGTTACATGACTTCCTTAGGTCACATAGGCAGAAAGAGCAACATTAGAACCCTGATCTCAGGGCTCTAAAATCCATCATTCTTTCCACTATACTACACTGGCTGCCATCTCTAGGTATACTTATATGACATCAGATTGTTAGTTTCAGATCCCTTGTCTGGAACATCAGTTCTCTCCCTAACACACATTAATCATGTGATTCTTCAGGCAATAAATACTTACTGAATGGTTAAATGATATGAATCAACATTATGAGCATTTTTCTATTTTGAGATGGTCTACCATTCATTTAAATGAGACAACACACATGTCTTTTGTCTTGGTAACAGCTTTTCCTTTCTCAAGTAACTATTTTTTTCTCAAGTGATGGGGATGATGACCACCCTTTGTAATAATAAACCCATGTATGTGATCCTTTTTAGTTTGAAAATACTGCTTCACAATAGTCCTCTGAGGGAGATAGTCTAAATATTCAGATCTCCATTTTACACTTTCAGGAAAAGTAAATGACTTGTTCATATGTCCCTAACCAGACATATGTAAATTGAGATTTGAACCCAGAACTTATAAGTTCAAGTACAATATTCTTCCCCCTTTATCACATAATGAGGGTAGGTGCAAAAGATTGTTGTTATTGCCAATCTCAGGGCACAATTTGCTTTCTGGGCCTTAGCTCTGGAAAAAATGTGTGTTGCCTAATACTAGAAAGGAATGAAAAGAAAGGAATGGTCTTGGCATGGGGATCCTGACAAAGGTTTGCAAATTATTTTATAAATAAAATTCCATTTAATTCCCACAACAATCCTATAAGGTAGTATTATTATTATTAATAGGGGTATTATAATTCCCATTTCACAGATACAAAAATTGAAACTGAGAGGTTAAGTGACTTGTTTAGGGCAGGATAGATAGTAAATGACTAAGAGCAGGATTTAGACTTACATCTTTTTGACTCAAAAAGCCTCTTTCTGCTATGCTACCTAGTTGACTCTTAGTTTATTTTCCTATGATTTCACTTTTTCCCTAAAAGTAGGGGGAAAATATCAGACCTATTGTCCACAGGTGGTTCTAAATAACTGGAATCTGGTGAACTAAGGTTTCATCCTATCATAGATCAAGACTGGAAGGAATGTTAGAATTGACCTGTCCAGTATTCCCATTACATATCTGAGGAAATTGAGGCCAATAGAAATTAAATGACATGTCCAAGGTCTTCCAGGTAGGAGGTGGTTGAGCTAGGATCCAAGCATTTCCCGTGACTCAATGTTTAGCATTCTTTTCACTGTACCATCAGTTTGCTAAAATCAAGGTTTACCTGCATTTTAAATAGTACACCTGCAGGAGACCAGTTTGTGGACCACTTGAAAATTGGGCTTTAAGAATTAGCAAAGCATAGTGAAAACAGTCTGGTATTTGGGCCAAAGATCCTAGGTCCAAATCTTATCACTTACTACTCATGTAATCTTGGGTAAGTAATTTAATAGTTCTAGAACTCATTTTACAAATAAGGGCATTGGATTAGATAGTCTTTAATATCTTTCCTTGGAGGCTCCAGATATATAAATCAGTGTCTGCTGGTTTTGAATTTATTTATACTAGCCATTACTATATCTGTAAAATAGGGTCCTCTTTGCCTCTCCCACTGGCATGCCTTCTTGATTCAAATGCCAGTACACTGCTGAATTGGAGGTAAGTCCCTCCCTTGTTGACAACCAGGTTTATATACTTCTGAGAGTAAAAGACTGAGTCACTTCTCAGGGCAGGAACTGAAACATGGAACTTTCCACTGAGACTGTCTTTGACTTTTTATGGTTCACAGGAACCTCTAGTCAAAGATAAATTCCTACATGGATTATAAGGAATGTGGGAATTTGAAATGTGAGGAACAGGGAAACCAAGAAATCTACCATGCTGATAATCAGAAGTTAGGACAGCTTACACTAAATACCCCTTGGAAATGATCTTTGCTCACTTGGAAAATCAAGAAATTCTCTAAGCCATGTACATCTATGCCAGTGGAGAATTGTGGGCTGATGCTAGTAAGTGTCATAATTAAACATTTATAGACTGCAGGGAGAAAATGGTGTGGTACAAAATGCAGAATTAGATTAGATGTGGATCCTGCCTAATGGAAGTGTGCGTGTGTGTGTGTGTGTGTGTGTGCGTGTGTGTGTGTGAATGCTAGGCTTTAGCTAAAGCTGGGAGAAGAAAACAGCTATTACTTTTTTTTATTAACTGAATTTATCCTCACCCCTCCAAAAAGCAAGTCAGGGTTCCTCCCCAATTGTTCTTGACTTCTTTCAATATACCCACACTGCCCACCTACCTCCCCAGGAACATGAATACCTTGGATTGGAGAATAATTATTTATAACCTAGTCAGGTTTTAAGTGCTTTTTTGTAATTAATGTAAATTCTTTGTCTGTTCTGATTTAGAGAAAAGAGGGGAACACATACACCCTCCAATTAAAGACTAAAGTTCTGATGAAAACAAAAAGCAGGGGCTGGAAGAAGAGAGGCTTCTATTGTGACCCAGAGGGAAGTGAATACAAAGATCTGTAGTCCCCTCAGTCTGCCACAAAGCTCCCTGGTACTTGGGCAGGATCCTGGAAGGTCTCTCAGATATTCACAGGGGGAGTGCTGTGGGTGTTTTCATTGCCACCTAAGGAGAAATAAGCAAGACTCAGCTGAGCAGTAGGCTGTTGCCTAATTACAACTGCCACACAAAAGAGTTGTTTGTAACTAAAGAACAACGGACACATTCTATTTTCTTTTACTCTCTTTTTTTTTATTCCTCTCTCTTATCCTTTCTTTCTTTCTTTTCTTCTTTCTTTCTCTCTTTCTTTCTTTCTCCCTTCTTCCTCCTTCCTTTCCCTTCCTTTCCCTTCCTTCCTTCCTTCCTTCCTTCCTTCCTTCCTTCCTTCCTTCCTTCCTTCCTTCCTTCCTTCCTTCCTTCCTTCCTGTTTTCATTTTGTTTCACAGATAACACACAGGAGGCACAGGGGTTTCTGGACTACAGCCTCTAACAGGTTCATTCTTGATCTGGTCAGACAGGAAAGACAGGAAGACTGGTTAGGTGGGGTTAACAATCTTACTTTATTCTAGTCTTGTTTTCTCAAAGAGTTGCTGTTAATGGGAGCACCAATTCCTACAGCATTCTCTAGTTACCTTTCTAGCAGGGGCCAGCATGAAAGGGGATACAACTACCCCTATGTTTCAATGGGGTCAATGGATGCAGGTATGTCTTGTGCACTCCCCTAAATCCCCTCAAACTTCAATGGGGGCCAGTTGGGACACACAGATTCCCCCCAAGGGGGTCAGTCAAAGCACATATATATTCCCCTATGGGTTCCCAGTGATTTTCCCACTCACTGAACAGTGCCTGCTTTCTTTATAGGACAACAGACAAGGCATCTTGTCAACATTAAGCTCACAGGTTAACTTTAGCAATATGGTCATTCTGCTCAAGTATAATAAATACCAATTATGTCATTCCTATATGTCATTGAGCAGTCTCAGTAGGACTGCCTATCACTATGATTCTAGGGGTTACTATCTAAGGTCCTTGGAGCTATTCTGGGAGTTATTATCTAACACCTGGAAACTAGACATTGTCATGATCATGGATCCTGAGATACTAAATTCTATAAAGGATAACAAAATCTTCCTTACTTATACATTTCTTTCTCTTTGTTTAATAAAGAAAACTAACTGAGGGGGGCTTGCACGATGTAATATGGCACACTGGTGCCATTCAGCTAAGAAGGTCAAAGACCAGAGATGCATTGGCCTATTTATCAGAGACCAGATTGGTAAGAAATATATATTTCCAAAAGGGAAGAGCCATTCTAATTCCAGTTCTAAGTCCTTACTGAATGACATTAGGGAATATTTTAGACTTTGTAGGATAGTGAAAGCCTTGATGTTCTCTATTGTCCAAGGCAAATCCTCCTTTTCTCTCCTCCCCAACCATTAAGATGTGTGTGTGTGTGTGTGTGTGTGTGTGTGTGAGAGAGAGAGAGAGAGAGAGAGAGAGAGAGAGAGAGAGAGAGAGATATGAACATCTTGTTTTTCATATAATAAAATATTTCCTGCTATTTTGACCCCAAATTTTATGATTATTTTGGTACCACTCAATAAGTTTTCCACCTTACCCATTCTTTTTCCTATCCTGACCTATTAAACTTATAGGAGGTGGTTGAAAAAAGCACTGGGCCTGGATTCAGGAAGACTTGAATTCAAATCCAGCCTCAAACACCTATTAGCTGTGTGGCCCTAGAGAAATCACAGAACCACTGTTTGCTTCAGTTTCCTCAACTGTAAAATGAGGATAAAAATGGGACTTATCTTCCAGGGATATTGTGAGTTTCAAATGAGAAAATATTTATAAAAAGTGCTTAGCAATTTTATGTGTTACATAGTAGATATGGTACAAATGTTAATTCCCTTCCCTTCTTCCAAGTGAACTCTACTTTGGCAAGTGATTACATATCAGAGATAAGGAAAAAGAAACCACTAAGGATGTTTCTTGCTAAAAGTTCCAGAAATTAAATCCTATGCTCTAAGTGTCTAAGTTCTGCTTCCCTTCTGTAACACTGTGCTCTCTAGAATTACCATTCTAACATTAGACAGTTCTAATGGTTGGAACTGATCCCACCATTCCAGAGAGCAATTTGGAACTATGGCCAAAGGGAAACCAAACAGTGCATATGCTTTGATCCAGTGATACCACTACTGGGTTTGTAACACAAAGAGATCATAAAAAAGGAAAGAAGAACCCACACATACAACATACTTTATAGCAGTTCTTTTTGTGGTGGCAAAAGAATGGGAAATTGAAGGGATGCCCATCATTTGGGGAACGGCTGAACAAGTTGTGGTATGTGAATCTAATGGAATATTATTGTTCTATAAGACATGATGAGGAGATGGATTTGAGAAAAAAGAACAACAAACATGAATGATGCTGCAGAACCAGGAGAGCACTGTAAACAGTAAGAGCAATGTTGTGAAATGATCAACTCTGATAGACTTATCAGCAGTACAGTGATCCAAGACAAATACAAGACTCACGATGGAAAATGCTATCCACATTCAGAGAGGGAAATGGAGTCTGAATACAAATTGAACTCTACTATTTTCTTTTGATGTTTTTTCTTTCTCATGATTTTTCCTTTTTGTTCTAATTCTTCTTTCACAGCATGACTAGTATGTTTGACATGATTGTACATGTATCACCTATATCAGATTGCTTGCTGTCTTGGGTATGGAGGGAGAAACATTTGGAACTCAAAATCTTACCAAAATGAATATTAAAATCTATCTTTACATGTAACTAGAAAAAATACTATTAAGTGAAAAAAAAGGAAGAAGTGTTGTTGTCCTCCTCAATTTACACTACGTTTTCATGACTTTTCCTCTCCTTTCATAATTCAGCAACCTTCTGTCTGTTGAGATTCACTCTATTCATGAGTGTGTGGGTAAATGTTTAACAACCAGTTCTCTGAAAAAAAGTTCACCCAACACACTCTGAAGTTTAATTCTCTTCATGAGCATTTCTGTATTGCTTTCCTAAATCTAGACAATCAATAAAATAGTACATCTAGTCCTGATTTATACCATTGGCTAGTTTCTGAGTTAAATTGAAAATTTAACAACTGACTCTTACAAGCTATTTGTAAGCACACCTCTGTCACAAAGCTGATCATATCATTGTTGCTGTCACTTTCTGTCCATGAGGTCAGTGCATTTCTCAGTCTTCCTCTTGACCTTATCTACTACTGCTAATATATTTGGGGATTTGAACATTTACACTGAAGCCTCTTTGAACACTGGCTACTTAGTCCATAAATCACCCTAAACTTTTGCTCTACCTCAGTTACACACAAAAATGCTCATACTTTACTTTTACCATTACCTATGACTATGCTTGTTTCTATGATTTTGTTCCTTGAAATTCCCTTCTTTAATTATTTAAAAAAAAAACAAAACAAAAAACTTCACCATTCCCTCTATCTCAATTCTCCTAAGTCTATTTCCCCAGTACTCACTGTGAACTCCAGACAGTCTAACCTTGCTGTTACCCAACCCATTGCCTCTTTTCTGGTCTAATTTTCCTTATTTCATAATTTTGATCCCATAGTTGATGAGCTGAGTTATTAACTTTAATCTATCATTGAATACCTTGCTCTCTTATTCTTTCCCTTATTCTCTCTTATTCTCACTTTGTCAATCCTAAATTTCAGGTGCTCCTTTCCACCATAAACAACCACTATGTCTTCTTTATTACACTTTTCAAGGCACTATACAGTGCCAGTAGGGATGCTTACTCTACTACAAAATTGTGCCATAAAACTCTATTGGGCTATCACTGCTTCATAGAATTTCCTTTATGCTTTACTGATTGACTTTATATTGTACTTCCTATAGAGCTTGGTCTAAGCTTTCTCCTCAAGCCACTCTTACCCTCTATTTCTCAGCAGATGTTTCTGCCAACTACTTCACTGAGAAAATTAAGAAAATCATCACCGCAACTCAAAATCCATATGTAGCTTTTCCCATCCTCCCTTCCTATACTCTAGTCTCTGAGGAAGCAATAGCTTGTTCACCAAGTCCATCCATTTCCTTGCTTGTGCCTTTGATCTTATCCTCTTCCTGTTTTCTGTCTCTCTCTGTCTTTCTGTCTCTTTCTGTCTCTGCCTTTGTCTGTCTTTCTCATCACCACCTCCACCACCACCATCATCATCATCATCATCATCATCATCATCATCGTCATCATCACCATAATCCATTTTCCACCTCTTAAGTAAAGGTGTCTCCTAATACCCAAATATATGACTATTTTTTTTCTTTTTACATTCTCTCATTTAGTGAGTTCGTTGGTTTCTGTGGATTCAATTATTACCTCCTTCACCTCCTCATCTCTACCTCGTGGATTCCCTGATAATTCCAAGTTCAGGCTAAAATGCTACTTTCTCTGAGAAACCTTTCCTGATGCCCCTTAATAGTAGTTTACTTTATTATCTCCAATTTATCCTTGTATGTGTTTTGTTTGGCATATTATTTTTTTTGTCTGTAGTTTCCCTCATTAGACTGTAACAGCCTTATGAACAAGAGCTCCTGTGTCTTTTTCTTTAATATCTGTCACTTAGCACAGTGTTTGGCTCATAATAGGAACCTGATAAGTGCTTATTGACTGTTCTCTATACATATTTCAAGCACTTAGCACAGTGCCTAGCACATAGTAGGTACTTGATAAATGCTTATTGACTTACTCCAAAATCTTTATGACAAGTCAAAATCTCACCACTGTTCTCTTTGAATGAATTGCAAGCTGTTTAAATAATATCATGTTATCATGTTGGCATTTTGAACTAGTTCATCATGCACAAAAGGGAACTCATTATCATCTTCTTTAAATGTAATTTTTATACAAACCTCTTATTTCTCTTGGGTAGTTTATCATTGTCACCTGAATTCTCACCTATGACATCCTTGATTGCTTGCTATCCCTCATCCTCAAAATCCAATCAATTGCAAACTACCTTTACTTCTATCTTTACCACATATCTTAGATTCATTCTCTTCTTTCCAGTCACATTATCAGGAAACCAGTTCAGGCTTATCATCTGCTCCCTCAGCCAGTAATATTTTTTTAAGTTGTTTGGTACATTTACTTTTCAGTTCATCTTCCTCACCATTGCCAAACCACTCTCCCTAAAGCACAGATTTGACTAGACCACTGTCTTGCCGAAAGAACTTTCGTAATTGACTTTTAATATTAAAAGTTCTCATTCTGGCAGTCTGGAATCTGCAATCCGACCACAACTGATCTTTCCAGTTTTATCTCACATAATAGCAAATGAGGGCAATGATTTATTTTATTACTTGAAGAATGAAGTGCAAAAAATAATTGACTAGCTGCACTTCTCTTCAGAGAAACTTTAAAGGAGACTTGTATGGACCAAGACTGCTGGTAGTTGAAATGACTTTAATCATCACAACCCAAAGAGCAGTTGGAATTTATATAGCAGAAAGCTGCCACTGGGTGGGGAAGTGTTCAGAAAACACATACAATCCAAACATTAGGGCTTCTGCCAGCTTTTATTGACTGGCAAGTGTCACTATGGTTCTGATTCAGAAGAATTGAAGTAGCCTCTGAGGTTATGGCTAAAAAAATGGAAGAAAATGTTTCCTTGTAGGGGAGATGCTTAGTAGCTATTAATCTAGAAGACACTTGACAGATTCAAAGGAAGACAACTGACCAGGTGCAGGGAAGGGTTCCAACTGGGATATACCCAAAAGAATGTCATTTTGGAGAGTGTACTTTGGTGCATGCAAATTTGTCTAAGGATTTTTCTCATCTTTGATTTTTCTGTGCCATTTAAAGTTCTTTTGCTTTGAATTTATGAAGTTTATGGTTAATCTGATAAAAGAAATATTACTTGCAGGGCTTTTTTTTTTGTTCTAGTGTTCCAAAACTCTTCTTTTTTATTAATTTATTTTCAAATTAAATACTAAAACGTAAATACAAAATAAGAAACAAAAATAAACATATAAACTTAAATAGGAAATAAGAAAAAAAAACATTGCCATATAAACAGCAGAATGTAAAAGAGGATTCAAAATATATGACAATAAATTTCCATTTTAAGAACCTATATAATAAATAGTACACACTGTGTTTAGAATTGTCCATCTTTTCTTTGCTTCCTTTTAAGTTTTCTTTTTCTCTGCTGTGAACTTTTTGCTTTACTTTTTTTTCACTCTTTCTTCTTCCCTTCCCCAAGGTTACAATCAAGCAAGGATACATATATACACACACACACACATTCGCACCCGTATGGGTGTGTGTGTGTGTGTGTGTGTGTGTGTGTATACTGAAAGATATATATACATATACACACACACATATACACATACACACATGCATGTACATATATACATACACATATACACACAAACGTATATACATGCATATATATATATATACATGCATAGTTAAATAGATTCTTCAATATTTATAACCATACTCATATATAGACATATACATTCATATGCATCTATGTGAGATCATGCTTATACTTGTTTGTCCTCTGTTTATCTGAGAGTGGATAACATCTTCCTTCGTAAGTCAAAATCTTTCCATATTTTCCAAGTCCACCAACTTGACTTGCACTTCTTAAACCCCAAGTTTTGAGTTAATGCTGACCCATTGTTTTTTCTGGGATAACTTTCAGGGAGCTAAAGATTAATGGAAAATCAGGCTCCATTATTCCTTTCTATATTCTCTATATTCTTGCTAAACTATCCAACTCAATTTCTCAAACTGCCCCAAACAAGACTGATTTATTGTGTTTATTACACTTCCCACTAAAACTCTTTAGGGTGCGGGTGCTAATCCTCTCCATACATTTCCCGTCCTTACTATGTTTGTGTTCCCACCCCAAAGTTTCAGTTTTTATATGCATTAAGGGGTCAGGAATTAAGCCTTTGTTATTTTTATTGTTATGAAGATAACATGAATTAGTGTATCTTAAATCTCTTACAAATAAAAACTATCTTTATTATTGCAGCATCTTTCTAATTCAGTCAGGGATAATGCTGCTGTCCAAATTAGAAGACAATCTTTCTCTGAATGTTATCTTAACTTCAGGAAAGCAGGTTAATCTTTATCAAAGGAGTCTACAGTTTTTTAAGGGAGTGATACCTGCTCAGGTTGGATCCTCTCTGCCAAGTTATAATATTCTCTGTCAGTAAGCCTGTCAATTTCAGAGGTGATGAGATTCACTGAGGATAAACATAGAAGAGTTCAATTATTTTCCCTGGCGTTATCAAAACTATCCAAATACCTTCAGGTCTCAAGAACTCTGGCAGAAATCTTAGGAGATGAGGCACTTGTGTTATAACTTAACAGAGATGCCCCACCTTAGAAATGTAAGCAGGGCAGGAACCTAAAAGCAGAAAGAAGATGGATTTTTTTTTCTCAAGTTAGTGAGACATTTTCTTTTCTTTTGAATTATCAAAAAATCCCTCTTCTTTTTGTGCAAGCTGAGCTGATTTTGATTTGGCTTGAACATTTTCACCTCTCAACAACTCACATGCTGTTTCTTGTCATAAGGGGAGTTTGCAGGACCAAACTGAAATAGAGACAGCATACTGCTTCACTCTGAGGATAGAGTGATTGTGTCCTTCCTTAAAATATTCTTTGAAAACATGATTTATTTTAACAACAATTTTGCTTCAAATATGCAAACACATTCATGGACATTAACTCCTTGGAAGTATGCTAGATGATGATAAATCCAAATAAATATGCATATAAGAGGGACTTCTTTCATATAATTAAACACTACACTCTTTACCTATTTTCAGTAGTAGACACAATCTGTCTTCTAATAGCACAGATGTATAAATGGCACTGAACCATTGACATTCTCTTTCTTGATATGTTTATAAAAATCAGTTTGTAGTGCATATATATGTGTGTCTATATATATATATATGTATATATATGCAATTTATTACATCACCATTGTATCCCATGTATCACTCCCTCTCCTAGAAAGTCATCTTATATGAAGAATAGTAATTTTTGGAGTGGGAAAATAATCAGCACAACTCATGGATACATTGAAAAAGTTCAAAAACATGTGCAGTGTGTAACATCTGTGGACCTTGTATATCCGTGAAGGAGTAAGCTGGGGTGTCTTCTCATATGTCTTCATTTGAATCACACTTGATTTTATAATATTATTAAATATACTTTAGATTTTTTGGTGTGTCATTGTGTTTTCCATTTACATTTTTTGTAGTAATGGTACATATTGTTTTCCTGGTTCTACTTACTTCACTCTGATCCAGTTCATATAGACCTTTCCATGCTTCCCTGTACTCATCACACATATTATTTCTTAGAACACAGTAATATTAAATCATGTATTGCAATTTGTTTAGCCATTCCCCCAAAGATGGGTATCTACATTTTCTATTCATAGCTATCACAAAAAAAGTGATGCTACAAATATTTTTGAGAATTTAGAGAATTTTTTTTCTCACTAATGGCTTCCTTGGGGTATAACCCTTTCCTTTTCAGTTCATCCCCCCTCTTCTCACCCACTCCTCTGTATGCTTTTCTTTTTTAGAGGTCACAGAAGTCATCTACCCCTCTTTACTAGTCTTTGATTCCACTGTGGTGCAACACTCACTACTCTGCATCCCACTCTTGCCCTCTGCCCTGCTTTATGTACCTTCCTATTTTATAATGTAATCCAACGAAAGCAGCATTCACTTGTAGGCAGGAAGCTGTCATGTTCTCTCCAAACTGCTGGCAGTTCATCTCTTCATTGTAACTTCTACCAAATTTACACTTTCAACCCTGTCTCCTTCTGTATCTTTTGAAAATCATCTCCTACTGGTCTTGCTGCTGTCATTTTGTTGCTGTTACTTCCCTTGCTTCCTGTGTTTATTTTCTCCACCGACATTTCTGTCATTTAGGATATTCAAGAGGCAAATAATCTTTTAAATTCTGGTTTTCTTTTTTAAAAATATTCCAAACTTTTTTTTTTATTATTGACCATCCATCTTTTGTCCTGTATAGTTAAACTTATATTTGTAGGGTAGGTCAAACTTGGCTGCATGTTTCATTCCATTGCTCTTGGGAGCATAATATTCCATTCCTTCCTCCTTTTTCTCGTGAGTGAGGGGTAGTCTTGCATTATTCAGATGTCCTTTCCTTCAGATTTGAAGGACTTTCTCCTTATGTCTTACAGAACTTGTTTCTGAATTAAATTGTCAAATTTAAGGAGTACTTGTTTTGGAATTTGCAGCCTTAGGGTTTTTCCCCTGTTGGAGACAATCTGTGAAGTTATTTTCTGTGTTCAGAAATTCTGAGCAGTTCTTTTTTATTATTCCCTTCATCATGGTGTTAAGAGTTTTTGCCCTGTCATTTTCTGGGAGATCTCTGAATCTTAAGCTGTCTCTGCACATTTTGTTTATGAGATGTATGTGTATATGTATATGTGAGCATGCTTTCTTTCTTTCTTCCCTTCTAGATTGTCCTTCACTTCTGTGTATTTGCTTTCTCAATTTTGTTATTCTGTCTTTGGTTTCGCTGGTGAGATTTGCCATTGAAGATTCATGATTTTCTATTCTGTTCATTATTTTTTGCTGTGCAATATGCAAATTTTGCTCTCATAATTCTCATTTCTCTTTTAAACTACTCAAGAACAATATGTTGTGGTTCCATGTTCTCCAGTTCCACAGTCTTCTATATCATCAATCATTAGACCATTTTCCCTCTATTTTGGAGTATTTAGTTGTAGATGCCTAAACTTATAGTTGTAAAGGCACACATCCTTCTGTTGTCATTGTTTTTCCTGTTGATTTAGCTGTTTCTAGGTCTTCGAGTTTTCTTTCTGAAATCTTTGATATTTTCAGTCTTACCTCCCACCTTTTCTTGCTTATAACTCACTTCTTGATCCCTCCCCAACCTGTTCTAATTGCGGTTTCCTTGGGGGATAGATCTCAAAGCATCTCAGTCTCCTACCACACTGTGTAATTCACAGTTCATCAGCCTAAACCCAAGTCCCCAAAACAGCCCAACTGTCTTTTAAATAGTCAGAACTGATTATGAGTAGATGTTGTATTTTTTCCTTCAGCCTTGGCAGAGTGCTACATAATACACCCCCTGCCCCCCACCCTCACCACACACACACAGAGTGTCCTGTTACGGTGACCTGTCTCACTCCCACTTCCTCAGTTCTCTGGCCCAGTCTAAGTGGTTCACAACCTGCTTGCCTTGGCATCAATAGTTCAGTGCTTTCCAGCCCTGGTGTTTCTAGGTTGCCACTTCTAGCATGCTTTTGCTTTCAAAAGACTATGACCAAGATGGCTGTTAAGTCCTGAACAAACTTTCACATCCTGAAGCCAATTCTCCATAGAAATGGAAAGAGGAAGAAGGGATATTTATACAGGGTTAGGTAGCAATGTAAACCTATGTTGAGTCTTTGGGTCTGCTAGTGCAGCCTTGCAGCTGGGAGCATAGGAAGTAGGAGAGAGGTTTCTGAGTGGATTCATGGTCAGTGAGCTTCAGTCCCAGCATTTTGGGGAAATCTGTTAGCCTTATTTTAGGTTCTGAATGTTCTAGCTCATGAAGACAGCAGAAGTTGCTTTTTCTTTGGTGCATAATTTCTGTTTAAAATTGTTTAAAACAATAGAATGAACTCAAAAGAATGTAAAAAGAAAGAAAATATGAAGTATCTCTTTGAAAACACAACTGACCTAGAAAATAGATTGAAGAGAGAAAATCTGAGAATTATTGCCTTCCAGGCATCAGGAATCATATTTCAAGAAATTATCAAGGAAAGCTGCTTCAATATCCTGTAAACAGAGGGTAAAATAGAAATTGAAAGAATTCACCAATCACCAATTGAAAAAATTCCCAGGAATATTGTAGCTAAATTACAGAGCTCTCATGCCAAAGAGAAAATACTTCAAGCTACATGAAGGAAACTATTCAAATACCATGGATCCACAGTCAGGATCACACAAAATTTAGAAGCTACCCTTGGGATATAATATTCCAGAAGGCAAAACAGATGGGATTACAACCAAGCATAAACTAATCAGAAAAACTAAGTACAATTATTCAAGGGGAAAATAGTTAATAAAACAGAGGACTTTCAAGCATGCCTAATGAAAAGACTACAACTGAATAGAAAATTTGACTTTCAGATGCAAGCCTCAAAAATGCATGAAGAGGTAAACATGGAAGAAAAATCATAAAGGATTCAACAGAGTTAAACTGTTTACCTTTCAACATAAAAGGAGGATGCAGATATCTTCTCTAAACTTTAACATTATTAGAACAGTTGGAAAGATTCTACATAGAAAGAGGAAGACTGTTTTGATTATATTCAGATGATAAAAAAAAATTGATACATAAGAAAGAGGGATGTCCTGGGAGAAGAGTGAATAGAGAGGAAGATTGGGGGGGAAATTATCTTACATAAAAGAGTGACACAAGGAAGAGTTTTAACAGTGGAGGGGAAAATGGTGGTGGGGGTGTTGGGTAATGCTTGAAACTTACTCATATCTAAACTGGTTCGGAGAGTGAATACATACATACATGTATATATAATACTTCAGTTGAAGTAAAAAAAAGGCAAGGATATCAATCTTCATATCAATAAGCAAAAAAAACAAAAATAGATCTAATTATACATTTCACTAAAAGACACCATAGACAAAGAAGTAATATCAGTACAAATTACATATGCACCAAATGGCATAGCTTCCAAATTCTTAAAAGAAAAACTAAATTCATTACTGGAGGAAAGATATAATAAAAAAGCCATGAATGAGCCTCAACTTTACCCTCTCAGAGGCAGATAAATCTAAGTGTAAAATAAATAAGAAAGAAGTAAAAGAGATGAATAGAATCTTTTAAAAAAATAGATATGATAGACCACTGGAGAAAACTAGGTGGGAATTGAAAGAGTATACCTTCTTCTCAGCAGAACATGGTATGTCACAAAAACTCACCATGTAAAACCTCACAACCAAATGCAGAAAACAAAAATATTATATATACCCTTTGAAGACCATAATGCAATAGAAATACCTTTTAATATGGAAGCAAAGAAACATAAATTAAACCTAATTGGAAACTAAATTCTCTAACCTTAAAAGAATGAGTCAAAGAAAAAATTATAATTTCAATTAATAATTTCATTAATGGAAATGACAGCAATGGCACCACATTCTAAAATTTGTGGGATGCAGCTAAAGCAGTACTTAGGGAAAAATGCATATTTCTAATTTGTATATCAATGAAAGAGCAAATCAATGAATCAGAATTATAATTAAAAAATAGAAAAAGAACATACTAAAAATACCCAGTTAAAGACTAAACTAGGAATACTTTTAAAAAATTGAGAGATTAATGAAATTGAAAGTATAAAAAAGTATTATGTTAAACTAGGAGTTGTTTTTATGAAAAAAACAAAAATAAATAGATAATTTTTTAAAAAAGAATAAAACCAAATTAGCAGTATCAAAAATGAAAAAAGTGAATACACCACCAATGAAGATGAAAATAATGAAATTATTAGGAGTTATCTTGTCCAATTATACACTAATGAAACTGCCAATCAAAGTAAGATGAATGAATATTTACAAAAAATATAAACTGCCCAGGTAAACAGAATTAGAAACAGAATACAACCCTGTCTTAGAAAAAGAAATTGAACCAAACATTTAAGGAATAATTAATCCCAATACTATGTAAACTATTTGAAAAAATAGCTAAAGGAATCTTATCAAATTCTTTTTTTAATCAATGATACTCAATAACTCAGTGTTTAATAAAGCTGAAATCATAAATTTCTTATTTAAAATTTATTTATTTATTTATTTTTCAACTTTCATTTCCACAAGATTTTCAGTTCCAAATTTTCTCCCCCTTTCTCCCCTCCCCTACCCGAAGATGGCATGAATTCTCAATATACCTTGCTCCAGTCTGCTCTCCTTTCTATCATTCCCCTCTCTTATCTCCTTCCCCTTTACTTTCTTGAAGGCAACATAGATTTCTATAAACTGCTGCTTGTGTATCTTATTTCCCAGTTGCATGTAAAAACAATGTTCTTGTTTTTCTTTACATTTAGCATCTGTTTTTAAGACTTTGAGTACCAAATTCTCTCACTTCTTTCCTCCCCATCCACCCTCATTGAGAAGGCAAGCAATTCAATATAGGTTATACATCTGTAGCTGTGCAAAACACATCCCTAATAGTCATCTTGTGAAATACTAGCTATTTCCCTCCAATCTATCCTGTCCCCCAATTTATCCTATTTTCTCCTTTTGACTCTGTCCCTTTTCTAAAGTGTTTGCTTCTGACTATTCCCCTCCCCACATTTCCCCTCTCTTATATAATCCCCCCTCTCATATTCCCTTCCCTTCTACTTTTCTGTGGGGTAAGATACCCAATTGAGTGTGTATGTTATTCCCGCCTTAAGCCAAATCTGATGAGAGTAAGGTTCACTCATTCCTTCTCACCTCTACCCTCTTTCCCTCCACTGTGAACATTTTTTCTTTCCTCTTTTATGAGGGATAATTCAGCCCATTCTATCTCTCCCTTTCTCCTTCTCCCAATATATTCCTCTCTCACCCCTTAATTTTATTTTTTAAATATCATGCCTTCATATTCAACTCACCCTGTGCCATCTATCTATCCATCTCTCTCTCTCTCTCTCTTTATCTCTCTCTCTGTCTCTGTCATCTATCTCTTCTCACTACTCGAATACTGAGAAAGTTCTCATGAGTTACAAATATCATTTTTCCATGTAGAAATGTAAAAGTTCAACTTCAATAAGGCTCCTATGATTTCTCTTTCCTATTTACCTTTTCATGCTTCTCTTGATTCTAATCTTTGAAAGTCAAATTTTCTATTCAGCTATGGTCTTTTCATCAAGAATGCTTGAAAGTCCTCTATTTTATTGAATGTCCAATTTCCCCCTGAAGGATTATACTTAGTTTTGCTGGGTAAGTGATCCTTGGTTTTAATCTTAGCTCCTCTGACCTCTTCAATATCATATTTCAAGCACTGTGATCCCTTTAGTAGAAGCTGGTAGATCCTGTGTTATCCTGGTCATATTTCCACAGTGCTAGAATTGTTTCTTTCTGGCTATTAGCAATATTTTCTCCTTTACCTGGTAACTCTGGAATTTGGTTACAATATTCCTAGGAGTCTTCCTTTTAGGATCTCTTTCCAGAGGTAATTGGTGGATTCTTTCAATTTCTATTTTACTCAAGGAAATTTTCCTTGATAATTTCTTGAAAGATGATATCTAGGTTCTGTTTTTGACCATGGTTTTCAGATCATCCAATAACTTTTAAATTATCTCTCCTGGATGTAATTTCCAGGTCAGTGGTTTTTCAATGGGATATTTCACGTTGTCTGCTACTTTTTCATTCCTTTCATTCTGTTTTATAATTTCTTCATTTCTCATAAAGTCATTAGCTTCCATTCTAATTTTGAAGGAATTATTTTCTTCAGTGAGCTTTTGGACCTCTTTTTCCTTTGGTCAATTCTGTTTTTTAAGGTATTCTGCTCCTCATTTGATTTTTGGACTTCTTTTGCTATTTGAATTAGTCTATTTTTAAGATGTTATTTTCTTTATTATTTTTGTTGTCCCTAGCAAGTTGTTGACTTGATTTTCATGATTTTCTTGTGTAATTACTCTTCCCAATTGCTCTAATTGCTCTTCCCAATTTTTCCACTACTTCTTTTGCTTGATTTTAACACAGAATTTTCTCACTTACCTTTTTGGCATTTGTGGGTTGAGAAGTCTAGAAACTGACACATCTGCCAATGACTCAGTCCCCTGAGGCCTGCTGCAGCCTGTCTGTGCCAGTGCAACCCATGCTGGACTGGGCTCCACTCCATTCCCAGTGAGGTAAATTCTTCCTGTTGAATTTCCAGGTTGTCTTTGACTGGGGATTTGTTTCACTCTGTCATTCTGTGGGTTCTGTAGCTCTAGAATTTGTTTAGAGTCATGTTTTACAGCTATTTGGAAAGTTTTGGGAGAGAGTTCAGGGAAGTCCCTGCTTTTATTCTACCATCGTGGCTCCACCTTTTAAATTCCTTTAATGACACAAATATGGTTTTGATATAGAAATAAGGGAAAACAAAAATTGAGAAAGAAATCTAAAAAACAATTTCCATAATTAACATTGAGTCAAAAATTTTAAATACTGACAAAGAGATTATAGCAATATATCACAAAGATCATAAACTATGACAAGGTGGGATTTATACCAGAATTCAGGGCTGACTTGATATTAGGAAAAAAGTATCAGCATAATTGATCATATCAATAACAATAAGAACAAAAATTTTATGTTTATGTCAATAGATGCAGAAAAAATCTTTGACAAAATACAATATCCTATGCTATTAAACACATTAGAAAACAACAACAAATGGAGCATTTATTAAAATGATTAGTGGTATCTATCTAAAAACAAGAGCAAGCATTATCTGTGATGAAGATAAATTAGAAGGATTCTCAATGAGATCTAAACTGAAGCAACAGTGTCCTTTACCAGTACTTTACCAGTCCTTTACTAGTACTAGAAATACTAGTGATTGCAATAAGAAAAGAAAAAGAAGTTGAAGGAATAAAATTAGAAAATGAGGAAACAAAACTATCACTCTTTGCCAGTGATGCGATGGTATACTTAGAGAACCCTGGAAAATTAGTTAAAAATCTAATTGAAATATTTAACAACTTTAACAAGTTTTTAGATACAAAATAAACCCACAAAAATCATCAGAATTTCTATATACTACCAAGAAAACCCAGAAGGAAAAATAGAAAGATAAATTCCAGTTAGAATAACTGCAAAAAATATAAAACACTTGCAATTCTACCTGCCAAGCGAAACCTCAAAATTGTATGAATACAATTATGAAACTCTTCTCACACAAATGAAGATGGATCACAACAATTAGAACAATATTAATGCCAAGCCCATGTAATAGAAATGTCAGTTCTACCTAAATTAATCTACTTATTCAGTATGATACCAATCAAATTACAAAAGAATTATTTTAGAGAATAGAAAAATAGTAGCAAATTTCATCTAGAAGAACAAAAATTTTTAAAAAAATGTCATGGGAATCAATGGAAAAATATTCATGAAGGAAGGCAGGCAGTTCCAAATTTCAAACTACATTACAAAATTGTAATCATATAAACAATCTCGTAGCAACTAAGAAATAGAATCTGGATCAATGGAATAGATTGTATATACAATATGAGTAGTAAATGACCATGGTATTCTAGTGTTTAATATACACCAAAATTCATGCTTTTGAGGTAAGCATTCAATATTTGAGGAAAAATAATTGTTGGGAAAACTGGAAAGAAGGTTCACAGAAAATAGACTTAGATCAACATCTGACACCATATACCAAGATAAGATCAAAATTAATAAATGATTTAGATATGAAGCTTGATATCATAGACAAATTAGGAAAACAAGGAAAAATGTACCTTCCAGATCTATGGATAAAGGGAGAATTTATTAACAAACATAGAAAAAGGGGATTATCATGAATAGAATAGATAATTGTGATTACATGAAATTAAAAAAAAGCTTTTGCACAAACAAATCAAATGCATCCAAAATTAGAAGGAAAACAGGAAACTGAGAAAAATGTTTAGTTTCTGAAATATATAAGGAACTGAGGCCATTTATAAAAATAAGAGTCATTCCCCAGTTTCAAAAGAAGAAATCAAAGCTGTCAATATTCACATAAAAATGCTTGAAATCACTACTGATTAGAGAAGTGAATATTAAAACAACTCTGAGATACTCACATCTACCTAACATAACAAAAATAAATGTGGGACACTAATAAGTTATTGGTAGAATTTTAACCTGTCAGATCATTCTGGAGAATAATTGGGAACTATGCTCAAAAGACTATAAAATTGTGCATATGCTTTTGCTCAGAAATAGCATTACTAATTTTATATCCTAAAGAGATCAACAAAAATGGAAAAGGAGATCTTTGTACAAAATATTTATAGTTCTTTTTTGTAGTGACAAAGGATGGAAATTGAGAGAATGCCCATCAAGTAGGGAATGGCTGAACCAGCTGTGGGATATGATTGTGATGGAATACTATTGTTTCATAAGAAATGATGTGCAGGATGGTTTCAGAAAAGCCTGGAAAGACTTATATGAATGGATGAAAAGTGAAGTGAATAGAACTTGGAGGGCATGGTATACAGTAACAGCATTATTATCAGAATGGCCAATTAAAAAAATAGCTACTCTGATCAAGATAATGATTTAAGATAAATCCAAAGGACTCATGATGAAAAATTAGATTCATCTTCAGTGAGAGAACTGATGAACTCTGAATACAGATTGGCTCATACTTTTAAAACTTTATTTCTATTGATTCTATTCTCTTTTGCAACATGACTAATACAAAATGTTTTTCATGACTTTACATGTATAATCTAAATTTAATCACTCATTTTTTCTAGCAAAGGGGATGGACGAAAGGAGGGAGAAAATGTGAGACTCAAAAATTTTTTAAATATATTCATGTATAGTTAATTTTTTACATTTAATTGGGAAATACTTAATGAAATAAAAAAATAAAAATGTTGAGAGGTTTTTGAGCACAGATTTTTGAGCACTTATTTATTGCCCAGCAGCTAGTATATAGTAGACACAATGAATATTTGTTAATTCATTAATGTATTAATTAAAATTAATATAAATAACTTAATGTAATTAATGTACACTCTTTTGAGGTAAGCATTTAATAATATGCTCACTTTAAAATTAATATAAATAAACTGCCCACATATATTGTGGGATTTTGGGGTAACTGGAATTTTCCCATATTCAAAATTCCACCATTGGTTCTTCACTCCTCTAGCCTGACATTTTTGTTATTGTTTGAATTCAAATACCTCTGAGGGAGAGGATTTTTAAAGTATTGTCAACCCCTTATATCTTCCTGTGAATGAGTTTCAGATTCTTTCCTTAGAATACATTTTTTCAGGGATAAAGAGAACTTCTTGGCAATAGAAGTCTGAGGAGGAAGGCGAAACAGAGATGGAATGAAGGAAGGGAGATTGGGAGACACTAATTACAAACTTTATAATTTTGTTTGGGGCTGGTAGCATGTTTTGAATAAGAGGAGGAAAAGAGAAGGGAATCTAAGAACAAAGGAAAAAAGGGCATTCAAGGTATTGGATGTGGTTTGGAAATGCTTGGAGAGTTGAGAATGAGATAAATGCTGATTTCTCTACATTGTTCTACCATTTTTCACCCTGGGCTCAGTGTGAAGATCTCAGTTCCTATCAGTCAGTGTCAAAGTCCAGGTGCTGTGCCCACTGAACATCTGCACTTTTGAACATACTGCCATAGTCATTTAGCTGACCTGTCTGCCCTCTTAATTAATATCACAATTTAATGTAATACATGCCAGTGTTAATTTATAGTCTCATCAGGTCTAAGTCCATGGTCTATGGATCATGATTCCAGTAAAATAAATATTGTGTTCAGCATTTCAAATTTGACCATTTCAATGCAAATATTGAGAAGGGAAATGAATGCAGCACTGTATGAGAAGAAGGGTAGTAAGATCTATATTATACCTGTAAGATACAGTATCAGAACTGCTCAATCTTTCAACCGTGTCTCTCCCCACCAGCAAGTACGTGCACTTCTCTGACCAGTACTTCTCCCGAACATTCTTAGGAAACATGTAGGAGAGGTATTATAGAGAAATTCCTCATAGAAAACATTTTTTAAAAGAAAGATGAAGATTTTTGGGGAAGGGTAGAAAATAAAAGGCCTAAATCCAAACAAGCAGTGTGGGTAAAAATTTCATCTTCACAAGATGGAGGAGTAGAAAGGCTCATATATACTAGCTCTTCCCCCGCAGCCCATAAAATACCAATGAAGAAAGATTCTCAACAAATTCTAGAGTAGTAAAAGCCACAGAACAATGGAGTGGAAGAGATTTCCAGCCCAGGGTGACATGCACAGCTGTTGGGAAAGGTCTGTCCCACCAGACACAGAGCAGAGCCCAGACCAGCCTTGGTGCACTGCAGAGAGCCCGGAGGAGGAAACCAGCAGACCTTGGGGGTGGTTTGCAGATCCCTTAACTCACAGACACCAAAGGTCAGTGAGAGTGTTTTTTCAGCTGACTGAGAAGGAAGCTAGGTCTTTCCATAGCTCCTGCCTCAGGAGGCAGCAGTAGAGGCCTAATTTGACTGCAGCAGCTCCCACAGCAGAGTGCATCCATTGTTGGATCATAAAACTCCTGGGGGTACTGAACAGCTGATCCTTACCTCAGCCCTGTGTGGCAGCCCTGCCCCCACCTAATGCTCCTGGAGAAATTGAACAGCTGATCTTTATCTCACACTGAATGGGGCCCTGCCCCTACTGAAAGCCCCTAGGGAAATCGAGCATTTTATTTGAACATCAGCCCCCAGTGCTGGCTTGGTGGAACTGGAGGCCAGGTGGTTGTGGAGAAGGAACTCTATTACTCTTAGATTCTGAGCACAAAAGTTTCTGGTTGCTTCCAGACCAGTGTACATACTTGACTGTGCTGCCTTGGAGGACCTGAGATCTTACAGATCCCCAGAGTATACCCTACTCTTGACAAATGACCCAAAAGTCAAGTAACTGGTTGAGAAAATTCCCAAAAAAGGGAAAAAGTAAGATTATAGAAGGTTACTTTCTTGGTGAACAGATATCTTCTCCCATCCTTTTGCATGAGGAAGAACAATGCTTATTATCAGGGAAAGACATAAAAGTCATAGCTTCTGTATCCCAAACATCCAAAACAAATATTCGATGGTTTCAGGCCATGGAAGTGCTCAAAAGGGATTTTGAAAATCAAGTAAGAGAGGTGGAAGAAAGAATAGGAAGAGAAATGAGAGAAAAGGAAGAAAATCATGAAAAGCAAGTCAAGAACTTGCTAAAGGAGACCCAACAAAATGGTGAAGAAAATAACACCTTGAAAAATAAGCTAACTCAATTGGCAAAAGAGGTTCAAAAAGCCAATGAGGAGAAGAATGCTTTAAAAAGCAGAATTAGCCAAATGGAAAAGGAAGTTCAAAAGCTCACTGAAGAAAATGGTCCTTTAAAAATTAGAATGGAATGGATGGAGGCTAATGATTTTATGAAAAACCAAGAAATCACAAAACAAAACCAAAGTAATAAAAAAATGGAAGACATTGTAAAATATCTCATCAGAAATACAATTGACTTGGAAAATAGATCCAGGAGAGATGATTTAAAAATTATGGCACTACCTGAAAACCATGACCAAAAAAGAGCCTAGACATCATCTTTCATGAAATTATCAAGGAAAACTGCCCTGATATTGTAGAACCCAGGGCCAAAATAAATCTTGAAAGAATCTACTTTCTGAAAGAGATCCAAAAAGAGAAACTTCTAGGAACATTGTAGCCAAATTCTAGAGTTACCACATCAAGGAGAAAATACTGCAAGCAGCTAGAACGAAACAATTTGAGTATTGTGGAAATGCAGTCAGGATAACACAAGATCTAGCAGCTTCTACAGTAAGGGATCGAAGGGCATGGAATATGATATTCCAGAAGCCAAAGGAACTAAGACTAAAACCAAGAATCACATACCCAGCAAAACTGAGTATAATACTTTAGGGGAAAGAATATTCTTTCAATGAAATAGAGGACTTTCAAACATTCTTGATGGAAAGACCAGATCCTTGGGTGCAACCTTGTGACAAGTTTTACAGAAAAAGACCTTTATTAAAGGGATTTGTTCTGTGAAGTTTGGATTCAGTCAAAGCGCTACACCTGATGACCTAGAGGGCCACATGTGGCCTTGAGACCTCATGTTCCCCATCCTTGGGCTAAGTACTAAGGATACAAAGATAAAATCAAGGTAGCCTCTGTTTTCAAGAACGTTATGCTCTCCTAGGTGGGAACTACGTGTATACAGATGCATAATAGAAAAAAATACTTCATATATATGAAAATTGAAGGCATTGAGGCATATACACATATACATATATATATACATATTTTGTGGATATATCTTTCTGTATATGTCATTATCTACGTGATACCATTTATAAGAACATTTCCAATATGAGTGAATGGGGAAGTACATAGAGGTCAAAAAGGTCCTAACATTGCTTAGGAATGATTCTTCCAAAGAATTTCTTTCTGTCTCTTTCTTTGAAATTTTGTGCATCTCCACATCACTACATTTTGTTTGACAGATTTTTTAAACCCATCATTTCTTACTTGTGTTATTACCTCTTATCTGGAAGCAGCATTCATCACTGCATTTAATCTGGGTTTCAGAAATCCTTCAATGTTATTTTTATTTATATTGTTGCAGTTGTGGTAAATATTGTTCTCCTAATCTTCCAGGCTTCATTCTATATCAGTTCTTCCAAGTTCTTCTATGTTGTTGATGTTCCTATGAGTTTTATGATGCAACCATATTCTATTGTGTATATATGGCAAGTTTGTTTGTGTATTACTCAGACTGATCAGCAGCAACTCTATTTACACTTTGTTTCTTTCATTTTGCTACCAAAACATGCCCAGCATTATTTCAGAAGAAGAAAAATGGCATGTTATCTTTATGTGGTAATTTTACATTTTACATATTATTTTATTCTAATAATCAACTAACAGGCATTTATTTGCTGGGTATTACATGCCAGGTCTTATGTTAAGTACTCTGAATTCAAAGAAAAAAACACAATAATTTATGTTCTAATAGAGGAGACAACATGTGTGTATGAAATAAATACATATGTATATTACATAAATGGTTGTTGTCCTTCATCTTCAAAGAGGACCAAAATGACATCACCACGATATAGAGTGTCCAACCAGGGTTAATCAGACCAATACGAGCTTGGAATACTCTACCACAGATAGTCTGTGTGAATATTTGGGGTGGATAGCCCAAATTTGTGCATCCTGTGTTTACTTTGTACTGTCTCAACTCTGCCTTAACCAAAGGGCACAGCACCCTTTCTAATGTGGGCATGCCATGCTGAGTAGTCCTGTGCCAGTGTTTCCCATGTTGCACAGTCAAATACAAAGTTCTTGAGAGAGACTTTGAGAGTGTCCTTGTATCATTTCTTCTGACCACCATGTGATCATCTGCCCCATGTGAGTTCTCCATAAAATAGTCTTTTTGGCAAGTATACATTTTGCATTCGAACAACGTGGCCAGCCCATCACAATTGCACTCTCTGAAGCATAGTTTGGATGTTTGACAGCTCAGCTTGAGCAAAGATTTCAGTGTCTGGTACCTTATCCTGCCAGGTGATCCTTAGAATCTTCAAAGACAGTTCAAATGGAAGCAATTCAGTTTCCCAGCATGGTGCTGGTAGACTGTCCATGTTTCACAAGCACATAGCAATGAAGTCAGCACAGCATCTCTGTAGACCTTATGTTTGGTAGTCATCCTAATACCTCTTTTTCCCAAACTAGTCTTCAGAGCTTCCCAAACACTGAGCTAGCCCTGGCAATGCATGTATCAACCTCATTATCAATGTGTACATCCCTGGAAAGTACACTACCAAGGTAAGTGAACTTATCCACAGCATTCAAAATTTCTCCATTTGTTGTAAGTGATGGTTCCATGTGTGGATGGTATGTTGGTGGCTGATGGAGCACCTGTGTTTTCTTGGTGTTAATTATTATGTCAAAATTAGCACAGAAGAGGTTTTGAAGGTCATTAAGTTCCTTTCATGTGGCAAAGCATCTGGTGTTGATTCTATTCCAGCTGAAATTTACAAGGTGGGAAAACCATTGCTCATACAAAAGCTGACTGAAATTTTCCAGGTTATATGGCAAGAGGAGGTTATCCCCCAGGATTTTCAGGATGCCTCCATTGTCCATCTCTGTAAAGGCAAAAGGAATAGATTGTCTTGCTACAATCACAGAGGCATCTCTGTCTTAGACATTGCTGGCAAAATTCTTGCTACAGTCCTCCTTAATAGGCTGATCCTTCACCTGGAAGATAGTCATCTACCTGAGAGCTAACGTGGCTTCAGAAAGGGTCGAGGAACAGTCAATATGGTGTTTGCTGCCCTACAATTCCAAGAGAAATGCCAGGAGCCAAACAGGGGTTTGTATACAACATTTGTAGATCCAACCAAAGCCTTTGTCATTGTTAATTGTGAGGGTTAATGGAAAATTGTGTCAAAATTTTGTTGCCTGGAGAAGTTCATCAATAATGTATGTCAATTTCATGATGGCATGTTTGCCCAGGTTCTGGATAATTAACAATGCTCTCGTGCCTTACCAGTCACCAATGGAGAGAAACAGGGCTATGTGTTTGCTCCCATACTTTTTGTCATGATGTTTTCAGCCATGCTGACAAATGCTTTCAATGAGGATGAACATGGCATCAAGGTCAGCTACTGTATTGATGGTAAGTTCTTCAATTTGAAAAGGTTATAAACCAAGACCAAAGAGAAGAGAGTGTTGGTACATAATTTTCTGTTTGCAGGTGATTGTGCACTCAATGCAGCATCTGAAACTAAAATGCAACAAAGTATGGATCAATTCTCTGCTGCCTGTGCTAACTTTGACCTAATAATTAACACCAAGAAATACCACTACATAAATAGGTAGAAAAACCACCACTTCATAAATAGGTATACACCCAATATATAAAGTTGTTGTTGTCCAATTATGTTTAACTCTTTGTGCTCTCATTTGAGGTTTTCTTGATAAAGATACAGGAGTTGTTTGCCACTCCTTTTCTAGCTCATTTTACATAATAGATGAAAAGTTAGCTTAGAGGGAAAGGTGTTAGCAATGTACAGGGGCGATTCTGGAGATGGAAACAGGAGAGGCCTTTTTTCTGAGAAAGGAGAGCATTCAAGGCATGGTAAACAGTCAGTGCAAACGCAAGAATGTGGGGAATGGAGTATCATGTTTGAGGAAGTGCAAATAGTACATTAAGGCCAGGCTGCAGAGTAAATAATGTAGGTGGAAGATAATAATATTTAAGAAAACTGGAAAAATGGCACAGGTAATGAAGTGGTCAGGTAATGAAGAACATTAAATGTCCAAAAAGATGAATTTCTATTTAGTCCTAGAGCTAAGGTACAGTCACTGGAGGTGATTTAGTAGGCCACTGACATAATTAAAACCATGTTTTAGGAAAATCACTGTTACATCTTTCGGGGGTTTGGAGGAAACTTGAAGCAGCTAGACAAATCAGGAGATTATAGCAATAGTTGAGATGATGCTCAGTGATAATGGTGACTATAGGAGTGAATGGAAGAGAACTTACAGGATGGATGTTGGAAATAAACAACGTCAATATTGGGCAACTGACTTGATTCATGAACTGAGTAAGAATGAGATGAGGATTTGCAATAGAGTTGCCACCTAGGTGATTAGGAGAATTGTGATGCCCTTGACAGTGATAGAAACAATTGGTGGGAAAAGTGGTTTTGTGGTCAAAGAAAACTAGTTTTCTTTTGGAAACATTGAGTTTGAGATGACTAAAAGATACCTGATTCAAAATATCTGGTAGACATTTGATGATGTGGACTGGAACACAGGAAAGAGGTTCAGAAACTGGGGAGCATCTTAATAATAAGATGAAATTACCAAATTAGGCAGTAGAAAGAGAAAATCAGAGAAGGTCCAGAACTTAGCTTGAGAGGGATGGGACACTCATATTTTGGGGGTCATCATATCTGTACAGATTGAACAAAGGAGATAAAGAAGTACCTATGAAACAGACAGGTGCAGAAAGGCAGAGGTAGTCAATTCATCCTTCTCAGATCATAATATAATAAACATTATATGTAATCAAAGGCCATGGAAATATAAACCAAAAATTAATTGGAAACTAAGCAATCTAATCGTAAAGAATGAGTGGGTTAAACAACAAATTATAGAAACAATCAATAGCTTTATTCAAGAGAATGACAATAATGAGACAAACTATCAAATCTTATAAGATACTACAAAAGCAGTGCTTAGGGGAACTTTTATATCTTTGAATGCCTCCATGAATAAAATAGAGAATGAGGAGGTGAATAAATTGGTCATGCAGGTAAAAATCTAGAAAAAGAACAAATTGAAAATTCGCAAGTAAATATCAAATTAAAAATACTGAAAACCAAAGAAGAGATTAATAAAATTGAAATTAAGAAAACTATTGGACTAACAAATGAAAATAAGGGTTAGTTTCATGAGAAAAAACCCCAATAAAATTGATAAAACTTTGGTCCATTTGATTAAAAAAAAAGAAAGAAGAAAACCAAATTATCAATATCAAAAAATGAAAAGGGTGAACTAACTTCCAATGAGGAGGAAATTAAAACAATAATTAAAAATTACTTTGCCCAGCTGTATGACCATAAATTTGACAATATAAATGAGTTGGATGATTATTTTAAAAATATAAATTGCCCAGATTAACAGAAGAGGAAGTTGAGTGCTTAAACAACCCCATCTCAGAAAAGGAAACTGAACAAGTCATCAATATACTCCCTAGGAAAAAATCTCCAGGGCCAGATGAATTTGCAAATGAATTCTATCAAACATTTAAAGAACAGTTAATTCCAATACTATATAGACTATTTGGGAATATTGGAGAAGAAGAAGTTTTCCCAAATTCTTCTTATGATACATGTGTAGTTCTGATACCTAAACCAAGTTATCATGAGAATAATACATTATGATCAGGTAGAATTTATACCAGGAATGCAGGACTGGTTCAACATTAGAAAAAACTATTAGCATTATTGATAGTATCAACAAAAAACTAAAAGAAATCACATGATTATCTCAATAGATGTAGAAAAAGCTTTTGACATTCCTATTGAAAACACTGGAAAGCATAAGAACAAATGGAACTTGCCATAAAATCGTAAACACTATCTACCTAAAGCCATCAGCAAGCATTATATGCAATGGGAATAAGCTAGATGCATTTCTAGTAAGATCAGGGGTGAAACAAACTTGTCCATTATCACCACTGTTATTCAATATGGTATTAGAAGTGCTACCTGCAGCAATAAGAGAAGAAGAAGAAATTGAAGGAATTAAAATAGGCTTAGAAGAAACTAAGCTATCAGTTTTTGCAGATGATATGATGATATACTTAGAGAATCACAGAGAATCAAGTAAAAAACTACTTGACGTAATAAACAACTTTGGCAAAGTTGCAGGCAAATTCACACAAATCATCTGCATTTCTATATGTTACTGTCAAAGTCCAACAGTAAGGGATAGAAAGAGAAATCCCATTTAAAGCTATGGTAGACACTATAAAATACTTGAGAGTCTATCTGCAAAAACAAACTCAGGGACTATATCAATACAATTACAAAACTTTTTTCACACAAATGAAGTCAGATCCAAGTAAGTGGAAAAACATCAGTTGTTTCATGGGTAGGTCAAGCTAATATAATAAAAGTGAAAATTCTACCTAAATTAATTTACTTATCCAGTGCCATACCAGTCAAACCACCTGATAATTATTTTCTAGAGCTAGAAAAAAACATCAGAATTCATCTGGAAGAACCAAAGTTCAGAATATCAAGGGAGTTAATGAAAAGAAATGCTAGGGAAGGTGACCTAGCCCTATCAAATCTCAAATTGTGTTATAAAGCAGTAATCATCAAAACCACTTGGTAGTGGCTAAGAAACAGATGGGTGGACCAGTGGAATAGCTTAGGTATTCAAGATACAATAGTTAATAAATGTAGCAATCTACTGCTTGATAAACCCCAAAACCCTAGTTTTTGGGATAAGAACTCACTCTCTGACAAAAGTTCCTGGGAAACCTGGATAACAATGTGGTAGAAACTGGGCATAGACCAATGCCTGACACTGTATACAAGAATAAAGTCCAAATGGATACATGATCTAGGTATAAAGATAGATACTATGAACAAATTATGTGAGCAAGGAATACCGTATTAGTCAGATTCATGGAGAATGGAGAAATTTATGATCCAATAAGAGACAGAGAATATTAAGAAGTGCAAAATGGATAATTTTGATTACCTTAAACTGAAAAGATTTTGCACAACCAAACTCAATACAAACAAGATTAGGAGGGAAGCAAAAAACTGGGAAAGAATTTTTGCAACTGGTGTCTGTGATAAAGGCCTCATTTCTAAGATATATAGAGAACTGAGTCAAATGTACAAGAATACAAGTCTTTCCCCAACTGATTAATGGTCAAAAGATATGAGCAGGAGAATTTTCAGAGGAAGAAATTAAAACTATCTATGATGATCTAAATGACTATTGATTAATGAGATGCAGATCAAAACATCTCTGATGTGCCATATTCCACCTATCAGATTGGCTAACATGAGAAAACAGAAAGATGATAAATGTTGGAGAAGATGTGGGAGAGTTGAAACACTAATTCATTGTTGGTGGAGCTGTAAGCTGATCCAACCATTCTGGAGAGCAATATGAAACTATGCCCAAAAGGCTACAAAAATGTGCATAACCTTTGACCCAGCAATTCTGCTTCTAGGACTGTATCCCCAAGAGATCATAAAAATGGGAAAGGATCCCATGTGTACAAAAATAGCAGCACGCTTTGTGGTGGACAAAAATTGGAAATCCAGGGGATGCCCTTCAATTGAGGAATGGCTGAACAAGTTGTAGCATATGAATGTAATGTAACAGTATTGTTCTATGAGAAATAATGAACAAGAAGACTTCAGAGAACCCTGGAAAGTCTCATATGAACTGATGCTGAGTGACAGGAGCAGATCCAGAACTTTGTACACAGCAACAACCACAGTGTGGAATTTTTCTTGTAGACTTAGTACTACATTGAAATGCATGGACTTAAAAAATTTTCAATGAACTCATAAGGCAAAACACCTTCCACTTTCAGAGAAAGTACTATGGAATTGGATCATAGAAACCGACCATTTTTTTTTGTATTATGTTTTGTTTTGTTTTATGGTATCTTCCATTCATTTTTATTCTATTCAACATGCATTTAATAGGAATGCACATATAGAATCTCTTAGGGAAGGAGTGGGGAGAGAGGGGTGAATGAGGAGGAAGGAGGAGAAAAAAAATCTAATATATATGGAAGTGATTGTCAAAACACTGAAAACAAATAAAATAATTCAATTAAAAAAAGGAAAAGGGGGTGGTAGACCAAATGAGTTTGGAAACCTCTACCTTAGATGCTTAAGAGAAAGATTAGTCAGCTGCCCTTTGAGGGTCCAACTTGTTAGTTTAACTGAGAGCCGGTTGGGTGAGTGAGCATAGAGGAGATGTTGCATGTTTGTCTCCTATCAGTGAAATTATTAAATTTCGCTCATGCATGCTAAAAAAAAAAAAAAACAGGAGAACTAAGAGAGAGCAATATCATGGCAATCCCCAGGAAAAAGTACCCTGAAAACTGTGATAAGAAGGG
The DNA here is from genome assembly GCF_028372415.1 of Notamacropus eugenii. Taxonomy (NCBI): domain Eukaryota; kingdom Metazoa; phylum Chordata; class Mammalia; order Diprotodontia; family Macropodidae; genus Notamacropus; species Notamacropus eugenii. The sequence continues at coordinate 313,421,078 of NC_092876.1, forward strand.
CTAAATGGTTTCAAAAAAAAAAAAGATGATGACTGAGAAAAGGTAAATACATTTGGTAATCAAGAGATCATTGGTAACATTACAGAGTTCTATTTCAACTGAACGCATTTGAAAATCAGGTTGTAGAGAGATTAGAAGATAGTTAAAAGAGAAAATAGAGGCAACTAGCATAGATGGCTTTTAAAGTTTAATTGAGAAGGAGAAAGATATAGGAGTATAACTAATAGGACTGGTAGAATCCAGTGAGGATTATTACTATTTTTATTTAATATTGAGATATGGGAGTGTTTGTAGGCAGCAAGGAAGAAGTTAGTACATAGTGGAAACTGAAGATTGAAGAGAGAATGAGGACAATCATGAGAGCGTCCTGGGGAGGACACGACTTCAAGGACATATTCTGAGATGTCTCTGTCCCTTTTTAATATCTATTTGACTCCTAGACAAAGTGCATTGGAAAGCACACTGGATGACCTTCAGTATTTGCTAGCTCTGTGACCCTGGACAAGAGACCACTTCTCTAAGCTTCAGAATTTTAGTAAGTCAAAAACAGATAATAACATTTACTCTACATACCTTTTGGAGTTTTGAGGGAAGGCATTTGGACAGCTGTAATAGACCATACTCATGTGACCTAGGATATTTGTGTGTATTTTACCAGTCTGATAAAACTTCTGGGAATAGAATTTCAAGAAAACAGGGATAAAGGGAAAAAAATGACAGAATGGGTTTAGAGATTTTTTAACAACCAAGTCAACCCAAACACTATTTTTTTTCTCCAGTTTAGAATGTGTCTACAGCCCATGCGGAATGATGTATATTTGAGTAATAGTCAAATTGGATTTAATTTAAGTTGGCCTTTTAAAAACTCCACATAACATTTTAATTTTAGTTGTTTTTATGAGAGTTCTTGCCTCAGAAGGTTAGGATCATTGATACAAGTTTAATTACAAGTTCAGCAAATAAATTTGACCATTTGTCTTCAGGGCAAGACATATTTTCTTTTATAGTTTGCGTATATATATATATATATATATATATATATATATATATATATATATATATATATATATATATATATATATATATATATATATGCATTTATAAAATATAATGTAATATATATTTATATATTATATAATTGTATTTTCTTTTATATTTTATATTCAACCTTGGGCAAAAGAGGAAATGCATGTATTGATTTAAATTGTATATGCATTGGGTCTTCTATTGGAGTTCTATAGAGATGAAATTCTTACCAGAAGGGAGACCAGGAAGAAAATATTTGCTGGGTTTGTTGTAATTTCTTATCAGACTTTTCTGTTGTGGTGGAGATTGTATTGAAAGATGCTCAATTAACTACAGTTTTGCTTTGTTTTTTTTGACAGAGGTTAGATTCCATGTTCAATGACTCTGCTAACCACATTTAGCACATCGAAACTCCTTTAAAGTGATTTTTATGTGTATTCCCTTAAGCTTTAAATGAGGAGATTCAGACTAAAGAGGGCTCTGTCTGTAGTAAGAATGTCAGAGACTTACTCCAGGATTAGTAGATAATATCAATGCCCTAAGTACAAATTAATTAATATTTTTATAATTATTCTTTATTGAGACTATACATTTAAAGCTAAAAAGGTCCTTAGTAGTCCTTAAATAAAGCCCTTTAAATTTAAAGAGAAGGAAACTGAGTCAGGCAGAATTTAAATAACTTTCCCAAGGTGGCAGAACTGAGATTTGAACCCAAGTCTCTTGACTTTAATTTTCGCACTCTTTACATTTTATCATCCTCCCCTGCCTTCTCATCCTTCACTTCTGATATTCAGTGAGTATTTGCTATATGAGGAGCTGTATGTTATGGTACTTTAAGCACAACAAGGAAGGTATAAGAGAGTTTTTGCCCTCAAAAAGTTAACAATTTAATCTAAGAGGAAAAGGATATACAGAAAAAATAGTAACACTAATGAAGAATATGCAAAATATCGAATGAATTGCATAGATGTTGGATGTGATGTCACTTTGGAAGAGGAAACAAATAATGGGCAAATATGAGAGCAGGACCATAGGTAAGAGTTTGCTAGGGTAAGAGATTGAATTCAAGTCTCAAAGACTGTGTATATCAATAAAGAGCTGGGATGACATAGTGGTGTTGATAGCAGCACTGAGAATGGAAAGAGCAAAGATGCAGAGACAGAAATCCCTTTTGACTATTTAAGTGACAATGAGTTGACTAACTTTGAGGAGATGGGCAAAAAATAATAGGAGATGTAGGTAATGGACAGAATTTAGAGGATACTGAATTCTAGATTAAGGTATTTGGACTTTGGGTAATAAAGTTACCTAAAGTTCTTGATTGGCTCAGGGGCAAGGGCACAATCTCACTTCCCTTAACATAGCTTTCTGGTAGTGTGGGGTCCAAAATCATCTAGCCTACAATAAAAGAAACTGAGGCAGAGCTCTAAATCAGGAGCACTTTGTCAAAGGGTTCATGGCCCACTCTAAAGAAGTAGACCTCAGATCTTTCTAAGATTTTAGGCTTATAGTGCTTGATACCCAGATAATACTGAATCCTATTGGATGACAAGTGAGCCAATAAGCAGACAGATCTATCTTGACTTTTTAGAGGATCTTACCAAGCCAATGAGCAGACTCATGGGCTGGGATGATAAACAGATGTCTAACATCATAAGTCAATGGACCAGTAGAATGTAGGCTACAGGCTGGCAAACAGGGTCACTTATTGGCCATATGTTCATGGCTATCTCTTCATGTTGAGAAATAGAGGGGTGAAGAAGGATAGAGGAGCAGCAAAAATAGCTGGGGGACTTTTCACATCTTTGTGTCACCTCTACCATGCTGGACTTGGTCAACATAACAAAGCAAAAACAAAGGTGGCAGTTCTCTAACTAACTTCCTGCAATTAACCAAGTGAACTCATAATCTGCAGTTCAAACCTCTGGGGTCTAATACATAGAACTTATGCTTACTACTCTTATGGAAGCACATCAAACTGGTACTGATTGGAGTAAAATAGGGGTCTAATTACACTAGTAATCAGCGTAATCTATTACACTAGTCACTGGCCATATTGATGTGGCCTCCCTGTCACCAAAGCACCTCCCTATGTGTAACTGGGACCTTCAGATTTTCTGGATAGTCTAAGACCCCATGCACCAATACCCAGATGTGTTTCCATGTAGAGTTAAGAGGAGACCATGGCTACTTCATGTTAAGTAATAGAGTTTAATTGTTGAATAATATTTCTATTGATGGTTAACTGCCTTTTGTGAATTGAATTGCTAAGTTGAATGACTTATGACTACCTCACAAACAGGATAATAGCTTGTGTTAGGTCCACCCATTACACATAATGACTGAAAAGAGGGTGGTTTCCTCAACAGATAAGAGGTTTGTGCCCAGTAATAGATAGAAAGGATCAAGGAGTGGTGGAGATAATGTGATGAAACCACAATACAGATAAAAAAGTATTCATGACTGGTATTTTTTTCAAACAAAAAGAAAAAGTAGGGATCTTCCTCTCTGGTTAGCAACCATCTTCAGGTGTGCCTACCCTAGCCACCATATGATCTTGAGGACAGATGGTTAATATTCTAGTGGAAAGAAATTTTCCTAATGGCACCTGCGATAGTTGGTTTGGGTACTCCAGTAGTGGGTCCAAAGCAGAAGAAGAGAGTGAGAGGAACAATGTTGACATCAATTATACAAAGGAAGGAAATAAACATTTATTGAGCATCTGCTATTAATCAGGCTGTATGCTATGCTCTTTGCAAATATTATCTCATTGCATCACTACAACAACCCTGCCAGATAGGTGCTATTATTATCCACATTTTAGCAGGAAGCTGAGGAAACCAGAGAGTAAGTGATTTGCCCAGGTCACACAACTAGTAAATGTATGATTTGAACTCAGGTCTTCCTGACTCTAGGCCCAGAACTCTATCCACTGGACTGCCTAACTTCCTGTAGGTATATCTGCTAGATATGATTGTGTTGGAGACAAACCAATAGACTGGTTATCACAAGAAAGATGAGATGCAACCAATCTTCTCATATTCTTGTTGGTTGATCACCTCTTGGGCTTATGCCAAGTATTTTACCAAGCAATATCAGCCCGTAATTAATATAATCACCTAATGTCAGTCAAAAAAAAGGTTGCAAAAAAGGGCTTCTGCCATTAGTCCTGCTTGATGGATATTACTAGTTTATTCATTAGTCTCCTTTTAATATTATCCCCTTTCCTTATTTTCCTGAAATTATCTTGTATTTGATTTGTGAATGTGTGTATATACACACATACACACATGCATGAATTATTTCTTTATATATTGTTTGTTTCTAATAAAGTTTGTTACCTAAAAGAAAAGACTATTCCATTCTTTCCCCCTTTGCAGTCTAGCATTATATGTGATATAAAGTATTTTTTTGATAGAGTCTAACTGGACTATTAAATTGAATGGGAAATCTTCACAAATGTAACTTCCATTTATAACATTGCTCCTGTAACTAGCTAAATTTTATCATCTTAAAAATTTAATTTTATAATTTTTAATGAACACAAATATATTTACTCTTTTCTCTGAGAGGCAATGAGAGTGGCATTAAAAAGAGAAAGAAGAGTACAACTTGTTAGAAATGTGCATAATGAAGCAAAACAAATTCATACATTGGCCAGGTCAAATCTCATTCTGTATCCTGTGTTCATTGCCTCTCTGTTAGGAGAGAGTACACTTCATCATTAATTCCTGGATTTCTATTTGTTCCTTGTGTGAATCAGGGTAAATGAATAACAATTTTCTTTACAATGTTGTTGTTGCATAAATTATTCTGGTTCTTCTCACTTCACTCTGCATCCATTCATACAAGTTTTCCCAGATTTCTCTAAAACTGTTCCTTGCAGCATTTCTTACAACACAATAATATAGCATTGTATTCATGTGCCATATTTTGCTCTTCCATTCCTCAGTTGATGGACACTACTTTAGTTTCCAATTCTTTGTTACCGCAGCATGTGGTGGAATGAACATTTTTGTGCATATAAGTCATTTTCCTCTTTCTTTGATCTCTTAAGGTGTCTAAGCCCACTAGACTTTACCTTACATGATTTGAATTAGGTGGACTCTCATGCTCAAGGGCACAATACGAATTTTATCCAAGAAAAGAATTTTAAATTTCTTTCATTAAGATTTCAAGAGTCTTAAGTTCAATCAAGATAATCAGAATAGCTTAGACCTAAAGGGAAAAAAAGCAGATTATTTAAAACTCAGGACATGAGTAATTATCATTTTTAACAAAGTTTGAAAAGTTATTTCATCAGATTGCTAATGCTCTTGTCCATAGAAATACTTCTTGCTTTGACAATGCTTAGCATAGAAGGGCTAAAAATTTGTTTACTTGTCTGGAATAAGCAAAATGATAATAAAAATACTTTCACTTAAAATAGTTTATCAATTCAAATCAATATCATTTATAAAACCATTGACATAATTTGTACAATTAGATAAAAGTTTAAGCTTTACGTAGAAAAAAAGTCAGGCAAGAACATCAAAGGACAACAAAATCTATTTCATTTTTTTAAAAACAGGATTGTTACATCACTAGTTTGTGAGAGTGCTAGAGGTTTAGGTTATCTTAGTTTCAACATAATAACTGACAGGATATTTTATGTAATTCTCATTGACAAAATGGAGACTTGTGGACTATATGTTAGTGAAATTAAATGGATTCACAACTAGTTGAGCAACCTTAGCTAAATACTATTGATTAATGGAGTAGCATGGCTCTGAAAGGTTCTATCCTTAATCCTGTTCTGCTAAATATATTTATCAATGATGTAGCTGAAGATATAGTAGACATTTACCCAAATTCTCAGGTGGTAAAAAAAAAAAAAAGCTGGCTAGAATAGCTAATTTATTTGATGACAAAATATTAATTAAAAAAGATCTTGGAAATTTGGAGTGATAGGCTGAAACAAAAACAGATAATTTTAGTAGAGATAAACATCATTGTACCTTTTTGCTATCACTCTACCAAAAATTATATAGAGTATGTAAATGTGAATAGAAATGTATTAAAATATGAATTGTCAATTTCTACTCAAGTTCATGATACCCTGATGTGTTCTGATCATGTGCAGAGTACTTTTTTTTAATATTGGCATGATATGTTTTAGAGGGACATTGAGCAGTCCAGAAATTTTCAACCAGAAAACTAAACTCTACATTCTTTTGCTGAGCAGATAGGCATGGTGGTTACCTAAACAAACAATGCTGGTTGAGAATATAAACCCATTCTTTTAATAAAAGAGTAGAGTGATATAAGATTATGAGTAGTAAGATCTCATGAAACTGTGAAAAGCAATTGAAACAAATACAATTCAATAGTGTAGTAGAAAGTATAGAAAAGTATGAGACCCAGCTAACATCAGATGATTCCAAAAGCCTTTGTGTTCATTCTTCGATGCTGAAGAAGACCATGCCATAGGAGAAATGATGACATGACTTGAACTTGACTTTGTTTTGAGTGAGTGAGGGCTGTGCGAGGTCACCAGCCTCCCGTCTCCTCCAGAGCCATCTGAATCCAGTGACCAGATGTTCATCAGGATGACTTCAGATGGCCCAAGATGCAATGGGAGACCTTGGTCCCTTTAGGCTAAGGTGTATCCAGGTACTAATTTAGGGTGAGGTAATCCCACTCAGTGAATAGGCCTGTTTAATAAGCAATCAGGGGTGGCCCCTTTAATGAGGCAACAAAAATAACTACATCAAGCTGGGAGGGAAACAG